>NW_027131180.1:11447500-13947500 GCF_026122565.2 Emydura macquarii macquarii
CAAAAAAGGGAAGGAGGAGGATTTGGGGAATTACAGACCAGTCAGCCTCACTTCAGCAAGTTCCTAGATGACACTAAGCTGGGGGAGTGGTAGATACCTTGCAGGGCAGGGATAGGATACAGTGTGACCTAGACAAATTGGAGGATTGGGCCAAAAGAAATCTGATGAAATTCAACAAGGCCAAGTGCAGAGTCCTCCACTTAGAACGGAAGAATCCCATGCACTGCTACAGACTGGGGACTGACAGGCTAGGCAGCAGTTTGGCAGAAAAGGAGCTGGGGTTACAGTAGAGAAGAAGCTGGATATGAGTCAACAGCGTGCCCTTATTGCTAAGAAGACTAATAGCATATTGGGCTGCATTAGTAAGAGCGTTGCCAGCAGATCGAGGGAAGTCATTATTCCCCTCTATTCAGCACTGGTGAAGCCTCATTTGGAGTACTGTGTCCAGAAAGGATGTGGACAAATTGGAATGAGCCCAGTGGAGGGCAACAAAAAAAGATTAGGCGGTTGAAGACCATGACCTATGAGGAGAGTCTGAGGGAACTAGGCTTGTTGAATCTGCAGAAGAGAAGAATGAGGAGGGATTTGATAGTAGCCTTTAACTTCTTGAAAGGGGGTTTCAGGGAGGATAGAGCTAGGTTGTTCTCAGTGGTGGTAGATGACAGAACAAGAAGAAATGATCTCAAGTTGCAGTGGGGGAGGTCTAGGTTGGATATTAGGAAAAACTTTTTCACTAGGAGGGTGGTGAAGCACTGGAATGGGTTACCTAGGGAGGTGGTGGAATCTCCGTTTTTAAGGCATGTCTTGATAAAGCCCTGGCTGGGATGATTTAGTTGGGGTTGGTCCTGCTTTGAGCAGGGGGTTGGACTAGATGACCTCCTGAGGTCCCTGCCAACCCTAATCTTCCATGATTCTTTATTCCTTAATCAGCTGAAATGGTGGGAAAAGGGTCTCTGTCTTGAGTGATGCAAGGCACTTCATTCCCCTTCATCCTCACGAGAATTGAACCCAGGCCTCCCATACAGGAATGAGGAGGATTACACTGGGCTGGCCCTAGAAATAGCATTGCACGGTTATTTGCACCTCAGAACAATATTGGGTGTATTTATATCTTGGTTTACACTAATTATTAAAGCAAATTGCTGTATGCATTTTCCAAAAATTGCTTAGCATTTTTTATGCGGTAGGTAGATTGATGCACAATACAAATTGTTCCTACAGTTGGAAAACTCAAAAATCATTTCCAAAATCTAAATAACTTGGCCATGCCTTAAATATTTCCTAGCCTTACAACATTACTGCTCCTGTGGAACCACCAAAACTCTGGCAATTACCAAGAACTTTGAGTAGCAATAGTAGCTGTCACGTGAGAGGTAACCGTTCCCTGTTGTGTTACTATTTAACTTGGAACAGAGTAGCTGTATTTCTCTGTTAGCATTACAAAAACACTTATTATCAAATGTCAGTAGATCCCAACCCAGCTTAGCCTAGAGGGCTGTCAGTAGGTCTCTGGCTCTGGCAGTGTCTGTAAATGTAGCTTTGTATTACCAGGTCACATTCTAAAATACAGTGCTCGGGCTTATGGGATTAAACTCCTGATCATACCTCGTTGAACACTGCTCAGTTCAGTGCAGGAGCACCACTCATGCGCCATCCCTCTCAACAGGCACAAGCTACATGCCAAGATGTATTTGATTCTCCCTTTTGTAGCTCTCCTTTGTACTCAGATCAGACAGTTAAATGTTTCTTGCATTCGCATGGAATACAATCCTAGCAAGAGAAATACACTGCTGAGTTAAAACTATTATTTCCAAGTATCATGGTTACCCCTAGAGAAGGGACTGCACCAATCCCTCGTGCACACCTCTTTGCAAAGTATGGATTCAGGTCTGGACTCTGTCCAGCACTTACCATCAACACTGCACATAAACTCAACATCCAGCTGAGAAAAATCAGGGCTGGTTTCAACTCGGATCCATTTCAAATTTCTATCCAGCTTTTTATTTTCTGGGTTCAGTTATTCTGATAAAGTGGAAAATATTTCATTTATGGCCAAGTTCATGTTTTGGTTCTTCAGTGTTGCTTAAGAAAAAGAAAATTCCATTTGTGCATACTTAAGTGATCTTATTTTCCCCCTTCACTTCTAGAAACCTTTGAGTCTGTTCCTCCCTACCTTTGGTCCAGCCTCTTCAGCAATGGAGACCTTTGCTGGAGCTGTAGAAAGGTCCTCTCTCCTAACCGGAGTGATGGGGGAGGAAAAAGGAAAGAACTGATGTCTTTAACTCAATTCCTTAGCACAAGCTATCATGGCACTCATAGGAGTAAGATGTCTATGAAGTGCGTGTGCATGTGTGTTGGGGGGGAGGGCAATATCTACTTTAGGAAGGCCAGTGGGGAGGTTTTTGTATCAAGATAGATGTTGGGGGTTAGGATGAAAGCATTTGCAGCTGTGATTTTTTTTTTTGGGGGGGGGGAGGGAAGGGAAGAGGAATTAGCATTTAGAAAGATTTAGGTGGAAGATATATGGCAGGATATGGGCATGACCCAAATGTGTGAGGTGAGAGAGCCCCAAAGTCCTATTTTACAAATGCCCAGGAATGGAATGGAAAGGCCATTCTGGCCAATACACCAAAGATTGAACTGGGGATCTCCGGTGGTAAGAATATGGGTGTCTGCAGTTTGAGCTAAAGAACCAAGCTTTGAAGGTAGTGGCAGTAACACTCTCATCCTCCATGAATTGGGTAAATAGAATCACACACAAAACAGTCAGACTGACCCAGTGAGTTCTAGAAATCCCCGGCCCAGGATCTGCACCGTATTTGTACCACTGATAAAGATCTTTAGCAATAGTCGGTGAAGTGATTGTATATTAATCTTGCATTTTGGGGAACTGTCTTGTCATCCAAAAATCCAAAAAAAATTTTTGTATTGCACTTGATGATGTGAAATGGTTCTACTTCTGACTACTTGCCTGACTTCTCCTGTGTGAGCTTTTCTTTCAGAAAAGTGATTCAACAAATATAGGTGAAAGGTTGCTGCTTTGCAGGAAGTCAACGAGTGTAGTTCAACACGTTTTCCTTTTCCCCCAGTTTTTTTTTTTTTTTTGCGAGTGTTGAATCATCCCTCAGACTGCTATCAGCCTGCCTTTTGAATGGCTAATGGGAAAATTGTCCATTACTGGCTGAGCTGCTCTTATTTTGAAAACATTAAACATATGCTAATTAAGGAAAAAATTCTAATTAAACATAAAATTTATTTTACATCTAGAAGATACCAACTGCTTTAGCTTTGGTATTACTGAAAAGATGAAAATTTGGCCTGTCTGTCTGTGTCTACACACACACACACACACACAGCACTTAGGTTATTCGTATTTAGTTACTCAATGGGGGGTTAATTTCAACAACCCAAAACTGGAAATTTTAACCTAACTTTCCAAGTGTGATGAGCACTTGCAGCTTCCATTAACTTTAAGGGGATTTGTAGGTGTATTGCACTTCGGACCTAGTTGGCCTGAATGATTGATTTCAGAAGTGTGGGGCTAAGATAGGTGTGACTCATCCTCGTACTTCTGTCATAGCCATAACCCCTTCCACCACTTGTGATTTAAAAATAAGCACCTCTTGATTGGGCTTCTTTTTCCGGCTTTCCTTTCTGAATTGGACAGATAATCTACTACCATCAGACTTTTCAGAGGAAAGTCTACCTTGATTTGCACCCAGGGAATCCCAATGAATTTGCAAATTGAACCATTTGGGAGGAGTGGTTGTAATGGATCCAACTCACATCCATGTCATAAGTTTGTCTATGATACTTCCTGTTTCTACATCCATTTATTTCGTGACAGTCTCTCCTGTGCTCCTCAAGCCCTTCCGTCATGACTCCTCATTAGAGTATGCAGAAAAAGAATTCCCAATGCAGCATTTCTAGTAGCTGAAGGAAGCAGTGATTGCGTGTATTTTGCAATAATATCTAATATTCTGCTGTAACTGGCTGTTAGCGAGACCCCCAGGAAAGATGATAGAAAGGTTCTGTTACTTGGGACTGGGAGACCAGAGTTCAATTCCCTGCTCAACCACAGACTTCTATGGGAACTTAGACAAGTTGTTTTTAGAGCTGATCTACATTTGAAATTCTGCAGTGCTTCAGTGTAGCCAATACATATGCCAATGGGCAGGATTCTCCAGTCAGCGTAGTCTCCAGTCAAGAGGTGGTAGCTAGGTTGAGAGAAGAATTCTTCCTTCAGCCTAGCGTGGTCAATGCCAGGGGTTAGGTTGTCTTAACTATGTCACTGAAGGCTATGGATTTTTTTCACACCACTGAGCAATGTAGCGGGGTCAATCCAACTTTTTTGTGTAGACTAGGCCTTGGTCTCTATGTGCTTCTGTTTTCCCTATTTTACAGATGGAGAACAGCATTCCTCTGCCTTCAGGGAAGTTAGGATAAATACATTCAAAATTGTAAGATGCTCAGATACTACAGTAGTAGGGCCATATACTTACCATTTTTTTTTTTTTTTTTAATTTATCCCGAGCATGGGGAAAACAAGGTGTGAAAAGGACCCAATTATTCAGGTGTCGAAAAATCCGGTTTCTAAATTTTTGTCACTTATCACATATTATGTAATTCGGTGTTTGACATTTTTGCTAGCTCTTGTCAGTTGGAAGGAGAACATAAGCATGAGAAATGGAAAAAGAACAATTCTACAATGAAATGGTTATTTCAAGTAGCTGTACCTTTTTTGCAAGCTATAACTATGTGACTCCACTGGATTAATATTGAGGAATGCTAGAATTACATGATTGCTATTAGAAAATGAAATATGTTAGTGTTCCTGCTTGTATTACAATTACAAATATGCATACACCCCAGTCCCAAAATGCAGAGTACTCATACAATGTGGTGGTTAACTTTTTGTATAAGTAATTTCTATTTTGTTGTCTTTTTACACCAGGATATTTTGAAACTTACATAGAATGAAAAGTTCTTCAGACTTCCAATAAATTGTATTCAATTTTACTTATAAAATAAAGAAAACTGTCTCCTCACTGGAACAATTACCCACAGTCCTCTAAAGTACCCTCATGGCACATGGTCCTACACAGTGTCCCTCAATGCTAGATTTTGCATTTGGACCTAGGAGTTAGCTGAAATATGTGCAAAGCCTCATGTAATCTCTCACACACAGATCTTCATCATGCTGCCCTTACTTTATGTGAGTAGTCAAATCAATGACTCTGTGCGCCTAGTTCTTCAGCCTTTCCACATACATAAACTGATGCGGCTGAAGTCAGCAGATATGCATGCTCACAATGCCCACTGGAAGCCCTAATACCAACTGAAGTAAATGAAGAGATTTGCTTAAGTCTGAGCTACGGGACTGGGCCCAAAGTCAGCTCAATATCCACTTATTCCAGGTTGCAAAGTGCAAATTTTTTTTGGCATAAACCACCTGATTTATAGCCAAATATGCCCCTTAAAGTTTTATTATTTTCCATTTTTGACCATCAAGACATCTACCTGGATCTTGAGGAAGATGGCTGGTTACTGATATTTTGGCTTGGAAGTATCAAATTTTTATCAGTAAATGTCAGTAAACATTGATTTCACTGTACATGCGCAAACTGATGGAAAAATATTTCATAGGTGCAGATGGGCAAAACACAAAAAAGTCTTGAACTGAAAGTAAATATCCTTAACTCAAACTCTGTACACTTTGATGTTGACAATTTGTGTTTTAACAATTATACAGCTTTAACTTCTTGAATCTCTACTTCTACGGTCATTAAATTGTCTGACTTTCCCTCCTCCCCAATCTTTTGTAACTGTGAAAATCTATAAAAATGCTTAAAAATAAACATACAGACTATCAGTTGAAATTATACAAAAAGTAGACTGTCAAGCCTATTAATATTTTTAGTTTTCAAAGGTGGTGTAGGCTTGTTGCCGCTCTGGTCTAAATTCAACTCCTCTGCAATAGCATAGGACTCCAAGAGGGAAGATTTGGAAAGAGGAAGATAGTATAGCCTTCCTTCTACTGAGGTCCTGCAGGCAACCGTTCTAGCCCCCAAAATAAGAGGGCTGTAAATGATGCGCGTAAGGCAGTCATGCTATAGGCGGATGCTCTGGATCCCCATCTGGAACATAAAGCTGCCCACCACAGTGGAACCTCTGGGGAAATGTGATGCTGGAAACAACACTTGCCCTCTTTCAGTGCTGAAATCTCCATGTGGTACAGCAGGCCACACTATTGCAGGCCCAGGTGGGAGTCGGGGGTTGAATCTGGTCCAATATGTGGTGTCAGTTGCATTAAATTCCACAAGTAGAAGCTGACCCCTCTTGAACAACCTTCCTGTGATCACAAAATGGAACTATTACAAAACAAAATGCAAAGCTGTAACCCGTTGCAATATGTAACTACCTTTTATTTTTCGTTTTAGTTTTTGTACCGAGAAGGGAGCAATTGAGGCTGCCATTTCTCTTTGTTGAGGGTCCTGGATAAAAGATGCAAGGATGGAGTTGGATTGTTGCCTAGCAAATGCGATGCTGTTAGTTTGAGCTGCTGCTCAGGACTATTGAAACTGACAAGGAAGACTGCTCTAAATTGCAGGAGATATCTGATTTAAGAACAAAGGAGAAAAGCAATTGCTCAGGCAAAGACTGAGAAGAAGAAAGCAATAGGGAAAAATACATAGAAAGCAGATTTGAAATGTATCAGGAAAAAGTGTGGGTTTGAACATGTAATCCAAAAAGTGAGGATGGGGGGAGAAAGTAAATATCTGATTATTAGTAATGCTGCATTTCTAACAACAAACATTAAAAAATAGTGAGTGAGGCCCCCCAAATATTGAGATTTAAAAATAATTGTGTGGGTTTTCTTTGCCTTCTTGTGTTGGAGCCTTTAGGGTGCATTTGGATCATGTTTTCAAGCTGTTCTCTACCACTGAGGGCTATAAACTTGGGTTTTTTTGGACGGGGGGTGGGGAGAAATGTGAGGTTCTTCTGCAATCACATCTCCAGGAGCTGGGGCTTTAAGTAAAATATCAAAAGATGTCAACTTTGATGGTTTTAAAATCACACAACAGTGGGACTCGTAACAAATTTTGAAAAATGCATAAATCGAGTCAAGGACTGACTTAAATATGAAATAATCCATTAAGAACCACGACAAAAGATGAAAATTGTGAGCTAGATGGTGACATTGTGCTTACACTGGGCAGAACCTAATCTTCCCACTGCTGCAGGGAGGGAATGAACTGTGACAGGTCTGACTGAACCCTGCGTAGTGTATGTTCCCTGGTGCATTGATGCAGCTTGGCTGGCTGGCATGTTTGAGGGCTTGGAACCCACTTCCACTCTGCTTGCCCCTGTCCCCTAATGCCCAGCTACACAAGGGAGTGCTATAACTGCTCTGTAGAATCAGCTTGCTGTCCAACGCTGCTATCCAATATCCAGGCACTGCACTGACCGCCGGGAAGATCAACATTCTCTTATGGAACCTTACCTCCTCTCTGGTAAATCAGAACCCGCAACGCTTCCCTACACTGCTCCGCTATAGTGACTCAGACCAGCCCTGAAGGGACTACCTCCTAGGGAATGCGTGTGTAGATTAGTCTCTAGTCTCATGAAATCCTTGGCCTCTCTATTGAGGCCATTAGCATCAGGTGGGACTGGGACATCTGTGATGTGGATGCTTGTCCGCTAGGAAGAGACGGAGACAGTCAAACCCTCCCCCAGAGACCAGGGAACAGCTCTTTAATGGAATAGTCATGCCATTGGCGCCACAGGTAAAGTGGCAAAAGCTTTTTGTTAAAAGCCTCCTTCAGTGGGAGCAGGATTGGACCTTGAGGGCCCGTACACTGAGAGGAAAACAACACATTTCGCTCACTGGGGGAATAGCTGCCATAGGCAACTGTTCAAATAAAAAGCTAGGCACTCCATGAACTGTCCTGCAGCCCCTGACAGCAGGAACAGCCTGAACTCTGCTTTCCAGAGCTCAGTTATTTATGATCTAGGCCTGTGCGAGTTTTCAGTGCTTGGGAGGACGAGTATCCTCCTTTGAAGGTTTTTCCTCCCACCCCTCCCCCGTCTTTCAAAGAGGGAGGATTATGCTTTTAAACAGTACCATCTGGTGCTATGCTATTTCCTCTTCCTTCTATGACTAGGCACAAGAAAGGCAAGGCAGGCTCAACAAATATAGGAAGTGAGGGAGCAGGAGAGGTTAAAATCAGACAGGTGAAGACCTTCCAGAGGCCCCTGAGAAGGACTCTGTGTGTAGTGCACCAGGCTGAATGGTTTCAATAATCTGTATATAGCTTTTTTTTTTTTTTTTTTTTTTTTAAGGGGGGAGGGAAGAATGTAATGCCAATCCATGAATGGATTTATAAACTGCATGAATGAAGCAATTTAAACCATTGCCTAGGGTAGGTAAACTACTTCAGCTTTTGGGATGAATAACAGTGTGCAGGCTGGATTTCCAGTGTTCTTTATGGGATTGTATGAATGGGGGGAGGGATTCGTCCTCCTGAATTTTCTGAAAGGTATGTTTGGACTGATAGAAGTTTCCTGGTTCTTTTTTATCAATTCCATTTTTAACTACTTTAGGCTTAACCAGATTAAAGCCAGTGATATATTTTTTTTTTTAAATCACCCAGTAATCTTCATCATTGGTGAACAGGAATATTTATAGTTCACCTATAAATTAAGCAAGTAGCTTTATATCCATGATAGAGATGGTGAAACCGAAGTCCAGAAAGGTCTATTTATTTGACCAAGGCCACCAAGCAAGTCAGTGTTTGACATGAGGCTAGAATCCAGGAGCCCTAGCTCCCCGTTGTAACTACTAGCTATTTAACAACAGGAAATGGAGCAGAGGGTTTCTAATGATTTGAACAGAGGACGGTGAATCAGATCAAATGGGTTCTTATTCCCAGTTCTATTGCCGTCCTGCTGCATGGTTTTGGATGAAGTCAGCTAATTTTGATGCCTCAGATTTCCAATCGCTATGTATAATACTACTAATTTAACTATCTCACAACAGTGATGAGAGAAGTAATTAAATGTTCCTAAAGGGGTTCCTAAATTAAATGTTCCTAAAATGGCTCGAGATCTTGGAAGAAGGCTATTTTATTTACATTGCTTTTATTTGATTATATTAAGACAGGGAAAATGGCTAGGGAAGCTGGCCATCTTAACTCTGCTGGATTTTCTAGGAGTTTAGTAATCACTATGTTGAGAACCAAAATGGGACGACAAAACCCTTGTTCTTGGGAAAGCTGGGTCTGAGGGTGGTGGTTTTTGTTTTTTCTTTTGTTTCTGTTTCATAATGCTTCCAGAGTTGCTTAAAATAAATAATCCAGAAATAACTTCTGCATGAATGGGGTAGGTTAATTGATAGGATTCTTGATCATATAGGGAGAAATTCACCCTTGTGCAGAGGACCATCACAAGAGCTAAACACCATATAAGTCCTACTAAAACCCATTGAAGTCAGAGGCTCTACAGTTTTAAGGGTTCACCTACACCGATTCAATTACAGGACTAGGCCTCTAGTTTTCACTTAGTTCTTACTCAAACTTTTTTATTAATATTGACCATTTATTAACCCTTTTTGTATTCTTTCCTGGGAATGTAAAACTCAGGATAACTTGCATTTAACTAAATGCGTATGCTACCCCTTTTTGTGGTACACTTAACCCTTATCTATGTGGCTTAATGTGAAAGTGCAAGAAAGATTTAAACATACCCTAGGAAGTCTGTCTAAGGGTTGTTTACTCTCTTTCCCTCCCTCGCCCCCGCTTTAAGGAAAGTTCTCTAAGATACAAGATTGTTGGGGGTTTGTTTGTTTGTTTGAGTTCTCTGCTAGCATTCAGCAATCAAACTTGAAACTGTTTTTTAACTTGTCTTTCGAGCTGAGAAGTGTATTGGACCTCATTTACATATTAACAGAGTGCTAATCTCACGTGTCCGACTGTGTCTTGGCATGCTTTCCACTCATATCAAACAGAAAAATTAAGACTTGTATGAGTCACATTGCAGGAAGTTTGACAAGGATTATTTCTGCATCTCGGCACGCAAGGGGGTACTGCACATCCTGCAATCTCCAGTGTAACTTAAACCTATTTGTAACACAGACCAGACTTTAATCACAAATTCCTTGATTTCAATGCGTTGAAGTGAAAAGGTGTTATTCTTTGCAATGCTGTTAGCGAATCCACTTAAGGGAAGAACTAGGAAAAGGAGTACAATGGCCTTGTACCTTCAAGCTGGGATAGCACACTGTACTGATTTAGAGCTAACAACATATGGGGTCTATGGCAGGAATTTCTTGCAGTGTTGTTATAGATGGCGGCTGCCAGGGTGCACCAATGACACAATCATCCCAGGCCGGCTCCTGTTGTCACTGGATTCAAGCTCTGAGACTTCAGTGAGAGCAGGATCAGGCCACAATCAGTGAGCCAGTTTTTAAAAAGGGATTAGGAGTGAAATGAATGAGGGCACAAGGCCATGCTGCTTGTGTTTGGAGTGAAGGAGATGAACTCAGGTGTTACCTGCACACTGCTGGCACTGAAGCCCGTGTCTACTCTCCTTCTCTCTTTGGCATTTCACATATAGATTGAATGTGATGGAGGGAGGAATGGAAGTGAGACATTGAGACAGAGATACAGTTGCCCATCACATCTCTCTGGGGTACACCCGAGAGGTATGATGGAGCCAGCGTAGTGCAGTTCCACCCACTACTGCTAAGTCACTCTGGCACATCAGTGAGCACCTCCTGATCTACAGTGTCAAGCCCTACTGTCAGGCTGCATCGAGGAGACTGCCCACTGCGATGATTAGCAGCGTCTTTGTGCTGACGCCTGAATCCAGAATGTGTGGAGCCCAGCATTACCTGCTGAATTCCTTCAGGCTGGCCTGTAACAAAGTCCGTCTTTAAGGTCCAAACAGAAAAGAAAAACCCCAATGCAACTTGGCTGAGGAGTTGTTCAAGAAAGGGCACTGACCTATGTCTGAGTTTCCCCCTCATTCCTCTCAAGACTGGAATATTTCACTGCAAAAGACTGATGGTATTTAGAAAAAAACATACTTTGTATTTTAGTAGTGATTTCTCAGGGACTGTACTTAACAATGGCCTTTCTGTGCACGAAGCAGCTGGTATCCAAACTTGCAACACTGGTACAGTACGAAGCCGATCATGTAATCTTAATGTATTTTCTTCTGCTTCTCCGCTAGGTCCTCCTCACACAGTCCATGGTCAATGCACCGAGTAGTGAGGAAGGTATTAATGGATCCTGGGAAATAGCTCCCTGCTCCAGTAGCATTTAGAGAGGCAAAAAGAGAATGAACAAACACACACAATCCCTTTACCTTCTTCAATTTGCTGTGTCAAGGGTTGGAATATTCCCGAGGAGGGGGGGGGGGTCAAAGCTGCAGCTGTCTAGAGGAAGAGACACAGTAGAGGTGGCAGGGGCAATTGAGAGAGAGAGGTGGGGGGATCGGGGGGTGCGGAGAGACTAAAGCTTCACATACAGAAAGGGCATCAAAGGCATGACATAAAGCACTATTTCTCAACTGCGGGCCTGTGGCTCCCTGTGGGGGGCCAACTGCAGGTTTCAGGGGGTCTGCCAAGGGCCGGGCTTCAGCCCTGGGCAGTGGGGTTTGGGTTTGGGCCTCAGTCTGGGCCAGCAGGGAGCACTATCTCCACCCCCTGATTCACCTCAGCGGGCCATGGGGTGCACAACCAAAAATAGCAGTGTCACTGCAGAAGAGAGCTCTCCCCCTGCCACCAGAAGGGGTTACCTCACAGCCATTGACTCCATGAACAGGCAGCCACTAGGTAAGGAGACCCATCACTGCTCTGCCCGGCTGCACTTCTGGAAGTAGGGCCAAATGGAAGGCAGAAATACTGGGGGGGTGACCCTGTGTGTTCCCCCTCATGCATTGCCTCTGGTTGGGGGTCTGCAGGTTAAGTTTAGTGGTCCCTGGGTTAAAAAGAAAGTTGAAGACCACTAACGAAGTATGAGATCTTTAGGTAGATGGACATAAACTGGGTCTGGCTGTCCATCAGGCAGATGCATGAGATTTCATCCTGCCATTAAAAAATGGATGTCAGGGACTTTGCCAAGAACAGTAGCTTAGCATTACCTTCCATCAGCAACTGACAAGTCCTTTCCGGTCTAACAACTCACTAATGCGTTTCATGCCTTCCAGGCTGTCCTAATCTCCGTAACCAACACTTGTACCTTTTCCCCTCTCCTCTGCCAAGCAGCTATAATACACTGACTGCTCAGACCTGACCAATTTTGGGTTATCAGAACACAGTAGATTCTCTTTTCCCCCTGAGTCTCAGTTTGTGTTTTGCACAATTATATCTTTACTGAATCACCTATTCTTAAATATGTACCAACTTTATTGACTGATCCACAAAAGGAAACTGCATCATGTTTTAATTGCATCTGACAGAAGTACAACCCAAAAACCGACAATTATAGTATTATAAAAGCATTCCATGTCCCCGCCCCTTCCACACCTATAATAGAGCATAATCAGGAATCTGGTGACTAAACTAAATGTAATACACTTCATAACTGACTACCCATAGCAGCTGTCCTAGACAATGGATGCCAGTAAATGTGTTCTACCTTCTTTGTGGCTAGAGGCAGCATTTTGTGTCCTGGTAACTTTCCCGACACTTCCAGCTGTGTTGGACTCTTGGTTTCCAATTGCTAAAACACTATTCTATTTTCCTTTGGGCAATCTCTCCTCTTTGGTCTCTCAAAGGCTGAGCAAGGCATGACAGCCATGAGCGATTGGAGGGTTTCTCTACCTCCCCTTTAATCTCCCACAGATGTGATTTAGCTATCATTGGACCCTGACTAAAACTGTGGCAGAAGCATTCCCTGTCTCTCTCGATGTAATCTGGGTTAGATTCATTAGCCAGTGGATCAAAGATTAGAGACACGGGTGTTATGGTGTATGCTGGGGAAGAGTGTCCTTACTTTACAGGCTGGAAGTTCTGAAAATCCTATGCCTCGTGCTCTTAATCTGGTCACTTGATGTAAATAGCCAGGAAATGGCTTCTGTTAATTACCAGGTCCTGCATCACAATCGAGTAGTTGTCTTTCTGGTTGGCATGTGCCTATGTCTCTTGTGGTGGCAAGGGTTTTTCACTCCCAATTGCACTCAAATTCTTCTATTCCCTAAGGGACACTTTTATCATAGAAATCACATGTGCTGACAGGGGCTTTGTTTTTGTTGTACATTTCCCTGGCTATACACTTGCCTATCACAAGGTTTGCCAGCCAGTGGCTCTCTTTGCAGCCAGCTTCCACAGGGCCATAGCTATGGGCACTGAAGAGGTCACCCTGTGGCAGAATGTACCCTTGTATTCATCCCCTGCGCACTATAATAATCTTTGTGCAAGAATGCCTTGTGGGGTATCATTTGAAAACTCCTAATTTGTTGGTCATTATTGTTCTTGTAAAATTGTTTGTAAAGTTACAAGATTCCACTGTATCGTGTTACTAAAACGTGTTCCATGTCTATGGAGTGGACGAGCCAGTTCCTCGGAGATAAAGGGCAAGCTGACGCCTCAGCCAGGTGTAAATGAGGCCAATGGGCCATCATCTGCTAAATGGCCATTCTTTCGTAAGAAGAGGGGAGGCGGGGGGAATCTACTTTTTAGCAAAGGAACAGCATGGAGTTCCCATCCATATTTTTGTCTCCTGAATCTCAGCTGGAAATATTTTCCAAAAGAGGGACTGACCTTATAAAAAAAGGGGGACAAACATCCCCAGGGACCTCACCCCCTCCTCCTTCATCACTCTCTGGCCGTAGATTCACTGCACCAAAAGGAACAAAAGAAGCAGCCGTTGCGTGAAGAAGGGGTCTTGGCCTAGAAATTTGGCCAGAAGAACGTTGAGAGCATGTGGTGCAAAGAACTTGTGCTTTGAATTTAACGCAGTTCAAGGTAGGTTTTTTCTCTTGTAACCATTTCTGACTTTTCTGCCTCATTCCTTGTATTCAATTAAAATCTATCTATTTGTAGTTAATAAAGCAGATGTATCTAAACCAGTGTGTTTGAATTGAAGTGTTTGGGAAAACTCCATTTGGGATAACAAGATTTGTGCATATCATGTCTGTTAATAAAATGATGGACTTTATATGAACTTGTATTGTCCGGGAGAGGGCAAGTACGAGACCTATATTGCTGGGGAAAAATCTGGGACTGGGAGTGTGCTTGGGGTCACCCTGCAGTATAATTCAGGCTGGTAAAACCTGGGTGAGACTGGCAGGCCCATAGACATAGCTGGGAGTGACTTACCTGCTAGAGGCTGTTTGTGAGCAGTCCAGGGGTGGAGACAACAGCAAAGCAGTGTAAAGTGCACCCTGGGTTACAGGGCAAGGGAAACACAGCTACTCACGAGTCTAGCTTGTACCCTGGATATGTGTCGCACCTGCTTTCTGATTAAACTTGGTTATTGCACCACACTTGGAGGGGGCGGGGGGCCATTGGAATGCTTTTAAGACACTATAATTATCATATCCTGGGATGTTGGGCCAACCTCCCAGGCAGGACACCTTTTATTATCTCTTTCTCATTGGGAATTCTTTAGTTGCTTACTGTCAAGTCACCCAGCGTTACCCCAGCCCGTCAGCACCAAGTCCACAACTGGCTTTCCACTTGGGCAAGGTTCACAGCCAGAAATCAGTTATGCTGGACATTAATGTCAAGCAACTTGACCCACTGTCTGTCCTGGGGCAGTGTGTTGGGTAGCACCCCGTGGGTAGGTGCAGTCTCAGAGAGTTTAGACTCCTGCACTTAGGATGGAAAAATCCCATGCACACCTACAGACTGGGGACCAATGAGCTAGGCAGCAGTTTTACAGAAAAGGACCCGGAAGTTAGTGGATAAGAAGCTGGATATGAGTCTGCAGTGTGTCCTGGTTGCCAAAAAGGCTAAGAGCATATTGGGCTGCTTTATTAGGTGCATTGCCAGCAGATCGAGGGAAGTGATTATTCTCCTCTATTCGGCATTGGTGAGGCCGCATTTGGAGTATTGTGTCCAGTTTTGCCCCCCCTCCCCCCCACTACAAAAAGGATGTGGACAAGTTGGAGACAGTCCAGCGCAGGACAACAAAAATGATTAGGGGGCTGGAGCACAAGACTTATGAGGAGAGAACTGAGGGAACTAGGTTTGTTTAGTCTGCAAAAGAGAAGAATGAGGGGGGATTTGATAGCAGCCTTAACTACCTGAAAGGGGGTTCCAGGGAGATTGGAGTTAGGCTGTTCTCAATGGTAGTAGATGATATAACAAAGAGCAATAGTCTCAAGTTGCGGTGGGGGAGGTCTAGGTTGAATATTAGGAAAAAGTTTTTCAGTAGGAGGGTGGTGAAGCACTGGAATGGGTTACCTAGAGAGGTGGTGGAATCTCCATCTTTAGAGGTTTTTAAACTGCGGCTTGACAAAGCCCTGACTGGGATGATTTAGCTGAGGTTGGTCCTGCTTTGAGCAGGGGGTTGGACTATATGACCTCCTGAGGTCCCTTCCAACCCTAATCCTCTATGATTCCTCCTAGATTCAACCTGCTGCTGTTTACAGCCCTCAGCGGCCACGTGCCTTTCACATCACAGCTACGGAGAGACTGGCTGCTAGTGTAAAGAATTGGCTTTGCTCCTTCACACTGTGGCACATGCTGGTGCTCATGAGATTGACGGCAGCAGCATCCTGGGGGCCAGAGCAATTCAGAATGCCGCATGAGCTGAGGCGGCATTTTGTAAACTACCCCAAATCCCATTTGCAGCAACCATGCTGGGCGTTCTGGGATAGGTGCTTTGGGAGCCCAAGAAGGCAAGAAGTACTGTTACTGCTAGGAAAAATCTGTGGGGCTGTGCAGGTGTTCTGAACTGTTGCAAAGACAAGTGAGACGACAAAGGATTTCATGCAGTTGAAGTCTCAGGCCTGATCTATGTGGGAAAGTTGTGCCAGCAGAACAGTGTTGGGTAGGGATGTGATTTCTTTTTTTTTTTTTCTTAGCCAATATAGTTATACCACTACTAGTCCTAGTATGGAGATCGTTCCATCAGGTGCTTTATACCAATATAGTTATGTCCCCTCCCATATGGGAATAGCTATCCCTGTTTAAAGTACCTTTATACCAGCATACCTGCATCCACACTAGAGGGGTTGTACTGTTGCAACTACAGTATACCAGTATAGTTTTAAAGCAGTCCAACTTACTTGTTTTCTTGCATAGTGTAGATGCGCCCTCCTTGTCCTGGGTGTGCTGCATGGGTGGGGTGAGCAAGTCTGCGCTGTAGTTTTCTGTGGTTCTGTCAAGCGGAGACGCACTATGAGCACTGAATTCATTACAAAAGAATACACAGTTGGCATTAGGAATAATGGCAGCCCACATACATAAAGAACATTATCCAGGGGAAACGGAAACACGCAATCAAGAATCCTCACTTCAGAATCTTCTGTTCTGGTCTGGGGTACCATGAAGCCTTAGACGCCTGTAATTCCTCTGGGTTGTAATCAGCTTAGATCAGGAGTCCTGAGACTTGACAATAATAATTCAAATGAACATACAAATTGTAACTGTTTGCTGCCTGTTTCACAAAGATCATGCGGGATATCAATGAAATGACCTTCTTACTGCTACACATTGTCCGGTGAAATCCAAATGACTCAATGCAGTGCTTTGTCAATCTAGTGGGAATGAAGGAGGAGAGTTTGTCTGCTTCTTCACACTCATATTCTTTTCCTCCCCCGCCCCTATATTCCATTCTGGCAGGGTGCAGGGGCTGCTAGAGGTGACCCAGGGAATTGGGAGAGAATGCATCCCGTGCAGGCACAGTGTACGGCTGTCATAATCAGCCCTCTGCTGCTCTCTCACAATGGAAGGGACAAGCCAGGGGCAGGATTGGACTTTCTGTAGCAGTTGTTGTATGGAGATTCTGGGTGTGGAGTGACTGAGGGCGGGGAGAGCGGCTTTTATGCCAGGGTTCCCAATAGCCCATGCACAAGGTGACTGAAAGCCCTCTTTGACGCCTGCCCCGTGCCTCCATTGTTGTTCCTCCCAGAGGCACAGCTCAAAAAAAGGTTAAGCTCTGCACCCTTAACCTTAAATGCCAAAGGGATCACCAACAATCTCATTTACCTTAGTCTGGTCTTCTTGAAGAGGTTGTCGCTAAGATTTCTCAAAGCTCTGCTGTTCTGAGCAGTTTGTCGTCAGGGTGTCGATACATTTCATCAATAAAGCTTCATTATTATTCTTTGCTTTTGTACAACTTTCATTGAGAACCTAGCAGCTACTCATACAGAGGGAGACCATTGTGGCCTGGGTTATATCAAGCAATGTCTGCAAAAAAAAAAAAAAATCCTGCAAATTATTTTAAAGCAAATCTAACCCTCAATCTAGCCTGGTGTTGCTGATTACTTCAGCTGTTTTATCGTGATGCTAATGGCCTACTTTCAGATCTCCATTGTGATGATGTATGCTGCTGGAAAGAAAGGTTTGGTTTATTGTTTTATGTAGTGAAAAATCTCTTCTTGATTTATGGCTGGCTTGCAGAATGCTTTTCATTGGTTTCACTGTCACCTGCTGATAAGGTACAGAATTGTTCCTCGACGGATTCCTCTGTTACTGAACAAGGTGAAAACACGGCTTGCACAGGGTCCCCTCATGCAGTTTCAAACAGGTCTGCTATGATTGGTTGGGACCAAAACGTGTTTGTTTATTTCTAACATGACAGAGCCCCAGAAATGCCTCATGCTTTCCAAGCAGAGGAAGACAACCTCTGCTCTGAAGAGCTACTCTCCATTCCAGGGGTACCCAAAAGCCATCATAGAAGGTGTTTAGGATGCTTGAAGAATGATATCCTAGATGCTGCAACTACTGTCAGTGGAGATTGCTAATGAGGAATTAAAGATGACATGGTGAATAACAGCAGATCACTAATTGCTTTTTCCCTAGAGTGACTTTGCAATTAGAAATGGAAAAATAAAATCACAATTACACAACAGTGGCATAGCTTTTAATACACCTGTTTTGTTTATTTTGAATCCTCTCTTTTTCCAGCTAATCCTTTCCATGGTATATTGCTCTCTGGCTCTGCACACTACTGTATTATATTTCTGATGCCCTGTTGTATGCATCACGTCTGCAAGCTCTCTGCTTCAGACATGAACCTATTTAGACAAATTGTCAGGCTGAATGGGAAAAATCTTAAATCAATGTATTTCAGCATGCAATCATATAAGCTAATTTATCCTCTGCCCTCTTCAGCCTGCCAGTTTAAAATGAGGTTTTTCAGGCATGGTGACTGAAAGTTGCATGATTAGCAGAGCAATTTTTATTGGTAGGATAACATCACAATTGTTTTATGGCAATTGTTATCATCTGGGCCTGTGTATATGCAAACTGGGAAGATTAAAGTAAAGGAAATGTAAAAATGTAAAGATGATGAATATGCTGCACACAATCAAGATAGCAGAGTGAATGTTTAGGATATTAATGTTCTTGGCTGATGCTAAGGCCATGAGGTGGGTCTTGTGTAACTTTAAATCCTAGCTCCTTTTGTTACATGACCAGGACTAAATGTCTATTAGGGAGGTAGCGTGTGGCTGAGGCACAAACATGGGATTCAGTGGACTCGGATTTAGTTCAAACTCTACAAGAGTCCTGTAGCACTTTAAAGGCTAACAAATTTAATTTCTGCAGGCATAAGCTTTCGTGGGCTGTAACCCACTTCATCAGATGTAAGGAACAGAAATCAGATAGGTGTGTGTGTATATATATATATATACACATCTAAGGGTAAGGAAGAACAATGGGGAAGGTAGGTATAAGCAAAGTCCATTCAGTTAGAGTAGTTGAGGCCTATTCACAACCATAGATTAGGAGGTGAGAATGTGTGAACAGTGACGATTACTTCTTGTAATGAGATAACCATTCCATGTCTCTATTTAGACCCCGTTTGATTGTGTCAAGTTTGCAGATGAATTCCAGCTCTGCAGTTTCTCTTTGAAGTCTGTTTTTGAAGATTTTTTTGTGGACGTTATGGCAACTTTCATGTCAACTACAGAGTGTCCTGGGAGATTGAAGTGGTCTCCTACTGGCTTATGGATGTTACCATTTTTTATGTCTGATTTGTGTCCATTTATTCTTTTGCGTAGTGACAGTCCAGTTTGGCCAATGTACATGGCAGAGGGGCATTGCTGGAACATGATGGCATATATTACATTAGTAAATGTGCAGGTGAATGAGCTCCTTATGGTGTGGCTGATGTAGTTAGGACCTGTGGTGGTGTCACTAGAATCGATGTGCGGGCAGAGTTGGCAACGGGGTTTGTTGGAGGGATAGGTTCCTGGGTTAGTGTTCTTGTTGTATGGTGTACGGTTGCTGGTGAGTATTTGCTTCAGGTTGGGTGGCTTTCTGTAAGCAAAGATAGGTCTGCCTACCACAGCTTGAGCGAGTGAGGGATCATCTGCTAGGACAGGTTGTAGATCCTTAATGATGTGTTGGAGAGATTTTACTGGGGGCTGTAGGTGATAGCCAGTTGTTTTCTTTGTTGGGTCTGTCCTGCAGTAGGTGACTTCTGGATACCCGTCTGGTTCTGTCAATTTGTTTCTTCACCTCTCCAATTCCTCTCTGGGTATTGTAGTTTTAAGAATGGTTGTGAATAGGCCTCAACTACTCTAACTGAATGGACTTTGCTTATACATATCTTCCCCATTGTTGTTCCTTACCCTTGATGTGTATATATATACGTCCTATCTGATTTCTATTCCTAACATCTGACGAAGTGGGTTACAGCCCACAGAAGCTTATGCCTGCAGAAATTAAATTTGTCAGTCTTTAAAGTTCTACAGGACTCTCGTTGTTTTTGCTGTTTACAGACTAACACGGCTACCCCTCTGGAACAGTTCAAAATCTGCCACTCGCTTGCTCTGTAACCCTAGGAAGTCTCCTACTTTCTGAGACTCACTTTCCCCAGCTGTAAAACAATGATAATGATTCTTACTCTTCTTTGTAAAGTGCTTTGTGATCTGTGGATGAAGAGCACCCTAAGCATTTGCCTTAATTATTTATCATCAGCTTATGACTTTTTATGGTGGAATTGGGAGTTAGGCACCTACTTGAAAGTCAGTGGGAGTGTGGCACTTAATCCCCCTCCCCTGCATTGGTTTTTGTTCGTTTGTTTGTTTTTAATCCCTCAAACTGTTATGGTACCTTTATAAAATATAGAAAAATAATAAAATATTTACATCTTTGGCAAAAAAGGCCACTTTTTTTTTTTAATTTGAATGTGTCTTGTTTCAGCTTTCTGCCATTGGCTTCTTCGTATGCCTTTTTCCCCCCACTAGATTAAAGAGCCGTTTAGTATTTGGTGTTTTCTCCCCATGATGATATCATCCAGTCATCTCTGTCTTCTTTATGATAAAGAACTCAATCTGTTTATCTTACAGCCCTCTGGTAAGGCATTTTCCTCAGGCCTCAAATAACTTTTGTGGCTCTTGTGAGCACCCTCTCCAATTTTTCAACATCCTCTTAAAAATGTGGACAGAAGAACTGTAAGCAGTATTCCAGTTTCGGTTGAACCAATGTTATGTACAAAGGCAAAATCACCTCCTTATTTCTACTTACCACTCCCCTGTTTACACATCCAAAAATCACATTACCTCTTTTTGCCATAACATCGCACTGGGAGCTCATGTTCATATGCTCATCCACCATGAAGCCATTTATTTTTTTCAGATCTTTGCTTTCTATGATGCGTTCCCCATGCTGTAAATATGGCCTAGATGTATAACTTTGCTTTTGCTGTTTAGAAACATCTCTTTTTAAATGGGCCCAGCTTATCAAGAGATCCAGACTGGCCTGGTCTGGCCTCAGAATTATTTACATGTATAAAGCCGGTCTCCTACTCCACACTTCAGAAGTGGGGCAAGAGCTAATTTTGTGGCTGATGCTTGTAAGCAGCAGAGAAACCTGTTCAGAATTGCACACTGCTGTCACAGCACCTCCGTTCTTGTTCTAAACAATGACAAAATAAAAACATTAATTTGAGTACAAAATGGCCTATGACTTCTGCCTTTATTCTGTTTACAACACTGCTGCCACTTCCACATTACTTCCCCTGACAAATTGCCATGATAAAAACATAGACGTATTCATAGAGTTCATTCCTTTTTAAGGAATGTTAACTGAATGTGTGTGTTTGGAAGGGTAACAGATACTATGCAAGAGACATTTCAGCCTACAAAACAGATACTGTACCCACCACAGCTGTATATCTGCTGCAGGGATCACTGACAGCAGTGAAGGTGGTAGTTCAGTTCATGTTCATTCAATCCGTGGCTTCTCAGATGAGTCTACAGACAAGATTAAAAAAAATTACAACAAACAAAGATCCCCAACATCACAACTGGAAAACCTGTTTGTAAGGAACTAGACTGAGAGAGAGAGAGAGAGAGAGAGAGCGAGCACATCTCATTTTACAGAAGATGGTAATGACTTTCTATAACTAATAATCCTGGCCATAGTTGAATTGTTGACCTAGAGATGAGAGGTTTCATATTCCATTTCCAAAGCCCTGAGCCATCTTGTCCCTAATAACTTCTTTCAAAACAAATAGAATGGAACTTCTGAATTGTGCAATACCTTCTGACATCCTCCCTTAGATGGAAAATGAATGTTGCTTCACATTAGTAAACGCGCTCAATGCACATATAGCGTAAAGTTTCTGTGTACCTCTCTCCAGTATTTCTCATTATGCATTGGGGAGAAAAATGTCTCCATCCACACTCAAGTTGGTGTTGTCTTTTGCAGGGGAATGGTGATATGAAAGTATAAAATAATGTCACTGTTAACTAATTACTAATTAGTAGTAGTAACAATATTGTGGTAGTACTGTATGCACTGTGCTAAACACTGTTTGTTACCCACAACAGAACATAGAACATACAATTTAAGGAAACTAATAACCAAACTTTATTTTAAAATACTTTCTTTATTCAAAACCTTCTGCCTATGCTTTTTTCATCTAACATGTTTTTTAGCTTGTCCTGACACAGGTCTACTTTCCATCAATGTTTTAGGTGTCTTTAGTTTCTGAGTAGTTTTCCTTCATGGACAGATCATTCTATGCTGCAGCAAGAGGTAGCAGAGAAGCAAAAGGAGACATCTATGTATTCATGCCATATCCTTTTCAATTAGTCCTCACTGTCTCTGTAAGATTAGCAAAAAAAGGACATAAAATAGGCTTGTTTTTTGTAAACGTAATAGGCTTGTATGATCCACCTGAATTAATATATCATAATATTCATTAATACATACCTGGAGTTACATATGCTTATGTAAGATGCAGTATTCACTGGATAGTGTAGCATTCTTTACTGATGTATTTACCTGTGATTAAATACGTAGCTATGTCCTTTACAATATGCTTTGTTTATATGCCTTCCTTCTGTTACATGTGTGACAAGCTATATGTGTTGCACACTGCATTATTCGCTTATGATATGCTACCTGTAATTGTATATACTTATGGGATATGCTGTATTCATTGCATACTGCAATATTAACATACTGCTAAGATGGATCCTGGTATTACGCTTTCTCATTTTTACTTATTTAACTTCTTTCAATTATTTAACCATTCCTTTTTATGCTTTGGGCGCTCTGCAAGAGACTCCTACAAACACAGAAGCTTTATTACACACCTGATTCATTTCATATGTGAAATTCTGGCCCCATTGAAGTCAATGGCAAAGCTCCCATTGACTTCAGTGGAGTCAGAATTTTACCCAGGGTGATTTGCATTATGTGATATCTCTTTTTTTATATGTGCTTATCTGATATGGCTTATTTACTAAGTGGGAAATTCATTACATCCCTACAGATCTTCATTATTTGGAACCTGAGCCGTGGGGAGTGTAGGGCAGCTGAAGAAGTGAACACCACCCCCAAATGCAGGGCTAGGGTGAGGGGCTGCTATGAAATCCATAGACTGGAATAGCAGCCACGGGCCCTCTGTGCCACTTGTTCAGGGTGTTGGCACTTGTGAGTCTACAAAGAACATTGATCTGCAGCCCGTTCTTTGGTCCATTCCCAAATATCTGTTAAAATGTTAATCTCTTTGTAGTCTGTAATTTAGATCTGATTGAATGCAGGATTTATTCGATTTTAAAAATGCATCTATAGACACCCACCCAGTTCTCTGGGTACCTATCCCATAAATTAAAAATACCCCATAAATGTGGACAAAAGACTGCTCCTGAGTACCTCCCTCTCCGGTCACACTCATCAGCAGCCTAAACAAAGACGGGTTTTGCAGCGGGCTCAGACACTTATTAAATCTGGGCTCTGGTGGACCAAGAAGGGGGGGTGAGTTTCAAAACTGAGGTCCTCTTTCAGAGACCACCTTGCTAGCAGTTCATTCCTGTTTATACTGAGGGAGATCCAGCTCGAGCACCTCTGCTGATCTCAACTGTGACAGTATCTTATGATTCTCTCCAATAACCAGGTCTCAAACCACCTAGGTTGAAGCTTCCTAGGTTAAAGCCACCATCTTGTATTCCACCTCAAAACATTTTGGAGGCCAGTGCTGGTCCCAGAGTACTGATCTAATGCACTCCTGATGTGCAACTGCACGTGATAAGTGAGCTGCAGCATTTCACACTAGCTGCAGCTTTCATACTGTCTCAAAGTGTAGCCCCTTGTAGACGGCATGACAGCAATTTAGGCACAGATAATTGTGGTAAGGTTTGCATTGGAGAGAGAAGCTTGCACTTGTCTTGTCAGGCATAGATGGAAAAAGTGCTTTTTGCTACCACCACCACCTGGGCATGCAGGAGCAGCCCAGGATCTAACACCTGTGTAAAGCACGCCTGTTTTAGAAAAGGCAATCATGTTCCATCAGAAGGTTGCTGATCTGGATTCCTCCAACTCTTCCAGCTCCTTCCTGCAGCCCTCTAACATTATCTGTCTTGTCAGGACTGAGTCACCAACAGTTAGCTCTCATTAAAGACCCAGATTCATCTGAGTAGTTTGCTCTGACTGGGTCAAATGTGAAGGAGATGTAGAGCTGAGTGTCATCAGCATACTCCATGCGCTGCAGCCCATATCTCATCACCAAACCTTCCTAGCTACTTCAGACACACATTGAATAAAAAAGAAGCAACAATACTGATCCCTGTAGCACCCCACCAAAGAGAGACATTGGGGCAGAGGAACAGTTTTTCACAGTTATTTTGCGAGTTTTTTTCAGAAAGATAAGAATGAAGCTAGTCAAGAGCAGTTCCAGCCACCCCTGCTAGTGTCCTCAAGTGAACCAACAAGACAGCTAGCTGTATGGAAGGCTGCTGGGAAAACAGTGGGAACAAAGAACTATTGTTTTTAGCTCTTGCAAATATTTGGGAGAGTTTTGGGTTTTTGTTAGATCTAGCTGAAAGGTTGATGTCATTCCTGCTTCCAATTGTCCAAAGCATACTCAAGGTCACTCCTTTGTTACACATTTGCACTCTTGACCAATCACAGCCCTTAGAGCTATCTGTGGAAGACTAGAACCTTCTAGCAATACTCCCTATACAGTCCACAAGACTATAAACATCAGTTTATGAGGATGTTTGGCATTAGTATAAGACCTTTAAACAACTGTGACATTCTGTGCATTTCATCATAGTGTAAGAATATTTAAGAACTTTTGACCTAAATGTTCAAAATGGACTCATGACCTAATTTGGCTTACTTTTTGCGTGCCCAACTTGAGACTGATTGTCAGGCTCCTTTAAGGTGCTTCGAGTTGGGCAGCCAAAATCACTTGGAACATCTGAAAAATGTAAGCTTTGTGTTTGAGAGTAAAAGAGGACATCAGGTCCAGGAAAAGATCCTCTTCAGAAAGAATCTGGAGCAAAACATATTTTTGGCCTTGAATTCTATTAAACTAATTGTAAGGTCATTGGGGCAGGTACAGTCTTTGTTCTGTTTGTACAGTGCCTGGCACAGGGTGGGTCCTGGTCCATGATTGGAGTGCCTACATGCAAATAATAACTAATAATAATCTTATTGAGATAGTAAGAGCCATCTGATGTTGTTGTTGTTCTATTCCTGAGGAAATCATTACAAAACAACAGTCACTCTGCTAGTCAGTAATAAAATATTGACTATACAGGGTTAGGTTGTGCACTCTTGAGGCAAGGAGGAGAAACTGCCCCAGGAGGAGAAACAGAGCATGACCCTGCTCTAACTGCAAAACCCCCATTGACATTCAGTGGTGCGGGATCAAGGCTAAGGAGTTCCTTAGACGGCACTTTTTCTGCTGGGGCTGGTCAGTGGACACGGGAATTAGCGATCTGCTCTGTCCATTGGAAAGTGCAGAGTAGCGCTCTGGCCTTGTGGCTCATGTTTTATTAATTTAGATGGAATAAGTGGGCAAAGGTGTTAACGTAACCCAGTCACTGTCTAACGTTAAATAGTGTTAAACAAGATCTGGGGTTTGGCATACACAGATCTGAGTCCGCTTAGTACTATGGCAAACACACCACTAAAAATCCTTTTAACCTTTTATTAAAGATGCAGAAAAGAAGGCAAACCAGTTAAAGCATTTGGAATGTAGAATAAATAAGGCTTTTATTTTAACAACATTCCTTATTGTCTTTCCCTTCAGCTGGAGAAAATCTTACAAGGAAAAAAATCCCCTTGTTTGAGAGTCTCCTAGATGATATTAAAGATGGTAATAACTCTCCTTCTGGGGAAAAGAGAAAAAGTTAGTTGAGAAAGGTTGAAGCTGTTGTTGTTGTTGTTATTGTTAAAGTCCGATTCATCTCAGATGCTGCTTGGGATTCAGCTGAAATTGGGAGGCGAGGTCATCTGGATCACACTCTCTGGCCTGGGCAGGTGAGGAGATGCATCAGGATTAGGCCAAAAGGGTCCCAGGAAGTGAAGCTCTCTTCAGTAGCCTCCTTCTGTTCTTCTATTTGTTCTTTCCCCTTCAAAGTCTTTCTTTAGGGACCCGAAAAGGGAGTGAGGAGTGGAATTGCCCATCCCCTCATTATTTTATCCACCAATTAGGTCAACAGCTGACTGTGAAATACCAGGGTACAATTCAGACTGTGTCATCCCTGCCCTCTAACGTGGGGTGCCCTGTACAATGCTTTGCTGCTGTAGCCTCCAGCCTGGTGTGCTCACAAACAGCCTCCAGCATGCAAGTCTCTCCCAGCTGCGTGTCTGTGTGCAGCCAGCCAGCCACACCTTCACTCTTAGCAGCCTTGGTTATAATGCAGGGTTTTCCCAGTACACTCCCAGTCTTAGATTTACTCCCAGATATGTATGTACTGTACTGCCCACCCTCTCCTGGACTATACAAATTTATATAAAGTCCATTATTGCTTTAATAGAAATAATATGCACATAATTTGCCATCGCAAATAGTTTCCGAGACACTTTAATTTAGACACCCTGGATTAGATCAAACAAGTTCATTAATTACAAAGAGAGATTTTAAGTGAGTACAAGTAATGAGACATACAAGTCAGAAATGGTTACAGGAAGGAAAAAAAACGATAAAACTCAACTGGTGCCTGACTTAACTTTGCTTTGAATTTAACATAGTTTGTTTTCTCACCACTTGCTTTCAGTAGTCTTGCTGACCAAACTTCTTAGGTCAGGACCCCTTCTCCAGTCCAGTGAATGCTTCCTTTTTTTTTGCTTCTGTTACTGTGAATGAGATGGGCGGGGAGAGAGAGTGAAGGTGTCTAGGGGTGTTTGTCCCTCCTTTTTAAGCATCATCCCCCCTCTGGAAAAACATTTGCAACTGAGATTCAGGATCCAAAGCATCTACATGGAAGGCTGTTCCCTGCTGCTTTTTCCTCACCTGTTTGAGCATCCTTTGTCTCCCTTCCTGATGAATGACTCTGTTTACTGCTCAAATGCAAATTAAGCAGATTACCCATTTCTTTGATTGAGACAGATCTGTTTCCCAATCTGTTTGGAATGTGTTAACACCATACAGTGGAATCTTATAATTTCACATAGAATGTTGCCATATACATTTTATCAGGACAATACTGACCAGCAAATTGAGTTTCAAATGATACATCACAAGGCCTAATTAGTTCAAAGACTATTACAAAAGTGTGTAAGGTGTCAATATGTGGGTACATTATGTCACATGGACACACCAATTTTGGTGCATTAATTTCCAGTTCCATATCCTCTGTTTTTACCAAGCATGATTTTAACAGTCCTTGAATAATACCAGCAGGGCCAAGTATGTTTGTACTAATTTAGTGTCTCTGTCTGGCTCTCTTGAGTTTGTTTATAACTTTCTTTATTGAAAATAGCTTGACCTACTTTCCATGCTAAATTCCTAAGCAGGAAAAGGTTACAGACCAATTGTCACAACACTTTCCATCCCCTTTCAGGAGATTTGTTCTCTAGGAGGGGCATGGGAGCAGAAGGCAAGCAGTTCTTGATCAGAGTTGCTGGTGTGCTCTGCCCCTTGCCCTCAGAGGCAGTAATGCTCCTTGCATACCTCTCCCCTGTGCAAGAGCACTGCACAATGTAGTCCACAGCATAATAGGCTACAGTGGAGCTGGAACAGTTTGTATAGTGGGGGTGCTGAGAGCTATTGAACCAAACTGAAAACCTTGTATATGATGGAAACCACTTCAAGCTTGGAGGATGTGGCAGCACCCCTAGTTCCAGCACCTCTGATAGGTTAGGATCTACAATGATATTTAGGCTCCTAACATCCACTGACTTCAGTGGAAGTTAGGAACCTAAATAACTTTAAGGACCTGGGCCATAAGGCCTATGAAGTCACCAGAAAAACTCTCTCTGATTTCACTGTGCTAAGGATCATACTCATAGTGCCTTTCACTGAAGGATCTCCAAGCTGTTTTCATCACTGGGCCTATCACTTTAATGGGCGCTTTGCCTGAATATGGGCTGCAGGATATGCTGATTTATTCATTAAGACTAGTCACTGCCACGACTGATTTCAGGGAGTGAAAACTTGGGTCCTTAACAGAGATTCATTAAACTCCATCAAACTAATTGGAGAATGCTGTTTTCTCTCTGTGTTAAGAATATTTTCAAACTGGTGGATAGGGAGTTGTCTCTCATTGGTGTTAATCTGAATGTATGCATAGGGCCCGATCCAAACCCCACTGAATTCAAAGGAAAGACTCCCACTGACTTCAATAAGCGTTCACTCTCACTCATAAATCCCTGCAAAACATTACCTCGGAATGGCCAATAAATAAGATGGAGAAGTTAGTCTGAAACGACAGTTGCAGGTGATTCTATAGAAAGACAAATGCTATGATATATGCAGTGTCCCTGGGGCTAGGATGTCTTCAACATATTGTGGTATAGACTATCTCACTGCATATGCATGAATGCAAATGAAAATTACACATGTTCATCAGCAGAACAATAGGTCTCTTGGAATGAACAATTCAAAATAAAAATGGTTCCTTTCAGAGTAAAAAGCATTTTTGTCTAGTTTTTAGAAGTATAGCAGGAAAACGCCATTTATTTATGCTTTCTTTCTTTTAACAAAGGTTTCTTTGTTCCACTCTTCCTTTGCCTGCACGGTGCTAGTTAGCCGTGATGTCTGATGATGGCAGGCTAGGGAGAGAAAGAGGAGACAGAATAATTGTCAGGAGGAAGAAGTAATTATGTACCCTTCAGAAAATATAATTCAAGCAACATTTTTAAACAAACAAGCCAAGGAAATGTATGTCAGCTAGACATTCAGGATTTTCCCTTAAATACACATTTACATTCCCCAGTCATTCTGAGTTGCTGTTTCCTATTACTGTTCTCATTTCTTCCTTCCAGCAGAGCCCACAAAGCCAGGAGGGTGCCAGTATGTTCGCTCATTCCAGTTAGGAAGATGCCTTCCAAAAGCATTATTATTGCTGCTTTCTAGATGTTGCATGATAAAGGATGACAGGGAGGGTCAGATAACCCATAAAAATACATTTAACATGTATATAAATTTGTGGGACTTTAGGGTTCAACCCAGACCAGTAAGGGGTTGTGTCACCACCTGCTCTGTAACCCTGGGTGTCTCTGCGCTGTGCAACCTTGGTTCAGCGCCCTGACAACAGTCGTGTGCTCAGAACACAGTGGCCTCCACGTGGTTTCCACCAGCCTTGGTTACTCCTGGCAGGGTGATCCCAATGTCCTCCATGTCCTGAACTGCCCCCAAATGGTCTGTGCTGTAGTATCTAGCCCCCTCACTGAACACTTACACAAGTTAAGTTTGCGGTCCCTTTGAAGAGACAGGACTCAACAACTTAGTACTCTAACAGGGGTAAGCGAACACTCTATTTTAATCAAAGCATTGAATTGGTCTATAGTAAAAGTAAAACACTTCTATTAAACAAAAAGTCATAGGATTAAGAAATACCATGTATAAGGAATAAAGATAGAAAGGGTTCCTAGGAAACAAAAGTAAAAATATGTTTCTACGACTAAAACCTGATTGAAAAAACTAGAGCCTTTTGTTCTCATCAAGTTTCTTTTCTAGCATTGATGATGTGATGGTATGCAGAACCCCTGGGGTACTGCCTGGGAGCTGGGACTCCCTCTCACACTGTGATGCTGTGGCAAGCCACAACCCCATGGCAGATATTGCACTTACATAGCCCTCCACAGGCAGAGACCACACCCAGCTCAGTTCAATGAATGCTTTCCAGCCATTCACGAACCAATAGTAAAAAAACTCTAACTGGCTCCTCAGCCCAGGACCACAGGATTATACCATCTAAATCTGGTCAAAAAGCCTGACCAATGAAGATAATTATCCAGCTCACCCTTCCCTCGAAGTGGAAGGAAGGTGCAACCTTTGTAACTGAGCAGTTTGTCTAAACACTTCACTCAAAAACTATGGGTTAAGATGAAACATCAAACAAGTTTATTAATTACATAAAAATAGATTTTACGTAATTATAAGTGGCAAAAGAAAAGAGATTAAAAATAGTTACTAAAAGAAATAAACATAAAATCACAGTCTCAGTTCTTTTTAGTTCACACAGGCAGAGACTGCTTTCCCCGCTTGGGTCTCCCCTTCCCAAGTCCAAAGTTCTTTGTCTTCCAGACGCTCCTTCGGGTGTTGAGTTGAGGGGAGAGAGAAGCTAAGTGATGATGTCACACTCCCCCTTTTACAGTCTGTTTCAGCTCGCTGGAACAAGTGGGCTTGTGACCTGTGAGGTTGTCCTCAGTGGGTCAGTCAAGCCCTATTGTGAGCGTACTTCCTACAGTGAAGCCTTCACTGTAAACAATTCTTGTTAGTGGAATCTATTTTGAAGGGGTGAGAGAGAGCCATTACGTTGTCTGGCCAGTCCACCGTTGTGCCTGAAAGGCTGTTTGTGGGAGTTTCCTCCTTGCAACATGTTCTATATGAGGCTGGTGAACATGGGTTTATGGGGTGTTGTTTTCAGACACAGGATGTCATAGATGATCAGACTCGCTGGCTAGGACCCTTCACAGAACTCAGCTTGCTCAGTTCCTCTGTATCTCCAGGTGAAGGATGTCAAAATGGCTTTTTTCTCTCTCCTTGTCTCTTCCCAAAGTTCATTGACTCTGCTTCAAGAGGGAGGATGGCTTACTAGGGGTGCAGTCTCCATCATCTATCAAGATTAAATGGTCATCTTGCCCCACTTGCTTGCCTGATGGCTTTGTTTATCTTGTGTATAAATGTGCTTTTCTTTGTCTTTGATGCCTTCTTTAATTTATGTTAGAGACACATTAAAGCAGGCGCAACCACATTACTTTGCGCAGAACAGGCATGGCTTAGGCACTACTTGGCAAATGCATTCGAAGAACACATTTCCAGCACATATCTATAAAGTCTTTTGTGGGTTTACCATAGATACATCGTGCAAGAATATTAATGATCAGTGAGTTATTAGTTTTCCAATGATATTACATACCACCTTTTGGGTATCTGTGTGCCAGCTGGCATTTGGGTTCTCTTAGGGTCACAATAGCATATAGCCATAACTCACTAATCTCCATCAGCTTGTTGTCTTAATGTTGCTCTTACCTGCCTCCCACTCCTACATGAAAACACATTGTGCAACTATCACCTGTAATCTAACACTATAAACCTGATTTTCCACTGCCTTATGTAATCATTGACACATAGGCAAAGTGTATGTAAAACACCTGAGTCCTGTCTACACTAGTTCTTATGCCACTGCTATCACTGCCATTTGCAAGTGGCTGCAATACGAATACTAATTTTTTTTAGTGTAAGGCAAGGCCTGTCTGAGCTCACTAGAAGCAGGTTCCAATTTATACTGTATATGGGCATACACTTGTTCTAGTCTAGCTTTTGGGTGGTGTTCTTCTATACCTAACACATAGCACAGGCTTTCCTTTAGCTAGCAAAAGAAGGGGGTGTTTTATAAGTTATAGGAAAAGAAGGCTAGCTAACTGAGACTAATTATGTGAGCCCCAAAAGTAGTTTGACAGGCTTGCAATCCCTTGAACTTCATAGGTTCATCTCTTCTTTCTGGGCATATGATGCCTTGCATACATTCAATTTGTTTGTTCAGTAGGTAAATTTCAGATTAACTTTTATTCATTTTCAACACATAGCATGTGTCCCTTTCAGTATGTGGTCTCTGAGGAAAATCTAATAATGTCAGAATCACTTGTATTAAAAAATTATCTACCTTGCCTCTGACAAGCTATTTGCCCCAGGAGCTTTATTTAGAAACATTCAAACAGATAAGTTGTCTGTCTCTGAGCATTACTTTCAGACTTTAAATGTGCTTAGGGTACTGGCCGAACATGAGCCCTGAGGGAGAATTTAAACTAGTGGACAGGCAGAATGGAGTAGGTAGTGTGTCTGTGTATTGAACGGTTTTCTACAATAAATCCACAAAAGGGCAGGGAGAATCATCTCAGGTAGATGGGCGGCTAGGATGAAGGCATCTGTAGCAATGGGATAAATAACAAGGCATCAGAGAAAAATGTACAAACATTGACTCTTTAAATAAAGTGTCAGTGAGGAAGTTTCTAAGGTGGCTTTATGCAAATAAAAGAGCACTGTATTACAAAGAAAAGAGAGGAACAAGAATAGGTGCATGGAAGGGCTCAGACACGCTATAGTTTTCAAATATGTAATTCATTTATGAATCAAAGGCACAATAGACATAAATAAAGAACGATGGTTTGATGAACAAATCAGTTTGGGTAAATATTGAAGGACAGAGAAGAGATCAGAGACTTTAGAAGAGATCAGAGAGGAAAGGAGGTAATTGCCATTTTGTACAGCAGGCAAAGGAACATTTACAGGTAATTGAAATAAGAGACTTTAGAAGAATTGCATGCAGGGTTGAATCCTGATGACTCAAATTAGAGGCAGACTCCTGCTCTCAGATCCTTGTGGTGGATCTCTCTTGCAAATTTTGCGACTAAACCTACTGTGGAGCTTCCCTTGACATCAGTGGGAATTTTGTGTGGCAATTAGGCCTATGTCTCATTAGTTGCTGCAAAACTCTGTTTTTATGCCTGTGTAATTCCACTAAAGTCAGTGGAATTACACAGACATAAAACTGAAGTAGCGCAGTGTTGAATCTAGGCTCCTAATAAGCCACAAAGTTCTATAGCATCACTAAGGGCTTGTCTACATTGTACCAAAGTTTGGACTATGCGGGGGTGTCATAGGCTCCTGTTGGGTCCCTTGCTGAGTTCTTTGCGTGGTACAGCAGAGACTTGAACCCACATCTTTGACGTTTCCAGCTAGCACCACAACCATTGGACCATCTTTCCTCTCTTTTAACTCTGCTTACTTCATTTGGTTCCTTCCCATCAGTTAGCCTTCAGTTAATTTCTACTTTCATCTTACATCTTCAGGACAGGACTTTACAATTAGTATTTTGTGGCACTATTAAAAGGAAAGGAGCTACATGCTACCCTTGACTTCAGTGGGAGTTGGCTTTAGCTCACTCTGATGCCAAGAGGCATTCTGCATTTAGAGTAAGGGAACACTGTGGTCCGTGTCTGGAGATGAAGAGATGAGTTAAGAGGAACACAATTCCCAAATGTTGAGAAACAAAGATGTTGGATTCCCAGTGCCACAATTTAGAAGAACACAACACATGTCGGGTGAATTTGAATGACATAAAGCAGGGAGGTGGAAGGGGGAGGAGGACATGAGGTGGGCTGGGAGGAGATGGAAAGTGTTCACAGATAAATCACTGTCTATCCAAGGATTAGATATGTCATCTAGCAATAAATACCCTAGGAGTTAAAGTAAGGCAATGTGGATGAGCATGGATGTGCAGAAAGTAATCAAGGTCCAGAAAGAGATGTATGCAAGTTATGAAATGTCAGGCATTGAGAAGGACTGGAGAGATTGCAGAATGGAGTCAAAGGAGTGTAAAAAACAAACAAAAAAGCAAAAGTAAAGAACAAAAGAAATATTGTGCAAGAGGTTAAGGTAAATAATAAGAAATGTAAGGGACAGGTGATCAGTGGAGGATATAGCGAGGGTTCTAAAGAGGTGCAAGGATAATTTATTGAGAGAAGGGTTGGACATTACTAAAAGAAAATGAAATGAATTATTTGCCTTAGTGCTCACAAAAGAGGATAGAAAGAAGAAAGGCCAGAAGAAATAAATTTGTATCCAGGGAGGAAGAAAGATATTGAAGGAAATCAGGGAAAAGTGTGATCAGAATAGAGAACATTTAAAGAATGACACAACTGCAGAGCCCCAGAAGGTCAGAGAGGAGAGCCCAGAATTCTGAGGAAAGGAACAGGAGAAGGAGGGAGAGAGGAATGGAGGGGAAGGAGAGAGACAGGCTGACACCTTTAGCAGACCTATTCAAAACCTTCTTGGGCAATGGGAGAGGTTCATGCAAGAAAGAAGCTCCGGAGGGATCTGAGAAAGATTAAGGAAGTCACAGAATTGAACGTTCAACTTCTGGAACACAAAACAAGGCACTGTACTAGAAAACTAATGGGACACAATGCTTAGAAACTGGGAATGCTTAGATAGTTACAACTGATTAAAAATAATTTAGATGGACCCACTTTTTTATGAAGCTAACTCATCTAATTGGGTATAACTTTTGCCAGTTTGTTGTGTTCTGAATTGGAACAAAATAAAACAAAAAAATCCTAAATTTCCCATGAAATGAAATTTTCAAAAAGATTTCATGCTGTGTCTGTCACAATGTTCCGTTTTGATAAAATCAAAATATTTTGTTCGCATTTCAACTTTTTATTTTACATTATATTTGTTTTATATGTTACATTATAATATATCATATAAAATACCTTTCCAAAGAAAAAGCATTTTGAAATGAAAAAAGTTAATGTCACGTTCTGATGAGGCTGAAATGCTTTGTTTTGATATTTTTAAAGCAATGTTTAATTAAAATATAATGTTCCCGCAGAAAGTTTTGAGTTAAATGAAACAGTATTTTCTGATGGAAAAAGGTCCTGTTGGAAATTTTTCATCTAGCTCTACTCCAGCTTCTAAAGGCTCCCTGGTATAGGGTATGGGCATGGGCATGGGCATGGGACAAGGGGGTACAGCCACATCATTCGCACATCTCCTCCATGATCCTCTGCTGCCTCACCGCTCCTTTGGGGCCATGAGCAGCCAGCACAAGGTAGGCAGGCTGCTCAAACTAGCAACAGCAAGAAAACCAGCACCAGGCTGGTCCCAGGATTGGGGGAATGTAAAGGGGGCTGGAAACTATCTTTGTCTACTGCCCCAGTCTTGTACCAAATGCAACTCAGCCAGACTGGAGCAATGTGGGAAAGTGAGAGTGGGTGTGTGTCCTTATGTATGCATGTAGATATGCCATTTATAAATTCAAATAATTTTTATTTACCAACTAAAAGGCTTCATGGAATCCCAGAAGACGAGATCTAGTCAGAGTGCAGGAACGGTGACATTACTTAAGTCAAAGGTCCCCAAACTGTGGGGCATGCCCCCCCCCCAGGGGTTTGGATGAACATTGGGGGAAGTATGGCAGGGCCCGGGCCAGCCCCCATGGGGGATGAAGAGGGAGTGCTATCTTGCCATCACTCCCCAGATGTGGCCCCAGCGCCTGGCCTCTGTGCCTGGTTCCCTAGCTCCAGCCCTCAGGGCCTCCTTGCTGCCACAGAACCCGATCTTGGCCCCCGGCACCCAGACGTGGCTGCTCGGCTTCTGGCCCTGCCGCAGCCCCTCTGCCGCAGCCCCCCCCGGCCCTCCAGCTCTAGCTGCCGCGGCCCACAGTTTCAGACCCTGGTGCCTAGCTGCGGCCGCTCAGCTCCTGGCCTGGCCCCACCCCCACCGCAGCCACTGGTCCGGCCCCAGTTCCCAGCCGCTGTCTTAGCCCGTGGCCGAGGTGCGGGCCTCAGCCCCTGGCTGTCCTGGCCGTCAGGGTCCTGCAGCCGCCACCCCGCTCCCAGCCTCAGCCCCTGATGGTGCCCTGCTCCCAGCCCCAGCTGGGGGGGCACAGACAGGAGTAAGGGGGGCACAACATAAAAAGTTTGGGGACCACTGACTTAAGTAAATGGAGTCAAGCAGCCAATCGATGGATAGTTTAGATGAATGAAAGTGTCACGTGTTCTGGATGAATTGATTTGGAATGACAATAACCACATTACTTGCAGGCTTAAGATTTAATGGGATCCAGTTCCTCAAGCTTACTTAGCCTTTATGCTCAAATCAGTGCTATCTGCCTGTCAGTACTGGAATGCTTCCTCCCCTCCCTCTTTTTGCTTGTTTAAGCTCCAAAGGTTTTGTGGCCTCAGAAGATATATATCCAGGGAAACGTTAAATGTACAGGCTGTAAAAAGCAGACTCTCTCATTCAGTTAGGAGGAAAGGTTTGAATTTTCAACTGTGTTTGTGGCTTTATGTGTTTACTTTTAAAAGAAAACGTACACCACTAAAACCTGTCACTGAATTATTACCTTGCCCTGGCCTCCCAGCCATAGACTCATAGACTTTAAGGTTAGAAGGGACCATCATGATCATCTAGTCTGACTTCCTGCACATCGCAGGCCACAGAGTCTCACCCACCCACTCCTATAATGGGCCCATAGCCTCTGGCTGAGTTACTGAAGTCCTCAAATCATTGTTTAAAGACTTCAAGTTACAGAGAATTTACCATTTACACTAGTTTAAAACTGCAAGTGACCCGTGCCCCATGCTGCAGAAGAAGACAAAAAACCCTCAGGGTCCCTGCCAGTCTGACCCAGGGGAAAATTCCTTCCTGACCCCAAATATGGCCATCATATTTGGCCTGAGCACGTGGGCAAGACGTGCCAGCCAGACACCTGAGAAAGAATTCTCTGTAGCAACTCAGAGCCCTCCCCATCTAGTGTCCCATCATCAGCCGCTGGAGATATTTGCTGCTAGCAGTCGCAGATCGGCTACATGCCATTGTGGGCAGTCTATCATACCATCCCCTCCATAAGCTTATCAAGCCAGTTAGGGTTTTTGCCCCCAGAGAAAAGGGGACCTGCTCAGGGGCATGATGTCCCACCGTGTTTCCTATGTCCCCTAGCACACATCAGTTGCCAGCACTAGCCTTGTGGAAGCAGAGCTTCAAAGATCCCAGCTGCTGTGTGGGCAACGGGGACAGCAATGGTGTGGCAGCGGTTCCCCTGTCCTTTGTGGGGGTCCTTCACATCCCAGCCTGGGGGGGAGAGAGATTTTTAAAATAAGAAAAAGGTTTTTGTGAAACTGCACAGTTTGGAAGCGGGCCTCAGGGACAGGAGCAGCACACAAAGCTTCTGTAGTTCTTCACCTACCAGCCCATACCGTGGAGCTTCTCTCTGGTTAGCTGTTCTCACCTGCTGTCTAACCTGAGTGCACTAATGAGCCACCTACCTCATCATGAGTCAACAAGAATCCTTTCCCAGCAGCTCAACACCTGCTCACGGGGCATGTTAGACAACCCCGGCCAGGCTGTTTCAGGACATGTCACTCGTTGGTATATTTTAAAGGTAGCGTGATGGAAAATTCCTGTAGAAATAACTAGAGAATGAGATTGTATCAGTTTATTTTTCACCATCGGAACCGAATAGGGAATTATATCACTGCTATAGAATTCCCTAGAAGAGTTCTTATTGTCATTCTCTCATAAATCTTATAGGGCTTCTGAAGTAATTTCTACAGAACCCAGTTAAATCTCTATAAAACCCTGTTGGTTTCATTCCTGTGAAACTGAATTGGACTTTTCTGTAAGGGCAATTCACTTTTTCCTTATATATATGGAATTATCAGCCTTAAATATGTAGGCTAGGACAGTGTGGTTTTGCCTTTTTTCTCAGCTATGAGTGAGGATTCACATTGCTGTGTGTCTTGTATAAACATCCATTCTTGTTCACCTTTGTGTCTGAGAACAGGACCGAGTTGTCTAGGTCATATACTGCCCTTCACCCACTCACACCAGTCAGTCCAACTGATGTTAATGGGTATTATACATGTGGAATGAGGGTGGCATATGGCCCTAAATGTTTAGTTATGCTAATTAAAACTGATGGCAGTGGATAGTGCCACAGTTCATTCGATCATTGACCAGTGAACTCTTTGTGTTCACCTCTCTCATGGTAACAGCCTTTCCCCTTCCAGAATCTTAGAGGCCTTCAGGTTTTGGGAGGCATAAAACAGGAAACTGCCATCAGCGAAAATGTGGTTAGGATCTCACATTTTGCAGACCATTCTCTGTGACCACATGGTTAGAAGCATAAAAAACTCTAAGCTAGAAGAAAGTATGTAGAAGAAGGAATGGGGCTTGATTCCCCCTGCCCCCCGGCTCCCTCATGAGGGTGGAAATATACATGCACTGAATAATATGCTTCCTCTAAATCAAAAGCAGAGTGACATTGAAGGAAACCCGGTCTGTGTTTTAGTGTCTTTACCTCAGAAGGATGTAGGGGTGTAAAATTATTGTGCCACAATGGTTTGTTGCTCAGAAAATGACATCAAGTACAAATACCAAAACTGGTTTAAAGGGGTGACTTAAGGAATAAAAGCAATGATGACTTTCATGTCGCAGATGAAATTAGTGTAATTGTGTCAATTCAGTCTCCTGAGGGCTGAGTTGCCATTGGGAGGTCTGTGTTATTTTTCTTAGACAGATGATGTGGTTTTGGAATAATTCTCCCAGTCACCATTTGTCCTTAATCATATCTTCATTTCTCAGGCAAAAGCAGCTGCAAACAACTGCATTATTTGTAGTCGCTTGCATTCATGATCCCAGCGACCAATGAAACTGAGAGTGTAATCACAATTTTCCCACAGCACTGTGCTTTTATTTCACACTCCCTTTTAATGCTTGCATTACATCCTAGATAGGATCTTCTTGAGCCACAAGGGACCAAGAGACAGGCTTTAGATATTAACTGCAATTGCAAGGGAGACATCATGGTATTGCACTTCTCCAACACTAACATATTTTTGTATGGTACAGTGATCAGCCCTATAAACAGAATTTCAGATGGCACCTTACAAGTACCCTGCAAAGTAACAGTTCCCCTTTTTATTATCATTTGGCATCCCACCCTTCCATTAATACAATGCATTGCCCTTACTGCCTCAATAGACATAGCTAATAATAGCCATTTAATTTCACAATCACTAAACAAGCACTGTAGATGTATAAACTTGGATGTCATAGTCTGTGAAAGTATTAGCTACTTGCTTTTGTTATGCATTCTGCTGTTTGAGAGGCATCTTTTTTTGCTGTTACTGAGAAATTTTTAACATGTATTTAATTAGTTTAGCTACAAAGTAGGCGCTTAATGAATATAAAGCAAAGTAAGTGAAAGACTAATGTAAATGGTTACTTTTCTGTACACTGAAAATCAAAAATTAGTTACACTATGGCCAAACTGAGTCCGGATGGTTTCTTTTGAGTAATTATGTTAAAAAGTGATCAATTCTCACTTTATAGCTAGTATTCCAACTGCAGGTGCATAGACTGTATAAATCAAATGTCCTATGAAATAATGATTCTTTTGTAAGAATGAAATGCTGATGGTTTATTATCTGATTTCAGTTTCTGGTAGTTAAGTCTGAGCGGTTTGATTTAGTGCTGCCTTTTGAATATATCTTTAAAATATTTAAACTTATAAATATATGTAGTAATTAATGTGCAGAAGAACACGGGGCCCAATCCAGCTCTCTTAATCCATTTAAATCATTGGGTTTAATTCACCCCGCCTGGTGAATGGTACCTCCGTGGTCTGCTGTGCTCCATTCACCCAACGGAAGGCAGGTGATGATACTATGGTCCATTAGATGTTGGTGCCCAAATTAATCTCTCCATAATAGCTCTGTCAGTGTAGGCTGGATCAATGCACCCAAGCCACACACTCTCCCTCAGTGCCGCACACCTTTTGGGCTGTGCTGTCTGGTTGTGCGGTGAATGTCTTGTTCCACCACAGACCCCCTAGAAGATTTTGCACTGCCTGGGACCTTCCACTAGATAGAGCCTGAGCTGGCTGAGGCTGGCACAGACTGTGAATGTATTTGGCCCACAATGGAACTACTCCTGATTTATACTGGTGCAACTGAAAGCAGAATTAGACCAATATGCGTGTGTACATGGCGGTAAAGTCTGAGGGCTTCTGTTCCATTGGATATACTTTAGGCCAGGCAGATGCTCTATTGTGCTTGGGCATAATAATTCTGATTTGAGGTTTCTGAATGTCGCTCCTTTCTGGGACAGGCTTGCATATGGGAATCAAGCAGAACTAGTCAACTTTACCAATGAGGACCCTGCATCTCAGAGTTGGCTGATGTATCCCTGCAATTAGAGCATATTGTGGAACCAAAAATGTGGGGCAAAGCCATTTGTAAAAGCAACTTTCAAATGGTTGGTTGAGCGTGAAAAGTAAAAGCAGTAAGAATGAAATTAGGGCCAAACCTATGCAGCTGGTGGGGGAAAGAGAGCACTGGGAGACTCTCTGTGCAGGAGGTAGATGTCATGTGACCTGCGCTCCTTGAGTGCTGGATTGGAGGTGTATGGGGAGGGTCACATTACTGCTGCTGACACAGCTGAATGGTCCAGAGGGGGAATGTGTGAGTGGGGGTGGTGGCCTCTCCTCTTGCCTATAACACACAGTGCTCAGAGAGTTACAAGGGAAGACTGAATGCCTTTTTGAATGTGCTCTCTTCAGCATCCCTAGAAGCACAGGGGTCTGTTTCTGCAGTGTGATAAAGCACTGGTCTGGGACTCGGAAGACTGAGGATCTGATCTTAGCTTTGCCAATGCACAAACCTTCCCTGAACGCTTCACTGAGCATGTGTCTTCCCCCTGGGGAGAGGTACTATATAATAACAAACATGTGACAGATGTTAGCACACTGCTTTGTGGAGGGTGCTCAGATACTGTGGAAATGAACACAGGTGGTATAAGAAATTGAGATCGTAGGTTATTCTTTGTGATCTTGCACAAGTCACTTCACCTAGCCATCTCCCCTTCAACCATTTGTCTCTTGTCTATGGAGAGTGTAAGCTCTTTTGAGCAGACTCACTCTCCTTATGTGTACAGCACCTAGTGCAATGGGTCCCCAATCTTGATTTAGGTGCTGCTGTAATACAATTAATAATACACAACCATTATATCATGAGATATCCAATGCTCAGGTGGTGAACCTTCTTCACACCACCAGCTCTGCTCTAGGAGTCTTAATTTGGCCCTTAAGTTTTTAATTTCTCCTAGATTATGATCTGCTGCTCAGAGAATTGGCTTGAAGGAAGTGCAGCTGTGGGTCTTTGGTACAGATTTGACTGATATAAGCTCACTTTGTTACATATTATACAGCTAAAGGGCCCTGTGTAGATTTTACACTCAAGACGTTGGGTTACTGGTGTAAAATTGTTGGAGTGAGCTTAGCGGAATATTATTTTATCATAGCACTCTAACAATACAGTTTGGGCATACAGTAACTACCTGTACTTATCAAGATATTGCTGTGTGTTCAATATTACAAAAGCATCTTTAAATCCTCTGTCCTAGCAAGCTAGACAAACCGAATCCTGCTCACTGATACACAGAGGCAATTCACACTGGAGTCAATGAAAGCTGTGCCTATTGAGCCAAAGACAGAATTGCAAGTTCTCCCATGCACTTGCAATTTATGGCCAGTTATAGGGGCCTGTTGTCTGTTGCACAATGACCCCTTCACACTGCTCTGGTGGTCATAAAGAGGGTGGAAACAGTCTAGAAGGGACACCTTCAACATTAAGGAAGTTACCTGAGTGGCCAAGAGCTATCACCATGGCCCTACACCACCTCCCCACTAGAGTACCTGGTTTAGGTGGTGTGCTGGAGTAGGAAGGCACTGTGGCCAGAGCATGCTGCAGTCCAACAATTCTGGGCTGGTGGATGGCCTAGAGCGGGCCATTGTAACCAGAATATAAATTAGAGCAGCCCTAAGACTGCTCTAACTCATACCAGGAAGCAGGCAGTTTCCCAGACCGTGCAAAGGTATTTTAAGCAACTTTTAATTCCCCACCGCCTTCCCATGCTAGAGTGATGAAATGGAGAATTGGCCCTCTCTGTCTCAAGGGTTGTTACTAGAGCTGTAACATTCAGGGGTCTATGGCTCATGCTGAACAATATAATCTAGTGTCCAATTCATATAATGACTGTTGTGTATGTAGAGCTAAATGGTTAGAAGTTAGAACCCTGAAAGAAAGAAGACCCAGTAAGTGGAAGAAAAGCCTCTTCAGGATTTTTTTAGTTGCATGTAGACAGAGGGTTACTGTACTATAATGTCATGCTTCATAAATAACTTTGGTCTTCTCTGATTAGTTGACTAGCCTGCTATCATTTCATCCCAAAATAGTTCAATCTTACATGCAGCTGCTAGCTCTGTCTTAAGGGAGAAGAAATATGGTCGAGCACTCCTGTGTTGTGACTGTTGTTTGTATTATTATAGGTTTTGTGGTTAAAGCACAGGACTGAGAGTAAGCTGGTCTGGGTTCAGTTCTTGGCTCTGCTACGTGCTTGTTGTGTGACCTCTGGCAAGGTACTTAATGTCTTTGGGCCTCAGTGTACACACTGGTAAAATGGGGATAATGCTTACCTCACAAGAGGGTTGTGCAGCTTAAGTCATTAAAATGTTGGAAGGTGTAATGCCCTCAGGTATCACTCCAGAAATAAAGATGTGATGGAGAGACTGGGACAAAGAAGGAGTGAAGGGGATAGGGAAAGAAAAACACCAAAGGCCAGATCACTGGTTTGCTCTGGCTATTTTGTGCTGCTCAAAGCAGCCATACACTCGGCTTAATGCAGCTGGAACTCCTTTATGCACAACTGATCTGTGGCTGCCTAAACAGCTCCCCTGGAGCCAGTGGCAGCCAGTGTAAATTAGGACAACCTTTCAGCTATTCTAATATGTGCTGGGGACCAGACTGGCGCCTGGAGCAGAGGAGCACAAAGGTAGCTTAAAGCCACCTTTTCACCCTCCATCCTCAACTGCTCTTAGCACTCGTTGACCACAAGCCCTGTCTATGCAGTGGACCCTGGCAGGCAGCTAGTGCTGTTGAGAATCATGCCTAGAAGAGTCCCCATTGGGTAGAGTGTGCTCTTGAAGATCTTCCATGGAATGGTCTGTGCAAGCTGCCTACCGCCTCTGAAGATGATATGGTGAGAAAGTTCTTGTAGAGGAGACAGTGCTGTTGTGTATCATTTACCATGGGGCATAACATGTCAGGCAACTAGCTAGTTCATCAATTAGAGTGACCAGCATCAACATTTTTGAGCTTTCCTCATGGCATTTATCATTCTTCTATGTTAAACAGGATTGCACAGGAATTATGACAGGTCTGTCAACATTCTTATATTCTGTTCGCCTTTGGTGCATTGGATGTTTTGCTTCTCTTGTATACATCAGACAGGAACTAGTATGATGTTGTTGACAAAGATCTGACTAATTGATATAATAAAATCCTCTCACATAATGCATTTCATATCCGGTTTTATTTCACTTCTATTCTGTTTGCTTAGTTCCACAACATTACTGTTTTAATCAAATTCTTTTAGATTACATTATATGGATAGTACACTAACAGCATATTGTATTTTTACCTGCTCCTATGGTTCATACTATAAATCATAAGGAAAATGATCCATGAGAACATTTTAAACCTAAGTATAGTTTGCAAATATAGGTGTAGTTTGCAAGACCTTGTAGGACCCAATCTTAAAGTTGTTACTCAGATAAGTAAAGGCTTGAGTAATGACTGTTCAAAACTCAGTAAGTGTTTCAGGACTTGAGTAAGGATCCTTAATTAATAATAATAAATAACGCACACCTATAAGGCATACTTGGCTTGCTGGACATTGGAAAAGTTGCTGAGAGCTGGAGTGTGAACCCCTTCCTCACACCAGTGAGCAGTTACTCACGCCATTACCTTCCCCACATGAGTAGTGAGAAGCTAAATTCATGAATGTTCATAAAGCACTTTGAGATGCTACTAAAGTGTGAAACTTCATCATATGGGTTGCTACTTGGACATGGAACTGATGTGTATAATGAGGAAGAGGAAGAATAACAGGCTTGATTCAGAAGATATTAGTAGTTCTGAGACTGTAGAGCTATTGCATGTCCCCCTGTCAATGCTCCACTGGACCCAAACAAGTCACATGATTTGATGAAGCAGAATCTTTCCAGGTACCTCCTTTTATCCTCCTAATCCTTGGGAGCTTCTATATTGTCTAAAGAGCCTGCTGAATTAGCACCTTTAAAACACACCCCTACGTTGCTTAATATAATTGAGAGGGGAAGGCAGGAGATTGGAGGGAGAGGCATAGAAGGATGTGTTGTAGATCTGTAATGTATCAGAGGCCTAATGGCAGATTGGTTAGGAAATTTCCTGTCTTCTAGACCATGCCTGCCATAAGGTGAATCCTGCTGCTTTCTGCCCCTGGAAGGTCATGTGTTCTGGAGTGGTATTTTAGTATTACAATAGTGATTGGCCAAATGGCATTGAATGGCTATTTTGTCCAAAGTACTTATAGAAGTGGTAGGTAATATGTTTTGGCCTCTTGTAAACCCTTATATTTAAATTTCCGTTTCAACTGTGGAATTAAATTTTGACCTGCTCAGCACAATTGACTCAAGGAGCAAAAGACTGAAAAATAATGCCAAGTGTACTAACCTTTTATTTAATGTACTGATCTACAGTTTCATTTCAAATAATTTAGCAAACATTTTTTTCTTTAGTCAGTTCTAGGTGCCTGGTTAAACAAACTTCAGAAATTCCTTTGAATTAAGCACACTTCTATCCAGTTTGAATGTGCTAAGCATGTTCAAAGGTTTTCCGCATCCCTATGTGCTGTGGTGATATCTCAGACCAAACATATCTTATTGACACTAATCCTGGGGTACAGTAGCATGAAGAGTTCAATTGTACCTGGCCGCAGTGTTTGACTTTCACATTTTTTTTTCTTTCACTAGGTAAGAGCACTAACTTATCAGCGTAAGAAAACACCAATCCCTGCTTTTCTCTTCCTCTTGCATTCTTTCATGCTTTCTTCTGTTTCTTTTGCTCATTGCCACGTCACCAAATATTTCTTGATAGGATTTATGGATTCTAAAAGTGTCCTTGTTGTTTGCACTGCTGCTTTGCTTTGGAGCACCTCACATCCTGTGGTTATTTTATCCTCACAACACCCCTGTGAGGCACAAAAGTATTAGTGTGAGCTAGGGAGGTGATAAATAGAGTGACTAAAGGTATATTCACACTTCAAGTCGGGGGTGTGATTCCCAGCTTGAGGGGACATACCTGCACTAGTACTGATTGAGTTTGCGTGCTAAAAATAGAGTGTAGCCGCAGCAGCGCAAGTGGCCCAAGGGGTTAGCTGCCCTGAACACCAATCCGTCCAAGCCGCTATGTGCGTACTCGGGATGGGCAGCCAACCCCTCCTATTTTTAGCAAGCTAGTTCAGTCAGAACTAGTGCTAGCATGTCTCCTGGCGTGGGAATCACACCCCCAGCTCAAAGTACAGACATACCCTAAATGACTTGATTGAGGTCACACAGGAAGTCAGTGGCAGAACCAGGAATAGAGCCTAGATCTCCTGAGTTTCAGTCCAGTGCCCTTAACTACAAGGCCAGCCTTTTCTATAGCTCTCACAACAGACTTGCCTCCCTCCCTTTGGGTTTAAGATGTATAGTGTGGGTAACAGTATGTCACATTGCTGGATTATGGAATGAAGGTTCAGATTGTGATGCATAAATGCAAAGACACAGAGTTAAGATTACTGTTAGAACCATAACTCTGAATCTAGTGTTATTTTATCCACACTTCAGAGGCTTGCAGTGGAATTCAGGGGAATACAAATATTTGTGAACTAGTGGAGACCACTGCTAGGCAACAGTTTAACTCAAACAGTAATTAGATACTAAGCTTTGGTTTGATCTAGACCTGTGAATTGTAATGCACTGACAGTTTTTCAAGTGTAGCCCCTCCCCAGAGGTATGGCCCAAGCCTCCTGCCTGGTGTTTGCTCCTTGGAGTGGCTTCTCCCCTCCCCTCATATGGGTTGGGTCCTGGGTTCCTTTCAGTGAGACCTGGTACCTTCACCTGAGGTGACTCCTCACTGTGCCTGGGACACAAGGGTGCTGGGCCTTGGGAGTCTGAGTTGGGAACAGGGCCCCCACAAAAGGGGGGGAGGGGGAAAGGGTACATTTTACTGGGGCCCAGAGGCCCTGGCCCAGGCTGCCACGCCCATTGCCATGAGGAAAAAAATGTTCATGGCTGATGAGATTGTATGTATGGGATGAGGGATTGTGGTATGCGTGTGGGAGGGGGCTCGTGTTACAAGTTTGTACTGGGCCTGAAAAAATTATTCTTGGGCCCTGGTTGGGAGTCACTGCTGGGAAGGAGCATGAAACTCAGTACCTAGGAAACAAAGCACAACAGCACACACAAAGCCCAGCAAAGAAATGCTATGCCCCAAAATACCAATATAACAAAGGGGGACTTTACTGGAAGCAGGAAAACAGGGTCTGAGGAAGGAAAGGGTTAGGGTTAACTAACAAGTACTAAAATACCAACACATGTCCCAGCTCCCTCCCTGGCACCTTCCCAGGCGGGTGCTACGCTGAGGATGAGTCTGGAGGTGAGTGTTGCAGCACTGTGAATGTTGGCTGCCTTAAACAAAAAACAAAACAAAAAAAGAGGAAGGGGTCATCTTACAGTGGCTTCACCTCTGGGTGGGGCAGGGCTTTCCTAGCTCCCTGGTCGGGAGTCCTGTGGAGGTCTTGACTGGCTCTCAGTAGCTGGTGCCAGGTTGGTTCTCTGCCACTCTGGTCTCCACAGGGCTAGAACTGCCTGGCCCATGCACTGTATCCCACAGCGGTTCAAAGATGCCCTTTGTGGGGAGGGGACTCCCTGAGCTGTTCTGTTTCTCTCTCATCTCCCAAACTCAAAACTGAAACTGACCCCAGTCTCTCCTTGGCTCTGATTCAGGATGTCCCTGCTTGCTGAGGGGCTGACCAACCCTGGCTCATTCTTACCCCAGCAAACTGCTTGTTCATATCATACCGTGCAGAAACCACTCTATTGGCCTTAGCAGGGGTTTTCAGTCCATTCTGTCCCCTTCTCTTACTCCAAGCATGCTTGGAAATGGTGTTAGAAAGTATTGGTAGTTTTTTTTTGTTTTTTTTTATTGCAGTTCCAGGAGCTGGCAAACTCCAAAAAGGGGTTATACAAGTAACCAAGAGTGGGGAAGAAAAGGAATGTTCCCCTGTAGCCATAGACACAGAGAGAAGAGCAAATAACTTTAGAATTTGAACATATTGTAAAAGAATTTTGGTCACATTGAGCTAGAATTTCAGTATAGTATTGGATATGGCCTCTTTTTCTCATCAGTATCTCAACAGAGGTGGGTCTTAGAAAGGATCTAACTGAGCACTGCGGGTGGCTTTACAGACAGGTCTAGGGAGAGCATTCCTTCTGGGTTGCTTGCTTCATTTACAGTAGTTTACTGTGAACTTAGTTTCCCCATGGCAGTAACATAAGGACTTTCTAGGAAGGACTAAGAAAAAATGTGGGATTCACAGTATACGCTGTCATCCACACTGGAGTAACTTGCAGTGAAGGTGGCCACCAAGAGCCAAAAAACCATGGACCTTTGTTGGGGAAGATCCACTACTATTCAAGTGGCTGCATCTGTACTAGGGAGGCTTGGTGTTCATATCCATGGTGTGAGCTTTCCAGGGCCCTTTGAAGACTGAGCTGAAATCTGCCCATGCCACCTCACCCCCGTTTGCACATGGCTGTTTGTAAATTTAGGAATTGACTGCAATACTTATATTGTCTGCCAATAGTAAGGTATTGCTGCTTACAGCTATGACAGCTAAGTATTTCTGGGCCAGCTCTTTCACTGGTGTAAATCAACATACATCTATTGAAGACAACACAAACACAGAAGTCCAGCTGAAATCAACTGTTTTATGCTGATTACATCAGCTGAGAATCTGGCCCAGTGTCTTTACTGAAGTTGTTTCTTCAAGGTCTTGTACAGTATAATTTGACTATTTCCTGACTCTTCCCACATTATCAGAGGTCACCCTGCATATCCACACTTTGGATCAAATCATGCCATCAATTTTAAAAACATCTCTCCCAGTAACATTAATGAATTCTGTTTAAAGATCAGTGGCATAGTATGACTCATTATAAGGTATGACATTGCCCCCCCTGCAATCTGGACTGGTGTGTAGCTGTGTCACCCCAATTCTTCACTCCTGGGCCCTGACTTACCCCACTTTGCTGTGTGAACCACCCACTCCTGAGTCGGCCCATGCCCAGCCTCCTGCGTGTAATCAGTCCCTCAGCTAGTGAAGGAGCGCTTAAGCCAGCTGCTTATGGGATTGACCCCCAGCAAAGACCCCCCAGTCCCAGATGCAACCCCAGGAACTGCTGCCTTGCAGTGTTCAGTGCTGCCCACTGCACCCTGCAAGCTCATTTACACTTGCCCATCAATTTATCAAAGAAATTGATATGCACCAGCTCTGTCACTCTGTGAGGTCTCTGCACATGCTCAGTCCACATGCACTATTTTAGATAAAACAAACAAATAAGTTTATTGACTACAGCAAGATTTTAAGTGAATCTAAGTCAGATTATTAATAAATCAAGGAGTTAATCACAATTAACTAAAGATAACTCGCAGCTTAACCTAAGATTAATAGGTCAGTCTGTATTCAGTTTACTACACAGGCTGGTTGGGATGCCTCTTGCAACCAGGCCCGTGGGTAGATTCTCAGTCCTCGGTGTTGCTTAGAAGATAGATTCCAGGTGAGAGCCACCAGTCAAAGATGCTTCAGCTTTTAACAAGTTTTCCCAACGCTCCCTGGGGTCAGCTGATCGGCCCCGTCCGGCAATGGGCATGATTTCTCCCACTTGGCCAAAGTGCTCACTGGTGCTTAGGCCAGTCCATTGTTCCTGTATGCATGCCTCCGTGGGGCGTGGAAACACAGTCTTGTACATCTATTCAATCCATGTGAGACACACATTTGGGGATATGACACAGCAGAGTTTCATATCTGTACATATGTATGACATTGCAGGAAACATGCTACCATAACAATAATGTTCAGTATGCCATGAGTATTTCGAAAACACCTTCCATGGCATACTTTGCATCGGACACTACGTAGTTACACTGTAAGGGTGAACATGAATGATCTACAAATCACACCATTAGGGTGTACATGGGGTATAGCGTGGCACATAAGGATCTTGTGCATGAGAACCTTTTTGTGTTATAAGCCTGAATGACATTAGATCTAGTCAGAGGTGTTTTAGCTTTTACTCAGGATTGGAGGAAGTTTCAGCAGGATGTTGCTATGCTTGTCAGTGCAGAAGCCCTGGGAATATATTGTAGTCTGTTTTTTCTGATTTTCCTTCTGCATATCAGTTCCACTGACCTGCTGCCAATTACTCCTGTAATTCTGGACCACTGGTTGGAAAGGCCAGCAATAGATGTCTCCAGTTTTCCTTTCAGAGCCTGAGCTGCCCATTATCTCTCCCTGACATACTGTGCTTCTTTTAGCTCAAGGCCTGGGAATCTGAGTCTGTTGCTAAAGTTGTGCTTTGATCGTAGAAGTATACGATCATGCCTGCGTAATCAAGCATGTGCAAAGACAGGAGCTCAATAGAGATTAGAAATCAATATTTTGGTCTGCAGACATCTTAAAAACTTGGCCTGAATGGGTAGGCTTAAAATAAATAACCAGATCTGAATTGTGTTTTGTTTGTCACATACAAACCACCCGCAATAAGAGGGCTAGTTAGCAAATCTTTCACAAAGCTCTGCAGTGCAATGAAATTATATTGCGGAGCACAAACTGACATTTCAAATTCTCTGTTAACAAAGTGACCTTTTTCATTTACATGGCACACAGGCAGCCCTGTTTTGCTGGTGATAGTCCAGATGTCTGTGATACTGTTTCCATGAGATGAGGAAAAACGGCCTGATTCAAGGCCCGTTGAAGTCAGTGAAGTCTTTCCATTGACTTTAAATGGATTTTGGATCAGGCCCAAAACACAGCTGGTGATAAAACTGTCCAGGGGCTTTAATAACTTGTTAAAATCCCTTTGGACAAATAACATTAATTCCAGTGTTGGAGTTATGCCAGGCCATGATGACCCCTCCTGGCTAAGCTTCAGTAGTTGAAGAAGGCATCCTTGTACCACTCCTGTCTAAACAAAAATGAGTCTCTTTTTAATTTTAGCAACTGAATCTCAGCACTATTTAGTTCCCAACTAATACTCTTTTTTTTTTCTTCCATGTGATCCTACATTCCACTGCTCTATAACTCTCTGCAGAGTGTGTCTCTTTAGCAGAGCTTACTGTTCAGTTGTGATTTTTGTTGCTTCTTCTTAAACCACACAGTTCGCAAGGTCAGGATTTTTAAAGTATCCGAGAACATCTTGACACCTTGATTGCCAGCAGAAATCTGTTTGCAGTGTGGGAAGTCTCACTTTTAAATGTACATCATCACAATGCATGACAAATTCAGCCACATATTTGAGGTTCTGAAAAGAGCAACCTTTTGCTGAAAAGCTTCTATATCAATGCTAGAGAGATGAAATTTCCAGAGGAGTTTATCTTCAGATAAAGCTCACCCAATGAAGATTAGGGGCATTCTATTTTTTTGTTCATGTTATGTAGCATCCGAGTTTTGGGAAAATGCCTTCTGAAGGCTTTTTTTATGTTTGTGATAGTTGTGCAGATATCTGTTGTAAAGCTGAAAAAACAAATTCTCTCAAATTCGGCGCTTATGTTGCATCAATGTCTTTTCCTTTGCTCTATCATTCTCATATGAGTCAGTGTTCCCTCCTTTCACGTACTTTTTGATTTGAAGGTGAGAGCTCAGATAATTCCTATATGTACTCAGTATGTGTGCCCAGACTCTATTAGCTTTTTTTAAAGGTAACTTGTGGATAATCTCTTAAAAACCCAGCAAGTCCTCTCTTTTGTAGATTTCTATATGACCATTGTTGTTTGAAGATAACAGAAAGCTTTGGCTGATCCTTGTCTAGGTATTTATATGGCCTCCATCACTCAAGTATCTGAGCACCTCCCAAACATTGCTGTGTTTATTCTCACAACACCATTGTGAGATAGTGGAAGTATTATTATGCTGCATTTAACACTGCTTTTGCTCCTACTGAAGTCAGTAGGATGTTTTTCCATTGACTTCAATGGGAACAGGATCAAACTCTAAATGATATGACACAGGAAGCCTGTGCAAGAGTCAGGAATTGAACCCAAGGTCTCCTATACACTAGTCCAGTGCCTTCACCACAGGACAATCCTTTTACCTCCCACTTTGTATTGAAACAACAGGAAGTGCTGGTCAGCCATTGTCTACTCTCAGAGAGACTTCCTTCTTTCTACATAGATTTATTTATTGGGTTCTTTGTCTTACTAAGTAAGATATTTAAAACAACCCTCCCCCCTCCGATCTACAGGATTCCACTGAAATAATGTGCACTCAGAACTTAGATATCACAGTGACAAGCAAGGCGGCAGTACATTAAAGTACTCCATGGAGCTCTTAGTGAGAGGTTGCAGAGTCCACATGGTGAGTTAATGTGCAGCAGACTGGTCCACTCTAGAGTCACACCCTGGCTTGTCATTCACTCACTTGTGGTGTGGACAAGCCCTAAAATACACAGTGGAAAGCTTAGGTACTGTAGCTGCCAAAGATCACCACAGGCCCTGATTTAGATGGGATAGACCCAGAAGCTTGTTATCTGAGCTTGAGTAAGGATTGCCCTTCTTTGAAACAATTGCTGCTCTGATAGAGTCAGAATGCAATATGTCTGTGACCCCTGTAGTCACATTCTACACACTCTTGTAATATCTTTGTGCAAAATATGCCTTATGAAGTATCATTTGAAAAATAAGAACTCACTGATTATTAATATTCTTGCATGATGGTGTGCATAGAGTGTGCACAAAAGAGTTATGAAATACATGCTAGAATTATCATTCTTAAAATGGGTTTGCTGGCAAGCAGGATTTATCTCACCCAGGACAGAGGAGTGTTGTTTCCCCACATGGGAGTTCCTTCCAAAGTACTTTGAAAGATAGTAAAAACAACGAGATGCCTGTAGCACCTTAAAGACTAACAAATTTCTGCAGGCATAAGCTTTCGTGGGCTGCAACCCACTTCGTCAGATGCATGAAACGGAAATCACAGAAAGGAGGTATATATATACATCCAAAGGTAAGAAACATAACAATGGGGAGGGCAAGTGCTAAAGCTTATGCCCGCAGAAATTTGTTAGTCTTTAAGGTGCTACAGGACTCACGTTTTTGCTGTATACAGACTAACATGGCTACCCCTTGGAAACTTTTGAAAGAGAGTGAGAATGTATTTACATATTGTGGGGAAACAGACTCATCAAGCTAATTAGGGATGGAAACAAACCTCACACTAACAAGTAGCGGAGGAGAAAGCCTGGCGTTTACACCCAACAGAGAGAAGTTTGGTCTGAATACATTGCAAAGGTTTACTCGTCTATAAAGTTACAGGAGCTGAACCTTGAATGATAAGCAATTGAATCAACTGATTGTATACAGTATTACTGTATTACAAAAGTGTACAGAGTGAGGTCTTTTCTGAAAGCTTATGACATGCTGGTGATTAATTCATTCAGAATTAAAGTGGCTTTAATTCGATTTAAGCTTAATTCACTTCCAAAGTGACACCTGTGCAAACTGAGTGTAAAACACTAATCACCTGATATGCACTCCTTTCCCACAGCTTGACAATGACTGCACAAAGAAGCAAGGCAGTGAAGAATCAGGCCCCACTTATTTTAAAAGAAAATAAAATTTTCATGCTGAGGCCTTGATTCAGGAAAGCATGACTATTCAGGATTCAAGCCTATAAGACTTAAATATATGCTTAATACAATTAAACATGTGTTTAAGCACTTTGCTGAATTGGGGCCTTATGTTAAAAAGAACACCTTAGATAATATAACAGACAGAATTCTAAACAACTCATTTCCTTTTCACTGTATTAATTCTGTTTGCCCCCACTCCCTTCTCTTAGGTCATGTCTACACTAGAGAGCTTATAGCGGCACAGCTATACTGAGGCAGCTGCGATGCTGTAAGAGCTCTTGTGTAGCCACTCTATACTGTTGGGAAAGAGCTCTTACTGTCCCCAATGAGTGGGGTAGCTGTGTTGGTGCAGTGTCATACCGTGGGTCTCCAGCGCCCGGGGGCCAAGCTTACATTTGAGCCCCACACCCAGGCCTCACTCCCCTTCTTCCCCCCTCCCATCCCCGCGCAGGGCAGGAGGGGTCTATCCCGGGGAGACGGGGTCTGGGGCTCAGACGGTGGCAGCCTCACCCTCTGGCCTTGGGAGGGGGCCCAGGCCAGCCCTTCATGATGCACGTGGTGGCGGGGGGAGATGTGCTGAGGGCACTGCTCAGAGCCTCCTGCTTCCCCCACCCACCATGAAGGGCCGGCCCGGCGCTTACCCACCGCTCCATCCTCACAGCCCGGCACCCTTCATGATGCGTGGGGAGTGCAGGAGGCTCGGGGCCCCTCAGAGCCTCCTGTGCCCCCCGCTCGGTACTCCACTGTGTTGGTGGGGGAAGCTCTCCTACTGACATAACGCTGTCCACACCGGCACTCCTGTCGGTATAACTTCTGTCGTTCAGGGGTGTGTTTTTTCAACCCCCCTGAGCGATATAAGTTATACCAGCAAAAGTGGTAGTGTAGACCAGCGGTTCTCAAACTGGGGGGGGCGGGACCCCCTAAGGGAGCGGGAGATGGATTGGGGTGGGAGGGCGCCAAGGAAGAGGAGAGCTACAAGACACTTTCTTTGCCAACCAAAGGGTGGGAAGGACCATCTCTCTTCTCACTGCTTTCTCCTGAAGGGGGAGTTTCCAGCAGCTCTCTCTCTCCTCAGGCTGTAAGAAGAGGGCAAATGTATCTCCTTTTCAGCCCCTCTTCGTGGAAGCCAATATCTCTTGCACTGCTAGGCCCTTTCCTCAGCATTCCATGCTCCCCTTGACCAAGCGCAGAATGCTACTGTGCAGTGCTGGATAAACGGGTAGGGCTGCTGATTTCCAGGGGCACTTTGGGCAGCAAAATGGAATTTAGGGGCCACACATAATGCGTACGTCATGCTCCCTTTAGAGCGTGTATGACAGGAGTACTTACATTTGGGTCTACTATCATTAGAGCCATAGACGGAGAGGCTACTGATTCTTCTCAGGTAATCAGGAAATGTGCTGAAGGGAAGGGGGAAAAATGCTTTCCCTGTGGTAAGGAACTTGACCATTTCAGGCAGCATAAATTGAATAACCTGCATTGGCGGGGGAACAGGCTGAATGAACAAATGGTTTATTTCCGTCTCTTCTCTGATTCAATAATATTCAGCATTCTTAGGTATCGTTAGCAGGCTTAATTCACCTCTCCAAGCAGTGCAGTTATTAATTTATATAGAAAACAAGACCTGTCACGCTGCTGTTTGCTGGCTCCCCCTAGCCTGATCACTGTTTCTGCTGAACGCTGTATTTGTTCTTCTCTTTTCTGAAGGATCCTGAATTGTTATGTGACATTTTAGATCGCAAGCTCCTCAGGGCAGGGATGTTGTCTGCTCTGTGTTCTGTAGAGCACCAAGCCTGTTGTCCATGCTCATAAATCATCATCGTAATTACTAGCAATTAATGATGTAATGGAGAGTTTCTGGTGACCAAACCACCAAGGAAATTCCAGTGGCACCTACAGTCTCTGTTGTTCCTGAATTCTTTTCATGTGTCTGTGTTTCCTTCCTATGCCCCTCACCACGGAAATCATAATGCTGCTGCTCCAGGAAGAGCTATGAAAGGAGCGACTTTCCTCTGAGTCCCACCTTCCCCTCTCGGAAGAGGGGGACAGGAGAATGGGAGAGGAAGAGTGATTTCTCTGGTGTCATGATCCCACCATTCAGTAGGCAGAGAGAGAAGAAAAGGAGAGGAACTGGAGAAGAGGAAGCAAAGAGGTGGATGGAGGAGAAATGAAGAGAGGAATTGGGGAGAGGAGGGTCCGGGAGGGTGGGGGGGATGTTAGTACATTTTGTAATAGCCTAAGGAGAACACCATCTTCATCTTGTAGACTTATGGCTTTATCCTGTGCTGCGTAGGGGCAGAGTGCATAAGCGCAAGGCAAAAAGTAATGAGCAGGACCACTTCTGCATTACTGAGCACTCTCTTGTGTGGCCACCTAGTTACTTCTGCTTTGAAGATGGAGGACGGTCTAAGAGGGGAATATGTAGCTAAGAGTTGCATTTACACACTGAGGATCTCCTCACACATACTCATTCTCCACCCATGCTTACCAGTAAGGATGTGCTTAAAATTAAGCACGTGCTCAATGATTTGCTGGGTCAGGGCAGAGGTGCTTAACCTTATTTTATGCCTATGAGTAGCCTCTGCTCATACTTGCATGGAAGCACAACAGCCTCGCTCTCCTTCTGTGCACTGCACGAGGACTTGCAAGATGAAGGCCTCAGTAGGTGAAGATCTCTTCCAGAGGAGCTGTTCCTTATTCAGTGTTTCATCCTGGAGAGCAGAAAGAGTTCATAGAGAGCTGTGACTCTTTGTGGGTGTAACAATATGGCAGTGGGTGCAATATTTTTGCAAGTCTGTTAGACCCGGATCCATAAAGGGACTTGGGTGACTTGAAAACCATTGGAATCCACAAAGCCTGGGTTAGGCACATAAGTTCCCTATAGAATGTATTGGGGGAGAGAGGCACCTACAAATGGGATCCACAAAAGCCTGGGGAGATGCCTAAGCCAGCGAGTGAGAGAAGCTGAGTAGAGGTGTTTTTGTGGCAGAAGTTCCCTACTCACATGGAATTTGGCATGTATCTCTCCTAGCTGTCCACAGCTAGGAAACCTTTCCTGGAGGCAGGTGGCTTCGGGGCCTATTTTTGCAAGAAACATTAGAGAAGGAAGTGGTGGGTGGCATTGTTGTATTGACCAGAGGGTTGACTGTGCCATCTTTGGTCCATAGTCCAGATCACTGTATGATGGGGGTAGCTTGCATCAAGGCAGCCAGAAAGTGAAGCCTTCTTCCATGAATAATAATAATACCTCATTCTTGTTAACCAGTGGCAGCAGCAGGAATAGAGTCCAAGCCCTGGCCTCGGCTTTGTCCACTAGGCCATGTTACCTCTCTCATGACCTGTGTCAGTGGTTAGGTTGTCGGGACTAAGAATTTATTTTACCTGAAAAAAAAGATAATACTTGAAGAGAAAAAATACACATGATGAGAGTTTATGTGTACAAGATTTTTTGATTAAGGCAATAGCACTTGACTAAGGACTGGACTTGCAGTGGCCACATTTCCCTTAAGACGACCTTTAGGCAGAATAGACAAAAAAGTTTTACCCTTTTCTTTTAAATTCTTACAAGGTGGATGAGATAATATCTTTTTCTGGACCAGCTTCTGTTGGTGAGAGAGACAAGCTTTCCAGATTACATGAAATGTAAGTAATTCTAGACCATGTAGTAGATAATATTCTCCCCTATGAAGGAATTACTTCATAAGTCACTACTCATCTTTTCAGCCCCTCCGTGTTTGTCTGCATAGTGCATATTTTGCTTATAGAATACAAAACAGGGTGGTAATAGAGATGTCGTCAAGCTGCATTTATTTGATGTATTTGTTTTTGCAGTATCATTTTGCGACCAGTAATCTAGCTGTTTGGGAATCAAAATACTATAGATAATGTCTGAATATGATCTTTCACTTCCCCCCTCCAATCATTTAAGATAAAGAAATTGGAACAGTATTGATTGTATTGGGAAGGGGAAAGAAGTGTACTATGTAAACTATACTACTCTGCACTAGTAATTTAACACCCATTACTACACAGGACTAAAATACATAATTTTCTAACTTTGTGTGTGACTTAGCACTGTATCGTGTCTTGTAACACTGTATAAAATCTCTCAGGTACCTGCAGAGGCAAATAACTTGTGTGACACTTGGCCAGAAATGGCAAAGCAACTTTGCAAATTGCGTGGCCCAATCTGACCTTTACAGACATATTAAAGGAAAATACAAATGGCAGTGAGGGTCATTCCTTACAAGTAGACTAGAGCTTTGATATGCAAGTGTATTGTTGGTAGTTATTTGATGTTGTTTACATATATCTTTTTGGAGGTTAAGGATCTAGATAAACTGCTTTCCTATCTATTTCTGTTGCTCTATTGATTGAGAGGTCAGAAGGAAATATTAACATCTAGATGGGCCTTTGGTGTAACAACATCATTTGCCTGTATTACTCTTTGAGATTTAAGTAAACTGTAAATTAACTGTGCTTAAAGCAGCTAATTACCAATGTGTGCCTAGGAAATGAAGATTTTACTTCAAAGGACAATATACATGACTATTCTCCACTCAAGGAAATAACAGTGGATTGTCTTGATAGTTTAAATGGCTATTGCTGACTGTATTGTCTGAAGAAGGATCCATTGAGTAAAGATCAAACTGTCTGCTCGCTTTCATCAAAGCCCACGTGACCTGCAAGCACCCACCTTGCTTCATCTATAAAGGAAGCTTCAGGCTGATCCGTTTTATCTCAGATCCCTCCAAGCTTGTCAGGAAAAGTTTGGATCGCAAAATTGGGATCCCAGCACCAACCTGGAATCACCCTGCTAATTCTCCTGGGAGAATTTGAACGAACTCTGTACATGGACTATTTAGTCTTCATTTCTCTGGACTGGATTTCTAGCAAAGAAGCTCTAAACAAGGACTGATGGCCCCCCACGCTGTTTGGGTAATTTCAGAGACTTTGCAATTTAAGAACTTTGCAACTCAGTTATCTCTACTTTGAAACTGACTTATAACTTCATTTTTATCTGTGTCTGTATAGTGATCTTTTTTAACCATTACGCTTTTTTCTTAAAAAAAAAAAAAAAAAAAAAAAAGCTTAGTTAATAAGCATTGGCTTTAAGCATGTATTTGGGTAAGATCTGAACTATTCATTGACCTGTTTGGTAATGAGTCTGATCCTTTGGGATCGGTAGAACTTTTTCACATATGATGGATAAAGATTTTCAGTAATCCCCATCGTATTTGACTTAGCCGTCTGGGTGCTAGCCAAAGGGCTGGATAGTTTTAAGGGAACTGTGTTTTGTCTTCTGAATGACCAGTGAGGTGATCAGAAGCTGTTTGTTGCTGGCTTGGTATATCTTATGGAAGAAAAACCACCAGTATTTAGGGATTTGCCTGCCCCATCTTTGCAGTTTGCCCTGTGTCAGGGCCCAAGCATAATTTTTTCGGGCCCAGTACAAACTTTTAACATGGGCCATCTCCCGTAATGGAGGTTGCAGCCTGGACTGGGCCCCCCAGGGCCTCTGGGCCCCAGTACAGTGTACCCTTTCCCCCCATGTGGGGGCCCTGCCCTGTTTAAGCTATCTTGTCATGGCTTCCCTGGAGACAAGTGTCCCAACTTGCAATAAACATAGTTAGTAAGTTACATAGTCAAGAGAGTAGTGAGTATTCAAATATTACCAGATACTCTAGATATACTATCGGTGACAACTTCTTTCTGCTTGTTACCTTTTGGTACATAGGACTTACCGTTCCAGATAAAATAGCTGGCTCATTTACTCTGGTGTCCCCCCCTGGCACTGGATGATACTTAATGCTTCAGAGGAAGGCAATGCCTCAACTCCACCAGTGTCACCTCTAATTGATTTTGGGATTCTGTACACATGGGTGGGGATGGGGCCAGAGGAAGGCAATCAGGGGTCCTAGGCACACCCTGCTATGGAGGCCCTCGTGGCTCTGCCTCCATGTTGTGATCCCACCTCCCACTTGCAGTGGCAAGGGAGTCCCTCTTCCCCTCTCAGAGATGAAGGGGCAGTGGTATGGGGCACCCTTTTTCTGATGGATTTGGGATTTTAATGTGACGGGCTCTCCCAGGCTACTCTGCAGCTCCCTCAGGAGTTGTACTGTCAGGCCTCCTTGACTCCCATGATCTAAATACAGAGGTCAGAAGTTTTGGAGAAGAACTCTTTTATTAGAAAATGCTGATTCATCAAAATGGAAGCCTTACGCGGGAATGTGGTGAGTTTGACAAAATTCCAACAGAAACCAGGCAGATTTCCAACAGGACTGTGCCTGCTGCTGGAACCCTGCTTTGTTACCTGCCAACTCTCCTGCCCAGCTCCTCAGCAGTCCAGCCTCCCAGTTCTGGCTTCCCAGGCTTCTCACGGAGCCTCATCAATATTTCTAAAAGGTCAAAACCAAATGTTGGCCTTCCCGTTTCGTGGGAAATTTTGAAATTTCATTTTTTTGATTTGTTTTGGAACTAATTTAAAACATTTTTTGGGGGGGGGAGGGGGAGGAATATTCTGCAGAATGAGAATTTTGGTTTCCAGCCAACTTTATCTAATCCTTCCGCCACAAAGGGGTTTGATGGCATCTTGGCTGACGTATTCTAAGTTGGTGCCCATGGAAAGTGACTACACTGGGAATACCAGAAAGGAAGGGCAGGAGGAGGCATTTTAATTCTGACATATCCCTAATTTCAAGGACCCATATTTATGCTAAGAGAAGCTAAAACCAGAAATGCTGCAGTATCAGCCACAGTGCTAAATATAACCACCTAATTGGTTCCATATTTCTTTAAAAAAGTGATTTGTAACACTTGCAAAAGTGAGGAGCAACGCTGAGAATAGAGAATGAATTGCAACAATGCCAAAGGCGGAGAGCCGTCAGTCACTCAGTGGATAATAAACCACTGACTTATTTAGTTCTGAAGGACGGTTGACTTTCTTCTGTCTCCTTGTGATGTAATAAACTTATTACAGTTTCCCCTCTGCAAAGACCACCTTTAAAGTAATAATGATTTCTATCATCTGAACGAGAGACAGAGATTATGCTATGGATGTGGCGTGAAAGAGAGTTTGGTCCTCAAAGGGTTAAGACCACCAGCTGGCAGTATCAGCAATATCAGTCACTAATAGTAACCTTGTGTAGCAGCATACGTTAAGGTGGTACTGGATGATAAGGCTGGAGAGCAAAGCAATCTATTAGGCTGCAGCAGAAAATAGTATGTCAGTGCTATACAGGGTAAACTTCATTCCCTTCCTGGCTCTTTCTTTGAAAATGAAAATGGGGGGGGGGGGGGGAAAGGAAAGGAAATCTGATTTCCTGCTGCTGGGTGAATGGGTGCCACTTGTGATCGAGGTGGGAGTGGAGGAGTATTTCAAGGTCATAGTGGTGATGATGGTGTTGGCAGTGATGGGAAAGATAAATAGAGAGCAGATGAATGCATTATTTAGTTGACTACAGATTGCGGTGCAAGAGATTGTTCTCATATCTGGCAGGCTGTCTCCTAGGAGGACACCCCTGTTCTTGTTTCCCACAAGTGTACATAGAAACCTGGTTGTCTAGGTGACAGCTGGGAAGAGGCTTCAGGCTAAGGAATAGAATAGCATTGGCTAATACACTATTATGTAATTAGAGGGTTCATGGTTACATTCCTCTTAAGAACACATCCATTTAATTTCCCCCTTTTGCTCCTGAATGTATCTGTTAGTTTCAGTCACTAGATGTTTGTAATACAGTATAATGCTGAGAAATATTTTCAATTACTTTCTTTAATTGCCCTGCAATACACATTACATTCCAGAGAATAAAATAACAGGAACTCTGGTAGCCTTGATAAAACTCTTCTGAGAGTAGGTGGTGTCCTGAGGCAATGTAGTCTAATGGTTAGATTCTATCAGTCAAAGCCAGGGATCAGAAGTCCTGGTTCTGCATGGTATGTCCACTTTTCCCAGTGACTCAAAGTATAACTGTGGGCAAGTCACTGAACGCCTCTGTGCCTCAGTTCACTCATCTGTAAAATGGACATAATAATACTCATCCCTCCTCTGAGGAGTGTTTAAAGTTGTTAATCAATCAGTATTTGTAGTAGTCTGTGAGATTCTTGAGTGGACGGTACTACAAAAAGGATGCTGTTATTAAGGGGCAAAGACACATGGAGTTAATTCAGGGGGTAACTGTGATCGCTCTTGTAAAGGGACTGTTTGAGTGAGTGAGTGAATGAGTGCTCATCAAGGAGAGCAAGGATTGCACAACCTAATCCATAATAAATACTGAACTATTGACTCAGTCCCTATGATGGTGAAACTCCCATTGTTGCTAATCAGTTTTCCGCCAGGCATAATTTCCATTAATCCTCAGGATTTGATGAGATGACAAAGCTGAAAACATGTATCCTAACCCCTCCAAACAACAGGGGTTTGGAAACATTGGGACTTGGATGCAATCTAGTGCTTGTTTTCCCATCATCTCCTCCTCCTTAGGCAGATTCCCCCCTTGCTCTTCAGGTGTCTACAATGGAGGGCACTGAGTGGAAGGCTTGGAAGTCTGCAGCCAGGTTTCCCTGATTACGCCAAAGCCCAGTTATTCAAAGTTCCCCCCAATACCTTCAGCTAATCAAGGTTCTCTTGCAGTTAGTGCAGGAAGGACGTGAGCTTGTGGCTAAAGCCTGGGGCTGGAATGCAGGAGATCTGTGTTTAATTGTTGTCTCTCGTACAGACTTCCTGCATGAAGAAACTGCAAATCGCTTCATCACTCTGAGCTTCCATTCCCCATCTGTTAAAGGCAATAATGATGCCGCTTTATTTCTGCCCTTTGTCTTTCATGTCGAAATTATTTTTGATTGTAAGCTCTTTGAGGCAGGGGCTAGCTCACCGGATAGATCTACACTGGAACTGGAGGTGTAATTGCCAGCGCAGGTTGACATACGCTAGCGTGGTTAAAATAAAGGTGTAGCTGCAGTGCCGCAGCGTTGCCAACTCCCATGATCTGATCATGAGATTCATGGTAATGATTGTGTTCCTTAAAGCCCCGGTTCCTGGAGTCAAGTGGATATGTGATGATTTCAGCCTTCCTTCTTAAAGAAGAAGTCAGTTTCTAGCCCTCGTGGCTGTGGAGAAAGCTTCAAAATGTGATCCTAGTGCACCCTAAAGGACCCAAAATCAGAAGGCAAATGAAAAGAACTTCACAGTTAATACATAATCTCATGATTTTAAAGCCAATCTCATGATTTTTGGTGACTCATAATTTTTTAACATTTGGGGTTGGCAATACTGTAGTTCGCATCTAGACAGCTAGCCCATCCTGCCTCTTGTGCAGCTGTGGTTATGCTGCTTTTTAGCTCACTAGCGTGGGTATGTATACTCGATCTGAAAATTACACTTTCCAGGTCCAGGTTTTTGATAAGGACTTCTATGCAGTAAAATAGATATAAATATATGTCCATAAATATAAGTCTACTAAGTGTTTTAAAAGCCCCATAATGCGTGCGTCTCTTTGGGGAGGGAGGGGTGTCTACCGTGTCTCTCTCCTCAGCTTTGTGTTGCCCCTTGCTGAGAAATTGACAAGGAATCCTGAGGACTGCCAAAGCCAGACGTCAAGAGGTTTGCTTGTCTGTTAATCTGTAGCTTTAAAGCAAAGGGAAAGAAAAGTGTACTTGTGAGCTCAGCTAATCCCTGGCAGACGGTGGACTGAATATGAAAGTATTGTTTACTCATCAGTAATGCATGGAGCATGGAGTTTTAAGAACTGTGGTGGTGACTGTGTCTCATTACAGCCCCTTAAAGACCCAGGCCATTCTGTGTGGCGGATTTGTCTGGAAGCAGCTGTAGCTTGAGTTGGAAGGAAACTGAACCTAAGAATGAAACAAGGCTGGATGTGGCTGTAAGCAAAGGCCCCTTTCGCTGTGGGTGTGTCTACACAGCCGCTGGGAGTTGTGGATATGTATGCATTAGCCTTGTTCAAGCGAGTGCACTAAAAATAGCAGTGCGGCTACGGCAGCACAGGTGGCAGCTTGGACTAGCCACCAAGCACAATCCTGCCTGATCCCTTGGCTACGGACTCCGTAAACGTACACACAGCAGTGTGTACATTTACATCAGTATCGTTAGCCACTACCGCAAGGACCCAGCATGCAAACCACATTTTTTGTGTAGTTGGTGTATTGAAGCACATTTTTAACAACTAGTTTAAACTCCACTTCCTCCGCTTCCGCTGAAATCTTTGCTGGAGCACAGGCCAAAAGTTTTGTCTTTTCAGGACTTTTTAGACAGAGTTATACAGCCTTAAACCCAGGCCATCACACTTAAACCCTGACATTAGGTTTTACTAGCTGCCAGATGCAGCCAGAGGGCAAGAAATTCCACCCCGTTATTTTCAATGCAAACAAAGCATTTGAAAAGATCTTGAAATACTTTCTAAAATAAGTTCCAGAGGGGTAACCGTGTTAGTCTGTTTTCAGCACAAAACGAGAGATGCATCCGACGAAGTGGGTTTCTGCCCACGAAAGCTTATGCCCAAATACATTTGTTAGTCTTTAAAGTACCACAGAACTCTCGTTGGTTTTCTAAAATAACTTTTTTTTTAAAGAAAACTGTCAATGCAAACCCTTCCTGTGCAGAGTGCAGCCTCTTTCTGCTCAGCAACCGCTAACACCTTCTTGTCTAGATTGTTTAACTGTTCTCAGCCATGTGCAGAAACAGTGTAAGAAGAATAGCAGCGAAGGCACTGGACCAGTACTCAGGAGACCTTGGTTTACTTCCTGGCTCGGCGCAGACATAAATTTCCTGTGGACAATAGGCAAGTTACTTAATCTATCTAGAGGCTTAGTTATTGTAATTCTTTCCTACCTCACAGGGGTGTTGTGAGGATAAAAGCCATTAATGATTGAAAGGCTCAAAGGTGATGAGGGTTATACAAGTATCTAGACAGAAATATGACTATTCAAACTTCATTTCCTATTCTAAGAATGGCAAAATCCCGTGGTTGCCTCAAATATCTGTAGTCAATACAGGATGAGTTTTTAACGGTGCCCACCGCACATATGACAAATATGCCTTGAAGATGCATTGGGGGTATGGGCTCATTCAGTATGGTTCGCACCTCTCACCTACCTGCCTGCATCTTCTTTGGGGTCACGTTTTCTGGCATGGCTCCAGCCCAGCCAGTGTTGTTTTTGCCATTTTGTTTACTTCTGCCACTGGCCTCTGCCTGCTGCTGTTGCCACCCATGTTTCCCTGGAGCTGGACTGCCTCATCAACTCCTTGACTGCCCCAGGTGTGAGACCAGCAGCTGACACGCTCAGGGATAGCTCAAGTTCTTCATCTCTGAGACAAGGCATTGGGCAAAGATGTAGACTTGACTCTTGGAACAGGGCTTCTAAGGGTATGTCTACACTGCAGCTGGCAGTGTGCTTCCAGGATGGGTAGACGGATGCACAATAGCTCTGCTCAAGCTAGCATGCTAAAAACAGCTGTGCGGACACTGCAGTGCAGACAGCACCATTGACTAGCCCCCTAGTACAGACCAGGGAGTCGGGGAGGCTTGCAGGTGGGTGGCTAACCTGTGCCGCCATCTGTGCTGCAACATCCACACAGGATATTTTTAGCATGCCAGCTCAAGCAGAGCTGGTGCATGTCTGTCTATCCGGGCAGGAAGACTCATTCCCAGCTGCCGTGTAGACGGACCCGAACAGTCCGAGCCATCATTCCCAGTTGTCAATTGGGAATGTGAAAGAGAGGCAGGCTGGACGAGGAGTCTCCAGTCTGCTCAGGATTTGGACTCATCCTATTTCAATCTACACTGTGTTATATCTCCCAAAATATAATTGGAAAATTGCACCTTTTAATTTAACTACAATGGGACAGGTTTTGGGGAACAAGGAGGGAGGGAAAGAAAAATGCCATGAGCAGTCCTGTGTATAGCTAGACCTGTTAAAGCCTAGAAGGAAAGGAGCCAGGAAAAGGGACAGAGGAAGTGGGAGGAGAAGTAAGGTTCCAGGAATTGTTAGCTGCACGTACAGGAAAAATATAATGATCCTCTCTTTCTGTAACAGGCGGTGTTGCAGTAATGGAGATGTTTTGTTGTGAAAACTGTGCACATCTCTTCCTTCTGCACCGCTGGTCGCACACCTCACAATGCAGATGCTGCACCTCTATCTCTGGGAAAGGAAGAGGGGCAAAGCTTTGCATTCTGGATCCTCTACCAAGCAGCAAAGCAGTTGTGGTGCAAAAAATTGAACAACGACGACAAAACCCAAACCTTTGTCGAGTCCTGGAGTCTGAGCTGTTTCCAGCTTCTTTATGCGGGATAGAGAGCATAAAGAATCCTAGCTCAGATTTAGCAAGTATACTGCAAAGAGGAGAAGGTGCTTCAGATTCGCTGGGCTACATCTTATAAATATGGAAAGTTTTTGTGCTGTATTTACTTTTAAATGTCCAAAAGGAGCAGTCCCTGAGATTTTAAGCACCAGGAAAGTGATGACTTTGGAATAACTATAGGAGTGAGAAGGCTATTGTTTAGTAATATGACTTTCAAGGTAGCGAATTCAGAAAATGGGGATTCATGCTTCCCAGGTGGTCTCGTTATGTCCTCACACTGCTTCCTGCCCACATCCATGCACGTGCTATTGCACCCCGCCGTGCACCAAGCATTTCACTCTGCCAGGTCACTGGGAGAGGCTTCGTGCTCAAGCAGCCGGCATTGCAGGAGATACTTCCTATTTTGAGGCTGTCTGCTGCAGTCACAGGTGTTGGGGCCAATGATGTAGCCCCACTTGATCATCGCATCTCTAGACTGACCAGCTCCAGTGAGGAGCTGATTAAGACAACACTACATAGTCCCAGCTGATTGATCTGTAATGGATGATAAGTGCTCGACTTCTAGGAGCTGGAGCCACTCTGATTTGCCAGAACTGAACCCTTGTCCTCCCAGATTATCTGGACACTGAATCTAAATGAACCCGAATTGGTTCTTTGGACCCTTGGTTAACAAACTGATTGTAACCTTCCCCACTGCTGGCTTAACTGCAGCCAGAATCCTTCTTTATTTATAACTGTAATATTACCACAATTTGTGGTTTAGGCTTACCCAATTTCAAACTGAAAAGAAAAATGAGTGTATAATCTTGCAAGCTTTATTAGGAAGCCAAAGAACATATTTCTTTATCTGTCATCAGTCTTTATCTTATTTTCTCCAGAATTACTGGAAAGAACTAAAAATGCATCGTACTTAAACATCCTGTTGGCTATCATGGGCCAAATTCAGTCCAGGCAAAAGTGAGTGTAACTCTACTTAGTGGGGGTGCACCCTTGATCTGAATTTGGCCCTGTTTGCTTAAATAAAGGAAAACTGGATTTGTACTGATCTCGACCTCCCAGTCTTACACTTCTGTGATTCCTTCCTTTGAGATATGGACAACAGTGTTTGTGTTGTCTTTTAGGGCATATGCATGAGACCTCTAAAGAAATGCCGTAGTTTTGTTTTGCTTTCGAGTTCCTGAACCTGACTGAAAGACACTGAACTCAATGGAAAGACTCCATTGGCTTCAAAGTGCTTTAGATCAGGATCCATGTGAACATTTTCTTTGGTTATGGTCTTCATCTGTCCACCTCCCGTGAGTTTTCGGTCTGAACAAAGCCAAGTTCTGCAGTGAAACTCCATTTCGCCTGGCTGACAGGTCAAAAGACACAACCACAAACACACAATAATTACAGTATAATAATCTTGGACCAGGAACACAGGAGTTCAAGTCCCATAGACTCCCTGTGTGACTTAGGCCAGTCACTTAGGTCCAGATCCTCAAAGATATTTAGGTGCCTAACTCCCATTGTTTTTAATGGAAGTTAGGATCCTAAATACCTTTGAGGATCTGTGCTTTAGCCTCTCTCTGCCTCAGTTCCCCCTCTGTAAAAGGGGGTAATAGCTCTTCTCTACTTCATAGGGGTGTTGTGTGAATAAACCTTAAACATTGTGAGGTGCTCAGTTATAATAGTGATGGGGTTATATAAAGTACCTTCAATAGCTAGCTAGATACATAGATTTCAGTGGAAAACCATAAATCTCTTTGTGATGCAGAGTCAAAAATTGACCCAGGATCTGTCAAAACTGGGATCAGGTTTTCTTTTCCGTCTGTGACCGATGGCAAGCCTTTCGATGAATGTGCTTTGAGATTCAAGTGTGAGATTAAACCAGAAGAGGTGAGACTAGGATGATTTTGGAATTCAGTGTGAACATTTAGCAAAACTCTAGCACTCCCTCTCTTTGTCTCTTGTTGATATCTTCCATTGTGAGATTTGAGCACTTCAGAGCATGGAAACAGCTTGGCTACACGGCATGCTATTGTGATCCTTTGATTATTTTAATTCCCATGTTTAACAGAAGCTTGAGCTATTTAAAAAAAAAAATTCATATTCTGTAAGGTGAGAGAATTATTAGAGTGATGTCTCCTCTGTTAAAATAATAAAGTATTTCATTTGTTTCATCATGTGTTTTATGGTCCAGCCGTTATAAGATGCAGCCTAGTTTGGGGGAGGGGGGTGTGATAAAGACACCTTTTGGGATGCTGATTAAGCTGTTTACTTAAACATAAGTTTAGCTTTGTCTTATGTATAATGCATAGTAGTAAGATTTGGCTTTCTCCTTCCCTGGGAGGACCAGCTGCCTGTGCAGACAATGGTAGTTCATCCATTTATCTATCTGCCTCCTGCACAGGTTGGCTGACTGCTCGCTCCTCGTTTGGCTTGGGATTCTGACGCTGTCTTTAAACGAGGGTCTCTTGCATAGCAGCAAACCGTGTGCTGCCTTTTCCGCTGTAGAACATTTTATACAGTGGGCTTTCCTGCTTTTGAGCCCTAATCTTATCAGAGTAATTTGAATACAAAATAAGGCCGTGGGGTTTCTGAGTATTAGCTAATCACTAATCTCTCTTTGTGTGTTGTGCCATGCATGTTTTTGCAAAAGATCAGAACTGCCTATTGATAGGATTGTGCTCTCATCTACTGAAGGAGGACTTGCTAGCTGTGCAGTTTTTGACAATATTATATCGGGTATTATAAAAATGCCACTCATCCAATGCCTTCCTCCGGTAAATGTAATGATTGTTCAGATAAATACGTTTTGCCCTTTATGTAAACTCTGCCGTACAGTAATGAGGAAGAATAAGTGCTAAGCAAAACCTCAGATGTCTATGAGTATACCAAATTTAGCCAAATTAATCTGAACTGGTGGGCCATCCCAGCAAGCTAGGGTGACCAGATAGCAAGTGTGAAAAATAGGGACAGGCGGGTGGGGGGTAATAGGCGCCTATATAAGAAAAAACCTCATATAGCAAGACTGTTCCTATAAAATTGGGACATTGGGTCACCCTACAACAAGCCCCACAACCCTCCTCCTGCCAAAACAGGCCCAAACTCCTTGTTGTGGTTTGTGGTTTTTGCTTGCAGTGTGGTGTGAGGGCCACTGGCTTGCTAAGTCCGACATGTCCGCTTTCTTTTTCATGGGACCAGTGGTATCTCCCGCCCCAGCTGAGGGACCTGGTGCTCTGAGGGTTAGCCAGGCAGTTTGTCTGCCTTGCAGTCCAAACTGGACTCATCCAGTGAGGATGACTGCATGGCCTGCACGGATACAGAGCAGCCCCTCTGGTGGCTCTTGCTGATTGAAGACTTTTTCATGTAAAAGGCTTATTGTAGCAAGGCAAAAATCTCAAGCACATGAGATCCCTCTCTCAATTTTCCCTCCCACCTGTATTTTTAAAATATCCGGCAGCATTCTGCTCAGTAGTACCCCAAACGCTGTTCTGATGCAGTTGTGAGATGCAGTGCTGTTGGATGACGGGTGTGGATAAGGAAAGCTTAATGGTTCTAACTGTCAGGGTGGGAGAGATTTGAAAGCACATCCTAGAAGTGAATTCCTAACATGAGCGAAAGGAACTGGCTACTCAGTCATACTCTAAGGATAAACTGAGCACCGGGTGGTATGGTCGTCCCCTAGACTTACCCCTTCCCTTTTTCCCCGAAGAAAATTTGCCACGGCAGGTAAGAAGAAGAGCAAAGATATGGTTGGAGGATTTAGGTTCTTCTTGAGAGCTCCTTTGGGTGGGGTGACCTTAACCAAACTTCCCTGAACATCCAATACTGTTTTTGTTTCAAGGCTGGATAAACGTCCTTGTGCGTGTGGGTTCTGCAGAGTCCCTGGTAATAGAACAGAGATGGGACTCAGATGTGATGCCCACAGAAGGGGTTCTCTACCCAGGACGTTGGAAACCTGGAATTTATCATTAATTATTTCTATGACAGTAGTACCTAAAGGCCCCAGTCAGGATCCAGGCCCCATTGTGCTGGTTGTTGTACAAACGTTAAATAAGTCAGTCCTTGCCCCAAAGAGCATATGCAATCTAAGGCTCAGATCCTACAAGCTACTCAGGGAGGGATGGGCTGCACCTCTGCGGAGTCCCACTGACTTCAGAGGGGCTCTGTGCTGGCTCAGGGAAGAACAGAAGACTAGCCATACTGGGTTAGCCCAGGATCCTGCCTTCCGACAGTGGCTGAGGCCAGATGCTTCAGAGGGAATGAACAGAACAGGGCAATTTGAGTGATCTATCCCGTCATCCAGTCCCAGCATCTGGCAATCAGTTTAGGGGCACCTACAGCATGGAGGTTGCATCCCTGACCATGACTAATAGCCACTGATGAACCTATGCTCTATGAACTTATCTAATTCTTTTTGGAACCCAGTTAAACTTTTGGCCTTCACAACATCTCCTGGTATCCATCAGCACGGAGCAGCTTGCAAGATCAGGGTCTAAGCTCCCTGGCGTTCTAACTTGCAGACTGAGAACAAAGCTTGGGTTTCACATTGTCATTACCCGGGATTCAACTAAGGGTCTGCCTACACTGCAGTCAAGAGATGCGATTGCAGCACATGTAGGCATACCTGAGCTGCCTTGCTAAAAATCGCAGTGTTGGGTGGTGGCATGAACTAGCCCTTCAAGTACGTAGCCAGGGTGGGACTGAAAGTAGGCAGCTAGCCTGTGCCATCACTGCTACGCTGCTATTTTTAGTGAGCTCGCTAGATCCAGGCTCGCTCGGTTGTTCCTTCACGTGCTGCAATGGTGCCTCCTGATTGCAGGGTAGTCACACCCGAAGGCATAGCCCGCATCAAGCAGTCATGGAACAGATTGTTGACTACTACGCTGTGACTTCTTGGTGTAATTGAACTGATTTGTCCATGTTTAGAAAGAACTGAAGTGTCAGAAGAGTTTTCAGCATTGTGACTTGCCTCAGATTTTTCCACCAATGTATCAGAAACAAAACAATCAGCCTTTCCGGTAGACAGGCCAGAGACGTGGTGGAGTTAGGACGGGCCACTGGGTTACAAGGAAATAAGGTCTCCATTTTAATTCAGAGCTCCTTTAGTGGCTAAAGCTGAGGGAATTTCTGTCATCAACTTCAATGGTAGCTGAATCCAGGCCATAATTAAATGGTGGTGATGGCGGGAGGTGGGGGGAATCAAACCACCTTATCCAAGTAAAGGGGGGTTGGAAGGGTCTGTGTAAGACAGTGATGCAGTCTTTTTACATACAGAAAATTAACAGTCTGGAGAGAACCCATATTTCTTCATTACAGTGAATTCCTGTGGCATCTGTACCTTTTCGATTATCACAAAATTCAAGGGCCTGATCCTGCATTTGCTGTGCACCAAAATTTCACTGAGTCAATTTGCTCTGCTACGGCAAATGTTCTTTGTTATACTACCGCTACTTCACAGCCACCTCCGCACACTCTTCTGGTGTGGTGCTATATTTCCCTTCTCCTGGATGGCGTGTCACTCTTCTGTGTCAGCCACATGCATAACACCTTTGCACCCAGCTACTGAACTTGTTAAATGCTACCCAAACAGCACAGGGAAATCCATATTTGTTTTTCAGGAGGAAGTGTTTACATTTGCCTGCTCTTCGCTGAAATAAATTGGACAAATGATGTTTTGATGAGAACATTAACACATCCATGCTTCTCCTCCAATCACTGGTGTGCTCTTTTGGAGCCTGAAAACAAATCTGTCTCAGTAGCAACTCTAAAAGCTTTCGCTGGATAGATGGCCTGGTTTGTTTGGATGTCCTAATGCTGGTTCCCACACCTGATCAGGAGTGTTTCTGCAGTATTGTGTTGCTGGCATGATTAATACCGAATCAAGCGACCAGTATTTAGTTTGACCCAAGAGGCATCAGAACTCAGGCATTGGTCAAGGGTAGAAACCGCCCCAAACCATCATATTCAAACTGGTTGATACAAGAAATTATTTAATGGGTCAGATTTTCAGCAGGTTATAAGTCAATTGACTTCAAAGTTGCTATACCCTTTTGCACAAGCGGATGGTCTAGCTCTGTATATTTATTGATATTAACTGCCTGGTGGTTTTTCCCCTCAGCAGCTGCATGTAGCATCATTGATATGGAACCATATAGGACACACACACTTTCTCATGCATAGCCAGTAGTTTTGAATTCTCGTTGCATGCCATAGATTCACCATATTGGCCTTATCTATATGTTGGAGTAGGATTGATTTTATTACTTTTGTGGCTTTTGCTAAAGAAATTGAAATCTTATTTCTGAGTGATTAAACAAACTGAAAAATGGAAGCCATTCCTCCACCTCCAAGATAGAAACACAAGAACTCTGATGTGCACACACACAGGCCCTTTTAAGATATAGTGTTGGGAAGGACCTGTCTATCATCTGTCTGTTCCCTAAAGCTCTCTATGTTCCTATACCACTCCCACCCCTGCGGCAGCTGTGCATCTGTCAAGATGCTATATTGACAGCCCTGGAAAGAGAAATTCTCTCACATACATCAACAGAGCAGCTTTGCAAGCTTCTGGTTGCAGCTTTGCAAACTTCTCAGGTTATGTGACTCCAACTTGACCTCTAGGGATTAACTCCAGCGGTGAGAAGGTAGTTTATTCTCTATGCTGATTTTAATTCTTGTCCTTTCTGATAAGATTCTCAATCAGTGCCAATGGGGACGTGGAAACCTGTCCACTAAGAAGTAGACTGACACCACCAGACAACTGTTTTCTACTAAGAATGTGGGCTGGATTTGAACTGGTACCCCAAAGGCAGCTTCTTCATCCCCTAATGTTCCCTCAAGCCATCCAGTCTCCAACAGGAATTCTTAGGACCTCGAAATAATGTCACGTTACAGAGATTGCTAAAGACGTTAGATTATATCTAGAACTCACACAGGGGTGAAACGCTACCTTTTCTTTTAACATTAAATTGCTTCATTATAATTTCCAGCGAAAGAGTGCGATTCGTCATGTGCATTGTTGTCTCTCTCAATTAATGCCTTTCACAGGAGTTCATGTTTAAGCATCTCCCTTTCTCTTCCCAGGCGCTCTACATTTCCCAGAATGTTTCCCAGAGCTAGAGATAATTCCGTTTCCGAGATGCTGCATTTCTCACCTGCTGATTGCAATTAGCCACTGCCAGCTGGGCCCTGGTGTGTTGCTGAAGAGCTAACAAGAAGTGGAGACCAGCATGAGGCCTAGACAGCACGTACGCTTTGAATATATAAAAACGCTGCTTTGTGTTTAGGAGAACACACCGCTGCAAACAAGATTTCCATGCTTCAACAGGAATGTAGCTTACTTTTTTGGGTGACAGTTTGTTTCTTTCTTCTTCGCACTATACAGTCACTGGTTTGCCAGTAAGGAAAGGTGGGGGAATAAAGAATCGCATAGGTAAAAGCAAACCCTACAGCGGCCTTGTTAAGTGAACCTTTCACACAATGCTATCCTCAGGCACTGTCAGTCAGGACGGGAGAAAGTTACCTCTGTTTGCGTCAAAAGAAGCTCATTAGTCTGACAGCTAAAACTCCAGAGGCTGAGCTGACCTGCCCATAGGCTTAGCTGAAATTACAATGCTGTAGCGTTCAGGAGACCTGAGCTTGCGGGTATCTCTGGGATTCATGTTCTCTGTGGGTCAGACTGTACCTGCCAACTTCATGTGTGCGCCAGAGGGAAAAGAGCCCAAGGAATCTCCCCTGCTTCATGCCACACAGGGGCTGACCATGAATGATTAAAGTCCGTGCCCTTATCTGAAAACAAGGACAGCTCCCCACCAGTGCTTGCATGGCCGCTAGCCTCTCTAAAAGGACTGCCTGGCTACGGAGGGACCCTTTAAGGGACAGAGCAATGGCCATGCTCTCTCTGTACACTGGGGAACTCTGGAAGGCATTGGGCTTCCCTGAGGCACAATGCCTGATGGTCTCCCAATGGGACAGAGAGGTCCCTCACCTCTCCCAGTGCTAGGAGGTGCCTGTTAGACACAACAAAGGCCTGAGGTGGCACTGTCTGGACGCAGTGACCTAGTGGGGGAGTGTGGGAATCCTATCACAAATTTCCCCAGCAATAAGACTGTGCTCATCTGAAATGCTAAACAGAGATGTGCTAGGGGACATGCACAGACTGGCAGAGTGGGGCATATACAGATCTAATCTCCTTCTGCTCCAGCCAGATGTGGCGTGCACAGGTCTGGTCAGTTTTTGAGTGGGAGGGCAGCTGGTGCTTTGCAGCTCTTGTCCGTGTTATCAATACTCTGCTTCCTTTGATATGATCATTGAATCATTGCAATGCCAGAGTCACTCATTTTTGGCACATCATCATCATCATCATCTCCGGGTGCGTGGGGCCATGATCTGTACGGGGATTCTGCAGATACTGGGACACAGCAAACCCACAGCAAACCCTATGGGGCAATGGTCTGAACACCCCACTCAAGCTACACAGGGTGCTTAAGGTTGTAACGTCCACTTGCACCTTCATGGGTGTTGCAGTCGTATGGCAGGTGTACCATGAGTTCAAAGGCCAGCGCTGTAGGGGATCCAAAGGCTACGTCTTGTGTTCCCAGGAACTTTCCATATGTTCTTCTGCTGTTTGTCAAGAAGTTTTGACTAAGGCTGACGGAAGGGGCAAATATGTGTAGCATAGTTTAGAAGTTCTGAAAGACAGTTCTGTAGGAGGATACAAAGATAATTCTGCCCCTTAGCTGCTTCACCAAGGGGGCCCCTTTGAGTTTGCCTCTGGTTTGGAGGGTGACCGTCTTAGCTCCTTAGGTCTTGCAAGTCAGGCTTGACTCCGCTTCCAGTGCTTGGGTCTTATCTAATATTCCTGTTGGCCCACCCACACCTCTTTAGCCAGTCTTGTCAATGATCCCATCTCTTCTTGATGGCCTCTAGCTGTAGGTGAGAGACTACAAACCTTGAAGTAGTTACTGGAACACATATTCCACTACCAAGTTTCCTGTATGTAACTCCTTCCTGCTTCATGTGCAGTCACCCAATTCACTGATACTCACTTGTTTATTCTCTACTGTTCTCAGTACTGCTTCTCATTTCAAAGGGGTCCTATCTCTTTAAGGACTTCAGCTGGTTTTGGGACTGTAGCACCCTTGAAGAGAGGCTAAAGCGTCTCCCCTTTAGAGTCTATGTCATAGAGAAATCATGCTAATCCTTCCCCAGATTATCATATCCCTAGGCTTGATACAGCCTCATGTATTTGAGGTACTATCCTTTCAAGTCTGCCCTGGCAGACTATTCCTTCTTAGGTTTCAAGAGCTCTCTGTCTGCAGATGTTTGGCTGAACTTTCAACTGCTCTCCTCTGGGCTTCAATCAGCCAGGAAGAAGGAGGATGAGGTATTTTGGACACAATGGCCTTTTCTACCCTGAGAATGAATCTCCTCAGGCTAGATCTATCTGCACATTATTTCCCCATGATAGGAACGGTCTGCTGGTTCTTTTCTCTCCCACAGGACTCTCTTGAACTGCATTTAAACTGAGAGATGTAAAGAATTCTCTCTGCTGGTTTAGTACCAGTTAGGGTGACCAGATAGCAGGTGTGAAAAATTGGGACAGTGGGCAGGCAGTAATAGGCGCCTATATGAGACAAAGCCCCGGATATCAGGACTGTTCCTATGAAATCGGGATATCTGGTTACCGTAGTACCAGTTCAGCTCCACTAGTGCTAACAAGAGTGAAAGCAGCAGTGTAAACCAGAGGTAGCAATTATTACCACCATGGGTTGGTCCTGGGGCCAGTTTTGTTCAACAGCTTCATTAATGATCTGGAGAATGGAGTAGATTGCACCCTCAGCAAGTTTGCAGATGACACTAAGATAGAGGGAGTGGTAGATATCCTGAAAGGTTGGGATAGGATACAGAGTGACCTAGGCAAACTGGAGAATTCGGCCAAAAGAAATCTGATGAAGTTCAACAAGGAAAAGTGCAGAGTCCTGCACTTAGGACGGAAGAATCCCAGACTGGGGACCGACAGGCTAGGCAGCAGTTCTGCAGAAAAGACCTGGGGGTTACAGTGGATAAGAAGCTGGATATGAGTCAGCAGTGTGCCCTGGCTGCCAAGAAGACTAATAGCATATTGAGCTGCATTAGTAGGAGCATTGCCAGTAGATCGAGGGAAGTGATTATTCCCCTCTATTCGGCATTAGTGAAGCTACATTTGGAGTATTGTGTCCAGTTTTGGGCCTCCCACTATAAAAAGGATGTGGACAAGTTGGAGAGAGTCCAGCGGAGGGCAACAAAAATGATTAGTGGGATGGAGCACAAGATTTATGAAGAGAGGCTGAGGGAGCTAGGTTTGTTTAGTCTGCAAAAGAGAAGAATGAGGGGAGTTTTGACAGCAGCCTTTAACTACCTGAAAGCGGGTTCCAGGGAGGATGAAGCTAAGCTGGTCTCGATGGCAATAGATGACAGAACAAGGAGCAACGGTCTCAAGTTGCAGGGGGGGAGGTCTAGGTTGGATATTAGGAAAAAGTTTTTCACTAGGAGGGTGGTGAAGCGCTGGAATGGGTTACCTAGGGAGGTGGTGGAATCTCCATCTTTAGAGATTTTTAAGCTGCGGCTTGACAAAACCCTGGCTGGGATGATTTAGCTGAGGTTAGTCCTGCTCTGAGCAGGGGGTTGGACTAGATGACCTCCTGAGGTTCCTTCCAACTGTAATATTATATGATTCTATGATTCTATATCTTACTCCACTTCTTTCATAGTGACCAACATCGTTTTTAAAATTTTGGAAAGGATTCTAAAAATCTCTCCGGGGCAGGGAGTGTTTCTTTATACTTGCTTGTGCAGAGACTGCACAATGGGACCCTGATCCTTGATTCCCTATGCACCTATTGTAATACTACTATCAATAATAATGACATTAGAGAAACTGACCAAGATGGAAACAGGCAGAGGCACAGCTTCATCAGAAGTCTCCAGCAAGTAAACCCGGGTACTCCAGTCTGTGGAAATGTGTGATCAGCAAGGCTACCCATTGCCACTGAAGTTTCTTTTTTTTTAAAAGGGGTAGTGGTAGAAGGGAATGATCTGACAAAGAGGAATGGAGAATGGCAGTGGAAGAGAGGGTCAGAGATGGGGAATTTTGGGGTGAGGATGGAAGAAAGGAGAAACGTAGAGCTGGAGGAGAAATAAAAAAGATGGAAAGTCTTGGGGAAGGTGTGGTGTATTGAGAACTGTTTTGGATTTGCAAGTTATTACTTTAAGAGTGGTGGGGTTTTCCTGCTCCTGTTACAGGCTAGGGGCTCTGTTGCAAAGCATGCAATCACAGCCAGTTTGGGAAGAATCAGCTTAAAGCAACTTTGGGTTCAGGGTGCTCTCTGTCTTCAGGAGCAGCCTGTTTTCTCTCTCTCTCTCTGTTTGGGTTCTTGTGTGCTGTTTTGAATTCTAAGAAATAAAGCAGTGTTAGGTTGCAACCTTCTAGTAAGAGTATTTATGTTTTTATCTACTTTTCTGTGTGTATGCTGTGAACATAACAGAAGAAGGAACAGACAAAGAAAGGGGAGACAGAAATACCTAAACCAGTGAAAGGCAGTGGGTGAGGGGGAGAACAGGAAAAGAATGTGCTATAAAAGGAGTGCATGAAAGTAGGAAATCAAGGGGAAAATGAAATAGAGGGATGGAAAAAGGGAAAGAAAAAAACAAGAAGAAAGGCATGCTTTCCATCTGGACTGAATAACAATTGTATTTGTGAAGCCATATACTCCTCCTACATGTCTACTAAGATTTCCAAATCCACAGCACATTCCTATCCATCTGAGATAAGCATTGTAGTGCATTACTCATTCAGCTTCATGTTTCCACATTTGAGTCAGATGGTACCTGCCCCCTATGCAAGAGGAAGGAGACGATGCAAGGATCCCGTTCCCGCCTGCCCTATGGGTACAGTTCAGTCCCAGTACTTGCTCTACCTGAATGCAAGGACATTGTAGTTTATGGGCTGCGCTAGACTCTCTTGAATGGGCAGGGAGCAGTGGAGCCTTGACCCACCCACATGCATCTGTTAGCAGAGCAGGTCCTGCAAGATGAGAACACAGGCAGCACACTCCCCCGGCATGACAAGAGGCAATGCATCAGGCTCAATGCCTAGAGCTCCTGCTGTAGCAAGTCAGATTTGTGAAAGAAGTGTGGGGTTTGTGGAGAAAGCATGACATTGGCCAGACACTTAGGGCATGACCTAATAAAGATGTTCAGATATGGAGCTATTGCCAATTCATGCCAAGTTGGCTGTGGCAGCCATTTTAAATTCTGTATGCATTTTTTCCTATTGACTGATTATCTACGGTATTACACCATCCCACTGGGTTTTTATTTTTGTACATTTATATTCCTATTATCTTAGGTGTTCTAAAAACTAAAGCACAGAAGTGTGATGGCTTGAGATTATACAAAAATATTAAGAATGAACATGCTCTGTAGTGTATCGCCAGGCAGTGTTTTCTAATGAATTATGTAGAAAAATAGCACTAAGTTCCATTTCTCTTGGCTAATAATGATATTTCAGATTGGTCTATGCACAACAGAGTATTGCTGTGTCTCAAAAAGATTGACAAGGCATCTTTCATAAACAAGTAGCCTAAAACAAATTAAGGAACAAAGTCTTTCACAGTGATGGGGAATGTGATGTTTCAAAATATTGAAGGAAGAAAGCTGCAGCTTGGTCATGGAGATCTCTTTCACTTAATAGGCTCTGTTAATGGCTTAGTTTTATCTTGCCAACTCTGTTACATTCCAGTTTAGCTAAGTCTACACTCTCTTCTGAGACAGGGTTGGCCATGTCTTCTATGACCTCAACAAGTGCCTTGACATGTCCTGCAAAAGAAGCTTGGATGCTTTTCACCTGCTCACGGTGCTTTGTGTTAGACCCTTTATGGGTGGTTGGGGTCCTTTCTCTGCTGCGGCTTCAAATTCTCCTGTCAGCCCAGCCACCTCTGGTCCTGCTCTCATCCAGTGCTGAGGGGCCTTTGGGTTTTGTGTTAGACCTATAGCTGCACCATCCTCTTAGATCAGGAGTTCTCAAACTTTTTTTGCTGGGACCCTCTTTGAAAATATTTCAGGCTGTGACAACCCCCCATAAGTGATTATCCCCCACCCGTGCCATGCCATCCTTACTGGTATGCATGCGGGCTGACAGCTCACCCCCCCCCCCCCCCATAATAACCTCGTGACCCCCTGAGGGGTCACGACCCTCAGTTTGAGAACCCCTGCCTTAGATTATTGCATTATTTTGCTCATGAGCTTGGTCAAATGTGATTGCAGAGAAAACATGCTGTGTCCTGTAAGCTGTGATGTTCCCTTTTAGGAACTCTCTGGCTGTGTCTGGACACACTGTGTGAAGCCTTACCATACCTTGGAGGTGGACAGGCACCCATCTAGCATAATTAGTATAATCTAATGCAAAGAACCAGGGTGACAGCTTTCCAAGATATTCAATGTAGAGAGAATAGTTTGCCTGGCAGATTGGCACATAAGTCGATACAAGAAGCTCCAGATGAAGTGTGGTATGTCCAACGTGGAACATTGGGTTTTCTAGTTTTAACTTGTCACACGATTTGTCATACCCCCTGGGGGTCTCCTCTTGCCTCATACCTTGGATATATTGTGTGTGTGCATTTTGGAGCAAGATGTATAGACTACTGGCAGTTACTTCGTGGGCATGCCTAGTACACGTGACATGAGACTCTTTCAAGAAGCAGTCAGCCATTCCTGGGGAGGCCACTTTGGTCTGAACAGGGGCTTCCATCCATCCACTATCTTCTAGTCAATCTACCATCAGCTTTAGACTGCCATTTCCAGATGATGAGTCAGCATAATGACAAATTTGTCCTCTCCCTAAACAGCAGGCCAGGTCCACTGTATCTGTTTGGTTATGAGGAAAAGGGGCTGATCCAAAGTGATCACTGGCACTTGGCGTGGGTTTAGATGGTTATCACATTCATGGCATGATAAATCATTTCCAAAGACTTGGAGTCATTTGGAAAGAGAGGAAGAAGCACAGTGATGGCTGGGGCGAAGTCTGGCACTTCGTACATCAATTTTAAGGTCACAGTGAAGCAATATCAAGAATACATGCCTTGTTGGTCCAAATGTAAAACAACATTATTTGCTGATTATGCCAATGTTGTTCAAATGGCTGCTACAGCATGACTTGGTGGTGGTTCCATATCTGAACATCTTTATTAGATCATGTCTAAGACTCTGTTTTCAGTTTTTATTTTATTTAATTTTTCCCAGGAATTTATCGGTGTTTATTACAACAACAACAAAAACAGCTGAAAATTGGGGCAAAAACTATCAATAATTTTTCTGAGTAAATATGGGGGTTTATTTTGGTGGATGGAAGGAAAAGGGAAAAAAGTATTCAGTAGATTAATGCTTTGATGAACGGAATTCAATGTGGCTTGCTGAAGAACTAAAATAGAACTCCAAAACACAATGCCAGCTCTGAGTTTAAGAAAACAATATATCTCTAATCCTCAAATAAAACTTTTCATTTGAATAAACAGACTTAGAGCTATTAGCCTATAAATATTTACATTTCATAACTGAGCCCAATATTTTAAAATATGTGTAAACACTCACTGTCTTATATGAAGTGCTTCAGCATAATTTCCAAAAGTTCTGCATAGTTTAGGCTTGCAGCAATCTTTTTAAGGAGTCTTTTCCAAGGCCGATTCTCCTACAGTCTTGGATGTAACCGAATTTCGAAAATAGTCTCTCCACATCAGCTGAGCCAAGTGGGACACTGAGGATGCAAGAGGCAGCACCACTCAAAGTTGAAAAGTGGATGTGGTGGATTTTCCAGAATTCAAAAGGGGTGATGAAGTGGTTGTCCAGGGAAGGCATTGCCATATAGCCGTGGAATTCACTTTCCAGTTTTGCACTTCCTTTGTTATAAGTCACAAAGCAGGATATCATACGAGCACGCTCTTCACATTTATCAGCTGAGGCCACACTTCTGTGATGGGGGTCAAACAGCACAATGACTTTCCAGAATGATGGTTCATTGTAAAAAGCTTCAGGGGACATATTGCGAGTGGCAGTAGCTTTCCACTTCTTTGACAGCTGTTCGTGAAAGCTTTTGAAAGCCTTTGCGAGGTTGTCCTGCTCAGTGACTGGCAACATAGACAGGAAAAGATTTGTTTTTTTCTGGAATCTTCCCAGATGTGCTTTAGCGAGAAAGTTCTGCAGAGAAATTGTTAACTAGAATGCCATGCACCTCTGTATTAGAAAATGTGCCCTCTGTTAAAGCATCAGATTCCAGTTTCTTCTGTGCTTCATGTCGTGGTTGAAATATTTCAATCAGGTATTCGAGTTTTGTACAAAGGCTTTGCCTAATTTCTTGTGTAGCCACTTGAGATTTCAGCTTGTCGGCTTTTCCACTGTTGAACTCTTCATGGTCTAAATGTCGCATTAAGATGCCCCATGCCTTCGGAACACTCTATGCTGCCAAATACAGACTAAACCATCTTGTTGATACAACTGGAACTGGAATGCTGCATTCGAACATGATCTCTTCGCAAACGTCATAGAACAGGCTTTTTGTTTTACTTGAATGCTTGAAAACTGCGCATGAACCTTTTTAAATCAGCCATTTTGAGAACACCTGCTGCATGAGACAGCAATGTGCAGCATGTGATCTGGGCAAGACAAATGAAGCCAATCAGGTTTTTCATTCAGCTTTACATCTTGAGTGAACTTCGTGCAGTAAGAAGCCAAGTCGGAATTCACTGTTACCACATCTTCCAGTTAAATGCATATTCATTTAAAGTTTTACTGACACACGCTGGAACTGTTTGGCTGTTTGCTGACTTTACAAACTCCAGATCTGCCAAAATGAGTGCAGGCTTTTCCATACCAAATAAAAAAATTAAAACAAAATCACCAGGATGTGGCGGTTGAGAACATCTGGTGATTTGTGAAAAATCAAAGAACTAACTATATTTCCAGCCAACCTCTCTTTAATTTTGTTGGTCTGAGCAACATCATTCTCCTCCAAATATTTCTTGGTCAGATTGATTTGGCAAGGAGTCTGCAACTGGACAGACATTTCCATAAAAAGTCCCCCCAAGGACTAGAGCAAGGCCTAGCGGCTGCCCTGAAAAGCAAAGGGCATGTACAAATTCACTTACTACATCGTGTTGATCTCGCTCTTTCTGCCATGCCCAGACGAATGCTGATTCCAATGTTTGCTTGTTTCTATTTTTGCCTTCTTGTCTTAGTTTTACGTGTCGTTTGCTCTCCAAATGTTCTTTAATCTGGTCAGCCCGAGTGTCAACTTCGATGCCATCCACTCAGCTTCATCCTTTTCTCCTATTTTTTTTTTTTTTAATTTTCGAATACTTCCTTGTGTTCTGAAACATATTCCGATGAAGATTTTCATTTTCTTCCCATTTTACTGTATCAAATCTTTAAGCCTTTATCTGTTAGCAGCTTAAAACATGTATATGGTGGGCATGAGATTCATCGGTATGTTCAGATGCGCACACACTTCAGAGTTTGCCCGTGTGCATGTTTGTTTATTGTGTGTAACTTCTAGACTAATGCATTGCCTTACTTCAACAGGAAGCTTTGCATAGACACACAGATGAATGTATTAGCGTGATACATATGTCTCATACAATCTATTGTATTTTCCTAATAAAACAAGTTATTTTTTATATATTTGAATGATACCAAAGTAGGGTGAAAATCGAGAAAAAAAACTAAATACTTTTGGGGATTTTTTTGGTAAAAATCGGTTTTAACTGAAAACAAAGAGGCTCAGACATGCCTTAAGACTGTGGCGTCTGTCATGCGTTTATCATGAATCCCACACTTCCTTCATAGTTTTGAATAAATCTGATCAGCAGCTGGGTGACATACCTGCACATCATGCCCAGGGCGACTACTCCTTGTACAGCCTCACCTGGCTCCTTTTTGTTTTCCTCTGGCAAAAAGTTGTATCTGAAAAGAGAATTTTGTGTCCAGCTATTGAAAACGCGTTGTCTGCTTATGAACTTGTTTCAGTCCTCCTTCAAACTTGTTTCAGTCCTCCTTCAAACCCTGAACTTGTTTCAGTCCTCCTTCAAACTTGTTTCAGTCCTCCTTCAAACCCTGAACTTGTTTCAGTCCTCCTTCAAACCCTGCTTCACCTTGTGTGCACCTGTCATGGCCTTTTGGTGTGGTACTTCAGGGAGCCCCAGCTTCTCCTGGCCGGCCCACCTCAACGTGTCTTCAGTCAGGTCAATACCTGGACCTTCATTTCTAATTAAGGTTAGCAGTCCTTTAATTTTAAGGCTTGCAGTCTGCTTCAGGCTCTTGGTTACTTTCTTGGAGGCAGACTGGTGCAGGGCTGACGCCCTTTTGCTATCCCAAGCCTTTTTGACTCCCCTTCCATCTCTGTGTTCTCCCCTTTATAGCAGGCCTTGTTTCCTCTATTGGCTGCAGCGGTGGGTGCCTGCCTCCATGATTTGCAGCTATGCCAGCTGCGCGGGTGTGGGTGCAAGTTGCTTGATTGTAACCAGGAGAGCTCTCCTCTCCCTTCTGTCTAAGCTCAGTATGGGGTTTGTAGACCCCATTACAGCTCCTCCTGGTAGCAGAAGCAGCAGCAGCAGTCTTTCAGAAGCCACAACATTAAAACCCACAATTCTCTAGGATAAGTTGCATCGTTATTTTTTTTAGTAGTAAATATTTATACTAAGGAAGCACCCATATGTCCCGATCGAGATGGCAACCCCATCATGCTCTATGATGTGCAAACAGTCCTTTATTGGCTTCTTTTTGCTTCTGCTAGTAATCGGAAGAAAAGACAAAGGAAAGTCCGCCTTCTCACCCTGAAAGTGACACATTTTCTTCCTGCAAATCATTTCTGAAAGAATCAGCTTGCCTTTTAAAAATGTGTATGGCCCCTGTTACAAGCTAGAGAATACAATCATGGATGGAAATGATAATCAGAGGCCATTACAAGGGACCAAATGGGCATGCAATGCATTTGGGCAGAATGGAGATGTAAAGATTTTTAGAAAGATTTTTCAAGCTTGCTAAATCTGAAAGAATTGCCTGAAGAACCAAGCTAAGCTATTGTCCACTAAAAGGTTGATAGGTGAAGTTAAGATATTTTCATATTACTGGTGCAGTCTCTTTCTGTTGGTGTATACAGAATGGGCTCACCCCTTTTTACTCTAGGGCTGTTTCTTTTAGCCATTCGATTTCACCCAGGAGGCTGCCACACAGGTCTTCACTTTTGTGATTATGGCCTAATAATCAAGGAAAATGTAACAATTTATACAGCAAGTTAAGGTCTTTACTAATTTCCCATTTTCAGGCATGGCTCCCAGGAGAGTCACAAATGGGTTTGGATCTATATCAGTTTTCAAACACAGGTGAATTAAAGGGGGGAAAAAATCTCTTTTCAAACCATTTAAGCCATTTCCAGGCCCACAGAATGTGCTGTCATATTGTTTGCCCTCAAACATTACACTGCTTGTGTCTATCAGCCTGGTTCGTTATTACTGAATGGGCTTTGCTCCTGAGGCGCATATTACCAAAGGTGAGTAATACAGAAATGTATGAATTTTAAATTTGTTTTTAATGGTAATTGTATTTGTAAAATGATATATCTGCTCCCAGGGAACCACTATGATTTTCAAATCTAAAGGAGATTCCTATTTGTCTGAGTTAAGTACTATAAGGAATTAGTTAATTCTAATGCCCATTGCTTCTTGAAAGTGGGGTTACTATGAATCTAATCAATCTAAGTCTTTTAATTGTAGATTTTAGTCTAAAACTACAATTTAATGGTATTACAATTAGGATGGATGGAAAATCCATTATAACTACTGTATTACTTACTATCTGCAATGAGGTAACATGTAAAGGGCTCCAGTCAAGTTGGGAACCCCCTTGTGCCAGGTACAGTACTAATTTTTAAAATATGGATCCCGCCTCAAAGAATTTACAACATTTAAAATAGCCCAAGACATACCTGATAGCCATCGTTCACATGAGGGGGAAAGGGCTACAAAGTCCAATAATTGTGACTGGTGGTGACGGGCACACGACTTATTAATCCCATTGTGATGGAAATGACTGTTTTGATAGAAACACTCTTCAGCTGTGCTTGGCCATTGTTAGATTTAAAAAAAAAAAATTAGTAATCTCCACTCCCTTTTCCCAACTGATGACTGTCATATAGGCCAGCCTATCTAAGACTTTCTTCTACCTCCAGGTCCCTTTTGCCCATTCCTCTCTGTGAGCAGCTGATGCTGAGAAACACTCACCAACCACAGCATTTCAGCAGAAAACCAAATTCTACACTCCTGAAGATAGTCTATGGGATCCCAATGGAGAGAGGGAAGGAGCCTTCATGTACAGCTGCATGTCCCAGGCAGCCTGCTGCCATCATCTTCTACCAGGTGGGTCCTACGGGGCTCACCGACATGTTGGTCAATAGTGGGGAGATCATCTTTGGCAGGGCCTTATGGAGAAGGGGTAGACACCTTCATGGCAATCCTAGACAGCCCTCTCTCCAGGGCCCAGCTGGCATTTGATCTGAAGTTTGTGTTGTACAGGTGCTCTTGACATTTGGTAAAGCAACATATTTTCTTTAATTGCATAATCATTAATACAGTGCACTTTTGATCTGTAGATCGTGGTGTGTGACAAAGGCTGATATGGTGTCTTATCCCTTTATATAGGTGGGGGGGATAAATGAAGCGTAGAGACTTGTCAATAGTCACCAATAATTCAAGTCTCTTGCTTGCAGCCCCATGCTCAACCCACTAGAAAAATAGAGCTACCCTTAAACTGAATAGTCCATATAATAATATAACACTCACTGTGCAATAGTGCAAACAGCTAGAGACTGGAGACAGCCTGAAATTCAGAAGTTGTTCCATAAGAATTGTTGTGCCATCGACTATTCTCACCTACTTTTCCCCAATTCTCGTCCTATCTCTGTCCTTCTTTTTACCGTCTATATTAAACAGGAGAGCAGTGTACAATCCAAATCTTGCTAAATTTGAAAAAGTGGAAAACATGGAAACAAATCACTTTTGGGAATTATCACCATGCTGGAATCATTTCACTGTCTCAAAAATAATCTGGCTGGCAGCGTAGGAGCCCTTAATCATCGTTAAAATGATTTTTTTTTTTTTAAATGGAATGACTGCTCAAAATAAAAGAAAAAACAGGGAAGAATATTCACTCAGACTGTGGGAACCAATCAGTTCCTAGCGCTGTAGACCAATGGCTCCCAATAACATACTCTGTGTAGTCTAAGCTTAAATCTTTCCTCTTGAATATAAGTGTAACCCCTGTATTTGCATTTGGTGGTGGTCTTTTAAGTGTTGGTGTGTTTTAAATGGTACAGATGGTTGAACAGCAGAGGGGTTTTGTAGTTCCCTATTATCTGTGACATTAAGCAGATTAGAACTCCACAGGGCAGATTCTTTGCTCTGACTGAGCTCTGCTTGGAGAGGGACACAATGTGAGATGTAAAAGATGGCTATAAGCATTTTTGCTCTCTCCAATTCTGGGCTCAGCTGAGAGCCAGCCAGACGCCGCACATAAAAACAGCTTCATGGCTACTCTAACTTACACTATGGCCTATGGCACCAACGAGCTTTTCTGGCAGCTGAGAATACTTCTGTAGCAGAGGGCTGCAGTTCCCACTGACCAGATCCATTGGGTTTGCTGCCCCTTTACTGCATCATAGCAGCAGAAGGGGGAAATAACATAATGCAGAATCCAGTCCCCCATCCGTCTCAGAGAAATTGATTTTCTTTAAGCATGCTGATTCACCCAGCCACTTTCTACAGCAGGAAACATGCCAGGCTTTTGAATCTGTGAGTGATCTAGTCTTCACATATCTCGAACTGTCCCAAATTTCTAGGTTTGTCCCAGTTTGTTTTCCCTCCTTGATTATATTGATCTTGCCAATCAAGAATTCCAGTCTTTTAATTCTTTTTTTGCAGCAACTCAGGTTACTGGGCTTAGTATATTTAAAGTAAACATATCCAGATTGCTAATTTGACCAGCTAGCCATATTTCTACAGACTTCAGGGGTTTCTTTTCTGCAATTGTTCTGTAGCCCCTGGCATGCGGTCTGGAGTGGCCCAAACGGAAGTGAATTTCCACTTCTCCCTCACCAAGTACTTCTGTAATTATTGGCAAGATAAATTGGGAGTTCTCCATTTCTAGCTGCATGTCCTTTGGTATAAGAATGGTCAGACTGGGTCAGACCAATGGTCCATCTAGGATATGTAGGGCTTCATCTTATAGACTGCTGAATGTCTCCTGCAAGAGCATCCTCATCTCTCACCCGCTTCCATGGGCTTGGCAGGCATTCTGTAGGATTGGGCCTATTGTTGGGACATAGTTAATTATAATTTCTTGCATTTGGGGATAGGAATTATGCCATTAGCATTATGATGAATGATCCATGGCCTGAGAACTCAATTGGGAGTTAAGAACCGGTGGGTTTTTCTCACTCTGTGGCCTTGGGCATGTCACTTAATCACCCTGCCTCAGAGTTTCCCCATCTGTAAAATGGGGATAATAAAACTTCACACAGGAGTTGCAATAAAGCTGAAGCCAAACCAGGAAGTTTAGATGCAGATCCAAATGAAAACTTCAAGAGAGGCTTGAATCCAATGTTCTGGTTTGACTCCATCTGACAGAAATTAGCCAGAATTACAAAGTTGGGGTCTCAATTTCCTTAAAGTTTGAGAGGTCTGAATCCAGATTTCTGGTTGGGACCCAATGTTGTGATGATTCATTGGTTAGTGCTTGTGAAGTTCCTCAGATGGAAAGTGCTACATGAGGGCTAAATGTCATTATTGAAAATAAAAAAGAGAGAGTCCTATTCTCTCCTCCTATTGGAAGGGTGGGTCAAGATGATTAGTTAAGAAAGAGCTTAGCCCTGAAAATAGTCATACAGAATTTCACATTATTTACAGGACCCCCTCCCGCCCCCTAAAAAAAAAAAAAAAAAAAAAAAAACCTACTTAAAAACCACACTCCCCCCTGTAAAAAGCCTTTTTTGTAGTAAGGGGCATTGTTCCCTTCCCAGGCACTGAGATATCATAGTGAGGAGAGTGGTATAAGAACTGACATAGAGTCTTACATCTATCAGTCACATTCATCCTTTATAAATAGATCATTTTTTGATAAGTCTGGTTTGATCAGTTTGGGAAGAAATGCAGAACTGTAATCTTATTCAACCGAGAGAAATCCTCCTCCGAGGTCTTTTTTCAGCTCGCGTTGTTGTCAGATGCCATGTCACTCTTCTGAATGTAAGCAGTCAGAAAAAGTATCCTACTGTACATTTGCTTTCCCCTTGATAGTCAGGTGAAGTCGTGCAACGTAAGGAGAATAAAGACCAAGCAGTTTCACAGTTAAATTGTACATACAGACTGTATGCTGAACAAACACTGGTGAAAGTTCAGGGAGCAAGATGTTAACATGTACCTATGCCTGCCACTGTAACAAGATGCAGGAAGAGATTTCAAGCTGGTGTCTTCTGAATGCCAATGGGGTGCAATGGAGTAAAGTGGCACTAGGTGTAGCTTGCTGTCACAGTGGAGCGGGGCTCAGTCTATTCACAAAGACCAGCTCCCCTGGACAGAGCAAATGAGCCTGATCCAGCTAATTAAAGCGGGCTGGGCTACAGCTAGGCCTATAAAGGGCTGCTAGCAGGCAGGCAGCTGGAAGGAGAAAGGACTGAGGCAGGTTGAGCTCTGGGGAGGGAAGGTCACAGCGGTGCGGTGCGAACTCCTATGGTGAGGTTCCTGGAGCAAGGGACCCGAGGCTCAGGGAAGCAGCCCAGTGGCTGTGGCTGGGAGGCTGCCAGGAGCTGGAGTACTGGAGACCCCTGGGAGAATGTGTTCTGTTTGCTGGTTCACCTCGGTTATGAGAAGAAACCTCCTTGACTGAGACTGGGCCTGACAGCGTATGCTTTGGGGCCTGGGACAAGCAACGCCTGTGGTGACATTCACCTTCTGATGGCTTGTTGTAACAGCTGGCAAAACGACTAACTGCAGGGAATAGTGAAAGTGTTGCTAGCTAGCTGTGAGACATCACAAAAGGAAAAACAACTGGTCACTCAACACTGGGCCAACTAATAGAAGAGCAGTTCTTATTTTCACTGGGACTATTCATTTCATTTTCCCCATGGATGCCTTTATAGACAGGAGTACGCAGTGAGGCTGGTGGGAGCTTGCTTACTGCTTGTTCTAGAGCTTTGGTTCTCAAACTGGGGCTCGCAACCCATCAGGATATGGTTAAGTGGGGGTCACGAGCTGTGAGCCCCGACCCCAGCCAGGCGTGGGGCTGTGAGCCTCCCTGCTTCCTCCTGGCAGAGGAACATAGGAGGATGGGGAGGGAAGCAGTGACACACAGATACTGCACACCTCAACGTTCCTCCGCACCCCCGCTAGAGGGGGAGCGAGGAGCAACGCCAGAGCTCCCTGCATCCAAGTCACTTTCCCCACCTGGGCTGTGCTGTGAGGTGAGCATCAGGAGCTGCTGCTCTCTGCCCTCCCCTTATGCAGCCAAGGTGGGGAAAGTGACCTGGATGCAGGGAGCCCCAACGTTGCTCCTCGCTCCTCCCTTCACAGCCCCCTAGGGGGTCACGGAAGAGCAGCATTCGAGGGGGGAGCCAGCAGCAACACCAGCCGCTCCATGCATGCAGGTCAGTTTCCCCAGGTGGGCACAAGAGGGGAAGTGCTGCATGGGGTAGGGGGGAAGAGGGAGTGGGAAGCCCACAGAGGCCAGGAAGTCATACTCAGAGGCTTGCTGTGTGAAAGAGGTTACCAGTACAAAAGGTTTAAGAACCACTGTCCTAGAGGAATGGCTGAGGGACACGCACAAAGGAACACTGTAAATGAGCAAACAGGTGGGCTGAAGGTGTTCAGATCAGTCAGAAAACTTGGGAAACTTTTGTAAAGATTGGAAAGCTATTTTGAGCATTCTCGTTGGCCTGAATAGTTCCATGACCTTTTATTACATATTTCTCGTCCAGGAACAATGCCTCTCTCTTCCCACTAGAGATGGCTGAAATACCCAACAAAATAAAGGAGAATGATTGTGAGAAAACTGAAACCAGCCAGCAAATGAGGCAAAATAGCTCTTAGTCTCATTGGTAAATGGAGAGTTGCAAAGTAGAGCATTGTTCAGAAGATCAAAGCTTTGCGATCATGGTTAAAAGGGCAACACTATTCCCAGCATCCCACCCCAGGTACATATGTGCAAGAGACAAAATCAACTTATCGGAGAGTCAGCGCTACACGAACACACCTTGGCGTGGGGTGAGGGGGAAACTCTGCAGCCTTGGCTGCTGGAGAGAGGATTTGAGGGAGGTGTGTGGTGTTTAGTCTTCTGGGAAAGGCGATTGCTCTGTGATACTAGTCTTTGTTCCATGCTAGCTGCCAGGGTATGCCCCACTGTTTTATTCTACTGCAAAATAAGCTGAAATCATTCTTACCGGAATCATTCTCACTTGATCTCTGCAGCCCTTTGGTAGGGAAATCTGGATTTATTTATTTTTTTAGAACTGGTTGAAATTTTTCAAATTCTGATTTTTTACAGCAAGATATTGCTTTATTTTTCCTACCAAAAAAAAGGGTCAGATGTGTTTGCAATGACCCCCACCCTGACCGCTCAGGTTTCCAATCAGCTAGAGCAGTGGTTCCCAACCGTTTTGGCTCGAGGGCTACAGATATCCATTTTGCAACCCTGAAGGGCCACCAGTCTCCGCCAGCAGTCCTCCCTTGCCTCCCCTCCCCCACTGCAGCCAGACAGAAAGAGTTCAGCAAGGAGGCAACCCCTCCTCCCGTTCCCCTGGCTGCAGCAGGGAAACCGCAGGCATCCTGTAGCCCCCCCTGCGCTCCACATGGGTCCCTAGGCAGTGGCTTCCTTCTGCAGTCTGGGGGATGGGAAATAAGTGCTCTCCTCCCTCTAGCTCCAGCAGGGACCCCCCGCACCTAGGGACCCTGACGAGCTCTTTTCTGTGCTCCCTGTTACAGCCAGGGAGAGGGGAGCACTGATCTCCCGTCCCATGGGCTGCAGCAAGGAGCTTGCACCAGTCTTGTAGCCCCATGGAACGCGCTCTGCCTGGGTCCTTAGATAGCAGCTCCCTTCTGCAGCCAGCGAGAGGGGAGCAGCGGGCCACTTTGAAAGCCCCCACAGACCACAGGTTGGAAACCACTGAACTAGAGAGATGGCTGGATTTTTTGATTCTGAAAATGTCAACAAAATTTTAAAAGTTTGAAAAACTGGTAAAAGGAAATATGATTTTTTTTTAACCAAAATATTTACCAGTTTTTCAAACTCTTTTAGAACAGTATTCAGGAACAGACCTTTCTACTCTGGACAATACAGCTGACACCTTTTATGATGAAGTCAGATATTTTTTTCAGTGATGTACTGCCCCATGTTTTAACAAGGGGCTCAACTAACACGTCCCCAGCCGCCTTTAATCAACTCCATTAACTAGGGATAGGTGTGCTACACAGAGGAGTAGCAGTGATCAGAGGATTTATTCGTTTCTTTATTAACCAACAAATAGCTTTCTGCCAATCCTATTCAAGGAAGGAGTTGACACCACCAAGGCAAACACACTCATATTAAATGTTCATACATTGTTCTTGAAAAATATAATAGAACTAAAACTAATAGAACACAGTGTCCAACTTGTGTAATTTGAAAGGAATTGGGGAGCTGGTAGGGCCTCCCCTCTGGAAAATTAGTGACCTCTGGTGAGAGAAAGGAAATATTATTAGTCCCATTTTACAAATGAGGAACTGAAGTAAGACAAACTAAGAGACCCCTCTAAGGCAGGGGTGTCAAACTCATTTGCTGTGGCAGGCCAGATTTGAATTAAATGTACTTCAAGTGGGCCATACATACCATAAATCGAAATACAGGGCACTTTTGGAGTGCTGTGTCTCGTGCACACAGCGCTCCACGCGCTGCCGCCAGAGTACACAGATCTCGTGGCGGTGCGCGCCGCCCCGAGATCTTGCAGCACACGCCGCCGCCAGAGAGTACAACGCCGCGAGATGTCACGGCAGCCCGCGCTGCCGCCAGAGGCTGAACCAAAATGGTTGGTGGGCCGTATGCGGCCCATGGGCCGGATGTTTGACTCCCCTGCTCTAAGGTCATAAAGGAAACTTATGCAGAGCTAGGAATTGAACCTCCTGAATCATAGGGCTGTGTTTTAACCACAACGTCCTCTTCCTCTTTGCTATCTCGTTGTAAACAGCATTCCTGAGAAAGAATCCTTGAGGGCCACAGCAGTATTCTTCTCTGTCAAGTCATTAACCAGCCAACAGTTACCATGTGATATCATGACATTGTGTTGTGAATATCACGTCATGATCTCATTGCCTTGCTGGATAAACTTTGAAAAGTAGCAACTCTTCAAGCAGCTCAGCTTTCAGGAAAGCCAGAACAGAGCGAATGATGTTAGTGCTGGCTGTGCTGTAGAAAGCAGGTGAAATGTGGATGGAAATCTGACCTTCACTTCGGAGTGACTTCTGATTTATCATTGAGATGAATAGCTGCCAATCTACCCTGCACTGTTTAAAGAGTACTCTTCTGCTCACCAACAGGGGAACCACTTCTCTAAACTATTTGCATTGGGTGAATAGAGCTCTTAATCTCAGATTTAATGTCAAATATTTTCTATGAGGGGAGTAAAAATGTCAACAGGAAGTGAAATGTGACCTGATTAACAGGTAGACCTCTGACTTTGGCTCATTTTTGACTGATGTGGTGTTTTACAAGAATTATACAGCTGATTCCTCTTTATGGACGGGCTCCAATGGAAATATAAATTAAGAAATTATTACGATTCTCTGAGGCTCATAAATAAACTATGCTGAGAGATAGTCGTATTTATTTTTGAATTCCTTTAAAAATAAGCAGTGTACCAGGCAGTATGGCTTTTTCTTTTTAAAGGGATGTCAAGGTAAATTTGACCTCCTTAACAGCCAGAATAAAATAGGGAAGCAAAGCAAACAAACATTTGTGCATTGTAAGCCACGATTGTGGAAGCTGCATTTTGGCTTGGCAGTTCTGGAGTCCGTGATTTTCATGTATTTTGTTTAAAATGAAACAAAACAAAAAAAAGGTCAGTTTATAACATTTATAGTAGCACTGAGCAGTCTCATTCCATGTCCAGCACAAGCGCTACACAAACACATAAGGAGCCACCGTCCTTGCCATGAATTGCTCACAATCTGACTCTTGATCTGCTTAAACTTTTCTCCGGTGTATAGGTGACTGTGATAATGAAAGGGGCTCAGAGCTTATTGAGGCCCTTGAGACCTGCCAGTTTGACACCTGGGCTGCATGGGAGCGACAGCAGGGACTCTCAGGATTAGCAGCACCCGTTGGGTACTATGCAACAGTGTTTGCAAACATTTCTTCTAATCCCAAGCTGCTGTTTGATTTGACCATGTTTGGATCCCTGGATGTCTGCATGAACGGATTTTCTGCTTACGCCACTGTTTGGAGCCCTTGGGATTGGCTGTACTGGCCATTCTCCAATGTCAAGCCATAAAAAATAATAATTTTTTCAGTGTGTTTTATTCGCCTTCTGGTTTTTAACCTCTTAAGATTTTACATTTACGAGCTTTTCTCTGCAGCCATGAATGCTAGGCACTTATTATTTTTTTTAAATGAAAGTAGAGATTCTCATGTAATGACATGTCTCCAGGAGCTGGGGCTTTAAGAAAAACACCAACTATCACAATGCTTACAATGAAATCATGACCGCTGGCTATGCTGAGTCTGTTCTGCATAGAAGCGCATATATTTGTGTGCAAAGAAACAAAAGCTATTTGTGCAAAAGCATTTGCTAATTAGTGTTCACTACACATTGTTCTGTTTAAAAAGTGAGTCATCAAATTGGAGAGCAGAAGCAATGTCTTGACTTAAGATGCCACTCAGATGCCACAGAAAACAAATACTGAATAAGTGTAGTTGTAGCCATGTTGGCCCCAGGACAAGGTGGGTGAGGTAATATCTTTTATTGGACCAACTTCTATCCTGTTATATGACAAAAGTTGATCCCATAAAAGATATTACCTCACCCAAGTTGACTCTCAAATACTGAATAATGCAAATTTGTAGTTCATGAAGAGCCCCTAGTTTGAAATTTGTTCCCCAAAACTATTCTCTGAATAATTCTACATAGGGAATAGGCTCATGTACATCTAAACCTCTTCATGAACTATTTGCAAACAGAAAAAAGGCTTTAAAAATATTTGTAACAATTGTTCACAACATCTAATTAATTAATCATTAATGAAGGAAGGATGGCCTATTGGATAGGGCATTAGATTAGGACTGGGAAGGTCTGGACTCAACACCTGGCTTTGCCGCAAACTTCTTGTGTGAACTGGGCAAGCCACAAAATCTACCATCTGCCTCGGTTTCCCTTCTTCACCGGGGGTGTTGTGTGGCTAAAATCCATTCATGATTGTGAGGTGCTCAGATACTCTGGGGATGTGGGCTATATATGTACCTACACAGACAGAGAATTGAGCAAGCTCTGTTGTCAAGATAAGTTTGTCATGGGGGTTAGAGATCGTTTTATAAATTCTGTGACTTCTCTGGCTTCTGGGAAAAGTCATGGATCTCATATAGCTGACTTGAGGCTTCTGCACAGCATACTTGCTGCTGAGATCTCTGCAGAAGTTGAGTCAGGAAAGCAGCTCTTAAGAAGTGGAAGCAGTATCTTTCTCTCCTCCTTGCCTTCCTGCACCATTGCTGCTGTGGGGCTGAGCTGGCCCTGGGATAGGATTTTAAATAGCTTTCAGTTATTAGTTATTAAAATATTTTAAACCCTTTTCATTGCAAAATACAGGATATTTTGATTAAATAATGTCACTTGTGACTGCTCGCATGTTTATACTTCAAATTGTGACTTCTTTTCCTTTCTCTCTTTGATGACCAGACCATGATATTTTGCCTATCTTATGTAACTAACCTGAGTGATAGCAAACCCAGGTAAGACTTACTAATTACTGTAACTAGTCTTGCAAACAACAATGGGGAAATCTGCTAAATAGAGTAGACGTGCCTGGTATCCATTGTCTTCAGTTGTTGAAATGCACTGTCCACTCCTACATCTAGTTCCTGGCAATTGTCCCCAGTTCAGTGGGTGAGTGCAGATGATGTGGATTTTACCATTCTGAGGTTTCAGATATGGTGGGAGGGGAAAGCAACACTGTTAGAGGAAAATTAGTCATAGTGGGAGTCAGTTTATCTGGGTTCTGTCCCTTTTTTCACCACAGACTTTCTGGGTGACCTTAATTTGGCTGCCTTGTGCATATGCATTAAGTTGTAGTCTCTAATTACATGATCACACACTGTTTATTCTATACAGCACCTGCCTCATTCAGTGCACAGAATGGACAGTGCTCACATAATGAGCAGCTATGCCATTTTTTTTTGTATCCTCATTGTTCAATGGGTGGCCCCAGGCCCTATTTACTGGACATGATTCAAATCCTGCTGTATCTTCTTAGCACCCTTATCAGGTGAGGGGGTGTGATTATCCCCATTTTACACATGGGGAATCCGGGTGCAGAGAGATTAAGGTCAAACGGCTTGTGTGTTCAGCACTTCTGCAAATCAGACCCCAGGGTCTCAAGTCAGGTACCCAGTAAAACGAGGAACACACAATTAGTGCCCATCTAATGCAGAGTCTGGTGTAAGTGACTTGCCCAGTATCACATAGGAATTCTGTATCAGAGGCAGCAATAGAATCTAGTTCCCAAAGGCAGCATTCAACTGCTTTAACCATGAGACTGGCTTTTCTTTTCCTGCAGTCCCCTGCCTCGTTTACTGCACACCTTCCAAATTCTGCAGCAAATGAGGCAGGGGTCTCACAGATGAAAGGGTCCTTTACTAAACAACCCTGATTCACCCCCTGAGCACTTCTGTCAGATCTAACAAGTGAGGCTGGGGACTTGTGGAAAACATAGCATGTGATCATGTAATTAAAGACTGGATCATAATGCGTATGCACCAGGAGGCCAGATTAAGGTTGTAGAAGCAACCTTAATTTTGGTATTTCCCAATTTTTGAGTTCTTGACTTTGCAATTTTAATGTTCTTTTAATGCTGTTGATTGTGTGTGTGTGTCTGTTTGTGTGTCAGTGCGCGTGTGCAATTTCATGGTATTTTTTTAAAAAGCAAACTGAACAAACAGAAATTCTATCCTATGACACTCACATTGGTCATTAGCAGGACTGGAACCTTTAGATCCACTGCACAGACCTCTGCCACTTGAGCTAACACTCACTGATAGCAGTAGTAGGTTGTCATCCTGTATGAGGACCAGCACTAGAAGAGAATGAGACACACACTTTACCGGTGGGTTTCACAGATATTTGCTGACAGCTGGGGAAGGGTGAGACTTGGGAATCTTGGGTTCCACGCCAGGCTCTGCAGGGGAGTGTGCTGTAGTGGGCACAGGATCCTCTATCTGTTCCCTCCAGACTTGATCCCTGCTGCCCTGTCCCTGACCCAGTCCTGTCTCTCCTCCCCACTCATGTTTCTTGTCCCTGTCCCATTCTCCCTGCTTACCCATTTCCACTTTCAACTCCTCAAGCTTCTCATCCTAGTCATCAACTCCTGGCCAAGCCAGTCCCAGCTCCTCATCCAATCTCTCTCCCTTGTGTTCCCCACTGGCTCTCAGTCCTAGTTTCCCCCCTCAGTCTCCTCTCGAACTCCTCCCCGGCTCCTTATCCTATTGTCTCTGCCCAGCCAGCCCTAGTTCTTCCCCTGTACCACAGCACTTTGTCAGATAAAATCATAGAATATTAGAATTGGAAGGGACCTCAGGAGGTCATCTAGTCCAGCCCCCTGCTCAAAGCAGGACTAACCTCAGCTATATCATCCCAGCCAGGGCTTTGTCAAGCCTCAGCTTAAAAACCTCTAAGGATGGAGATTCCACCACCTCCCTAGGTAACCTATTCCAGTGCTTCACCACCCTCCTAGTAAAAAACTTTTTCCTAATGTCCAACCTAGACCTCCCGCCCTGCAACTTGAGACCGTTGCTCCTTGTTCTGTCATCTGCCACCACCGAGAACAGTCTAGCCCCATCCTCCCTGGAACCCCTTTCAGGTAGTTAAAGGCTGCTATCAAATCCCCCTCACTCTTCTCTTTTGCAGACTAAACAAGCCCAGTTCCCTCAGCCTCTCCTCATAAGTCCTGTGCTCCAGCCCCCTAATCATTTTTGTTGCGCTCCGCTGGACTCTCTCCAACTTGTCCACATCCTTTTTGTAGTGGGGGGCCCAAAACTGGACACAATATTCTAAATGTGGCCTCACCAATGCCGAATAGAGGGGAATAATCACTTCCCGTGACCTGCTGGCAATGCCCCTCCTAATGCAGCCCAATATGCCATTAGCCTTCTTGACAACCAGGGCACACTGCTGACTCATATGCAGGTTTTTATCCACGGTTACCCCCAGGTCCTTTTCTGCAGAGCTGCTGCCCAGCTCGTCGGTCCCCAGTCTATAGCTGTGCATGGGATTCTTCCTTCCTAAGTGGAGGACTCTGCACTTTTCTTTTTTGAACCTCATTAGATTTCTTTTGGCCCAATCCTCCAGTTTGTTTAGGTCACTCTGTATCCTATCCCTACCTTCCAGGGTATCTACCACTCCCCCCAGCTTAGTGTCGTCCGCAAACTTGCTGAGGGTGCAATCTACCCCATCCTCCAGATCATTAATGAAGATGTTGAACAAAACTGTCTGTCGCCCCACCCCATATTCCATTTCCCTCCACTGGTTCCTTATCCCAGGCGGCTTAACCAGCCAGTCCCAGTCTTCTTTCCTCCCTCCAGCTCCTCATTCAATCTCAGTGTTCCCCATCCCCCTATTTCCCTCTTCGGCTCCCAGTCCCAGCCTCCTTGTCCAATCAGTCCCAGCCTCCCCTTGCCAGTCCCAGTTTCTCTCCCACCCTATCCAGCTCTCTCAGACCAGACTCCTTACCCCAATCTACTCCTTTGCCTCCCCCTGGTCTGTCTTTTGTCCCCTCTGCATTCAAATCAGATGGCTTCCTCCTTGGCATTGCCTGGGATGGGTATGTCTACACTGTAATTAGACACCCACGGCTGGCCCGAGCCAGCTGACGAGGACTCGCGGGGCTGTTTAGTTCCAGGATAGATGTTCAGGCTCTGGCTGCAGCCCAAGCTCTGAGACCCTCCCACCTCACAGGGTCCAGCCCGAACCCGAACATCTACCCTGCAATTAAACAGTCCCTTAGCCCGAGTCAGCTGGCACAGGCCAGCTGCCAGCTTTTAATTGCAGTGTAGGCACACCCAATGAGAGCCCGGGAGAGACGGGCCCCCTGCTCTCAGGCTGTCTACACTGACGGCGGCAAAGTCGCTGCCATCAGATCGACAGTGTAGACCCGCTCAGTCGATCCAGAAGTCAACACTGTTAATCCACCCCCGCAAGTGACATAGCATAGCGCTGCGTCGATGGGAACGCAATTCCCGTGAGAAGCACAGCAGTCGACGGGAGTTACGCAAGTTCTCTGTGTACTTTGCGTAACTCTCGTCAACTGCCGCCTAATCGCCGGGGTAAGTGTAGACCAAGCCTCAGTCCCAGGGCCTGCTTCCACCCCAGCTGGAGCAGCTGGGAGCAGCCGTTGCAGGGAAGTCCGGCTTCACCTGAAGAGTCCTGGGCTGCAGCATGCTCAGTCGCTCTGTGCTGATGTCTGGTCACCACTAGGAGCTGTCAGAGGCTACAGCCTACTCAGATAGGAAGGAATCTTGAAAGATTTTAGCTGCTAAAACTGAGGTCTCTGCTGAGCATGTGCAAACTGTGATTTTTTTTCAAAAGCTGAATTTGGACAGATTTTCACAGGGACAGACAAAGGCACATCCCTGATATAAAGGCAACCCACTGCCAAATTGCAGCTCGCTGCTCCAAAACATGAGGTCACTAGAGCCGTTCAAAGAAAAAGTTGCCAGGATTTTTCAACATGGACGAAACAACGTATGTTCCCCCTACCCTTGGTCTCAGACACAGCTGGACTATTTTGGCTGAAATTTCCCCCCCCCCCCAAAAAAATTCAACCTAAGACAGACGCCCTCGTGGAAAACTTCAACCCAACTGTTACCAGTTTGGCAAAGTTATATACATTTCCTTGGGAATGTATTTCCCCATCACATTTTATTGTGAAATGACAAAAATCCCAAAGTCCACAAGTGAATTTTAGCTCCTACTGCAAAGACATAGGATCTCCATGACACTTGCCCTGGTGCCAGGCTCAGCAGAAAGACACGGGACTAACTGGCCATGCAGAGGCTAACTTCTCAGCCTTCCTTCCATGTCACAGCTGAGGCACATAGGCAGTAGTCACCTTGCACAGAGGACTGGTTGCCCGTGCTCTCCGGCTGGCCTCCATCAGCAGCAGTGCCAGTTGCTTTAAAATGTGGGGAGAGCATCCGAATATTTGGAAGTGTCCACATGAGGCAAGGAAGCTTAGGGCATGATTACTGGGCACGGTGATCTGCGCCGGGAAAAGGCACTGGGGAAGGAAGTGTTGGTAGCTTTCTTTCCTGGCTCCTTGCTGGCTCTGTAATGGGGGGGTGGTTAAATGATTCTGTGCAACCCTGCCAGTCGTTTCCCCCAGGGTGAAATAGCAAATTTAAACAGTCCAGTGAAGTGTTCTGTATTCTCAGGGACATTTGGGCAAATGGATTAGACGGTGGCAGTGACCCAGGGATCATTAGGCATTGCAGGCTGTTACTGCTGTTTAATATGTTGTTTGTTGGATCGCTAATGCTGATGCACTCAACGCCATACCTCCTCTCAGACTCCTAGAGTGGTAGCATGTCACAGAGGGAAGCTTTTCTGTTCTGCTTGGCGTACTTGCATTGCAGCTTTAAAATGTTTGTTTGTAAACAAATCTGGACGCTGAGGTCAGAAATTCAGATTTCCTAGCTCATTGGCTCGTACACTAGGGCTATGACCCCTGAGAGATTGCAACCACCCTCCCTTTCTCAGGCTAGATGGGAGGGGAGATGTCTCGAAATTCTTCTTTTGTGTTGTAACGTGGGGCCACTGTATGGCAATGGCTGAGAACCACTGTCCTTGCCTGATGCTTGGTGATTACCAGCTAATAGTTAGAGCTATAGCGCTGCAAACTCTCAGTGGTCACCAGTTAACTGGTCACTGCACCAGTTAAATGTTCGAAGGATGGCTGAGGTGACTTCCTTGCCACTGGTCGAATTCAGAACCTCTCTGGCTACTGCTAAATCATTCCCGTCAGAGCTGATTCCCAGGGGCTATTAAACACGCTTCCAAAGAGCACATTGCTTGCTTTGGAGCACATAAATTGCACCAAATGGCACATGTTTAACAAAATAAAAGAAATCCCAGGGTAGGATATACCCAGCCAGAACACCTAAAGTCTCTAGCCCTTCTACCTCCGTTTCAAAATTACATGCACTAAACACTGGGCAACACTCAATATTCTCAGTATGGGCCTGAGCCAAAAGCCCACTGCAGACCATAGAAGTTAAGTTCAAAGGGCTTTGGATCAGGCCTTCTATTCTTCAAGAGCAAAGTGTGAATATTTTCAGCAAAATGCAGTGGATGAAAATGCTTGCCAAGAGCTGCTGCCTCCTTGCTAGGTTAGGAACATAGAAGTGTATACCCAGGGAAACAAATGAAAAAAGTCCTTAGTTGCTGCCCCCTTCTCTCTGTGACTTCATCAGGCACACAAGGTTTGTCACACAGGTACAGGGCAAAATGTTTGCAGGGTGCCCTTGTTTAAAATCTTGGCAGAATTTTGCTATGATGTATTGTACTTGCTCTGTGAAGTGAGGCTGAATGCGTTTGCTCTCCAGCACGGAGTGATTTCTGTTTTTCTCGGAAATGATCGTTTCCCACACTATTCAGAGACTAGCCCTTTTTTCAAAGATATGACTCGCCTTTCCTAGGAGTACCATACTGCCCTGAGAATGTCGCTCCTCTTGAAAATATTTGCATTTGATGAATGGTGATTTTTTTCCCTTTCAGGTAGGGGTAAAGCAACTGGAAAATCATCTACAGAAATGACTATGATAGGTTTTTTAATGCTGAACGTGGGAAGTCTAATGGCAGTCCCTTGAGAACAGAAAACATGTGTAACACACTTCAGCCTTATGGGTTAACCCAGAGAACATGCAGTTTGTCTCCCTTGAGCTGGAAATGGCAGGATCCCAATGGGATTTACGGCTCCTCCTTAATAATAACTCATTATAGTGGCAACCACCAGCACTGCTGAAATTCAGGCTCCGTCAAGGATTCTGCAGTAGACTACTGTGCTTGTTTCAGGCACAGGTGATGATGTAGCCACGACGCTCCAGCCATTTCTGACATTTGGCCAAGCTGCTCACAGTCAGGCTAGGAAGGGTTGTTGTATTGTATTACATTTATTTATTTATTTTCCAGTGAATTGAGAACAAATTTTGGAGGGATTTTTGTATTAAATGACAGAGTTGAAAAAGTAAAACGAATTGAATTTAACTGCCTTATTTGCTCTTCTGTTGCCATGGAATTTCACTGAAAGCCTGAAACTAGCTAATTGGAGGTTAGGGAAGTGGCTTTTTTGTTTTTTGTAATTATATGGCATATATTTTCAAAAGATTGTCTGATTGTTTTATATCTCACAGGGTCTAAAACAATCAACTTAAACATCCACCATGTTCTACTCTGAGCTGCCAGCTACCTGACCTCCTGCTTTCCCCTGCAGGCCCCTGTTTGAATTCTGTGGCTAGGCTGAGTGGTTAGACATGCCTTGCTGAAAGGATACCGTTCTGGTAAGAAGCAGAAAATTGGACAAGTCCCACAGGAAAGCCAGTAACCTTGGAGCATCATGCATTCAAAACCACTGCTGCCAAAAATACCCTGCAGGAGGCCAAGGGGTGTTAACAAAGAACATGGCCAAAAAATGGATTGTGGGTGAAACTAACCCCGAAGAGTGACCCATTTAAGCCTAGCATTAAAGGGCAAATCCATGCCCAGATTCCACAGCCACTGGGATCCCCATGGCAGGGGAACCAATATGATTGGACAGCACAAGGGGGTGAGGTCTGAGTGGGCTGGATTTGGGGCAGCTGTACAAGCATTGTACACCCCTTAGATGCTCCTTGGACTGTGCTGAAAACCATTACGTCCTGTCTACACTAGCAGAGACAGGGCAGTTGTGGAATGGGGAGAGGGAAATGGCAAGAGGATCCTTCCGTTCCACAGCAGTGTTGCAATGGAGCACCAGAGAGCTACTCGAGCGTTTACGCTGAAGTATCCTCTCTGGAGCAGCTCTGCAGCTGCTGTGGCCTAAAGAAAGGAAGGGAGAGAGGAGGGGACAAATTCCTTTTTCCTGTCCCTAGTGTGCATGGTGCTTGGTTCCTTATTATTGTGAATGTAGCTGTTATTTATACCGTGGCAGCTTTGTGTGGCCCCACTCAATATCGGGTCCTATCACACTATGCATTGCACAATCATATTGTAAAAGACAATCTTTGCCCCGCGCTCAAAAACCTGAAACTCAGAACCTGTGTCAGGATCTACTAACAGTGACCCATGCAACGTCCCATTAGCTTCAGAGGAATCCCTCACAGGTGTAGGGGTTCAAACTAGTAGATCCCCAGGCAGAATTAAAGCCTGAAGCTGGATTTAGTCTTAAGGATACAGGCTACATGGATAGCCTTGTGCAGGCACTCTGTACAGGTGTGAGCCCTACCCCCATGAGTACAGAAAGACCCAGAAGGGTGAATGGATTCAGGAAGCTATTGAGAGACTGGTTAGGCAGCTAAGATTTTGTGACCTGGTGCTCAGATCAGACCCAAGCAAGACAGAAGCACTATAGGACCATGCCTAGGGCCCGAGATCCTAGGGTTATGTAATGACTTCAGAATTTCAGCTTTTTTTTTTTTTTTTTTTTAAACAAAAGATTCTAGCGCATATGGTTGCAAAGGAAAGCTTGAAAACATGAACCGAGTACGACTGATGCAATTACAGCTGCCTGAGTCTGCAGATGGCCTGAAACAATAGCTCGGAGACAGGGAACTGCCCCATGCATTAAAACTGAGTGTTTAATGTCAAGACCACAACACCTCAGCAGTGAACTAACTCTGTGCGTGTGGAAAGGAAGAGTGCAATGGGCCTTGCAAATCCACCCAAAGAGATACACCCAGCTGCTGGGCTAAGCATTGAGGTCCCTTTGCTACCATCTTGTCTCTTCAGGATGGGAGACCCTGGCTACCACCCCTGCTGCTCTCAAGTGAAGGGAGGACACTGTTGTGGCTCCTGGAATCGCTTACCATCACTGTCTAGAGATGGGACCATAGCATGAGAGATGGAGCAGAACCGTGGTGCATGTGTCGGGTTGTGGTGTTTCTTCATCTGACCATCAGAGCCGTCCCTAAGGTATGGTGAATTGGGGCGACCGACCTGGGCCCCGTGCTTTGGGGGCCCCCGCGCTTTATGCCAGGACCAGGCGGGAGGCAGTGGCTTCAGTCCGCCTCCTGGCTATGCACTAGGACCCAGAGGGAGGCTGGCGGCTGCCATCTGGAGCCCAGCTTTGTGCCAGGATTGGCCGGGAGGTGGGTGGCTGCAGCCCATCTCCTGGCTGGGAGTGGGGACCAGGCAGGAGGTGGGTGACTGCAGCCAGGGTCCCAGCTTCGCCCTGGATCCCCTTCGGGACAACCCTGCTGACCGTGGACCCAAGGTCTTGAGGAAGTGGGTCGCATCAAACAGAAACCATTTTGGATCCCAGATCTTCTTATGTGTGTCACCCTGTGGAAAGCCCCAAATGCCTTAACTGTTCGTGGATGGGAAGGTAAATGCTCCTTCACTCTGCCAGCCACATGCTTCTCTGCCCTCTTGAATTCCAGTGATGTGCTGTCAGTAAATCTTCCGCTGGAGTTTCCCACAGAAGCACTGAGGAAGAACAGAGTTCTTCTTACCCCACTTCAGATGCCAAAAGATTGCTGGATCCAGAAGACATTTTACAGCACAAAAATAAAGTTCAGCTGGTAACAGCTGAGTACCTACCTTCATGGCTCTAGGTTTCCATGCTTGCCTAAAAGTCAGAAGATTTGACTTCGTAAACTGTATACTGCCTGATGATAAAAATGGCTGTGCAGTTCTGATAAGGCGGATGTACACAGCATCCTAGGCCACTGGAGGAAAGAAAAATTGAGTAAGAATGAAAAAGAGAAGATTAAAAAGGAGAGTGAGAGGAAGATTTGGGGTGGGGAGAAGTCACCACATTTCATGCATGGTGGTAGGTCTGTGGAGTCTGTTTTGGAATGATTAATATAATAAACAAGGGGCTCACAAAAAGGTTGCTAATGCTCACTGATCAGTAGTATAACGACGGGTGAGCTGCAGCTGTTTCAGTGGCTTTCTGAACAGCAGGCTCGTGTTGAATGAGCCCCGCGATAATTTATCTCCACCCTGGTTCTTTATTTCAAGGTACTTGTCTTTCCTACATTTTAACATCTGTCTTTATGCATAGAAATATCTGATGGATTTTTTTGAGTAGCCTCCTGTTCCTTCTGCTTCCACAACACAATGTAGCCCCAAATCAACGCAATGTGCCTGGGGCTGCGAAAATGTTAGCAAACGGGCTCCCACAACATTTTCCCCCTTTTGACTCATAAACACACAGTACCAGCATCAGCATGTGCTGCAGAGAGGCAGGTTGGGGGACAATTTATTTTCCCCATTTATACACAAACGCTTTCTCATAATGATAACCAAGGAGAGAGGCAAGCATATTAAACTGCATCTTGATGGGAATATTTATTTTGTCCCCTTTGGAGAATATACCGAGTGTATAGATAGCACAGCACAGCGTTCAACTTGTGTAATTTGAAATATGTGTGTAAGTGAAGGTCTTATAGGGCTGCTGAGTTTAGCCTCCCTTGGTGAGTTTCTTTTTTTCTTTTTTTCTTTTTCAATATCTAATGTTTGGGCCAATCTGGTCTGTTTCCAAGGAAAAAAATTGTCTTTGTGACTCACTCTCAGGAGGCAGTGAGGTCTGGAAAAACATGCAGGGGGCTGGGCATGAAACAGGCCTGAGTTCTAATCTTGGCTCTGCCTGTGACCCCATGCAAATTTCAGTTTCCCCATTTGTAAAATAGGGATAATACTTCTTATGCATCTACCTTACCGGGCTGTTGTGTTGATTAGTTTAGTAATCCATTTACACTGCTTCGAGCATGTAAAGTGCTGGATAAATGCTAGGCAGTATTTTTCTGTTGAGTCCCACCTGCTCTGCCTGGTGGCAGAATTTTGACAAAGGATTCCTGATCGGACCCCCCCGCCCCCTCGAGAGCTGCTTCCGCTCATTACTGTTCTGAAACCAGCACAGCTTGTTCAATGGAAGCAAGGATGTTATGCATGGAAATTCAAAGACGAATGCAATCAAAGGGCCTGATCCTCAGCTGGTATAAATTGGCATAGGTCCATTGGCTTCAGTGGAGCTAAGCTGATTTATGCCAGCTGAGGATCTGTCTCAAAATGTCCATGTTTGTTAATATTTTCATAGAAAAGCACACTTTTTATACAGTTTTAATTTGTTTTAGCTGTTTGTTTTTTAAAATGACACCCTCAGAAGCCTACACATAACTACTCTTCGCTTACTATCCTTTCTCCTCATTCCACCAGCACAGATTTCTTTTTTCTTTGAAATTCTGTTCGAGTTGTCAATTAAAACACTTCTTTGGTTGTTGCTTTTATGCTTTTGTGCATGATGTTTCTCATTTTAAAACAGTTGCTGGAATGTAAATATAGAAATATCAGAGGAAGCTATCAGAAGCATTGCATGCTCTTCTTGTAGCCATAGCTCAGCATTGAACTCAGGTTATGACCCACTACCCACCCACCCAGGATTTATAGTCAGAAAGAATTTGTAAAGAGGGTGCAAACCTATGTACTCAGCATTGCATGACTCACTTGACACCTCTAAAAAAGGGTGGTGAGAAAGCAGTAATATAAGCCATGTGCAAAGGGAAGTCTTCAAAGGAGAATCTATATGGGCAAATGCCATTTGAGTTGGGCAGTACTAGATGACTGAAACAAAGAATTAACACAGGGTTGCCTAGAACCAAGGGTTCCATGATGCCCTCTGTCAAAATAACACATGGAGGCGAATAAAAGAAGCCCAGCTCCTTGTGACTCTGGAAATGTGGCCATTGGGCCACGTTCCTTCCAGTACTGATAGCGATGTGAAGTATCTGTGGGAGAGTCAGAGACCCACTGTGCTAGGCACTGTATATATGAGTAACAAAGACAGTCCCTGACTCAGAGAGTTCACAGTCTAGAACCATGACAAGATGCAACAATTGAATGCAGCAGACAAATGGAGGGGGAGATAGGGTGTGACAGGATGAGGTAGCAGTAAAATGAGCATGTTGTTGCACGGCAAGTCGTAGTCTTGGCTCACAAGCGTCATATTTGCTGTCAGAAGGGAGTGTTCTGCAGGCACCAAGGCAGGATTTGAAGGAGGACTTTATAGATTGTGGTGGGGAGTTTTCTCCTCACTTTTGGGAGAAAGTGTGACAGTGCTTGTGGGAGAAGTGGACTAACAGGGGATAAAGACGGGCGTTGCTGACAGAGTGAAGGTGGGGGGTCAAAGCACAGTATTACTTAGATGTGATATGTAGGGCGGGGCCAAATCATGAAAGGCCTTAAAGGTGAAGACAAGAAACACATGGGTGATGGGGGGGGGGGACCAAAAAGGGGGTCAAGTGATCAGAGCAACAAGCCAGGAAGATCCATGTCATTCTGATTTCATCTAAGTCATTCAGTTACGTTTATTAATGAGTGCACAGCTCTTTGGGGGCTATATACGTTGGACCATGTTCAGCCCCAGCATATGCAGGTTCAGCTCACACCAGGCCCGATTCCTGTTTATACAGCTGTTAATCCAGAGTAACCTCATAAAAGTTATTCTGGATCTACTCCAGTGTAAAGGCCTGATCCTATTAAATGCTGAGCATCCTCAGCAAATATGGTCTGTGGTGGGAGCTGAGGGTGCTCAGCACTTTCCAGGATCCAGTGTAAATGAGCTCAGAATCCAGCCCAATGTGAGTTATGCCTGGCTATGCCAAGGCTGAATTGGCTTCTGTAAGTACTAAACATTATTATTATTGTTTTTATTTTATTTTATTTAATGTTGGAGATTTAAGTTGCACACAGTTGCATACATTCGTATTCATAGTAACTGGCAAAATTACTTGCCTATAGCTTTTTGAATATGCTGCCTTTAAAATCCAAAAGGCATGTTTTTGACCAGATTGTAACAATTGTAAACGCTATAAGCACTTTTGTCTCAAAACAACTATGGAGTCTCTGCTCTGGCTGATCAAAAGCATGATTTTAGGTGGTTACCACTTACGTGGCAGAATTTTATTTTCTAAAATAAACCATCTTTTTTGAGCAGTCAAATCAGTGCAGCATCTTTGCTCTCTGCCGTTCTGGTGCGACAGCACCGTATTTTGTTTTTCTTTGCTACTGTGCTGAAAGGGTGCTTGTGCTTACAATGCTTGTGTGCAGTGATGGATAAAAAACCATCTGCCACCAGTGACTTCCTAGACATGGTATATTTACAAACCTTGTTAGTTGCCATGAAGGTGTCATGCCTGGTTGAGGCCCTTATGGACAAAGTAGGACTGTATGAAGGGTATTCACCTTTCCTTTCCCCTAAGAAGAAAAGGCCTCATTTTAAAAAGGTAGCACCTACTTGTGAGTTCCAGAGGGTAGAAAGGAGCCATCTGGTAATTCACCAACAAGTCAGTCATAAAAGTGGTAATCATGGCCAGGATGCTATAAAGTCCTTCCCTATAGTCCAGCAACAGGCTGGAATTTGACAGACACATCAGTTTTGCTTTTTGTTTTTCTACAATGTCTTTTCCTACTAACAACGTGTAATGCATTATTATGTAATTCCTGCCCTATTCCAGGGCATCATTAATTCATCACCATATACTTGCGGGAAATAAGTATTTATTTTCCAGAAGACAATACAATATTCACTAATGCACAAAACCTTGATTGTTAGACACAGCCCAATTGTTACAGAGCCTCTTCACTTGAAAAAGGTCTGAGGGGTAATACTGTGTGACATTTCTAATCACAGGTGTCTGCTAATGACATCAAAAAGTTGCATGGCACTTTGCAAAGATGCTTTTATTACTTCTGAAAAGGTGGGTTATTCTTAAATGCCTTTCTTTTAGACTAAATGCAATATTTATACAGGGATCATATTTCTCTCATGGTGTTTGGAACAATTTTCTTAATTTTTTGGACTAACAAAATCAGCTGATAATACACTTGTTCCAGGCAAATTTATAGTCTGTGTTTTACATTATGGTACAACCTTCTTCTTCCATTGTCACTCAGTCCTGAGGACATCACAGAGAAGCAGGTAAGCCTCAGGATCTCTTCATATGGTAGTTATTTTGCAATGAAGATTATCATTAAAGGTCCATGTAAGCAGTTGCTAAACTTTATGTAATACCTCTTACTCAATCTAAATTGAACACTTGCTGTAAACATGATAAGCACACATATATCAGTAGTCAAAGGGCTTGAATCCCTATTCAATGCCAGTGCCTATTTCTGTCACAAGGCCTTTTATTAATCCTAATTCAATTACCTCAGTGATTGGCTGAAGAACTAGATGTACTCACAACTAATTGATTATATAAGAAAATAATCCCCTGTAAGGATTTGAATGGTCAAGTTTGGACCAGAGATATTACAGATGAACCTTTCGAAGTGTGGGACTCACCAATGAATATTGTACGTACTCAGATATAGTGTCTTTCAATTACGTTTGTTGAGCTACTGCACCTGAAAACCAGGCCATGTCCACTGGTTATTTATGGCACATTTGTTTGTTTCTTAAATGTATTTTTCATAAACAGTGCCCTTCCCTAGTAAAAAAAATCATACATTGTTGCTGTATTGTGTAGTGTATATAGCACATATTCTTTGCAACACTATAGTATAGTGCTAACAGAGTGTACAGAGCCATCAGTGTGGAATACTGCTGTGTTTTTATAAGGATTCCAAAACTGCTACAGCAAATTCTTCTCCCACAGTGAACTTGTAGTGTAGATGACTTAAGACATCAGCCAGTGGCCCCACGTCTCCTGTAGGAGCACTTTAGTGATGATAATTGGTTCGTATTCTGTTTCTTAACTCATGGAGCTGATATCTGCCTGCTCTTTTGACATATAAGTTCCTCTTGTCTGAAGAAGGGCTACAATTGAACTACTTTACCCTTTACACATCATTTCTTTGACACCTACACATAATATGCAACTTTTATGCCCAGTTTTGTTGCCATCGAATTTGGCCCCCGGGAGCTTGCTTTAGTTTCTCATCTTACGCTAGAACTCTTGGGTTTGTAAACACTGCCATTTACCAGCTGGGGAGTGCGATGTCAGACTTTGCTGTGTCCTCATACTAGTTCCAGCCTTGACAGAATATGGCACCATACAACAGGTGCCATATGCCAAACAGATTCCCTCTGCCCTTTGCATTTTAAAAGTGTGGTAGGTACCATACAATTAATAAAAAAAAAAAAAAGAAGAAGTAAATCCAGAATGGTGGGAGTGCATTACAGGCCCGTTCCGAGGAGGCACTGAGAACACACAACTTCCATTGGCTCCCAGGGAGCTCTCGGGACCCCCACGGCTGGGTCTTAGAGCTGAAAAGCTTCACCCAGTGAACTGTTTTTAGAGCTTTTGTGAAAAAGGGAGGGGAAGAGGCTTGGCATAAATTCAGGTGCAGACTCTTGCAGGTGTATGGAATGGCATGCATGGACCCTAGAATGGGCAAAGGAGACAAGGGTGTGGTCCAAGAGTTACCATCAGCAAGTGAAAGGCGGAGACATAAGTAGGGCTAGAGTTACGGAGTGGAACCTTGACTTTTAGTGAAGTCAAAGAATGGAAGCTAAGATGCTGACTGAAAAAATGGAGAAAAACTTGGAAGCTGGATAAACCAGTCTGTAACGTGGGTGATGCAGTCATGCAGCACTCTCTGATAGACAAATTTAGGAAGCAACAGCATGAAATATATGTAAACAAGCTGTCTCAGCACTAAAATTTTGTTACAAACTAATTCAATTCTATCATCAACTTTAGCTGGCAGCCCTGGCTCATAGCCCTTTCCTTTCTATTGCTTCATGAAAATAAAAACATGCCTCATATTATTTTCTTCTGAATCAGAAGATTGATGGAAATCTCTTCCCCATTCTTTTCACCCTCTAACAAGACTGAAAGACACTTTCCTATCCTAGGGCATGTCTATACTAACGGCGGCAAGGTTGCCGCCGTCAGATCAACCTATCTGGATCAATTGAGTGGTCAGTGAAGACCTGTTCAATCGATCCAGAAGTCGACGCTGGTAAACCACCCCCTCAAGTGGCATAGCGCTGCATGGACGGGAACATGGTTGCATGGTCTTCTGTGCATACCTACATTTATTAGCATGGGTTAGAAAGCCTAAAGAGCAGATATTTATACCTCCGCTGACGCAGCTTTCATCTGTCGTTTTGTCTTCTGTGAATATACTCCCACTCAGAACTACAGCTTAGACCAATCAAATTATAAACTTATCTTTGGCCACTCAGTTTTCTTTACCTTTATTTTTGTAACGGGCAACATCAGTCTACAACATCTCTACTCTTTTGGTTTGATCTGTGCTAATGTCACTTGTATAACTTTTATTTTTAAGTTAATGTTCTTTTACTGAAATGTATTTTTGATCTGAACACTCATTTATTTGTAATGGAGCTTTCCCTTTCTAGATGAAGGCTTTTCATCATTTTCAATTGTGTATATGTCATGGCCACCCTCTTGGCTGACACAGGGGTGATTGAACCAAGGAGCTCCCGAGTAAAAAGCACAAGCTGTTGCAGTGTGAACTAAGCTCCCAGATGACTAGCTGGGGCTGTAACAACTCATATCCTGTGTGGATCAGATTGGTAACGCACTCACCAATGGGTTAGATAATGATAAATGGTCATGTGATGGGATTGTAGTAAAAAAAAGCTCATCCCCATGCGTGCAGAAACTTCTTCAAATGCAGTATCTTAAGCAAATATTCTTGAAGAACACAATAGGCCAAGGGCTGGCTTCATTTACACCAGTGTAAATCTGGAGTGACTGTTGACTGCAACCAACATAAATGAGAACTGGAATTTGTGCTGCTGCTCTTCAGATCATCTGCCACATCCAAATAAACACCGAGTTTGAAATCTAGTTCTGGCCAGTGTTAGATCATAAGAGAGTTTCTCCCTCCTGAGTAATAGTTTATGAATTAAAAAACAAACCTCCAAGGAGCATTTCCAAGTAATTAGGAGGCATTGAATGCTGGGCTGGAGCTTATCCTGCCTTTGACATATTATTTACTGTACATCCGGAGAATAAAATCACGTACAGTTTTTAAAGCTCCCATTTGCTCCAGCAGAGATGCACAAGGCTCCAGCTCATTATCAATCAAATGACTGCTGCTCCCAGGATAGCCCTTCACTGGCTCCATTCCCCTTTGTAGGCTGCTCAAACCCAGCCACTCCTCAGCCATTGTGGGAGTGTAACGGCTGCTGGCTTGTGCTTCCGCAGATATTATGTTCCCTTTCTGCTGGAGATTTGCTTGTTTAGGGCTCATATGCGATGACATTAAATGTTGCTGCATTGATGAGGGACAGGATTGTTTTTGTGGAATAACTGTGTGGGGGACAGGCGTGCATTAAACATGGGTACTTTCTCTGGGGAGAACACTGGCCAATAACTCCAGAGTTCCACTCTCCCTCCCCCTTTGCCTTCCCTGCAAAAACAAAAGCAAGGGGGGGGGGGAGAAATAAAAACACAGGGGCGCTTAAATTCCAAGCTAACTGTTGTGCTTACTGTGCTGATTCAGACACAGAGCTTCCTCATGCAGCGGGAAGCAGCGTGAAGCCAGATTGTGGAGCCACGCTTTTAATCTTCCTTTCTTCTGCTTCCAGTGCCTGTTGTGCTGGGAGCAGAAAAAGCTGCAATAGAAAATGCTAATCAGCCTAGCGGCACTGAGCTCGTCTCCTCTCAGCCCCTCCCTATCCCTTCTCCTCCCTGCCCTGCACTGCTTTCCTTTGCCCTGCCTCCCAATGTCCTCTCATATACAGAGCTATGCAAAGCCACTAAACCAGTGGCCGGGATGGCAGTGTGTGTGTCTGGTTCTGTGCGTGCGGGTGAGTTTCTTTGGCTGCTCTGTAGCTTTGTTTACTCCTAAATTGCCACTGGTGTTATTAGCATCCTGCTGAACCAGTGATAACCCCAGTGGGAGCCCTAGGGTAACGAAGAGCAGGTTCAATTAACATTGGTAAAAACACCAGAGGCCACCATGCACTTGTCTACACACCCAGCTCTCACCGACGCTCACACCGATTTTACTGGATCAGGGCTTGCACGGTGGGAGTATTTGTAAAACGCCCTACTTTAGACAAGGGGTTAACATGTTCAAAAGCACCCAGCTGAATTAGGCGCCTAAGTGTCACTGAAAGTCAACAGGAGTTTGGCTCCAAAATATCCAGGTTTGCTTTTGAAAAATGGGGCACGGACTTCTCAGTCACTTAAGCACTTTTGAAAAATTTCCCCACGGCCTACGTTGGTGCGTATATTTGGGTGTGAGATGGCCTTTGTCTTAACTGACACCAGGAATTGACCTCCTTAACTGAACACCCAGCTTTAGCTAAAAAGGCGGTTCTGCAAGCGGGCTGTGACAGACTCGCATCCTATGTGGATAAGGCACAGAGGGGACATATAACAGGCTCTCCTACCAGTGGGTTACATGTGCCTGTCTGAGTACGCGTTCAGCCCCTGGGAAGCCTGCCAACATAAAGCAGTGGCAGCCCAGAATTTGTCGTCTTTCTATCAGTGAATGAATTGAAGAGGGTTATCCTTGCTGCCAGCTATCAAAAAGAAATAAGCGATGGGAGAGAGGAGGAGAACTTTTTCACTTTGTTTCCCCAAAAAAACGCTTTCGCTCAGATTCTCAGCAGGTGTAAATGGTTATTGGTCAGGTGAAGTCAACATGGCCCTTGCTTTCCATTTTGTGTGGCTACTCCCTCTTCCTTCCACAACGGCCCATACCATTCAGAATGTTCTCGGGAACAGCAACTCCTCAGTTTTTGTGACTCAACTGAATGCCTGAAGGACTTAAAGGTATTTTATTGACTCTGCCAACGCTACAGCACTAAGCTGGGCTACCTACAGTAGATCTGAAGAATGTAATTCTATTTATTTATAGGCATTTACAGTGCTTTCTAAACTCAGTTCTATTTGATTTGGCTGTCTGGCTGCGCTACACAACTGTGATACAGACTCACAGTAGAGCTTCCCAAGTGAGCGCAGTTCAGAGCCGTGTTTGAGGTGGATAAGCAAGACGAGAGGGAACAGGAAAGATAAGATAATCATGTTATCCCTGGGTGGGGCAGAAGAGACAGTCACCATCTCAGGAACCCCCATGCCCTGAGCAGAAAGGAAGAGGAGGACCTGACAAGGAGACCCTTTCCTCTGAGAGGAGGAAGGGCCTTTAGAAATGATTAAAAAAAAAAAAAATCAGTTACCTATCAAATTAAATTTCTTTATGGCATAACGCTGCGCTTAGCCTGGTTTTATGCTGGTGAAACGCCACTGACCTCACTGTTGTTACTCCTGATTTACACTGGTGCAAGTGAGATCGGTCAGCACAAAGCCTATGCGCCACTTGATTTAGGCTTTTGAAATAGGTCTTAACTGGTTTATAGGCCTTGTGCTGGCTCTTCGCGTAGGGCTGAATTTCAGTGTTTTAACTTTGGCTGTACTTCTTAGGTCTGCCTTAGAGCTCCCACAAGATGTACATTAGCATTATAAATGGCATTATACCAGTAAAAAACTGGCATTAGTGAGAACAGAATCAGACCAAATATGTCCCTTTTGTATTCCTAGCATTTCTGACACAACGACAGGTGGCTACATTATGTACAATTTGCTTTCTGCTGTTGTTTTCCTCCCCCCCAAAGCTAGACCGAGTTTCTCACCCTCCATTCTAGTGAGAACAGTGGTAGTTAGGTCTCTCAGGTGGCTATAGCAGGCAACTCTGTATTTTGCACATGGATTGTTGTTGCACACTTCCCCAGAAATGAATCCATTCTGGCCATCCATCATCACCACAGGCAATCTAATTACAGCCCGGTCAGAAAAGGAGAGGCTCATTTATAATAAAGACTACATTGTGGAAGTGTGATACCTTGAATTACATTTTACATTTTTTTTAAAAAAGGAAATTAATTAATTGTCTTGTGCATAGAAAAAACTCCTGAGGTTGCCACGGCTGCACCTCTCAATGCATTCCCTCCCCCCAGATTGCCTGCTGTGTGACAGTGAAATGCTAAAATGATTATGGCACGGAAACAGTCTCAAAGGCTGTTGTTTGTTTTCAACAACAGAGGAATATTTCAGAATGCAGCCTGCCCCTCTGCCCAGTGAGACTGTTTCTAATTGCATACAGTGCGCTGTAAAAAGCATTCAAAATGCACCGTTCGGCAAGCGGAACTAAACACAAGGAAAATAACACATGTACAGCGCACACCCAGCTTGCTTTTTAAAGGAGCCAACCTGTTGTAAGAATGACCTCGCTGAGGGCACAAAAATTGACACTGGAATAATAGGGCTAAGCTCTTAGGGGCATATGCACAGCAAAACAACAAAGATTGGGGACTTGATCCTTGTCTGATGGATAGCAGCAAAGTTTCACCGAAGCCAGCTGATTTTCACCAGTTGAAAAACTGGCCCATTGTGTCCGACCTGACTCTTCCACGCTTCTTCATGCTGATGCCCGCTGACTGGAGTGGCCAGGCCTGTGAATAGGAATGCTCACATAAAGGCTATTCTGCATGAATAAGGGTTGCCCAACTGAGGCTGTTATCGCTCTTTGAAATGGGTCAACACTAGAACCATTTATCCAAATTGAACCAACAACTGTAGAAACGTGGTCTTAACATGTGTTTAGGTGGGTACTGGATAGTCATTTCTCTTCCTTTTGTCAGCCTCTTTGGTGCAGTGAGGTCAGGCAACTGACAGGGACTCGGTCTAGAGCAACCTCCTGGGGTGGAGCAACCAATTCCAGTACTAAAGCAGAGATAGCTGCAAAGTGTGGAAAATGTGGAGTCTGGGTCAAAGGTTCCCTAGAAGCCTATGAAAGAAGGGGCCAATGGGGGAAGGTGGGAGGAAAAGGTTGGGAACCAGTGGGGAAGGTCTGTGGGTAGGAGACAGGAGATATGTCCCTAGAAGACACTGGGGACTGACCTGTCATTTACTCTATACAGAAAGGGAGCAGCAGACAACTTGGTCTCTTAAAACAACAGTGGGGAGAAGAGATGACGTTTTTCTGGGATAGTATCTTTGACAGAGTCTGTTATCGGGCAGAGCGGGGGACAGTGTAAGCACAGGGGACTTCTGAACTCACACTGGTGTGAAACAAAAGTGAGTCTATCCAATGCAGTTCTCCTGTTGTAAAGCTAGCATCAGGGAGAGGAGAACTGGGCCCAGAGATTGAAGGTGCTGGTGAAGGCTTCTAAGATACGCAAACGTTGTTGGATGTTTTTGCAAACTTAGATATTTTGAACCCTTCTCGTATCTTCATTTCCATGTATGTCTTTGCAATAAATCTTTGGTTTTGTGCTTGTACTCTTACAGGGGTTTGCTGTCCACAAGTCAGCACTTACCTATTTACCAGAGTCCTCTCTGAGGTGCTGCTATTAAGGCCTGATCCAGCTTTGGACGTGGTTTGGGCCCCTAGTTCCCATTACTGAGGACAGGCAATCACTGTGGTGCCTCCAGTATTACACTGTGGATAAGAGGTGTTCTTGTTTATTATTCTGAGCACCTAAAAGTGGGCTACTGTAGGTGCTTTCCAAAAAACAAATGAAGACCATCCCTGCCCTGACAAACCAACGATCTAAGGCCCTGGTCCTCCAGAGAGGCATGCATTGAGTGAACCTTGTACCCACACAGAGTGTAACTGAAGTGCAGTTGGATTCCTTTGTGAGACTGGGGCCTAAATTTGGATGTGACACAAATGGGCATAATAAACAATTGAAAGACTGGAAATGGGAGGGGTAGGAAAAGAATTGTGGTGAAAAGATCACATGCCAGTTAAAATAGGTATCTGTCTCAATACCACTATTTTTATTTGACTTACTAAAGGCACTTACTGCATATGGATTTTATTACAGGCTCTCACATGTAACTTTGCAATGTTCGCCATTGCGTTTTGCATGCTTTTACACACATTTTTGCCAGACTGCAAGAATACATATGAAACCATTCACAAAACCCATCATCAATGTTGATGCTATGTAGCTCTTGTATGAATTTTGCAATGTTAATACTGAGTTTAGCACGTTTTTTTCTATGTATTTTTATTCTCTTGGTAGTCTTTCATGTAGAGCAAGATTTATTTAAAGGGAAAAAGTAATTATTATTTAAATAAGACAGCCCTGCAGGAGAAATTTGGAAAACGTAAAACACTCCAATTTGGGAACAGATCCTCACCTGGTGTGAATTCGTGCATGGAACTAACTTCACCTGTTCTCACCCCATATTCCTGTTGGCCACAATTTCAAAGCCGACACTCCTGGTTTTGTGTTTTACAAAAGTAAAAGCTGACAGTGGGGTTTTGCACATTCAAATCCCCTTTTGATTTATAATTCACAACCCTGTTATGTCAGGTTATGTCGGTACTTTAAGTGATAAATGATAAACTAAATGATACACCCTTTGGGCTTGATTCTGAGCTCCCGTATTCTGGTGTGAATCGAGAGTAACTCCTATTAAGTCAATATAGCTGGACTGGTATAAAACCGGTCTAAGCAAGTGGAGAATCAGAGCTTATATACATGACAAGTTAGTGCGCAGCAAGCCGGACTGTTACTCTACTGGCACTGGCTTGCTGCGTACTGTGTGGGGCCTGCTATTGCACACTAAAAGTTCTGTAGTGCACTGTGCCTTATGCCCATTTCAAATGTTTGCAGTAGATTAAAGTGCATTAAGGAACTTTTAATGTGGTGAAGTAGGGTCCACACAACCAGTTAGCGTGCAGCAAGCTAGTGCACAGTAGAGTCACATCATGGCTTGCTGTGCGCTAACTGACTCTGTAGACAACCCCCTCAGGCCATTTGTTTCTTAGGATAAGAAAATTATCCTTGACAGAACTTGACACCCCCTCTCCACTGCTCAAAATCACATCTTGACCTGAGAATTTACTATTGACAGTTTTTATTTGATTGATGTGGCTATTTTGGAGTGAAAACATGGAAATAAACAAAAATAAGATAGCTGTTTTTGTATGTTTTGTTCATGCTCATATAATAAAAAATGGATTCATTTCGAACAATGGAATGTTGCTGTAATGTGTAATAAAACCCAAAGCTGTTTGCCATGGAAAATGAACACGCAAGCCAGCAAAAGGAAAGGTGCTATGCACAAATATACGAAAAGGAGTTGAAATTTATATACATCAAATGGTTCCAAAAAGTGTTCCTGACATTGGTTTTACTAAGTATACCGGTCAAATTCTGCACTAGTTTATACCCTCTGTGTAATTTCACGGGATGTACATTAGTGTAGAATTTAGATCTGTGTTTGTGTGCGTGCGTAGATATACCCAGAAAGAGCTGACTTTGTCAACTTAGATTTAAGGTTGTGCAAATGCGTTTCCTACCAACAAAATCATGGCAAATCAGGGCAACTTCCAGTTAAGTAACACTGACATCCAGACTTTTCTCAGTTCACAAGCCTTCTCAGCCAAACAGGTACACGCCAACCCACCCAAGAATCAGCCCACACCTAGGGGCTGGCCAGTGTTGCCAACCCTTGCAATTTCATCACAAGGCTCACAATAATGATTATTTTTCTTAAAGCCCAGCTCCTAGATTCATGTGATTATGTGCAAGTCTCAACTTTCAAAATGGTTGCTGAGAAAAAGCTTGAAAACCTGTCCTGAGTGAACTCTGAAGGCTCAAAAACCTGAAGACAAAGTCCCCCAAATGTATTTGTTTTTAAAAATCTCATGATTTTTAAGTGAATTCCATGATTTTTGGGGCTATGACTCATGATTTTCTGAACACATGGGATTAGCAATACTGGGCTGCAGCCTGGGACGTGGGCCTGGCGGGTGCATGAGGCACCTGGGATCTGATAGGCTCTGCAGAAGTGCCCACTGCAGTGCAGCCCCTCGGTTTCACAGCACAGGGTCTGGGCTGGGGAGCCATAGTAGGACAGCTGGGGATGGAGAATGCAGGGACGTGCTGAGCTTCTCCTGAACCTTCTCATTTGGGCCGCCTGCAGCCCCTTCTTTGTGGGCTGCACTTCTCACCAGCTCCAGCCCTTTTCTTCTCTGCTGGGAAGCCCATACTGGAGACACATTCTCTGATGGCTTCTGTACTATTTGTAACCTGGCTTGCGCCCGCCCACTGCTAAAGGCCCCTCCCCCAGCCTAAGGGGAGGAGTCACTGAGCCGGGGATACAGCTGATAACGGGATACAACTGATAACAACTAATGATAAAAACCGGGAAGGGGCGAGGGGGTCACAGGTTTAAACGAAGGGAACCAGAAAGGGACACCGAGCAGTGAGGCAGAGTGGCCTCCCCACCAAGGCTGAGTTGGAGGGAACACCACACTCCCCCTGGTGGGCATAGCCAGGTCAACTTCACCCCCCACGCTGGAAGGAGAGGGGCGTGGCAGGCCCTACAGCTCAATTAGGCTGGAGCCAGGGAAGGAAGCAGGCATCTCCAGCCTGCTGCAGAGCACCAGATTTGAAACTGCACTGTGCAGCGCCCTGCCCCCGGAGAAGACTGACCCTGAAGAGGAGTTGCCTGGACTGCCGTCAGCCGTGTACCTGAAGGAGATGGAGGACCCTTGGACTACGGAACCCTACATCTGGACTATGGAAGGAAGTATCCCAGGGAAATTAGACTTTAGTTTGGTTTGGCTGCTGGTGAGTGAGTCAGTGTGTTTCGATGGGATCCCTGCTGACCCAGTGAAGTAGGGTGGGCCCGTGTCCCCCCACCCCTGGAGTGGCTGCCTACTTCCCTTTGGCCAGCAGGCTATGCTGTGGCTTTGGTTGCCCCAGCCAGAAGTCGGTAGAGGCCAGGCTGTGTGTTTGCTCCCTGACTTCACCAGGAGGCTTAGGCTGAAGACTGCTTCCTGCTCTGGCCCGGTCAGAGGGTCAGAACCTTAGACTGCTAATTGACTGTCATTATTGCCTGCCACAAGACAGAGCGGCCTCCCTCCAAGCCTGAGCCCAAGGGACCACTACAGCTTCCCTGGCAAATCTCAACACAGTCATGGTCAGTTATCACGTTAAGGGGGATTTTTGTTTCAGACCATGTAAAAATGACCCTGTGTCGGTGTTGTACTTAAGACCAACAAAGGTGTGAAGTGTAGGAACGTTTCCACTTATAGGGCTCCCAGGAAGCATGAGCCTGATCATTTCAACTTAGAGGGATTTTAAATTGTTTGAAAAACAAAAGTGGTTGAGGAACTTAGTGAAAGGTTTTACCCAGAAAAATTAAGCTCTTTACAATAGTTCATCTTCGGAATGCCCTAATTTGTATATGAATTTCCAGGAAATTAAACCTTGCATTGAGAGCCAAGGCAACCTTAACTATGGAGTCCCTAGTGCACCTGCATAATATATATATTATAATATATATACCATTTAATCCATCACTGGACTGACACACACCAGTTTGAAAGCACACAGCAGCACTATACATTTTGTGACAGGAAGCGGAAGAATGGCATGTTCTGTGGAAGCGGCAGGAAGGATTTAGGTAGACCGAATGCATTTACTCAAACTGGAATTGGGCTGGGGCACCCACAGCTTTATGAAAAGTGCCATGAATCTTCAATCACCAGAAATAGCCAGAGCCCTGGTTATAATTTTATCCAGTTGGCATCTCCCACAGCACAGCACAGCACAGCATTCCCTAACCGTATGTTGGGACGGGAACAGATTCTGTAGTGACTCTAAAGGAAGAAAAATTCCAGAGGGGTAGCCGTGTTAGTCTGTATACAGCAAAAACAAGAGTTCTGTAGCACCTTAAAGAGTAACAAATTTCTGCGGGCATAAGCTTTCGTGGGCTGCATCTGACAGGACTCTCATTGTTTTTTCTAAAGGAAGAGTGTCACCTACTGACTACCATCATCACTTCCCTGAGAGGCTGCCTGTTCATTTATTAACCAACCTTCATAAGACCTGAAAGCTCACAGAAGAGGCCTGAGATGCCATGAAGGATCATGGACATCAATTGAGTTGCACCTAAGCCTACACTGGACGTGAAGTGTCTTGCTCCCACTTCCAGTGTCCATTTACAATTGATCACCCTTGGTTTGTGGCCTTTTGTGATTGTGGTTGTTGTTGTTAGTTAATATAACCAACAAGCAGCGTAAATAATGTCAATGTGATCCTTAAAGTCACGCAATTCAGGAAAAATCAGAGAAGACCATTCAACAGACAGATTTTAAAAATAAAAACAGTTTCTAGGGAGTCGAATTGGAAACCCGTGTTTCATCAAAGAGCTCTAACCAAGAAATAAGAATAAAAGATAATCGATCATTTAGTTTCAGATGCCAAAGACGAATCCTTGGACCAGAAAATATGAGCTCTGTCATCACCTGTGGACCGATTGATGATTATAAGATGCATCAGTTTTTGCTGAGAAGTGAAACAGCAGAGCAGGAAATATCTGATTATTGAATACAGATTGTGCATGCAGAGGAAGCATGACTGGCTTTCCAGGAAAAAGTAGTATTGGTCATAAAGAAACTGGTGCAGGACAGAAGAATGGAGATTTGTATCTTTCAGGTTTGCCAGAGGAAGTTTCTTACCCAGAGGGACAAATTCTGTTTGCAGTTATGTTCATGCAACTCCCTGTAAGGTCAATATGAGACAATTGTGTGTGTGTGTGTGTGTTTATCCTAGGTCAGACTTTGGCTCCATGTTGTTAAAGTAACTGATTACAGTAACAGGTTACTTTGAAAATATATCGTCTGAATTATTTTTCAGGATAATTTGGATTATTTTCAGTTACTTTCCTGAGTAGTTCTTCCATTCTAGTCCCAACTGTGGGTGAGGATGCCAGGACAATCCTAATATGCAACAGGGCCACAATATCACTGTGCAAACTCAGCTGTATGACACAGAAGGACTCACTCCAACCTGTTCCAAATGCCACCATCAAAAAAAATCTTACCATTTTCAGCAACGGTTCCATTTCTTAAGGTACACCAGCATATTCTGTCATGTCTAAATGCAGTTGCAAGTTCTTCTTTCTTCTGTAAAGCACCTACGCACATTTTTGGGTGATGTTTAAAAAGATCATTAATAATAAGAACAATGAAAGAAAATTAAAAGGGATCAGGAATCGATCACTTTTAGAAAATCAGTTATGAAGAATGTTAGGCTCCTTCTTCTAATGCAACACATCCTTGGGCTTCAATCTACAATTAGAGAAAGAACAGAGAAATGCCAGCAATTAAGATATTTCTTACAAATGATTTTTTTTGGCCTCTGCTCCCTGTGTCCAAGCCAACTCAGCAAAGAAATGGGGTGGGATTTACTGTAGATGTAAATCTGAAAGGCACAGATGAGCAGCATGTTTCCCAACTATGAGAATTCCCCTCAAGCTTCCTCCCCCACCCCCACCCCTACCCCAGTCACCCTTTGGGGCGGGGCTGCTGCATCGCTGGAGGAGAACCAAAATGTACATTCACAACAGCAAAAGTCAGTTAAAAAGAATTTCCCCAGTGAGTGTCACACTGGTGTTAATCAGACTGAGAGCTGATTAGCAAAATTTAAAAGAATTGAGATAAATGCTTTGCATAATTTGGCAGAATGCTCTGTATGTATGTATGCACGCACACGCACTTAGGGGCTCTTTCGTCAACCTGGTGAATTTAATCCATCACTGCAAGAGAAGCACTTGCGCATTCCCATTACTGATGCAGGTCGGTAGTTGTCTTTCATGAGACTGACAGGATAGGGGGTGGGGACAGAAGGAGAAACACTGCTGCTCCCAGAGCTTAGCATTTGGGGCCAGAGTTGGAGGCCGGCTTGTTGAAACCCAGTGCAGTGTATTTTGCCTCGCTGCCTGACTTGGAAATTGCAATAGCATTACATTTTTACAGCATGAGGGGAGAGAAAGGGAGGGAGTTGTAGTACCTCTGGGAAAGACTGGGAAAGACTTACTGTTAGACATGTGCCAGATTTTGGATAACCAGAGCTATTAAAACAATAGACCAGTTCTTTGCTCTCTCACAGATACGCGAGGAGTCGTGGGAATTTCTAACCTGGTCTACCTTTGTTTTGTAGATCTGGAGAAGGGTTATGACTGTGTTCCTTGAGATATCCTGTGGGAAGCGCTGCAGGAGTATGAAGTGTCAGTGCCACTGCTGCATGCTATCTGGTCCCTTTATTCCCGGAATGAGAGTTGTGTCCGTATTCTTGGCATTAAATTGAGTTCATTCAAGGTAGGCATTGGGCTCTGGCAAGGGTATGTCCTGTCCCCACTCCTGGTCGTGATATTCATGGACCAGATCTCAAGACACAGCTGTGTTCGAGATTGTATCTGGTATGGGGATTTGGAGATGGCACCTCTGCTGTTTGCAGATGATGATGTCCTCCTTGCTTCTTCAGACTGTGATCTTTGACACGCAGTCTAACGCTTTGCTGCCGAATGTGAAGCGGCTGGGATGAGAATCAGCACCTCCAAATCAGAGGTCATGGTTCTTTCCCAGAAGGAAGTGGAGTGTTCTCTCCAGATGAAGGAGAAATGGCTGCTCTTAGTGGAAGAGTTTAAGTACCTAGGGGTCTTGTTCACGAGTGATGACAAGCGGGAGTGTGAGATTGACCGGCGGATTAGTGTGGTAGCAGCCAGGCCCACTGACAGGGGAGGCAAAGGGGGAAATTGCCAAAGGGCCCATCAATTTAAAAGGGCCCGGGCCTCTTCCGCCTGCGGCCTTGCCTACAGCCCTCCCCTCCACCTCACCATCACTTACTACTTACGTCCCTCCTCTTCTCCCTTGCTCACACCCCTCAACCCCCACTCAGCTCCCCTGGCTGTTGCTCGCTGTCTGGGGGAGGGGGGAGTGTGGCAGAGAGGAGAGGGACCGAGCGAGGGCAGAGGGATGTGGAGGTGAGCGGGCTGAGTAGGGGAGGATGTGGGACCTGGGATGGAGCAGGGGTGGGTTCTGTAGGCAGGGCTGCGGGCAGAAAAAGCGGGATGGGACTATTCGGCCCTGGGGCCTGGAAGTGCTGTTGATGGGCCTGGCGGTGGCAATGATACGGGCACTGTACTGATCCATGGTGGGGAAGCGGGAGCTAAATTTTCAGATGAAGCTCTCAGTTTACAGGTCAATCTATGTCCCCATCCTCACCTATGGCCATGTACTTTGGGGAATGACCGAAAGGACGAGATCGCGGGAACAAGTGGCGGAAATGAGGTTCCTCTGCAGGGTGGCTGGGCTGACTCTCTGAGACAGAGTGAGGGGCTCGGCTATTCGGGAGAGCCTCAGAATAGAGCTGCTACGTCTCCGGTTTGAAAGGAGTCAGCTCTCAAGGTGGTTTGGGCACCCGATAAGGATGCCCCCTGCTGGCTTCCTTTGGAACTGTGCCAGGCTCATCCCACTGGGAAGACGCCCCGAGGCCAACCCAGGATACCCTGGAGGGATTATATCTCCGGGCTGGCCTGGGAATGCCTGGGAATCCCCCCAGAGGAGCTGGCACTTGTTGCGGAAGAAAGGGAGGTCTGGTCCTCCCTACTCTACATGCTGCCATTGCAACCCTCACCAGGAAAAGTGGCATAAAGGAAAAGGACTATGAAAAAATAAACTCAGCCCACCCAATGTCGCCACCTCCATCCCTTGAACCTAAAAGACAGAACTGTGAGGTTTCTGAAGGGCACTCAGGCTGCCAGTTCCTCGGGTGGTGTAAAAAACAGTCGACGGAGCCACACTGATTTACACCCGGATCAGGAAATGTACAGTCCTCTTCTCACTGCAGGAAATCCCTGCTGCTTGCAAATCTCCCAAATGTACTTATGCACTGCACAGGGCCACTTCTGCCTTCATTTATTCATGCCATGTCATCCTGAGTTTGATGTACTAAGACTAGGCGGGTGAGGGAGCAACCAGAGAAGTGGAGCACTATCCCTTTGGTGTCTTTCTCCAGGTAGTAGGCGGTGTTCTCTTCTTTTTTCACTGCAATCCCCTGCACCGCTCCCGCTGTCCCCTATCCAGTTTCTGCTGTCCTGTTTCCAGCGTGGATGGTTTCTTCGGAGCATGAAGTCCAGGTTGGCTGCTCCATTCAAATCCAGCCTCATTTTGTTGCTGCCAGATAGAGAGATAGTTACAGCCTTGCTTTGGCTGGCTCCAAATTAATTTGCTGCACTCCCAAAGTCAGCTTTTGTGTAAGCGGTTACTTCTCCATTGACTTCAGTAGAATTGAATGCATCTGAGGGTTGAAATTTGCCCATAATTTTCTATGCTTTATTTTCGTCAGGAAGAAGAGGTCCTTTGAAACTCTTGTAAAGTCCTTAAGAGCAAGGGTGTCTAGAGAACAGAATATTCAGTTTGGCTGCAGGTCTGGGAAAAAAAACCCCAGAAGGTCCAAGGAGCAAGCGATTGAAAACTATGGCAATATAAGAAGCAGCTTGATCTAGATCTAGTAGTTAAAGCTGGTGAGTTCTGATTGCTGTGTAAGGGTCTGCCACTGACTTTGCCATTGACCTTGGGCAAGTCATTTAGCTTATATTTTGCCTGTGTTTTCTTACTGGTAAAATGGAGTTGATAATATGCTCAGGGCTGGATTAAAGAATGTTGGAACCCTGTGCATTATGGCAATTGGGGGCCCTCCACCATGCCTGCCCCTGGGGGAGGCCCTAGGGAGGGAGGCATGTCCTGTCCCCCAGAGTGGGAGGCTGAGGCAGGTGTTGGAGAGTGAGCCTGCCTGCAGCGGCTTCTGTCTCACAAGGCTGGCCTGGCTCCCTGCTTCGGCCTGTTGGCTCTTGCCACATCATGCAGGTGACATCACACCCTGCCCCCTTCCTGGTCCTGGGTTGTTTTTGTGTGTGAGGGGGCGGGAGGTGTTCCACCAATGGTCAGGGTGACCCCTGAGATCAGGGCCCTGTTCAACTGCACTGAGTGCACATTGGTTACTCCAGGCCTGAACATGCACCTATCCCACAAGGGTGTTGTGAGGCCCCATTCATTAATGTCTGTAAAATAGATCATTGCAAAGCCTGGTGTGACTCCTGCCTTTGGAGCATGTGCCAAGCTGGAGGGAACCACACGTTCATGGGCCCTGCAAGAACCAGAGAAAGAGTGAAGGTCCAGGAGCAGCCCTTGCTATTCACCAACTGGCACTTCCTCCACACCCACTGACAGTTTCCACGGTTACACGGAGGGCGCTTGAGGTTCCATCCAAATGTTGTTGCACCCTGAACCTGAAGGATTATGTTATTGTAGGGGGGGTGGGTAAAGATTTGTTTGCCTAGTGCAAAGTAATCACTGGTAGAAATGATAAAAGTAAAATATTAGATGCACTTAAATTTGCTGAAGGGCTGGATCCTCAGTTGGTGTAAATCATCATTTACAATGTAAATCCTAATGATCCCTTCTGACTTTAATATCTATGAAAATTGCATTGCGTTCTGGGGGGGAGGGCTGCTGAGATTTATGCCGACAGGGGATCTGGCCCCACGTATGCACATTCTGTTACACACAAATTAGAATTCTCTCTGGCACAGTAGCTCAGCATCCAGACGGGCTCAGCTGGCTGAAATGTTCTGAGCCTGGACTGGGTTTTTCTGATTCTCGTGGAGCCCAGAGAACAACAGAGCCTTTTGTTTTGTCTCTTCTCTTAGATTTCCTCAGATGTTACATCTTTGCATTTGCTCTGCTTCTATGCTGTGTTTATAGCACTATCGCACAACACGTTGCCACATGGCATGAAACTGGGGGAGTGGCTGTGCTTTAGCCAAGAAAAGCCTTTGGTGGGCTTGGATAAGCTAACTTGGCCTGTCAGCTGTGGTTTAAAAAATGCTATCGGAAAATGCCGCTGTGCACCTTTTGTTTTAACTCTGAGGCTGTTAAAGTCTGGATCCTAGGCGTAGCGAAGAATGCACAGCAAGCATGGAATCAGCCTTTTAACAGAAACGGAGTCTTGCAGTGTGAGATGAAGGGATCTCACTTTCTGGCTTGGGTGCTAGTGGCAGCTACTGAGAAATTAGAAGCAGGGTGAACAAATCAGTTTCATAGCACAGGAAAAAATATGAAGAGGTATCCCAGAACAGGGACTTTTGTAGCCCATAAGGAGATTCAAGGTTGCTCACCATTAACTGAGGTTTCTTTTCAGGTAGAACAGCAATTCACCATAAAGTCTCCTGAGTTTGATTCAAAGTCATTAGTCGCACACAGCTTTTATTGAGGCCTTTGCTGATAGCAGAAGCTGTGGTTAAGGATACACTGATACTTGTCTTATAACATCTTGTTTTCTGGTGTTTATAGTTTTCTGTAAAATTATTATTCTTTTATGCTTGGCCTCAGCTCAAAAGTAAAATGTTATTTTTGAGCAAAATTAATTCAACCTATATTTCTGAGTTGCAGCTTCAGAGGGAGGGAAAAACAAACATTTTCTGCTGTAAAAAGGTGTCTAGATTCTTGTGCAAACAATTCAAAATTGTCTGAATTTTCCCAGTCAATCCTTTCCAATGGTCTTGTTCTGACCAAGTACCATAACAAACAAACAAACAATCAAAGTAAAAGAAAAATTAGAAGCCAATGAAGAATTGATTTTTGTGCAAGCTCTATACAAAATTTCTCCTAAGTTTAGAGTTATGATGTTCTAACTCACAATAAATAAATACATGAGACTCTGAAATAACATAAATATAGAGGGACAGATTCTGCTCTTGCTTACACAACTAACTCCACATTGCAAAGTGGGAAAGTTAAGGTTATTATCCACATGCTTTTACAATGACAAAATTTCATCAAACACAGAATTTGGATGTTTCAGAATTTTGAAGGGTTGTTTTTAAGTGTTTTTTTTTTTTTTTCGGGGGCAGGGTGGAGGTGGGGAATTATTTTGTTTTCTTGCACATGACCTTGTAAAATTCACTTCCAACATGAAACTCTGTGTTCTTAGATATTTTTGTGTGGATGTGCGTTGGTAGCCTCCTTCAGCAATTTTGGCTTGTGAGCACAGGAACGTCTGCCTTGCAGCTTGCGGTGTGATTGGCAGCTTGTGTAGATGCCCCAGCGCTCGCGGTTCTCTCACCAGCTTGCTAAGAATGGAAGTGAGGATGAGACAGCGCAGGCTTCGGCACTGGCTGCACATGCAGGTACATACCCAGAGGGGTATGTGCGGCCCGTGCTGAAGCCCACAGCACGGCACCCTCTCTTCGATTTTTAGCAAGCCAGCTGGAGTACAGCAAGCACAGATATAGCTACACAGGCTGCCATTCCCACCCCCAGCTCTAACATAGACATGCCTTAAATGAGCTGAGTGCTCAATGCAAAATATACAGCCTCCTCCCCACAGAACGAAGGACAGATTTTAGCCCCAAAGTTTCATATAAAAACAAGCCTGCTTGTGTGCCTTTATAGGATCCTCTTGAGAGGGGAAGCCAGTCGATTGACTTTCAGAATGAGCGATCTCTCACTGATGGCAGCTTTTACTGCAGCTATCCCGGCTGGCTAAAAGTCAAGTTTCTGTGAGCTAGGCGTGGTTCCCAAAGGTCTTCATCCCACTCACTTCTGATGTGTGCTGGCTTGCTGCTGCAGGAGCAACATTCAAGTTGTGTTTCACAAGCCTTTTATGGGAAGCACTTCTGCCGTTAACTGTTTACAGTGGGATGGCCTGTGTCTCACTCGGTCCTGACGCCAGTCATACTAGAGCTCCTTGAAAAATCTCCAATAGAATAGTTTTCCACCGGGAAATGCTGATTCAATGGAATCAAAACATTCTGCAGGAGCACGGCTGTTGCATCACCGTCAACGCTTTTGACAGAAACCAGGCAGGCAGGCTTTGCAGCTGCTTTGCCAGCTGACAGGATCCCCAACTCCCCGATTGCTCACTGGGCGGATGGGCTGCTTGCCTGGCTGCTTATCTCCCTAGGCACAGCATGCCAACTCCCCTGCTGCCTGGCGGGTGGGCAGGCCACTCATCTCTCCAGCTGCTTGGCTGGCAGATGCCAAAACAGGAAATTCTGGAATGTTGGTGTCTCGTTCCGCATTGGAACGAAATGCAACATTGTGAGCCCGAAACTTCCCATGAAATGGAAATTCTCTTTTCCATCCATTTCTGTTCAATACTTTGCCTCATATTGGGGTGCACACGTGCCTCCGTTTCAGGCTGAAATCTACTCCTTTTTTTGAATTCCTTACTCTTATCCTTCAAAGTTTCCTCATTCTGCTTGTAACTCTTGTCAGAAAGGGTCTGATCCTGCAAGATGGTGATGCCCTAACTCAGAAAAGCTAGTAAGCACTTACTGTCTATTGCTAACTGGGAATGGACTGCTGAATCAGGGTCTAAGAGCATCCACCTAAGGGCTGAGGGTCTCCTTTAGGGTGTAGGGCATCTCAGTGCCTAGTCCTTGTACTCCCCCATCTCTTGTCCTATATGTAGATTGTAAACTCTTTGGGGCAGGGAATCTCTTTTTGTTTGGTTTGTACAGTACCTTGCACAATGGGGTTTTGTTCCCTGATGGGACACGTAGGTGCTATGGTGATACAAATAATATTAATAATAATATTGACTTCAGTGGGAGTTCAGGATCCCCAGCTCTACCCAGTCAGTGCTCCACACCTCACAGGATCAGGCCTAAAGTAAAAAGTCAGAGCACTGTGAATATGAGCAGGTGCTTTTCAGTATCTTTACAGAAGCTGGAGTAAAGGAGCTTTAAACAGGAAGCTAATGTGAATTTGCTTCGTCCATGTGACGTTTTACATGTCCCTGTGGTGAGCCACTTCTGCTTTTAACAGGCAGACACTAGTGAATTCTTACCCCTGTAAACTTTAGTGTCTTCTTTTTCAGGCCCATAGCTGTGCAGTAAGTGTGTGGCTTTGTTACTGTGCCATGTGCACTACACATATTCAGAGGCAAGTTTTTAAACATGGATGTCTGAACAGGGCTTCCCAACCCCCATTAGGATATTCAGATCAGCACTGAGGCACCTGGATCAGGCAATTTACATGTCTTAGGGCTGATTCGAGCATCCAGATGTGGGATTTGGATGTCCTCCTTAGATAAAACTTTTAGAAGTTGAGTCCTGTGGCTCCAAACGTTTCCATCTGGAAGAATGAGTATGGGGATTTGTAAGCCGGTGGGCAGATTCACCAGCTGGGGCAGTCCAAATAAAGCCCAAATGCTCATGTTCAGTTCCATAAGCCTTTCCTTGGAGCAGATTTGTTAATAAACCAGAGAGGTAAAATGACTCAAAATAATACAAAGCACCTGGTAACATTCCATTTCCACAGCTGGGAAGGGGAATACACAACCTTTCCATACACACCCAAGGGGCCCTGTAGAGAGACCTGCACTAGGCCTTCTCCGACCCTGGTTTTCTCCTTTCTGCTGCCTCTTCCTATGAGGCAGGAGTCCTTATATCTAGCTTCTTGTAGATCACATGTTTGTGCCTAGTCCAGTGCCCTGCGAGTACATCTCCCTGTTTTAAGGTGTTCCAGGGCTGTAACAGGTGCCAAAGGATTGTAACAGCGGCATGTGCCCCAAGACCCTGTGCTTCCTGACAGGATTCGAACTGTAGTGTTCAGGGGATTAGTAATAGAACCTTTCAACGCTAGATCCTGGTTCAGATCCAGCCCTGGTAGTTCATGGCCAAATGTATTCCCAGCTGCCCCCAGTTTTGTGGCCTATATTACAAGGAGAAAAGAAAATGGCAGGAAATGTTGCCAAAATCCGTGAAACCCGTTTGCAGCAGAGTAGGCTTCATTTTATTTTCTAGTCTTTTTGGTATTTCATAGAATTGCCATAAGCGTAGGGAGTTTTTGAAAGAAGCTGTTTCCTTTGTGATACTTTAGCAGATGAATGTTTTGTGTCTGAAGCAGAGAGAAAAGTGGAATGAAACTCTGGCTTTCAGCTGCCCCATCTGAGCTACTGCAACTGTGTTAATGATGAAAAGAGACAGAGAGATAGAACGAGAGTGAAATATTTGCTTCTAGGTTGGCATTGCTGTGGAGGTGTCCCCTACTTGTCCCCTAGGCAGAGGAAGTGCCACAAGTATTTGTGTTGTGTGCTCCACCAGCCTAGCGCGACTAGTTCAAACATTGCTTCCAAACCTGCAGCTGCATAGGGATCCCAGGACAGGAGCTTCCAACCCACCACAGACCAGTTGCAATACTAGTATAATGTTTTCTGCTCATGCTCCAGTTCTTCATGGTGTAGGCTTCATGCTCACAGAAAGATCGGTGGTGAAATTACCTTGAGCCATCTCCTGGAGGTGCAGGATGTCTTCCCGTTTATTTGTCTTCCCGTCTGGTGCACCGTCCAAGTTCATTGCTCCTCCTCTGGAACAAGAAACCTTCATTCAGTCTCCCCTTAACTCCTTTCATGAACAGACAGTTTTGGACTTAGCCCTATTCCTTCCAATGGGATTTCCAATTCCCTCCACCCTCCCCTCACCCCAATCATTCATGCACATAATTAGGGGAATGTGAGGGGGAAAAGGTCATGCACTGAACCTGTGCTCTATTGAATGGCTTTCCAGAGAGCCTCATATTGGCTTGAGCCAGCCCTGCCTGTTGTTTGCAGCTGCAGGATCTGCCCCAGGACCGTTGTAGCACATGCTAACTCCTGAAGACACACAGCACCTGCTCAGTGAGATGGACAGGATGTAGGGATTAGGGTGACCAGCTAGCAAGTGTGAAAAATCGGCTGAGGGTGGGGAGTAATAGGCACCTATATAAGAAAAAGCCCCAAATATCAGGACTGTCTCTATGAGATCAGGACATCTGGTCACCCTAGTAGGTATGTCCTGGGGCTCGTGGACAATCGCAGAATCTGTGATTTTTTTTCATAGCTTTTCCTGAGCCTTGTAACATTTTTTTTAACTTGACAGTTTTGCCCAGGTAGGGAGAGATGGCTCCATTCAAGGTGAAGAGAGCTCCTTCTGCTGTCTGCCCCATCTTGCACAGAGGTGAAGATTCCATTGCTTGGTGAGAAACACAACAGCATCCCCTCCAGGCTGCCTCCAAGGGTACTCCATGCCACAAAACAGATTGCAGGAGAAGGAAGAACCTCAATCTTTTAAACCCAGAGGTAAGAAGCAGAGAAGATCTTCATCCTCTTTTTGGGCAGCACAATTGAGCCTCATCTCCTTGGTTTCCCTCACTCCCTCCTCAGTGTTTAGGAGTGGCCCTCCCTGGGAGATGTCACGCCTCGCTCAGCTTCAGTCTGCCTCTGGACATTGGTTTGTAAAACATGTTACATTTTCAGGCCCCTGTAACTTCATTTCCCCTCTCTGCTTTATGCTGCGGCCATGACACAAACCATTTCCTTCCCTCTGAGCATTCTGTTTCTCGGTATTATGGTTAATATTGAATCTGTAAATTGCATCCCTTGCCGTCTCCTTTCCTTCTTCAATAACCTAGAACATTAGGTTTACATTTCTCTGGCCAACAAGTGCAGAACTGATTATCATGCAAAACCTTGAGAAAGCAGAGCAGGATAGGATCCCTCAAGCTGAAAAGTGTGTCATAATATGAAACTATTATTACACAATGTGGGTTTTAATTAACTACTTTCCTGTTTTGCTTTCTGCTTGCTGACTTAGCACATATTTTGTTTTGAGATGATAAGAGCAGTTGATATCATTTATCACAATAAATTTAGCACGTTGTAAAAGTGTGAGTGTTATCTTCTTTACTGATTACAAGGTAAAGCTTCCTCGCACTGCTGAAAAAAAGCTGAATCTATAGTCCAGATAAATGCTGAGTTAAACTTTTGCTCACATTCAGAATTTTGGACAAATCAGAAAAGCAATAAAACAATGTAATAAAACAAATTGGCTAGTTACGATTGTTAACTGCTTTACACAAAATATGCCTATGGTGTAATGCAAAACCTTTCAGGTTTTCATCTTTCCCCTTGATAATGTGTGGATTGTTTTGGTTACAGGGAGTAAATACTTACTGCAAACCCCCATATATAGAAAATCCAGACAATGGGTCAGATCCTCATCCAGTATATGATTTCAGAGGAACTACTTCTATATATAGAAATTATTTTGCCCATTCCTGCAACCTCCATTCCTACTAGCTCACAACCAAAGTTGTCTTTCTTTTTACATGAAAAAAAAAAAAAAATCAATCCCCATGGTCCTGGCATAAAAGTTTATACAGATGCAAATTTTCACAAGCATGAAAGACTATTTAGAAGCACTGAACCTGATTGTCCACCGCCTTGCAACTTGTGCACTCATTTATACCTTTACCTCGTTGGGTGTAAGATACTACCTGAACAAAATGGTAGCGATTTAATCTCACTTGGTACAGGTGTGAATGACTGCAAGATGATAAAGAAACAGAGTTAGAGCCTAGAAATGTCAAAACCCATTCGGATGTCAAATTTAATTTTCACTTTGATTATTACTGTTTACTGGGAAAACTACAAATTCTGTAAACTATGCCCATGTAAATTTGGAATATGGGCCAAATTCTGATCTCACACCAGCGTAAATGGAGATCAGCTGAAATCAGTTGAGTTATTTTGAATTTAAGCTATTGAAATTCAAAGCAGAATGTGACCATTCTATCTTTTAAACCAGCTGTACTGCAGCACCTACAATTGTAATTCTGATAGCTGCTTTAGCTTATCTCTTATTGTGCTGTTTACTGCTGCACAGTTATCATCCTGTACATCATTGATGACTAGACCTTGGACTGGCATGCTATATGGGAAGAATTGCATTCTTTTTTTGGAGCCAGGTTTCACTAAGTAAGCCTAAGGAATGGGACTGCTGAGTCAGCCTTCAGAGTTACAGGAAGATGCAAAAAATATAATTGTTCCAATGGTCCCTTAGGCAAAGGTGTGGTGCAGTTAACAAGTACCCAACATTTATTCAGCAAACAAGACTTAAGCCTCAACCATGTTGGAAAACAGACTTTTACATGCTCTATAATCTTTCGCTGCACTTTCCCTGCTGTGGGACACTCCCCAGATGTCTCCTGGGAATATTGTGGGTTGTTGGGATGATGCACCTTCTGATCAATTTATCTTCTGCTTGGGTGAAGATGCCAAAACCACAGGAATTAGAACATTACAGACTGATGGGACTGGAGAAGTACAAAAGAGGTGTACAGCTGCCTTTGCACCCACCGCCGTGCCTGGGTGCTGCACCCCACTCTGTTCAACCAGAGGTGAGGATCTATTATATAGGCCTGTAGCAGGGCAGGCTCCGCTCCTGCCTCTTTGCACCACAGAAACTGTCTCAGACTCTACTGGTAGTGTATCCACTGTGCCACTTATTTGAGTTCCCACCACCGATACCCTCTCAGGCCCATGCAACTGTACTGTGTACAATATCCTCTGTGGTTTAGGCTGCTCCCCTCAGGTCCTGCTCCCTTCACTGAGGCCTCTATGAGATTGGGTTCACCAAGCCCTGTTCTCCTTCCCCTAGCACTTCATTCCTATTAATCTTTATCAGATTTAAAGTGATGGGCTGACTGGCTCATTAGGTCACCCAGCCCACCAGCCTGATTAGCTAATTGTCTTTAATTACCCCCAATAAATTGTCTCTGAGAGCAGGGGAGGGAACTCTTGGGTGTCAGAGTGATCAGAGTGCAGGCTCATCTGTTAATTCCCTACACTCTGTCTCGAGGCCTGAATTCTCACTAGAGACAGAGAAAAGCTGACTGGGAATGGGGATAGTAAGACTCACCTGAAATCCATGCAGAAACACTTTCCTGTTCTCTACTGCAGAGCAAGTTCAAGGCAGAGTGCAATGATGTGTGTGTGCGCCCAGCACTGTGCACAAAATACTGCAGTCCCCACTCCTTTATGATGGATGTGCTCACTCAGAATGACTGTTATACAAGTGCTTACACCAGGCAGTGGATTGCCATTTGCATGCCAATAGGTACTGCTGTCTGTGCCATGTAAGCAGACAACAGTGCTAACACAAGTATTTGTTTGTGTTAGGCTGTGTTCCTGCAGGACTCGGCAAGTGTTTGTAGCAGCTGTGCTCAAACACTGCTGTGCACTGTTGGAATATACAGAGGACAACTTCTTATTTCAGAAGGTGGAGGACTTGACCAAGGGGACAGGCATTTTAGACTTGATTCTAACAGGAAGGAATTGGTTGTGAATCTGAAGGTGAAAGGCAATTTGAGTGAAAGTGACCATGAAATGATAGCTTCCAGGATTCTAAGGAAAGGAAGGAGTAAAAGCGGCAGAATAAAGACAATGGGCTTCAAAAAAGCACTTTGACAAATGCAGAGAACTGGTAGGTAGGGTCCCCTGGGAAGAAAATCTAAGGAAAAAAGGACTTCAGGAGAGCTGGCAGTTTCTCAAAGAGACAAAATTAAAGTCTCAACAGCAAACTAGCTCTATGCGAAGGGAAGATGGGAAGACGAGTAAGAGGCCAATATGGCTCCATCAGGAGCTCTTTAGTAAGCTGCAAATCAAAAAGGAATCCTTAAAAAAGTGGAAATGTGGCCAAATTGCTAAAGATGAATTCAAAACAACAGCACAAGCACGTAGGGGCAAAAATCAGACAGCTAAGGCACAAAATGAGTTACACCTAGCCAGGGACATAAAAGGCAATAAGAAGAGGTTCCATAAATACATTAAGATCAAGAGAAAGACGAAGGAAAGTGTAGGCCCACTACTTGGCAAGGAAGGAGAGCTAATCATGGATGAAATCAAGAAGGCTGAGGTGTTCAATGCCTATTTTGCCTCAGTCTTCACTAAAAAGGCTTAACACTTAGCACAATTAACTACTTAACACAAGTAATTGTGTTACTTACCACAAGTAACAACAAGGGGAAAGGAACACAGGCCAAAATAGGGAAATAACGGGTTAAATACTGTTTAGATAAATAAGATGTATTTAGGTTGGTAGGGCCTGATGAACTTCATCCTAGGATACTTTAAGGAATTAGTGAAGCAGTCTTGGAACCATTATCAATGATCTTTGAGAGCTCATGCAAGATGATTGATGTCCCAGAAGACGAGAAAAGGGCAAACATAGTACCTATCTTTAAAAAGGATAACAAACAGGACCTGGGGAATTATAGACAGTGAGCCTAAATTCAACACCCAGAAATATACTGTAACAAATTATTAACAATCAATATGTAAACACCTACAGGATAATAGGGTGATAAGGATAGCCAACATGGATTTGCCAAGAAGAAATCATGCCAAACAACCTAATTTTCTACTTTGATAGGTTAACTGGCTTAGTGGATGGGGAAAAGCTGTAGATGTAATATATCTTGTTTTTAATAAGGGTTTTGACACTGTCCCATATGACATTTTCATAGGCAAACTCGGGAAATGTGGTCTAGATTAAATTACTATACGATGGGTGCAAAACTGGTTGAAAGATTGTATTTAAGAAGTAGTTATCAATAGTTTATTGTGAAACTGGGAGGATGTATCTCGTGGGGTCCCACGAGGGTTTGACCTGGGTCTAGTACTATTCAATATTTTCATTAATGACTTGGATAATGGAGTGGAGAGTGTGCTTAGAATATCTGCAGATTTCACCAAGCTGGGAAGCATTGCTAGCACTTTGGAGGACAGGATTAGAATTTAAAATAACCTTGACAAATTGGAGAATTTGTCTGAAATCAACAAGATGAAATTCAATAAATACCAGTGCAAAGTACTACAATTAGGAAGGAAAAATCAGACGCCTAAGTACAAAATGTGAAACATGCAGTAAAGCTGCTGAAAAGGGTGGTGGGGGAGGGTTTATAGTGGATCACAAATTGAATATGAAAAGGAAGTGATGCAATTGTGAAAAAGGCTAATCTAATTCTGAGCTGTATTAATAGGAGCATCATATGTAAGCCCCGGGAGGTAATTCTTGTGCTCTACTTGGCATTGGTGAGGCCTCAACAGAAATACTGTGTCCAGTTCTGGACTTTAAGAAATATGTGGACAAATTGGAGCAAGTCCAAAGGAGAGCAACAAAGATGATAAAGGGATTAGAAAACCTTCCTATGAAGAAAGATCCAAAAAAACTGGGCATGATTAGTCTTGAAAAAAGAAGCCCAAAGGGAAGACTTGATAACAATTTTCAAACACGTTAAGGACCGTTGCAAAGAGGATGGTGATTAGCTGTCCTCCATGTCCACTGAAAGACAAGACATAATGGGCTTAATCTGCAGCAAGGGAGGTTTAGGTTAGATACCAGGGAAAACTTTCAAACTTTGTGGATACTTAAGCATTGCAATGGGCTTCCAAGAGAGCTTGTGGAATCCCTGTCATCGGAGGTTTTTAAGAAGAGGTTTTTAAGGTTTTGGACAGACACCTGCCAGAGATGGTTTAGGTCAGGGATAGGCAACTTTAACGTAGCAAATGGTCACAAAATCCACTAAAACCCCATGATGGGCCATACTTTTTTTTTCTGTTCTTAGAGGCTACATACCCATCCATCGAGCAACAATGAGCTGCAACAGCTATCAGTGCAGTTAGACAGCAGCAGTAGGCTGAGCATGCTTTGCTTCTAGGCAAACAGCTCCCGGGGCATCTAGGCAGCACCATCCGGTACTGGAGCAGCAGCGGGCTCTCACAGCTGCAGCAGCAGCACGCCTTCTAGAGCCAGCAGCAGGTCACAAGTGCCACGTGGAGGGTGCAGGGACAACACGATGAGATCGGGAAGATGTGTGTGTGGGGGGGGGATCTTCTGCCCTTTACAGTACATGGGGTAACAGAGTGGTGGGTCAAAGTAAATGATTGTGTGGGCCAGATGCCCATCCCCAGTCTAGGTGTACTTGGTCCTGCCTCAGTGCAGGGTCCTGGAATAAATGACCTCTCGAGGTCCCTTCCAGCCTGACATCTCTGTGATTCTATGATTATATAATGTAGTATTGCAAAAATCTGATGTACATTTGTAATCCACATGTGTGAGGTTACACCCGTGTGCTATGGTTCGGATATGTTGGATAAAGTTGCAACATCCCTCTCTGGCAGTGCATCTCTTGTTTCTGGAATTTGTCAGTCTGTTTTTCATCACATTTTTTTCTTCCTTGAGGGCTCAATCCGGTGAGGTGCTGAGCCTGCTCAGAGCCTCTGGCTTCAATGGGTTCAGCATACAGCAGGATCCAGGCCTTGATCTTGCACCATTATTTTGCTGTTGACATCAATGGGAGCAGGATCAAGCCCCAAGATCTTCAAGTGCTCCTCCCAGCCTGGATTCCCATAGCATTTATTGAGCCAGTTTCTATTTTTTTCCCTAATTTTTTTCACTCAAATACTTCTATAACCCTCATATAAATAGTATTTGAGCATTTCACATTCTTTACTGTCTTTATCCTCACACCACCCTGTGAGATAAGGCAATGCTGACATAGCAAACTGGGGCACAGAGAGACTAAGTGATTTACCTGGCATCACACAGGAAATATGGGGCAAAGCAAGTCTCAGACTAGTGCCCTAACCACCGGATTTCCTTCCTCTCTTTAATTTAGTTCAATTTACATTAAAAAAAAGAATAAGCAGCTTGTAGGCCCAAATCTCTTTCACTATAGGCCAGATTCTCAGCTGGTGTAAATCACAAGCATGCCATTGATTTAACTGGAACTATCCTGATTTATACCAGCTGAGTATCTGGCCCCACTGTTTTTAAATTAAACTAATAATCAAAAACAGTGAGAGAAAATAAATGTCCTCTGCTTAAATGGAATACAGACTGTAGGCAGAGGCATTAATCTTAATGTTATTTATCTGTTATTTGCTTAGTGCTTCCAATGTGCTCAGTGCTGTACAATAAAAATAAAATCAGTCCCTGCCCTGAGGGATTCACAGACATAGAAGACTGGCTCCACTGGGAAATGCAGGGGTGAGCAAGACTTAGTGTTTATTAGTTTCACTAGCAACGAAAGATGGGATAGATTTGTGATGAGCAGGTTGGTAATGAAATATCCCTTTTCTCCCTCACTCACGAAAAAAATTCCATCAAATCAGGCAGTGAAGATTTGATTGAAGAGGTAGGAGGAGAGCCATGAGGACGGAGTTTCAAAAGCTAATGGATGGCAAGAAATCCCGGAGATAATCTCGCCACAGGAAGAGGTTACCAAGAAAATCCCCACTTAAATGATTCAAAATATTCTTTGCCATCCAATATATAACCCCATTTGACTCACAAAGCAAATCAGGTGCCCCTAACCACTTTATTCCGAAAATTCATCCAGTAAAACCTTGTCTGATTTAACCAACCTGCTGCAAAATGGTCACGGAGTAACTTAACCACATTTCCCAAAAGGCTACGGGCCTACTTATGGCCAAAGTTCATGATGATGCCCCAGCTTCTAGTGGTGCTCTCATTATAAAGGGTTGTTGGCTACAAAGAGGACAGCCAGGCTAAGAAGCAGCTTCCCCTCTCATGGCCCGTATGACTGCATAAGCATGCATAAACGAGTTACCTGGAACAGTACGTAATAGCATTCACACGCACCAAACCTCTCTGAGTTACACGATATAATTGTACTTTTATAATTAGCTGCATAATTATTTCTGGGGAAGAGTAAATATCTAATTTCAGCTCCTACGCTTCAAATGCCTCTTAAAGGTACAGAGCCTTAGAGTGGTGGGTAGGATTGTGTACAACTGTATAAGTGCTCAGTAGTATAATAACTGATGTCTGCTGCCTGCACAGTGAACGAGCAAAAATCATTTACATTCCCTTTCACACCATCCTGGCAGTGATCTACATTGTCAGTTACATGCATTTTTCTGGCTTATCTGGGCAGTTATCTGACACAATATTTACAGCAAGCATTTAGACCACAAACAAATTAAATTTGCTTAACTGATCGAAAGCTCTCCTGCCTCCCTAGCCATGATTAAATGTATATGGTATATTGAGCAAAATATTACACAGGTAAACTGTATGTTAAAAGGCTATACAAACCCACAAAGGTGTTTGAATGACAACATGACTGCCAGGAGAGTGAAGCTTGAGTGGTAGGTATTGTCTCAGAGCCCCTGGGGTGTCTGTAGTTGTACCACATCGGTACCTTAAAGGGGCTTGTGATTTAAAAAAAATGAAAGCATGTTATATGTCCTAGGTGAAGCCCTCACACACCACAGTCACAGTCTTGTATTCCTTGTGTCACAGTTTCAGGGTAATTGTACTTGTATCTCCCCACCGAATGTAGTCCACTCCAGGGGTGCCCAGTCAGCTAGCAGGCCTCCAGCTGTCACCTATCTCTGGCCAGTGACCCTTGTCCCAATCCTTTAAGGCTGCAGAGCTTCTGATATACACAGTGATAACCCCAGCAAGTCAGTCTGCCTAACAGCCAGTACCTATGCTTTGCTTTCTCTCTGAGGGCCAGGAACAATGTATTGCCAGCAGTTACAAGTTACCACACAGTTCTTTCTAAGCAAGCACATTTATTCAAAGAAAACATATTTAAAAAAATTAAACATATTTAAACACACATTAACCATGCTAGGAGTTGTCCATCAGCCTTAGGGGGCCCCAGCAAGCCAAAGTCTTTCCAATCCTTCAGCAAGAGTTGGGGCAGCCCTTGGACAGAAGGGCTTGTCCATTTTCTGGATCAGAGTGAAGGCTCTGAGTCAGTTTAAACCTCAGATCCTGGGTTTCTGGAAAACCCAGTTGGAAGCAGTGTATATAAGCCTCCCCGGGGGGTGGCACCTCTCTGGAGCTGTTTACCTTAATCATCCCCTACACAAACTCTTTTTAGTGCCTGGAAGAGCTGTTGGACCCCTGCCCCTGGATTCGCACACAATCCCTGGCCCACAGTGATATATAAACTTAATGGTCTCCAAAGCTATTGCCTTTGATTGCAATAACTGTCACACCCTGTGCACCCAAAAATTACACTGAAGTTAATGGGAATTCAGCATGCTCATTGGATGCAGGATTGGGCCTGAAAAGTAGGAAACTGAGAGACAAATCCACCCAATTTAGGCTGAATTAATTTTTACCTTTATTTATACATTTTCAGGCCGAATTTTTGTCACTTACAGTCTCTGATCATATATTTATGACAGATAATAATAAACAAATAAGATGGAACAGGTAGGGGCCCAAGTTACTGAGTTCCAAGCTACTGGGAAGCTTTCCTGCACTTCATGATGGTTGTCTCTCTCTCTGGTGCAGTATTTGCTTTCTGGTCTGCTATTCTCCAACTTGGGCCTTTGAAATTTTTTTACCCCTCTCCACATTAGATATTCACTAGCTTTCTTCCAGTTCATGTGAAGCATTGTGTCTTGCATAACCCATGCAATATGCACATGCAAACTTCAGTTTATATAATTTTGCAGTCTACACTATTTTCATGTCACCATGTTTTCATGTCACCTTGCTCCCTTTTACCCAATATAGGAACATCTTAGCATTACATTTTATGTATTTTATTATATTGGTTAACTTCCTCTTATCTATGCTTTCCAACATGAGACGTTTGGTGAACAAAACGTCACCTTTGTCCTCTCAGCTTTAAATATCATCATTAAAGCAAGCCAACATAATGGAAAGATTGGCAAGACAATACTCATGTCAAGCAAACACTAGGCCAAAGCCTTGAAATAAGTATTATCCAGACCCACCCAAACTCATTCACCATACTTAATCATAAACTATAACATTAAGCTAGCAAAATGTAACTCTTATTTTTACCATTCTGCAATTTTTCATCTTTGCCTATCATAGTTCAACACGTGTATGTACATCGGCCTAAATTATTCATTACCATAACCTTTACTGTAAAAAAAAAAATTGAGTAGGAAGGGTATGGGGCACATTATGACCTTAATGTCAGCATATTCTTATCTTTTCAAAACATGGGTTTCCAGGAGATTTTTGTGCTCAAGGACTAAAATCATGCTTGTAAATCATTAAAAAGCATTGTCAGTAATTTTGCCTGTTGCATTTTGAGGCATTTTATTCAGGTTAAGGCCTAAGTATTTAATTGTTCCCCATCAAGCCATACTGTGTGTTTCTATTCTGTAAGATTATTTGTTGGAGAAATGCAAGAATAAGCAGACAAAATACTTGTGAATATACCGTTTGAGCTCCAGATAGTTATGAATCATTGGTTGTTGGCTAGTAGAATGATGAAGTCAGAGAACTCACCACTATTGAGCACACCATTCGTGGTAGCTTATTTGAATGCTGCAGTCCTGTTAGTCGGATGATGTAAAAGTTGTTTGTTTTATAAATGATCTTGGGGCCAAACTCTGCACTCAGCTACCGACACTGAACTCCTAGGAGTTCCTCATATGTCCATGTCCCAGAGAAGAATTTGGTCTTTATATTTTAATACGGGTCATGTTTGTAAGCATGGCCAGTTCTAGGTATTGCAAGGCTCTTTGCAAAATAACTCATCAAGCTTTCTTCAGAAGATTGTGACCATTCCCACTCCACGTTCTTGATTCTGCCATGGTCATAGGTCTAACAGTGGCACTTGCACTAGTTTTTTATCTAGCTTCTGTTCTTTTGTCAGTCTGATGCATCCTGAGATGAATGTTGTCCTATATAAATGGTTCACTATTCTGCAGTCTCCCGGACAGCCTCCTTAGGAGCTTCCAAAAGGGCAAGAGTTTCTGCTTTCTACTTCCTCTACCTCAGAAACCCCTTTTCGTAGCTGTCAACCTTCCAGTGGAGAATGGACTTAAAATGCATTCCAGTCTAAAGTCCGTGCTGCTCCAGAGGTGAGGCGAGGTTAACATTCTGCAGTAGTAAGTATTCTACATGCAAACCCCCATTTCCCTTCCTCGGGCACTTCCAGGCCCTACTGTCTATATGTGATGCAGTATAACAATAACATAGATCTTCTGTCATCAGATAATTTAAGGATGATCTGAGTTTAAAAACCAAACCAAAAATAAATAAGGCCCTATACCATTTGCATTAAGAGCATTCTGAATAAAATGTGTGTTGTGTCCCGAATGTTTTCCCTTTCCTTTCTGCCCCCCTGTGCTTGTGGTTTTTTTGAAGTGGAGCTTCTAATAAGGTGGGTGTGGTGCATTCATTGCCTCATGGTTACAGAAAAGACCAGATCCCCACAATAAATTATTTCCCTGAGACATTAAATATCCGGACAACTGACTGTCAAGGACTCTCTCTGCACAGATGGAAGCAGCACAGCAGCAGATCTGTGCGGTCTGAATCTCATGCCACACAAAAGGAGCCCTTTCATGTTACAGGAAACCACCGTGCAGCGTCTGAAATTAATTCCTTTGGATCAGGGGGAGTCAATTTTGGTCAAATTGCCTTCAGTCAAATAGCTAACGGTTTTGTTAAAAATCTCCTTGTCAGTCTTTAGGAGAGATGTTGGTCTGGATAAGCTGCACTGAGCTTCCCCTCCCTCCCTCCCTTGCCACTCCTGGTTTGAGAAAGCTCTTCAGAAAATATCCCGTGCAGGGTATTATAATGTTATCATGTGCTAGCACATCTCATTCACAGAGCTAACCAATTTGATTGTAAATTGTCCATAAATCTCCAACTAAATATAATCTGGGCTTCCTGTTGTTTTGTTTTCTTTCTCCATACCTGTTCACACAGTCAAGCCCATATTTTCCTTCCTAAATCATGGATTTTCATTATGGTAAGGATTATATTTTGGATGTGAGGCAGGCAAAACTACTATGTTTTGTCTCTTATGGAACAGCATAGGTTGGGGGGGGCGGTTTGTTTTTGTTTTTCCTTGAAAATCCCAGATCTGAGCTGATTCCAATCTGCATCCCCTTTATCTGAATCCCCAAAGTCTTGGGGGGAGGGGTAATAGGAGGATAGATAAAATGTTTCCATTTTGGACTATTGTATTCTGGATAAAAATGATTTGATTTCCCTTAGATTGTGGTGAACGTTATTTGCTCTTTGTGTGCAGGTGTTCTATTAGATCCAGGGGAGGGGAATATGTGAGAGCTCAGCTAATTATTCAGTAATTCCCCAGAAAAAATTCTGAAGCATATTCAGGTGATAAACACCATCTGTGTAGGGAAGAAAAATCTGTGGCTGTTTTTGGTTAATATGTTTTGTGTGGTGTGCATGCACGTGTGCAATTTGTACCCCCTTATTCCAGGCACAGTGAATCTCCTCCATAGTCTGAATTCAAAAGCAAGCTTTTGTGTCCAAAAGCAAGAGACTGTGAATTTACAGATGGCTGAAGTGTCCAGTACTTTATTTCGAGATCTTTCCTTGGGTCAGCAGAGAACAGCTATTTGCTAATCGTGTCTGACTGCTGTTCTCTCTGCTTGTGAACTACCTTCTCTTGTTTACTAACATATTTCACTTGAAAACTTTCTGCACCTTGTGTAGCTTTGGCTCACTGTAAGGATTTGGATGCTCCTGTAGATAGTTTTACACATAGATACTGATTTCACAATTGGTAAGGTTCTTCTTCAGGGCATCTTTATATTACTTTCTCTGTCTGCCCCCTGACCTTTTCCCTATTAAACATTTTCTTTAGGCACTTGGTGTCTTCCAGATAGGACATGTCTGGTCCCGCAAGCTATGTTTAATACTCACAGCTTCAGTGCTGGTTGTGCAATCTCTTTGCCAAGCATAATTATTTGAGATTTTATCTGATTTCTATAACAAACTAATGGTGCTGTGGATGAAATCTTCCAGTGTCTTGATGTGCAAATGGCAATTTGTGTGTTTCACTGCCAGACAGTAGGTGGAAATTTGGGGCCTGAATCTCTATTGTCTTATGCCTTGTAATTCACACTTGTGCAAAGATGGTGAAAAACATGAAGATCCTGGACTGATAGCATTCGTACAGCTGCAAATGACTATAGAAAAAGCAAATCAATGGAGAATCAGGTCCTTGATCTTTTGTGTGATGTCATATGGGTTTTTGGAATCAACATTCTATAGAACATATTACACATCTTTATAACTCAAGAAATGTTATAGAACAGTTTCTTCTTCCAAGGTAACATTACTATGGACAGCTACAGATTATTTGGGTGCATACATTTGTATGATTTTCCAAATGTTAGGGAAATCACTAATTTTTCCTTGAAAAGTTTGATTGTCTTCACTGACTTGATTGACGTTCATAGTTTTAGATGATGTCTCCATGGTGCTGTTTAGGAAATTGCTCCCTTCGGTAATTAGGGGAAGGTGGATTCTGCAAACTGAAATGCCACCTTATTTTTCCGCTTGTGTGGTTAAACTCTCTTAGAACTGATACATATGGTTTATATTATCAAAGATCTAAAAAGTATAGAGATAACATTTTTATCTCAAAACTTTCTATGTGATAAATTTGTTATCTCCTTACTCTAATTTATTAGGCTGTCTGAATCTTAACATCTGGCAGTATGTTGCAAAAATTTTCATTATTTTTATTTCTTAAAATTCAGAGGATGATGTGATGTGGAGTGGAATTTTTTTTTTCATTAATTTACATAACCCACAGATAGTGGAAACTATCAGAGCCGTGGCAAAGTTGCCTTATGGAAAATGATTTATACCATGCTTTCCTGCATCTATGCTCATCAGAGTCTCTAACAGTCTCTTCTCGACCAAATCACTGAGCTGTTATTCCATCCTCATTCTCCTTGACCTCTCTGTTATTTCTAATACTGACAGTCAGACAGTCCTTCTTGAAATCATTTCCTCCCTTACCTTTCATGATCTTGACTTTTCCTGGCTCTCTTCTTACTGCTCTGGTCATTCCTTGCCTTCATCCTCTCCACTCTCACGTTCTGTAGGGACTCCACAGGGTGCTAATTTGCCCCCTCCTCTTCTTACTCTATACCCTTTTTTTCCTCTCTCAAACACCTCCACAAGATCAACTTTTCCAGTGACTCCCACAAAAAGCCAGGTGACCAATGATGTTGTGCCGCACTTGGGGAAAGCAGATTTTATCTATATAATTTAAAAACAAACCCATACATGCAGAGATGACCCATATCTGTTGATAGTGGGGGGGCAGAGTGAGGGCAGTGGCTTCAGCAGATGATACTGAGCATGCTTAGTCCATATGAGCATGCTCAGTACAAGCCAAGCAGCAAATCTGGAGGGAAATGTGACCCCGCATGCACCCCTCGCCCCCCACCCATGCATTGTCTCTGACCATCAGGAACCTTTATGCTGGGCTATAGCTACTTATATTCCTCTGTGATCTTTCTTTCTTGCTTATTGTTACTCAAATTTCCCTTCCCTCCTTTCCCTCTCATTGGTTGTTGCACTCTTTAGCTATGTCTGTCTCAATTTAGATTTTAAGTTCTTTCAGGTTAGAGACTCTCTCTTACTATTTACCTGTGTGGTGCTGACCACAAGAGAGCCCTGAACTTGATTGGGACCTCCCAGGCACTACTGTAATACAAAAATAATCTTCACAAAAGCATTATGCTCAATTGCTTTGGACGTGTGTATAAAGGTGTATAATACATGTGTAACTTCAGATGTAAGAGATTGCAACTTCTTTTCCTTTTCCTCTATATAGGTTTTAGATGGGCATTTTGTGGGATGTGAAATAATGAGCTTTATTGTACTTGGCTGAATGTTTGTTCTTTTAAACTGTAGGGCATATAACAATAAGAAACTAGTAGTAGCATTGTCCTGGAGCTGTGCACATTTCCTTCACTGCACCTCAGCTTTGATTTGCATCTGCTCCAGTCCTAGGCCTGTCCCTGACATAGATTGTCAATCAACTCATGACAAATTGCACAGCGGTTTTGCCATGTAGATAAATGTCAGCTGGGGGACCAGGACCAATGCATCAAACTCACAATTAAAATGGTTTAATGTAAGTAAGGAGCACTGGCACAGCTGCATGGGTGAGCGCTGTTCAAAAGTGCAGCCACTACCATCAGATTTTGCTACCCATAGCAGTTACTGGCATGTGAGGATGTTCTTTTTTGCTGCGCTGTCAGAATTTGCTACCTTTCTCAGTGGTTTGGGGTAGCAAATTCTGACGGATGGGGATTCGTCTGTCAGAATTTGCAAGTAAAGGCAGAGCGAGGGCAGCAGCCACTTCAAGAGATATTACTGAGCATGCTCACTTCCTGTGAGCATGCTCAGTACAAGCTAGATAGCAAATGCTGACAGGGAGCCGTTTCTGTCGCTACACTTTCAGTGCACAAGAGGGGGAGGGTACAGGGACAGGCCACAGATGAGGTTACTGAAGGATGCACTCTATACATACATGAAGAGATCAGAGTGTGTGTTGTGGGGGGAGGGGGTCTTCATAGAGATGCTATGTACATGCAAAATAGTATCAAACTTTGGGAAACTGTCAGCTGCAGAATCCGCTTGTGATTACTGACATAATTGGAACCCCTTGATGTTTGCCTAGCCTTATCTCCAGCAACGGTCACTAGCCATCTCAAAATCTGCTAGTGGAGGACTAGAACTAGAGTTCTAGCTGGAAGTAGATTCAAAAGAAAATGTTGGGGTTGGGATCTCATTAGTGACATCTGGGAGCAATCCCCCAGTGAGAAGCCTAGACCCTCAGTCCCACCCCAACCTGTGGGAAGGAGTGTTCTACCAGCATGCTGTCTCTAGACCTGCCTTAGGGGTGTCCATCTCTCATATCAGCTTCTGGTCTGCAAGTGTATTGTAAATCTGAAGCTCCATCCTCCCTCCCCACACACGCTTTTGGTAATTGAAGGGATGAAGCTGAGACAAGGCGGGTGAGGTGATATCTTTTATTGGACCAACTTCTGTTGGTGAGAGAGCCACGTTTTCAAGCTACACAGAGCTCTTCTTCAGGTCAAGAAGAAGGAGGCTTCATTCTGGCCACAGGTCGGGAGGATTCTGGAGGAGGCCCAGAACTAGGACCCTCACGAAGTGTTCAGGTTGGTGCTGGCTGTCTTTGGGCAGAAGAATGTTCAACCTGATGACAATACCTGGCATTTCTAAAGGGCTTTCCATCCATGCCTCCCACGGCACTTTACAAAGGCGAGTAAGCATCATTATCCCCATTTTGTGGAGCAGGAAAACTCAAGCAGGGCAACGTGACTTGCTTGCTGACACAGCGAGTCAGTGGCAGAGCTAGGAAAAGTGCTCTGGGCCGCTCTCTCTCTCCGGTGCCCTAATCACTGGAGCATTCTGACAGACACAGAGCTGAGAGTGGGAGGAACAAGTCAGAGGTAAATTGGTGGTAATGGTAGGCAGGTAACTTTGGGGTTGTGAAAGGGGCTCAGAGGAATAGATCAACATTGAATGCACAGCTCCGCTTCCCCACGCCCACATGCACTGTATCAAAAGGGCAATGCAGGCTTGTGCAAGTCTTTTAGGCCACTTGCAAACTATCTTAAAAATCCTGACTGCTCTACTGTAACCAGGTCCCTGCCTCCAGTGTAGATGGGCCGTTACACTCAGCGTGGTCAAAGCTAGCTGTGTCTCTGAGTTTAGCCTCGATCATTTGCACAGTGCTCTGACCTTTGCTTCTAAAGGCATTTTGCAATTTGTATGTGTTCCTCCACAGCTGCTTTGGTGAAGAGAGAGCTCCTCAGATGAAGGAAAATTATCTAAATACTCATAAAATCTAGGGGCGGGTGGAGAGATTAGAAATGGGAAAAACCAACAATCCAGGTAATTAAGCTGTAGCGCCCTCAGGGGATGGGCTGTCATCAAGTCATCTGATGTGTGATGAAGACCAAAGCAGAACCAGATGCTTTGTCTCTTAATCTCCTCCTCCACTCCCCAGAATGTTCTTATTCTCCTAGAAAGTCTTTATATGGAAGGTAGAGAAAAAATGATGAAAAAAAAAAAATCCTAAAGGGTAAATCTTGTAATGCAGAGCACTGAACAGCTGGTAGTTTAAGGCACCGAACAGCAGTTTAGTGATTAACTTACCTCTTTAAAATGCTGAACGATGCAGTGCAATAAAATATGACTCGTATTATGGGTGGTCTCGTTCATACCTACTGTGTCACACACGGCTCTCTAGGGTTAAAAAGGAAAGGAATTGAGAGATGGGCAAGGCACCAAAATATCAGCCGTTCAGGAGCTGCAATCTATTTAATTTTATTGACAGGAAAATAGCTTTATATTTTCCCTAATTTTTACATATTGATGTCTTTTGCCTTGCGTGCCCTTTCGCTCTCCTTCCATCTTACACAAGCATCTGTCTTCTGCTGCTGCCGGGGACACTCCCTAGTGGCACCAGTATAAGGCTGCTGATACTGCTACAGGCTATCTTACCCTGGATGGCTGCCAGTTTCCTCTCTCTCTCTCTCTCTCTCTCGTGACTACATGTTGCCCCAAGTGCCTGGCTGCCCTGGTACCATCACCAAAGGGTATGCTGGCCCCATGTCCTATTGCCTAACACAGCAAAGTCCCAGCAACCTGCTGTATTGGCATCAGCAATCTGTGACCCTTCGGGAGATGCTGAGAAATGAAGTTCAGGCCTGCTTCATATATAGCTGTGACTGACATGTCTTCAGAAAAGCATGAGCGTGTGCGAAGGGAGAGACAGGGAGAGGACGAGGGGAAACCCGAGGCAGGTAAGGATATCGGTAATGGGGGGAGTTTCTTCAGTGTCAGCCATATGTGGTCATATTCATCCCTGGTGCAACACCTTTTAAATCAGTGACATTACATAAGGGTTTAATCTGGCCTAGGAACACTGGAAACCATTTAGCTGTTCTCAATTTAGTTGTCACATTCATGACAAAGCAATTGCTTGGAGAGCACGTTCTGGGGGTGTTCTGACTGTTTCTTGAAACTTTCAAATCTGTGGCATTCAGATCTCCTGAAATCCTGTCTCTGTATGCCTGCTTTTCCCTGGGTATTAAGGTAGTTAGTTAGCAGACAGATGCTAAAGCCATTCTTACTGCATTTAGCATTTCAGAATAATGAATGGATTTGCAAATGACTGTTTCAAGGGCTGCTTTTTTTCCCTCCTAAACAGTGTTATTGTTCATTTCCCCAAGTCCTTTGACTTTGGAATTGTCTCTTTCAAACAGTAAAATGTTGCACTGGGGGCAGGGGAGAAGAAACAATGTCATTTTTAAAGTAATCCAAGGAAAGTCCTGACATTTCTCACAAGAAGATGACTGTCCTGATAAACAAAGTGGTCTAAACTCCCATTGAGTTGTACAGTATTTACAGCATTAAAGGGTGTAAATCTTGAGTCACACTGACTTCAATGGACTTATTCAGTTCCTACCTGTAAAATGGGGACTTACCCTCTCATGAGATCATGATGTGGAATTTCCCTGAACTCTACATGTTCAGCATAAAAATCTTAATAAGTCTCACCCTCTCTAGAGCAAAGTATTTGATGCTACAGCTAGCATTTGAAAAGGCACCTTGTGCTTTTCAAAAATTGATTGACGCCTGCATTTTTTCCCCTAACCAATCTTTAATATGGATCTAATTCTGACTACATTGCAGTGCAGAGAAATCACATTAGGTAATGTAAGGAGACTGGCAACCCTTTCAAGCATGATAAACCTTTGATTGCTTCCCCAAAGCTCTAATGAATCTGCATAGACCGACTGTAATAGAGAATTGTTCTATCTGGAGTGGTTCTGAGTGGAGATGCACAGTTTACCATCATGACCAGGTGTTAGCTGGGGAATGATATGGTTGAGTCTCAGTGTGATGAAGCAGGTGCTGTTTTGCCCTCTAGCTAGAGGAAAGACAGTGGATGGAAAGTGAGGGGTGGGCTGAGGAAAAGATCACAAAAGATTAAAGGCTGCAGTTTCTTTGGGATTCTTTTATCCTTATAAAAAACACCCTAGTGTATTTAACAGTAATAATCCAAAGGATGGCTATAACGTTATAGTGAGCTGCATTGTTTTGGAGTACTACTCTCAGCATACTGCAGCTTTTGTATAAGGACAAACAGATTAGATGTATTTATGTTTTGTTTTTCAGTTACAGCCACTGTTTCATAAGCCTCATTAACCGACAGAATCTCGAGCAGCAAAATTCAGATCCAGATACCAAAAATCCCCAAAGTCCAGGAGTATGTGGATGCTCTCTGTCTACTAACAGAAAAAGAAAGCATTTCACCTGTTCAGGAAGACTACTGAATCCTGAAAACTCTGCTTCATGCAGAACTTAAATAAGTTCTTTATCATGTGCATATGGGTGGCAGATTGAGAGGTTGCTGCAAAGGTGGGGCATTTTAATGATTGGGTTGTCACAAAACAGTGCTGATCTCTTTAAGAAATGGAAATGGAGTGTCTAATTAGCATACACTGGTAGCAATTAGCATATAAGTCCCATTCTGGGACTTGGAGGAGGGGAAAGGACCAAACAGCAACTTAATAGGATTTTGTTAGACAAAATTAGCTACCATAGAACAGTCATAAAAATATCTAAATTATTAGCAGCTCTGCCTCTTAGTGTTAATACTGCATGGACACACTAATATCTCACTGATCTGTATCATGTCCAATCACCACAATAAAACAAACCATGGTACAAACATAATCTATCTGATATGTATTAATATGTTACAGCAAGCAAAAATTTGACAGGTTTTATGTAAATATTAATTTAAAAGCTGAACAATCTTAAACTGACTTTGGAAAATGATTTTTGCTAATGCTAGATGAGTTACAAAAATGGATCATGTTGAGCAAAACCAGCCATGCTTTCATTTATAAAAAACATGACATTTATGGGGGCGGTTCTTGAACTTCACCACCTTGTTAATTCAGAATGAAATACTAGAGTTTAGTATCACCAGCCACAGGCATACAAAAGCAATGAAGCGGGCCCCTCAAAATTGACATTGGCTTAAAAAATTGTGCTTTTTGTTATTTGAGGGATTCTTTTGCCTTCAGGTTCTTGAGTTTTTAAGGGTCACATTTTCAAGCTTTTCTCCACAACCTTAAGGAAAAAAGAAAGCTGATATTATTAGGTACTAGAAATTCCAAGAGCTGGGGCTTTAAGAAAAACACCAAATATCACAAGATTTGCAATAAAATCATGAGTGTTGGCAACACTGAACTACCAATGTTAGTACTACTACTTAGAAAACTTAGCTTTGGTTTTTTGCACACCTCTAATGTTTACCGCAAAAAAACTTGGATCTATTACTCAGTGGCATACTCTGGGTCTCTGGCATCTAGTAGCCAAGCCTGCATTTGCCCCCCAGGCCTCATGAGCCCCCGACCCCCATGCAGAGCAGCAGAGGTCCCTGGCTCCCACCAGATAGCGCCACACCACAGCTGTCCTGGGGTGGGGGGAGGGTTTTTTTTTTTTACCTGTGTGGGGGGCACACCGCTTATTTCCTCCTGTGCAGGGGATTTTCTCTTTCCCCCGCACTTACCTGCCGCACGACGCCCGTCTCTCCTGCTCTAGCCTCGAAAACCAGCGCCGGCTCAGGCGAGGAAGCCTCACCCTCCAGCCAGGGTGTAGTGGGGGAGGAGCTCCTCCTGATCAGCCACAACTCCCCCCCCCCCCAGCCCCATGACTCCATCCAGCCGCCCCTCTGAGCCTCCAGTGCCCCCCACCTCCTGCATGTCATGAAGATCTGGCCCGGTGCCCCCCCAGGACGGTGTCTGGGGGCCTGCCCCCCCCCTCAGCATGACACTGCTATTATTGTTCCTTTTCAAAAATACATTCCCTCCAAATGTGGTTATATGGAATCAACGTCGTACTTCTGCAGAGCATGCGTGGGGCCCAACTCTCCCCTCTGCATCTAAATGGAGCCAGATCAGTCAGCTTCGGAGTTGAGTGGTGTGGAAGTGGGATTGCGAGGGTGTGTACTGTTTCTTTATATCTACAGCAGGAAATCTGGCAGGATAGACTGGGATAGGTTATAGCAGAAGTTCTGCACCGATTAATGAAGCCCAGAAAAAGAGTTGTATGGTACTGTTTTTCTTATTCTAAAAATGTTCCTTGTTCTGTGTTGGAAGAAAGAAACTGTTTCTGTGATTCCTTATTATTGTGACATGACAGGGAGAGATGGCCACTGCACAGCAGCACCTCCTTCCATTCCCCAGGGCCTACAGATGCCACTCCACAGGTAACTTAGTAAGAGGTCCCACACTTTATTGCTCCTGTAGGCTGAGCACAATGCAAACAACCAGGGTGTCCTTGCATTCCTCCATTCTCCCCATAATATCCCGGTGCCACCCTTCCATCTGTCTCTATTTCAAGGCCTCACTGCAACTACCCCAATCTCCCATTTGCCAGGGTTCTGTGTGCCCCCCATAATTCCCTTCTCCTGTACCATTGCCTTTGTGTGAATCCCCATCTTCTTCTTCTTCTTCCCCCAATGCCAGAGGCTGTGTTCCCCCCATTAGCCCACCCTTCCTACCAGAGTCCCTCATTCTTCTTCCACACCAGCAGCTCACTGTGCCCACAATTCTCCCCTCCCTCCATTCCAGGATTTCTGTATGCCCCCCACTTCTGCAATACTAAGTTCCATCAATCTCCCCCCCCCCCACACACACACACTAAAGGTTCTATGTGCCCCATCATTCCCCACACTTTCTTCCGGGACCCCCATGTGTACCTCTATGGCAGGGGCTCTGTTTGCACTCCACTCCCTTCTTTTCCTCCCACAGCCCCTGTTCCCTCCATGCCAGGGTCTCTCAATCTCCCTCCTTGCCAGAAGTTGCCTCATTCGCTCCCCCCCTCCCTATGTCAGGGGCTCCCATTCTCCCCCCACACACCAAAGCAGGGACTCTGTGTGTGCCCCTATATTCCCTTCCTCCCTCATCAGGGTCCCCAATCTCCCTTCCCCACACCAGACGTTCTGTGTGCTCTGCATTCCTCCATTCATACCAGGGTTCCCCATAATCCCCCCATGCCCAGGGCCTGTGAGCACACTCCCATTCCATTCCCCCATTCCCCCACCATTCTTCTTCTTCCTTTTTTGGGAGATGAGTCATTCAGGATGCCAATGTGTTACACTTTATAGGGAGGATGAACCGCGATGAGATATGCGTATTGTTATGCCTGAAAGTGTTAATGGTGTCATCAGTCAGTTGTTTGGTCAATAGACAGTTGCACAGATGTGTGTATGCAGCATGTGATCCCCTTTTTTCTCCCTTTTCATTTTCCAATTTCCCTCCACATCAGTAGGGCTCTGGCCAGTGATGCCTTGAATGTTCTCTGAAATTTTGGAATTGATCAGATGTGACATTCAAAAATGATTGTATACAGACTAACACGGCTACCCTCTGAAAAATGATTTTGTTATAGAAAGGGACTCAGAGAAATGTTGTGGTTGGCTGAACTTGTGTTGAACTCAAGGTGTTGACTCTGTGCAGTTGGGCTATGGTTAATGTCCATGGTTACCGCCCTCCCCCCCTCACTCCTAGAGGAAATAAGCAAGATAAAGCAATTATGAAATGATCAGTACTATCCTAGGCTGGTGGTGACTCTGCATGGTGATGTTTTATTTCTGAGTGTGAGTTTGAGGACCATTGGCCAGCAGAGACAGCATGACAACACATCTTCATTTGAATCCCCCCAGATCAGCCACTATTTGATCTGACTTCTAAATGGTGTGTTTATTTTATTACATATCAAAATAACTTAAAACAAGTGAAGCGCTGTGGCTCAGGCTGGTGGAATAATCGTGGGTATTGACTTGACACTAGCAAGCTTTGAGCAGGGGGTTGGACTAGATGACCTCCTGAGGTCCCTTCCAACCCTAATCTTCTATGATTCTATGATTCTAAGCAAGGTCAAAAACAGATAAAACTAATTTAAAGTTGCTGGTGGTGACCATCCACCCTCCCATTTTGGAGTAGGATTTGGAACAACTTCTATATTTCATCCGTTTGATATGTTCAGAGCATGGTGTGTCTCTCTGAAATGTTGACTGTGCTACCTGATGAGGAGCTCAATTTACATATTCTCAATTTAATCTAAAGTAGGTGCTAATTGATTACTGCTGAATGTCAGCACGCTCTGATTATCTGTTCAAGATGCTCTGGGAAAAAAAACTCTGAGCGGCATGTGAGAAAGAGATTTTGCATTCTGTATGCAGAGAACAAAATATTCCCCCCTCCCCACTCCCACACACACACACACACACCCCTGATATTATATAAAGATTTTAATTATCTAGGCCTCAGTTCTTGAGTGAGTGCTGTTTCCTTGTGTCCTTCCAAGATAACTGAGACTGGCTCTGGGTTGTCCTAGCTCTCTGTCCCAAGCTTCCATCTCATTTGGTTTTTCTCAGTTTAGTGATCACAGGACAAATTCTTCTAACTGATGTGGAGTTATGTCAGGGATGTGTTTGCTTCCTCCATCCCCTTCATACTTTGACCCTCAGGATTTCCCTGGCAGTCCCTATGTTGACTTTCAAGGCTTGATGTAGGACCAGAGAGGATCCAGGATGGTCTTGTGTTCAACACACCAGCCTGGAACTCAGGAGATCTGGGTTTAATTCCCCACAGATTTGGGAGGCTGTGTGATCTAGTGAAGGGGGCGCTGGATTGAGAGTTGGGATACGTGGGTTTCAGTCCTAGCTTTGCCACTGATACCTATGGGCAAGTCACTTCACCTTTCCATTTCCCTTGCCAGCCTTTGTCTGTCTCTTCTCTTTTAGATTAAAAACAACAGACTAACATGGCTACCCCTCTGAAACTTTTCGCCATATTTTAGATTGTAACTCTTTGGTGCAGGGATTGTCTCTTACTATATGTTTGTACAGTGTTCCTTGCAATGTGGCCCTGATTTCAGTTGGCACTCTGTTGGGGCTATTGTAATACAAAGAAGGAAATCTTTCTATTCGTGTCATAACAGCTTTGACCATTTTCGTGCCCCTCAGTCCCCAACCTATGCACCGTACGGACTTTTGGGACCATTTTCTTTTGCTCGTTTTGTTTGTTAGCTGGTTTCTCTGGGCACTGAGCCCAGCTTTAATTCCTTTACAATTGTTACAGCATGCCAGTTCTGTACCTGGGGTTGAGCACTTTAGAAGTTATTTAAATAAGTATTTAAGCCCTACATGATGAATAAATCACCACTACCAAAAATAAATAAAGCTAAGCCAGATCTAGCAGGGAAGTGCTCTCTCATTATTCTTTTTTGTGGCTGGCTACTGCTAAGCATCACATTTCTGCGTCTTTGGGTCATGGTAGGATTAATCAGCCACATGGTGGTGAGCCATTTTTTTTCTGGGTTTCGCTTGGCATGCAGAGCTATTTCCCTGTAGAAGCAGCTTCCGATCTAAGGCCCATCATGTAAATGTGGCCTACTCTTCAGCTTTTCCAATTCAGCAATCACTGCATGCTCTGTATAAATTTGGGAGGCCACAGAGGGGACAGTGAGGCTGAGGCAGCAAGCCCAGTTCAACTAGCGCTGTGCAGGAACAGCTGATTTTTCTTTTGGGCAGTTAACATGCGTAGATTCCCACTAAATTTTCCAGCACCCGTCATATGTCTCTGGTACACAAAAGGCATTTGGTGGTTGGGTCCAGGAACTAGACAGCATAGGGTGGAAATTATTAAAGAGATCCATCTTATGAGAAAATGCTGGCTTCCTAGAAATCTCCTGACCTGCTTAGTTAATGCTCCAGTAAAGGAGATACATTTCAAACAGAATGTCAATTTAATTTCTTTTTTATTGTTAGCACTTTGTATTGCACATTATTGGAAATACGTGACTCCCTCCTCCTTTGGAATTGTGGTACAGTAAAATATGGACTGTTCTTGTAAAGGAAAAGCTTTCACGGTTCTCTTTATAACATCCCTTAACATCTTTGAAGATCATCAGATCCCCCCTCATCTTTTTTTCTCAAAACTAAACATACCCAGATTTTTTAACCTTTCCTTATAGGTCAGGTTTTTAAAATCTTTTTATTTTTGTTGCTTTTCTCTGGACTCTCCAATTTATCTACATCTTTCCTAAAGTGTGGCACATAGAATTGGGCACAGTACTCCAGCTGAGGCCTCACCAGTTCCATCTAGAGGAGGACAATTACCTCCTGTGTCTGACATACAACACTCCTGTTAATACACCCCAGAATAATATTAGCCTTTTTCGCAATTGCATGCAAGAGAGAGACTGTGAGCTGGGAAACAAAGGTGAAGGCAAGGGTCAAAGAAATGAAAGCATTTCATGCAATAGCTAAAATACAAATCAGTGGGGACTTAAAGATATTGCATGAACATCAACTTCACATGCCTATTGTCTGAATGGAATTAGTGTGTATGGGACTCCTTTCCCCAACTACTCCGAGCAAGAAGAATATTGCAGCAAATCAGAAAATGGCATAACTGAATCAGTCCTATCACTTAAATGGTTTAAAACTAGACAGGCCAAGGCCCTTGAACATATACATAGTAAAATCTTGCTTCCCTTGCTCACACAAGTAACCCCATTGAAGACAGTGGGGCTACTTGTGTGTGTAAAGAGAGTAAGCTTTGACCCCAGTAGAGAACAATCCAGCATCAGACTAGATGATGTGTCTCATCCATCTCTGATTTCATCAACAGGATAATGTACAAGGCAGCTTGCTAGAAAATTATTTTAAAAAAATATAAAAAAAATAGAAGTGTTTTAAAAATGTAAAGCCATCTTTGTGTTTTTTTACAGAGAGTTTATTTTCGCCTTTTAGGAATAAAACCAAATGCCCAGCAGATCAGAGCTGAGGTTACAAATATTTAGTTTTCAGGGAAAGATATCACCTGGGTCACAATTTCCGCACCCCCCCCCCCCTCCGCACCACCTTCCCTTTCACCCCTATATAAAAGTTGACAATTAGCTTTTAGTGCACATACATGAAGGGAGATACATGCTTTGGCCTCTGTGTGAGAGCAATAATTCTCTTAAATTGATGTGTCAGCGAACTAAAACTCAATATTTTTTCACACAGTATATTTTACAGTCAGAGGACTTTCACTAATCGGAATAAAGCAATTTGGCTCCCTGTCATTGCTCACAGAAAACATATGAGCTGGTTGGCATGTATGGCCTCCTAGATTTATCAGTGTCTCCCATCTAGTGCATGGGAGGTTCAGGGCTGCACTCTGAGAGGAGTGAATTTTTATGAACGCTTTTCCTGAGAATCCTCACAGGTAGATTTATTCCTTATTTTCAGAAACATTTTATTTATTGTCCATAGCCCATGTCCTCTTTACATCCAATGGAAGTCATATTTTACATTTTTTATTTGTGTTGTTATGTCTTTATGGCTTCATTTTAAAAAAAAAGTCTGGCATATGCCACCATTCCCAAAGCTCTCCGTCCATTGTGTGTGTTTCTCCAAAAATGCCAGACACCTGTGATAGGAATACTTGTAACTTTCTCCTCAGTTGGACCATTCAAAAACAGACAATCCCTCTGGATTCATCTTGCATCAATATCTTGGGTGTTGTACTGGCTTCAGTACCATTCATTAGCTGTACTATCTCTGAAGTAGTCTTTAGCAGCCCCCCCCCAGCTGCGCCAGTGCAGTCTATATCAGTGCTCTGCCGAGGTGGATGGGACAGCCAATCAGTCCTCTTAGTTTGACTGTACAATAATGCGCCCCACTTTTCAGTGACTGGTGTACGTGCCCTACCCTGACACTCCACGGTGGCAATTCTACAGGCGAGCTCTTGCAGTGCTTTTGCCTAGAGCAGTGGTTCTCCACATTTGCCACAGTGTGTCTTCATGTTACAACATTGTTTTGGGACACAAGCACACATCTAGTCATAAAAAAGGGACCTGCTAGACCAGTTAAAAACCCCAGGCTGAGAACTCATGGCCTAGAGTACATGGGTCCTGAAAGCCAGATGATACCCAGGGTTGCACTCTGAAGGGAATCAAAGAGAGAGTTTACTCAAGCTTCTCAAGGGTGTGTCATCACTGCAGAGCTAGCCTGGGCTCTGACCAGTTTGTTGCCTTAACCACCCTCCCATTCACACACACAAACCACTCACCCAAGTTTGATGGCTCTTTCAGTCTGGGCTAGCTGGTGCTGTGGGGACTAGAGCCTGAGCTTCTCTTTCACCCTGACTGGAACCTGCCCACTTTACAGTGAGGACACAGGCTAACTAACCCACCTGAGTGCTGATAGTCCTCTAATGCCTTCTCACAATTCCCTCTGTGTGCCCGGAAGGACAGACAAGTTCTCCCACAATTCACTAAGGAAGAATCATAGTGCCGCTCAGTTACTGCAGCACAAAGATCCATGGTAAATGCCCTCAAAAGTCTTAGCGCCTCACATGGATGAATTCAGCACCAGTGAGAAAGCAGTAACTTGGGTAGGACTTGGCAGGGTGGCTGCTCACACCTGAGCGAGGCTAACCAGGGTGCTCAGACTCAATTGGCAATCGCCTGGGATAACGGTGCAGTAAAGACAAAACCTATAACTGCAGTAAAGCCATGATGAAAATCTCTCCATCCTGCAGAGTGGAATGAAGCTACATGCACAACAGATCAGTTCTCTCCACAAGAAGGCTGTGACTGCAAAGTGGGGAGGAAGGAAGCATGTTTTCATCTTTCAAATCTTCCACAGAAGCCAGTGCTGTACCATTGGAGTCAGGTTGCCAGCAGCATAAAATGCTATGATTTGGCTTGCTCCGACTTGTTTTTTCTCCACTTGGTGTAATCGGATCAAGATGTCCAAAGTCCAGGACAGGGAGAACTTGACAGTCCCAAGGTATAATTGAAAAAGAATATATCCCAGTCTCTTGTAAACCCAATAATCCTTTACAGCACTCTGTCTAATGTGCTGTATTTTTCTTACCATCTTTTCCATTGTCCCTTGCCACCTTTCCAAGTTGTTTCGCACAATTGCAGTCCAAATAATACTTATCAATAAGCAAATAGGATTTAATCCAGAAGCACAAGGGGGAAAAGCTGCTTTTGAAAAGTGAAAGTACTGGCCAGGCTACAAAGCATTTCATTTGTAAAGCATTTCATTGTACTTGATCCACATTTTTAATATTTTCTAATAACATAGCTGTATGGGGCACATTAACATGGTCTCAGTTGAGCTGTTTTAATGAAAAGAGTTTAAAGAGCTTGGCCAAGCAGGCAGTTTGGATATTTGTGGTGTGGGGACATCTCCCCCTGTAATTGAAAGGCCCATATTGCTCAGCCTTCAGTCTTGTGCCTCCATAACATATTGCATGGGAGGCATTTTTAAGGACCCAAGAGACAGCTGTGTTGTGTTGCTGCTTCATGCAGCAGAGGTATGTACATAGTCAATCCTGGCTGTATTTGTGGGCAATCTGGTGAATCAGTGCTTGAGCTTTAGAGTCTGCCAGTCCAACAGGGGGTTGCAGCCCCATAAAGTGAATGCCATTGAGTCACATTGAGCTCCTGTAAAAATGACGTGTCCTTTCTGCAGATCAGGTGGAAGTGTCAGGCTCCAGGAACGTGAACCACACTAATGAAATAAAGAAGACTTGTTTTATACCTGAAGTCCTTCCCCACACAAATCTCCCATTGCGGTTTCAGTGGGAATTATGTATGTAGGAAAACAGCAAAATTGGTCTTTCCCTGCATTGCTGGCTTGGCAGCCTTCTCTCTGAACTGGAACTTCTTGAGGAAGAACGGTGTCCAGTTTTTTAAGGTGCCCCTATTTATCCAGATCAGTGTTTCTCAACGTGTGGGGCATGACCCACGGGTGGGCCTTAAATGGTGGTTCCTGGGGGATCAGCACAGATTGAAAAACAAACAAAGCAGCTACACCATCTGTGGGTTCTTATTATTATGGCCCCAATCCCATAATTCTTTACAAGACACCAGAGGTGGATTTTTGGGTGCTGGGTGAAAATAGGAGGAGACCCATTGGTCTAGATATCTTGCCACATGGAGTTCATTCTTTGTCGTTGCGTGTTTGTTTTGGAAGTTGTACTAAACAGCTCTCGAACTGTGTTCAGCTCCAAAATATGAGAGGCTGCAAATGAGTGCGTAACACATGATCTTTCTTGTCCTTTGAGAAACCTGAATAAGCAGGCTTCCCATAATTACCATATTCAGGCTGTTTCCGAAACAAAATTCCTATGATCATACTAATGGAAGCTTCCTGCAGTTTGCAGTGCAGACATCTCAAGCTATGTCTACACTGACAGTGGCAAATTCGCCGTCGTCAGATCGATTTATCCAGATCAATTGAGCAGAAGTGGAGATTCGCTCAAATGACCCAGAAATCGATGCTACTAATCCATTTCCACCAAAAAGAGTAACATTGTGTCGACAAGAAGGCATTTCCTGTCGGCGCAACAAACTGAAGACACCGCGGTAAGTAGAAGTTAGGCAGTCATTAGGAGATACACAAGCTACTCTACGTAGCTTGCGTATCTTCCGTCAACTGCCGCCGAATTTTGCGGCAAGTGTAGACATAGTCTCAGTCTGCAAAGATACAGGATTCACTGGCCCTGAGGGGATATGTGAGCAATCATGAAATTGTATGCAAGTCCCACAACTATTTGGCAACACATTTTAATCTCACTGAAGGGTTTTGTGAAAGAGGCTTTTCTGAATTTCCCCATCTGAATATTATTCTTCCTTATATGTGCCAAATGTACAAAGCTGTGCATGAGTCTGTCTTTAAGTGATGAGGCATCAGTTATATAAATGATTTCTCAGCAACAGTGTTAGTGCTGTTCTTGTAAAAAATGTAACTGTTGCCTAATAAAACTCCCTAATGATAGTAATAGCACTATACCTCTTTGAAGTGTGGCACAAACAGTAATTAATTAATTTTCATATCAACTATGAGAAGTAGATAGTTAAATGTTATAAAACCCATTTTATAATGGTGGGGAGAAACAGATGTCACGGTAGAAGGCTTACGTGACTTACCTAAGGCCAGACAAGTAAGTTTGTGGCAGAACTAGTACTAGGGAATTCCTGGATTCCAATTCTATTCTCTGTCATACTGCTTCTTGAAGACTGGCTGGAGCTTTGCCTGTGTACTCTGTTGGCTTCAACCACACTGTGTTTTCTCTGATTTCAATGTTTTCACATTCAAAGATTAAAAGGACAGAAGGGACCATTATGATCATCTTGTCTGACCTTCTGTGTAACATAGGTCATAAGACTTCCCTGATGTTACCCCTTTCTGGAATGGCAGCTTTCTATTAAGGCCAAACCTGGTTGTCAAAAATTATAATAATTTACAGTAGCTTATAGTTTGATAGCACTTTTCATCCTGAAGGGTTCCAAAGCATTGCAAGCCATACCGTCACTAGGATATTTTCCCTAAAATGTCCCACTGTTATCACTGGTGTAGCTCTGCCTGTGGTAAGAACAGTGAGAATGCTGCATCTGGGGTTTTAACTACCATGTTACCTAGCCCTGCTCTGCAGCAGTTTTGTCTCTGCTGGCATTTTCATGATTGCTACCATTGATGGAGCTACACTGGTGATAAGAACTGTGAGAAACTTTCTGGGGGAAAAGTTCTAGCGGCGACACAGCATTTCCTGCTAAATACACAGGTCACACTTGCCCTCTGTTGAAATTCAACCACCTCTGTGTTGAAACATGGCTTACCAATGCATAGTAAAACTGAACAGAATCCTAAAGGGAAAACGGCATCCAACTGCAATAGCGGGGATATTTCTTAAATAGAAAGAATGTAAGTTACAAAGTTGGCATTTAGCCAGGCTGTCACAGTTAATATGCTTGTACATACATAAAATGACCACAGGTGATTAGGGTATTGACTTTGTCTAGTCTAGAAATCTCACTTCCTGTGTCCCTAGCATTATACTGGAGCATCAGTTCAGTAACAACTCAGAAAAAATAGTGCAGAATAACCAACTCCATTTCCTTCAGCACCTAGATTTTCCATGGAGGTCTCCCAACCATCTACTGTCCAGGAAGACACTGCTCATTTTGGGACCGCATGAAATCACAGCTCCAGGTAATATGATTATAGATAGTAATGTGACTTAAGTACAGGTGAGGGCTCCAGCCATTGAGGTTTTGCTTCATTTAGTCCAGATCTTTTAATTCTTTGCCACATTTAGCTGTCCAAAAGGTAAGAATGGAAGCATTCTGAATAAGTCCCAGGGGCTTCAAAGTGGAAAGAGGCATATGTCAGAGAGAGAGAGAGAAAGCAGAGGTCTGGTTTGTCAGTATGAGAGACCTCAAGCTGAGTGATGGGGAGTTGACATTCCTTCTATTTATTTATAAAATTTGTAACTGTGGAAATTAGCCTTAGAAGATGTAGACCCATTACTATTATTTTTATCGTCCTTCTAAAACATACCCTGAGGCATTCCTGGAGATTGAATCCCATTGTACTTTGCAATAAGCCCGTAATTGATTATGCCATGCAGCTTTAATATGGATTGAAGAAATGGAATCCAGAGTAAATACATTCAAAATTTTGCTAGCAGGCCGAATTTAAAACTGATTTTCTGAACCTACCAGGATTATTCCTCCTCATCTAATGGTTTAATTTGAGCTAGCCACCCTGAGAGGTGCAGTATGTGAGGTAAGTCTAGCCTGGCTGCTCCCTGAGCTTCTTTAAAGAAGTTTATCCTGTATATTGCACCTGTAAGTTTGTGAAGATAAAATTAAACTAAAAAATTATATGTTATGGACCAATAAATAATCCTGATGCTTGCGTAGGTCCTGCCTGGTGCTTCCCAGTGTAATGCTGCAGTCACCTGTCACTAATACTATCAGCTGTGAGTTTGTTGATTCACTTCATTTCTGAAAAACAAGCAAATTATACCATATTTCTGCACATGCAGGGGACAGAACTAGAGGGTTACAGTTTGCCTTTATGATCTCAGCTTGAAAAGAGCTTTCAAGGCTCCAGGTGGCTAGATTAATTTCCATAGGTGGATGTTTCAATCTCACTTATTGATAGAATTCCAGAAACTTGTTCATCTTGCTCATTAATGGTTTCTTCTCTTCCTTTCTTTAGAATGGTCTTTCCTTTCTCCCAGTTTCTGAGGTCCCATATTCTGTACTTTGACATGCAAAATGTCTCCCACTGATTTCAGATAATTTGATATCTTATAGTGAGCTAAATTGCAGACCTGGCAGAAATTGAAGTCCTCTAAGGTGGGTAAGTTGCTATCTATGGGCCATTATAAACAAGCTACCCAAGCCCTAGCATATTGGTATAAGCTAATGACATTCTTTTCAGACATGACAGAATTAGCATTATTTTCAAATAATTTTAAACCCTGGATTTGTTTCTTGACTTCAGAGCTCCAAGGCAAAATTTGCCCATTAGAGTCTATCCTAAACAATTGTTTTTTCAGCTCCCAATATGCAGTTATATGAGTAGCTTTCAGGAAACCTTGTCATCAGCTGTGTGTGGTTTTAAAAATGAAAAAACGTGAAGAAGTCTAGTACTTTTAGGTGAGCAAACTTTTTTTTTGCAATCATTTCATGCAGTAGTATGTAAATGTTGATCAGTAACTGAAAATTTGGGTGCTTCCCTGGAGTTAATTAAATGATTAGCTCATGTCTACCCAGAAGTGATACTGTGAAAACGTGTGTGATCAGCACCTGATTGATCTGGTGAAATACCTAGTTTCACAAGTTTTTTTAAAATCTGTGGGTACTGTAATTCTGTGTTCTACATCTCAGTCCAGGCTGAGGCCTAGTGCCGGACTGCAGAGATGACTGCTTGATGTCAAACTGGAGACAACTGAGCTAAATCCTTACATTAGATCCAATGTATGAGGACAGTTTTTAGCTCAAAATGCCCACAATCAAACAGAAGACAAGAGGCAACAATAAAGTGTGGGGTTGGGGGGCATAGGGGATGAAGGAAATGGAAATAAGAGGTGCATTAACATAGGCCAGCTGTGTGCAGTAGAGTTAGATGGCTTCTTGGCTGGAATTTGATTGGTTGTTTTTTAAAATTGATATAAATAACAAACACACTGTAAATTCCAAGATGAAGGTTATACTAATCTCCTACTCTTCTCCTCTACCCCCCAACTCAACTGAAGTAGGAAATGCTTAGTTAATATCATACAAATAACTTTAATTCTGTTGGCATCCCTCCCTGACCTTTCACCCTGCATCCACTGGAATTTGGCATGTAAGCTATCTATTTCTTTCTCTGGCCATGAAGAGGTTTGTAGCCATAGATACAATAGCTATGTGTCTATGCTAAGTCTTGCCATATGACAATGCTTTTCATTTGAAACCAATGTGTACTTTCAAAGAATTGTCCCAAATGGTTACTCTCAGTATTGCTAACTCCAAGTGTTCAAAAATCATGAGCTTTCATGCATAGATTCCTAGATTATAAAGCCAGAAGAAACCTCTGTGATCATGTTGTCTGACCTCAAATATAACACAGATCTTTTCGGACTTCCCTGAATTAATTCTTGTTTGCACTACAGCATATCTTTTGGAAAAACATTCAGTCTTGATTTAAAATTTTCTAGTGATGGAGAATCCACCACATCCCTTGGTAAATTGTTCCAATGGTTAATTACCCTCACTGTTAAACATTTGCTCCTTCTCATCTCAATTTTTCTAGCTTCAACTTCCAGCCATTAAATCTTGGTATACCTTTATCTGCTACCTTGAAGAGCCGTCTTCAAATTGTCAAATTTCTGTTCTTCATGTAGGTACTTAAAGATTGTGATCAAGTCACCATCTTAGCTTCTCTATGATAAGCTAAATAGACTGAGCTCCTTGAGTCTATCACTAGTAAGGCATGTTTTTCAATCCTTTAATCATTCCCATGGTTCTTCTCTGAATCCTCTCCAATTTATCGTCATCCTTCTTGAAATGTGGACATCAGAACTGTATATAGTATTCCTGCAGCAGTCACACCAGTGCCAACTACAGAGGTAATAATATAACCTCCATACTCTTACTTGAGATTCTCCTGTTTATACACCCCAGGATTGCATAAGCCCTTTTTGCTATACCAAACAATAAACGTTGGTTTCTTTTCTTTTTCCTTCTCATTTTTTGGCCTGTAGGGTGTACTTAGGTCACATTTTCAAGCTTTTTGCTACAACCATAAGGATAAAAACATATTTTTTAAATGAAACTGAGATCCTCATTTAATCACCTGACTCCAGGAGCTCAGGGCCTAAGAGAAAATACTGAATACTGTGACACTTACAATAAAATTGTGAAGCCTGCCAACACTGTAGCTGATATGTGGCCACTTCAGGGGAACAGTTGTAACATTTTCTCCTAATAAAATGTCAGAAAATATCATTCACCATGTACAAATACACAATTTATATATTATAAATCACACGTGTACTAATCCTTTCTCTTCAGGTTATTGTGTATGGTCCTAAAAGAGGCATCTGTCACTTGCTGTGTTATGAAGACAAGTTCATTTGTACACCACCATAGCATTTTAATCAATCTGTTTATCAACAAGCGTAAGTTAAATCTAGTTAGCCCAATTCTCAATTTTCAGAGATGCCAGTGCAATTAACATATGCATTGCTTGTGTTGTTTGCAGGTTTAATTAGTCTGGCAAGGGAGAGGTGTTGGTTTGAGTGATACAGGGACAAAGTTAAGTTAAATTTGTTGTATAGGCTTCTGATAAAAATTCAAATATTGGTAAGCGGTGAACATATTTCTCTACGCTGAGATTTATTTATTAATTTAGAAAGTATTAACAGGTTTACGGATCCCTGCCATGTAAATATCAGAAACAAAACAATAATCATTGCATCAGTGAGCTTTTGTTTAAAGAAACATATAGTGATATAGTCATCCGATCTCTTTACTTAATAAGGTTTTTTTCACTCTGTATCACAGAGGGATACATCATTACAGCACCCCTGACACATCATGGTTTTAGACTGACTATTTCAAAATCTTAATTGCTCTTAACAAATAAAAAGTATCAAGCTAAATAGGGCTAGAAAAGCAAAATAAAATAAAATAAAATTAAGAAGTTAACAGCCTTTAGTTTATTTATAGAAAACTTCCTCTTTAGCAGAGGTGGTTAGTGTTTGCAAACTTCCTGTGTGGCCATTCGATCTGTGTGTGTTTTGTACTCTCTTAGTAGAAGTGAAAACCAGGAAGCCTGCATAAAAGTGAAATACTGAAACAAGCAGACCTGTGGAGAGAAATCTGGGCCCTGGCACATCATGTTTACTGGGGCCCAGCCCTCTCCCACTTCACTTTATTTATACAGAGGTTACAGAGTGTGGGGAGGGGATGAGGTTGGGGCACCAGTACAATTGTCCCCCCTTTTCCCTCCTCTCATTAGTGCTGGAAAGAAGTTCCAAGGCAAGAACTGATTAAACTAGGAGCGTGTGCAAAAATTTAAATGTGACCCCTTTTGGAGGCCGCCCCGCGGAGCTCACTCATTCCGTCCCTGTCCCCACCCCCTTGCCCCTGGCGGGGCTCGCTCTTCCCTTCCATCCCCCTCCCCAGCCCTGGCAGGAGATCACTCTCCCCCACCCACTCCATGGCCTCAAGACTGGAGGAGTTCTGTGCCCCCGATGATAGTGAGGGGGGCATGCCCCTGCTTGCTCCCCCTTGTGCATGCCCTTGGATTAAACTATTGCAGTGTATTTGCTAGTGCCTGCCGTGCTTGTGTAATCCAGACCAGGATTCAGGATTCACAAGTTGTCCCTTATGTGGTGATGGTAGGCTGCAAGAACTGTATCAGTTTGGGAGTGCGAAAGCCAGAGAGAACTACTGGCTCTGTCTATCTCTGGCAGTCCTAGTAAAGAATTCCTTTTATTTTTATTATAACCAAGTCCTATCTTATATTTACCATGAGCAAAATTAAAAGATGAGTATCTCCATTTTTCTCTTTCTTTCTCTCTCCCCTTTTTTCTCTCTCAGGACTGTAGACTTTTAGGACTACATTGTTGTATGTTTTAAAATCTAAGACTTTTGTAATAATGTTCCTCACCATAATAAGTGATGGACATGATTTCTTCACCTTCACTGATCTTTCCAAGGTGTCTCCTCTTTAGTAAGTGGCTTAATTAGAGCCGCTCAAAAAAAATGACATTTTTTGATGGGACATTTTGTTTTTTGATGGGAAATTTGAAATACATTTTATTTTCGCTTCCACGATGTTTTGTTTGTTGTTTGATGGAAAAAACTTGAAGCTTTTCAGTTGCCGAAAGCAGAAAACCTTTACCAAAAATTAGAACTTTTTTTGGTTTTTGCTAGACAAACTGGTAAAACTTTGAATGAAATGAAAAATCTCCATCAAAATTTTCGGGGGAGAGAAGAGAGCCATTTTCTGTGTAAAAAAAAAAATAATTGTGACAGAAAACATTCAACCGCCTCTAGAAATAATTTTGTGCTCAGAGAAGTAAAGTGAAAAGCGTTATTATTCCTCAAAAAATTGGTGTGCTAGCCACTAGTTTGTTTTGTAAGTTATGAGGTCTTGTAGGTCTTGTGGAGATTAGCTTTTTCTCCCCACCCTTTTCTAACCAATGGTTGCAACAGTGGAATCTAAGGTAAGGCACTGTTAGCTCAGCATTTTAACCATCATCTAGGGATAGACAGCATGCTTATTAAAACATCATCAATGGGTGTACATTAGTAGTTCCATGGTTCTTACCAGCAGTGGAGCTGCACCAATGCTAGCACAACTGGGGTGTGTGTGAGTGAGTGAGAGAGAAAGAGGTTTTAGGAGAAGAGGTTCATGTAAAGAACCCTGAACGAGAACTAAAACCAAAAGGTCAGAATGCAAGATGAATTTTTGGAAGATGTGAGTGTTTTGGTGGCTATGCAGAACCCTTGCCATGATGGCTTTTTTTGCAAGAAGGAGAATTTGTGAGTTGGCAGTCAGGAACATAGCAGGATTGTTTTTCATAAACTGAAAGTGAATTTAAATGGCATACCATAAACCAAAAGTTTGCTTCACTACTCCATGCAGTGAATAGATCTGCATTGGGACAATGTGTTGGGTTTAGATCCCTTTGCACAGCTGTAGTATGAGGCAGTGAAAGAGCATTTTGTAGAATCCTCTGTGTGATGCTTACTGACACTTATTGAGTTTCTAAAGGGTTGGATTGCAGATTCCTGCAGATTCCTTTTCTAGCATAATGTGTTGGTGCCTATTACTGAAGTGGAAGATCTTCCCCTTCCCCCTCATCTTTACAGCATGAGAGAAAAAAAGGGGGAGGGGGGGAATGGGCAAAACCCCCTATGCTAAAACAAAAAATGTTTAAATAATTGCAATATTTTCATGTGACTGATATGTTGGTTTGAAAATAAACACCGTTTTCTCACTTAAAATGCCCCCAAAGAGCAGCTGTATTCATTTATAAAGTTATTTGGTCCTCCCCCACCTTCTTATTCCACCTCCTAGCTCCCACAAAAAAAAAAAACTAAAAAAAAACCCCCTATCTCTGTCAAGTCTACAGAAAGGCAGAGGGTGAAGCTGGGAAATGATGGCTACCCACTTTCCCCTGCCCTTATATACATCCACAATATTCCAAGTTGGTAACATAATTTACTCTACCTGTCAGGATTTATGAATCATTAACTTGCCAGTGGACGGAGATGTTTCTGAATATGGCAGTTGCTTCTTATTTTGAGACACGCTGATGGAAAATGGACGTTCTAACCATTGTTCCAGATGAGCTAAATATATATAATGCATACAGCAATGTTGAACATTATTTGGGTTGAAAAGTCAAGCACTCTAAAATTAGGAAATGCCTGACTTAGTTGGAAGTGCAGACTTAGTTCTGTCCTCTTATGCAGCCATCCTGTACCCTGAGTGAGGCAGCGATCCAGTGGAAAGAAAAGGAAGTGATCATGCAGCGAAGATAGTATCATAATGCACACACACAAGGGAGCAAAGCTCAGGCTGCACAAGCAACCTTAAGCCTGGCATTTCCTAACTTTTATGTGCTTGATGTTGCAACCTCAATAATGTTATTTTAACACAATTTTTTGTATGTAATTTCTTTGTTTATTAAAGAAAGACGGGGGAAAATACATTTTTATTATGCACACTGTAAAACCCACCTATCAGGTATCATCAGTAGAGTTTTGAACCCTACCATTAGGTACTGTAGCGCAGGCTTCTGCCACGTAAGCTATTGGAGAGATAGGTGGGTGAGGTGATCTCTTTTATAAGACCAACTTCTGTTGGTGAGAGAAAGAGAGAAGCTTTCCAGCTTACACAGAGCTTCCTTAGGTTTGGGAAACCAACAGAAGAGTTTCCCAGTCCAGAAGAAGAACTGCTTGAAAGCTTGTCTCTTCACCAACAGAAATTGGCCTAATAAAAGATATTACCTCCTCCCCTCCTCATTTGTCTCTCTTATTTCTTGGGACCAACACAGATACAACAAAACTGCATACTTAAGCTATTGGACTAACTGCATTAGCTGTAGAGCTGGTCTCAAAATTTGGGGAAGCTTGGGCTGTTGCGGGGGTGGTGTTTGGAAATTTTGTACTTAGCAAAAAAGTAAAATGTCTATTTAGAAACACTGCCACAGTGCCTCAGGGAAGTTATACTTCAGATTCCTCTTGCTCCCATTCTTCTCTATGGGTTGGGCTCCATCTCCGATGATGCACTACTGCCTTCCTTCTTGCTGAGTCATTGCAGGGGCTTTAAAATGTTTGCATGTGTAGGTATTGTTTTGGCAGGCTGCCAACATTCCCTTGAGGCACACAAGTGACAAGAAGAACATAATGATTTTGAAGAATTTATGATATGTGATGCTGCTCATCTGAGTCTGACAAATCTGTTTTTGTGTGTGAGAGCGGTCTTCCTGGCCCTTCCACCACAGCCTGCAAGCCAACATCTTTGAGGCTTTCTGCAGTTAACTAGAGCACTTTTAGGTGAGTGGAGACAATTAAGCCTTGAGCCTGCAAATGCTTATATATGTGCGTGACTATATTCACTTGAGCACAGTTAAGGAAATACATAAGTGTTTGCAGGATCAGTTCCTTAAGTTGTAAAGTGAATAGGCAAAGGTGAGATGTGAACTACCATCAGGCAAAAGCAAGCTCTAACTTCCTGTATCACCCAAACTTAGAATTTGATAAACTAAAGATGCAATCGGGAGCACTTCAGTATTTTCCCAGGCCAAAAATAAAGAAAGAATATAAAAAATTAAGAGACAGCTGTAAAGACTTATTCATAGCCACTGCTAGAAACCTTTTTCAAATGTTGTACCGTGCATATTTAAATAGAATGCATGAATGAAGCCTGGAAAGCCAGGTAATTTTACATGAAGAATAATTTTTTAAAAAAAGTTAGAAAGTGGAAATTGAGAACTAAGTTTCCACAAACAACCATAATATGCCATAATGTGCACACTAGCCATGTGACTCCAATTGTTGTCTGTGCTAAAGTATTTACGTCCTTTTGCATTTTTTGTCCCCTTCTCTTTAAAACACGTGCATCAGCCCTCGGGAAATTACTGTGTCCGCAGACAGCTCTGAATGTTTCTAAGCACCCACATGGGAACTTGCAGAGTTTATAACACTTGCTAATGCCTTATGAGCTCCGAAGAGATAAAGCTAGACCTATGAACCAGTTTTAAAAGGAGATAAGTATGTAAAATAGTCTTTTTTAGGCTAGATGAAGAAATGGCAGCAAGTTGGTTCAGTGACTTCCCAAAGGCCACCCAGAAAGTTCGTGGTAGAATTGAACTTTAAATTCAGAAGTCCTATGTCTCAGACCTGCACTTCAGGCCATGCTACCTTTCAGCTAACTGGCTAGGGCACCCCATACACCTATAAACTAGATCACACACATTCTTTAATAAGTTTGCACAACGAGAAACTAGTATGTGTGGCACATAAGAAGCCCTAAAAGGTCTGTTTCTTGGTGGACAGGCAGAGTTAAGGCAGATTTCCTTTCCTGATGCCTTTTGGAACAGCTCATTTCAATGGAAGTGCAGTGAGGCAATAATGGAAAGTAAATACTCTTTACCCTTTAACACCCTTGTTATCTGGAATACCAATATTCTGAGTTCTGAAGAACACAGAGCAATAGTGTAAATCTAATCAATTCAGATCTGAAAAATATTCTGCCATCTATTCTCACTGTGCCTTTCACAAAGTTAGAGACATGAGGAATAGATATGAAACGTGAGGAATACATATGAAATTTTAATGGGAAATTGTCAGCCAGAAGAAATTCGAACTCAAATTAACTTTTCATGATTTATTCTGTTTGTTTCACATTTTGAACTTCACTGGCTGGGACAGTGACATTAGCAGTCTGGTCTGTTTCTAGTCAATTTCATTTCCAGGTACTTAGACTCTTTACTTTCCCACACTTCAGGAGATTTTATCTTTTTACAGTATCACAATTACAGAATTACAATCCCAAACGTTCAAAAATCATAAGACACCTCCCTCTCCCAAAATATCACAAGATTAACTTAAAAGTAATTAAAAATAATAAAATGTGAGTTCTTCTTATTTGCCTTTTGGTTTTTGAGTTGTTAGAGTTCACATTTTCAACTTTTCCCACCAACCATGAGAGCTTGGAAACCTTTTTTGTTTTTTAAATGAAAGCTGAGAGTCTGTGCATTCACATGACTCCTGAAGCTGGGGCTTTTCGTATAAAACCAACTATCCCAAACTTTGCAATAAAATCACAAGAATTGGCAACATTGGAGGGGGTTGTTTTGCTTAATCCATCCTGCTTTCACCAAAAGTAGAAATTAGTGCAAACATTTTTGTTCAGTTGGGTTTGGTTAAAAAAAAATGCTATATTTTAAAAAACCCATAAAATATTTACTTAATCTACTTGCCTGGGTCCCTTTAAATTCTGGGCTAAAATGTACTGTATATCTTTGCTTGTTCCTCTTGTGTTAGTCTGTTATTCTCTTCGTCACTTCACTTTTTCTATGACTGTTAGAATCCTTTCTATGCCTGAGGCCTCAAGCATCAGGTCAGGTCCAAACTTCCCCACATTCTGGTGCTGCTTGGATTAAGGGTTTCGTTTGGGGCCCATTTCTAGTCTGATACATCAAGACCTTGGACAAACAAGGTACTAAACACATGCCAAAATTTAATCATGTGAGTAGTCCCATTGACTTTGGTGTAGTATAATGTACACACATCTGCTGGTGGGGAATGCTTCATCTCCTATCTCCTCATTTTCTATCATTAGCCAATGGGTATTGCATATACTGTGTATGTCAGACGTATCTATCCCAGAAGCATAGAAGCAGTTACCTCCTCCTAATTTTTTTTCCCTAAAGATGTAGTCTTAGCTGCTCTTCATTGCCATTTGCCACTTGATATGTATCAAGTCAAGTCTTTGAGCAAAGAGAATCCTGCTGATATAATTTGTTTTTTTAAATGGTGCAAACTCAAAGAGGTAGTTCTTCCTTTACTCTCTGATGCGGGATGCATGTATGCTGTGCAACATGCTCAACGTTCTCCCTCTTACCACTGTTGTTAACTAAATTTGTTGGCTTTTGAAAAGAATGAACTGGTGTTGAGATTTTTGAGCTCTTGTTCTTATTTTTTTGAGCTGGTGGATTTTGTATTTGCTGGAGCGGGGAAAACAGCCCAATTTGATGAAAGGGGTCTATTTTAGATCTATTTCTTTTCTACACATCAGATTGTAATTCACTGGTACATTTATGAGATCTTTATTAAGACAGGCCAGATCTATTTTTCATTTGCTTTAAATTGTTTATGCCCTTTTTAGAGTGCACTGTAGCCTCAGCACTGAATTTTCTGTTATCTGCCTGAGGACGAAGCATCATGTGTTAAAAAGTACATGAAGATCCTATTCTGTTGCATGCTCTGCTATTTATAAAATGAGAAGTGTAAGGAGGAAAGACAGACATGGAATAGATCAAGTTATACATGAATCTTGCTTCTTGGTTGATAATTTGAATCCAGTCCAGGTCAGAAGTACTAAAACTCATTGGCTGCCCTTAGACCGTTAAGTGGTCTACACTATAGGCCAGATTTCCAAAAGAGCTATTTAGGCAACCAAATAAGGGTCAGATTATCAAAAGAGTTCAGAACTCCACTGAGCTCTTCTGAAAATCTGGCCTTGTAGTTTGGTGCTTAAATGGGAGTTGAGTTCTCTTATGAAATGAATGGGTGGTAACAGTCCAGTTTCCAGCGCACAAATACCTATTGTAGTCTCTAACTGGTGGACTGACACTGAAGTGAATTTATTCATAGCAGACTGGTAGCTGGACTTTCAGTGTGAGTGTGTTCTGGATATTATCCTAGCCGATAATTGAATGGAATACTTGTCTGTATACAGCAGTTTTACCAAGAGAATAATACTAATAAAAAAAAGACTCCCTCTGGCTAGGCTGGTAGAAGCTGTGCTGTGCTAAGCTTCTCTCAGATGAAAATTGCTCATTGCAGAATCTTACATCCTAGCCAGCAGCCTCAGCAAAGAGGTCAAAGACTGACAAGGCCTGGAGTTTGAGTTTCCCTCTTTCGCTTCAACCTGGCCCAGCAGATCAGGGCTGAGGTGCACTGGTGAAAAAGTGTGAGTGATGTTTGTACTGCTTGCTAATATTTCCTACTCTGTGAATAACAATAAGACTTCTATGTCCAGTATTTTGTAAATCTGATACCTTTCTCCCGCACTAAAATCAGTATAAAAGTATAAAATGTTCTGCTGACATAGATTTACGGCTATGTGATATTCTCAAGTTTAACTAGTTTTGACTGACAAATCAGATCTAATTTAAACAACAAAATACATGTTATTGATGTTTCTCTGATGTGTTTTTCCTCAAATCTCCTGAGCAACTAAGCAACTATGAATTTTCTTCATGTATAAATGAAAACAGCCTCTGGATTTTTTCCCACCCAGTTCTGCACTTTGTCTTGTCATCTTATTAGAGAGCAGTGCAGCATGGAGTAGAAATATAAAAAAATATCTCTACCCAGGGAGGACACAAAGAGGAGCAGCACAGGATGCTGGATGTCTATCAAATCAGCTAGCTTGGAGGTAGGGAGAAGAAAGGTACATATCCATAGGGCTTTGAGAAGAATAGGCTTGATTACCCACTCAGTTACAGTGGTTTTATATCAGTATACCCTGTTGGCTTCAGTCATGTTAGTCCTGATTTACACCAGTGTAAAGGAGGGAAGAATAGAACCCAGTGTGTTTAAATCCTATCTGAACTGAACCAAGACATTGCCCGTTGTCTACACGGCAATTAGACACCCATAGCTGGCCCATGCCAGCTGACTCGTGCTTACGGGGCTCAGGCTGTAAGGCTGTTTAATTGCAGTGTAGGTGTTTGGGGTTGGGCTGAAGCCTGAGCTCTGGGATCCTCCCGCCTGCAGAGTCCTAGAGCCCGGGCTCCAGCCTGAGCCCCAATGTCTACACTGCAGTTAAACAGCCACTTAGCCAGAGCCCGAGTCAGCTGACACGGGCCAGCCGAGGGTTTTTAACTGCAGTGGAGACATACCCTACAAGGCCTCCAAGAAAAGCTGTGTGTTGGCTCTTGGACTCTCATTTTCCTGTTTCTGCTTCTCTTTTTAATCAATGTGCGATTCATTCAGGCCCTGATTCAGCACTCATCCCTCTTCAGCAAAGCGCTTAGGCACAGCTTACCTTTCTGCTTTGACATCAATGGATTGAAGTATGTGCATACAAGCTCTGCATGTGTTTAAATGCTTTGCCGGATTCGGGTCCATGAGAGGGGAGGTGAGTACTGCTCATGAAAAACAAATGATGCAATCCCTTTTTCTTTCAACTACTGTATAATAGCTTTGATTCACAGGAAAAGAAGGAAGGAAATATCTACTTGGGAGTGGTATACGTGGAGGGTATGGGAGCATCTGAGACAGGTCGGGTGTGCGGCTGGGTCACCATTCTCCAGGCACCATCTTGTGGCCGAGATGTTCACACAGGTCCCTCACTCTGCTGCCTTTCTTCAGAGGCCCTTGGGAGCAGCATACGGTCCTTCTCAGAGCCCTCACCAGACCTTCCCTGAAATTGGGTCAATAGCCCAAAGCAATTCAAAATAGTCCTCAGTGTCCCAAACACCCCATCCATCACAGAAGCCCCATAGTTATACCCATCTTCAATGCGTCTGTCATCCACAGAGACCTTGTTCTGCTCGGCAGAATTCTAGCCTTGTGGCTTCCTTCCGCTGTTCACCCCCCCCCCCCACCCCTACCCCCCTGCTTCCTGCTGCCTTTTATATTTGAATGACCTGATTCCCCTCAGGTGGGGCTCATCTTGTAATCAGGGCTGTCTTAGCCCCAGGCTCTCCAGACCACAGCAAGACACCTTGTTCAGGGCGCGTTATCTAAGACCTGTAAATCTTTCACCTCATCCTGCCTAGCAGCAGTAGGACTCATGCTTCCCAAGGCCAATGAACATAGTAGTTGGTCCAGCATTCAGTTATTTACGGGGCTTTTTTCTCTTTCTGGTTCACTGCAGTATATCATGGAGGCACATCAGAAATAACTATGCACTGGTCTGGGGACAGAATAGTACACAGGGCCAATGAGATCCCTTTCACTTGATCCATGGAGCACAGGTGGTGTATGGTTCCATCTCCTGTGGAAGGAGGGAATCGGGACAGTCATGTCTTCTGTGAGTCTGTGTCCAATACACTGAGTGGAACTTGGAAGTAACTTCAGGAGAGACTGCTCACTTGCTCCCCTAGCCAGGGCACCAGCACAGTTATTGTGGCCAGCAAATAGAGGAGGGAGTGGGTTAGATTAAGATTATGTAAAGGATCACGTTCATGGCACAGGAGTATGTGAGGCAGTAAATGGTGCTTGTTGGCAAAGTACTGCTGACGTTGGCTGGAGTGGCATAAACCTTATTCTTGTTGTACAATAAAAGAAAATATTCCATAGATGGCATAATAAGGAGGAAATACAAGGTACATCTTGCTTTTTGAAGGGTTGGAAATTCTGGGCTGCTGTCTTCTCAGAATCCTGGGTGGTGAGAGCTTAGGTGAACCATTGTTCAAGGGCAGATTTTAAAAGCAAATAATGTCTTGAGAGAGAGGTCTGTGTGGAAATGGTGAATGGGAACAAATAGAGTCAGAGGATAATATTGTTTGAGTAAGGAGGATAATGTTTGCTTTATTCTTCTGGGCTTTAATTGGCTGACATCTTTTTCCTCCAATAAAGCAGTCACATATACCAAAAAAATCAGAGAGATGTGATATGACATTAGATATTCAAAATTCAGACTGTGTTGTCCAGTTTTGATAGGACAAGCTAGGGCACGTGGTATTTTTCTGCTCATTATTGGATGAGTGTAACTCTTAGAATCTGGTTCCACTGCAAATGCTTTTGTTTACTAATTCAAAACTCAGTTTTGGAAGCATTTTATTCTTCAATATTTGCTTAAAATGTGCTTTCCTTGAACATTCCCACCACTAAGTGTGTTCGCAAGATTATTATTCATAGAAAGTGAACACAACGGGCAGATTTATACTTTAAGCCTGATAGGTATGAAAGTTTCTCCTGGTGTTTATATTGTAAAAAGCTTAAGGGCAGAGACCCTCTCTTTTGCTATGTTTGTACAGTGCCTAGCACAATGGAACATGTTAACCCCCATCTCAGCAGGGGTTCCTATGTGCTATCATAATACAAATAATTGGTAGTAATAGTACAATACACAAGACCTTTATAAACTGGAGATTGGGCTAGACAAACCTGGAAAAGGAGGGATAATTTCTGCCCTACACCCATCTCCGTGCTTTCAGAATTAACAACTGTGCTGCATCATCACTGGAGTCGGTCCACAATGTTTAATTACAGTTCCAACTAGCTCCTTAAAGATTTCATGATACAGCAGGTCATTAGCAATAACGTTCTGCCTTTGCATTGCTCTGCATCACTAAGCTACGGTGAGCATTTTCCAGGATTAACTTTGCTCTGCTTCTCAATTGGTGTTGATGGGTTTAGCAAGACTTTTTTTTAGCCAGTGTGGAGAAACTAATGCTCTTAGTTCTTGAGCTTTTTAACAAGTGCAGGAGGCCAGATCATCCCCTCCTGTTTTTGCCACAGAGGGGATGTAGCTAGTGGAAAACCCACTAATGCAGCTTGAAATCTGTTGGAGGAAAGAGAATTGAGTCTAAATTACATCAGCCTCCATCACTTCAGTTCCCCCCATGCACAATCTGCATGTCTGTGGCTGGGCAGCTGTGGATGGGTGGGAAGGAATCATAGAAGATTAGGGTTGGAAGGAACCTCAGGAAGTTATCTAGTCCAACCTCCTGCTCAAAGCAGGACCCACCCCAACTAAATCATCCCAGCCAGGGCTTTATCAAGTCAGGCCTTAAAAACTTCTAAGGATGGAGATTCCACCACCTCCATAGGTATGCCTATGGGGAAAGATGCTCAAGGCAGCATCTGTCGCAGCAAGCCTGGAGGAATACCCAGGATGGTGTCAGTGTCTGAATGGCGAGCAGATTAACAAGAAAACTCATGATTCACAATGAATTAATCTCTAGTGAAGACATCAATAGGGCTGGAAGGCTCCGCTCTTTGTAGGGAGGCAAATCTCATCCCTTCCCTTACCAGATCATTAAGCAAAGTCTACAACGAAAAATTCTGCAACTTCACAAAAATATCTTCACCCTCGTCCCCCACCCAGGGCATAATACAGCACAGAATAGAGTGACCAGACATCCTGATTTTATAGGGACAGTCCCGATTTTGGGGCTTTGTCTAATATAGGTGGCTATTACCTCTCACCGTCTGTCCCGATTTTTCACACTTGCTATCTGGTCACCCTAATTCAGGGCGAGTAGCCACAGATCTATACTGTAAGGCAGGGGTCAGCAACCTTTTCGACGTGGCATGTCACGTCTTCCCCCCATCCCCCTTGCCCCTGTCCCTGGGGCCATGGGCCCAGCTCCCTGACTAGGAGTCGCTCCCGGCCTCAAGAAGCTCCCCCACCCGGCCCTACCCCTCTCTCAGCACTAGGCCCACATGACGTCATGTGGGAGGGGGCGGGGCCAGGAGAGGGGAGCAGTGCAACTCCAGCCTGGGCCCTGCTGGGCCCACATGGGAGAGGGGCGGGGCCAGAAGGGGGAGCGGCGAGTGCCACTCAGAATCATCAAGTTGCCGACCCCTGTTGTAAGGGTTTGTCTACAGTAGTGGTTCCCAGCCTTTTCTCTGCTGCAGCACACCTTGAGCTCCAGGGGCTCCTCTCCTCACCCCCAGACAGTGACTGCAGAAGGGGAGCGGAGGGGCAGAGGAGCCAACCCATTGTTCATACAGGAGGGGAGGAGGGAAGAGAGGGAGATTGAAATCTGATTGGTTGCTCCACCCCTGCAGTAGGTGGGGCAGTGAGGCAGACGGCCAATTGTTCTCACGTACTTTTTCAAAAAATTCCGCAGCACACCTGTTCAGCCCTGATGGCACATCAGTGTGTCGTGAGTAGCACACCAGTTGGGAAACACTGGTCTACAGTGCAGAGACTATACTGGCATAGTTATGTTAGCATAGCTCCATAGTGTAGATGCAGCCTATATCAACAGAAGGATGAAGGAGGTTTTCTGGTGGTGTCAGAACACGACTTCCCCAAAGCGCATTAGTGACATCAACAGAAGCACTCTTCCATCAGCATAACTGTATCTACACTGGGGGTCATGTCAACATAGCTATGTCCATCAGGGGTGTGGTTTCTTCATACTCCTGACCAACATAGCTATGCCAATAAAACTTCCAAGTGTAGTCCAAGCTAAAAGGAAGCACCACAGTGAAGCAAAAATAAAACCCATCTTTATGTCTTTGTCCATTGGCATTGTTACTGAATGCAACAGAACTAGATTGCTATATAGACTGCCACTTTAATGGTTTGAAAGGAGTGTTCAACCTGCATCTGAGAACTGACGTGGGTAAAAATCAGACGTGATTTTGATCATCCAAAACCTTGGTGAGTCTGAGTTTAGAGTTGCAAATTCACAGTTTGGCTCCTGATTCTGTTTTATCCAAACCCAAAAGTTCAGGAAGCAGGGTATAGGTTTAGACAATGATTTATTTTTTTATGCCTGTTTGGGGACTACATTTTCTTTAAAAAATCCCCTTTTTCCAAATAAACCTTCAGTATCTGAGTCTGTGTGCACACACTCTCCATTTATATTTTTACAAAATCTATTTCTAAAGCTAAAGCTAATCCTCTAGAAAGCTGAGAATGAAACCCAATCCAAAATTGCATACAAACAACTGTCCTCACTGCTCAGCTGTGTGAATGACATGCATGGATTGTGATTAACACATGCTGTTCTCCTTACAGTCTATGCAAAAGTGTCCAGTTACAAAGGGTGTGCAGCTTCATGGAACTGTAATGAAATTATGAAGAGTGTTTGGTTTTTTCCATCCCAGAATTTCTGTGATGCTTACTAGGACAATGAAACACATAAGGATAAGATAAAGGATCCAAAGATATAACACTTTCCAAAGAATTCATTGACTTTAGAGGTTGCTACTGTAGTTAACTCTGCCCTGACCTCAAGTTTCATAGAATTATAGAAATGTAGGGTTAAAAGGGACCTTGAAAAGTCATCCTATCCAGACCCTTGCAACTGAGGCAGGACCAAGTAAACCTAGACCATCCCTCACAGGTGTCTCTCCAACCCCTTCTTAACCCCCTCCCCCCAGTGATTGCAATTCCACAACCTCCCTTGGAAGTCTATTCTAGAGCTTAACCATCTTTAGAGTTAGAAAGATTTTCCTAAATGTCCCTTGCTGCAGATTAAGCCCATTACTTCTTGTCCTATCATCAGTGGACATGGAAAACAATTGACCACGGTCCCCTTTGTAGCAGTCCTTAATATATTTGAAGACTGTTATCAGGTCCCCCGTCAGTCTTCTTTTCTCAAGATGAAGGATGCCCAGTTCTTTTAAGGTTTTCCCAGAGGTCAGGTTTTTAAACCTTTTCTCATTTTTGTTGCCCTCCTCTGGACTCTCACCAGTTTGTCTACATCTTTCCTGAAGTGTGGTGCCCAGAACTGGACACAGTACTCCAGCTGAGGCCTCACCAGTGCTGAGTAGAGCGGGACAGTTACTGCCCGTCTCTTACATACAACACCCCTGCTAATACACCACATAAGGATATTCATCATTTTTGCAACTGCATCACATTGTTGACTGTTGACTATGATTGACTAGGACCCCCACATTTCCATTGTTAGCTTATGAGAATGTCATATTGGACTGTGTCAAAAGCGTAACTAAAATCAAGATATATCATGTCTACTGCTTCCCCCCATCCACTTGGCCAGTAGCCCTGTCAACGTTTACTGATCAGCCAGTGAGAATTTTTCTTTTGATGATTGTAATACTTCTAATTCTGTAACTCCCAATTGGAGTTTGCCAGCTCCTGCAATGCTGGACTGAGCCTCTAGGAGTCCTACCTTACGGACTACAACAGTAGAGGCTACCAGAGCCTTCTAACACCGTTTCCCAGCATGCCTGGAGGCAGGGGTGGGATTGAGGGATCAGAATGGACTAGAAACTCCTGCTGCGGCCAAAAGGGTGGCTTCTGGGTGGGGGTATATGGACAAGCAGTTTGCTAGGCCAAGGATGAACCAGGGCTGCTCAGCCCCTCATTGGGCAGGGACAGCCTGAGTCAGAGACAAAGAGAGACTAGGATTAGCCTTGGTCTACACTATAGTGTTAGATCAACGCAAAGCAGCTTACGTCGACCTAACAATGTAAGTGTCTACATTAAAATTTTGCTCCTGCCAATGTAACTGCCCTGCCATGTCGACATAACTCCACCTCCATGAGAGGTGTAGAGTCAATGTTGATGTAGTTAGGTCAGTGCATTGTCAGTATAGACACTGAGTTGCTTACATCAACTGTTACTGGCTTTCAGAAGCTGCCCTACAATGCCCCACGCTGACAGTACAGTCGGTACAACCGCTCGGGGTAAGGACGTGCACCGTCAACACAAGGAGCGTAGCATGGACATGCAAAAGCAATTTAAATTACTGCAGCGGCTGTATGCCAATGTTACTTAGGTCGACATCATTTTGTAGTGTAAACATGTTTCAGTTTTCATCTTCGAGTTTGGAGCTGAGAGGGAAACAGAACAGCTCAGGGAGTCTCTCATTAACTTCCCTCCCCACAAAGGACATCTTTGAACTGCTATGGGATCTAGTGCATAGGTCAGGCAGTTCCAGCCCTGTGGAGACCAGTGTCCAAAGTGGCAGAGTTCTGAACTGGCACCAGCTACTGAGAGCCAGCTGAGATCTTCACAGGAGTCCAGTCCAGGAGACAGGAGAGGACTCTGCCACACCTAGGGTTGAAGACTGTAAGAAGATCCCTTTCTTCTGTTTAAGGTAGCCAACTTTCACAGCGTTGCAGCACTTCTCTCTGGACTCATCCAGCGTAGCACCTGCCAGAGAGAGAGCTGGGTATTGGGAAGAGTTGTGAGTGTTGAGAGGAGGGGAACTGGTTGAGTTGTTGATGTTTTAGCCCTAGTCTACACTTACCTGGCGATTCGGCGGCAGTTGAAAGGAGTTACGCAAGCTACGCAGAGTAGCTTGCATAACTCCCGTCAACTGCTGTACTTCCCTTCTGCGTGGTGTCTTCACTGCACTGCACCTACAGGAACCGCGTCCCCGTCAACGCAGCGCTACGCCACTTGAGGGAGTGGTTATATAGTGTCAACTTCTGGATCAATTGAGGAGCAAGCACCAGGCAGGAGGCTTAGGCCACACCTCCAGGGAGGGTCTATCTGTTTTGTTGGTTGGGTGTGTTTTTCTCTCAATTCCCTGCAGGTGAGCCATGGGGGAGGAGTTCTGGAATAAAAATAAATTGATAATACACCTTGTATAATGTTTTTTAATCTAGACTTCAAAGCACGTTACAAAAATGATTAAGTATTATTCCTCCCATTTTACAAGTGAAGTAACTGAGCCATGGAAAGGTGAAGTGACTTGCCAAAGGTCACACAGTGAGTCAATAGCAGAGCCAGGAACAGAAGTCAGCTCTACTGACTGCCAAACTTGTGTCCTATTCACTAGACTATATAGAACCAGGCTGTTCCTGCTTCAGCCAGATAGTGTAACTGAAATGTTAAAATTATTTAATGTTTACATTGTGGAATATCTAGAGTCCTCAATCAGGATCAGGGCCCCTTTGTGTTAGGTGTGGACAAACAAATATGAACACATCAGTCACTGTCCTGAAGAGCTTACAATCCAGCTAAGTTTTGTGATAAAACTGTTATTTTTCTAATTTGCCCACGGACTCTTGAGTAGTAACAAGCAGGATCCAAGGAATTGGCATCCTAACCCAGGTAGGTAAATGCACCAAATGGAAAAAAGTAGATCTGTTTCCATTCCCATGGCATTCCATTTTCAAAAGAAAAATTCATGAAATGAACTCTTTGCTACGATTTATTGACAGAACTTCCTCCTCACTTCCAGCCTCCACTGAGTAGGACTAACGGGAAGCAATTGGCTGCTAAAAATTTAAAAATCTCAAAAAATAAAATATTGGTAGAGTATCAGAATTGCATATGGTCATATCCAGACGTGAGTGAAAATCCATTGAGAGTGGCTTGGGCAGCATAGGTAGGTCCAGTATTTTGGGTTAGAAGAAGAGCTGTCACATTAGACATATGCTAAACCTTAACCTCTTTACATTCGCTTTGCAACTATTTTAAAAATATATATATATTTAATTTGAGAGCAAAGTAATGGTGTGGTTATATAACCTTGCTAAGGCCATAACAAAGCTAGGAAATAACAGCTTTGCCTGTTTAGCTTTCCACTGACTTGGAGATTTTGTGTTTGTTAAATCAGACCATCTCTTAGCAGTGACGGAATAACTAATGTAAACTAACTGAGTTTAGACCACTTAAGCAGATGGCCTTGTGCTGTAGCTTTGTCGAATAGAGTACAGTGTGTTTTCCTGTTCCATGGGGATTAAGGCTGTGTTTTCGCGAGTGCTAGATCTGTATCTAATTTTGGATGGGGGTTAAAACCGTGTAAACGGTTAAACACGTGCACAGCGGACTAAGGGGCCAGCCAAATGAATGCTGCATTGCTGTCTGAGATTAATTAAACATCTGTCAAAAGCATTCACTTTTCATAAACTGTCCTTATCTGAGCTAGAAATGTAAGGAGAATGTTTAAAGTATTTTCCTATTTATCAATAATTTTTGTTGCCTCGTGATTTTGGTGGTGGTGGTCCCTAGGCATGATCCATAGGAGCTGGGGTCTGCTAGAACATACAGGGCCAATTCTGTGCCCTGGATGCTGCATAGGAGACATGTAGGTACCATAAATGAGCCACAATGGGTCAAGGGAAAATTACTGTGGTGTAGGAGAAATATAAGTCTAACAATCCAACTCTCTGCATAGGGTGGCTGCAGGGACAAACGAGAGAGGGAAGATCTATTGCTGTAGCACTTGGCAGGATGGAGATTCTGGGTTGCAGAGCAACCTGTACCAGACCTGAGAGAGGCTGCTGTAAGTTAGAGCAGCCCTGAGGCTACTTCTCAGATGAACTGGCACAGCATCTGGACCCACACAAGAGAATATGCAGGGCAATGCCACTCCACTGTTGAAGCAGCGGTGGTCACGCTGAAGTGCCATTGAAGCCCTTTGAAGTGCTGAGGGGTGGGATGGCAACATGCCAGGAGCCTGCAGGCTTGCTTTGAGCTGGTTGGCCTGCAGGCTGGCTGTGCATCATAGATTGTAGGGCTACCATCTGAGCCTTTGCTCATGTCAATTTGAATATGAATACAGTAGCTGAGACTCACTGTTGACTTTGACTTTAATCTATGGACTCAGATCATATTGTGAGGAAAAGCAGGTGCCCAATATGAAAATATATGGCTTTTCTTTCTGTTTTAGCCCATGGCACCATGTAGGCAAACAGCATATTAAGGGATATCCGCAATGGTAACCAAAAGCAATCAAGCTCTTGATTTGCTGGGATTTTTATTTTAATTTATACATTGGAATTGGGCCAATTTTATTCCTTAAGAGTAATCGGTGAGATGAGATCTTTACCTGCATGCCTCTCAGCTTCAGCAATTCCTTTTCCTGATTTTACAGCAATCCTTCACATTCTCCACATCAAAAAGAAACAGATACTTAAATATAGTGAAGTGTCTGATATAAAATAATGTAGGCCATGAAATTCCACTCCTCACTCACCCCTAGCTCCCAAGTAAACCTAGCTATTCCAGCATATGTGGCATGTAATAATACAATGTTCCAAGGTCTTTCCAACAGATACCTTCAATATCTGAAGGTAACTGAAAAATGGAGTGCTGCAGCTTTACCACTGAATTCTTTGGTTAAAGTCAGACCCTCGGTTTTATTTTGACAAAGGTTTCACAGTTGATTTCCTTTTATTCATAACAAAGAAAGGAAAATTAGAGAGTAATCTGTCTTGCATTGAATGTATACAAGTTGCAATGAATTTAAAGGACTATTTGGGACAACCCAGAACTTTGGAATTACAATAGGTATTAATTAGGCAGAAAAGTAACAGGGATGAACTTTGGTTCAGTTTTCAGTTCATGCTAAATACCTCCAATTTTTTTCAAGAGCAACAGAATGGTAACTGAAGGATCAATTTATATTTCACCCCCCACCCACCCATTCCCTGATATTTGCATTTTGAATGGGATACTTATCGTCTATTTTTAGCTAAGAAATACTGTAAGTAGGCTATGCAGGTTGCTTTTAACAATACACAATTATGTGCAATGGCTAAAAGGTCCTGGTAAATGGTTAGATATGCTGGTTCACTTGTGTAAATCTGGAGTTCCTCTGGTTTTGCACCAGCATAACTGAGAATTAGAATCTTCCCATTGATCCCTAGGTGAAAGATTCTGAAATGAATTTGAAGATCTTAGGTCAGTCCCTGGCTGATTCTAGTCCACAACATAAAAGTACCATGTGTAGATTGCCACAATTAATGTAGTCTTTGCTCAGCTGTGGCTGGAGAGTGACATGGAAATTGAAACTGACTCTGTCTTAATTTTAATGTCTAGGCGACCTATCTTTCTAGTTCAAAGGTCCTTGAAACAGCAGGGAGGAGGTCGTATGGCTGTAGTATGGGCTGTTGCTGATCATGGACAGATGGAGGAGTTCGCTTCCACTATTCTCAGCTACCTTAGAATCATGAAATTAAAAACAACAGCCCTAGTGTTTAGCTGGAGGAACAGGGGAGAAGTGGCATTCAGACCTTCCCTTCCAAGTATTTCTGTGAGGATTAATTAGCTGAAATCCCTTGTTTTTCATCTCTTCAGGGAAGTCCACTGGGAATTTATTGCTGAGCCACTAATGAATTTTTAAACTGCCAGGGAGTAATGTAAATAAGTGCGATCCGCATCTGTTACACTACCATTAGTAGGTCAAAATACATGCACAAATGCTGTTGCTTTAAGTGGAGGTAAATCATGAGGTGGGCACAGGGTGTTTATAGAAACCATGCATCACATTGTGGGTTAGAGCAATTAAATTGGAACCCCCTTAACTGCATTTGAAAGAGCTTCCATTCAAAAAATTAGATGATGATTGCAATGTGGTGGCCAGGAGGAGAGTAATTTTTTAAATAGCATTTGACCATCTTTTTTGCAGTTTCTTTGTAGTAAACAGATAAGAATGTTGTATGGCGCCCAAAGTCTGTTGAGGTCATTGGAAAGACAACTGCTTACCACAATGGACTTTGCATCAGGCCCTACATGGAGGAATGTGCGTACACAGTGTATGTTCCAGGGGTGTAACCTGACCATTAGAATTGTTTCAGATGTGACCTCATTTTGTTCCTGTGGTTTAAATACATTATGTGAATATATTCTTTTATAACTGCTGTGGCACCAATTAGGATGCGCCTTACTGAGTTTTATTTACTACCTGGCGTTAATTTAGCCCTTAACCCTTTATTTTTCATTATTGCTATTTTTTTAGCCTTTATGGTCTCTTTTGAAAAAAACTGATCGAATGCTGGGTGTGGTTTTAAGAAAACTTGTCTCCAGAATTATTTTTTTAATTTATGCAGAGGAAAACAAAACACAGAATCATAGACTATAAGGTCAGAAGGGACCATTACAATCATCTAGGCTGATCTCCTGTTCAATGCAGTCCACAGAACTTCACCCACCCACCTCCTGTAATAGACCCCCAACCTAACACTGAGTTATTGAAGTCCTCAAATCATGATTTAAAGACTTCAAGGTACAGAGAATCCACCAGCAAGTGACCTTTGCCCCATGCTACAGAGGAAGGCGAAAACCTCCCAGAGCCTTTGCCAATCTGCTCTGGAGGAAAATTCCTTCCCGACCCCAAATATGATGATCAGCTAAACCCTGAGCATGTGGGCAAGACATTCCTGGTCTTGAATAGACAATCAGTCGCCCCTGAAAACAAACTTCTCTCAAATCAGTTGCTAGGATTGGCATACCAGGTGACTCATCCAGAGTCAATGGAAAGACACCCATTAACTCCAGTGGGCTTTGAATCAAGCCCCAGGATGATAAAATGCTCCCAACTCATCCCACAGCCCTTTCTCCTCCATTAAACACTCCTTAATCTGCAGGTGTTATGTTAACGTCTCAGGGCTGCTTTTTGCTGAAAGAGAGCCTTTTAAAAAAAATTAAAAAGCTAAGTATGCGAGCAATATATAAAGTGGGTTACCCCTCAGTGGTCCAGACTATAACTTTTGAGAGGGCTAGTTACGTGAAAGCTCAGGTTCTCATTCATTTATTCTGCTCTAGAGATACTAAGTTGGAAGGTAGTCTGTCCTGAGTTCAAGATCCCCTTGCTATTAATTTAAAACTGCAATACAGATGCTCATTATAAAATCAGAATAACAGCACATATCTCCCCAGTCCTGTATTCCAACCAACAGTCAGCAAATACGAAGGGCCAAATCCTCAACTGGTGTAACTGTCATAGTTGCATTGACCGTAATTTACAGTAGCTGAGGATTTAACCACATATCTCCTACTCTTCATATTTAGTCCCTCCCAACAAAAAGGAGAAGAAGAAGAAGAAGCAGCAACAAGCTTCAAAGAATGTTCATTCTCAATCGTAAGCAGGTTCTTCCCCCCCCCCCCCCCCCCAGACACAATGTCCTATACAGCTAATAGAGGTACCTTTGAGCGTATAGGTTTTACATTTGGGGCCAGATCTTTCAGAACTCTTTCCAGTATGCACTGTGGCCAGTATCCAGAAAAGGAGGATCTGCTCCTTAATAACCTCAAGAGCTGCTCTAGTTCCACAGAACTTGTAAATTCCTTAGGAGCATTAGCACAAAATGCATTCAAAGTATACATCCTCGGTTGATGGGCTGGACTGCACCCTGAGTGCAAACATAGTATTCTTTTAAACCAGGGGTGGTCAGAATTCATCCTTCGATCCAACATGGTTGATAGAGTTCTGCAATGTGATCCACTCCTGCCCTCATCGCCAATACAGACATGAATCCCATAGAGTTTGTGGATCAGATTCTGATTTCACTTACATTCGTGAAAACTTAGAGTAACTCTATTGGAGCCCGTGAAGTTACTCTGGATTTACACTGATATAATGGAGAACAGAATTTAGCCTTCCAGGTACACAATTTGGCCATTCCTACTTTTAGAGGACACTTGAATAGTGAAAACCTGTAAATCCACATGTAGTGTATAGAAAAAGAGTAGTATGCCTTTAAGTTCTGGATGCTGTTAGAGGGCTTAGAGGGATACCTCCCTAGCTCACTGGTTTCTGGTGATTTCTAAAATCTAAAACACAGTCAGTGCCACAGTGTGTATGCAGCTAGGGCTTGCATGTGTGTTGATATTTATTAAACATAGATATTTGGATCAAATTGTGCCCATATGGTTTCTTATCTTTCTTTCTTTCTTTTTTTTTTTTTGCGAAGGAGCAAAAGACACACCACCATTGATACAGACGGTATGCATTTTACAAACCTTCTAGCAACAGTGCAGCCATTGAGCAAATTGGGGAGCAGATCTTTCTCTCTATGCTGGAGAAAGCATGTAAGAGTAACCATACTGAATGAGACCAAAGAGTCATCTACTCCACTACACTGTGTCTGATAGTAGCCAGTACCAGGTACTTTAGTTGAAAGTACAAGAAATCCTGTAGCAGGCATTATGGAATAACTTGAGAAAAGTTTGGGTAACTCTGTCCTAAACTCCAGCCCTTGTTCTAATACTGGATTATGAATCAGAATGAAGTTCATACCACTTTTTTTTATGGGAAATGTATGCTAGATTCACTTGTAGCGGGGCATGTGCTGGGCGATTGCTGCTGCTAAGTTACTGTTTGTAAATTCACACTGTTTCACTTACAAGTGCTGAATCAGAATATATTTGCCATGACCTGGATAAATCAAATATGTTTTCTGTCTAGATGGAGCTTTCCATGATTCTGTGCATCTGCTTTTGACAAACAAAATACATTCACTAAAACACTGAATTAAAATGCAATACCTTCCAAACATCTAAAAACCCTTTAAATGAGGAAAGTCACTTAATCTCTAGTGCCTCTGTTCCCCATCTGTAAAATGGAGATAATACTTCCCCTTTGCCATTGCTGCCTTGTTTATTTAGATTATAGGTGCTTCAGGACAGGGACTGTCTCCTACTCCGTGTATGTACAGTGCCTAACAGCATGGGGCTCTGGTTTGAGTTGGGGTCCGCAGGAACTTAATAATGGTAATGTTGCTACTATTTTAAATATGCAACAAACAGCAACAAAAGTAGTCATGGTAATTCCACTTCAGAGCTGAGATTTTAATCACACAGAAGCTAAGAAATTCAAATGTGTGATTACCCGATATCGTAAATTGTCTGTCTCATGGGTTAATATCATTTTCTTACTGTATGTAACATTAACCCTAATGGCTTAGGTTCAAATTCTGATCTTGATCAGACAGGCATGACTTCCTTTTCAGTCAGGGGGACTACTCATGGTAATAAATGCTCCACGGTGTTTTGTCAGCAGGATGAGGGCTTCTCTTTCCAAATGTAACTAGCTGAAAAATATAAACTGGATTTTCTACTAGACAAGGGTGACTGGAAGCAAAAGTGAAACTGACTAGTGTGTTTCCATTTTCCACACTGATGAAATATGAAAAGAAAAGAAATGGCATCAACGTTGAAAATGACATTCATTTTTAATAATCTGAGATTGTCAGTAAAACAAGGAAATTTTGTGTTTAATATTATTTTTAATCATATGGTGGCTTTTTAAAAAAGGGTGGAGGAGAGGGAAGGCGCCAATGCATGTATTTAAAAGTGTGATCTTCTATGGCTATCAGAAAGTAAAGGTAAAAGGCAGATATGCATTTATTTATTTATTATCTAATAATTACGCATCCGAATAAAGGCACCATCAACTTGAGAAAGATAGAGCATTGATGCACCAATGCACCACCAACCTGGCTTCATAAGTGCTTATTTGCATATTTAATCATAGTAATAACAGGTGGAATTATTTCAGGATAGATGTCTGGATAAATGTACTCCATACACATTTCAGTTAGTATGAAAAATAATGTGTAGTACCTACACAATATTTTATTTTCCCTCATTTATCACTTGTTTCATCAACTGTTTTTTCATACTGTACTTTGAGGCATTCCTTGCTGAGGACTATGTACTGCACATGCCAAGTTTTAAACTCTTAAATGAAAAGGATTTTCATTATCTGAACACAAAGAAGCATCTGACCATTTTTTTTTCACTAAGTGACAAAAAATTGTCTAATTGGATAGTTCAAAAATAACTAAACGGATTTTATGCAAACCTTCCAAAGACATTAACTTCTAGGCAGAGAACAAGCATGACACACTTCCACCCGGGAGGCTATCTGGGAGGAAAGCAACAAGGCAACCAAAATAGGAGTATAGAAAGAAAGAACCATCTTATCTACAGTGATCAGTATAGTTCTGTAAACCAGTTGGTCATACCTTTTTGTTGATGTAAAGAGTCAGTGTACAAAACTAGTGTGTTATTCATCAGTCATAAATATTCGAATTAGAGGCAGACCAAAGCCACAGACTTTCCATTCCAATCCAGATTTCAAAAACCATCTCTCTCTTCCCTCTCCTCCCATCCTCCACAAAGTTAGAAGTGTTTGTATTGGAGATTTTGGTTAATGCCCATCTCTGATTATAATGTATTTGCATTTCCAAAGCATCTCACATTTGTAGATCTCAAAGCACTTTGCAAACACCAATTAAGGCTCATAAGACCCTTGTGCTGTACAGAAGTATTATCATCTTGATTTTATAGATGGATAAACTGAAGCACAGAGAGATTAAGTACTGGAGCTTGCCCAAGGTCAGAGAAGAAGTCAATGGCAGAGCCAAAAATAGAATTTAGGAGTCAGTCCCTTAATCTACTCAGTCAACCAGACTCCCTCTTTATCAGCCTGTACAGTATTACAAACAGAATTTTAATTGCTTGGCTGGCTTACCACAGTATTTAAGACTGTCCCCATTTCCTTCTACACACTTGGGCTTCACTGACACTGAACTCCAAGTTGATCTGAGAAGGGTTTCACTTGTTCTGCCCTTCAATCATCAGTTTCCTCTTGCTTGTATTCTTAGGTATGGATAAGAGAGGATGAAAGGTTGCTGCGTTAGTCTGAATCTAATCCAAAGCATGTACAAGATGCTGAAGAAAAACTCTGCCTTTTGCTCTGTGCTGTGACTGGCCGTCCTAGCCACTGTAGGTGAGAAATCAGGTGCCTAGGTGTATTTCAGTCTCCTTTCTATTTCAGAACTGTGTGATGCTGGAACCGTGCTTTTGAAAATCTGAGCAGGGCACCACCTTTGGGCTCTAAGAAATACTTTTTCAGTTACAAACAAATATAAACACTGCAGCTTTTTTCAGGGCAAACAGAAGAGACAAAGTTACAATATCCTGGTTCTGGGATTTGCTTTCAATCTTCTTGTCGCACTGCTGCCATTCTTTCCGTCATGAATCACCTCTTTTATATTCCTCAATTTTTCCTCCCATCCACCACTGCTTCAGTAACTACAGCCAAAACAATTGCACTGAACACAAACCTAGTGTGCCAGAGGAAGTACTGTTTGCATGTCTCCTTTTCTTCATTTTGGCCATTTCTGACAACCCAGTTAGGGTTTGCTGAGCACCTGCATGTACAGACTTCAACTGGAGCTATGGGTGCTCAGTACCTCTGAAAATCATACCCTTAAACATTTAATACTGGACCGGTTGGAGTCCCACACTAAACCAGATACATTTCCCAGGTGTTGATCCTATTTTTGCCTTAGTTTGTAAGGGCCTGATCCCGCAAACTTTCATATACATAACTTTACTTTCATGAGTAATTCATCCCTTGGGGAAGTGGGGAGAACCTCAAGGATTTATTGAGTCTGTTTTGTAGCTGATTCAGAGGATGACGTTATCTAGGAAAGAAGGAGCCAGAAGAGATGTGATTTATTCAATTCAGAGAGCTACTCTGGACTGAGTATACAATTGCTGCAGAAATTAAAAGATGATGATATTAATGGGTGGACAAAATAGAAGCATCTTAATAATAGATCAATCTGAAAAAGGATGGAATAGCTAATTCTCTTAGTGTGAAAATGGAAACTATTAAAAAATCCTCTGATGCCACAGCATGTTTTACTTGCATTTCCTGATATGAAACACATCAGGGTTTGGTAGGAGTGATTTTAATTAAGCCAGCCAGAAACTGAAAAGAAAATTAGAAACCCTGTCCAGCAATGGTTAAGAAAAACCTTCTCATCAAAACAGACACATTAATTGAACAGGTTCTGAGTTCTACTTTGATACATGGGGCCAGAAGGGGTGCCTCATGCTTTCTGTGGAATGCTATATTACACGATTTAACTTAGAAGCAGCAGTCTCTCAATTTTATCCTTTATTAGTTGGCAAACATCAATTTCTTCCCTCTACTCCTCTTCCCCCCTTCCTACCCTCCCTGTCTACAATTAAATTTTAAATTAACACAACTCCTTTTTATTTGAAAAAGAAGTACATGGTGATAACATGCAAAAATTTGTGCTGAGGGAGGGACAAAGTGTACAATACATTTTTGTCTGTAGCACCTACAAAAATAGTAGCTCTTAATCTATTTTGGCACTATATGAAGGGTATGGTGGGGTAGTACAGATGGGGAAATAGCTAGATAGCAATGAGTAAATGTGATAAATGTAATTCCAGTGTGGACTGAGGAAGGGCCACAGTACAGACTGCCCGTGTCAATCTTGAATGGTCAGCTTAGCACAGTTTGGGAGGGAAAAGTTATCACATATTGATTATAGTATATTTTTTCTGTGGCTTTTGATTCAGTGAATCACCAGACTCTGAACTGGTTGGTGAGCAGGTTGGTTGGAACTGGTTCCATATTCACGTTTTTTTGGCACTATCTGGTGGATAGATAGTGTCTTTGGGAGAAACTTTGGGGAATATGATTAAGATTAAGCCAGCTGCGCAGAGTGTATGCAGCTGTATACTGCATTGTGGAGGCACTTGGTAACTACTCCACAGTTCCAGAGTTTTGTTTTAAAGCTAGCTTAAAATAGGGCATAAATTACTGTTTTTCTCTAAAAACAGGTGGCCATCTGGTGTGAACTCACACATTACTTTTGATGAATTTTGAATTTTCTGTATAGATTTTGTTTGGTTTCTCTTGATACATTTTTAATAGGAAGTCTTTTGAATGTGGGCTGTGGCTGAAATTTTTCATTGTTGACTGATATCTCTTAAAAAAGAATTGCCTGTCTACACAAACTTTGGCTGAGAGGTGGGTCCTAAGAAGAACGGGTGCAATGGGGAGCATTTTTTTAAACGTTGCATTTAAGAACATTTTTAGCTGTTATTCCTGTTATAGCTGAAAGCTGGTGTTGGGTATGCAAACGTGATTGATGGAGGCCAGTGCATGCAAGCATAATGAGTTGATTAGAGCTGTGTGTACACAAGTCTAGTTGATGGGGTTAGCTAGTCTCAGACCTCAGAGTCTGACTAAATAATTGTCAGGCTAAGGCCCTTTTTTGCACACCTTTACCTAGAAATCATACTGTGATGGGGTGTATGCCCCACAGCGGTAATAAAGGGTTAACATGGAGTCTGAAGGCCCAGTTAGCTCATTCTGTGGCACCTGGAGGGGACATGGCTAACTAAGGAGCTGAGGAGAACCAGTCTGGGTGTTTCCTATAAAGGAAGGACTGCGAGGCCAAAGAGGGAGAACTGAGAGAAGAGAACTGCAGTAGGAAGCGTGTACCCTGTGATGCTCCTGAAGGGCCAGGACAGTAAAGGTGAAGGGGTTCCAGGCTGCTACCAGAGAGGCTAAAAGATACCCAGAGAAGGTCCTTAGCCACAGACTGGGAAAAATTGCAGAAGGAGATGAAACTCCAGGGAGAGGGGACTGGACAGTGCTGCTCCACGACAGACATTTGTAAACAGGCAAAGGTAGGAAGCAGCCTGGGGAACCAGCGAGGGATCATTAGAAACGGGCTCTACTATTTGTCACAAAGCCCCTGGGCTGGAACCCAGAGGAAAGGGCAAGCCTGGCTCCCCCAGCATCCCCTTGCAGGATGGTTGGTTGTCACATTATGGGGTGAAATCCAGACCAGCAAGGAGTTGTGTCACCACCTGCCCTGCAAATGTGGGTGCCTCACAATGCTTTGTGGCTGTAGCTCCCAACCTGGGCCAGGTGGCCCAAGTCCCAGCCACCAGCCGGCCCGAGCCACTGGCCCCAGCCTGCCCCAGCCGCAGGCAACCCAAGCACTGAGCAGCCCCAGTCTCAGAGCACTGAACAGCCCAAGCACCAACCCCAGCCACCCCGAGTCCTGGAGCAACACCTGCCTGCCTGGGCGGGGGCCATGGGGGAAGGGCGGGATGCAGCAGGCGGGGGCGGGGCCTTGGGGTGGAGCATGAGTGAGGCCACTCCTGGCTGTTTGAGAAGGCTCGGCCTTCCCAGACCTATGATACCTGCTGCCCATATCTCTGCCTCAGAGGAGGTTTGATTGGAAAGAGGTCTTAGATGTCTTTATTTTCTAAAAAGCAGCTGGTGTCAGATGCAGCAGGAATATTTTGATCAGTGTGGACAGGGGATGAGCTCTGTGTTGACTGCTTGTTGCTATAGATAGAGTTTAAGCTTATAATTCTTAATTATAGATAAGAGTTTAAGCTTATAATTCTGAAGGTTTGGTGTTTAAAGCAGAGCTCATCGGAACATGCCGGTACCTCAGAATCAAAACATTCGATAGGATCGTGTCAATTTCAACAAAATCGTGAGAAACCTGCCTGGTTTCCTGCCAACTCACCTGCACAGCTCTTCAGCAGCCTGCCTGGTAGACAGGCAAGGAACTGAAGCCTGGAAGCCTTGACTCCAAAGCTTCCAGGCTTGTGGCTCCCATGCATCCCAAGCTTCCAGGTTCCTTGGCTTCAGGGCATTCCACTGGGCAGACTACCCCAGAGCCAGGACTCCCAGGGTTTTCAGGGTCTCAGTTCCTTGTCAGCTTGGAAGCCCTGACTCCCAGGCTCCCCACGCTGCCCAGCTTCTGGCCTGGTGGGCTGCCAGGGTTCTCAGGGAGCCCTGGAAATGTTTTGACAAAGTCCAAACAAAAGGTAGCTTTGACATTTTTCTAAACAAAATGTGGAATTCTCTTTCTGCAGAAAACTTCAAAACTGTGTTCCGTTCCAGAAGGATGATTTTTTTGCAATTTCAGAGTATCCCACAGAACAGGAGTTTCAATTTCTGACTAACTCTAGTTTAAAGCCGTAAATGCTCTGGGTCCCAGGTATCTGTCAGAAGCTCTGTAACCCTACGTAACCTCTTCCTCTTAGGACAAACGAATGGCATGTTAGATTTCAAGGCCAAAGAGTGGGCAAGGGACAGGGACTCTATTTCTTGCTGTGGGACTTTAAAGTGCCTTGCCCTGTGGCCTCCAACCTGTCATGGATTTGATTGGAAAGAGATTGTAGATTTCTTTATTTTCTAAAGCTTATTGCACATCACCATGATTAATTATATTTACTTTGGTCTGGAAAGGCACATAGATACCTTTGATGGCAGATAGGAATTGAACATAATCAATATCAAAGGGCTACGGTATGGTTTCTAGGTCCAGCTGTGTGTGTGTGAGAGAGAGAGAGGATCTTAACTTGAGAATTGCTTAGTAAAACTGGCCAACAATTGATGATTAAACTTTGGCCATAGTCCAGGACTGTGCTCAGACAGCATTCCAAATTGACCCCTTCATTTTTATTGCTCTTATCAATATTATTGATAGGCTACTGGATTTTAAGAGATTTGAATATTAAGAAATATTCAGAGGAATTTTGTTTTCAGTTATAAACTATTTTAAAGTTCAAGATGTTGGGCCTAAAACTGCTTTACAGCGAATGTCCCTCTGCCGCTGTGCTTTACAATACTGAAATGGAGGCTAAAGAGAGAGTGAAACAAACAGCTTTTAGTGGCTAAGCTGGAGGACACAGCAACCTGGAATTGTTTCAAGACCCCTTGGAGTTTTCAGCTGGATTTTCCCTTCAGTAAACGAGAGGGGTCACTAGGTCATGTTTCTTTTTGGCGCAAATGCAGATATGGTCTGTTGCCTCCCTTATACTCTGATAATGTTGTTTTCCTAGTGAGTTTACCATCAATCTGACATACCATTCCATCTTATCTCTATTATAAAATGAGGCATAATGCAAGGGAGGTCTGTTTTTCATTAGTGTTGAACTTGCTGCACAGGAAGTTTCTTTAACACAGTTCATGATGAGGTTAGGAGGAGGTGGAGTTATTAGTTATTACCTCTGTTTCCTCTGCTGGAGTGTGGGCTTCTCTACAGTGCTCTGCCTATTCTCTTGAGGCCTGAGAAGTAATTCTACCACGCTTGTTCACTGAGCCTGAGCCTCTCTTAAGAAGAGACTTCCAGTCATGACAAATTATCAGTGCTGATTTTGTGACATGAACTGTTACCCATTAGGGAATGAGCTGACACCAATAAATTCATTTCACTTACAACCTCACACTGCGTGTGAATTGAAGTTCTAGAGGTGAAAGACATAAATTTACCAGGTGGGAAGATACGCAGCTTCCCCGTAAGACTGTGCCTTTCACCTCTGCTGTGTGCATTGCCTCTGCCAGGCCAGACCAACATTAATTTTGCATAGAGTAGATTTCTCCAGTAATGCGTGTCTCCTTTATGATTTATGCCTGCTCCTAACAGCTGCACAAGCTGCACCATTGCAAAACAAAACTATTGGCTATGTCTTCACCAAAATAAACCCAGCAGAGCCAAATGCAGCCTGCTCATCAGGTGCTTCTTGCATTACAAGATGATAATAATTAGCATTTATGTAGCACTTTCTGCTTTCCAAGCACTTTACAGGCAATAACTAATGAATCCTCCCAATATCCCTTTGAGGCAAGTAAGCAAGTGTTACTTATTAACAGAAAAATAGTTCAGATCTGATTAGGTATGTATGTTAGTCTTTCTGATATATACGTTAGCAATTCTCTCACATTACTCATTTGGTCAAATGGCCAAAAATTTTGATCATTTGCTCAAATGATCATCCCACAGTCATTCGGCCAAACGACTAAAACTTCTAGTATTTGACCAAATGTCTAACATCACTTCCTGACCTCACAAGCCAAAGGCATAAAATTACTACACTTTTCCAGAATGAACTGATGCAAACATAGGTATGTATGTGTAGGGGGAGCAATGGTAAAACCCACAACCCTGAATAATGTTCATGCTAACTTTTTAATATGTGTATTGCAATTGCACCTAAACCACCCCAGGCAGGCTCAGGGCTCCATCGTGTTAGGTGGTACACAAACACAGAGTAAAAAGCAGTCTCTACCCCGAGGAACTGATTGACACATGGCTTTTGTTAGAAAAAAAGAACAATTGTTGTGTGGACACAGCTCAACTCAACGGTCCTGCTGGCTGAGCCTTCTTAAGTTGTAGAAGTGAAGATATGCCTTTCCCAGCCCTTCCTAACATAGCAGTCTCTGAAGACGTATTCTTCTCATGGCTCCTCTAGCTGAGGAGGTTCCTTCTTGTCTTTATCTGCAAGGTCCATACCCTCTCTGCATGGAAGTCTCTCTTGCACACCCACTTCTGCTGTGCTGCCTTTAGGAAATCTAATGGATTTATACTGAAGAGATCAAATATAATATAAAGGTTAAATTTATTTTGTATGTACATGGAGAGAGTTGGTTAGAAAATAGGCTTTTTCTGAAGAAATTTTCAATGGATATATCTCAATGTCTCCTGTCATGGTTGAAGGTGAAGTGGTTATATCATGAGAATGGTTTGTCATGGGGAAACATAGTCCGGGCTGTGGATCCCAGCCCAAAAAAGATCATGAGGAAATCAAACTACAGTTTCCATGAGGCACTGCACTGGGATATCCAAACTCAGATATTTCAGCTTTCAAGAGTTTGGTTTTTTCACTGAAAAATCAAAGTTTCTATGGAAAGCAGAAACTTTTCACACACAAAAAACCCATTTAATAGAAAACCCAGTTCAGTTTTGGCAGAATTTTTTTACCAGACCTAGTAATATATAAACTAGAGCATCACACATTCAGCTGCTTCTGTAGGCCAAGCTGAATTACATTTAATACTTTTGGGGTCTGTTGTATTGAAAATGCAAATATGGGTGTACTGTTGTGGGTTTGTACAGAACTTCTTTAGCAGGAAGACAGGATAATGAAATCTCTGGGAGATATTAGGAACTTCAAAGGATTTTTTAGGGCCATACATGTGAAGTGGATTTCCTAGGAAATACTTATGGGTGAGAAGAATGCAAATAACCCACTTTAAATCCATCCTTTTGAAGCTAAGGCCTTGGGAGAAAAACTGAATGTCTACTGATTACCTGCTCCTGAAAACTCCAGCTCAAAGACCCCCAAACTGTACAAAAGAGGAACTGAACTCTTCAGGAGTGCTAGTTCTGAGCTAAAGTTGTTATGAACTTATGACCACAAAAGAGACCCCATTGTGGGGCTTGAAAAACTTACTTGCCTGAGCCCATATTGGAGACAATTGGGGTGATCTCTGGTAAGCTTATTAGCATCTGTGTAGGTTTTGATACTGTTTTTATGTTTTTTCTGTAGTCTTTTACCTTAAGAATAAAATAGGCTTGCATAGGAAGTGCTGCATGGTAAGTTAGAACTGTTGGCAGTTACACTGTGTACCATCTCAGAAGGTAGAAGTTAACATGCCTGCTTAGGCAGAGTTTCTTTTGCTGGGAATAACACAATGAAGGCAGGGAACTATTCAACCTGGAAATACTCTGGTCAGGTGTAGGGTGACCAGACAGCCTGATATTATCAGGACCATCCCTATCTCCCCCCCTTCCTCCCATAGGACCCTATTACCTCCCACCCTGTCCATACTTTTCACACTTGCTATCTGGTCACCCTAGTCAGGAGGGAGAGAGACCCTTGTCTCCACTCAAGAAAGACAATAGCTAGGGAGCTGGAAGCCTGAGTGTGGGTGGCCTTGTTCAACCATGAAGGGGAAATGCAGGTGCAATTGCCTTGAACTGTGACGCTGTACACTATGTGGTGTTGGGGACTGTGCCTTTTAAGGGCTGAGCTTCCCAGGCAGAAAGTCTGGATGGAGAAATGTGAAGCTCTTGTTATGCATAGCTGCATATGGAAGCAGACACAGAATAGAGCAGAGCTCCGGCAGCACGTTAAGCACTGACTCTGAGTGATCACTGCACACCACATGCCTAGTAAAAGAAAGCAGCATATTAAGATGCTGCCTGTGATATGTATATGCAGCAGCAAGGGGCACCAGAGAGATTCCCTTGCCCCCAGCACCAGATGATAACCCTGTGGGCTGGTTTGATGGAAATCAGGCTTTTCTAGTTTTCACCGAAATCAAAATGATTCTGCCCTTTGATGGCTAGAGTGTTCCCTGACATTTTGGCATTGATTCGATGTGGTGTTCAAAAGTTATTGTGTTGGACAAATAAAGAAATGCCAGCAAGCTGAGCATAGGGCCTTGCTTTGCTCAGCTGACAATCTTATTTTGCAAGGATGTGGTTAAGCGTCACTTTGACCTTCCTATCTATATGAAGCCATTTCCCATAATCTTTGTCTGTCTGTCATCCCAACCTTGTCATCTCCTCAGGGAAGGGACTGTGTCATCTTTTCTGACTGGAAGGGGCCTAGTGCACTGTGGGCTCTACTATAAAAATGTCAGTCTGGAAGGAGAAGGAATGGAAAGTAGGGGGATCTCCATGAGGAGGATCCCTGGGAGGTATTGTGTCCCAGATGCAGCTGAGCCAGAATTCCTCCCTTACTCAGGAGAGGAGTAACTTTATTCTGGTCCTTAACCCGGTACAGCACATTCCTCACCCTCAGTCCCAGCTAGTTCTTCTGGCCGGTGCATGGCTCTGCCTTTCCACTTCCTCACTCACTTGCTTACCAAGAAGAGCATCGAGTGTGCAACCCTTGCTCTCACACTCCTCTTGAAGCCATAATCTGAGCACCCCTAATGTAGCTGCACTTGAGGGTAAGGGGAGGAGCTCTTACTCCCCAGGCAGGGGTGTGCCTGTGTTAGACCTTGCGGCAATCTAGCCAATAATAAATAAATCATAAATGTTCCTGACAAATTTCCCTGCTGCAGCAAGGAATACAGATGTAGCCTTACAGAGATCTCCAGTTTCACAGAACAAGGAACAGTCATGTGGCATGTCATCTTCAGTAAAGTGCTCATGACTCAGATTGGCTATAGAGAATGCAGAGCCTTTTTATTAAGTGCACAAAGCACTCGGTCTAATCAGAGTCTGCTGAGGGTTCTGGCATCTTGCTTTCATCAGACATTCCCAGAGACTCTGTCCAGTTAGCATAGTTACTCACTATATCCTCTCACTTGTGTAGCTTCTCCCATGCCAGTTATGTGGAACCAGTCCGTATCCATTGTATGGTGAGTCCATCTCTCCACAGCCAAAGAGTGAGGGGACATTATTTCAGATATTCCTGTACATGCACAAGGTTGGAAAGGACCCTGGTCAAATAGGTATCTGTGGCAGGGACAGGGGTGGATTTAAAACTGTGGCTATTTAAAAAAAATGGTAAGTAGGATTTGTTTATAGTGGGGCTCCAGTGAATGAATAATTACACTCTAGTCTTGATTGTTTTATATAAATCTATTCAGGCCCCTCTCCAGAAACACGATCACATCTTCAGTCATGTGGCTAAATGCCTTTTAGTTTTAATCATTTGATGAAATGCCCCAGTGGAGTGGCCATTTGTTCAAATGATGGAAAGTTTGTCATTTGACCAAATGACTAGCCTGGCAGGATGACTAACATGTTATGTCACAATCTCAAATTCTATTGATGTCATTCGAGAGACGGGTGAGTAAAGGAAGGGTTAAGAATGAAAGCTGATAGAAGCCTTTGCTCTCCAGCCACCTCCCTTATGCCAGCGGCCCAGAGCCCTTGATGTGAAGCTCCTGTGTTGGCTCTGAACTGCCTGAGGAGCCCATTTACACCAGGGGAGCTTGTAGATAGCCATGGAAGCCTGCTTTCTGGCTGCTTTGCATCACCAAAGTGAGTGGCTCAAAGTATCTGGATCATAGGGGAGAATCGGGCCATGGATTCAGCACCTGGAATCTAGCTCAGTAGCCGATTGTGCAGGAGGAACTGTTTTAAGAACAAAACGTGGCTAAGCAATCAGAAAGACACTGAGGTTCAGAGACTGTAGTCAGTGACAAATATCCATTCTAGGTGGAATGCCTCATTCTAGACAGTGCTATTTGTGTGTTTTTAATGACTATATTAATTTGTGATCCTGCTTTATTTTCCCTGCCTTGGTTTGTGTTTAATTGCATTTCAGTGTCAAAAAAGGTGATGTGACAGTAGCCAGTGGAAGTAGTAAAAACTGACACCTGGCCATAAGATATAGGTATTAACCTTTCATAACTCTGATCCATGTCCTATGATAGGAGCCTTCATATAAATATCAATCTCATATCAGCTCTCCTGTGTCTCGTGCTGTTATTACAGAGCACTTTGGTTTCCTTTGAATTGCTTTTACATTTACAAGTACCTGAGCACAGGAAAGATAGATATCAGCTACAACAAAGGTTCTTCATTTTCTTTGCTTTTTTTACAGACTTTTACCAACAAATTAATGAGTTTTACAACAGCTATTTGGTTTTTTTTACCCATTTTTCACCTAAATTTTTGATCCTTATGTATATTAAAGGACTGATTATGTTAAGAAAATACAATAATTACATTAGGTAGAGGTATTTGTTAATAAAAAATTAGTCTAAGTATGAATTTGTCTTTTAAAGTAAGGCAAAGTAGAGAAAGATACACTCACAAACCCATATGCGTGCATATGTCTGCGTACTGTCAGTGTACGGTTCATGAAATAAATCACAGCATTAAACTACTTTTACTTTCAGTACTCTTACTTTTCTCTACTCATTGCTTTTTCCCCCCCGTTCTCCCATTCCCCAATATTAACCCTGATACTTACCCACAAAACTGTGAAGTTCATTTTTTACACAGATTTTCACCCACGTTTTAATTTTTGTAATATACACTGATAAATTCCCAGGAAATTTTAAACAGAATTTAAAAAATGGAAAATGAAGGTCCAGGGCTACCACTTACTAACATCAAAGCAAACTCTAGAAATGGGTCTGAGCCCAGACACTTGGATCAAGAATCTAATTTTCCTCAAGTTCTAGAAAGGGCTTGAATGTGGGATTTGAACTTAGGTTCTTGTGATAAGGTATCCAAACCCTGTACTGGCCAGGAAGGGTTAATGAGCTGCTGTAGGCTGCCTAAGTCCTGTCCCATATCACCGGTAAGAGTTGTCAGAGTTGGAGGGAGATGTTAAAAGCAGAGCGCCAGCTCAGCTATGGACTGACTGGGAAGGAGAGCAGACTGGCAACTCCCACCTTGTGTGAGAAGCCTGAGTGGCACTAGGAACTGACTGAAGACTGTTAAGGCAAGCTGCTGCAGCTGGGGTCTGTCTGAAAGGCAGGGGACTGAAAGCTGAGCCGAAGATTCTTTAATTGATGTTTATGTTGGATTTTGACTTGAGGACTTTGCTACACCAGAAGCTGCTGAACTCTTTCTGTGATGTGGCCAGAGGGCTAAGACACATCCAGAAACGAAATGTGATGAAGACTCTCTTTTGGGGAAACCGAGGCAGAAGCTGTTCCAGCACCAGGCAGGCATGCAGGGATTGCATCTCCACCACCGTCCAGCTTTACTAAACTTGAGTGACCCACTAGTGGATGCATGACTGGGGCACCTAAATGCTACCATGCTACAATTAATAAGTAATAATAATCCACCACATGCCCCTCAGCCATCAGACATGACACACATGCAGGAGCAGTGAAGTGCTCAGACACACACACACATATATATAAAACCTGCATGGGTAGCTTTAAAAGTGTTTTCTGCTGCTGCCCATGAGACTTCTGCCACATTAGAGCTATGCTACAGTTGTGATGAACACCATATAAGTCAATGAATAAAATAAATAATTGTCACGGTGGCTGCTGTCAGTCACATGACACATAAAGCTTCCCTTTGTCTCTGACTGTGACCAAGAGTGAACTGGTGTCTCTGAACACAAATGAACCAGCTGTGTACATCTTGCCTGCTAGAGCTAGTTTAAAACTCCTGACTTCCCTGCCTTCCCCTTCTCAGAATGAAACATGCGCTGCACTGAATGAAACATGATTTTAAAATTTAAGTAAATTCTTTAATTCTGTGTGATGTCAGCAAATTCCCCAGACCCTAAGTAGCAGCATAGACACACAAAGGGCAGAGTATCTGCATGGCTGGTTCTAGTTGCTCTCATAGTCTCATCCTTATTCTTGGGACTTAAACCTACTTTCTTAGCAAACCTAAAACTGCCATGGGCTTGGCTTGGTTTCGCGTGACTTCCTCAAAGCATTCTGATAAATGTGGTGTTAGCTACTGTCCATTCTATACACTCTTCTTATGCACGCTCCATTGGGTGTGTATTGCACATTTACTCCTACAACATGGGGCAGGGACTCTTTGTTCTGCGTTCCACTCAGCACACTAAGGGGTCCTGGTCCATGATTAAAACTTCAAGACACAAATAATAATATCACTATTTGCTCATTGGTCCAGCAATCGCCTCCCCTACCAAACAGCAAGGGTCGAGTGGCTCTGCCATATTAGATTGTAGAGAGTGGGGATTTCTGGGGTGCTGACTGCGGAGCTGTAGCAGTATCACAAATAGCCTGTGGGTGATAGACGTATTTATGAATGCTTACATGTACTTGGAGAGTCTATGTTCAAGGTCTGCATGACCTATCCGTGAGCAAAGGGGAAGCTAATACGTATCTAAGGAGTTGCAAAGACCTCTTTGGTAGAGAAAGATTTTCGATTTCTCCTCAGTAGCGGATAAATGTCTCAGTCAAATCCATTATGTATTCTGTGTATACACAATGGGTTTGACTTGAGACGTATTTATGACCAAGAATATTATGTATTCTCTTTATACACCATGCAAGGTTAAAATTTTTTTGAAAATTTATATTTGCTTTTTATCATACAGACATACAAACAATTTACAACCAGACCTGCTGAATTGAATCAGCCTGTAAACTCCCATTTATTCTGAATTAACTCCTGAAATGCTGGAGGTCACTGACTTGCTCAATGCTGTTAACGTATTTTGTTCTTGAAAACCCAATAAGTGAAACCAAGTTTGATAAAATTCAGTTAAAACAATATGGATGGGTCTGAGCTGCAAAATATCAGGGTTTGGCTTTGGCCCATTTATAAGGGCCAAACAAAAGTTTGGCTTTAGATCTGAACTTTCACAAAAGTTTGGGGGCATTTGCATTTGGGCTTGTCTCTAGCAAACAAGCAGACCTGGGTCATTCTTTGAATGCAGAATACCTGCAAGATTAGTACAAGGTTACTTACCAGTAAACCAACAGTTTCAAACTCTAGAAACCTAACTTTAGGCATCTAAATCCTTAATTAGGTATCTAAATAAGTGGCCTGGCTTTGTAGATATAGAGATATACGGATTTATGTGTCCAATTTTAGGAATTCAAGTTTGAAACAGTCTTGCAATTTATGATAATTAATAGTCTGATCTTTGGCTGGTGTCATTTGGTATCTCCAATGATTTCAGTGGCTCCTTTTGGGTCAGAATCTATAGCCAGTCTGGGCACACTCATTTATATTAAAAGATTAAGAGATCTTAGTTAATCTAAGCAACACTAGTTAACAAGCTGGCGCTAAAAAGTTCTAGCCAAGAACAACTGGCTCAAAAAATCAAGTTTCAGATAATGTAGAGTACAAGACTTGGGATCTAAAATTAGACATTGGCACATACAATCAATTGCCTAACTAGCTGTCATAGACCAGTCAAACTGGACTTTGTATTTGCCATAGCTTAGTGCAATAACATTGAACTTATCAAAAGTAAAACTAAAATATTTAAATGTAATAATATTTATTTACCACACAGAGCAGTATGTTTCCCATAGAACTGCTCAACAGCCAGTCTGGTGCGAAAGTCCAGAGACGGCATGAATTATGATGATTATTTTTAATCAAGTAACAGACACCATTTGTGCAGTCCGGGTTTCCAGTGCAGCTCCAGCTTTTGATAAATATGTCGCATTCCATGATAACTTTGCCAAGTGCTTTAATATTCTGCAGCTCAATCCCTGATGTCTGTCTCTTGCAAATGTGGGAAGGAAGAGCAAATGTCAATAAAATCACCCTGTCTGCTGCAGCCCAATACATAACCTGCCTCAAGGGTAAATAAATGGCAGCTTTGTTATCAGCTGCTGAAAAAAAGTGTGGCTTCTTTGTGTCCTTTGTGTTCATTCTTGCCTTTTACCCAAGTAAAAGATGGCCCATTCATAGGTATTTCAGTTATGTAGGATCTACATCTTTGTTATAAGATTGCTTATGTCCTATGTGCCCTGATTATGACACTTTCTGTTTCTCTGCCCCATTTACACAACCTTTGGTCATCTTTACACAACCATTTACACAACATTTGATCACCCACTCCTCCTGGTCAGGTGCCCAGAATGCCTGACTTTGAGAAATATGAGATATAATTATATTTCTTTAGATTTAAAGAACACCAAAAAAAGCCTATTGTAGAACTATAGGCACCCCCAACAATTAGTGAGAACTACCCAGCATCATAAAATCAAGGAAGGCGAACTGCCTATAAGAAATTATTCTGCTTGGGCAGATGAGAAATTTGGGGCCAAAATCCTGTTGTGGGGGGTGATTATAGTTGTGTTTGGGGACCTTTAGGTGAAATATTTTAGGTATGTTGATGAGTTCCAGTGGGGTAGCCGTGTTAGTCTGTTTTTAGCAAAACAGCGAGAGTTCTGTGTCCTGGGTGGAAGCTGGAGGCATGTAGGTATGTATAGCAGTCGGTGGGTTTTCGCTATAAGGTAGTGTTTATGTGGCCATCACTTATTTGTACTGACAACTGTCGCACCTCCTTTGTCAGTGTAGGAAGGTGCGGTGGCCTTCCTCTGAGCCGGGGCCCGAAGAAGAGCCACAACCGCGGGGTGGGACAGTAAAAGGGCTGGCCGCCCAGTCTTCCCAGCAACCAGGAGGCCAGCTAGTGATAGGTCTGGCCGGCCGTCCAATCCAGCACCAGAGGGGCGGAGCCTCAGCCAGGGCTGAGAGTATAAAAAGCAGGCCCTATAGCTCAGAAAGGAGGAAGCTGCTGCCGGAGGCAGATGTGCTGCCCTGCCGGCTGCAGCAAAGGCCTGAACTGGGCCGGGCCGCTCCCCCAAGCGAGCGCCTCCTGGAGCAAGGACCCCAGGAGCGGCCCCAGCGACCAACCACTAAGGGTTGGATAGGGCCCCCGGGCCCGCTAGACTGGCCTAGGCCTACAGGCCCCCAGGACTGGACCGAGTCCCCTGAGCCTGAGGAATGGGAGACCCCCCCGAGGCCGGACCTGACCTGGAAGAACTGCTGGATGCCAAGCCCCCAGAGACGGGACAAGACCTGGAGGAGCTGCCCGAGGCCAAACCCTACCCTGAGCCCTGTGACCTGGAGGAGCTGCCCCTTGCAAAGGAGCTCCCTGCCTTGCCACCCGTGGATGAGGAGGGACTGGCTGGTCTGCCGCAGGCTGTGTACCCCAGTGACACCGAGGATCCCACCAATACAGGTACCTGGGGATACGGGGAGGAAGTGGCCCAGGGACAGCCATAGCCGTGGATGAGACAGGGGCAAGCCCCGTCGGCGTGTTGCGGCGGGAGCCCTGCTGACTCAGTGGCAACGCCTTTGCCACTGCTAGGGCCCTGGGCTGGGACGCAGTGGAGTTGGGTGGGCCTGCGTCCCCAACCCCTCCCCCTTATCCTTGCCACCCAGAGAGTGAGTACCATCCCCTGCTCTCCTGACTAGAGGACACTGCTTGTTCGCCCGCCCTGCCTGAGGGCCGGGGCGATAGACTGCTTGCTTGTCCGCCCTGCCTGAGGGCCGGGGCGATAGACTGCTTGTTCGCCCGCCCTATCACAGGGCCAGGGCACCAGACGCCTCACAGATGCTAACGTTCCCCTTGTAGGAAGGTGCGGTGGCCTTCCTCTGAGCTGGGGCCCGAAGAAGGGCCACAACCGCGGGGCCAGACCGGACCCCATGCTACAGTCAGCCTCTTTGATTATAATCTCAGAGTTGTTTTTGAGGCTGCTGATGGCGTTGCGTTCTGCACAGCTGAGGTTATGGGGCAAGTGATGCGGCTTGTCTACAATTTCAGCTTGTGCACGTCGGTGGAAGCATTCTATGTAAATGTCTAGTCCAGGGGTGGGGAACGTCCAGCCCGCGGGCTATATAAGGCCCGCGAAATCATTTGGTCCGGCCCTGGCAAGTCAACCGCAGGGGGGAATTCGGCGGTGGCGCGGTTTCACGGCGGCGGTGGGGTTCCGTGGGGGGGGGGCAGTGCCCGCCGCCGAAACCCTGCCGCCGTTTGCCCCTTTTCGGCGGTGGGGGGGAATTCGGCGGTGGACACTCAAATGGCCCTTGGCAGAAAAAAGGTTCCCCACCCCTGGTCTAGTCTGTGGTCTCGACCATCAGGAGGAGTCCATGCAGAGTTGTTCTTCTTGTAGCGTTGGTGGGAAGGTATCTGAGGGTTAGTGTGCTGTTCAGTGGTGTGGTGGAAATATTCCTTGAATTAGAGACGGCGAAAGTAGGCTTCCAGGCTTCCACCCAGGACACACCACATAATCCATTGTCTAGAGCCAAGCCCTAAGATACAACCGCATTTGCTCCAATCCCTTAGACATAGACAAACACTTACAGGATCTCTATCAAGCATTCTTAAAACTACAATACCCACCTAGGGAAGTGAAGAAACAGATTGACAGAACCGGACGGGTACCCAGAAGTCACGTACTACAGGACAGACCCAACAAGGAAAACACAGAACGCCACTGGCCATCACCTGCAGCCCCCAGCTAAAGCCTTTCCAACACATCATCATGGATCTACAACCTATCCTAGAAGATGATCCCTCACTCTCATAAACCCTGGGAGGCAGGCCAGTTCTCGCTTACAGACAGCCCCCCAACCTGAGGCAAATACTCACCAGCAACTGCACACCATACAATAGAAATACTAACCCAGGAACATATCTTTGCAACAAACCCTGTTGCCAACTCTGCCCACATATCTACTCAAGTGACACCATCACAGGTCCTAACCACATCAGCCACACCGTCAGGCGCTCATTCACCTGCACATCTACTAACGTGATATACGCCATCATGTGCCAACAATGCCCCTCTGCCATGTGCATTGGCCAAACTGGACTGTCTGTATGCAAAAGAATAAATGGACACAAATCAGACATCAGGAATGGTAACATTCAAAAACCAGTAGGAGAGCACTTCAATCTCCCTGGACACTCAGTAACAGACTTGAGAGTTGCCATACTTCAACAAAAAATCTTCAAAAACAAACTCCAGCACAAAGCTGCCGAGCTGGAACTCATATGCAAACTTGACACTATCAGACTAGGTCTGAATAGAGACTGGGAGTGGCTAGCCCACTGCCAAAAATCATGTTCCCTCTTTTGACATTCACACCTTCTCATCAACTGTTGTGAACAGCCTCATCCACCCTGATTGTATTAACCTCGTTAATACTCGTCCTCCGCACTGTGATGTAACTCACCCATCCTTGCATGTGTATATATACCTACCAAACTGAAATTCCACTTCATGCATCCGACGAAGTGGGGTTCTGCCCACAAAAGCTTATGCCCAAATAAATTTGTTAGTCTTTAAGGAGCCACAGAACTCTCGCTGTTTAGGTATGTTGTGTTTGAAGTTTGTTGACATCGTTTGTGGTATTTGACTGTCAGGAAAATCCAAATGTCCCTGCCCCATGGATCAATAAGTGACAGGCAGTGGATCTAGCATGCTCATAACTGCATTCCCTGTTCCTAGAAGAGGCTTTCTGCAGTGCATGTCAGAGCCAAGTCCCAGCCCGCTGCAGCCTGACAAAGCCTGCTGTAACTGCCATGATGTCATTGCTTGACCCAGAGATGGGACCTGAAGGGCAGCCCTTTCTGAGGGAAGAAAAGAACAGAAGGAATCATGGGGCCAGATCTTCAGCTGGTGTGAATCAGGAAAGCTCTATTGACTTCGATGGAGCTACAAGGATTCACACTAGCTGAGCATCTGGAAAAGTGGTTCTCAACCTATTTGCCATTGTGGGCCACTTCCAATACTACCTGTATGGCCCTGAGTATGTCACATGGGCCGCAGCTGTGTGTTGATTGGGCTGCGGATTGAGAACCACTAATCCGGCACAATATATCAGCAAGAGTCCACATTTGATGAGACAGTCTGCTGTAAGGCTCATGTTTTCCCAAGGTTTTTCACTGTGGGAGGAGCTAAGTGGGAGATTGGTAACATGATGATGGGGTGGGTTTATTTTCTTTGGAGTTAATTTTTCTTGGGTGGTGGGGTTAAAGTAGCTGGGGGTCAGAAGGTTTTGAAGCCCAGGTTGATATAACTTTTTTTGTTGTTTGAATTGATTTGTGATTGAATTTTGTTTGTGTTTCAATAACATGAGCAGCACCAATGAAATAAAATGTCTGTTCTCTGCTGCGTTCTGCTTCAGTTCATACCTTGCAAGCGAGGAAGGTGGCTGCCATCAATCCCCACCCCACCCCACCCATTTGCAGCATTCGTATGTTAGAGATAGGGCAAAGCTACAAAGTTCATTTCCAGTCTTCAACTAAGCCTCAGGCTGTACAGATGCAGGGCTTTGGTTTAGCCTATTACACAGTATAGATGAGCCCAAATCAAAATCCTGATCTCAACTTCCTTGAACATTAGGATGTTCAAAACCTGAACTAGATGCAATTTTGGTCTTTCTCTACTATAGAGAGGGCCCGGGGGAACACCAGAGAAGTTTGGATCTGGAGTTGAAATTGCTCAGAGCTAGGGTTTTTGTTGAGGCCCATCTCTAGTTTACAGGTTGGTCCTGGGTTATTTTTATACTGTGGTGGTGGGAGTCACCAGAGGGCGATGTTAACACATAGTGTTACAACTTCTGTTCCTCAGCAAGAGATTGCTGGTTTTGTCTTTGAAAAAATGCTGAGGTGTTGAGTTTGTGATTGAGGTTCTTTTTGGAGGGAGCTGTGGCAAGCAGCGGGAGAATGTGCTCACTGCCTTAATCTCTGTGACTAAAGTCAGTTCAGGAGACAGAGCTGTTCCCTCAGGCTTTGGTATTTGGGCTCAGAATCCTGAAGAAGTGGATTGGCTTCCTTGCTGTTTGTGGCCCCCTCTGGTCAAGGGCTGGTGTTTATAGTGTAAACAAAGAAGTTGCACTCAGAAAATACCCTGACTCTGCATTACTGATTACTCCTTCCACAGGAAGCTGACCTGCTTCCCAAACATCTGCTCCCTCTTGGCAGAGGGTGACAACATGTATGTTGGGGGATGTGGCTGGGGTTTTAAAAAAAATGTGACTGGTGTTGAAGTGCAACTGGATAATGCGAAGAGCATCAGTTTAGTTTTCTTCTGAATATTTACTCTTAAAGAGGATGAGAAAAGGGGATATTTTTTTCTCCTCAGTTGTTTTAATAGTGTGGGCTAGACTCAGAGAATGATTGGTCCTTTTATTATTTAATAAAAATGTAAACATTACATCACAAAACCCATTCAGGATCGAAAGTTTCAGGAAACTCTAGAACTTTATGGGAAATATAAACCCCACCATATGGGCAGCTGTCTGCTCCATTGCCAGTGAGAACTGTGATAGTATGGAAACCATAAAGGAACTTCTTATCAAGGCAAAGCCCTGGAAAGTATTAAAAATGGTATAGTAAACACTAGCCTAAGCAAATACATTACCACGAAGAGCCCCAGAATCAACACAGAAGCTGCCTATGCTCCTTTTCAGAGGTATGAGAAAACTGAAACGCAAATAAGAGGCCCTTCAGACTATATAACCTGCCTAACTACAATCCCACTAAACACCACAATTGTTTCTCTTCAGTAAGTGCCTGACTTCAGTTCCTGTTCTCAATCCAGCTTTCTCCCCTGCTGAATGCAGCCAATGAGCAAAATTCTGCTCTGGTTTAAACCCTGAGGAGGAAGTACACTGATGCCGGTGGGGGTTGTGTGGAGTGTAAATCAGTGCAGAATTTTTTGACTCCTCACAACCACCTAAACCACACACTAAAAACCAAGAATAGTGCAGCACACTAATAGACCCATATTCCGCAATTAAAATTTAGTGAGAGGGTTCTTTAGGGGGACACACTACCACATTTGGTAGGCCCTCATTTTCTTCTGCTGTAAAATAATTTAATTAAAAGCATTCACCTTTCCCAAAATCTGACATCCTTTTAAAAAAAGTAATCTCAAGCGTTCCTTTAAATTGCAGCTGTTTTAAACAATCCCGGACTCGCTGCTGTTTTGGAGAGCCATGTGCATGTTTGGCGGATTGGCCCAATCCTGTTTTGGAGAGCCCTGAAGCGCCACCGCTTACGAGGGCCTGGCCAGTTCAGCCACCTCATGAGTTCCTGCATCAAGACCCAATTATGTTGCTACCCTAAGGACCATCCAGTATCCAATAATCTACAGGATTATTGCCACAGCCCAAGATCTGCCAGAGAGCTCCACTCGGCAAGTTCCCAAATGATTTCCTATGGCTGGCAAGCTTTTCAAGAGTTCAATGCCTTCAAGGGTAGTTTCTTCTCTGAGGATCCCATTGGAGAGAGAAGCTCTGTCAACAGGACTTCAACAAGCAAAACTGCTGCTTGTAGGGAGTTCTGCTGTCTGATTCCCCTTAAATGAGGCAGGCTACTGTGGAAGGTCTGTCATTGTTAGGGTATGGTGTGCCGGATGGTTTGAGTCTTCTGAGACAAAAGAAGGGCATGTAAATTGTAACTGTATATTTATCCTTAATTTCTATTTCAAAAGCTTGGCTCTGGCATACCTGACAGTCACTTGGGCTAAAAGCAGGGAGAGTCTGTTGTCTGAGGGGTGGTATTGCAGCTGTGGGCTATGGGACAAGTGTGGAGGGAGTTCAGAATTTGGACTTTGGTGCTGGGAGATGAAGGAGATTCCAGAGAGTGTAAAATGGTGCTTGGCAAGGACAGCAATGAGGACAAGCAGGGATTGGAGTGGGACTATTGAGAGGGATCTGAGACGTGGGAGGGAGAATCAAGGTAAAATTAGGAGTTGCTTTTGGGTTGGTGGTGTGAGGTGTAAGGTATGTTAGGTTTCTAGGTGAGAAATCCAGCCTTTGCTGTGGGAAATAAACTGTGGTAAAGATGGGGGCCTGGTCTACATTGCCAGCGGCAGTCGACAGAAGATACGCAAGTTACATAGTGTAGTTTGTGTATCTCTCGTCGACTTACTAATTTGACATTTGACCTATCACTGCATCTCCGCTGACGGGCAACGCCCTCCGGTCAACGCAGCCTTACGCTTTTTGTGGGGGTGGACTTACGGCATCGACCAGAGAGTGTTTCTGGGATCGATTGAGCAGGTCTCCATTGCCTGCTCAATTGATCCCGCAGCATTGATCCGGGAGCGCCGATAGAGCCGTCAGCAGTGTAGACATACGCTGGGTAAGAGCCTTGGCTTTGGAGAGCTGAAAGGGAAGAGGTTGCTGAGATGGAGTGAGGAAACAGTATTATGTGTGAAGTAGGACAACTGTAAAACAGAAAAACTTTTAGTACCTTTTATCAACTCGCCTAAAACAGCAGGGTGCTAAGCAGCATTAAACAGTTGGGAAGATTTACTGGCCTTGTCTATGCTAGCACTGGAACAGCCCTACTGATGGTAGCAGTGCTGGTAGCACCATAGCAAGTGGTTTAACCGCCATGTCCTCTAGCCCTGCCTATCACTGTAAGATTAGGAATGAAAATCTTTAGGCTTCCTGGGTCCAGTGCACTAGCTCAGTGATATCACTACAGTCTTGTATTGCTGTTATGTACAATACTATACACACTTCCTTCTTCTTAAAGGAATAGTGTTAGATACGGGGAATTATCAGCACTTGCGCCCCTGTTGGTCTCGTCTCAGTGCAGCTCCAATGGTGCTAGCAATGATGGAAGCACTAGTGCTGGGTTAGAAGACACCTGTATGATTGCTGCCACCCATGGAGATGCACTGGGGCTCTACCAATAGCGAGGACAGCTGCTCGTGCTCTCACACTTTCATCTCTATTGAACAGCAAAATTTTTAATAATGAATAAATAAACAACGATTCGACTGCACTTTGCTCCTATGAAACGAATACAATGCATGTCTCCAAGACTGCTGTTGTACTTGCTTTATTTTTACTTGTTACACTGTTTCACTCGCTTGTGACCAATGCCATTCTTGAGAAATGCAGTAACTATAACTCATGAAAATAAAACACGTATGCTGCCTCTCCTAGAAATGTATTCTATATGAAAATTTGGTTTATAACTGCCAGATCCACAAATCTGGGTTGGCTGAGTAATTCTATCAGTGTCCATCAGTCAGACAAACCTGTTTAATGAGAATGAGAATTTATGCCACTAATTCCTATATTGGCTACTGCCGGAGTGCAATTGACAAGAGAGCTCTTCTATAGCTAAGAAGATTAGAAAGGCGATTTGTCCCTGGAAGACAGCCTGCAGTCTAACATTTTAGGAGAGCTTCTGCATGAGTGGATTGCCTCATCGGTGGGTATAATTGTTTTGTGCTGTAGGTAGAATAAAGGTATTCAGCCTATATAAAGGCAGGTGGAGAATATACATACAATTGGTTGAATAGATACAAATATATAGTGCATGATTAATTCAATTCACTCCTTCATTGGTCTTTACATGAAGCAACATATTTGTCTTCCTCCTGCTAGATATTTTGTAATGTGCTGTGTTGCAAACACACATTCAAGATTAGACATTTGCATTAGCTGTAGTTATAGGGAATGGGGAGATTTTCAAAGACACTGGGGGGAGTTAGGTGTCCAACTCTCATTGAATGTCAATGGGATTTGACTACCAGCACCCATGTGAAAATCTCCTCTGAAAAAGCTTTCCCATCTTTCTGACTTGAAGCAGTACTTGTGCATAGAAGTCAGTGAGTGAAACAATGAAATGTTAGATTATGTAGATGTTTGACAAGATCAAACTACTTCTCAATGAGCCAATGCTATTCTAGGCCTGTAATGGGATAGAACAGAGTGGCCAAAATTTGGCCATTCTACTAAAATTAAGCTGTGATTCTCCTCACCTTATCCATTGCCTGCTACTGGTGTACCTGTGTGTTTTGGTATATACCAACAGCAGCCAACAGTGAAGGATTCTCTGGCTAAGGAGAAGCAGTGAAATTGTATTTCAGAAGCAGAGAATTGGTCTTTGTGGGTGGTTACACTTCCATATTAATAGCCACCCCCATTTAAATTCAGGTTTTTAGTGCATTGTCATTGGGATGGGAGAATCTCCCCTTCAGGAATAAAAATATAAAAAAGGGGAAAAGGGCTTCTCTTGGAATTACAATAGTCACACACTTTGCTCACAGTGCCTGAGTTTAGTAACCACTTCCCCAAAGGAAAGGACTTCTGGCTGTCTCGGTTTTTAGACAAGAGATTGAGAAAATAGCCTACCCATCCAAAGTCAATTTGAAGCAGGAGCAATTTCTTTCCCTTTTCAGATGGGTTTTCTGACTTAGAACCAATTGCCTCACAGAATCCCTTCATGGTTTACCAAAGAGGAGAGCTCACAGAGAACCTAAGGACCTGACTCATGTCCTTAAAGAAACAAGCTTAGAACTATAAAGCTGATGGGGATAAGCCAATACTTTTCAAAATGATGGTCTAAATTAGCTGTTACCCAGTCATGAAAGGGATCTTGGAGCCATTATGGATAGTTCTTTTAAAACATCTGCTCAATGTGCAACAGGAGTCAAAAAAAGCTAACAGAAGTTAGGAACCATTAGGAAAGGGATAGATAATAAGACAGAAGAAAATGGCATAATGCCACTATATAAATCCATGGTACATCCACACCTTGAATACTGCGTGTAGTTCTGATCACCCCTTCTCAAAGCAGATATATTAGAATTAAGAAAAGTACAGAGACGGGCAACCAAAGTGATTAGGAGTATGGAACATCTTCCATGTGAGGAGGGATTAAAAAAACTGGGACTGTTCAGTTTAGAAAAGAGACAACTGAAGGGGAATATGATAGAGGTCTATAAAATCATGAATGATATGGAGAGAGGGAATAAGAAAGTATAGTTTACCCCATCACATAACACAAGAACTAGGGGTCACCCGATGAAATTAATAGGCAGCAGCTTTAAAACAAACATAAGAAAGTATTACTTTGCACAATGCACAGTCAACTGGTGGAACTCATTACCAGGTGCTGTTGTGAAGGCCAAAAGTATAACTGGCTTCAAAAAAGAATTAGATGAGTTCATGGAGGATATGTCCATCAATGGCTATTAGCCAAGATGGTCAGGGACACAACTCCATGTTCTTGGTGTCCCTAAGCCTCTGACTGCCAGAAGTTGGGACTGGATGACAGGAAATAGATCACTCAATAAATTGCCCTGTTCTGTTCATTCCTTCTGAAGCGTCTGGCATGGGCCACTGTCAGAAGACAGGATCCTGGGCTAGACGGGCCATTGGTCTTACTCTGTGTGACCAATCTTCTGTTCTTATGATGCGTTTCTCTAATCAGACTACAGTGCCTGATTCCATTGCTTTCCAGTGAAAGATTCCCTAAGGAAGAGAAACAGTTGAACTACCATGGTTATAACTTTGACATCAGAACGAATATCTGCTAGCCTGGGGCAAGTGGGCTTTTGTTAATTTTGTCCGGGGAGCATGATACACAGTGGCAAGCCGTGTCACTTAGGATTGTGTCTGCTTAGACAGGATGCCTCTGAGTAATGTAATTTATATTTCATGCACAATTGAAGCAGCTAATGGTGTAATTCTCCAAGGGAGAACAAGTTGTTACAGTGTTAATTACATTGCAGTTGCAATTTTTTTCCACTCTGTGCAGACTGCTTTAAAGTTATCAGCAATAAAATATTTGGAATTATGTAAAAGAACTTCTGTCTGTACTGAGAAAGGGTAAAGTTCATGGTTCTGGCTTCTCATAGTGGTAGCAGCTCAATTTTTCCCCTTTATTAACCATTTGTTTGGTATTTGGTGTTGTCTATCTGTATTTCCCATACAGCTTCTGCTTGCTAGGGCAGAGTGCCTCTTGTGTATTCTGTGGGGAATTGCAGCTTGACATCATGATAGCAGCTTTGAACAGGCAGCCAAACTGAAATAGTATTAGAGAAATCAAGAGAGGACACTGATCCTGGAAAGCGGTGAAAACCTAAACATCTTGGGATATGAAAAAAGGATAACAGTGTCAGCATGTTCCCAGGTTCTCTGCAGCGATCATGACTTGTAGGAAGGGAGAATAATTCAACAGGTGCTCAGGAGGAGAGAGGGAAGAGGGCAGAGAGGGTATTTGATTTCTGTGTTGAACTGGACTTTCTTTCCACTCTACTCTCAAGGAGAAGATGCCCTGTGCCTTCAGCCTTGTGTCACTCTGTATTTGTCACACAAAATCTCAGAAAAAAAACCCCAAAGGTGACAGCAGGAGAAGCATGGATTTAACAAGCCAAAGTTACCAAAAATGGCATTGAGGGAATTTTGTTTTTAAAGGGAAAACAAAATGGTAATTCAGTAAGAAGGCCATGCAGTGTGGCATGCAGGAGTCTAGAGCACCCAACAAAGCTATGGATTCTGCACCAGGGGAGCAGAGAGCGGGGAGTAAATGATAACACTGCTGTGCTTATCAGAAGACATTAGCAATGTGTGTAAAGGGAAAGATCCCTAATTACAAAAATGAAGCCACAGCAGGGGTATCATACAGGCAGAGCAAGGGGAGGGTTTGCCTCCAGCAGCAGTTTGGGGGCTGTTTATAGTGTGCCTGACTCCAGGCTGGAAAGGGTGTTCATTTTTCAGTGTACTAAGGCATCAAAAACCATAGTGCTGTGCAACATGGAAAGAAGGGATGTAAAAACAGAACAAAAGTTGCATACTTATATGTGCTCAGTCTGGATCTAACACTCACTTATATTGCTGCTTTACAAATAAAATAAAATAAAACCAGGGGGTGGAATTGCACAATGTAGGCTGCTAGGAACAGAATCTAATTAAAAATAAAGTGTGTGTATGTGTGTGTGTTTTGGCCCAAGAGCATGTCTGGGATGGAGTAGGAAGGGTTGTGCTGCCAAGTATGAGACTGAAGATCAAGAGTGATGTCTGGATTTGAGTTTCCCACACTGACAAGAGGCTGGGACTATTGTGGAGATGACATCCTGAATACCCATAAGGCTGGACTAGGGAGGTTATGTGTTCTGGCTGCACTGAAAGCCCTTCCAAGTGGGAGTAGGTACTTCATCTGAAAGTGCTGCATCTGAAAGCAGACGGCTAGGTAATCGTGAGTTCAAAAATGGGTAGCCCAGGTTAACAAGGTGGGTGATCACTCTTTGCTTCTGTGGATTTGTCCTACGCTCTTTTGGATCTCACCCAAAAAGGTTGGCAGGAGTCCACATTGTAATATCTGAGGTGCACTGCCCCAGAAACACTACTTACTACACTTTTATATTGTATTGTAATAAGCCAGTTCACAAAACTAAATAAAAACAAAGTAGGCCTTTCCCAGTACACACAAGGGCTCTGATCTTTTATACAGAGATGTTAAGAATAACCTCTGGATATATTGGTAAAAAGAAGGTAGAGATAGAAGCCAAGATTTTTAAAAAAATAAGGGCCTAAACTTAAACTTCTAAATTTAGGCTCTTATTTTTTTAAAATCTTGGCTGAAAGCTGCACAGTATAAATTTGAATTTTCCCGTAATCTGCAATCACTAGAAAAGAGGATTTAATTGTTTAAGGAAAAATTAAACAGTTAAGTAATTAAAGGCAGTACAAAGCATGTCTGCTGTTCCTGGAACTACTGCTGTATATCCTGGCTTCCACGATCCAAATACATCAGTGCTGCTATGAAGTTATTCCAAAGGAGTGTTTGTGCAGTATTAGAAAGTAGAGGCTTGTACTCTGAAGTTATGCTCTTACGGAGACCTCTTTACCTGCTATACTGTTGAGGATTTCAGTTGTTCGTCAAACAATCTAAATGCAAGTGCCCCATTGGTATCCCACTCCATTGCCTTGCTTTATACAGGTCTCCTTCTAGCTAGAAAAGGTGAACCTCAAAGTGCAACAGTAGGATCTGGAATTTAAACAACACAAAGTTCAGGCATGTTTGGATCCAGGATTTGGGTCAGCCCATTATAAATTTGGATCCAAATCGGAGTTTAGCCTCCACATCATCACCTCAATCCCTTTCTCCCCAATCCTCACATTTTGGAGAGGTTTAGATCTGGGATTTTCTGGGAGTGATTGATTTATTATGATTCCAGATGAAGCTGTTTAGGATATCGCTACATATTGTGCTATCGCTGGCCGCTGCGTGTGCCTTTCGCAAGTGAGGTGTGGCATAAGGGAGTGCAAAGTGGGTTGGATTAAGTAACCCTTGTGTCTCCTCTGAGCCTTCACTCCAAAATGAAACTGAACATGTCTAGATGTTTAAAAAATGAAACAAAGTTCAGTTAACTTTTTTTCATTATGCTGTAACTTTTAGGCACCTCTACTCTTGCAGATTCCAGCTAGGAGAATGCCAAAAATAGTGTGCCTGCATCTGGGAAGGCTTGAAATACAGAAAAGATACCCAAAATTTCACAAGAACTGGCTTTCCCAGGCCTGTTTTACAGGCCAAAAGAGTTCAGATGAGCTTTGACCAGCGTCCAAACTCTATTTTAGTTTTAGCTTTTTCTCCCCTTTGGCCCTACATCAGCCTGGCAATAGTCACAGACCCTGACAGCCAGCAGACAGAGCCTGGAAACAAGGCCTTGGTGTCTGCCACACTAAAAGAGACTTTGCATTTTATGGACATTGAAAGGCTTTTGCCACAGATGTCTGACCCTTTTGCGAAACAATTTACCAGGCCCAATGATGACCCAGGAAACTGCAGCAAACTGAATCAGATGATTATGTAACCAGCTGAAAGGGGAAAGAGACCCATTTCCAGTTGAGCTGTCCCTTGGATTAAAACAATTGCAAAAGTTTTTGTGATTCAAGATATACATGAATGGGGCTGGATTGGCCGCATTAGAGAGAAACAGCATTCTGCAGTTCCCTACACTGCCCTCAATCTACCGCTAGCAGGTGAGAGGGTAGCTCAATACCATCTTCATTCAGTACCTGGACTCTCTATTGAGACTTTCTATAATACAGTTAAATGTGGCACTGGCTTTCCAATTAAAAGTATCCATTAGGAAGTAGCCTGAGATCACTAACTCATCTCACACAGGACACTGAACAGCAGTCAGATGATAATTTTAGGTCATGGGTATTAAACATTTTTCATACTTGCTAATAATATAATCAATTCCTATGTTAACCTGTAGCAAAACAGCTTTGTTCTGCTCACACGTAAACATATCTCTGGAGTCAGACACAACTGACTTGCACTTAGGACACAGACAAATACAGAGGAGGAAGAGAGGAACATTAGTACAGTACCTTTCTGCAAATCTGTTCTGGCCTACACTAAAATTTTATGATGTCTGAACACAGTTGGGTTCATGTTCGCTGACATCATGCTCAGTACAGTGCAGTGATCAGTGTAGACCAGGAAAAATAATCTGTTCAGTATCATGGCAGCTAACCATGCCCAGGCCCTTAGCTTGAGAGGGTCACATCCTGATCTCAGTCACATCCATGCTGAAGTCAGCAGAGACTATGTGTAACTGTTGATGGGGATGGGGTGTCACAATTTTAAGCAGCAGTTTTCAAATTTTTTGAGCTAAGCCCTCTCTTGGAGTTTACAATTTTTGGTTGCGCCTTCCCCTTCACCTCCAATCCAGACAAAAAGAGGTGTCAGGGGGTGGAGGTGGCGCTCCCTCCCCAAGTCTCACCACGCTGGGCTGAACTGAGCTGCCTGCATCACTGGTCACTGCCCCCCCCGAACATTTCTCCACGCCCCTATGGGGGCATGCCCCACAGTTTGAACACCTCTGATTTCAAGGTTCTGGTGATATGCAGTGGGGTTCTGGGCAGAGCATATAAACCCTAGCAGAAACTGGGGGGAAGGAGGGAGAAGAGGGGCAGGTAAAGCTGCTCCCCCCCACACATCATCAGTGGAATCAGTGTTGCTAACTCTCACAATTTTATCATAAGTCTCACAATATTTGGTGTCTTTTTTCTTAAAGCATCAGCTCCTGGAGTCATGTGATTATGAGAATATCAGATTTCTTCTTTAAGTTTCTAGCTCTCATGGTTGTTGAGAAATTGAATGTGTGACCACTACGCATTCAATCCAAAATGTTGTTTAAAAAAAACCTACCTCATGATTTTTAACCCAATCTCATGATTTTTGAGGGCCTGACTTAGTTTTTGAAAGCCTGGGGTTAGTATTATTCAGACCTGGAATAACAATTTTTACCTAACTGGAGCTATTCTAGACTTTTACACCAGTGTAAGTGAAATACAAGTCCATGTCTTACTCCTCTACTGACACCTTACTCCATGTTCAAATTGTTTTGTTTTTTTAATTCCTAAAAAGTAGGCAGCCTAATGCATAAAGCATTCCTTCCTCCCTCCCCCTCCCAATTCCCTTGTCCATTTAAATGACAGTGCTGGATTTAAGTTTGGCCTGGCATCAAAGGACTCTGCTCCAGAAAAAGAATAGGGGTTGAGAAAAAAAGAAGTGGAATAAACAACAAACATGACCAATTTACATGGATTCTCCAGGAAGAAAAATGGGAAAATGCCAAAAAATAAACCCTCCCATCTGACAAAGCTGACCCTGTCTGGATCTGGCTTTTGCAATATTTACGCTGCAACTGATAATGCTAAAAAAATGTCTTCTTTCACATAACCAGCAGACAATCCCTCTAGATTTAATGCAACAGCCAGCCACAGTGACATGCACAATTCATTACAAACATAGGGTCTAACATCCCTCATGCCCCTCCATACAACTATAGTGCCCATAAAAACACAACACATAAACAGTTATATTAGCAAAGATTTTTGCGTTTAAATATGATTTTAATCATTCTAGGTCGCCACTTTTTTATATTGTTTTTAAATTGGCTTTATTGCAAGATAAAACAAAAAATATTCAGCAGCTGGTATACCCCCAATTCTTTTAATTATAGATAGATAGATATACAGGGACATTAAACAATTCCTGAGTTTTTTCCATCTCAGTATTTCTAAAGATGACATTGATCAAAGGGACTACGAACTCAATGGGAATTGATCAGCGAAGCAAGGTGACACCACTACTACACGGGACATCTCAGTGTGGCTCCCAAACTCTTCTTTTTATCTGATGTGCAGTCACATGGCCCATAACCTTTTCCCTAAGCAAGATACCAGCTATTTCTAAACTACTAACATTTCTTTGGAAAGAGCCATGGTCAAATGGATTAAGTTTTATGCAAAGAGATCCGTTAAGTAGCTGCTTCATGGTATTCTAGAATTACAGGTAGGGAGGGCAGAAGGCCGCACTCCCACGTTTTCTCATGTACCTGGCATGTCACCCTTTGCACACAGTCAGCCGCTGTGCAGACGCTGCAGTGGAGGGATGGTGGTTTGTGAAGCACGGCAGAAGTAGTGACTTTGGGAGATGATGTTTTACCTTTCTCATCCAATATAATGCACATTCCAATCCTGTGTTCTTCTCCTCTGGTGCACTTGGGTCCTACGCACTTGTAAAGAGACACAAATGCTCTTGGTGAGTTTTAGGGTTTGTGTACACACTGGGGCGTTGTGCGGTATGGGGGAGTGATCTCTAAAGCACACTAACACTGTTGCTCATTGATTGGCCCTTGTAGAACCTGCTGATGCGCTTTAATGTGGTGCTGTGCTGTTTGAAACAATTCTGCACTCGGGAGCCTTTACTGCACATCAGCAGAGTCTATATGGACCGATTAATGTGCAACCATTAGTGCACTTTAGAAATAACACCCCTGTGGAGCACATTCCCCCACCATGTAGATAAGACGACTGTCAGTCGTCTGGGATCAAAATTGCCTCTTTTCTGTGTTTGTACAACACCCAGCACAGCGGGGCCCTAATCTTGAGCCTTTGGGTGCTCCAGCCAGGACAAATAATTGCTATTGCTATAAGAGCTCTAGATATGAAGCGCTCCGATACTGTGGTGATGAGGGCCATATATAAACCAGGAGAGAACAGACTGCTAACTGAATTGACAACAAAACAGTTCCTATTTTCAGCTGATGCGAACCTCGAGTAGGCAAGTTCCCTTTGAGAGGATACAGCTAAATATTTGTAGCCTTTTTAAAATCATATCCATTAAATTCTCCTGGGGTAGTGCTGATGCGTTCTCTAACGGCTGCATGAATCTGGCTGAACTTCTACAAGTGGAAGAGAATAGAAAGATTTTGGACTGAGAGGAGGAAGCAACGGTTAGAACTGTCTTGTTGCTATGGAGGAATCACTCAGAATGATTTGTCAGATCATAGGCCGCAGCCTCAGGATGTCAGCAGCTTGTGTGTGCGTGTCTCCGTCTCACACTCTCTGTAAATAGGAACCTGGATATAAAACTAGAATAGCTTGCAAGATAGATCGCAATGAAATTTGAGATGTATGATAATTCTACCTCTTAACAGCCCTGCTAGTCCTCATTCAGCTTTGAAGGGAATTAACTATATTAACAGGAAAGCAGCTATTAACTGACAATAGGAGATGGACAGTGATGTGATGTATATGATGTGGAGTCTTCACTTATGTAAATGCCACATCTCACTCCCTGGGGGCAGTTCTCTGAAAAGCCATCTAGAGACTCTCCCCCAATGGCAGAAAGTTGACACTGGATTCAAAAGGCAAAAGATGCCCTGTTTATGAGGACAGATAAAGAGGACATGCTCATTTCATCAATAACATGGTCACTTTGGCCAATCTAAATTGAGTATCTTGTGTGTGCTTTTTTTAAGAGGTCTGTATAGAGAAAAATTACTCATTCAAAAAGGTTGCATACTCCCACACCCAAGGAAAAAAAACATAGTGCACACCTACCAGCCATATGTACTGTTGTGTAGAGTTGTGTTGTTGCTGTCTGTGGAGGGTGCTGGTTTAATGACCTAAGCGCTGGGACTGAAATACCAAGATTCCTTGTAACCACACAGTCTAATCCCAAGAACTATGGCTAAGGTAGACAGAATGAATTCCAAGCAATTGGAATTCCATGTCTGTGTGTCTTTTCAAACAAGACTTGAATATTCAAGAACCTGTCTGCTCTGTCTGGACACACAAAATCTTATGGCACTTCTTCCAGTTTTCCATTCCTTATTATTGGGCTGCATATCAGTTTTCCACACATTTGCTGCCTTCCAGCCCAAGTGTCGTAACAATCCACCGTGTGCTAAGTTTTTAAAACATTGTATAAAAAATCCTCATGAGTCTCCTGTGGGGCAGAAAAGTTTACAGATGGAGAAACTGAGGCAGGGAGCTTGCGATTTACCCAAGATCACAGAATAAGTATCAGGCCCCTGGTTGGATGGAACTCCGGGCTTCCACTCCCACAGCCCCAAACTCAGTCCCTTTAAAACCCACTGCCTCATTAAATTCAGTGAGACTGTACCTCATAAGCATTGTCTATATGGAAGATATTCATATAAATCTGATCAATTAATATTTTTCTGCCTCAGATTAAAGGTACTGTAGAAATGATATATTGTGTGACTTGAATAAAAAGTTATCAATATGCAGTGTGTAGATTTATTTATTTATTTAACAATATTATTTAGCACTTAATGTTTTCGATGCTTTACAGACAGGTAAGAATATATAATCCCTGCCCCCCAAAGAGCCGACATTTTACCCAGGCCACATATAGACAAAGGGCAGACATGGGATGGAATAAAAGCAGACACCTCTGCACCGCCTCGCTCTCTCCTGAGGTGACTTGCCTGCCAATGACCAAAGTGATAAGCTGACTAGGAGGCGTGTTGGACCCATCACTGCTCCTGGACACTCAGGAACAGTTATGAGAAATGCCTTCTATCGCTACAAATAAGCCAGAAAATGACACTCATTCCTGTCACATGAGGACTTAGCCATTGTAACACACACACTTCTTTTTGTCACCTCCAAACTGTACTTCTGCAACTTGCTCTACTTGGGGCTGGCTTAGAAAGTCAGTCAAACTCAGGCTGTGGCCCTTTTTTGGAGCAGGAAATATTGGTGAGACAGTCGCTGAGCACCAGTGCAATGCACTCACAAGCTCCCTCTACTGTTCCGGCTTCACAGCAAAGTCCTGTTTCTAATTTACAAGGCCTTTGACTTCTGGTGGCCTGGCTATCTCTGAGACTTGTCCCTGATCGATGCCCACTAATTACAATTGTGATGACAGGGAAGCTGCCCACCTCATTAAGTAACAGTGAAGAACTCTTGAGTTAGATGGCTTGTGTGCCTTACTTTTGCATTGGTTCCTTGATAGCACAACAAACAGGGTGTTTAATGAATATGCTCGATACGTACCGATTAGCATGAGTTTTGTTCATGCCGTAATTTTTTCATTGGGGGGACAATATTTATTTTATTGTGCTTTGTTTTTATGACTCCTATTCTTTTCTTCCTGGGCTGGTTTAAGAGTGCAAGGCACGTGAAACATTACAATTAGCCCCACAATGATAAGCACTGAAAAGAAACTAATACATATTAGAACCTATGGCACACTAGGCCCAGGGACTCCCCTGCACTGATTAAAGCAGACCCTGCTAGTCAGGGCCCATTGATTTCCTCCTGAATCCATCCACACAGGATTCAAGGACAGGACAAAACACTATTAAGTCAGCAAGCAGACTGCAGTAAATAATGCAAGAGTTTGAGAGGGCTGAGGCTGCGTTCTAGTTGATTCTCTATATAAATTTTGTTGAGCTGTGCATCTCAGCATCATGTTGACACTGTCTCTGGCGCATAAGAGAAATCATGGGTAACATGAGTCAAAAAAGCCATTTGGGATTTGAGATGTGTTGCAACCTATTTTCATGCAAGAGGCAACTATAGCCCCCCTCGGCCCCACCAAAAAAAATCCCAAACCCTTTGTGTCTTGTCAATAGCTCCCATTAATGAACTAAAACAAACACACAAAAATCTATGTATAGCAATGTAACTAATCCTTGTTTATGAAGGAAGGAGAGGGGAGAGTCCAATAGTGCATTCAGAAAGAGATAAGGGCTTTCTACAGACTAGCAGGAGAGAGAAAGAAACCCATTAGCCTGCCTGCTCCTTCATTTGCTTTTATAGGCTCTGATTCTGAAAATGCTTGAGCATGTGAGTGGTTCAGTGGGACTAATCAAGTTATTCATGTGATCAGGGTGTTTACTGGATCAGGGTCCTAGTTTAGTGCCACAGGGGAACAGAAGAAGAGAGAGAAAACTGGCCGTCATGCCAGCTCCTCAAAACTCACCTCTTGTCCATTGTCCTTAGGCTCTTCCCGTGGTTTGCCCCAACCACAGCTCGAATGCTGGCATGATTTTTAAGTCAATTTTATGATTTTGGGGGGGCTGACTCCTAAAACTTGAGCACTTGGGGTTGGCAAAACTGCACGAATAACCACCCAAATAACCAATAATATCAACTACAGTTTAAATAAAACCAAATTTATTTTAAAGAATATATATCAACCCTAGGTTTTTAAATAGCAACACCTAAAATAGAGGGAGAATTTCTGAAATTAAAAAGAAAAGGCAAAGCTTCATCTCTTTTTGTTATGGAAAATGTTTAGAGTTTCGGTATTGTAATCCTCCAGGGCTACACAGAAAGGCCGGTTGGTGTAACAGGTTAGATTATGAAGAAATCAGAATCTTAGAGTACATACTGAGCTCAACCGTGTTTTTCTTCTGGGCTAATCCTACAGTACTTGGCGTCAGTCCATTGCCTGCACTACAGACATCTGCCAGCATAGCTATGTCTGTCAGGAGTGCGAAGAAGTGTGTTCCCTGACGGACATAGCTGTGCTGACAACCTGCGCTTTTGCCAGTATAGCTTCTTTCACTCAGGCGGACTGGAATAAGCTAAACAGGCAAAAGCACAATTTTCTGGTTTAAGTTACAGTCTACGCTAGGAGCGCTTTGTCAGTATAGTGTAGCCGGACGCCTAAAATCGCAAAGCACCTCTAGTGTACACATGGCCTCTCTCAGTAGCCTACGCAGAGTTCTTCTCTTTTTCTTCTTGTTCTCTTCTTTTCTGCCACCCTAACACACTTCACTATCCATGGCAATAGACTAGATCCACCAAAGCAAATATAGTGCCCATCTTCAAAAAAGGGAGGAAAGAGGATCCAGGGAACTACAGACCGGTCAGCCTCACCTCAATCCCTGGAAAAATCATGGAGCAGGTCCTTAAGGAATCCATTTTAAGGCACTTGGAGGAGAGGAAGGTGATCAGGAACAGTCAACACGGATTCACTAAGGGAAAGTCATGCCTGACCAACCTGCTTGCTTTCTATGATGAGGTGACTGGCTCTGTGGATGTAGGGAAGGCGGTGGATGTGATATACCTTGACTTTAGCAAAGCTTTTGATACTGTCTCACACAGTATTCTTATCAGCAAGTTAAAGAAGTATGGGTTGGATGAATGGACTATAAAATGGATAGAGAACTGGCTAGAGCATAGGGCTCAACGAGTAGTGATCAATGGCTCCATGTCTAGCTGGCAACCGGTCACAAGCGGAGTTCCCCAGGGGTCAGTCCTGGGGCCGGTTTTGTTCAACATCTTTATTAATGATCTGGAGGATGGGGTAGATTGTACCCTCAGCAAGTTTGCGGACGACACTAAGCTGGGGGGAGTGGTAGATACCCTGGAGGGTAGGGATAGGATACAGAGTGACCTAAACAAACTGGAGGATTGGGCCAAAAGAAATCTAATGAGGTTCAACAAGGACAAGTGCAGAGTCCTCCACTTAGGAAGGAAGAATCCCATGCACAGCTATAGACTGGGGACCGACGAGCTGGGCAGCAGCTCTGCAGAAAAGGACCTGGGGGTAACCGTGGATAAAAACCTGCATATGAGTCAGCAGTGTGCCCTGGTTGTCAAGAAGGCTAATGGCATATTGGGCTGCATTAGGAGGAGCATTGCCAGCAGGTCACAGGAAGTGATTATTCCCCTCTATTCGGCATTGGTGAGGCCGCATTTAGAATATTGTGTCCAGTTTTGGCCCCCCCACTACAAAAAGGATGTGGACAAGTTAGAGAGAGTGCAGCGGAGGGCAACCAAAATGATTAGGGGGCTGGAGCACAGGACTTATGAGGAGAGGCTGAGGGAACTGGGCTTGTTTAGTCTGCAAAAGAGAAGAATGAGGGGGATTTGATAGCGGCCTTTAACTACCTGAAAGGGGGTTCCAGGGAGGATGGGGCTAGGCTGTTCTCGGTGGTGGCAGATGACAGAACAAGGAGCAACGGTCTCAAGTTGCAGGGCGGGAGGTCTAGGTTGGACATTAGGAAAAAGTTTTTTACTAGGAGGGTGGTGAAGCACTGGAATGGGTTACCTAGGGAGGTGGTGGAATCTCCATCCTTAGAGGTTTTTAAGCTGAGGCTTGACAAAGCCCTGGTTGGGATGATATAGCTGAGGTTAGTCCTGCTTTGAGCAGGGGGTTGGACTAGATGAGGTCCTTTCCAACTCTAATATTCTATGATTCTATGATTCTATGTGTAACTCCCATCCCCCCCAAACAGATCCGTTTAGGAGCTGATTCAGTAATCCTGCCAAACACCACCTCTGAAGGTCATTACATTTTATCCCTTCCTTTAAATTGCCCTCCTTAGCCATTATTTTAACAAATGGGCATTAACTTAGCTGGACTGGGTCAAATCAAGAACCCAATGCACCTTTATAATGGCTTTTTTCTGTGCAGACACTGTGCTTGTCTACTGCTGCAACTATGTGGCATCACTGGTGCAGCTACTACTAATGAAGATGTACTGCACTGTGCAAACTATGACGGGCACCAACATGTCTCACACTAGCGCAGCTGTTCTATACCAGGGGTTGTACTGGCGCTACCTCGATGGAGCCACACAGATGGGTAAAAACCCCAATGTAGATGTATGTTAGCTGTTTAATGAAACAGTAGGTTCCCCCAGCTTGGTATTGGTTATTGTGTATTTCTGTCAGAGCTAATTGTCTGCAGGTGATGCTTAATCACCCTGGCTAAGAAGGCCTGAAGCTCTCAAACAGCCCCTCTTCTCCCTTGGTGACTAGCAGTGAAAGGTTTACATTGGGAATGCTGGTCCATATACCATTGTGCCATTAGCAGTTGGTCCCCTCTCCTACACAGGACAATAAACCATACTTTCCTGCCACAATGACATCTTGTGTCAGTACTGACTGTGATTGACCATAGAGTGTTACATGGTAGTAGTCATTAGTTTAATTTCAGAGAATGCTTTTCAGCAATCTCTGTGCCAATGGGATCTGCTTACTGCTTGGCAATTTTGCAAACTGGGTCAGTTATTTAAGTCCCTGAACATGGATTTAGGAGCCTACCTTTCAGCACCCATTTTTGAAAATCTTTATATAAATATTAAAGAGCAAGAGATCAGCCTGATTTCATAATGAGCTGTTGGATGCAAGGTGCTGTATCAATATAGTTACTCGTTTTAATGAATAAGCTTTCAATTGTAGTTTTATTTCTTACAAGTTCAGTTCTGTGGTCTTGTCTCCACAGTAGATATTTTGGTTTAACGTCAAGCACCTAGTCTGAAAAATTGTAATGGCTGGAATAGTTTGCTTTCTTGGACTTCAGAGAAGGAACCCACTGCCGAATGCTTGAATACTGCTAATAAAAGCTGTACTGCCACAGAAGAACTAATACTGTAGAACGCGTTCCCTGTTCTGCTGCTGAGCCTTTGTGTTCAGTGGCAAGGTGGTGTGCCTTAAGTTAGGATCAATAATGTCACTTTAAATAGGCAAAGAGTGGGTAATCAGCATCATCTACTCACTGGAGCTAGGGATTGTTGAACAAAGGATAGTTCTGAGCATCTCACTAACTATTTGGATGGATGCAAAATCCTTTTGAGTTTCTGAACCTTTTCTCTGCCATTTGCAGATTTTTAAAAGATGATTCAGAGTTGGTTTTGGTTTTGCTTTTTCATATTTTTTTTGCCAGACAGTGGGAAGCCTGAGTTCTGTATGATGGATAAAAGTGCCCCACAAAGCTAAGTTGGATGGGCTATATGTGGCACAGCCAGTAGTTATTTTATTTGGATGTTGTCTTATACTGAACCCCGCTCCTTGTCACAGACATTCTGTGTTTGTGTGTCCCTCTGTCCATTTGCTGCTCCCAGCTGAACACACCCCAGTAAACTTTAGAGCCCATCATGCTTGAGTGAGTTCCACATCAGAGAAAATGAGTTTCCTGCTCAACTAGAGCTAAAGTGCCCAATCATTACTAGCAACTACATGGGGACAAGGCAGCAGCATTGCTCTGCTAATAAAAAGCCTCCCTCTGGAAATTTAAGATATAAAATAACCAAGTGAGGAGAGACCCAGGCTGTGGAAGTTTAAGTAGTGCCTGTGGTGGCTTTCTGACCTTTATACGTAAAAGTCGCCATAACAAAATGGCCATGTTAAGCCTTGATAATTCAAGAGTAGTTTATGTGGCAGCATAGCTCCTTCAATGTTTCTTTTTAGATGCCTCCTTCTTTCTACATGGGTTGTAATTTTTTAAAATCTTTGGGCAGAGAGTTAAAGAGCCTGAAAGCGATTACATTTGCTTGATGTGTTTTATATGGCCAATCGACTCTAGGAGTTGGGTTTAAGCCCTAACTACTTGATTTTTCAGAGGTGCTGGGTGTACTCAAGCAACTCTAAAAATCAAGCCCTTCATATCTTTGTGGCATAATAATCCATGTAAAAAGAATGGTTTGCCTTGGATTTTATGGTGGTAAACTTTCAGCAATGTGTAGGAAATTAGTAGTGTAACAGCCACAGAAGACATCACATGGCTAAAGCCTGTACCTTGCTCCGGATATTTATGCCTATGATTCCACGAGCAACACTTGCCTCATGGATATCTGATTTAAATCAGCATTCCACACTGAACTGGTAGCAATCAGTGTGGAAATTGTCCTTACTGTGCATATGTTTGCTGCTTCAAAATGTCACCATTTGGCATTCTTGCATAGCAATATTTCCACCAGCATGTCTCCTGTCTGCCAATCTGCTAGCCAGCAAATCTGAGATTTCATTAACTAGCAATCCTGAACAAGCAAGTTCATTTCCTACTGTTTGGATTCAGATCTTCTATATGAAGAAATTCAAAGACAGATACAAACTATTCACCAGACCCCAGCCATATATCCACAAGCTGCGTCTGTGCTTGCCTGATAATAACCAACAGTAATATCAGACAGAAAGAATCCACATTTGCAACATCAAATTCTGCCACATGAAAAGAAACATTAAACCTGCATCTCAAGGGAGATTCTGTGTTAATCAGAAATGTTTTGAACAAAGGGCTTTTGCCACTGAACAATTTAGGCAGCTTTTCCATGAATCCATTGAAACACTATTATTCTCTGTGGCTGCACGTTGTGTAGGATTTCAGCCATCCCTGCTTAATCCTATTTGGCTAAACTTTCTCTGCTGCCGTATTAAAATGCGCTCACCTTTTTTGGAAGTGCAAAGAATGATTGCCTTTTGTGAACCATGCAATTTCAGCATTGCACCTTGGAGTGGGAGCGTTATTATTTTTTTATAATATTGGCTGTTAACCTGAGCACAGGAAGAGCACCCGGGGAATTTCTAATCAGAGGAGCACACTGAGTCTGAGCCTAAGTCTGGGAGCAAGTCTGGGAGCAAGTCTAGCTCTGGCTCTAACACAGACTTCTTCTATGGCCTTGGCCAAGATAGTTAGGACCAAACCTTCAAAAACAGACTCTAATTTTGAATGCCTCAATGTTTGGGTGTCTAACCTGAGGCACATAAGGCACTTTGGGATCCTCATATGAAAGGTGCTGAAAAAATGTAATCCGGTAATTAAAGAGTAAAGGCTCTGTGAGCCTCCCTATTTTCAGTCAGTCTTCCATTTATTCACCTCTTACTTTTAGTCCCTTTCCGTATATTCAGTTGACCTATCCCTGGTGTTTTAGCACATGCAAACTTCGGCTATGACGCAACATACTGATACTGGCTTCCGCCCTTTCAGAGACTGAGCACAGTGAGTTTTGCAGCACTTTCAGCTGGAGTTCACTGAGAAGTAGGAGTAGGATGCTGTTCTCAGATGACCGTGACCTCCCAATTCATTAGATCCCATCAGTGGTGTTACTGAAAATTAACCTTAACAGTGGCAGAGAATTTGAATTGGAAGTCACAGAACTGCGCCAATCCCTCTCTCCAGAAGACTGAAAGCATTAAAGGGGAATTTGATTTGGTCCCATATTCGAGCAGCACTATCCATTTTACCCCTTGTATAGGAATGTCAGTATCTAAACTCACCATGAACATGTGCTTCACATTATTACATATTCTCTCAGCTGGGATAGCAATATTCTTCCACAAGGAGAAGAAAAGGAAACTGCCCACCTGGGAAATAGGCTGGATCCCTTACAGATGTACTAACTTGTCAAGCACAGTAAGCGGCTCTCCCAATTGCCAGAGCTATACTGATTAACAACCAGTTGATGCTTTTGCTGGAATGTGAATACCTTGGTTCTGTGGAACGCTAGGCAGCTACTGACCATGGCTATGACACATCTTCTCATCCTACTATTCTGCCCGCAAAACACCTTTGTTCCCAGGCACCCACCACGTGTCTGTAGGTGCTTGTGTCTCCTGCTGGGAACTGAGGGAGGAAAACAGGAGTAGAAGATAGAGAGGGAAGTTTTGCCCACCACAGACAAATCCATTTGCGTGTGGGGTGGTGGAGCAGATTAGAGGAAGAAATCTCCCAGTGGTAACCGCTTTTCACAGCTGCAAAAGTAGCCGCAGCACGTATTGTATAATGGAGCACCATCCAGGGCAAATAAGGACCCAGTCTGAACCTCTCAGGACAGGATAGTCTGCAGCCCCGGTGATTGGTTATAATGTGCAGACTCTGGATATTTTAGTTTGGACATTGAGACCTAAATATAGAATTTCCTTAGGTTCGTGTTTCCGTCTGTAGCCATGGGGAAGCCCTTCAGTCTATCTGGAAAAATGATTGCACATGCATGTTTTTAAAAGGCTGCCCACAAATAAAAGTACTCAGATGAAAAATAAACCTTTAAAAAATCCCAGCCTATTCACTCCTGACAGTCTGGTATTTCTTCAAACTGTCAGATTTAGCAGATTGTTTACTGGAAACGGTTCAATTGGCAGGACCTTCTGCTGTGCAGATGAAATTTTAAAATCCCGTTTCTTGTTGCACTCAAAGAGTCTCTCTTTCCAGTACACAGCTTTATAGAATTATCATTCACTTGTTTCCTATTGAATCAGAAAATACCCTCTCCCTTTCATTTCTATGATAAAAATATGCAAGGAATATTAACCCTCATGCACCAGGGACATAATCCAACCACTAACTGCCTGGGCTTTGGAGGAAACTTTCCCTCATAGGCATGATAATGAATAATGGGCAAGTATCCCTGAAGCTGCTGGCTTGGCCACTGGATGAGTCAGGATATTGGACTGGATGGACCATTGATCTGACCTAGTATGGCAATTTGTACATTCCCACATGAGTGTCGCTTCCTGAACTGAGTATTTCTGCAACTAAGCACAGGCCTATCCATTCCAGACCTAAGATAAAGCTTGGTACCTAGCCTCTTGTTTTCTCACCGACAAGTAGAGCATGGGAAAAAGAGTCTGTTGAAATTCTGGGGCTTTTATTCATCCAATCTCATTGTACTGTGGTGATTGCCTTAATTTGTTTAGGGTTGGACTACCAGCCGCATTGGCCTGCTTTCTTGGCTGAAATCCCCTCTTTCGTTTTTTGAGCATGCATGTTTGCAATCTGACCTGTGTTTGCAAGTAATTATGCTGAGAGGGACACACTACAAATAGCTCATTTGGGCTTATGCTCCAGAATCCACCACCTGTTTGGGAAATTGCACACCATAGCTCCCTCCCATATTCATTGGCCAGAGGGTCAAGTCGTGTCTGAATTACTACACCTTTCTCCTCTTCATCCTTGACCACTGCAGCTTTATCCTCTAGGGTAAATGCTGATGCAACCTGTATTTGAGTATTTCACTCCATTCAACAACTTCTCTAGTTGTCCCCTTGCCTTTTGATCGATTAGAAAGTCAATAGCTACACACCTCTTCTGCCTTATAACGTACTTACAGGGTGATTTACTGTTTATCTTGATATCTTATTTTTTAGGTGCGACTTGACAAAGCCCTGCCTGGGATGATTTAGTTGGGGTTGGTCCTGCTTGGAGCAGGGGGTTGGACTAGATGACCTCCTGTGGTCCCTTCCAACCCTCATCTTCTATGATTCTATGATTTTGAGTTAGTCATTCTTTATACTCTTTATCCCTTTTTAGCTACAATGTTCACCTTGCCAGGTATAGTTTGCATTGTAAGCTATTTATTGGTCAGGCAAGATTGCCATTGTTTAAAGGATATTTCTTTAGTTCAAATACACTTTTGTACTGCAGTTAACCATGCTGGTTTTATTCTCTTCCTATTGCCCTTTTGGGGCAATGGTGGTGGTGGGGTGTCTCAAAGGTTTATCTGCCCCCTAGCACAGGTTCCTTCAATAACCTCCAAGCTGAGTCTATGGAGTTTTTTAGTTTTGACCTCAGCTGGCTGCAAACAATTTTTTCATTGTGACAGTGAACTTTAAATGAGCAGATTTTAAAACTGTATTACCTCTAAGGGAGTCACCCTCTAATAGATCAGCCTCAACTGTGCACTGATCATTGTTATCCAAGGGAACTCGCACACCAGCTTCCTGCGTTAACTCCTGCCTGTTACATCAGACTCAGTTGTGAGTTGTCTATTCCACTGTAGGTGTCATAAGAAGCTGATATAAGAAGCAGTTGCTTATGGCATCAATAAACTGAGCCTCCAGACAGTTCCTTGATGTGCCATTCAACCAATTAATATAGGAATCACCCATAATTATTGTATCCATGGATGGTGCAACTTCCTTAATCTCCTAACAAGGTCATTATCATTATGTTGATCTGCGAGTCTCCTATCATCATGTTTGTATTTTTATTGTTGGGATCCATAGCCAGCTAGACTCCATCCTATGGTTATCTCTACCCTGACATGATCCTTTGCAAGAATCTATAATCTCTTCTTTGTGTGCTGTATAACACTCTCCTCCACCACCCACACACGTGCTGTACTTTCTTTAGCCCTCTTGAAAGTCTATCCCTAAGCCATGCCCCAGATTTGGCATGTATCCTTTCATGTTAATAAAAAATAAAACAGCAGTGGTGCAAACACTGAGGTTAAACAGGGCAGAAGTGTATTAGAGTAAATTAGCATAGACATCTGATTTTTCTCAGTGTCATTCTTGGAAGCTAAAGCCTTCTTAATAGAGCTAATGTTTTCTGGGAGTAAATACAAGACTTTACACATTAACACAGTCACATGAGTAAACCATTTCTGATGCATGGAAAATTCCTGCATTGTGTTTGAAGTGCAGTTCTGCTTTTGATAGGCCCTGCAAAACTTTCTGTGATATTAAAGCAGCCCAACTTCTGAAGTTTTTGTGATTAGGATATCGATGAAGTAGAGCCACATTACAAGAAGGTGTTGTTATGGCTTACCAGTGGATTCTGTGAGTGTAGTTCAAGGAGCCCTGGGTTCCCCTTTAGTAAAACATTTATCTAGTTAAAGGAAATAGCAATGAACATGAATGGAGGCTTCCAGATAAAGAGAGAGTAAGAATTCTAGCATTATTGGTTTTGGAGATGAAATATGTTCTTGGTCTATACAATAAAAGCCTGTTGGATATTCCTATTGCCACAGTCCCATAATACAAGATGATATTTAAAATTAACATAAAATTTAAAATTGGCAAAACAAAATATTGTGTGCAATATAAAACCTGTGCAATTTATAGTTGCTGGGGATTACTAAAACAAAGATCCCAAAAAGGGACTGACGATTTATATGAACACTAGAATCCGTAGTTATAACAGATGAGATAAAATTACCATGTTTCCCGATTCTCATGCTTCAGGGGACAAGCTGATCACCATCTCTAATCAGGAAGAAAATTAGTACAGAACTGCACAATCCATGGGCCTTATGGATGTGTTGAAAAGCAGGAGGACATCAGATTAAATGGCCCGTTTTTCAGATCTAGTATGGCAATTCCTATGCTTCAGTGGGAACACCCACTAAACTGTGTGATGGAAGATGGCAAGGGCAGAGGTGACTCCAAACAGCAATCTGTTACACTGAAATACACCCCACTGGGTATGAATGATAACATATTGCCTGGACCACTCCTTCAGGACCAGCTGCTGGTATGCTCAAATCCAGCTTTGTAATGGTTTTCCCCAGGATGAAATGACACAGATTCTTTTCAGTGTATGCGATGGGGTAGGAATGCTACCTTGCTGCTCTGTTAACGAGGAGTTTATATTTCCTCCAGAATGGCTACTGACCATTCTCATTTCCTTACCAGTGCAAATGAGCTGGCCCACTAATATTAACAGATTCTATGCCCCCCACCTCTCACACACACACCCTTTACTTCTGTTCAGAACCCCATTATGCTATAAAAAGAATTGTCTTAGTGTTCAAACTGGCTGTCCCCTGAATTAATTAAAATGGATGCTGCCAGGCTATCCAACAGTTTGCGGACAGGGTAAAGACAAGTTTAGGATCCTATTTATATTACAAGGCCAAATTATGTTTTAATTGTGTTCCCAAACCTTGTTACAACCTTGGTGTGTCCATGCTTTAATTGATATGATTGTGTCAGGGATCATAGTGTGGTAACTGTCCACTAACATGGCTGTACGGTAATGGTGGAGATGGTCCTGTAGACACACCCGTTTTTTGGTGTGTATAAGGGACTAGCCTGACTCTGGTGGTCTCAGAGAGTGTAGCAAGGCGCTGTGGCTTTCCTCGGAGCCTGGGCCCAAGGACAAACTGCAACTCCCCTGCTGGGCAGATCAAGGCCCTGCAAAACCCCCCTACTGGGCAGAACAAGGCCCTGCAGGCCGAATACCCCAGGAGAAAAGGGGCGGAGCCAGGACAGGAGAGGCCAGTATAAAAAGTCGGCCTAGCAGCTCAGTCAGGGGGAAGCTGCTGCTGGAGATAGATGTGTCTTCCCCGAAGCTGCGGTCTGGGCCTGACCCAGGCCCTGTGGCTGTGCGGAGCAACCATCCCACTGACCGGAGCCTTCAAGGCCTGTCCAGGCCGCCGGGCCCTAGTGACTGGAGAGGGCCGCTAGACGTCAGGGACCCACAAGAGCGGACTGAGCCTGGTGTGCCAGAGGACCCCCTGGGACCCTGCGACCTGGATGAGCTGCCCACCGCTGACGACCCTGAGGAGTTTCCAGACCTGCCGCCAGTGACCCAGAGGGAGACACTTGGATGCAGGTACCCGAGGACTGGGTAGGAGGAAGTAGCCCAGGGACAGCTGACTACAGAGTGGCTGAGGCAGTGGCCAAACCAGTCAGCGTGTTGAGGCTGGCACCCCACTGACTCAGTGGAAAACCATTTTGCCACTGATAGTACCCTGGGCTGGGACGCAGTGGAGTCGGGTGGGCCTGTGTCCCCCTTCCCTAACCACTCTGGGAGTGCTTGGTTCTTCTGAACCTGCCTGCCAGAGGATACCAAGCTTACCAGCCCCACCTGCCTGAAGGCCGGGGGCTACAGACTGCTTTGGCCTGCCCCGCCCTGCTTGAGGGCCAGGGGCTACAGACTACCTTTGCCTGTCCTGCCCTGCCTGAGGGCCAGGGCACCAGACTGCTTGCTAGCCTGCCTGTTGGAAAGCCGGGGGCTATAGACTGCTTCACCTGCCCCATCCCGCCTGAGGGCCAGGGGCAATAGACTGCTTACCAGCCCCACCTGTTGGAAGGCCGGGGCTATAGATTCCTTATCAGCCCTGCCCTACCTGAGGGCCAGAGGGCTACAGACTGAGAGGGAATCCTGCCCTGCAGGGGCTGGGGCTAAAGACTTGTAATCAGCACTGCTTATTCCCCTTAACCAAGGCGCTGTGGCCTTCCTCGGAGCCTGGGCCTGAGGAAAGGTCACGATGCCCTGGCTGGACCGTGCCACCAGCCTACAGAGAGCTACATCACAATTGCTTGCAGGAGGTCTAACTATTTCAGAAAGATGTGAACAAATTGGGGAGAGTCCAGAGAAAAGCAACAAAAATTCTAAGAGGTTTGGAAAACATGACCAATAAGGAAAGGTTGAAAGAACTGGGCATGTTTAGTCTAGAGAAGAGAAGGTTGAGTCTTCAAATATATAAAAGGTTGTTATAAAGGGGATATGGAGATCAATTGTTCTCTTTGTCTGCCAAGAACAGGACAAGAAGTAATTAGTTTAGTTTGCAGCAAAGGAGATTTAGGTTTCATATTAGGAAAAGCTATCTATTTGAAAGGATAGTTAAGCACTAAAACAGGTGACCTAAGAAAGTTGTGGAATCCCCATCACTGGAGGTTTTTAAGAACAGGTTGGACAAACACCTATCAGGGATGGTTTAGGTGTACTTAATCCTGCCTCAGAGCAGGGGGCTGCACTAGACGATCTCTTGAGGTCCCTGCCAACCTTACATTTCTATGAAAACTCCCTTTGGCTCCACAGTTGGTTCTATGATCTGATGCTTTGAGATCCCCCAATTTACAAGCACCAGTGACTGCTTCTCTTGCTGCTAGAACTCTGACCATTTCAGCCCCAACTCCAGTTTCTGTGGAGCCTCATCTGGAATCATCTCAGCAGGGTCCAAGACTTGCTCATTAATCAAACTTGCCAGCATTGTGGTGTTTCCACATTTCTTATGCCTTTGACCTCAGAGTATGATTTTCATTGTTTTAAGTGAAGAGAACGCAGACCTTTCAGGGCATGTTTCTGTCTAGCTTCTGGATATTGTAAGATATTGGTTAAGTACCTTGGTCATGGACATGAATCAGGATCACAGTCTACTTCTTCCTCACAGCTCCTTGCATGACACAGGCTAAATTCTAGGTTCCATGCAGGTTAGCTTTATTAGCAGTCCAGTACTACACAACATTTCTGAGCCAGCTGTCCTTCACTGGAGCTATAGGGACAGCCAGTCCCACCAAGTGTAGCTGGTTGTTCTGGTGTCACTTGTATTACAGGAGTGCCTAGAGGGCCAAACCGAGATCAGGGCCCCAAAGTGTTAGGATCTGTAAACACACATAGGTATAGGCAGTCCATACCCCAAAGAGCTTATGATCTCAATAGTTGCTACAGCCAAAGGATGGGAAGGGTAACAGAGTCAGAGGGGAGTGATGTGATTTGCCCAGGGTCACCCAGCAGGCCAGTGGCAGACCTGGATATAGAATCCACTGTCACATTCCAGGGTGCAATCCACACCAGCGAGAGGGTGTGTCGTCATCTGCACTGCAGCCTGGGGTGCCTCACAGTGCTTTGCTATGTAGCTCCCAGCCTGGGGTGCTCACAACAGCCAGATAACATGCAAATCACATCCTGAGCGTCTGTGTAAAGCTGCAGCCCTCCTCCAGCGGCTCTGACCCCAGCAGCCTCTCAGCAACATATCAATCACACTCTAGCTTCGAGCAACCTCGGTTACTACTTGCAGGGTGATTCCAACCCACTCCCAGTCCTGAATTTTCCCCAGAATGTGTGTTCTGCATGGTCCAGCCCTCTCCTGGACAGTTCAGATAAGGGATCAATATTCAACAGTTTTGCTACTCTAACTGAAGTGATCCAAACAGTTCAGATTAAACACAACATTGGATTGGTTCAGATTTAAAGAAAAATAAAACAAGTTTATTAACAAAAGAAGATAGGATTTGAAGTAAATTTTAAAGTCAGAAATGGTTACAAGAGAAGTAAAGATAAACCAGTTTCTAGTAGCTAAAACTTAACAAGCTAGACTTGGTTCAAGGTAAGATCCTTACTACATATTCCCAACAACATGACTGACCACATTCTCAGGTCGGGATCTCTCCGCAAAGTCAAAGGGCTGGTTCTTCTATCTTCTTAGGTGAAAGAGGGAGTTTCCTACCCCTTTCTTTTACATTCCAGTTAACCCTGAAGTGGATTCTTCTAACAGTTACCCTTCAAAGCGAAGTTTATTCAAACAGTAAAGAAGACGACACGGAGTCTGGTGGTGAAAAAGGCCCCATATTTTTTCTTCTCACCTGTGTTTGCTGAAATGCAAATTTGCTTTGTCTCCTGCCATCTCCTCTCCCTTTACTACTTAGAATCATAGAATCCTAGAAGATTAGGGTTGGAAGGGACTTCAGGAGGTCATCTAGTCCAACCTCCTGCTCAAAGCAAGATCAACCCCAGCTAAATCATCCAAGCCAAGGCTTTCAAGCTACACCTTAAAAATCTCTAAGGATGGAGATTCCACCACCTCCCTCAGTAACCCATTCCAGTGTTTCGCCACCCTTCTAGTGAAAAAGATTTTCCTAGTATCAAACCTAGATATCCCACACTGTAACTTGAGAACAATGCTCCTGTTCTGTCATCTACTAATATTGAAACCAGCCTAATTCCATCCTCCTGGGAACCTCTTCCGTTAGTTAAAGGCTGCTATCAAATCCCCCCTCATTCTTCTCTTCTGCAGACTAAACAAGCCTAGTTCCCTCAGTGTCTCCTCATCAGTCATGTGCTCCAGCCCCTTGATCATTTTTGTTGCCCTCTGCTGGATTCTTTCCAATTTGTCCACATCCCTTCTGTAGTGGGGGACCCAAAACTGGACACAATACTCCAAATGAGGCCATACCAGTGCTGGATAGAAGAGAATAATCACTTCCCTCGATCTGCTGGCAATGCTCCTACTAATGCAGCTAAATATCCCGTTAACCTTCTTGGCAATAAGAGCACACTGTTGACTCATATCCAGCTTCATGTCCACTGTAACCCCTAGGTCCTTTTCTGCCAAACTGCTGCCTAGCCAGCCAGTCCCCAGTCTGTAGCAGTGCCTGGGATTCTTCCGTCCTCAGTTCAGGACTCTGCACTTATCCTTGTTGAACCTCATCGGATTTCTTTTGGCCCAATCCTCTAATTTGTCTAGGTCATTCTGTATCCTACCCCTGCCCTCTAGTGTATCTACCACTCCCCCTAGCTCAGTGTCATCTGCAAACTTGCAGAGGGTGCAATCCACCCCATCCTCCAGATCATTAATGAAACTGTTTACTTATATGTAAACTAAGGTAAACACACATTTCTTCATTCAGGATCTTTCTGCCTGGGCAGGGCTGTGTGGATTTGAACATATGCTCAGAACATCACACAGGAAGATTTCATAACTTTACATATAATGTTGTTACACACATTTCACCATGATATCATTGACCAGCAAGTTACTAGTTTTCATATGAAACCTCATAAGGCATATTGCGTACAATGGTTATTACAATAGTCAGCAGGGTGTGAATACGGGGGTGCTTTTGGTCACAACCAGGTCTTGTGACTCCCAGTCTAGTGCTCTATCTACCACACAGAGTGTCTCGGCTGTTCACATCTCTCCTTACAATAACAAACAAGTGGGGAAAACCTGTATCCTCAGTTAGAAATCTTCTCTCCTTAGAGTCTCATTCTTTGCAGTGTCAACCTCTCTTCTGCTTTCTGTCTGACTCCTCCCAAGGGGGTGGGAATTACAGGACCCAACTCTATTATTAAAGAACCAGTTCCTCTATTTTAGTACTTTGATCTCCTCAATATCAAGCTTGCAGCTGAACATCCACCCAGCACAAATCAGCTCTGGGCAAAAACGATAAACCAAAGGATGCAAGGAGTAGTTAACCGATTTTCATTCTATCTTTGATAGGATGTCAAGAAGATGTTGCATACGCACTGCACTTTAGTGCAAGGGCTATGCCTTGTTTTCTGTTTGGAAAAAGAAATGTAGCACATTGTAGGTGCGACCAAGACCACACATACTACTAGTTATTAATAATAGTTGTGAGCACTGACAAAAATCGCAATTCAAAGCATCTGATTCCTGGCATTCTAAACCCAAATAAATAATTTGTAAATATCAGTTTTATTAAAACTGTTTCCCATAGTAAGTCATGAACTTTCTTATAGTTTGCTTCTATCAACAGATCAAAGGATTTCAACCACTAATTCAAAGTTGCCTTTGTAATATGCCATCTGAGGCAGGACCTTTACAATGCTATAAGCTGAGACTTCATCAGGTGATTTAACTGTAAATGTAGCTTGTGAAGAGATTTAGCTGCATCTCCCCCTCCACCTCCCTCTTCAATTGCCTTTACTGAGGTTATATGCCAAACACTTTTAAAATATAACCCAAGTCTATTACCCACATGCACTTCAATAGGTGGTCAATCCAGCTCCCGTCATTAAGTTCCTTTCCTGATTTATGGACACCTGCTGCACAGTGCTATAAATCAGGACATATATCAGACAGTGTAATGGGAGAAAGACATGCATTTTTGTCAACAGAATCAGTGTTATAGCACAGAAATGGTAGCAATATGGACTTGACCTACTTGCATCTTGCTTTTGTGCCTCCATCCAAAACAATCAAAAGGAGGAGTCTGACTAGAGGGTTGCACAGAGAATTGTGTCGGGGCTTAATAGGCAAAACGTGGTAAATGTTGTGTGAGATTCGTAATCGTTTGTTTTGCTATTTCTTTGTAAATAGGAAAGAAGAAGAGGGGGTGGGTTACAGATCCCAAGAAACTATCATGATTGGCTGGTGCTCTGACACAAGAGAGGGAGCCGGGGAGAACATTAGAGTAGCAGGAAAGAGATTTATGTCTTTTACTGTCCATCTGCAAAGCAAAACAAAAATAGCTGAAACACTGGTTTTCTGCTTTATCGGCTCTGTGAATAAGCATATAAATTTCTATGACATTTTTGGAGGCTTGCTGAAGGGGAAAAAAATTCATCCCCCAGGACCTGGCCAGCAGCAGGGGCAGCATATGGCTTGCTGGAATCAGAGGCTGAGCGCATTTTGTGTATGTTAGCATTAAAAAGGTGACTTTGTGAGTAATTTCAGAAGTAGGGAGGAGGTTTCTTTTTTTTTTTTTTTTAAATCCTGCCTAAGCTGATGCAGCTGTCGAAGCCAATAACTCTTAAGTAAAGAAGTTGTGCCGCATTTCATGACTGGGAAGCATGAGGGTGTAGACCTCATTTACGGCTCTTGGCTTCCTCATGGTGGCATACTTGGCCTCTCAAGAGCAGAGTCCTTCTGGCTAACAAGCTCATTCTGGGAGGAAGAGGGAAGATGCATGAAGAGGATATTAACATCCCTGGAGCAGCTAAAGAAAGGAATTGTGGATGTTTTATTTTTCCCAGCAGCTGCTGGTTACTCAGATGAGAAGTGAAGGCCCTGCAAGTTCATGGGAAAGTGACTGCGACCTCCTTGTATGTTCCCAAGTTTGTACGAACAGGCAGGGGAGCATGGTTTAAAGGATGGAATCACTGGGATAAATAAATACTAATGGGGATCTTTGTGCAGTGGATAAACTGTGGATTTTCTCTTTAATCATTGACTAAAACCACATGTTCTTTCTGGTAAAGGAGGCATGAAATGTAACTTGCTGTCAGAAAGATGTCTTTCAGCAAACAGCACCTCTGGATGTTTATCTCTCTGGGATTGTGCTCTAAACCCTTTGAAATGTAAAAAGAATACAACGCTAATCACATTGTTGCTCAAAGATCAACAGTGACATGAAATATATTTTGTCACGTTTCCACTTTGGTCTCTCTCGCTCTTTTTTAAATGGAAATAGTGACATTCATCAGGGCTGTGCTGTGTGTTTGTTTTTTTTTTTTTGCTAATGACTCTCTACTGCCCTTTCCCTGGAGCTTACAGTCATAAAATTATCATGTGCCATTTACTGGCAATTGCTGATTTTAGCCTTAGCACCATTTCCAGCTGTTGGCAAAAGGCATCTTGCTATATCACATGTATTTTCCCCCGTTTCAGGGCTAAATACAGCCCTTGGTTACTTGTGTGTAATGCCATTGAAGTCAGTGAAAATGTGTGAATGTAACTGAGGTAGACTCTGTCCTTGAAAAGCCATGAAATGTAGAGTATGTTACTGTCTTACTCATATCTGTACCTCTTCCCCCAACAGAGAAATTAACCTCTAACTAAAATGATATGGGTCTCCCTTGCATGTTCTTTTCGCTCTGTGAGCTGAGTAGCTGAAAGAGGTTTGGAGGTAGTAGGCATAAAAGTAAAAGCAAAACCCACCAAGAACATCACTGTGTTCATTTATTAAAACACAGTTTAGGTCAAGGGTTCTCAAACTATTCCATATCTAAACAGTGAGATTTTCACAGAGCTCCTCCCTTCCCACTTGTGACTGCATCCTGTACCTGTGGCAACTACAGCAAGTGATTCATGGGAAAGTTGTAAGAGAGTAATGTGTTTAAATGGGATTTAGCTGCTCATGACAGGGTGGACATACTCCACAATGGCCACGAAAGGGTTAGCCACACACCATAGGTGGTGGAAGTCCTGCCCCCCAGACTGTACTGGGCATGCTTCAACTGCTGCCTCAGTATAAAAGGGAGCAACTCAGCTCATTCTAGGCTGACTATGGAGGAGGAAGGATGTTCACTGGAGGCTCCAGCCCAGGAACTGTTGCAGCTCTTGCTAGAGGCAAGAGAGACCTGGAGAACCAGGCAGGATCCCTGGTATGTCCAGACCCCTGACTGAGGAGCCCTGATGACCTGTGGACTGCCATGGCAGGAGACAGGGTAAGAAGTAGCCTGGGAGAGGGGGGAAACAGCCATGACCCTTGGAAGAGACTGCACGTTGCAGTCAGATTCCCTGCTGACTCAGTGGCAAGCAACTGTGTCACTGCTAGGGCCAGATGGAGTAGGGATGGCCTTGGTTCTCCTACTCCAGCTATCACCTGGCTGGTGGCAGCCCCACTGAATCTGGCCATAGAACTACACAGCCATGATCCCCAGAGAAGCTGTATTGACTCTGGCAATTGGGCTGTACTGTCTTGAGGTCAAGGACAGTCAGGTGAGCTCTAACCGTGGGGTCGCCACACTCCCCAACCCACTCCATAGAAGGATGGTGTGGACATACCCCATGACACTGCTGGAAACAAAAAGGAAAGTGAACCATCAATCCTGCACCATCCACCAGCAAGTTCCCCTGCAGACCTCGGTGTGGGAACCGCCGATTCATATTATAAGGACATTGCCTTATTTGTCATTTTGGATATCTGCATCTGATTCCTGCTGAATTTTACGGGCCAGGTTTCCAAAGGGGAGTCCAATGGTTGCTCCTACAAAAAATGACATATTTGCAATTTGGGTAATGGAACATGTCAGCAGGTTTTTAGGTAAGTGTGTACAAATGCAGGTTTGTGCATATGCAGTGGGGTTTGGGATTTCCATAAAAGGCTGCACCCACCTTTGAAAACGTGAAGAAATAAGCTATCCTTTTTTGTGCAATTTTCATTCATCTTAATGACAAGTTCTTCTTCCTGTGGATTAAGGGCAGTCTCAAGAACAGATTTTTGAAGTGCAGCCAGGGGAAGCCATTTGCAATGCACCCAGAACAAGTTTTAGTGGACCCACCAAGCCCAGGAAGTATGCTACATATTCTTGAGTGCCTTCTACTAGCACCCTATCTATTAACTGACTATACACAGATATAGAGCACTCTAGTAACAGGCAATACGGTGCAGGGGTTTAAATTTGAATGACCAAGGAGAATGTGCTCCTAAACAAAGCTCTTGAAGGCTTCCAGGGGTATGGCTTTATTCAAAGGAAAAGAGGATTGCAGCATTGTGCACTGGTGCTTGAGTATCTGTCTGACAAAAATTTACATCTCTACAAACAGCATGGTGATTAATTTAAGGGGTATATCCTTATCATGATGCCCCATGATTTACGTGCCTCAATTAGTTGGTGTACATTCATTTTGCATAAGGATAAAGAGCTGTGCAATACTAAACACAGCAGTATCTTTTCAGTGCCCTCCCAACATGGTAAATACCTATTTAGATAGAGCCTTGCAATGTGCAGTTAGACATGAACCATAAATTCTTGGTGTTAAATCAGTATTAAAAAAAAAAAAATCCAGTGCTGTGTCAGCCAGGCCTCTGAGAAAGCATAGCTGATAAGCAGATTTTGATTGGCTTCTTCTACACCAATGCCCCAGGGCAACACCCTCTGGAACAGTGTGATATTGCTGCAAGATGACAGTTCAAAGAGCAGAAACCTACTGGTGCCAGCCATTGATCCAGCTGTCTGGATTAACCTTGATTTCCTTTTTTTTTTTTTTTTTTTTTAAAAACACTGGTTCCTTCCACTGAGGAGGAGGAAAACCACACAGAAGAACAACTCCCATGCCTGTCACATTGAGAGCCTGAAACTGGCAGCGTCAGTATATACACTAGGCCTGGTTATCCTCTCACTCCCAATTTACACTGGCAAAACTCTACTGATAGCTGACAGATTTACACTGTAAAAGCGGTGTGAGAGGAGGATCAGGCTGTGCCAGTTTTGAGTCTCAATTCTCAAGGAAGCTAATGATCAACCGGCTCTGAGCCATACTGTCTATATTTAAAAGCTGGGGGAATTAATGTTAATGATATTATTTTCTCAGCATAGTTGCTGAATTTAACATGGAGAGCAAATGTTCTCCCAACTCATCCCACCCAGTAGTTGCTCTGATACAGAATTCTCTGGCAGAAGGTTGTATACCTCTTTAGATCCTGACAACTTGAAGACCGAATATAAATGCCCTGAGGTTAATGCCACTACTGCTGACACCAGAAGAGCTGCTTCCTGTGGATCATTGTTGTTATGGCAAATGTGACAACAAATATAGGTCTTATATAGAACTCACTTTATTAAATGTATAAGACAAGAAGGAACCTCCCTACAGAGATCTTATTTACACTGGCCAAAATGTAGTCTTAATTCATCATCAGAGCAACTCCACTAGTTGTAGCAATCGCAGGAGTTCCCATTTAAATAAGGCACTGGGGTTTTCCACTTTTCTCTGTACAGGGCTAGATTATACCATGACAGAAATCCTGGTCTATACTAGTTTCTCCAAAGCTGCTGTCACCCTTGACGAATGCCTGAGCAATTGTATTGGATACTGTCAACAGGAGATACTGGAGAGAAGTGGCAGGAGTCCAGGGAAATGCACTAAAATGGTTTAACTCTTTTCTGGAAAGAGGCAACCAAACAGTAGTGATGGGGAAACTGTGCCTCCACCACTAGACACTCTTGTATATTCCCTCAAGGATCAAGTCTCTTTCTGGTCACTTTCAACATTCACATGCAGCCATTAAGTGAAGTGCTAAGATGATAGAAACTCAAGTGTCACCACTTTATTTATCCCTCACCATATACGACCACACTACCACCATGAAGATAGAATCATAGAAATGTAGAACTGGAAGGGACGTTGACAGGTCATCTAGTCCAGTCCCCTGCACTAAGGGAAGAGTAAATATTATCTAGACCATCCCTGACAGGTGTTTGTCTAACCTGTTCTTAAAAATTTCCAATGATGGAGACTCCACAACCTCCCTAGGTAATGTGTTCCACTGCTTAACTGCCCTGACAGTTTAGAATCTTTTTTCCAATGTCTAACCTAAATCTGTCTTGCTGCAATTTAAGCCAATTATTTCTTGTCCTATCCCCAATGGTTAAGAAGAACAATTTATCACCCTCCCCTTTATAACAAACATTTATGTACTTGAAGACTGTTATCATGTCTTCACTAAACAAACCCAGCTTTTTCAATCTTTCCTCATAGGTCATGTTTTCTAGACCTTTAGTTATTTTTGTTACTCCTTTCTAGATTTTCTCCAATTTGTCCACATCTTTCACAAAGTGTGGTGGTCAGAACTGGACATAATATTCCTGCTGAGACCTTATCTGTGCTGAATAGAGTGGGAGAATTACTACTTGTGTCTTGCTTACAAAACACTCCTGCTAATATATCCCAGAATGTTTGCTTTTTTGCAACAATATTATCTTGTTGACTCATATTTAGTTTGTGAACCACTGGAACCCCTAAATCCTCTTCTGCAATACTCCTTCCTAGGTAATCATTTCCTATTTTGTATTTGTGCAATTCCTTCCTAAATGTAGTATTTTGCATTTGTCCTTATTGAATTTCATCCTATTTAATTCAGTTTGTCAAGATAATTCTAAATTCTAATTCTGTTCTCCAAAATGCATTCAAAATGCATCCCAGCTTGGTATCAACTGCAAACTTTATAAGTGTACTTTCTCTGCCATTATCTAAACCACTTATGAAGATACTGTGTAGAACCAGACCCAGGACAGTTCCTTGTGGGACCCCACTCAATATGCCCTTCCAGGTTGATTGTGGACCATAGCTAACTACTCTCTGAATACAGATTTCCAGCCAGTTGTGCACCCACTTAGGTTCATCTAGACCAGTGGTTCTCAACCTATTTTACCAGTGTGGGCCACATATGCAGCTCTCTGTTATGTGGGCTGATATATATATATACACACACCACCCTGCCTGCTGTGGCTGCTCAGTCACGCATGCATCCCTCGATGTCTGCTCCCAGACAGTTAGGGACAGGTGTGATACCACCCACTGAGCCATGGGGGATCCTAGCTGGGAAGCCGCCCACAGGACAAATTTCCACCCAAAACCAGCTTTCCCCCCAGAGACAGGATTTATAGAGCAGCCTCCGACTCTGGCTGTGACTCTGGATGGAAATCCCTCAGAGGCAACATGTAGCTGTGGCTAGTGGCAGGGCATGTGCTCCCACCCCCATTTCTCCAGACACCTGTGGCGTGGATGCCCAGAAGTAAGGAGACAGCTCTGGCTAAGCTCCTCCCCCACCACAAGGGGCTGCTTTGCTTTCCCTGCTGGCAGGGAGTGCTCCAGCGGGGCTCCATGACTCCATCTGCCTCTCAGCCATCTCCACCCCTGCTAGGACCTGGGAGCAGCAAAGTTTGAATTTTTTTTAGCGCACAGCTGGGCTGCAGCTGTGTGCTACTGCCCACAGGTTGAGAGCCACTGAGCTAGGCTATATTTGTCTAGTTTGTTTGAGACAGTCATGTGAGACAGTATCAAATCCTTATTAAAGTCCAGATATGACATCCCCCTGCTTCCCCTCTCCCAACTCCATCATCCACAAGGCTTGTTACCCTGTCAAAGAAGGATATTAGGTTGGTTTGACATGATTGGGTTGGATGAAAAGACTATAACGTGAATAGAAAGCTGGCTAGAGTATTGGGTTTAACGGGTACTGATCAACAGCTCTAGGTCTAGTTGGCAGCCGGTAACAAGTGGTCCTGGGACTAGTTACATCTTCGTTAATGATCTGGAGGATGGGATAGATTGCACCCTCAGCAAGTTTGCAGATGACAGTAATTTGGGGAGAGTGGTAGGGATAGGATAGGATACAGAGTAACCTAGACAAATTGGAGGATTGGGGCAAAAAAAATCTGATGAGGTTCAACAAGGACAAGTGCAGAGTCCTGTGCTTAGGGTGGAAGAATCCCATGCACTGCTACAGACTGGGGACCAATTGGCTAGGCAGCAGTTCTGCTGAAAAGGACCTGAGAGTTACAGTGGACAAGAAGCTGGATATGAATCAACAATGTGCATTTATTGCCAAGAAGGCTAATAGCATATTGGGCTGTATTAGTAGGAGCATTGCTAGCAGATCGAGGGAAATGATTATTCCCCTTTATTCGGCACTAGTGGACCACATCTGGAGTACTGTGTCCAGTTTTGGGGCCCCCACTACAGGAAGGATGTGGACAAATTGGAGAGAATCCAGCAGAGGGCAAAAAATATTTAGGGGGCTGGACCACAAGACTTACAAGGAGAGATTGAAGGAACTAGGTTTGTTTAGTCTGCAGAAGAGATGAGTGAGGGGGGGATTTGATAGCAGCCTTTAACTAACTGAAAGGGGGTTTCAGGGAGGCTGGAACTAGGCTCTTTTCAAAGACAGAACAAGGAGCAATGGTCTCAAGTTGCAGTGGGGGAGGTCTAGGTTGGATATTAGGGAAAAGTTTTTCACTAGGAGGGTGGTGAAGCACTGGAATGGGTTACTGAGAGAGGTGGTGGAACCTCCATCCTTAGAAGTTTTTAAGGCCCAGCTTGACAAAGCCCTGACTGGGATGATTTACTTGGGGTTGGTCCTGCTTTAAGCAGGGGGTTGGACTAGATGACCTTCTGAGGCCCCTTCCAACCCTAATCTTCTAGGATTCTATGATTTGTTCTTGACAAATCTGTGTTGACTGTTAGTTGTTGCCTTGTTTTCTTCTTTCTAGGCCAGTGCTTTGATTAGATCAGCTCACAAATGAAGAACAGCTGGCTGAAGTTGAACCTGGGCAAAACCGAGGTGATGTAGTGGGCAGAGGAAAACATTTTGAAGAGGTTGTTGCCACAAAGTAGTGGTCTCCTTTAGTTGAAGGTGCACATCGATAATTGGTCAATTCGGTTCATAAGTTAGGTGTGCTCCTGGATCCTCACTGACACTAATTCTCACAGCCATTCCCGCAGCACCAGCCGCACACAGCCCCAGTTGCTTCGGAGCACTGGTCGGGTGGCCCCAGCCACCCCGAATCACTGCCAGACAGCCCCAGCACCCATCGGAAGCCCCAGAGCCCTGGAGCACCAGCTGGCCTGGATCTCCAGCTGGCTCATCCCCTGCTTCAGTGCCTGACAGATGCAGCAGGAGGGGGGAGAGCTAAGCCTGATTGTTTGGGAAGGCTAAGCCTTCCCCCGCCCAAAATACCCAGAGCCCATGATGGGTCTCAGTCCTTATCTTCGAGGCTCTGAATGATTTGGGTCCAAGATATCCAAAAGACCATTTAAAGCTCTGGGATAAAGACTGAGATCAACAACTCTGCTCCTCTGGCACAATGGAGCTTTCTACCACAAGGGTAAAGCTCGTTTGTGCAGAAGACAGAACTTTCTCAAGGGTCAGTCTGGTACTGTAGAACGAGCTCCCATGAAAACTATGGACCACCACAAACTTCAACATCTTCTACTCCAAGTGCAAGGCAGCCTTTCTTGTCCTGCCTTCTCTAATACAAACATCACAGCTGTGTATGCATTTAAAACAAGGAAAACTCTACCAAACCAAAACCATCCTGCTCACATAATTCTTCTCCCTGGAGAAAGGATGCGAGAGAGAATGAACAGCACAAGATAAATATTAGGCATGTCACTTAGTGCACACTGGAAGGTGCTCAGACACTTTGGTGATGAGGGTGATATACGAACACTTATACCATAGAACAGAACAGAACAGTTCAGTTCAATAGTAGGAGATTTTAAAAATAAATATCATGTAGGTAAGGCATTTGCATTTCAACATATAACCATTTTGGAAACAAAGAGGTTACAGCCTGGAGTTGAATGGGCCTGGGACAGAATGTGTGTCTGTCACAAGTAAGAGAATTGTCCATGCGAAGCAGTAGTAGGGCACATAACACCCCGTAGTCAGGGATGTAAAATGACTTGCCCAAACATAGGAGACCAATGGCAAACATGGAAATAGAACCCTGATTTCCTGACTTCCCGTCAAAAAGGGGATAAAGAACTCCTACGGTCATAATCAGCCTCAACCTGGTCCACCTGTGCATCTTGTCAGACCTGGGGACAGGATCTTAAAAGGTAGGAACTCAGTCCAGTTGGTGTGGCCTTCCGAAACAAGTGGAGTTAGAGGTCCCAGACCAGGGTACTGGATTGCTTTCTGAGGAACAGCTTAGGGATACCATTGGCCTGAGTCTTTTGAGGAAACAAGTCTGGCTGGTTTTTAGTTTGGTTGAAATACCTAGACTGACTCTTGGCCTTTAATCAAGCAGAAGAGCAGGAGTTTGACACTTCCTGTGGAGCCTGAACGACTGCTTTCCCTCTTTTGCCTGAGGGAGGGGGCCTGGCCTGCAGGGGTCTTGGAATGATCTTCCTTTTTGTTTGGACTATTTTACATACACACATGCACATGAAAGGGGGCATACTTGCTAAGCGGTACACCTGGCGGATTGTACCTCATACCTGAAGTCTGGACCGCAGGACTGCCATTGCCCAGGGAACAACATATGAGGTGAGTGAGGCACTTGCCTTAACCCCTAGGGAACCTTTGATAGAAGCCCTTCTGGTGAATAGGCCTAAGCTGTGGTGTGTTTGCTGTTTAATATCCATCACTGTTTTAAGCCTATACTTGTTGGGGGAGAGGGGAGAAGTAGGATAATGTATTCATGGTCTGTTCACTAATTTCACTTCTAAAAAGGAAATAACCTGCACCTTGAATCTAAACCTTCCTGACTGCTCAGTAGTGACATGAAAAAAAGAATTTTGGAGTTGGCCCTTAAACTTTCTCATTTATATCTGAAATCTCAATGGAAGAAATCTTATCCATTGATTTATTTCACCTCCCTGAATTCTAAGATTTTATTCTTCTGTTTAATTTACACATTTTTCCAAATCTCAAAGGAAGGGGAAGGAAAGTCAAGGATTTGTTTAGACTAGGAAGAGGGCAAACTTAGGCTGAAGTTAGCTTGACTTTTACCAGCTATGGTGTTAACCTGGAAAAAGGCTGGTTTTCTTGTCCTAACCTCAACCTTTCTTCCTGATGATGATGATAATTAATATCTCGCTCATGTACAGGCACTTTTCATCCATAGATCTCAAAATGCTTTACAAAGGTCACTGTCAATATCCCCATATTACAGATGAGAAAACTGAGACACAGAGAGGTGAAATGACTTCTCCAAACATAAGAGGTCAATGGTAGGCAGGGGAATAGAACCCTGATTTCCTGACTTCTAGTCCAGTGTTCTGTCCACTAGGCAAACCCTAATAAAAGATATTTTTAAAAATGTTAAGCTAAAATATTGTAATCATGACTTTTTAAAACTCCAGTCTAGACAAGGCAAGTTATATTTTAACACTTTAGTTGGTCAAAGTGAACCTTAGTGAGGAAGCCTACACTTCCAATTGACCAGCTAGCATATGTTATATAAGTCTGTGCTTCCTTGTCTACACTAGAGTTTTAGAATGTGTTAGGTAGAACATGTTAGCTAACTTCTAACAACACACGCTTTATCCTAATTGAGACAAACCCTCAACTAACACATTTTAAAAATACACCTTTTATCCTAGTCCAGGCATGTCCTAAGAGTCATCACACCCAAGCACTTCAACAGAAATGTTTCTAGTGAGAAATACACTATGGGTATTAGCCCGAGACTGAAGATATGACAGACTGGGGAGGATTTGCACATACTTTTTTTTTTTTGTGAGGCAAACAAAATAAGAGGTTGCCATTGTAATGTTTTGTCTGTGAACCCCAAAGAAGTCCCCATATTTAATCTCACCCTGTTATTGTTATCAAGACAGGAAGAGAACTCACCACATCACTTGGAATAGGAAAGAGCAGACCTCGTTGCTGCAAATATAAAAGTATACTTCAAAGGAACTCCAAATCACTAACAAAGTGACGAATGAGCTTGAAACAATAGGTAACTAAGGTTCATTGCCATTTTCATCAATATGCTTTTCAAAAAGCACTGCTAAAAGGAGATAAAGATTAATTTTTTTTTCCCCCTTGGGAATGAGGACTTTCAAGTGTTGAAGAAGGGCATGTAATCAGAAAAACTTGGAAATGCAGTGTGAGGGTTTACAACTCCGCCACAAAGCTAAAAACAGCTCAAGGAGATCAAGTGAACATCTAGAAAGAAAAACTGTGTGTCCAAAAAGAGACAAGGAAGGGGCCTTGAGAGTACACGGCACAGCTGTGCAGCTTCAACTTTGCCTCCACATTAACAAAGGTTTTTGTGTATTTGTGGAATTTAAAAGAAGATCCTCCAAGTAGCCCCCCAACTTCAGGGATGTTTGAAAAACAAGACTGGGATTCAACTTTTGCAGCTTGACATATCTCTAGTTCTCATATAGCATCTGCATCAAAGCGAATCAGTAACTAATTCCCTAACTTGCAAACTGCCTTCTTTGGCATACCTCTTTTTGTGCATGATCATTTGTGATCCCTTTTGTGACATCCTGTATGAAACCTAATGTGCGCAAATGTAATTGTTAGTAATATATGAAAATGCTTTCGTTCCAGCAATCAGGGGGACAGGCAGAATAGAGGAGGTAAAGGAAGTTGGGGGGAATGAGAGACTAGAGGCAAGAGGAAGAGACAGGGTTAGAAGAAATAACTAGAGAAGAGAGAGAATGAAGACATGGGAAAAGATTCAGTGGGGAAGAAGATAAAGGAGATAATGTGGGTGAACACAACAGGAGAAAACCAAGAGAATGAAAACAAATGAAGAAAAACCAGACCAAGATAGAGGGAAGGCAGAGGCATAGGAAAAGAGAGAATCCATCCTTCCAGAAACCAAAAAAGTGATGACAGTTGCTGTTCAAGAAGTGCTGCCCCAGGAAGGCTGATTGAGAGAATGAGAATGAACAGCACATGACACAGGGGAGTTCCATTGCTTAATGCACTACTGCAAGGCACTAAGATGCTGTCGTGATGAGGGCGATACAAGAACCTACATAGAATAGAAGAGAACAGCCATTGGAGAGTGCCAGAAATGATAGGAAAGCCCAATTCACCTGACCCTCAGATGAGAAAAATAAATGCAAGGCAAATGGAGGGGATTGCATTTTTAGTGCTTCCAGAATCCAGCTATGGGTATGTCTACACTTCCAGCCAACCATTTCCCAGCTCAAGGAGGCCTATCCATGCTACCTCTGATCAAGCTAGCATGCTAAAAATAGAATGCAGCCATGGCAGCGTAAGGGCTAAGAGGTGCTCGCCACGCCGATTAGATACCCATCGGAGATGGTAGGAACATACCATGGCAGCTAGCTCCTCCCATCATGCATGCCACTTTTGCTGCACTCCATTTTTAGCACACTGGCTCCATCAGAGCTTGGGCTGCGTGTCTACCTGAGATGGGAATTACTTCCCACACAATGTAGACATATCTTGCGCTTGATTGCCCCCAGGACCCAAGAATGGATTACGGTTAAACATGGCTCAAAGGAAACAGAAGTGCGGTGCCCCAGACCCACTGTGTATTTCTGGGGAGCACATGGAGTCAGAGAATTTCAGGATCCATTTGATACATAGAACCACATACTGCCCTTGATCCCTGTGTGCCTTTTCTGTTGAAACCAAGATAGAAGTAGTGGAGTAAATTCTGCTCTCATTCATCCTTGCAACTCCTATTTAAGTTAGAGCAGAATTTGGCCCATTTTGTTTTGTTTAGCTTTTATTCTGATTGTTTGAATGACAGTACCTGAATTCAAATAGACAGTGACTGGAGGGAAAGAAAACATTTTAAAATCAATAATACCGGCACTCCAGAAAATTAACTGTTCTGAAAAGACTATCTCATATATATATCAAATACACTGTGTTTGGAAAAAAGAGCTTTGAAAAAAAGCAATACAGCACACATTTTGCAGGATAAATTAAAAGTAATATTTTCTTCTAATAGAAACCACTTTCTCCAAATTTCATTGCTAAAATCACCACTGAGCAACAAATGCCACAAAATCCTTTTTACAAAATGACTCTGTGTGAACAGTGTTTCTTAGTCTTCTACTGCACCATTTAGTAATGCAAAGAAGACCAAAACTTCTCTGCAATGGTTTTGCTTTCTTGGTTTCCAGGGAACCAGTTGCTGTGTTATGTCATATTCAAAAAGAAGTCTTAAGAAGGTCAGAACCAGCATATTAGTTGGGCTGTTTATCTGCAGCCAACCCAGAGGGTGTGGCACTGCTGAAATCAATTTTCAATGCACTGATTGGTCCATCTTCTTGCACTCAAATGTCACTGTGTTATTGGTGATAAAATGGCCTGCCAAAAAAGGCTGGATTTGTGCAGTATCCAATTTGAGCCAAGAGGGAATTGACAATATTAGTCATTAGGAGACTGTGGACGTGCCCTTGGAATCGGGGAGCAGCGTCCGGGCCTGGCTCCCTCTCTGTGTCCTCCTCAGAGGGGGACCACCCCTCCCGGCTACCTCTCACCGGGAGCAGTCTTGTGCCCTTCTCAGGGCGATCAGCCTAGCGCTGGGCCCTCAGGCAGGGCTGGCTGGGCAAGCAGTCCATGGCCGGGCCCTCAGGCAGGGCTGGCTGGGCAAGCAGTCCATGGCCGGGCCCTCAGGCAGGGCTGGCTGGGCAAGCAGTCCATGGCCGGGCCCTCAGGCAGGGCTGGCTGGGCAAGCAGTCCATGGCCGGGCCCTCAGGCAGGGCTGGCAGGTGAGCAAGCTGCTCTCTGGAATGGCACGGCAGGGAAGGCTTCCTCACGGAGGATAGGGAAGGGGGGAGGGGGACGCAGGCCCGCCCGTCTCCACTGCGTCCCAGCCCAGGGCCCTGGCAGTGGCAACGGCGTTTGCCACTGGGTTGGCGGGGCTCCGGCCGCAACACGCCGCCCGGGTTGCCCCTGACTCAGCCACTAACGTGTGGCGATCCCTGGGCTTCTTCCTCCCCGAAACCCCCGGTACCTGCCTCCTCTGGGTCGCTGAGGTTTGGTAGACCTGCTAGGTCCTCCTCGTCCACAGGCGGTAGCTCAGGTAGCTCCATGGGCTCATCTTCGGAGGGTAGCTCCTCCAGGTCCTGCGGTCCCCAGGCCTCAGACAGGGCCGGTAGGTTCTTGTTGGGTTCCAATGCTGATGGCAGAGGACGAGGGAGGATTCCACTGCTGATGGCAGAGGATGCGGGACGGATAAAGCACAACAACCAATATGATTGCAAGCAGAATCGTTTATTCCATCTTGTTCTCCAGCTTATATACCTTTTTATCATCTTTGCATACAATGGTCACACAATTGCTGATTGGCTATTATATGATTTCACCTACTTCACACGGGAACAGCTTACATATTACTGGTAGCTTCTTAGCTCACACAACTATCTTGTTTACGACCTTGAATACTTTCTACTATCTAGTGGATGGCGGCCAAGTCCCGGGAACTCGCCGCCAGTGAGGCGCCTAAGTGAAAGTGGCCACCTTCCAGCTCCCTGTAGGCAGCCTCACTTGACCCGGTGTCCAGCACCAGGCCTGCTGTAAGTGTCCACTAGGTAGCCATCAGGTCAGGGTACGAATGATACACTCCCACAGGTTCTCAGGGTCCCAGGCTCGGCACTGCTCTGGCAGGTCCGCTTCCGGCTCCCAAGCCCCGGGGGTCTCCGGGGGGTTCTCCTCAGGCTCGTAGTCCGCTGGGAGCCCCGACGGACCTTCTTCCGGCTCCCAGGCCGTGGGGGTCTCTGGTGGGCCCTCCAACTCCCAGGCCGTAGGGTACCTGGGGGAGGCCTTGGTCGATCCCCAGGCTGGGTTTAAGGCCAGCCACTCTCTCTCAGCACAGCTCCCCAGCCCGGCCTTTGCTAGGGGCTCCGGAGGAGACGCGTCCTTCCCCTTCAGCCATCTCCCCCCAACTGAGCTCACCGGCCTGGCTCTTAAAGGCCTAGACCCGCCCCCTTGCTTCCGGTCAGGGGTTTCCCTGGGGCAGGCCTCTGTCAGCCAGGGTGGGTCTGGCTCCCTCTCTGGGTCCTCCTCAGAGGGGGACCACCCCTCCCGGCTACAGAGACTTTTAAAGATTACCTTAAACAGAAGAGTATATTTTCAGTAGTTTGGTTAATCTAATATCCTTGGTAGTACACTGAATCTTTTCTTTTCTTTTTTTTTTATCCTGTCCTTAGTACATATAACCAACTTTCTTTTTAACAGAGTACAGAGAGTATATAAACTGGGCCACATGTTGGTCCAATTTACACTTAGAAAACCCTAGTGAAACAGTCCTTACTCCTAGCATCTGTAAAGAGAGAGAGGAAGTCTCTTGTATTGATAAAGAAACAAGGAGAAAAATATCAGGCATATTAGATTTGAACATGAGGTATAGAGTTTGATATGATCTGAATCTAAACTTTCCCAAAGTTCATTATGTATTTGGATTTGATTTTCCCATTCAGACCATTAGAGAGATCTCTAGAAGCAAATTTTGGTTCCAAATCTGATTTTGAACCAAAACTAGTTAGTAGAAAGATTCAGATCCTGTAGTCTAGTTCTGGCCCATCTCTAATATAAAGTATGTATATTGGTGTGCATATATGAATACAACATATAATACTATGATCAGGAAAATCTCAGCTAATAATACATAACACTTATATAGTACTTCCAAGTACTGTACTTTACAAAAAAATTTGCCTCAACCCTGCTGAAATTTTGCAGGAGGCTGCGATTTGTCCAAGGACACAGGCAGACGGAATTAGAGTTACTTGTTAGTAGTCATGTCTATAATTAAACTGGTTTAACATTTTCTATTATAAGACATTGTTTTCAATTGCTTATGTAATTTTGTCAAATGTAAACCATTTGGGCTGAAGTTTCCCATGCTGGGTTTATAGTCTGCCACAGGCTGAATTTTTTTGGAAAAGTTTCAGCAAAAATGGTTCAGCAGTTTCTGAGAATAGAGTTAGGGGGGAATACATTGCTTGGCCCGTATTAAAAAAATTCTTGCAACCATTTTGTTGAGAAGTTCTAGCACCTTCATGCTTTGGAGCAGAGACTCGAAATTTGGCAGGGGAATCCCCCTGGAGTCCAAGAAGTGGCATTTGCCATCCTTGTGCAACTCCACCCAAATTTGACCAAGTTCTAAGGCCTCTGAAAACCGCCATTCATAAGATATGATAGAGACTTGGAGTTTGACAGCAACATTCTCCAAGATTTTGTTTGCACTGGATATGATTCATCTCAGGGCTGCTGGGGATGAGTAGGACTGTCCCTGCAATTACTCATCCCAGGTGCTGGGAGCTGCTGTGGTTGCAGGCATTTGGAACAGAAAGCATGGAGACTCTCTCCTGTGCTCTCCCTGCTCCTCCTCCTGGGGGGGAAATAGAGTAGAACTCAGCAGTGGAACAGGACAGAAGCAGGCCACAGGGCATGGAACAGGGGAGGAGGTATATGAGCACAGTGTGACCGGGGGTGATGGGAGCAGAAGAGATCAGCTTGCGCTGGGATAAAGGGTCTCTAACCACCACTAAAATATACTCACCATCACCATCACAACTTGGCAAAGTGTGTATCTCATCTTCCCTCTTGATGCTGGCCCACATAGAGGGTAACAGCTTACTACTGCTACCAGTTACTCCTTCAGCTTAAATGATTAAGTCCTGTGCTGAGAGTGTAAAGGTTCCAGACCTGCTGCTGATGCACACAGGGGATCAGTCTGGTTCTATGTGATGAAATTTTGAGGTTTTTTAATTTGCGTTTTTAAAAACTTACAAAATTACATTTAAAAAAAAAGACTTTAAAAACATTCAGGTTGCAAAGTCAAGTGTTCAGAGGATAGTAAATGCCAGAATTAAGACTGGCATTAAAACATAGTTTGGCTCCCTTGTTCATATGATTAGAGCTGGTCAGAATTTTGCAGAAATATTTTGTTTCAACAAACCTGAAATATTTCACAGAGACGTACTGCTTTTGACTGGGAGAGAGAAATTCTTGCTCACTCTATATCCTCATGGTTACAGCACTGGCCTGGGATGTGGGAGATGCAGGTGCAGTCCCTGCCCTGGCTGATTTGGAATAATCTGGAATGAAAAAACTTTTCTCTAAATCAGACACTTGAACCTGGGTTTTCCACAGGCCAGTTCCCTAAACAACCAGAAGATGCACACCCACAATCCCAGGTTTCAGTCCCACACCAGACATTTCAACACAATTCCATTTTCATGAAAGCATTTGAAAGATTTGATTTTTTTCGTTCCAGTGAGGAATGAAAACAAATTTTGAAACCTCAAAAATTGCTGTGAAATGGAATTGTCATCTTCTGGTCAGCTCTGCGTATGATACGGTCTTTAGCTATATGATCCCATACTATTCTTTTCCACAGGACATCTGCCTCATTCAGTGGACAGGATGGATAGTGCCCAGGGAATGAACTAGTGTTGTGTACTGAATTAGGCTGTTGCTTATAGGACCACTGCCTCATTTGTTGCAGACATTGAAAGGTGTGGAGTGAATGAGGAAAGGGATAGTATCACAGTTAAGGCAGCTGAATGCTGCCCTGGAGAACTGGATTCTATCCCTGGCTGTGCCAGAGAGTTCCTATGTGCAGCTGGACAAGTCATTTAAACTAATCTTTTCACATGTGACTAGTGAAATTGAATTCGTTGAATTGTGTGTGTCTTATTTTCTGGGTACCTAATTTGACACTTAGGGCTTGATTTGCATTCACAACTCCAGTGGAAGTCAGTGCGGGAGCTATACTCTGAAAATATAAAGTGCTAAGTAAGATGAAAAATCAGGTCCTTGGCGTCTCAAATTGGGGACCCAAAGTTAGTGGGCATTTTTGACAGGTTTGTACTCAATCTCACTGTACTTCAGTTCCCCATCTATACAATGTGATGAAAGGGCACCCTACCTCATGGGGGTGTTGTAAAAATAAAATCATTAATTTTGGAGAAGCACTTAGCTACTAAGGTAATGAGCATCATAGAAAAGCCCATGATGAAATTAATAATTCTATTTTCAGGGCAGGTTTTGAATGGTATGCACTAAATAAAACAGGGGCTTACTATTCAGTAAGGATAAAAAGAAATATTGAATAGTTACCCATTCAGTGAGCACCATTCATACTGTGCACTGAATGAGGCAGGGGTTCTGTGGAAAAATATAGTAGGTGACCATGTAATTAGAGACTATATCATAATGCATATGCAGAAGGAAGCCAGATTAAAATTGCAGAGGGAACCTTAATTCTACCACTTCCTAACTTTTGAGTGCTCGACTTGCAACCTTAACATTCTTTTAATGTTTGTTTGTGTGTCTTTAAGATAAACATATTATATATATCATCATCCTTTTGGTAGCATGTATGGCAGTGTTATTTCACTTAGGAGAGGTCTACACTTAAAATGCTGCCACGGCGCAGTTGCACCGGTGCAGCTGCGCTGTTGTAGTGCTTCAGTGAAGATGCTACTATGCTGACAGGAGAAGGTTCACCCACTGGTGTAGTAATGTCAACGGGAGAAGTCCTCCCATTGACATAGCATTGTATACACTGGGGGTTAGGTATGTGTAACTGCATCGCTCTAGGGGGTAGATTTTTCACACCCTTTAGAAACACATTTATACTGGTGCAAGTTTATAGTGTAGATCCGGCCTGAGACATGTAGTCCTTGTATCTTGTTTCCCTCTCAGCTTGTTTTCTGGATTTTCAGGCTGCTCATTCTTGTTAGTTATATTGTTTCCTTTACTAATATACCCCTCTCTTTTCCCCACCCCGAGCCATTCCCTGTACTTCTCACAGGAAGACACAACAGCTGGAGTGACAACATGCAGCAAACTAAGGGTCCTTAAATCTGGGCAAGGAGACAGGCAGTTCAGTAAACACGCTGGAAAAGATGTGAGTTAAGGAGTCAAAACAGGAAACACAGAGCACTGACAGCAAGAGACATACTCAACAACATGGAAAGAAATGCTCAGTGAAGAAAGAAAGTATCCTTCAAAATATATGAAAGGGAGCATATTGATTGGCTAGTAAAGATTCTAATTGAAGCTGGGTAGAATACGGGCTCTGAGGAAATGGGTTTCACTAGCTTTGTCCAGCCCTAGCTCTGAGTGCATGGGAAGCCATTAGAACTGGACAGGTCAGGGCTTGTTAAGCAGCTTTCTTGCCACGAACTCATGCACCATCAGAGCAGAGAATGTTTGGATAACGCACTGTTTTCTCCATTAGGTTTTTTAATTATATTTTCCCCCTAAACTTTAAGTAACTTAATAGATATTAGGAGCCCAGGAACTCTTGACGTCTGTAGAATTGCACCGGAGATGTATTTGGCACTGGCAGTCTTTGGCTCCTCGAGCCTGCTGGTGTCCTTGGCTATCTGCACTTGACGGGCAGCTCTCAGCTGCCAGCTGAAATTCCCATAGGAGAGTTCCAGCTTGCAGCTGCTGACGCAGTTTACAGTTCTGCTGCTGCAGAAATGGAGCCTGGATGGGTGACAATAAAATGAGGGAGTGTCATCCCTCTTTGTCAGTTCAAAGTCTTTCTCTGAAACAGTGGTGTACCGTGGGTCTTCCGCGTCTGGGGGGCCAATGCTTACCTTTTCAGGGGGCCCCCTCCCCAGGCCTCAGGAGGGGCAGGGCAGGAGGGGTCCCCGGCTCCCACCAGATGGCACTGACCCTCAGCTGCCCCGGGGGGGGGAGGTCTGTACCTGTGGGGGGGACACATGCCACATTCCTCCTCCTGTGCCCCAGGGATTTTGTGGCGCTCTTGACAGCGATGGCCACCATCCATTCCGCACTTACCCCCTGTGGAGTGCCCGCCTTTTCCGCTCACAGCCTCCTGCACCCCCTGTGTGTTGTGAAGGGCCTGGCCAGCACCCCACCCCAGCACCCCCAGGCCAGCACCCCCCTGCCCAGTCCATTGCTCTAGAAGCAGGAACCTGGTGCAGGCCACTTAGGTGCTGGAACTCTAACTCCTGTCAGCTGCCAGACCCAAAAGTGTTGATTTCCAAAAGGTATCTGCAGACATGAAGAGCCAAAAGGAGGTGTTTGCAAGGGCTTTCTGTTCGAAATAAGCTGGAGTGTGAAAGAGAAGTGTCCATTACACTTTAAAACAACTTTTAAAAATAAAATCTTCTTAATGCTTTCCTGTAAAAATGCCTTGGAAATCATTTCAGTAACAGCCGTGCAGCACTTTGAGTGGTGTAGCTGTGTCTGATACAGGACTTCTTAGGTGGAGGCTTCTGCAGCATAATGTACTTGCTGTGTAGGGATAGCCAATTGTGAGTTCAGCCAGTTTATGAATTTTCCTTTCAGGGGTTTTAGCCCTGGTCTACACATACCTGGCGATTCGGCGGCAGTCGACGGGAGTTACACAAGTTATGCAGAGTAGCTTGCGTAACTCCCGTCGACTGCTGTGCTTCCCTTCTGCATGGCGTTTTCACCGCACTGCGCTGATGGGAACCGCATTCCCGTCAATGCAGCGCTACGCCACTGGAGGGGGTGGTTTTAGTACGTCGGCTTCCTGATCAATTGAGCAAGTCTACACTGCCCGCTCAATCGATCCAGAAAGATCAATCTGACGACATACCCTGAATCTAGGCTTATCGAAAAGCAAATTCTTTATAGCAAGAGAGTCCTGCCTAGAGTCAGAAAATGCACTTCTTTCCCCCCATGGAAAATTTTAACCAACATACCCCATCTGAAGCTTAAGCTCTCTCTCTAGTTCCAGTATTTCATTGGGACACAGTTACACAGGATAAACACACATCTTATCATAAGTCTATGTAACATGCCGGCCACGTGTCCCTCTGTTATGGTTAGTCCACACAGGGAAAAAAGCCCACTACTGCTACCAGCTAATTGAGTTAATCCTTTAATTCAATTGATAGCGGTCTGTGTTCTGGGACTGAAAGTCTTGGGGTCATATTCCTGCTGGCAACTTGTACAAGTTTTGCGGGAGGTCACTAGGTACTCCTGCCTTTCTCTTTATATGACAATGTGTTACTTATTAGCTGGTTGTCATCATGGGTGCCTACCCCCTGTGTAGCTTTTTTTCCCACTTTTATTTTTAAAAGTGTAATCAGAAATTTTGTTGTTTTTGATTCTCATATGTGCGTGTAAAGAAAAAAATAGAAGTACATAGTGACTGTGAAGAGGTGCAAGTGGAAAGGATAGAGCTATAGAAAGAGGCTGCGGAAAGTGTTAATCAAAAGAAATCTTGGAAAAGGATGTCTGCATGACAGAGAGAGAGAGTCGAATCCAAATGGAAGAGTGGATAGAAGTCAAGGGAAAATAAAGCAGTGATCATAGAGGGAATGGGAGGGGTAGAGAAAGAAAGAAGAGGATGAAAGATGGGTCTGAGTCCTACATTCAGATCCTGATCAAAATTTGGACTGTGAAACTTTTAAGTGTGGGGGTGGGAGTCAGGATTGAGGGCCTGCAGTTGCACCTCTCTAGTTGTCGTGCAGTCAGTAAATGCCGCTGAGACACAGCAGAACCACCTAGTTGTCTAAGGCAGACAGGTGGCTTGCTTTTAAGCCAGCAGCCACAGAAGATCCCCTTAGCTGCTCAATATATATCCCTGTGGATTCTCTGCTTCCTTGTGCTTGCTTCACTCGAAGTCCTGCTGGCCTCGGTCCTGCACCCAGCCTTGTTCCAGTCCTATCCCAGCCTTTCTCCTCCCTTGGAACCAGTCCTGCTCCTGTGTTGAGATAATGTGGTTCCAACCCTTGGCTCTGATTCCTGGCTCTGTCTCAGCCCTTTGCTCTGGCCTTCAGATTCTGACTATGCTTCTGACCTTTGGCAGTGGTGCTGATGGTGGGTGTGTCTACATCCAGTTAAAAACCTGCAGCTGGCCCGTGCCAGCTGACTTGGGCTCGCAGGGCTCAGGCTGCGGGGCTGTTTCACGGCAGTGCAGTCTTTTGGACTGGAGCCTGGTCTCTGGGACACACCGACCTCGCAGGGTCCCAGAGCCTGGGCTCCAGCCCAAACGTGGAAGTCTACGCTGCAGTGAAACAGCCTTGTAGCCAGAGCTTTGCAAGCCCAAGTTAGTTGGCGCAGGCCAGCTGTAGGGATCTAGTTGCAGTGGAGACATACTCTCTGTCTCAGTCTTTGGCTCTGGCATTTGGATTCTCACTTTGGTTCTGATCTTCAGTTCTGATCCCCAGCTCTGACTCTGCTTTGGTCTTGGCCTTTGGACTCTGATCACTGGGCCTGACTGCCCATGACCCAGTCTCCTGACAGTGAGTCAGTCCCAGGTTTTTTGTTTTGCCCGTTAGTGTAAGGGCAGAATTAAACTTCAACTCTAGATGCAAATCAAGACTTTTGGAAGTGTTCCGTTATGGGAGTTTTGTTTAAGGTTCACGTCTAATAAAAAGTAGACAAACTGTGATCAAGGAAAAGAAAATACATCTCCATGTTCACGATTCAGATCTCCAGACGCCCAGAATATATTCCATTTCCTTGCTCTGATCTGCTCCGTTCTGAAGCAAACAGCTAAGAACTGAGGAAAGGAGCTATAGACAAAATGGCAAAAGAAAGAAATGAAGGAAGCCGTTACGTTTTATTCTAACATTTTGCTAAATTGGTCCTGGATGCTTCCATGGATCTAGAGAGCTGGGAAGGTGAGTAAGGGAAACTTCATTAAGCAAAAGATTCTGAGTTAATTGGAGGTTAGGGGATAATAGGAGTAGACTGTATTTTGCTGGGAGAGGAGAGAGTGCTTTATATTTATTAACTGAACAAGCTCGTAAGAGTTGACTATGGAGTTGAGGTTTTAGGTTGGAGTTCAGGGAATTTATATTGTTACTAATTTAAATAGACATGGGGGACTATTTTTTTTAAATTTACTTTTAAATTTAGCCCCTGAGTTTTGCTTGCAAAGCACACCCTAGTTCGTACGCAAAATGCAGTTTGCTGTCTCCCTGGTTTTCCTTTGCAATTATCTTCAGTTATTTGTTTTGCAAAAGACGCATGGTTGGGGCATTGCTATCTGCAATTGGTGTGTGGAGTTGAGACAGGCCAGAAATAGCTCATGTGGCATTGTAGTTATGTGGCAGGAGGCGCAGTCACAAGAGAAAAGGAAGCTATGTGGAGCCTTCCAGGGTATGTCTACACTGCAGCTGGGAGTGAGTCTCCCAGCCTGGGTAGATAGACACGTCTTAATGGGACTCAGGCTTGGGCTCTTAAAAATAGCAGTGTGGACACTGCAGACTGGACTGGCTGTCTCATAATTGCAGTGGAGACCTACTCACCTGACTAGGGCCTGCCCTGAGCAAAGTGGCTGATGCTTAAACTATTGGCTTGCACACTTTTAAACTGAATCCTCCTCAAAAGCTAAAGGTTGCAACAGTAAAACACAACTATTAGACTATCTTTACAGAAGACCTTAGTTCCATGAATGGAATAGATAGAGATGAGTTATTGCTATAGAAGTAGAGGTGCTTTGAAATACCTAGGGCTTGAGTCTTATTCTCATTTACACTAAGGTCCCTTTATCCCACTCAGACAATGTAAAGTGGCTTTGCAGTGGAAGCAAATTAAATTTACACTCACTTTCAGGCCCCTTTGCACTACCAGCCTGGTGTAAAGAGACCTTAGTGAAGTAAGAATCAGACCCTTGGCTGTTTAATGCTGTATGTTTGGCTGACCTTGCAAACTCACTAGAAGAGGGACTCCCACTGAACTCAATGAGAATTCCCTGTGTCGAGTGCTTGCAGTGTTAGACCCATTAAAAAGATTATTGATAAATTGCTGTGGGGAATTTGGGCAATTCATGAAAACTGGCTATTGGGAGCCTGAGGATACATGCCAGTGTGGTGCTTTTAAGCTGCCCAAAATTCTTTTTTTATTACTAAGGAAGGAGACCTATATTTGAGGGGGGGGGGGTTGGTGACAGTATAATATAATGTTCTTTTTGGCAATATTGAATCAGTACCTATCCAAATTCTGCTTTCTTCAGGGGGCATGTTCAGCCCTCCCTGAAATCCAGGGAAGCCTCACACATGCATGTGAGAGCAGACAGTAGCCCATAAATTACAATCTAGATCATAACTACATGCTTAACTCTGTTTTAATATGAATCATTAAGAAGGAGCCTTTATGAGTGGAGTGGTTTTAATTATTGTTGTGTAATTTTATTATCGCTCCCATTAAATGTTAACAAACGTTTCTTATTTTTGGTTAACCAAGATCTTTCTTAGATTGCACAGTAGTTAATGCAAACCATATGAACGCACATGGAAAGACACTGACTCTCAACTAAATTTAAAACAAAATAGATCTATAAACAACAAGCAAGATTTCAGTGAACCATAAACCAACATGGGAATCTAAAAGCTGCCTTGGATATAGTACATTTATAGCCCAAAGATTTGCATTGTTAAGGCTTGCATTGCTGTCTAAATACAGCTTTCTCTAACCCACAGACATATCCCTTTCTCAACATTAGATGGTGAGGTTCAAGTGAATGTCCTTCCTTCTGTATATGTAAACTAAACTAGTTGGAAAAAAATATATGTCAAAGGGAGATAAATTTTGACATTCCAACTAAGACAGTTTTGCCAGCTGTGATTACAGGATACAGAAAAAGATTATCAGAGTGTCTGAAAAAAAGAATTTGAATTTCTTTGGAAACTAGAAGTCAAAACACTGGAATTCCAGGTCTGAGCTGGAAACATTTTGCTGAAGATTATTTGGAAGGAATTGGCACTTGAGACAAATTAAGATGTCTCCAGTACAGGAACACAGCATACACTTGAACTATAGGTAAGCTTCATTCTACATATTTCCAAATATATGAGTGGAATAGATGTATGTAATCAGCATCTGGCTTATCCTCTTTAATTGGCTCCCAATTCCTTCTATGTCTTATGCAATGAAGGATAACAGACACCCAAAAACTTGTCTGCTTGCTGCTGTAAGTCTATTTCAGAATCATTTTAACTCCATCTTTGGTAGTCAAGCATGCTGAGCATTAAAGACAATGCAGTGATGTGATTAATTATGAGTTTCTCTTTATTTTCGTGAATTTAGTGTTCCTGAAAGGTGCCAAGTTGAGAGCACTGGAGACAGAAGTCCCCTTCTAAAAGATCTAGTAGTTACAGTACAGGCATCAGCGCAAGCTGCCTTGGACCCCACTATGGAAATTTCACCTCTAGAAGTGAGGGGTTGGTACTGTTTCCATGCCTTGTCACATAATCTGGCCTTTTAGTGTCAACAAGGATAGCTGCACCAGATGTGGGCCGTTGGAATTGGATTGAGGTTACACCCTGACTTTACATAGGCCCATAAACAACCATAACATGGTGGTAACTTTCACTCATTACTGAGCTGGGTTGGACTTGTGAAAAGCTTCATGTACTACATTTACTAAGCCCCTGAACTATTTTGTCTGCTAATCATGTGAATTACTGAAGTTTAGTGTAAAATAATGAGGCAAAGAACGTATATCCACATAAAAACTACTAGGATGCAATAATGAATCTGTCCCATAAGAAAAGACTAATGATTTGGAGTAACTAACATAAAAAAGTCTGTAACTAGACTTGCACAGTCTCCTGTACTCTCTATAGTCACCATCCTTAGAAATATTATGCCTAGAAGTGAACCCTCTTCCTCACAAACTAGTTAAGACTAATCCTAATATTTTACCAGCACAAATAATATGTTACATAGGGAACACTAATATAACTTAGGTACAATGGCAGAAAAACATAGACATTTAATAATGCCTTTTTCAGATGACTGTCTTAGCTCTATATAGTCTCCTGACCACCCACTTAACTGGGAGTATGGAAAATGTTGGCATTCAAAGTCTTAAATGGTGAGAGAAGCTGAAGCACTTGATAATAACAAAAGCTGCTTAGTGAGAATCTACTCCGATGTCCAGGAGGTATCTATCAAACTATCTCCTACAACAATTACTGTGATTTTTCCCAGCCTAGCATGAGCTGGAGGGAAATACCAAGTGCTGAGACCTCATTCTCTTTCTTTTGGAGGGCAGGGGCTGTTATTGGGGGTTAGTTAACATAAAGACATTAGTCCTGTATTTCACTCTGAAAATGGCAAGAACAGTGATCATTCTGATTTCTGGCTGGATGGAGGTTCCAAAGGCGTGGGCCAGCTGCTGAGAGAGCCTGCTCCCCCGGAAGTTTCACTTAGAATATCATCATATGCATTGGAGAGGACTTGTGATTTCTTTGTTTTTGTTATCTGATTCTCCACCATGGAAGAAAACAAAACACATAAAACAGATGTGTAATTTATATGCCAACTATCATTTTCTCTAAACTGATAGACTATTTATTTCTGAAGGATCATTTATGGATTATTTATAGTGGTCTCGGGTGCCCAGCTCTGCTATCAACAAGATGGAATGCAAACCCATAATTACTCATGTATGTCCTGTATATGTTAAGAACACACAAAACAAAGCACGTATGTGTATTAGGGTCATAATAGCTTGATGAAGATATCTAAATTTCTCAAATTTGTCAGATCATTCCAAAAGATGGATTATTTCTGTTAGGATTTCATCTGTCTAATTATTTTTATCTTGATTATGTAACTGCTTCAGATTTTTCATCCCACTGTCCTCAAATCATATCCAGAGTGCAACAAGACTGCTGCTAGTTTATTAGCACGTAGATGACTGGTAGAGTAAATATTTACCGTATTATTATTATTTTTGTTCACAGTGGGCTATTGTGTTGGATAGGTGGTTACCCAAGCATAGAGGTGCTCAGACTCCCTGGATGATGGGGCAGTAAGAAAGAGACATAGTGATTGATCAGAACCATAAGGCCATTAAGTCCTCTTGGTACTCAAGCCCTTTGTTACCAAAGTATGGTGCTGGAAAGTCCTTAAGTACCAGGATGTACCACCGGGTAACCAGGCTACAACCATCCCCATCATTGACATGTCTTACGTACAAGGAGTTGTCAAATCCCCAACCAAAGCACTACACTAGTAATGAAAGACATAGTAAAAAAGGCTAGGATCCTGCTACAATAATTTCCCAACTGGATCCCCTGGGAACAGGAGAGAGAATTTTAAGTCAGCCATTAGGAGAAGAAGATGAATAATAGTACAGAAGTGCTGGAGAGTCCAATGGAATCCTCTCCGCCGTAGCCTCTCATTCTAGGACAATAATGCACTTCAAACAGGACTTAGGGTAGGCAGTCTTTTGCTGAAGACTTATGTGCATATCCACCCACAGACAGGGAAAAGTACGATTTTTTGTTTAGGGTCTGAGGGTGTAGCATCTTCCCTAGGTAATGTATGGGGACCAGTGTGGCCTAATGAACAGGAATCTCCAGCTCCTGATCTTTAGTTCATAGCATGGACGTGATAGCCCTTGTAAGCAGCTGTTCTACTCTAGAGGCCCACAGAATAATCAGACAGTAATGTCACCGCTACTCCCAGCCCAGCCACAGGCATACATCATGACAGCGAGCAAGCTTTGTAATGAGCAGGTGTGATGTTACAACTACCATTTTCAAGATTTTATAGGCATACTTATAGCTCTCTTTATTTTTCACTGACGCAGGAAAGATTATCCATAATGCTTTCCTTCTAAAGCGTATCTCCCTTCCTTTAAACAAAACAATGAACTTCCTCTTCAGTTTTCCCTCCCTGTTGGCTTGTGATGTCATTGTTTCATGATCAGTGGAATTGGAGTCAGAAGGCCCGTATTCCCTACCGGCACTGTTAAGGGGACACCTGTGAATGGGGGGAGTAAGGCTGGAAGCAACTCAGCCTCACGGACTGAGCAGTCCACAGGGTTTAACCAAGCTCTGCATGGTCAACTTAAACTGCATGCAGCATCACTCTGTGCTAAGGAAACAAGGTGGCGGCAGCAGCAGAGCTGAGAGTTCTCGGCCATGCAGCAGCTGGCAGCGCGAGCCATGGAACGTGGTCTGAAGCCCTCCCGCCCAGAGTCCAGGATTTTGCAGACACAAATCTAGCCCAGCAGTGGACCCTGGTGGAAGGAGGCATTTGAGCTGTACCCGGACCTAGCTGTGCAGGAGGATGACAACAACAGGAAAATAAAACGGTAACTTTACCTAATTGGTGAACAAGGCAGAGAGGTCTGCACCACTGTCAAGCTGACTGCTGCCCCAAGACCTATGTTACTGACTTACGTACACTGTCTGCTACATGCATTCTGGGGGCTTCACAGACTCCCTAATTCAGGGCAGGATAGACTGCAACAGTTGGAAACACCACCTGCAGAAACGGCTGCTCTGGGAAGGTGATCTCACATTAGACAGATGCTCAGACGGGGGGGATGGAGGAGGCCTTGCAGCACAAGCCTCAGGGGAGAGGATGAAAACCTTCTGAGGCACAACATTTGCAGATGGCTCTGCAGTGAAACAATGGCAAAGAGAGCAGGTGGTGAGGGTTCCATACCCAGATTTGAGATGCATTTACCGTGGGAGACAGCATGAGCAGGTAGAGGAGAAGTGCCCTGCCGTAGGAGAGCAGTGCAAGGAATGGGGCAAGTCAAACCATTTTAGCAGGGTGGGCAAGAGCAGAGGAAGGTCTCAGAAAAATTGCCAGACTAGTACAAAAGGGGGAGGGCATCACGACTCTCTCCTTGAGTCTCGGGGCGTACCAGATTCAGGTTCACGACAGGAGAGCGAAAAGGGATGATACCAACCTCCGGCATTCATCAGTGTTAGTAGGGAAATGCCCTGTGCGACCTCAGCTGGATTGTGGGGCCTCCTGCAATGTTATTCCTCTGGGTGAACTCAAACACACTTATTACAAAGAGTAGGTACAATGTAATAAAATACAATGAGAGCATAATGAGCCCATGGCAAAATGTGACCTCATAGTAACTAACCCCCAAAATAACAAATGGTGCCAACTGAAGTAGACAGGAAGCGCCACAGGCCCCTCTTGGGGAATGAGCTATGGAGCTGATTAGGGTGCAGCGTCAGACATTTATAGCTGCAAAGCCAGAAGCAAAAGGAGAAGTTCCCTGGACAATGGAGACAGTCTTAAAAGCACGTGGGGATGCTTTCAAAGACAATGGGTGTCAAAGGAAAACTGCAACTAGAAGTAAACCCCACAGAAGAACCTGTGTGCTTACCGCAAAGGAAAATTCCTATGGCACTACATGATCCAGTATTCAAGGAGCTTGAAAGTCTGCAGAGCGGGGGTGTCATGGCACCTGTAGAGGCCAATGCAGTCTGGGTAAGCGGCATGGTGATAGTAAAGAAGCCATCAGGCATATACACGTCTTCATAGACCCAAAGCCACTGAACTGAGCAGTGAAAAGATGCCACTATCCACTTTGCACAATTGAGGACATCCTATGAGAATGTTCCAAAGCCAGAATGTTTTACAGTCTGATGTGAGGAATGGGTTTTGGCACATAAGCCTGGATACAGAGTCCAGCCCGCTGACAGCCTTTGAAACGGTTTGGTCACTAGAGAGGGCTGCACATGCTGATGGGCATAAGCCTGGAACAAGAGGTCTTCCATGGAAAACTCACCCCAGGCTGGAAGAACTGCCTGGGGTAAAAATAATTGCAGATGCTATCCTAATCACAGATGAAAAGAGCAATGAAACAGAAACTAAATGAGACCATGACAGACAACTACAAGCTTTTCTACAGCAATACAGACAAGAACATAAGTTGGCCCAGAAAAAATGTGACTCAGACAGCATGAGGTGGCATACTTTGGTCACAGCAGAGGGACTGAAAGCAGATCCCAACAAGATCAAGGCAGTCAGAGACATGGCAGTTCCAGTGGATGTCAGAGGGGTACAACACTTCATAAGTGTTAAATTTTCTGTCCAAGTTTTAGTGGCTCTGCAACACCACTCAAATTTGGCTTAGCTATCTCTCTGTCATGCCTGTCTTTGAGAGAGCTAAGTAGGGACACAGCATCTCTTCGGTGCTGCTGCCCTGCATGCCTTGAATCCATAACTTTATCAAGCTGTGGCCACAACTTTTGAAACAGAACATCGCAACTTTCTTACAGCCTTAGCAATCGGGCCACTGACCTCTAGAGACAATCATGGCAAAGCCCCTTCTTAGTGCTCCGAAGAGATTGTAATGCATGTTGATGCACCTCCAACACTACCAGGTAGAGAACAGATTTTCTCCGACTCCTGGGTAATTACTGGTGTTAGCTGACACAATGAGCCTGGTGTATATGTCTATTGGCAAATTGGGAGAAGGGGTTCAGGATGTGCAACAGGTTAATGGATTCAGTATCTCCCAGTTTCAGCAGCAAAGCTGATGGAAATCAAAGAGGCTATGGAAAAGGACCTCCAACTACAGGCAGTCATGGGAACAATTCAGAGTGGCCAGCAGACAAAGTACTGGTAGCAGCAGAACCATATTTTCAAATTAAACATGAGCTGAGTGTGCAGGATGGAATCATATTTCAAGGACAGAACTGTTGTCCCAACCTCATTACGTAAAGTTGTCACGCAAAATATACACTTGGGCATTGACAGATGTGCTAGACAGGCTTGAGAGTGTGTCTACTAGAAGGGAATGAATACACAACTCCACTTCTTGGTAGAAGGGTGCGATACCTGCTGGTTATGTGATACACTGACAGCAGAAACAGACTGTTACCACATGAGCTGCCCACCTGACTATGGGAAAATGTGGGATCGGACTTATTTACCTTCAAGGAAAAGTAGAACTTGATTACAGTGGACTGCTATTCACATTTTTGAGAGGTCAATGCCCTGGCTGATTGGCAAACTGAAGGCCCACTTTGCAAAATATGGAATTCCAGCCACTGTGTTCACTGACAACAGACTCCAGTTTGCCTTGGAAGAATTCAAGGAATTCTTGGATTCAAGGAACTCCTCCTCCCCAGCATACCCACAGAGTAATGGTAAGGTGGAATCAGCTGTTTTCTTCTGCCTCAAGCTGTTTTTTCTGGTTCAGACCCCTTGTTAGCATTCTTGTCAAACTGGGATACTCCATCACAGAGGTGGCAGAACAGGCCAGCATAGGCACTTATGGGAGGAAGGATCAATATGCTGCTACCAATGACAGGAGACTTGTTGCATCTAGAAGGATGGAGATACCCCTGAGAGGAGGTGGTCAGCAATCAGAGAAAGCAGGTACTGAAGTACAATAGGTAAGCCAAGGACCTACCAGCCCTTGAGACAGGCACTCCTGTGAGGATGCAGCCATTAAAGGGCCATCAGAGGAGTTGACTGAAGCAGTAATGGGGGGTTCAGTGGCACCCAGGTCAGACAAGGTCATTGCACAAGAAGGATAGTGACCCAAAGGAACAGAAAACACCTATGAGCCAGCAGACACAACACTCAGAAGATATGTCTTCACAGACGGTGGCAAATTTGCCACCATCAGATCGATCTATTCGGATCGATTGAGCGCTCAGTGAAGACCTGCTCAATTGATCCGGAAATCGAGGCATTAAAACCACCCCTCAAGTGGCATAGCGCTGCATCGACAGGAACACGTTTCCCGTCGGCGCAGCACAGTAAAGACGCTGCATAGGAGAGGAGTTACGAAGTCGACAAGAGTTACACAAGCTACTCTGTGTAGCTTGCGTAACTCCCATTGACTGCCGCTGAATTTCCAGGTAAGTGTAGACCGGGCCAGAGAGTCTACAGAGATCATCGGAGAACCGAGAGATGGAGAACCATCTGGAGGCTAACCCCACAAGGAGGGTGGAGATTCCACAGAGAGTGAGCTTGCTAGACTCTGAGACAGGTGACAGAGAGACTGATCACTCCAGTGTGGTTGCCTGTTGAGAACTGCAAACGATGTAACCAGCTGAGTCTGTGATAAAGATGAGACTCCAGCTTGACAATGTGCTACCTCTAGCCCAAAGGACATTGGGTGAGGGGACCTGGATGTCAATTTGTTTTAAATTAAAAAGTCTGTAAAATAGGAAAGAAGTTTTGTAATCAGCAGAACTGGAAGCAGAATACCCATGTTCCCTGGAGAAACTGTTATTGAGGGGACACCTGGGGAACAGGAAACACTGCAAGCAGCTCTGCCACCTAGACAGAGCAGTGCACAGGGTTTAATAACGTTCCCCTTGTTCACCTTAACCTGCATGCAGCCTCACTGTTTGTGAATGAAACAGTTATCATTCTACCCCTTGCTAGCATTATAGCCATGTAGTTTCCCCGTAAGTACCTGAGTGCAGTGAAAGCACCGGTGATTTATTTTATGCATAACGAAGAGTTATAGCCCCTGTCTGAAATAGATTGTAATGTCCTGGCCAGTGTGCCTGCCTGCTGCTACTCTTTCCTGGATACATTTAGAATGCAGCTGTGTCATTGGCCCTACACCGCTCGCTACTAACAGAGACTTTCCTTTAGCTCAAGTTAGAGAAGCCTGTACTTGGAAATGGGGGAATCTGAGTCCTATCCCCACTCTTGCTGTTAAGCTGTGAAAGGGAGCAGTGTGGAGCATAGTGACAACAGAGAAGTACTTACATGGTGTAAATGCGTTCTAGTACAACACTTTTGGGCAATGAGTTCTATGTCAGGGGGAGCTAATTGACACCCTCCCCCCTTAGATAGCAATTTTCTGATAGAAAGTGAGAACGATTGCAGTTCTGTGTGTTTCTACACTATACCCAGAGCAACTGGGCAGGGGTCTGTGACCCACAGCCTTTGTCATTCTTCAGCAGTACAGTGGGAGATGGCCAGTCAGAGAGAGCAGTCTGCTGTGCGGTACACCTGTCAAAGTTGCATATTGTGTGAGGAATGCCTGCTGCCCTTAGGCTGATCCTGCATCCTGGAAAAAAGCCAGAATCGCCTCGACGGGGCCTTTGAAACTGCTCTCCTCTGAGTGCAAGCAGCCTTGTTTTAACTTTGCAATGCTTGATGTCAGCCTTTCCTACACAGCAGGGCAGGAAGGGATCATGAGGGGAGCATTCTCTGCTCACATGGCTGGGGGGGAGCAGTTTCCTATTACATGCGATTATAAAGAAGCATTTGTTGTGTACTGATGAATTGCAGCCGAGCTGGGGACTTGGCATTTAGTGCACCTGGGGTTATCAGCTGTATTTTATTTTTTGTTAAGTTGCAAAATCTATTTATACATCAAATATTGCAACATATTTTCTTCAGAGTGTTTGTCCTGGGACTAGGCAGGAAACCGAGGCTTTGCCTTTGCTGAAGCCAAAGAATTGACTTGAAGCTTTAAAGTGATGCAGATCCTCCAATTAGGTCAACAAAAAGTTTAACTGATGTGATCTGAGATTTCAGAAACTGGGAGTAAACAGGCAACTGTGGCAGAATATAAAGCCTAATAAACATATGGAATAAGTTACTGGGGAAGACAATTGAAGCAAACTGTATAAATGAGTTCAAGAGATGCCTAGATTTTTGTCAAGAGAAGAAAAGGACTTGAGGGGGTCTAGTTGCAAAAGCAGGAAGGAGGGATTAAGATAAAGCAAAAAGAGGCAGACATGCTGGGCCAAGAGGTTTTTGTCTGTTCCTGCATTTCTTAACCGTAACAGATATTAATTTAATTAAAATATGGGGGGTAACTACATTAGAGATCAGCAGAGAGCTAACAGTAAACAGAACTAAAAGTAATTGGGGTTTACCTAGCAACTGGGCTGCAGAAGCAAATAAAAGGTTAATGTGGAAAGAAGCATAAAATAAAACATATGGTCATGAAACACAACCTCAGCCACCACAATCTGAAATTAGCAAATCACCATGACAGAGACATTTGAGTAGTGTAAGTAAGTCTCTAGTGGAGGTGAAATTCACCCCTCTGCAAAGGACCAGCAGAAAGCCTATGCAATGCTTAAATCCCACTTAAGCCCAAGGTCGGACTTAAGTGATGCACAGGTCTTTGACTGTCCCTCTTCACAGGAGCTGAAGTTTACCCTTGCCAAAGGGAATAGAATGCAAGGACACAGAGTGTGGGCAGCAGAATAGAAAATCCTGGATGCTAGAACACAGGGAAGTAAACACAACAGATGACTCCTGCTGGGTTGGAAACATGGAAAATCATTCTATATTCTTTGCCATGTATTACACCATCTTAACAATAATATTTCCCCTTCCTGTTTTGTGCTTCTTCCTTTGGCAGTGGTTAATCCTATATGTTCAGTGTTTTTATTTTCAAGCTTTAAAAATGGATAATTAGGAGCACAATTAATGCAGCTGTTTTAAAAAGTGGCGGATGGAATTAATTTAATAAATTAAGCCCCAAACTGGCAAGTAACTCATTGAAGCTCTGTGGCAGCACAGGGCTCTACCCACACAGATAGTCACATGCCCGATCGGGGGCTTCATAATGAGACTGCAGTACCTTAGTGGGAGACATCAGCCTCGCTTATATTCAGTGTTGCACTGATCTAACTAAAGATGTGATTTTTAAAGTGACTGACTTGAGCAGGGCCGGCCCTAGACCAAATGAGGCCCCAGGCATGAAGCATCTTCGGTGTCGCCACCCTCCCTTCCAATTGTTAAACTTTTGAATACCTTATGTTTTATTGCTTTTGTAGCCCATTTCATGACTTTGATGCATGATTTGCATGTGTGATTTATCCCTGTCATATAAAATGATAAACTTGCATGCTAGGATCTGTAAATCTGCATTTATTCATGCCGTATATAAGCAAAAAAAAATTGTTTCCTCTGAACTTATAGAAACTTTTTAATTTTAAGAATAACTGAAATGTACTAACATCAATAAATTGAACTGGGCACCAACATTGGGTGGGCCAATATTAAATAGGGTTACAGTAGGTGACAGCTTTAGAATGTTAATCCTAATCTTTTAGTTCAAAAGGTCACTTTTCTCACCTTTGCCCTCACAAACTGAAGCACAGCAGCAGAGAGATCCAAAGACTGGCTGGTCAATGTCCTTTATTAGTTAGTACTTCAAGTCTTCAAGTTCTTCTAGTTCATTCTTCAAGTCCTAAAACGCAAGTACACTTTCATGATTACACAATGAAACAAGGTTCACTATATCACAGCTGGGTTCTCACTTCACTTCAGTTCATTCTTATATCTCAGTGACTGGCTGTCAGCACCCCACCCCTTATATACCTGCAAGTCCATTACTGACAACATTCTAGTAGGTTTGAGGAAAATCTAGTTCTCAGAAAGTCTGGAAGGTTCCACGAGATTCTACAAAGGTCCAGAACATTCTAGGAGGTTAGTGAAAAATGAATCCACATACAGAATACTTGAAACCTTTTACTTCAAGCATTCAATTTTCCCTTTTGTTGCTAACAAAACAGCACCTTGAGCCCAGTGCCCTCCAAGCCTGGCAGCCCAAGCCTGGGTTGCCTGGCCTAAATCTGGCCCTGGACTTAAGCTTGTCTGGACACTCTTATTTTGATTTAAACCAAGTTTATATTGATTTATCACCATTGATCTTAAGTCCAATAGATTCTGCAGTCTTTTTGCAGGGCGTCCAGCATTAGCTGCTATTGGTTAGTAATCTCTCCAAGTGAGGCAGTATCATCTGCACACTTGAGATCCTCTAAAGATGAATCTTTAAATTTCACATATCTTACTTTGGCCTCAGTCAGCTTTCTCATCAGATAGTCTATGAGAACATGAAATAACATAGGTGAGTGAATGCATCCCTGGCTACCCCTCATTTGACTGAAAACCAGGCTGTAATACAACTGTTGATCCTCACACTGCTAAATGTACTGCAGTATAGGTCTTCCAGAAGGCACCCTAAGGGTATGTCTACACTGCCGACTCTGCGGCGATCGATGTAGTGGGATCGATTGAGCAGGTCATAGAGACCCACTCAATTGATCCCAGATGGGCTGTCTGGTTGATACCAGTAATCTACCTCCCTGAAAGGAGTAAAGCTGCGTCAGCGGGAGGGCATCTCCTGTTGACACAGCACCGTGAAGATGCCGCAGCACAGCAACGTAAGTACATCAGTAACATAGCTTGTCTATCTCCCGTTGACCACCAGCAGCCTTAGTCCCCAGGAACCCCATACTGGCCTAGTAGTATCCAGAACTCTGACTGAGGAACTGAATCAAAAGTGGCTGCGAAGTCTATGCATGCATCTTATAAAACTGAAATGAATGACCTGACTATGCTGTATGTAGATAGCAATGACATTGAACGGATGAATAGTTTTATCTCTCTGGGTAATCTGCTGACAGAAGGAGGTTCTGCATCCGAAATAAGTCACATGTCGGACTGGTCTTACGACAGTGGCGTTTCAGGGTCTTCAAAGGCCTCCAGGCTGCAGGATGGCTGTGTAACAACTAAGATACAAAGGTTCAATAAAGTAGTGATGACAACTTTATTATATGGAGCAGAAAGATGGTGTTTTAAAACCCCTGAGGAGAGAAAACTAAATAGTTTTCAGTGTCAAGTTACAGCGTATTCTTAACATCCATTGGCTTGGTTTGCAGGCATTTGTCATGAACAAGGAGGTACTTAGATGATCCCGGCAAGTTGCAGTCTTGCATCAGCTGAGAACCAGACAGCTGCAATGGTGGGGTCATGTCCAATGTGCAGCAGAGGCACTCTTCTACACAACGTTTATAGAACTGAGTTCAAAGGAGGTAAAGCATGAGACCAACCATGAATGAGATTGAAAAATACAACTTTGAGGGATTTAAAAAACCTACATCCTCCCATGCTGACTCTTGCTGAAGGAAGAAGGCTTGCAAGGGACCATTTGAGAAATCCATTGTACATGCCACCACAGCTACATCAAAGTCATGTGCAATTGCTGCTGCTGCTTTATTACATTGACCTAGCTTAACTCAAATCCTTATCAAAGTAAGCTAAGTAGATGGTCTAAATCAAATTGCGTGTCCCCACTGTGTTTTGCACCTGATTAACTGAATTTGGGGTTTAAATTGATTTATATTTAAAATCAACAAGGCCTCACGTTCACATTTAATAGCAACAAGACCTCACAATTTCTCTAGCCACAGCATTATTTCTTTTAAAATAAACAAATAAAAAATGACACAGAAGAGCAACTGTAGCAAGGCGCTGTGGCCTTCCTCGGAGCCTGGGCCCGAGGAAGGCTCGTGACGCCCCGGCCGGACGGTACCACCAGCTTACAGCAACAAAGCTACACCTTGATAGAAACATACTTTGTAGAGAGACGATAGACATTTTCTATTCAATGTTGCTTCCAGATTCCATTATAAGACCTATTTTTAGGTCCCCTATAGCATCTGACTGCAAAATTGGTTTGTTTGGAAAATTATCTTGTTTACTTTGAAGGCTGAGGAGAACTTTTTTTGGAAAGGCTAAACAAAATTGGTCAAACTATTTTTCAGTTACCGAGAGACAAGGTGAATGACATAATATCTTCTGTTGGACCAATTTCTTTAATCTCCTGGGACAAACATAGCAAACAACAATTTAAGTTATGGGTCATTTAAAAATAATTTACCCTGGTTTGAAAATTTCTCTTGCCTACCTTTTTTTAGCGTCCCTGTACCATACTAATGTTTTGCTAATACATCTTCAAGCTTTCCATGTAGGTAAATCTCTTGAAAACTGTTGACAGGTATCTTTAAAAAACAAAGTGGAATACTTAAGTAAAGTTGTGATGGAGGGAGAATGAAAATTTTGTTCTTTACTGAACGGTTGCAGGTTAGACAGAACCTCAATGTCCTATACCAGTGTTTCTCAACCTTTTTGATACCAGGGATGAGTTTGCTGCCTTCCTAAACTATGTCAGGGAGATCTCAGGGACCGGCACCGGTCCATGGACTGGTTGTTGAGAAACATTGCCCTATCCTACATCAGTTCAATAGGTGTACGTCTACACTGTGTAGAAAGGCCTGCAGCATGGCCATGACTGGCCTGGGTCTGCTGACTTGGGCTCACGGGGCTTGGGCTGTGGAGCTATAAAATTGCCATGTAGACATTTAGGGTTGGGCTGGAGCCTGGGTTCTGAGGCCCCATGAGGCAGGAGGGTGTCAGAGCCTAAGTTCCAGCCCAAGTCTGAACATCTACACCAGGGGTCCCCAAACTTTCACCTGCAAGGGCCACATCCCTCAGTCTTCCTCTTATGGTGGGCTGGAGTGGCTGGGCCCATGTCACGTGGGAGGGGGGTGAGGGGGAAGGAGTGGGTTGGGCGGGAGAAGCGGCTGCCACGCAGTGCTGCTTGGGGCCGGGAGTGGTGTGGCTTTGGCCAGGATGCCACTAGGCCCACATGGGAGAGGAGCAGGGCTGGGAGCAGGGAACAGGCCAGTGAAAATGTGTTGGCAGGCCGGATGTGGCCTGCGGCTCTAGTTTGGGGACCCCTGATCTACACCAGTGGTCCCCAAAATTTTTAAATTGTGCCCTTCCTTACCCCTAATGTGATCTGCCCATGCCCCCAGGCCGCATTCAGGGCCAAGGCTGGGCCAGAGCTGTAGCAGGGGCCACGGCCAAGAGCAGAGCCACGGCCAGAGCCTGGCTGTGGCCAGGAGCTGTGGCAAGGCCAAGAGCCAGGGGGCCGTGGCTCAGGGTGGGGCCACAGCTGGGGTCAGGGCCAGGGCCAAAGTGGAGCTGGGGATAGAGCGAGACTGGGTGGTGGTTCCTCCCTGCTCTCTGTGGGAGCTGGCCTGGGTCCTGCCATGCTCCCATGAACATTCCTCCGTGTCTACCTAGGGGGCACATCCCACAATTAGGGGACCACTGGTCTACTCAGCTATTTTTAGCCCTGCAGCTTGAGTCCTGCAAGCCTGAGTCAGCTGACCTGGGCTCTGAGATTCAGTGTCACAGTTCTTTTATGCAGTGTAGATGTACCTTCAGTTTTCTCTCAGGTCATGCAGTAGTTAAAAAGGACCAAAGGTCTAGTCCTGGCTTACATTCTTGTGTAACAAAACAAATATATTAGTTTGAGGCCTGATCCTGCAAACATTTATGCACATATGTAACTTCATGCCCATAAGTAGTCCCATCATTTCAACAGGATGACTTGCTTGCGTAAAACTAAACATGCATAAATATTTGCTGGACAAGGTCTTTGTTTTGCAGCAATGGATTTTTCACAGAGTGACCCCTAACTGTGTCTTCTGCAAAGAAAGAAAAATTGATCACGCTGGTTTCTGAGTTACAGGTCATTAAAAATTACCTATAATGTACAGTCCCCCTCTAACATCTCCATAGATCAGAATTCAATTATAAACCCTATACTTACTTTAAATCTTTGAATAAGAAATATGTTGTTGTGATTTACTTTCAGAGCACATTTTGTAAGGAAACTTTGGAGACAGTTGGACAAGTGATTTTTTTTTTTTTACAATGTGAAGTTCTGATTCAGCAGCCCATCCCTTCTCAGCAAAGATAAGTATGTGCTTAATTTTAACTTGAGTGGGACTTAGCCACATGCTTTAATTGGGCCTAGATGTTTAAAATGACATTTTTTAAAAAAATGTTACAGGCTGCATAATTCTTTGGATCCTTCCAGGTAAAAGACAGCCTGGTTGTACAATTTCAGAAGAAATATATAAAGAATAGCTTACAGAAAATTCATTTTATTGTGAAGACTTTCATATACATGCTATAACATCCAAAAAGCCTGATGGATATGCAGGGCAAAGAGAAGCAGGAGAGAAATGGGAATCCTGTAGATGCCTCCTCAGATCCACTGAGCAGTTCAGGAAAAGGGTAGCTGGGGTTCAGGAGAACCGGCTGTTCTCCCAAGCTCTGCATGGCAATGTGAACTAGGGGGGCATTGGGGATCCTGCAGAGTTCCCAATCCCCAGAGATCAGGGAGAAAAAAGGAAACTAGGGGCCCTTTTTGATGGATTACATTGGGTTTTCTTCCTCCAGGTGAAATAGTGAATGGGAGAAAGCTGGGTGTTTCTAGACTGTGGCGTGTATGATGTGTAGTGCTGTGTTCACTTAACTGGGTAGCCAAGATGTCTGCATGAGGCAGGTGTTGTAGCTGGTTAGTTTAGACCCACTCCTGGAAATGTATATGGTGTATTATGGGTGAGCATAAGAGAGTTTCTGGTCTTGAGTCTGGATAGGAATATAACGGCAGAGTTAAGATGTGAATGTTTGAAATATTTATAACACATTTTACACGTTCATAGTTAAGAGATTGTGTGAACCGTGAGTATATCCAAATCTACTCACCTAGGTTCTTATATGACCCCAAACACTGAGTACTTAAATACCTTCCCATAACTATTTCTGTACATTTTAAATGTTTATTGGTTTTTTTAACTGCAGTATTCCTGAGAATATGTACATAGTATTAACTTTAACTTCAAGCTAACAGTGGGGTTTGGCTTATTTAACACCTGGGCAGGAAGCAGACAATGGATCCAGACCCACTTAAACACTGGGAAAAAGTTCAGATCCAAACTTCAGACCTCAGGCCCATTGCACAATCCATGACACACTTGTTCAAATGTCAAATTAGTAGTAGTATTTGGAACCATCAAGTTGTACGGCCTTTACGCTATTTATAAATGCATGCTTTTATTTTTCTTGACCTCCTCCTCCTCCTCCTCCTTCCTATTGTCTGTGCCGTTCACTTGTGTTGAGTTAGACTGTAAGCTCTTCAAGGCAGGAAACATGTTTCCATATATGTGTGTGTGTGCATGCGCGTTGCATAGAACAATGGCTGCTTGATCCTGATCTGGCTGCTCCCAGATTTCAAGTAATAATCAGGCCTATCTCTGCGAAGTTTGATACACAACACCTTTGTTCAAATGTAAAATAAGGAATATAATGGTCACCAAATGACATTGTGAGGGCCCTGAATTGTCAGAGACTGACTGGCTGATTAAATTGCAGTTGATTTGAAGAGCTCACTGCTACCCCGTTTGTTTAATGGCACTTCCATTTGAGAATGTCAAGCCTTGACACATCAGACTTGTCTATAGGGCAAACAGCTGTCAGCAAGCCCTGTGGAATTGTCCATTTGAAATGTATCTTTCCTCCTGCTCCTCCTCCAGGACAACAAAAATAAGAACAATGATTAGTTTCAGTTTAGTTTTGCATATGGAAAGTTACTGCCTGTGGGCACATCATATTGTATGCTATACTACAAGGCAATACCTTGTTGTTAAATGAGAAACACTGAGTATTCTGTTAAACATATTATCATCATAATAACTATGCAAATACTGTATTATTGACTGTTGCGTCATTTCACCAAAGGTGTTAGCATGATTTACTGGATTGCCAGAAGCAAAAGTATTTTTATAAAATAGTTTAAAAGAGAGTCTCCTACTGATAATCATCAGCTTCAGTTTCCAGGTCCCCTATGCGGGGGAAACAGTGAAGCTGCCTGTACCCAAGCATGGTCTGCTGTACAACATAAACAAACCTATTGTTTTAAATGTCTTTCAAGTATGGTAATGTTAGGTGTTACTTGTAACAGTAGCAGGAATGAAAGTTTCAGAGGGAAGCATGGTGTTTTGTTTTGGTTTGGTTTTTTTAACTTCTTATTTTAAGGTTCAAGTCCCCTTTCAGTCTTGTTTTTACAAAATCTAGATCTTGTGCCTAAATCGGTCACCCTGGCTGTTTACAGTTTGATAGGGTTTTATGTGCAATGAGTCAGACTAAAAACAGAATCCGTCAGCAACCAGTCTGCTTCCTTACAAGTCCTTTCCACAGCTTGCATGCTGCCCCTCAAGCCTGAGAGCAAACAACTGCAGGGCAATGGAGTTTTCAGCATGTTTGCTTTTATACGTCCTTCTACAGTAGGCTGGTAATTGCAGAATATTTGAAGGGAGAACAAAAAGGAAGGTTAAGATCCCATTACCTCCCTGTGCTGCTCTTACATGGTCCATCCATACCTGTGTATTTTGCATGACATGAGTCAGCAATAAACCTGACCTGACATTGACCTTGAATTGTGCAGGTTCAAAAGAAAAAGTTCTGGAATAATTTTCATGCTGTTGCCTGTTCTTTACTAGAGCTGCAGCCTACAAAGAGGTGTATCTTTTGGTTTATCAGAATCTTTTATGAAGAGGTCTGCCATTGAGCATAGACAGGCGAGGAATTGCCAATCCTTGTGCCACTAACTACTGGCTATCAGCTTTGCTAATTCAGATGATGATGCTCCACCTTGTCTGCTCCATTTCTGTGCTCTTAGTATTTGCCAGCCATTGGTCTCATTGATGAGCTTTAATTCTGGAACTGGCTGTAGTTTTGGTGCTGCAAAAACATTAAGGTTGAAATTCAAGGCAGTTCAGACTTAATTGCACAGTCTCTTGTGATTAAAAGTGTTAAATGTTTCCCTTGTAATATGCCTTTCAGCCTCAGAGCACTGTATTCATGACAATTATGAACATAACGGATTGATTTAGGTCTCCTCTGCGTCAGAACAGCAGCTGCAGTACCAACACAAGGGTATGGGTCTCCTTGGTGCTTCTCCCTTTGCCTGCTCCCTCCTACCAGGGCATGCAGGAGCCCTCACTCTTCCTCCCCCCATTCCCCTATGTGGGGGCTTAGCACCAGTAGGATGAGCTCCAGAAGTCTCCTAAAAAGCCACAGCTACAGACCCCAGCCCATCCCCAAGAGCCTCCTGCCATCGCAGGAAGCTTCAAACTTGAACTCTTGTCCCTTTCACATTGATTGCTTTCCTCTCTGACTATCAGACTCAGGCTTGGTCCCCGCTACCAACTTATGTCAGTATAACCATGTCACCCAAGGGTATGGAAAATCCATACCCCTGAACAATGCAGTTATACCGACCTAGCTCCCGCTGTAGCCAGTGCTCTATCATTGGGAGGGATTCTCAGGAAGGGAAGTACCTCCACCGACAGGAGAAACTTTCCCATTAGCATAGGTAGCGTCTTTGCTAAGCGATACAGCTGCACTGCTGCACTGCTGTAAGTGTAGATGTGCCTTCACTCTGCCTCACTGCCTCATTCTCTATACCCACTCTCGCTCCTCCATATCCTCCCTCACATCCCCCCTTCTCTTTTACATTCCTCCATTTTCACCCTTTTCACCTTCTTTTCTTGTCCCCTCATCCCCTCCCTCCATTCCTCCTTCTCCTCTTACCTTTGTGCCTTTCTGTCTCCACCATTTCCTGCCCCATAAGCAGCCAAAAACAGTTTGCATTTTGTATATCTTTCCTACCTTTTGCATCTCTTGTCTATTTAGATTGCAAGCACCTTGAGGGAAGGACTGTCCCTCTCCTCTGGGCATGTGGGTGGGTGGGTGCAGCACATGAGATAGTAGGGCCCTGATCCTGGATAGAACTTTTAGCCATAAATAATAGTGATATTGCCAAATACTTTTAAACAGCCTCAGGAGACTGGCTGAGATAAAACATCGCTGGGAGTCTCCTGCCAGCACAAACAACATAAATTACAGAATTAGTAACACAAAGTATCATAACTGTCCTTGCTTTGCAAAAAATAAATTGCATCTCAGCAGTCTAGAAGCATCATAAGGGCAGTTTAAAACAACAACAACACTGACAGAATAGGGATAAGGCAAAATACAATCCAATTAGCTATTTTGTTGCTCAAATTGTGGTAGCTTCAAACCCAAATTTCTAGCTATATACACATAAGGCTGAAATTTCCTGGATCAATAGGGTTTAAATAATGAACTTTCTCTCTTCAATGTGACATAAGCAAAAGGGTCCTGCCTGTCACCTGTTATGTATGGATAGTCCCACAGCAGAATAGGAAGGACAGTCTGACCCCAAAGGAATTATTTTGTCTGGTTCAATCTTTCCCAAAATGTAGACCAGGCTCCAGTGGCCAGAGCCATTAACTATTAGTTAAAACTGCTTTTGAATTTTAGGGAACATGTACCCAATTGTTCAAAAGGCCTCAGGCTCAATTTCCTAATGTTAGACCAGTCTGTGTGTACAGTGCATTGTTCACATTCACTGAAGGAATCTTATCAGATTGGATCTACTACACCACAAGTCCTTGCTCCACTGGTACACATTGTGTGGAGAACCATTCTGTGGTCATGTTTGCTTGCTTCTTCATAGAATCATAGAAATGTAGGGCTGCCTGGAAGCGTCCTTGAGAAGTCAACGCCAGCCCCTTGAACTTCAGGAAGTGTAGGTAAAAGCTGGACAGATATGTAACAATATTACTTTTCACCTTCAAGAACTTTACAGGCATGTACTGTAGGAAGCAATATCTCTGTTTTATAGATGGAGAAACTGAGTCAAAGAGGTGCTGTGACTAGTCCAAGTCCCCAGAAAGTAATCAGCCTCAGACCCCAAACTGGAATTCTGGTATTCCTGCCTCCCAGTCTTGTGCAAAATCCTGATAAACCAGTCGTTTGCATCTCTGTTTAGTTTCTCTCTATGTGTGGAAACTACAGTTCTAACCTCCATTGTGTGTGAATGTGGTGAAATGTTTCTTAACAATATTTTTGCTGCATTTGAAACCTGACTCTTAACTCCTAATAAACTAGATATTGCTGGACTGCTTTGGCCTTCCCATGAAAACAAATCATTTGTAACCAGGGAAAGAGGATTAGTTTGCTTCTTGAAAAGGAGGGGGTGGGCGATTATAAAAAAAAAAATCTTCTACTGAATGGTCATGCCCAAGTTGTAGAAAATCTCACATAAACATTCAACAAGACTCTTTTCTCTTGCTGTAAATATTCTGCACAGTAAAACTTCATTGGGATAAACTGACCTCCCCTCTCCATTTGTCAAAGACAAATTAAAACGCTGCCTTTTTCTTTTCTTGATGCTGACATTAAAAAACATTTTTTTAAAAAGTTCATTCGGTCTGTTACAAAGGAAAAAAAATGTTTTCCTGTGTTTAGCCAGGAATTCATGTAATTTTCACAGAACTAGCACTGTCTTGAGAACTGAGATCACATAGGGAGCCAGGAACTTTTACTTTCTATCCTAATCTCACCTCTCCCACTGATTTTGGGTGATGCACTGAGACTCAATGTTCTCAAATCTATTAATTTCTCTATCTTGGCTTTTGGGTGCCCAGCTTGGGACATGTAGGCACTAATGTATTCACAGAGTCTAATCTATCTGGTTTTAGGGTTTCATATCTCTACTGCTCACAGTAGTAATGAGCACCTTCCATATAAAATGGATAGCAATAGTGAAGCCTCTAATGGACTTCATGAAGTCTCTGGCTCTTCTCCCTTTTGGGAATAAATTTAGTTGTAATTTGGGTGCTCAACACCTTTGACAATCAGATTTTACCTGTTAGATTGGCCATAAAAAAAAATGGAAGCACATAAAATTAGAAATTGTGCTAAAGACAGTAATATTGCAATGTTTATTTAAAGGGGAAAAGTTGAAGGGAAACGTAAAGACCACAAAATAGCCAAATGTGGCAACACCTAAATAGAGAGACACCATAAAGTTTTATTACCACCTGCTTGGGAAGGCCGGTATGGTAACTCATTTGTGATTCCACTATTTGTGAGTAATGTGATAGTCCCAAACTCCTAGCAATAAAATCTTTATAGCATCCTGTACCGCCACTCATTTTGTGTATAACATCCGTTTGATTAACTTTGCTGTTGTGAATTTGCATAATGGGGATGGATGACATTTGAAGCCATGGCTATCCTGGGTTGTACAATTTCTATCATTCTGAAGAAGAATTAAGCCCGCAACAAAGAACAAATCAACAGGGATTAAACAGACAAGTATGTTGCCCTGTAATGAAATAACATTGATGTGGTAACATGGCAGCTTGTGAAGAGCAGCCCTCAGGTTTGTGAACTGGACTGTGTTTTCTGTTGAAGATTATTTCACCATTTTGGTCTATTGCGGTGGTCCCCAAACTTTTTTGCTTTGCGGCTCCCCTTACCTAGTCCACATGCCCCTGGGAGCTGGAGCTGCAGCCGGGGCCAAGAACATGGCCCATGGCTGGGGCCAGGAGCATGGCCAAGGCCTGGGGCCAAGAGCATGACCGGGACCAGAAGCATGGCTGGGGCCAGGAGTGCATATGGGGCCGGAGACCAGGTGCGCAGCTGGGACCAGGAGCGGGACCTCGGGGTGAGGAGTGCGACTGGGGGCTGGGGTCCCAGACGTGGCCAGGGCTGGGGACCCGGAGCAGGAGTGGGGCTGGGAGCTGGGGGCTGTGGTCATGACAGAGCTGAGGGCAGAGCGGGGCTGGGTGGGGCTCTCCCTACCCCAAGTGGGGGCTGGCCCGGGTCCTGCTGCATCTCCTCCACCCCCGCACATTCTTCCACACCTCCTCAGTCCCACAATGGGGATCATTGATCTACTGTTTTCATTAAGAAATCTTTAAATTTGATTGTTCCATGTGTAAACATACCAATGTTGCGAAACATTTCTAGCACCAGTTTGGAGCTGTTAACATCTAAAAGGTGGGATGTCTCGATCAATATTGCTTTTCTCTCTCACGCACACATCCTCTCTCTTTGGCTAAGATCAAGTGCAGTATCTGTGCTTATCAGTTTAGTATCCGATATATCGTATGTACTGAAGGATTATCTATACCATAATTCTCACTCAATGAGGGTCAACCCACTTTCATTACCGTATCTATTTCCTACAAACCACGCCTAAATGTAACTTTTGTATGAACAACATACCCTCTTACCCGACTGCTTGTATTTTAAACCATCAAACCTATTACCCTCCATCTGGGATACTTCAGATTGTGCTTTCCTTGTACTCTCTGTCTTCCAACCAAACTCTGTACCCACTGATAATCTGTACATTATGCCCGGATGTCCAGAAAAATCTCTTTTTTAAACTCTGTACCTGATCATTTCTTTAAACATTATCTTTAATACAAAAATGTAAATCTGTGCTTATCAGTTTAATATCTGATATATCGTCTTTTGGGGACAGTATTCTATAATACATAGGGGTTTCTTTCAGGAGACTATATCCTGCCTCCGCAGGGGTCTCATGGTCTTTTCAATGTCTATCTATTATACTTCCACAACTCTTCCTTCCTTCCCCACTTTCTGTCTGACTCTCTCTCTCTCTCTCTCTCTCTCTCTCAGGATGTGTCTCATTTTTTTAGAGCAAACCATTTTTCTGTTTGGAGAGTACCATTTGCTCTTTATTGCTCTTTCATTACTTTGGCCTTGCCAGAGCTTGGAGGTTGGTGGTAAGAGTCTGAATGTGATGGCACCGCTTAATCAAATGCTAATTCTCAGTGGTGAAAGAATTGGCTGGAATCTGCATCGGGTACTGGCAGCAAGAAAATGCATTGATTCACTCCAAAATCTGCTTTGCAGAAAGCCAGGCTGCGATTTAGAATGTAAAGCTGCATTAAATCACAAAGTAATGTTTGGCTCACACAGGAATCCTTTGTGCCCTTAATGAAGGGGAAAACAGAGCTTTATTCCGAAGCTTTATGTATAATCAGATGCCATGTTGTAAAGCTCTGGAAAACACACCAGAAATAATAATTGGGAGGAAATAAAAGGTTTAGTTCAAAACAGTATATGATTTAAATAAGAAATAAAAGAAAGTGCACAAGTTTTGAGCAGTGGAAGAATAAACTTTTAATTCATTTGCATGAAGATTATAGGGGGAGTAGCAGTGTTTAAAATGGTATAAAAACCCAGTTTAGATGTAAATGAGAGAGAATGATCTTTGGCTAAGGGAATAAGGAGGGGGATGAACTTTATCCCATCAGGAGACCGCGGGAACTCCCCTGTAATTGTTGGTGGAGCTGGAAATCCCAGATGCAGTAACTAACAAAAGTTTGCGGATCTCAATGCAGGCTGAACAAAAGGGCATCACTTCTCATAGCTGCTACCATCTGGGGAATAGGAGGTTAACTGGCACATGACAATGGATCATTAAGCAGCAGTTAGCAGAAGGGTCTGAGGGGAAGATCAGAGGTTGCTGCCTGGGGCGGATATAAAGGGAATGTAGAGTTTAGGGGGTTAATAGTTTCCAGAGTGCTAGCATTTTAAACTGAAAACTTCCCTCTGTAACTTAGACAAGGATTTGGTTGTACATCTGTCCTGCTGCCTAACTTAAGGAAAGTGCTCCTATTCTCTAATTTGTTAATGATCCGCTTATTAGTTCTGATCGGGGAGCCACACTGCTGGAAAGATTTGAATTGGCATTGATTTATAACTGTTTATATCCTTACAGCTGTACTTGCCTCCCAGAGAAGAAAAGAACTGAGAATTAGGACGAAACAGCCAGCCTGACACAGAATGCTGCATTAACGCTGGGGTTTCATTTTTCCCTTTCAATAATGTAGTCCAGTGCAAGCAGTCAAGGCATGCTGGTGCCTCGTAGATCTTTGAAGCCTAGCTAGCTTTTTTGTTGTTGTTGTTGTTGTTGTTTTTTTTAAGAAGAGCTGATTGCAGTTTGTTTTTAAAAACAAACATCTTGCTAAACTCCTACAAAATTAATTCCATTCACTCAAAAGGGATTTTTTTTAATCGCATAAATTAATTACGCCTCTGGAATGTTTCAGTGTTTCTGTCAGTGTTGTCGCTGAAATCCTCTGGTGCGGCATGGCAACTTGTGGGGTAACAACACCTTCGCTTACACGATTTCTGTGAAAAACGTGCCCCTGGTTTGCTTACCATGTGTGGCAAAGAGACATTTGTTCCCAGCATATCTGATGAATACCGAATGTTGCCACCTTTCAATGGCCTGCCTAATCCCAGACAGATTTATTATGGATTTTCACTGAGAGTGACGCAGTTTCTGGATCCTGTCCGAAAAAAATAACTCAGCTGTCATCCAAGTGATGCACGAGGCAGGTAGACATCAGGTCAGAAAGAATGCGGTTGACCTCATTCCGCTGCCATAGCTCCCTCCTTTGTATCTGCGGTCTTTACCGTTCAGCATTTACTAATGATACCTCTTTGTGTTGCCATAGTGCCTTCCCGCCGAGGAGCTCAAAACACTTTCCAACTACTACTGAATGAGTCTTCACAATACGCCTGAAAGGTAGGTAGATATCATTCATATTTTATAGATGGTGGGGCCAGATTGTCCCCACCATGGGAAAGAGCCAAAAAGCAAGAAGATTCTACAATGGCCCTCCCAATGCAGCATCATTTTGAGGGGGAGGGGCTTGAGTCCCAGCAAGGTTTGGAAAGGGATCCCTGGGGAAGGGATGCCCTAGATATGAGGGGGAAGGAGCCAGCCGAATGGACAGCTGCCACTCCTGAGCGCATGAGGGCAGAAGAGATGTGCACTAACAGGTGAAGGACGGGCTGGCCTGGTGGTGAAGATCTGTGCGTAGAGACAAAGGATTCATTCCCGGTGCTGTTGGCTTGTACCCTGGCCATGCTGGCAGAGGCTGCCTAGCTTCTCTTCTTGGACATCTAACATGTAATTGTCACAGGCACCAAGTGATGACTCATCAGGCTCCGAGCACTCATCACACTCAAAAGGAAATATGGGGAACACAGAGCTGTGTCTCCAATCCATTCCCTTCCCCCAGATTTAGCTTCTTTAAAATCTAGACTCAGAAGGGTCAATACATGCTGCTTTCAGTCCCTCATTAGTGTGCGTTTGTGTTATTTTGTAAAGCTCACTCTGATCATCTGGGTTTCTCTCTCTCGGTCTCATCCCTATATTAAATACGTCTCTTTCTAGGGGTGGTGCCCCTTCCTTGCTGCTCCCTTAACTCAATCCTCCCTATAATGCTGCTTTCTGCTTCTCAGGCTACTCTGATGCTGCTGGACCCACTCTCTGGAAGTGGGGATGTACTCGGGCTGTGAGCATGTGTCTCTGCAATTCTCTCTTCATGTTCCTTCCCAGCATAGCACGCAGTGCTCCACTGTGCAGCTTGTGTGCACGCAACCCTGACTGCTGTTGGGAATTGCATGTCTTAGAAGTACCCTGTGTCAGGACAGTGTTAGCGTGAAATATAGAAATCACTCAAGACCAGCTGTGTTGACCCAGTTATCCACGAAAGAAGGTAGGGGCTGCAGATTTGCCAGGCTAAGCCAGGTCTGGAGATCTCTGCTGGCAGGCCTTCCCACAGCTGAACCGTGGGACTCACTAACCAGCAACAAGGACTGGGGATAGGGATCTGAGATGCCAAAGGAGAGCATCACACTCAGCCTGCTCTCCAAAAGCCCATGGATCATACTGAGTTCTGCCCTGGCTTTGATCTCCAGTTGAAATTGCAGCTTTCCAAACTTTCTGGGGGTTGTTTTTTTTAGAACTGGATTTTCACTGGGCTCAATCAAAGAAAAATGTGGCCTAGTGGTTTGACCACAGGCTTGGGAGGAAGGACCTCCTGACATCCAATCCTTGCTCTGACACTGACACCCTCTGCCACCTTAAGCAAGTCACTTAAAAACTCGGGCTCAGATTGTGTCCTTATATAAAGGAGAACTTCTGTGCACAGATTTCCACCCTTCTTTGCAGAAATGTGACTCAGCTGCCTCTGTGGCACCATCTCCTCCTGGCCTTCTCCCTACATTATCCAGGGCCCTGTCTGTGGGCGTGGTTAGAGACAGATTGGGATGTACATTTCCCACCTAAAATCCATGCATATTAGGTGCAAGAGATAATACAGTTCTCTGTGTAGCCCTCTCGGAGGGTGAGGGCGGGCCCCATAGTGTGTTGCAGAAGGGAGAGAACAAACCCACTCCTTCAAGGGATGAATTTGGAGACCTCTTCCCTCGAAGCCACCCATGGGAATTTCAGCAGAAAAGGGTGATCTGGGCCTCTAAGATTTACAGATGGGGAAACTGCATTTACTGACCTTGCTGTATGGCTTCGTTACTGTTTGTACAGCCCTTTGCATAGAACTGCTCCATACTGGCTTTAACATTCATGTCTTTGGGAACTAAATACCTTCGGCTTGAGTCAAGTCTTCACATCCAGCCATTTGATGCAGGTGGCAGGCTTGGAAATATAGAAAGGGCAGCAGGGCACGTGTATTCCCTTGTGGAAATTGAAGTCTGAACAGAGGTGCTTCCAAACTGTCCAGTGCAAAGAACAGGATCTTGAATGAAATGTGAAGCTTGGAGTGAGGGGTGATGTGACTCTGCATTTGGTGCTTTTAAACTTTACTTTTGTGGAAGAACACAACAAAAATCCTAGGCCGAATTCTCAGCTGGTATCATCCACTGATATCAGTGAAATCATGAGAGAATTCCACTCCTCAAGTTCATTGTCATCAGACACTGGCAACAGGCAGTGACAAGAACTTCAGGATTCCCACTGTCCAACATACTGCATGCCCTGTCAGTCCCAGGATAGTAGATAGACAAGGTGGGTGAGGTAATATCTTTTATTGGACCAATTTCTGTTGGTGAGAGAGACAAGCTTTTGAGGTTACACAGAGCTCTTCTTCAGGCAGTTCTGCTGCTGTTGCATTCAGTATCAAAAAGAGCTGCCTGCAGCCTGGGGATGTAAAGATGGAGGGGAGTGGGGAGTGCTGGACAGTGTACAATACAGAGCTATTTGTACAGGATAAAGGACTGTGTTTAAAAATCTGAGATTGGTCTTGTGTCCTAATAGAGCATCACACAGAGTTAAATTCCATACATTCCATATGCATTGTAGCTCTTTGCTTATTACAGCTGATGGGGTCATTATCTTTGTAATGTTTTGCTTCTTTTGAAAGACAAGCCTGAATTAGCAGGCTATCTTTGAACCCCCTTGAAATATGAGGGGAGATTATATCTGGCTTCAGACTGCGGCTGGGATCACTCTCTAATTACCAGAACCCTAAATTTAAACACCCCCTGAAATGAGGGAAAGTTTTTGCATTGGGATCTTAACTTCACAGCTTCCCCCCACCTCCTTTCTCTCGTTATGTGTTTTATTTGCAGAGAGAGAAATGAATTGTTTGATTGACATTTGGAGGATTATAGAAGTCAAGTTCCTAGGAATGTGGAAATCTTGCTGCCATTAGTATTCAGGGACAAGTTTTCCTCTTTGGCTCTGGCATGCCTTTTGACACTGAGGCCTGGTCTACACTGGCGATGGGGGTCGACGTAAAGTCAGTTACGTCGATCTCCGAACACCTGCGTCTCCACTGGCACTACTGTTAAGTCGACTTAAGTCACGGCAAAAGTTGACTTAATAAGACCACCTCTGCAAGTGGCGTAGTGCCTAATTCAAATATATTAATTCAATTTAGTGTCAGTGTAGACACAACTTCACTTAAATCAACTCTAGATCAACTCTTAGATCTCATCGGGCTGTGGGGCGAGGAGTCCGTTCTGGCTCAGCTCAGAGCCAGCAAAAGGAATCTGGACATTTATGGGAAGATGTCCCAGGGCATGCTGGAGAAGGGACACAAGAGGGATGCTCAGCAGTGCCGCGTGAAGATCAAGGAGCTGCGTCAGTCATATCAGAAAGCCAGGGAAGCTAACAGCCATTCTGGCTCCTCGCCCAAAACATGCCGCTTCTACAACGAGGTGCATGCAATTCTCGGTGCTGATCCCACCACGGTGCCGCCCCGTAGCATCGATACCTCCGCTAGGTCACAGTCCATGGACAATGATGAGGAATCCGTGGACAAGGAGGAGGAGGAGGCTGAAGAGAGCAGGGTGCAGGAGAGCGGGGTGTCCGTTCTCGCTGAAAGTGAGGACATGTTCCTGACCCCAGAGCAGTCCAGCAGCACACAGGACAGCACTAATGATCCCGGGGAAGGCACATCTGGTAAGTTTTTTTTCTTCTTAGCAGTTCTGTCCTTTTATATTGGGGGGGGCAGGAAGGGGATTTCAGGCATTTCGGTGACTGTACTGGGGACACCCAGGGAACAGTTTATTTATGTGATGAGAAATGCTACGTTTATCATCAGTTGATATCTCACGGAAACTTTCATGTATGTAATCTGTTATCCTGTGCAAAAGGTTTCTGGGGAGGGCTGCCTTGTTCCTCCCTCCATGGTAGGATACTTTGCTGCGCCACGCTGCAATCAAGGGAGCCTGAATCATGGCGGAACACAGCTGGTACCCCGCTGCGTGCAGAAAATCTTCCCTTTCCTCCTGCGTGACCCTCAGGAGACTGATATCGCTCATGGTCACCTAGGGAAGATGGCGCATGTTTAAAATACCAGAGCTATACAGCAGATGCCCTGTACCTTTGTATTCCCCATTGTAGTGTCCTACCAAGTCACTTTGATTACTTTTGTTTGGTTTAAGCAGAGATTAAAGTGCTCCTGCCACCCCCCCGCTACCCCCGGTGTCCACAGATCCCCTCTGTAAGGACACAGCGAGCAGACCCCTCTGGGATGTCAGGAATGGAATGAGGGTCTGTTTGCCCTGTGCACTGCATGGGGAGTATTGTCTACAGTGTTGCAGTTGTATCATTTTCTTCACTCTGTTAACAATGGCTATCTTGTGAATTTTTTTTTCATTCTGTAGACACCTCGGCCTTGGCCCCACCCTCAAGAAATGCTGCAGAAAGACCATCGCAGATTAGAAAGAGAAAAAAAAAAAAAAACCCAAGAGATGACATGTTTGGCGAGCTCATGAACGCCTCAGCAGTCACAGAGACAGAGCAAAGAGCGTGGCGGCTGACCTTGTCCCAGAATATGGACATGGACAGGGAGAGTCACAGAGAAATGCAGGAGCATGATCGCAGTACCACGCAGGAGATGCTGCGAATCACGCGGGACCAGGCAGACATGCTCCGACAGCTTGTGGAGCTTCGGGAGGAGCGGAGGCAGGACAGAGTCCCACTGCAGCCCCTCCATAATGCTCCTCCACATAGGGCTTTGCTGTCCTCCCTCTCCCGCCCCCAAGAGGTCTCGGAGGAGATTGGCCAGGCTACAGTACGTGCTTGCCTCCACCCCGGTGGAGGCGAGCAGAAAGCAGCAGCAGCCACGCTGACAGCTGGTCAGCAAGCAACTACACTACCCCTTGAGACAGTGAATGAACACTTCCCTCCTCCCCCATGACTTGAATGTTCAAAAATAAAAGTTTGCATCATTTCAACACGTTTCTTTATTAAATCATATCTTGTTTTGAAGGGTACAGATATCGATGGGGGGGGGGATGTTCACCAAAGGCAAACAACATACAGGAACAAGAAATCAGTCCTGCATCTCATTGCAGAACCTGGTTTTCAAAGCTTCCCTAATGCAAAGTGCTCCACAGTTAGCTCTCAGCGTAGTGCTGGCATCTGGCTGCTCATAACTGGCGGCCAGTCTCTCTGCCTCCACAGCCCAACCCTGGGGGAACCTCTCACCCTTCGCTTCACACACATTATGAAGAACACAGCAAGCAGATACCACAGAAGGGAGGTACTTCTCACTCATGTCCAGCCTAGTGAGGAGACTCCTCCATCTACCCTTTAAACGCCAGAAGGCACATTCTACAACCATTCTGCAACTGCTTAACCTGTTATTAAAACACTCCTTGTCGCTGTCAAGGTGCCCAGTGTACAGCTTCATTAGCCAAGGGAGCAAAGGGTAAGCAGGATCCCCCAGGATCACTATGGGCATTTCCATACACCCAATGTGAATTTTTTGGTCGGGGAAAAAAGTGCCCGCCTGCATACTAGAGAACAGCCCCAAATTATGAAATACGCACGTGTCATGCACCTTCCCAGACCACCCTACATAGATGTCGGTGAAACGACCCCTGTGATCCACAAGCCCCTGCAGGACCATGGAAAAGTACCCCTTGCGGTTTATGTACTCGGTTGCTAGGTGAGCAGGCACTAAGATAGGGATGTGCATCCCATCAATGTCCCCCCTGCAGTTTGGGAACCCCACTGTGGCAAACCCATCCACTTTGTCCCGCACATTTCCCAAAGTCACTATCCTTCGTAGCAGAAGTCTATTGATGTCCCTGCATACTTGAATCACGACGGTGCCCACTGTATATTTACCGACTCTGAATTGAGTCTCAACCAAGCAGTAACAGTCGGGGGTTGCCAGCTACCACAGAGCGATGGCGACTCTCTTCTCCACCGTCATAGCTTGTCTCAAGTGAGTATTCATGCGCTTCAGGGATGGGGCCAGCTCCAAGCGCAATTCGAGGATAGTTGCCTTTCTCACACAAAAGTTTTGCAGCCACTGGTCATCATCCCACAGTTGCATAACGATGCGAGCCCACCAGTCTGTGTTTGTTTTCCTGGACCAGAACCAATGCTCCTTGGACTGCAGATGACTCGTTACAGCCTGCAGCAATCGGGAATAGTTCTGCTCAATGGCTTGTAGCAGTGCAGCCTCAGTGGCATTGCTGTTTCCTGTGCTTCAGCTTCATGCTCTACTTGGAAAATACTTGATAAGCCGCAATGAATTTGTGATGCTCACAATAATAGAGCAGAGTTGAGCTGGGTCCATGTCTCCGCAGCAATGGCGAGCACGTGGAGTAAAAAAACGGCACGAAAACAGTTTTCCTGTTTGCTTGGGAGAAGAAGGGCAGGGAAAGCAGCGTTACATTATGGGACGATGACACTCGTCCCAACAGCCACCGCGGCTAGTTGCACTGTGGGATTGCAACCCACAGTGCACTGCTTTGAAAGTCGAAATAAGCGTGGTGAGTGTGGACGCACGAGACGTGCGCAAACAGCATGGTGTGTACACGCTGCTGCGACTTCTAAAAATCGGCTGCTGAACGTCGACTTTAAGTAAGTCAACTTCACTCGGCAGTGTAGACATACCTTTAGTGCTAAAGGAACAGCACGTTATACAGATTTTGCCATCTCTGTGGGGGAGGAGATGGCTCCTACCTCCCCCTGTACAGTTTGTGAGACATTGATTTTCATTCCAAGCAAGCTCTTGATTGCCGGTTTTAAAAATCCCCACGCAATTTCTAAAACAGCTTGGCTGAATCTTACCAGGCACGCACCGCTCCTTCACAATGCAGTCCATGAATTTGTGGGAAGATACATTTATGACATCTTTGTTTATTTTGTACAAACACAAGGCCACGCTCCTCCCTAAAGTGTATCACTGTGTCCAGGAACAGCTCTGATTGTCTTTGTCTTGAAAGGGGGGCGGAGGGGCTGAATTTGGGGATGTGACTGGCACTGAGGTTCCTGGCTCAGAAGGAAGCGTGAGCACTTTGTGGGGAAGGCTCAAACAACAGGCAACGAGGAAGCAATTCAGACACTTTCTGCACGTATCACAGCTGTGGAGAGGCTGAATGCTGTTGATAGTGGAGCAAAGAGCACAAGACAGCATGAGATGCAGAAAAGGTCTAAGCACCACTGAATCACTTTCTGGTGCCCCTATGGAGTGGAATTACCGTCCACTTTAAGCATCACTCATTGCTATTCAGGCCTTGATCCTGAAAGCCTTTGCAGAGTCAGTATGCAGGAGGGAGCACAGGTTTGTCATGCCCCAGCAGAAATGCAAGAGGAAGGTGTCACGGAGAGCAAGTAAAATGAAGCACTCGGCATAGTCCTTCCCACTGAGTGGAAGTCTCCAAACCTCTTGCTCACCTACTCTTTTAATCTGAGATCAGGGAATGAAAATGGTTTAGGCTACCACATGGGCTTTTGTGCGATCCTTAGCATGTAAATGAGGCACTGACACACTCCTTCTCTTCCATGGCCTGACTCCTGCTACCAGGCCCACAAAACAGCATTCTCATTAATGCCTTAGCACTCCCTGTCCCGCTCTTCATGTCTTGGCTGACCTTCTCTCTGCCACCACACTGGGCAGAATCAAGCTTGCTGCAATGGAATGCTAAACTGTATGATACTGTTCCACCAATAGGTGGCAATGTGTGAAATACCTCATTTAAATGAACCTCAGCTATACCTGGCAGATTATCGAAGGATCTTATGACTAACCCATCTGGGGTGCATAAGCAACCTCTGTAGCCAGTCCATATCTCATACAGAAGAACAAGACATGGTGTCAGGAGTTAACTAAAAATAGACACAGAAGGACTAAAGCAACAAAGGTTGCAGACAGAAGGAACAAAGATTGCGGGATCTCATCAACATGCCATTCTTCAGTGCCCCAGAGAATTGACTGTGAAAGCATTCTGAATATGTCTGATGCATACTTTATACCACAGAGAAAGGTGGCTTATGAAAGAATATGTTTTCACCAGAAAATTCACAAACCAGGGGGAAATGTTGAATGTTTTATAAGAGCTCTGCATACATTGGCTGAAAACTCTGATTTTAGGGAATGCAAAATATGAAAATATCAGAGACAGACTAGTTATTGGGTTAACAGATAAACAAATCTCACAGCAGCTACAACTGAAGAGAGATTTAACCCCAGCCACAGCTGTACAGATAGCAAAGCTGTCAGAATTAGAACAAAAGGCAGGAGCAACTTGTAAAACCTGAAACTAGCTTAGAAGCTATAAGCAGACACTTGAGTGTTAAAAGTCATTCTCATAACACCCCCTGAGGCAAAGAGAGAGAACTCCCAGGCTAACGGGGACAAATTCCAGCTTGTAGGCACAAGGTGTGGAAAAAGTCACATCCACAGAGATGATGCACGTCCAGCCAGAGGCACAAGGTATAATAAATGCATGAAATATAGACGTTTTGGAGTTGTTTGCCACACAAAAGCAGTCAGGGAGTCTCATATTAAAAACAATCAAGAGCCATTGTTTCTGACATCTATCACTTGTGATAACTTAAAGTGTGCCTGCAGAGTGAAATTGAATATTCATGGCAAGACTATTGACTTTAAAAATTAAAATTTACTCAGGAGATGACTTCACAGTCATCTCAGAAGGGACTTACAATCATCTTTAACCCATTCCAAAACTGAAGTCATCTGACACAGCTTTGACTAGTGTTGGAGATATTCTGAACTGCATGGGCCAGTTCAACACAGAAACAAGTTACACTCTGAATGCATAGCTTTCGTCTTGTTCTGAGGTCCTTTGCTCACATACAAGCAGCCTTCTCAGCCACAGCATGGCAGCCTTGTTGGGTCTGAGAAAGGTGAAAGAACTCAATGGAATATTTGGTGATATTGGATTTTTGAAAGGCCATCCAGTACACAAATAACCTTGAAACAATTCCGAAACATATCGCATCCATACATCTCACAGGATTCCGATCCCATTACTTCGTAAAGTGGAAACTGAGTTGAAAAGAATGGAGAGGATTGACATTATCAAGAAAAGCTCTGAGCCAACAGCATGGTGTGCCTCACTGGTACCAGTTATAAAGAAAAAGGGAAAAATACAAATCTTTGTGGATCTTAAAAGACTTAATGAAGCAGTTGTGAGAGAAAAATATATCCTCCCAACACTGGATGACTTCCTCCTGTGACAGGGCCAGACCTGACGACTATAGGAGGGTGCTACTATTTGAGTGCCAGGGGGAGTGGGCAGGCACAAGCCCGCCCACCGCTAAAGGCCCCTCCCCCATCCAAAGAGGAAGAGCCACTGGATCCAGGACTCAACTGATTTTGTGGGACAACAAATGAAAAAACAGGAAGGGGCGTGAGGGTCAAACGGAGGGAACCAGAAGGGGACATCGAGCAGAGAACCCCAGACAGCACCCACTCCTCCCGGAAGGTGTCGAGGGAGCCAGCGGACGCCGCCCAGAGGAACTCCGCTCAGATATGTCCGCCCACAGTCGCAGGGCGCCCCCCCCAGCCAACATCCTCTCCCTGGTGTTATAGATAGCCACTTTGGCCAGGGCCAGGAGGAGGTTGATGAGGAGGTCCTGTGACTTTGTGGGGCCACGGACGGGGTGCGCATATAAAAACAAGTGTGGGGAAAAGTGCAGCCAGAACCTCAGCAGGAGGTTCTGGAGGAGCCGGAACAGGGGCTGCAGCCTGGCGCACTCCAGATAAGCATTCGCCAGGGTCTCCCTTGTGCTGCAGAAGGGGCAGGTGTTGGGGAGTGGGGTGAACTACTCCAAGTACACGACCATGCTCATGACTCCATATAGGAGCCGCCAACTGATGTCCCCAGCTGGCTGTGGGGTCAAGGTAGAGTAAAGACTGGGCCACCGGGGTCCTCGCCCTCCACAGGTGGCAACAGGTCCTGCCACTTGGTGTCAGGGCGGGACGCGAGGAAGTGAAGGGTGTGGAGCACGAGCACGTAGAGATGGGCCCTATAGGAGGGTGCTGGAAGGCATATACATTAGCCCCAGGCTCAACAAATCCTTGTTCCCTAGGTAATTCAGCCAGGGTTACTGCAGGTCAGTTAGGTCACCTGAAGCCAAATAAGGAACTTGCCACAGCAGTTAAAAGCCTCCGTTTCAGGCAGAGAGGGGCAGCTGAAAAGGAGTTGAGAGACGGAGCAGAGCAAAGAGCTGCTACAGAGCTTGGTGCTATTGCTGTTGCTGCCACAACACCACGGTATGGGAGTTAGGGAGAAGCCTAGGCCTGAAGGAGAAGCCAGAGGCCTGAAGGAGGACCTGGCCGCTCAGACAACTGAGCGAAGGAGTTGAGGTAGCCAAAGAAAGTGCAGGACCTGCGGGGGCAAAATAGGCCTCCCTTGCCACGCTCCCCAAAGTGAAAAGAACTATAGTATTCTCAAAGCTGAATGCCTCAAGCAGATTCTGGCAAATTCCTTTAGCCACAGAAAGTGCTAAACTGACTACTTTTATCACTCTTTTGGGAGATTTTGCTTTTGAAGATTACCATTTGGGATTACCAGTGCACATGAAATTTTCCAAAGAAAGATGGCAGAATTGTTTACTAACACAAATGGAGTTGTAATTTTCATGGACAATATTCTGATATATGGATCTTCAATGGAAGAACACACCAAAACTCTCAACATAGTTCTAAACCTAATCAGTCAGTCTGGGTTGAAGCTAAACAAGGAAAATGCATTTTTTGTCTACCCACAAATTAAATTTTGTGGATAGCCAGTAACCAAAGATGAAATCAGTCCTAGCCCTTATAAAGTAAAAGCAATTCAAGAAAAGAAAGCACCAACTAATATACCAGAACTGAAACATATACTGGGGATGATAAATTACCTTGGCTGATATCCTACAAGAACCACTGAATGAACTGTTAAAGTCCAATACATCTTGACTATGGAAGTCAAATCACAACATTACCTCAAAAAAGATAAAAGAAATGATCTCAACAGCTCTAGTTCTCAAGTACTATGATTAGTGCACAAACCCACAATGGTCAGTGAGGATGCAAGCAGCTCTAGCCTACGTGGTGTAGTGTTGCAACAATGTGGACCTGAATGGAAGCCAGTTTTATTTTGCTCTCGCACACTCACAGAAGCAGAAAAATTATATGCACAGATGGAAAAGGAATGCCCGGCAGGTGTATGGGCATGTGACAACTTTTACAAATATCTCTGTGGACTGGATTCATTTATACTGGTAAGACCCTAAACATCTTGTAACTCTCATCAATGGAAAAGACCTAGATCAAGCACTGCTGAGATGCCGTCTATTGCTCAGGTTAATGCAATTTAACCCAATTGCTAAATATATTCCTGAGAAAAATCTAGTAGTAGCAGATACCAGCATCACACTTTACTACCCATGATTGCAAAGATGATGTCAAGGTGTACATGGAAGCTGTGGACACATAGAGATCAGTGTTAGAAAAGAGACTGCATCAGCTACAAAAACATCCTCGACAGACACGCAACTTCAGGAAGTTCTAAATTACATTGGAGTGACTGCCCCAAGGATCTAAAGGACACTTAGATGGGCAGTGACAGGAGACTACTTTGTGGTGCACGGACAATTAAGCAAGTCCAATGGACTCATGACTAAAGGCAATTGCATCATTAATCAAAACAAAATGAGAGGAGAAATCCTAAACTTCATCCATTATGGACATCAAGGATTAACTAAATGCCCTGAACGAGCCAACCAGTCATTGTGGTGGCCAGGCTCAGAAAGCACATAAAGAATAAAGTATCTGCATGTGAACATTTCAGAACTAACAGACCAACCTAGTACAAAGAATCTTTAATCACACAACCTCTGCCCTACAGACCTTGGAAGAGACTAGCTGCAGATTTATGCAAATTCAGAGGACATCATTACCTGATCATCATGGACTCTTTTTTCCAGGTATACAGAAATAATGTCCTTGACAAACATAACATGTTGCAGTGTTATAAAAAAAAATTGAAGTGCATGTTTGTGCACTTTGATATTCCAGAACAACTAGTGATGGACAATGGACCACAATTCACTGCAGCAGAACTTGTCATTCAGAATGAAATATGATTTTGATCATATTACTAATAGCCCATACTACCCACAAGTAAATGGAGAGGCTGATAGAGCTGTACAAGCAGCCAAGAAAATCCTATGGCAGGAAGATCCATTCCTTTCTCTTCTGAGTTACAGATCAGCACCAACAGCAGCTACTGGATATAGTCCAGCAGGGCTCTTGATGGGAAGATAACTCAGAACTACAGTTCCAATTTTGGAAAAGAACCTATCTCCAAAGTGGCCAGACATGAAAAGAGTAGCCAAATTGGATTAAAATAAGGCTAAAAGAGCATCTGAACACTCTTACAGCAGCTGTCACTCAGAACTTCCATGTCTAGAAACTAGTGACCATATCCATGTCAAATTAGATGGTGAAAAAGAATGGACTACTCCTGCTATCATGAATAAAATGATTTGAGCTCCTAGATCATATCTGATTAATACCAACAGTTCTACAGAAGCTGCCAACATCTATAATTTGGTCCTCAGAAAGAACAATCAACAGAGCAGTCTACAGATGGCAGATGCAGAGCAAGAAAAAGACTCAAGGACTCCAAACTGACCATTAATTTCAGTGACTGGCTGTGGACAGTCAGATGGCCAAGTTGTTACATGTTTGGGTCACGTAATTTGAAAAACAGTATAATTTAAAGACACTTAGGCTGATACATACTGAACTTCAAAGACAGTGTATTAGTGTAAATATTGTAAATGGTAAGAATGTAGAGCTTAAAGCGGGAGATATAATGGAATGCTAAACTGTATCATTTTGTTTAGCCACTAGGTGGCAATGTGTATAAAATACCACAGCCACACCTGGAAGAGCATTAAAGGATCTTATGATGAACATATCTGGTGAGTATAAGTATGTTCTCTAGCCAGTCCTTATCTGGTATAGAAGAACATGGCACTTGCCTTATATTGGTTCTCTGAGAGATGTCTTGAGTAGCATATTCCAGCCCCACATGCAAAATAAGCTACATAACTGCATCTACATTAGAGGTTTTTGCTATCACAACTATGCTGGTCACAAATCACACCACATCACATCCTTAACTGATATAGCTATGCTGGTAAAAAGTCTGTAGTGTAGACGTGGCAGCAATAGCTTTGTCAGCTAAGGTTGCCCCATATCCTGGGGAGGAGGGTTGTTTTGTTTTTGTTTGTTTGGTTGGGTTTTTTGTTTGTTTGTTTGTTTGTTTGAGGCAGTCCTAGTTTTGATGAAGTTATCCATTGTGGGTATTAAACATCTGTTGCAAAATAGCTCGGAGGCTGATACACCACTATGAAATGACAGTGGAGTACAAGTTTCTTACACACTGCTTGCCATACCTTCCCCTTTGGAACGTCTGGCTGTCCCTGTCTCCAGCAAGGGCAGAGAGGGATGGGTGTGTTAGTCCTACGTCTCTCTTGCAGAGGAAGGAGACAGGTTTGTCACTCAGTGGTTGAAAAAACAAAGGGGTAGACAATGTGATAGAGACAGGTTTGTTTTTTGTTTTTAATTTTGTGGTAGTCGTTTGGTTTGGTTTTAATATAACAAGGAAGTAGAGACTTTTGTGTACAATACTCAGGCTCACATCCAGACTGCCTGCTTGTTTGGTAACTTAATCTGAGGAAACAGGCATGAAGTGAGCTGTGTTCTGGCTGAGTTAAGATCCATTTCCGATCTCACTGTAACAATGCCAGAAAGGTGGGTGCATTGGCTTAATGCATTTTTAACCTCTTAGGTAGGTTCTCATTTTGTTGTAATCATGCAGGCTGGCTGCATTACTTACGTTCACTAAGATCCTTCTTTAGCCTTCTTCCCCTTCACCCCCATGTACAGTGATAGCTCCTGTCAGGGACTGAATAGGATCAAATCCAAATTTTCCTGTTACTGCTCTCAACCAAACAATCCTCTCCAAAGGGATGTCTGGGGAATATCACAACTCTTCAGACAGGTTCAGCCCTGAGAACCCACCAATTCTTTCAAGGTATGCAGGAGGCCACGGCCATCCATGCAGAGGTCCTTGTGCCTTCATACAGACCCAGGAACTCCGGCACCCCTTGCTGGCAGCACTGCTAGACTTCCCCGCTCTTGGAAACAGCCCAACTTCAGGGCCCAGAGCACTGACAGGCTGTGCTTAGAAGTTAATAGCTTCATCGTGCTGTCACTTGTAAGTGGGTTGGCCACAAGGTTGGTGGCAGTGTGATGTATGTCACACACCTGTCCCTTGTCCCCATGCTGGCTCAGTGAAACATCCTCCATAGGATCCAAGGATGGGCGAAAGGTGATGAAAGAGTCCTCTGGAGGCAGTGGCCCCCTTCTGTGCAGCAGTGGGGAGCTGTGGATCTCAGCAAGGGGAGCAGGTAACCAGCTTGATGTCACATGCACAGCTGAAGGAGAAGACATCTGGGGCTGAGTGCAGGCAGCAGTAATTCAAGGGAAACTGCCTCCACTCTTCTCCCATTGTGCTGACAGGCCAAGACACTCTCATCTGGGGTGGGAGAGAGTGCCTGGCCTTGTTCCAGACTAACAGGACACCATGAGCTAATCTAGGTTTTGTAAAAATAAGATGTTGGTCTTGATTCTCTGTTCCCATGTGCAGTCATTTACACCAGTGCTCCACTAATGTCGGTGGGAATTTTTTGGGCGTAAGAACTGAAGGTCTTATGGATTTGACCCATTCTGATTTTCCAAATGAAGGTTATAGGCCATGTTTCTCTTTACTAGGAGCCCCTTTTAATCAATGGCATTACACCAGGAATGGATTTGTCACCGTGTTTTTATAGGTTTTTCCCACCCACCCAATGTGAATATTGAAGAGCAGCAAATCCCAGTGACCCGTTAAGCAGGTGCAGAGGAAAAGTACCTTCTTCACCTCATTCTCCTCCTTGCTCTGATGCAGTCAGTGGGAGATATGCACACATGCACACCCCCATCCACAAGTATGCTGTCTGCAGGAAATATCCTCTTGCCATAGAAGACTCATTTCTCCCCCTCTCTGTACTGCCAGAGCTGCTGGGACATTGCTGCCTCCTCTCCGCTGAAAGAGCTACTGCTGTTGCCATTGCTGACATTGCGTTACTGCAAACAAAGTAATGATTTTCTAGCTAACGAACGAGAGCCTTCTGACTCTTTATTCTGAGGCAATCTCACATGCTTGCATTGAAGGTTACCGCACGCTGAGCCTTGTCTTTCAGTGATCTCTCTCTCTGATGGGCCTGTAAACTAGTGCTGAACCAATCACTGCTTCCAGCAGGGTCACCTGAGCAGAGAATAGCCGCGTGTTTGAATGCCAAAAACTTTTAGTGATCAAACTTTTAAAAGATCAAGATCTATTGTGCCCGCATTGGGTAGGAAGTGATATTTTATCAGCTAGGGGAGGTTTTCTGCTTGTCCAGGCCCAGCCTACATCTGAGGCTGGATGATCTTATCACCTGAATATATCTAGAGACCAGCCCTGAAGAGATGCCATGTTGATTAGACAGTGCTTTCTGACTTTGAGGCGTACCGTGAAGAGTGGATTAATTGTGAATTAGAGAAACTCAGACCCGTCTTCTTTTTATGATTCTAAATTGAAAGACAATACATAAATAAAATGGCAGCACCACATAGTCTGTTAAGGTGATGGGGTCAAGCGGATCACCCAGTTTTATTGTAGCTCTTAAAAGTACCTTTGTAACCTAAACAGCAGCAAAGAAAGGGGGCTATTTCCTCTGTTTGCAAAGGAAAGTTTAATATCCCAAAGTTCTCAGTGCTGGATCAGGATGTCAGTCTTCTCTGCCATGAGATTAAGACATCCTGTGCTAAAAGAGCAGGGGTAAAATTTTCAAAAGTGCCTAACATTTAGGAGCCAAAATCCATTGACTTTCCATGAGACTTAAGCTACTAGGTGCCTTAGTTACTGTTGCAAATGGTACATAGGCTCCTCAGTCACTTAGAGGATGGAACTCACAAGGGTTTTTTAGGTGCCTATCTCTCATTGATTTCAATGGCAGTTCGGCACTTAAGCACCTTTGTGAATCCCACTCTTTGGTAGTTGGGAGTAAAATTTTCCAAATCTAGCAAAATGTAGGCCTGTGAGTCATCCTCAGTCATGGGAGACTCTTGGCGGCCAACAGATCAAACTGCTACTAAATATGCTTAGATATTTTCAGGCGGAAAGATTCCAACTGCAGTACAACTTGGGTCTTTTCTTGATGAGCAGGTGACTTCACTTAAGAATACCCTTTCAGAACTTCTCTCTTCTTTTGGTAAGCTGAAAGAATTAAGTGCAGTTAGAGCCTGATCCAACGTCCACTAAAGTCAATGAGAGGCTTTCCGCTGATTTCAGTGGGCATTAAACCAGGCCATTAAAGCAAATTGTTGAAGACATTTTGCTTTTTCTCCCTGCCTCCCCAGCAAACCACACTTATTTTACCCTCCATTCTAAACTTCCAGGGATCGGTGGGTCATCAAGGTGACGAGTTAGCATCTGTAGTGACAATGACACTTTCCATTACTCCTGATATACCCAGGGGCCACATGTCTCCCAAAGGCACATCAAGGCTAAGAAATGCAACAAAGAAGCTAAAACTGTCGTTTTCAATGTACCTGCCCTGGGATCCAAATTCTGCAACCTGATCCATATGGGCAGATCCTACCCTACAACCCATTCGGAGTTCAAATGGCTCCAGTGGGACTTGGTGTTGGACATAAGTGAGTACAGATCAGATTGCAGGGTTAGGGCCTAAGGTGCCTTCTTTTTTTTAAGTGTGAGGTTCCCCATGGAGAGCCATTTGCATCAGTTTCTCCAAGCAGAGGAATCATTTACTTTCCTGCATATCTTCCATAAATAGCACAATCGTTTTTTGATGTTGCAGTACTATGACATTTGAATTGGCTCAGGACTATTCAAATTTCAAAGCCAATTTGGCCATTAATGTTGACTGCTTATATTTTTAAGGAAAAAAATGCCACTCTTCCAGTGGCGTACTGTGGGTCTCCAGTGCCCGAGGTGCTGGAGGGGCCGGCATCCCCATCCCCTGCGTGTTGTGAAGGGCCAACCCAGCACCCCCGCCTCGGTACACCACTGCACTTTTCATTTTGATACATACCCTATGCTAGCCAAAAATGGTGTCACAGCAAACAGAACACAACCTCCTTTTATTTTACAGTTCATTGCAGATCCAGCATTACTTCCTTCCTGGTTTAATTTTAATTTGAAACATTAGCTATACTTGCTCCTCTAAGCTTGCTGTTTGCACTGAGATTGCTGAAGCTTGAGAAGCAGATGGGCTGCCTGTCTCTACTAGCTTTTCTTTAGCTACTGTGTGCTAAAGTGTTCAGAGCCAGCAATCTAAGTAATTGCAGGATTTCAGGAAAAGAGGACACTGCAAGTCATGAACTACTAATGAGTGGGTGTAACTGGAAGGACCGTCAGAGTCCAGCAAGAGCCACTTGGGGCTGACAGGAAGACAGCCAGTTGGACTTGAGAGCCTCAGTGTCATAGCAAGGGCATCAGCTTCTCAGCTTCATCAAAGCTGAAAAATGTGTCAGAACTGTGCCACATGTTGTAAGGAAAGCAGAGAGAGAGAGAGAGAGAAAATCCCTGCAGTAACAAAGAGCACTCTGCACATCCTGGCACTTGGCAGTGATAATCTTTAATTTGTTACACCTGTAGTGCTTGCCTGGCCTCCTTCATTTCCTTCCTTTTTTTCCCAGACTGCAGCTTTTATTCTGCGTGACAGCTTGACACTCCCGCTGTGTCAGTGCACCCTGTATCACTCCAATTACCCTTCTGCTTCTCCTAGCAGAGCATCGTTGTGGTCTGTTCTTACCTGCAGGCATTTCTCGTTCGATAGTCTCTCACGTTCAGAGACCCAGCGAACTGAAGGAATCACGCAGTGGCCCTGCGGTAGCATTCTGCATTCATCAGTTCCACTGATTTCACAGTCCAGAGTTTCATCTCCCCAATGAAATCCATCAGGACTTGTTAAAGAGGGCTTCAAAATTACAGTGTTAATAACTGGATATTATCATATGTATCCAGGAAGAGGTTCTGAAAAACCTAAGGAGGAAATGCAAACTTCCTTCAGTGCTAAAGGAACAAAGCAATTAAACTCATGCACACCCACTTACAGAAATGTACTACAGCATTCTATGTCTTACCACTATTTTACCTCATTGTTTACTTTAGTATTTTGATAGGGGAGTATCCAAATTGCCAGTTCAAACTACAGGGATGACCTGTAAGTAGCTCCAATACACTGTACATAACTGTAAACATACAGGCATATAGTATTTATACAGAACAGTGTTCAGGGAATTACACACACTATTTTTCACTGACAATATCAGAAATTCTATGAGTTGCTGTGCATCTGGGGTTAAAGGTTTACAGAAATAAATGAGAGATACCATGCTGCTGTTAGTTAAATGGTTGGGTATTTCCCCAGGTTGCTCTAGGAATATACACTGGAAAATATAAGGCAGTTTTCAAGATTTGGCGCACTGTAATATAAATCCTTGAAAGGCTGTTGGAAAGGAAATATACATCATCAAATGTCAAGCAGTTGACAAACGTGTCAAGCTGGCAGCTGGAGAGTTTGATAAGCCATGCAGAGGGCTTGTGTGAGACATACATGTTGGTGCCTGCAATATATTATGTAAGGATCTTATGTTAACATCTGTGCCTGTTTTTCTTTTTTTTTTTTTTTTTTAAACTGCCAGGAATTGTTGATTCATGATCTGAAATGTGTTTTCCTTCTGATTTCACGTTTTCAATTTGATTTACACAAATGCTCACAACAAGGTTCATTCTATAGCTGTGTAAGCGTTGTCAGGTCTTAGCAGACACCCCAGCATCTTTATAACAGGCCTGGCCAGTGCATCAGCATCCCAGTGCAGTGGATTTTTAAAGTAGTATACATTACAGCTGGAATTTTTAAAGGCACCTGTGTGCTTTTAAAAATTCTGTCCTAAAAGGGTTTTCCTCATCCATCAACTGTCGTATAGTTTTGGAAAGTGAAGTAGAGGGTAATAGATGTTCATAGCAGTGAATGTGGGGCCCTAGCATTTGATTAGGAATGTTCAGGGCCTTAGTAGTGGTATATAAATCCCTTCATAATCTAGGCCTTAAACACTTTAGTGATTGTGTCTCTGGTCAGCCCGTGCTGCTGTGCTATTAGTCCAGTGAGGTGCTATTAGTCCTCTTGCCAGGTGCTTGTGAGGACAGTGAGAGTTGAGGGCGCTCAGCTGTTTACATGGTAGAGTCCCCTAGCCCTTAGGTTCAGTCAGTAACAGCTGGGACAGGACTCAGTCAGCAGTTCTCAGCTGCAGAGCTCCCTTTGCGGGGGAGTCTGCTACAGTCCTTCATTGGCAAGGCAGGCTGCAGGATCCATTCATCTCATTGTGCTTGATTGGTGTCTTCCCTCCAGTGCTCCCTTTCTTTCTTGCATCAGCCATGCCTGATTTTTCATAACATCTACGAGGCGGGGATTGATCCTTTTGTCGCTGGTGTTTACTGGGCTTGCCGTTGGGCCAGCCTTGTTTGTTGCTGCCTAGGCTGAGTGTGTGGGCCGATTGGCTGTACTTTTAGGCTATTTTAATGCTTCATAGTGGCAGGGGGAGTAGGTTTGGGATGGCTGTGTGGGCCTTAGATGCCTTGTAATTGACAACTTAGGCATTGATTTAAGAGCTGCATTATGCCTGCAGCCCTGGGTGTGTGTTGGGAACTGTGCTGACTCATCAGGAGCTCTCGGACATATCATATGGCTCATTTGTGCTCAGGGGGAGTATGCTTTACTGCAGCCGGTACATACGCTTGTGCTTACAGAACATCCCCTATCCCCGCCCCCAACCGGGGGGAGAGCAGAGGGAGGAACTGTGCACAGAAGGAGAACTGGGCAGCACAAGGGAATGATGTGATGTTCCTTACTAAGTAGGGCCAGGCCCTGCCTTTCCTTCACTGAAAATGAACCTCCCCAAGTGGCTTAGTGCTCTCTCTGTCATGAGACCTTCTTCTTCCCTGGGAGCAGAGCCGTAGGAGACCAGCCACTTTCACTTTTCAGACATAACGAACGACTGACAACTTTTGCAAAATTCAGGCAAGCAAAAAATGATGCCATGTTGGCAGCAGGAACAGCTTTCTACTTGCAAACTTCCTTTCCCTTTTGTAGCAAACTGGGGCAGGGTATGGAATTCAAATCCACAATGGTTAATTTCTCTTGAAAGTTTGAAACAAGCAAAAAATTCAGTGGTTTTTCCCAGTTTCACCAGTGATTATTTTCTACATAGCTCTCCCATGACTTCATTTTCTCTCTTTGGAAAGATGCAGGAACAGGCTTGCCTACCCCCCAGGGTGTCCTGGGAGGCACAAAATGCCCAGCAATGTTGCAACTGAACAAAAATACCAGTTGATACCTTCTTGAAGCCTAAGGGTATGTCTACACTGCAGCCAGAGGTGTGAATAGCACCTGTTGAGATACCCAAGCTAGCTTTAATGTAACTAATATGGCTCCCAATAACAGTGAAGCCATGGCAGTATGGGCTCTATGGTCCGGCCCAGGGGGGTACTTAAATGGTTAGCCCACACCGGAGTCTATGCTGCCATGACTTCACTGCTGTTGTTACCCGCACGAGCTAAATTAAAGCTAGTTCAGGTGTGCCTACATGTGCTGCAATCACACCTCTGAACAGAGGCGATGCCTAACGGGATAGTGGGGGAAGGGCACAGTTGAAAGGTTCAGTGGGGGCACATGACCTTGCCTCTGCCCCCCTGAAACATGTTTGGTATGTAGACCACATACACTAGCAACCTCCTCCCCCCACTCCCTGTCCTGTGGCTTCCCGGACCCTGGCAGAGCTTGCAGGCATCCCTCCCTGCCCAAATATCCTCAGTCAATTCAGCAAGTGCTCAAAAGAAGACCAACAAAAGAGGCAACACAGCTGGGATGCGCAGTCCCCCAGGCACCATCAGAGGGGGTGGTGCCAGGGCAGGATGGCACTTGGGGCTGGATCGTCACTTTTTGTTGGAGGGGGAAATAGGACACCTCCAAATTGCCTTCTCCTCGAGAGGCACATTGGAGGCTGCTGCTGTTTCAATGCAACCCCAGCAGCTGCAGAATCTGTCCTCACTTTCCTTCTCTCCTCCTCCCCAGCCTGCCCTGCTCCCCTCACTTGCCCCCAAGGTTCTCGGCCTGGACGGGGCTCCACCTGAGTGCCTGGCGCTGAGCACCACTTTGCAGCTCCTCTTCCTGATCTCGAAGATGCTCCCTTGACTCAGCTAGAGTCGCCAGGTGCCTGGTTTTCAATCGGAAGCTCTGGTTAAAAAAAAAAAAAAAAAAAAAAAAGGATGGGGGGGAACCTGGCAGTGTCCCATCAGATGTACTGACTGGACACCAAAATTGCAGTTACTACGGGGCAGGCAGTGGGAGGCGCCGAGTCGGGCGGGGCTGCCTCCTACCTGCAGGCAGGCTCCATGTCAGGCTGCAGCAGCGCCAGTCCCAGCTGCCAGAGCAGAGGGAGCCCAGTGGGGGAGGGGAGAGAGGTGGAGATGATCCAGTGAGTTGGGGGAAGGTCACGGAGTGGAGGAAGTGACGGGGGTGGGGCCTGAGGAGAAGAGGCTGAATAGGGGGCAGGGCCTGAGGAGAAGAGGCTGATCAGGAGGCGGGGCCTGAGGGGAAGAGGCTGGGTAGGGGGTGGGGCCTGAGGGGAAGAGCAGGGGGCGGGGCCTCAGGGGTCTGGTTACCAGCAGTTAGAAAGGAAAGGTGACAACCCTAGACTCACCTCTGTGGGCTGTCTGCAAAGGAGGCAACAGCGGGAAGTGCTGGGGCTTCTGCAGCAGGGAAGGAGAAGCAGCCCCATGTAGCTGGGGAAGCTCAGCCCTCAGTGAGGCTCCCTGCTGGTTCCTCCCGCCCTCCCTGCACTGCACAGACACATAGTGAGTACTGCCACCCAGGGAAATCATTGCCTCCTCATTGCTAGGCATCCCGGTGAGATGCGGCCTCAGAAATCAGGGAGGGCACGTGTCCCCTCCTGCATCACCTCTGCCTCTGAGTGCAGTCTAGACTTAGCCTTATTCTGCAGAAAACAGGAAATATGCTCACCCCATCTAGCTGTCTGCCCTCTGATTCTTTGCTATGGGACCTTATCCTGCCACCTAGCTCGTTCCATGGTTGGAAAGTTTGGCATTTGTTTTCCCTACACAAAGAATAACCATATGCTTTCAATCTAAAGGATTTTTAATTTAGATGAAGGGAAAACATCTTAACAAGAAAGAACAAAAGCAAAGTTTCTATTTGAGAACTCTCCCGTGTAACAGCCTGCCTGGGAATTGAACATGGCAGCTGCCTCCCACTGCCTCTGAGAGATGTCAGGGTGTGGTACGCAGAAAACAAAATCATAAATTACACAGAGCTGCATACATCATTGTTATTTGCTCACTGTGCTAAATAACTTAACTTCCCCAACCCACCCCCTCAGACTGGAGTGGGGGGCTGTAGACCCCTGCTCTGGGCTGTGCCCCCTCCTGGAGGCATAAGATACAAGGTGCAGAGGCATCCCCTTTCAGATTCTGGGCCGCTGAAGAGGCTTAAACAGCTCTATCTGCTCTGCCTGGTAGCAGCTTTCCCCAGCCTGCCTGTGCGTTGTGATGCAGTCCAGGATCCGCAGAACACCATGGTGAAGGCAGCCTCATGCAGGAATTCTCCTCAGCTCCTGCATGTCCCTATGCTTTACCTGAATGGCACAGAGGGCCTGGAGCTAGGGACCAAATCTGTGCCTAGATCTTATGTCAAGTACAACACTGGTTTTCTCTACAATTAACCAGGAAACTACCTGGAATTGTTTCCCCTAACCTATGATTATGATAGATACATGATATATGTAATCTATTTACTGCAGCTTCTCAGTGCAGAAGGTCATTGTGCACCCCATTGACAGCCAGGTGCTGTAATACAAGCAATAGGCCCAAGCCTATGAAATGCTGACGACTACAAAGTACCACCGCGTGGACTCTGAACTCCCTTCTACTTCACTGGCAACTGAGATTTACACGTACTCAGCAACTTTCAGGATTGGCCCCTGTCTGGCCAAGAGGTTATCTAGATTCAAGCATTGCAATTAAACAGTCGGTCATAGATACTGTGGATACAGAAAGATTAGTTTACACTTTAGTGTGTGGTAATCCCAGACACAGCTGAGATAAACTAAGCACAGATTAACCAGGTCTGCTGCAGTTAACTGTCCCATTTTCTGTTTGTTTTTGGTAGGCTGGTGAAAGGGGACTGCAGTCACCCTAGCGCTTGATCTGATATTCTCAAATCAGACTTTGTTTGGGTTTCTTTTTTCCTATTCTTTAATCTTCCCTGCTCCCTCTTCCCCCCTCCCATTACAGCATTTGGGCCTGAAGCCACTCCCCAGCACCGAACCCAAATAGCTGGGCATTGGAAGCTCGCGGAGGGAAGGGGATAAGAAGACTCCACTTCATGGAGGCTAGTCTAGTCGTGTTGCCAATTCCCACAATTATATTCTGAGTCTCATGATATTTGGTGTTTTACCTAAGGCCCCAACTAGTGGAATCAGGTGATTACGTGAGATTCTCGGCTTCTATTTACAGTAAAATATAAGTTTCTTGCCCTTCTGGCTGCAGGGAAAATAGTGAAAAATGTGAAATCTAACACCATGAAGGCAAATAAAAAGAATCCAAAATTTATTATTTTTCTATATTTTATTAATATTAAGCCAGTCTCATGATTTTCTAGGGGGGCTGGTTCATCATTTTTGAATGCTTAGCAGATCAAGGGAAATGATTATTCCCCTCTATTCAGCACTGGTGAGGCCACATTTGGAGTACTGTGTCCAGTTTTGGGCCCCCCACTACAGAAAGGATATGGATAAATGGAGAGAGTCCAGAGGAAGACAACAAAAATAATTAGGGGACTGGAACACAAGACTTACGAGGAGAGGCTGAGGGAACTAGGCTTGTTTAGTCTGCAGAAGAGAAGAATGGGGGGGATTTGATAGCAGCCTTTAACTACCTGCAGACTATGTGGCTCTGGGAAGAAGGATAAAGGAATTTGAGGTGCAAGTGATGTTCTCGTCCATCCTCCCTGTTGAAGGAAAAGGCCAGGTAAGGACCATCGCATTGCAGAAGTAAATGTGTGGTTACACAGGTGGGGTTGGAGAGAGGGCTTGGATTCTTTGATCATGGGATGTTGTTCCACGAAGGATTACAAGGAAGAGACAGGATTCACCTAACGAAGAGACGGAAGAGTATCTTCGCAGACAGGCTGGATAATCTAGTGAGGAGGGCTTTAAAGTAGGTTTGATGGGGGACAGGGACCTAAGCCCGGAGGTAAGTGGGGAAGTGGGACACCAAGAGGAAGCAGAAGGAGGAAGGTGCAACAAGGGAGCCCTCCTGAATTGCACTGAGAAAATAGGGCAATCGGCCAGCTATCTCAAGTGCCTATACACAAACGCAAGAAGCCTGGGAAACAGGCAGGAGGAACTGGAAGTCCTGGCACAGTCAAGAAACTATGATATGATTGGAATAACTGAGACTTGGTGGGGTAACTCACACGACTGGAGCACTGTCATGGATGGGTATAAACTGTTCAGGAAGGACAGGCAGGGGCGAAAAGGTGGACGAGTTGCACTGTATATAAGAGAGCTCTATGATTGCTCTGAGCTCCAGTATGAAACTGGAGATAAGCCAGTTGAGAGTCTCTGGGTTAAGCTTAAAAGCAAGAACAATAAGCGTGATATCATGGTGGGTGTCTGTTATAGACCACCAGACCAGGAAGACGAGGTAGATGAGGCTTTCTTCAGTCAACTAGGGAAAGTTTCCAGTTCACAGGACCTGGTTCTCATGGGGGACTTCAATCACCCTGACATCTGCTGGAAAAGCAATACAGCAGAGCACAGACAATCCAGGAAGTTTTTGGAGAGTGTTGCGGACAGCTTCGTGGTGCAAGTGCTGGAGCAACCAACTAGGGGCTGTGCTTCTCTTGACCTGCTGCTCACAAACAGGGAAGATTTGGTAGGGGAATTAGAAGTGGGTGGCAACCTAGGCAGCAGTGACCATGAGATGGTCGAGTTCAGGATCCTGACAAAAGGAAGAAAGGAGAACAGCAGGATATGGACCATGGACTTCAGAAAAGCAGACTTTGACTCCCTCAGGGAGCTGATGGACAGGATCCCCTGGGAGGCTAATATGAGGGGGTAAGGAATCCAAGAGAGTTGGCTGTATTTTAAAGAAACCTTATTGAGGGCGCAGGAACAAATCATCCCAATCTGCAGAAAGAATAGCAAATATGGTAGGTGCCCAGCTTGGCTTAACAAAGAAGTCTTTGGTGAGCTTAAACACAAAAAAGAAGCTTTCAAGAAGTGGAAGCTTGATCAGATGACTAGAGAGGATTATAAAAATACTGCTCGAACAGGCAGGAATGAAATCAGGAAGGCCAAAGCACAATTGGAGTTGCAGCTAGCAAGGGACGTGAAGGGGAACAAGAAGGGTTTCTACAGCTATGATACCAATAAGAGGAAGATTAAGGAAAGTGTGGGCCCCTTACAGAATGGGGGCAGCAACCTAGTGACAGAGGATGTGGAGAAAGCTGAGGTACTCAATGTCTTTTTTGCCTCTGTCTTAACAGACGAGGTCAGCTTCCAGACTACTGCACTAGGCAGCACAGAATGGGGAGGAGATGAACATCCCTCAGTGCTGAAGGAACAGGTTCAGGACTATTTAGAAAGATTGGACATACACAAGTCCATGGGGCCAGATGCAATGCATCTGAGGGTGCTGAGGGAGTTGGCTGATGTGATTTCAGAGCCATTGACAATTATCTTTGAAAGCTCGTGGCAATAGGGGAAGGTCCTTGATGATTGGAAAAAGACAAATATAGTGCCCATCTTCAAAAAAGGGAAGAAGGAGGATCCAGGAAACTACAGACCGGTCAGCCCCACCTCAATCCCTGGAAAAATCATGGAGCAGGTCCTCAAGGAATCCATTTTAAGGCACTTGGAAGAGAGGAAGGTGATCAGGAACAGTTAACATGGATTCACCAAGGGCAAGTCATGCCTGACCAACCTGATTGCCTTCTATGATGAGATGGATGACTGGCTCTGTGGATGTGGGGAAAGTGATGGACATGATATACCTCAACTTTAGCGAAGCTTTTGATACCCCACAGTATTTTTATCAGCAAGTTAAAGAAGTATAGGTTGGATGAATGGACTATAAAATGGATAGAGAACTGGCTAGATCATCGGGCTCAACGGGTAGTGAACAATGGCTCCATGTCTAGCTGGCAACCGGTCACAAGCGGAGTGCCCCAGGGGTTAGTCCTGGGGCCAGTTTTGTTCAACATCTTCATTAATGATCTGGAGAATGGGGTAGATTGCACCCTCAGCAAGTTTGCAGATGACACTAAGCTAGGGGGAGTGGTAGATACCCTGGAAGGTAGGGATAGGTTACAGAGTGACCTGGACTAATTGGAGGATTGGGCCAAAAGAAATCTGATGAGGTTCAACAAGGACAAGTATAGAGTCCTGGACTTAGGACGGAAGAATCCCATGCACAGCTACAGACTGGGGACCGACGAGCTATGCAGCAGTTCTGCAGAAAAGGACCTGGGGGTTACAGTGGATAAGAAGCTGGATATGAGTCAGCAGTGTGCCCTGGTTGCCAAGAAGGCTAATAGCATATTGGGCTGCATTAGTAGGAGCATTGCCAGCAGATCGAGGGAAGTTATTATCTTCCTCTATTCTGCATTGGTGAGGCCGCATTTGGAGTATTGTGTCCAGTTTTGGGCCCCACTACAAAAAGGATGTGAAGAAGTTGGAGAGAGTCCAGAGGAGGGCAACAAAAATGATGATGGGGCTGGAGCTCAAGACTTAAGAGGAGAGGCTGAGGGAACTAGGTTTGTTTAGTCTGCAAAAGAGAAGAATGAGAGGGGTTTTGATAGCAGCCTTTAACTACCTGAAAGTGGATTCCAGGGAGGATGGAGCTAGGCTGTTCTCAGTGGTAGTAGATGACAGAACAAGGAGCAACGGTCTCAAGTTGCAGTGGGGGAGGTCTAAGTTGGATATTAGGAAAAAGTTTTTCACTAGGAGAGTGGTGAAGCACTGGAATGGGTTACCTAGGGAGGTGGTGGAATCTCCATCTTTAGAGGTTTTTAAGCTGCGGCTTGACAAAGCCCTGGCTGGGATGAGTTAGCTGAGGTTAGTCCTGCTTTGAGCAGAGGTTTTGATTAGATGACCTCCTGAGATGCCAGTGGACCAGACAGAAAAGTAAGACGGGCCGGATCTGCCCACCCTGGTTTACCCCTTTTTCCAGATCATTTATGAATATGTTGAACAGTACTGATCCCAGTACTGACCTCTGGGGGACACCACTATTTACCTCTCTCCATTCTGAAAACTGACCATTTAGCCTTCCTCTGTAGCATGGGGCACAGCTCACTTGCTGGTGGATTCTCTGTACCTTAAAGTCTTTAAACCATGATTTGAGGACTTTAATAACTCAGTCATAAGTTAGAGGTTTATTGCAGGAGTGGGTGGTGAGGCTTTGTAGCCAGCATTGTGCAGGAGGTCAGACTAGATGATCATATTGGTCCCTTCTGACCTTAGAGTCTATGAGCATAGAATTTTCCATCTTTTAACCAGTTACTGATCCAGGAGAGGACCTTGCCTCTTATCCCGTGGCAGCTTACTTTGCTTAAGATCCGTTGGTGAGAGATCTTGTCAAAGGCTTTCTGAAAATCTAAGTACATTATATCCACTGGATCACCCTTTTCCACACACTTGCTGACCCCCTCAAGAATTCTAATAGATTGGGGAGGCATAATTTCCCGTTACAAAAATCATGGTGACCCTCACCAAACAAATGGTGTTAATCTATGTGTCTGTGTAGCGAGGCGTTGTGGCCCTCCTGGGAAACTGGACCCAAGGAAGGGCCACAATGCCCCCGCTGGATGGATCAGAATACTGCAGGCCACAGATCCAGGGAGCAGAGGGATGGGGCCAGGCCAGGAAGGGGAAGTACAAAAGGCCGGCCTAGCAGCTCAGTTAGGGGGGAGCTGCTGCCAGAGAAGGATGTGCCTTTCCTGAGGCTGTGGTCTGGGCCTGATTCAGGCTCGTGGCTGTGCAGCGTGAGCCCTCCACTGACCAGAGACTCAACGGCCTGCCAGGGCTGCCGGGCCCTAGCGACTGGGAAGAGCTACTGGAGGCCGCTGACTAGGAGGGACCCCCTGAGGCCAGCCACGACATAGAGGAGCTGCCTGTCACCTGAGACCCACCAGAGCTGCCTGAGCCCTGTGTGCTAGAGGACCCACTGGGACCTTGTGACCTGGAGGAGCTGCCATCTGCCAATGGCTCTGAGGAGTTCCTGGACTTGCCACCAGCCAATGATGAGGGACTTGTGGGACTCCCTCTGGCCACCTACCCTGGGGAATCTGAGGAAGACCCCTGGCTCCAGGTACCCGGGTTCAGGGTGGGAGGAAGTAGTCCAGGGGCAGCTGACTACAGTTTGGGTGAGCTTGCGCTCACACCAATGTCAGTGTGTTGCAGCTGGAGCCCCGCTGACCCAATGGCAGAGCCCCTTTGCTCAGGTTTGGGATTCACTTGCCAGAGTTTATGCTCCTTTCTATTTTCCTCAATAGGATTTAACTTCCACTTTTAAAAGGAGGCCGTTTTGCCTCTCACTGCTTCTTTTACTTTGTTGTTTAGACATGGTGGCACTTTTTGGTCCTCTTACTATGTTTTTTTTAATTGAGGGTATACATTTAAATTGAGCCTCTATTATGGTGTCTTTAAGAAGTTTCCATGAAACTTGCAGGGATTTCATTTTTGGAACTGTATCTTTTAATTTCTGTTTAACTGACTTCTTCATTTTTATGTAGTTCCCCTTTCTGAAATTAAAGGCTACCATGGTGGACTGCTTTGGTTCTTTCCCCCCAAGAGATGTTAAATTTTATTATATTATGGCCACTATAACTAAGCAGTTTAGCTATATTTACCTCTTAGACCAGATCCTGTGCTCCAGTTAGAACTAAACCAAGAATTGCCTCTCCTCTTGTGAGTTCCAGAACTAGCTGCTCCAAGAAGAGTCATTTAAAGTGTCCAGAAACTTTATTTCTACATCCCATTCTGAGATGACATGTACCCAGTCAATAAGGGAATCGTTGAAATCCCACATTATTACTGAGTTTTTTGTTTTTATAGCCTCTCTAATCTCCCTGAGCATTTCACAGTCACTATCACCATCCTGGTCAGGAGGTTGGTAGTATATCGCTAGTGCCATATTCTTTTTATTCAAGTATAGAATTTCTATACATAGCTATTCTATAGTATAGTTTGGTTCATTTAAGATTTTTACTTCATTTGACTATATGCTTTCTTTCACATATAGTGCCATTCCCCCATCAGTATGACTTATTCTGTCCTTCCAATATATTTTGTACCCTGGTATTACTGTGTCCCATTGATTATCCTCATTCCACCAAGTTTCTGCCTATTGTATCAATATCCTCATTTAATATGAGGCACTCATGTTCACCCAGCTTAGTATTTAGACTTCTAGCATTTGTATATAAGCACTTTAAAAAATTGTCATTTTTTTAGCTGTCTGCCATTTTGTGATGTAATTGAATGGGACTCTTTTTCATTTGACTATTTCTCATCAGATCCCACCCATATTTTATCATCTTCCATCCTCTCCTCCTTACTAGGATATAGAAAGTCTCCATTAATAGATCATCCCCTAAAGTCTCTGTCTGAACCACGTGCTCCGCCGCATCTGTCAGCTTTCCCCCAGTCCTTACTTTAAAAACTGCTCTATGACTTCTTTAATTTCATGTGCCAGCAATCCAGTTCCATTTTGTTTTTTTAGGTGGAGTCCATCGTTCCTGAATAGGCTCCACCTTTCCAAAAGGTTCCCCAGTTCCTAATAAATCTAAAACCCTCCTCCCTACACCATTATCTCATCCACGCATTAATACCCTGCAGTTGTGCCTGTCTAACTGGCCTGTGCATGGAACTGGAAGCATTTCAGAGACTGGACTTCAGTCTCTTACCTAGCAGCCAAAATTTGGCTTCCAGGACCTCTCTTATCCTTCCCTATGTCATTGGTACCTACATGTACCACGACCACCAGCTCTACCCCAGCACTACACATAAGTCTGCCTAGATGACTCAAGATCCGCAACCCACGCACCCAGCAGCAAGTCACTATGCAGTTCTTCCGGTCATTGCAAACCCAACTATCTGTTTCTAATGATCAAATCCCCCATTACTATTATCTGTCTCTTCCTAATAACTGGAGTTCCCTTCCCCAGAGGGGTATCCTCAGTGTGAAAGGATACCATGACATCGTCTGGAAGGAGGGTCTCAACTATGGGATTGTTTCCCTCCGCTTCAGTTTGATGTTCTCATTCCCCACTTTCATCCTTCTCAACAGCACCAAGGCTGTCTCAGACAGGGGTGGGACCGTTCTACTGTGTCCCGGAAAGTCTCATCTATGCACCTCTCTGTCTCCCTTAGCTCCTCCAGTTCCGCCACTCTGGTCTCCAAAGCTTGTATGCTGTCTCTAAGGGCTAAGCGCTCCTTGCACCGAATGTACACATATGCCACCTGCCCATAAGACAGGTAATCATATATGCTGCATTCAGTGCAATAAACTGGATAGCCCCCACTCTGCTGCTGGACTTCTGCCTGCTTTCTCTTTTTTACTCTTGCAGCTCTTTCCTTTATTGTTGTTTTGTTTTTATCAAGGTGTGTTTGCCTTTAGTTTAAAAGAATGTTAATGAAATATATCTAGCGCTCCCCCTCTAATCACCCACTCCCCCTCTAAACTCCCTTGCAAAACTCCATGCTGATGCATAGGGACTGGGAAAGAATATTTTTGTCAATGGTTTGTGCACAAAATGTTTAGCCAACCACAGGCTGGGTTTTTTAGCCCTACACCAAAATGTGTGAACCTGTTCCTGGCACTGAAGCACATAAGCCACTTTTATGTAACGATCCTCTGCTATGAGCTGCAGTCAGGGATTTATGCTTTCTTTGAAGTAATTTGCATCCTGGTGCACTATAGCATGAAAGTGAAGATTTACCTTTGCTGGAATTGTGAAGACCTGCTGGAAGCTAGAATAATTAGCACAAAGCTCTTTTTTTCTTGTCTTCCTCGGCAAGAACAGACTTAATGGCTCTTCTGATCCTTCCTCACCACCTGTGTTTTGTTCCATCATATTAGAAAGAATAAGTGGTCCTATTTGCATCTGGCCAGAGATGAACAAATGCATCAGTTCACAAGCAAAGAGCTTTAAAGGGAAGACATTGCAAAGTAAAATGAAAAGATAACCATAGAAGGTGGAAGAATCTTTTTCATGCACTGGACTTCTTTCTCTCATCTTTGGCAGGACTACCAGGTTTTTAAACATACACATAAAATACTGGGACATTCAGAAGAGCATATTTCTTCCCCTTCACCACCACCAGCAGGCCCAGTCAGCAATGGAGAGGAAGGATTGGTGTATCCTTTATGTAACAGAGTATGTCCTGTTTATCTCCACTCTTCAGAATGCTGTCATTAGCACAACTTTGGCATTCAGTGATGCTTCATCTTTAGCTGAAGTTGCTAGATTTGTCTGAGGACGAAACGAACCGTTCCTCAATGAAATACCCATGTTTCCCCATCAACTGAGTAAATATTTTGAAAATTCTGCAATTTCTGTGGCTGTATAAAGAAAAGCCAGTTCTGAAACAAAAGGGCTCATTAACTCCCTGTCAGGATCCATGGGACTAGAATGCAGCTCTGCAGAGCCTGGGACAGCTGCTTGTCCCACATTGTACCAGCAGGCCATGCAAAGCTCTGTCCAAGGAGCACTGTGGCAATTAGGTGCAGCAGAAAGTATCGCCCAAAAGGTCCAAAGTGACAACGCCCTGCAACCTTCTGATTAGCCCATGCTCACTATTTAACCCTGGAGGGTGACCCCAGGAGGTTGGCTGGGTAACCATATAGACCTCTGGTGTGTTGTGACTGCAGGCCTCACTTCACTTTCTGATTTCCAGTATCTGACACCAGCCTGACTCTAGCCTCCTGATTCCAGCCTGATACTACCTCTGGTCTCCAACTCCTTATTGACTCTGACTGTGACCCTGAGTCTTGCCTGGCTCTAGCAATACTCTGATCCCTGCTCACTACCACCATGTAGCCATCCTTGACTTGTGGACACTGGCCCAATTGTGATTGCTAGGTCAGACTGCCTATGCCCTGGTCTGTTACACTCCCACGCAACTCCACTGAAATCAGTGATTGGAACAAAGGTCAGTAAAGAACTTAAGGATGTGCTTAAGTTCTATTGAAGTTATGTGCTTTAAGTTAACTATGTACTTAAGTGCTTTGCTGAATGAGGATGGAGTTGAGCAAGTGTTTGTGCTTTGCTGAAACACGCCGTATATGCAGAATTTGCTCTAATATCCTAAATCTGTGTCGCATCTTCCACCGCAAAGGACCCCAAAGTGATTGACAAACTACTCTAGGGCATGTTCACACAGCACCATTGAAATGTAGCCATTTCTGGAGTGGCAAAGGAACAGCCAGGTAGGTAACTGGCACACAGCACTTTGCATCCAAAGGCAATAGCCTCAGCTTATGAAAAGTTCCGTGCGATATTGAGGTGACCCTGCTGAGTTTTGATGCGCTAGATTCTCCAGTAAGCTTGTTGCTTTTTTATCCAGGGTTCCCAGACTGAGTATAAACTCAGTCTTACGGGCCAGACCATGCCTGGTCATTGGGAGGGAAAGGGCAAAAGGCTTTGCCTTCCTTATTCCTTTATGCAGTGGATGTGTGCAGCTGTATTCCCTCCTCAAAGGCACTCATATTCCTTCCTCTCCATGCCTCAAAGGGGATGAGGCAGTCCATGGCCCTGCCCTCCTCCACACTGGGCTATGAAGCATGTGCGGTGCACCTTAAGTGTTACAAGAGTGGATGCTCTCATTCTATACATCTAAGTGATCCAGAAGGGACTGTGCTTTTCTGAGGCACAATCCTTCCTCCAGTGTCCCACTGGGGTGGGAAAAAAGCCAGTGGAAGGTTAAATTGGGCTAGCTGAGTGCTCAGTGTGTGTGGCCCTTCGTTTTATATTCACAAATGAGAATGAGGTCAGAAAGAGCCAAGCCACCAGGACGATTCCAGCCTCACAGCCAAGTGGTCACAGTCACCTAGTGTATAACTCTTCAGATTCGTCTTCTCCTACAGAGCCTGCGATAGTGACTTGGCTTGTGTTTTACTGCACAGAGCTGAGCCAAACATCTGGCACAGAACCTCTACAGCACAATCAAACATTCTAGCTTCAATAACCAGGTGCGGAAGAGAGGTGATACAGGAATAAAATGCTGGATTCGATTCTCTTTGTGGTTATGCCAGTTTGACACCTATGAACTTCATTGATTTTCAGGAGAGTGACTCCTGATTTACAGGGGGACTCAGGCCCGTTGTCCTTATTGGTTGGAATTCAGACAGCATTCACATTTCGTTTTGATCTATTTCCGAGAGCATTTTGGAAATTTGCCTTTTCTAGAGTACAGAATCCTTTGCTTACTATACTAGACGTCCTTACCAAAGATTTTGCACTGGTCTTGCTACCCATTGACGCACAGCTGACACCACACCAGGCCTACTTCATCAGGAGACTACAGAAAGTAATGCATCAAATGCCCCTGTGCATTCAATACAGCTGTATCTTTACTGTAAACTGAATTGCTCTGCTCCTTGAAGCATTTTCTATACCTCCTTCTACCATTTAATATGAAAACAGACACAATCCTAGAAGAAGGATTCTGTTTTTTGGCACACTGTACAAGAAATAGAAAAAATCACCAGTCAGGTGCAAAAAAAGGACATCCGCTTATGTTCTAGTTAAACTCCCTTTTTCATTTGCATTTCCACCTTAGCAACTGCTTTCTTCATCAGTACACAGGATTACAGCGTTATCACACATTAAGAACCAGGCTAAGCCTTTCTTGTGTGTGTATGGGGGGATGATGAGGCTAAGCATTGTTATAGCAAGATTTAGGAATTAGAGACTGATGTGCCCAACAAAACGAAATTAACCCAGGTACCGTGATTATGCAGACAAAATTCAGCATAAGGAGGTCATATCACAAGTGATATCCTGTAGTGTAATGCTGGCTAGAGTTCATGAAGTGGCACAGTAATACAGGTACCAGAGCAAGCATTTGACTGGAAGCATTAATACCTGAATAGGGTGAACAGCAAAGATTTTGCTAAAAATTAAAACTTTGCTTGCACAATCTCCACAGAGGAAGAAAAAGGTAAAACTATTGTTTAAATATGTAATTACAGCTGTATATTAACTGAGGCAGTAATGAGCTCTGTCAGATACTGAGGGATCCAAGTTGCTGGTCTCCTGCTTTCCGTGCTGGTGACAGAATGAGAAATATCTCCGCTATTGCTGAAACAGGTTGGAAGAGCCATGTCTACACTTGAAAGTTTTGTCAATGGTAGTTATACTGGTGGTAAAAAAGCACTATAATTATAGCGCTCGTGTCCATCTACACAGAACTCATTTTATCGCCAAAGAGCGTTCACACTTGGCGTTGTATTATTGGCAGTGAGAGTAGTGCATTGTGGGCACCTATCCCACCGTGCAACTCAGCAGCTTCTGCCACTAGGAATTCTGGGATGGGGTAGAGGAGTGCAGAGCACCGTGGGTGCTGGCTCAATGTCCCATGGCGCAATGCATTTCCATGCCGTCATCCGTTGAGTTGCTTGTAGCGAGTCGTGCCCTTTTTCAACAGCACCCTGCCGTTTCCTGCATGCCTGCCATCTGAATCTGAAAAGATAGATCCTGCACTACTCTCCACTGTTGCTTTCAGCATTCTTAACACATCGTCACGCAGAATATCATGAACTCCAAATTGAAACAAGAATCCAAGGAGCCTGACCTGCTAAGTGACATGGAGACAAACAGCACCACATTATTGTTGTCATTCACAGAACATCTGCACACGGTGAACCGTCATTTCTGGGTGTGTGAGACAAACAGAGTGGTGGGATTGCATCATTATGCAGGTCTGGGATGACAACCAGTGGCTACAGAACTTTCGAACGCACATAGAACTCTGTGCAGAACTGGCCCTTGCCCTATGGTGCAAGGACACCAGAATGAGAGCTGCCCCCTCGGTGGAGATGCGCGTGGAGATCACCGTGTGGAAGTGGCAATGCCAGATTGCTACCCATCAGTCGCCAATCACTTTGGAGTCGGCAAGTCCACCATTGGAGCTGTGTTATCACAAGTTTGCAGGACCATTAATCGCATTCTGCTGTGAAGGACTGACTCTGGGCAATGTGCATGAAATAGTGGATGGATTTGCAGCAATGGGATTCCCTAACTGTGGTGGGGCAATAGATGGCATGCATATTCCAATTTTGGCTCTGGAACACATCATGACAGAGTACATCAATAGGAAGGGGTACTTCTCTATGGCACTGCAGGCGCTTGTGGATCACCGGGGGCGTTTCACTAATATCAATGCAGGTTGGTCAGGAAAAGTGCATGATGCTCATATCTTCAGGAACACAGGGCTGCACCGGCAGCTACAAGTAGGGACTTTTTCCCAGATGAAAATATTACAATAGGTGATGTTGAGATGCCCATAGTGATCCTGGGAGACCCAGCCTACCCACTGATGCCATGGCTCATGAAGCCTTACACAGGCAACCTCAACAGCAGCAAGGAGTGCTTCAATAACAGGCTGAGCAGGTGCTGAATGATTGTTGAATGTGTGTTTGGAAGGTTAAAGACATGCTGGAGATGCCTTTATGGCAGGCTGGACTTAAATGAGGACAAAATTCCTCTGGTTATAGCCGCCTGCTGTGTGCTCCATAATTTATGTGAAGCTAAGGGTGAGAAGTTTGCCCCTAGGTGGTCCGCTGAGGCAGATCACCTTGCATCTGAATATGAGCAGCCAGATGCCAGGAGTATTATGGGGGTGCAACGTGGGGCCATATGCATAAGGGAGGCATTGAGGGCCCATTTTGACAATGAGAAACCATAAATTCTTCTTTTTTTTTTAAACATCACTGATATTTTACTGCTGCAAAGCATAAAAGATGTGCTGCGGAGGTGCACATCTCATGTTTACACAGAAATAAACAGTGCTTATTGTTCTGAGAACTGACTTTTATTATTAAACACCAAACAGTGCACAACATAAAGAAATCCTGGAGGAGAAATTGCGGGGGGGAAAGGAGGGGGCAGTGTCTGGTATTATTGCTGCGTGTAAGTCCAGCTGTTGCTCTCGTAGCTGTCTAAAGGGGTGGAATGAAGAGGGTATTGGGGAGGTCCGTGACTTTTGTAGGAATGAGTTGGGGGAGTGTTGGGGCAGTTGATGGAGTGCAGGGAAAGAATGTGTCAGTCCTGTTACAGCTGAAGGGGGGCCAAGCTTTCATCAACTGTGTCTGCAATGACACTATTGTCTTTAGAAGCTCTGTCTGCTCTTCCATGGCCTTGATCATGCGCTCATGGCCAGCAAAAATTCTCTCCTGGTTTTCCTTACGTTCCTGTCTGTCCATCTTCTGGGATTCTGACATTGATTCTCTCCATGCCCTTTTCTCTCTTTTGGTCACCTCAGAGGACTGAAGGAGTTCCTGGAACATCTCCTCCTTGCTTCTGTGGGGTTGCTTCCTTAGCTGCCGGAGGCAGTCCGCCGGCATAGGGGCCTTGACTGCAAAGGTCACCTTTGTGCAAGAACAAGAAACAATTAACAGAACCACTATTGTCAGTGTCCTACCTGTACACATGTATCACTATGAAACACACCTTACTCTCACTGTCCTTGCATAGAACACAGCTCCCTGATCATCCTGGGAATGGTGAGTTTGGGGCAGAGGGGGCAAGTTCATTCAAGTAGGTCAAGGTTCTGGGCAGGAGGTGCTCGCTTGGGGCATAAATGCAGGTACATAGGGAAAACAAATTTCAAATTGTGCCACCATTCTCCACAGGCAGGGGCTATAGAAGCAGAAATCTTGCTCCTTAGAGTCAACAAGGATTCTAGGATGCATCTCCTCCGCACGAGCAGCTTCAAACCGGGTCCCTATGCTGCACAACTGTGCGCTGCTTTGGTCCCGCTCAAGTGATTTCCAATTGGTGTGGGAAAGTGTCCTTTAACGGGGGAAGAAACACAGCTGCTTTGCCAAGGAATCTGAGGCAGAGAATCAGGGATTACCTCCAAGAAAGTTTCCTTGATATCATAGTGGAGGATACCCGGGAAATCTCAGCGTGCATTAACGTGCTTCTCACCCATACTGCTTAGATGCGCAAGGGAACAGGAAAGCACATGCAAACACAGCTACTCCTGTGCATTTCTATCCCTTCCAAGACCTCTATGTTTTAGCCAAGCTAAGGACCCCCATGCCTCCGGTACACAAGCAGCATCAGCTTCCAAAATCTTACCAGAGCGCATCCTGAGTGCCTGAGCTGAAGGGCTGGGACCGGCTGTATCCTCTTGGGTTGAAGAACAATTCCTGACTCCCAACCTCAGCAACCGAGATACTTCCCAGCTCCGGGTCATCCTCCAGCTCCATTTTCTCATTGATTACCTCTTCGTCGGGGTTTATTCTGCTATCCAGTGGCCCCGGGGCCGCAGAGGTGTCTACAGGTGTCTTGGGGGTGGATGTGGGGGTCCCCGCTGAGGATGGCTTCCAGTTCTTTGTAGAGTTGACAGCTCATTGGCTCCACACCAGAGTGACGGTTTGCCTCCCTGGCCTTCTGGTAGCTCTGCTGCAGCTCCTTGATTTTAGCTCAGCACTGCAGCGTGTTTTGCTCAAAGCCCTTTTCTGCCATGGCATGAGAAATCTGGCCATAGGTATCAAAGTTCCTTTGGCTAGAGCAGAGCTGGGACTGCACGGCAGACTTCCCCCAAATACTGATCTGGTCCAGCAGCTCTATGGTGCTCCAACCAGGAGAGCGTTTGCTGCATGGAGCCACCATGGTCACCTGGGAAGATGAGATGCAAGCTCTGCACGCTGCCCAAGCAGGAAGTGGAACAAAAATTTCAAAACTTCCCGTGATTGTAAAGAGGGAGGGGTGGGTGGCTGCAGAGCAGCAGAGTGCAAACAGATGTGCAGAGTGGTCAGGATTGGCATTGTGGGTCATTTCTGGAGGCCGTTTAAAGCGACACAAACATACAGCAGTGTCTACATTGATGCTTTTGCGACAGAACTTTTGCAACAAAGGCTCTATGCCTCTTGTCTAGGTGGTTTTATTTTGTCGACAAAACAGGGTTGTTTTGCTGACAAAATGGCCATTCTAGTGTGTACACCAGGACTGTTTTGGTAACAAAACTTCCTAGTGTGGACAAGGCCTAAGTCTTTTTCCTGGGTAACTTTTTCCTTTATTTGATTGTGTATAAATCCTTTTTGCATTTTACTCATGGTCTCCTGTCCAAGTCATCTTTTGGGTAAAGTTTCCATAGAATTAGTAGAACCACTTTATCATTATAGCAGCAGGAAAAAAGATGGAAACCTACCAAACCTCCAGGGGAGTAAGGGAAAAGACCCACCACTCCACAGTGCACATGGGACTAAAGGAGACAGAGAAGCAGTGATGACCTAGAGGAGGACCTCAGGAGGCGCAGCATAGTGTAGACCCAAATATGACTATACTAGATGTGCATAGATCCAAAATCTAAATAGACTGGGAATTTACCCATGCACATCTCTACACACCACCCCTCCCTCCCCTGATGTGCTACCTCATACTTCAGCAACAATCTCTCTATCTGTGGAGGAATGCATAGGAATCCCTTCAAAGTCTGCCAGTGCCATACGCTTCATCTTCTGGGAGTTCAGCAATTCAGTGATGCAGGTCCTCTTTTCTATGGGTTGAAACATCCACAAAGTAGATCAGTGTTCTTAGGCCCTCTTTGTCCAGGGAATGAGAGGCCAGTATATTCCTCGTTCACAAAGCTACCCTGTCCCCTTGGGCATCTTCATTTCCCTTCCCACTCCCCCATATCCAGGAACTCTCAGTCTGTTTTCAAATAGAATCTATAAGATCTCTCCTCTTAACAAGCTAGCTAAGAGTTCCTGATCAGACTCCTAACTTTGCTCCTGGGTCCCAATCTCAGGCTCCTAATTAACTACCTTGTACACAAAAATAAAGAAAACAGTCCCAAGTGAAGGGAAGCAGCCACCCTCAAACAATCAGCATCTTCCTCCATGAAAAACATATGAGAGAGACATCAGTGGCAACACTTTTGCTATAAAAGTAGGACAACAGGGACTTTCTCTTTCCCACTTGTTTGAAATATATCTTGGCTACATTCAGCAGCAATTTTACAGGAAAACCTTGGTCCGATGCTAATCTCACTTTCCACTGCAGTTAAATTTGTGATTTTACTCCTCGTTTTCACACCAGCACTAGTGAGTGCAGAATCAGGCCTTTTGTGTTCTGAATTTCTAAAATATCTGCATCTCCCTCCCTGGTCGGAGGGGTGGGGGAAGGAGAGCGAATACAAATTAAACATTCTCAAGTCACCACATTCATTAACCCAGAACACAGCTGATTTGATTATCTGATTGGGTGCTGACCAGGGCATTCAGTTCCTTGAGGCAAGCTTGTTAGCTTAAAGTACTGCACACGTTTTTGTGAAATGCCAAGTTTTCTTATGATTCTGAATAAACATAGAGCAAGCAAAAATACATTATTCTCATTCTTTCTTTTTAAAAAATCTTTCTGATGAAGAAACCAACATAGTTAGAAAAGGCAGGGCAAAATACAAAATTGTCTTGCACTGTAGCTATTATTACTCTTTTTCGCTATCCTGCACATCATCATTTGAAAATATGTCTATTAGCAGTGTTGCCACCTCTTGAAGTGTTATTGTCTTGTGATATTTGGAGGTTTTCTTAAAGCCCCTGATCCTGGAGTCCTGTGATAATTTGAGAATCTCAGCTTTCATTTGTTAAAAAAAAAAATAAGTAAGTTCCTAGCTCTCCTGGTTGCAAGATGTTGAAAGTGTGAAACATAAGGGCTCACAAAATAGAAAGAGCACCCCAAATGTAGTGTTTTTTGGTAAATCTTGTGATTTGGCAGTGGGAGGGCTGGTTCACAATTGATGAATGGTTGGGCTTAGGAAGCCTATATTAAGTTTAAAAAGAGTGATTTATTGATTATACCACAAAAAGAAGAAAAATGTCAATATAGCAACTGACTTGTACAATGCAGATCTAAAAACACCTGCTACATCAGCCCGTCTACAGTGGGGATGTAGTATGTACCCCAGTTCTAGCCATTGCTCATCAGCCACCAGTGCAACAACACAGCCATTGGCTGAGCATCATTTCCTGGAATCAGGTCACATTCTCAATGTTGATACAGCAGTTTCTGTAGAAATCTATTAGGAATTATTTGTATCTCAGCAACATTCACTGATGTCATAAGAAACCAGAATTCTTGGTTAATGCTGCCAAGTGCCAGTTTTAGCCAGTCTTTGATGAGCTAAAGCAAATACGCTAGGCCCACAGAAACCATATTTTAAAATAAAAGGTCCAAAGTCATCTCTGGATTTGCCCTATGTGGCGTTACACACAGGATACATTCAACGTAGTGTGCTCAGATGCCAGGTTTCAAAGACCTGACATGCACAATGTGCTGTTGTTTACCAGTGACAGGCCCAAAGCAACCCACCAGAGGGCAACACTCCTGTGCTTTGGTGCTTTCATAATCCAGATCTAAATCTTGCAGTTTGGTCCCATGGCTCTTAGGTACAGTTGGGGCCACGTCACTTTCCACGAGTAGGACAGTAGTAACAAAAGCAACCATCACACTGTGTGGAGGGGCATATAGGTTGCAGTTGATATGATATCTTGGTGCTGTCCTCCGTGAGCTTCATCTCTGGGCCTACAGCCCCTCCACCACCGCACCTGTCAGTTGATCAGATAGAACGCTCCCCCACAGCATCAGGCAGGTGATCTCCACCTAACACACCTCCCCAGTGTCATTCAAAGGGGTTCAGTATGGGCAGTGGGCTGATAAAGTCACAGACACCATCTCCCAGCCAGGGGTGAGATTTGGCTGCACCATGGGTGCCTCACTGCCATTCCTGAGTGGAGTTACTCCCCAGGCTACACCAGGGATACACAGCTATAGGCTCAGGCCATGCCACGTAGTTCTGGGTGGCTCCATGCCAGGGAGCTACACTGGGTGGGGATTTGAGCCCAGATTTGGAAGAAAAGTTCTTGGATAATGCCACATAAGCACACATCATGTAGCTAGCTCTGTTTGAAAATAGCGGGAGTTTCAAGTGCTGGCCATGCCAACTGGAGTCTGATACGAGAGCTAGAAATCCAGAAAATATATGCAAGAGTCTAGCTCCCAGCACCTCAGATGAGAGAGAGACTACATTTAATGAAAGGGAATTTGTGCTGCTGGATCCTGCCACAGCCCCAGATTGACTGGAATACTCCAGAATGGGGCTTTTCCCAGAAGAATAGGTAGATTGGCCGGGAAGGAATAAAACAGCTCTGCCCCATAACCTCCTTGGTGTGATGACTTTTAAATAGCTTAGAGCACAGGCAGGAAAATGCAGACCTAGTGAGTCACAATGCAACCCTTGCCCCCTCCCTTTTTAAAGTAGGATCACTGATCCATCAGTCAATTACTTGAAGAGACACTCTAATTGGGCATCCAATTGTTTTCCCAGCTGCTCCTGTGTCTGATCTCTGATATCAGATGTATGAGCAGCAGGCCTGTGAAAGAAGAGTGCAGCCATAGAATAAAGGAGCCAGGAGAGGACTAGTTTGTCTGTCTGAAGAGTACTGCATATGTAAAAAAAAAAAAAAAAAATGAAAATATTGGCACCAAAATTTCTCAGTGTCAAAGGTGATTCCCAGATAACAAAAAATAGTTGGTGCCTCTCCCCACTAGCTAGGGGGAAGATATCTTAATGGGAATTATAGCTTCTTACAGTGGAGAGAGTTTCCTCAATCTTCAGGCTAGAAAGGACACACTTAGGTACTGATGAAAATCAACAAACAATTAAAATTACTTAGCACTTACAGCTTTTTCTGCCATAGATTTCCAACTGCTTTGTAAAAGTTGGTGAGTATAATTACCCCCAACTGAATAGTGTAGGGAATGGGGGGGATAAGATGCAGAGAGATTGAATGTGATTTGCCCAAAATCACACAGCAAGTCAGTGGCAGGGCCAGACGCATAACTCAGCTTTCCTGCTCTCTCCTCTGACTGCCTAGCCCCTAGACCACACTGCCTCTCCTTTTTTCAGACGGTCCAAAAATAATGGGAACTGAGAAGAGGCCAAACAGCTGTGTATTGGTGGAGCAGGCTAATGGTGGCTAAAAACGCAATACTAGAACTATTTTCTAGGGACCAGAATCTGCCACCTTTGCTCATATTGAGCAGCACCCGACACCATTGACTTCAGTAAGATTACTCATAGAGTAAGGTTATTGGAATCTTAGTCTGGTTGATTTTTTTGTCCTTCAAAGACAAAATTTCAAAGGAATATTTGCATCACATTATGATAACCAACTATTATTTCATTTCCAATTAGCCATCATCTTACATTCAGTCTTCTAGGTTTTATATGCTGTGTATTTTGCAAGATTGATCAAACAGGCTGATAATTCTGACTAAGGACACAGTGAAAATGCATGACTTCTTTTTGGATGAATCTGTCCAGGTGGCAGTATAGAAGAAATGGTTTTGGCGTAAGAAACAGTGAGATCAGGTAATTGTCCATCAGAATAGGATGGAGCCTCCTAACCAGATGGAGATGGTAGAAAGCATTACTAAATTGTGGGCCAATTCAGGGTGTGATACTGGCTTCACAGGAGCCTGCTAAGCTGTGTCTCTGAATCAATGATGCTGGAAGACAAGTGCAATGGGGAAACTGAAGCAAAATGGTAGCGCTGACGGCAACACATTCATTCAATTTTTACCATACGTGTGAATTTCATTACATTTTCTCATTCTATTCCATAACCCTCCTAAGGGCTCAGTCTTTGTGCTATGTAATGATTCGTGGGTTTTCTTAGGTGATCAATTCACAGAAGAATATTACAAAACCAGCCCTCCTCAGGCTGCATTGGCTCACTAAGTTCTCCAACCATGCAAAATTCCATCCCGTGCACAATTAGCAACTTATATTGACAAGGTCAGGCATTCTAAATGGTGAACAGCTGACCGTAACTTGCCATATCACCAAAACAGCTGGGCCAGGCCCCTGGTTCAGCTCCGTGATACACCTCGGAACTAATGTGGATGACAAATGTTGTAAATGAATGCTTAATAGTACATTCTGCTACCTGCCAATGCTCTCTGTTTAGAAGGACTGGTTTCTATTCATTTGCAAAATATTCAACATTTCTCCCTGGTGTCCCTGCAGATAGTTTTACTGGCGTGAGGCCAAATCCTGGATCCAGCAGAGTGCTAGAGCATTCCTAGGGCTGGTGGTACCTAATTGTTCTGGGAGAGAGAGAGAGAGGAGAGAATCTCCCAGCCATGTAGCAACACCAGAGCCTCTCCACAATCACTACTTGTAGCTACAGTAGCCCCCTGCAGCTGCTGTTTCTCCCCTTACATGGGGGGTTTGGATTGATGGATCCAGCTAGTTGGGAACTAAGAGTCCTCTTTCCCTGAAAGTCAGTCCTGTTCCCCAACCTTTCCCACCAAACACACATACATTGGGGTGCAATGAACCCCTCCCCCCCTGCATGAGCTGTCTACATTCTACCCACCCTGCACAACAGAGCCACGTTTATGTCCAAGGCTTTCTTCCCCTTTTAAGGCCTGACCCAAACCCCATTGGAAAAAGCTCTCATTGGATGTAATGGGCTTTAGTTCAGATCCTTAATGCATTTCAGTGGCATTAAAGGAGCATCCTTCCCTTCCCTTCTTATAAACGTGTTCCTCTTTCCAGTTATGCCTACTGGAAAGGTCACTGAACCCTGTGACAGGGTACACAAACCCCACACTAGACAGGAAGAGGCTTAAGGGGCAGCAATGGGTCAGGTGGCCCCACCCATCCCCGTCAAGTACGCCAGAGTTGGAGGAGGATCTTTCAAAGGGAGAAGCTCAACTCAGAGGGGCCCAGCGCTGGGAGGCAGACAGAGCTCTTGTCCTCAGCTCTAGAGAGGAGCATCGCAGAGAGTTTCCTGCCTTAGGTTTCCTGTGAATATGGAGTGGTAGTACAACGGGCTGAGGGACCCTCATGGACCGGAAGACCTGCGGTTGCTCATTATTTCTTTATTTCTGTTAGTTCCGTTTTCTGTCTTTTGTCCTATTGGGTGCCTGCAGACAATGTGAGCCCCCTGAGGAGAAGATGGGTTGATGTAGGAAGCAGCCAGGGAAGAAGCAAGAGGTCTGACAGTCATGAACCACTTGCTACAGGTCCATGGTGTATAACCTAGGCTAGAAGGAGGTCCTGGGTTTCCCAGTACAGCCTCATTGAGGAGCCTAGTGTGAAGACCCTGACATAAGAGCTGGAAGGACTACCAGGCCAGGGCCAGTGAGCTGATATGAGGTCATGAGACTATTGAGTTAATCTCTGGTTTACCCTTAAATGGGTTAGATTAAACCAATCAACACAGCATGAAATGTGAATTACAGTCAAATAATTCAACATTCACTTTTAGTAAAATGTAACATATTTTAATTTTTTTCTAGATTATGTGATATCAAACAATACCTATATAATACAAACATAGGCACTCCTAGATAAGAGCTTCCTGACAATAATCTGCTTCAAAGCATTGTTCACACCACTTCAAAGACAAACACACTTTCAGTGACCTTGCAGAATATGCAGTCCCTTGGTTTTGACTCAAAATATAAATCTTTTGCAATAAATGACGAGATTCATACAAAATGGACAGTAGGGGAGAAGAACATGGTAGAAATCCAATAAAGAAGGAAGAGAATATGTAAGGAAAGATCACTGTTTCCTGTAGAGTAACAGCAATTATCAAATATCCATGTAAACCTATCACTAAATATGAAGAAGAATACTTTTTCTGTGTGAATCATTAGCGGGAGCAGCCTAGAAGCCAATAGGAGGAGCTAGATGATGATATCATTAGTTTGGAGAGGCAAAAACTTCAGAGGGGTGTGTCATTTGGTCACAGAGGGGGACACTAGCAATCTCGGAGTGAGAGCGAATCCCATTGGTTGGAGAGTATAACTACCTAACCAAGGCACAGGGTAGGTGATACCAACAGGGTAGGTGATACCACTGTATATAAGTGCCCAAAAGCATACCATATATTACAAATTTCTGGTTTTGGAAATGAGTAACTGCCACAGTAAAAAAGAAATAAAGCCATTGCCAGAAGGAGGAATAATACTTGAACCAGAGCTACTTCTAGCCCACTTGGGTTGTAATTGCAGACTCAAAGATTTCCATGGGAAAAAAGGCCTTCACATGCTATTCTTTAACAGCAATTAAAATGCATAGCACAACTGAGTGCTAGCAATGTTCCTTGATCTCTGGTAAAGGCCACTCATCCTCTAGCAGCTCAAAGTTTTGAAGGAAGGAATCAAAACATTACAACCAACTGCTAACGGAGATTCTTAACAAAGACGTCTTTGGTAAGCTTAAACACAAAAAAGAAACTTACAAGAAGTGGAAGCTTGGTCAGATGACTAGGGAGGATTATTATATAGGGAGGAAATGTTGCTCGAACATGCAGGAATGAAATCAGGAAGGCCAAAGCGTAATTGGAGTTGCAGCTAGCAAGGGACGTGAAAGGGAACAAGAAGGGTTTCTACAGCTATGTTACCAACAAGAGGAAGATTAAGGAAAGTTTGGGCCCCTTATAGAATGGGGGCGGCAACCTAGTGACAGAGGATGTGGAGAAAGCTGTCTTTTTTGCCTCTGTCTTCACAGACAAGATCAGCTCCCAGACTACTGCACTGGGCAGCACAGAATAGGGAGGAGGCAAACATCCCTCAGTGCTGAAGGAACAGGTTCGGGACTATTTAGAAAGATTGGACATACACAAGTCCATGAGGCTGGATGCAGTGCATCCAAGGGTGCTGAGGGAGTTGGCTGATGTGATTTCAGAGCCATTGGCTATTATCTTTGAAAGCTTGTGGCAATTGAGGGAGGTCTCTGATGATTGGAAAAAGGCAAATATAGTGCCCATCTTCAAGAAAGGGAAGAAAGAGGATCCAGGGAACAACAGACCGGTCAGCCCCACCTCAATCCCTGGAAAAATCATGGAGCAGGTCCTCAAGGAATCCATTTTAAGGCACTTGGAAGAGAGGAAGGTGATCAGAAACAGTCAGCATGGATTCACCAAGGGCAAGTTATGCCTGACCAACCTGATTGCCTTCTATGAAGAGGAGATTGGCTCTGTGGATATGGGGAAAGCGGTGGACATGATATACCTTGACTTTAACAAAGCTTTTGATACAGTATCCCACAGTATTCTTATCAGCAAGTTAAAGAAGTATAGGTTGGATGAATGGACTATAAAATGGATAGAGAACTGGCTAGAACATCGGGCTCAACGGGTAGTGATCAATGGCTCCATGTCTAGCTGGCAGCCGGTAACAAGCGGAGTGCCCCAGGGGTTAGTCCTGGGGCCGGTTTTGTTCAACATCTTCATTAGATTGCACCCTCAACAAGTTTGCAGATGACACTAAGATAGGGGGAGTGGTAGATACCCTGGAAGGTAGGGATAGGATACACAAGGACCTAAACTAACTGGAGGATTGGGCCAAAAGAAATCTGATGAGATTCAACAAGGACAAATGCAGAGACCTTCACTTAGGACGGAAGAATCCCATGCACAGCTACAGACTGGGGACCGACGAGCTAGGCAGCAGTTCTGCAGAAAAGGACCTGGGGTTACAGTGGAAAAGTAGCTGGATATGAGTAAGCAGTGTGCCCTGGTTGCCAAAAAGGCTAATAGCATATTGGGCTGCATTAGTAGGAGCATTGCCAGCAGATCGAGGGAAGTGATTATTCCCCTCTATTCGGCATTGGTGAGGCCGCATTTGGAGTATTGTGTCCAGTTTTGGGCCCCCCACTACAAAAAGGATGTGGAGAAGTTGGAGAGAGTCCAGCGGAGGGCAACAAAAATGATTAGGGGGCTGGAGCACAATACTTAGGAGGAGAGACTGAGGGAACTAGGCTTGTTTAGTCTGCAGAAGAGAAGAATGAGGGGGGATTTGATAGCAGCCTTTAACTACCTGAAAGTGGATTCCAGGGAGGCTGGAGCTAGGCTGGTCTTGATGGTAGTAGATGACAGAACAAGGAGCAATGATCTCAAGTTGCAGTGGGGGAGGTCTAGGTTGAATATTAGGAAAAAGTTTTTCACTAGGAGGTGGTGAAGCACTGAAATGGGTTTCCTAGGGAGGTGGTGGAATCTCCATCCTTAGAGGTTTTCAAGGTGCGGCTTGACGAAGCCCTGGCTGGGATGATTTAGTTGGGGTTGGTCCTGCTTTGAGCAGGGGATTGGACTAGATGACCTCCTGAGGTCCCTGCCAACTCTAATATTCTATGATTCTATGATTTTCCTTTAATTCAATTAGCAGCAAGATAGGATTTGGACCTAAGAATGCTCAGGTGAAGCTGCAGCAACAAATAAGTATATTTGGGTATAAATCACTAAGTTTTGTGAGCCATTGCATTTGTAATACCTTTGTTCAATCCCATTGCTATAGAACTATGAAAATATTGAACCTGTGCCTAAGACTGATGAGTTCTACTGTCTGGAACACCAGGATGGGATCTGTCAGTGCCTGCAGGATATATAGCTTGGGGCCAAATTCACAGATGAATTTACGTCTAGAGGGCATTGATGTAAGTTGATGTAATTCAGTGGTTCTCAGCCTGTAGCCCAATCAGCACACAGCTGCAGCCCATGTGACATCCTCAGGGCCATACAGGTAGTATTGGATCCAGCCCACATAACAAGCGACACATAATGGTAAATGGGTTGAAAACCACTGGTCTAACTTATACCTTCTTCTGACCCCGTCAACATGGAAGATAAAGCAACTCAGACTCCCTCTAGCCTTCAAGGCTGTGTCTTGACTAAGGACATGTCTCTACCCTGCCCCACAGTTTGGTCTATGGTACATGCTGCAATTCACAGCCTTGAAGTGCTGCATTGTAACTCCCCTCTGTGGACACTGTGGGTGCGAACTTAAGGGTCCCTAGTTCTCATTAATATAGTTCTCTTCAAAGAGGACTACATTAGCACAAAGCAGGGACCTTTACGTTCGTGCACACACAGGGGAGTGAAAGCCCAGCACTCTGGTGAGCATCGCTATTCACACCCCGGTTGTCCAAACTGCAAGGTAGTGTAGATACACAGATTTGAAAGGGTGTTTGTTCATTCATATGTCCTAGCTACCACACTCTAAAAGTCTAGTGGGGAACCTGGGCTTTAACGTGGCCATCTTAGCACATAGTAAAGTCTACCCTGTCTAGTCTACACTAGACTTTTAGAATGTGTTAGCTAATAGAGTAACATCAGACCTTTAAATCCTAGTCCAGGCAAAGCCTATTAGACTCACTGAGACACCCAGCTATTCACCACTTGTAATTTACATCCCTCCTCACCTGCCCATTATATATGAATGTATCCGACGGAGTCTGAGTGCAAAGGACTGTAAATTAGTGCAAGGCAGACAAATTTGTCACCCAGTTACACTGATACAACTCTACTGAAGTCAGTGGAGTTGCACCAGACTGGCCCAAGGAGTCTTAACTTCAATCACCTTATGAATCACTTCTGAATTTGGCTCATATTGTATACTGTCAATAAAAATAGAAAAACATCTAAAGACACTAATTTTCTAATCTAAAGCAAAATGAATAGGAAGAATTTCAAATGATCTACTAGTAACTTGTTTAATTAATCAGGGAAATTCTTGTTTGTTGGTTAGACTGGGAAGTTTGTATAGCACCCGCAAAGGCTGGCAGGTTCATTAAATGGTATTCATGTCCTTAAAAAGACAGTCAAGTAGTATAGGACCCAGATATCACATACATGCAAAGCTGGGCGTGTTACGATAGCAAATGTCTTTATGAGCCCACCCAGGGGATTCTTTTTGAAGTCTATCACTATAATACAACTTTTTAATATCACAATTTCTGAGTCCTACATAGGGGACAGAAGCACAGCTTTGTCTTGGTGTAGGATGTTGCATAAATGCAGTGATTGTTTTTTAACTCAGTACTTCAGTGGTCCATTAAAAAAAAACCACCTAGATGGTATCTGGAGGACATTTGCTACTATACAGAGATTGAGTGAATGTGAAATGTAGGTCTTTAAAAACTGATTGTCCCTTTCAAGAACAATTCCTAAATTAGGATGATCATACGTCCCATTTTTAATGGGACACTCCCGTATTTAAGCCTTCTTGCAGGTGTCCTGACTTTTTCTTTAAAATTGGCAAATTGTCCTGTATTTTCTGCCTCCTGATGAGTACTGGGTTAACAATGGCACCAATGGCACCAAAGCACGGGGCCCACACTCAGAAGGGATGCATAAGTGGATGGCCACGGTGCTGTGGTAGATCTTGCTGGCCGGATCCCTGATCTCCAGCCGCCCACCCACCAGCAGTGAGTGGGGGTAGGGTCCAGTGGCCGATGAGGGAGGGTATATAAGGCTGGTGGCAGGGCAAGGCTGCAGCGCACGGGGCTGGGCTGCTCTCTTTGCTGGTCCATCAGTGCAATCCCCGCCCATCCACCGTGTGCTGGCTCTGGAGCCGATCCCGCCTCAACCAACAGAGCTTTGCCCCCAGGCCCATCTCCGGACGGCGCAGGCTGCGTGCTGCAAGCTGCAGTGGCTTGTGAGTGTGGGCAGGTGGCGGCCTCAGGCCAGGTAGGGAGGCCAGGAAGACACAGTGCCAGGTACCAGGAGAATTGGGCCTGTCCCTGGGGCCCAGCCAGGCATGGAGGGTCAGTCACTCGGTCATCCACCATGTGTGAGAGAGGGGTAGAAGCGTGTGTGTATGTCACAGCTCCCCATGTGTGTGGGAGGTAGGGATGTGTGTATGGTCCCCTCCATGTGTGTGTGTCTCCTGGCCAGTTCTGCATGTTCCCCTCCTGCACACACAGCCAGCCCCCGGCCAGCTCCGCGTGCAATCCCTTCCCGCCACCCCACCACTACACACACACACGAGTAATTTTACCAGATGTTCTGTATTCACCAGAGGGAAATATGGCCACCCTATCCTAAATACGCTATCATACCAATTCTGTGAGAGGAAAACAGCAAAATCTACGCATTCAATCCAGCTCTGCTTACTGAAGGAAGCAATGAAACTCTCCCTGTGGTTAGTAAATGTTTTCACTTTAATACCATGTTGACACTGAGTCAAAGCAGAGTGAAATGTGCTGCCACATCTAGATGTTAAAAAGCCCGCTGTGCCAGTACACATGGGGTTAACTGTGAAGTTATAACTTTAGCTGTTAAAATTCATGAGGTGTAAAATACAAATTGCACGTGGTAGACGAGCTTTCTTTAAAGTTTATATATTACTTTTTCCCCCCCTCTGGTTCAAACTGCTGTTGGCACAAGCTAATTAGAACTCTCAAAAGAGGAGAGCGTATCCTTCATGAGGCACAGATTGCACTGGAAGGTTCTGCCAATACTGTGTCTAGACGATGTTTATAGATGTTTGACTGCAGGAAGCCAAGGGAAACCCGTGTCACACCCATGCATGAATAATCACAGATCAGAATTAATAGTTTACTTTCCTTTCTTCCCCTTTTCAACATTTTCAATTTTAGAGAGATGTATCACTCCCTTTGAAGTTTATCCTCTTGTGTTTGATTATTCCTGCAACTCAGTTTAAGTGAGTTTCCTATGAAGAACAACAAAACATATTTTTAAAAAATAAATAAATAAAGATTCCCAAGGCAGTAATGTGTTTTTACAATTAACTCCAATCTCATTTTTCATGTGCCCCTTATGACTTGGGACGTAAATACATTTTAGAGCAAAGTTTCTGCATTTTCAGGTGCTGTTCCATTGCTTTAATATTGTCACTTACAAATGTATCATCCTTGCGGGGCGGGAAGCTACTGAAATCCACATGTATATAAGGTCATTTGACTCCAATCTGTAAGAGTTTCTTTTTTTCCTGCTCTGTAACTCTTTCTCCAGAGTTTTAAGATCTGTAGCTTAGATGAACAAGCATATTCTCATTTTGAACTCTCAACACGCTGGGATTTTCCTTGAATAACTCCCTTCACACCAAGGCTAGAATTAGCAATCAGAGATTCAGCATAGAAAAGATCTAGAGCAGCCTGAATAAGCCTCAGCTTTAGCACAGCTATCCAAACTGAATGCAAACAATGATTAAGGTATGGATCAGTTGGAATAGGAAATTTAAATATTGAAATGCTCTTTCTCTTGGCTGTTTGAAATAAATTCTGCCCATGTATTGCAAGCCAAGCAACTTCGAATTGCTGATTAGCTTCAGCAAAGGCAGAGTGAAGGAAAGGGAAAAATTAATTGTACGTTGTCTGTTTCTGTTTTTCAGATGAGACGTTTATTTTTTTCTTTCTAGTATTTGTGATTGTACTCTGTGATGCTCAGATTATCTGTGTGAGGATGTGATTATTGTTCACATAGAATGTATGACTAGAGATAATGAAACGGAGTCAGGCATACATTACATGTATAAAGTGCTCCAGAAGGGTCCCAATATGATTTACAGACTGATCCAGATCCTGGGCCCTGCTGGGGCTGTTTTGCATTGGCCTACCAACAGAAAGCAACCATATACACTGTGAATCTCAGCATGGGAGAATTCCACTGTGTAGAGGAATTCTCCTGTAATACAGAACTGCTTTAGCAACTTGTAGACCAATTTCTCCCAGCCCTTGGCACAGATTATGCGGCGAGAGCTAGGATGCTGCTGCATCTGGTTGATTCCTGCCTGACAGAACAGCCCGTTGGGGCCATGGACAACCAGATGTAAATTAGAGCAATTACAAGGCTCCTTTAGTTTACACCAGGAATCAGCCCCACCCTCATTGCCCCTGGTAACAGGGAAGTAGCTTAACCCACCTTTACCTCCTCAGACTCCCTGGTCCTGTACTGAGTGCTGCTTCTCTGGACCAGAGGATCTGTCCCAATGGATGCGACATTTCACCCTTGACTGACACGTGTCCACTTCTGGGGTGATATCAAACCAAGACGTCATTCTGTGCCAATAACAAGGGTCTTAGGAGGCGTGCGCTGGAATAGTATATCTAGTGGAAACTACAGGGGATATTTCAAGTAGGCAATGTATAGATCAGGAATTAGGCCAGGATGCCAAGGAAAATGCCCTCAGCCTTGCAAAAAGCAAGGGATCTTTACTGAGTGTCAGTGCTCTGAAGCTCAGTTTTACATGGGGTGTGGGATGCTTGCCAGGATCATCTGGTTACATCTCATAGGGTCATAGAAGTGTAGGACTGGAAGGGACCTCAAGAGACCTTCTAGTCCAGTCCCCTGCACTCAAGGCTGAACCAGGCATTATCACTAGACCATTCCTGACAGGTGTTTGTCTAACCTGCTCTTAAAAATCTCCAATGGTGGAAATTCTACAACCTCCCTAGGCAATTTATTCCAGTGCTTAACTACCCTGACAGTTAGGAAGTTTTTCCTAATGTTCAACCTAAACTGCCCTTGCTGCAGTTTAAGCCCATTGCTTCTTGTCCTGTCCTCAGAGGTTAAAGAGATCCATTTTTCTCCCTCTAGGGTGACCAACTGTCCTACAAATCGTGGGACAGTCCCACAATTGGATCCTTTGTCCCACATCCTGCAACGACTATACAATGTCCTGCAAAATATTGAGTCCGGGGGGAGGCTGCCCAGCTAGGCTACTCAGCTCCATGCAGGGGTAGGAGTCGGGGGGTAGGACCTGCCCAAATGGCTGGGCTGCTTTGCTTTGCATCGAGCTCGGAGTTTTAGGGGGGGCTCAGGGCACAGAAGGAGCAGGGCCAGGTGGGAAGGGGCCTTGGGTGGAAGGGACGGGGGCCGGCCGCGGGGCAGAGCTGGTTACCTTGCTGGTAAGCTAGCTGTATGGTTAGTTAGCAGCTTGCTAGTGAATGCAGAATTTGGTTAAATGTATTGTTTTAACTATCTACAGCTTCCCAAAACGGGCTATTTTGCTATGCGGTAAAATTAGTGCTCTTGGTTACATTAAAGGAATTTATTTATTTTAATATCACCATGTCCCGTGATGTCCAGCAAATGAGGTCATGCTGTCCTGAAATTGGACTCATGTCAGTTGGTCACCCTATCTCCCTCCTCCTTGTAACAAACTTTTATGTACCTGAAAACTGTTATCATGTCCCCTCTCAGTCTTCTCTTCTCCAGACTAAACAAACCCAGTTTTTTCAATCTTCCCTCACAGGACATGTTTTCTAGACCTTTAATCGTTTTTGTTGCTCTTCTCTGGACTTTCTGCAGTTTGTCCACATCTTTCCTGAAATGTGCCGCCCAGAACTGGACACAATACTCCAGCTGAGTCCTAATCAGCGTGGAGTAGAGCAGAAGAATTATGTCTTGTGTCTTGCTTACAACATTCCTGCTAATACATCTCAGAATGGTGTTTGCTTTTTTTGGTGACTCATATTTAGCTTGTGATCCACTATGACCCCCAGATCCCTTCTGCAGTACTTCTTTCTACGCAGTCATTTCACACTTTGTATGTGTGCAATTGGTTGTTCCTTCCAAAGTGGAGTATTTTGCATTTGTCCTTATTGAATTTCATCCTATTTACTTCAGACCATTTCTCCAGTTTGTCCACATCATTTTGAATTTTAATCCTATCCTCCAAACCTCATTTAATCAGGGGGGCCTCAAGCATTGTCACACCTTGGCTCCTCCTGTTCTCTGCCTGTGGTAAATAATAGTTTAGTCTCCTGAGGGCAGTAGTACCTTGGTCTAATTTCAGTCCTTGGGTTTTGCATGCAGGTGTCGGTCATCCGTGGTATACAGGAGGTCAGACTGGTTGATCTGGTGTTCACTTCTGGCCTTAAGCTCTATGACTCTCTCACTATGACACCTGCAATTCTGAATAGCTATATTTCAATGCACATTAAGAACAAATACATTTGCTAAAATAACATTTAAGGTTTTGGCTAAATGCAAAAAAGCCAAGAAATTCTGAGTTAATGTAAGCAGGGAAATGGTCCCACTATTGTGGGGAACTTTCCTGGCTCATACATTATCCTGGAGGAATTGGTTAGCAAAAGGATTTGAGTTCTCCCTCCCACTCCCTTTCCCCAGAGGTCTGCCTGACCTCAAGGGCCCCCCCAACTCTCCTGTGTGACAGGGTCCTTGTAATCCCAACAAGGCTGGGCCCAGGATTCCTGGGGGTTTGACCCCTCAACCTTGTTGTGATCACTTAGGGCAGGGGCTAGTGTGTCCCCACTCCAGGTACCTTCTCTGCACTGGACACTTCCCTGACCCACTGATCAATGCACACAATTCGAAGCAAATACAATTTATTAAACAGCTATCAATTAAAAAAATAAAGAAAAGATGAGAAAGGTTAAAGGAAAACACCCAATGCTGCCCCCGGCCCGGGGGCACCACACACAGCATCTCTGGGGTGTGAAGGACATTCACAGTCTGTTTCTCACACGTCCCAGGGATACACTGGGTCAGATACTTGCTCTTGCAGTGGCCACATGCCCCCAGGCGTTAGGGGGCAGGGCCCTTCTCCCCAGCATTGACCCCCTGTTAGGGTCACGATCCCCCTCCCAGTCCGACCTGCATGGCCTCTTGGCTGGTGGCGTCTCTCTGAGCCAGGCCCTGCTCAGGGTCCCCCTCGCTCTCCAGAGTCACTCACCACACCTGGCTCCAGACGACTCCAGTCCCAGCCCCACTCTGCCTCAGTGTGGCTGTGGCTTGGCTCTGCTCAGCTCGGCTCCCTGGGTTCTTCTCTGAACTCCCAGCCATTGGCTGCTTTGTCCTTAACTCAGCCCCACTCTCTACCCAGGCAGCTCCAGCTCACAGGGACTGGAGGACAGGACTGCCCCCCGCCCTTCTGCATCCCTCATTGGCCTTCCCGCCCTGTCAGTCAGGCTGACCTGGTATGTTGGCCTCTCCCCACTAGCCCTGAAGTCTCTCAGTTTCAGGGTCCTGCTTCCTCATCAGCCCTTCCCCTGTCCTTTACTACTGAGAGATGCCAACCAAAAAGACCCACTAAGTTTCAGTAAGGGGCTAATAGCCCCCTTACGTTAAGGCTCCCACTCCACGGTTAACTCGGTGAACTGAACTCCTGCCCACAGCACAATTTGATGCATACGAGCGACAGCTGCGTTCAAAACCACTTGTCGAAGAAAAACAATTCTGCCTGAACCATGTTTGACAACAGTTTTCCAACACAGCTGTAGCATGAATTCCCTGTTCAGTCTGCAAAGGGATTTTCTTACATACTAGCCCAAACCGTGCTGTAAACTACCTCTCTGTGTGGTCTCTGAGCACAGTTTGTGGCCATGTCAAGTGTGAAAGCAAACCTTGTTTAAAAATGGCTTCAAATGTGGCTAAAAGTCAGAGTGGAAAAACTCATCCCTGCCCTAAAAACACTGTGTGCCAGCAGGGACTGTCCCTGCCAGATGCAGAGTCGGCCTAACTAACTCTGTGCCACTCCCCACAGGAAGCCACGCTGCTGGGAGCATGCCAGGGAAGGAAGAGACATGGGGGCAGTGCTCCTGCACCCCAGTTCATCCCAGCTGTTGGAATAGTTCATAGGGACTGTTACTGTGAGGCTGACCCTCCCCCTCTAGACTTCCAAGCCCACGCTCCAGCCTGAATCACAACTTCAAAGTGCTGTCTACACAGCTGTTTTTAGAGCATAAGCATAAGGGTGATCCCTGCTAACATGAGCTGGGAGGCTCACTCCAAAATGCTGTGTAGACATACCCTTAGTGGCCTGCAGCAGCACTGGGGCCAGGGTGGTACATGGAAGAATTTCCCCATATAGGGGCTATAGGCCTAAGTAATGCAGGAGGTATGTTTTGGTGGCATCTCCTATAATCTTCAGCTCGCTGTACTGGGCTGCATGTATTTCAGTTGCTCAGGGTAAGTGTTGGAATTTAAAACAGAGTGGGACCTCTAAGTGATTTTTGCATTTATAAGTTCCAGTTGGAACCACATTGTAGTTCTTCTTAGTAGAGGTTTTTTGTTGAATTGTCTTGGTTCCAGAAGCAGTAATATAACGTGTAATGACATAGTTAAAATCATTTTCCCATTGCTAACACTTTTCAATATGACACAAACTCCCTGTTCACTTGAACAGTTTTAAAATGCCTATGAAATACTTTGTTTAGCCTCTTACTGATTTCTCCCATTTATATCGTATTTAAAGTAGATCCTAACATTTCCCAGTTATCTTTCTTTCTTGAAATCAATAGGAGTTAGGCATCTAGGCACTTTTGAAAATCCCACTAGGGACCTATCTGCTTCTCTAGAAACCTAAATGCCTTTAAAATATTCCCTTTCTCCCATTCTTTGTCTGGCTTGTCTAGTTAGATTGTAAACTCTTCGGGGGGCCATTTGTCTTTTACTATGCTCTCTACTGCACCTAGCACAGTGAGCACCATTTCTTGGAGGCGACTTCGAGGCACCATTGTAATACAGGTAATAATAAAGATCTCTAATATTTTAACTAAATTAGAGTCAATAAGCCACTTTTCTCAATTTTTTTAACCAGAAGAGTCAAATATCATTTAAGTTCAATGTCCACTCAGTGCAGCTGATAAACACTGCAGCGTCCCCTAGATCTAAAAGGCAGCCAAAATTTCCCCAAACTAGGTGCTAACAGCTAACATATAAGCCAGTTTGCTTAGCCTTTGCCTCAGTTCAACGGTCTAGGATTGGTTTTTCATACAAACAAGTTCATTTGCGGAGCTGTTTATTAACAAACGTGGCCATGATTTTCAAAACCAATTCATGATTTTGGATCACTCAGTTTTGAGTATCCAATTTGAGACACCTTAAAGGGGCCTGATTTTCTGAAAGTGCTGAGCTCCTGCACTCTGAAAACCAGGCTCATTTAAAGAATCTCAAGGTGTACACCCCAAAGCAGAGACACCCAAAATCACTAGCTGCTTTTGAAAATCCTGGCCATGGAGCTCTTCCTATAAGATGGAGCTAGCTGTTCTCATGGTAAGGTTTGAAGAACCCGGAAAGGATTCTTCTTTGAGACAAGAGCACCCCAGAGCGCAACCTCACTCCCAACATTTCACATGAGTTACCTTCAGAGAGAGGCATGAGAGGGAGAAATGGAGATGGCAGAAAGTGGAGGGAAATTCACCTTATAGAGTGGGCCTTTCCTAAGGTTGGGAGTAGACATAGGCCTGGACTGGCACATCAGATCCAAACCCTCTTCAGCTGTGGTTATGTTTGGATACTGTGCAGTTTGTGCCCCTTTCTAATTGGAAGCAAGAGACATAGACTCACAGACTTTAAGGTCAGAAGGGACCATCATGATCATCTAGTCTGACCTCCTGCACAACGCAGGCCACAGAACCTCACCCACCCACTCCTGTAATAGACCCCTAACTTCTGTCTGAGTTACTGAAGTCCTCAAATCATGGTTTAAAGACTTCAAGACATGGGACTAAAGGACATGGAGATGCTGGGGATACATTTACTCAAGGACAAAAAGCCTGCAGGTGGCCCAAGTCAGCTGACTCGGGCTCGTGGGGCTTGGGCTCTGGGTTGAAAAATTGCTATGTAGACGTTCAGGCTCAGGCCTGAGCCTGACCATCTACACAGCAATTTTTAGCCCTCCAATCGCAAGTCAGCTGACCCAAGCCAGCCGCAGCCATTCTGTGGGTCTTTTATCCCTTGGAGTCCTACTGTTATTCGGATATCAGCCAAAGGGCATGAATTGCCAAGGAGTAAAAGAGTCCCCACAAAAGGAATTGCTGCCACAGTAGCAGATTGAGAAATAAAAGTAGGTCAGAAAAGGAGACTTACTTTTCCAGTCAGAGAGATGCTGCCTACTATTTTGAGACTAGAGTGGGTGAACGGTTATTATGGGATAGCACTATCGTAATATTTCGTAATAGCTCTTTTGAAAGACATTTCTGGCTTCTGGTGAGATAGGGCAGAAGTGGTCTGTGAGCAAAGGAGGTTAAGGTCAGTGCACATTTTCAAGAGAGCAGGTGGAGTGCCTGGTGCATTCCGACAATGCGAATTGCAAGAGGATACCCAGAACACTTGTCTGACTCAGTGATCATTTGCCTCCCCAACAGCATTCTTCACACATCCAGCACCAGTAATGCTGAGTACTCTTGGCACCGTGAGTCAAGAGAAACAAGAGGCTATTAAGCAGCTAACAGAGCCAGTGGAGGGAGAATCTTGCTGGCTCATGATACACAGAGGGATTTTAAAACCCAGGTTGGGGACAAAAAGTGAACGAGGCAGCTCAGAAGCAGTGCATTTTAAGAAATCTGCAATGTAGAGACCATCTGAAGTTAATCCTCTGCCTCAGTGTGGGTGGGTGGCAGGCATAAGGAATTACTTGATTGCAGGAGAAGGACCAGCTGAATAAGGGATTTGTTTCAGAGAAAAGAGACACGGCTAGCTGGAGGAGTAAGGGTGGGAGCCACCAAGCAACTTAGATGCCTAAATCCTTGTTTTTAAGCACTACCATGATCCACAGAACTCCTGCTCAGTGCCACCTAATCTTGTTGGTGCTTAAAGTCACCAACGTTTTTGCAGTAAAAGTTGGCTAGGTGCGTATGTTTCTGCATCAGCACATGCACCCTGAACACTCTAGGCACCTAGCTGCCTTTCTCCCCCACCCAAGTCCCAGAATAATTCACAAGCCAGGGGGAAGAAAAGGGTTCAACCTCCTCAGTCACGTGCCAGGCACAATCCTGCCTAACACCATGCAAAACAGTGGGGGAGGGGATCACATAGAGTCATTCTAACTTTTGCAGTGGCTCAGTATCTATTTATTCGATTGTTTAATTAAAGTGAAGCCACTTAAAATAGGAGAGATTGAGGGAGCCCCACATCAGAGTATTCCATGGCTTAGTGACCAGGGCACTCACCTGAGAGGTAGAAGATCCATATTTAAATCCCTGCTCCTCCTCAGATATAGGGGGAGGGGCTTGAACTGGGGGGGTCTCTCATATGTGAGTGAGTACCCTAACCAGTGGGTCATAAGGGAGAGCATCTTGTGTCCCCTGGCTGTTTAGTGTGGAGTTAGGCAGCCTTTGGGCATGCCTACTGCATCAGGCCTTGCATGTGACTTACGTGGCCAAATGTCTATCTTCCCCCAGTTCGTAAATCACAAGTAGAACTAGGCTTCTCCTTGTAGACTGGACTTAGGCACCTCTCTCCAAGAGAGAGGCAGGACTCAGCACACACCCCTCTCACTGGAGTCTCCCATTGGCTAGCTTAGGTGACTCCTGGCATGCTGGCTTTGTGGGTCCCACGCTAAGGCACCTCTCTCTCCCTATTCATTGTATAGAAACCCAGATGCCTCACTCAGCTTTCGGAGTCACAGTGTTGTTCCTGTGATTGGTGAGGTGCTTTAACGTTAGTCAGTGTGACGTTCAGCATTGCAGTACCTAAGACCTTTGGTGGATCCAGCTCTAAGCAATTTGAAGGTGTCTTTTCCCAGCAGGTGATTAACTACAAATTCAAATGTCATTTTGATAACATTGGTTCTGATGTAATAAGCTATTTGTTTGTGTCTCCTGACAGAGATGGCAAATAGCTAGGGAATGCAATCTTCTCTGACCCAGCACTGCTGGCTTGTTCGGATTTGTCTGAAGCAGCATCCAAAAGGGCCCAAACAACATCACAATGAAGTGTTATTTAATGTCTCAAGCTCTTTTGTGCACATGCTTTTTTGCTCCCTCTTAACCCTATTATTTTCTTTCACCAAATTGCAGTGGGCTGCTTCCTAGCACCTTTCCTCCAGCTGAGAGGGTGGGAGACTGAATATGTCATCAGCTATTCAATGCTGTCTGACTCTGCTGGCGTGAGGCCTGGGGATCCCAGAATGACCTTAGAATCAAATATCTCTGCCAGTTCATTGAACTGCCCTGTCTGATAAACATCACTGCCAAAATACATGCTCCAAAATCAGGCAGATTATGTAGGTGCAGGTTGGGGAGGAGTAAAGGGGAAAGGCACCCATCCTTCCCTAATTGTTTTAGAACCTTGTCCAATAGCTATAGTAGGCTAGTATAGTAGTATTTCTTATAACCTATCACTTACATGATAATCTTGGTGAAATAACACACTTGCTTAAAATAGCCTGAATATATTAGGCAAGCTCTCCATTAAATGCAATCTGAAGACCAAACTGAAAAACATTTGAACCTTAAAAGACACTGTCAGACCATTTAGCCCAGGAATGTAATACATCTGTAAAGTGATACATTCCCAAACAAAAGTGGACCTTACCCAAACTTCATGATTTTTTAAAATTCAATCACTGCTGCTTCTGCTAAGTCATTCTTCTTTAATGACACTCCAGATCTGAAAAACAAAAATACCTGGTTTCCAAGCATGCCTGCTGGGCTTTTTGTGGGGACACTTAGGTCATAAGGCCCTGTCTAAACAGTGCCAGTGCCAGTGTTTTTAACTATGTAACTGAGATGCTGTGCTTTGATTTTCTGTTATCTCAGAACTGCTGACTGCAGTCGTTTGCATCTTCCGCCGAAGGATCTGGTGATGGATTCTATCCTGATACAAGAGGATGATTATTTATATAACCGTAGTGCCTAGTCATGGACCAGAACCCCATTGTCCTATGGCAATTTGTAGGTCCTGCACCTTTAAATATATGTCATCTCTGCTTCTCGGGAAGGCCCATGCTAGGAGGTAGTTTGAGATGGAGGCCTTTGCAACGTGAAGCTTTAATAATGGTTCATTTTTTGTCAGTTGTTTTCCTTATTCTAAAATAAAATTAGAATTATTTTAGTCACATGCTTGTCAGTCCAGAAACCTGGAGATTTAGGCAAATTATTCACTGCCCATATCTGCATGTTCAAATATGTGCTGTCTGGTTTGCATAAATTCAGGGGGACTTGCCTACTTACTCCCTCGGTCCCCACAAAGATTTGCCCTCATCCCCCCACTTTCTCTCTCTCCCCATGTGAGTTCCACCCATATCCCTCTCTTTTTGTTTCCCTTCAAGTCTTCTCCTCTAGCTGGCTCCCCTATACTTCTCAAGCTTCCCTAGGCCTCTTCCTAATCTTCTCCTCAGGATTAAAGACCACATTTCTTAAGATACTGTAAAACTGCACAGGTGTGTTAAATTCCTGGCCTGACGGACTTGCTTGTGTCCTTTCAAACTTGAATCCAAGATGAATTCTCAATGACCAGATAGCCTAAGCAAGACTAATGAATCAGTCCCACATGCTGACTTGAAGAGATAGGAAAGTGTCCTCTAAAAAGGCCAGAATAGTTTTGTTCTTTTTTTTAAAGGCAGTTTTGCCTGGCTGCCCATGTAAAAAAAAAAATGTTGTTGTTGCTGGTTTGGTGTTAGTGTTGCTTAATCCAGTACAGGGCTAGATAGCAGCGTGCTGCTGATGTTCAGCTGGGTGAGAAACCCTGCTGGGGAATTTGTGACATCACTGAAATCAAATAATGTGGATATAAATAGGACACTGAAGGGCTGGCTTGACAGTTGCTAGGTCTCCACCCTCTTTCACTTGCGTGAACTTGTGGTTCTTGTTAAAACTTCAGTATTATTTGAGGGCTAGCTGGAAAATAACAGATGTTCTGCTAATGACACTGAAAACCCTTGGTTCATGGAGACTCAAACCTTCCAATCCCTCCCTGTATGGAAGAATAAGTAACTAACAGGAAGGCTTTGGAGCAAGTACAGGCTTCCCTACCATGAAAAATAAAAATCCCCCAACAACAAACTCTTGCTAGCAACATCCTGCTTACACTGTTGTTTTAAAAGTCAAAAGGAAAAAACCAGGCTAAAAGTTACATGTTTATCCATCGAGCTGTGAAGAATAATACTGTAAAATAACAACTGAATTTAATTCTTTGGTTCTACCTCCATCCCTTTCAGCAAATGATACAATGTCCTCTTCAAAAGAAAAATGGACCTCAAAGAAAAATGTACATCTTCTCCTCTCTTTCTGCATCACTTATTCCCCACCCCCCTAAAACGTTTTGGCTCCCCCTCCCCCAACTCCAACGCGTTGCTAAATTAATTACCTTTATACAGCATCTCCCAGCATGGCTGAGCAATAATGAACAGATCCTTGTGGCTCACATGCTGGCAGCTTTAAAAAAAATGACTTTTAATCAGCTGAATGGGCACAGGAGAAATGATCATAGAACGTGCATGTCAGCACAGAGCCCAGAACCACACAAAGAGTGGAATGCTGTTATTCTGGGCTCCTTTTGGCCCACAGAAAGAATTGCCTTTTCCAAGCAGTTCCCTGGAAAGGAATTAGTAGAAAGTTACCAACTGCATATTGCAGCCGACCATAGATTGCTCATCAGGCAAGTGAAATGGCTTGTAAAACATTACAGCTTTTCTTCTTTTCTTTTCTTTAAAGCCCATTATTCAACCTGAATGAGTCCCATAAAAGTAATTTTCATATGTCCCCCTCCTCTACCAATCTAAGTTAAAGCTAAGGATGATGTCTTGCTGCAGTTTATCTACCAGGAACTGAGGGCAAAGATATGCTGTCACCCCAAAATTTCCTCATTCCTTTTAGATTGTAAGCCCCTTGGGGGTCGGGACTGTCATTTAGTCTGTGTTTGTAATGTGTCTGACACAATGGAGGCTTCAGTCTGCTTGAGGTCTCTAAGAGTATGTCTACACTGCAGTGTAAGCCCAGGGTTAGTAGAACTCAAGTTAGCAGACCCTGGGTTTGTTAACCTAGGGCTTAAGCATCTACACTTATTTGTAACCCTAGGTTAGGAATTGTTGAACCCTGGGGTGCCAGTGTCTACACTGTATTATGCAGGTCCAAGTCTAACCACGCATATCCCAGGCTTCCTAGCACCCTCCAAGCATGTGGCGGCTCTAGCCCTTTGTTCATGGTGTAGTGTGGGAAAACGTGACTGCTCACCAAACTTGACTGTCCAGAGGACAAAGGAAGTTGGCCCATGGGGTTGTAGGATACTTTTCACTGACTCCCAGAGCACAAGTCCAGTAGGGGCTGTGTCTACACTGCAAAGCAATAGCGCTTGAACCCAGGGCTCCAGCTTGACTCAGGCTCAGACCCCCCTACTCCCATGGAGTTCTGGGACCCTGGCTCTGAGCTCTGAGTTAGCACGATTTATGTGTAGACAGAAAGGGCTTAGGCTTGAGCCTGAGTTCAAACCCTGTGCTTACCTTGCAGTATAGAGGTATCCTATATGCTCTCACAAGTAGTAATAACAACTCCCAGTACATATTTGGTTCCTACTTCTAGAATAGACAGCACAGATACAGACAGCTGGGACCCATACATATCTTTGCCTCTTCAATTCTTCTGGATATCTAACACTGAACTCCCTTAATACAAATCTTGTTACTTGGTACAAGACCTTTCTGTGTAGTTCCTGCCATCAGGAACAGTCTTCCTATATCTCTGCAGACACCCCCCCAATTCTCTTCAAATCTCACCAACCAAAATATAATTTTTGTCCTGCTTGACCATCTTAATTCCTTTCACTTGCCACTGTTACAGAACTTTTTAATGCTGTTATTCAACTCTGTTTTGGGATACAATTTGCTAATGATCTGACAATAATCATACATGAATATGACTGTTATCCAGTTGAACCCAAGGAACTCTACAGACTTCACTAACAGATTGAATATTCAGTAATTGGGCCTAATTTATCTTATCAGGTAAGATGGGAATGTCTCCCATTTCTACCTGTCCTGCATATTTCCAGTGCCCCAATCACTAGAGCTGGTCAAATAACAAGGGACCAGGTAGGAACATGTGAAATCTTTTTCAAATGTTTCTCCACTTTCTTTGTCAAATTTCAAAATTTGAAAAAAAAAAATTGACCTGCACTTTAGTTGGAGAAAAAGGCTTCATGAAAAAATTGGCAATTTTTTCTTGTTTTTCATTGGAATTTTAACAAACTTTTTTGTCAAATTGAAAAACTTTCAACCATCTTTATCAATCCCCATGCCAGGCTGGCTCCTCCCTTGGTATGTGACTGTTCAGTGAAGTCATCTTACAGAAAGATGACTATTACCTTTTTTTATTTGTACCGTTGTATAGGAACCATGTTGCCCGCAAATGAAGTGCAGGGGGTAAAACATAATGAAAGATGATATGCAATATTAAATTATATTGTATTGGATGGTTCAAAGCACCTCCTGGAGCTACATGCCACTTCTACCTTTCTCTGTTACAGGGATGAGAAAAGCTCTTTAAAAGGAAAAGAGGCAGCTTCCTCCAGAAATTGATCTAACCACTTCAGAAAGCAAATCCATGACTTGGGAAGGCATTTGGACCAGTGGTGTGAAAGCTGACCTCCTCCTGACAGCTGACAGGACTCCTAAAGGCCACAGCCATTTTAATCCCCAGCTTGGATGTCTCTGTGCCTTTGCTCCCTTCTGACCTCTCCTATATTTCTAACGTTGGCAGTGATGTGATGACACCAAATATTGGCCTTCCATCTTAGGATGTTGCCCACCAATGCTGCAGTCACATTGTCATCTGCAATAGGAAAGGATATTTGTGGCCCTGCCAATCAAATGCTTCTTATTTGTGCATATGAAGTGCATCTCCAGCTAGTCACAGATTTTCCCTTCATCATTGCTGATGCTTGATGCAATATACATTCCACAAATGTAACCTGATTTCACAGAGGCCTTTATTTCTGGGAGGTCTGTTGCTGTTCACTAAACCTAAATTCTTGACTTCTGTGAGGTCATGGACTGTGTGTCAATCTACCTGCCTTCCCCTCAAACATACAGATAGAAGATTAAATTTACCCGTCTGCAAAAGTTTCAAAACCTTCCTGATGCCCATGAGAATATAGCCCTATGATGACTTTGAGGCTACAGCAATCCAGTTTGATGCATTGTCGAACAGGTATCTACTTCTTTGCACCAAAATATGAAGGAGACGCTTCCCTTTGGTCTCCCAGGGAGCAAGCAGCAAGTCACTTGGCTTCATTGATCTGTGATATTTTATGACAGCCTAGAAAGGGCTGACTGCCCACAAATTTGCTCAATGCACTGAATCAAAGGTCTGATGGAAGTCTATAAAAAAAGTGCTGTGCAGGGCTTATTAAATTCAGCCATCTTCTCAAAAAGCTGTCTCAAGGTAAAGATCTTGTCAACAGTGGAATAACCCGGTCTAAAGCTGCACTGAGTATCCTGGCCTTTGCCACAAAGTGCATCATTGATTTGAGACATTAGCATGGAAGCAAAGACTTTCCCTGGAACCGAGAACAACATACACCTTTATAGTTGCTACATTCAGCCTTATCACCCTTTTTGAACATAGGCAGAATAACTCCCTTCTTCCAGTCATCAGGGATGATGTTAGTACACCACATGCTCTAGAAGAGCCTAGGCAGCCATGGTACAACAATACTCTCACCTGGCTTCAACAATTCAGGGATGATGTTACAAACTCCTGGAACCTTCCCAGATTTTGTCTTATGGACTGCATTATGGATCTCTTCTCTCGATTAACATTTTCAATTCTCAACATCTGCCAGCTGCTCCATAGCAAGTGGAAGGAAAAGATCAGGAACAAGGATATTCGAAGAAAAACCCAGCAATCACCTCCTTCAGCACTGGTTAGATTTCAGCAGCTTTCTTTGTATGGACATATTATAAGAATGGAAGACCAATGAATTCTGAAACGTGTACACCAAGGAATGATGCTACACGGCTGTCAGTCATGTGGGTGCCAAAAGTTTCAGTGGTGCGGCAAGATTGCCACTGTGAACATGAACTGAATGTACAATCAGACCACCTTATGCACCTTGACTGAGATCAGTCTGGATGGCGCTTGATTTGTAAGGAGGTCATGCCCCTTTGGGATTTGCCATGATGACGATGATGATGACAATGATGATGATGAGAAAAGATTGACTATTCCATAGCATCTGGTAATATGAACACCTCTGGAACAGAGACACCACTTCCAGGAAGAGGGCAAAAGGCCACCTTTCAGAGAAACTGCTTCTTTGAATAGAATCTAGAGGAGACAAAGCCCAATGTCTTAGATTATCCTTAGCCTGAAAGGTATGACCAAAGGTCTAGAGTGGAAGCTCTTTATGCCATAGCTCAGTGACGTCTGCATCCCCAAAAAATAATCCAGTCTTTCACACTTACTCCTCTTCTCGTAGGCTGCCTGAACAGGGTGATTCAGTCTCATCTCGACAGACTGAACAGATTAGCCCCTGTCACTTGAACTGCTTTGTCCCACATCCTGAAGCAGACTTCCTGACTCCACCTCCTCCCCTGGCCATTTAGCTACTCATTGAAATTCTCTACAGGTCAGAAGATGACTTTTCAAGTTCATAGAACAGCTTGCATCAATAATCCTCAGACATAGATGTTCTCCAAACAATTCAGCCAGGCTTTGCATACCACAGACTAGTGCTATGATCCTTGGTGTGTTTGAAGCTGGAACTCCCCCACCCCCAAGTGTTTGTTTTGGGTTAAAATATGACTTATTTAAAGTAAAAATTGTTTTTTCAATGGTTCAGAAATGTTTTTTCTTGTAAGGCCAGCCTTCAGCACAGGTAGAGCAGAGGTACATTTGCAGGTTCACAGCTTCAGAGGCCTGCAAAAACTTATCATTCTCTTCCTACAGCTGAGAGGGGAGGGAAGCTATTACTCTTCCCTTCAGCCTGCCAATGACTGTAGTGGCTACTGTTACCCAGAGAAGCACTCACATTACAGGTACCACCTTCTCTGGCCTTGTCCTCACTAGGAAAAAAAGGTGTGTTCTTAACTCAAGTTAGCTAACTCAAGTGAAGACAAGGCAATATGTAGTTTTCATACAAGTTAGCTGGTCAAGTTAAAGACCATCTAGTCTTGATAAAGATGGGGGAGGGGAAGAAGCAGAGAGACAACTGGGGAAATAGGGAGAGGACATGATGGAGGAAGAAGGACAAAGGATAGAAGAGGAAGCTGGAGACAATAGGGAAACAGTAGGCCAAAGCTGGGGAAAACAGGGGAGACAAAGAGACATAACATGACTAACAAATGGACAAAAGCAGGACCACAGAGAGATGTAGGGAGGCATGGGAGGCACGTGACTCCTGCATTTGGGGAGACTGGGTGCCAGTGCCAAAAGCTCCCTAGAAGTGGAGGGGGCACGAGCACCCGGACTGCGGCCCCACCCCCTTTTCTGCCCCGAGACCCACTCCTGCTCAGCCTCCTCCACCCTAGGTCCCACTCCTGCTTGACCCCCTTCTCCCAGAGCCACTGCCACTCATGCCCTCTCTGCTCCCTCCCCTGAGGTGTCCCCACCCACTACTCATGCCTCTCCACCCCTTCCCCCAAGGCTTCAGCTCACCACTTACGCCTCTCTGCCCACTCTTCAAGGCCCACCTCTGCCCATGCCTTTCTGCCCCTTCCCCCGAGATCCCTGCCTGCCAATTGTACCTCTCTGCGCCCTCCCCTGAACCCCTTCCCCACCACTCTCTCCTCTCTGCACCCATGGGCCCCCCCCGCACCCACTCTCTGCGGAGAGGCACGAATGGCAGGGGGCGGGAGGGGCTCAGGGGAAGGGAGGGAGTGGGGATTGGAAGAGGTGGAGTGAAGGCAGAGCCTCAGGAGGAAAAGGCAGTGTGAGGGCAGGAAGAGGAGCACGGGCGGAGCCTGGACCTGCGCTCTTTTGGCGCAGCACTCCAAAGATGTCGGGCCAGCATGCCTGTTTGGGCAGGCTTAGCCTCTCCTAGCCTCTTATACCCACCGCCCATGTAGGGAGGGAATTAGAGAAAAGTGACAATGTGGGAACGGCGTTGCAGCGGGGGTGGGGGATAGATATGGGACAGAGAATAAAAATAAAATGCAAGAAAAAGCCCTGGCGAAAAGGAAACAAAGAAGAGGAGCACACATTGACAGAGAGGAGAGAGACACAGGGGGAAGAGCCCCAAATGGGGATCCCACCAGAAGAGTGCCTCTGTCCTGTCAGTCAGAGATGAAATGCTTCCTCCAACCAAACCAATACTGGCATTGGGAAGCGGCAGCTGAATCCCTTAACCAACGCAAGATACATTGAAAAAGCCTTAAAACATTCTTTTTAAAAACTGAAAGGCAGAAGAATGCTTAAAACAAAGCCCTGCTATGCTCATGCCATGGCACTTGCTGAGGAGCAGAATGCAACCATGGGGAGGATGTTTACAATCTAAATAAATGTGCTGAAAATGCATCATGCAGTTTAATAACCCATCATGCAAAATGGTGAACAGTATGGTGCATTTTCAAAACATCCTTTTAGCTTCATAGGAGTGGTCTCTGAAGCTGCAGACTAGTCTCTCCTGCTTCTTTGAAGTGCTACAGAATCACAGACGAGAGAACTCTGGAAAGCAGCGTCTCATCAGAGCGTGTTAGGCTGTGTGCCTCCCTATTTTATTTTCTACTAGAATGAAGGATTTGGAGAGGAGACTACCCCATATTCACACACACCACACCCAGGCCCTGGCAATGGCAAATGCTTAGCTTGAATTCATCCCCTTGGAACATCTTGGAGTCCTGGTCTTGTGTGGAGCGCCACAAGAACAATGTTCAACTCTGCAAACATTGTAAATTGGACATATTGTTGATGTCTGTTATATAAACACCCCTTATCAAATGTTGGGTTCAAGGTTTTATTGTTTCTTAACCTAATACCATAAACCCTAGTACCTTAGCCTTAAATATAATAATCACACTCAGTTCCGAGAAGGAAGGTCAGCAAATGGTGCTATCGCTTCAATATCTCTTTTTCAAAGGCAATATCTGTAGTTTCTTGGCAAGACAGCTCATAGTTTACTCTAATTCTTATTGTGCCCAAGTGTCTCAGGAGTTTATATGAATATTTCAGCGAACATGTTTGTAGGTAATAATCCCATGCACCAATCTCTAATCACCAGTTCTGAAAAATATATTAAGTGTCCCAAAGTACGAAGGGTCCAATATATCCTCGGGCGTCCTCCAGAGAGCGTGTCTGCCATTTGTAGTAAATAGCCAGCACCCCTTAATTCAATACCCTGCCCTTCTTCCCTCTCCACATGGCTGACGAATCTTATAGAATGGTCCTGGCTTCACAGAGTAAGCGAGTTTATGTATGCTGGGGGAGCCAAGTGGGAAGCTATGGCTACACATACTCCCATTTCTCAGTTCATCCAAGAATGTATTTATATGACGTGTGACATTGACAATCAAATGGTAGTCTTGAAGCACACATTGACAGCCAATTTGGCAGTTGGGTCATAAATAGCCGTAGGGCCAGAAAAGGATATCTGAGTTAGCTCGTCTTCATTTTGCATAATTTTAAAACTTCATTTGCAAAGCACCCGAGCCAAGCTGCCTTTAAACTCATTCTTGGTTACATGCAGTATTGTTACCAGCATACTAGGGCACCTAACTTTACCCCAATCCATAGGGCTCTGGGGGAAAAGCACTTACCCTACCCTTACCCAATTCACATTCTAGGGCTCAGGGTCACCCATTCCCAGGCTTCACGGCTCCGGGTGTAACTTGGTTGATTAGGGTCTTTTACCAGTGAAGGAGCCTTACACAGTAATATCCTTATTCTCCATTTATTAACACTTACCAAAACAGAATAGACATGCTAAGCATACACTGCTCACCACTCCCAATAAGGTAGACAAATTTCTCCTGGTGGCCAATTAGGATTAGATCATCTGGGGACTCCAGATGCATGGTATGGTTGGCATGGTTTTGAGCTCTAGCAGCTCTGATCTTGGGCTCTGTCCTGGAGTTAGATTCCAAAGAACTTCCTTTTGGAGCTCAACTTATATCATTAAAACTTGGGTCCTGCTTAGATGTACCTTCACCAATCATTTTAAACTAAAGTACTACAAAGCACCAATCCTAGCCCATTACAAAACAGTTCTTTAACAACTCATACCCCACCAACTTCCTTGTTTTAAATATTGCACAATTAATGATGCAACAGTCAGAAACAATCAAAGAACCAGACAGAAATCATTCAGATAAACAACAGAGAAGTGGAATCAGAAGACAAAACAATAAGAAATGTAGGTTTTACAACCACAACTGTTGAGAAGTGATTCCTTGCCAGACAGACTACTAACAAATGAAGTTCTATTTAAACGTCTTAAGATCTATTTCTTTATCTGGTAGTGGTGGGTACTATTAGGACAGTAGCACAGTATTACACTGTTTGATATCATTTAGATGGGGATGTGAAGATATGATCACATGAATTCTTCGCTTACGGCTGCTGTCTCTCCTAATATGGCTGCTACTGCTTAGCCAAAAAAAACAAGGCCTCAGACCTAACAGTATGTGCAGGCAAAATCCACTGCCTTAGCAAACTGTTTCGGTAATGGAGACATTCTCCTGGGGCCATGAATTTTGAACCTGCAAACCTTCCTCGCTGTTTAACTAGAACAATGATGAGTCTGTTTGCCAGCTGGGCCTCCACATAGCTACCCTGTCTCTGCACCAGATGGCCAGATCTACAGTGCTGAATTGGCTGCCAGCACCTTCCCTATGAAGTGCAGAACAGAGAGTTACTTACACACTGCCATCCCTGGCATTGATTCACAGTGCGCTCCTCCAGGTCATGGATGACTGTGCCATAGAGGTAATGTTATTTTCGTGTTTGATATGGTCTTCTCCTGCCAGCCTACCTGTCTCCAGTGCCTGCTTCACCTAGAAAGCAGAGTCTGTCATGAAGATGACCAGGCTGTGCCTGTTGGCAATGCTTCTGTGGGAATGGAGAGTTAGAAAACTTCATGGAATTTTTGGTAAAGCCAGCTGGCTCTTCTTCTGGGTGTATTTCAGAGGGTGCATTCTTTGTATTTGTTGTTACACCACCTTTGCTTGATCCATAACCTAGCATGACAAGGTGCAGGGGAACTACTTGGTCCCTGGGTGAATGACAGCTTTGCCTCAGATCAACTCCACCAGCCTTTGCACAGGTGCTTAGGAAAGGGGCTAATAGGAATGGCTTTTTGGGAGACAGGAGGATGTACTGGGAAAGGAAGGCTCAACACTCATGGCTTTATAGAACCAGGCTGAATTCTAGCTGGAGGGTTTAGCTGATGATGATCAATCATTTTACCTTCTTGCTATAACCACTGACCCTGCAGTGACTCGTGGATTCTTGGGAGGATTTTTCCAACCTGTTAATTCACCTTTTGGGTTGCGACATCCCCCAGTCCCTACAGGGATTTAAATTTGGGTTTACAGACTCTAACGATCAACTCCCACACAAAGCGAACAGCAACAACAGAACAGATCCACACATATTGAATCAATAGCCTCCCTGCCTTTATAACCTTTAACATGAGAGGCTGTTGAGCTGGCCAGGAGAACAAGGTGAACAGTCAACACTCAAGCCAATGGTTACTGATCTGACAGGGATATAATCTTTGTAATATTGTCCTGTCATGTAACAGCTGCCACAATAACTATCACTCCCTCTCCAGCATTCCCCTGCATCACTCCCATTGTACAGAGGAGGTGGGAAGTTCTAGTCGCTGACCTATTTTAACTTCATTTTTTTTCCCTGATAAAATAGTTTTGCCTTTTTCCCTAGATATTTTCCTTAAAAATCGGCCAAATTTTGAGGTCCTTACTCCATATTTACTAAATCCATGCTCAGGCAAACTCCCACTCAGTTTAATGGCAGCTTACCTGAGTAAAACATGAGCAATGACCTTAGGACATGGGCTCATGATTTCTATTTCCCTGCATGTATCTGAAACCCTTTATCTCCTCTGGGATTCATGTTCTGTTCCCTGGTCGTTTTAGGAACTTTCATATTCTACCTCTGCTGAAGCAGATGTACACTAGTCTATGAGACCAAGCCTGGAGCTAAGCATTCAAATATTATCACCTCTTGATGGCTGTTTAGATGATCATTGTTGCCTTATTTCTTTGTGGTTAAGGCCTCCATGCTAAAAATATACAGCTTACTTACATGGATATTGTGACACGGCTTCACTACTCACTGCAAGATGGACCTGTGAACCTCAGCTGATGCAGCCTTTGATAGCATGTTTTTTTCATGGGGTTTTGGGAGTGTCCCTCATCTTCATATGCCCTGGTAGTGATTTGGCTGTTCCTGAATTGGTGAAGAGGGAGGATATGAAAAACAGAAAACAGTGATGCCATTTTCTATTGTCCCTCACCTCACTAAACCAATCATAACAGTCTTTCCACTTATCCCTTTATACTGTGGCAGATACTCTTCATTGGGAGGTTTGGGATTATATCACTGTGTGACTGACAGCATTCTTCAAGTTGTTGCTATTAGTGACAGGAATCAAATCCCCATGGGTAATGATGACTTACTTCTCCCTGGATTGGTGAAGAGGAAGCCTGTGAAAAGCACCACTACTGATAAGTAACTGCTCTTTTCAACTTTAATGACAGGTTTCGTCCATCCTTAAGTTCTCCAGAAATTCTCTCCTGGGACTTTGCCTTCTCTGTAAATGGGAGTGACAGTGCATCAGGGAGATGCAGGCGTCACCGAAGCTAGGTTCCACCGTGTGTAAATTAACGGCAGGCAGCAGAGCAAGTACATTACACAGTGTATTTATTAGGCCATCAAGACCTCAAAGGGATTCTCCTGGCCCTTGTATGCGGGCAACCATATCTTTGATCATTCTAGGCAGTGCTGTCAAACAGCGTTCCTGGATTTGTGCCTGACCCAGCTGTTGTGAATATTTGCCAAGTAATCCCATTTCAGCTTACTGTCATGGAATGATTTTCCTTCCTTTTTAAAAGAAAAATAAAAAATACAACAAAAACCCACCCAAGGGGTGTGCGTGGGGGGGAGCTGAAACGCTGAGTGCAGTGATGGTTTTATTATACTGGAATTCCGTCTCTCCTCCTCCCTCGTTTGAATACGGCATGTTTCTTCTACAGTGTCATAATTACAAAGATTACCAAATGAATCTTTTTTGCTTCTGTACACACTGGGCAGTCAGTGCGGGCAAGCCATTCTAATAGTTGTCATTACGTTTTCAGGGAGGTGGGAGAAAATAGATTGAATGCATGCACTTCAGTGCTGTACATAACCCTTTGATGGCTGCTGAGTAATGATTTTTTTCTAATTGCTGGAGAGCAGCAGCTCTAATGGATGGAGCCTCTCTGTGCATTTACGCTGTCTCCTCAATCAATAACCCTAGCTGTGCCTGGTACAGAGGAGTTCCTGAAAGCCCCTTTGTAATAATGGATTGCTGTAGGTTACATAAACCGCTGCCTCCCACTGAGTCAGCCCTCTGTCAGGCACCTAGCGCTCTGGCAGCGTGATGGCTTTTTAGAAGGGCTGTGTGGGGGATGCCCTGCAGAGAAAGCAGTCTGTCCTCTGGTCTGCTGCCCCCATCCTGTGGCTATCAATACCCTGCATGCTTCAGGGTTCTGGAATAGTATGTTGCTTTTAGAGTTGGTGTGGGGTTTGGGAGAGTGTGAACTGCTGAAAGTCCTTTTAGCTGGGGTCGGGGAGTTAAAGAAAAATTCCAGGGTGAAATCTTGAAGCCCTTACTCCGACTGGGAGTTTAGCCTGAGCACAAATTGGTAAGAGGGGAGCAGAGAACTCTAGATTTGGCCCTGTGTTTTCATATTACAGCAAGTGAGTGCTAGTGAAGATGGAAATAGGGATATGAAAGAAAGAACCTTGGTCTAAAATAGTTGAACTAGCTCTCCACTTATATCATCCTGCTAAACACATACGAGTTTTCCTCTATTTACCACCTCCACCTTCACCCCAGCTGTTTCCTGTTTAACATTTTTGGATACATAACTAATGGTAATTAGGAAGATAGATCTTGGAACTCAGAATTAGTTCTGCAGTGTTAGAGTAGGTACACACCACCCAGGCCAAGCCAACCCAATAAAATATTTTAGGTATCTACACCTTTTAACAATGAATCTTCAACACAAAAGCAAGGGAATTATCACTGCCTTGATGTGACTAATGGTAGGCTGGGTACTCAGTATTTCTTAGCAGTTATGCAGAGAGTGGTTTGAAGCAGCCCATCATGATGTAACCTATAAAAAGTATCAGGTCAGGGAAGGAGGTTGCCATAGAAAAGTTAGAGCCTTAAAGAAAAGAAAGTTGTTGCTGAGCCCTTTTAGAGCAAAGCCGGCCCTGGTTACATCCTGCTGGAGTCCTAGAATTGCTGGATTCCAATTGCCACTTATGATGCCAACTCTTGTTTGTTGCCAGAGAGTTTTTAGATTTAATGCTGTGCCTAGGCTTTACCCAGTCCATTGCAGAGAATACACATAACTCAGGTCACTTGTTGGCTAATCTTCAGAACGGATCTCAAGGTGGGAGGGGGAGAGAGGGGCTTAGAATCATTCTACTGAAGCGGCTGGAGCATCACAGCTGATCCAGTTTTAAGTTGAGGCTATTTGAGTATCAACTGGCACAGTGTCACTCCTGACATTTGAGGTTGGCCTCCCTCGTCTCCTGGCTTCTCAGTGCCATTGGGGGTTTTGTGAGGCGCACTCCACTGCTGTTTATTGTTCCTTGCCCCTGAGTTTCTTCCCAGGGTCTTAGGCATCCCTAGCACTTGCCATGGTGTAAAGTTGAACTCTTGAAAACTATATGACACAGAAGGAGGTTTGTGCACAGGCAGGGCCGAATGAACCCATCACTGGCCCCCAGGTAAATACATATTTCTCCTTGCCCAGTGTGGAGGGAAGGCCCCAGGCAAGAAGTGGGGACATGGGTTTGAAGAGGGCCTCACCCCTCAGAGGCAGCTCCTGTTCCATGGGGCTGGGCCCGGCTCCCTGCTCCAGGCATTGTGGCCTGGCTCATCAAGTCGCAGCACCACTAAAGTTTGGCCCGGCTACCCCAGAGGGCCAAATTTCAGAGAATGACGCTGTGATTCCTTGCCACAGGTCGCAACGCCTGGAGTGGGGAGCCAGGCCCAGCACCGCCCCTGTGAGGTGAACACGGAGTGGACTTTCTCGTCATCCCCCACATGGGGTCTCCCATCCACACTGGGCTGGGATTGGGGTTGCGGTGCCAGGGCAGAGAGTTGGTCGTTGGTTGATGCCCCCTTTATGGTTGAGGAGGAGGAGGAGGAGAAGGATGTTGCCCTATGAGTCCCCCACGAATCTGGCTCCTGGGCACATGCCTAGTTTACTTGTCCCTTAATCCGACCCTGTGCCACAGGCAGAGACAGGTCTGAACTGGAAAATTCAAATTGTGTCTGAGGCCTAAGGGCATGGAGTGTGGCTGGTTTGTGCCACCATTGCTGGCGGGACGTGGGTACAGGGCTGGCATAACTGACCCCAGGAAGATCATCCCAGTGTAGAGGGATGGCAAAGAGCTGATGTTGCTGTTCCTATTCCGCTCCCTCCCCTCTGCTACCGGCACACAGACCATGGCCTGGGAGCGGGGGCCTGACTGGGATGTCACCCCTTGGGGCCATTGGCAGCCAGAGTAACACAGAGAAGCCCCCAGGATCAGGAAAGGCAAAAGGTCATTTCTGCACTGTCCCTCCAAAGCTGTGCTGCTCACTCCTTGGCTTTAACTGAGTATCTGGCAGGCAAGAAGGCTGTAAAAGAAGAAATGCTTTGTCTCGACAACAGACATGGTGAAGAATCACCCAGCAGACATTTAAAGGAGGTGAAAGTCTGATCTGTCCAGACTGTCTCTCCTGTCTCATTCCCTGAGTGCTGTGAGTGATTTTCTATCTCCTTCACTGAGAGAATCAGTCATATTTGAGCTAGTTTCTCTCACTAAACAAGCAAAGTTGGGGGAAGGGAGGGGCATGAATCCTGTATTGTCCTTGTTTGACAATGTCTGTCCCCATAGAGCCCAAGCAAGGGGGGAGGGGGGGGTTTAAGCTCTCTTCTTGCTTTTCCTTGCCCATCATAATGTGAAATCCAGTGATGAGATAACTTCCCGTTGGATTTAACTCTCCTATCAAAGTTTCCCTGAGTTTGCAGTGTCACAGGGCAAGCTGGTCCTTCAAGGGGGCTAGCTAGGGCTCAGCCTCACCCGTGCTGGGTTTAGTTAGTGCTCCCTCCCCTCCCCAGATGGGAAGAACAAAAGTGCAAGGATCGTGTGACAGGTGCATATGCCTGGGACGCAGGCTTGCTGGGGAATAAAAGGGCAGCCCGTGGGGCTAGTCAATGGTCATTCTGCAGAGCTGCTTTAAGGAGCGCAGATCTGGGAAGGGTGGTGCTGTAAGCTGTCAGGTGGTGAGGGGTAGGAGGCGGCACTGAGAAGGAAAGAGAAGGTAGCTTGAATTATGGGACAGAGGGCCCAATTGTTCAGGGTTCTCGGAACGGATAGTAGGGGGTGATGGGCATGGGTTCTCCTGGTGCTGTCATCTTGAGAGGAGGTGCAGCCACCCCTGGCACCAAGCGGAAGAGGGGACTTATTGGCCTTTCCCTGTGGCTCCACAGACAGTCATGGAGGCACACATGCCTGAAGAGGCAGGGCTGTGCCCAGCGACAGTCTAGGGTGGGAAAGTTGGCTTTGTTTCCTCGTGGGCTTTGATTTAAACTACGGAAGGGGTGGACACTTATCACTTAAGCACAGGGCTAAGTCACCTCACTGACTTAATTATGCTGGGAGATGACTGGAGGGGGAAACTGAGATAGCAGGTGGCCTGGAAGCCAGAGTGGGCAAGCTGCTGCTACAACTGGTGTAAATGGCAGGATTTGTCTGGTGGAGTTTTTTAAGGTGCAGCTTGACAAAGCCCTGGCTGGGATGATTTAGTTGGGGTTGATCCTGCTTTGAGCAGGGGGTTGAATCAGATGACCTCCTGAGGTCCCTTCCAACCCTAATCTTCTATGGTTCCATGACTCCCTTTAATAAAAAGGTATATTCTATGCTTGCTTGTGATACAGCAGCAGGCAGCAACACTATGACAGCTATAGGAAATGCAGCAGCAGCAGGCCCAGGCTGTCCTCTGCAGAACTGGCAGCAACACCAGGAAAGGCGGTTTGTGGCCCAACAATAAGAGGCAGCCCAATGCTGATGGATGGGGGAGAAGGAATTGGCAGTTCCTGAAGTATATCCTGCGGTAGTCTATTGCTGTGCTGAGGCAAGGACCCTGAATCAAGGAGACAGGTGGGCACAAAGATGAGTATTTAAAAAAACGGGAGTGGACCTCTCAGGGATTCCCTAGACATTTCCATTGTGGGGCTACATTAATAAAAGGGGAAGATTACTGAGAACTCCCACAATGTAAAGTCTCCTTAAATGTACAAGAAGGGGAAACTGAGGCAGAGGATGAGCCCACAGGTATAACTGAGATCAGAATTAGGTCCTGTAACCGGAACTTAGCAAAGAAGTCTACTGATAGATGCAAGGAAATAGACTCACTCTCACGCTCCCAGCATTGGCTCATCAGTGCTAGGAGGCGTAAAAAGTAGCAAACTTGCTTTGTCAATAAAGCAAGCAAGCAAGCAAGATTTGGCACAAAACCACTCTTTGGAGTAAGAAAGGGACTTCTTCACGACTTTTCAGAGAACTACACTTTACGTGTTATGCAGCTAGCCTGCCTGACAAAGTATTGCTTGCCCTATATCCTATTACAACTAAAATCCTTGCAGCTGGAACTGCTGCCCATCCTGGAGTATAATCTCAGAAGGACACGGGACTGGTTCAAGGTAGCTATTGGCATGCTTGAAAGTGCCACACCCCTATTTAATTTCTGTTGCTACCACTTTACAGTCATCTCCATTTGATAAGGCTAACAAGTGGCTTAGATAAATAACACGAACAACTTTCTATATAATTAGTCTCATCGCTTAAGCCACAGAATGTCTGTAAACATCTTCCAGACCCTGAGGTGCGTGGAGCTATGTCAATTTAGCGGGAGATGTTTGATTCAGTTCTCTATGCACTGTCCTTTTAAACGTAAGGAATCTCCCTGCCTGTCTCCTTGAGTCAGTGCTGCAAATCGATGTAAAATGGTTGTTACAGCACATGGTGCTCTCACTTGTGCACATAGACTTTTATTTGGTCATTCTTTGCTTGTGGTTTTCCTTAAGACAAATGATCCAGTCTGAAAGGGCATGTTTTGTTGTTCGTTTATAAAAGCACAACCTTCTCACCCCTTTTTTGACTTCCTCTCCTGTCTCAACAGCTCCTCAACCATCCTGACTCCAGTACTGGCCTCTGCAGCTTGCTTTTCCCTGCCTGAGGGAAACAACTGAATGAATATCAAGTAAGAGTCAAATCAAGCTCTCCTGACAGTGTCTATTGGAACCAGCCTGTATTATGTTTTCTTTAAAAGCACTTAGAGTGATGTGAAGATATTATTGTACTGATGAAGAAAATGGTACTGACTGAAAGTAGAGGTGTGGAAAGGAATAAGGGTAGGAATAATGGGCTGGATTCTGAAGTGACTAGGATGAGGAGCTGGCCCGGCAGGGGTGATACTCAGCAGCTACTGGGTGAGTCAGAATTTCACAAGTGAGTGTTTTAGGCAGGAAACTAAAAAGTAAGAAAAAAATCAGTTTTTGCTTTTTCAAAGTGTGGCTCCCACCCCTAGTAACTGCTTGTTGTCTACAGCAGTGCCCAGACATAGTCAAAAACACTCAGATCCTGGGGCTCTGACGGTGAGCTTGGACACCAAACCTTCATGAAAGCCTCCTAGCTCCAAATCCCAGGAGGAGATGGGCCTGTCTGAAAGGCACTCGTGCAGCGTGCCATCTGAATTGCCTTCAAGCCTGCCTCCTTGCGAGATAGGAGGCCCCTGTCCATGCAGGGGCACAACCAGAATTTTCCTAAGGATGGGGCTCAGGGATAAGACCCCTCTCCAGTAGGGCACCTGTCCTGGGGTGGAGAAGATGTTGGGGCTACGGTACCACTTGGGCTTGGCTTATAGAAGGCAGAGCCAGCTGCTGGCAGGGAAGGAAGAGCTGGCATGTGCCAAGCCTGGGCTGCCGGTGCAGGTTTGGATGCAATCTGGAGAGTGCAAGGGCAGGTACTGTGCAAGCCCAGAGCTCCAGCACCTCATGGAAAGCCCCAGCATCCAGCCTGCAGGCCCCTCTCCCCACTGCTGCCCCACTCTGGGAAGTACCAGGGCCTCCCCTCCTAGCCCACCTTGCTGGGAGTCTGGCAGGGGCTCCCCCGTTAATGGGCTGGGGCACCTGCATCCCTGCTTATCTCCTGCATAAGTGGCAGGCAGGTCCCCAGCTGCAGAGCCACCCAACATTGCTCTCTTGGGCATTGCCAGGAAGTGAAGCAGTGGATCTCTGCTTAGACTTGGCCAAGGTGGGAGCAGGGTTCCCTTTTCCCCTGGCTCATCGTGCATCTGCTCCCATAGTCCTCTATAACAGTAAGGAGTTCAACCTCTGCTTTCTCCAAAGCAAACTCTAGAGGACAGTGGTGCATCAAAACAAACCCTCCCCAAGAACTGCAAGCAGTTCCTCCACAAGATGCCCAACCTTTGCCACCTTCAGAGCAAAGGGCTGAGCTCCACACTCTGCTAGAGCTGGCCACCTCTTAACAGGGCTTGAACTTTAAATGGTCCAGGTCCCATGCAGATGCCCTTTCTTGCATGGAGCAGCCTCTTGCTCTGTGAGTAGTCCCATGGAAACCAGTGGGACTAACTATGGAGTAGCGTACTACTCAGTGTGAATAAGGGCATCAGGACTGGCCAAGAGAAACTTTTTTTTTTTTTTTGGTCTTCTACCTCCCCCCACAGTAGCTTCATTTTAACAAGGGAAAGTGCATTCTCCCCAGTGATTTAGAACATATAGCCTTGACTGAGCAAGATCTGATTACGTGTCTCAGGGCAGAAGACCAAGGTTGCATTTAATAAACTATCACTTTTGCCAAGAGCAGCAACATTAAATCCTGCTGAAGGGACAGCCACCGCCAGAGCTGGTGTGTTGGCAGGGTGACAGCGGATTCTCTCCCAGCTAGCGCGGAGCCAGGTTCAAGGGTTTAAATGCTCAGGCTTCAACCTTTGGCACTGAGTCTCTCAGACCCGACTGGCTCAGGCTTCCCAAGAGGCTCCGCACACCTCTCTGACATCAGTCCCTGCCACCCAGTCTGTGAGGAGGTATTGCATCAGCTCCAGAGAGAGATCTTCACTGAAACTGGCAGCTGCCTTTTGTTCCACAACGGCAGCTGCCAGCAAGAGACAGACGGGGCAAGAGGAAACTACATAATAGCAACATGCTAGATGCAAAGCATATTACACGCTAGATTTAAAGTAGAATAGTGTGCATTGGGTAAATATTCAGCACAACACACAGTGACTTAGCCTCATGACTCTTGTTACTGTTACTGGAGGGGTGGGCTAACTCTCCCTTTGTCATGCTGAATGTTCTGCAAATGCAATAAATAAACAAAATGGACATTTTGTGCAAATTCCAATTAGAGACAAGGGGGAAACTGCCATTTGACATAGACATCCTCACCCACCTGACCCAGCTGAAGGGGGGAGGGGACTGTTCTCCCCCCCAAAAAAAGGAGGGACTGTGGGGTGAATATATTAGGCTCCTTGTATTTATCCTTTCCTTTCAGGCCATTATTTTGCTTCCCCTTCCCCTCATCTGGGTTTATTTAAATGGATTTTGTGCAAGGTGACAACTGTGGAGACTGAAGTTCCCCTCTTCATAGGATAAGTACAGTGTTGGCAGTAGCAATGGAAATCCCTCCCCCCCCCTTACCCTGTCCTACCTGTGAGCATCAACCCCAACCTGGACGGACCAGCTCTAAGTTTGTGCAGGTAACTAATTAGTATGTATTATTTGTATTACAGTAGCACCTAGAGGCCCCAGTCAAAGATGAGGGCCCCAGTGTGCTAGGTAGCCTACACATACTGCACATGACAGTCCCCGACCCTTAGCCTCCATATATGTTTAATCTTTAGCCTCTCTGCTGAGACTGGAGAGTCAGTTTGGATGCTGGTGGGGCTGGGGTGTACTGTCCCTTTCCCTTTGGCCCCTATCTTCCCTCAGCACAGTCCTACAGCTTCTCAGAGGCACTCTGTGTGCTCATTTGAAGCATGCTCTCCAGAGACTGAGCATTGCCACAACAGCAATTTTTCCAGATCCCACCAGCCCCACCCTCCAGAAGGGAACGGGTCCTCTTTTTAGTTATAAAAACCAGATTGGGAGGAAATATCTATCCATTCACACACAGCATATATACGTAAGCTTTAAGTGGTGTTAGACACATTTGTAAGGGGGTTGGGGAATATTTTAGAAGTATCCAAAAAAACCAGTGTTTGGGAGAGGCAGGGAGACACATCGTGCAAAAGCAAAGCAGCTCTGAATGTGGCCATAGAGAGCAAACCTGTTTTTCAGCTGCTGCTTGGAGGAACAGCATCTCTCAAAGACTCACTGTGGTGTTTCATCTTTTTCCTGTTTATTTTAAGAAAAGCCTTTTTTAATCTCCCCTTTTAGGTTTTAATCTTGATATGGAACATACACTCTGACCCTGCTCGAGGAAAAGAAGCAAGGTACCGCATCTACAAATGTGTTTAGCAATGATGAATGATCAAAGCCAACATTGCAGGGGCAGCAGCTGAGTTTTTCCCATTATCATGCATTCACAGATTTGACAGATTGCATCATTCAGTGTGTTGATGTATCAGTATTTGATACACTATAAATAGTCACAGTGCATATTAAATTAACCAGGTGATGAAATACAGGTTTGTTTTGCATGTTAACTCTGCGTTAACGCTGCCCCTAAGTGGTTAAGTTGGTTTATTGCAAGTTAATTAGCTTTCATTTTATGCCTTTATTTATTTATATATGCCAGTCTGCTGCGTTTTTCTGTTTCGGCTCCATAACTAGGCCTCGGTTCTTGCCTGAGTTTAAGTTCACATTAGATTGCGTGCAGTTTTCCCATAAGGACAGTGGGTTTTTTTCAAGCAACTTGGACTGAAAAATACTTATGCACTGAAACATAAATGTCTGTCTCACGCGTATTACCAAGGCCAGGACCAACTGCGCTCCTGTTGTTGGACTTTACTCCTTCAGCTCATTTCATTAGCATTTTGAGGCACACCTTTTGCAACCAGCGGTAGCAGTTGGGGGGATTATGATGGACTGTTGTCTATGTTCTGAGACTTCCTTCGCTTCTGTGGTTACTTCTGAATCTGCCACTTCCAAACCCTTTCCTGAGCACTCTCGTTTCATAGTGCCATGATGCTTGTCCCTGCTCTCCCTTCCATTTTGGATTAGCATAACGAATGCGCTGTGACTAAGCTGCATCTCCGTACAAGTGGCAGGCCGCTGCACGTCGCTGCTGGCATTCTGAGCATGAGATCCCAGCTGGTGGGATCTGTGGTAGAGATCTCCAGAGTTGGTTCGGCTACCAGCTAAGGCTCACCATGGGGCCATATGCTGCCCTTCATCTGTGAGTGAAACTTCCATTTACACCAGATATAAGCAGGTGAGGAATGAGGGCAAGTATATATGGCCCAGTGTCTTCAAAAGTCCTCTTGCAGACAGATAAGGCTCTGTAAAACCTGGAACCAAGTGATGGTTTAGTTTACTAACCTCCTAGGCCCCAAGGTACCAGTTAAAATCGTCCACTGTGGAGCTTTGTTTTAGCTGCTTCTGGCCAAGTAGCTTGGAAAACCTGTTCTGTTAGTCTTTAATACCCTCTTTGTGGTAGAATACATGGTCAGAGAACATTAAATAATTACCTACCATGACCTTTTCAAGTCCAAACAGATGACTTTTTCACTTTCTCATTTTATTAGAGTTGAGTCATGCGGGTCAAATCAGATTTTCATTTCTAAAGTGTTTTGGGTCTTTTTGGTGGGTAAATGTAAGATGTTGCTGACTCTACCTCATCCTCCCCAGGGGATAAAGTCAAAACAAGCAGGAGTTAAACCATGAAGTAGTGCAATATCTTAATTTACTAGATTTTCACCTCTGGAGACCTGGAATCAAATTCTGGCCTGAGTCTCAAGATGCAAATCTGGTGACTATTCTACTAGTAAACCTTTGATCTTTTTGTGAGACTGCTATATAACACAGCATAACCTAGTAATCTTGGCCAGTAATCTTAGCCCTTGGACTAGAATAGCAGAGGCAAGGATTAGACTAGCAGGGATATTGCACATCAGGAAGACTAGGTGCATTGGCTGAACTACATGGGAAAAGCGTGTGCAGCACTTACTTGTATTATATCACAACTAAACCAAAGAAGTTGCTAGTTTCTTGCTCTAAAATTCATATAAAGTATGGTTTAAAAAATAAAATTAGACAGCTGTGAATCTTCAAAGAGGTCTTCAGTCAGTTTTTTCTTACTCCTGCTATAGATCTTAATGGTGGTTCCTAACTTCACTGAGGCTGTGAAATTTGTCTCTTGCTTTGATTTCTCAATATGCACTCTAAAAACTGAGAAGATGTCTCGCTGCCTCAAAGCTTAATGAATTGATATATTAACCCATTGCAATGAATCTGAATTCCAGCAGGGCTCCAAGAGCGATGTTGGTTCCTCTTATACTTGGAGGGGGGACGGGGGCGGGGGGGAAGGAGGGGCAAATTAAGCTTTTTTGTGATGCCCTGCCTCTGCTCTTTAAGGTGGAACATAGTGACATGGAGACAGCTCCATGTCTCAAAGAATAGATTATTTAAATGAATCCTAGCCTTTCCCAACAGATGTTGGACCGCATTGTTAAGGAATCCAGACACTGGAATGTGAAAGGAGATGTGATTGATATTAAATTAAGTAAATTATCTAGAAGGACATTTAGGGTTGTACTTGTACATGGTTCTTTTTTTCCTTTTTTTAAATTTGCTTCTGCATTTCTTTAGCTCTACTGTTTCAACCGGGCTATGACAGTATATGGAAAAAATTAACAGACTACCTTAAGTATTCCTTACTGTGCATTGTTAGAACTCCTATTAAAATACAAAACCCACAGTCACAGCAGCAGGCCAGAAATCTGCCTGATGGTCAAATAAATCACGATATTTCAGTGTTCTTGTTAACAAGCTCCCATTAAAATCTGACAACTGTGCTAGGATCAAAGGCAGCGTAGATTTTAAAAAGTTAGAAACAATGCAATTCTTTCAGCAGAACAATACAGATTTATTTCCTTACATTTAAAACCAGGAATCTACCATTGTTAATACACTAGCTGATGAATTCAGCTTTTGTTCCCTTATGGTGCATTTGATTTGGTTTTATCAGGCCTTATCCTGAGACATCACAGGCCTGATTTTCAGAAAGGCTGAGTGCCTGGAGTTCCCACTGACTCCCATGGAATTTGAGTGCTCAGCACGTGAAAATCAGGACCACATGGAGCTTCTCAAAAGAGTGGACAATAGATAGCGCCTCCCATGACTTGGCCCTTCATAAAACTCTAATCAATATCCTCCTATCAGCGACCTTGTCCTTTCTCAGAATCTTAATTTTTTATTCAAATAGGCATTAAAAATGATCAGTTATCTGGATTAATTACCTTTTTAACATCCAGAAGAGTTTTTGTCTGTCTTATCTGTTTTATTAAATAAATGAAAGAAAGGAAAGAGCAAATGAGCAGATTTTGGTTTAGTAAGCATTTTAAATCTCCTCTGGTAAGTTGAATTCATTCATTCATTAATTCAGTCATGTGCTTGGAACAACCCAGCAGGAGTCCCTTCCACCATAAGAACTTCTGACTGTGAAATAAAGCCTGAGTAACCAGATTAACTATGAAGTATGTATCTGTCAGGTTTTAGGCATTAGTTCAAGTGCACTTTCCATGCGTTGCAGATCACCATAGCTGGTTCTTATTTTGGGTGTTCTTAATGGCAGAAATAAACCTAAAGTTTCCCTTCCCCCAATTCTTGCTCCTTGCTCAATAAATAAATAACTATTATCATATGTGCTGTCAAGGAGTTCTGATTCAACTCTTAATGCAAGTGTTATCAATATATTGCTTTTCAGCCTTGCCTAACTCAAAAGAGGCTGAATGGTTTTGCTCTAGAAAGCATTGCAAAAATGATTCGCTTTTGGGCTGAGACCAGGTGTGTAAAATCTCACCTGAAAATTTGCAACTTCCATAAATTCAAAATATATTTAGCTTGCAAAAACTGATAGTTGTAATGGAAATAGCTATATAAACTTAACTGTAGCCTAGAGATATCAAGCCTACCCTTGTGTTGTCTGTCTGTATGAATGACTGTATAGTGACATTATTAGTCATATGTATAGTGGTAGCATGCAAAGGCTCCAATCAGGATTGTCGCCCCCAGTGTGCTAGGTCCTGCACAAACATAATCATGCGCTCAAATAGAAGTCCTGAACCTGAGACGTGTCCATAAAGTCTATGGGACTCTACCAAGAGAGAGTCCATGTTTGCAGAATCAGGGCCGTATATTATAATATATATGGTAGCAAATACTATAGAGTTTACAACTCAATTTCCATTATACAGTTCCTCAAAGCCCCTAACTTTATGAAAACATTCCCTTGTGAACTGAAATTTTCCGTTCTTCATGGTAGAGGGTATGGGGACGAGTCTCAGTTACTGCTACTTTTTGGAATACTAGCTGTGAATTTACTGACTTGACTCTTTTGTTGTTTGTTGTCTGTTGGGGGGTTTTTTAACCCACAATGAACTTTAATTTTAGGTTGGGCTTTCCAGGCTTTCAAGCCTTTTTATTTCTATTACTACTCTAAACAAAACTTAGTAATGTAACCGATATCTATTTACAACTTTATCTGCAACTTAAATCTTTTTGGATGGGGAATAGAATATAGGGTGATGATGGCATTAATCTTCACTCGTTAGGAGAGCCGAGATCATTCACTCTTGGCTACCCCAATGGTGAGTTATGCCTCCTCTCTCACTTATGGAGATAAATGCTATAAGACAATTCAGCCATCATGTACGGTGGAGTGTAGGGAAGCTCATGCTGTCAGTTCCTTTGCTGTACCTGTTCCATAGATAAAAGACTTGAGCTTCCATTTCTGTCAGTCCTGACACCTTTCATGAACACTAACCTGTCTCTAATTTTTGTAATGTACTAGATCATTCCTATGTGGAGTGTAAAGGCATTATATATATTGTGTGTGGGTGTCTAATATAATACTGAAGCTTGTAACAGGTCACTCACTGACCAACCCAATTCATTCCCTAGCTTTCATTTAACTAGAATCTCCTGTGTTCTTTTACTATGCCCTGCTCACTATAGAACAGATCCCAGTTTTGAAACCGGACATTTCCATCAGATGTCAACAAAAGGTCATCAATTTTTATTGACATTCAACCATTCAAGAGCCCTGCCATGTCTGAGCATAGTAGGAATACAAATGTCCACAAAATATATTGATTCCTGTCAGCTGGTCCTGTTGGGTATGAAAGTTCCAGTTTGGAGACATTAAGGTTATCTCAGTTCTACTCCATTTATCAAATTTTAAGCAAAAAAAAAAAGTGATTGTATTTAGCTGGTAGGTGATCACAAAAATTACATTAATTTCAGTGTTATATACTAAATAAGAGATGATATATTTACTCATGGCTTATTGTATGTTCTGCTAAAACATGTTCACTCACAGGCTAATATAAGTGTGTGTAAACTTTATTACAAGAAAGTGACCTCCTCCCACATACTGCTGTCAATATATAGCATTACTTCCCACTGTTAGACAAATACAAGTATTAATATGTTCTTCTAATACTGATGTAACCTGTCTACGGGTTTGACAATGCTTTAAACTCTAGTGAAATTATCTCATTCCAATTTTACCATGTAAAAAATGGGAAGTAGTGTTACTAGGAGATTAAAAATCTGCCTGTTAAAGATAGATCCCTTATTCATAAACAGACTGACCACAGGCCAGTGTCCTCAGTTAAAACAATATGGAAATATTTAAGTTGGAACTCAAAGAGCTCAAGACCTTTCTCTAGGGGTGGCAGGAATCCAGCTATAGGATTTCCTTATGACTTTGTCTGCTAGATTAAAGACAAAGAGCCCTCTATTGTCAGAAATATAGGTGTAAACCTTCTGCCAGGTGGTGTCGGTAACAAGAGGGGCCATGTTCAACATCTACGGATTCCTCTTAACATTGCACAACAGAACTGGCTTAAGCCTCCACCCAGAAATCTGAGAAACCTAAACAACAGTCAGCGCACCTCTAAGAGGCAATACTGCCCAACTTGCAAGCACTGAGTCTGTGCGGAACAAAAGAGAACTTTTATTACGAGGGAGCAGGAACTCAGCATTAATTAGGCAAAACACTGCAACAATGCTTCAAAAGCATGCAACCCATATTGCAGCCTCATGGTTGCTTGGACAGTAGTCCTTTGCCTCAGTTTCCCAGCTCTGGTGTGAAAATCTAATGGACAAATGTCCCTCTAACATGTCACTCCCCTTTCCTTCCACTGCTCCCCTTTCATGGTTCTTTGTCTGAATTCAGTGAAGTCCTAGAATTCGGGGGTGCATTCATATGGGTTCATCTTGTCCACTTCCCCCTGAAGGGGGAATCAAGCAACATCACTGCTGCTACTCACTATTACCGCTGTCACCGTTGTCTCTGTCACTGTCACCCTCTGCCTTTGCTGGTGCCCACCACTGTCTCTGCTGCTGCTTGCTACCTCTCCTAGAATGCTGCATTCTGATGATCCACTGTTTAGTGCAGTTCTTCATGATTGCACTGGGTAGTGGGGAGCATCTGGGTTGTCTTTCACTGCAACACTGTCCCTACATGGGGTTACCACCTGCCCAGGATTTGACCAACCTGGCCGGGTTTTTTTTATGGATTTACCAGTTGCCAGAAAAATAATTTAAGCTGGCGGGAAAGAGGGAGGTTACATGGAGCTAAAGATTTGCATTATTATCACAACACGCTGGGATATCTACTGTTAAAAGTTTGTGTGTCCAGCTAACAATGCTGCCGTGTTCCCACTTCCACAGCTTAAGCGATAACAGATCAAAACTGTTGAAAATGTAGCAGCTGGCTGTCCCCTAGCACGCAAGCGCACTGCGTGTGTGTGTGTGTGTGTGAGAGAGAGAGACAGAGAGAGAGGGTTTGAGTCACGCGAGAGTGAGGAGATGTGTGAGGCGTATTAAATAATGGAAGATCAGGGCGATGGTGCGAGTGATCCTACTACACCTCAGGGGGAAAAAAAGCTTGCCTCAGAAACTGCACATTCAGTGACAACTGGCTAAATGAAACCGACTACAAGGACTGGCTGGCAAAATGTGCTGATAAAACAAATGCCGTTTGTTATCAATGATGTTATCAATCTTATCTATATGTCTTATCTCTCTAGATACTGTAAGTGGCAGTTGAAGTGGGGGGTTGCAGTGTTGCCTTGTGGTTGTGGTGGGTTTGCTTTGTGGGGTGAGGGGGGCTGGGTTTTTTTGCATTTCAAAGGTAGTGACCCTATACCCCACCCCAGGTCTAAAGTTCAGTTCCCTAGGCCTGCTCAGCAGTGATTTCAGCTCTAGCAATCACTGAGCAGAAACAAGGACTCTGAATGGAGCCTGACCAGGTCTGTCTTTCAGTCCCAGAGAGGAAGGGTCAAATCGTATCTAGGACCTTTTAAACAGAGCCCGCACTACCTCTGACTTTCACTTGGCTTTGGCATTACTACCCTGTGCTCCGCAAGTTAGGTTAGGGCATGGTAAGTACGGTGCTGCTGCATTTAGTCAAACATTCAGGATAATAGCCTTTCATTACCCCTACATTCAAGACTAACATGCAAATTAACCCAAGATAGCTGCTCACTTTGGCAAAGCAGGTTTGTTTGCTGATCACCTAGGCAAAGTAGGTGTGTCTATGCAAATGCAGTCTGCTCCTGAAGTTTCTTCCCCCACTTCATCAATAGACAGCAGGGGAGAGCTCATTTAGACACTAGCTTGCATCTTATAGAAGACTCTAATCAAGTCATATCATAAGTTTCTCTTTGTTAAGCTAAACAGATTATGCCGCTTTAATCTCTCACTATGAGGCAGATTTTTAGAACACACATCGTTCCTTAGCTCTTTTCTGAGCCCATTCCAATGTGTCGGGTGCTTATTAAAGTGTGGATATGGGGCCATACTCTGCTCTCATTTACACCTGTATAACTCTCCTTAAGTCAGTGGAGTAGCCTCCTTTTTGAAATGCAGAAACTAGAAGAGGACCTAGAATTCCAGTAATGGTCTCACTAATGCCATACACAGTGGTAATAACACCTTCCTATTTCTACTCACTATTCCCCTGCTTATACATCCCAGGGTCACACTTGTTCTGTTAGATTACATCTGTGCTGAGAGCCGGGGTGGGATTCCCAGCTCATGTAGATATACCCTGCTAGCTTTCACCAAGTGATTGTGCTAAAAATAAGAGTGTAGCCACAGCAGCTCTGGCAGCAATGAGTGGCCACATGGGCTAGCCAGCGAGTGCACACCCTGTGCCTGGACCTTGTGAGTACGTACTTGGGATGGCCAGCCTGGGCCACCAATGCCTATGCAACCATGTCTATGCTATTATTTTTAGCATGCTAGTTAGATGAGAGCTAGGGCATGCATGTCTGCACGAGCTGGGAATCACACACCCCGCTCCAAGTGTAAATGTAGCCACCAGATATGACTACATCTGGAGTCGGAGGTGTAAATCCCATCTTGAGGATACAGAACCACACTAGCTCTGAAAGAGCTGGCTAAAAACGGAGCGCAGCTGCAGCAGTGGGAGGAACTAGCCACTCTAGGTCACGTGCTGTTCAAGGATTGTTCTACGGAACAAATCTGTCCTTGACATTACTTGCCACTGTCCCAATTTGTGTGTCATCTGCAAACTTTACCAGGACTGGCTTTTCTTTGTTACACGGGTGTAAGTCCATAGTAACTCTATTGACTTCAGGAAAGTTACACAGGTGTAAATGAGAGCAGAGGATGGTCCAGACATCCGAATACAATCTGCTTTCATTTACATCAGTGTAAATCCAGTGTACATATACATATGGAAAATATAGATATAAATAGATAAAGGTTAGTCCTGCTTTGAGCAGGGGGTTGGACTAGATGACCTCCTGAGGTCCCTTCCAACTCTAATATTCTATGATTCTATGAAATGTAGATAGATATATAGATAGTACAGCCCAAACCCAGGACCTCAGATCTGAACCCCTTTGAATTGCAGATCCAAACACATCACTGCAGCTATAATTACAGGTTCTCTTCCAGTTATTGTTGGGTTATGACTAAAGAGGTGGGAATCTCATGAGAACAACTGATCAAATGACATTTCTACTGTTCAAGTTGATTGTTTAGACCAGCGATCTTCACTATTTTTCAACCGGGAGCCACTTTGGCAAAAAACCTTCAATGTGAGAGCCACATCAGCTACTAAATTAACACATTGCTTGCTACTCCTTAACGATGTAATGTTACAGAGCGACTCATGTAACTAAAACTTCTGTTTGTTCGTTTCATTAATAGCCACAGTTATATTCCTATCTGATTTTTCTCCTGTTTCACTTTCCGATTTTCTCTTCAATGGAATTAAGAATCTATCCATTCTTTCCCGTAATTCACTGGGGCCAAAAACTAATATACAACAAACGGCTGAACACTCAGAGTTCTACGTTGGTTGTTATGGTAATATTACGGTTATTATACAACGTATATACTTAGATGTACTTACTGGCGCACACTGTCCCATATGGTCAATGTGACGTGTAAAGAAGATGAACTTTGGTAGTCTCGGTACATATTCTAATGTTAAAAATAAAATAAATTGGAATATAAACAATTAGTCAGTGAGTTGCACTTAGGGTCGATGGGAGCCGCCACTGGCTCCCTGGCCTTGCAATGAAGAACACTGGTTTAGACACAACAAATCCTGCATCTTGGCAGGGGGGGGTAAACTAGATGACCCTTGTGGTCCCTTCTAACCCTATGGTTCTATGGTTTCTGATAAACCCACCAATAGGAGCCGAGCTCTCTTGAGAATGGTTTATAAGAGTTTTGACATAGTGAAATATGAGCCCCAACTCTCTCATGGATTCAGCCTCAAACCTGAACCCTAAACTAAACCAAATCCAGGTCTGAATGCCTCCACCTTGTCCCACGTGCATTGCAGTCATCTACAATGACTTGCTCTTAGATTAATGTGTAATTTCCTTGAGGTGATGATGTATACAGAAAGCACAAAGTATTAAGTTTTCTGTGATTCTGTAACTGCAGAAAAAGCCACAGAACCATGAATGTGCTTCAAAGCCATTATAAACCACAGAATAGACACAAAGGGTTTTTCTATTGGATCAATACAAAAGCTGATATTTTATTTATATTTTTAGACTTATTTCAGTTTCTAATAAGACATGCATCAAAACTATTAACCTATTATGATATCTCAGGGCTTCTATCTGCAAGTCATTAGTAAATTCCAAGATAAGAAGACAACTAGAGAATCCAAATGTCAGTATCTGTGCAAATAGGTCTCAATTTGAGAAGTTCGCTCTGTGAGAGAGAGACAGACAGAGACGCCCTGCATTCATTGCTAATTATAAATTACTGTTATTTATTCAGTGCAATAAGTGTGCATCCGGTAGGGGTGATTGCAGAGCATATATGAAGGCTGATACTTCCTAGCGAGTGACAGTTTTATGGTTAGCAGAAAGAAACTGTCATTGAAATCACTTGGAGGCTTGATCTACAGGCCTGATTTCTGATTTACCAGTAAATCACATTAGATCAGAACTAGATATCATGATACAATCTTTCATCCTGGGGAATTTCCAAGGTTCAAGCATCAGTAGTTCTTGGAGTACTTGCTTTAAAAATAGACAAAAGGAGCTTGTCGGGTTTCAGTGTCCACTAAGGCAGGCGTCTCATGTCTCATCCATGAGTAATGTTCCTGTACAAACGAGACTGATTTACAATGTTTCTCACTCTAGTACTATTATTTGTATTATGACAATGCCTAGCAGTCCCAGTCATGAACCAGGACCCCATTATGCTAGGCACTGTACAAACACAGAACAAAAAGATAGTCTCTGCCCCCAAAGAGTTTACAATCTAAGTATCTAGGTGCTATTGGACAACAGTCAGGACTCTGGGGTTAAGAAGGGGTGGATGGGGCTGTGTAGAAATAATCCTCAGGATGCACATAGATTGAAGAGTTGAAGACTGAGCATTCCCTTCTTTAGGCCCATCTATTGATCTTCAGCCTTTTGGGAAGAGAAGACCACGATATGGACTGATATCTGTGGGTGAGGGTAGGTTGAATTAATCTCTGGCTGGTTATTTTCTTTCTTTCTGGTTTTAAGAAGCTGTTGGGTTTGTCTTTTATGCCACTTGCCTTTTAATTGTGTGAAAGGCCTCTACAGCCTGGGGTAGGCCCTTTTGAAATATTGGCTATTAATCAAGTTAAATAAGTGAAATCAGGACAAATCAGGGCAGTCAGTCAGCATCTGCTCTATGCCATTCAGCTTAAGGGAGCTCATCTCCATTGCCCACTGCCTGCTGGGAATGGGACTGTTGTGCTATTGTAAGTGAAGAGTAGAAGGATGGCTTTGCGGTTAGGTCACTGGACTGCAGTTCCACATCTGGGTCCTAGTCCTAGCTCTGCCATACTCTTTCTGTGATACCTAGTGTACAATATTTCCTCTCTCTCTGCCTCAGCTCCCCATCTGTATCAATGGATATGCTTGCCTTCTCTCTGCCCTGCCCCTCCCACACGCCCACCCCCTACACTTTGGCTTTTCTATTTAGCTGGTAAATTTCTCAGGGAAGGGACGTTTTCTGACATCTCTGTGCCGGACCACACTATGCCATGGAATTTCTATGGATAGAAATTCTTGGTCATTAGTATGTTCCTACAGCTTGTCCAGAATTCCATTCCAAGAATGGACAAGCTGTAGGAACATACTAATGACCAACTGACCAGGAAGGCGATGGTGATTGTGAAATGCTCAGGGAATTTAGAGAGGCTAGAAAAGTAGAAGATGCAATAATAATGGGGGATTTCAACTATCTTCATACTAACTGGGTATATGTCACTGCAGGAGGGGATGAAAAGACAAAATTTCTAGACACCATAAATGACTGCATTTTGGAGCAGTTTGTCCTGGAACTCCCAAGGGGAGAGGCAATTCTTGATTTAATCCTAAGTGGAGCACAAGATCTGGCCCAAGAAGTGAACATAGCTGAATTGTTCAATAATAGCGACCATAATATAGTTCAATTTTACATCCTTGTAGGGGGAAAATGCCCCCCAAAAATCCAAAACCTACCATAGTAGCATTTAATTTTAAAAAGTACTCAAAAATGAGGAAGCTAGTAAAATGGAAAATGAAAAGAACAGCCACAAAGGGTGAAATGCCTGCAAACTGCACAGCGACTATTTAAAAACACCATGATAGAGGCTCAAACTAAACGTAGACCTCAAATCAAAGAAAACAGAAAGAGGGCCAAAAAAAATGCCACCATGGCTAGACAGCAGTTAGAGGCAAAAAGGCATCTTTAAAAACTGGTAGTCAAACCCTACTGAGGAAAATAGAACTCTAGCAAGTCAAATGTAAAAATATAATAAGGCAGGTCAGGAAAGAATGTGAAGAGCAACTAGCTAAAGCTACAAAAACGAACAACACATTTTTTTAAGTACATCAGAAGCAGGAAGCCTCCCAAACAGTCTAGTGGGGCCACTGGATGATATTGCAGAGAAGCTAAATTAGTTCTTTGCATTGGTCTTTACTGTAGAGGATGTGGGGGAAATCCCTACACCCAAGCCATTCTTTTTAGGTGACAAATTTGAGAACTGTCTTAGACTTAGGTGTCAATAGAGAAGACTGTGAAACCAATTAATAAATTAAACTGTAATAAGTCCCCAGGACCATATGGCATTCACCCAAGTAAGGAACTCACTTATGAAATTGTAGAACTACTAATTCTGGTATGTAATCTATCACTTAATCAGCCTCTGTACCAGCTGCCTGGATGATAGTTAATGTAATGCTGATTTTTTTTAAAAATGCTCCAGAGGTGATCCTGGCAATTACAGGCTGCTAAGCCTAATGTCAGTGCCAGGCAAATTCTTGGAAACTGTATTAAAGAACAGAATTATCAGACACATAGATAAATACAATATGTTGGGGAAGAATCAACCACGGCTTTTGTAAAGGGAAATCATGCCTCACCAATTTATTAGAATTATTTGAGGGTGTCAAGAAGCATGTGGACAATGGTGGATCCAGTGAACTTTCAGAAATCCTTTGACAAGGTCCTCACCAAAAGGTCTTGAGCAAACTAAGCAGCCTCGGGATGAGAGGAAAGATCCTCCCATAGGTTCTGTAATTGATTAAAAGATAGGAAACAAAGGGTAGGAATAAATGGCCAATTTTCACAATGGAGAGAGGAAAATAGCAGGGTTCCCTTAGGATCTGTACTGGGACCTGTGCTGTTCAACATTTTAATAAATGATCTGGAAAAGGAGGTGAACACTGAGGTGGCAAAATTTCCAGATACAAAATTACTCAAGATAATTAAGTCTAAAGCTGACAGCAAAGAGTTACAAAGGGATCTCATTAAGCTGGTGATTGGTGATTGGGCAATAAAATGGCAGACGAAATTCAATTTTGATAAATCCAAAGTACTGCACATTGGAAAAAAAAATCTCAACTATACATACAAAATGATGAGGTCTAATTAGCTGTTACCACTCAAGAGAGATCTTGGAGTCATCATGGAGAGTTCTCGGAAAACATTCACTCTATGTGCAGCGGCAGTCAAAAAAAAAAAGCTAACAGAATGTTAGGAACCATTAGGAAAGGGATGGACAATAAAACAGAAAATGTCATAATGCCACTATATAAATCCATGCTATGTCCACACCTTGAACATGCATGCAGTTCTGGTCACCCCATCTCAAAAAAGATATGTTAGAATTGGAAAAGGTACAGAAAAGGGCAACAAGAATGATTAGGGGTATGGAACAGCTTCCATAGAAGGAGAGATTAAAACGACTGGAAATGTTCAGTTTAGAAAAGAGGCAACTATGGAGGAATCTGATAGAGGTCTATAAAGCCATTGATGGTATGAAGAAAGTGAATAAGTAAGTGTTATTTACCCTTTAACATAACACAAAAAACAGGAGTCACCCGAAGAAATTAGTAGGCAGCAGGTTTAAAATGAAGTACTTCTTCACGCAATGCACTGTCAACTTGTGGAATTCATTGCTATGGGATGTTGTGAAGGCCAAAAGTATAATTGCATTCAAAAAAGAATTACAGAGTTCATGAAGGATATGTCCATTAATGACTATTAACCAAGATGGTCAGGGACACAACCCCATGCTCTGGGTTTCCCTAAACCTCTGAATGCCAGAAGCTGGGACTGGATCACTCGATAATTGCCTGTTCTTTTCATAGCCTCTGAAGCATCTGGCATCGTCTTCTGACTAAGCTAGTTGGATACTGACCCAGTATGACCATTCTTATGTTTCACAGTGCTCAGCATAGAGGGCCACTGATCTTAGTTGGAGTCTCTAGACATTACTGTAATAATAATAATATTAATAATAATTGTGGCCTCTGAGGAGCAGGGTAATTTCAAGATGAAGATGAAATTCTCAAATGATTGTGGAAAGCCCGTATAGAAAACCTGGCTCATTCATGCACGTAACAGCTGCCTCCTATGAACAGAAGCTATGTTCTGCTCTCAACTAAAAGTGCATTCCTTTCATATGTTTTGTTTATTTTATTTATGAATAATACCCATCTCTTGTGCAACATTTTTCATCAGTAGGTCTCAAAGTGCTTTACAAAGGAGGATCAGTATCACTCTGCCCGTTTTACAGATGAGAAAACTGAGGCCCAGAGAGTTGAAGTGACTTGCCCAAGGTCACCCAGCAGGCCAGTGGCATGGCCGGGACTAGATCTCAGGTCTCCTGAGTTCCAGTGCTGTAGCCACTAAAATAATAAAAAGATACCTAGCCAAGGCTCCCAGGGCCCTGAGGCAGCATTAATACTATAATAAATTCCAGCGGCAATAACCTAATCATTTCAACAGGAAATATATTACACTGTAGAAAGCATACTCTCCACCCTCTCCAGAAAGCTGACGAAATAGATGACATTTGCACCATGCCCAGAAGATCACCAAATTCAGGCTATCTCAGAGGAGCAAGTTCCTGCGTCCCGGAGCCCTCACAAGGAGTGCTCTGCCAGCTGCCCCCCTCTCTTTTTTTAGGGAAGTGGAGCCAGCTTAGTCACTCCTACTGACTACAGCTGCAGCAGTACGGCAATGTGGCGAAAGAGGCAATCACTCGTGGATCTAGTGAAATAAAAATGCAACGGTAATTGCACTGCACCTTCTGTGAATGAGAAACCTCTTAATATAATACAGCTGCTTGAAACAGGCCATTCACTGACTAACTAAATAACTAATTTCCATATTCCTGTTGAGCTAGAACCTTGCAATGTGGTGCACTTCGTTCAATATGGGCCACTTGGTGCAGGAAGAAAATGTCAAATTCCAAACCCTGCTCTAAGCAACGGGTGGATTCAAATGAGGGGAAGGAGGAGTGAGTCTGAAGGGATGAATTAGCAGTGGCTTCAGGTGATTGAGAAAAGGAGGTATTTCTGCTCCAGTGATTTGTGCAGCTTGCTTGAAGTATGAGCCTGGGTGTTAACAATGCACAGCCACTGTACTTCTCTGAATGGCTCCTAATGCTGGGATGAAAAAAGTCTAATAGTTGTGAGAACAACATCTTTACTAAGTTCATTTTGTGATCTCCTAGCTCATTGGACATTTTTATTAACTTACATGTGTTTTAGAAAAGGTTGGATTTTTTTTTAAAAAGCATATGGTGGCAACATGTGGGATAGTGAATTTTAAGCCAGGCTGCATGTAATTCGATCACTTAATCTTAAATTACAAACCACAGGTTGACAAAGTGATTTGGAGATGGAAAGCCTTTTGATTCCCAGATTCCTTTGGCTCTTTTAAGGAACAAATGAAAGAACAAACTATGGAAATTCTATGTGCTTTTTCAGAATTTTCTAGGAGAGAAGAATAAATTTCTTGAGGGGTATCTGGCAGCATCTCCCTTTCCTCCTAATAACAGATAGTTTGGAAAACTTGATGCATGATCCACAGTTATCACCTCCAATATTTTTCCACTGCATAGATGAGAAAAATCTAACCCAGCATTAAATATTAGTGCATATAGAAGGCTGCAGAAGACACTAGTTTGATAGACACCATCAGTTTGATAACTTCCCTGCTTCACCTGCCAGTCTGTGTTTTTCTTCTGTAGCAGAGGGGGCAATTGGATTTAATACAACATGAGTTGATTCATAATAAGGGTTTTTTGTGTTTGTTTAATTCTAGATGCATCAAACCTGTCTGAAACTTTCATATATGGTCAGTGTAGTGTAAAATTATTCTCCCCAAGAAATAATTACCAAGTGGCTAATCTTCTCATAATAAACTACGTGCATGTGATCAGACTCTTTCCTTCAGTTTATTCAGCCCTGAAAAGACACTGGAAAACCAATGTGGTTTCTTTTCTTTATCTCCTCCTTTATTTAATGAATCAGGACATCCAGGCATTACTGAGTCCTACGCAAGTGGAGCCGTCTTTAAAACAGTCTCTCTGTATATTGAGGTTTGGATTATTGCTGAGAGATCACTCAGAACTGGAGATAAGCATTTACCCAGAAATCATTTGTAATTCCAGTTGCCGCTTATTTTGGCTAATAAGTGCTGTAAGGGCAATTGGATCAGAGCAGCATACCTGTCAGCTGTGCCAAAATTCCCAGTACAGTACCAAACTGTGTGCTGCATGATTACCAATTGAAGCTCAGCGCTGTGCCTTATCTTTTTTGTAAATCCTCTTAATGAGGCTGCCCCTGGGTCCCACACATGCTATTGAACCAATAGAGCCAGAATCAGCACCTTTTGTCAGTCGCTGGAAGGAAAGCTCTGCCTTCACAAGCACTGATTCAGCAGAGCTGAGGACCACCGAGCTAGCAGCAGCAACAGCATCCTTCCGACGGAGAATGTAAAAACCCATGGAAATGTATAAAGATGAGAGACAAACAAAGAAGGGGAGAAGGGGAAAAGGGCCAGAGGGAGTGGGGAGGAAAGAAAGGAAAAAATTATAAAGGGAAGGGAAAGAATGGAGAAAAATATGTGTGTACTCAGCACCGGCCCCAAGGGGTGCCCTCCAATACCTGAATGGGTCCTCTAAGCACTACCACATTACAAATACTAAATATGAACAGAAGTTAGGCTGAGAGAAGGCAACAAAAGAAAGGGACGCAAAAGAAATGGGTGGAGTAGGAGACCAAGAAGGATAACAGCATGTAAAGGATGAGGCATGGGTAAGACCAAGACTAGGTACAATGAGAAGACACAGCTGAGGAGGAAACAGACCCTTTCTCCATGTCTCAGGTTGTCCCTTTGCCTTTAGAAGCAGATGCCTCTGAGAACTCAGCCAGGCGGCAAGCAGGAAGCTGCCTTCTTCGGTAGCTGTTTCACTTAGTATAGTATTGGGCAGGAGCTGTCGTGTGTCTGGCTAGTGCCACAGCACTTCAAATCCCAAAAAGGACACATGCATCTGGTTGTTGTACAGGAGAGGTCTGTGTTGGCAGGTGGAGTGTCTATTTCCCCCCTCTGTAGGGAAAGGAATGCTTACTCACAGCTCTTCTGTACAGTAAACGAATGACTTTTACAGAGCAGTCATAATAACAGTACATAATATTATACATGGCTTTTAAAGCCTGCATGCTAGATCCTTAGAGTTAGGCACAGTCTGAGTAAGGGGGGGAGGGCATGTATAAGCTGCACTTCCTCAAGAGTAACTCCAGGAAATGCCATTGATATGTTGACATTGTAATAAAACATCCGGGGCTGGACTGGGTCAGCTGAGTCAGGCTCACAGAGCTTGGGCTGTGGGGCTATATGATTGCAGTGTCGACACTGGGGCCTGGGCTGGAGCCTGGGCTCTGGGACCCTGGAAGTGGGGTGGTTCCCAGAGTTTGGGCTCCAGCCAGAGCCTGAATGTTTACAATGCAATTTTATACCTGAATCCTGTGAGTTTTATGGGTGTTTTATTACAGCGTCGACATACCCTGTGATGCAGGCACCCTGTGAGCACATGCTCCTCAGCTTCCACCTCAGTCTGAGAGGCAGAAATTTACTGCTGCCCAATGCCAGCAATAAATTGCTAGTGGACTTTGCCATGCTGGCTCAGCTTCCCTGGCCCGGGAGGGAAGGAGATGGATCCAGGACTCTGACCACTCCACACCCTGACCTACTCGAGGGAAGGCGGAAGCAAGCAAATAGCACTGCTTACCCCTCCCTGCCCTGACTCAAGGTTCAGGGAAAAGATGGGGAGGTTCTTATTCCTCCTCATTCCCTTGCACAGACATGTAGTCTGAGTCACAATTTAGCCTCGTAATTTTATTCATAGAGCCTACTCCCCCCAGCTAGACAAGGCTGGGCACCCTCAACTCCCTGATTGAAGCCAGTTGGAACTGAGAGCGCTGACCATCTTTCAGGAACCTTTCACAGGACGGGGTCCCTTCATCCCTGAGGAACCATCAGAGCTGTGCATGCCCCCACACACTACTTTCTGCCCCATATGCAGCAACTCATCATGCGCTAATAATTTGTATGGTTAAACTGAGCCTAGTGCGTGTGTTGCACTGAGAAAAGACGACACGCCGAGTCTGACATTTCAGAAGTCAACTGGCTCAGCGTTAACGGGTGAGCGCAAAAACCTGAACCGTTGTGTTTAAAGCACCATAGTTGTATTTATTTTATTAAATCCTTGCTTAACTCAAAAATGGCTGCATGGGATTTTGTCCATTTTACACACACATAAGAGATAAACATCCCTCTGGGGATGAAACTCACAAGGTTACATTTTAAGAGAACCCTTAACCAGCCTTCGACTGGTGATGCAACTAAATGTGGTGGCAAACACTGGAAGGTGCAAGCAAGTAGATAGACGACTGGGAAAACGGCATTTTGCCCCTTCTGCTTCCCCCCTCCCATCACTTTCATTCAGTAGAGGTTGGATTGAAGCTTCTAAATAGGGGGCCTTATGAGTAACATCTCCAAAGTGAATGTTGGAGAAATGTGGGGGTGGGGCTTGCATAAAAAATCTATTCAGCCATTTTTTTTAGTAAATGTGGTGAAATAATTTGAGCAGAGGCACTGATCCCCTCCCTCCATTCAGAAGGGAGATGATCCGTGTCTGGATGGTCCCCTTCATCTGTAGATCAGAGGAGACAATCTATGCCCAAATTTAGATTAAGATTAAAAGGCTGGAAAAAAGTGAGAGAAAGAGAGAGAGAGAGAGAGTGTAAAGCCCTGGCCTCTGGATGCTACCACAATACAAATAAATATAATTTAATTCATATTCTAATCTTTAAGGTTGACATCTCAATTTACTGTAGAAAAAAGTTTCTAAGCAAAAACCCAAACAACTTTATTTTTTTCTTTTAATTTCTTCTATTTTAATGCTCGTGACAATGAAGAACTAAGACAAGTGACTGGGGCTAGCTCTAAAGTAGTACAACAGGATAGTGGTAGCGTCTTTTGTGACAGAGAGAAAACAGGACTCTTGTAGTAAATGAAAAGGGATTTCTTGATTCAGACTACTAGACACTGTTGGGACCTTTCGGCTCTCTCTCTTTCTAGTTCCCAAACTAAACACATCCTAAGCACCCAAATGTCACCACATAGAGGTCCGTATTCCATCACATGCTATGGGCCCTTTATTTCACGTGCTAAAGTTATTCTAAATGATGCTAGGACTGAACTGGCCCCCAGTAATCCCCCTGTCTCTCTCCATCTGCACTGAGTAGAACTCTAGCTCAACTGAGGATGTAGCTGTCTGACTATTTCTACATTGCTGCTAGTGTAGACAGACTCCTCTTAGCGGGGCTCGAGCTAGCACACAAAAAATAGCTGTGTGTGGATATTGCTGTACCACCAGAGGCTCAGGCTAGCTACCCAAGCTCAGACCCATGGGATTGTGTGGGTCCAAGGTGGGGTGGCGCCAGAGCCTCCTCCAATGCAGCAGTGTCCACACTGTTATTTTTAGTATGCTAGCTCACGCCCTGCTAGCCTGGCTCACTCCCAGCTGCAGTGTAGACATACCCACAAAATCCTGGCCTTGATTAAGCAATCATGGATTGCTGACTGCATTAGTTATAGCTCGAGCTTCCCCACACAGCCCTGCTAATGAACCTCCATTTTGGCCTGAAACTCAAACACCCCTGCAAATTCAGTCCTCTGCCTATCCTAAGCAAAGCCTGCTATGCATAATGAATTGTTTTGTGGTGGTGGTTTTTTTAAATTATATGCCTATCTAGACCCCAGCAGAAATGATTACATTTAAGGTACTTTTAGCTTTTAACAGAATAAACCCAGATCTCTGGTGGTGAGGTGTTAACAAATTAATTCACTGCTCCTACTGGTCCAGACTTTATTGTAAATCCTAGAGGAGGCTGCTTGTTGCTTTGCTGGTTTTAGAATGGAAGTTGGTAATGGCCAACTTCAGCGAAGAGACAAGCAAGAAGAATGCAAGGAGAATTTAAGAGAGATTTCAGCTCTACAATATAACATTCTGGCAGACTGTACCCCTATGTCCATCCTTCTTACAAGCCTGATAAATTTTGTATAAAGCATACCTTGTGAGGTATCATTTGAAAATTCATAATCTGCTGAACATTATTGCCCTGGTAAAATATGTGTGGCAACATTGCACGTAAAATTATAAGATTCTGCTATATAACATTGCTGTGACATGTTCCAAAGTTAGAAAAACAGGCCCATACTAAGTCTTCAGAGACAAAGACACACTTACACCCCAGCCAGGTATCAGCATAATTGAAAGGACTATCATGAACTATCACGTAGTTATGCGGCTATTCTGTGGTAAGAAGAAGGGTGTGAGTGAGAACTTTACATATTGGCAATGGAACAGCTGAGGGTTTTCCATGTAAACAGACAGACTGTTGCCTGAACCCCAACTGGAGCAAAAGGGTATAAGAATGAGAAACAGGGGCTCCCAAATTACCTGTCCCCCTCATCTCTACTCATGAGATCAACAACGTTTGACAGACAAAGGAAGAATCATTGAACTGGCGGGGTGGTCGTGGCTGAAGCAGTCCAGCCAGACTGCTGTAAGGTTATGCTGAGAAAAACCCTTTTGCTTTTAAGTTCACTTAACTTGTAAAATTAGGTATTTGTTTGTGTTTTACCTTTTATTTTCTTTGTAACCAATTCAGACTTTTATGCCTCATTATTTGCAATCACTTAAAATCTATCTTTCTGTAGTTAATAAACTTGTTTTATTGTTTTATCTAAACCAGTGTGTTTGGATTGAAATGTTTGGGAACCTCCACTTGAGCTAATGAGGTTTGTGCACATCAGTTTCCATTAATGAAATGACGGACTTTCTATGAACTTTTATTGTCCAGAAGGAGAGAGCTGGGCAGTACAAGACACTACATTTCTGGGGACAAGTCTGGGACTGGGAGTTTTCTGGTGTCGCCCTGTATGCAATTCATGAGTGATTGGCCAGGGCATTCATGTAAATCAAATGAGAGTGATTTTGCATGCTAGAAGCTGTGTGTGAACTGGCCAGGAGTGGTTGTTCTCACAGCAAAGCAGTGTAAAAGGCATGCCATGCTGGGGAATTGGGAGGACACAGTTGTTCAGCAGTCCAGATTGTATCCTGGGTAATGTCACAATCGTATGTCCTCCTGAAAGCTCATCTCTTCTGCATTGCCTTTAGCAGGAGAATCAATGACATTTGCCATCTTAATTCTTCATCTTCCTTTTTGTATTTTTCTGTATTTTAAAAAGTAACAATCATCAAGACATCGTATGTGTTTAAACTGAATAGTCATGTGATTATACTGCTGAAACACTTGCCCTCCCATAAACCACACCTTCTCTCTTGTTTGTCCTCTTCACTCGACATGCCATATCTTAAATGTAGATTGCAAGCCCTCTGGAACAGGGACTGTGTTTTTCTGTCTTCTATGAAACACCTAGCATATTTGGGGGGGCTATAAAATCATAGATTCTAAGGCCAGAAGGAACCATTGTGATCATGTAATCTCACCTGCATAGCCCAGACTATAGTGTTTCCCTGAAATAATTCCTCTTTGAACTAGCGTATATCTTTTGGAGAAACATCCTAGCTTGATTTTAATTGCCAGTGATGGAGAATCCACCCTAATGCTTGGTAAACTGTTCCAATGGTTAATTACTCTCATGGTTAAAAATGTATGCCTTATTTCTAGTGTAAATTTTCTAGTTTCAACTTCTAGCCATTGGATCTTGTTATACTTTGCTGCTACACTGAAGAGCCCTCTATTATCACATTTCTGTTCCATATTTAGGTACTTGTAGACTGTAATAATGTCACCCCTTAACCTTTTCTTTGAGCTCCCTGAGTCTTTCACTATAAGGCATGTTTTTCAATCTTTTAATCATTCTTCTGGCTCTTTTCTGAGCCCTCTCCAATTTATCAACATCCTTCTTGAATTGTGGACACCAGATTGGACATAGTATTCCAGCAGCAGTCGTACAAGTGCCAAATACTGATATAATATAACCTGTCTACTCCTACTGGATATTCCCATTTATACATTCAAGAATTGTGTTAGCCCATATGGCCACAGAGTTGCACTGGAAACTCTTATTCAGCCGATTATCCATTATGACCCCCAAGTCTTTCTCAGGATAGAGTCTCCCATCTTGTAAGTCTGTCTTGCATTCTTTGTTCCTAAATGTATGACTTTATATATTTGATGTATTGAAACAATCAGCTGGAGTACTGTGTCCAGTTTTGGTCACCAATGTATAGAAAGGATGTCGAGAAACCGGAAAGGATTCAAATGCAAGCAACAAAAGATGATCAAAGGGATGGAATGCAAGCCATATGAGCAAAGGCTGAAGGAACTGGGTATGTTTAATATGGAAAAGAGGAGATTAAGGGGGGACGTGATATCGGTCTTCAAATACTTGAAAGGCTTTCATAAAAAAGATGGAGCAAAGTTGTTCTCTCTTGCCACAGAGGGCAGGAGAAGAGGCAATGGGTTCAAACTACAGCATAGCAGATTTAGATTAAATCTCAGGAAAAACTTCCTAGCAGGAGGACAATGGAACAGACTGCCTAGGAAGGTTGTGGAAGCTTCTTCACTGGAGGTTTTCAAAAGAAGACTGGATAGCTATCTGTCTTGGCTGGTTTACACCACTGGTCTTCAACCTGTGGTCCATGGAATCCAGGGGGTCCACAGACTATGTCAAAGGGGTCTGAGAAAGGTTATCATTACCATAGAACAGTGGTTTTCAACCTGTGGTCTGTGGATGCCTGGGGATCAACAGACTATGTCTAAGTCAGATTTCCAAAGCAGTCTGCACTTCTGCTCGAAATTTTTTAGAGTTGCGCAAATGAAAAAAAGTTGAAACCACCAGTTTCGACACAACAAATTCTGCATGTTGGCAGGGGGTTAGACGACATGACCCTTGTGCTCCCTTCTAACCCTTTGGTTCTATGACATCCTGTGGGCTTGCACCCAGCTCACCAAGTGATCCAGCTCATTCTGTGTTAGTGATCTGTCCATTCCATTACTTACCAAAAACCATCATTGTCAATGAGTGCTTGTGATAAACATGAAGGCTGGATTGGTCAGACTTTACTCACATGGATGGAGTTTACTCAGATAAACAGTTCCACTGAAATATCTGAGATGGGCGGAGGAGTAGGGTGATACTTAGCAACCGGAGAATCTGTTCCTAGGCCTTTGCATTCAGATTCTGCTGAAAGTCAAGCCCGGTAGCTAGGTGTTAATCTTTGTGTTGCACAGGGCTGGTGGGTTGGTTTTAATTGTGCAGGGAATGAATGGACTGGTTTTGTGATTAACGCAAGAAGAGGGAATCAGGAAATCTGGGTTCTGCTTTCAGCTTTGCTCAGGCTTCCTTTGTGACCTCAGTCAGGTCAGTTAATCCCCAGGGATGTTATAATTATATCTAAGTCATGGGAGGTGGATATGACATGGTTGTCCCATGATTCAGTTATAACATGAATACAATATACAGAGTAGACAGCATATCAACTTCTGTATCAGGAACCAGAATAAAACCCTGCACAATGTCGAGGGATTCCCAGTCTGTGGGCGCCACAGTATTTGCTTGGCTGCCCCTGGAGAGCTGGATAGTAACGAGATGCTGTCTCCTCCTCATTTTCTCTAGCCGTTAAACTGCATTAAAAGATGTTAATATACATTATATACTTACTTCCCCATTGAAAGAATTGCGGTAGATGCCACAGGAACATTATGGTATTACAAAAGGGAGAAGAGATGGTTCATGTGATCATGAACGAGAGCGCAGCTATCCCTATTAATTTCCCTATTAAGATGTCTAGCCTCTGAAAAAGTTTGAGAACTCCTACGTTACGGTTTTAATCTGATTCCAGGGACACAGTTAGGCACTGATTACACCACCACTTTTGACCACATTGTTACTGACTGTGGAAACAACCATGTTATCATTGGAGCACCGGATTTGAATATTGTACATGGAGCCTAGATTTCTCTGAGTGAAGTCTTGGCCCTATTTAAGTCAATGAAAGTTTTGACACTGACTTCAATGGAACCAAGATTTCACCCACTGAGCTTTAAGGTGTTTCTCCACACAAAATTGTCCTACTTTATATTGCTATGAAGGTGCTTATGCCAGTATACCTATTATATTATATTATTATGATATAGCTACATCACACTAGCAGAGTTTGTACCAGTTTAACTATAATTGTAAAAATCACACCCTTAATCAAAATAGTTATACCAGTACAAAATTCTGGGGAGACCTTAGTTTTTACATTACTTAAATACAGATAATAATACCTAATTCACAAGTGTGTTGTTAGAGGTATTTTGTATGTATGTTTTTAAAGCCCTATGAGAGAAATACAAAGTATCATTATCTTTTTGTACCACTAAGGAACTGCAAAACCATGAGAGGATTCCCCTCATTTGTTATTTTGACCCCATAAAAGATAGCGTTACAAAACCTTTGAAAAATAAAACCACAAATATAAAGCAAAATAACCACAAACAAATCTAGAAGTTCTGCATAACCCTCCTAAGAACCCAGAATGTCTGATCTTAAAGGGAGTTGTCTAGTAAACATTTGATTTTTTAATGTCAAAAATAAAGTAATAGCCTGAAAATTGCTTCTCCTATTTGTGCGTTCCCCCCACCCAAAGCCATCTGCGTAACACAGTAGAAAAAACAAAGCTCATTCCAACCAGCCTCATTAATGAACCTGCAAAAGTGACTGTGTCTTGAAATGGCTGTGATGCACGCGCCATTGAAACGTGTAAGAACAAAACCAAAAGTTATACTCACTTTCACTGTTTCACCTGGGTATAGAAGGTTGATGTTTAGAACTGTATGGCTGGAGACTTCTAGCATAGTGTTTTAAATCTTATGAGCTTTGTACTACATCCACTGCCACGTTCCTAATACAAAGCTAGGGCCACATTCTGACCTCCCTTGCTCACAGTAATTAATACCGTACTACACAAATAGTCCCCCTGTTTCCGATGGAATTATTCATTACCTCTATGAGTGGTAGAATCTGGCCCCTTATGTCATGGGAAAACACGAGAGCTTTATAAACGTTGTCTTCCTTTTTGCTGTTGTTCCAAGTGGTATCTCCCCCCAGACTGACTTTTTGAAGCAAATTGACAATCGTCTCTTACGCCTGCCTAGGTTCCTATTTATATTAAACATGAGGCTATCCCATCCAACAAAGTCTGACCTAGCTTATCCCTTTGGGCACAGTCTTGAGCAAGTGCATCACCCCAGGAATAATCCTGGGAGAGACACTGTCTGAGCCACCTCTGTGCAACAGAATCCCCTCTTTGCTTCCTCCTTGCTTCAGAAATGGGGAAGTTGTTAATTTGCTGTTAGCAAGTTAACACACACACACCCTCTTGCACCAGCTCAGCTGTGCTGGTCAAAGCTTGCATCCACTTATTCTTGTATGCATAAATTCACGGTCCAGTTAGCAAGCACAGATGCAATTCTTACTTCTCATGCCTCTGCTGCACAGGGGTGTGATAAAAGTCACAAATCTAGCCTTATGAAACTATATATTGTCTCTAGCTATAGCTAATCTAACATTTTAGATCTCCACCCATCACTGTGGTGTCTGTGCACCTTTCAAATCTTGCTCCACACTTTCCCAAAATTCAGAGTTGTTTGGATCACAGACCTGGTCTACATTACAGAGCTGGGTCGACATAAAGCAGCTTACGTCGACCTAATTGTGTAGGTGTCTACACTATAATGTTCTTCCCGCTGCAGTAACTCACCCTCTGCGCCAATCTAATAAATCCACCTCGGTGAGAGGCGTAGTGCATAAGTCAACATAGCTGGGGCAGCACTGTGTCAGTGCAGACACTGCACTGCTTACATTGACTTTAATGGCCACCAGGAGGTGTCCCACAGTGCTCCACTGTGACCACTCTGGCCACTTTTGTGAACTCAATTGTCTAGTGGCCAAGTTTACAGGGGCACACCCATCCCTTTTTAAAGCCCTGGGAATTTTTGAAACTCCAGTTCCTATTTAATGGCATGAAGAGCTAACATAGCAACTACTCAGTTGACCATGGCAACTCCACGCAGCAAATACGCTCCTGCCTTGAGTACACCGGAGATGGTGGATGTCCTGGATCTGTGGGGCGAGGAGGCTGTGCAGGCACAGCTCTGATCCAGCCATAGCAATTTCAACATCTATGGCCAGATCGCTCAGAGCAGGGACATGCAGCAGTGCCACTTGAAAAATCAAGGAGCTGAGGCAGGTGTACCAGAAGGCAAGGGAGGCAAACAATCACTCTGGTGCGGAGCTGCATGCCATCCTCGGCGGTGACCCCACCTCCACCACCAAGAGCCCCGTGGATGCTTCAGGGGAGCTGGAGTTAAAGGGCACCGCAATGAACCCTGAGGTAGAGGTGTTGGATGAGGAAAAGGAAAGGAGCATTGGGGACAGGCAACTAGGGATCTCGTGGCGTGGTGAGCCAGGACCTGTTTTTGACTCCTGAGCAGTCAAGTCACTTCCAGTCATCCAGCACTGGCAAGCCTGATGCAGGGGAGGGGACCTCTGGTAAGTGTTCAGTTTCCTTCAATACTGCAGGGACACATCTTTTCATATGCTTTTTTTTTTTTTTAAATCAAGATAGAAGAAGTAGTGAAATAACCAGTGGTGGTGGAGTTGCTATCTGCTTCTCATTCCCCTGTTCAGCTAGGCAGAAGAGGCCCTGCAGAATAGTTTGTTTATGTACACCGGGATGTCCTGTGACTCCTTCTTTCTAGGAAATTTTCCTGGAGGTACTCTGCTGAAGGCTTCTGGGGAGGACTGTCTTATTTCTTCCCCCGTGGTAGGACATTTTCCCACGCCACTCAGCAATTACTTCAGCAGGCACCACTGCAGCACATAGGCTAGCAGTGGATGTACCTGGTCTGCAACTGAACGCGTGCAGGAGCTGTTCTCTTTCAGCCTCAGTTACCCTCATGAGTGAGATATCAGCTAAAACCACCACCATCGGTGGAGAATGGTGCCAGTATTCCGTTCAATGGCCCTATGTGCTTGTGCTGCTGCCCGAATTCTACCCCTCCTTATTGTGCTGACTCCCCCTCGTCCCCAGGCAGGACTCACCATGGTTGGGGCTGCCACCATGCTCTATGAATCCCAAGGGGAAGTGAGAATGTTGTGCTTGTAACTTGTGTGGATCAAGGGGAGTGAATCACTCACAATAGTACCTCTGTCCATTGTTTCTTTAGCAGCTGCAGATGTAGCCTTGAGGGTCTCTCCATCCACACGGGCGGAGCAGCTTGGCCAGATAAGGAAGAGAAAGAAGAGGACAAGGCAAGACAAGTTGCAGGATGTCCTGCAAGCCTCTGGTGCTTCAGATTGTGAGCAGAGGGCTTGGAGGAGGATGATCAATGACAAAATGCAGAGGGATGGAGAAGACAGGAGAAATGAGCAGCAAGAAATGATAGCGCTGCTTAGGGAGCACACAGATGCTGCGGTCGCTGATTGAACTTCAGGCCGAACACATCCGTGCTCGCCTCCCCCCTGCGGTCCATAGAGAACTGCATGCCAGGACCTCCCCACACTCCCCTCCACACATTCCATGTGTCTTCCATGGCACCAGGCATTCTGCCCCATGAGAGAGTACACACAATGACAGCTGCACATACACCCAGCTGTGAGAGACTATGTTGGCGTGTGTGTTTGTGAATTCCCTGTTCCTTCTTCTTTAAAGATACTTTTACCTGTATGCATGAAGTTTATTTTAGTTTTAAATACGCATGTGGGGTATGGAATAAGTCTATTTTTGAAAATGTAATTCGTCTTTATTAGTCTCCAATACATAGTGGTTGTGGCCAACGTTCAAAGACAACAGCAACACAATTGCATTTGCATTGTTATAGTAGGGCACACACATCCCTCGTTACAAGGTTCATAGCACAATACACCACAGCAACACACATTAATGTGGCTCTTTGCTAAAAGGGTCCTGCAAAGCCTTCCTGAGCTGACTAGCCCCCTCCGTTGAGCCCTTCTTGCAGCCCTGGTATCTGGCTGCTCAAAATCAGCAGACAGCTGATCCACCACCATGCTCCACCCCTGTGGAAACTTCTCCCCCTTGGCCTCACCGATATTATGAAGTACGTATCACACAGCCATAACCATGGGGATGTTTTCTTCACTGAGGTCTAATCTCATGAGAAAACAGCGCCAGCAGCCCTTCAAACAGCCACAGGCACATTCAACTAGCATTCTGCACCTGCTGAGCCTGTTGCTGAAGCTCTCCTTGCTGCTGTCAAGGTGGCCGGTTTACAGCTCCATGAGCCACGGGAGCAAGGGGTAGGCTTAGTCTCCCATGATCACTACTGGCATTTCCACATCTCCAATAGTAATCCTCTGGTCTGGAAAAAAAAGGCTCTGCTTGCAGCTTTCTGTATCTGCCTGTGTCCCTAAAGATGCATGCGTCATGCAGCTTCCCTGACCAGTTTGCGCTGATGTCAGTGAAATGACCCCATTGATCCACCAGCACTTGCAATACCATAGAAAAGTAGCCCTTTCTGTTGCACTCCGGTGCAAGGTGGTCTGATGCCAAAACAGGGATATGTGTGCCATCTATTGCCCCACCACAGTTCAGGAACCCCATTACTGCAAAACCATCCACTATTTCCCACACATTACCCAGAGTCACAGTCCTTTTAGCAGGACACAATTGATGGCTCTGCACACATGCATCACAGCAACCCCCACGGTGGATTTCCCAACTCCAAATTGATTCCCAGCTGATTAGTAGCAACCTGGCATTACCAGCTTCCACACAGCGATCACCATTTGTTTCTCCACTGTCAGTGCCACTCTCACTTTGGTGTCGCTGCGCTGGAGGGCTGGGGCGAGCTCGGCACACAATCCCACGAAGATGGCTTTGCATATCCAAAAGTTCTGCAGTCACTGCTTGTCATCCCAAACCTGCATACCAATGTGATCCCACCACTCAGGGCTTGTTTCTCAGGCTCAGAGCCGGCGCTCCACCATCTGCAGCTACTCCGTGAATGCCGACAGCAATCTCGAATTGTTTCTTTCCATGGCACACAGCAAGGCAGCCACCAAGGCATCATCATCAGACTCGCAGTTCATGAAATACTGCAGGATCAGATGCACGTTATGTTCATAATGCTCAGCACAATACTGAAGAGCAGTGCTGGGTGCATGATTCTCACGGAGATGGTGGGCACACTGGCCAGTGAGCCTTGAAAAGTGGCGCAGAACCTAACAGAATGGTCCCTGGAATCATGGGATGGAGAAAACTGCATCACAGGACACTGAACCCATGTTCCCAGCCACTCCTGCATGACTCGTTTGCGCCCATGAGGCATTGCAAACCCTTCTCCTGTGCTAGATGGTGGCCACAGTGATCTCTGCGTCGATGCATGCACTGCTACTGTGGATAAGCCCCAGTGGACATGCAACAGCAGTTTAATTACTGCAACGGCTGTATGTCGATGTAATTTAAATCGACTTAATTTTGTAGTGTAGACAAAGCTTAAGATTGTGGGTCAATCCATTATACCAGGAGTGCCAGTTCCAAACACTTAGTTTTGGTTTCAGCCCTTTCTAATGCACAGGAATGGGGCTAATTTTGTTCCACAGAAGGTGAATATTCATAATTTTTTCATGTCCCCCACAAAGTTTACTTTTATTTGTTTCTTTAGGTTGGGACTATTCATACTCCTGTCTAGGGGCCATTTGAGTAGCCGTTTGGCTTTTTACTCAGTTTGATGACATCTTCATATAAAGAGAGGCAGTCAGAAGGGAATAGATACAATGGTCTGGGGAAGAAAAGCAACTAACCTGCATACTATCATTAAACAACAAGACATGACAGGCAGTGAATGTCTCAGTCATCACTGCAACGCCTTTGGTTTTGTTGTGCGTCAGAAAGATGAAGGACACATGATATCAGCTTTCTGTGCAGGACAATAATCCTTATTAGCGATATAGGATGACACTAAATATTTACAAATTAAGGGGAAAAGAGTCAGACATTTGTATCTCATGTGGATTATTGACATGGGTTTGACATTGCTATCAGCTAAACCCAATGCTTCATTTTGTCCAAAGTTCTAAAACCATTTTATAATTATCAAGTTAATAAAGTTTAGATTACAGGCCTCTCTCTTGTGAACAGAGATTGGCTTTCAAGTTGGCATGGGGCAAAGCAATGTTATTCCTGCTGAAAGTTTTTCTAGGGAGGGGAAGGGTTAGTGGTCTTCAACTGCTGAAATGGGACAACATGTGCCAGCCAAATCTGGATTGTATTTATTTCCATTTGCAATCACCTGGTGTCAGAGGCCCTGTGAATTTATCTGATTTGAGTCTGATGCATTCAAATGTAGCTTTCAACTTGTTTCTTCATGCTGTGCATGTCCAGAGTGTTTTGCAGTAATACCATAAGCCCCTACAAGTGCACAGATTGATAGGAAGGAGCAGAGTAAGATATTGTCCCTTGTGTACCACGTAGCTTGGAGGAAGGTGCTGAATTTGAATCGCTGAATACCCACTGACCAAGAATCAGAATGAGAGCTGTTTTTCTTTTCTTCTTCTTTCCTTTTTTTTTTAATTTATTTTTTATTTACGAATTCTCCTTTAACTAAAGGATGCTATCAAGTGATTTTAGCATTGGTGTGAGACTCCTCTCGTGTAATAATTTTAGAGTGCTAAATAAGATTAACACTGCGTCAGTTACAGTATACATACCTCATACATAGCCAGCAACCTTCTACCACTAAAATGCTTGCTTGTTTGTTTGCTTTATGCAATTCAAGAATCTAAATATATATCAATGTCTCTATATAGTCTGGTTAATGGATTTCCACTGAAATTATTTTTTTTAAAGGCTTAGACTCTCTACCAGCATCCAGATTAATGCTATCATTTTAAAAACTTAGGGCCAAATTCAACCCATCAGCTCTGTCTATGTTGGCCAGGGAAATTATGTTAATGCCTTTCAAGGGAACTACACATATAAATACTCTTCTTGCCAGAGAAGTGATAACAGTTTCCCCTGGCTACTGTAGAAAGGGCCCACATCTGCTTTAAAACTCCTCTGTATAATAGTTTTATAAACCTTTATAAAGAGCAGTTAGGCCCTGTCAGTATTCTCATCTTTAGCATCATCTAACCAGGACTATGTTGAAGCCCTGCTCACTGAAGAAGTAAGTGATAGCATGTTTTCCCTGGCCACTGAAGGCCAGGCCTGAGATATGCGTCACAAATTTCAGCCAAAGAGCCAATATTGGGGGATTTGGCTTCCCAGACAGAAGTTTCCATAGTTGTATCTTCATTAATGATCTGGAGGATGGGGTAGATTGCACCCTCAACAAGTTTGCAGATGACACGAAGCTAGGGGGAGTGTTAGATACCCTGGAAGGTAGGGATAGGTTACAGAGTGACCTGGACTAATTGGAGGATTGGGCCAAAAGAAATCTGATGAGGTTCAACAAGGACAAGTGCAGAGTTCTCCACTTTGGACAGAAGAATCCCATGCACAGCTACAGACTGGGGACCGACGAGCTAGGCAGCAGTTCTGCAGAAAAGGACCTGGGAGTTACAGTGGATAAGTAGCTGGATATGAGTCAGCAGTGTGCCCTGGTTGCCAAGAAGGCTAATAGCATATTGGGCTGCATTAGGAGGAGCATTGCCAGCAGGTCACGGGACGTGATTATTCCCCTCTATTCAGCATTGGTGAGGCCGCATTTGGAGTATTGTGTCCAGTTTTGGGCCCCCCACTACAAAAATGATGTGGAGAAGTTGGAGAGAGTACAGCGGAGGGCAACAAAAATGATTAGGAGACTGGAGCACAAGACTTATGAGGAGAGACTGAGGGAACTAGGCTTGTTTAGTCTGCAAAAGAAAGAATGAGGGGGGATTTGATAGCAGCCTTTAACTACCTGAAGGGGGTTCCAGGGAGGATGGAGCTAGGCTGTTCTCAGTGGTAGTAGATGACAGAACAAGGAGCAACGGTCTCAAGTTGCAGTGGGGGAGGTCTAAGTTGGATATTAGGAAAAAGTTTTTCACTAGGAGGGTGGTGAAGCACTGGAATGGGTTACCTAGGGAGGTGGTGGAATCTCCATCTTTAGAGGTTTTTAAGCTGTGGCTTGACAAAGCCCTGGCTGGGATGATTTAGTTGGGGTTGGTCCTGCTTTGAGCAGGGGGTTGCACTAGATGACCTCCTGAGGTCCCTTCCAACTCTAAGAATCTATGATTCTATGATTCGTGTACCTCCTCTGACTAGCAGTTACTCCTGAGTTAAACCAGGATAAGGGAGAGGCAAAGCAGGTCTACATTTTTAAGGAATAAAGAATAAACATTTCCACCAAAGTGAAACAAAAGGTGACCCTGTTCACGCAGTGAGACCGGTGAGGGTGCCTCCTGTGTTCATATGGTTCCCAATACAGCATCAGGGGCTGTGTTTGTCTTCTTCAATTGTGGCTGTGGGAAAACAATTTTGTTAAAATGGGCAAACCAATTATTAGGTTCCCGAGTGCAACTGCAACATTTCTATGAATAAATGGGATGTGAGATTTATCCCTGACAAAGGGAGACATTTAGGTATGAGCCCCTTGTTAAAATACTGGCAGCGCATCACTGATTTTTCCCCCTCTCTTAATTCGAATGTGGAAAGGTTCAGCCCACTCTGTGCACTGAATTTTCTCTCCTTGATCTTTTTTGCTTTTCCTTTTTGTTTCTATCACAATTAGCCAAATATTATCATGAGAGCACAGGTGAACAGGTCTCATGCATATGCATTTTGCTAAGGGTCAGAACTCAGCACTGACCAGTGCAAGGTTTTAGAAAGACACACCGCAGCGTCTGAGGGGGAAAAATCTTAGCACAAGGAAAAGAAAGCACAGCGAGAACTCCCCAGAATGGGCCTGCTGTCACTTGCACCTACCACTCCCTAAACAGGAAACCTCTTAAAAAGCTTCTGCTGATTCTGGCTCTTTGAGGCTCCAAAACTGGGGGAAGCTTGTAGAAGTGTTGCTGCATCTCCACTAACGGTTGCAGGCAGACCCATCACTTAAAACAAGAGATAGTATTGTGCTGGATTTGCATCAAAGCTACTGTTACCTCTTCTTTACAACTAACATTTCACTGACTGACTTCTGCACGTCCAGCCAAAAACTGTGTTCAACCCGAGGATAGCCGTGTCCAGAAAACACATATGGCTCCATATACTTCGAACTGATCCTATCACATTTGACAACTTCATACTAACCCACTAGGCCTATTTCCTATTACTGACCTCAGGTGTTATTTATTTGTGGCCTGTACATTTTTATCATGTTACTCTAGAGTTGTTAAACCTCCCTTAGATCCTTAAACACTAGTAAATATCTAGTCCAATTCAGAACTGGAGCACACTGAATATTCCACTTAAAAGAAAAAAATGTGCTGGCTAATGTCATTTTTATTATAGCTGTTTAGCATGCACAGGAAGGATAATGACCTTGATTTTCACTTCCATCAAAGCATATGAGTACTTAACACAAGAGGAATATTTATTAAAAGGCTAAAAGATAGAAGAGGAAACTACCAACTTCAGGATGATTCCAGCTTCTCTTTGTGTCTGCTGTCCCAATTTTCCAAGCCATCCTATCACAACTCCTGAAATGCGGTGAGCTTTTTTTCATTCTGAGGCCCTTATAGGCCTTATCTAGGTGATTTCATTCCTTACAATTTCCCAACAGTGAGAGCGCTAGGGTAGAGGAGGCACCACTAGGTTGGATAGACCAGCCCTGAGTAGGATTAGATGACCCCCCCATTTATAATACTGATGACTGCCTGGAATCTTGTCTATGCTGACATCCCACTGCTGCTATCACTGCCGGAGCTGCAACAGTGGAAGCCAAGTGGGAAATGTTATGCTAGCAGGGGCAGTTTTGTTAATGGCATCAGCATGACGATTTTAATCAGCATGACTCTCAGCCACCGTTTACTTCCAGCACTGATATTTTTGAGTGTTAGTACATTTCACCTTTACTCCCTGCAGCAAAAAAAAGGTTGAAAATGAGTATCCATATTGCAGCAATGGTGCACCTTCCCAGACGCCAAGTCACTGGAGTAGGCAGGCCTAGGGCCATTGCATCACACAGAGCTGCTGAACATATCCTAGCCCTCTCTAAACTAACCCTTGCAGTTAGAGCAGCTTCAGCATTGGTAGCAGTCACTACACCATGGGCACTAATTTTTCCAGCATAGGCAAGCCCATGAAGGAAGAGTGCAACTTTCAGGTCTTCAAAAAGTAGGTTTTCGTGGTTCGTTTACAGAAAGCCCAACACATAATGCATTATCTCATTCAAAGGTAATAGTGGATACACACGAGGATGAAAGATTAAATCCTGCAAATTCTAAACAATTGGCAGGAGGCAGAACCATGGCAAATTACCCCTCTGCAAAAGGAAATGAAAAAAGAATATTTGTGTATTTTTTTAACCACATGTAAGATTTAAAGGCATTCATGGGGAGGTTTAAACAAGAGCAACATACATCAGCCTTTGGAATGTTTTGCTGGTTGAGAAGTTTTTTTTTTTAAACAATGGCCATCTCGCTCTTTTCTTGTACAGTATTACAGGGCTAAGTACCTGGAATGCTAATGCCTGTTTCTGTATCAGCAATAAGAGAGGAAGAAAACGGAGAGCACATGGAGCTCTGTGCAGGGGAGGAAAAAGAATAAAACGCTTGAAGAAAATTGCCTTCTCCCCCCAAAGAAAAAGATTAATTTAAATACCTAGGTGGTCTTGCTTGATTGGTTGGTTTTATGTCAGCGTTGACCCTACAGTAACCCCAGTCTTGCTGATCAAAGGGATTATACTACACACTCCAGGGTCAAGTTTGTTGTCCATAATACTTTGCCAGCTCTCTGTGCATTGCTTCACGTAGAGCTGCTCTTTGCTGCTTGTCTGAGGGCATTAGTACTCTTGTTGTCCTTTATTGACCTTCTTTTGGACTCAAAGAGAGGTCTAAGGTGTTGATTTACAGTCTGATCTCAACATACTTTGTTTTCTTTCCTGCGTCAAAGCCATGCAAGAGGGACAAGACTAGTGACAGTGCTATTCAGTGCGCAGAGCTCAGAGAAACGGTAAAGGCTCTGTGAATCCAAGTTATCATTACTGCACATGCACAGATTTGATGTCAGGTTGATCAAGCAGGCAATCTCTGAAAATCTCTTCTCCCTCACCAGCTCAAATGTTTAGTGCACCCAGCACACAGAGCTAAGAACTGATGCTATAAAAAGGCCCCTTACTACTAGAAGAGCTCATCAGTATAGTAGCAATTCAATTTTATAGCCCGAGGGGCCAGGTTTGGAGGGAGAAGGGGGTGTACACAGCTTTCATCATAGCATTTGTTATACATTACCCTTCTCTATGGACTACCTCCCTTTCCCAGGAGGGCATGTGTACTTTCATGGCATCACGGACGTGGCTAGCTGCATTCAGTTTTTCCTTCTCACATATATGAATAATGGCAAAGAAGACTTTCCCCTCACCTAAATAAAAGAATTATAGAATAAAGTACGTCATCAGAATTTAAAATCAGCCAAAGATAATGTACCTATGTATGTTCATGAACTGCCATTAGTATACTGGTGAAATGGTATTACCATAAATGGTGTGTTAAGGCCCTATCCATGCAGGTAAGCAGATAAAGACAGAAGCACCCCCATGTGGAGAGCTGCTGAATAATAGTGTGACTTGACTACAGTGGCACCACAGGCCACGGCTCTTGCAGAAATACGTTCATTGTCCAGCTGTGCTGCAATGCATTTTAAAGAGTCTGAATGGAGCATGCGTGTGTCTGTCCTATGGACCTGTCTGTCTAGGTCAGTGGTTTTCAAACTGTGAACCACAGGCCAGTGGTCCACAGAAAGCTGGCATGTCACCTGGTCTGATTCAAAACCACTTGAGTAAGGTTATCTTACCCAATGCCTTGAACAAAAAGGGACATGCTGTCATGATCCATGGGTCTATGAACCCAGGTCTGCAGGGTTCATGGGAGCTGCCATACACCAGCCATCTGCCTGACAGCCTGCTGACAGTTGCTTATCAGGCACCCAAGAAGTACAGCCCCAGTGTGCACCTCTGCCCTGAGGTCTGATTGGCAGAGTCCCAGAGCAGCTGATTGGCCCACTGGCTCTACTTAAGCCTGCAGCAGAAACAGGAAGCTGTCTGAACAATTGGATTTCTGCTCCTTGATTTCCTGGCATCTGACTTGTGGTTCTGATTGCTAGTTTGTCTCCTGTGCCTGACCCCTGATATCCTGAACAGCCAGCTTCTGACTCCTGTCTCATGGCTGTGGAGTCTGGCTCTGACTGTTAGGTCTGGCTGCCCATGACACACACTCGCTGGAACCAAAACTTTCCCTCTCTCTCGAGCTGCAAATCTATTATCTCCAAAGCAGAGTTGTGGCTAGCAAAATGAAACACTTACATGATTGCATTGCTGTGTTCTGCCTCAGAACAATGGGGGGAGGGATGGGACTAAGAATAACCAAAAGACCTGAAAACATTTGCTATAGTAGATATTTACTCCTTAGAACACTGCTCCCCACACTTTTTTGGTCCACGTCCCCCCTTACCCAGTCGGTGCGCACGCTCCCAGGAGCCGGGAGCTGGAGCTGTTGCCAGGGTCGTGATCAGGAGCAGGGCCGGGAGCTGGGGCCAGGGCTGGAGTTACAGCCTGGAGTTACTCCCGTGGCCGCAGCAGGAGCCGGGAGAGCAGCCAGGGCCAGGGCTGGAGCAGAGCTGGGCGCAGAGCGGGGCTGGGTGACACTTCCTCTCCACTCCCCGTTGGGGCTGGCCCAGGCTCTACTGTGCCTCCACTAACATTCCCCTACGCCCCCCTAGGGGGCTGCACCCCACAGTTTGGCAACCACTGCCTTAGAAGGTCAAGCAACTCACAGATGCTTGATCATTCCCCATTCACTTACCTTCTCACAAATACACCACCTCAGAGCCATCCCTGTCCCAACAGATCTGAATGCACATGCTTCAGAAGTCCATCAACAGCACGGCTGAGCTGGCCAAAAGGCTTGCTAGTAAGCAGCGTGAGACGCCAGCTTCTCTCTCCCTCCAGACACTTTCACAGTCCATGCAGACCCAGGGAAACAAAAGAACTGAGTGTGATCCCATAACTCATAAAGCTTTGCTGGAGTCTTACAGAGCAGACAATGCCAGTTCTAGTGACAAATATTTGTTCCAAATGTTTGGTGGGTGACTTTGCAATGATGGCTTTTGAATTGCTCATTATGGCCTGATCCAGTGCCTCTGGACTCAGTGAGTTTTTGGAGCAGGCCCCTATACCACCTTTTCTGTACGTTAGTGTCATTTTGCTCCATTGCACATCATGTTGTGTATAAAAAACACTGGCATTTGTAGATAGAGATCTCTCTCTCTCACACACACACACACACCCCAGACAGAACAGAAGACGAGGGAAAGAATAGGTTTTCATCTAACTAAAACTGTTTAGCTCTTTTTTTTTAACCAACCAAACATGGGGGTTACTGCTTTTTTTTCCTCTTACTATTATTCTTAGATATAATCTTCACTGGAAATAACCGTGGTTGTGCCATTGATTTGGTTCTGTATTATGCATACAGAACAGGGGTGGGGGTTTTTCCCCCCTGCTCATTTTTTACCTCAGAAATGTCAGGTCTGGTTTTCTGGAAAACTTGTTCAAAGTCTCAGCAATGTGGATTTTGAACCTTTCCAGACCTTCATTGAAGGTACCGAATCTCAGCGGTAACCAGGACACTCACCATACCCCAACCCAGTGTCTGCACTGTCTGCCCAGAACCTGTCTCTTGGCAAGGAGCCTGCGTGACTGGCTATGCTATGTGATTGGTTGGAAGAGTCAACAGACTATCTTCTAAGCCCAGCAGTTCAGTAGTTGCTTAAAGCATTTGCCCATGGTAAAAAGAGCTCCTGTTTTAGCCCCAGCCTTGGCTCACTCCAAGTAACCTGGCTTTATTTCTCAGCTCTGATTCCTGACTTTGGCTCTGGCATTTACTTCTGAGTCTGGTTCTAGCTCCTGATTCTGGCTGTGACCCTGGGCTCTAGTACCGGGCCTCTAACCCTGGGCTCCAATTCCTGGCTACTGAGGCCTGCTCTGGCTACTGAGGTCTGCTCTACTCATTAGGCAAGACCATCCATGTCCCAGTCACTGCCACCCAGGGCTCTATTGTATTTTATATAGGTTCTCCTACCACCAGCTTCATTGTAGTATCTCAGCAACGTCCTGGCTAACTCAATCACACCTGTATTAAATCTTATGATACGTGCCATTCCCATACTGTTTCATTATTCCTTCAGCATCTTTTTAGATCAACACTTCACAACACAAGACAGACTGCTCCACTGTCTTTAAGCATTACAGTCTCACCACTCCTCAGCTATTCAGTATGAAGTGGTATAGTGCAGGGGTCTGTCTGGCTGTCTTATTGTCATTACTTTTAAGACCAGGGCACAATATATTGTACCCAGCACCAGCCAAAAGATTTCAGTTAGATAGTATAAAATGCAATCTTGTTAGGTTAACTTAGAGGAACTTTTTTTTTTTTGCAATATATGATATGTGCATACATGTGTGTGCATATATGACATTCGTTACATCTAGTATTAGAGTAATTTATTACGTAGTTGCAGCAGTGTCCAAATGCTTGCCAATCAGAGAAGACACAGTCCCTGTCCTGAAGAAGTTGCAATCTAAACAGAGAAAAGTGGATGAAGATGCAAGCAAATGAGTAACATGGTGGTAGGTACATGCTTATTAGTTGTGTTTATTGTTGGGACCTTTGTTTTGTGCTTTCTCAAGTTAAAATGCACTAAGGAACTGTCCTGCAGTCTAGTCCATGCCTTGACTTCAGTGGAACTCCACATGGACAATCCATGGATCACACTGCAAAGCCTAAGTTTTCTTCGCCATTTATCATCCTTTTTTCCCCCTTATAGACTAACAATCCCCAGCTTTATTTGCAGTGTTCTTATTCCCCTCCCTCCCGTCTCTCTCTAAATAAGTGAATATTTAGATCATAGATTAAGATAAACAACAGATCATCTATATCTATATGGTTGGATGTTGGGCAGGATATCAACTATAAAAGTGTATGTGATTTTATCCAAGCCATCCAACTTTCTCACTTTCTCCTCTATACTGTAAAGATGACACAGTGCCATTTTAGAGTTATTGCAGTTTTGGTACGATTAAATTTTCCACTATAGAGTTGGTTTGTTTTTTGTCTGTTTATTTGTGGAGGATGGTGGTTGGCTGGGTTTTTATTTTTGTCTACATTACTATGGATTTGACGGTTTAGATTCCAGACAAACCAACACAGATGCCCAAATTTTCTGGGAAAAGGTGTGCAGCTGCATTCTCTTCCAGATTTCAAATGTGACTTGCTTAAATTATTGGTGTGAAACAGAAGTAAAAACTGGTTCCTATTTTCTTACTTCTTTTGGAGGGGGAGGGCAGTGAACTGATAGGCTTTTGTAAGATCAGCTGCATAAATAAGGAAAGAAAGTGGGAGCAGAATATTTCATTTACTGTTTCTACTACAAATATTTTCACATTAAACTCAAACTGGTCTGAGTAAAGCACAGAACAAGATTATAGTTCTTGAATGTCAGTGAGCACTGATGTTCTGGCCAGATCCTCAGCTATCATAAATTGGTGAGGCTTCAATGAAGCTATGCTGATTTACACAAACCGAGGATTCAATTTTTAAAAAAATACGAAGTGACTTACGTGTTGCTTTATACTATTTTGTCATATTTATAAGAATAATTGAACCAGTTTTAATGATTTTTCTTTCTTTTAAACAAGAAAAATCCCTATGTCAGAGATTTCATTAGAGACCGGCTTTGCAGTTACTTCAATCTGCTCTTTCCTTAGTCTACTTTAAGAAAGACAATTCTATAAATATTTGCTGTCTTTTTAATTTGAACAGCATGGTATAAAGTTTGTAATAGTTATGGAAGCTTTCATTGACTGCCAATGGTACTCTGTGAAAAAACTGACTAAGTAGGAAACATCTAACTCTTGGGAAATATTGACTGCTGGTTCCAAGGGCATGATTAATAAGTGGCAGAATTTACCATGTGAGTCATGTTTTACAAGATACCACAAGTCACTATGGATTATGATTAGATGATTTAGATTGCAAACTCTTATTTCAATTGAACGATTTCCAAGCAAAGCCTCTCTATATGCCAAGTCTTATACAGCACCAAGCATCCTTTAGCACATAAATAACAGCATTAGTTGAAATCATCTAGATGCTAGCATGATATACCGAACTTTACAATAGATTGTGTGCAAGACAAACAGAATCTCTATTCTTAACATCTTACAAACTAAAGGTACAAATGAGTTCAATAAACTGATACAATTTTATATTAACAAAATATGATGTAGGATCACACAGATATGTGTTAACTTGTCAATAGAGAATATATATTCATGATACAAATTAACCCACAAATATATATGTACTATGTGTATTATTACATTCATGTAGATTTTAGAAAGAGACTCGCAACTAGAGCTGATTGACATTTTCCAGATGACAAGGATATTATTCAAATGAATCTTTTTATTGGAAAAATAAGACTTTTTTTAAAAAGATGAAAATTTCACAAAATATTTCACTTTTTTTAATTTTTCAGGTTATTTTTTGGCTTTGTTTTGTTGCAGGTTTTTTTACTTGTTTTTCTGCAAAAAAACAAAATAGTTAAAGCTTTTCTTTGTTTTTGTGGGAGGAGGGGTTCCACTGTCTCTCCCCTTTTCTCTTTTCTGCCCTCTCTATTTTCTCCCCCTTTTTTCAGTGGCAAAATGGAAAAAGGAGAAAGGGTGGGGAGAAAGAAAACAAACTGAACATGTTTACAAAATGTCATGAAAATTGTCTACGCTAGTTTTTTTAATTAAAAAAAAAACCTTTATAACAAAAGCATTTTCAATGTTTTTTAAAATGTTTGCAATTTATTTTTTCCTTTTTGACCAGCTCTACCCAAGACATTACTGAAGAAATTCCACTGCGCTCCCAAATATGGGCAACACATAATGGACTGAGACACTCTTTCTTCTGACTTTAAGGCTCTGCTATTTATGATACTGTAATGGAAACAGAGAAGTGAAGCCTCTTGCAAAATCAGCCAAAGCTACAGGGTAGACTGGAGGAGTGAGCACAAGTTTAAGCATCAAGAAGCCATGAGTTGTAATTCTGCTTCTGATTTCCAAGTAGCCTTGAGCAAGTCATTTCCTAGTTTCTTTGCTGTAAAAAGGAGGTAAAACCTATCTCACAGCAACACTGTGAGGATTAATTAAAGGGAAGTATTATATTAATGCTAAATATTATCATTATTGGTTCTGTTATCCAGCTGCAAGAATCACTCCAAACAGTGGGCTCAATTCTGCCCTTAGTTATGCTTTGGTTTCATTGGGAGTGGTGCATGTACAAGTGATAGTAAAATTTGCCCCTTTAATAGAGGGACTTCAGGCCTGTAGCTCTGCCCCCCACAGTGAGCTGTCATGGAACTACAGTTGTCCTTACCTCAGTTTGCCTTAGTTTAGGGATGGAACCTATATCCATCCATTTTCCTATGTAAATCCAGATCTCCAGCTGGGCTACTTGTGTGTCTCCCCTTTCGGGACTGAAAGGAGTTTGGCTTCACCTAGAGTTCTACCTGCCCCTTTAGTGATCCTCTGCTCAATAGTCCCAGGAGTTTGGGCCTTTTTCTCAGGGCCCTTTCTAAAGTAAGTTAAAGCAGGAACACAAAGGTGAAGTCCAATATTCCTGTTCCTGTTGCCATCCCTGGTCAGGGTTCTCAGCAGTGTGAGGGTGGTAGGGGGACTCAGACCCACCCTCTCATCTGGGTCCTCGCCCAGGCATCCTGGGTGATGCAGTCAGGGACCTGATAGTTTAAATCCCCTACTACTTCCCTGGCCAGCTTCCTACACTGAGGCCTTGCAGGTACCTCCTGCTTGGTAATAATCTTCTCTGATCCCTTCTGGCAGAGAACTAGTTTCTCTGGGCAGCTTCCTCCAGTCTGTGGAGCCCCTTCACTATGGCTCTCCAACAACCAGCCTGTTCTGGCTGGGCAGCAGCCTTTTAGCCCTGCTACTGGTAGCCTGCCCACAGGCTGCAGCTGGGGAGGTGACGGCTCCCTTTTTAACTTTTCAGTGTCCACTCCCTTATCGGGCATACACCCCATCAGAGTCCCTTTCTCAGGAGCCACAGCAGAGTCTCAGAATGTGCAGCCGACCCTGCTGGGAAGTACAGCAGACTGTGTGCATGATGAGGGAAGAAGCAGGAGGAGCAGAAAGGTCCTGCACTCCAAAGAGCAGCTCAAGCTGCAACAACTGGATCCAAACTATGCTGAAGCCAGGATGTTTTGGCTGTACTGTAATTTTGATCCATCTCTCTTCTACTGAGCTACAACACTTAAACCCACAGGGAGCTCTCAAAAGAGAGTCATACACTTTGGTTGAAGTTGTACCTACCTGCTGCATTCTTCAGACCTCACCTCCAGCAATCCCCGACATGCACTCTGTTAGGCCAATTAGCAGCAAGCAGTCGACCATATTAATGAAGACATCCAGTAGCCTGGGGTGATCACTTTGGTCAAATTTCACGGAGCCACATTTGGAGCAGTGAAAGAGCACTTCAAAATGTACCAGAGACCAGTAGAAAGACTCGTGATCTCTCCACTTGGTTGCAGCTGATGGACAGGACCTAAGAGAACTCAGTTTCTCTCTCGACATTCACTGAAAACATCCCCCTCCCCACACCAATGCTATTATGTAAATGAAATTATTTGCAATGTCAGTTTGATGTTGGAAGGTTTTCCTCTCCCCAGAATCAACGGGCCCACATTTTTTTCCACCTCGGCCCCTTTACACCACTCCCCCACGGCAACAAAAAAAGGGGCCAGAGAGGAGACAGAAACAGCACCCTGCGTACAGATCTGCTCGGAGCAGGATTAAAAGTCTCTCTGGTTAAACCACTAGTGGCTGGTCCACCCTAGCACTCACACCAGAGGAGCAGCACCAGAACTAGTGCAACAGAGAGAAATCTGAAGAAAAGAGCTAAGATTAACTTTTTTAGATTGTAAACTCTTTGGGGCAGGGTGTGTCATTTACTGTTTGACCAGCACCTAGGACAATGGGGCCCCAGGGACTGGTTGGTCTTTAAACACCACTAAAATATAAATGTTTAATAATGAAGACAGAGCCAAAGAGAACAGATCCAGAGAAACAGTGCAGCAGTTACCAAACAATTGAACCTTGGCAGCAACAGCAGCGACAACACAGTATAAGTAGAAATTTTCAAAGACAACTTGGGAGGAAACCGCAAGAAATGGCAGTTGAGCCTTATTAGTGCTATAAATTACAGAGCTGGTTTCAGTTCCTGCAGTTCCTCTGTAGTTGTATGATACTGTCTCGCTCACAGCTAGCGACAGGGGTCTGCAAAGCCTGTAGGCACAAAACAAAGCAGTCAGTAAAAAGCACAACGTCTTATAAAAGTAAATCTTAATTTAATTTTAAATCCAAGGTGTTTGGTGGCTGCTCTTGAACAATGAGGCGCAGACAAGTGTGAGGCTGAAGGAATTGGACTTTTTCATGTTTTGCTCCTCTTGAAACTTTTTAAAATTAACATTTTGGCCAGAAGCTCTCACACAGCTAACTTTCATTTGAGCATTTATCTGGGTTTACATTTTTAAGTATTATTTTCTACTGAAATAATTTTGGCTAATGATGGGCCTGAAGTTAACCACAAAATTTGGATCGGGATATGAACTCCCCAAAACTGAAGCGGTTTTAGTTCAGGCCTATCTCTAATTTTAACAGTGGCTGGGGCACCTAGGAGGAAAGAATCTTTTTTTTTTTTTTTTGGTCCGATCATACTGGGAAGTTCCCATAGCCAGGGCATCATCAGTCATTCATGTGACCCCTTGAGTATCCTTTTTGCCCACAGAAACAATCCATTCTCAAGAAACTATAGATTCTTACAGCATGGCTTCACACTCACCAATGAGCACTGCTCCCTACTTTGCTGATGGAAGCTTTGAATCAGGGTATTAAATTATCATTATTTAAGACCCAACAATGTGCAAAAGATACAAGACCGAGATCATCCTTGCCCCAAAGATTTTACAATTAAATGGCCTAATCTTACAAGTAATAGTTTGTAGTCCTAGTTCTTACTACGAGTAGTTCCATGGGTTTTAATGGAATTGATCGCTGTCGCCCTCAATCCCAAGGGAAATAGTAAATATTAAGTTGTGTCTGTACAGCACCTAAGACAATGGCAATAGCACAATATTAGTAAGCACTACACCTGATAGTCTATATACAGAGACAGAGATGACAGGATGCTCTGAGAAGCCCCAGAGATGAATTATTTGGAATTCTGTTTCTGTTTTTGCTTTTAATTACCGGCTCACTTCTTGTGGCCAGTGCAGAAAAAGTGAGTCTTACTATAAATAATAATATAAACAACTTTAGTTTTATAGTTCTATCCCTAAGCACCTTACATAAAACACAGTAAAAAAAAAACCATTAAAAAGCATCAGATCAAATGACGGTATTGTTATTCTTTTTGCAGTCCGTGAACGAAAGCAACTTTGGCTAACCTACTTGCAACTGCTGCTCCAGAGTAGATACATGCATTGCAATGCATTCTGGATCACCCTGAATCATTTCTGTACTCCAGGACTGGCTTATAAGTAAGTGACCTGGGTCATGTTGAAAACTGTTATATATGAGACAGTAATCTTAGTCCATGATACTGTGTAATTTAGCTGTGCCGATGCTAAACTTTTTGGCACAAACGTCCTGGACCAACCAAGCTTTGCGTGGCAGGAATACACATACAGCCAAAGGTACCAAGGTGGCTTAAAGCCATTGTAATAGGTTGTATATTAATTAATTAATTGGGGATATTGATGCAATTGCCGCACTCATCTAGTAATGCAGGGGAACCTTCATGAAGGTTGGTGTTGGGAGGTGCTGTGCAAACGGAAGAGTGCTGCCCAGACACGCTGTCTCCAGAGCATGAGCTCTCAGTCACTCTCTGGGCTGGGGGCAGGACCAAAGGGTGTGCTTGGGAAGAGACTTTGGGCTGAGCTGCAGGAGATAGTTTGGCTTGTGGGTCTGTGAGAGCCCTGGAAGAGGAAGAGTTCCATGATGTGACCCAGAAAGGAAGCAGAGACCGAGAGGCAAGCAGTTGCTTGGGCACCTGGCTAGGATGGCTGATTTGAGATTTCTGCATGTCTTCTGTGCTGTATGTGCCTACAGCTGTTCAAGGTCCCAGCACAGGGCATATGTTTTAATGTAAATAAACACATTGCACCAAAGATCACCCCGACTCCAAGTCAGTGACTTCTCCGTCAAACAGAACAACCTCACAGAGTCCCAAATTTCAGCCTTCCGCTTGGTCAAAGGAGCAACACCACCTTTATGTTTTCCCCATTCCAGGGCCATCGGTCCAGTTCCCAGCAGAAAACAAAATAGCCTAAAAGCATCTCTGGACTATGCCAGCTCTCAGCAGCAGCCTCTCAGACACGTTCCCCTAGTTGGGGCTTAGTCAGGCACAGGGTGCCCTGATCTCATCCCTGTTTCTGTAGCAAAATCCTGTACAGAGGCCAGGCGAGGTCATAGGAGCCATTCAGGCAACCCCATCCTACAGGAGAATTCCTTTATGGAAAGGGAACTCTCCGCTATCAATTAGAACAGGTTCAAGGTCACTTTGTGCCACCAGAATGACACAAAGCAGCCGTGAAGGCCCAAAGAATCCGGCTCCTTGTCTCCTGCGTGACCATGCCAACTTAAAGCATTTCTGATGTGGGTTTGATACGTCACCTATAGCTATAATGTGTAATCTTCTGCCAATGGTTGTATTGCCTATCTGAGACTGAGCCGGTCACATAAAAAGTGAGGAGAGGTGTAAGCAAGCAGGGCTTTCAGCCTTCTCAGACACGATGATTGCTGCCAAGGACAAATTAACACATGGTGTCTGGTAGCTCTGGCTCGAGCAGCTCTTTGATTTACAATCTTAGTGCTGCTTCCATTCTTTCTGCCCAGCATGATGATCAGTAGACTAAAAACAATTCAAATCATTTGGGATTTTTTTAAATAGGTCTGTAGAGAATCTGCAGTAACTCTTGAAACTTTCTGGCCTTTTGCCTCTATTTATAAGCTAGCTAGTTCAGTGATTCTCAACCTATTTACCACTGTGGGTCACATATGCAGCTCTGTATGTGTTATGTGGGCCGCAGCTACACAATATATATACACACTACCTGTGTGGCCCTGAGGATGTCACATGGGCCGCCACTATGTGCTGATTGGGCCGCAAGTGGCCCACGGGCTGAGAGCCACTAATCTAGATAGAGCTAAAACATGGGGAGTTACCTCCAACAGTGAGACCAGGGCCTGGGAGTTAGGGCTACTTGGACGTATGACTGACTCAATCAAAAACTTGCTGCATGACCTTGGGCAAGTCACTTGACTTCTCTGTGCCTCAGTTTCCCTATCTATGAAGTGCAAAGTAGTGTGAGGGGTGTAAAATACCTGAATCAGAACTCAGTTGTCGACAAGTTTACTCATTTTGCCGCACCCAGACAAATCTGATTGCAAATCAGATTGAACTATTGGATAATGAAATGGCTGATGCACATGAGGATGAATATGTCCTGTCTCTCTTCTACTGCCCAGCTCCCTCTACCATTGCCCCCCATTGCCCAAATCTGTCCACCAGGGGAAGTTGCCTCTATCCAATCTGTCTCCAAATCCAGAATTTCCCTCTGTCCTGCTGGCTCAGCTTCCTCCTTCAGCTCCATCCCCAAGCCCCAAGTCCTGTTCCTGCTGGCTCCCTCCATTCACTGCATTCCCCTCTATACGGACTATCAGGATCCACATTTGGTATATGGCAGTTACTGGGAGCCCCTCACTGGTGGCTGGTGATGCCAAAAAAAAAGTGGAATCTTCACAGCCCTCATTCCTCTTAACTATTGAGGAAAACAATATCGACCCAGAGGTGACGGTGTAAACAAGTAATATAGAAGCTAAACTAGAAAAAAGAGTGCAAAGAAAAACACCAGCCTGGTCTACACAGTTTTGTAGTTTTGAACAAAAAATCACACCCCCAACTGTGCAAGCAAAAGCCCTAGTACAAATGCAGTTAAATATTTTTGCCTATATAGCTTATTTTGTACATAGAACTGGCATAAGCTATGCCAGCAAAAACACTCTTGTCAGTATAAACTGCATCTCCACTGCATCTTTCTAGTGTAGACTAGGCCAACACCAACAAAAGCCCATGGTAGAAATATGCCCCAGAAGTAGGAATTTTTCCATGTGAAAAAGGCTCGTGGGGTTAAGCCACAGACAGTCTCACAGATCTATATATCATAGAGAAATATATGAATTGTGGCTCTCATAAAGGACATATAGTAATATAAATAAAGGTGAAGGTGCAGAATGGAAGGGGGCAGGAAGGAGAAAAAGAAGGCTCTCAAAAGCAGAATGGATGCCTTCCACCTGCCTTAATCAGAAGTGGCTCTGACTCTTCATTGTACAGATGACTCTGAGCTGTAGTCAGACATTACAGCATATCCGTCTGCTTCAGGGAGCTGAAAGCAACTCGCTTGTCCCTGCTGGGTCTCTTGCAGTGCTTAGTGCATGTGGTGCCATTGTCAAATACCAAGAATCAACATGATAAAGAGACACAATCTGGACAAAAAAGGAGGCAGGAGAGGGAATTTTTTAGAGATCATGGATCATGCCAGCCCACCAGAAAACCCACAGGACAAGGCACTGGAGGAAAGAAAACTTGGCAAGCAGACCTTCCCCTACTTTTCTTTAATTTCTTCTGTGGAAAGGCAACTTCCCCCACTGAAGAGACAAAGCTTCCCCCTCAGAATCTAGGGAGCCACAGAAGACCATGGCCATCAGCAGACAGGTCCGGCATCTGCTCTCTTCCTGCGCCTATTCCAGCTTTCTAGCAGAATGGCTTCAGCTCAACCACAGTCTTCCTCTGCTGATGCGGCTCTTGGATATTCTGTTAAATGGAGGGTTTCCCCTGCTGCATTAACTTTTCAACAGATTTACCACCGCTGGCTGGGGGAGACGATACATTTCTCTCTGGCCCCAGCACTCACATTCCTTCTGCCCCTCTGCACACATGGCTACTCAGATTGGTGGAGGGTCCTCTCAGGGTCCCACAACAGGAAAATATGGGCAAGCAGAGGCTTCTGACCCACCCACAGATCCAGAGGGACCTTTCCTGCTGGTTTGATCAAACAAACTCAAACTTCATCCATGCTGGCTTGTAGCCTATTGGCCCTCAGAAGAAAATAAATGAAGTCTCATGCAGATTACGGCATGGGGTTAGATGAGACCTTACCCACTGAGAAGACCTGCCAGCTCTCTATAGAAACTAAAGATCCTTTGTTTCTTCTTGTAATGGCAGGGGGCTTGCTGCAGTGCAGCTTGGCCAAAGTTTCTCCGCCCCTCCCCTCCTGTCCCCTCCACAACCACAGTTCTCACTTGTAATGGCTGTCCATCTAACTGCTGTCCATGATGGCTACATCATTCTTGTAAGTCACATTTTTAATGCATGTAGGGAAGAAAAGTGCTTCATAAATGCAAAATATTATTTTACTGCATTTATTGTTATGCTTCAGAAATCATATTATTCTGGGGAAATACAAAATCTGAAATGTTGACACCCTGAGGCCTTGTCTTCACTAAAGAAATTTTGCAAACATTTCCCAGTGGCTAATAGCAGTTCAGTCTACGCCAATGCTGAGAGCCCGAGTAGAGACCAGTTGCTGCTGGTATTTTTTTAAGCACCATGTCATATAACCCTGCTCAGAATGTTTCTAATCTAAACAAAGCTTAAAATCCAAGTGGCAGCCAGCCACCCCATTCACAGTAGACCTCCCAATATTGCTAGTTTTGGTGGGGCTAACTGGTATTAGCACTAGTGGGAAACTTTGGCCAAAACGTGTATTCTGTAGACAGGGCAAGAGTGTTTTTAAGTGTAGAACTGTTTAATTATTGACAAAGGAACAAACCCCTCGAACATCCTGCTTTTCATTTGCTGAATTAAAAAAAACCAACTGTATTCAAATTGGTAGTGCCTAAAAGCATCTTTTTTTCTTTTTTAAAAGCCAGTGCACATAAAGGAAATAAAACAGCCTGAGCAGTGGTAGTACCAGGAGCTTAATATTCTCTTTGCATATTCCTAACAAATCAATGCATGTTTTAAAAATGTCAGTGCACATCTGTGTGTTTGTCTCGTTGCTACAATTTTTTTTTTTTTTTTTGGGGTCCTGAAAACTGAGCACATGCTGTTTATCATTCTGCTGAGTAACATTCCTGGTACCTAGTGCAAAACAAACATCAAGTGCTGACATGCTAATGGAAGGTTGGTGCTTCCAAAGGAAGTCTCAGGGTTCCGCTGCAATACACAAGCTGCAATGGAATGCAGCAGTGAAGGTCTCAGAGATGCTGCAATAATTCCCTGACTCTGTATCCTGATATACAGTTTCTGTGTGATGTAGTTTCTCTGTGAGCGTATAATAAGGGCCCACGTTTGTAAACTGCTGTGCCTGAAGTTAGGTACCGAAAGCCTTGTTTAGGCAGCTAAATAAATGTGGCTTATTTTCAGAGCTACTGTTTCAACTATTGGTTTCATGAGGATGCACAAGGACTGCTGCCTCTACGCACCCCCAGGGCACACCTGGGGCTTGATCCAAAGCCCATTGAAGAGTCTTTCAATTGATTGCAGTTGGATTTGGCTCAGGCTCATTTTGCCAAAGGGGCTGGAGAGGGGAAAGCAGGAGGTGCAGCCATGGCCCAGCACATCAACTCTTAAAACACCGACAAGCAGAGCAGGCTGCATCATTGGGATCCCCACTGTGCCACAAGGAGCTGTGGGAAAGATTGTGCTCCCCCAATCACTCCCCTACAACAAGGGCAGCTCCACACAGCCCCTTACTCTGGGCTCTGACTGTGACATAGTTTAGCCTGAAGGATGCACCGTGTAGTACTCAGAAGTCAGGAAATGCCAAAGGCAAGGTTGCCCACATAACCTTAACTCTGGCCCTTGTGGCTATAGCTTTTAACACAGATTTTATTTATATAATCACAAACTATTTCACAAACACCACCCTATATTATACCATGTTGCACATATGGACATGATGTATTTTACAAGCACTCCAGGCACTGACTTGATACTGAACTGCTTGCATTGGTACTGGGAGCATCAAAATCCTTTAGGGTTGATATGCTACTGGAGTACCTTTTAAGATATGGGCTGAGGAATCTGCACTGCCACTGCCAACTCTGAGGATAAACAGAGGGAAGGCTCTATGACTGCCAATCTGGCACCTTTCACGAGTAATAAATTCACACAAAGCTTTTCTGCAAACAGTCAGAGTTGTTTGTAGTTATGTTGAAGGAATTAGCCTTTTAGATTCCGCTGGAATTTTTAAATAGAGGCCCTACTTCCAGAGCTGCATGAAATGCTGAGTTCAAAAGCAGCATTTGTGAGTTTTCTGTTAGCTAGATAGACTACCAAGGAAAAACTGGTAGGATTTATTGACAAAGGGTGGGATTGTCCAAATAATTTAGGAGCATGCATCCCATTGACTTTCAATTAGACTTATGCTTCTAAGTCACTTACGGTATCTCTATGATGATCTGGGCCTATAAGGGTGTGTCTGCACTGCAATGAGACACCTGCAGCTGGCCGGTGCCAGCTGACTTGGACTCACAGGGCTCAAACTAAGGGGCTGTTTAATGGCTGTGTAGATGTTTGGACATCTCAGGGTCCAATAGACCCGGCTCCAGCCAGAGCTCAAACATCTACACAGCCATTAAACAGCCCCACCAGCCTGAGTCAGCTGGCATGGGCTAGTTGCAGGTGTCTAACTGCAATGTAGACACACCCTTATAGGTGCAGATCATTAAAAGTATTTAGGCACATAGCTCCCATTGATTTCAATAGGATTTAGGTGCCGTAATACTTTTGAAAATCCCACCCTGTATTAATGTATGGGGAGAAGAGATGGGAGACAAACATTATACAGAGGTTGCCAGTCTGTGGAACAGGAAGGATCATGTGTTTCCAGTGGGATAAGACAGGAAGGAAGAGAATAGGGCTGTGGAGGTAAGATGAGGAATTTAATTCTTACCATGCTGAGCTTGAGTTGGCAACACGACGTGCAGAAGGGGATGTCTCAGAGACTGTCAGAGAGCAAGGAGATCGAATGGAAGCGGAGAAGTAGATTTCTAAGTCATCAGTATAAATGGTAATTGAAACAGTGTGATCAGATAAAGCTATCCCAAGACAAAATGTATAGAGAGAAGAGGAGAGAGATGAGGATAGTGTTTTGAGGGAAGCTGACAGGAGGGAGTAGAAATGTCCCCAAAGGGGATCATGCAGAAATAGACAGAGAGGAGGAAAACCAGGAAAGCACAGTCTCCAAAGCACATAGAAAGAAGAAGCGATCAACCATGTCAAAGGCAGGCAACAGACTGGGAAGGATGAGAATGGAAAAAAGTCTTTGACGTGTGCCAAACAACCACTCAGTCACTCTGCGTAGTGTCCCTTACTCAACCCTTGTATATCTAGTTTGTAAATTCCTCAGTGAGGGGATCTTGATTTCCTTCTTGTCTGTAGTGTCAAACAAACAAACTTTTGCCATTGTATGAATAACAATACATGATTAGTTTATACACACATACATGCACACACACAAACACATATGCACACCACGTGTATGTGTATATATGTGGCGCGAGCAAGGCGGACAGTATGCGTATTATAAACCACAAAGTCATGTGAAACATTCACAATATCGCCAACCCCAAAAGTTAAAAAAAATCATGTCAAAAGCCAAAAAATCATGAGATTGTCCTAAAAAATAAAGAATTAAAAAAAAAAAATCCCATGAAGGATTTTTTTGTCTGGCGTCTGGTTTTGAGCTCCCCTGACTATCCCAAAAATGTGTGTGACAATTACAGGGTGAAAAGTCAACTGTAAGTGCACACAATATGTGTACACAAATATGTGCACCTGCTCCTCGACTCTCCCCACCCCCGCCTCTGCTCTCCACCACTGCCCAGAGCTCCCCCCCTGCATGCCCGCTCCATGATCTCCCTCTGATTCCATAGTTCCCTGCCCCCCAGTTTCCACTAGCATGCTCCAACTGCCCCCAATTCCCCTGGTCCCCATACCTATTCATTAAGAACTATACTCGATCTAGAGCTCATTCTATATATACTCTTAAATTCTAGTACAGTAGTTTGCAAGCAAATCCCGTGATTCAGCAAAGCTATTACCTTCAATGGCACTTAAGCACATGCTTAAGTGCTTTGCAGAATCAGGGCCCAATTTCCTGTCAGTGGCGTACCAAGCGGGGGGATGGGGGGTAGAGGAGGGTCGCTTGGAGGAGCCACCCCCACTGTCGCAGGCGGCCAGGACTCGACGGCTGCACTGACCCCAGCTCAGGCCGAGGGCTTCTGCTGCGGGGGGGTGCAAGCATCCTCCTGCCCCCCCGCACTGGGTGCAACAAGGGAGCCGCGGGGACCAGAGACAATCACACCATCCCCTCCCCCCTGCACCGCTGGACAGCCCAGATCCCGCTCCCAGCCTCACCCGCTGCCCCCACAGTGGGGGGGGAGAGTGGGGGTGAGCGGGAAACAGGCTCATAGACATCACCATCCCCGCAGGGCACTGCTGCCGCTGCTGCTGCTGCTGCTGCCAACACAGACGGGGCACAAAAGAAAGTATTGGCCCCCGGGCACCAAAGACCCACAGTATACCACTAAAAACAACGAGAGTCCTGTAGCACCTTAAAGACTAACACATTTCTGCAGGCATAATCTTTCATGGGCTGCAACGAAAGCTACCCCTTTGGAACTTTTCACAGTATACCACTGTTTCCTGTCTATGTTACAATTGTCAAATGAGCTCCATCTCTTCATTTTCTATATAAATATGAATACAGAGAATGGATGATAGTATAAAGGTTTCATAGGCATAAGTCTGGGGTGGCTGCATTACTCGTGTGTTAAGATATTGGATCTTCAGCCTGAAACTGGTGCAATTTCAGCTGAACTTTATGAGCCTGGATGACGTCCGGGAGTGAATTTTGTCCTGTAATTACATGACAAGCACCATCCTTGCTCTAGCTCTTCATTTCATATCTTACATTACTTGCAGCCAGTGGATGTGGACATTAAGCACTGCTCCTACACTGCTGCAAAGCTCTAGCATTACCCTCTTCTACCCAGTTTTAGGGCTCACCAGATGGTATATATAGATGCTGGCCACTGGGGTCTGTAACGCATTGGTCTGGATTTAGATGGTGTCAAACTCCCATCAAACTGCAACATGTAGTCGTGTTGGCTGTCTTGTTCAAATTGACACGTTTTGCATTTTCAGTAAAGTTGGACTCTTAACTGGATAGATTTTCTGCTCCAGAATATTGTTTTGAAATTCATTGACTGTGTTTTACTGTAGAATATGATGCCATTAATAGTTTGCAACAAATAGAAAAGAAAGATCATTATCTCCTAAACGTTCGTTCATTTTGCAGGCAGCTAATCATTTTGCCATTGTTCTGACAGTCTGGTCAACTGGCATTATTTTCTAAGTTTAGTGAGGCACGAAGTCTAAAATGTCTTTTGAAAACAGTAGGGGGAACTATATATCTAATACAAAGCAACAGTCTCAGAGGTTGCAGTCTCCTCACAGGGTCTGCGTGACTACCGCACTGGCTCTCAAGCTTTATGATTCGAGGATCCCTTAGATGAAATTAAATTCTACTACTACTCACAAGAGATACAGGTTATTTTTCCAAAGTTCCTTTTTCTTTTTAAGACAGACTGCCGGGAAGTTCTTTTCTTGCTTTTGCTACCGAGTTAATAGAAGTCATATTTTCAACTTCAGTAATATTCTAAGAAAAAATAATGTGGCAAAACCAGTTCTGATGAATAAGCTTAGCCATGACTTCAAATATAGAACATCTGTGATTTCAACTGCCACTTCAGGGACTAGTTCCCTTTTTTAAGGAGAGGGCTGCAACTAAACTAGTTGGTGCTGTCACTATAGGATAGAGACTGTGCCCTACTGGTACAAGCGGGAGGCTAGGGGGGTCAAACCTCCTGGGTTCTAGCCCTAGTTCTGCTCATTCACTATGTGAGCACGGGCTACTCACTCAGGTCAACATTTCTGAAAGCCTTTGCTGACACCAATCGCCTGTTGTTCATTCCAACAGAGGCTCAGTGTACATTAGGACACTCCATGGATTTGCACAGCAGGTGTAGTCAAGGGTATTGAGGTCTCAGTTTTGGGACTCTGTCCCCACACCTTGATCCAAAACAGGCTGAACCGTCTGGCCTTCAAGGCATGCTACAAAATCCATCTCTCATCCCTGGCTTTTGGTGAGGAACGAGAACTCTGAACGGAAGAGGAAGCAGGGGGAAAAGGGTTGGAAGAAGTTAATTCTGTGAGGCTTGTGAGGTTTATTGTTGTTTGGTTTAGTCTAGTCATTGTTAGTTAGGTCAGTGACTAAAAGAGTTTCAAATGTTAATGACTGTGGCATTAAATATTGCCAAGGGCACCTAGACCCATGAACAGGATTATTTGTATGTAAACTGAAATAAACATGATCATACCGTACTGACTGCAATGGGCGAGCAGACTTACAGGCCACCCCAGCGCCCCATGCCTGCAAACATGTGCACATGTGAGTATCTTCGTACATGTGACTGGGGCTGGCCCAGTTCCCATTACAGGCAATGGAAAAACTGCTCTGGCCTTCATTGGACGAGGCCCCCCATGAACTCAAGGGGCTAGACTGTGTGCTGTGCCACCAGGAAGTGCAATGCACACAGGCACAGCTGCCTTTGCTCCCTGGAGAGTCTGGGCTGGTGGGGGCTGAAAGAGTCCCCACATGTAATTTATGCAGCACAGGTGCTACTCTAAGTTACAACAGCCCTGCTTGGGACAGTTCTGGACAATTCCGCAATCCTGAATGCCACAGAGTGAGTGTGGTGGCATGTGTGTCTGCCACCCTCCTGCTTCCAGCGTGGCGCACACATGAGGGGGCCTGCATACAGCAGCCTACAGCTGTCTTATGTACTGCCCGCTAGGGAGGAATTCTTCCCCCCCCCCCCCCCCCCGCCAACTGGCTTCAAAGCATTTATGGCCCCTGTCTGACAATGCAGCCATGTACGGAGGGGAGAATGCTTCCCCAAGTGATTAGTCGCACACATAAAATTTAACTCATGCCAGTACGTCTTTACAGGAATAGAGCCCTGCTGTGGAAATCAGCACCACAGGCAGCTGTCCAAGTCCCAGGGATAGGTCTGTCTTCAGATTTTAGGACGGAAGCTGAAGCCACACCCACAAACAGATTTGTACGTGATGGGGCAAGGCCTTCTCAAAAAAAGGGCGCTCTTCATCTGACAGAGCCAGGTTTTGTTGAACAGGCGGGCAGGCCTGTGAGACCTGCCTCTTCTCCCTGGCTTTCCTGAGGGTGTGGGCTGAAAAGAAACAGCCCTAGTGGACTGGGGCATATCTTAGTATCCATTTTTCACAATACATTAAATCAGATTGACTCCCTGTGGTGATTTGGGAGTCTCTCTGTACTAAATATGAATTCTGGGGGAGACTATGAATTCGATTTCTCTTTACCAAGCCGCCAACTCCATTCTGAATTCGCAGCCTTTTGCCTTCTCCGTGGTCTCCTCGCCTCCATGTTGGGCTGAGAATCCAATGACTGGTGGCGAAAGAACAACAAAAGAGAGTCGTTGACTTGAAAGGCTCAGTCATTGAGATAGAATAGCTTTGAACAATAGGCTGGATCCCAACTAGTGGCACCGACTAGCTGGGGAGAAGTCACCTTTGCACCGACGTCACCTGGCAGGGGCTTGTGCCCCTGTGAATAGCTGGCAAGAATGTCACCTGACAAAGGAAGCTAAAAGCTAGAGAGAGGCAGGAGCTGATCCTTCTGGGGTCTGTGGCTATTTTGTCTCCAGAGCAACAGGAGGGAGACGCTACCAACCTGTAGGAGCCTTGCATCAGGCAGGGGGTCCTGCCTGCTTTCCTGAGCCCAGATGGCCCCAGCGACTCCCAAGGGAAAGAGTCAGACTGGTCAAGGGCAAAGGAAGCAAGCTGACCTAGGGGGAAGATGGCTTCATGTTTCAGCCCACAAGCCATGCACTGAAGCAGCAGGTCTCTGGCTAGCACAAGGGATGCAGACACAGGCCCAGAGAATGGCCTGGAGTGGTGAGGAAACTAAGGCAGGGAAATGCATGTGGGGTATGTTGAATTCTATGATCTATACTCTCTCTTGTGCAGTCTATGACAGAGAGTATAAAGGAGCTATTGTGCTAGACTCGGGGCAATCTGTCGCTCTGTGTTAAATGCTTCACAACTAAGGCATGGCTTCAGAGATCAACTGTAACCAGTAGCTTTCAGATTTTTGGGGTGGAGTTCTGGGAGAGGGTGTGTTTAAGTAACTGGCCGAGTATCTTGGGGATCAGAGTACGTCCTGGGGACTGAGGCCATGTGGGCCAAGGAGTCCAATTTCCATGAAGGGATACCAGACTGAGGGAAATGTGCCAGAGAGGTCACAATGCTGCAGCCTGCTGAAACCTAGGGGAACTTAAACCACGTGGGGGGCCCAGTGACCCAAAGCAGTTTGGTGGGTGGCCAGAAGGGGGCATCTGACCAGAACTGTGCCACTTCCCTCACCATACAACCTGACTCCATGAGTGCTGGAGGCAGGGCCCCAACATGAGAGGGGGGGGGAAGTGTACACTTTACTAGGGCCCAGAGGCCCTGGGGGTCTGGCCCAGGCTGCAACCCCTTGTGGATATGTGTGTGGGAGGGGGCCTGTGTTACAAGTTTGTACTGGGCCCGAAAAAATTATGCTTGGGCCCTGGCTGGAGGTGAAAACGGGGAGGGTGGGGGGACTCACTGCCCCAGTTGCTCCATCTTCTGCTCCACTCCTTGTTCCCCCTAGGAAGAGCAGAGTCTTTTATAAGTCCCTTCCCAGAGGAATTTGGGCCCACTTGGTCAATGGGAGTACACTCAGAACACAGTCCTACACTGCCTGTCCTCTTCCCTGGGACACTGTGTCTCTCCAGCTAGAACTCTTTACCCCCTGATGCTGTTCTGCTGTAATGTAGGCTCTCTTGGTATCATATGCAAGGGAGTATCTCTAGAAGACACATAACCTGTAAGGGAATCTGTGCCTTCCAGACAGACCTGTCTAACCTCATTAGCTAGGGAGACACGCGAGTGTTTGGAATGATTTTTTTCTGTTCAAGAAAAGCTGCAGAGAATGTACTATTGGGATGTAGGGGTAACCCTGCAAGTATTGAGCTGACTCTAGTCTTGAATACACCAGGCTTTTTTTTCCCTGAACCTTTGTGGTCATTAGTGCAGCTCCCCTGTAGTAACAATGGCGGAAGTTCCTGAACAAGGTGCCATCAATCGTTTAAAGCACCACATTGTGCAGATCAACTTAGAGCAGGTTCAGATGCTTCCACCAATAGAGCTGAACCACTGATAGCAATGGTGGGAAATTACAAATAAATCTGATTGCAGACGCAGTAGGACTACAGACCACTGAAGCTGCTCTGACTTGTGTTGGGGGGCAAACTGGCCCTTCACAGTCCCAAAATAGGAAACCACAAAGACATTAAAGCCTCCCCCAATCACATCCTAGGCTGGGCCTGAGAATGACCATGCTCAGGAGCAGCACGGATCAGACATGATATAGACGTGTTCGTGAGAGAGGTCTGAAGCAACCTCATGCTCAGAAGAGGCATCCTAAGTGGTCCTGGAAGCTATTTTCATCTTCAGCTGCTACAGCTTTGTTCCTGGGATGGTGGCTGCACTGAATGGCTTACGCAGACCAGAGAATCAATCAAAAGTAAATGAAACAGAAGAGGCTCAGCAATCTACCTATTAGGTTGCTGGAGCCAGAAAAAATCTGCTATGAGGAGCAGAGACAAGCAGGCAAAGGGGAACTGCCTGCTGGGGAAAAAAAGACTTTCCGTCTGAAAAGTTAATGGGAGGAAGCTTCTGCTAATTATTCTTTTCGTAAAAGAAGAGAAAAATCTATGGAATATTTATTTTCCTTCTCTTTATGAAAAAAATGAAAGAAACCATTTAAAGATTTAGTTTGCTGTAGAAAATACCATCTGATTTTCTTTTCTCTCCCCCGTTTCCTCCCAAAGAATGATTCTGTGCTCTCAATTGTTGTCTGCTGTAGCAGCAGTGGAACAGTCTTTGTTTTTCTTCACTTCACTGCTCCTCACCGGAGGACTTCGCTGGCTATAGCAACCTATTAAGCTGGTTGCTGGGTATCTTCTGTCTGAATGGGAGCTGCTGATACAGTTTGGTTACATCCAAGCCTGCATGAATCAGCTCATGCAAAGCCAGACTTGGGGAACCAATCTGCAAGCAGGGAGAGCCGGAATGCTAGATGGGCTGCAGTTCTATGCTAATCAATATCACACATGCACACGCCTCACAACCAAGCTACACAACCTTGTGGCTGGGGTTCCAAGGGAATTTACACTGGACAGCTTAAATATTTCATCTAAATTGTTAGACCAAAAAGTAAATTAAAGTTGATCTTTTGTAAAGGAGAAGGAGAGCTTTAGCCAGTGTATTTTAGCTGCATAGATTTCTGATGAGACACACAAAAAGAAAAAGTAACATTTAGAATTTTAATTTGGAATGGACCTCGGGGCGTGTGAATAAGTAGTGTTTTATAATTTCCTTGAAGAGTTGTGAAATCTGAAGTCTATACAACACTCTCCCTAGACAGGTAGGATGCTAGATTGAATTACTGCAGTCATGTAGGATGCACTGACTTGGCCCTGATACAAGACACTTGTTTACTCTGGGTTCTGCACAGCACAGCCTCGGTGAGGTGTGGTTATGTAACACAATGACCTTTACTCTCCGAGTCTGGACAATCATTTTTTGCCTCACATAAATTCCAACTCACACGCAGTGAATGAAAATGCAGCTTCCTTCCTCCCCTCATCAAAAAAGCAAAGCACAGGGGTAAAAGTGAAGAATGTAATATTTTGATTATGGTTTGCATTGATTAGTGAGCTCACCTGCATCCTGCCTGTGGAGGTAGCTTATCCCTCTGCTGGCACTAAGCTCAGTGCAGAGATCAAGGGGAGGCGGCTTGCAGGGCCACAATTTTTGGGATGCTGGGGCCAGCTCAGCCCCGGGACCTAAGATAGCCCTAATTTCTGCCCTGGCTGCCATTGCCCCTCTGAGCCTTGCACAGTCAGGGGATAGTAAGGGCATAGGAATGTCCTGGTCACACCTCCTGATGGCCCTTACACGCACACATAATTCACCTGAAATGTCTCTGCATCAGGGATACAAGATGGGTGAGGTAGTATCTTTTACTGGACCATCTTCTGTTGCTGTGGGTTTCTCGGCATCCGGGACGTTTTCAGAGGCAGTGCAGAGTTGTGTCTGAATCTGGAGGGAGGCCTTCTGTTCCAGTGGGCCTTACATCTGCCAGGGCAAAGGGCTGCAAGGCAGCCCTTAAAGGGGCCCTGCTCATCTGCACTCTAAGCTCCCACTCTGCTTATTACTCTCTGCTGGAGGTAATATTGAAATCAGCAGGAAAACTACAGACCTGGGCAGTTTAGCTAGTCGTACAATAAAAATAAAGGGCCAGAGTCTGTCGAGCCCCTGCGTGAATGCACAAGCAGGGAGAGTGCAAGGAGCTCCCTGTTGTGCAAGAACTGGCAAGAATTCACCCTGTTAAGACATGGTGGAGCTCCCACTCGGTCAGAAATCTTCTTGTGGGGGCCCCAGCCATAACACAGCCCTTCCTAGTCCCTTTCCAGAGTGCCTCCTGCCCAGAGAATGCATTTCATGAAATAAAGATGGGGGATTAGAGAGAGGAGTGCTGTCTGGCACAATGAAGTCTGTTCCAGAGATCTCCCGTTACTGCTAAAGAAAAATCCTCCAAAGGCAAAGGAGCTCGCTCGCTCACAGAGCACATGTGGTACTATTTGACCCAATATCTACCCCCCGAGTCAGGGCCAGTTTTCCAGTTAGGCACAATAGGCACATGTCTAGGGGCACTGGTGTTCTAGAGGCACCTAAACAGTGGTGGATTACCGCACAGACCAATGGGGCCAGTGCCCAGGGGCCTTGGCCAATTTGGGGGCCCCGCATGAGCGCTGGAACTCTGGCCTCGCCTCCTGCTCCTCCTTCTCTCTCTCTCGGGGCCCTGCCACCCTGCTCCTCCTCTTCTCCCTGCCCCCTGGTCAGGCCAAAAGCCAGAGCCCAGGGGTGAGCATATTCCCCCTGCCCAGAACTGGCTGGAAATGCTGAGTTGCCAACACTGAAATGTCTTTCCCGGATATGCCATCTTCTAAAAGCACTACCTGATAGAACTGTGGTGAGAGCACAGGCTTGGGAACTAGGAGCATCTGATTTCTGATTCTGGTTCTCTTAGTAATCCCCTCCCCTCTCCTGGCCTTAGGAATATCACAGAGGGCCTAGTTTTCACCTGCTGTGCTTAGTCCCATTGACTTTAATTAGAATTGTAGGTGCCCAGAACCTCAGAAAATCAGGCACTTATCCTCTCTGCCTGTGTTTCCCACTCTGTAAAAATAAGGATAATAACTATATTGTGAAGATTAAATATTTAATATACAGAACATGCTCTGAAGAAAAAAGAGCTGAGTATTATTTTTACTTCTGGAGTTATTTTGCACTGCAAAAGGTTGGTGGGTATGCAGATGAAAACAGGGAGAGGGAAAAGGGTTGATATTAGTACTGGGATTGTTGTCTGTTTGTTGGGTTTTTTTACAGGCACCTTAGCAAATAAATGCATGAATTATCTGCACCGTGCAGGAATCATGCTGGAGAAGTGATGTTTGTTCCATCCAAGGGACACTCATAAAGGACAGGTAAAGTCTTCTAAACCTTCCAGGATTAGCAATGAGTAGCCTAGCAGCTCTTCCCAACACCAGTGCCTCACACTTTACAAAAACGTATGCCAGAATGTGACAACTTGTCATGAAATGCTCAGCTTCCTGTATCTCCCTTTCTCCCACAGAATGTTCTCAAACTAGACAAGCACAAGGGGAGGGGAAGGAAATCTCAATGAAAGCTCCTGCCAGTTCACATCTACTTCATTCTTTTCTTTTGAATACAGCCCTCTCCCAGAGAGTTTATCATTAGCATTTTAAAAATATGAGTTACAAAGAAATGAAGACCAAGGCTGCAGGCTAGAATCAGGCCTAGCAGGGCCTGTGTACTACACAAAGGTTCCATGCTAAGGCCCTGAGTATGATCCACATGGGCAGAGCGCCATTGAGCGCAGCAAGATTCCACACAGGCATAAGGTTTTGCTGACCTGAAGCTGATGGTAGGGTTGGGGCCAGAACTCTGTGACTGGACAACTCAATTTTCCTAGCTATCAACATCCCTGCTCTTTTCAGTGCCTGGGTACTAGCTGTACAATATGGGCTACTGATGTGTGAGACTGATTTTACTTGTGACCCAAGCAAAATAATAACAATCATATCTACATTTATATAACACTTTCAATCCTAAAGACCCACAAGACACTTGACAAACTATACTACGTGTAAGCTGGTGAATCCGTCCAGCAGAGGCGTCACGGCCCTTCCTCGGGCCCAGGCTCCAAGGAAGGCCACAGCGCCTGGCTACAAGGGGAAAGTTAGTGGGTTCAGTCGCCGCTCAAGCCTGCGCCTGGTCCCCCGACAGGGCAGGCAGGCAAAGGAGTCTGTAGTCCTCGGCCCCCAGGCAGGGCAGGGCTGGCAAAGAGTCTGTGGGCCCTTAGTCCCGTAGTCTCTGGCCTCGGGCTGTTTAAGCCAACACTTGGTATCCTCTGCGGTGGTGGCCCAGAGGAGACAAATACTCCCAGGGATGGGTAGGAAAGGGGAGAGGAGGATGCAGGCCCACCCGACTCCATTGCATCCTAGCCCACGGCCCTGGCAGTGATGGGTTGTCCCGTCCCTGGGTCAGCAGGCCTCCAGCCAAAACACGCTGACTCTGGTTCGAGTGCACGCTTAGCCAGACCTAAGTCAGCTGCCCCTGCGCTACTTCTTCCCACCCTGAACCTGGGTACCTGGAGTCAGAAGTCATCCTCCAATTCCCCGGGATAGGTGGCTAGTGGGAATCCCACCACTCCCTCGTCGTCAGCCAACAATGGGTCCGGGAACTCTTCAGGGCCGTCAGCGGACAGCAGCTCCTCCAGGGCATAGGGCCCCAGTGGGTCCTCCGGCACACAGGACTCAGGCAGCTCCGGCGGGTCCCAGACAATGGGCAGCTCCTCTAGGTCGTGGCTGACCTTGTGGGGGTCCCTTCCAGTCAGCCTCCTTCAATAGCTCTGCCCAGTCGCTAGGGCCTGGGAGCCCTAGGGTCCCGACCCCCAGTTTTATGCCATGGGGCCTGAATCTCCCCTGTGCAGTGACTCATAAGAACAGACAGCCCAAAAGGTAGAAGGAGGCTACTTTTCCCCCATGCCTTCAGTATAGATTCATTCCCACTTATGAACCCTACATCAGCAGATGTGGTCAATTCACTGAGACTAGGAGGAGAGATACTTTCTGTTAAGAAAGCAACATTATTCTAAAACTAACAGCTGAAGAGAGTCAGTGAGTAATGCATGCTGCAAGCCTCTCCATGGGCCCCCTCTTTATCACGCTCCATCCCCTACAAAGACCGAGGATGTTGCCCTCATCATCTTCTTCCAGATACACAGCCCTCGTTTTATCCAAATTTACCTCTGTCCCATACAAATGTAAGCTTATCCCATGTTTATCATTGTAAATTATTATTTACATCAAAAATGCAAAAGCCAAGGTTATAGAATATATGGCATCAATGCTTAAAGAAAGAACTGTACATCATTTTCAGCTCCCTCTAGGGATCATATGATTTGTGTCCTGAAATCTGAGTCTCCCTCCCACAGCTGGGTCTTGGCAGATTGAGAAGAACGTCTGCAACAATACTATATGAGAGCGGTCTTGGTTTTGTGATAAGTGTTTTATGATAAATTCTCCCTCATTTCTGGGTTGTTTTTAGACCGACCTTTAGACTATACAGAAAAGAAATTATGAAACTTTGGAAGTTACCTGTTCTAATGCTCCAACACTTGGACAAGATACTGAGCTTTCTTTCCTTAACATTTTTCCAGAGGTGTCAAACCGAGGCACACGTGTCTCATCCATCCTGCAGCTCACTCAGCGTACGTCAGCGCAATCTGGCTCACTGCTTGCTCTGCAGGAGCCAGGAGAGAACTGGAGCTCAAGTAGACCCTTGCTGAAGAGGATGAGGAGTTGAGGAAGGAGCTGACACCTGATTAGCCACAGGTAATCAAGCACTCTCCTCCTCATCTCTAGCCTCTAGCTCTACGTGCTTCCTGCACCAGAGCAGCAGCCCCTTCCCTTACTGAGCCCCACAGGACCAAGGACAAGTGAATCACTTTCCCTTCTGGCCAATCCTGCCTCACCGACCAGGGGCAAAATTTTCTAAGGTTCCCCTTCAAGCTGCTGCTGCTTCTCCTGGACCAGAGGAGAAGAAGAGGGATCTTTGGGGCCTCCTGGACCTTGCTGCTGCTTCAAGCTGGGAAGGAGTAAGCTGGAGACTCTCTTTCTTACCCTCCCACCCCACACTCTCTCTCCTCCCTGCTGTCCACCTTCCTGTGGTTCCCGGTGCTGCTGTCAAGCCCTTCAACACTAGGCTTCCAGGAGCAACCATCTTGTTTTCCTGCTACTTCCCTTCCAGGGAATGGGATCCGGGAACCTGCTGTTGCCTCCATCAAGGAGCACAGACTCTCACTGCTTTCAGGTAAGTGTGTGGTGTGGTGTGGTGTGGGTGTGGGGGGAGGGGGGTTTGTTTACCTAACTAGAGAGGCACAATCTGCAGTCAGCCAGACACACAAAATATGCCCCTCCTCAGTGAGCTCTTTCCTTCTGGCCCACAGACTCTAACTGAAGGTGTAATTTGGCCCTCACCTCCAAATGAGTTTGACACGTTTTATTTAGGCTCTTCCTCTGCTTCCTTCCGTGATGCTTCCAGAGTTGGGCCCAACCAGCTGAAAAAGCCAGTTCTATTATTATTTATCACTTGTGTTTATGAGTGCCATTATCACCTACAGTCATAGGCAAAAGGTGGCCACCAGCACTAACCACATCCTGCTCTGTCCATTGGTGTGAAAACCTCTGACAGACTGCTGGGAAGGCGCCCAGATCAGCAGTTCATCCGCTCTGCACTCAGGAGCCCCACCTGCTCTGACAGCAAATCTCATCGACAATAGACACTTTTTCTTTCAACGTCCACTATTGCTACTACCGGTGGAGGTACATGGATGGTGTAGACAGGCCACTGCTGTTTAGCCATTGTACAGTCTATACCTGTTCTGAGTAGAGTAGAACTGCACTGGTGGGAAGTTTTAAGGAAAAAGATCTATAGGACTGGTCTAGACTATAAAATGTGACGGTGTCTCAAAATGGTCATCAGAAGCCATGTTAACTAAACATGGGCTAGCTTTAAGTGTAGACAAGAATAAATCATGTTCAGTGTTAACACCGGTACTGCCAGCTCTCATGATTTTACTAGGAGTCTCACAATGCTTGATGTTTGTCTTAAAGCTCTAGCTCCTGGAGTCATGTTATTATTGAGACTCTCTGCTTTTTTTTTTTTTTTTTTTTTTTTTCCATTTAAGTTTCTAGCCCTGAAAAATGTGGAGAAAAGCTGGAAAGCATCACACACACACACACACACAAAGTTTCAAAAACCGGAAGGTAAATAAAAAGAAAACAAAATGTATGTTTAAAATGTCATGATATTTGGAGCCTGGCTCATGATTCTGGAAAGTGTGGAGGATAGTAATTCTGTCAGCATGAGGATTTAATCATGAGTAGCAGCCATGCTGTTGAGCATGTTTTGTCCTTCTCTACACTGACCACGAAGCCACGCTCCACATCATGTTAGCTAATGTAAGTGTTGGCAACTGGACCAGACGTGGTAACACTTTTATTGTAGACCAGGCCTGAGTGACTCATGGAAGAGGTAAACAATATTTGACGCAACAAGTTTTAAAAAGCTGCCAAGTTCTAAGGCTACTCCCCTCTCAAACCTCCTTCCTCACTCTTCTGTATCTCTCACATCACAACGCACAGTAACATCTACTCAGGGTTCTGCTTAGTTCAGCCCAAACTTCCTCTCTTCACTCCCAGATTCTGCTCTCAGCTATACTGCAGTAAAGCCAGAGCAACTGAGTCACTGACAGCAGGATGACCCTGTTTATCTTCAGTGTGTTGGGGACATTAAAAATAATTTCCATAAATGGGTTTGGGGAAAATTGGGAATGTTACTAGATAAGTGGATCGCAGAAGGGAACACAGACTATTTTTGACTCAGACAGAACTTTAGATTAAAGCAGTGTTGATAAAAGCGGTTTCACTGTACAGTAGATAGGGTTAGATATCAACTTTTGTGGAGAGAGAAGAGGGAAAGGGTACTGATCTAAATAGGTAATTTCTGCAAAGAGCAGACTTATTTGTCCAAAGCTGAACAATCTATCTTGTACAATATTAATGTGCAAATGTAAATAATAAACAGTACTTCAGGTTGTCATGCAGTAAAAAGGGGTAGAATGCACAACTGGGAAAATGTAATTTGGAAAAAAGTTTAATATGGAAAAAATAAGATAGAGTTGCACTAGTAAAATAAATTAACCTGTGATTTATCAGGGGTTACTGTATTTCTAGTTCTTTTTCTTATTATTATTCAAATAAAGCAGTGTTTTAATTCCTCTGAGATTACTTTTCAGCAACATTTAGCACGTTGCCAAGCAGGACTGAGGGTCACGAGTTCAAGACAGGACTTGTGTTCTTTTGTCCTCAGGCCACCCGATCTGAGCCACAGACATGACTTATTCAGCTGCGGTGAAGCCGCTGGTAGGAGGGGATAGTCTGCCTGGTGAATTAACGTCTTTTGTAAATTATCTAAGGAACAAGATTGATATAGCTACAGACTGAGGCAGCATTTCAGCTACCATCCTATGCTGGCGAAGAGCAATAACTGATGAAAAGGAGGGGAAAGAATTAGAGGGAGAAAAAGCAAAAATGTAATTCAAGGAGTAGGATTTCTTAAATGTATATTATTTTCACAGTTACACAGAGGGGAAAAATACAGAAGTATTAAATATCATATTCCCCTCTGCCTTGAAACTATGCATGAGGATCTACTTTTAGGTTTCTTGGTGCCATGCTTTTTGGTAGCATTGTACATTTTCTCTGCCTTTAACTGTAAATTGCTTTCCAATCAACATTCCGTGACAAGGCTAAAGAGAGAGGCAGCCGAGGCTGTTGCAGTCAGACAGCGATGACTCCCATTCACACTGATGACACCACAGTGTTATTTTTCTTACCTTCTGTGACCTTAAAGATCAGGGGCCCTTGACCATATTGCTTAGGCAATGAAAAAGCACAAGTCCTGCTAGACTTGCAGGCTGGGGGAAAGAGAACCTCAGAAACTGGGAAAGGAGCTGTCAGCCTCCATTATTAATATCCAGCTGTTAATATTTAATGTCATAAAACTGCAGCTCCCTCCACAGCATAGTCATCAGACATGCAGGGGTCACACCAACCGGAATTCTTTAGACTGAAACATCAGTGTCCCTGTTCTGTAGCAACATGCCAGGACTGCTAAAGGTGTTCTAGATGTACTGGAGATGAAATGCTGGGATCTTAATAAAGCCTAAAAGACCAAAAAAAAGAGGTTATGTTACTGTTTTCACAACCAACCCTGCTTTTTGAACATCGACCCTGTGCTTTAAGCCAGAGGGTACATGCATCATGTAAAAAATAAATATGGCACTAGACAAAGTAATGCAGCATTAGCTTATTAAGGATGGCACCACTGCAGCTTAATATGAACAATCAGATTGGTTTCCATGATTTGTGGGTTGAGGGAAAGGAAATTTTTAATAGAGCAAAACACAATATAAGGAAAAGGTTGGGAAGAAGATAGAGGGATAACAGGGGAGTGTATGGACTATTGAAGATTAAAGATGCTGCTGGAGGAAATAACAATTCAAACTAGCCAAGTTTGCATATTTTCATTTTTGGGTAGATACTAAACTTAAAAGTACAAATTTGCCACATTTTTCTTTTACTGAATGACTGATTCCTCCATTTATCAAACAAGGAGCGAAGGCAGAATGTTTTAGCCTGCATCTGGGGTGGGCATTTACAGAGCCTTTATAGTTATACCTTCATAAAAAAAAGTCAAACGGAAGTGTTCTTAGCACGGGCCAGACTGTTTTCCTCTAACCAAGTGTCCAAGAGCATCACCTCTCCTGGCCCGGAGCCCAGGATCCTAGGTCTACTTCACAATCCTGGGTCCTCCTGTCAGTAGTTCAGTTTGCTCTTCCAATAAGTTACCTCACAGTATTAATTTTTAAAGAATCCTTTCTCCTCCTGGGTATAGACTCAGATAAGAGCTCCAGAAACATACATGTTCATGCATCTTAGAAGTCAAACAAATTGAACAATGTTTTAAGGAAAAATAGTGTAATAAGAAGTGTGGCCATAACATTGTGGCATGCAATGTGAAAACAAGCATGCTATGTTGCATTACGTCTGCTGCTATGTGGCCTGTCCATGACTCTCATGCCTCTGCCTAGAGGTCCTATATTTAGTATTTCTTTACCAAATTAATTTAAGTGAATATTAAAACAGGGATGGTTAGCATCAATAGCTATGACATCTTATCAGAAGGACAAGCAAAGCTTGACCTTTTCTGCTCACCTCCTCCTCCAAGTTGTTGAAACATTGACCATTTACAGATAATGTGTCACAGGCTGTGAATGATAGTAACTGCAGAAAACTGCTGCAAACTAGGACAACATGAGAACTTCAGCTCTTAATTATAATAAATATTTTCATAATGGCTGGCCCTTCAAATTGATAAAGAATAGTTAATGCAAGGACATGCTATTTAACCATCCCATTTTATTACATGGACCACTGGGATCCTAGCATACTAAGATTTGCAAACGCAGGTTTGATATTGGCTGAGACATTAAACTACCTATCCAGTGCTATAAAATGCATAGGTACAGTACATCAGCTTTTCACAGAAATTTCATCTCCTTTTTTTCAGTTAACTCTTCACAGGCACCTAGTATTTTGTGTTATTCAAAGAAACACAGTACACCAACACCCCTCTCACTGACCTGAAGAGCCACAACTTAGCATTGTTTTACTTAAAATAAATCCCTTTGATGTTACTAAATTTGGCATCTCTTGTGTAGATTGTATTGAGTTGTCTAATCTATCTAAAGTCCAAGATGTTCCCCCATTAACTGATCCTTAGGGAATTTGGCTTATGTTAAAGATCTATTGGTATGTCCTATCCTCTGTTTATTCCACACAAGCTCTGTGTAAATAAACCAGTTTCTTTAGCAGGGTAACATTGTATCATCCAAAATTATTTGATTATAGCAGAGTACTATAGTTAGAACCCTGTGCAGACATGGTCTCTGGATAGCCACAGATATCCACAGATTTGCAGGGTTCTAGGTATAAAATTTGAATCCACATCCATCTGCGATCCAAACATGGTGCGCAGATATTCACAGATTTGCAGAGCTCTAACTATAGTGAGCTCTGAACTAATAAATGGTGCAGCAGGGATGGTGGAGTTAAAACAGCTACATAGTACCAACCCAGCAAGCTGTCTTAGAGGCTCACACCTCCAAGTTTGGGAATCTACGTTAGTTACAAGGGTCTAGATCCACAAAGGTGTTTAGGCTGGAAATGAGGAGTCTAAATACCTTTCTGAAGTGGACCTCGCTCCTTGGGCTGACGGGATGTAGGTGTGCAGTGAACAAAGTGTGATCAACCCTGGGAGCAAGGAAAAATGACCTGTGTGTCTCACAAGAGCAACCATCCAGGCTTTGAAGTGACACTGATAAATTCAGAAGGGGACCAATCTTGCCCTCATGTACTGTGATCTTCATGGCCTTTAAGAGCTAAGTATGGGGGAAAAGAAAGTAAAGAAGGTGAAACAGGAATAATCCCAGAAGACATCTCCTGTCCCCTCCCCATCTCCCCAAAATTTTTTTGCGATCCCCACTTGTCACAGGCTGGCTGGCCCTTTAAGTGGAGCCAGGCTCAGCCTTGCCTGTGATGCATCAGCTGCAATCCCCCTCCTCCCCAGCTCATCCTGATTGACTGAGGATCAGGTGGCTTAGGTCAGTTATTAGGCTCAGCTGGAAAGAAGATGGGTGATTTCCCTAAAAGGCTAGGAGAGCTCAGATGGTAGTGGGGGGAGGGGGGAAATGCTGTCACTGTCTCCTCTGACTCTTCCTGATGGGAGTGGAAGAGGCTCCTGAGGCAGGCTGTGGAGATGGCCAAACCCCAGGCAGATGGTAGACCGGGACTAAGGATCAAGCCTGTGAGGACACCAGACTGAGTGGAAGGGTAGCCCAGCAGGGATGGGAGACCCTTTTGCTTTATGTTTCCTTTGACACTGTTGTTTAAGTTTATCAGTGGCCTGCCTGAGGACACCGAGAGAGATGGTTGCCTGTCCAGAGCCTCTCTAAAGGGAAGGTAGGCCTGTAGCTGAAAGAAAGGATGGTTAATCTCTGTCTCATTAAAGATCTCTGGGGAAACTGAGGTAGGGCGAGTGACAAGGGGGGTGCTGTGGAGGTTGACCCTGCCACACTCCTATACAAATCAACTCAAATGGGCGGTGATTGCACTGTACATTGTTTTAGGTGGTCTGTAAAATCATTCTTACTACCTACACGTCATCCCAGGTAATACTGGTTCCTCTCTCTCTCTAAAGTGTTATGTTGCCTTGGGGAAAGCGCTGAAAGATACCTTAAGTCAAGATACCAGAATAGTGTAGTATAAAAGCTGCCCAGGAGGGAGAACTAAGCTGTTCAAGCAATGGCCAGGTTTAGCCAATGGACAATTACTGTGAAATCAGGGCCCCCAAACATCTACAAAGAGTTTCTTCACATTCAGCACTTAGGGTGATTCATATGACTGAGGAGGGGAAGATGAAGGGAGTCACTCAACATCGTTGTTTAGTTGTACTACAGTAGAGTCCAGAGGCCTCGACTGACAGGGGGAGCCTCACTGTGCCAGGCTCTGTACAGACACCTAGTGAGTGAAAGGAATCCCTGCCTGAAAGCTTCAGGTGCTCTCTTGCATCTGGATCTGAGCATGCTCCTGCACCCGCCCAAGGGATTAAAATCCCCTCCATTCTACTGCCAGGCTAGCCATTTCTTATTTCAGAACATAAATATATTTTATAGAGAAATGAAGTCTGCAATTCTGAAGAGGGAGGAGTGCTTTCACACCCCCGCTTCTCATCTAAAAGGGCCACGACTTGGCATCTCAGGTAGAGTATGAAATTATGACACCAGAATTGACTTTAGGTGTTTCTGATCTTCCTTGGATGATTGCTTCTATAACTTATAGAGACAAGAGAGCGTTTGGATTCAAGTGAACACATAAATTCATATCCAGGCATGAAAATAGTGTGGCAGAGAGTGGGGTTGGCTCACGAATGAGTTCACTACAATGTGGAACACACCAAAAGGATGCTTGTCAACACTGTCTTACGTTGTATTTGAAGTGCACATGTAGCAGTTTAGAAGTGCTTTGAAATAAAACAAAACACTTTAGATGTGTTAAAGTGGCTGACAAATGTACCATCTTTTCGGTCATATCATTATGTGGGAAAGCATGCCCTGCTACAAAAAATGGCCCACCCGCATGTTTAGTTCTTCAGGCAGATGTGACACTAATTATGGACCATACCCATACACAAACTGTCTGACCATAGTCCATGAATGGCCCCATTGGGTTCAATGGATCTACTTGTGGAATGAACTACAAATAAGGACATCTGAACCTGGGCCTATAATGAATGGCAATACGGTTCTGCTAGTTTTCATGCTTGCTAAAAGCTTTTATTTTACTGCCAGGGGAAGGACAAAACTATTGGTTTTTCCTTCTTTCCTCCATTTCCAAGAGCAGCAATATTACAGACATTAAGAATAAAGAAAAATAGCGTGAGCTAATAGGAAAAACCCAATCCAAAGTTTGTTATCACCATGTCACTGACACTCTAAAAAGCTCAGAGCATGAAATTCTGGCCACACTGAAGTCAGTGACAAAACTGTCAGTCAATAGGTATGGCTGCACTGCAATGAAACACCCGTGACTCGGTTCTCACAGGACTCAGGCTAAGGGGCTGTTTAATTGCAGGCTCTAGGACCCTGCACAGTGAGAGGGTCCCAGAGCTCAGGCTGCAGCCTGAGGCGAATGTCTACACTGCAGTTAAACAGTCCTTTAGCCCCAGCAAGGTGAGCCCGAGTCAGCCGGCACAGGCCAGCTGCGAGTGTTTAATTGCAGTGTAGACACACCCAATGAGGCCAGGATTTCACCTAAGGTCTCCTTGCAGCATGTTATGTTAGAAACAGCAATCAATACGTTTGTGTTTGCTTCTCTCTTCTCTGGCACAAAACGTTTTAAAGTTTCAAATAAAATGTTATCTATGAAACATCAAACAGTTCCATGGTAACCTTGTCAGCAGGCTGCTTCTCCTGCACAGCCAGGAACCTGTAATATTATGTGAGCCAAGGCCGACAGTGAAGGTTCTCACAGCATTATGATCATCAAATGTCCCTGCCATCAGAAGACAAAAGAAGGGTTATGTAATTTGCACTGGTGCTTGAACCAGTTGGAAGCCTTGGGCTCAACTGTGACACTTGAGTTCTCCCCAGATTTGATGAGAGTCATATGCCAATGTGTTAGACTGGAGAGCTCAAAGTGATCCTGAGAGGAGCCCTTATTCTTCATAAATTGTCTGGAGCTCATGGCAGAACCTCTGCTATAAAAATATCAGCCAGAAACGTGATAAATAGTTGTATCCTGTTAAAAATATGCAATGGCGCAACAGTCACACACACTGGCACCGGAAGGTGGAGGGCCCAGTCAATGACTAAACTGCGGAAAGTATCTTGTCATACAGCTTCAGAACAGAAATTCAGTCTGTTCTTGCAAACGGAGTGGATGATCTCTGTCCATGAAAAGTTTTTATTCCTCTCTGAATTTCCTCTGGATACCCTTAGGAATTGGCAAAAAGAAAATCAGATGGAATGTTTTGGTTGTCTCTCGTTTTATACATTGTAGGTGTTGGGGCCAGCTTCTTCTAGCCAAAACCAAACACAGCAACAGCAAAACCAAACACAGCACAGCAAAACCAAACACAGCCCAGGCAGCATAATCTAAATTTGTTTATCTTATCACCAAATCTCTACTTTGTATAAACTACTCAAGGAAAAATGTTGCTGCTCTGAAGCCCTTACCAGTGCGTTGTATTGTATTAACTGTAACAGATTAGTGTGTTTGTACAGTGCCTAGCATGTTTGGGGCGCTTGGCTGGGACCACTACCATAATACAACTAAATAATAGTAATGTCATCAAGGGTTTTTTAGACCAAATCTCTCACACATAAGGTTTCCTGTAAAACAACAGTCACAAGGTTATAGAAATAAGAATAAAACTTTTGAAATCTAAAACTGCAGACCAAGTAAAAATAATAGTAGGTTATAAAAATAAACAGGAGTATGAAATATATTAAGGTATTATATATAGAAAGTATGTGTGTATGTGTCTATATATATATATATATATATATATATATATATATATATATAAATGGAAAGTGTGGTATATATATATATATATATATATATATATATAGAAAGTGTGTGTGCATGTATATCTATAGACACACACACACTTTCCATATATACATATGAAGATATGGTCCCTGCTCCAAAGAGCTTACAATTTAAAACAAGCCATATGAAAATCTATGCAAGCCAGCTCTTAAAATCACTTTTATTGTAAACCTATGCATGGTCCTTATTTAAAACTTTGCTACATAAATAGTTTCAGATCAGACTAGAGTCATCCTCCAGCATGTCCCTACAGATAAAATGGACAACCACCCATCTTCCTTCTTTTCCTTTGTTGTATCAAGAAGGAGTTATGCAACATGAAACTCTAATCCCGCTTTCCTCGAGGCTTATAAAACAGCTCAAGTTCTTCCCACGCAGTGTCCCTTCTCTTCACCATCTCAGCGAGTTGCAACACACATACTTGACTCAATGCCAAATTTCCAAATGAACTCACATCAGTTATCCAAGTCAGCAAAAAATGGCGCAAGAACTAGAATTTCTGGTTTACCAAGTGATGCTATGATGTCACCCAGTATACATCGAGAACTTCAAAATACATCAGTGATTAATATCAAAGTGTACAGTTCTAGCCTATAGATTTACAGTTTGTCTGGTGGTGGGAGGAGGAGTTTTGGAGTTGGGGAAGAGTTAGCAACTATACAATTGGAAACTAAGTAAAATGTGGAAAACAAATGTAATTTTTGCATTTCTTGTCTACATCTCTTGTACAAAATCTTGACTTTCCTGTGCCAAACTCATAGGGGAAAAATGCCCCTAGTCTATTCCTTTGCAAGTTATGGTGAAGCCATTAAGATCCTTGTGGTATGTTCTGGTTATATGAAGCAGCTAAGCAAGCTGCAGAAAGGACATATAGTAGGAATGCTATCAGCTGGCACTCTTGGGCACTTGAATATCCTCCATAACGGAATCAATTTAAACCTAGTGAAAGGGACAGTGTCTGATAAAGTAATTCCTCTTTGAACACAAGATGGCAGCCTTAAATAAATGCAACCCTGCACAGCTTTTAATCTTACACATCATTAAATTCCTAATTTACACATTATGTTTTCGTGGGCCAACCCATAACTCATTAGTGTTGAACTCATGAATTGAAAAGATCAACACACGAGACAAGTCCTGGTTCCTTTACCTGCTTTTCTTTTAGTAGCAGTTCTCAAAGTGATAGGAAAAGGAAAGTTTCTTCTTTAATTTACCAGAGAACCAACCTTCAGATTCAACATTTTAAAAGATTTTATCCTGTGTACTTTGTGCACCCTTTACAAAAATGAAAACCTTTCTAGGTGCTGTTATCTGCCCACACATTTTACAATCCAAGAGAAAGATATGGAATAGCGCAGAGTGAGCTCTTATTTTTATATGATGCTGGAGTTTCTGGGCAGACATCTTTCTGTGGGAGGATTTCAAACAAGCCATGAAGACAGAAGCTAAATGGACTACGAAAACTGGGATTTTTGGATCTGCCATCCTCACTTCCCCTTAACACTCCACATTTAAAACCGTGTTTTGTTCCTTCATGTTTCTTCCCTTCTTGCAAAATGTGTGTTGAAACCAAATGCCTGCAAAATGTCATGTGTAATATGAACTGCTGCAAGACGTGTAGGGATCTGGCAGCAGTACTTTAAAATTACACACTAACTATTTTGATCATGGAAACTCACAATAGAGCTGTGGATGATGAGGGAAGATGACTGTGTGATCAAGTGTACAGTGTGACATGTTACTGCAGTGTAGATAATAGCGTATTGTTTTAGAGCATGGAACAAGGACCATGATATGAAGTCAGGTCTAGTAGCTAAAACACAGGACTGAAAGTCCAGAACAATGATCTCTATTCCCAGCTCTGCCATAGATTTCTAATGACTTTGAGCTACTTATGTAGGAGCTCTGTGCCTCGGTTTACCCATCTGAAAAATGGGTATAATACTACTTTCTTAATACTTATAGGGTTTATGTAGTGATTCCATTGTGTACCCCTGCAAACTCATCCTGGAATTAGAAAGTCAAGCTGAACTCTTTCCTTCCTATGCATAATCATCAATAAATACTCTCAAGGCCAAATGTACACCTTTCATGACATCTGTGCAACCTCACTATCTTTAGCTGGGTTACACAGATGTCACTAATGGCATAATTTAAAAACAGTGGGATTGCACAGACATACAAGGAGGGGAACAATGGTCTTGTGCTTAAAACACTGCAATAGGCCCCTTGAAAATTTGGGTTTAATTCCCAGCTCTGGCCAATAGTTGGACAAATTAGTTAGGGCCAGATCCACAAAGATACATAGGTGTCTGAATGCAACATTTAGCCCTTTATGGATCTAGCCCTACATTGGCTTTAGGTACTACAGACATTCTCACAACCACCCCTCTACAGCCACCTAACCCTGTAGGTTCCTACATTTCTCCCAGTGGGTATGTGTAAAATCACGTAAATCCTAATCCTGCCAGTCAACTAACAAGTTGCTTGGAGCCCTAGCTCACACTTAATCCCCCACAGCGAAGCATTCTGCCAGTGAGCACTGCAATGCTTAAGTCCCTTTATGGATCTAACCCTTAATCTTTCCAGGCCTCAGGGCGTGTCTACACAGCACTTTGGCTGGCCTGTGCCAGCCGACTCAGGCTCCTGAGCTGGGGTGGTGGTGGGGCTGTTTTCATTGCTGTCTAGACTTCTGACACCCTCCCCCACAGGCTCCTAGAGCCCTGGTCCCAGCCCAAGCCTGGAAGTCTACACAGCAATGAAACATCCCTGCAGCCCGAGATCTACGAGCCCAAGTTGACTTGGCTGGCACAGGCCACCCTCGGGTGTCTAGCTGCTGTGTAGACATATCCTCAGGTCCCCGTCTGTAAAAGAGGGATAATACTTTGCAGTGTAAATGGGGACGGGGGGGTGAGAATTAATGTAAGGGGCACAGACACTAAGTTAGAAGTAGATAAACAGAAACAGAGCCTTTATTACTGGAGGAGATGGGAAGCACCTAGCTTCCGGAGCTGGCAATCACAGTATTGCTAAGTATCCTGATGTCTAGTGCTTTCTCTAAAGACCCACTCCCGGAATCCTGTGATTACAGGAGAATCTCAGCTTTCCTGGAAAAAAAAAAAAGGTCTAGCCCCCATGGTTGCAAAAGCTTGAAAATATGACAAGTGCTGCCCAAGAGCTCAGGACCCAAAAGGCAAATCAAAGGAGTCCCACAATGCATTACTTTAAAAAAAAATCTCATGATTTTTCATCAAGTTTATGATGGGTGGAAGAGCTGACTTATGATTTTTGAATAGCTAGGGTTGGCAATCCCGCAATGAAGGAAACATGGCCCCCTGAGAGCTGGGTAATTGAGGCACAAGGGCCAGGGGGACCATGCACTGATGCCTGGCAGACCCTCTCTATTGGTACAGAGGGCTCTCAGGCTGGGACCAATGTTATTACCTTTATCTCTGCACAGTGCTCAGCCTAGGCTGCCCTGGCATCAAGGAGAGGGACTCAGGGTATGCCCAGAACCACGGGGGTAAGGGGCTGCAGGGGGCAGGGAGTGCACAGAGCAGGGTGGGTGGGCGGGTGGGTAAGGGGCTGCGCGGGGCGCGGCGTGCACAAAGCGCCGGGGTCAGGGGTGAGGAGCTGCAGAGGGCAGGGCATGCACGGAGCCGGGGGCTGAGGGTTTGCACGCACAGTCCCACACGGAGGGTGGAGAATGCACCTGCCACAACAACCACCACCACCACCTTCCGCCAAGCAGGTTCCGCGCCTTCCCGGCCTCCCCTCCCCCCTTCTCCTGGGGGCAACGGTGGGGGAGGGGCCGCCCCCTTGAGGCGCAGCACAGCAGGCTGCGTGAGCGCGAGGCTGAGCGGCCGCGGCCGGACGGGAGGCTCGTGCCGCCAGCCCGCGGGCGGGGCTTGCTCTGCTCAGGGGGGAGCCGAGCGCGTGGAGCGCCGAGCCCGGCTGCAGCGGGAGCGGGAGCTGCTGCAAGCGCTGCGGGCCCCGCGCGTTCACCCCGCGCAGCCGGCTCCCGGGCCTCTCCCCCTCCACCCCTGAGCTTTTCCCAGACACGCCACGTACCCCGCAGACACACACCGTGCCCCATAGACACCCCCGGACACAGCCACTGACCCCCCCACCCCCACAGACAGATACACACTCCCTGTCAAGAGATGTAGCCACCCCCCCCCAGATATGCACCTTGGACCCCCGACGGACACCCTGCACCCGCTGAATACACCCCAAACATCCCCGTGTCTCCTGAACGCACCCAGTGCCCCTCCCCCCACATCCCACCAGGAGAACAGAGGAGCTAGGGAACAGGAGCAGCAAACAGGAAGCTTAGAGAGGGAGTGTGAGTGCAATGTACACCTGATTTACTTAGGCCAGTGACCTCCGCCCCCCACGAAACAAAGACCCAACCAAACCCTGCAAGAGTAAAAAAGCAGGCAGAGGTCCTGCAGCAGAGTGGGGGCCGCTATCCAGTTTATTGCACTGAACGCAGCAGGTATGATTACCTGTCTTGTGGACAAGTGATGTGTGCATTTGATGCAAGCAATTCACGGCCCTCAGTGAGCGAGTGCAGACTCCCTTGAGACCAGAGTGGCTGAACTGGTGGAGCTAGGGGAGACAGACAGGTAGTTAGTGGAGATTTTCCAGGATGCAGTGGAGCTGTCCCCGCACCCACTCTGCCAGCTGTGGTGCCCTTGAGGAGGATGAATGCCTCTGGGAAGGAGAACATCAAGTAGGAGTGGAGGGAAATGCTCCCATAGTTGGGCTCCTCCTTCCAGGTAATGTCATGGAATCCTGTCACACCGAGGATGCCCTTCCAGGGCAGGGGACCACTGTTCAAAGGAAGAGGCAGGTAATAGTAATGGGGGAGTGTATAATTCTAAATGTAAGTAGCTGAATTTGTGATGACCAAGAGAACCACTTGGTGAATTGCCTGCCAGGTGCAAATGTTCTGGACTTCTTGAGACATGTATATAAACTTAGGTGCAGTGCTGGGGAGGAGCTGGTGGTCGTGGCACATGTAGGTAACAATTACGTAGGGAAAGGTAGGAGGGAGGTCCTGGAGGCATTGGCGTACTGAGAGGGAGGCCAGCGGGGGGGCCATGCTCCCGGCTGCCAGCCTGGGGAGGGGCGTCGGCCGGGATCTGGCCCCTCAGAGGAGGAGCCGCCCCACCCCCTGTCACAGGCAGCTGGGGTCCTCCCAGCTCCTCTGCCCCTGCACTGGGCGCAAGGAGGGAGCTGCAGGGACCGGAGCCCATCACGGCCCCCCCCACCGCCGGGCAGGCCCCGTTGCCCCCACAGCCGGGGGAGAGCAGGAAAGAAGGCCCACAGACAAACACACATCCCCCACCGCGCACTGCCGACGCTGCTGCTGACAACAGAGGGGAGTGAGGGAGAGCAGGACATGGGCCTGCAGACCCCTCCCCATGGGGCACTGTTGACGGGGGGCGCCAATGTGAGTATGGCCCCCAGGTGCTGGAGACCCACTGCATACTGCTGCCTGGAGGCCAAATTTAAGCTAGATAAGAGATTAAAGTCCAGGACTTCCATGGTAGCATTCTCTGAAATGCTGCCAGTTCCATGCACAGGGCCAGTGAGACAAGCAAAACGACAGGATCTCAATGCATGGATAAGACAATGGTGTTGGGAGGAGGGATTTAGGTTTATTAGGAACGGGGTGAACCTTTTGGGAAAGGAGGAGCTACTCCTGGAACCCACAGGAGAGGCAGTTCTTGATTTAGTCCTAAATGGAGTACAGGATCTGGTCCAAAAGGTGAATATAGCTGAACCACTCAGTAACGGTGACCATAATGTAATTAAATTTAACATCCTTGTAAGGGAAATGCCAAAGAAACCCACCAGTAGCATTTAACATAAAAATGAGGAAGCTAGTTAAATGGAAACTAAAAGGAACAGTCATAAGAGTGAAATGCCTGCAAGCTGCATGGAAATTATTTAATAGCACCATAAGAGAGATTCAAACAATATGTATACTCCACATTTTAAAAAAAAAGTACGAGGACTAAAAAATGCCACCATAGCTAACGAATAGAGTAAAAAGAGGCAGTCAGAGGCAAAAAATAAAATAAAAATAAAAATTGGAAGTCAATTGCTACTGAGGAAAATAGAAAGGAGCATGAAAGGAGCAAGTCAAGTGTAAAGGTATAATTAGGTAGTTCAAGGAAGAATTTGAAAAACAACTAGAAAAAGACACTAAAAGTAACAACAACAACAAAATTAAGGATGTCAGAAGCAGGAAGCATGCCAAACAATCAATGGGGCCACTAAATGGTTGAGGTGTTAAAGACACACTTGAGGAAGACAAGGCAATTGCAGAGAAGCTAAATGAATTCTTTGAACCAGTCTTCACTGCAGAGGATATGAAGGAGTTTCCCACACCTGAGCAATTCTTTTTAGGTGCCAAATCTGAGGAACTGTCCCAGACTAAGGTGTAGAGGAAGTTGTGGAACATATTAATACACAAAACAGTGACAAGTCTCCAGGGCCAGATGGTATTTACCCAAGAGTCCTGAAGGATCTCAAATACGAAATTCCAAAACTACTAACTGTGGTCTGTAACCTATTGCTTAAATCAGCCTCTGTACCAGATGACTAGAGGATAGCTAATGTAATGCCTTTTTTAAAAAAGCTCCAGAAATGATCCTGACAATTACTGGCCAGTAAACCTAACTTCAGTACCAGGCAAATTGGTTGAAACTGTACTAAAGAACAGAATTATCAGACACCGATGAACACAATATGTTGGGAAAGAGTCAACACAGCTTTTGTAAAGGGAAATCATGTCTCACCAACCTATTAGAATTATTTGAAGGTGTCAACTAGCATGTTGACAAGGGTGATCCAGTTGATATAATGCACTTTCAGAAAGCCTTTGACACGGTCCCTCACGAAAGACTCTTAAGCAAAGCAAGCAGTCATAAGATAAGATGGTATCTCATGGATCAGTAACTGGTTAAAAGATAGGAAACAAAGGGTAGGAATGAATGGTAAATTTTCACAATGGAGAGGTGTAAATAGTGGAGTCCCCCAAGAATCTGTACTGGGACCTGTAGTGTTCAGTATATTCATAACTCATCTGGAAAAGGGGGTAAACAGCAAGGTGGCAAAATTTGTAGATGATACAAAATTGCTTAAGAAAGTTAAGTCCAAAACTGACTGGGAATAGTTACAAAGGGATCTCAGTAAACTGGGTCACTGGAGAACAAAATGGCAGCTAGAATTCATTGTGGATAAGTATGAAGTAATGAACATTGGAAAACATAATCCCAAATACGTATACAAATGATGGGATCTAAATTAGCTGTTACGGCTCAAGAAAGATCTTGCAGTCATCGTGGAGAGTTCTCTGAAAACATCTTCTCAATGTCCAGCAGCAGTCAAAAAAGCTAACAGAATGTTAGGAATCATTAGGAAAGGGATAGATAAGAAGACAGAAAATACCATAATGCCACTCTATAATCCATAGTACGCCCACACCTTGAATACTGTGTGCAGCTCTGCTCACTCCATCTAAAAAGAAAAGATATATTAGAATTGAAAAGAGTACAGAGATGGGCAACAAAAATGATTAGGGTTATGGAATAGCTTCTCTATGAGCAGAGATTAAAAAGACTGGGACTATTCATCTTAGAAAAGAGACAATTAAGGAGGGATATGATGGATGTCTATAAAATCATGAATTGAATGGTGAAAGTGAAGAAGGAAGTTTTTATTTACCCCTTCACATAACACAAGAACCAGAGGTCACCCCATGAAATTAACAGGCAGCAGGTTTAAAACTAAAATAAGGAAATACTTCTTCAAACATCCACAACCTGTGGAACTTTTTGGCATGGCAAGTTATTCAACTGGTGCCAAAATGTAAAAGAGACAGCGCCCTCAGCTATCTAGTAGAGGCAGATACAATATGCACAAGATGGGGATTCATGTTGTTTGGGTTTTAACCCTTGTATCCATTTGTCCATTTTTTATCTAGGGATCGGCTGCTTCACCATGGCAGCATAATGCTATCTCTTCTACCTCCACCCAGGGTTAGCTATTTTCACCTCATCACTTTTTGATAAAAAAAAAAAAAAAGTTTGTATTCCTGATAATGTAATTGAATGTATCACACCTTCTTGTATTTGGAACAGTGGAGAAGTGTTTCTTCTTGGTCCCTTTGGTTGTAGTCACTCCTTGTTTTTCCCTAGTTTCCATCTCTAGTTTGTGGTCACTGGTTCTGTGTTTGGTGAGAATGTATTGGATCTTTGCAGGTTTCATTGCAATGAAGTAGTCTGCTAATGTGGGATCTGCAGCAGTCTAGCTTGTTTTGTGTTTTTGTTTTTTAAATTTGGTCTTCCTAGTATTTGTTTATTGGTCATTTAGGTGTCTAATATCTTGACCATTTTTCAGTTGGCAGCAGAGTTGTTTGCTACATTGGTCAGATGATTGGCATTGTTGAGCCCAGGATGTGATATGTGAATGAATCATGCTTTCATCTGGATTTCAGTTTTCATCCTCTAGTGCTTTGTAGTTGAGGGACCATCGGCTGCTTTGGCTGAGAAGACACTCAACATTTAGGCTTTATATACCCTAGAGATTTGAGCTGAGATTTTTTTTCTGTGCCTCCAGGAGTCACAGCAGAGAATACAGAGCTCAAGGGGTGGGCAGGTTTTAGGCTGCCCTTACACCCTGCTAATTCTGGACTACTCCAAGGGCCCGTACATCCCTGTTTCCTGCACAATCCCCCTGACATAAATGAGAGAAACTGATTTGACTGCCCCTGCCTCTAGCTCAGGCTTATATCCTGAGCCAGCAGAGCTGCTTTGAGGAAGAGAGGGATCTGTGAGGGATAGAAATAGGAGGAGCAGACCTTTCTGGAGAGGGCTTTCTTGAGACAATTGTTATTCAGCTGACTAAATCCCTCTAATCTCCCAAGAGACTGGGATCAGTGGGGCCTCTCCCAAGCATGCATCCCGCAAAACACACACCTTCTTTGGAGATCATCTTGCATAGATGATAGTATGAACCAGTTCATAGATACACAGTAGGCATTTTATCTTTGAGTAGTTTAGTGGGAGTCCTAGAGGTAGAAATTGTTCCAAAAGGGTTGATAGGTCAGTGGCATATATATACTGGAAAATGTCTGCTTGAGGTTACATCCCTGTTTTGCTCTCTTTTAGCAAACTGTTTATTTTTAGTGATGTTATATGGTTTTTTTTTCACCAAAACCATTTTGTGGTAACTTAAGGGTTGGTCCTGAGGGTCAGACTGAGTCAAAAGCTGTTTTTGTCTGTTTATCTATAAAGTTGGTAAGTATCTTTTTTTGTTTGTTTGACGTTTCTAAATCCTGATCAAATTTAGGGTAAACATGTGACAAGTGGTTCATGTCTCAGGGACAAATCCAATTTGACTAGCAGGAATAGATTGTTGTTGGTCAGACAGTGTTAGTAAGTTATTAGTTATTATTATTAGTGAGTGTATTAGTGAGAAAGAATAGTTTGGTGGTTAGGCTGCCTGCCGAGACCTGACTTCAAGTCCCTGCTCTGCTCCAGACTTCATATGTGACCTAGGGCCTGTCCCTTAGTTCCCCATCTGTAAAACAGTAATAAATATTACTTTCCTACTTTACAGGGGTGTTGTGAGGATGAATATGTTTGATTGTGATGCTACATATCACATCAATGGGTGCCTATGGTAATAAGTACCTAACAAAAGAACAATCTATTTTAAGGATGATACAGAATAATTTCCAGATGTTACTGCTAACACAGATTCCTCTATATCTATATGCACTGAAGACATGTTTGCTTTTGTGTATTTAGTCCATCCAACCATTCTCAGAGAAATGTCAAGACTGGAGTACCATCCTGACAACATGATAGCATGATCAGTTCATCTGAATGAAACAGGCACCCCCACTCCCACAAAACTGATGTAAACTCTTCATACCCTCACCCACATCCCATGTGCACTCACATGCACACCAATACATCCTATAAGCACCCCATGAACACACCCAATACTTATCTGAAAGCACTATCCCATATATAACCCAAATCCTCCAACACACAACACAGGCTCTCTCTATACACCCCATACAATCTCTATACACACCTACCCAGATGCGTCTTTTACACCCCCTACACTTGCACCCCATGCAAATAGCACATACACTCTTCATACATGCACATGCATTACATCCCTGCTAGCTACTCACCCACAGAGAACAGCCCTCTACTGTTCTCAGCTAATGGCACCACTGCTTTAGGTCAAGCAGTGGAGGTCTGTGCTTTGGTGTTGAAAGTTCCCAATTCAAGCCCTTGTGGGAATAGTTAAAGATGTTCTCCATGTAAACCCCAGCATGTCCATGCCCTAAACCTTATATAGGTACATGCACGCTGTACACTCCCTCTCCACTGTAGAGGGAGTTTCTCCCTCAGCCATTTGAAGAAAATCACCCATCCAATTTATTTATTTTTATTTTTAAATCAAGAAGGCAATGTATCCTCTGCTTTAGGTAAATCCAGAAAACAGACCCCAAAACTGCTTTCTTTGCAGCTACTTGGATAGGACTCCTGCTCCTCGCCCTCATCTCTACTGTATTCATCATCACTTTCTCTCTCTCTCACACACACACACACACACACACACACAAATTCAGGACAGGAAAAGGAATGCAGTGAGGAGATGTGGAAGGCAGAGGCTGAGAAAGATATTTCTGGGTCTGGGAGTGTGGATTCTGGGGGCCATTGATGTGAGCTGGGAAACCAGAGAGACAAAAGTTCAAAACACTTCCCTGCAGCTGGGAACACCATGGCCTGCTTCCAAGAGGGGCTTCACATCTGGGAAGAAACTGCCTGCGGGTAATTGAGTTTGCTAGAGTTGCCTCTCTAATTAATAAGTGATTTGACTTGGAGATTGGAAATAATAGTTGAAATGATGGCATAAGCACAGGGGCATTGGGGCTGCTGCTGCACTATTAAGAAAGGCCTTTCCTGCAAAATCTAATGACACTATATGGCAGTTTGAGGAATGTGAAGTTGTTTGCCCAGGAGACCAACAATGTGATAATATTGGCATATAACCTTCTAGTATTTGAGTAATTAGTTGCTTAGCTACTTTGGATAGGTCATTATTTTGCAAACTGGAAACATTTGCAAGTGGTGATATTTTCCTCCTGTATGGTGAAAGAGCTAAACCTGTTCTGGCAGTGTTCAACTCCTAGAAATATATATGCATAAATTGTTTCTAATGAGACCATCTGCCTTTTATAGCCCCTTTGGAACTAAATAGTACCCAAAGACCACTCTGTCTTTTAGATAGCTGTGGTCAGAAAGCCTGCTCATGCCAGTAAAAATATACAGGATTTTACAGATAGAGTAGCTTTTTTGATTCCTATAGTTCAAGGTTTATATGTGTCATACTACTCATGTTTATTAAAATTAGAAATCACTGGCCCAGATCTTGTTAGAGATAGCGTCTAGTTACTACTCTGCTAAATTAGGTAGTGTCCCAACTAGCACAAATTCTGATATTTCACTTATAGGAGGGGGGTGCTTTGTAAGGTGTATTTATTATCTCAGTATGTCTCTCTCTTTTTAAATGAACAGCTTTATTTTAAAAGCACACTCCATTTAAAAATCATGGCCTAAATTTTCAAAGTGAGTATTAAGTCCCGTGCAGCTTGGCCTAGATGTGCAGGGTGTGTGCATGGAGAGGGGGAATGCTAATGAAGTAATTATAAAAGCATAAAACCAGTTTATGGTATCCCATGCTAAAGATGGCAGTAAAATCCCATTTCCTGTTCAAGGACTCAGGGTCCTATAATCTCCTAGTAACTTGTTGTGTTGACATATTTGCATACAACCTGTGTTTGTACACATTTTTAAAGGACCATGGGTATGTCTACATTTGAACTGGGAGCTCACATAGACATACCCACAGTAGCTCTACTCAAGCTCATGTGCTAAAAATAGCAGCGTAGCTGCCATAGCACTGGCGCCGGGTAGGTACTTGGGCAACTAGCCCATGCTACCCTGGCTACACTGCTATTTTTAGCACACTAGTTCAAGCAGAGCTAGCGTGGGTACAGCTATGAGAGCTGGGAATCACACCTGCCAGCTGAAATGTAGCCATACCCAAAATTACATTTGAGTGGTGCTATAAGGTACACAGACTGAGTGATAAAAGATTGGCAGTGGGGAAAAGGCTGGATCCCGTAGCTGTTCATTTGCAGACAATAGGATTTTTAAAGGGGCGGTATTGTTGAAAAAATAAAGCATATTGGATTCCATCAAAACACACTTTCAGACTAATTCTTTTTTAATAGTACTTTTTGTTTTTGAATACTCTGTAAATATCATCAGAGTAGGCCTGCTGCAGAAATGTGTTTGAAGGCCATCCATACACATGAACAATGACACAAATATTACTGTCTGGTTTGGAAACGTAACTGCTGGGATTAGAGAGAAACTTCCCTTGCAGCTTTTGCCAAGGTTCCATATTGCCTTCCTCTGGACTTTGCTACAACACAGAATGTCGGTAATTTTGTTTTGCATCTTTTATTTTTAAATTAGAGAAGGGAGGAATTCACACTTTGATCAAAGAAAGAGGTTAACAAATTGTTTCATTTACATTTAGCTCATTATGGGCAATGTAACTGTTATGTACACTAATGAAATAAGGGCACCTAGAAGCTGTGGGGAGGAATTAAAAATAAAAGCTCATGAGAAAGACAGAGTACATAGATTCAAACACCAGAAAGGTCCACTGTAGTCATCTAGTCTGAGCTCTGGCATATGATAGGCCATAGGACGTCCCTGAAACAATTGCTGTTTGCACATAGCTTGGACATGGGCCTCTCCCATGAAATAAACAAATGCACTGTCATAAAGTTACAGCATATGAGAAGTCAAAAATGTGACTGTGGGAGATGTGGTGATACTGCAACTTTATCATTCATTCATTCTAATTGGGCTCTGTGCATGTCATGTATTTAAGAGGGGCTATACATTTTAAAGACTGTTCTAGCAGATAAACATGGAGTGGAATCCTAGTCAATAGAAACATTTCCATTGAGTTCAATGGGGCCAGGATTTCATCCAAGGGAACATTATCAATGGAAAAACACACTTGCCATGAGAGAAAGAGTTTAGCACCCTGTTCAAAAAGAAGGAAGAAATGTGAGAGCTGCCTCAAAACAAACAGTTTAATTCACTTCAGTAGATTTAGGCACTGAACAGGGGAATCCAAATTTGGGGAGTAATTTTTGTCTCTTGGTATTTCAGAGGTATACACAGCAAGTATTAATTTTGACTTCCTACCGTCTCTTCTGTCGATGCTGCATACCAGAAAATATTTACTGGAGTGTCATATATTCTCGGAAGTGAACAAAATAAATGTTTTTTCAGACCATATTTCTCTCTTGGATATGGTGCTACAGACAGGTTGGCAGCCTTAAATTGTAAGAAGTATAATGAATACTTCTGAGTAACAGAATGGCTGTTGGATGTATACTTCTGGCAGTTAATATAATGCAAGATTACAATTCTACACTTCAGCAGGCAATGGACACTCATTGTCTTAGTGAGTCACATACAATGTCATCTGAATATCAGAAGGTGAATTCCTGAAATTAAACAGACATCATAGAGTGTTAAAATCATCTTAATCTAACAGCTGTTACATTGCCCTGTTTTCCAGGCCTATGTATGGAGTGTACTTAAAGTTCAATTTAAATAGTCAGCAAGTTGTGGTTAGATAAAGCAATTCAATCAAAATCTGGCTAGCAGCATTAATGGGTGAAAATCCTTAGAATCAGCTTTTTTAAACTTTACACTAGTCATTTTTACTTATATTCAACCAAAGATGGGGTATAAGAGGTTGGTGTATAGTGTGCTTCATTTCTCCTCCTTCAGCCAAGCTTCTTCTGCGTACGTGTAATACACACGTGTCAACTTTTCAAAAAAAAATTATGTTGCTTGCTAGCATCCCCGGCAGGGTCAAGGCTGGAGAGTGTGTGTTATGGCCTTTCACCTGCCAACGCTGGCAACATTTGCAGATTTTTCTTTAATTCTAAGAAACAGCCAAACCCTCATTAAATCGTAGAGTCAAAATATTGCCTAAAACAAACCCTCTATAAAATAAAGTAACTGGCAGGGTCTCCTCTGTACATTTTCTTTTCCCCTTCTCTTCCTATTCTTAACTTTTATTTCCTTTGTGATATCTTCAGTTTTTTCAGTCTTTCTCCTACAAATGCCTCAAGAAGTATTTCATCCTGTTTAAAATGTTTGTCTTTGTTCAAAAATTTTTTTCTTTTCTGATTTGTCCCGTCTCCCCTAACTATTTTTACCTTTGGTGTTTTCTCTGTTTTGTCCTTTACCCTTTGACTGAGTTTCTTCTCCCCCAGACTCCCACCAGCACCCTGGACCTCTTGTGATGGAGGCAAGAGTATGATCACCTTCTTTAAGCAGGTAGTGAGTATTTTGGAGAGTTAATGGCTGACAGTGGATTTGAAAGTGTCACCCTCCAACTGTTGATCCGTGCAGCCCTTAGTACGGGAAGTACTTGACACAAACTTCTCATAATTTGTGACAGCTTTACAGCTTCCATGTTTGGTAGGAGATGTGTCCTTAGCTTTTTCTCTTGCTCCAACTGCTCTGTCCCTCTGAAGCTAGCAGTCTACCAAAATGGACTGGGCACCGAGCTTGAACTGACACATTATCGACAGCTGCTTGGCCAAAGGCAGGTCACTGGCTACTCCCTGTTCTAAGGTGGAACTTTATTCTTGTCCATGTTCCTTTTACCATTCTAGATACAGAGAATTCACTGTTGCTTTTCCCATTGTGCTAATAAAAGAGCACTGAATCTGTTCATATAATAATTCACCATTATCTGATCAGATTCCAGTTGGCTCTTTAGACTCTGTTTCCCCTGGGACTTTGTGGATAGCAAAGAATCCATCAACCACATCGTTTAAAAATATATATGCTTATACCTGCCATCAGCCTTGGTCATGGTCCCATAACTGCTCTTTTGCTTGTTTTGCTCAGACTGCCTGTCAACATCCCTGCTTTGTAGCTGATGCAAGTGCCCCTTTAAGAGCTACAGCCTCTTAACGGATGCCTCCTCTTTGAGGCTGTACTATCCCTCCTCCAGGCCTTAGATTTTCTCTCTGCAGGATGTCAGCTGTCCTCCTTGTATCATCCCTTTGGTGGAATGGGTGGGATGGCCTCTTTGCTCAGTGATAAGAGGTTTTTGTTTTTCTCTCTGGGCTGTTGCTGCTCTCTGCATTTTTCCGATTTATACCTGCGTTTATTTTATTTCTCCTAAGGCCATATTGCCTTTCTTTTTTCATGCAAAGCCATCCAAAAGAGTTCAGCTATGATATAGTTACAACTAATATTCTGCTGTCTATTTGAAGCAGGGTTCAATCTACCTTTTACAGGAACTAACTGGTATTTAGCATAGGCAAAAAAATGCTAATCTAAAATTTACTTGTGACTTTATTTGTTTAAATGGCTTCCTTAATTCATTATTTCCAGGGAATTGGCAACTAAGGAAGTGCACTTCCTGTCAGACACTAATTCTGATTCCATTAGCAAACACTTTTCACGTGTTACATTGACAGGTAAATCCCAGAATGGAATTTATTATACTAGGTGTGTTCTAGCTGATCCTTGAGCCCTGTATGCTGTGGTTGTATTGTGATTGGTTCGGTTTCAGAGTTGAAGGAGAAATTATGGACCACCAGGTTTGTACTCCCTCACTTTCCCAGTCTGAACAGTGGCAGCATTTTTTGCTCCAAAACAGAGTACAGCAACAGCAGATTGACATGGTTGTGATGTAGTTGTGGTAGTGCATAGAATGGACTTCCATCTTGAACGGTCCCTTGCAAGTCATCTTCCTTTGGCAATGGTCAGCTTGGGAGGATTTAGGTTTTGTAAATCCGTAAAAATTGCATCTTCCAATCTCATTCATGCGTGGCCTTGTGCTCTACTTCCTTCGACCTAAGATCTATAAACCTTCTTTATAAGGATACTTCTTCTGTACCTTGTACATGCCCCCACAAGTGCAGTCATCTTGTTCTCAACTGGTGCAAGACCGCAACTTGTTGGGATCATCTACATATCTCCTCATTTGTGACAAAATCAAACTAATGGATGGTAAGAACACAGCATGATTGTTGACACTGAACTTTGTTTGGTTTCTGCTCCTTAGCTGTTTTTAATGGCCATGTTTCTGCTCCATATAACAGAGTTGTCATCACTACTGCATTGAATACTCACATCTTAGTTGTCACATAGACTTCCTGCTACCCAAAGAGAGGCCTTTGAAGGTTCTGAAACATTATTGACACAAGACCAATACAATGTGTGACTTCTTCAGACATAGAACCGCCTGCTGTCAACTGCCTACCCAGATAGATAAAATTATTTACCCACTCAGTGTCATTGCCATCTACATGTAGTGTCAGCAGATCAGTCATTTCCATTTTATAGGGGGCATGCATAGCTTTGCTTTGATCACCATTGACCTTAAGTCCCATAGATTCTGCAGTTTTTTGCAGCTCTTCCAGCATTAGCTGTAGTTGGTTAGTAGCCTCTTCATATAAGGCAGTATCACACATACTCAAAATCTTCTAAATTATATATTTCACATCGCCTACTTTGGCTTCAATCGGCTTTGTCATCAGATAGTCTAGGAAAATTATATAATGTAGGTGAAAAAACGCTTCCCAGGCATACTCCTAATTATACTGAGACCCCATCTGTAATACATCCCTTGACCCTTACACAGCTAAGTGTACTGTGAGATAGTTCTGCCACGAAGCACATTAAGTCCTCTGGCACCCCAGACTTGCATAAGTTTCCAAAGTGCTGATCAATGCACTATGTCAAAAGTGGCTGCAAAGTGTATAAACCTGATGTTAACTTATTTTTGTCGCTCTAGTCATTTTTCAGTAACATTCTGCAGAACATATAGCATGGATTGTCGATCGACCTGTGTGGAAAGCACACTGATTGTCCCTCATTTTTGGTGTGAGACAATATTTCAATCAGTTCAGTAGTATGATCATAAATATCTTCCCTGGAACTGACAGCAGCATTATTCCCCTATAGTTTGAGCAAACTGATCACTCTCCTTTTTTGAAAAAAGGGATGATGCAGCCATTTGTCCAATCTCCTTGAATGTGACCTGTTTCCCATACTTTTAAGACAGACCTGTGAAACCAGTGAACTAAATTCAGGCCTTCACTCTTTAGCAGTTCTGCTTACATATTGTCAATACCACGTGCTTTATCATTTTGACTGTTTGACTGCAAACATCACTTCCTCTGATGTCATTGGTCTATTTTCCACCAGATTTCATTTTTGGATTATGTTGTAAATTTACATCTTGATGGGGATCTGTTCAATAATTCACAAAAATGATCATGCCAATGCTTAAGTTGTGCATCCTGATGTTATTCTTCATTTTTGTCCTTAATTGGCAGAAACTGTGAGAATGGATGTCCAGTTAGGACCTTCAGAGTCTCAGATACACATTTCTGGTCATGACTTCCTCAGTGGACTGCACCATACTAGTCCATCATTGATTATGATCATTTCGACAGGCCCTCTTGACTGCTTGTTCAAGACATTTATTTTCTTCTATTGCCCATTCTCTCCCCTTGACTCAACATTGACCTTCCTGAGCATCCATTTGGCAACACACTTCTTTTTCCTCTCCTGCAGTTTGATGGTATCATCTGTAACCCAGAGTTACTTTTTCATTCTTACTCCCAGTTGTCCTCCAGCAATCTCTGTGATAGAATCCTGAGATAAAGGCCACTCTTCCTCTGAAGTGAACGGCTAGTTATCCATTATAGAACATTTGTTGGAAATCGCTATTGCATAACTATATAGCACATATATCAACATTCAGTCATTTTTCCACAGCTCTTAATGATTGAACATTCCACAACTCCATCTTCAGATACTGATGTCACTGAAGAAGTAGCATGCCATCTTTATAACAGGTGTTTCCCCCCCATCTCTGGTTTATGAAAGAACCATCATCATGTAGTCTGACTCCTCTACGTGTCACAGAATAGATGAATCCTAGAGCTTAGTTCTGCTATGAGTAACAGATGGAACTGCCAAAGCAGATGAAACCACTGAAGTTTTATGTCCATTTCTTCTAACTTTGTCTGGGTTTGGAATGTGGCACTAGGAATATGGAACCCAGTGGTGTGGTTCCAGAACAGAGTATAGCTACTGGAAAACAGCTGTCAAATCTGTGCAGGCTACTCACTATTTGTAGCTATCATGTGGATTTTGTGCAGGAATAATACAGCAGTTATCCACAGACCCACTGAGATTCTTCTACAACCAAGCTCCATTAGAAATAAATCCTATTTTATGCTTTAAAAGTTATATAGTTTGAAATGTGTAGAAAACTTTTGTGGGCGACATGTGGCCTGTAGCTGATATTTGAAATAGCCTTGGATTTTACTGTGCATATATTCATATCTTCATATTAAAGGAGACATTCAAAATAATGAAAAATAGATGACTTTATAAGAGTTCTATACAAAATAGATTGAGGGGAATGTGTTAACTTTTGTTTTATTTAACTTCGCCAACTTTCAAGTCAAATCTCAAGCACTCAGAAGGTTTTAGAAAATGTTTAATCTAGCTCAGACAATTTCCTGTACTCCCGTACTGGACCACCCCATTTTCTGAAATGCTGCCAAATAATCTCACTTACTTGATGGCTCCAGCTTGCTACTCTTTCACAACTTCTTGCCGGCCTCTAACCTCCACCCTTAAACCGTTGTGCGTTCCTTAATATAGCCCAGAAAGAGGAACCTCCTAGAATTCTCTGTAAATGCCTGATTAAACAAACCGCTAGCAATAGCCACTGGTTGTCACACAAGCTGTGTCTGCTAAATAATTGCACCAGCATAATAGCATGACATTATGATGCAACTGGTGAAAGTGTGATAGTGTACTGTGTCCGCACTAGCCATCCTGTCTCAGGAAAACACAGTGTAGCATGGCCATTCACAGCTCTCCCTGCCAACACTGTGGGCCTGTGAATTGTTGCATATACCCCATAATGCTTGGCAAAGCTCCCTTGAGCAGGTGCATAGTGTCTGATCCAGTAGTCCTTATTTGCACCTGTTCACATTCATGGTTTGTTCCAGTGGATGCTTTGAATGATTCTGGCCTGCACCAGAAGCCACCCATGTGAGGGACAGAGACTACACCTGTCTCCACCTTATACTCTTAGGCTATGTCTACACTACAGCTTATGTCAGCATAATTTATATCACGCAGGGGTGTGACTAAACCACCCCCAGAGCGACATAAGTAACACCAACATAAGCACTGGTGTGCATAGTGCGGTGTCAGCCAACATAGCTTCTGCCAGTCATGGAGATGGTTTACTTATGCTGATGGGAGAGCTCTCACAGTAGAATGTCTTCACCAGATGTGCTGCAGCAGACAGCTATGCCGCTGCAGCATTGTACATGCAAACATGCTCTTAGTGCAGATGCTGTGGTGAAAAGCCATTTCTCTCCCCCTGCCCTTAAGTCACTGCAGGCCTGGGATACGTAATGAGGGGCACCACCCCGTTTGGGTAGCAGGGGTCAAGGAGAGAAGGGGACTGGTTTCATTCATTTTGCAATTTTAGTCAGTAATTTGTATCATTGTATTTGGTTTGCTGCTGTTTGTTTTGTAGCTAAACTAAAAGCTTCCTTCTTTCTTATGCTTTCCTCTAATCTTCCTCCTCCTTGTTAGCCCCAGGTAAGTCCGCTTAACTCCCCATGCGTGCTCCCATCCATTTGTCACCCCAAGTCCCTCTGCATTACATGTGATATGGAAGAAAGGGGGAACCTGGCTGGGTTTCATGGCGTGTTCTGGAAGCCTGCACTCCCTCCAAACATGGGCCTGGCCCACTCCTCTCTTTGGAAAGGCAGTTAGTTCAGCTGCAAACCAAACCACAAACTAGGAAACACACCATTACAAGTAAAAGAATCATGGAAGTGATGAATTGCAATAATGAGATGATGCTCCTTACCTCTACAGTGCCTGGCACCCAAAACCGGTAGCCTTCATCATAGCAGACCTTAGGCCTCCAGGTTTAGAGCCAGTCCAGCATGAAAGCTAGTGACTTTCTACCAAGGCATCTGCTGAAGGGTGTAACACCTACCCCTCATGGCACCTCATGCAGAGCAGAAACAAGCAGTGAACCAGTGCAACTTGCACCAGTTCATTCACCCCAGGACAGGCAGGAAATTATGCATTTCCATAGTGAGACGCAGCCAGACAAGGACAATGGCAAGGCGGGGTCCTAATGGTAAGCTGCCCCCCAGGGGCAAAGAAGCTTATGACAGCAGGATGGATTTGCAGGCCTCATATTAAAAAACTCAGAATCCAGGACTTTCTTTTTGGAGCTGAGGGCATAGATGACTACACCCCTGGCCTCTTCCATTCATCAGCAAATCTGTACTCTGAAAGGGATGGTAGGTTGGATTTCCTACAATTTCAAAGCCATAGGGTTTTTAAAAAAAATTTTTTTTCTCATTCTGCACAAAATTTGCATGAAAGGGGATTAGCAAGTCTATAGTTTATCAATAGGCATGGCAAAATTCAATTTTATGTTTTCATAATTTTCACAGATAATATTGCTGTTTATTTGTAAGCATTTTTAATTTTTATCTATTCAAATTTTCACAGTTGCACAAAATTATGCATTTTTTTCAAGTTTGATTGATTTACATGTTCATAATTGTGAGTAATTATGAGAGATCACACAATTATTTAATGACAGTAGCTGTTGAGATTTAAAATGTTAAAGATTTATAACCGTCAAAACCACAGTCAATATCACATGTCAAAATATACAAAGTAAACATTCTTATATCAAACTCTAATAAGTTCTCAAGCAGCATTTTTCTTATTTTGCCCATCTCTAAATTTTGATTATTATCAATAGAAATATTTTTCATTGGTTTGTGTGTGCAATGAAATAGACATTTAATCAAAATTTACCAATAAAAATCTAATCCTTCCAAACCTATTTATAAAACATATTTGGATGAGGGATATGGTAGAAAAATATTACTGTATTATCACCATTCAAGCCATTGGATACCTTTAAAATAAATTAGCATATTTAATAAATAAGATGCCCACCCCCTCCCCTTTAATGGATTAAGGTGTACTATTCATGAGTTTATCACATTGGTACTATAGAATTATATTCCAAGTCATTTAATGCCAATCCCTAGTTTGTAAATAAAACGGATTTTAATTACATTGATTTATGATTTAGGTATTTGATCAGTCAACAGTGCTGCAAAACTGAGAGTATGGTAAATAAGAACTTGTTTACACTAGAAAGTGTTGTCGATGCAAGTTACAGTGATGATGTAAAAGCACTGTAATTACTCTTGTGTCTGTCCATACAGCACTCCTGTCTCCGAAATGCGTTCACATTTGGTGCTCTAGCATCAACTGTGAGAGCAGTGCACTGTGGGCAGCTATCCCATGCACTGTGCAACTCACCACCTTGTGGCGCTAGGAATTGTGGGAAGATGGAGAGGCTCACAATGCGTCATGGGGACGGACTCAATGTCCCATGATGTGGTGATTTCCGTCCTGTATTTCCATGGGTTTCCAACTGTGTTTCCTGGCATTTTTCAATGGCCCCAGCTTCCTGCGCACCCGCCATATGTATCTGAAAGGATGGATCCTGCACTGCTCCCCACTGTTGTTGTCAGTGTTCTGAACACATCGCAGCTGTTCATGCAGTTTATCATACGCTCCCACTCAGAACAGGAATCCGTGGCACCTGACCTGCTGTGTGCCAGGCAAACAAGCAACACTGGATTACTGTTTGCATTTAAACTGCATCTGCACATGGGACACCACCACTTTTGGACATGTGAAACAAGGAGTGAGTGGTGGGATCACATCCTTATGCCAAGCAGCAGCTGCAGAACGTTTGAATGCACAAAGCCACCTTCATGGAGCTCTGTGCGGCGCTTTCCCCTGGCCTACATCGCAAGGACACCAGAATGAGAGCTGCCTTTTTGGTGGTGAAGTGCGTGGTGATTGCCATGTGGAAGCTGGCAACGCCAGATGCTACCAGTCGGTCACTTATCAGTTTGGAATCAGAATCCACTGTTGGCTTTGCGTTATCGTAAGTGTGCATTCTGCTATGAAGGTCTGTGAGTCTTGGAAACGTGCGTCAAATAGTGGATGGCTACACAGCAATCGGATTCTCTAACTGTGGTGGGGTGATAGATGGCACGCATATCCCAATTTTGGCCCCAGACGATCTTGCAATGCAGTACATCAATAGAAAGGGGTACTTCTCTATGGTACTGCAGGCGCTTCTGGATCACCCTGGGCATTTCGCTGACATCAATGCAGGTTGATCAGAGAAGATGCATGATGCACACATCTTCAGGAACACCAGCCTGTACAGAAAGCTGCAAGTGGGGACGTTCTTTCCAGACCAAAATATTCCAATGGGGGATGATGAAAAGCCCATAATGATCCTGGGAGACTCCTTGCTGCCATGGCTCATGAAGCCTTATATAGGCACTCTGGATAGCAGCAAGGAGCCCTTCAATAACAGGTTGAGCAGATGCCAAATGACCGTTGAATGTGCGTTTGACAGATTAAAAGCTTGCTGGTGATGCCTTTATAGCTAAATGAGGAAAATATTCCCATGGTTATAGCCACCTGCTGTGTCCTTCATAATAGTTGTGAAACTAAGGGTGAAAAGTTTCCCCCTGGGTGGAGCGCAGAGGCAGATCATCTTGCAGCTGACTATGAGCAATCTGTTGTTAGAGGGGCACAACGGGGAGCCATTCGAACCAGGGAGGCATTGAGGAGCCTCTTTGACAATGAACAACAATAACGTGTCTTTGTAAACAGCACTGTACCATGCTATGACTGCTAGCCAGCTTGCACTGTGTATCAAGGTGAACTGCAACCTCTGTGTGCAAGAGATAAATAAAGATAGCTTATTGCTTATTTTTCACAGTCTTTATTAAATAACAGTTATTCACAACACACCCAAAAAGCTTGGCTGGAGGGGAGAAAGCAGTGAGGGGCAGTGTGAGCTATGAGAGCTGGGTGTAAATCCAGCTATCATTCTATAAGTTGCCGAAGGGTTAGAATGAATGGGGTACCAAGATGAGCTGGGAGTTTGGTAGAAATGTGTGGGTGGAGTTTGGTGAAGGCGTGGAAAGCAGTTCTGTATTGGCTGCAAAGGGCACGCATGTATTCAGTCTGCAGCCTTGTTAGTGACTTTAGCAGTTCGGTTTGCTCTTCCATGGCTTTTATTATGCGCTCGTGACCTGCTATCACTCGCTCCTGGTTTTCCCTCCTCTCCTGCCTACCAATTTTATGATTTTCGGACACAGTGTGTCTCCAGACCCTTTTTTAGTTTTCCACCTCAGAGGGCTGAAGATGTTCTTGGAACATCTCCTCTTTGCTTCTACATGGTCGTTTTCTTATCAGCCACAGGTCCTCAGCAAGTGTGGAAAGTTTTACCCTCAAGGGCACATCTGTAGAAGCTCAATAAACAATGAACAGAAGCATGATTGTGAGTGCAATAACAGCAAAATCAGGGGAGTTGGGTTGATGGGGGGAGGGGGGATGGAGGAATTGCAGTGTGTACACCACCACTGTTTTGGCGCAAAAAGCTGATTTTGGTTGACAAAAGTCTCTAGTGTAGACTAGGCCTAAAAAAACTTTATCCATTGTAGGTGTTTCCAATGCTTTCATCCTTAGGCACCACATGTGAACATTTTTTTGTTAACTCCATAGTATCCAGAAAACTCTAGCTCCAGTTCCCAATTTTGACTCCAGAAAACAATCTGAAATGTATGTTAGTGAAGAGATAATTTGGACCTGTTTACAATAGTATTATTGTGAACTTTCTTCCCCCCACAGGTCTTGTGTACCATGACACGCCAAAGAGATATGTGTACTGTTAAAATGAATACCCGGACTCTAGAGTTGTTGCCTTGAAGTTGCCCAGGATACATCATTAAAGCTGTAGCACTGAGGTTAGGGTTTCTGGACTCTGGCTGCTTTGGTGAGTAGCTCTGAGAGTCTACATTTTAAGGTTAGTACCAGGAAATCAACTCTCCTGGTGTCATGGGGTTAAACAAATACCCGATAAGTACATTTATTTGGTAGGTTTATTTCCTTTACAGAGAGGCTGGGGACTGGAGAGGTCTTCACTGTATATTTTAAAAATATATCTTACATGTTTATTCACAGTAACTGACTGAGTTGCTGAATCACTTTGTGGGTTTGAGTGAATAGTGACAAAAAAGGTGAACAATTAAGATAATTTATAAACTAGCTCTTTTTTGTGATTAAATAGTAACTATTGGACAGGGACCATCTCTTCCACTAAAGCAGCAGTGCCTAACACAGTTGGGGTTTTTCTGAAGTATAAATAATAACATTGCAAATGTTGTTCTGTAAAACAACATAACCTTATTAAAAAGCAACCTGGCCCCTCCAACTCCACGGATTTGTATAGATATACCTGGAAGGGGCAGATGAATGTATTTTAGCCATCACTCATCTATGAAGTAATCCCATCCTGAAACTGGGCCTTTCTCGTAGCTCAGTCTTGTTTCATCTCCATTCAAACTCCTCAGGCATTCTGGAAATAATGAAAATATGAACATTTCAATAGCCTGGTGCCAAAATGGGTAGACTTTATTTACTTCTAACAGCAGTTGTGTGCTATGAAATAATCTTGGTGACAGATAAACTGTTTTGTCCACATCAAGATAAGATCTGGTCTGAATTGCCAGTGTCTCTCCAGCACCAACAATCACTGCTTGCCTCTGGCACAGGCATTTATTTGAAAATAACAATGCACCTTTTTAATGCATTGTATTAACATCTCTTTATTGACTTTGCTAATCAAACTTACTCTTAAGGCTTTGAAAGCAATGATAATAAAGGCTCTTTGTTCTCTTCATAGTTGCCATTTTAGTCACTGCAGAGACTGCATACCTCGCACCAATGGAGCCGTGACAATTTACACCACCTGAGTCTCTGATTCCCTGCAACATTTAGTGTCTAGAGTCACTTGTGACATGGCTCTGTTTTGTTCCCTTGATGTTGACAATGACCGTCCCCTGGTAAATTGTCTTTAATGGCGAGGAAAACTTACGTGAAGACAGCTAGCATCTGATGTCACTGGTGAAGTGGCTGTGCTTAACTGTATCCCTACAATTAAAAATCTGAATTTTGAAATGGTTCTAATAACATCAAGGGTACCTCAATGCCACAGAGTAAGACTAAACTGTAATTGTAGTCCCGAACTGTGATGACTAGGTTAACAAGGCCAACACCACCTACTATAAAGAACTCAAAGAAGATCCCACACCACAATTTACCCAGGAACATAGGGATATCATCAAATCCTTCCCCAAATAACTGTAAGAGAATCTCTACAAACTCATTCCCCATGAATCCACCCCAGGGACTTTCTATACGCTTCCCAAGATACACAAACAAGGGAACCCAGGCAGATCCATCATATGTTGCCATGGCCCTGTTTCTAAAGAAATATCGGGACTCATAGAAACCATCCTCAAACTGCTCACCATACAAAGGGCCAGCTTCCTCTAGTACACAACTGACTTCCTTCAAAACTCATCATCATTAACAACTTCCTCAGAACACTATCCTTACCACCATGGATGTCACTTCCCTATACACCAACATCCCTCACAATGACAGCATAGTTGTCTGCCTCAAATATTTATAAGACAATGGACAACCCTCAGATATCCACCCCAAACACATCACCAAACTCATCCATTTCATCCTCATCCATAACAATTTTATATTCAACAACAAACACTTTATCCAAACCCTGGGAACTGCCATAAGTACTAAGGTGGCTCCCCAATATGCCAAACTTTTCATGAGCCACCTTGAAGAAGAATTTCTGGACAAACGCATGATGAAATCAATGATATACCTGAGATTAAATTGATAATATTTTCATCCTTTGGACAGATGGTTTTAACTCCCTCATAAATTTCCACTACAACTTCAACCACCACATTAGCATCAACTTCCTGGACACCACAATCAGCTTCAACAATGGACCTCTACAGACAACTATATACAAGAAACCCACAGATCACTACACCTACCTTGATAGGTCCTGTTACCATCCCAAATATACCAATAAATCTGTTATCTAATGCCAGGCACTCAAATACCACAGAATAGTATCCAAGGAAAAAGTCCGGGATATACATCTTAACACTTAAAACCGCCTTCGCCAAACAAGGACACTCCACCAGAGAATTAGATCGTATCATAAAACGGCCCACACAAATACCCTGAGAGAACCTACTTCAATACAGAAATAAAACCCCCTCCGACTGCACACCCCTAGTTGTTACCTATTACCCACCACTGGAACCCATATGCAATATCATCAAACAACTACAGCTCATACCCAATTGGGCCCCCATCCTGAAAGAAATCTTTCCTGAACCCCCACTTCTGGCCTTTAAACAATCCCCCCTTAACCTCTCCACGCTCATCATCAGAAGCAAGCTCCCCACAGCCCAGGACACACCAATTCAAAGAGGCACCAGACCCTGTCAGAACAACAGGTGCAAAATCTGCAGACATATCTCCACTGCTACAATAATCAACACCCCCTGCAACACACCTTTCAAGATCCAGGGATTTTTATACATGCCTATCACAACATGTGGTAGACCACATCCAGTGCACTAAATGCCCCAATAACAACTGTGTGTGTGAAACCAGATAATCATGGTGCTCTTGAATGAACTCAGAAGTAAAACGATAAAAGATTAAAAACCCTTTCACCTATTGATGAACATTTTCACAAAGCGATAACTCTGTATAGTATTCCTCATCCTCAAAGGAAACCTGCACAACATTTTCGAAAGATGCTCCTGGAAGCTTAAATTCATAACTCTGCTAGACACTAAAAATCATGGATTGTACATAAACTCTGGATTTATGGTTTATTACAACCATCTGTAAACCACTAATCCCTGCTTTTTGTCCTATGATTGCAGAGGTGTTAATGGGCCACACCACCTTGAATGGGCCCTTAGCATATGTGCTAACTACTTATGCTAAACAATCTGTCCCACCCTGCATTTAGCTGTGACACTGGGACCTGAAGAAGAACTCTTTGTAGCTCGAAAGCTTGTCTATCTCATCACCAGAAGGTGGTCCAGTAAAACATATTACATCATCCGCCTTGTCTCTCTAATATCCTTCCTGGGACCTACACAGCTACAACTACACTGCATACTGTAATCATATAAGGCAGTGTCAGTCATCTGCTTCAACCTTGTGGATGTATATACAAAATTATCACTGTCATGGTGACTGAGAAGAATAAATAAAATATGAATAAACTCAAACCCTCACTTCAGATTCAATTCTTGTACTTTACTGTACAATGTCTATGGTAATATGGGAGGGGTGAAGTGGCACGCATAGACTCAATGGCAGCTGTGATCCTGGACCTATCTATTGATGGGCCAAGTGGTGAGAGGCAGAATTTTTGGGGCTAAACACAAAAATATTTGGAACTGATAATCTCAAGAAACCTCAAGGGGATCATGTGAGGTCTCAAACAGTTTAAAGTCAGGTTTATGCCCTGGAGGTGTTATAGCAATTTTCAGCTACAGCTCTCAAAGAAAGCCATTATTAGCCCCATCGGAAGGACAGAGAAGCTACATGATTTGCTCAAGATCACACAACTCTATGGCAGAGTTAGAATTAGCACCTACATCTGACTCCCAGCACCATGCACTCGCAATTAAAACATAGTTGCCTGTTAAATCAGACTATTTAAGAGCTATTCAAGCCTAAAACAGACTATTTAAGAGCAACATTTTTTGAGCATTCTAGCTTCAGTGTTAAATTTGCATACTTTATTTGCCAAGGGTTATTAATGTTGATGAGTTGTTAAATAATCTGCCCTTTTCATTTCAGAAGGCCTGACAGGACAGGCCTTCATGTAAATTGTACATAAACAGCAGTTTTACGGCACACTGGCATAGGGCTTTCTTTATAGAGCCTTCTCTCTGAAATGTCTATAGCTACAAAAACTGAACTCTATCTCTGAAATCATGAGTGTCTGCTCCCTGTGTTGACTAGCTCTACTTTGACATCCTCAGTACATTAAAATAGCTCCAACCAAGGAGCACCAGGAATCAGCCCATAATCCACTTCTCCGTGAGGTGGTGCTAGATTGATGAATGAATTCTTCCATTGCCCTAGCCTCATCTACACTGGGGATTAGGTTAACCTAACTACAATGATCAGTGTGCGAAATTTTTCACAGACCTGAGTGATGTAGTTAGGTCAACCTAATTTTTAAGTGTAGGTTAGGCCTGAGACTAGTTCTTCACAGAGGGTTGAGCTACGTCCCACCAAGACCATGAAGTCCTTGGGTATCTTGAGATTAGCCAGCAATAGAAAACCTCAATCTTGAAAGGTTTGGGAGTACAGACTGGGCTTGGTTTCATGTTTTAAAAAAGACTGCAGCTTTTGGCCTGTGATGGTAAGGAAACGGTGGGGCTAAGTGAGATGATACCAGAGAAAGGAAGAGCTATAGGGATGACTTTCCAGTCTAACAGTTGGATAGCTCTGGAAATTCTAGAAAGAGAAAAATAATTTGTGAAGATTGAGCAGAACTTTGCAGTAGCCAGTGTGTTCCCATGAGCCTAGTAATATGCATTACCTTATCAAATTCACAAATCCAGAAAGGAACTCAAATATAGGGTTAATGAGGCATGTAGGAGGGTTTTCAACATGCACATGGGCAGTGAAGAACCATCCCCTCACCACCCTCATTTCTCAATCTCAGTGAGTCAATTTTGTTCTTCTTTCTCTGCTTCTAAAATGCCGGTCATGCTCAGGAGGAAAGAAAGCTTGTGTTTCTCTGTTTTTAAATAGGCCTATAGAAAAAGAAAGTGTAAGTATGCTGAAAGTGGCTAACACAGATTACTAGCTGATGAACCATAATACAACTATTCGATACATAGCCCTTCTTCATACACGTCCCATCTCCTCTCCCCTGCATGTGCCAGTAGAGTTCAAGTGGCTATTGAATTTCTGAGTTTTTAAATTGATTTTCTGCAGCACATAAAATAATAATGGTGCTTTAACAGCATCTTCTTTGCACACGGGCATTTCCCCTTATTTCTGTCCCCTCCCAGCATAGCATGTTATCAATGGTCAGGGATGAAACACAAATTAGTCAGTTTCCTGCAAATTAGAGTGGACACTGCAGTTAGCGTCCTCTCCCAGTACTGACAGGGGCATAGACCTAAGATCCCACCTTTGGCTGAACTTTAGATTTCCCAATGGCCAGCCACTCTAAAAAGCTTAGCTTTATTTTATGCGGAATAAATTACCACCACCATAATGGTGGTCTAATCATATATGCTGCTTTCCCTATGTGGGACTGACTTAACAGAACAATAGTAAATGTCAACAGATTCCGTGTGGGGAGTGCCTGACTGCAGAGATAAGGGTGAGTGGTGCGGGTCCCTGCTTAGCTGTGATTGAAACATTTCCCCATGACAGCAAAGGACAGGGTATGGTGAAGTGAGAGTAAGATGAAACTGTGGAAACAAACAATGCATGCTGAGCCAGTCAGTTCAGTGGTGAGTAGCTTCTCATCAGCAGCTCTGTGTGCTGCAGTCAAGCTCCGGGATGTGTGTAGCTGTCTTTTTCCATTTTAAAAACAGACACCACACTGAACACGTAACATCTATGAGAACCCTGAAAATTGTTTGACAAGAGAGATGAAAGTCTTATGCTTCTCTTCTCCTGCCCTCCCAGCACTGGTGTACATTTTAACCACTCTAGAAAGGGTAAAAACAGTACCCAACTTTTGCTTGTAATTTCAGTTTGCATGTTTGAATCATACAATACAGTATCAACTAATCTACCTATTGCTCACCCCACCATTGAAGAAACTCTGCTATACTCTTGCTCATATTGCCTATATAGATAGCATTCATTAGCCAAAGTTAAAATTTATAAATTGATTCTTACATTAAATCAATATTCCTGTTCAATTATTGACAATTTTGTGACTGGCCATGTATTTAAATGATTCTGAACATTTTTAGATTATGCTGTTTTATAGATGAATATTTATTTTAAAAAACCCACACTACTATATCTATTAAACATATTAAAGAGAAAATAAACATCAAGGCTGATGTAATGTACTGTGTAGCATTACTATGGGTGCTTCCTAAGCTAAGGAAATCTTATTTGTTTAATAAGAACTTACTTATGAATATGCAAATTTGCATCAGTACAGTACTTCACTTCTGTCACTATTAATGAGTTGCAAATTAATGTGACAACAAAAGGAAAATCTATTTAGTGGCAGAACTGTACTTCATATCTGGTGCAAGAGATCAACCAGTTCCCGTCCCTTCAATCTCATGGAGTTTGTGTGTGGGTGGTGAAAGTTAACATCTGGACTATCAATGTCGAACATTATTTACCCAGCTGTGAGTTAACACTAAATACTTGCATAGCCCTTTTCACCAACAGCTCTCAGAGCCCTTTGCAAAGCATTATCATTCCCATTTTACAGATCAGGGAAACTGAGGCACAGACATTGCTGAGAGGGGAACAAGGAACGTACCATGGAGAATAAGGTAAGAATTGCAGCTGTATAAAGCATCAGAATAGCCAAATGTTTCTCAGAGAGTTCTTAGTGCGATCAAAGTTGAAAAAAGGCAGTGTTTCTTGTACCAGCTCAGCCTGGTTGTCACCTGTAAAAAGATACAATCTCTCCACTCTGCAGTCAAAGTGAACCAGTACAAAGTAATGAAATACAAAACTAGCATGATTAATCTAGGAGAGAACATTATACATATACACACACATACTGAGAAGCATTGCATGCAACAAACAATTTCTTCTAGAGCTGTTGGGGTGTTTTTCACCTAATGAGCCAACCCAAGCTCATGGAGTGTGACCTGTCTGATTGAAGCCATTTCCTCCCCAAATTCATTGTACCACCAGAATATGTAAAAATGAAATAGTATAAATACAAATCTGTTCCATCAAAGATAAAAAAATTATATAATCATTTGTGGCATCAAATCTTTTACCTTACCTGTTACCAAAATTACCCTTTTTCTGCCTGTGACTCAACATTGATGTAAAAGACCGTGCTCCCAGACATCATTTTAAACTTATCTGACACTATTTTTAAAACTACATTGCGCAAGTTAAAACCAGTAATACCTTCAGTTGTCTTTTATAAACAGAAATAATCTTTGCGTTTAAAGATGGTTTCATTGAGTGTTGCAGAATCCTTAAGGGACTAGAGCTACTGCTGTCTGCATTTACCTTACTCTGAATTTCTGATCAGTTCACATTAATGCTTAGTCCACAGATCAGTTCTCAAGTTCTCCATCTTGTGCTTGGCACAGAAATGAAGGGGTAGCCACCTTTGAACTTTCTCTGTTGTGGGATCAGCATGACCTCCAGCAGCAGTTAAAGCAGACTCAGGCAGCTCTACTCTACCCTCTGCTTCCTGTGGCCAGGTCTCCCACACTGAGAGCTGCTTCAGTATGACTGCTTCAGTAGCTGAGCTCTGTTGCCAGGGTACTCGCTGACATGGAGCGCACTCCCCAAGGGCCATTTTTGCCTTTAAGCCACCAGCCACCTTTTCAGCTCAGTCTTTGGTGCCAGTTACTATGTCTATAGCTACAATTGTTACTTGCGAAGCTCTTTGGATCAGGACTTCAGCCAGGCCGCAAGAGTCTGGAGCGTGTATGGGTGAAACAAAATCCCAACAAGCCAGCAGGGAAAAAAAAGGACATTCTTCTAGGGAAGATATACCCCCAAATGGAAGCTGTGTGTGTAGCTGGGGGCCTGGGTTGACCCTACCTAAAGAAATATTGAGCCCTGTTGGAAATTGGAGGGGGGGATAGGTAGGCTTAAACATCACAGACCTGAGCTTTGTGCATCACATCTGAGGAACCATCTCCAGGATGAGGCTTGCCCCTACCACACCTGGAGCAGGGTGTGCACCTAGACTTCCCCAGCCATCACCAAGTAAACACCAGCCAAAATAAGCTGTACATTGAGAGATCTGAGAGAGCAAAGTAGCAGCAGGCACCAGTGACACCACAGTTCCCATCTTGTGTGTAAGCAGCTAAATCTGACTATGAGGGAAACTGTCATGGGTGATACCCAAGAGCAACAGGATTCTTGACAGGCAGATGGGCAGGCTCTGAACTAGAGAGCAGCTCCACTGCTTCTGAAAGAGGTTTATCTATGACAACTGAGCCATCAGAGCACGTTCAGGCAGGTGGCGGGAAAGGACGTAGGTCCCTGGACCTAGCTGCTGCATCATAAAAGACAAACTTTTTTTTTTCTTTTTTTTTTTTAAAACGACATCAAGGGACAAAAGTGTTCTAAGGTGCTTCCCTACCATCGCTGTATTTATACAGCATAGACAGGTCCTTAGTGTTGGACAAACTTTGTTACAACAGTGCAGGTTTCTAACTGTATTTGAAAATAAAGTCCTAATGTGGACAAAGCTTAGTTGTATACCAAGCACTGTAAAAGGATTTCATTGGTTCATACTAAATGTTTTGACTAGATAGGAATTTACTGTGAGCACATTTAAGACCATTCCGAAGGAGGTGGTTCAGGAAAGGAAATATATTTCCATTTCCTGTTTACCCACTGAACATAAAGCCCACAGAGATTTTCCTCCTCTGAGCTCATTGCTGAGAGATGAGGTCTCTGCCATACGCCACTGAAAGTGGTACACAGTTGATACATCCCCAGAAATCTCCAGTCAAACAGCAAGCAGCTGATTGGACAAGGCATGTCCAAGAAACTTTTTTTTTAATTTTTACACAACTTAATTTCTCTGATCAAACCCTCACTTCCATGGCAAGAGATGTAGAAATGCAACCAACAACTGAGAGCAAGAACTTGCCACTTTCAGCTGCTGGCTGACAGCTGAGCAAAGCGAAATGCCTATTTCCAAAATCCACCTACAGACTATGCATTCAAAAAAGGAGCTCTAAGTCATGTACTTTTATTTCTGTTTTAAACGCACAGTGGAACTTGCCTTTTTAATGTAATTTGCTTTTGTGTAAATATTGTAAAAATACTTCAATAAGTGTGTCAATGCCAGATATCCTCTGACCTTCTGAGGCATCTTGGCTTCAGCCACCCACAGCATGTGGGTGTTGGGCCTAGTTCTGATTTCATGTTGCCAGAGCTCCTCTGACAGGAGGTAGTCATTCTAGATTTAAATTGGTGCCTAGGTTAGAACTAGCCCATTACTTGTCACTACACTACACTCCTGCTTGGGGGAGGAGTTGATGGGGGAGGTGCCAAAAGAGGCTTTAACCTTCATGCTGCAAGTATTCCAGGCCCTTTTCGGAGTCAGCCAACCCCTTAGCAAAAGTTAGTGCAACTTCTGGGGTGCACTAACTTCACGGCTTCTCATGGACCCCTGTGGGCCATGGGAAGCAGATTTCACTTGCACACTGTGAACCAGCCACAACCCCAGCATGCCACTAGCCCGTCTTCCCTGTACATCTGGGGCTGATACTGAGCCCTTCGGCCAGCTCTGTGGCAGTTGGAGAGAACACTCAGGGTATGGGAGAAATTGTCAGGGATCCATTTCTGAACCCCTTTACGGTCCTCATGCATTTAGAGAAATTAAGACATTCCAGCTGTTACAGGAAAACCACTCCGTTATAACTTGTAGATGGCACTACACGAATCTGTGCTCTATTTCCCCAATGGAAGAAGGGTCATAGCACAATAGTACAAGAGAGAGAAAAAACAATCCTGCAGAGAGAAGGGGAATCTTACTGTGTCTACAGAAAGTCAGATGTTTTTATGACAGCTCTCAATAGTTCCTTTGGATGTCAGTTCTGTAGGCATTTTAGTTTTTGGCTAACTACACTGCTTCTAAACTTATTTAAGCACAGGATGATAGAACCGGACAGAAATCACCCAATATACTGCAAAACAGACATGTAAGGAGGTTTAAGGGTTTGGTTTTCACACAGGGCACATTTAATATTAGAGATGGACCTGAAACGAAACTCAAGATCTGGGTTTGCAGTGGGAACCTATTCCTCTAATGGACCAAACCTGAACACTGAATCAAAAGACCTAGGTCCTAGACAATTTGGAAGGTTTAGAACTAGATCTGGAGGCCAGAACCCCCAGATTTGGAAGGGCTCGGTTCTCAGGTAGTTTTGGTAAGGCACTTAATAAAGGTGTGAAATTTAGAACCAGGAATTTGGTTCAAGATAGTCTCTAATTAATGTAATAGGAGAGCACACACAAAATGCCAACATACTTGATGCCTCCATTCAGAAATGATCGAACAGAGCATCTCTCCTTTCACTTGTTTTTTTTCCCCCATGAGGAACCATTGAGAAAAAAAATTCAAGCAGTCCAACTTTAAAGGTGACAAGTGGGAAAAAACATTAAATGGGATTCACTGTTTTTTTTAACTAAAATGTACTCCAGAAAGTCTTGTGACTACAGGTTTTTAAATGTCTGTTCTGCAAAAGGCTCATGAGATATTTTTCTTTTGATCTTGCTGGTAGAAAGCTAATATAGCTTCCACATCATATTTTATAAATTGCTTCCCAGCACCTGTGTCAACCCTGGTTGGCTCCAGTAAATGATATCAGATCCGCCTTTTGCAAACTTTAACCAGTCACAGTTTTTTTTTTTTATAATCATGAAGAGAATTAATAGAACTCACTTCAACATCTTCATTTTCTCAACAGTTTTATTGCCTTTAAGAAAATTTTTGTAAAATATAAATACAAAGGCAGGAGAATTTACTTACAAAGTTAAAACACCGATCTCAAACAAACACACAATTCAGAAAATTTTAGTTTATGTACAGTTTCAAGCAACTTTAACATATGTTAGTTTTTCAATATTTTACAAGTTACAGAAAAAATAGTTCAAAGTCTTCTTTAAATAAAGAGCATAAAATGTTTAAACATATAAACAATCCGGTTTGATGTGTGAAAACTAAATTTCACAGCTTTTAAATTAGGATATAAAAGTTCATACAATTAGTTGGTGTGTATGGATATGGTTTTAATTTATATTACAAGCTACTGAATTATATTCAATAGCGCTTACCTGGCCAAAGCAGGTAATTCTGTAAACAAAAAACAAAAATAGTATCATGAAGTGCCTTACCAAATTCTATCTCCCAAACAAGCCACATGACTTTGATCACATCACCTATAAAAGTATGTTCTGTATAATCAGTGCTTTGTATGAAACAAAGTCAATGTGTGGCTGTGTTATATTTTTTAAATGTGTTCCAAGTAAAAACAAAATGTATTCCAAAGACTGTGTGCATTTAAAGAAACATTATATAACAATTTTGTAAAAACTGATTAAAGTTCTTAAAAAAAAATGTTCCAAAGTCCATCAAACTGGAATTCAAATCTCTTATATAAAGGAAAGATATTTTAATATTTAATAGTGTCCTTTCTTTACAGAAACAATTGCATTTTTAAACACATATACATAAAGAATTAACTTTATATGGTACTGTACATTAAATGGCCTGGTGGTTCACCAATGGATATCAGAAAAATGATCATCATCCGGATGCAACCACTCTAGTGAGGATCCAAGTAAAGTCTGAAGTTCACTTGTAAACTCTACTAAGTCCAAGAGTTCCTTGCTTTCTGGATTAAAAGCTTCAAGGTCCTTAGCACAAGAGAACAACTGACTCAAAGACGTCTGTTTGTAAAACTCTGCCTCTGTGATCGCGACAACTTCCACATTAGGGAAATTGCAACGGAATATGCGGGATGACATTTTCAGCCTCTTTACTATGTCCGACAGCAATAGCCAGTTTCGTGGTCTGCAGAACAAATAAAAAGAGGGCTCAGATAATTGACATGAAGTTACAAGTTTCCATCATTCTGGTTATGTAAGTAGTAGCTGTACATTGTGTGTCAAACCCTGCTCACCATACTCTTACAAACAGTTTCACTGGCATCAATGGGACTAGCTGTGGGATTAGAACTTGGCAGTGTCCACATGCATGCAGGTACGTATACATGCATACTACAGCCATCCATGGCTTTTTGGGAGACAGGCTGGTCATATGATACATCAACTTAAGCCCTGCTCCTGTAAACTGAAGTACATAATTTTACACAGGGGAAGAGTCACTCTGACCACTACTCACATGTGTACATATTTACATGATGAACCCTTGTTTTTTATTTAGCAGTCAAGACTTAGCTTAGTTAAATAACCAGCACTTGGGCAGCTCTAAATTCTAAAGAACTCCAATGGAAAAAAACAACCATTGGATTTTTCAGATTTATATTAAATACTATTTTTATATTTGTCAAATGTTGATTAATGGGCATTGTTTAACCACAGGAAAAAACCTAGAGCTAGATGGCTTATAAAAACTTCAGCAATAATAGGCTATGGAGTTTTAAGTTATGCAACTGTTGCAAACTACAAAAACAGTTGTTTACTGAGCTAATTCATACTCAGGAGATACTGCACAACTAAAACAGTTCATGTCTCTGCTTGTGATCAACAGTGTCCCAATATCTGTGTACAACCAACACGCTATAAGCCATTTCTTGATGTGATTGATCCAATTATTCATGGATCAAATCCAGCTTTGCATCAGAGCATTAGAACTGCATTAACGCTGCCATGTTGTCACTCATGAAGTGTCTATTAAGCGATAAAGAGATGCAAACTCACAAGAAAAATTTCAAGAAGATAAAATGTTAGATGACTTAATATTAATCTGCCAGAAGCAAATGTGTTATTCTGGGACCATCAAGATCCTTTTTTAGGTGGTGAGAGGACATTTGATACGTCTTGGGTTAAAACAGTAATTCGCTCTTTTCTGGGATTAGCACGAACAAATAGGAAACCGTTTTTCTAAGCCAATAGTGTTTTGTAACGCACGTCACACTGTGGCAAATACAGTCAGTACAAGCAGAATGTTTAGACCGAGGTTCCTCTGCGTGGTCCTTATGCTCTATGGAACTCCACCCTAGTACTGATATACCAGCTTTCTTCCCTACTGCCTCACACAGTAGCACATTTGGTATGAGTAATTATTCAGAAATACAATCTAGAGTTTAAATTGTGCTATTCTAAAATCAGCATTCACCCATTGACTCCTGTCAGCCCAAACAGATTATTTCAACCATGTTTTTCCCCATGAAGTTATAGCAGTTCTTACCCCTGAGAGAGAGACACTTGGATGTTGTAACATGGCAAGAGAGGCTCATCTGAAAATTCGAATTCAAACACATCGCTAAAGCCATCTTCATCCTCATCACTTGGGCCAGGGGGATTTGCCAGGATGTCAAATCCAGATTCATCTTTTGGATCTAGTTTTTAAAAAAAGGTTCAATCAGCATTAGGAGTATTATTGTAAGTCTTGTTTTACCATCCTGTAACTGAAACAGTAAATAAAACTAGACACTTCTCTTCAAAACTTCCTCTGCCATAAAACAAAAGAAAACTCCCCACATCCTAGATAATGTTCTGAAACTCCTTCACATACAAAAAATAAAGGATAACATTTGCTCACCACACACAGAGCTGCCATAGAAATCCCAGTACAAACCAGGGTCATCAACACTTCGACCTTGCAGGTCAGTTAAATACTCTAGAGAGGGAAACAACAACAAAAACATACTAATCAGGATGGAAAGCTGTATGATACACTGCCTGCTAAGCTTGCCAGAGTCCCAATATGCGTGCTTCATACCTCCCATCTAAAATCCACAAAGTATTCTTGATGCACATACTATGAAGAATAACAGTCCTGTGAATAATCCAGCAATACACTTTCCTCATCTCCCCCAAACCTCGGTGGGTCCCTTTTACCACCCTCTCAAAAACAACATCAACAAAACCCAACCCTTTGCAGCGACAAGTTTTGACCCATGGATTCTTAAACTTTGAGCTGAAAGATGCAATCTTGAGATTTGAAAAAGTATATCAATCTTTTCATCTCCCATAATTCTCAGAGATAAGGAATTGGGGAGGTAAGTAGCAGACATGAGGAGATGGGGACAAATTTTTCACACAAAGATTCCATCACCCACAGGCTGTATTTAGTTTGAGCCTAGTCTTAATTTTGGAGGAATGAATAAGATTGAAATACAGTAGGATTAATATGGGAACGCAAACCTACTGAACTCCAATAGGTTCCTAAAGCAACTAACTATTCTGCAAACAGTACCATTTTGTATTTATATACACAACAAGTACTGAAATTCGTTATCTATAATCAATAAAACAATAGGATTTTTTCAGTTGTGAGGCAATGAAATGACTAAAGGATTTTCAATTGTGTTTACCTGAAAATGCACAGGGAAAGTAAAACTTATGAAACCATTTCCACACTTCCCCCCCTCCCGCCACACATACACATTTACATATTAAATTCCTTGTAAGTTGAACTTTTTAAAAAGTTGAAAACTAAGGGGAGGAAGAAAAATAAAACAAAAATTATCTAAAACGTGACACAAAAAGGTAAAAAAATCTGAATCCCCTGAAAAGCTGTAACTAATTATGTTTAACATATTCCTATTACACTGAACAATCTTTTAATTTAAATTTCAAGCCAAATATTATCTACCGATAGAAACTACACTGATCAATGTCCAATCAGCTCGTCTCCAAACAATAAATCTGATGGCAGCATATTGTACCAGAAATTCCACATAACATATAAGGAGACAGTATCAATAGACATGCTTCTAATTTCTACCACTCCATATTTTCTTGGCAGGTAAAATATAAAGTCACTTAAGTGTGTTCTAGAAATTGTTATTTACATTGAACAATAAAACTTTGGTTGTTTGGAGCCCGGGAGGCAGAGGCAGGAAATGTCACATTAAATTCACAATAGCAGACAGAGTATAGCGTTACTCACCTGTTAGAAACGTTTCCATCAGTTCACTGTGTGTCATTTTCACAATAGTTCTACCTGAGTATGTAGCAAGTGTTGGATCAGCGCCATAAGAAAGTAACAAGCGGACAATTTCTAAGTGATCATTCTCTACTGCATCATGGATAGGCCTACAAAAACAAACATCTTAGTGTTAAAATTTTAGAAACGGTGGGCCAAGTTTACCCCCATGCTGCCCCAGCGTAAATAAGGAGTGACCCACTGTCTTCAGGTAGGGATCATATATGATATACACACACAACGTATATACAAGAGAGATTTTAAAAAAACATGGAATTATCAAGAGATATCAACCTTGCACAGTTTGCTTGTGCATCGTTTCATCTTTCCCCACACTTTGTCTTTTCAGAGCAAAAGCAATTTGTGGCAGGCACTTTTGCTATATGCCTATACCTTCATTGCCTACTACATCTCAGATGCTATCATAATAATTACGTTGATATAATGGAGTGCAGAATTTGAAAAAATTTGTATCACCACAATATACTTCACTATAGACAATGCACAATAGTGTTGCAAATTTCAGTAAATTTAACTTAATTGAATGAGCTGGGGAGGACACACATTCAGTTATCCTCTGGATAGATATGCAAGTCAAAGTTACCCAAAGGTTCTAAATTATGTACGTAGTAGGCATTTGTGAAAACTTGCCACGAATTAATCAGGCACAGTATATGTATTTATTTAAGTAGTAGTATATATATTCACAGCATGAATCATAAATTCCACTTGCGGAATAGTATTCATCCAAAAATCAAAACATTTAAGAATGTGGAAAAAAATTAAAATTACCCTTTGACCCTACAGAAATAGTAATTATTATGCATGCATGTAATTCTAAGTTAAAACCCCCTAAACTGTAATTAATTTCTGTATTTAAAATACTGAGTACGTGTAACTGGAGTTATCTGAAAGTAGAACATAGGACACCATAGCATATGAGAAACAGGTCTTTAAATCCCAGCTTTTAGAAGAAAACGAATAGAGGAAACATGTGGATTCAGAAGAGGTATTTACATTCAACAGACTCTAAACAAAGTAAATTCACTTTCTCCAAAAGGTAAGAGTCCTTTCATAGACTTCTACTTTTGGACTCCCAGACATGAGCATTGTTACCACTAAACATGACACACAAGGGAACTTAAGCTTTCTAACTCAAGTGTTTCAAGACACAAGAAAAGTAAAGCATTGTTTACAATTATGATTGCATATAACTATTATTTTCCTGAATAACCTCAGATTATAGTTATTAAAAAATGTGAAACCAAGAAAATTAGCAAACCTCCTTAACTCTGACACTGATTCCCGACCTGCTGTGTACTCCTCACTAGTAACGGGGGGTGAAATTCTCTCTAATTCAGAGAGCCAACAAAAGGGTTGAGGGCCACTGACATCCTCAAAAGAGGATTTAACATGGACTCTGGTGATGCATAGATCTTGTGCTAACTTTCTACACGGGGTGAAGTTCTTCCTGAGTGAATACAGTCATCTTATGGTGCCGTTTCTAAGTAATTTCAAGAGAGGACATAAGTATATCATAATGGTGCAGCATCAGACTTATATGAAGAGCTGGAAACAGAAGGTACAGTGGGGTCTTCCAGCAACTGCAGTTTGTCTGGTGGATGGGGTTGATTGGGCTGACCAGCTTAGAGGGTAAATGTCAAAACAGAGTATGTTTTTAATTCAGTTTTACGCTATCCAGGGTCTTATACTGCCCTCATCACCGTAGCATCCACGTAGCTTCCAGAAGCACATGACAGTGTGACTAACATCTGTCATGTGTGATTCATTCTCAGACTCATTCCCTGAGGGAAAATTGTGCTTGTGTGGTGTCTCGTTTTTATAAATGTTATGTACACTACGCTGTTTATATTAGACAAGCAAGTAGAAGATGTGCACCTGGCACTTGGAATAGACGTTGGTGAGGTTTGCGGTGGTTCTTGGTTCCTGTGGAAGCTTTTGCCACAGTTTTTGACAGGCCACTGAGAAAGCTCCGTCTCTAACAAATGAATTTACCCTTTCAGTGGATGGCTAGATTGTGCCAGAGGAATGGAGTTGTCAACCCCGATCCTCATCCCACAGCTTTATGAACTATTTTAGATATCCTGGCCCCAAACCAATGAGTGCCTTGAAAATGAGGATTCGGACCTTTCAGGGCATAGTATTCTATGGCAAATCATAGCTTTTTTAAAGCCAGCGCAAGCCATTATGATCAATAACTCTGACCTCTTGCAAAACATAGGCCATGAAACATCAGACAGTAATTCCTGCTTCAAGCCTGTAGCATAATGAGCAGAGAACCAGTTTGATGTACTTGTGGTGGTCCACACAGCTGAGGAGATGCACTGCGACTTTATGATGCTATGGAGGATAAGAAGAAATTTCAGAGTTTCTTGCTTCTACACTCCTCTGGCACAACAGAACTCTCTACAATAAAGCCCAAGCTTGTCTGTGCTGGAGACAGAACTTTCTGAAGAGCTGGTCTGAGACAGTGGAGTGAACTCCCTCAGAAACCAAGGATCACCACAAACCTCACCACTTTCCTCTCCAAGCACAAGATGCGTTTCTTTGACCTTGCCTTCTCCTTCATAAACACATCGTAACATGCATTTAAAAAAAAAAAAGAGAGAGACAGACAACCAAATGTAAAACTCTACCAGAACAAGACATTCCACTGCACACACTTTTCCTACTGGGAGGATAAGAGCACAAACGTGTGACAGATGTGTAGCCAATTGGCTTAATGTACTACTGGAAGGCACTCGGATACTATGGCGATGAGCATGGTATAAGAACCTACATAGAAAAGAAGAGAAGCTGAAGTCTGAGTCACTGGCCCAAATGTGATTGTTGACCTATTATGTACTGATCATAGGAGAAGGGACAATCTCTGAATTATGTTGAAAATGCAACAAGGTCTGGTACCTGTCGGGGAGTAAAGCAGATACTTGTTGGCTAGAGGTGATGGACACTGATAGCAGGTCAGAGTTAGGCTGTCTGCAGACATTAAGTACACATTTTCTATTTGTATAAAATTAGTGAAATGTATTGGAGCCTTAAACTTTGAATTCTTTGGCTTTTGGTGTCTTTTATGATTATGATTTTCTAATGATTATTTTTATTGAAGTGATATTTATTTACAATCTTAATTATATTTTAAAGAAGTGGTTTGTCTGAGATGTAGACTGGTCTTGAGGAACATTGTCCAAAAGTTTCACTAGTGTCACTAAATCAATGTAGTTGCCTCGAGGGGGCTTAAGAAGAGGAAGCAGTATCAAATCTGCTGTGCGATTCTATGGGCGTGTGCCGCTCCTGCTCCATGGGTCACCCAGATTGTGAGCAGGTCTGGAACAGCAGGTCTGACTGAGTAGAGGAGTGATCAGAACACCTGCTGCATTCATGGTCACTCCTCTTGGGGCAGGCTTGGCTGAGACTCAAGCATGTCTCATGCTTTTTAGAGGGCCAGCCCTGCGCCTATATTTCCTCAGTTACAGGCGTGTGATGACTGTAACTTGCTGTGCACGGCAGCTGCCTAACTTAGCACAGCGGCGTGCGTGCCCCCATCTGCCTCCCCCTCCCCCAGCCCTTGCAAGTGATCTGCAGGAACTGCTTCCCCTACTTGAGTGCTGCAGGAAGCCTGCACAGGAAGCAGCTGCTCTTCAAGCCTCAAAGAGCCCTATCTTCTTTGTACACACACAGCCACCCCACCAGTGGCAAGCAGCACTGTTTGAGCCTCCTGACCCTCATTCACTCACTCCCTGCCACGGAGAAGCTCCTCTTTTTTGTCTCCCTCAACTGTCTGCAGTTGGCTGTGAAAGGTCCCTTGTGAGGAATGACAGGAGTTTGCTTTTTTTTAAAAAAAAAAAAGTAGCAGGAGTGACAAGTTAAGGAGACTTGACTGAAAAAAATAATGGGCGATAAGACCACGAAGAAAAGGATGGCACAACAGAGGAAAAGGAAGACACACATGGGAAGGAAAGAGAACAACACTGAGAACAAGAAGAAAATATACCCAGAGATGGGGTAGAAAAAGGAGAGTTAAGAAGAGGAAAGATGGGAGAATAAATTATAAACCAACATAGCACCGCACATGTATGGGGTTAGCAAATGAAGCCCCTACCAAAAGCAGTGTGAAGGCACAAGCAGGTACTAATATTTATACTGATGAAGGGGAGAATTCCTGTTTCCAGTGGAGTTTATCGCCCTCTCTGTAAGCTGCTAAACTAATTCTGCCAGGGATGACAACTTTTACATCTGGTCCATAAAGATACACCAGCTTGCACAAAATAGTTTTAAAAAATTCCCTTGGAATCCCCTACAGGCCTTTATTCACAAGCAGCCCCACAAAGTTCTTATTTTATGGGAATTTCAAAAGGGAATTGCTACCTATACCTATGGGTACAATTAAAGTGGCACAACGCGTGTGAAAACAAGCCCTAAGAAAGGCAGGAGGCCCCACCAAGGGAACATGGGGGGCGGCCAAAGCAGTAGCATCCTACACAAAGCACGGATTCAGTCTCTACCATGTATTATCTATTCTTATCTCTTCTTAAAATTAGGGAAATTTGCAAGCAAGGGGTTATATATAATTCCATCACAGGGTGCTGGCAATACACAAGCCATTCAAGTTTTGTGCTCAGTCTTTATGACACCATCAGAACTCCATGGTTGGAATGAGAGTCCTGTTATTCAATTGCTTGTTATTAATATATTAGGCACTATAATGTGTCTGTGCCAGATTTTTATTTAAATGGATACATTTATATAAGAGCAGATGAGGTGCAACCTGCTGGAGGGTGGAGGCTGGCTACTCCACTTGATGTTCCTCTAGTAAAATCACCTGTTACAGGGGATCATCTTGCCAAGACTAACACAGGAAAAAGCATAGGAGGACAGCCATTTTGGCATGGTCCTCTTAAGAAGAGGACTGACTTAATTCAGCTGTTAAAAGAACAAAAAGCTGGTTGTGAAGAGCAAGTCTAACGTATTAGAGAAAAGACCAAATTATCTGTGACAAGAGAAAGAGTCTGGTAATAGAGACGTATAGGTGCAACATGCATCAGACTTCAGATTCCTCAGCCTAAAACTTTACATTTAAAACAGCCTGCATCTCAGCTGAAGAATGCTCTCATCATGAAAAAGGGAAAAGTGCACATCAGTAGTTACAAATAAAAAGAAAGAGGTAAGGCCCAACGTGCCAGTACTGGTACTCACAAATATCAGATGGCTGTCTTACACCCTTTGTTGAGCAAATATATTTCTATCTGGGAAAGAAAATATTTACCAGGGCCCCTTACACATTGTTTGTCTATCTACTACTATTATTTGAAGGGAATACAGTTAAGAGCATCTTTGAAACATAGCTTAAAGATCTCAATCTTTTCTGCAATAATTTTTGATTGGCCAATAATTCAGCAACAAAATAGACATGTATTCCCAAAGGCTGACACATGACAGCAATGGCTAAGTCTTCTGGAGAACATTCAATGCAGCATTGGATTTCTAAAAACCACATAATACAGTCTAGATTCTGCCACCTTTGTTCACATTGAATGATACTTCAATCCACCAGCATTATCATTGATCTAAATTACTACTCAGTGGGAGTATGGGTAGCATGACTGGTCCCTACTCAAGGCACCAAAATGCAGTTGCACCATCTAATTTATTTTGTTACTCAGATTTTTTTTTTAATTCAACAATATTTCATAGGATTTGGATCCTTCAAAAAAAAAAAAAAATTTTTTTTTTGTTGAAAAAAGGTAAGTAATAAACAAGTACACCCAAGTGCTGCCCAGGAAAAATTTTCTTCCACTCATGTACTTTGCCTTATTTTCTATCTTGAATATGTATATCTAAAAGTGCCAGCAACAAGCCATCACCCATTGACTTATCAAATCTAAGTTATTTTTAAAGTACACATCACTATAGTAGCCAACCATTGAACATGGAGAAAATTATATGCATGACAACTATACATAGCAGACTTTAGTGATTTCATAAAATCCTCAGATTTCATGAAGCCACAAAGACAATGCTATTTTGTTCAGACTCCAGCAATAACCGCCATTGTCACATCTTTTCCTTGACAGATCCAACCAAGAGAGCTGGCCAAAGGTAGACGGCAATAACTAATCCAGATCCTACATTTGGTCTACTGGGATCAATTTGAAAGCTCAGACAGACAGGCCAGAGAAACAGGTAGTGCATGTAGATGTGTCACTGTGAGCTGGCCCTAAAGAACTCACTTCAACAATCTGATGAAACCCTGAGAATAAGAGTCATTGGCTGGCAAGATCAATGTTCCCATCGGAGAGCAATGATGCATATTTAGTTCAGTTAAAAACAAGGTAATCAACATTTTGTATTTGACTGTTGTTCCTGATCTGGTAAGTGGATAACGTACTCAGCAGCAGAAGAGGTAATACAGATCAGGCAAGTGAGAACCCTTATCTCCCCCCCACCCACCCCAGACAATCTTACAGAGACAAATACAATTAAGGCTCCAAGGGAGAAATTATATTTGTCTTGTGAATATCACAGTCTTATACTTGGATGCAAGCTTGGCTATGCAAGCAAAAAGGGAGGAGACGTTCCTGCTCAAGAAATCCTTCAGAGAAGCTTGTGCTCTGTATCCCACTGAATTCCAAGAAACAACCTAGGCAGATTATATCTGTTTTGGAATACACTGTCCTCTCAGAAATCTTTGAAAAAGCTAAAGGAATCTGCCACCAGGAAGCAAAGGGAGCCACAGGTAGATTTCTGAGGGCAACACCTCTGAGTGAGCTATTAAACAGACAAGAGGATGATAGAAATACAATTTAAGATACATTTTTTCCTAAACATGTCAAAAATATATGACTAGCTCCTGAGTGTGTATGCACTAATACTTCTTCCCTGGCATAATCTCTATTTGTGAATCTGAACTTATACATACCAACAACTGTTTGGAAACGTTCCCAAGTCATTTGTCTATACCGATTATTCTGGCAAGTGAGCTAGAAACAATTTAGAATTCTTTTTTGTGGCAACCTTACTTATGCATGACTGATTCAAGGAGTCACAGAGATAGCAGAAAACAGTATGGTGGAGGGTTTTTTGTTTGAATGTTTAAGATCTCCTTTCTCTTCCCTTTGTATTTTTAAGAGGTGGGTGATGGGCAAGGAATGTTTACTATTCAGCCCTAGATTTAGTGTTTCTCCAGAAACACCTTCTTTCTAAACTGATGGGCTAGTAATGACAGACCATCATGGATTTCTAATGGACCATCTCTAGCAGGACTCTTGGAGCTTTGTTTTTCCTGAATCCTCCCTCCAACTATTTCAAGTTGATATGCAAAGACTTTAAAAACCAAAGAGAGATTCACAGTTATGCTAATTTTATGTCCTAGGTTATATGGAAGGTGGGATCTGATAAAGCGCTCAAGTTAACTGCAAGAGCACCTTGCCCCCTAGATTTTTTTAAAAGTAGAATAAGATAACCTTCCCCCAAGAAATTAAACTTCGATCATGCTCCTTAATATATTTAAGAAAAGTTGTTACTGATCAGCTAATTAGAAACGGAAGAGGATGAACCACTTGAGATTATATTAGATAAAAAACTCTCTTAGCACAAAGAGATACACATTCAAAACTTGAGAAATCATGCATAGCAACTTCCTCATCCCTCACAATACAGAAAAAGGCTCAACATCTACTCTAAACAGGAACTAAATGCATATGGGAATTCTGACGAAGGCAAAATATGCCAGTAGAGGAACCAGCAACCGAAAATACCGAACAGACCAACTTTTAAAAAAAGTGTTATCTTTGCTCAATTAAGAGGAATTTGTTTTACATTAAAAACAAATCAAATCAGAGTACCAACACACGCAAGCATAGCTAACGCAAGAGGGGCTCTCAGAGTATTGCTGGGCACAAATTCTAATGAAGCAAAATCACAACTTTGGCAAAAATAAAGGATCTGGAATGTATATAGAGGATCATAGCCTCCAGGTATCACTTCCTCTGGTTGTTCAATAAGAAACTTCATAAAGCTCCAAAAAAGCAGGTATAGTGTTTCCTAGAAAAATGCCGGTATATCAAACACTATTAAAATTCACAAGTAAAACAAGCAGTAAATCAAACAAGCCACAATACAAAAATGCACCTCCCACAGTGCAAAAGAAAGTGACATGAGAGTGAAGATTCTCTGACATCAGTTTTGGACAATAGGAAAAAAAAATGAACTGGCAATTAGAGGCTAGATGTGCCAAAGAAACATGGCGTAACTTTTTCAGAGGGGTTCTTAAATTTTCCTGTGTATGAGCTTTAGCCAGCTCCAGATATTATAAGACCAAAATGTGAAAGATCTAGAAAGGATACCAACTTTTGGAGATATGAATTTTCTTTAATCATTCTTTCAAAACAGCTAATACCATATATGTGACATTTATCCCATCATCTGTTATTATGTTAATGCGCCACAAAGCGCTAGTTATTTTATCTTAGTAACTACCATATAACATTGCTAACCTGGTTCCATCCTGAGCGCTGCAGTTAACATCAGCCCCATACTCTAGGAGATGTCGCACAATGCTCAACCAGCCTCTGGCGCAGGCCTCATGGAGGGCACAATAACCTGCATTGTCACGATGATTTACATCACAGACCTTGTTTTCCAAACAATACAGAACCACTTCCTAGAAACAGAGAAGGGTGGGGGGAAATAGATAGGTGACGGTTATTTGTTGCTGTGAATATGTGCATACCTTTAACATGTTTGGGTTACCTCTCTTTGAATGGGCTCTCTCAGACTGGAAAGAAATGGGTGGCATGAGAACACGGGGAAGGAGAGACTCATGTAGCTCTTATCCCCAAGAAGTATAATTCTGAAAGTCAAAGACAGCTATTTTTTCACAAGCAAGACAGTATTGTATTGCACAGCACGAAGATCTCTATGCACACAGTGGGATTTTCTGCATTAACTTATGTCAGAAAACACAGAAAAAGGATGTACACATTTCACACTAAATTATAGCCTCCGTTTCCTCAGAATTTGCGCAGTGTAAGCTGTTAGAAAGGTTATTAATCTTACCCCCATGTATTAAAACATTAATACAAAAATGTTCCATGCACAGCTGTAATGCATTCAATGTTAGCTTGATAAAGAAAGTTTTTAAAGACATGAAGGACAATGGTTTCCATTAGAAAACTAATCATAAGAAAATCCTAGTCCCCAATGGAGCCAGAATTTCACCCATAGTGATTTTCTTCACTGAGAACTAGAGCCAGATGCTCATTTTCAATAAATAACCTATTGCAGTGGGAAGCCATGTGGATTTAACACAATTCATCTTGCAGTCAAATGTACCATGCTTGAAGGCCTAGGCCATCCTCAAGCTCTGTGCTCTCATGCAACCTTGAAACAATGACTGCTCCATCACTCAACCAAAAATCTGGGATTGGTGCAAATTTCATTTATTTGTGTGGGATGCAAAAACAAAAGATGCAATATGTAAAATAGCTCATGTGCTCTAAGATTAGCTGCAATCCATTAATTTTGCATTCCCTACCTTTAAAGCACTGAACTATCTGAATGTTTATTTGGAAGCAATGTGGGGTTGTTTCCTTTCTCAGCACAGAAAGAATAAAATGCTGGATGCAATGCATATATTCTTTCAGTTTCAAATTCTACCAGAAAGCCTACAATAATCTGTGCTCTTGGTATACCTGACCTGAGAATTGGTATCTAGGATACAGCATGAAGCTGTTCTTTTAACAGGCCCTCACTAACCAGACTAAAGTGGATAGCAGCAAACTAATGAGCTGTCTATCCCAGCCAAGGAAAGAAACCCAGTCACATGACATTGGGATCAAGTGCACCAGCCACTTACTGCTGGTGCACAGATCAATTTACCTAGATCCCAGCAGTCTGGTGTCTCACCAACCAACAGCTTTATTGTTCCTATTAATAATTCTGAAGGCCAAAATCAAAGAACTAGGGTCTTTACCTAAATTCCCCCAGGTCTACCTGAAAGGATCTGTATAATTAATTCTGGAAGCCTGAATTTTCTTTCAACATAAAAAATGTTGATTGAGAATTTTCAGACTAAAGCATTTTTACTTTGGTAGAAATTTGTGTGTGTGTGCAGAGACATTTTTAAAGGAACATCATAAAAAGGATTGATAAATGTTACAATAAACCATTTTCTTTCATAGTAATAATAATAATAATCTTGGTTTCAAATACAATATGACTCAAATGTATATAGTTAAACAAATGGGCCAAATTCTGCCCTCAGATTTGCATGCGCTTATTTGAAGGTGGAATATGGCACAGTCCTCTTTTAAAAAAACGGGTAGCATGTAGCCCACCCATTGGACTAAGTATGAAGGCTTTATTAGTGGAACGCTAGAGCTGACTTTTAGCTAACAACAGTTGCTATAATATTGAGCTGTAGTTTTAAAATGCAGTTACCCTTCAGAATAATTTTTAAGCCTCCAAATTTAGAGGGGTTTTTTTGTTTGTTTTTGTTTTTTCTAAAAAGAAAAGAGGCTTTCTATGACAGAACATTTACTGCACCAAAAGCTAATTTTGTTGGGCAAGTCCATGTTAAGAGGCTATAAGAAGGTGGTTATTAACCACAAAACGTAACCATGAAGACCATTAAAATGCTACATTGTTAATTAATTATATGCCTCATTAACTTTTTTTTTTAAACAGGATTTATTCAATTCATAGAAAATGTAACCACTATCACTGCTGAATGCATGAACACGTGGCAGCACAAACATTTTGGATTCGTAAGCATTCTCTCTTTATCCTTAGAAAAAGGTTGTGAAGCTGGCATGGGCCAATTTAGATATATCCACGTGGTCCATTTAAAGTAGTGATCTGAACCTCACACTTCTAGTAAATCCAAAGAATCAGCTAGCTTGCCACCAGCAAAAGCTACACCATCGCCGTTTTCACTGCCTGCAGTTTCTTTAGCTAAAGAGTGAACAATAATGTTAAGGATAACACCACACATTTAGAAAGCCTAAGGTTTTAATTCCACCCTACTTTATAAAGTGTAAGCAAGATGTACACTTTAAAATACATGAGGGCAAATCTGCCCCCTAGATCTTAATGGGAATCTCTCCCTTTCCACATGATAATGCATGTCTGCTTTTTCTGTGCACCGTGCTCTCTGACCCTGGACCCATAGATGGGCTACATGCATATCCTCCATCCAACCCAGGGGGGAAACCACTGGATAAGATAATACAGCTGAAATCTGCATTACCTTTTCTGCTGAGCCACTCTGCACCCTGGAGGTAACCCTCCTCCCAACCTTAAGGGGGAAACCCACGGGAAGTGGACAGCACCGCTCCAACACAGCCTTTTGGAAAGGGGACTAGGGGGGAGCAACATGGGGCTGGGAGGTTGTCTAGAAGCACAAGGCTCTGGGAAGTTGGTCCTAACCTCCAGGGCATCATGAGGATCTATGGATTCTGCAAGGACAAACCTCCTGCATGATCCGTAATGAGGCAAACCCCATCCTCACCACTGAAACTCCGGGAGAGTCCCCAAGGGTGATTTCAGTCCTCTTCTCCCCAGTCTCCTCCAGCGTTTATTGCCCACCACTCATCAGATACCAGGTGTCTCCCTAATGCCGATGCCTTTCCTGGCATGATTTAATCCTGAATTGACTGGACAAGGGGGAGGGCGGGGAAACTGTTGAAAACTTTCAAACACCAACACTAACTAAAAGCACCAAGCAGAATGAAAAATAATGTTTCGTCTCCAATCAAATTTAATACGCAAGCCTTTTGTAATCCTTTTTTTTTTTTTTGGATGTGGCTTTATGCTCCCTATAGGCAAAAAAAATTAGCATGCTTAAGATTGTACTTAAGTCATTTAAATAAATATTTATTTAATGGATCCAGTACATAATGTACTTATATCATAATACTGATAACCTAGCTAACTATGGGCCTGATCCAAACCTTCTTGAAATCAATGGACTTCAACGTGCTTTGGATCAGGTCCTAAAGACTTAAGGGGCCAAAGTCTACTCCACCTTACTTGCTTAAGAAGCCCTACTGGCTGCAGTCAGGCTACACATCCACATAGATGCAAGTCAGATTTATCCCTAGATACTTCATCACGGTCTCAGTTTTTACACACACACACACACACACACACACACACACACACACACCTCAAATCTAGACTAAGTTACGCTGTCAGTCATCTACACCCTACTAGGTAAGAATAATAATAGAAAATGTTCAAATATGGTCAAGGAGGTGAAGTAAGGCTCCATTTAAAGGCAAGTAAATGGACAGTCTGGGTAAGGGGCTTACAGAGATCTACGGCTCCCAGTGCTACTCTGCCCTATTGCAGAAAGAGACCCCTTTGCTGCCAAACATAAACCACTAGGCTTTCTAAAACTCCCGGCATGTTCTTCACAACATGCCACCTACAACAGGGTCTGACGGCAGGATTATAAATCATCATTCAGAATGGCAAAGTGTTGAGGGAGTGTGGAGACAAAAACAAATCTGTTAAGAAACTATAGAGGGAGAAAATTTTAAAACATGACATCAGTTTTGCACCCTCTTCAGTATTGTTTGGATATGCAGTAAGAGACGCGCAGCCCGGCCACGGCATGCCGGGGTGAGCTGATTTAGGCTCACGGAGCTCGGACTATTTTCAATGGGGGTCCCAGAAAAAAAAGTTTGAGAACCCCTGTTCTATCTACAAGGACACTGAAAAGGAGTTCCAATAATGTCTCTGGATGAAGCTAAACTCCTATTTTCCAATGATTCTCTTTTATTGTTTCACTTGGTACAAAGAGCAAGTTACAATTAGATGCAACAAAAAGTGAATGGGTTTATGCTACGCATCACTCAGCCACATCTGCTGAAGGCTCCCTGCAGGCACATGCGTGTATAACTTATTTCAGCAGATGCAGCACCAGAACACGGACTGTAAAAGGAGACCCTGGTCACAGGTGGAGAGGAAGCTGAAAAGGGCCTTGCACAGAGCTAGGCAAATCAGAGCTAGTCCTGCCTAGAGAGACAGGTGAAGTGCCTTATAAATGTATATTTGGAGTTATTTGCTGGTGGCTCAGTATGCTCCACCAAGCTCTCTCAGTATACTTGGACATATGCTCTCTAGATGGTGATCAACAACTTGCAAAACGTCTAACAGAACTGCAGTTCCATAGTTGCAGAATTGCAAACAAACAGTTACACACATACTGCTCTAGTTGTTGACTCCAATGAGATTCAGAAATCCATGGTCTCAGACACATAGCGACCAGACAGAATCGCAAAGCATGAGGGACAGTCTAAGGTTAGTATCTGCCAGGGGCAGGTCCATTGTTTTCACAGGGGTTTCAATGGTTTCACAAAGGAAATTTTTCTCTTCCTAAGTACAATTTTCCAGTCCTGCTACTCAGCATCTTTCTAGAGAAACACAGAATTCTCCTTTCCCACCAATTTTGGCTAGGAGAGGGCAGCTTCAATAGTTGACCAAACATGGTGTCACCAAACAATTTCAAAGGAGTTGTGACTACCCCTTGTTCTAGCCCTAGAAGGGAGTCTCCCCAAAGCCAAATCACAGCAGCTTCCACACTGGACTTTTCTCATCACTGCTTTGCTCCCTTCTCCTTTCCTCCCTCATTCTCGGTGTAAATACAAAAACCCCTTTTTAGGGGGTAATTTTAAAAAATGTTATGTTGTCCTAATATTCAAATAATTTTCCTTTAACAACTGAGTATTTAAACATATTTAAAATGCTACATTCACTTGAACTTTTGCATAAATTTAAGTTGACTGTAAAAGGGATGCCCTGTCAAAAAATACAAATCACTAATCAAACCAAGAGCAAAAAAGCCTGGATACCACATGGGGGGTTAGCTGAGAGTTCCAGGACCTTTACTCCAACCAGCTCAGATATCTCTAGTCACAAGGAATCGAGAGCCTCCTTGAATGAACAAGCTTTGGCCAGAGTTGCTCATTCTCCTGTTTACCTTCCTTTGGGAGAGAATTTTAGGCTCTGATTCTACCAAGATTTATGCATGTGTGTAGCCCATTGGCTTCAGTGAGACTACTCAGAGTGCAGAAAGTTAAGCACATGAATGTCACATAGCACTCTGACGTGTGACCTATGGGTCAGAGACTCACCTGCTGTGAAGGAGAAAGGGAGAAAGATTTTTTTTAATGTCCCAGAGTCTATGTTTAATTTCAGGTCCCATGGGAACGGAAATAATGCAGATTATAAAGATTCCCACAGCAACTTCGTAATAACGTAACTCCTACTAAAGTAAGAGAACCCAGAGCTAGAGTAAGTGTTTGTCTGGGCTAAACAAAAATCTTTCCAGACTAAACTTTGCCTTCCAAAATTAGAACAGGGTTCTGCCTAAACTAAGCTTCCAAGCTAGACAAATTCTTTATGGGCTAGAGCAAATCTTACAAGCTGGAGCAGGCCTCTGTCTAACCCAAGCTCCCAGGCCAAACTGACTCTTTCAAAGCAAGGGCAAGCTTTATAACTCCTTATCCTCACTACGACTAATACTATCAAATCAGTAATCACACTCACGATAGACCATTTTGTCACAGCAATACTTTGTAGGATTGGGACCTTTATACGATATTACAAAACAAACCACCACTATATTTTCCCCTCCCCCAATATATAAAACCATGTCTCTGAAACAGCAGAGCTGGTGGATTCAGCAATTACTCATTTTTGTAGAAGCCAGGTCTGTTTGTTTAGAGCAGTACTGATGCTGAGAAGCGTCAAACTCTAAGAACATTTAGAACACTTGCTGCAACATATCCAAACATGAAAGTGGACACACCAAACACCACATTCAGGATCAAATATCAAAACCGTCCATTTTCTTTTAAAATAAATAAATAAATACATTTTTGTAACGTTTACATGTCCTTAATGTAAAATGAAAGCAAAAACACAGCTCATTAAAGCTCTCCATACACCACATGGAATGTTAATTTGTGATTTCATACAGTGTAAGACAATTTAGATGTGGGGTTTCAACCCCTTATAAAACCTTCTTATGTAGAAGTCCAATCCTCCAGATACTGCATGCCCTCCACTCCCATCAGCTATAACAGGAGTTAAGCGTGCACAGCGCCACAGGTTTAGACCTGTACTGAACACTCTATAACCAAGAGAGTTATCAAGTTTTCACCCCTCACCATCACTGAAAAACATTCAGATTAACTAACCCTTTAACTAAAATAATTAATAATAATCGCAAGAGCAGAAATGGGTAAACTACAAATCTATTTGTAGTGACCTCATCAGGGTACCAGGATTAAACACACTAGAATTACAAAGTGACTTTAGTCCTGTATACAAATAAGATGTTTAAAAAAAAAAAAAAAAAAAGCAAACAGCTCCCGCATCTCAATTCAGAGTATTTAAAAGGATTCTTGCCTCATATCCCAGGCGAGCTGCCCTTTGCAGAAGAGTTTCGCCAGCATTCTTATTGACAATAAGTCTTCGTGCTTCAGGCGGCATGGGACGACTTGGGGTGGTCTCCTGAGGGGTGCTTGTAATCGGCAACTGCGACGCCGGCTGAGAGACAGGTAATAATGAGGAAGCCTGCTGCAGGCGATCATACAGCTTCTGCTCGTGTGATTTGGCTGGTGAAGAGTCACAGTCTGAAGTAGGCTCTGGTCGCTTTCTGAATCTTCTCGTTACCGTGACCTGTCAAAATGATTATTGGATTTTTTTTTTCCCCCTCTTTGTAACAATACACTGATGGGAATACATTTGGCCAGTTAAGAATTACATTTCTGGTCTCATTACAAAAGTCTGGTTACTATGGTTACTAAGTTTACAACTCCTCAGTCTTTTGTCCACACTAGGCCTTATCTCAGATAGACTAAGAGAACAAATTCAAAATATGCAAATAGTAAAAGGGAGGAGTTTGAATAAAGTTATTGCTACAAAGCACAATCGTGTGTTAGTTTAAGTAGCCTGGCTCTCCTGTACACTCTGTGAGGTTAGTGGATGATTAATTCCAAATAAAGATACCTTATCTTCAACATTTTCAATATCTGTGGTGTCATCCCCTGTCAGGGATGACCTCCTTCTCCTCTCCTGTAGTGCCAAGTGTTTTGTTTTACACTGACGTTTCCCTGATGGCTTCTCACACTCAGAATATCTCTGCAGCAGGGATGAAGGTTGGAAATCCTCCTCTTCATCTGTGCACATCACATCTGTATTCCGGCTCTCTTTAATTTTCTGCTGTTTGGCAGCCAACCTCGAAGCTGGAGTACAGCTTGACTGAGTCTGCCTTTTGCTGTTTGCATTGGTGGATGAAAAGCTCTTCACATGCGGAGAGACCATGAATAGAGGCAAACCTACATGGGAGGAAAGGCATTACAGGTTGCATGGTGTGTTGAGAGGAAAACACATTGTTAACATTTAACACTAACTCCTTTACTATTTAAGAGATTCACCAATTACATTTACAAATCATTAATATTTTAAGTGTTCCACATTCAAAATGTAAATATGAACTCACAAGATGCTAAGTTTAAAATAGTTGTAACTGTCTGATAAATCCACTGAAGGAAATTCTCTATTACCACTGTGCCTAGGTACTGCAGAGGTCTGTTAGTGCACTGATAGGCAACCTACACACCGCAATCTCTAGACTCAATGGGCAAAGCAAGGAGCAGAAAATCTCAACTGTGAATTTCTTGGCTTTGGTGGGTGTAAATGACAAAATTAGTTTCCTTACCTGCAATCGTCTTATCTAAATGGGAACTCACTTTCTTCTTCAGGCTGGGAACTGCTGGGGTTCTCTGCCTTTTCCAAGTTTAAGTGGCAGGCAAGAGGTATATGGGGGTGGGGGAAGGGGCGGTTTGGAGAAAAGATATTTTGTTTTGTAATTAAAGATAAGAATGGCCATACTCTGTCAGACCAATGGTCCATCTAGCCCAGTATCCTGTCTTCCAACAGTAGCCAACGCTAGATGCTTCAAAAGGTGAACAGAACAGCACAATTATCAAGCAATCCATCCCTTCATCCCTCTCTTAGTCCCAGCATCTGGCAATCAGAGGGGGTCTTCAGGAGACAGCACCCAAGAAGACTCAAAGGACTATGCTCAAAGACAACAATGGCTGGAGAAAGCAGCATGTCAGTGTTTTATAGTGCTTTCCAAATAATTCTCAAACAGGCTTGCTATGACTTTCTGCCTACAAAGTAGATGGATTCCTCGTAGAGTAAGCAACTATATCTTCAAGACAACTTTGATTAGATGCCTGAAAAATCTGGAAGATTGTAGGTGGACTAAATAGACTGACAAAATACTTTGATGCTTTATACCTTTTCTACATTTCCCATAGCATTGGGCTTCCTCCATGATTTAGTTCTACAGCATCAGAATTTCACAGCCCCAGCCACGTCCAGTGTGTAGTTTTTCTAAGGTGCAAGGGGTTCCAAGATAAAGTGAGGGCAAAGAACATGACAGTCTGAATGTCTCTTCAAACAGAATTGGGGCTGACCTTTAAACTACCTTCTTTGGAAAAAATTGAAGTAAAGCTGTCTGATGAAAGGGGACAAAAGTTTCCCACCCTGATGGTTACAAAGAAGGGAAACGTCAGTCAATATATTAAACCACATTCTGAGCCATTGGGGGAAGTGTGAGAGCTTGCAGTACTTCGTAGATCCACAGATTCTAAGACCAAAAGGGACCATTGTGATCTAGTCTGATCTCCTATATAGCACAGGGCACAGAACTTCCCCACAATAATTCCTAAATTCCGTTTTTCTTTTAGAAAAACATCCAACCTTGATTTTAAAACAGTCAGTGATGGAGAATCCACCATGACCCTTGGTAAATTGTTCCAGTGGTTAATTATTCTCACAGTTTAAAATGTACACCATATTTCCAGTCAGAATTTTGTCTAGCTTCAACTTTCAGCCACTGGATCATGTTATACCTTTCTCTGTTAGACTGAAGAGCCCATTATTAAACGTTTATTCCCTATGCAGATACTTCTAGACTGTAATCAAGTCACCACTTCACCTTTTCTATGGTAAGCTAAGTAGACTGAACTTTGAGACCACTACAAGGCATGTTTTCTAATCATTCTTGTGGCTCTTCTCTGAAGCCTCTCCATTTTATCAACATCCTTCTTGAATTGTGGGCACCAGAACAGATACATTATTCCAGCAGTGATCACACCAGTGTCAAATACAGAGGTAAAATAACCTCTCTTCTCCTACTCAAGATTCCTGTTTATGCCTCCCAGGACTGCATTAGCTCTTTTGGCCACAGGGCCATACCAGGCGCGCACGTGTTCAGCTGATTATCCTTCATGACCCCCAAATCTTTTTCAGAGTCGCTGCTTCCTAGGATCGAGTCCCCCATCATGTAATTACAGCCTGCATTCTTTGTTCCTCCGTGTATACATTTACATTTATCCATATTAAACACACGTTTGCTTGCATCCAATTTACAAAGTGATCAGTGACCTGTTCTCTTCATAATTTACCACTCCTCCAATTTTTGGATCATATACTAACTTTATCAGTGATCATTTTATATTTTCTTCCAGGCCATCCATAAAAATGTTACATAGCATAGGGCCACAGACTGATCCTTGAGGGACCCCACTGGAAACAGACCCGCCAGATGATGATTCTCCATACAGGTATATTTTGGGACCTATCAGTTGGCCAGTTTTAAATTCATGTGGGCCATGTTAATTCTATATTTTTTTCTAGTGTTTTAGTCAAAATGTCATGAAGTACCGAGTCAAACACCTTACAGAAGCCTACGTCTATTGCATCAACACTATTACCTTTATCAACCAAACTTGTAACCTCATCAAAAAAAGATATCTAGTTAGTTTGACAGGATGTGTTTTCCAAAAAACAATGTTGATTAGCATTAATTACATTGCTCTCCTTTAGTTCTCTATTAATCAAATCTCCTATCAGCCACTCCATTATATCTCCTGGAATCAACGTTAGGCTGACAGGCCTATAATTACTGGGTCATCCCATCAGTTGTTCCCAAGGGCCTCAAATCAGGGCTCTCTGAAGTGATGATGCAAGCTGGAACTAGAATAGAGAGGACACATGGCACTCAGGTCAGAGACTCTATGTGGGCGCCAATACTGGGAGCAGAATTTGGTTATCTTCTTGGTGGACTGAGCTGCATATGGGTCTACTTGTGGAAGGAATCACTTCAGTGTAATGTGACCTGCACTTCAAGACATTTAATCTAGAGTCTTAGGAGAGCCATCAGGTAGGATGCCCAGAAATTTTTTTTTTGCGAGCAACATCAGGGATTTGTCTTCTTTCAGTTACCCATATCAACTCAATTTGCACAGGGCTTGCTGGATTTGAGAAAAGTCAACCAGCTCTTGAGAGTAAGTACATTCCAGGGGAAGTGTGTCAAACATGTCATCCATCTTAGAACTGCTGAGCCAGACAGACTGCTGGACTTGCTGTGGATGTACATGACTGAGGGGCAGACACTGGTACTCCAGCTACAGAAGAATCCTTCTGGCCTCTCTCTTCAGGTTTTGGTTTTTGTCTTGCCTGGGTGGCAGTGATAAACCACAGTGGTTCTGTTGCTGTTCTCCACATGAATGGCTGCAATTCCCAGATGGACTCTTGGGACAAGGTCTACTATTGCATTCCTCACTACCTGCAACTCCAGGAGGTTAATGCTGAGCTGGGATTCCTGGGAAGACCACTTGCTCTCAGCCATGTGACATGAGGACCCATTTGCACTCCCTATCCTGAGAGGCCAGCAGTGATCATCATGCAGATTGCTAATAGATCTGGCCCAGGTCCACCCCTGAAGAGATACTGGAGTGGACACCACCATTAAAAGGGACTAGTGTCTGCAGGGACTGTCAATAGTCCATCCATATCCTAAGTCTGGTAGCTCCAGTGCCTGATCAGGAAGGGGGCACCACTCCATAGGCTACCTAATGCCAACCAGCTGAAAGTACTGGTGTGCTGTTGACTGGAGGGTGATGGTGAATTGCTTGATGAGGGTTAAAATTTGGTCAAATTTCTCCTCTGGCAAAACCATGAGACCCAGGTTGATTCTGAACAGGGCCCTCAAATGCACGAGTCTTGAGATCAGATAAGGGAGCTCTTCTGGTCATTTTCTATGAAGCTAGAATATTCCAGGACCAATTTGGCAAGCATGGCAAATTGTCACCTCATATGACTGAGTCGTCACCAGTAGGTTGTGCATGTAGTGGCGTATCTAGATGCCTTGTTGTCTCAGTCCAGCTCCCTGGATGGACATCAACTTTGTGAACCCCCAAAGAGGATGACGTGCACGGGCACTGCCTGAAGCAGATAACGTTTGTTCCCTATTGCAATTGCCCCAACTCCGCAAAGCATTGAAGCCATTGGTGGCAGGGACATAAACTTGCTTGAGATCTATGAATCATGAGAAAAGTTGGGAGACTATTGGACCAGAAAAGCTACAGCCAACTTCCTCATGCAAGCTCTGTGCATGAAGAGGCCACTCTAGATAATGATGGGAAAGAATTTCCTAGTCCTGGTAAATGGAGACAAGCAGATCAAAGAATTTACAGTTCAGTGGGGACGGAAGTAGCAATTGCCGCAAAATAACTTGAAAGCTCTCAAGTCTCGCTCGAGAAAGGGTGGGCTAGGCATAATTTAAATCTAGGAAGTCAAAGTGTTTCACACTGTCAAAGGATGCCTAAGCCATGATGCCTCTGGAAATAGTATTGGAATCTAAAACCACATATTTCTTTGAGCCAACACGTTAGAGAAGAGAAGATCTGCCAATATTACAGCAGGTATGGCAAAGGAAAGGTAGCATCGACATTACAGAATCCAGCTTTCTGGTCTCCTCTCTTTTGAGTTCTAAAAGACCTCTTCTTTGGAGTGCACAAGAAGGAAGAGAAGATGGACAAGCCTGGTTGAGTCAGCACCACACACACAATGACAACTCAAAGTAATAGAAAAGAGGTTTTGAATCCTCTAAGACAGCTGTTGATCTTCAGGTCTATTAAAACCCGCCCCATCAATTACATCAAGATCTGTTTTTCCCCCCTAAGAACAATCCTGACTGAGATGAAGGATGGACAAGATAATCTTTGGGACAATTTGGTAACTTTATCTAATTGGACTTGATATCATTTCAGAGACCTGATTGACTGACTTCTTTTTGTCAGGGTTGGACCACCTGGCCTTAGCAATTCTCCAGAGATTCTGGTACGGGGCAAGTGGATGGCTTTTCCTAGGTCTCATCTTGATGGGATCCTGGCTAAGGGTTGGCTGAGTTGCAGGTTTGGCTATATTGTGAGTGAAATGTATAAAATCAACCAAGTCTGTTAGCGAACAAGCAACCTGGGACATATGATTCAGAGTTCTCAGAGCAGGTTCCCTTTCACCCGCCAAGAACTGGGGTAAATATATGGGCGTGTCTACACTTAACACTGCAGCTGTTTTGCTATACAACTTCACTGAAGACACTACCTATGGCAACAGGAGGGATTCTCCCATCGGCATAGGTAATCCACCTCCCGAGTGACAGAAGAGCGAGGTCAATGGTAGAATTCTCCCATTGACATAGCGCTGTTTACAGTGGGAGTTAGGTCGGTTTAACTACATTGCTCAGGGGTGTGGATTTTTCACACCGCTAAGCGACAGTTATACCAACCTAATTTCCTCGTGTAGGCCTCAGAAAAACAGATTAATTGCTTTGCAGGGGTAGGAGGATGGAGGAGACGACGATGCTTACAGTCTTTGATCTGCAAATCCCTGAAAGGGAGGAGGAAAGCCTCATCCTCTGTGCTGAGAGTGGGGTGGAGAGAGAAGGAAGAACCATCTGAGAAGACTGTGGAGGATCTATGAGCAGGAACAACCACATGGTTTGGGTTTGCAGGGAGCCAGTCAAGGACAGCACAAAGCATGTTGAGGATGTCTGAGTATGCTTGAGCTTTTAAAGTTGCTTAGGTATGTGGGAGCGATATCTCCTCAAGTGACTCAGGTAACTAATCGCTTGAGGTTTGAGAGCTGAGGTGGCAAGGAGAAATGATGCAGCAGGTGAATGGTGGGAGGGAGGGGCAGCAAAGTGGGGAAAGAGCAGTAGTGCTAGGCCCCTCTCTGGAATGCTGTGGGGAACTGGCACGGGCCACTGAGACAATCTGGGGAGGATCCACACAGCCCACATCTTCCACCGCTGACTGACTCAACACCTGCTGGCTGCCATGGTGATGGAGCAGAAACAACAGAAGAGAGCAAGCCCCAGATTGGAGTAAATGGAGATACAGTCCTGCTTAGGAGAAGCCCCCAGAATGACGTTATAGACGTTATAGACACTCAGGTTGTAGAGAAGGGGAGAAGGCTGCCAGCACACGTGGAATACAGGAATGGGAGCCCTTAGATGTTGCCTTGCTCAGCTGCTGGAGGGGGGAGGAAACAGAGTGCTAGTCAAAGGGAATTCCCAGACTTGCTCAAAACACTCTCCCCCAGGGAACTTTCCAAGGGCAGGTCTATATTTAAAATGCTTCAGTGGCGCAGCTGTAGCTCTTCAGTGAAGAGCTTCTCCTGTCGGCAGAGTTAATCCACCTCCCCGAGAGGCGGTAGCTACTGTGATGGGAAAAGCCCTCCCGTTGACATAGTACTGTCTACACAGAGGTTAGGTCAATATAACTGCATCACTCAGGGATGGGGATATTCCACAGCCCTGAGCAACGTAGTTGTAGTGATGTACGTTTACAGCACAGATCTGGCCTGAGATGGAGAATGAACTAGAGGCGAAGAGAAAGAGAAGCTGGCAAAATATTTTGAAGAACAGAGCCCTCAGTGAGTCACTGAGGAAAGTACTGCATGTGCGCATGGAAGAACAACACTGGGGAGCAACATTGGGGCAGTTCACCAGGCATGTCTGCAGAGAAAGCAGACAGGCTGACTGCACAAGGGGGGAAAAAAACAGGGGAAACCTCTTGACCACCTGTAAGCCTTGGAGAAAGCAGAACAATTCAGCAGTTCTTTACCCGATGGAACAGCAGATTCCCATAACAGAGAATCAGAGTCTTCTTCATGCTACTCATATCTGGCTTTTTGTTTGTTTGTTTTTAATTAGACTCAAAAGGCATTAATCCATTTAGCTATACATGCAGTAAGTATTCTTACATAGAAAAAAAAAAAACAACAACTCAGGTTGTTAGTCCAAATCAGAATTATTCCTAAATTATAAGAACGCCAAAGCATCTGCAGACATAAAAGATTCAATTTGAAAAAGTCATTTAAACAACAATTTAAAAACAAACAAACGAAAACCACACACACACACACACCCTTGTCTGACAAATTTTAGCTATCGTGAGTTTTTATAGTGGAGCTATATATAAGTCCTTATACATGTGGACTTCTATAAAAACTGCTGACAATTCCTTAACAGTGGTGGCAGCATGCGTCACTACAAATGCTATGCCAGCTGATGTTTCCCTAGTAGTCTCTGCATACCTTGTTCATTGTCACTTGTTTTGAGGGACTCTTCAGACCAACTTCTATTGCTTTTGACCTCTGACCTTTTCCTGGTGTGCCTTTCTTCTGTGCAGTCTTTGACCTTTGCAGTGGCCTCTGGCTGAACAGCCTCAGCTAAATCTTTCCTGCTTTGCCGGCCCAACTTGCCGGACGGGGATCTCTCTGGTGACACCTGCTGCTCCCACAGTTCCCTAAGATGCTGCAGGTGACGCTGCTTTTTGGGATGGAGCCCTGTTAATTCAATGCACACCTTCAGGTTGGTCACCTCATTACAATTGGGCTCTTCTAAGTGGTTAGAGGAATTGTTTGTCATTTCCCTCTCAGGCCAGTCATCTAATGGAAAAATAACTAAAAATTAATCAAAAAGCCCCCTCAACTTAAAACAAAAGCTACATTTCACTTGCGGGGCATATAGTCTCAGCTTTACCACCACACTATGCATTTTAAAAGGTTTGCTCATTAAGGGTCACATGCACTAGGGTAATTTGCATTGCTATGGCTACGGTGTCCAATGACTAGTGCTTTACCCTCCAATTCCAAGAGATTTTAAGTGAAATGACATTGCTCAGATTGGTAACTATCAAGTTCTTAAATCGAGACATTAATTCATGGGGATACTCCTTTCACAAAAAATTCCTTAAGGGAGACCAAAGCAATGGGGTTACCTTTGGAGCTCCTCCTCTTTTTTGCCTTTGACACAGCTTCATCCCGCAGTTCATCCATAAAGTTTTCATTTTGGCTGCCTTCGTTCTGCAGTCTCTCTCCAGAGTGTTTACGCTTTCTATCCAGACGTGGACACGGATGCTGACTGATCTCTTCTGTTAACTGGTCCCCTATCTTTTCGTAGAGAGAATGTCTCTCCAGATAACATTTCTCCGTTGGGGGGTCTCTTTCCTCTGAGATTTCAAGAAAATGTTCTTGGTTGTTTTCTGCACTATTAAAATCACCTAAAAATAATTAAAAAAAAAAAAAAACCCACAAAAGTTTATTGTGAAATAACTATCATTTCTAATCTCTTCAATGTCAATCTCCTACCCATATATTCTTAAAATTATGATTTCTGCACCAAACAAAAAATAGGTGGCAAAGTCGCCGCTGTCAGATCAACTTATCTGGATCAACTGAGCGGTCAGTGAAGACCCGCTCAGTCGATCCAGAAGTCGACATTATTAATCCACCCCCCACAAGTGGCGTAGTGCTGCGTCGATGGGAACGCAGTTCCCATCAGCGCAGTGCAGCGAAGACACCGTGCAGAAGGGAAGCACAGCAGTCGGCGGGAGTTACACAAGCTACTCTGCGGAACTCCCACCAACTGCCGCCGAATCGCGGAGGTAAGTGTAGGCCAAACCATAGTTTACTTTAGATCTCATTTTGCTAAAGTCAACTGTAAAACAGCAATTTTCCCTGCAGTCAAGTAGAAAACCAAGCAATTGTTCAAATTTTTGGCATTCAATTTTTAGCCAGCTTCCAATCAGGCATTTCACCATACAAGTAACCATAGAAACATGACAGTATACTTACTCTTCTCTTTAATTCAGGGTTTTTCCATGACTTTAAAGAATCACCTTTAGATATCAAAAGCACATACTCTTTCAAAAGAGTAGCCTTAAAAATCAGATAGCAATGCAAGCTTCATTTCTGCAATGGCTTTTATAAAATTAATTTCACCTGCTCTGATACTTTAAGTCAATGCAAGACTAATCATGCCAAACTACAGAGTCTGATTACAAGAGTTCAACCCTGTTGCTGTGTCCTTGGATGTACAAATGGGAAACACAAGTGAATGCACATTCTAGCACTCACTCTTTGATGGGAAAAACATTTCAAGAATAGCTGTGAAATGATAAAACACTACCTGAATTTATTTTAAGGTTGTATGCAGCTCTGTACACCTGGAATAACCTTCCAGTCAACATTTAACAAGTTCCCTCCATCTCTTCCTTTAAAAAAAAAAAAAAAATCTAGCACTCACTTATTCCATGAAGCTTTCTAGCTACAATGACCATATAAGGCTTGAAAAATGTACCTAACACTACTTGAATAACATTAGTAGCCAAGGAGAAAAACACCTATGCTACCATACCCCTTCTAACTTAAGAACCCTGATTCAGGGTCAGTTTAAGCACTTGCTTAACTTCAGTGGGACTTAAGCATTGTACAGGATTCTTTTAATAGAGATTTTCTTGAAACGGGACCTAATTGAACAAAACAGCTCTGTACTACTTATGCACTGTACGTAAGTAACATGTCAATCAACTTTGAACTTTTATATTACACACACACAATTTTATATATTAGAGTTTAGATCTTCCATATTTCTCACCCTTCCTGGTTCACTCATTTTTGTTCTCTTTTCTTTTCCAGTTTTGCTTAAAGTCCATTTCCTCTTTTCTTTCTCCCCCATTTCCCAAAATTTCACATCCTTATACATGCTTTTTCTTCCTCAGTCATTCTATTTTGTCTCTCTCCCATTTCTCCCCTCAAAACTGCTTTCACGTGTGTGTATATATATATATAGTCTACTTAGTTTCTAATTTATCCCATCAATCTCTTCTCTTCAATCACATCTACTCACCCTCTACCTTACACAACCTGGCCCTGTTTCGTCACTCCCCCCCATCCCATCTACATACTCATGCTCACCACTTCTTACACGGGGCTTGACACATTTGCCAGAAACTCAGCTGCCTGTGAACTAAATTAAGGGTCCCCACTGTCCTTTTGGCAATGTTAAGGCAAGAAGCAAAGCCACTCCCCACTGACTGGGAAAAGCAGGAGGTAAATTGAGCTGGCTTGCCACCATTCCAGAAACCACTACTTCTCCTTGGTGCCTGCATCCTCTGCTGCTGAACTAAAATTTCTTTTTAAATGAATGTTTAAGTTCCTAGCACTAGGACTTAAGTTCTTAGCAAAGACAACTTTCAAAATGTGAATCAGCTACAAAACGATGCAATGATGTCTGCCTGAATCTGCAGACAGAATGAAATGAGGTGTAGTGCACACTATTTGCTTTAACAGGTGCTCATTCTGAAGCCTACTGTTGACATTTACATTGTCTTCATTATTTATTGTTTTACTACTGATCAAAGCACACAGAGGAGGACTATTCTATTATAAAAATGTTTTGGTCAAGGTATAGTCAAAATACAGACTCTACAGAAAACAAATAAAATTTATAAACCTAAAAAAACTTTTAAAATAATAATGATGATAAAACAATTAAATAAAAAGATTTCAGGGTCTGTTCAAAAGCATCTGGCAGTCCAGATTTGGCCTTCTGACTACTCAGTCATAGCGCGTCGTAAGTGACTAGAGCTTGGGAAGGTGACCATAGGTTATTTCCCCCTAAGAAGTAAGGTATATGCTGATTTTCCTACCAGAATATCATCTCTAGACCCTGCTTGGAACTTCATCTTTTGTAGGCTCCAGCTAATAGGTTCCTGATGTAGCCAAGCACCCACCACCCAAATAGCCTGGCCGCTGGAAGGAAGGAAGGAAGGAAGGAAGGAAGAAAGAAGGCTCTGAAGTAGAGATTGGAGGAACACACTAACTGCTACAAGGATGGTATTAAGTCCTTCCTTAGGCTTTGTCTAGGTTATGCCACACTACTGAGCAGGTCCAAAGCCTACTGTCTGATTATGACAATTTTTCTAGGCTGAAGCCAAGCTAAATTGACCTCATGTTTGTCAGATTCAGTGCTGCCCTTAGGTTTCCCTTAGTAGCAGTGATCGTGAAGCATCTTCTGCTCAGTTTTCACTTACCGCAACTTGGAAAAGCTCTAAGCAGCAGTTAAGGCAGTAGAGCAGTCTACAGACTCCAGAAGAAACATGGCATAAGTTTAAACTCCATTTGGAAGGTTACCCACACAGCTAATAAAAGGACAAGAGGTAAAAGCTAGAGACACTTTCTCAAAAAAACACTATATTTGTCCTATGCAAGTGCAGTGTGCATGCCCTGACCACACCTCTCTGTGTCTGTTTGGTATTGTGCACATCCATTATTTTAGATTGTAAATGGTTCACCAAATATACAACACTGAGAAGCAAAAAGATTGGAAGAGTGTGGCAGCTCTCTTAGTTTATTATACTCTCTCTCCAAAAAACTACTGTCCAAAATCAAAATGCATTTGTAAATATTAGATATGTGCATATCTGGTAACAATGTGCTAAGAGTATTCAGACTTGTATAACGTCACATCAGTATCAATCAGACCTGTTCTGAACAAATTTAAAAGAAGTTGGACCAGCAACATTTTAAGCATCACTTCAAAAATGCCGCTAAAAACAGAAAATAAAATCTAATAAAGTGACCTGCACTCTCTCTTTCGTAAGAACACAATCATTTTGTGCTTAACTCCCTGAACAGACAAGGTAAGAGGGCACTTCACCGCATTTCCAGTAGTTACATTTTTTAGGCCTCCAACCATACCAGAAATTTTGTAGTGTCTTTCAGACTGAAAGCCACTGTTATGGGATGGTCTTCCTGTTGATGATGTACTTTGGAATGAGAAAGGGCAGGAACACTCTGATTACCCTCCTAGAGACCCTTGTAAAAACCTTGGAGAAGCAACAGTCCTTATTGTGAACATCCAGAGATTGCAGCTGGGACTGGTAGGGAACAACTATTTAGCACCCCCCTCACTGCTAAGGAAACAAAGTGATACCAAATTAATTCAACTCCCTCATTCTTTTTTTCCCCAACAGGATCTGACCCAGACACCCAAAATGCCCTGCAATGCCTTGCAAAGCATAACCTCAAGAATAAAAGAAGAGTGATATTCAGTTTAGTCTGGTTATCATAAGTCCTTCATTCACATTGTTTTTCTGGTGCATTGTTTCTAGAGAGAAGAGCAAGGCAACTACCAATACATCTGTGGCAAATAGCTGATGGGAGTAATGCCACTCATTCCTGTCATTTCTCTGACTCTACCCCCAGGCAGTAGGAAATTCAGTGATACCCTCATGGTGGAAGCATGACATCCTACTAATGCCAAGCTAGCAGACCAGCCCTTTACTGACCCATTTTAAAAGAGTAGGAACATTAGATGCTCAATGTATATAAAAACCTGTGACATTATAATCTGCCTATGCTAATGTTACAATGAAGGCAAAGCAAGGGAAGAGAATCAGGCAGAACTGTAAAGTTATTAAGATATTTTGGGAAGCATCTTGACTATACTGTATGTGCAGACTACCAAAAATATATTTTTCTACAATTTCACTCTTAATTCCGTTTAAGGCCACAGACTCATTTCTGTTCAGCAAAGTTCTACAAATGCCTAAGTGTATGACAAACCAGAAACAGAAGTCTGGGCTGTCAGATGGCCAGTACTTTGGCACTCTCTTCTCAGGCATCAAAGCATTATCATTATGAAGTCTAGTTATGTCAAATGCCCAGAGGTTTGGGAGTGTTTTTGCTCAGAACAACTGCAGTAGTTTCACAGAACACAACTCCTGTGAACTCTATTCATATTTTACCACCACATTCCACTGTCTCCTGAATCTGATTTGAAAGCTATCTGGAACAAAGACACAGGGCTCCCCAAATACAGGTATGAATATCAACCTGAAATGCACTAGCATAAGGACAGTCTCCCTTCTTTGGGCCCATACGCAGAGTTTGGTCTTCCCCGGGCACTCACGGCTCCCCTACACCCTTTACTCTGCTAAGAAAGAAAATAGCAAACAGCCTTTGCAGTTTTCAAATCATCATTACTATTAAAATAATAAGCAGCAGATAGACACAGACACTTATCATAGTAAATGCTAAGTTTTCATATCAACACATCATCTCTGAATAAGAAGGTTGACTCTAAAACATGCAACTCACTGTAGCAGCATTTGCTGTTTGGACAAAACATTCCTGACATCATTTGCTAACCTCAGTCCAGTCATACTAACACAGCAACAAAAGCCACCTCTTACTATCCTGTAAAACTGGAAACAGCAAAGAATGACGATTCTACATGTATTGTTTTCTACTTGAAGCAATATCCCAGGGCACTGTTCACACTTTGTGAGAAATGATTTTTTTAAACTTTTTTCATTTTCTCCATCTTCCTTTTCCTGCCAGCACAAACGTTGTTTAACAATACGTCTCCCATACAATGGGAACAGGAAACGAGAACCAACTTTTCCTCTCCTCTTCAGTGACTTCTCACTGCAGGCATTTAAGTAAGTTGCCTTTTAGTCCTCATCCCAATGCTTCATAGGACACTTTATTTATTATCTGAACACAAACTAGCATTCGTCATCAAGATCACAACAAAAATAGTCCAATTCACCCAAGCCACTTGTCAGGATAAAGCAAGAAAGTTCTGACTATCCCATTTGGGGGGCTGAGGAGAAACCAGAGTTTTAATTTCCCACTCTGGATGTCTTTGCCTGGATATTTTCCGTCCTTGTTTCCTTCTGCCTAAACCCACTATATTCAGAATTATGAGGTTTTCTGCATCACTGCCAGTCATAGCAAGATAATGCTAACCAGGCCAAAGGACCACAACAGAATGTTTGCTGTTTTGATCTTCGATTACTTAGCATGCACACAAGCAAGAAACTGAAGGATTACCAAGCTGTGCACTAAGGAATATAGACACCTAGCAAAGAGGCTGCAGATCAATTCTTAACATCTGAATATTAACCTCCTTGCAAATAAAGGCATTATACTTCCATGCACAGAACTGCCATAACCTCCTCCTCACACCCACATTCCCCAAAAATATATGGCCTTTAACACACCAATTTTTATTTTTCTCTATCAAGGATTAAACGGTATCTCTCTAATGTAACAGAGGAGCATAACTACCAGTTTGTCTATGAAGACACTTGCTGTTTGTAAAATGTATTTACTCTTACACACTTTTGTATGATTTTAGTACTGCTTCAAAAACTGCGGTTATTTACCCATATGCTTGTGTCACATGACCTACACTGAAGTAAATGTATTTGTATACTTAAATCACTTGATCTCCAAACAATCCTATGACTCACGACACACACATCCCATAATTTATCGTGTTTGTGCTATGGAAATGCACCATAGAAGCTTTGCCACAGCAACATTTACTAGTCACCTTAGCAACAAAGCAGCTTCGCTGCTGTTTTCATATTGCCCACTGAGTCCTAAACAAGATGGAATAGTATTAAGACACTTACAGTTTATCCCTCTATTTAACCAAGTTTGAATCTTTGTACTCTTCTGCAGAAAGACCCTACAGAGTATTTTCCTAGCAAGGGTCTGCATTCTAAACACTAAAAATATATTTTAGAAGTCATCAGACGTTGTGGAACAGTTCATTAAGTTATCTTATGGTTGGGGAGGAAGGGCAAGGCTTTTCCCATGTGCCACCTGACTAAAATCCCCAAGACAGGCCAGAAACAAAAACTGGGGCAGTCAGATGGTTGTACTAATTGTCTTAAAAAAAAGAGAGTGGCAAAAATATTTTGTATTATATTATTATTGCTGTAGGAGGCAAGGTTTAAGTAGCGTCTTGAAACAGCCACTAGATCTTAAGGTAACAATCATGTATTATGTTCCATGCACAAAGACTACCACACCTGCACAGAGCCTTCCTGACATGACTGGGGCTCTGCAAGGTCACAGCAGTCGAGCTGCGTACCACATGTTGCAGGATCAGGCTTTAAAATTGTATTTGTTTTTCTTTTAAATGCACATCAGCTAGCTAAAGGTTCACAGAAGGGTTCAAATTTAACGTTTTACCAGCAATTATAATCAATTTTGCTCATGAATTTCCTGTTATCATCTGGAAGGTCTACTGCTGTAATTTTAGATATAAATTTATAAACACTAGATAAAACAAAACGTAGCATCTTTGCAGCAAAGATGCAGCATAGGAGGCGGAGCATAAGCTAGGAGAAGTTACAGCTGTTTAAAGTTCCATTCAATGTTAAGTTTTCAACAGAGATCAGGAATTGGTGAAAAAAAGCAGTGAAAGTATTTACATTTTCTCCCATGAAAAATTCACTGTTGTTGAAAGCCACAGCTGGTGAATTGAGGAGAACACTAGGCAAGGTTTATCGCATCTTTGCCAGTTATTACTGTTAGAGAAATGTGTCAGGACTCCCAGTAATTCAAGCTGCACCAGACCACCAAAAACAATATGCTAGAGGCATTCAAGAAGTGTGACGTTCAGATTCCTGATTTAATCAGCTGCTGTACCAAGGAGCAGAAGGTGAAACAGGGCAGTAAAAAGTTTTACTGAGGCCAGGTCTACGCTATAAACTTACATTGGTATAACACTGTCGCTCAAGGGTGTGAAAAGTCCACCCCTTTGAGCGAGGCAGTTATACTGACCTAATCCCCGCTGTCAACTGCGCTATGGTGACGGGATGGCTTCTCCTGTTAACATACTATTGCCACTCATGGAAGTGAATTAACTATGCCAACAGTAGAAATTCATGTCAGCATAGTAGCATCTTCACTGAGGCACTATAGCAGTGCAGATGCACCGCTGCAGCATTTTAAGGGTATGTCTAGGCTACAGAATTATGTCAACCTAAGTTACCTCAAAGTACAGCCACTGCGGTAATTAAATCGCTTCTGCATATCCACACCACACTCCTTGTGTCGGAGATGCATGTCCTCAAATTGGCGCAAGCGGTCCTGGTAACTGTCAGTGTGGGGCATTGTGGGACGGCTTCTGAATGTCAATGTAAGCAATGCAGTGTCTACACTGACAATGTGTCAACCGAAGAGCTATGCCTCTCGCGGAGATGGAGTTATTAAGACGGCATAGCAGGCAAGTTACATCAGCAAGAGCAACATTTTGGTGTAGACGCTTACAGTTAGGTTTACACAGGTTGACACAAGGCAGCTAATCTCTGTAGTAAAGACCAGGGCTAAGTACAGACCTGCCTTGAGAAATGAATCAGTACCTGCAAGTGTAGCTGCTGCAAAGCCCACCATGTGAAAGAGAAGCTCCCTTAGTAAAAGAAAGCTGCATTTTTAAAAGTTTATAGATTTAGCCATTTTAGCAAGCCTATAAAACCACCCATTAATTCATAGCTAATTAATGGAGCACAAGAATGTACTCACAAAAAGTCATAACACCCTCCCCACCCCAACAATTCTTTATTAGTTCCAAATGCATTTCATCCAATGGAGTCTCATGATCCAGAACAACTGCTAAGTTATGGATTCAAGAAAACTGCAAATTGTACAGTTTGGGGTTTGGTTCTTTGCTATTTTCTGCATCATCAGAAGTGCCATTTTAAGAAGATTACATTTCTAATAGTGAGGGATGATCCTCAAACAAATGAGATGTGCATCTGAAGAAACTTCTCTCTCTCTCCTTCACTCACCCTCTGGACTGTTCCCTGCTTCTCTCATTAATCAACTCTGGCTCCATCTACTTCTGGCAATCCCCTGTTCTTTCCTTCACCCTACCCCTTTGAGCACTTAGGTGACCTGCCCTCCCTCCAACAGCAGCATCCAGCTGGTAGGACCCAGATGCTGCTGATCTTTAAACTTTATAACACTTTGATGTTTCAGAATGTGTGTGGGATTTAATGGACGGCATTACAAGTGTGCCCTGCACTCTGAGCTGCAATTAGTGCAGGGAACTGAAGAAAGCTCTATCAGCAGCACCCAGTAGAAAGGCTATCATGATTATGACCAGACAATGGGATACTGTAAAACAACTGAGCCTCTGCTTTGCTCCTGGAAACTCACTCACTCACTCACTAATAGGGAATGGAAGTCAGAGCTTCTGGAAGCTAAGCTTGATTGCCATTTTGATACCTCAATGTAGATTAACAATTGCTGTTACTTTGCCAAGCTACTTTTTTGTTCACATATTCTATTTTAGTAGCAGCACCACCACAGTAACTTGACTTGGGTGAGGAATTGAGCTGGTCCAGAACATCATGGTGTCCACCAAAATTATTAAACAAAGATCAGGACTATAACTCTCAATTATTAAGTTGCCTAGATGTCATTTTCCAGCAGCCCTGCTCATAAATCCCAGACTACAGAGGGGCACATCAACTCAATAAATTACACATCTACTATAGCATCCATTCTTCTGCACACATTGTTCTTGCTTTACTTTGAATTTTCTGCAAATAATAAAACCGTGGTCAGATCCTTAATTACTTTGTTACAAGCTGCTGCAAGGAAAACAGTTTGGAGACTGATGGAACCCAGATTATTTGCTATGAGTTAGAACTAATTTTACAAGTATACATTAAAAAATTAGTATGATTTAGGAAAAAAGGTGCTTTGTGCTTTTTACAATAGAGCTCACGACAATACTTCCACGCACTGTCCCACCTTACGGCAAAGTCACTTTCCTTTGGCCCAAACAACAATTGTATCAGCAAGAAGCAGTTTTGCAGCAGGATGACTGCCTTTGAGGACTTCTGATGATCTAACACATACATACCTGCCACAGTAATAAGTGGAGGGGATGAGATAGTTTCACATGTACTTTTCAGTTTTGCAGCTACAGCTTTTATAAAAAAGTAGAAGTGGTAAATTATATACTCTACCACCCTTCCACTTTGCCTATCCCCATATAGCGAAGGAAAGCTATTTTATTGGAGCTTAACTGTGCCGCCCCTTTTTAACCAGAGCTCCCCAAAGGAAACACGGGAAAGTTCTACTTAAAAACTGATGGTACAATAAGACTCTGGGTTTTTAGTTTCAGCTGTTAAGGTACTAGTTTATCTACTGAAATGTAGACCCGTGTAGGGTGAAAACTGCTATTTAAAATTATATTAACCTTCTATTTTCACAGAAGCTATATTGCCAAAAGGTGCAACTTTTCAACAGATGTTCATAGATCAAAAAAACATGCATGGAAAGCAGCAGAGCTCACAACTTTATAGACGAAAATGTGATTTTGGATACAGTTATGTAAATTTATATTAGTTACTGTTGTCACTATTAATCATTCTTTTTATTTAGAATAGTCTGTAGTAAATATAAAAATTCTACTGGTTTCCATGTATTGTGCAGTTTTAGTACAAACTGCTGTGGTATACGTGTACACATACACACACACACTTCAAAAAGGCATCTAAATTTGCTTACATCTATCACTGTCATTTTGGTCAGCAATGGCATCTTCCAGAGTGACAGACTTTGGCTTCTTTTCATTATTTCCTTTCAAGTTTTCCCAGTCTGCCTGGTTGAATCTGCAGACCTCTGAGTCTTTGGTTGCTGTGTGGCCTTCTCTCTCTTTCATCTCCAACTCTGAGAAGCGCATCATTGCACGCTAGAAAGAGAATTGATATGAAAAAAATCTCACAATAAAAGCTACTCCATTTACCTTACCTTATATGAAAGTATTTCCAAAGAAAAATCTGCTCAAAACCAAGGTTTGAGATAGATATCTAACATATAAAATTTAAAATATCCGAGTTGTATAAAAATATACAAAACTTCAAGTATCTATACACAAATATTCACACAATTCTTTCATATATAAAGGTATACTGTATATAAACAAAAACATTCTGTTTTGGAGGTATAAGTAAGAAAACAAAAACATAAAAACAGAAACTTCACAATGAATAAAGACGACCATGGCCCACAAACTTCCCTTTGTGTATTTGGAAATGAAATTTAACTCAAAGGTTTATGTAAGATTCTAGTAATAAAAATTTGAAGAACTGACCTCACAGTAAGCAGCAGGTAGACATAAAATACTGTCCTCTTGTAATCCTTCCATCTATGTAATTAAAATGGGCACTCAATGGATCATTTAAATAATTTCATCCATTTTTATAAGCATAAACCAATTCTTTTCTTAACAATGCAAAACAATTTGGCTTAACTCATCTTTTCATTAAAAGTAAACTATCTTAAGGAAATTCCTATACAATATCTGTCATCGTTCAACATCAAATTCAATACTGCTTGTATTCCTTTACTACATTCTTGATTGGTGAAAAAGTTGCATAAAACCCACCAATACATGGCTGCTACTCCTCTCCATCAAATGTCACATACGGCATACTAATCAGAACTTCTGGATACCCTTTGCTATCTTATAGTACAGGCCTACTGAGAAGCTACAGCAACCACTAGTTTAACATATCATGCATTCTTCAGCTCCCTCCATAACTGCAGAATATTTAATACTTATGTTAACAGCATTTTATCAGTTCTCATTTAAAGCATTTTTAACTGACTACTAAATACATATAGTTCACATCTACTACTATTCACATAAACTTGGCTTCACAGTTTAACAAATAAAAAATTATCGCTACCATTTCTGACAACATCTAGACCAAATGACATATTCCCCACATGTGTAGGATATATCAAATTTAATACTGGACTGTGACTTTATAAATAAAAACACAAAAAAATGCTTTGGTAGTTAAACCTCACAGACTCACCTGCAGTGCCCGCTGCTCTCGGCTGAGTTGACTAGAATCTGCATACAGTTCAGTTGTAACACACTTGAATCGATCACCTACATAGCCAGCAGAGTTTGCGATTCTTTTTGCCAATTTAGATGGCTTGGGTTTTTTGCCATCAGTAGATTCTAGATCATCAGTTCCATCTTTGGTATATGTCTGATTAGATTCAATATTTGACTGTGTATTTCCCATACAAAGTTGTTTTGCACCATCCTGTACTTTGCCAAAAGACATAGCTGGACCATCATTCCCATGAGTATTCTCTAAGAAAGCAGAGGAAGGCTGAACTGGCAATCTTTCTTTATTTTGGCTTCCTGATACATCCTCTTTCCTTAAATTGAACAATGATGAATTCTGGGCCTGTTTTAAATTATAGGTTTCGTGGAAATCATTATTTCTTCCAAACTCTTCTCTCATTACAATAAAATCTCTGTGCTGCAACACTTGCTCTACCTTGCGTTTTGTGGGGTCATTAGTTTGATTACTGCTTTCAGTAGTAAAGCCAGTTTTTGCTACATTTGTTTCACTTTTTGCATCTTGTTCATCTCGCAGAAGATCTGAAAATATGTGTTTGTCACTTTTGGCAGCGTTTTTACTATGACTTGAACTTTGGTGCAATTTTGTGTTCTTGTCAACAGGTACTTCATAATGTATTTTTGTATTGGTTTCCAGCATCTCTGGCAATCTGTTTCTTATGGCAGCATCCTCATAGCGGAGCCTTTCATGTGACCTAGATCTTCTTTCTGATTTTTCATCCTTATTTATTTCCAAAGCTGAGTGTTGTAACAACATAGGATGCACCATCCCTATCCCCAGTGCATCTTGATAGGTCATGAACTCCCCTCTGGTAGCTGGCAGGGTGTATGGAATGCCAGGTTTTGGGGCCAGATGCCCAGGGAAAAGACTGCCATTGGGTAATAAAAGTGGATGAGGGTACACGGGTCCTTTCCCATGTAAAGATAAAGGGCTTATAGCTATACCCTCTGGAACCGGATAAGGGAGATAACTTCTTGGGTACGGCAATGGTGGAGATCGGAATGCCTCACTTGGAGGTAAAAATATGGAACTGGATGCAAGGGCATTCTCATTTGCTTTGAAATTAGATTCTTGATTACTGGATTTAGTCACTTTACTGTTATGCTTTGCAGATGTTGCTAACGGTTGCCCTATATGCTGTATGACAGACGCAGTACTTTCTACTGCACTCCTGTTTGTCTTGGTGCAATCCATGTTAGCGTTCGGAGCGGGTGAAGCAGACGCTGGGCGACCTCCACTTGACAAAGACCCTGAAATATTACTGACTACTGCTTCTGTACCACCCATCCTAGGGCAAGAAGAACTTCTCTGTTGTGGTATCGCCCAATCTAATGCTTTGTTTTTCAACTGCATGTTTTTACCACTGGTATCTTCGTTGGGACTTGGACCAGGAACAATCCAGGATGAGGGTGCAGTGCTAATTATTTCAGGTCTATAGATAGGGCAACCATTTCCCGAAGGAGAAATGGTTTCTTTCTGAACATCGCTTCCAGATAAAACTAACCCACTTCCAGCTCGGCTATGAACTAAAACAGTTGGTGTCATTTTTTTAATAAGGTCAGATTTGGCTGTCTCTGCATCAAGAACTTTTGATGACAAGTCCAGTGGTTTGTCTATGACATCTTTGGTAGTTGTTTGTTTTTCTAGTGGCAGAGGTGACCTGCTGTCCTTTCTGTCATGACCTGTTTTTCTTACATGTGTTGCAGTTTGCTGTGAAATTTCACCAGCATCATGTGTTTTGGGAACTTTTCCATTAGACAGCTGTGAAGGAGGAAACTCATTACTTACACTCATGTATGGCTTTGGAAGTGTCACTGAAGAAGGAGACGTCGTAATTCTGGAAAACTGTTTATGAAACTCTGAGTAAGCATCCCCCCCAACTTGCGTGGGCAGATGAACTCTGGGCGATGGTCTCGGTGAATGAGATAACAAGAGAGCAGGGTCTGTCGACATATTACCAGCAGCTGACTTTGCAGATGGGACTCTGGGCTGTTTGCTGTTCTGAATATGTGGATAGGCATGTGTGTCAACAGGATTTCCAGGACTGACTCCCATCTTCCAAGACAAGCTTTTATCTGGACAGTGTACTAGTGGGGGAATTGCTGGAGATGCTGAAGTAGCCGAGATCCTCATTGGTGAAGCTAAAGATGATGGAATGTGGGGAGTAACATAGTGAGAAGGCGGCAGGTATAAAAAACGTTCACCATTTGTACATACAGGTGAATAAGTCAGATGTTGTGGTAAGCTGTATGTGGACTGCTGAGGTAGCAATGCCTTATACATGTTCAATGAATACTTATTTGGTGAGTCAAGAAAAGGATATAGAGCGGGTGTTGCACCCTCCATATAAGGATTTACCCAGGGAAGCCTTAGGTAACTAGCACCATTGACATTAAGAGGACTTTGTTTGTCACTAGAAGTTCTGTCCAAGCCTAGCGTTTCCCCTGTTGGAACAGAATTTTTTTGTATTCCAGGTGGTGTTTTGTATATAGCACTGAAGCCATTTGGGGGTTTTCCAGAGACAGCTGCATTTTCCATTGCTTCAGAGGGATTCGATTTGAACTGTATCTCTGGATTTCTTTCAGGAGTAAATCCAAGACCAGGTATAGAACTTGTAGCATCCCGTGCTTTCTCCGTGCCAAGTCCACATAAGCTGGAATAGACAATATTACTGGGGACTCTAAGTCCTTCCCGCATAAGTCCAGACCTGTCCATGCTCAGAGCTGCAAGACTGTCAATGCGATGTGCTGTAGTTGCATCCACCTTTGTAGAATAAGAAATGTGTTATTTTTGCATTTTGTTAAAATATCATTACTCAAGACTATGGATACATCTTTAATTTTGAAGAAAAACAATACTAATGCAAATACATTGTTCATTGCTGAAATATACATAGGTTGATTGAACATGGGTGCAGGAAATAAATCTAATTAAGATGCTGGCTGCTTCATATCTGTCTTGGAGAACCTGACTAGCTGTAAACTGGCACCATTTAGTAAAACAAGTTTTAAAAACGAATAATTAGACAGATGTGTTGACCTTTTTAAACTTGGAACCCAACTATGTTAATTCTGCCTTTAAATCACCTCCCACAGAATTACTAAAAGACAGATGACAGCAGCTCTGTCATCCCCAAATGCAATCCTTTTAGGGGCACAATCCTTCTGAAATATCCAACAGGCATCCCTTTTCTTGCAAGTCTGTCTGCAAGGAAAAATCCAAGGTATCCATGCGCTCCATACCCAAACTTGCCATACCTTTTCTACACCAGTAGCAGGGGCAGGCAAACCACCTAACTAGTTTGAAGATGGATCTTAATAAATTAATAGGAAGGTTGCCAGTGATAGCAGGGGGTTGGACTTGATAACCCAGGTCTCTTCCAGTCCTATGCCTCTATGAAAAGTACATCAATCAAAACAGTGCTGAAACATTTTGATTTCCACTTCCCACTTTTTAAACAGAAGCCAAACAGTTGGTGTTCTGATTTATTTAGTGACTTTATAAACAAATCCTGCCAGAATCACAAGCATGCCACAACACATTATTCTGAATGGCTTAGGGTGCTAGTGGTGTACCACTAGGTATAGAATGAAAGAAATTGTTTCTAGCATGAGGCCTTCTTCACACCTTTGAAAAATAAAAAAAAAATTTTACCACAGCTTGAAGGAGGGCTCTTACCTGAAGCCATTTGTGTCTTATTTGTAGTCTTAACTACACTTTAAAATATTTTAATTATTTCTTTAAATGAAATATGACATGATACAAATATGAAATGGAAAAAAAATAGATGTTATTTCAGTCTAAAGTTATTAATCTCTTACCACGCTGTGATTCAGGTGATTTTCTTCCCTCAATTCCAGTCTGCTTTTTGGAGCATCTCCATCATTTACTGGAATTTTCCTATTAAAAATGTAAGCTTACTATTTGAAAATATTCCTTGCATATGATATTAATAAAAGATTGTAAGGCTCGCATATTTCAATTCCCCCATAACAAATCCATATAAAATTGTCTCTACATTAACTGTTAAAAAATTATGATATTTAAATACTGCCTGAGAACAGATTCAAGGTAAAAAGGTTTTGACATTAAGAAAATATTGTAGTCCACTTCAAAAGAACTTACCCCAAAGACAAGTGACTTCTTTGTTAGTTTTTTTAAAACTTCATTTCTATAGTGATAATTATGCCATATTTAATGTATCATATTCACATACCATCTCTAAGTGTTAGTGTGTATTTAATTTTCTCCTCATACAAATGTCACCTATTCCATGCTAAAGAGGAAGCTCCACATCTGCACCATACCAGTGTTGCAGCGCTGGGACTTGTTATCAGAGAAAGCACTGATAAAGAATGTACCTTAGTGCCAACTTTCAAATCCCATGAATAAAATAGCTGACATGAAGCAGAAGGAAAGTTTCATCATTACCCAGAAGAGAGAGTTTCAATCATCTGATATTACAGTGCAAATATCAACTTGAAAAAAATTAGTTACACTTCTGATTTGTTTTAATCTGTGATTTATACAAATAATACCTACTATTACTATATCTGGAAGCAATTAGGAAAAACAATAGCAAAACTTTTCCCCCGATTTGTTTGTGTTTCCACAGAGCTGGCAAATAGTCACTTTCACTGTTTCCCCTGAATAGATGGCAACCCCCCTGCTTCTGTGGGGCTGTCAGACAGCAACAAAGGTGTTGTTTAAAAAAAAAAAGGGGGGGGGGGTGGAAGCAGGAAAATATGATTGTAAAAATCACAAAAGTTGGCAGGGTTACTCAAAGGCAAGGGTAGTATCTGAAAGTAGTGTTGATAGGTTTGTGTTTTTAAATAAACTAGATTTAAAGTTGGTGGTGTCCCTTTACCCATAAAGTCCACTTGGAAAATATGTAATAAGAAGCACAACTAAGATTCTTGAATTAACTGTATCAGGAGGGGAAAAAAAATCACATATTGGATCACAATAAGGAATTCAGTACCTAGATAAAAAGGCCATTGTTTCAAATATTATCACTGGGCAAGCCATTTGATTTAAGGCATTGAGAACCAAATGACATGGACTAGCATGCTTAGCATTTACAGGTAAAAGAATATGTATTTGGGTTAATACTCCTTCATAAGAATGAAATAATAAATTAAGTGTAAAAGTGCATTTAAAGGCTGCTTCAGGGAGTAATCTTTTTAAAGGGCGCCACTGCTTCAGGGAACCAGGTTGCCTGTTGAACAGTAAATCACTGGCTGGTCTACTGCTGTCACACACGTCTTTTTTCCCTAGTGCTGGCCTGATCTCCATGCAAGAAGTCAGCAATCTACTCAGGCATTAGGAAAGGGAATGAACTCTGAAACCTCAGGTCACAGAATCTCGTCGTGGTTTAACTTGCCAGAAGCTTAAATATTTACCTGTCTTCATTAATTCCACACATGCGGACTCTCTCATTGCTCATCCAGCTATGAACGTTGCCATACAGGGGAGTTGCAGAAAGCATGACGTCGTCTTAAAAGCGCTACTTTTTTTCTTCACCTTTTATATTCTATTAAAACAAAAGTTGAGAAGATTGGTCTAAGAGGAAGTGCAAACACCACAGTGGAGCAGCCAGCCTCCCTCCGGGTAATTAATAATGAATGCAGGATTCGTGTGGGGAGTGAGCTGCCTAAGCTAAACGCTAAGGGAGATACCCTGCAATAAAGGAGCAAATTGAGGGCATTTATAGGTCAGGGGAGATGGATCTTTTCCCTAGCGCCCGGCCAGAAAATTAAGAATCATTCCAGGCTATCGACAAATTTAAAAAAAAAAAAAAAAAAAAAAAAGTTTATCCAATGCATTTGATTTGAACTAAGAAAGGATTCGACTGGCAAAGTCTGCGCCGATCCCCAAACTTGCACCGTTTGTACACCCAAATGAGGAGAGACTCCACGCTGGATTGGGCATTTTAACTGGGAAAAAAATCTGCATTAAGAATAACAGAAAGTGCATTGCAATAAGTATACACCATTACCGTCTGTATCACCCACCCTACTGATCGCTGATCAATCGTTTACATTAGGAGTTACACTGCAGAAGGGCTCTAAATGAAAACTCCCTTCTAACGTTTGCACATACCGAACTTAGAGAAAGCGGCTAAAAATAGCCAAGTGGGCTACTGAGCTCCCTACCCTTGATTTGATTAAGCACCAAACCCTGATGGCTTTTGCATGGGAGCCGCTGCGAGTGCTTTCAGTAATTCAAACGACGCCTGCTTACTCCAGGGAAAGAAATCATTAGCGGCCTCGCCGGAGGAGCATTAGCAGTCCGAGAGGATAGGCGCGGTGTGCAGCAGCAAAGGCAGGTGAAAGGTAACCGGATTGGCGCGTCCAGCCTTTTCTTCCCTTTCGAACGCCATCGCCACCCGCATTAAATTCTAGTTTGCTGCATGAGTGAAGTGTCAGGACAAGCTGCGTTTTATTAACAGGATTATCGCGGCGCATGATTTATTCCAGTGCAGGATTTTAATTGCTCTTTGGAGGTTGAGTCGTTTCTTTTGACTGAGCTTCAGCCTGCATCCTGCTGTTAAATGCTGGGTTAATAAGTAGGGGGAGACTTTAATGCACAGGATATCCCTCGGCTCTTCCTCTTACAAAAATAGAGTCCCTCAAACGGGAGGCAAGATACTCTTGTTATACATGCCTTACACCCAAGCCAGTAATGGGGGGGTGGCCATGGGGAATTTAATCCCTAACGTCTCCCACAGCATACATGCTTCCCGGGTAAACGCATTGCCTTGATCAGACTCCACGAGATGCACATGATTACTTTGGTATTTCGGGGGGGAGGGGAATCCCAGATTGTGTGGTGGTTTTTCTAAACACAACACGTTACAGCCGTTCAGAGAGATTTAGGAAATAAAACTGCAGGGAAGTCCCGTGTCCTCAAACATCCCCCTCAGAAGTATTTTTGTGTAAAGCCCCATGCCTAGAACAAACGTATATTAATGAAATGGCAGGTTCCCCTCCTCCCTCCAGAAGAGTTCGCTTTCTTTCAATAATGAAGTCCCCAAAAATTGCCGTGAGGACCCAAAAATCTGTAGAGATTAGATAGCGCGCTATCATTCAAAAGGAGTTATTTCACGGGAAAGACGATTTCTGGACAGATTTACTGGTTTCCAGATGCACGGCTCGTAATGTTTTCAATAGAGCAGCAGCAGCAGCATGGAGAGAGTGATTTAAGGTTTTACATACGGTTAGTAGCCGCCCCGTGCGCTGCCTCATCTGTAAGGAATGGACACAAAGTCCAAAGAGATAGGCTTGTGTGTAAAGGGGCCCACTGCGCTCTCCTTTTTTAAACGGAGGGCATGAAAGGCAGACTAATATTACTCATTAGAGAGGAACCGCTAATGCTCCTCGTTTCCTCGCTGGAAGTGTATCATTAACATCAGCTGTGGTGCCTGAATTAAAGGCTGTCAATCCCCTGCCATTTGCAAGCGATGAAATACTAAAAAAAATTACATTTGGGGCTTAAAGGTTCACTAGCTGGAGCGGGTTTACCAGGGATCAAGCTCAAATCGCCCGATAATAAGGCAGCCAACGCCCGGAGTATTTAACCAACCAAACAAAAAACCACCACCCTACTTTGCAAGCCAAGACTGTCCCTTCCCCCCGGCTGTACGAAGTTTGCCTCCGGCCGAGGTGTGTGAGCCGGGGGGGCTGCGTGCGGCTGGCAACACAGACCCCTGCTGCTGCCGCCGAGCGCTTTGCAAAGAAATATGTTGCAATCCCCTCTCCAAAGCAGCACTGCAGTCCCCCGAGCGAGCAAGAAACGTCTGCTTCCCCCTCCACACGCACACAGAATCGTTTCGCGTCTGCAGCTGAGCAGCTTCTAGAGGGCGTGCAATATTAATGCCCTCTAAACTGGTGCCGGTTATCCTTTCGGAGAGGAGGGGAGAGGCGGTGGCTCGCCGATCGCGTTCGGGGTCGCGCTGGGCTGCGGGGCCATACGCGCGTATTTATAATCGCCGCCCTGATGAACTTTTTGTGAACTGTTTAAAAGTGGAGGTCTGTTGAACAAACAGCGGCGCCACTGCCAGCCGTAATTTCATTGCAACAAGCAACAGACTTTAACTCTTCCGACTCCTTTCCCGCGGCGGACGAGGGAGCGCAAGAGGAAGGCGGCTGACCCACCGCCCTCTGGGGGCAACGCCCCTCATCCTCACAAACAACCCGCCCCCTCCGAGAGCCCGAGCAGCAACAGGCAAATCCTTTGTAAACCACGGCCGCGTCCACCAACTTTGAAGCATTTAATACCCAAGGGGGGCTAGGGGTGACCAGATGTCCCGATTTTATGGGGACAGTCCCCATATTCCGGCTTTGTCTTATAGAGGCGCCTATTTACCTCCCACCCCCTGTCCCCATTCTTCACACTTGCTGTCTGGTCACACTAACGGGGGACGATACTCCTGCCCGCCGTTTACAGCTGGTCCGCCCTCCCTGAAGGCGGCAGGGAGGAATGCGGCTCCTTCGCTATTTGCCTCCGCTGCTCGCCCCGATATAGCAGCTCGCGGCCGCACTCGGGAACCCAGACTCGACCTGCGTGCCTACAGGGAGCGAGGCAGTAAAGGGCGCCTCTAAAGCCTGGCCCGCCCAACTCGGATCCAGTTTCCTGAGACATCCACACCGCGACCGGCTATTTTTAAGCTGGTTTATCGAGTCCGGGACCTGAGTCAGTTGGAGTGAGAGAACGAGCCGCCTCCGCACGCCAGTCATTGCAGCGCTGCAATTAATTGCTGCTGCCAGGCAGCTCTCGCGCACGTACCAGCACGGACTAGAAAAGCCCGTTCGCCTCGGGGGCCGGAATTACCGATCGCTGCTCCACCAACTCCTCGGAAACTAGCTCGCTGCTGCTGCTGCTGCTGCTGCTGCTGCTGGGGGGGGGGGGCGCCCAGCACAATTCAACCTAATGAGAGAGCCTGGAATTTCCTCCTGGAGGTGTCTGGCTGAGAGAGACCTTGGCTGCTATATATAGAGCGTGATGCACACTCGCCGTCTCGTAGCAGTGCCAGCGGCGTGTGAAATCAGTTGTGGAAAGCGCTTTAAAAACCACTCACCTGCTTCCCAGGACGCAGCTGAGCCGAACCTTTGCTCTCCTGCCCCCCTCGCCCCCGCCTCCCAGGCGTGCTCGGTTTACAGGGCAGCCTGAAAAAGCCGCCCCGAATGGCCGGAACACCGGGTTCCTGGCGCTCTCCGCACGCAGCCAGAGCTCCGCGCTGCAGAGACAGGCACAGACACACACAGCGCTGTTTGGGCATTTGATTAAAAAAGGGAAACGTTCGGGTCTCCCTCGCAACGTCAACAGACTTTTGGCAGCCATTGACGCCAGCAGCAGCAGCAGCAAAGTTTTGTTAACACGCTCCTGGCTTGGAAACTAGAACTCCTCGCTGCCGGGAGGCCCGGGGAAAGACGCCGCTCATGCTTGCTTCTTGGGGAACAGGGAAGCCAGTGCAAAGGGGTAGCGCCGTGCCTCTCCCCCTGCCCTCCCTTGAGTCGCTATTGTGAGGACGTCTTGATTAGTACCAAGTGGAAAAGGTGAAAGCAGAGTAAGGAAAGGAGAGGAAGCCCGGCGGCTGGGGCAGGCAGCTGCGGAGAGCCAGGAAGAGGAGAGAATGCAGCGGCGCACGAGTTCCCTTTTGGCGCCTTTACTCTTTCCACCTCCAGCTCCTTCTGGCAGCTCGCCAGTTTCCACTGCATAAGCCACAGACCCACCATCAGTGCGACTGCTGGCGGCTAGAAAGCTTCACGGGTTAAAGTCTGCGAGTAATGTAGTATGCAAATGGCACCGACAGAGCAAGAGGTAGTTAAACAAACAATCTGGCCTTCGGAAATGAAAATAGTGCAATAAATTACCCCGTTCTAATTGTCTCCAGTTTGGTTCCAGGCCACTGGAATGATCATTTCTAGATTTGTGAAAATCCCTGAGAGAAGTGGAAAGCAATTGGGGATTCGCAGCAATCGCCTTCGATTAGACCTCAAACTGGTCAGCTGGACTTTGATTTACAGGGCAGCACTCCTGCAGTATTTAAGCTTGAGTACAGACAGCTTCTTATAAACGTTTAGCCACTTCGTTTGTGTTATACTTTTGGCTAATACATTTACGAGTTATACACCCCTGTTAGAAATTACTTTAAAAACACCATATTGCACGGTTTAGGATACCTAGGGTACAGCTTTGGCAGCAGCGATCCAATATTAAACAGGAGGGCTTTTAAAAAAAAATCATGGTGTTTTTATGCAAGATTTACGCAGCATCACTGATTTGACGTACATTTTGCAAGCCAGGGTAGGAAGCAGCAGGCTAAGTAGCCGCGGCATGGATCTGCGGATTAGAAAAGAAGTTTGACCTTTACCCGGGACGTGTGGCATTTCATTTAACCATAAAGCTAAGTACAATGTGCAGCTAGGTCCCTAAACCGATTTAAAATACATATTGAGTCATACACAACACTAGTGCATTTCGGTTTAAGAAACACACACACACACGCACGAGGGTCGGTGTCTATTTTAAGATTTTAAAACCACCTCTTTCCTCTGCGTGTTGACTCCCCTTTCCTGCCGAGGCTCCCACACAGTCACGTGTAGCAAAGCTATCAGGACTTTCTGCCGTGTAAACAAAATGCAGCGGAGCCACCTGAGGGCAGCCGGAGCTGCTAGTCGGCATCAGCTACATTGGGGGGAGGATGGGGCGGGCTGGGGTGCGCCGAGAGGGACTCCACCTCCAGACAGACAGACACGGCAGCCGCGGAAGAGGGAAGTGGGGAGGCAGAGATGACTGTGGCCTCTGTCTGCGGCTCTGCCTCTGCCAGCGATTGGATTCGTGGGGGAGGGCCGCAAAGGGCCGGCTTCCGCGCCCCCAGGGCCAGACACCGAGGAGATAGGAGGGAGTGGACGCTGGGGATAGAAGAGGGTGTTTCCCACTGGGGCAAAGGGAGGGAGGGAGGGGGGCAACAAGGACTTCATTCCCTGCCCGTACCATTCGAGACCAGACACGGGTCCCCTTTTCCCGCTTGGCCCCAGGGCGACGCCCTCCCGCCCCTCTTCAGCCGCAGCTGGGCGCGAGAAGGGCGCGGCGCGGGCAGGGTGGCCGCGGGACTCTTCACCGCCAGACACGCCCGGGAGGAAGCACAGCAGCTGCGGCGCTTGCTTGGCTGGATTCACGTGCGGCTGCCCTCCACTCGCTCCGTATCGCGCCTCGGACCCTGCCACAGAAAGTAACTCGGGCTGCGGTGGCAGCAGGTCCAGCTCTCCCCCCTGGCGCCCCGGCTCAGTGCCCGCGCTGCGAGGCTAAGCCGTGCCGAGCTCTCAGCGCCATTTGCAAACAAAAGTTTTAAATTAATGATAAACCGGGGATCGGCGCAAGGGCAGCGCAGGGGAGGCCAACGAGGGAAAGTCAAAATGGCTGGCGATCCTTCAAATAACCCTGGCCGTCTCGCCCACGTAGGCGACATCGTCCCAGCCTTCCCTGCCAGCGCCGATCCGCTCGGGGACCACCCCACCTATCTGAGGGGGAAGCCCGCGGCAAGAGGGGTGGGGAAGGGAGCACGAGGTAGGTGCCAGCCTCTGAAGGTTATTAGAGAGAGAGCTGGAGCTTGGGGCACATCCTTGAGCTTCGCCCGAAATACATCGAGGAGCTGGGGACGGGCAATTTTTGCTGGAGTAGAGACAGGGCTGGCACCCAGGTTCGCTTTGTTTAGGGTGCAGAGGGGCCGCTGACCACCGCCCCCCTCCCGTGAGAGTGTTGTAAGGGTCACCGCTGAAACGTGTACTTGGCAAGCGATAAGTGGCGACACCACTTCCATTGCGCTTCTGCGTCTCCCCCCCCGCCGCCGCCACACCATTTCCCTTGTGTGAATGGCGGAGCTGAAGCGGAAAAAGCTTCGGCTCCACGCGGGGGAGGAAGGGGGTTCTACAGCATACATCGCGAAGGGCAGCTTCGCATTTCACCCTGCCACTTCTCCAGCAGCGACATGAATAACGCCCCCACCCCTCCCCCGGGGAGGAGATGACTGGGGAGAGAAGCAGCTAGGCTGCCACGCTTGCAGAGAAGGCACCTCCTGCACCATGCACTGGGTACACCACAGAGCCACCAGCTCTGAGCCCCTCTTGGCGATGGCCCGTAGCCACCTTCTTGGGCCCCCCGCCCCTGCCAGCGATAGTTTAAGCTCCCTCTGTCACCCACCACCCCTCTTCTGCATCGCTCACTTCCTAGCCCGTCCGCGCCATTTTAGAGACACAGAGGAGCGAGGTTTCCGCTGCTGCCAGAGACAACAGGCAGCAGCCGAGGCTGAGCTGCGGAGGAGGAGCAGCAGCAGGAGAGAGAGAGAGAGAGAGAGAGAGAGAGAGAGAGACACAGCGGGCCTGCCACAAATGTGCATTTCAGGTAATTAAACTAACATTGCCAGCCAAGCGGAGTCCCGGGGAGAAGGGAGAGTGCGCAGGGCCGGGCTCCTCCACCCCATTAACCCTTCCGCGTCCTTACAGCTGTGCTTTCCCTGGGGGGTTGATTTAGCATGGCTACTGCTTTTACGAACAAAACAAAACACCTTTAGCCACCTTCCCTCCACATACGCTTCAGCGAGGCTCGCTGTGCACGTCTTCAAACGCATTTTCCATCCCACCTTTCCCCACTTATTTTGCCGACAGGAAACTTCAGGTTGGAAAAAAGAACACCCCCCCCCCACACACACACACACACACACACTGACTAGATAAGTCCGCCTGTTTCTGAGAGCGAGCCGAGCGAAATGCTGCACTCATTTCCGCAGCATTATCTAGCTATAAAATACCACCGTTCAGGGCCCCTGCTCATCCCCCGCACTGCACCCCCTGCTAGAATGATTAATGGGACATACGCCCTTGGTTTTCCTCTGACCGCCCCACATCCACGTTGCTTTCTCTCGCACTCACCAGCTCACACTGTACCGTACGGTGGGGGAGCCCCCCCAGCGCAGTATCCACAGGGAACGTTAGCAGATATTGATCACGGACGAGCTGATTTTGCATAATTGTGGCTGACAGTGCCTGTGGTTCCCTCATTTACGGAGCAAGAGCTTTGAGAGGCTGATTGATTAGGAGCAGCCCCCCTTGTCCCCCTTCACCAGACAGACACACAACCCATCACCAAGAGGAGCCCCTTTGAAGGCGATTCTCTCCGGAGAGTAAAGCAGCCCCTCATTATACAGCAAATGGCCGGCGCACCAACAGCGAGATGTTAAACTTGGTCCTCTGTCTAACGTTTTATCTAGCTTTACTAGCCTGAGATGCTTCTGCTCCCCGAAGGACTCTCTCTATGCAGCTTTAAGGTTGGCTGGTTTGGGGGTGGGGGGATAACAACTGCATGTTTTGGACACGAGATAGTTAGATTCAGCGATCGTTTAAGGAAAAGCGCTTGGGACGTCGAAGTGGCCTATAAACTCCTCAGTCTGTGTACGCTTAGCAATTCTTAAAAGTGCCACCCCGCTTCCACATTTGTAGATTGTTTACAATGCCGATGTTTCCCCCTCCTGGAAAATACTTCCCGAAGACTTCTGAACATTTAGACAACAGTTATAAACAAGGAGCTACGCGCATATCTGCACAACTACTGGTCCCAAGCCCTCACGCAATCTTCTCCAGAGCGTTTAGAGAAATACTTACGCCTACCTGCTCTCTCTCGGATATGATATGCCAGTCATCGGATTTTAGGACTTTTGTCCAAACAGCAGAAGCTCACGTTTAGTACCTTACCTGAATCTGAAAGTTACTGTAAAAACAGTCAAGCTTTCTATAACAAGTTTGGCGATGTTGCTCTGGGTTAATACTCCCCAGTTCTATTACCACTGGAAACACTAAGGACCATTGCAATCTCTGCTTTTTTCATCTAGAACTCAGCACCGAAACAAAGCATGGAAGCAACTGCGATGCAGATGGGCGGCTATGAATTTTTGCTGCCGCTTAGAGCTTTAATTACTCGCTCTTGATCCGTGGGACTACGACACTACACCGCCAAGGTTAAAATGCCCTGAACAGCTCTGAGCAGATGTGAGCGAGTTGGCAGACGCGCAAATGAGGTCTGCCTCTAAGCACGATAACAAGTGACTAATACATTGCATATCTCTGAAAGAAAATTATTTTTCTCTAATTTGCATTAGCTTTTTTAAAAGCCAGCGACAGTCCCTCTGCAGAGGCAGCAGTATAATCCTGGAAATATTGCTCCGTGACTTTAAAAGATTTGGAAGAAGGAAGAGATTGCTAGTGTTTTGGCGACGTAGACTTGTTTATCTTTCCGCCTTTGCTTCAAGGCGAAACTAGTTTCGCAAGCAATGTTCCTACAGAAATGGCATACGTCATATAAAAGACTAATTTATAACACTGACGCTAAGATTATTGGATTACTATTGGAGTAACTTCTACCGTCAACATTATTCACAAAGACCCAAGAGTACAGGGGGGAGGGAAGGGGAAGGAGAGCGACTGAAGAGAGAGACAAAGGCAGTCAAGTCACCCTTAAACCAAAATTAAACACTATGGAAATTAAGTCTTTCTAAAGAGTTCGAGGCAAAAAGAAAATAGAACCTAGAAGTGTCTGTGTATAAAAACATAGCGATTCTCTGTTGCAGTTAAAACTACCTAATATGCAAAGATAGGCCAGATCCTACAGTTCTTAATCATACAAAACTCCCTCTGACGTTTGAGTGACTCCCATAAAGGCAGTGGGCTGGGTTTGGCTACGGAAGGAAACCTTCAAAACAGACAGAATTAGGTAGCGATTTTCTCGTTAAATTTACACGTTTTTGTTTTAAGAGCTATAGCCCGACCAATTACTTTCTCCTTTTTCGGAGCTGTTTTTGACCCGGAATCCTTCCTTCTCCCGCAAAGGATCCTGACAGCAGCCAGTCTTGTTGATCAGAGAATGCCTACCACTGAGCTTAGGATAACCACTTCGTTTACAGCAGCACGTGCATTAAAAACAAACAATGCGATTCACCATATTGTTTGGAGATATGCTGTCCAATTTGGAGTCATCTCACGTTATCAATTCTGTCCAAGGGAAATTCAGATCATCCTCCCATGTGCACAATCCCCTACACTATGGGGCCTGCTTCTCTTCTTACGGAATTCAACTTTAATTGCCCCCTCCCCCCCCACCCCAATTCTGAGCTGGTTTAGACTCCAAGCAAGCCGTGGTCGTCAGTGCGTTTGCCCTTGCTGACAGTCAGGGCAGAATCTGACCTTTTAGACGGTCTCTCAAGCTTAACAAAAGGAATTTAAGTCTTATTTAGAGTCTCTATTTTAGAGAGACGCTCCACTCTTCCCCCCTGCTACAGGTATATTACTCAACTGCCATACCTGGGTGTCTGTCTGAAATGCAACCCAGGTAGGTGCACACAAATTATCCTGTGGAGACATCACAACTCCTTCGATATGTTACATTAAAACCCCACGCTCATTCGTTCTTAATCCGCGCGGCCGCTATCTGAGCGAGTGCTCTGAACTGCTGCTGCTGCCTGCATAGTGAGAGCTTTGTTGTAGGTGCCGAAGAGGCGCGGGCTACTCGCGCTCCAACAGCTGTCACATTATTTGCACTAGCTGTAAACAGCCTTCGCATTCCCCCCCCCCTTACCGCATAGTTAAATCCAGACTAACAATCCACCGTTCGAGATCAAACCAACAACAGCAGCATTGTGTCTGCCTCAGTGCTGTAACATCAACTCCTGCAGCTGGTTCAGTCGAAACAAGGAACCTCCTCGACCCCACTTACATATTTCGGTTTTTCTCCACACTCCAAACAGACCCAGCACACGCACGCGCGCACACACACACACACACACACTTTCCTTGACGATAAAGTTTGTCACAACTTCTATTGTTTCTGATTTCCCTTTAAAAGAAGCCCCAAAGTACAGCTGCAGCTTTGACGTTCTCGTGTAAAGTACACTGTACCACTCACTGTGTCTCGGTCATGGTAGCGTTTGGAGGCTTTAAGGCCCCTTGTTCTGCTGCAGAAATTTCTTGACTGAATGGATACCACTGTCAGTGGTCCAGTGACTGCCCCCATTGGGGGGGGGGATGACAAATTTCCTTTATTCTGTATTAAACTGACTTTCCATAATCGTCAGTATTAGCGCAAATTCCACCCCAGCTCTCTTTAATTAAGAAATATAAGCTTCACTTTATGACTTAAGATATATTTGGTATAAAGTTTCTATCATGAAGGCCTATAGTAAGGAACAACCCACCCCCTCTTCCGCTGCATTAAATTACCCAATCTACATAATAGACCATTCCAGGTGTCTTTGCTCAGGTTGATATCCCCAATGACTTTAGGCCTGAGTAAGGCAACTACAATTTGTCTCAATAACTTAAAATCTAATCCCTATGCCTTTAGTTTGACATAGCAAATGCACCCTTCCATCTCCCTCTTGCTTTGGGCTCTGCACATGTAGTAATTATCCCACGATAGACATCCCTTATTGTCCCAAACACTTGAACAGGAGAAGTACTTTATTTTCTGTCTCAATATATCCAGTTAAAATAAACTGACACCTCTATTGGTGTCACACCCATTCAAGTTTTAAGAATGTTTCCAAAGAGAATCTTAAATCATGCACGTGCCGTTTTTATTTTCCTACTTTAAAAATCTACTATTCTAATAATGCACGTCAGACTTTACTTGTGAAGTACTCTGTACAATAATTAAATGGCAAGTTAGCTATAAATTGCCTGCTCTTGTATTGGTTACATTTGTGCTAGTCTCTCTCCCATTCTATGTAAGTTTTCTCTTGCGAAGGGAAAGGTGGAGATTTCACTAGAACTGACTGAAAGTATATTTTCTCCGTTTAATTTATTCTTGGCTAAATTAGGTATGACTAATTGGAGTCTATATCTTTACAGAAATGTTTAATATATGCGTATTCGCCTGAGTTTATCAAATGTAATCTATTTTTTAAAGAGAGCATGAGAACCGAAACTGAGATGCACAGTATATAGCTCCCAGATGCACACTATATAGCTTTGTGAACCTGCTGCAGGAAAAGACTGACGATATTTTTTTGTTTGTTTGTTTGTTTTTGTTTTAAAGAGCCTTTTCATCTCAGCCCAAGTATTGCTAAAGGTTAACGTTTCACAAGGCAGGTAGAGTGGCTAGTAACTGATGTGACTGGTCTGCACTGAACTTCCCAACCCGATTCTCCTATAAATTATTCCAGGATATGTATTTGCAGGTTGGTGGCATCGACTATTCATTGCCTGTACGGAGCTAAAAATCTGCTGGCCTGGTAAAACCCATTGCTAACAAAACAATGTCAGCAAAGGCCGCAACACATTCTTGTGAGAGACCAGCGATTCGTGCCTACTGAAGCTCTTTCAGCACAAAGGCTTTTAGAGGAAGAAGGGAGGGAGGGAGAGCTCTCGTGTTTCAGGGCTGCTGTCCCCTGGGAACCAAGAACCAAGTGTAGCTTCAATCAAATGCTCACTTCTCCACCGGGAGCTCAGTAGGAAACCTGATCTCACCAGCTTATGCCTGCCTCCATGCATATAGCCTTGCTTTTCTTTCATACCAGCAATTTGTATAAAGAGGGGAGCCAATACAGTTTATTGAAAATGCGATCTCATAGTAACTGGTCTACAGTTCTTTCTATAGCTAAAATCAGACAACCTTGAAATGTCTGCTCAGAAGAGCCCGCTCCACTCTCCCCAGCTCACTAACTTATGGGGAAAGTGATAGTTTAAAACGTACATCTCACATATTTTCTTCCCTGACTGCATCCTCTGACTTCGACTACCAACAGATACTCTATCAACAGCTACTTTTTAATGGGCCCTTTTAAAGTCAAGTCACATAGCCATTAAAATGTTTACCATTCAACACATTACAGCTGTTTTGTTTTGTTTACAGCAGACCTACTTTGGGTCAGACTAGTGACAGAAAATGTTTTAGTTGAAGTCTACCTCAAAATGCCTATCCCAACCTTCCACTCAGGCCCTACCACCAAACCATGGGAGCTCAGACCTTGCGTCTCCCTCCCCCACCCTGTCAAAGGTGTAGGACTTGGGGATGACTGCAGGTGCTGAAGCAAATGTCGGCCACACATACATAGGACACAAATCACTGGAACAGAAGAAATGGAGAAATGAGGGGAAACCACTTCCTGCTGTATAGAGTTCCCAAGTGTTGTTTCCTCCCTGATTTTATATCGACAGACAGACCTTGGAAAACTAAGGTATATGTATGTGGCTGTTTTGAGTACCAAATGGATACCTCTGCTGTTAATTGTGCTAATGAAGCCCCTACTTAAACATGTAAAGTGTTTTGATTGACATATTTCTGAAAGGAGTTTTGATAATCCATTGTGCCAATGTCTTAATTGCTTAAAGATATGGAAGGGCAAGAATAGAGATTAGCTGGATTTATTTTGGGGGCCCTAACAATTTATAATGGCTGGGAGTGACATGTTAAAGGTAGTTCCCACAATGAGGGCATACATTTGGATATTGGGATGAGTGAGGTGGGGAGATTCAGAGCAGCATTTGTGTGCAAGCACACATTTCTGTTCACAACAATTTTACTAGGCACACTATGGTACCCAGATTATAGGTGATTTTAAATACCCCCAATGCTCAATAGTAGTAACATGCTTCTGGAGTCATGTCTGTTTTAGCAATAATATATGCAATAAAAGGTCCCTTCTTCTAGGAATTTAGATTCTACAGCATCAGTCCAAGGATTAAGGCTCTCTGGTGGTACCTAATTCGGAATCCTAAACTATCACACAGAAGATGTTTGGGTTACAGCAGCATTAGACCTTCCAGTGAAAATGGGTTTGTCTCTGTCCTTTCTAATACCATTAACAAACTTTTCTGTGAATTCAAAGCAATACTGAGAGTGTGCCTCTCAATCCTTCATTCACTTCTCTGTGTCTATATACTGCAGCATAAAAACAGAATAACATCCGTTATTATTGGATTTTAGTAGAGGAGATACAACTGAACAAACATAAAACTGGATTAATTTAACTCTTTCCCCCTTGCCTTCTGGGTGCACAAAAGAAACCCTGAAACAAGTAGTGTTTTTGTTTGGCTGTTAGTGCTAAAATAGTGCATGAACTTACAAATAATTTTAATATTTTCTCATTGCTATTTACCTAAAATGTCTATACTGTTTAGATCCTACACTACAGAACTACTGAGTGTCTGGACTTAAACAAAAATATGAAAACATTCCTAATGAATGTCTGAATGCAAATGCCAATTACTTTGGAGTACTCATTTGCTCAATTGTCCCGTTGTCTGGACTTTTAAAACTAAGAACACAAGCCTCAGTATTTGTAGTAAAAAAAAAAAACTATTTAAAGGCTAGGGTCATTAGGTGATACATTCCAGAGTATTTTAAATGAACACCTAGGGTAAGAGTTTAATCTATTTCAAAAGTTGTGACAAAAAACACTCATACAAGTAACTGCTAAATGGCAGTATTAACATATTTAAACTGATTGTATACCATACTAAAATATATTGAGACATTTGTAAAGTGAATGCTAGCTTATAGCTTTATGTTATTGCAGTTTTCAAGGGAATGAGAGTTCTACTCATTAGCTAAGCATTGTTTAAGGGGAAAGTTTAATTTGCGGCCTACTTGAGAGAGACCTGGACTCAACAGACTCAACAGACCTAAACTCTAATCCCAGCTCTTCCACTAATCTGCTGGGTTATTTTGGGCAAGCCATTTCACTACTCCCCTGCCTCAGTTTCCCCAACTGTAAAATGGGGATAAAGATACTGACCTTTTTGATCTTGCTACTAAATTAAGGTGATAAAACATGCATGAAATACTTACTGGTATGAGTGCTGATGTGGAGCCAACTGTTAATCTACTCTCTCTTTCCTAAGGGTCACACTCAACTTTTTATACAAAGCATTTCCAGTGTAGTTGGTGGATTCTGTACTTTTTACTTTAATTGTCCTATCCAAGTAAAGCTGTTTTCCTTAGTGCAACAATAAAAAACACACTTCAAGGGTTTTGGGGGATAGAAAAGCAAAGATTTTATTCTGCCATTACTTTTTTTAAAAATATCAATGCTTACATGAAATAGAGCTGGTATATATATCATATATCTTCAGTGGTAACTGAGTATTTACATTCCACTTTCTAAGAATATGTAATTTTTAAAGTGAGTAGCGATGTAAACATCTTTCTCTTCCAAGTTTCATGGTTCTTAAAATGTGGGGTAGAGTTTAACAGGTCTTTCAGTTTGCACCTAGACAATAAATTTAGTTTAATTTAGCTTCCGGTCTTTAATTTTAGCAGGTCTCCTCTCTGCATGCAAATCAATATGGCAATTACCATCTAAAAGCTCGCTCAGCCCCAGGTCAATGTAAATTGATCATTGTCCGCCTTCTACAAAATAAGACCGGGAGTCTGTGGTGCATAATGAGATTATACTGGAAACTGTCTTTCAGATCACAAATTATATTTTATTCTGTCAGGGTCTTCTCCAAGCAGACTTCCTTGCATGCCTAATCACAGGGCACCAAATCCATTAATATACAAGGTAAATTTCACACAGGAAAATAGCGCCAAAATAATCCCTACAACGTTTTAGTATGGGTTTGCAATTTCTACCTTATATGTATATTACAGAGAGATGGGGGAGAAAGGGGCAGGTAGTAATGTAAGAATCTTAACTTTTCCACTGATGAAAAGATATATAGCAAAATCCTAATACTATTTGAAGGTTGCTTTGTTGTTTGGGGCGGGGGGAAGAAAAAATTGAAGACCCTTCTGCAAATGAACAGAACATTTCTACGGGAAATATTTTCTGTGATCTGGCCGCCTTCTTGCTTTCTGTCCCCAACAAGCCAGCTCATCCATTAAAAGGTGCTACACATGACAGAGAAACCCTTGTGAAACATTTATTAACTTCTGCTTGAAAGATCGTTCTAGCTTCTGGCTAAAGGTTCAAGTCCTGACAGCCGAACAGGTCTGAGGGAAAGGTCGATTCAGAGTAATACTCCCTATCAGCCTCTTCGGTGAAAGGACACAAGGATTAAATGCAGTCTGTGCTGCTCACGGACAAGGGAACTCCCCCTATCTGCAGATGAGGCCTCCTCTTCCTCATTACACAGACACACGCAGCGAGAGATTTTCGATGTAGTTGAAAGGGTCTGGCTCGCTGCAAGGAATCTACTTGATCTCTCTAAGAGGTTAGATTACTGCAAAAAGCAAGACGCATAACATTCATCCTAGCTACCATTTATTTTTAAACAACATTAGTTTCAGGAGGAAGTATTAAAACCTGCTGTTCCTACGCTGTGCACTGCTGTTTCTAAGCCCACACTAAAATGTGCTATCTATGTAGAGCAAAAGACAGTATCATGTCATCCTCATCCCTGTAATGAAATGTATTGCACTATCCAAGTCCCACATACAAATAGCTAAGTGGCCTTTTGTGTACATCAGGCGACATTAAAAGGCCAGAGTCAGTTCTAGTCTGTATAAAATAGGAATTAACTCCGTTGTCAATGGAATTTACACCCCCACAACCCAGAGCAAGATCAAGCCTTTACACTGAATTAGTACTTTAACCACTCAATTTTCAAAGTTATATGGTTCTTTGAAAAAAGTCAGTTTCATTCCTATAATTTAGACTTCAGTGTGGTCATTGTATTTTTTCCCCCCAAATGGAGGCCTTACATTTATGTCCGTAAATTGAAGACCAATGGGATTTAAACCTTGTGCATTGTTTTGCAACCCTAGGACTAACTAAATTTCTCCATCAGTCATTCTCCTGAATCCTCTAAATATTAGCTTCCAATGACTGAACCCGTTCTGACGTTTTTTAAAAGCTCCCGTTTATGAAGAAAGTGAACAGTTTGGGGCAGGTGTGTTAAGAAATTAACCAAATCGCAAGAGGGCTATAGATAAGGAGCACATCCTGGTACAGAAAGATAGCGACTCAGTGCTCATCTCACTCTAGCCTGCGTCCACCAGCCTACTGCAGACCACAGAAATATTTTAAGGTCCACTCAATACATCGGATCTTGGGCACTCAGTTCACACATTTTAAGTACTGCTTTAACATTAGAACTACCTCAAAATTGGTCCGTGTGGTTTATTATATACTTAAATGGAAGAGGTTTTTTCAGGTCAATTTCCAGTCCAGATTCTTGGCTTGGTTTTCCTGGGCTCTTTCTGGGAGGAGGAGTGAGAAATTCTGTAGGGTCTATTGGTACTTGTCTCTATTAGATATGCAACCAGTCTACCATTTCCGGTGTTGCTTCTCTCTAATTAGAGATGTATTTAGATGTGAAGTGTAAATAAACGCAGAGCTGCCTGCTGCCCTGGCTCTGCGCTGACTCCTCGGGAATATTTCCAATAAGGCTGGAGCGCCCGGAGCCAGGGCTCAGACAAAGAGGAATGAGGATGGTCTGCGCTGCAGGCAAATCCAACACAAACCAGCTTTTATCTACGGCTCTGGAGCCTTAACTCCTTTTAATCTGCGCCGCGTATGTTTGCCCGGCACGATCGCGTGTATTCCACTGACGATGTCTTATTACAAAAGGGAAAGAAAAAAAAAACACAGACACCACTCAAAGTAACCCAAACAGGAACGGAAGCCTTATTTATTCCGTGTTTGCCTTTTCGGGCCACGAGGTATGACCCTGTGAAGTCCGCTGTGCTTCAAAACAAGCTAAGGTAGGTTTGCCTGCCTTTCTGTGTGTACATTAAACAAACCGAGGGCAGCCCGGCGCTATAAAACAAAGTCGACTCCCCCCCCCCCCTCCACACACACACACACACACACACACACACACCCAGGCCCTTAGGGCTCCGGGGTGGGAGGGGAGAAGTTGATCGGATCTGAAAGCTATCGCAGAAACTCGCTTTCCTGTCGGTATTCGCCCGAAGTGGCTGTGAATCTCCGCTGTGGGTTTTCCATCGTGACCCGAGCGGGGGGGGGGGGGGGGGAAATAGGAGCGAGAGGAGAGCTGGGGAAACACTGACTTGCGTGCTAGCGAGCGAGCGAGCTCTCTCGCGGGGCCTCCTCCACGCCAGGCTTGACTGTGCCTTTCTGTGCCGGTCTGGCCCCGCACCAACACGACACGGGGTTAACGCGCTCCTCGGAGTTTCCTAAGCAGACGAAAACTTCTGGGAACCAAATAATCTGGCACTCGCCTCGTAAACTCTTTTCCTGTTGTGGGAAACAGCTCTTAAAATGCAATTAGATACACGGGGTGAGCCCATGATCCACAGAGCTGGCCCCTTTCCCTCCGGGCTCACGTCAATCGCTTATCCGGCTCTTTTAGCCACACCAGCCATCTCGATTTTCCTCATCTTTAAGGGTTAACCAAAAATATCGCCGTGACCTTTTCCTCTCGGTCTCCCCCACTCTCCCTTTCAGGCTCCGGTTCTTCAGCTCGCAGGGAGCCTGAACGGCTGTCTAGACCGATCTATCACAGACGGACAAACAATACCAGGAGAAGCCCTTTCCCGGTCCCTCAGCCTCCGCCGCTCACCTTAGAAATGGTGAAGGAAATAAAGAAACAGTGTCCGCAACATAATCCTTCACTGTACGTTTATAGCCTTCATGCCTGGCAAATAGGATTGTGTCTGCTCTTGTAGCGTATGCTACGACACCCGGTTTTTATATTCCACGATCCTAATACTCAGCTCGAAGTGTGAGGGCCTTCCCCGCCCTTAGAGAAAGAGAGGTTCCGTGTGGAAGGCAGAACAACCCCCCTCCCAGTGAGCAAACCTATTCATCTGCACATTTAAATGTTTCTTAATCACGCCCTTTCCCACCCAGCGATAGTCACCGAAACGAAGTGCTCTGTCTCGAGCTCTCCCTCGGACGGAGTTGCGTATTCAAGAGTTAAGATATTAGAGGTGCAGGTCCAATCCTGCAAAAAGCTGGGGAATAGCTAATGAGCTGTGCAACTCATTTATCCAGAGCATACTTCCTAATTAACTCTGTGTCACCTATTTGTGACAGCAATTCAAAGAGCTGAACTGGGGATAAACTGCAACCCCAGCCTGAAAACAGCAAAACCACCCCCCCTCATACACCCTTCTTCCTAATCCCTCTAAAAGTATTTAGGGTGCCCATTGCCCTGCCCTGTCTCCCCCTCAGAAAAACCGGCGGCTTCCACTTAAAAACTGAAAGGAAAATTAATCCGTGTACACCAGTGCAACTGCATCGAATCCTAGACAAATATAGAAGCACCAACGTCTCAGCGAAGAAGCTCCATTAATGGACTCGCATGACAGAGGCATCCAGACACGATTCTCCAAGGTTAACAGAATGTAAATGTTCTGCGATGGGGGGAGGGGGGGTGGATGCAATTCTGTTGGCAAAGCTGATTTAAACACCTAGTAACAACTGATTTCGGTTGCTGGGGTCTGTTTCCAGCGCCACGGCAAGAAATATTCAAGACTGCACTTAACACCACCTTATGGGAACGTCTCCTCCTTTTTATCTTTGTTCCCGGATTGTACTAGTGGGGCTGTCTACGCAGCCCTTTGCCAATCCCCACTTCATAGGGAGCGATGACCTCTTCACCACGAAAAAAGTTAATAAAACCTTGAAACAACCAGGCTTTGCTCCCAGATAGTAGGCGGGCTAGGTTTTTTTCGGTTTTTAAACACAAAACACGAATGCAAAACTGCAGGCTCCGAGGAGCAGATGAAAGCAAGGAGCGGACTTTCTGCAAAAGATTCATTAGTAGAAATTAATGCTGCAACAAGCTCCGAGGCGAGACCATTAAACAAAATCCCACACTTTGTCAGAGTTACGCCAGTCACTGCTCCCCCCCTCCCCAATCTCGGATCTTACACACACACACATCGCGGAAAGAAAAGAAGAAGTAGAAAAGAGGAACGTGAAACCTCGGCAAATATCGCCCCCGGACTCGCTTCACGAACATCAAATACACGCCTCATACGCTGCGCAGACCAGCCCCGGAGTTGGCGAGGGCTCTCAGAAAATAGACCTGTCTGTCCTTCCCCGATCCGGTCTTTGATAACAAGCTCCCATCCTCCCTCTAGTTCTCTTTCTACTAAAAACTAGGTTTCAAATGAACAAACTTCCACATCAGACTGGACCCCACACCAGCAAAGATCTTTGAACGGGTCACCGCGGTGCCTGGCTCTTTTCCCTCCCTCCCTCCCTCCCCCAGCTTCAAAGAACAAAACCCCTTCGCTTCCACAGATCAAGGAGAAAACCTCACGCAGCCCTTTGAAAATTAGTGTTAAAAGTCCACCGTTTACCTGGATCTGGAACAAACAGCGCCCGAAAGCCCCAACCTTTTCCTCATTAAGGTGGCTGTTCTCCCCGAGCGCGCTGGCGGGGAGGGGGAGCGGAACGAAAGACCACAGGATACGTGCCTCGCTCGCTCGCTCGCTCTCCCCCGCTTTAAAAAGTGCCCCCCTCCCTCCCTCCCACCCAGAGCCAAGCCGCGGCGGCTGCCAGAGGTGGGGCTTTCGCGCAGTCCTTTCCAGATCGGAAAGAGAGAGACAGGACGGGAACCCCCCCACCACCACCTCCACCTCCTCCTCCTCCTCTTTCCTGCTGGGGAGCAGACAGACAGACAGAGCGCGACCGGCAGCCGAGCTTCCCCTTTCCTTCCCCTCCCGGGGGCATCTTTGCAAGCCAACTGCCTACAAACTTCCACCCACGCCCCCGCGCCGCGCACCAGGCGGCCCCGTCACCCCCAGGCGGCGAGCGACGGCTGCCCGTCCAGCCCCTCGCTCGCCCTGCTGCCCGTCTCGCTGCCTTCGGCCCGGCCACAAAGCGAGGCCAGGCGAGCCCGAGCCTCGCGTCCCCTAGGGCAGAGCCAGGTGTGGGGGAGCCGGGCTGGGACGCACCCCGGAGCCCAGCCCCGCGCCGGCCGGGGGAAGGGACGCGACCGCCCGGGCGCAACGATGTTTTGAGCAGCGCTCACTGACCTTGTGCTCCGGGCTCCGGCTGGGAGAGCAGCAGCAGCAACAGCGCCGAGCGCGAGCCGAGCAGCCCGGCGGGTCCCGGCCGGGGCGTTAGTCCCCTCCTCTCTCCGGAAGGGAAGGGAAGGGAAGCCCGGCTGGGTGGATGCAAAAAAGTTTGCTGCTCCCCTCCCCCCGCTCTCGGGGCGTGTGTCGGTGCTGCGGCCGCCCCGCTGCGGCGCAGGGGGGGCGGGGGGGGAGAGAGGCAGGCGGGGCAGGTGGCGGCGGCGAGGGCTGCGCTGCCCGCGAGGCTCACTCGGGCTGCCGGCGCGGGGCTGGCAGCGCCATGTTGCCGGCTGCTCCGGGCTGAGTCCCCTGCTGGCGCCGGCCGCCCTCCTACATCGCGCTCCCGCCGCGGGGCCGGCGTCTCCAGTGGCCTGGCCGCGGCTTTGTGTGTGTGTGTGGGGGGAGGCTGGGGATTTAATCCCTCTCCGCCGGGAAAGCCGCTCTTCCTCCCCTTGCCGCTGGGAGCCCGGGCTCCGTCTGCCGCACGCCGCGCTCCCCTCACCGCCTCCCCCTTCCTCCTCCTCCTCCTCCAGCCGCCGTCTCCCCTCCCCCCCGGGCGGGCGCTGCACTCAGGGAGCCGCCGCCAGCAGCAGCAGCAGCGCCGCCACCGCGCTCTCCCCGAGCAAGTCCCCCCCGCCCCGCCAGCCGCCTGCGCTTCCCTTCCAAGGCTTCTCTCGTCCCTTAATTGATTCTCTCGCGCCCCGGGGTTGGTGTCTCTCTCTGCCCCCCCCGGCCCCGCCGGGCTGGCACGCGCACCGCCCCCTCCCCCAGCCGAGGGCGTCCCGGGGAGACTCCGCGCCGCGCTCTCCTCAGCCAGCAGCGGCTGAGAGGAAAGTGACTGAGCTGCGCCGAGCCCTCCCTCCCCGCCCGCGCTGCTGCGCCCCGCTCCGCTCCGCTCGCCCGCTACCCAGAAGGCCAGTGGAGAACCGCAATTACCATAAAGCTCCGCTCACTCGGCTCCGCCGAGCTGTCAAAGCCCGGCAGCGGCCGCGGCTCCACACCGCGCCGGGCCCGGGGCCAGGGGCCGGGAGCGCCCTCCGCCCGACCACGCTGCCGCCGGGGAGCCCCCCAGACCTCCGCCGAGCGTCGCCTTCGCGCGACTCACCTTCCCCGGCGGCCCGCCGCCGAGGCTCCCCCAGTTGCACCGTTTCCCGGAGGGGGAGTGTTCGCTCTTTCTTCCCCGCTCCGGCTCGTCACTCTCGCTCTGAATCGCCTCCGCTTTCCCGGGCGAGGGGACTCCCAGCCCTTCGCCCCCTTTCTTCACATCGCCCCGCCGCCGAACCCCTTCCCCCCCACGGGAGGCCGCTTTGTTCCTTTCCCCCCTCGCTCTCCGTGTAGCTCCCGGCCAGCCGAAGTGGGCTGTTTCCTTGCTCAAGCCACGGCTGCCCCCCCCCCTCCTCATTCACAGCCCGGCACCCCCTTACCTAAGGCGCTCTGTCCCTCGGCAGTGTTTTCTCCACGCACGGCACAGCGCAGACACTTCGCTTGTTCTCACCCACACTCTTCAAGTGGGAAGGCTGGCTTTAGCCCTCCGCGCCGAATCGCTCACTTTCCGCTTCGCTCACCCCGCTTCCCCGAGTCGGTCTGTCTGTCTGTCTGTCCCTCGCCCTCCCCCCAATAACTGTGGTTACCCACCTCGCAATCCTCCGCTTTTCATTCTCATCACACACACACACACAACTCTCCTGGACTGCTCGGTTTATCCACACAGATTTTCCTCTCTCTTAAAAAAGTGGAGGGGTGGGGGGTGTTGTGGAGGACCGTTTGTCAACGGCTTGCCTTGCGGAGTGGAAATGCCACCCTTATTATAAATCTTTCCCCTGATCCAAGCCTGAAACGCCTTAGCACATTTTTATAGCGTGTGAATTGTTTGAAAATAGTGGGTGGGGTGGCGCGTGAAGAACGTAGGGCTCCTTCCTGGGTTTTCTACGGCTGTTTGAAGATTTCAGCATAGGTTGGGAGCCCTTTAATCTCTGGGTTGGCGGTTATCTACTGCATCTATTTACTTTGGCAACGCAGCTTTTGGCTCAGGCCGCTCAGCTGGTAAATTTCACGTTCATAACGCCCGACTTGACTGATCCTCATACATTTGATGGCTCTGCGTTAGTGGTATAGTTATAAAAAGGTCTCGGTAATTTTTCATAGCCATAACAGCTGAAATTAGCAGAGGAGAGACTACAGCATAGCCCTACTCCATTTAAGGATGCTTAGGGACAAATCCTGCTTGCTTTACTCACGCAAGTAATCTTTGGAGCCAGATACCGGTCCCCCAGAAGAGTTTTGCCACTGCATCCAATGGAAGCAGGATCGGGCCCTTGTTAGCACTGTTCTTTGTTAATTCTTTCCGGATAGAGCACGGTTAGCAGTTCATCCTGTTGTATTTTTCATTGCTATGTGGAGGATTCAGTGTGAGAAAAGTAATAACGCGTTTAGCTTCTTACTTTTACATACCGTTTACCTCGACTAAAAAAGAAACCTATTCAATACGTGTACAAAACGTATTGATTCATAGGGTCTGTATTGTAATGACACAAGTGACTTTTCTTTAAAGGTGAAAAGACAGAAGTTCCCCAAAGAAGACTGGGCTAAAGAACAACTGAAATTGTGAACCTAAGTCCAGTTACCAACAGCTGTCAGAATTTTTTTAATTGTGACAATCGGGTTGGTATTCTGTGCGATTGTATTCAGCCTGTTTTAGTTTTCACTACATCTATTTTAAAAAATTGTCCCTTTCAAAGCAGAAGTGAAATATCAACTGTTTGAAACCCGAAACTCTAGACACACAACTGAATTGCCTTACCTTGGAGCCTCTAAAAACAGCTGATGCAAATGAAAACCCACTTGATTTTTAAGCAGTAGGTAGATACGTAGGCTTAAGAAAACAGTTGCAAGTGCCTTCCATAGATACTAAGCATCCGAGCTGTTTTCTGTTGTGATGATAAGAAGAGTTTCCCATCAAACACTGGGGAAAAAAAAGTGTATATTTTTTTTTTCCGGGTTTATGAGGTACACATCTGAAAACTATCCCACACGTTTTTTTAATCTCCGATAACAAGCAGAAGGACACCTGGCCTATTACCTTGTAAAGATTTTTTTTTTTTTTTTTTATAAAGACGTTTTAGGGCTAGACATTAAAAGTTATTAGACTGAACACACGTGAGTTACAGACACAGAACTGGAGGAAAGGCCTCTGGTATTTTTTCTTACCCTGGGGAAAAACCTAATTAAAATTGCCCTTTTTACTTGCAAAGTAGAACTATAGGTTCCCTTCTCTTTGTGGGTAAAGTAACTGTCTGCTGTTTGGATTGAGTTAATTCTTTGTAAAATATAAAATTGATTTGTCTTTCTTTCTTTACACTTCCTCATTCACAGTCTATATAAAATCTACATGATGTAACGAAACCAAGATATCCCGACTCTTAGTTTTAAAAGGCCCTGCTTCACATGTGCTTTTAGGACTATTCAGTTCAAATTATCTTGAGGAAGGTCCAAACTGATCACTCGAATTTTATTTTTTAAAAGTACTTTCTTTAACTTTGTTTCTTTCTGACTATAGTCTCCCTCCCTTGTGCAGAGGAACAGAAAGATGTTTGTTCTTCTGTCAGCTTTATTGGTGGTGTTTTTTCACGTCTCAAAAGCTTTGCAACTGGAGAGTGGGAGAGGTGATCCACACTCCCCTGTGAAGTCATTGATTGGAGCTACAGTTCAATCCCTCAACGGGGCTGGCTCGGTTCTTCTGAACACACACTGCTGCATTTCCTTCAAGCTGATGAAGGCAACGCCTCCGTAAATTCGGAGCATAGTGTTGCCTGCAGACTATCAGGCCGCCTTCCCCCTCCCACAAGCCCTTAAGGGAGCTGACCTGGAGGTCAGGCCGCTGTACACTGCACTCAGTGAAGGAAGGATTTCAATGAAAGCTTAGAGAGAGCGCCGTACAGAGACGCTGGGGTCCTTGCACTGATGTTTTTATAAAGTATGGTGAGAACGCGTTCACAAACACAGCACTTAGCTCCTAAAGACAAATCCATTGAATGGGTCTTCTAACTTGAGGCCTCAAAAAGGGGGTTATTTCACTCCCTCTTTAATGTACCTGCCATTGCATGAATCACAATAGTACAAATAATACCTTATTCTGAAATCTATGTGGGTAACTAAGGTATGTCTGTTATCACTCCTACTTTTAGACCAGAAGGTTATGGGTTAACTCCCGAACCAGCGGGCAAAGAAAATCTTATGGTTAATGCATTAGACTGGGACTTAAAGCTCTGTGTGCCTCAGTTCTCTAGCTGCAAAATGGTCATAATAATACTTCCCTTACCTCACAGGGGTATTGTGAGGATACATTAAATAATGCACGTGTGATATCCAAAGATACTATAATGACTAGTGCCATGGAAAAGCCTATAAATAACATCACTATCCTGAGCTTTGAATTGTCCTGCTAGAGTGTGTCTTAAATCAGACTTTATCGTTGCAAATTGTAAGACTGTTTTTAATGGACCTGAAGAAATCTGAATAACAAAACAAGAAAACCTTCTGTCCGCCTTCTACAGGGTCTGTCGTTCTTTCAGACCCGACACAGTGCCAGCATGTTGTTACAAAATCCTGCAAACTCCCATTGAAATCAAAGCTATTTTGCATATTACAACTACTGTAATTGTATTTTGTAGTACTGGGCAATTCTGTTCATATTAAATCCATTTTTCTCCAAGACAAAAGATTTTAGTCCATGCTATAGGCTAGCCTCTCTGAGATTGTTTTCAAAGGGAAGCTACAAAAATATTGCTTCGCACCCCTCCCCCACGCAATAAAACAGTATTGATGTTTTTGACATCTCCCAACAACGTTTTAAACCACCTTAGCTAACAACAAAAGATTCGGTTTTATAATTTGTGTTTCAGGCTTGGGTCTGATTATTTGGAATGTCACAGCTCTAAACCGTGAATAACAGCTATTATAATGGAAACATCTATGGCCTATACAGCATCACTCAATAACTTAATTGGAAAAATATGTTTAGATTTTGTCAAAGTTGTGAGGCTCATGGACAACAGAGAGAAAATTCAAAGTTAAGGCTGTTTTTCTATCCTTAACTTACAATATTAAGGAAACAAACCCAGCCAAGGAGTTAAGGATGGTAGGTCATCCTGGTCTTTCAGTTTCCTGGCTTTTCTTCGTACAAGGCACAAACTACAAAAAATGGTAACAAAAACTAATTTAATAATTTTACACCTTCCTGAAATAATGTAGTCACAAGACCGGTGCATGGAGCCCTCCATTCTCGCTAGTTAGGCAGTGTTAGGTATCATGTACCTAATCAGCTCCTCCAATAGGTAAAGTACATAAAAATATGTGCTTCCTGAACAAACCAGACTGTCTCTTTGAGGTCTTCTTTGAGGAAGCATGTTGCAAACCGATGATTGATATTCGCGAAACAAAACCGTACATCGTGAGTGAACAGTACCCACCTCTTGAAGTTTAATACCTCAGCCATTTTGTTTGTTTGCTTGGTTCAAAACACTAGAAATAGTTAAGGAAGGCAGTGGTGAGCAAGGGGCAGCTTTTTCTGCTGGCACGTTGGAGAGCAGAGTTCCGTTATCAGGCTCTGCCTGTCGCTCTGGGGTGCAAGGGAAGCAGCAACATGCCCATCCCGAGGGGGAGGGTTAGCCTCCCAGTGCTCTGACAACCAATCAAGGAGCGATGTTGACAGGTTCTGAAAGGACTACTGTCTGAAATCCTGTCCAGTTTTCCTAGCAGCAAGATGCAGCTGCGAAGCAGGGTCCTGCAGGGGTGGGGGCGGTGGGGGGCAGGGAAAGGAGAATTCTTCAAGGGAATAAAAAATAGAATACACGATTTTAGTTTTCGCAGCCCTTTGTATACTCTAGTTCACAACTCAGTGATTTAAATAGTGGTGGCGTAACCGACTGTACGTGCAAACACTGAAGCTGCTACGGAGAGAATCTGAGCCCGAGACAGAGCAATTCAATCTCTTTGCGGACTAATCGCTTGCTCCAATTCGTGTTTAAATTAAAGCCGTTTGCGTCTCAAGTCTGAGTCTGCAGCTAATTTTTGCAGTTGATTTATAAACCTTCCATGATGGGGTTTTATACTGGAAACACTGACAGATCCTTCAGTATGTACCAGGCATTTCTGTAATGCACAATACACAGCGCCTGGAATCCCAGCCATTAGCGGCCTGCATGTGACACAGACAAACGACCAAATATCCACCAAGCTTCAGAGTTTAAATATCATACAATGGAAGGGGGAAACGCCATTATTTTAAAGCGTGTTTTTGTAGACACTAGCTTGTACCTTAATAATTTGATACAGTCGGTGAATCACCTCCATCTACCTTTTGTTTTTAAGGGGGGGGGGGGAGAAAAGCGGGGAGATAATCCTGTTTCTGAACAGCCAGTGCAATTCTGCTATTGGTTTCATAAACAGTGTGTTTATTCTATCTGTGTTAGAGGCAACTGTAAATTCATAGTTTAGAATTAAACACGAATACGACTGAATGCAGGAGGCCTCCACAGTCAGTCGAATGCACCATTGAATCGTCCTTGTGGGCTGACTGGTATTAAGTGGCTGGATTTTCAGTTCAGCTGAAAGCACAGCAGCAGCGGTTTTCCTAACTTGGATGCACACGTATGAGATGGAAATGTGCAGCACGGTGGGGGAAAGCGGTGGCTTTTAGCACTTAAGGCAAGAGGGGGGTGGGTATAACGATAAGCCACTTTTTTTCTCCCTGCAAGTGTGAAAGATAAGATAACAGTAAGCTGGGGCAAAACGTCCGCTTACAACCTCCCCCCAGCGATTTTGATCTGTCACCTCTTATCTCAAAAAATGTTTATTTCGAAAGTGGCTTCAGAAAGCCAAAGAAAGGTAGAAGTATTTTCAGTTTAAAAATGTTATTTAAAACCAAGTTCCCTCAACCGGTAACTAAAACAAAGCAGTAGCTCAAGTTTTCTTCTAAATATGTCTGTTGGAAGCCAGAATTATTCAGGTAATTAATTAAATTAAATTAAACTAGGAATGATTTGAGATTTACTGTGCATCCCATCTCTTGTTCTCAGTCACTGCACTGAGATACTAGACAGGCTTTGATTTTAGTAATTAGGGAACTTGTCTTTGTTTTATTAACCACTCACTGCCTTGAAACTAAGCAGGTAGCTAGCTTTATTTGGGAGGGTCACATAACAGTGTCAACATATGGTGATTGTTAATACAAAATAAGAGCCTCTACTGACTTTTTACAGGCCTTTTTAGAGTTAAAAAACAGGGGAAATGCCATAGGACTGGCTGGAGATTAAACCAGTGCAGGAGTGGATTAAAAAAAAAAAAGTCGTTCACAAAAGAGAGAGCTTTCTCATATTTATACCTCTAGTAAAGTTCTACAATTTCACCCCACCTTATATGCTATCTGCTTCTCATTTGAGCTAACACAATGCCCTTCCTCCCCCCCCATCCCCCGTTGCAGGCACATCCCCAAACACCAAGGCCTGGAATAGAACTAGATGTAGCAGGACAGGTCCAGACACACAAGTCTCCAATGTAACTTTTGGAGACATTCAGCACCTCTGAACTCGGTAGAGAGTTAGGAAAGCAGCAGGACATACAGACCCCTGCCCAACCCCAGACACACAGGGACAGGCGACAAGGCTGGACTATGCAGTCACACTCCTCAAAGCACTATCCCCATTCCCTCCTTCCACCCCCACAGATTCGGGACATGTTTACTCCTTCACTCATCCCCTGTCCCCTTCCGGACTTGGACCAGACTTTAAATCCAGGAGGGAGCCACAGGGGCATCCAGAGCCAGGCACCTCCATACCGAAGACATTCCTCTCCCACCGCCCCAAGATGCCAAGGCCACAGGGCCTGGGCCTGCTGAGTTTCAGCCTTCAGCAGCTCTTCACCTCTCTCCCTCTCCTCGTGCCCCCAAGGGTGCAGCTCCCAAACCAAGCCTCAGTCTAGACAGCGCAGCCCTCCGCAATAATCCCCCCCCCCCCGCAAAGTCCCTTCCTGGCTGGGAGCGCACGCACACACGGAAGCACACCAGGCCGGGCCGGCTCAGCAGCCCAGCGCATGCAGTTGCTGAGAAGGGCTGAGAGCTGATCTCCACGCTGGGAGAGGGGAGTTCCCCGAGGCCAGGCGCGGCCCCAGTCTCCTCCTCCTGCCCTTCTGAGAAACCTGCCGCAGTTCTTTTCTCGTAGCGAGTGGGTCAGCAGCTGATGACAAAAAACCACCCCGCTAAGCCCTAGCCCTGCGCGATTAGTCATCTCCAGAGTTCCCCTAAGTCACGGCAACTTGGCAAGCCCCCAAGCCCAGCCGTTAGCAGGGTCTGCGTCTCCTGTCTCCCCAGGCACCCTCGGCTATTGAGTCTGGGGCGACAGCGACAAAGGAGGAGGGAGGGGGCAGAGAGGCTGCACAGGGATCAGGAGGGGGTGTTGGGCTGGGCTCCTTCCCAGGCATTTCTCGCTCTCAAATTATTGCGAAGCGTTTTATCTTCACAGTCACATAAGCAGCTAAGGAAACACGGCGGCTGCAACCCACACGACTCTGGTTCCCTGCATTTATCCTTCAATAAAAGCCGATTCCTTTATTAGAAACAGGAGACTTGTCTCCTACCGCCCCTATCAAATCCCAACCGGCAAGGCGAAGCCAACACCTCCCCCCCGCCGCACACACACAGCCCCTCGCCAGAGGCAGCGCACGCTCCCCCATCCACTCCCCAGCCAGGGACAGTCAATGCCGCCCCCCCCCCCCAACACACATCAAATCCCTCATCCAGGCCAGCCAATACCCCCCATCACATCCCCCCTCGCCAAGGGCAGCCAACGCTGCCCTATCAAATCCCCCCACCCTCGCCACGGCTGGTCATCACTGCCCCCATCAAATTCCTCCCGCCCCCGCCGGGGCCAGCCACCACTGCTCCCATCAATCCCCCCGTCAGGGCCAGCCACCACTGTCCCCATCAAATCTTCCCCGGCCAGGGCCAGCCACCACTGCCCCCATCAAATCCCCCTCCCGCCAGGATCAGCCACCACTGCCCTCATCAACCCCCCACCCTCCCCCACGGCCGATCAGCACTGCCCCCATCAAATTCCTCTTCCCCCCCGCCGGGGCCAGCCACCACTGCCCCATCAAATCCCCCTCTTCACTAGACGCGACCCACAGGACTTTCGTTCCCTGCATTTATCCTTCAATAAAAGTCGGTTTCTTTATTAGAAACCAGGAGCTGTCTCTCCCACCGCCTATCAAATACCCCTCGGCAGGCGCAATCCACACCCCCACGCAACCCTTCCCCCCCTTGCCAGGCGCAGCCCTCCCCTTCAAAAAAATTCCCCAGCATGAGCGGCAGCCACCCCCATCCCCCTTCGCTAAGCGCAGCCAACACCTCCCTCCCCCCCCCTCTCAAATCCCCCATCACTAAGCGCAGCCAACCCAACCCCCCTCCTTCCCCAGGCTCAGCCAACCACCCATCAAATCCCCCTCACCAGGCACAGCCCCCCCACCCCGCTTTTAAATTCCCCACCCACCCCCAGGCAGCAGCGGCTCTGTGTGTGACTGTGAGGCGGCCGCGCGCCTTGCTTGTGTGACTCGGGAGCCAGAGCTGCTGCCGCTGCCACTGCCAGGCAGCGCGAGGCTTCCCCGGGCGAGCCAGAGCTCAGGGTGCCCGCGAGCTCCTGGTCGCTGCCCCTCCTCCTGCGCCCCGCAGAGAGCTCGCTGCCAAGGCGGGGCCGGGCCGGGCCGGGCCGGCGCGCGCTGCTCCCTATCGCCTTGGATTCGGCGCCTGGCTCCAGTGGAGGCAGGTGATTCTGCCAAGCACAATGAGGGGTTTGAGCGCTGGATAATAAAGCGCTGTTCGGTGGGCGGCGGTGCCCGGCCGCGCTGCCGGCTCAGGGGCGGTAGCTCTCCCCTAGAGACACCCTCCCCGGGCTGGGCCCCAGGGCTGGCCGCGCACCCCACCCTCAGCCTGCGGGGGAGGAGGTTGCAAAGGGCTGGGCCAGGGAGCAGCCGGCGCTGCTCGGCCTGGGCTCCCCTCCCCTGGGAGGGAGCGAACGCAAGAGCTCTAGGGTTGCAGCCAGCGCCGGCCCCTCCTTTCCCTGCTGCCCGGCGGGCGGGGATCGCCCAGCTGCTTCCCCGCGATAAGGTGCAGGGTGTGAAAAGCGAGAGGAATCAGGGGCCTCGGCTCAGTCGCCACCCCCGCTGCGGGAGGCGGTGACCGCGCGGCCCAACCCGGGGCGAGGCAGGGCGAGGGCTCGCCCCCGGGACCAGCTGTGCCTTACCCCAGAGAGGCAGGGGGCCGGCTGTGCAAGGCGGGGGGGGAGCGCGAAGGTCCAGCTCTCGGCGCGGCCGCCCACGCCGCAGCCGGGTTACACGCAAGGGAGGTCGGCAGAGCCCGGTTGCCCCCCGCCCCGGGGCCCCGTTGGCCGCGCTCCCTAAGCTCAAGGCGTTGTTTTGCGATCCGCGGCTTTGCAATGCGGGGCTGCTGGGTGCCGGGATCCGGCGGAGGGGGGAGCGGGCTGCGTGGGCGCGGGGCAGGGAGGGCGGCTCCGCCTGGCTGCCTGCTACTCGCACGTTTTCCGCTGCTAAAAAGAAGCCGAGAGAGAGAGACGCCGTGGCCGAGCCGAGCGCTGTCTGTGTGGCTGTGCCAGGAAAAGATGGCGCTCTCTCCCCTCCCCCACCCCCCCGCCAGGCCTCCCTCGCTCGGCTTGCACTGCACTTCCTCCCCGCCAGCTGAGCCGGGCAGGTTGCGCCGAGCCCTCGCGTGCAGCCGGACCCGGTTGGGCTCCCGGCACGTCTCCGCCCTTTGCACCCGGCTATCTGCGGGTCCCGTGTTCCCTGCAACGTTCGCCTTTGTCTGGCGCGCTTGCGAGCTGCTCTGTGGCCGGGGAGGCTGTTTGGGGGGAGGGGGGAAACTTCCCCAGCAGCTTCTCTCCCCCCCCCCCCCCCGTTTCCTTCCTCTAGACACCCGCAACAGGGCAGGAAGGCGAGCGCGGGGGCCAGAACCTTTGGCGGGGGACTGGCTGGGTCTGAGACGCAGCGGGACCTCGGTGGGCTCCAGCGGGCTTTGTATCTGACTGGGGGGGGGGGAGGGCTCCCCGTCTCCACGATCTCCAACACCTTTACGGGCTGGAGGAGGAACCAGTTCCTCCTGTGCGTGTGGGAGTGTGGGCAGGACTGAGGTGCGCGGCTGTCGCAGGGGGCATTGACTTCTCCGAGGCGTTTCCCTGCCTGGAGTTGTTTTCTGGTACACTGCTCCCAAAAGGCCGCCCCGGCGCTTTGCCTGTGCCCCCGGCCTGTTAAACCTGCTCTTCCGTGGGGATTCGCTGCATGACGGTGTCCCCCTCCCGTGCAGACAGAGTCTCGCTTATCTAACAGTTCGGGCACATCTCTCCCCGGCTACCACACACACAGGCAGAGTTGCGCCAAGTGCTAACTTTTTTTTTTTTAATAAAAAAATCTGCAAATTAAATTCGGCGTTGCTCTCTCCTGGTTTCGTGTCTTGTTATGTGAATTGCACATGGCATTGGGGCGCTGCTCGCCGGGGTCGCAGGAAGGCCTCGAGGATTAATCGGAGGTTTGTTCCAGCCCTTCCTAATGGGACTTTTCTAAAAGAGCCCGGAGTTGCGACTGATTTTTCAAGGCGTTTTTAAGGATAATATCTGCTCTGCGGACGTGGTGTTTTGAGTGAGCCGCTTGCTCACCTTAGAGCAGTAGGGACGATGTAGGGAGAGGTCAGGTTTGCAGGAGCTCTCTGCCTGCAAATCTATTTGTGTAAGGATTTGCATTAAAGGAGCACATATATACATTTTTCCCCCTTAGATGTAAAATGCAAAATTAGCGCTGGCGTCTCTAGGCACAGGCTCTGTACGACAGTGTGATCTCACTGAATGTGTGTTTCGCCTTCTGTATACGAAGAGAAGACGCCTTTATCAATGACTTTTGGGGCCATTATCGTAGCTAAATCTGTGTTTAATCGTCGTTTACATCTGGCTAGCATGTGATCTCTTTCACACTCCTTGTTCTGACCAAAGGGTTTTTTTATTTTCTGTGCGGGTCAGTTGTGACTTGTAAAATTAGCCTGTCTGATCGGCTGCAGCGAAGGGGTTTGCACGCGGCCTTTTCAAACGTTTCCTTTAGCCGACGCGTCCTTCATCTATTTCGCGATCTAGAAATGGTGTGTGGGGTGACTGAACCTAATAAGTTGTCTACTTGTTCATTTCAGGGACATTGATTTCTGGTTCCAAGGCGCTCTGTTTTAGCACGGGCTAAAGCTGCAGGGCATTTTACAGATGGTCTTTAGCCTAGATAAATATAAGCGAGAAGGTGGACGTTATTAGCCAGATAAATAAATCATTAACTTACGCACCATGTTATTTTAGCATCATTTCCAAAGAGAAATGTTGCCAAAGTGGCAGACGGAAAAGCCGCATTCAGGTATACTTTGTCCTGGTTGCTGGGTTGTTACTTCCTCCATTTTAAATTTTGCCAAGAGGACTGACGGGCAAACTGTTGTTAAACGGAGAGAAATTCGACATTGTCTTATACCGCGCGGTTTAGACAAATATCGAGACGTTTCACTAACCTCGCCTCTCATTCCAGATTGAACATTAACAAAACTCGGCCCCCTGTGGCATACCCCGAGGCCTTGCCTTTCAGACCTTTGTCTGCTTTTCTAAGGCAAGGCAGACACCAAGCACTTTGCTCCTTAAATGCAGTTGGACTAATAAGATTACAGCAGGGCTAGTTTGAGATAATTTTTTAGATTAAAAATCGTGTGGACTGACCCTCGGAGCCATATTACTGAACCGACACACTACAGGGGCAAGTGCCTTGTCTGGTTAAATGTTAAAAATGACGTTTGCATTTGCTTCTCTGCGTATCCTAGAAAGGTTTGATCAAACTCTCCGAGCCTAAGGAAGCGCTGGCAGTAAACAGGCAGAAGTTTACACTGCTAAACAAGCAGAGGGTAGGCAGCTTTTGTCCGTAAAGTGGCAGGGGAAAGAGTCCCCCACACCTTCATTGAACTACGCTGCACCCTACTCAAAAGACACCAGAGAGCTGCAGTAAAACCATGTCTGAGATGACTACCAAGCCGATCTCACTTTCATATTCGTCGCCACGGGGGTTCCTAAACTGACTTGTAATCAGGCAAATGGGAGGTGCTCCCACACTCTCACGATCTCCATTATAAACAACGAACGCATTTCTGCGGGCTCCCAAAGTAAATATTGTATAGAAAACAGACTGTGTTGGGAAGCAGCAAGCAGAAATCTTCCGCTTCTTAGCACTTAGCAACCGTTGTACGCTCTCCCTCGAGCCAGGCTCGGTGTGATTTACCTTCTGGTTGTGATGCAGATATTCACTTGTCAGTTCAAGGGCAGGACAGAAACTGTGCAAGCAGAGTTTTGTGGACAGAAATCTCTCGTTTACAAGGTTCTGCTCCACCACCAAAAGCCACGCTGGAGCACATTTGTTCTGCACGCAGCTGCCTTTAGTTTCCCCCTTCTACGTCTTCCTACCTTCCACTCACTTCTCTGAGGGATACTTTTACCGATTGATTGGGGGCTGGGGTGATTATAAATGACTGGGCAAACGCTAAGCGCTGAAGCTACAGCGAGCAAACAGAAGTGGGCTCTGCTATCCGAAGGCCCAACCCCATTCTTAGCAATGGCAGTTTTGCCTGTGTCATGAAAGCAGGACTGGGCTCTAAGCGCAGCCTGGGTGGATTTCCCAAGCAAGGATAAACACGCTTACGTCACGTGATCTGGCTAGACCGTGCCAGGTTTATATTTGTGTTACAAGGCTGCTTCTCAAAGAAACCCAAAAACATTTTATGTACAAGTGTGTAATGACTTATTTGGTATCACAGTCACTTCACTGCTTATACTAAAACCAATCTGTATACGAACATGCCCTTTAAATAATACAAAGGTTATAGTAAAAGCCAAGGAACTAACATTTAGGATTTAAATTCCTTATCTCAAGCACAGTTGCCTGGAAAAGGAAAAAAAAAAAAAAGAAAAGCTGCTCCCAAAATAATGAGAAATTAAAATGATTGGAATTTTTGCCTTAATAAGGGACTGTAGGAGGGACGAATTATTTAAGGGCTGACTCCAGCATGTGACAAATATATTGTATGTTCCTTCCCAGTACTCATTGGCTTGAAGGGGACTAATCACAGACTAAGGCACTAATTTATTGAGTAGGGCAGTATCACAAGTCTTCATTAAGGCTGGTCTTTAGCTACCAGAGTTTAAGGGCTCCCTCCTTCCAGCTTTTACATAAATATCTTCCTGGGAAAGCATGCAAGGTTGAAATGTCTCTGCAACAAGTACGTAGACGGAGGCCAAAACCACACTTTAAAATAATGACTAAGGAGCTATTACTGGCTGTTCATCTTTATTTCATGGGTTGTTTTGTTCTCCTTTTCACATCTGGAACATGGCTGAATGGATTCTAACCACCACACGTGGAGCTCAGAGGCACATATAAACACACCTGGTAGGAAACATCCTAGTTAAACCCGTTGAGGAAAAAGCTTCAACTGAAACTATTTTTTCAACTCTCTTCCAGCTCGCTATATTAGGGGAGTTTGTTATGGACCCAAGGACACGACATTACCTGTAGCAGGGAAATCGGGATTACACAAAATATCTCTTGTGGGGTGATGAAACAAAGGTATTCACTGACCTAATTCATGAGGCTGTACTCAAAAGACCAGTTATTGGACAGGTCCCTTTAGGAGATTATTACAGAAGAGATTAAGAACATGGCGTATGGCCCTGATGTAGCAGGGATCCTTGGGTGAATCGTTTCTCTGTGCTACGGGCGAACTTGCCATTTCATCCATTTATACAAGTCTTCATATGATTGTTGTGCCAGCAAATTGGTTAGTGAGGAGTCTCTGAGGGCTGGTTAGGAGGAGACGAGGTAAGCAATGTGTTTGCTATGTGAGGCATACGTCACATAGTAAGCGCAGAGTAATCCACAGACGCACCACATGGGATCGTGACAGCCAAGGGGTGGGGAGGATGTGCTCCAGAGTCCTTTCAGCACCGCTAGTTTTTGCTCGCTTGGCAGAGCTGGGTCTTGCAGCTGCGTGGCTGGTATTATAGCTAGTTGTAACTGTGTGGCAGGAGGCCCTCACTGGCATTTTCCTCCCTTCTTAGCTGAAAAGGGAGGACTCCGCTGGTACCACAGAGAGGATACACTCAGACGTCTAGCAATCTGGCCCACATTTTCTAGAAGCACGGACCCTTAACGAATCGACTCTTGTTGGGCCCTGAAACGACAGGTTCTCGCCTACTTCTTGCACCATTTAGTTCTCCGAAAAATGTTTGACTAATTCTATTGTGCCCCACAGAGCGACTCTTGGGGGAAATTATCTGCCTTGTTTTGACTGTATTTGTTGCAGCTTAAACACTGGATGGTCCTGACTACCCCGCCCTCTGTTCATCAGCAGCTAATTCAAACTATGCGCATTTAACCCGGAGCCTTTTTCCTGAGCACCGTGATTATGGTTTGGCATTCCAAGGCATTAGCAACAAATGGAGCTGGTTCTTCAAGCAGGCAATGGCCCTCAATGATCTAGCCTTCCTGCATTTTCTCGGGCCCCGACGCCATTCACTGCATAACGATTACAGTTCTTCCAGTCAGGCCTGGAGTGCTTCGGAGTTGGTACAACTAGCTCAACTAGTCTATTTTTGATTCTTTTTGTTACAGGAGGTCAAAGTTATTTTTATAGCCACATCTCCAGATCTCCCTCTCTGGCCTCCAAGGAGGTCTTAGAGCAAGTAAGTAAATATACACCAGTAACTCCAGATATTAAATCGATTTGAAGGTCTATGTAATGCCCAGGTTCTTAAGCAGCAGGCTTCTCTTATTCTTTTCCAAAATCCTGCAATTATGCAAATGTTCGGGATGTTTTCCCCTTTGATCTGAACTTCCTCAAAATTATTTCTTCTCATTCTGGAGCATGAAAATGCCTTTTGGACATGTAAAATGAACTACAGAGCTCCTTTCATCCTCTTTTGTTAGGAGCACAACACTAGTCTCTCAAACCATGCGATCCTAAATTCTTTGAAATTGAATGAAAAGAAGCTTCCACAAGACTTTTCTGCCATAGCTATGGCAGGGTCCACTCGGTGCAGCCGCTGGATGTTTTGTTTGTGGAAGGACTTCTAGGATCGTGTCTACAGTTTCGAAAGATGTCCTGACCTAGGTCATTGACTTTGATGTACATTTTACTTCCTGCTTACTCCTCGGGTTCCCAAAGGGTGTGGACTCTGGCACTGTTATTCTGAGAGCAGCTCGCAGCATATATTTATGGTGGTATGTTATGACAAGTTGATCTGTGTTCTCAAATGATGTACAACTAATAGGTTTACACCCCTGTCCAGCTAGGAATTCACATTTTCTTGTGCTGTTTTCCATCACCATTGCCTCCCTATCTTTCCTATGTGCAGTGAGAGTAAGCTGATATCCTCTTATCTACTAAGAGAAACTCATGAACAAGTCACTAGAGAACATGAAGCTGGCCAGAAGTTGGTGGTCAATCATATTAATTTTATCCAAAGTGGACAATCTGCTGTCTGTCTGGTGGATTTGCAAGGCTTCCCTGTCTTTTTCCCCTAGTTCACTGTTTGCACATGAAACATGTGTGTGTTTAAGAGTCAAATAACAGAGCTAGACACTTTTAACTCAGTATTTTGTTGCATCAATTCCCATCTCTTGTTCCATTTCTGATGAGGAAGATTAACAAGGCACTGAATGTATCTTATATTTGTATCTCCATAGAACAATAGGTCTGATTTACAAGACTCCTGAGAGTGGTAGCAGGGTTTCTTCAAATAAGGGACTAGAACTGTGCTGTGCCTTGAAAACTTACCTCTTCTTCCCCCCTCCCGCCTTGAGAAAAATATTCTGGTTTAGTAAAGACAATTGGCTGGAGGTATTTTTATGAAACCTCATAAAGGTTAATAGCTTAAATAATCTCAAGAATATCTAGGTGTCTCTCTAAAACCCCTTACCCTTTCTCCTGCCATTCATTCAGACAAGCTGCAGGCTCTTTAGGCTAAATACTAGTCCTATTAGAGAATGGATTTCTATCTTTAAAGGTGACCTGCATAGGAAAACAAATTGCCTTTTGCCTTTTTCTGCTTTGTTCGTGATGTACGGAGCTGAAAGGAGATTTTATGGAGCAAAGGCAGCATTCAGTGGTGCTGACTGCTTATTTATTTGTTTTCATTAGAATATCACGTCTTACCTAACTTGTGATATTATGGCAGTTAGAGAAGTTGTGAAATTATAGCATCACAAGACAAAGCTGGGCAACTAGGAAAGGTTTTTTGTCAGACTGTTGTAGAATCCTTTGTCTTGCCTGTTAACAAATATTTAACTCCACTGCCCAATGAATGTTTGAAAGAGGAGTCTCTTTTTAAAAGATGCAACACCCAGGCCTAGTTACAATTAAAATATGAGTGTACACAATACATGTATTTGAGACTTTTGGAAATATCAGGGATTAAAAGACTTGAAATATCTGATTCACAGATTTTAAGGCCAGGAAGGACCATTATGATCTTCTAATATGACCTCCAGAATAACACAGATTAGTGAATTTCACCACTGATCAGGCCCATAACTTTTGTCTGAGCTTTTAGGAAGGCATCCAATCTTGATTTAAAGACTTGAATAGACAGAGAATAGAATCCACCATATCCTTAGGTAGGTTATTCCAACTAAGTACCCTCATTGTTTAAAATATGCCTCTTATTTCTAGTCTGAATTCATATTGTCAGCTTTTAACTAGTTGATCTAATTATACCTTTCTTTGCTAGAATAAAGAGCTCTCTAGTATCAGAAATCTCCACCTGTAGATACTTATAAAGACCATGTCAAATCCGCTCATATCCTTCTCTTGGGTAAACTAAATAGATTGTGCTTTAGTTTCTGTCCATAAAAAAGGTTTTCCAGACCCCAGATCATTTTTGTACCCCTCTGCTGAACCCATAGTGCTGCCAACTCTCAAGATTTTGTCATTTTTCCCTTAAAGGCCCAGCTCCTGGAATCAAATAAATATGTGATGATTTCAGCCTTCCTTCTTAAAGAAAAAGTCGGTGTCTAGCCCTAGTGGCTGTGGAGAAAACTTCAAAATGTGACCCTAGGGCACCCTAAGGGCTCAAAAAACAGAAGGCAAATAAAAGGAACAAATCTATTATTTTTACACAATCTCATGATTTTAAAGCCAATCTCATGATTTTTGGTGAGCCTGACTCATGATTTTTGAACATGTGGGGTTGGCAATACTGCATACTAATTTGTCAACATCAATTTTAACACACAGATGCCAGAACTGGATACAGTATTCCAGTAATGGTCCCATTAATGCTATAAACAGTAACAAAGGCACCTCCCTATTTCTACTCTATATTCCCCTGCTCACACACCCAGAAATAGTGTTATGCCCCTGAGCCAAAGTATCACACTAGGAGCTAATGGTTATTTGTTTTCCAGCATGGCCTCTAAGTCCTTTGCAGAGGCACTGCTTTCCAAAATACAGTTTCCCCATGCTGTAACTGTAACCTACATTCTTTTTCTCTTAAGCTATGATGTTGCATTTGGCTGTATTAAAACACGTCATTTCAAGTGAGTCCTGTTTACCAAGTCATCCAGTTCACTGTGTAGAACAGACCCTGCCTTGTAATAATTTATCACTCCACCAATTTTTGTATCATCTGCAAACTTTGCCAGCAATTATTTTATATTTCCTTTCTGATATTCCTAAATTTCCTTTAAAAAAAAAATATCAGAAAACAAAACAAACTTTGTTTTGGGAAATAAAGAAAAGATGTCCTTCAGGTATTCTTTCCCCATGATAAAGAAGCAAATGAGTCCAAACCCATTTGTTTAAAATCCTTCACAGATCACCTTTAATAGTTGTTCTCTGCAATACGGACTCTATTAAAAAAATGGATTGTGTTTAGAAGCTACACAGCTTCATGCAGGATATTGTTTTCAGCATATTGGGCATCAGTTGATCAAACTAAGGAGCATTCGTTTCTCGAGGTAGGGATTGTTTTACCCAGGTTGACCATCACTAACTTTCACAGTGGCTGCAGAAGTCTTAAATACAGAATGAAGTGCTTTTTCCTCAAAAGAAGTTACTGCAGGGCTTTCACATTAGTGCTAACCTATGAGGTCTGTTAATATATTAAAGCACAAAGAAGCCACTGCAGAACTCCTGCATTTTCTGCCTTTCCTTGTCAGTAACACCTAAATCCAGCTGTAACTGTAAATTATAAACATGAGAAAAGAGGTGACTGTTGACATTGCTCAACAAATCCTCACTATGTCCTTCCCTTTTATATTCCAGGTCATCTTCTGGAGCTAAGGGTGACTCTGTCTAGGGGCTCAGCTTGCCTGCCCAAGTATGTGAGAATATTAATCAAAGGTTCCTGGAGGACAGATGTCTTAACTTTACAGTTGTCTTAACTGCACAGCACCTATGCCTTCCCTACTCTCCTCTTTATTCTCAGGCTACACCTGCAGCTTAACTCAAAGACAGCTGAACATACCCCACATCACCTCAATGGATGCCACAAGATTGGATTCACCTACATAAAATTAATGATGGTTGACTCCAGATGCCTCTTTTACTTGTATAACAGTATTTCCTAGACACTCTAACGAAGATAAAGGCCACATTGTGCTAGGCACTGTACAAATATACATTGAGAGAGTCTCTGCCCCCAACACCTCTCATCTCAACATCCTCAATGACAAAACAATTAAAAAGCCAGAAATTTAAAAGGTACAGTGCCAAAAGTGAAATCCTTGTAAGACATCATAATAGAGGCTCAATCTAAATGTATACCCCAACTTAAAAAACATGGTAAGAGGACCAAAAAAGTGCCACAGTGGCTAAACAACAAAGTAAAAGAAGTAGCTAGAGGCAAAAAGGCATCCTTTAAAAAGTGGAAGTTAAATCCTATTGAGGAAAATAGAAAGGAGCATAAACTCTGGCAAGTGAAGTGTAAAAATATAATTAGAAAGGCCAAAAAAGAATTTGAAGAACAGCTAGCCAAAGACTCAAAAAGTAACAGCAAAACAAATTTTAAGTACATCAGAAGCAGGAAGCCTGATAAACAACCAGTGGGAACACTGGATGATTGAGATGCTAAAGGAGCAGTCAAGGAAGATAAGGCTATGGAGGAGAAACTAAATGAATTCTTTGCATCAGTCTTCATGGCTGAGGATGTGAGAGAGATTCCCAAACCTGAGCCATTCTTTTTAGGTGACATTTCTGTGGAATTGTCCTAGATTGAGATGTCATTAGAGGAGGTTTTGGAACAAATTAAACAGTAATAAGTAACCAGGACCAGAGGTATCCACCCAAGAGTTCTGAAGGAACTCAAATGTGAAATTGCAGAACTACTAACTGTGGTATGTAACCTATCTTTTAAATCAGCTTCTGTACCAGATGACTGGAGGATAGCTAATGTGATACCAAGTTTTAAAAAAGGCTTCAGAGGCGATCCCGTCAATTACAGGCCAGTAAGCCTAACTTCAGTACCAGGCAAATTGGTTGAAACTGTAGTAAAGAACAGAATTAGCAGACTCATGATTTGTTGGGGGACAGTCAATATGGTTTTTCTAAAGGGAAATCATGCCTCATCAATCTACTAGAATTCTTTGAGGGGGGTCAACAAGCATGTGGACAAAGATGATCCAGTGGATATAGTGTACTTAGATATTCAGAAAGCCTTTGACAAGGTCCCTCACCAAAGGCTCTTAAACAAAGTAAGCTGTCATGGGATAAAAGGAAAGGTCCTCTCCTGGATCAGTAAATGGTTAAAAGATAGGAAACAAAGGGTAGGAATAAATGGTAAGTTTTCAGAATGGAGATAGGTAATTAGTGGTGTCCCCCGGAGTCTGTACTGGGACCAGTACTGTTCAACATGTTCCTAAATTATCTGGAAAAAGGGGTAAACAGTGAGGTGGCAAAATTTGCAGATGATACAAAACTACTCAAGATAGTTGTCTAAAGCAGACTGTGAAGCGTTACAAAAAGAGCTCACAAAACTGGGTGACTGGGCAACAAAGTGGCAGGTGAAATTCAATGCTGATAAATACAAAATAATGCACATTGGAAAACATAATCTGAACTATACATGTAAAATGATAGGGTCTAAATTAGCTGTTACCAGATCTTGGAGTCATTGTGTATAGTTCTCTCAAAACATCCACTCAATGTGCAGCGGCAGTCAAAAAAGCTAACAGAATGTTGGGAATCATTAGGAAAGGGATAGATAATAAGACAGAAAATATCATATTGCCACTTTATAAATCCATGGTATGTCCATATCTTGGATTCTATGTGTAGATCTGGTCGCCCCATCTCAAAAAAGCTATATTGGAATTGGAAAAGGTACAGAAAAGGGCAACTAAAATGATTAGTGGTATAGAAAAGCTTCCATATGAAGAGAGATTAATAATGGGACTTTTCATCTTAGAAAAGAGTCGACTAAGGGGGGGATATGTTATGGGGTCTATAAAAACATGACTGGTGTAGAGAAAGTAAATAAGTCTGATTTCCTCCTTCTCATAACACAAAATCTAGGGGTCAGCAAATGAAATTAATAGGCAGCAGGTTTAAAGCGAACAAAAGGAAGTATTTGTTCACACAACGCACAGTCAACCTGTGGAACTCCTTGCCAGAGGATGTGAAGGCCAAGGCTATAATGGGGTTCAAAAAAGAATGATATAAGTTCATGGAGGATAGGTCCATCAGTGGTTATTAGCCAGGGTAGGTAGGGATTGCTGTTTGGCAGAGGCTAGGAATGGCTGATGGGATGGATCACTTGATGATTACCGGTTCTATTCATTCCTTCTGAAGCACCTGGCATTGGCCACTGTCAGAAGACAGGATACTGGGCTAGATGGACCATTGGTCTGCCCCAGAATGGCCATTCTTATATCAACATGTTGGACAGATAGATGCTTATAAATTACCTGTCCTGAGTCTCATAAACAGGCTTCCCCTCTTCCCTCCTCCAAATGTTGCTTCTGTAGCATACATTAATATTTGTATGTCCGGATCAGCTGGTATGGTATGGCTGCATCACCTGCATAGCTGGCAAAGCTGGTTTAGCTGGCCCAGGAAAGATCACCCCGCATATGGGTGATCATCCAGTGGCACAGAATTAGGGCCTCCTCCGCTGCTGTCCTTCCCTTCTGCTTGTGTACCAATATAAATGGGATGTGGCTACGGGAAAGGGTACATGGCATTGATACACCTGCATTATGCAAAACCCCACCTGCATTTTTGCTCCCAGGTCACTTTAAATCCTAGTGTAAATTAGAGGAGCCTTGGGCTGCTGTAACACAGCACAGGGAGACCAATCTGCACGGAGCCGCACCAGGATAAGGGCAGTGCAAATGTGAGGTTTAGGCCACACCTGTCGTTGGCTCTGTGCAACATAACTGGCCCCGAGGTTCTGGCCCCTTCTATTTGCCCATATAGGGAAAATTATTTTTTCAGTGACACATCGTGTAGCTTTCCACTTCTAACAGCAGCAGTCAATCATTCATTTGTACATTCAGATACCTACAGTTTACTATGACTCATACAGGTTTGGCCTTTCTACATACAGCCCAAACTTTCCTAGCTAAGAGAATGCTAAGAGAATGTCTAAAGATATATTTTTCTATCCTGATCATGGGCATCCTCTCACACAGTTGGCAGCACTAAGACTATAATGTAGACCTTACGTTCAAAGTAGCTTCTTAGTTTTTCCTCTCTATAGAAAGTGAACATGGAGTAGCCACGTCTGTTATAAAGCACTAGTGGGTTGTACATAACACACATGGGCTCCACATTACCAAAATGCAATGAATAGTTTTATAAACCTATACCGCTCAAACTAGAAGACTTGCAGCTTTGGGTCACTGTATGTTCAGCATCATTTCTATCCTTTCTAGTTTACCTATAACTGCACATAGCCAAACTGCTCTTTACAACATGTTATTTCTTCCATTCAGCTATGATCAAAGTTATTCTGGTTTGATTTACTGTTTCTGGGCCTGATTCTGCTTCCATTGGACTCTCTGGAGGTTTTGTCTGTGTCATGGAGAGCAGGATTGGGATATGTGTGTCTAAAGCCAATATTGACATACCCTTGTTTAAATATCATACATCAGAGGGGGCCACAGGAACCAAGCCAGGAGAAATATTCTCCGACAAGCTATTGTTTCCCTTTTTAAAAGCACTGGAGACCCAACGATGAGGCCTCACCCAGATCTGTACTGTTTGCTGCAAGCTATTGGCTGGCCAATGTAGGTGCCACTTAGCCAGTACAACTTTGCAAAACTTTGTCCTTCACTGTGGGTGAAACTCATCCCTGTGCAGAAGGCTAGCGCTTAAGTCCCATTTTGAAGGCTTAAGAGGGATTTAAGAGATGCATAGGCCTTGCACTTGCCTTCAGAACAAAAGTGAATGTCACTCTGTCTTTATTTTTAAAAATGTTCAGTGTTTTCCTATCAAATATTGTAGAAGTAAATAGCACTCCAATTTAGCTTAAAAATGAATTAAGATAAACGTCAACAAGATTAAAGTTTTTCTATGTCTGTGAAGGTGTCTGATCTTACTCCAGACACCTAATAAGATAAATTAGGACAGGAAGAAACTAATTCTCCATTTAAATAAATCGGGAAGCATTGGACTTTTGAGCACCTGTAGTGAGATTGGTTTTACTTTGCTTTGTCTTTAATTTAGTGCCAGACACTGTTCACAGACTTCAGAAGAAGATAATCTATTCCTAGAAATAGTGTACATTTGATCTCCATGCCTCTTCCCTTCTGTTTTCTCCCGGTACTATAAAATCAGACCACTTCGGCATGAGGGTATGTGGGACCTCAAGCTGACATCAGGCTTCCAAGTGGAAGAAGAGATGGTTGGGTCTGGGACTAGTAGGCAGAAAAATCAGGGAAAGGGGAAGGAGATAAGAAGCACATCATTTCTCAGTGAGGGGATGGCTGCAGAGTTTCTGTCTTCATGTGAAACTCCTGAATGGATCTGGCATTAAAATAAAGATAATAGTCCATCTCGGAAGAACCTCCAGGGAGATTTAAAAATTGCCCCCAGTGCATCATGAGACAGTAGTGGAGGACTATCTGAACCACTTATTTCTGAACCATTGTAGTACAATCTGCATTGGCACTAAACCAGTGCAGACTGAATTGGATCAGATTGAACGGGCATTTAGCCCTGTTGAAAGCATGTCTAATCCAAATGATTTCTGGCATGCATATTAACCATGTGTTTTACAAGTGGTGCTAAAAGGACCACGTGGTTCTTGACATGGTAAATTTCTCTAGAGTAGTCAAGGCCTAGACCAGGGGTGTAGGCAAGGGTAGTTAGGTTGGACCATTAAGGCCAGGGCAAGAAGTTTGATTTTTTTTTTGCCTCTTAGTCTGCTCTTTTCTTTCTCAGTGCTACTGCTTTTTGTTAACTGGAATATTTAAAAAGAAAATAGACAATTTCTATAGTATTGGTGCAAATTTAGTTATTTCTGATTATCTCATTTAAGATGTTGAATATCCATGGCACAATAACAGCTGTATGCAGGAGGCCAGAATAAGGTGTATAGACCCATAGCCCTTTTCATTACTTGTATGTTCAGCTACTGTCCTATCAGTGAACTCTAAGACTGAAGTGGACACTGCTAAGAACAGTCAAAAGGGGGGCTGTCTTGAATTCACTGCCAGGCACATGCTCTGTTGCTCTTTTACTCTACCCCCAGACTCTTCATGTGCTCCCTCACTCGTATGGCGTGTATTCTCACACTCTAACATACACACCTCTGTTTCCGTGTCAGAGATTACATTACATTTTATCCCAGATCAAGTTGTTTTAACACCTTTGTTCTGTTTATGGCTTTCTTAAATTGATGCACATGGTCTCTCTCTCTCTCTCACTCCCAGTCAGTGGCAGCAGCATATGACCGGGGATCAACTGTTCTTGCAATCTGTTTAGTTACATTGCACACCTGGTCCTTGTGCTTTTTAGATGAAGTCAGTTTCCTCTCCCACTACCGCTCAGCTCTGGCACAAGACACATCTGTGGCACAAGAGCTAACGTGGGGTGCAACAAGGGCTCTTGAGTCATTTGTCTCTTAGCCAGCACTGTCTGCTCTGCTCTGCTGACGATGACCTACTCTTGCTAGGCCTTGATAAGCAATGTAGAGAGATATAGGGCAGGTTATAGATTTTTCCCCTCTCTCTCTCTTAGGTTTAGTAGCTGCACTCTGTACTCAGAAGGCCCTTCTGTTTGCTCAGGTGCAAGGGTTTGTCAATGGCTGATACCTTCCTTGCCTCCAACCTATAAATACTCTCTCTTCTTTAAACTAGACCCTCTGTTATATAGGTAGCCTTTTATGAAGAGGCAAGGATTCTCCCCTTCCTAGCAAAGGGCTCTGAAATCCAGGAAGGAGAGAATCCTCCTTACGGCATGGTAACTCAGCCAGTGGGTGCCAGCAGGTAGAGCATGTTGTCCATTCACAGCTAATGATCGCCTCAGGCACTTAGTGATGGAAAAATCCGGGAAGGCTGCAGAGCTGCACAGTTCTGCCCAAAATAATTGTATGGACCAGTTCAGTGTGTCAACTTTTTTGCAAGAACGTTCTCTCGCCCCTTCTCATGTGGCAGGAGAGATTTTAATGCCTCTATTTGTTTTAGTAAAGCTAGGAATTTTAAACAGGATATCTGTAGCAAGTGTGAAGCTAACCAGCAAGCTCACAAAATAAATGTGCTAGGCAGAAATGAGAAGTCACTTTGCAAGGAACATATAATTAACACGGTCTGCGTTTTTTCGTGAGCCTTCACATATTAGTCTGAGGAAAAGACGGAGGAACAATAATAAAACTTTAATTGAAAGGGAAGAAGGGAGCGGGTAGGGACACTAGCAGCAATATTTGAGTGCCAGACAAAAAGGCTAATGGCAGCTCTCTGACGATGTTAAAGTTAAACCATCAGTTAAACTTGCCCGCCTTACTGCAACCAATGTAAGTCTTTACAGAACTGGAGCCAGCAGAATTTGGCCCTGAGTTTATTTTTCCACGATATTTTTCTTCCGTCCACACTTTATTTAAACACAGCAAGTTTAGGTTTTAAATTAGAAGACCCACCACTCTATAGCACTTTCCTGCAATGATCCAGTGGCCCTACGGATCTAATGTTTTTCCATAATAATCCTTAAAAACACTAGATTTGTGTTGTATCCGGCTAATCAATCAACAATCAGAGCAGTCCAGTTTGTGGACATTATATCTGCTTGCCTGGGTTGCATAGCAATAAGCAGCTAAAGGAACATACTGTTATCCTTGGATGTGTGAAGTTGTCCAAAATTCGGTCTGTGCATGGAGTCTTTTCAAAGGAAGAGTTTTGATTGTACTAGTTCCTTGTTTGGGTAGCTAAGAGTAGGAAGTATACAGAAAGTAGCAAGCGTGGCCTACCTCAGAGATATTTATTTTTACTATCTTTTGGCTGTAACTTTCATCCTTCTTTCTTTGTTTTATCGCTGCTAAAGTTTAGTTGCAGAATTAACTCTAATTCGGTTTGCTCTTTGTTCTCCACGCTGTGCTTTCCTTACTTTTGCGCTGTGCTCCTTTTTCAGCCTCACATCGTTGTATTTACTTTATCTCAAGTTAATTCTTAGTGGGCGAGGATAATGTATACATTAACCCTGTGGGTGCTTGCTTTTTTTCAGTCATGAGACCCTTTTGATCATGTAGAAATTCACAGATTGTTAGGTCAGAGTGACCATTATGATCATCTAGTCTGACCCATATAACACAAGCTAGTTGATTTGACACAGCGATTCCTGCATCCAGTTCAATACCCTATACTCGGATGGGGTCTGAGTCTTCTCTCACAGAGATCTAAATTAGTGACACCACTGAACTCAATGGAGTCACTCCAGTGTAGAAATCGGTGTGAAGAGCTTCAATATTGCAGGAACTGGAATAGGCCTCTTCACCAGTTTGTCAAGCTTTCTACATAAGGTTGAAAACGTCAACAGATTTGAAACAGCTGCTGGTCTTGCTTTGGCCTGCCTGCTGCCAAAATGTGCCGATCTCCTTTTAATCTGTTTCACATTCACAAATGAAGCACTTAGTTTAAATAATAAATCATAAGGCAGTTTGGGAGGCTAGCATGAGACAAACAAGTGAAAAGGGAAAACAATCACCTAAAACTATATTGAAGGTAACTGGAAAGAAGCGTTTGGGAAATCCTGCCTGCATTCCCGTGGGTATATAATGCACAGAGCAAATCCTGTAGATTCTGACATCCTGCCAAGAAGCACTTTCCCGCGTCCCTTGGACGGGGCTTGTCCTAAAGAAAACTGCAAGCCGAGAAAATGTGACTGAGCCAGACAGTTGTCCCCCGCTTAAAGCACGCTCCATAAATGTAGACGATTCCAGTCTCCTGCTTTGTTTGCCCAGGTATTGGCTCCCCAGAATTGTTGTACCTGAAATGTGCTATCCAAGCAGCAGGCTGGAAATCATGACTCACTCGAAATGAGCGATAACCTTGCATTACACATTCACAGCAGCTCGGTCTATTTTTTCTTCTTCTTCTTCTCTGCAAAAGTGCAGATTTTCTCAATATTTCATGACCCTGCTGCATATTCCCCTCGGTGGCGTGCATCTGAGGCGCATTCTGATGCCCAGAGACTCTGGTACAGCAATTGCCAACCCTATTAGCTCCACTCCGAAAGGAACCCAAGAGGAGACCAACCGAATAGTGAATTTCTTTCCGGGAAGAGATCCTGTAAAGAGACCTCATTTCCAAGCTGATCGCAAGGATAGCAGCAGCAGCGCGCCGTCTTCTCTACTTCTCAAAGTTCCCTGTGCAGGAAAAGCCTGGAGGCAGAGATGCAGTGATTTATTCACTCCGGGAGCCACCCTCACGTTTGGCTGCCTGGCCACACTACAAACGCGTTGGGAGGAGGATTTGGAACCCGAACAACCTACGAAGGGTATCCGATGTTCACCTCAATAGATTTTCTTCCATGATCCTATTGGACCCCGTGCAGTACAGAGCGAGGCACACATTTTAGACAGGAACATTATGTGGAAAGGCTTGATTTCAAGACGAAATACAGCCTAGGCTGTTGAGTGCTATTTCCCACAGGTTCCCTGATCTCCTAAAATGCATAACCGACCCTGAAGGGACCTGGAAAGTGTAGTCCGGGCAGCCTGCTTTCCCTGGACGAGTTGAAGGGCTGTAAGGCTGTAGTTTATCGGAGCAAGAAATCCGTACGGGGGAAGACGTGCAGTAGGCCAGTGTCAGCCTCGCTCCATTTACATGTAACCTTGTGTTCTCCCCCGACACTAATGGCAAATGTTAAGGACAGGCGCCCGGCACCATTAGGTTTGGAAAGTTGAACATTGATTTCCGTTTGAAATCAAATCTGCGTCTGCGCTATCAGCCAGCACTAACTCCAGGATCGGCGTGGAAGTGTGACTATTGCTCGTGATCAGGATCACCTCTGCTATTGCGGGACTTGGTTTAAAGGCGTGAGGAAGTCTAATCCGATGTCCCTAACTGAGCCATCGGAAATGTGAAACAACCCGCAGCCTGCCTCCCACACAACCTCCCGCAAAAGCCATCATAATCGCCGCATGTCCTACTTCTTCAATATTTACAACGGTAGCGTTACCCAGCCTGCTGCTTGGCTCCAGGGTGGCTCTTTCCAAAACCGGCGAATGACCAGGGAGCCCCTTATCTTACGGCCCTAGACAAAAGACCAGTGGCAAGACTCCTTCTGCAAACACGGGGGTTGCTGAAACTATTTCAACACAGACTTTTTTTGGGGGGGGGAGGGGTGGGGGGCTCTGTGCTTTTTAACGCCGCATTCTGTAGTTCGATCCTGACTCCGGCACGCCAAGCGCTCCGGAGGCAAACACTGTACATCGTTCACACAGTCTCGCTTCGAAAACATTAAAGGGAGGGACTGAGAGATCGAAGGGGGGGGGGGGGTCGGCACAACAGAGGGAGAGAGAGAGAAAGGGAGAAATGCTGATTTAAAGGGACTCACATGAAAGAGAGCAACACAGACCTGTGACCGTCCGCCTTGTGAAATTTGATGAGATCTCTTTGCGAAGAGGCGCTGTCACAGGCTATTTATCTCTCGCCAGAGTGGAGGCTCCGGTTCCCACATCGCCTGTGAGTAACAATGGCAGCGATCAGCAGCTTTTCACGCGCTTCAATGAATGAATGGATTGCGGAAAATGCCTGTGCTCCGCTCAGATGGCTTGACTGATTCCTCATCCCTCTAGCACCGCGCCCGCCCGCTCGCTCCTGCCTCTCTGCCAAGGGCTCTGCTGCCCCATTTGCCTGCACAGCCCCCCTCCGGGGTTCTTTGACTTTGGAACTCTGCCAGAAACGTCGGTCGGGGCTGAAACTTGCCACAGAGATCGCAGCCCGGAGTGATTTCCACCTCCCCCCTCCACCTCCCCGCCCGCTCCCCTAAATTAACTTTAGACTCGCTCAGCCATTTTTCAGTTGGAAAAGAAGGGGAAATTGCAGGTCATTGGAGCATGGGGGGGATGGGTGCGTTTTTTAATTGGAACCGACCGATCCTGGGGGCTTGGAAAGCATTCGCTGCCCAATGCACTTAGGCGGCTTTCCCCATAATTCTGTCTGTAATCCGTGTATTTGTTGCTTGCGTGCACTTTGAAAGCGATGAGTTACACCGACTGGTTTGCAGCTGGTGGCACGCATAACCCCGTGGACAGCCAGGGTCTTAGAAACCCTTCCATTCGTTCTGGCCAATAATCCACTCCCCACAGATTCGGCATTCCTCCACGTAGAGCCATGGGGGGCTATGTAGCAGTGGTCCCTGGCTCTAAAACACCTTTCGTACCCTGTCATGTACAGTCAATATTGTTTTTTCTTTACAGAACATGAACTAGTAGGTGCCTTTAAGGTCATTTGAGCATCAGTTTCCTCTGGGAAAATGGGATCTGACTTAAACCCACTAAATAAAGAAAAAAAGTAAATTGCCCTGGAGCCTCCTCAAAGGCACTGGACAAGGTGGCTGAGATAATATCTTGTATTGGACCAACTTTTGTGGGCGAAAGAGACAAGCTTTGTAGCTTACACGGTGGTGGCAGACAATGGGAAGCTCTGAGCAATACCTAGGCTTATTAGAGGACAGCTGATGAAATCTTAAACCTTTACCCAATGTTTATTTGCTTGGACGGATTTAAATCAGGCCCTCTCCTTTTCTATTCTGATAGCCTGTTCATTTTGTTCACCATCAGAACTTGGGGTTCCCTTTCCAAGCCCAACACAACACTTTAAACGTCCTACCCATTTTCTGCTGAGTTTTATTATCCAGTGGGCCTTGTGGCTGGTTAACGGAGTGTACAGTTATTAGGCCCCTATGTTGGGAGTATGATGATAAAATGCTGGCTGTTTAATTAAACTGAATCCTCTGTCGACGCAGATTGAGTTGTATTTCACTTTGACACTCTTGTGACTGAGCCGCCTTCCCCCCGCCCTTTCTTTATCTGTTGTATGGGGGGGGGGGATGAGAAGAGGAGTTGCAGAGGAGAAAGAGACTTAAATCAAGAAAAAAAAAAAAAAAGGCAGAATCCAGGGAGCGGGGGATCAGTTACAACTATGAAACAAGGATGCCTCAGCACTTTTTATATTATGCATTTCCAGCACAAGGAAAGCTAATTCCTCCGCTGAGGGCCTCACTCAAGCATTTATTTGACACACATGATGCATGGAAGACTAAATACTGCTCTCAGCGCAGGATCAGCCATTACTTTACGGTTTGCAAGGTTTTGATCCAGGTAAACTGCGCTGATGTCCGAATTTCTCATGTTCGGGGGGGGGGAAAGGAGGGGGGGGTCAACTTTTTCAGACCGGCCTGAGATACAGCCCTCCTGCCTCCCTAACAACCCCCCCTCCAGCCGCACGCACTTCGCCAGATACCCCCCTCCTCCTGTTTCCTTCCTCGCTGCCCCCTCCTCCTCCCCGCTTTGTGTTTCCCTGCCGCTCCGCTCTGCATGTGCTGGTGGCCACAGAGTGCAACTGAGTAAAATCTGGAGCTCGGCAGCGCTCTGCGGCAGGCGCTAGCTTCACACAGATCGCAATTCTGGTCACTTTCACTCCTCGTCGGCTGCTGCTGCTGCTGCTGCTGCTGCTGGCAGCACAGAGCGAGCGAGCGAGCAGGGCGGCAGGGAAACGCTACCTAGAGGGTGAGAGACATAACATGGAGAGGGGAGAGTCACACAGAGACAACATGGAGGGGGGAGGAGGGAAGAGACCATATGGAGCAGGAGGGGGAGGGAGGCGACATGGAGAGCGCGAGAAAGAGACGAGCACGGGCACGGAACGGGGAGCGAGACAACATGGAGGGAAGTGGGGGTGGGGGGGGGCGCTGAGTGGCAGCGAGGGGGCAGAGAGCGAGGCGCACGACCGTCAGGCTCGGGAAAGTTTGGGAAGTAAGCCCCGCTGCCTGCTTATCTTGGGAGGATGGTGACTCCGCTTGCATGGCTCTGATTGCAGATTTAAAATGATCCGGGGGGGGGGGCCTCCGCCGGGCCCACTGTTCTCAGAGGAGTCTTTTTGTCCCGTGCCCCCTCCCTCCCCAGCTGTTCCCCAAATACAGTCTTTATTTCCCCCTCCTCTCTATCCCCCCCCCCCTGGAGAATTTTTCACTTCCTGGCCTGTTTCCAACTCTTGTTCCGGGACAGAAACGTAACAATTAAGCAGGCGTCATGGCTTGTGTTTTGCACAATAGCTTCTCACCCCCGAGTTCAATTTTACACCACATTTAATACAAAAATTAAAAATCGATACATCAAGGGGCTTGTTAATGAAATGTTACAGTTAGCGTGCCTCATCAGATAGACCTTCTGCAGGAAAGGAGTCTAATTTCGAAAGACGGAAGAGAGGGTTGTTTTTTAATTATTCTGTTAAAACAAATGATCAGATCGTATCATATCAAAATATATTGGCATGTCCTTCCAGCGGAACAGGAATCTGAATAACCCGACTTACCACATAGGAAAATGAATCTAAGTGACTAGCTCGACGTCAGAACAGGAATCAGGACATATTAAAATCAGAATGCTGTTCTAAGGCCTTGTCTACACTAGAAAGTGTTGCAGATACAGCGATGATCATACAGCGCTTGTGCCTGTCCACACAGCACTCCTGTAGCTGAAGCACAATCTGCTGCCAATGCTCTAGCATCAACAGTGAGAGCAGTGCACTACGGGCAGCTATCCCACGCACTGTGCAACTGCCACCTTGTACCCTAGGAGTTGTGGGAAGGCGGAGAGGATCACAGTGCATCCTGGGGGTGGGCTCAATGTCCCATGATGCAGTGATTTCCCTCCTGTCATTCCACAGTTTCCATCTCTGTTTTGTGGCATTTTTCAACTGCCCCAGTTTCCGGAGCAGCAAGGGCCTGCCATCTGTAGCTAAAAGGATGGATCCTGCACTGTTCTCCACTGTTGTTGTCAGTGTTCTGAATACAGCGTGGCTGCTCATGCAGTATATCATGTGCTCCCAATCAGAATTCAAATCCAAAGCGCCTGACCTGCTGTGTGTCATCTAAACAAGCAATGCCAGAGTACTGTTTAAATTCACAGAGCATCTGCACATGGTGCACCTCCGCTTTTGGGTGCATGAAACAAACACTGAGTGGTGGGATTGCATTGTTATGCAGTTCTGGGATGACTAGCAATAGCTGCAGAACTTTTGAATGTGCAAAGCCACCTTCATGGAACTCTGTGCGGAGCTAGCCCCTGTCTTGCGGTGGGAGGACACCAGAATAAGAGCTGCCCTCTCAGTGGAGAAGTGTGTGGCAATCACTGTATGGAAGCTGGCAACTCCAGACTGCAACTGGTCATTGGCTAATCATTTTGTAGTTGGGAAGTCCACTATTGGAGCTGTGTTATCCAAGTGTGCAGGACCATTAACTGCATTTTGCTATGAAAAACTGAGTCTTGGAAATGTGCGTGAAATGTATCTTCCTCTGCAGCATGGTGGATTCTCTGTACCTTGAAGTCTTTAAATCATTATTTGAGGACTTCAATAATTCAGTGTTAGGTTATGGGTCTATTACAGGAGTGGGTTAAATTCTGTGGCCTGCGTTGTGCAGCAGATCAGACTAGATGATCATAATGGTCCCTTCTGATCTTATAGTCTATGGAAATAGTGGATGGCTTTGCAGTGAGATTCCCTAACTGTGGTGTGGCGATGGATGGCATGCATATCCCAATTTTGTCCCCGGAACATCTTGTGATGGAGTACATCAATAGAAAGGGGTACTTCTCTATGGTACTGCAAGCACTTGTGGATCACCCTGGGCATTTCACTCACAACAACCCGGGTTGGTCAGGGAAGGTGCATGCCACACACATCTTCAGGAACATTGGCCTGTACAGAAAGCTGTAAGCCGGGGTTTTCTTTCCAGACCAAAAGATTCCAATGGGGGATGTTGAAATGCCCATGGTGATCCTGGGAGACCCAGCCTACCCCTTACTCCCATGGCTCATGAATCCTTATATGGGCAACCTGGATAGCAGCAAGGGGCGATTCAATAATAGGTTGAGCAGGTGCCGAATGACCATTGAATGTGCGTTTAGCAGATTAAAAGCTTGCTGGCGATGCCTTTATGGCAGATTAGACCTAATTGAGGAAAATATTCCCATGGTTATAGCCTCCTGCTGTGTGCTCCATAATATTTTTTAAGCTAAGGGTGAAAAGTTTCCCCCTGGGTGGAGTGCAGAGGGGGATCGCCTTGCAGCTGATTATAAACAACCAGATGTCAGGGCTATTAGAATGGCACAACAGAGGGTCATTCGAATCAGGGAGGCCTTGAGGAGCCATTAGGACAATGAGTAACAATAAGGTGTCTTTGTAAACATCACTGTGCCATGCTATGACTGCTATCCAGCTTGCCCTGTGCATCAATGTGAGGTGCCACCACTCCATGCAAGAGACAAATAAAGATTGCTTATTCTTCACAGAGTATGTCTTTATTAAATAACGATTATCCACAACACACACATTGCGTGTTTCATGTAACACTCAGAAAGCTGGGCTGGAGAGGAGAAAGTAGTGAGGGGCACTTCTCCACCCAGAGGGCAGTTCTCATTCTGGTGTATTTGTGCCGCAGGGCAGGGACGAGCTCTGCACAGAGTTCCATGAAGGTGGCTTTGCACATTCAAAAGTTCTGCAGTTCATCATACCAGACCTGCATAATGATGCAATCCCACCACTCAGTGCTTGTTTCATATGCTCAAAAGTGGTGGATGCTCCTGAATGCAAACAGTAACCCGGTGTTGTTTGTTTGTATGGCACACAGCAGGTCTGGCATGTCGGATTTGAGTTCCGATTGGGAACTCCTGATATATTGCCTGAGCAGCCGCACTGTGTTCAGAACATTGACAACAGTTGAGAGCAGTGCAGGATCCATCCTTTCAGACAGAGACGGCAGGTGCACAGGAAACTGGGGCCATTGAAAAATACAGTGAAATGCAGTCGGAAACCCATGGAATGATGGGACAGAAATCACTGTATCATGGGATGTTGAACTCCCCCCCGCCCCATCATGCACTGCGATCCTCTCTGCCTTCCCACAACTCTTAGCGGCACAAGGTGGCGAGCTGCACAGTGGAATAGCTGCCCACAGTGCACTGCTTTCACTGTCAGTGCTAGCGCATTAACTGTGGACACACTTCAGAGACACCAGTGCTGTGTGGACAAGCACAAGTAATGTAATTACAGCGCTTTTTGAGCACCGCTGTAACTTGCATCCACAACACTTTCTAGTGTAGACTAGGCCTTAGCTTGTAAAGTCTTTGGGGGCAGGGACTGTCTTTTGGTTCTCTTTGTACAGCATCTAGCATAATGGGTTTTTTCCCCCCTAACTGGGACTCTGAGGTGCTACTCACATACAAATAATAACAACTAGGAGAATACTAATCTCATGGGATCCTTAGCACACTTTTAATAATCCTTATCACAGTCAAAGATTACACAATTTAGTGCTCTCTTGATCAGAACATTAAAACACCTAACAAAATAGATGAATATTGAAATTTAAGGAATAATTTGGACAGCATAACTACAGACCACTGTATATCTCAAAATGTAAAGCACAAAACAGTTAATGACCTTCATATTTAACTCATCAAATAACTTGTGACTACATGTAAATAAACATGCAGCATTTTCCATTATAATGCAATATGCTGATATCCAACTATAATGTAATATTTTGCCAATCCTGCCATGGTACAATATTCATTATACTAAACTTAAAATCAATACTGATCGACTTAGGAAATAACTTTTCAACAACAACACACGATGAATGGGTTTCTTCAGTTAATGCATCAGTCTGAGTATCTCTGCCCTCAGAACAAATTTTTCAAATGTGTCCTCAGAAACTTTGGAGATTGAACAAATATGTTAGTAAACTGATTGCTACATTTCTAAAGTATTTATCCAACACAGGCACAGTACTTTGCAGTCTAACAGTATTTTCTCTCCCCCCCCCCTCCCATTTTTTTTAACACAACATAGAAACTTGTAAATTGAGTGGTTATAATGTTATGGGTCTGCTGTGGACCAAAAAAAAAAAAAGAAAAGAAAAGAGACATACGCTTTAGTAAACTATCGCGGTCACTACCCATTCAAATTCCCTGGGTTCATGGAACCAGATACTTCCACACGTACAGCGCATGGACAGCTACGGAGCTTTGCTGATCCTATATTTACTGGTTTAATAAAGGACGACGGGCAGTTTTAAAGCGTGACTATGTTTCCGGACACGGGACCCCTCTTCTTTCCCGTTAGAAAACAAACACAGCGACACATGCACTACGTGGTGCCATCTATTGCAGAGTTAGCGATGCCGCGCTCGGCTTAGCCAACCATTCCACACTGTGCCGTAACAGAGCGAGAATCCGGAGGCGGTGCGGCGGCTCGGGGCAGGGACAGCCAAGTGAACGATTTCCACCCCAGGCGTTGCTTGAGCGCGGCAGTGCGCAGGCGCAAAATTGCAAAGGCATAAGAAGGGAATTCTTTAACCGGCTTCTTATCGCCAGCATCGTGCATGAAGTGCAAGCCTTTGAATTCTGCTTTTCTGCCACCGTACGGTCCTTTCCTCCAGCGCAAGGCGCTGCATTCAAACCCCTGCTTCCCTACCTCCTTAACCACGGTAGCTTGCAGGGTAAGGCGGATACGCCTGTTGTGACACCACCTCCCTTTGCTCTACCCTGAACCATTGAGGTAACCCGATCGGTACAAACAAACTTTTATTCCCATCTTAACATGCAACTTTGTCGTTTCCCTCCCGCCCGCCCGCCGGGCCGTTACCGAAAGCTGCCAACCACACGGAGCTTTGCTCCTGCGTTAAAAAGCCATGTTTGTGAAAGTCTAAGCAAGTATTTACATTTCTTTTTACACATCTGTTATTGCACGGCATGTCCGTGGCCGCACAGGTGAAACAGGCGAGCTCCATATGTTGTGACTGTAAATGTTCTCGACACGGATAATGGCATCGGCTTGAGACCTTCTTCCCTATTGTTCCAGCACAAGCTCGCTCGTCTGCCTCTAGATTTATAACATGGCTTTACTAGGCTGCTTTTCCGACCAGTCAAATTATTTCCTGCCATTATTTTGTTGCCTTTTTGGTCCTTCGCGGCCTGGGGCTTGCGGGGGGGGGGGGGGGAGGGAGGAGAGAGAGAGAGAGAGTGTGTGTGTAAAAAAGAGAGATTTGGTGGCTGTTTCTCTCCTTGGAAGGCTCTGACATTACGAGCAGCTAACAAGTTGCCCACCATGGACTGGGGGGAGTGGAGGGGAAAGGGATATATACAAGACTAAATGGTTGCGATCTGGAAAATTCAACAAGCAGCAGCAACGGCAGATCCAGTTGGCAGAGCCAGCAAGAAACAAGAGAAGCCCTAACACAGGGTCAGTGCCGTCCTTCAGGAAAAGGCGGGGTACCCGCAAAGTTGGGGAGATGGGGGTGCAGCACCAGCTCAGCTCGGACGCGCTGGGACATCCCATTCTCCTGGGTGCTCTGTCTGTGAAGCCACGCGCTAGCGGTGCTAGTCGAGGACAAGAGCTCCAGCCCTCAGCTGCACCCTCAACGCGTTTGCCAGCCCCTGCTTCCCAAGCCCAGCGCTGGGCAAAGGCTGTGCAGCTGAAAGCGTGTGCAAAGCCCAGAACTCAACGGAACCGAAGAGTCTTTAGCTGGCAGGTCTCTAATTGAATCATGCCACAAAGACACCAGAGCTCGCATCTCCCACGGCAGCGAAGATTATGCTGGGGGGCGGAGGGGGGTGTCACGAGAGAGAAGCAGGATTCCTGGGGGGCGGGGAAGTGTTTTGGGAAGGGGGGGGGACCTGAGCGCGCGTTTCGGTAAAATGCAATGTACCCGCGCACTCAGGCGGACACACCGCCATACAGCGATACAATCATTACGTCTGCCTCAATAGAAAGAGCCCGGGACAATGGCCTTTGACCTGCCGTACTCCCCGCTACCTGACCCTGGTGATTTCGCGCTCTGTGCCAAAGTCTAGCAGTCAGTCCCAAGTGCCAGCTATGTCCTCTTCAAACTGTGCGATCTGCCTCTCGTGCCTACCGCGGCCTCTTCTTCCCCTTCTCGGATGGGAAGAGCTAAAAGTCGATCAAACCCAGCTGCTTTTAGAGCAAACCCCAAAAGAAGGTATCCTGAAATAACTCTGCGGTCGGTGAGCTTCCAGCAATACCTCTTAATGGCGCGCATGGTAAACAGGCTTTCTCCGTGCCAGCCGGGAAAACCATCCAGCCACCAGCACATCGCACCCTCTTTTAGGGCTCCCTGGCTGGTATGACAGTCATCGCGCCGCTCTGGGGTGAGCCTTTTTCACAAGCCTGCCCCCCTCGCAGCCTTACAAAGAGGGCGCAGTGCAGCCGTCCCTCGCCAAGCAGGCGTTGCAGGCGGCCGCGGGAAGGTGCCTGCACATCTGTTTGGGAAAAGCCGAGCCTTCTTCTACCCATCGCCGCTGCTAAACTGCTGCGGCGGGGTGAGACTTTGTGGAGGGGGAGAGATTAGCTGGGGCGGCGGGGGGACCTAGGGACAGAAAGAGACGCAGCCCGAGAGCTGCCCGCCCACCAAGTGGCGCCTACCCAGCCAAGGTTCAGGCGATACGCTTCCTGCCCGCCGCGAAAGGGCCGGCGTGTGTACAACGGCGGGCTGGACCGGCCAGAAGAAAAGTCAGACGGCAGACAATGGTATCGCACAGCGATTCGCATACACGCCTGCACCGCCTCCACGCACGTTCGGGTACAGATCACAGGCACTAAATATGGAATACACCACCCTATCCACACACGTGTCCGGGCACACCCTCCCCATCACGTACACCCGGCCCCTGCTCCCCGCCGGACACACACACCGAGAGGAGCTGTCAGTTGCCACAATGAAAACAAATCGCTGCTCCCGGTTCCTTCCCAGCAGTCTGGGAGAGGAAATTAACGACTTAGAGGAAATCGCCATTTTAGCAAACAAATCAAAGGGCTGCTCTGCTTGGCACCCTATTGTATCCAAGGCGCAGGAATCCTCCTTCAGCTGGTTTGAGGTGACTGAAGAGGCGAAGGGGCTGAATGCAAATTCCCCCATTAGAAAAGCCCCGTTTAAAATGTCTTTGCTTCCCCCGCCCCAGCAGCCCTGCTGGAGCCACGTAAGGGCACTTTTCAAAAATCAAAAGCAAGCGCGCTGTAACTCTCCCTGCCTTCTCCCTCGCTTCTCGCAGGGCTGGCAACACCCTGGCTAGCTAGCAGCGAGGCCAGCTAGTCGGGTGTCAGTCATGAGTTTGCTGGGTCTAACGTGGACGTTAGCGACATGGTGAAGGAGGTGAAAGCTTGATGCTAATAGGACTAAAATGTTGGGCTTTCGCTTTCACTCAGGATGTGTGTAACACAGAGAGTCCTTTCTCAGCTCGCCTGATTTTTAACTTCCTCTAAATCTCTTTCTTGCTCAGAAAACAGCAACGAGACCGAGAGGAAACACGCTGCTGCTGTGCAAAATGTGGACCATGTGTGGGAACTATTTACTCAGAGTGTAACTGCAGGCACCAGGCGAGGGGGCTGGGACGGCTGTGGGTGTGAGGGGGAGGGCGGCATTTTTTTCTTCCCTAAGGCCAGAAATGCAGCGGGTGTAATCGTGCTTTTAAACTACTTCTCTTTGGATGCGGGTTGTTTTGTATCATGTACTTAGCGCTACGTCTTTGAGCTCCCCCAGCTCGGTGGGAAAGGTTAAAACAGCAAAACCTTTCCAGTCCTGCAAGGTAGTAGCTGAGTTGCAACAACAACAACAAAAGCGCAGGCTGCAGGCTCCCCCGATTGTCCCTTTGACTGCTGTGCAACACCAAAACAAAATTAATAACAATCCCCGGCCTTTCTTTTTCATAGATTTCATTGGGATGTAGCAGGAAGTGCCTCTGGCCTTGAAGCTGCCTATCCGCCTCCCCCTCCCTTTCCCGAGGAGTGGGGGGGGGGAAGGTCTGCAGCTGACAAATATTATCCATTCTTTTCATCGATCGGAGCGTATACAGATGTGATAGCTCGATGTGCCCTGCAAACCGGCTGATCCATCGTTTTCGCCTCTCGCGGAGACTCTGGTTCGTCCCCTCCTCCTCCCCCCTTTGTTCTCCTCCCCTTTCCCTCTCTTTAAATAGATTTCAAGGCGCTGCCTGTTGGAGAGCAGCTGCCGAGCTCTCCAGAGAGAGAGAGCGAGCGAGCGCTTGCTTCCCTGTCAATAACCTCCCCCTTCTCGGATTTCCAAACAGAAAACAATCCTCAGCAATAGCAACCTGTGCTCTGCCCCCAGGAAGGAGTTAACCAGAGACACTCCAGCTTGTGCACCCATTGTAAAACACGAGCTCACCTTAAAGGGGCCACTTGGTGACACCCTCCCCCCACCCCAGCCCACCGCAGCCGGCGGCATTTTTTTATTTGTCGGTAGCTGATTAACCTGACTGTGGGCTCAATGGCTACTGAAGGCAGCCACCGAACGGGCTCCTGGCGCGCAGCGAAAGGGTTAACCTTCCCCTCCGCTACCCTGCTCTCTCGCCGGAGACTCAGCGCTCGCACGCAGCCTTGCTGGGGAGGCAGGGTTGAACCAGGCCTCGCGTGATGGCAACCCGTGCCACCCGGCCTGGCACTGGACTGATGACCCTGCCCCGGCCCCCTGAGCGGTCAGTCCGACTGCTCGCAGGCCGCTGCGCTTCGTTTCCGAAAGGCGAGCCAAGGGCTCGGGCTCTCTCTCGCTGGCATCACGAAACCCGTCTTTGGATCCGCACTCCCGTGCACATTCTCCCTGAATGCAGCAAGGCACGGCCAGGATCAAAGGGGGCGGGGGGGGGTCTTCCCGTGGAAAGGTGGAGGGGCATCGCAGTCATTTCTGCTGAGTCAATACAGGGCTTGCATGAAACGTGCGTCTCGCTCTCTTATTTTTTTGGAGTGTGTGTGTGTGTGTGTGGGGGGGGGGGGGATTCAAAATCACCTGCCCCTCAACTTCCCTCCCCGTTGTCAGCCGGTGGGTTGCAGACAGAAAGGTGCAACCCGCCCGAGCTGCTTGGGCGAACGTGTAGTGGGAGGCAGGAAAGTGTTCTCCGGAGAGACGCTGTGACAGATGCGTGCCCTACGCGTGCTCGTGAGGGAAGGAGTTAAAGGCAGACTACCTCGATCGAGCTGTGCCTTCCCTGGCTCCGGCTCTGGGAGGGAGCTGCTGCCAGAAGCCGTCCATCAGCAGCCAGTCCAACCTGCCAGTGATAATGTGCGATCAACACCAAATCACCCCCGCCAGGCACGATCCATCATTGCGGCAATGCAACGGGCCCTGGGATGGAGGTGCCTGCACCTGGGCGGCGGGGGAGGGAAGAAGCTGCAGCACACACCAGGACTGAAATTGCAACCGCTCCTGCTCTCTTCAAAGGCCGGCGAGCAGAGCTAGGAGCTCCCCGCCCGCGCGGCTCCCAGAGGCACCCGGCCAGGGCGATCCGCCGGCCCTGCACACACACACACCCGCTGCCAGCCAGCGCGCCCCTCCCCCCAGCCGAGCCTGACTGGCGTAGAATTAATAATTAATAGGGTGAAATTGATTAAAGGGCTCGGAGCTCGGGCGGGGGCGCTCGGGCAGGAGAATAATAATAGTTATTTTTACAGCGCCGGATCCACCTCCCCTAGAGCGCCCCCGCTCCCCTCGCCAGGGCCTGGAGCTGCAATGTGTGCTCCGCGCTCCCAGCTCGGGCAAGGGGCAGAGCCGCCGCGTCCCCTCGCTCGCCCCCAGGAAGGGGGTGGCGGCTGGATCCCGACTCTCCCAGCCCGGAACGCACGGCCGGAGCAGGGCGGCGGCGGCGGCTGCAGCGGCTGGGGGAGGCGGAGACTGGTCCCCGGGTCCGGCTCGCGTGTGCAAAGCCGGGTCACCGGAGCTGCCCGAGGGCGGCGCTCGGCCTCACAAGGCCAGCCCGGCCCCCGGATCTATGTCGGCCGGAGGGCGCGGGGAGTCGCGGGGGACGCGGCCGGGGCCAGGCTCGGAGCCGTCCTGGGAAAGGGTTAAGCAGAAGGAGGAGGCCCGGCTGTCAGAGCCAAGCGCTGCGAGGGAAACCACAGCGCACCTGGGCTCAGCTCGGCAGCCAGCCGCCGCCGCCGCCAGCCTCCCCCCTCCTCCCGCCGGGTGCCTGCCTGCCCGGTATCTCGCCTCCATCTCTGCTGCAGCAGCAGCAGCAGGAGCCAGCAGCACTTCCCTTTCCATCCGCGCGCGGCTCCTTCGCACACTCTAACCCCAGTGACCCAGATAAGAGCGGCGGGTTCCTCCCTCCGCCCGGCTCCCCCACCAGCCCGCCTCCTCGGCCACTTTCGCTTCCATCCCTGAGCCCAAGCGCCGCTGCTTCGTGGCTCCCTCCCTCTGGCTACACGCACGGGGCCGAGCGATCGCACACGAGGTGCAACTGCTGGAGCTTTTGTTTCCGGCTGTCCCGGTTGCTAAAAGCCGGACGCTTCTTGGGCCGGGGAGAGGGGAAGTTCGGAGCCAGAACAAGCATCTCCGGGCCCTGTCTGCTTAACACCAGGCCCCGTGAGCTTCAGTCTGGGTGTCAATCGCCCTGGCCTTGCTGAAGGAGGGGAGCATTTGGCACGTTTGTTTGTTTTATGTAATAAAGGATAACAACACATCTTGACTTCCCTCACTGGGCAGAGTATAAATTCAGAGCAAGCCAACCACCGCAGTTAAAATATGTTTGATTCATTATCACTCTGTTGGAAATATCTCTGACTCCACCCCAAAGCACAGTCTGTCAGCGGCCTCGCTTCCCCCTGGAGGCCCTTCCTGCCCCCGCTTTGTTTGCTTTTGTAGGTGTAAGTATTTATGGAGAACTTCAATCTTAATTTCTCTTCTGGATCCCTCCTCTCCCATAAGGTTTCAAGATGCCTCTAATCTTGTTACTGCATCCTCCGCTGACTGCCAACTGTAGACGACCCATGATAACCCAGATTCACCAATGTCTGGGGCAATTCGTGTACATATTTTATGATTTAAGATACAAGGGACCCAGACAGGGATAATGCTTCTTACAGCATCATGCGACCACATGGGGTGATGAAAACGGAGCAAGAATGCCTCACCCAGAGGGGTTGTGAAGTCAACTTTGCTGATACTGTGAAATAAAATAATGGAGAACATTTTGAGAATGAAGCACGTAGGTGGTGAAAATCTTTCACACAAATAATACGGGAAGAACTAAACGCAAGTGTTGGTGATAATGATCAAGCACCCGTTTAAAAAAGAAACCCTTAATCTCGTGTCAGATTCTGTGTGAGTTTAAATATGGTGTAGAACCGACCCATTTCTAAGTAACTGGAACCAGTGACAAAACTAGCAGAAAAACTTAAGAGTGTAAATCTGTCTCCCTAATGGCATTTATAAGGGGCTGACCTTACTACGTAAGCGCAGAGTTAAGGGGTACATTGATATTACACCTGCTTAAATGGGAGTTTGTGGGGTCACCTGCGGAGTACATAAACACAGGAGGTCATCTTGGGAGATGCAGAATTACTGCTTTAATGTTACTGCTCCTGCGCTCCTTGCGCACTCAAAACTTCAGCTGCAGAATTGTTTGTTTTGCTTTGACAAAGGCAAACTGTCCATTGTACTGCTTTCAGGCTTCATTTGGTACCCTGCCCGAACCAGTCCAGTCAATGGGATGGGCTGCTAGGGAGCAGGAGGGAAGCAGCACTTCTTACCTCCAGTTGTCAGAAGGCACCATTTCGGGTGGGCTGGATTATTTTTGTCTCTGCCCCCACCCCCACCTTACTTCCTGTTTTTTCTATTTGTTCATCTGATTCCCATTATCTAATACATATTGTCTCATCACCCTTGTCATGTTTCTCTTCTCTCCTTCATCCCATCCTTTACCCCACTGGTTAATTAAACCAGTGCAAGTTTTGTGTGTAGTCCAGGCCTTTTCTGGTGACCCTGCTCTTTCCTTCTGTGGCATTAAGGTGACTGCTGGATCCAACATCATCTTCAAGGGGAAGTGTTTCTAGTGGTTGGAGCTAGCACAGACCAAAGAGTCAGGAATCCTATCTTCCATTCCCACTCCCAGCTCCGACACGGACTCTGGGTAGCCTGGCCACCTCTCTTAAATTCCTGCCTCACTTTTATTCAGCTGTGTAATCATAATAATCTACTCACCACACAGGGTGCTGTGAGGATTAATTAATATTTGTTCAGTGCTTTGCGGTCCTCCCAGGAGAGTTGCTGTGTTATTAAAAGGGAGGAGAGAATGTTGTTTTGTAGGCTCTACAAGGCATTTCCTCCTCTTCTGTAGGTAGTGTGGATGTGGGCAGCTGCCATGATTCAGTCTGGGACCAAGGTGCTTCAGCGCTATGATTCTGTGGCATAACAGGGATGGGGGGAGGTGCCCCTGGATTTTTGATGCCATACCCGGTATTTAGTTAGATCTAAGACCAGCTCTGTGGAAAGCCTGGGCCCTGAGGTCACAGGTCCATGGTTACTCAAGTCCTATATTCACTGGGAAATTTACCCAAGCCAGGTATTAGTGATCTAAAAGTGGTGGGGCCACAGGCAAAGTAATATGTAGACATCCCTCACCACCAACCAACTCCTTACCCAACTTGACTGGGCTCTTCCCACATGAACATATCCATGATACCCTCAGCACCTTCAGCCTGCCAGCAACTCCCCTCAGGTTTTGGTCATCTTTCTCTCTCACATGCCTGGTTTTAAGATGACCTCTGGCTAACTTCTCCCTCCCCCTCCACGGGGATCCAAAAGCCAGCAGGCAGAACCAAAGCCTAACGGTCTAGCTGAGAAATGAAGATAGAGCTATTGGGATATTTATTCTCTGTCACATCCCTGCTGATTGGTTTGAGGCAGGAGAATCTGGGTTGGCCCCTGGGGCCTTAATCCATGGCACAAGAAGCATGAAATTATGGGCCTGTACAGGAAAATAATGCTTCTAGACACCGGTGCTGCTTCCTCCCATAAAAAGCTGTCATTTTATTGGGGGATGTCAGGCCCCCCAGCAGTGATGGCCCTTGAACTTCCCGCCATAAGGTATGATGCTAAATCCCAGCAAGGTAGGTCCACAAAGTGGCCTCGGACCTTGATTAGTGTCTCTGGCTGAAGGGTTAAACCAGCTCCGGAGAAAGAAGCGGCTCTTTGAAAATGATGAAAAGAAAATCAGAAAAGTTCACGAAGTAAACAGATCTTTGGGAAAAATAAATGAGCTGAGCACTGGGTCTCTTCTAAACTCGACATAATTAAGGGCGATACAGCACAACCGGTGTGACAGCCACATAACAGTGCCAAGCCTTTCCGTGTTGTTGTTTCTGCAGAGAGAGAAAACTTTCCTGGCATAAAGATCAGTGACTGTGCTGGGTAAACGCAGCTCTTGGCCCTGATCAAGACCCATGCCTGTTTTCCTTTTCCCTTCGCGATTTAATTCCTTCAGGTTCTTTTACCAGCTGCGCGTTTCCGAAAAGAAAACCCGTGCGTTCCTAGCGCACTGTGCATACCTCCGACTCAGCCAGTGGGAATCCATTCCGCCTCGATCCCACCACACGGGTTTATGCGGATACCCTCTGATTTATCTTTTAAACACAGCAATTGCATTGTCTGCCAGCGTGAAAAGAACACACAGCCTATAACTCCCAACGACCTTCAAGGAAAATGCAATTAACCGCTGTAATTATCAGTACACGCCTTTTAGAAAAAGACACAGGTGCTCGCTTCGACGCGGTTCCACCTGGTTAAGCAGAATCGTCCTACCAGTCAATGAACTCTTTCTCCCTGAATCTGGGACTTGCTACGATGTCCCTACATTTAGACGTCTGCTCGCTTCCTCCATCCTCCCCTTGGCTGAGGCAGGAGAGCGATCGCTCACGGCTGCTGGGCTTTGTTACACGAACACACACACACAGAGAGACCACATTGCTCGCTGCTGCCTGGGAGAGATGCATGCATCGTGTTTATTTTCCGGATCCCACAAAGCAGTCACCTTCTGACGCGTCTCTCTCTCCCCCAGCCCTCCCCCCTCCACTTCTCTTCCTGCAGTCTGAGTGGAAAACCGTAGGCCCCAAAGATAACACGGCATTTAGGCGAATAGGACGTGTTCTGATCCGTTTTCCCCTCTGCTCTCCCTTCACCCCTAACGACATCGATCTGCTACATTCACCTCTGCCTTTATCGGCCCCCTGGCAGCCCCCCAGGTCTCTGAGTCACTGTCTCAGCTACCGGATCTAAGAAAGATCCCGGAATAACCGAGCCGCCTCCAGCCCAGATAAAAAGGAGCGAATCTTTGTCCACAAGTGGTTCGCTTCAGACAGCTGAACGTGCAATGTCATAATGGCTCCTATGGCTGGTAGACAAGGGAGGTGCTCTCGACACACACAGACATGGCAGGAAAGACGGGACCGAGCGGAGCGGGACAAGCCGGGCTCCCTCACTATCCACGAGGAGGCGCTGCAGAGACCCTTCCCGCTCAGCCCCCGGTTGCACGTTGCCTTTTGCAAGAGGACGGGGAGTCATTTGGGATTCGGTGGCTTCTCATCTCATTACAGGGCATTAGGAGAAACGGGCAAATATACAGCTATTAAAATTAATCGCCTTGCGCCGTCAGCTGAGCATAATGGAAATTATTTATAGGCTGCCTACAACGCCTTCATCGTCCTGGAGGCTAGAGGTGTTGGGTGCGGGCGTGCAGAGGAGATCATGCGCAGGCTACGATAAAGGAGAGCTGTACGGATCTGCGCTACATCTGGAGGGAGCACTGAAAAGTAACGAGACCAGCGAGACGAAGCGGAGCCCCGGCTGGAGATACGTCAGCTCTGTTAGTGACAAAAGACCGTGCCTAGCTTATACGAGCTGCGAGTCCAACTTGAAGTTTAGAGGCCAAACACTGCAGGTCCGTAAAGGCTGTGATTGTGTGATCACAATCGGTTAGGCGAAAAGTAAAGTGCAGACATTTTTTTCCAGATTACTATAGGGAGAGCTACATAAGCAAATATAAAACCTGGGCTTTGTGTTAAGTGGTCTCAAATATCCACGCTGGTGGATTTCTCTAGCAGGCAAAGTCCCAACTTGCTGGTGTGCAGCTAAGCAGAAACTAGGAGATTTCAAGCATCTAAGAAACAAATTACGTCTTAAAATGGCTGTAAGTATTTTGTAATTACCGTATAGTGCAGAGACGGTGCACGCAGCAGGAAGGAATTCACTTTTTCTGACCGCTTTTAGCTCTGAATGTTTGCAGATCTCAGATAACAGATTAAATGTTAATTGCTTGAGACGGTCAGCCATTTAGTTTAACACTCTTTAGAGAACTCTTTTACTGCATATATTTGCTGCAGCTTTAGCTGGAGAGAAAAAAAGTTCTCTCTGGCCTGAAAAGTCTGTATTTTAGGTGCCAAGAAGGATTTTTTTAATGCTTTCACATGAAAAATGTCCCTCGTTTTTGAAGCAGGAAAAATCTGTCTATAGATCCCGATTCCCCTCCCCCTACTGTTCAGGGCTGGCGTTCGTGTTGTTTTGGCAAACAAAATTTATCTCGGTTTCGAAAGGGTAAACAGCTGTTAAATGAATCAAGGTCCTCTGGTGACATGAATGAATGCTGTTCCACTGGCTTCGGACAGCCCATGGTGCAGAGTGCGGCTGGTGGAGGAGTCAAAGTACAGCTAGCTCAAAGGAAGAAGCAAAAACAGTCCCGGTTTACAAAGGCTTGCGGAGAAGGGGCGAGAAAGCCCAAGCCCCAGCCTGGAAGCGCTGCTCTGCCAAGCTCGAGAGGTTAATAAGTACACCGTCCCCTTTCTCCGGTGGCCCTGAGGCGAAGACTTGCAGCTCAGCGGGTAATTGACAGTCTCAATCCAAAATTGAAACATGTGTTAACAACAACGCCTCGCATGCTAGGAGCTGCTCGGGAGATCGCCTCCTCAGAGTCTTCATATATTATTTGAATCCATCGGAGGAAACTGTCACGAGGCCCTCAGAGCACGTTTCTCCTGTATCTATAAATCAAGCCGATCGCTGCTCGCTGTTTAGAAAAAAGCAGCCTCTAATTTTTAGCAGAAGTAGCAGGACCATAGTTTCCTACTCCGTCCTCCCAGTGCGAGTTTCAGTGGGGCCCAGAGGCAAAACGTGGTCTTGCCCGCTCCCGTCCGCCCTATTCATTATACCTTGCAATGTTGGCACAGATGCTAAACACTAAATCGCATGATATTGATTACATTCTATTTTCCTTCTTTCCGAGCAAACAAATAACGTTTTCACGTAGCCCTTTAGATCGTTATACAGATCCTTGCAGGGTTTGTTTTTATTTCCACTGCATCCATTCATTCAACACGCTGGATGAAAAGTTATTGAAATGGGGTTTCTGTGAGACCCGGATCCACACATGGGACCCAATTCTGCAAATGCGTACCCCCTGATTTGCAGTTCATTGACTCCAAAGGGATTACTGGCAGTAGTAAAGATTACTCCCTTGGGTAAACGTTCCTAACATCCAGACCTATATTGAAATCTGGACCTACCTTAATAGCTAATTTATGGGTCTGTCCCCTGAGCAGGACTGGGCTCAGGTTATTAGAAGAACCGATCTCTCTCCTCTCCCCCCCCCCCACACACGTTTATTGAAGATCGCTGTATAAGACCAATCAGTAAACAAACCCAGGCGTAGCAGAAATGAATTTAGTATACTAGCTCCCCTGGGATCGTCATTCATTATCACTCATGCTACAGAATTAATGTTTTTCTTTTTCCCAGAGGAGAAAGGCCGCAGATTTTGTCACGTTCTAACCTCCTTTATAAACAACACTGACTACCACTGGGGGTAGGGGGGGACGATACGGGAAGGGGGGGAGAAGAGAACTTGTTCAGAGGGAGTTAAGGCTAGGCAGACAGCCACGTGCCAGGATTTTCAGGAAAAGTGCAGACCCCCCAGGGAGGGTTTCACCTCTCTTCCCTGTCATTTACTTGGTGATTTGGTTTACATCTTCTCCTTTTAACACGCGGTTATCTAAAAGGAGAGACTTTATTTGCCAGGCTAGAGGAAAATTCGGGGGGCCCTTGAAGCCCCCAAAAGTAGGAACTGAAAACTTTGACTTTTGCTTTCAAGCTGCCCAGATCCAGTACACAAAGGGGATAAAAAGAAGACCCTAAACTCGCCACTATTCTGCCCGACCCTTAGGTGGCGAGTGTGCAGGCAGGAAAGGTCACGGAAAGCTCACACACCCTCTCGGACTGCAGCAGCCGGGGCCAGTCAAAACAGCAGCTCCCTCGCCTTGAGCTCCCTCCCTCCCTTCTCCCACAGGCGCCAGCAGCGATCCGAAGGGGCAGGAGGCGGAGCCGTAGCTCCGGCGAGCAGGGCAGAGAGAGTGAAGTCAATTCACTGTAGCCCCAGCGCCACTCGCGCTGCCTTTGCGCCGAGCCTGGGAGCTCAGATACTGGGCTGGGCGGCTCCCCACCGCCCCCAGCGCACGGCTGCGTCTACAGCAGAGCACACAGTCCAGCCCTGTCCGTCTGCGAGCTCGGATCCTCCCACGTAAATGCCATTCTTGTTTGGAGCCAGCAGACCCGTGGCGTATGCCCTTGAATCGAAACACACATTCTCGAAGCCTTCCTAGGCTGCTGCTCCGTTAACCGGGCAGCTGCTTCTTTGGCTCGAACGAGGCGAAGAAAAACACCGAGGAGGTGGCGATCAGAGCGGCCACCGCCGGGGTTTAACCCTGCGGGGACTAGAATTCTGCTAGGCGCATGTGGAATCGCATGTGCAATTTACATGACCATTACAGCGCCTCCTTCTGAGTGGCAACCATCCCGGGGCAGGGTCTGTGGGAAACCCGGGAACCTTTTCTGGGTGCTGGGCTTGGAGCCTTCGTTCACGCATCCTTCGGAGTCTGCTGCTCCGCCAGCCTTTAGCTGCCTGCTGGCATCCAGCATTGCACATTAACTGTCTGATCGATTAGGTGTGCGCGAGGCTGGGGGGAGGGAGGGGAGAAGTGTCTGTCAGCCCTTACAATGAGCGTATCACCCAGCGAGTTCCCTGCCCTAACATAATAACGTCTGTCAATGGCGCGCTGACACTGTCAATATGATGACTGCAAAGTTACAAGATTCTTAACAGAGGGTGTGCAGAACATCACACAGCACGCCCAGGACCTATTGCTGCCGTGCACGCTGGCTCCGCGGATTCCCCAAATACACGTCCTTCCCTTAATTATTTAAACCCAGAATCTGTACACAGGGGATTATGTCTTCCGCGCTCAAATCCAAGCGTCTCCTGGCTCCGGCTCAGACAATCCCTTATCCCCAGCGCTTCCTTCGCGGGATGTGCATGCTGCAAGAAGCACGAGAGACACGCCAACCGCGCCCGAGGCGCAGGCAGAGGCAGCAGCTGATCCCACGGACATATTTGAAAGGTGGGCCGAAGGGGTCTGGTCACAGCAGCCGAGAGACTGATCTGGGTCATTCATCACGGGCCTTGGCTAACCGGACCCTTCCCCTCCCCGCTCCCCCAGCACATTCTGCGCGGAGCGTCCCAGCAGCAGCCGTACAGACGGTGTGTCTACACCGCGCCTAATGGTCACACCGCAGACCCCGCCGGGCAGCCTGCGAGTGACAGGAACAAGCTCCCCGGAATCGCCTACAAGCACGGTCCTGCTCCGCTTCAAGCCATGGACTTGCATAGGAGGGACGTCGGCTCCGCCGGGGGAGCGGCTCCGCTAGAGCCATTGGCTGAAGCAAGCAGCCCTTAGTTATTACGCTGCGCTAAGAGACCGTCTCACGCCACGCGGCCGTGGTTAGGCTTCAACCCGAGCTGATCACTGTGATAAAACCGAGCCTCGGGCTGGGCTCTGAGCACTGTGCGCACGTAGTGATCTCCTCTGTAAGGATCTGGCTGGTTGGTTTGCTCGTTTCTAAATACAGAGGTGTTTCCCTGAGCACGTATCCAGTCATTCATGGTACCAGGCACTAAATCCACGCGAGTGTCCTCTCTCTAAAACACCGCCGGGTTATTTCTACTTGAGGCAAAAAAAAAAAAACACCAGGATCTAAAACCACCTGCCCTCCGTTTGTTTGGGTGGGCTGGTGAGTTTTCCTTTTCGTCAAGCTTAACCAAAAGAACAGATTTCCCCCAAAATTTTCCAGAAGAAATCCCCTCCTGGCGCAAGTCCGTATGTGGTAAATTTTAGGCTAGAGTGAGATTTTATTGCAGTCTAATTATCCTCGATCCCCTTCCTAGGAGAGGTGTATAAGTGAAAACGCTGCCAGAGGAGAGAACCCTATTTAGTGTCGCGAAGCCGAAACTGCAGTCAAGAGGCTGCTGGGTTTACACGCCCCCTGTTGGAAAAGACCGTGTAATTAGGAAGAACTCTCTCACCAGAAGAGGCTTGAGTTCAGGGCCTTGACGGCAGGGGTGATCACTTACGGCTCAGGGAGAAGAAGAAATATCATCCCTCCTCCTTCCTTAATGAAAATGAGTTAGACTTGAAATGACAAGACAGAAGATGGATACGCAAAGTGCAGCACGTTTGCCTCGTGAGACTAGCTAAGTAATGAACAGAAACTCGCCCCCTTCCTGGCAAATGCTTCGCGTCTTTAAAGCCCCTGGCCTCAAATGCATCGGTACTAAAAACAGTAATAAAAAGAGAAGCAATGCTATAGTTAATAATATATTGCATGGCCATAGCCGACCCCGAAGCCCTTTACAAACATGAATTAAATAAACCTCACACTCCCAACGCTCATTTATTATTACTTCCATTTTACAAAAGAAGAGAGGGAGGTCTGGGGAGAATCAGTGCTTTGCTCAGATTCACACAGCGAGCCGTTGGCAGAGATGCAAGTAACATTTAAAAATCCTGACTCCCCCATCCCCTACACTAATCACTAGCTCCGCTACCGCTTAGTTTTTCATCACGATACGTTTTCAAAAAATAAATAAATGAGTGCATCTCCCTCGCACCTCGAAACACAAGCCTTAAAGCCTGTGAATCTAATCTCATTATTTTTTGTTTTGCACTAGACCAAAGGCACTCAGATACTATTCAGGCAGGCAATCACCTTTTTTAAAAATCATTTTGGCAAATGCCATTACCAGTGCCTGAATGCGAGATTTCAAAAGGCTGCTTACTCCTCTCACCTCATCCTCCCGCCTCATTGTTAAGGGCAAAAGTGACATACTTTGGGCACCGACTGAAAACTTTCCTTTCAAAGAGAATCGCGGTACTTCACAGCCACTTCGTGGTTTATTACTAGAGGTGGAGGCTGTTTATGGTCAAACAGCATTGCATTGGGTCATATTGATTTTTAAACCGTTCTCCCGATTGATTTAACTGTTTTTAGGCAGTAAATTGCTGCACTCATGTTCCATGAGTGTTTAAATGATAAAATTAATAATCACTCTAAATTGCCTAAACACAACGATAATCCTGTACCTAAGGTGCTACAGAACTCTCCTTGTTTTTGCTGTATACAGACTAACACGGCTACCCCTCTACATTACATAGTAATCGGTTAGTTAAGTGAGCTGCCTGCTCGTGATAAAAACCCCTAAGTACTACTGTACAGTAGCCAGACTTCCTACACGTCTTACTGTATATTAAACTTTATGTTAGGTCTCAGCAGAGTGCTCCCAGTTTTTTCTTCAGTTCATAGCCCAGTAGATGTCCATCTCTAAGTTTTACTGTTTTTAAATTAATGCACTGAAGAAATATGACCTTACTTAGTCTGGTTTCTGGTTCTTCGAAAACAAACGGAGAAGTCATCAAGTTTTGTGTTTTAAACAGAGGCACAAGAAAGCTGAAACTAAGGACAATATATCGGAAACTCCCCGCATAACAGAAGCATTGCACTGACGAAAGAGAAGACGAATTAATCTCTGCAGTTGAAAGCAAATACATGGCTTTGCGTTCTTGCATATTAATGTGCAGCTGTATTTAAGAATGCCAGAGCATAGCTGCCTGTGTCTTAAATATTGTCTAGTCAGAGGCTGTAACCTCAGGCATATGCAAGAAGGTTGTGTGTACACACACACACACACACACACACACACACACACTGCTCGTTAAAATTATAATCCAGGGTTACAGGGGTCTTGCATTATTTTTTTTAAAAGTCCACTTTGGATGTGAGATTTATAACAACATAAAATAAACCAGTACGCGGGAAGGGGAATTGCCATATAACCTTCATGTTCCGGTGCTGGACCCAGGAGTCCGAGTACGCAAAGACAATTAAACAATAGAAGTGGCCTTTCTAGAAGAGGAAGTGAGCATAAACAAATATGCCTAGAGGGAACATTCCGGTGTCTCCACTTTCCACATAAACATCTAGTTAGTGATGCGCCGAATACCCCAGACAAACCATGGCTTTCATCCACTGACAAAGCAATTTTGCAATATTCAGCATCGATCTCTAGGCTGCCCGGTTGCCAGACAAGATGTCAACAATCGTGTTTGAAATATACGTGAAGGGCTGGATGTAAGCGGGCGAAGCCAGCGCAGGTATTCCAGCAGCTTTTCTCGCATCCTATTCTCAATTCACTTCTCCTCACTCACGCTCCCACACCATGCCTGGCAGGCAAACGCAACGCGTAAGGCTTCTCCCCTCTGCTGCCCCTTAAACGAGACTTCTTTCATCATGCGCCCGGCGCGTCCGTCTCCAGAAATACGGTTAAGCCCATTCATGGCGAGCAGTTTAATGTGTGCGACAAAAGTTATTCGCTGTCGCTTAGGGGATTTGTTTGTGTCATGGCTGGAAAACGTTTGAGCCGGGCGCTCACACTCTGGCTGCAATACATAGATTGACATAGATCGTCGGAGCTGAACTCACAAAGTGTGCAGGGAAAGGCCTATTGCAACCACTGACTTTGAGAATGATCCATCTGTACCTTTGAGAGTATCCGAGGCCAAGTTTTGCCCCCGGGGGGGGGGGGGGGGCACGGGTGTAAAAGCGAAGACAGACTGAGCCCCCGCAATGCAAAGTCTGATTGCAAACTCGGCACAGGATTTAAAGATCCTCCCCCCCCCACACCCGAAAGTGACTTTTTACTCCTCATACAGAGTAGATCCAAGGGGCTGGAAACTCTGCCCTTCAGGCCCCAGCTGTAGCACGTACGTTTCTGCACACAGCGAGCAGTCAGGCAGCAAAAACCAACCGCACACACCAACGGGGAAAACCAGGGGACCTCTCCCGGGCCACTTCCTGCCTCAGTGGCAGTTTGTCTCACTCAGAGCTGCAGCAAAGGAACCAAGCCGCCCGCTTGCTGCCATTCGCTTCCACTGCGCCCCCAGCCTACTCTCTGAGCCGTGTGCGACTGAGCCTGTGGATGCAAATGGCGTCTCGTTCCCCCTCCCCCCCGCACAGATCTTCTGCCAGACGCAGATGTGCAAGCAAGCCGCCCGGGGGAAGGGAAGGGAAACTGCAGGAGCCGCTTCCCCAGCCCAGCCCAGCCCAGCCGCCTGGCACGGAGTAGCAGCAGCCACCGGATGGTAGCCCGCCCGCCCGGTCAGGCTGCGGAACTCGTGCTCAGCTGGCTGCAAATGACAGAGGCTGCTGCATACTGGCTGTGTGCAATGCGGGGGGGGGGGGGAGCTAGTTGAACCCCCCCCCAGCGAGGTGGCCACCCCGCAGTCCTCCTGATGCATAACACTCCGGGATGCAAGAGGAAGGGCGCTGGGGGTGGGCTGCCGGAGCGGCCACCCGCAGTTACAGGCCACGTGCACTTGCGGAGTGTAATGTCATGGGAGCCCTCGGGTCAGCTGCAAGACTTCCGACAGCAGCGATCGGCCGCGAAAGCAGTCTCACCTGCTCTCCCGTCCCGTCCCGTCCCCTCCTGGCCGCTGATTGCATTGCAAACCTTACCGTCTCTCCCTGCCGGAGCCGACAGCAGAGGCACTTTGCTTCGCTCCTTCCTGCCACGCAAAGGCGTGTGTGTGATAATCCCCTGCCACCGCCTGCCGTGTGCAGCTGTCACACACATGCCAACTGGCCCTGTCAAGGGAGGCCAGCCCCGTTTGTTTGTTTTATTAAGCAAGCGCGCTCTGCTTTCTCCCCGCGGCCCTGCACACCGCTCCCCAGCGCACGGATTGCAATGGCCTTGGACGCGAACGCTGGGGGGGGAGGTGGAGAAGGGGGGGCTCTTTTCCGTAGTTCCCCCGCCTAACAACCAGCAAAGGCTGTCGGCTCTGGCGGAGCGGCCCCTCGTTTCGGCGACAGAGCCGCGGAGCCTTTTCCCCTTCGCAGCGAATCGCGGCTGGAAAATCAGCCTCGGGGCCGGCTGCGATTCAGCTCCCGCGGCCCCTGCTGCGGAGGGGTGGGGGGAGTATTGGATCCGCAGCCGCTGCGGGAATCCGCTTGCACCGCGCGCCCCTGGGCTCCCCAGCCGGGAGCAGTCACGCAGGGAGCAGCGGGAGCTGGGCCCTCCCCGGCGGCCTCTCAGGGGCTCAAGGCCGCCCGCGCCGGCCCAGCAGAGCCGCAGCCCCGCCGGGCTTCCTGCAGGCCGCGCCCTGAGCGCAGCGCGAGCAGCCGCCTCCCTGGGCTGCGGGGCGGGCTCGGCCCGGCCCCCGACCGACCGAGCGTCTCCCAGCCCCAGGGCCGCGGAGCTCACACGCTGCCCTGCCCGCGGCGGCTGCACGTGACCCGCCCCCGCCACGGCGGCTGCCTTGTGCCGAGCACGCCCCCTGCAGCCGCCGGGAGCGCCCTGCCTCGCACCCAGCCCCAGCCGGGCCGGGGCCTGGCTGCAGGGAGCAGCTACAAACTGCCCGGCCCGCCTGAGGGAGGCAGCTGCGAGGTGTGTCGCTGCCTTGGCCTGGGGCGATCGCCGCCCCCTCTCCGCACACCGGCCCGGCTGGCCTTTGGGGGTGGCGATCTGGGGGGGCTCCAGCGCTGGGACCTTGTACGTGACTGAGGCAACGGTGCTGCTGAGAGAGGAGCGGGGGCCAGGCTTGTCGGGTTACAGAGCAGAGCGTCTGGGCAGCGCCTTGCCTGGCTGGCTTCCAGCCACCGGGGGAGGGGGCTGACAGCGCTGTGGTGCTGCCTTTGTTTTTGCACGGCCGCCCTTGGCTGAATGCAGGTGTGAGCGCTCAAGCACTCAGCCAGCCTCTCTAGCCCTCGCTGCTCTTTCCCGGGGCCTGCTGCGCCGGAGGCGGGTAGATCAAGCTTAATGCTGAACTGAACGAAGCATCTCCCCCCCCCCCCCAGCGTCGTGGGGCCCTCGCTCAGGCCGCCCTCTCCTTCCTCCTGCCACGCCCCCGCTCCCGAAATGTTGGTCCCCAAAAGACTTTTAAGCCCTTTCCCTCTGAGTCAGCACCTTCCACTCCCGTCGCCTGCCCGAGTCACCCCGGAATGCCCCTCCCGCTTTGACAGGTGGGCGGATGGAAGCTGCAGCTGGAAGTGAAAGGGTGACACCTCAACAGTATTGGCGGCTTCAAGAGATCAAAAATCATGAGTCGAACCCCCCCCCCCCCCCCCCCCCCCCCCAAAACCACAACAAACAACTCATGAGATTGGCCCAGAAAACATGAGATCTTTTTAAAAAGATGGTAGGGTGTTTTTTTGGTCAGTCTCTTGATTTTTAAACTCCCGCTGCCCAGCCCCAGGGTATGTGCATGTGACAATTAGTGTTGCCCACTCTCCCACATGTCTGGGGTACAGTGATTTTGACCACTGCTGCAGGAGCTCTCCCCCCCACACTTCCCTGTCTCCTGCCCAGCAATTAATCCTGTCCTCTATTCCTCCATTATTTCTGTCCCCACTCAACCCCCTCAATTTGGCTCCCCCTACTTCAGTCCCCCAGTACCCAATGTCACCACACCATCAGTTTAGCCCCACTACCTGATTGACCCCCCACCGCCCTCAGTTCACCCTCCTAGCACTCACCCCATCTGCTCAGAACGTACCGTCAATACAGCCCCACACCATCAGCCCCCTTTCTCTTCACTTCAGCCCCCCTGCAACCTCTCCAGGCCATAGTTCAGCCCTCCCAGCCTCACTCTGCTCTTCTGAGGTTCTTCACCCTCCTCAGATCTGGATGGGGGCTGCAGTGGGGTCGCCTCTCCCACCTCCCCAGCTGACAATGGGAGCCCCAGTGGCCGGGGGCTGATAGCAGGTTCTAAGTAAAATTAAGCTTCACTCATGATCTTGTACTAGAATTCTCAAATGTAAGGGTGTTTTTTGTTGTTGTTGTTTTGTTTTGGGGTTTTTTTTGAGCTGCAGCTGGAAAAAAAAATCCTGATTTTTTAGATGTCTATTGCGAGATCATGAGTGAGGCTTAATTTTACTTAGAAATCGCATCTCTGGTGATAAATGCATGAGAGTTGGCATATGTGCCGCAGAGGCATTGCTTGGTGAGCGCAGTATTTTCAGTCACAAGACCAGCAGTGTTTGGTAGTAGTGGCAGTAAGATGGACAATCACTTCCAGGAGCCCAGCAGCCAAGCATTGAAAGGCCTTTTCTGCAACACTCTAGAGGGGGATTCTAGAGGTAGCAGCTCACAATTCGCTTTGCAACTAGAAATGGTGGTGAGTGCTTCCATGTAGCTTGTCCCAGGTCACAGTCTGCCTAGGTGTTGACAACCCTCAGTCTTTACTTAGGGTGTTACTTGTGAATGACCCATGACCTGACCAGGTCGGGAAGGGGACAGGATAACAGGAAGACCTAGTGCCTCTGCACTCTTGCCTCTCACATTCCCAGGCACCAAAGCACAGTTGATTGCTGGCATTATCCAATTGGTGCTCCAATTTTAAAACCATTTCCAGTATGTACCCAGGTTCTTTTGTGCAAAGGATCTGACTTCAATCCGTTGAATTGGAACTGATGAGTTAGTTTTTAAACAATCTAATAAGATCAGCTCATGCTCTAATATATTAGGGAGGACCTAGACTAAAACTATTGCCTCTTCTGTGACACTGCTTGCTCAAAGCAAAGAGCTCCTTCTGTTTGAGAAACATTATGGGATGTGTGTGTGTGTGTGTGTCTTTCTCTCTCTCTCTCACCCACAAGTGAAAAACACTTGCTCACTGCTTTTTTAAATGCTCTTTGGTACTGGAAAGTGACCAGCATCATGATTCTGGTCCCAGTGGAATCAAAGGCCTGTTCAAATGGTGAATATTTTAGGACCAATCCTGCAGGTTGCTGAGCACCTCTCCTGTAAAGTGCTGCAGAACCTGAGCTCTCTTGAAGTCGGTGATGAGCTGACATCACTCAGGGCCTTGCAGGCAATATGCAGTACACTGTACAATTAGGTTATCAGGGCTTGATCCAGAGCCCATTGAAGTCAATGGGAAGATTCCTATCAACTTCAATGGACTTTCATGACCTTAAAGAGGGTCATTTCTAATATCTATGGCCCAGACGCACAAAATAATGTAGACATATAACTCCCCACTGTAGGTGCCTAAATCCAAGGTGCCACTGACAGCCTCCAAACCTCCTCTTAGCTGTGACCTAACCACATAGGCACCTCAATTTTTGCCATGAGGGTCCCCCTGGCACCAAGGTTCATGCACACCATGTCCTTGTCTAGGTGCCCAACCTCCAGCAGAGTCCTCAAACCAGGTGAAGAAACCTACGAGATCAGGCCCCATACAAAATCCAGCCAAAGGAGAAGCTATTGCCTGCCTTATGCCCTGTTACGAAATGGTTAGAGCACACACCTGGGATATGGAAGACCCAGGTTCAATTTCCCCTTATGTGCAATGGTGAGAAAGACCCCTGTTCAAATCCTCTCACCTTTCAGGAAAGTGCCCTAGGCACTGAGCTGTGGGATAATTTGATGTGTTTGCAGGGTGAGAGAATGGCTCCCTCACTCTCTTCTGTTGAAGCTGTTCAACTTTGGCTAAATAATTAAAGAGTGATTGGAACAGCGAGACTGGACCCTAAATTTTCCATCTCCTATGAGAGTGCCCTAGGCAGCAAGCGATAGAGTCACACTAACTCTCATGCCTAAGTCCCTTTATGGATCTGGGCCTAGCTCACTAGTTCATATTGGACATAGCTTGGCAGTAACCAAAATGTTTCATTTTAAGGCAGTTTAAGCTCAAAATGTGTGAATGAGCTGGAGGAATTCAGTTAATTCAAAGTGGATAGGTGTCTGTCATAACTGACATTTTTGGGGCAATCTTGGCAGAAAAGCTAAGTATTCAAGAAGCAGAGAGATCCTTTCAAACAGAGCCTTATGATTTGCTGGGGTACAAGTTTCCAAACCCTAGTGTCTGGTGGCAATTACTTATCTGGCTGCCAGAAAAAAATATCAGAAAAGAACAGAGTCAAGGAATCTCAAAAGAAACCTCTTCTGCTGCTTATGCCCAAATCAATCCTACTCCTAACTCTTGAAATAGTGGCACCAGGTCAAAATTGCAGCATATTGACAGCAGTCACAGGAGAAAGCTAGTGCTGCAGCCACCCCATGCTATGGTTTCTATGGATAGTTTCTAGTGTTATAAATTCAGCAACAATTGTGTACTCTGAGGCCAGCATTTTCAAAGGTGGCCATTGAGTTTAGATTCTTCTGGTTTCGGGTATTCAGTCTGAGACCCCTAAATGTCACAAGTTGTATCCTCAAACACTGATGCATTCAAAGTCAACCACTTTTGAAAATGTTGTCCTAAGTTTACTTTATAAAAATAAGAAAAAGAAGGTGAGGGAAAGGGGGATTGTTTTACATTTTTCTTATTATTTCTCTACATCATAAATTTACGCACTTGAAAATAATCTCCTTTGCTACTTTTGCTAGGTATGGATGATATTTGTTGTTTAAATACTGATTTCACTCTCTCAGACCATCTGCTCCTCCTACTTGATCCTACCGTGGCATAATGCTGCATGTTATATCACAGGCATTTCCTAGGCAACAGACTGTGATGGCATAAATACAGCATTATGATTTCACACCAAAATGAGAAGCTAGGTGAGAACAGGAAAAAACCTCTTAGTGAAGCCAACATCTGCAACAACAAGGTACAAACAGACTAAAACATGCAAAGGATTTTTACAGTAATTATTTATTAGTGGCTTTACTTTACACAAACTTTACTTTTGGTGTATTTTAATATTTATTACAACCAAAAACCAGTTAGGTTTCTTCAAATAAACATAGCTCCAACATAGCCATAAAAAGCCATGAAATTGCTAGTTTAGCCATCCCCTAAACCTTGCAATCAACAACCATGATTTCACTTTCTCCACATTACCTCACCCACAACCCACATGCCTCCTGCCACACACCCCCAGTCAGAATGTGTAACCATAGACTAACCTTGTGGAGTAGTTAATTAGAAAAGGATGTAAGTGTTCAGAATGATGAACTGGTGTTGTCTTGAAGTAGCTAGAGTGGATGGTGTAGGTTTTTAGATGATGGTTAAAAGTGTGCTGTGCTGGAGGATTGTGATTCGTGGGACTTGTGATAAACATTATTGCAAACTGGGAAGTGCTTGCCAATAATGGCTGTAGTAATGCAATTTAGATGCTGTAGTTAGGAAGGAAGTATGGTGTTAGATTTTATTTCCTTACCAGGTCATGTTTATGCTCAGAGTAAAGGTTTTTATTCCTTCATATGCCCCTGCTTTTACACAGTGGCAGAGCTTGGCATTACTAGAATCAATTATCCAAGGAGGGGAAAATAACTTTTTACCAGGGCCAAATTTCCAGTTAGGCACAGTAGGCACATGCCTGGGACACCGGTGTTCTAGGGGTGCCTAAACAGTGGCGGATTACTGCATGGGCCAATGGCGCCAGTGCCTAGGGGCCTTGTCCAATTTAGGGGCCCCACTCGAGAGCTGGAATTCTGGCCCCACCCCCGCTCCTCTCTCTCTCTCTCTCTCGGGCTCCCACAACCCTGCTCCTCCTCTTCCCCTGAGGCCCTGTCCCCTGGCCAGGCCAGAAGTGGGAGCCCAGAGGTGAGCATGTTCCCCTCTCTGGAGCTGGCTGGTTGCCCCATCCCCTTCCCTCCACATCATAAGTGGAACTGTCCCAGCCAGTCCCTCTCTCCCCCATTGCCTCTCCATGCAGAAAACAGGAAGATCAGCTGTAGGCAGGGTGGCCGCTGAAGATGTTTTGCCTAGAGGTGCGTAAGGTTGTAAATCCAACTCTGTGTTTTACTGGTTTGATTTTAAAAGTTCTGCAGCGGCCTATGTCTGGAGATGCTCTCAGAATCCGTGTGAGAGAAGTTTGGAGTTTATGGTTGTTTGGCAAAGATATGTGAGCAATTTTTCAAAGCAGGAACATTTTAGAAAGTTTCCTCTATGAAAGTTAGTAAATATTTCTATATTTTTGTGTGAAGATTCAATTGTCGTATGCAGAATTATTCTGTAAAATCTGGAGACCAAATTAAATCATTAACGTTTGAATGAAGGATTGTAGTCCTATTTTAACTGCGAATCTCAACACAGCCTTAACTATGGAGTCACTACTGATTCCTCCATAATTATTAGACGGAATTAACTTATTTTAGCAAGTGCACATACCAGTTCTCCATAATATGAACCTTTGTCAGGAGAGGTCACGGACGTAATATCCAGTTGAAGTGGGAAGTAGTGAGCCATCATCCACATCAAATAAAACATTCCAGATGGAAAATATAAACTAAAATGGGATGTGGAAGAGGAGAGATTTTGAATTTAAACTGAGTTCACAATCCTTCTCGCTGCAGAGACAGCAAGAGAGTTCTGCTGCCTGCTACTCTGGATTAACAGTGGTGTCAGGCCATTCAAATTAATGGAGTTACTCCACAGTTGCACTGGTGCAAATGAAAGTAGGATTTGGCCCTGATCTTGAGCCACAGGCTGATTTATCAGTATAGTAACGTAGCCAGTTTGTTTATACAGCTCTTAATGAATGTGATGGATTAGCCAGTCTTCTGCATTAAAATGTTTCCTGTCTCACCTAAGGGAGGAATTATAAATTTGCCTCCACTCTCCTACATCTTGAGCCACATGAACAGAGCCAGACAGTGGGCCATACCAAAACCCAGTACTAAGCCAAATTAATATTAATATAAAGATTTTACGACTAATCGTCCATGTAACCCTTTTGCCTCTCTTCGACAGCCTAATGTGGCCCTAGACATTGGCCCATATAAGCGATAGATAAGAGATCAGGCACCGCTCAGTAGTATCAAACATTTTAAATGCCAGGCTCCAAGTGTGCTAAGTTTCATCAAGCTATGGAGGACTGGGTTCTCCTTCGTCTGAGACTCTTAGTGAAGGAAAATATTCACAGAATGCATGTCTAAAAATATTTGAGGAGCCATCTTATTAGGGGACATTGGGCATCAGACCATTGCAGTAAATTGATATTCACGAAACCTGTACAGATCTGGGAGATTCAGCTTTGTGTTCTCTTATGTGGCAGTAACCCACTCTGGGGTTGATCTGTTCATGTCACCATCTATCATATCACACTCATGAGGGATACGGTTGATGAAGCTCAGGTTAACAATGAATAGCACAGTTTTTTATACATGTGAAAACAGCTAGGTGGTTGAAAATATGTTTATGTTGTCCCTTAGTCCAATAAAGTACTATACAGATGTAGCCTATCTATTTGACAAATCATTAACCTTCCATTTGCTGTCTATTGCTTAAATCACATTCCTTTCTACAGCTAAACTTCAAATAATGCATGTGCAGAAAAAGCTATAACAGACTTGTCATCACTGAGTACATGCCGATAAAATCTGGCTTCAAGTTTAATGTAAATGCTCCAAGTGTTCTAGAAGTTTATTTAGTAAATGAATGTGAGGTAAGATTGAATCTCCTGGGTTTGCTGTGAAATCAGAATTCTTTTCATCCTGAGATTGTCAAAACCAGTCACAATTTGGAGTCAGGTTTCCTAGCAGTCCATTTCTAGGGAAATTTTAAGAACTCACACTGAGGTCAAGCTTGTGGCTGACCCTGCACAGTTGCACAAGAAAGAAAAAAGTGTAGTGTCTTTGTGTATTCACCCCGGGTCCATCCCCAACTGCAACTCTTTGAGCATCTCTGAGCGCAAGACTGCAAGAAGTTATTGTCAGGGTAAGCCCTGGTTTCTCTAAAGTGGATGGGAGAAGAAGGGCTGAGTCCCTGTCCCTGCTCTACATCCGTCAGTAGTTTGGATGAAGACTTGATCCTGTACCTATTAAAAGCAGTAGGAGTGTTGGCGTTGATGGCCGTGCTGCAAAGTGGACCCCGAGAGCAGAGGGGAACACGTGTTTGTAAAGGGGGTAACAATGGCTGTTTCTCCCTGCAGTAGTCACTGGAGCTCCAAGAAGCATTGTGCCTGTTTCAATTAAAGTGACACTTCTTTGCCCGAGTTCCAGTTTAGGGTTGTGCCTAAAAAGCTGTTCCTGATATGGATTTGAGAGAGAGAAACACGGAGAAAGTAAAGCCAGCTTTCTGTAAATGAGCCTTCAGGTACATATTTTATAACTGCAGAATGTGCTGGAGTAAGTGTTTGCTAGGACTGTTATTTCCCTGCTCTGAGAGAAAATGGAAGGAAATCTGCAGGTTAATGGCAAAACAACAGCCTTTCTTGATAGTCATCAGGGGCCAGACCCGGGAACTTTATGACTGTCTTCTTTAGGGAACTTCCAACTGCTGCTAACACCAGTTCAGCTAACTGTGTATAAGCTATGCTGGGAGCTCTCATGTAGATGGGGTTTTGGCTGCTGACAGGTTTCAGCACCTCTGTTGACTAGATTTGCTCCCAGCAGAGTTAGTGCTGAAAACAGTGTGGGCAGCTAGGACTTCCACTACACATGGGCCCCAATGTTGCTAATACTGGTTTGGAGTTGAAGTCTGGGGGGAAAAAAACCTAGTGTGGAGACTGGAGAGGGCCTCACTCATGTGAGAAGTGCTTTATTTTAAAGCCAGAGATTCCTGAAACTCAATTAAGATCGATGAGGGGCGGGGAAGAGAGTCATTAGAGATTCAGCACAAATGATCTCCAAAATCACCAGTGATGTAAAAATGAAATATTCTGTTGCTTATATTACTAGGATTGTTTGTTTCTAGCCATACCATGTTCTATAGGGCCTATGATTCCATTTTCATAGTCATGTCATGTATGTCTATTACAACTGGTAGCCCCATAGACTCCTTGTGTGAAATTGTAGTAGATTAAAACATATTATGCGTGGTGCATGCAATCAGGTGGTAGGCAATCAAGGTAACCCATTGTTGTGCACTGAGATTTACTGATGTTTAGCACCATAGCTCACAGTAGCGACATAGGGTGGGATTAATAGATTAGGGCCAGAAGGGAACATTTTGATAATTTAGGCTGACATGTATAACACAGGCTATAGATTCAGGAAGAGATATTGCAATGCTGTGTGTCACAACGCCTAACTTCTAGGCACCTAGAAAATCCAGGAACAACGCTATGAGCTACAAAGCCCAGTTAGGCACCTAGGCTCCTGATACAATGAAAGGGGAGGGATAGATGCTTATGAATAGGATCCACAAAGCCAGCATGCCAGGCAGGGAGTTACTTAAAGTAGGCCATGGAGATGCCAACCAGAGGGGTGTGTGCTAAGCCCCGCCACTCTCTGAGATAGGTGCCTCTCTGCTGTCCAGACTTAAACACCTATCTCCAATTAGCAATTGAAAAATGGGCATCTGCTACCTGGACTGAGACTGCCTAAGGTGTTTCTTGGGGAAACTTTGCAGGAAAGTGCAGGAATCTAATCACTAAGCAATAGGATATTCTGAACGCGGGGCACCCTCAATCGCTCCTGTTGAAGCGGTTCCACCGTGGCTAAATAACGAATGAGTGATTGGATCAGGGCGACTGTACCCAGGGTCTCCCTCACCTCCTAGATGAGTGCCTTAACCGGACAAGGGAGTCCCTCTCTCCGGCCCAATGATTGAGCAAAAGCGATTGACGCTGTACCCAAATGGTTAGGGTACCTACCTGGGAGGTGGGTGAACCTGGGTCCCATCCTCCTGCTCTACTCTTGTTATTTAGAAAGAGAGAGTGGAACAGCTTAAGTGGGAGAGATTGCAGGAGCTCCAGATCAGGATATCCCATAGCTCAGGGGCTAGTGTGCAAGGTGGGAGGCTTCCCCTTCAAATCCTTTCTTCAGAAGGGGAATTGAACCTGGGTCTCCCACATCCCAGGTGAGCGGTCTAACCACTAAAAGAGTTAAGGTGGGCATCACTGCCTCCTCCAACTGGATTTTGAACGGGACCAATCTTGTAGGCTCTCTGAGCATGCCTACCAGCTTGGGCCCCACACGTGACTTACGTGCCAAATGCCCATCTTCCCCTGGTTTGTGGATTGCTTTAGGGCTTAGGTGGGAAATAGGGGGTCTGGATGCCTAGAGTGAAGCAGCACAGTGCATGCTCACAGGCAGAAACCTAGGTGCCTAGGGACATTTTTACCCTGAAAACTTAGATGCAGAGTGAATTTAGGCACGTGCAGTGTTCAGCAGAAGTCCCGTGGACTGCAGAGGAGCCACAACTGGGACTTAGGTGCCTAAACCCCAGAGTTAATGGCTAAGTACTTTTGTGGATCCCAGCCATGGTACTCCTGGAGTTTGAAACCACTCCCTTCTGCACCTTAATCAATTAGCTGCAATAGGATTTCTGTCTTTCAGAAGTGTTCAATTAAATGCTTAGGTTTATTGTTTATTATTCCACAATACCCATTAGCAAACTAATCTAAGGAGACTGATTTCTGAGTATATACACTCTCATGACAACAGAATACATTGTAGCACCATCTTTAACATACCCAAATATCGCTTGTAGCCTGATTGAGAAGACTAAGTGATTCTGCAAGAAAAAAAACTATAAAAACGTAACAATTATATTTACATCATCTACAGAAGTGTGATCAATCTTTGGTTTAATAATACAATACCCCTGACTGCAGCCCAGAAAGAGTATCAAAACCCGCAGTATCAATATAAAAGAACATTTCTGGATATAACAACTTCAACCTGTTGCTTCCCTATGGTTGGAACACAGAAGACAAAAAGATCTCATTCACAGGGAGGCATGGTTTCATCCAACATCAAAGTTTAAAATGTACAGAGAGAACCAGCAGTCTCAGAACCAGCTTCAATGAGACTGTCAGTGGCATCTTCAGAGTGATTTGGGGCAGAGAGACCAGCTTTGGAAAGCTGGAGGATCAACAGACAGCCTACAAAAAGCCTTTCAAAAGGTCCAGGGGAAACACTGAAGGCAGCTTTGTATGAGCGGGGATACCCAAGACATGACAAAAGTCTCGAAGGGGTCTGTAAGGCTTGAGGTTGTTTTCAGCTAATAAGTTGTAGGTCGAAACTCATTTAAATGGCTAACGAGCGTACCTGATCCTCAAGGACAATGGCTAGTGTAAGCATCCGATGGCTCAGGAAGCCAGATGTCCTCTTAGTGATTCTCATTCCAATGAGAACAGCACATTTGCTTTTAGAATTTCTGTCTCATCTGCCACCTATCTGTAAGGACCCCCCTTTCTTCCTCCATCCTACCCCCACCCGAGTGTAACCCTAGCATCCTTGATGTAAGCAGAGTGATTAAAAGTGTCTTTGCATGTATGTAACGACCATTATTACTGTTGTTCTCTCCGGATGGGATAATGTCTGTATTTGTAAGTGAATAGATAAAGAATTTAAAACGTACTATATGAGCGATAAGAAAGCGTATATAATTGACCACTGTAACACCATGAAGTTGAAGCTGATTTATCAGACTTCCCGGTATCGTGAATAAACCTCTTCAGTATTGTCTGTGCTGCCTGATTCTTGGAGAAAGAATCCTTCATGCTTTACAGGTCCATCTTGGATATTTGTATAACAAGCCTTCTTCTATGAACAGGATAGTAACTACAAGGTCTGTATATCTGATGTGAATATTTGTGAAATACGGAGGATTCTCCCTGCCTCCTGGGTTAGAAGGAATAAAAAAAAAGATTCATGGTGTGCTGCTTGCAATTCCCAACCCACACAAAAATAGCTTCCCCCCCCCGCCCCTTAATCACCACTTGACAAAGATGAAGATTAAATGCCATGTAATTGTTTTTATGTCACATTCTGTTTCTTTTCCCCTTTAAAAAGATAAAGACATTCATTTACACACAATTTCCCAGGCTTTAATGGTGACCATGTGTTATTCCTGAGAGCAGTTTTAGAGTGGAGTCATTTGAAAGGGGGAAGGGAGGTGTGAAGCCTTTGTATGGCAGAGGACTGGGGTTATTCAAAACCCTTCCTTCCCCCCCATTAAAAACGCCACTTGGTGCATTTTAAAGGTAAAAATCACCCTTCCGAAGTATTCCGATGAGCTAGAGATCAGATAAAGTCATCTCCAGCAGGGATTGTCAGAGGAGGGAAATAATTATCACAGGTATAAAAACCCTCCAATCTTCCCCCCCTTTTAATCTGAATACTGCCTGAGCATTCCCCTCATTTTTGTTCTCTGAAGGAAGAAGAACTCTTACTCTTCTTGTATACAGGGCCCAGCTTTTCTATTTGTGTGCTTTACTAATTGTGGTTCCCTGCACTGGTGGGAGGAGGGGCAGGGAGGATCAGGATTGGGCAATTAGTTCACCTCTTCCTCCTGTCCGTTGGGCCTGCCTGCAAATTGCAAGTCAGGGCAAGAAGGTGAGACCTGCAAGAATGCAGGGCCCCAAGCATGTGCTTGCACTGTATCTGGCCAAGATCCCTGGCCTATCTGAGGCTCCAAATGTTTGGGAGAAGGGAGCTATCGGCTATCTCAAAGTGAAAAACTAACCACTGCTGGGCCCGGTCTTGCTGCCACTGAAATCCATGGGACTTTTGCTTTGGACTCCAGTGCAAATTGGATCAAGCCCACTATGGTCAGAGCTGTTTGTGTCTCATTACTCATTGTAAATAGCTTGTTCCATAAATGTAGCGCTTTTTTCCCTGTTCAAATTATACAAAGTTTGTTTTATACAGATTTGTTCATTGTTTACAACTGTTTGAAAAGTAGTGTGCATGTGAAGCCAATTGTTCATCTGCAAGCTAGTCGCTAAAGATATTTACTGTTTGTTATTTATACCCTCTGATTGGTCACCCACATCACATATTATGACCTGCATCCATGACCAACAGAGCTAAACCCTATAAATAGGAGTCCCCTCTTCTGTTTGCATATTGTCTGCAACACTCTGAATTGTTCATTGACTCGATTGTGCTCACAATAAAAAGTTTTCCAAAATTGATGCAAAAGCACTTCTGGTGCAAATGCTGTCGCAAACACTTATTCACACTAGCACATTTTACTTTCCACAAACGTTCTGGTGAATAAAATCCTCATGCACGCAAATGTTCATGAATGAGGGAATAAAAGGGGTTGCAAAGAGCAGCAAAGCCACTGGAAAGTTTGGTTGACAAGAATATTTGGGAATGCTTTTTTCCCTTGCTGTTATGGAGTAGACCATAGCATAATAGTGAAAACAGGACACCCCTCCACACCAGCAATTTAAAGCACAAAACATTTGTACTTTAAATTGACCGTGAATTACATATGCTTCCTGAAATAGCCCAACAACATTCCTCCATTTGGGGGCAGAGTTTGAGGGGTTGTATAGCTTGTGAATGCAATTGCAGGCTCCCCCATAGAGGAACCCCCATCAATGCCAGTTTTTGATCCAGCAACATAGGGCGGATTAGCAGCAGAAGATTAATTCCTTCCTGTCATCTCCACAGGGGGGTTAAATGATCTCAGGAGCAATTTTTCTTGCCTAGAACATGGTAATCCAGAAAGGCACTGCTAATTGATACAGTTTATATGATGGTCTAATGAGAGCAAAGAAGTTCCAGGTTTTGAGAAAGGTCATCAGCCAAAGGTATATTTACTTAATGAAATGGTTATTTCCTGCAAAGCAACCCTGCTCTGATGTGAAACATATACCGCAGAGGAGCTGTTAGAAGCATTTTTAAAAAGGCAGGAAGGCGCAAATGCATGTTAATTACAAATGTAGTCCTGTGTCCCTTAGAAAATGGAGTGCATTACATTGATGTGGGCTAAGGAAAACACCTTAACTGTTCGTGTACGGTGTTACAAACGCTTACGAAACCAAGCAGCTGCATTGAAATCAACAGAACTATTTAGGTGAACCAAGGTTTTCAAAATGAGACACTCATTTACAGGGATGCTGGTGCTGAGGGCACAGAAGTATTCGCTGGCTTGAAGGGTTTTCCATCATATACAGGGTTTACAGTTTTGTTCAATGGCTTTCAGCACCCTCCCAACTATAAAACTTGTTCCAATACTACTACTGCTCATTTATTCATTAAGATCCAATCTTACAATCACTGTGCATTAAACTCTCATTGAAGTTGATGGGCCACATGCTCTTCTGTGTGTCTGGCCCTTTGAATTGTTCTCCACCAATCCCCAGCTTGAATATGGTCTAAAATAGGTTAGATCGCAAGCGACACATATGTGGCTCCCTGATGGTAACCCTCCACTTATGCTTTCCTATGCCGAGTAGATCGTTGCAGGAGACATCTCACCCAACATGAGTGAAGAGAGAGTCAATGAGAGTTGTGGGAGTAGCGTGATTTCAAGACTGGGAATGGTATTTACAAATTCTTCAGTATTGGGGTACAAGCTGTCCTTTTCTCCAGACTAGTCATCCTCTAATGTAACCAGTGTCCTAACTTCATTTCTATTGTGCTGTAAATTCACCTGGGACTTTACGTACATATATTAGGACATGTTCCCTGCTCAAAGTATCTTACAATCTAAAAATTGGGAACACAACGATAAGGCATGGAACAAGAAGTCAGGTCTGGGAAGGCGTGGGAAGATCAGTGATGAGAGGAAAGGAAGTGTTCTGGTAATAAGTGGGTTTTAAGGAGAGTATCAAAGAAAGACAGAGTGCATTGGCCACTGTTCCTCAAATGCAACCAAGCCTCCTGGGCAGTGACGGGGGAAGGGGGGCAAAGTAGTGGCCCTTCTCCCAGGGCTGCCAGGGCTTCCTCGGGGGCGGTGGGGGGGTTGTGGGCTCTGGCTGCACGGCAGTGGGTTCCGTCCCCCAGCCACGGTGCTTTGGGCTCCGGCCCCAGGCTCACCATCACCCCTGGCTCCTGCTGCCTCCTCTGGCTCTTTGACCTCTCGCTTGCCCCAATTGCTCCTGGTCCTCACTATGTCTTCCAGCCCCAGGCTGCTACCCCAGGGCTCGGGTCTCCGGCCGCAGGGCTTCAGGCCCTGGCCTCTCTATCCCCCACCCCATCACTCCAGTCCCTGCTGCCTCCCTATGCACCACCCCATCCACAGCTTAATCCGTCCCCTAGCTTGCCAGGGCTGCGTAAAGTCTGCTGTGAAAAGTGATATTTGTATGTTTGTTAATATCACTTTTCACTGCCTCCCAGCCAGCTATCAAGTTGGCTGCTGTGAAAAGTGATATTAACATACATACAAATATCACTTTTCATGATAACAGACTTACTAGCTAGCAAGTCTAAAAAAAAAGCAAACAGAAAAGGAAAGGAAACGACAAAAAGACAAGAACATGCAAAGTACCTTATTTGGGCCTCTATTCTGTTTAGGTCCAATAAAGAATAGAGACAACTGTATATATTTTTATTATTGAGTCTGCAAAAACAAACCCTCTACATCATTGAATTACGATGATTTGGACATGTATACTTGCATATTTGTTTGTTTTTCCTAAAGTTAATTAAGTATTTTAGGAAAAATTGTCAGAACGGCCACCAGCAAGAGTTGGTGTCTGCACTCTGAGGCCATCAGAAAATGTGTTGTGAGAACCCGTGACTTAGGCAAAAGGAAGTCGGGGTCAACTCCTAGTGTAGGGAGCTGCGGGAATGCAGGTGCTAAAGTGATAGGAGGAGAAGGGGACATAATAAAATAGTAAGGCTATGTCTACACTAGCGCTTTTGTCAGTAAAATTTTTGTCAGGGGTGTGTGAAAAAACAGACCCCTGACCAACATAAGTTTCACCGATAGATGTGCTGGTGTGGACAGCACTATGTCAGTGGGAGACACTCTCCTGCCAGCATAGGCATCAACCACTCATGGGGGGTGGTTTAATTATGTTGATGGGAGAGCTCCCTTCGGCATAGAGCAGGTACACAGGAGATCTTACAGCGGCACAGCTGCAGCAGTACAGCTGTGCCACTGTCAGGTCTCTAGTGTGGACATAGCCTGAGAATAGAGGACTGGGAAGGTATAGGGAGAAAGGGGCAAAGTAGAAGGAAATGGGAGCAGAGCTGTAAGTGGGGTTGAGATTATATATGACCTTAGAGGGGAGGATGAGGAGCCTGAATTTGAGTCAATAAGAGACAAAGCCAGTGATAGAATGCAAAGTGGTGGTGTGACTGGAGCAGTGGGAAAGGAAAATTAGTTTAACAGCACAATTTTAGACAGAAAGGAAGGGAGAGGTGAGAAGCAGGAAGGCCAGAAGGGAGATTACTGTAATCAAGGTGAGAAATGAGCAGTTGTGAATAAGTTTTAGTAGTGGGAAGAGTGCAAAAAAGAGAAGCTTTAAGTAAAACTGGATGTTTTGGTTGGGACAGAAAGAGAAAAGTCAGATGACAGAGGCTGTGAGTCTGGGAGATAAGAGGGATGGTGCTGTTGATAGGGATGACAGAGAAGGGAGGCGGTGGATTGAAAGGGTTTAGCAGGAAAGATAAAAAAAGCAAGTTTTGGACACATTACATTTGGGACAGCTGTGGGATATCCAAGAGGAGACATCTCAGAGCATTCGAGATATGACTGGAAAAGTGAGTGTAGCTCAGAAGTAAAAAAAGGCAGAGAGCTAGGAGTCACAGGAACAGAAGTGGTTGAAACCACGGGAGGAGATGAGGTCACCTACAGAGGGGCTATAAAGAGAAGGAACTGAAAATAGAAGCCTAACAGATGCCAGCAGAGAGGTATAGAGAGGAGGATGAGGAGCCAAAGCAGATGCAGAAGGAGCAGAGTGCAGAATAGTGGAAGCCAAAAGCAGAGGAGAGAGTGATCAACTGTATCAGAGAGATTAAAAAAAAAAAAACCCAACAAAAGTGCTCCCATTAACCCAGCTGCACCATAGAATGAGCCATGTCAGAGGACCCTCTTCAGATATTGCTGTCTCTTGACACAGCTAACACACGGCTCTGTCTGGGACAAAGAGCATGTCCACACTACATACTTAATTTGACTTCCATTAAGTTGACATCCAGCTGCCGCAATATCGAAGTCGGCTTTGCATGGCCACACCACACACCGTGTGTCAGTGGAGCGTGTCCCCACCAGCCGCGCTTGCATCAATGCTGAGAGCAGTGCACCGTGGGTAGCTATCCCACAGTGCAACTTGCCGCAGGGGATTTTGGGAAGGGCTTGCAATGCCTCATGGGCTGAAAACCATCTCATAGGGGTGATTGGGAACATGGCTTCAACGTCCCACGATGTAGTTAGCTCCCATAACATTTTGCACCTTTTTTCAAAAGGTTGGTGTAGCCGTGCGTACGCCATCTCGAGAGAAGCATGGATCCCGCTCAGTTGTGCACTATCATAGTGAGCACTGCAAACACCACGTGACTTATCCTGCAGTGTTTGCAGAGCCAAGAGAGAGAAACCACCACATGGACCTTGGCAATGTCCTTCAAGTAGCCCTGCTGGAAGTCATGAAACGAAGCAATTCCCGGTTGCTGTTGGCAGTTGTGCAGCAACTGCACATGGTGGAGTGCCGGTTCTGGTCCTGAGACACAAGCACTGAGTGGTGGGATCGCATTGTCAGTCAGGTGTGGGTTGATGAGCAGTGGCTGCAGAACTATTGTATGTGCAAGGTTGCTTTCCAGGAACTGTGTGGGGAGCTCTCCCCAGCACTGCAGCAGAGCGACACTAAAATGAGACCTGCTCTGACCATGGAAAAGTGAATGGCGATCACTGGGTGGAAGCTCACAACACCAGACTACTACTGGTCAGTGGGGAATCAATTTGGAGTTGGGAAATCCACTGTTGGGCTTGCTGGAATCCGGGTTTGTAGAGCCATTAATCAACTTCTGCTCAGAAGTGCCAGGGTTGCCAACCATCCGTAAATTTACGGACAGTCAGTAAAAAAATGTGCATTTTTACCGCCGTCCGTAAATAAATAAGAATGTCCATAAAAATAGAACCTGTCTGGAGGAGGCCTGCCAGAGGTGTGAAGAAAGCGCCCCTCAAAGTCTCTCACGGCTTCTCGCCTCCTGTGAGTCCCAGGTAGCCCGCGGGCGGGGAGAAGTGGCAGCTCTGCTCTCCTGACCCCGCTGGCTGACCCCAGCTGCCGGCGCTGCCCGGCTCCCTGTGCCGCCGGCTGCTGCTACTGTGACCACAGCCCCGCCCCTGGCCCAGACTAGTTCCACTGCAGTCGCTCCGAGCCGGCACCAGCCCCGCCACTAACCCTTACCCCGCCTGGGAGCAGCCCCAAGAGCCCGTGTCTCCCAGCGCCCACCCCACGCACAGCCCGCTGGCTCCCTCCGCTTTCTCCAGCAGCCCGGCGCCTGCCCCTGGGCCCACCCAAGCTCTCCTATCATGGTGGAAGAAACGAGGCAGCCCTCCCAAGAGACCTTCCACAATGGATCGCAGCATGGGAAGCCTGTGATGTCTGCCTTTGGGGAGGCTGGGCAGGGAGGCGCACCGAGCCTCCCTTGAGGACCCGCCCATGCTCCGCCCCTGAACTCCACATGCCTCTATGGGAGGAGTTGGCCCGGCCTGCCCCCAGGGCTGCAGCCACTGCCCTCCAGCGCTGCAGGGAGTGCAGCGTGGGGCCCGGTGCAGGCAGGGTTTGGGCTGCACCCCCGGAAAGCAAAGGGCGCCCGCCCTCCCTGCCTCATGGCGTGGGGCCCAGCCGGCATAGGGAGTCCAGGTGGGCCCTGTTCCCATTCAGCCTCCTCCCCTATTTGTGCTGTGGGGGAGAAGGCGAAGAGGCGCAAGCAGCGGGCAGGGAAGCCTCCTCGGGGAAGGGGCCAGCCTGGACTGCCTATGCTGGCTGGGCTCCATGCCACCAGGTAAGGAGGGTGGGCATCCTTTGCTCTCCAGGGGCACAGCCCCTGGTCCGCTGGAGGGTGGTAGCTGCAGCGCTGGGCCCGTCCTGGGCTGGGCTGGGCCTGTCCTGCACAGAAGCAGCTGCCAGGGGGTGGAGCATGGGTGAGGGAGAGAGGCGGAGTTGCTTCCGGCAGCGGCTGGCTGGGGAGGCTTAGCCTCCACCAGCCTGTTATACCCACCGCCCATGGATTGCAGAGTACCTCCATGAAAGTTTCTTGGAGATCTCTATGGAGGATTCCCGGGATATCCCTGTGTACATTGTTTGCGCAGGGCACCCTCTGCCTCGCTGGCCCAGCCACTGGAAGCAGATAGCCGCTCTAACCCAACTGTTTTTTTAAATAAAAAATAGCAGCTAAGAATGTGCGCCCCGTAATATTAATTGGAATTTCATACTCACCAGAGGTTCCTTCCCCAGCATCAGGCTCGGCCACGATGCTGTCCTGCGACAGGCTGGACTGCTCCGGGGTTACAAACAGCTCCCGGCTCTCCAGGACAATGGATCCTCCACTTGCCTGGCTCCCATTCTCCTTTTCCTCTTCCTCATCTAAGACCTCCTCCTCAGGGTTGACTGTGGTGGCCTTGGACTCTGACTCCTCAGAGGTATCCATGCTGGTCTTGGGGGTTGTGGAGAGAGGTTGTGGGGGTTGTGCCACAGAGAACAGCATGCAGCTCTGCAGACATGATGCTTTTACGCGGTGCTGCGACAGGATGACTGTTCGCCTCCCTTGCCTTCTGGTATGCCTGCCAAAGCTCTTTGATTTTCATCCGGCAATGCCGAGTGTCCCAGGGGTAGCCCTTCTCCCTATGCCCCAAGCGATCTGCTCAGATATGTCCACGTTCCTACGACTGGATCGGAGCTGTGCCCCCACAACCTCTTCTCTCCACAGACCCAGGAGATCCACCATCTCCTGTGTACTCCAGGCAGGAGTGCGTTTGGGGCATGGAGCCGGCATGATCAGCTGGGCAGGCGAGCTCTCCACGCCGAGCAAACAGGAAATGGAAATTTAAACGTTCCTATTCCTTTAACAGGGGTGGGGCTGTTTCCTGTGTACTTGGTTGCCGGGCAGCAGAGTTGAGAACAGTGACCAGAGCAGTCACAGAGGAGCATTGTGGGACACAGTGCCTACACTGCCACTACGCTGACTTCACTGAGTGGAATTAAGCACTATGCCTCTTGCGGAGGTGGAGTAATTAAGTTGACATAGTAGGCAAGTTACATCGGCAGGAGAGACCTGGTAGCATTGTAGACACAGACATTATTAGGTTGACGTAAGCTACCTTATGTCGACGTAACTCCATAGTGTAGACCAGGCCTGGTCTAGACACAGAATTTGCACCAGTGGAAGCATAGGTGGGATGTCAAACCAATGCATTCTTTAAACCTGTGTATATCAGGTTACCTTGCACCTATAATTTACCTGCAGTTTAGGGCTTGTCCATATACAGAAGTTGCATTGGTTTAAGTTACATCAGTTTACGAACTGGTGTAAACACCTGGGTGCACACACATTAATTTAAAACTGGTTACACTGGTTCAGCTTGCCCTGGAAGTTTAGAAGTGCAAACTAAACTGATAAAAGCCAGGTTTAAACTGATGTGCACCAAGGTGCACCAGTTTAGCCAGTTTGGTCTGACATTACCAAAAGCTCTGTGTAAGCTCAAAAGCATGTCTCACCAACAGAAGCTGTTCCAATAAAATATATTATTTCACCCACCTGGTCTCTCCATCATACCTTTAGTTTAGCAACATCTGTGGATGTTGTGTGGAGTGGAGAGGAGAGAAGCCATACTGGAGAGAGTCAAAGAGAAACTGGAAGAGAGAACATCTAGGCAGTGCATGTAGGTGGAATGTTCAACAATTTGGGAGACCAAAAGAAGATGAGAGAGATAGGGTTGTAATTAGAGAGGTACAGAGAAGAGAATTATAGGTCAGGGTCCCAGTCCACCCCCTGCAGGAATTACCTGGGAATTATGGGAGTTACGATTATTTTGGATGTGGTGACAGAATTGGGCCTAGATCCCTAGTCATGGATTATATGAATATAAACATGTTGGCAAAGATGATGCACAGCTTTAGTTGGGAGGGATATGGGAAATTGCTTTAGATCCTGATACTCCTAAATCCCAATCCAGCAAAGCAATTAAGCACGTGCTTAGCTTTAAGGATGTAAGTAGTACCATTGACTTCAACAGAACTACTCATTTGCTTAATGTTAAGCATGAGCTTAAGTGTTTTGCTGGATCAGGTTTCATGAGAGCTGGTTACGCAGTCTCTAGATCAAGGATTTAAATGATACCCTGACACCCAGTTTGAGCTGTACTTAAAAGTTGATTTAGTTAGGCCAAAAAAACCCCACACCCTTGACCAACGTAGCTATACCAAGCTTTCACACAGTGTAGATTTAGCTATGCGGATGGAAGAGTGCTTCCACTGACAGAGCTAACTTAGTTTGGGGAGGTGGCATTGCTACACTGATGGAAAACCCCTTCTGTCAGCATGGGCTGTGTCTACACTATGGGGTTATGCCAGCATAACTAAACTGGTTATGTGTAGTCTCTGTAGTGTAGACACAGCCTAAGATACAGTCAGAGAGTTGGGGTGGAGGAAAATTAGATATGTAGGTTGCATGCTTTTTAAATGAATTTAATATCATTACTTTGAGTTGCTACTCTGATGAGTTCGCTGAGTGATGTTCAGTCGCTGAACTGATGGCATTCGTCGTGAATTCTTACTTAACAGAGTGGGCTGCATGAAGGCTGCTGTCTGCCATCCTCAGGGCCACACAAAGTGCCCAAGAACAGGAATCCTGCAACTTAATGTGGAAGGACTCTCATGGGCAAAATGCAAGTACCTTGGAAACCTGCTGAAGACTCATATCATCGACATCCTTATGTTGCAGAAGACCCATGTTAGCAATGAGCAACAGGCTAGGCATTACCCTATCTATGGATACAACCTAATGACCAGCCACTATCATCCGATATATGCCTTGGCTATATACATCAAGGACACCATCACAGATGTAAATATTATTCAACCAACTGAAGAGGAGACCACATTTACCCCAACCATCAAAGTAGAGAAGCTCTAAATCACCAACATCTATAAAGCCCCTAGTACAAGATGGCCAAAACCAGTGCTCCTTAGCACCCCTATTCCATGCATCTATGCAGGCAATTTTAGTAATCACCACACTATGGTGGGCTATAAAAAAATGAAACCAATGGCGAAGATCTCATGGACTGGATATCTGCACAAGATTTACAATTAATTTATGATCTAAAACAATGATCAACATTCTATTCAAGTCTCTGGCAATGTGGGTACAATCCAGACCTAACATTTCTGTCTAAAGACAAAAGTGGAAACATTCTCACCGCATCACATGAAGTACTACTGGCATTTCTGAGTAGCCTACACAGGCCTATAGTGATCTACATAAGCATAGAAATTCCTATGTTTTTTTCTAAACAGGTGGAATTTTGCTAAAGATGATTAGGATGCCTACAAAGAAATGGTTGAGAAAACTGTCGCAAGGATTCTGGCGAGAGCAGAATGCTACCAACAGTTCGTAGGGCTCCTGAAAGCAGCAGGAAAGAAGAACATTCCCTGAGGCTTTCGGGAAAAGCACATTCCCTGCTGGACGAAAGACACTCAAGAGTTGCTCTGGCAATACAACCAGACTGTGAGCTCTCACACGACAAAAGCTTTGCTACAATTCCCTTGACACAACACGACGCCAGCAGTGGCTTGACTGGATACAAAACTGTGGACACACTTGGGGCCGCTAATCCCACAGAGTATCAACCACTAAAAATGTGGCCAAACTCAATAGCTTCCAAACTGGTGGTGAACACAAAAGGACCACCTGATAAACACATGAAAAGAGAAGTGTATCAACAACTCTACCGGACACTTGCATCAATTCCCCGAGGAGAACCTTCCACCGTCAGTATTGAGGAAGTAGAAAAAGGACTTGCCACGATGAGAAAAGGGAAGCCTGCAGGCCCTGACAATATTCAGCCAGAATTTTTCTATCACCTCAGCCCCAAAGGTCTCCCATGGCTAGCAACATTGTACTCTGCTACCTTAAAGACAGTACGGATCCCTGAAATATGGCGTGCAGCAATGGTCATTGCCATTCCAAAGTCTGGGAAGCCCACTGATGAAGCAGGAAGCTATAGCCTGATTTCTCTACTATGAATGACCTATAAACCTCTTGAATGTATCATCTTCCAAAGAATACGTCCTTTTGCTGAGCCAACTATCTCTGTTGAACAGGCAGGCTTCTGGTCAAAACGTAGCTGCTGCGACCAAGTTCTGGCACTTACAACTCACATTGAGGCTGGCTATCAGAAAAAACTAAAGATTAGCGCAGCATCTGTCGACCTGTCATCTGTGTAGGGCACTGTATAGATTAAGGGCCTGATGTTGAAGCTTGCAAAAATTATACCTTGCTAGCCAACACTTCACCTGCTGTGGACTATGCTGAGTGTAGACACTTTCGTGTGTACCTGGGTAATAAGACCAGTTTGCCCTGTACCATAAACAACAGGCTATCCCAAGGCTCTGTACTCACGCTAACCCTTTTTAATATTTACCTGAGTGACATGCCTCCAACTACATTATGAAAATTTGGATGTGCAGATGATTTTGCTATGACAATCCAAGCACCAAACTTCCATGACATCGAGGAAGCATTAACTGAGGACCTCTGAATTATGGAACATTGCTTCTGGAAATGGAGGCTCAAACGCAAACCCTGGAAAAATAATAATCAGCGCATTCTGCCTTGACAATAGGAGTGCCAAAAACACACTCGAAGTAGCTTTCTATGGTAAAAATGTGCGACATGATTACACCCCGTCATAGCTCAGAGTGCATATCTACTAACCCGAACACACACTTAGTTTCCATGACCATCTTAAGAAGATAGCTGCAAAAGATAAAAATGAGAGCAAACATAAATCAGAAACTAGCAGGTACAACATGGGGTGCATCGGCATCAGTGTTGTGAACATCTGCAATGGCACTTGTATATTCAGTATCTGAATATTGCGCACCAGTATGGAGCAGATGCAGCTACACATGACTTGTTGGCATCCAGATGAATAGAAAGATGTAATGCATCACTGGAACCTTTAAGTTGACTCCAACACCATAGCTACCTGTTCTGTATAACATCGTTTCCCTGCCGGTATGCCGAATTGTGGCAACACTCCGCAAAGTTTAGCGAATTCAGGAAAACAGATGTCTCTTCCTATCCACCAAGACCTCACCAATGCCCCCTGCCCCCAATGCCTTAAGTCCTGCATGCCTTTCTGGGAATATTTGCTTAGCCTCATGCAGTCAGGCTATGATCAGAAGGCGGCTTGGAAAGCAGATTGGGCTAAACAAGACTTAAAAAATAAGCACCTTGTGCCGGATCCCACGCAGAGGTTCCTGGATTTGACCTCCCACTGGCATCTTGGTCAGCCCTGACCCGAATCCGAACCAACCATGGCAGATACGGACATTTAATGCACAAATGGAAAATCAAGGACTCCCCGGCATGCATGTGTTGCTCCCCATGACAGACCATGAAACATCTCACTACCTATTGCCCAATTTATAAATGTGAAGGAGGCATCACTGTAATAAATTCTGCCACTCCTGAGGTAGCCATCTGGCTCAATCAACTTCAGATGAAATTGTAGTTGCTGCTTTACACCAGCCGTATGAAAGAACATGATTACTCTGAACGGCCACAAAGTGACATTTCAGGCCTTGTCTACACTTAAAATGTAAGTCAGCTTAGCTATGTCATTCAAGGGTGTGAAAAATTCACAACTCGAAGGTGTTGTTAAGCTGACCTAAGCCTTGGTATAGGGATTGCTAAATCAATGGAAGGGTTCTTCTGACTCTCAAAAGGGGTGGTTTAATTACCGTGATGGAAAATCTCCTTCTGTTGCTGTAGCAAGTGTCTACACTCCGGTGTTACAGCCGCACAGCTGCAGCACTTTAGTTGTGCCTCTGTAGCATGTGTAGTGTAGACAAACCCTAACCGAAAGGGTTTACGTGGTGGATTGCTCTTGTGAAGTTACACGATTTGTGCTGTTCTGTTATTCTAACAAATCAATAGTGGCACCCAGTGGCTAGAAGGGTTAATTAAAAAATTACCTTTCTCATATTCTGTTGGCATCTAAATGCCAAAATCACTTGCTTGGCATTACATATACTAAATCCAGCCATAGCTATTCTTCATCCATTTCATCTGGAAGTTATACGCTTTCTATTAACAAAGACATTAGCCTGCAAGGTAAAATTCTGAGCCTTCAGTACAGCACATGGTGGGGCTACAAAACTTGCATTTTGGTGTAGTTGTGGGGATAGTTAATGCTTATTTATTCCGTGAGAGCACTAAACCTGCACAAATGAAAATGACTCCTGTTGTAAGAGTCCCAGGGCTTTCCTCAAGAGAGCCCTTTCCAAAATTTCCTGACTTCCAGGATTTATAGAGTTTCAAGAGCCAAGTGATCCATAGGAAAGCTAAAACCCAGCTAATAAATTAAACGAGCAATTAACCAAAGAGATGAAAGGGAACATGAAAATTCCATGTCCACAGTTTTAGGATCTTTAATGTCTACTTGGAGCATAAATACTGAAAAGAAAGTGTCTTAAGTGAGTTGTTTTTAACTACATGTTCGATCCTGCAGGTTGCAAGTAGGGATTTCAATGGGACAAGTTGTGTGACTGGGGTTTCCAGGATTTTATTTATCATTAGGTTACTATGCAGACAGAGGGAGAGTTATTTTTCCAATTCATTTCTTGAGTTATGCACAACTGAAGACTCTTACACCAGACTATTTTGTTTCTGCTGTCTTTTTCTCCCTGTCCCCTGGCCTGTAGTTTACAACATCAGGATCAGTCCGATTTCATTGGTTCTTCTGATGCAAGATTGACAACAACCTGTATTAAACTTCACGGCTACTTTTGTCCAGAAATGAGGAGCTATAAATCCATTCTCTACTCCCTGTCTGTTTGCTTCTGTCAAAGGCAGACTCGGGGAGGGGGAGGAAAGATGGTGATTTAACTCCCCCTCGGTTTTAAAGGGCTAAGAATACTGTCTGTGCTAGGGTATTAATTACACACCATAGGCCCAATGTTTCTTTCCACTATGGGCCCTTTGCAGTGTTCCAGAGGGGAGGTAAAGTCACCCTAACCAACTAAGCATTCATCTGGCTAAGAAAGAATCGCATGGTGATACTATGCCATGGTCCCTTGCAGCTCCCAGAACAGGAGGCATGGCAGGGGATAAGAGAGCGTTACTAAAGCATCTTAGCATTCTTGCTATTTTCAACTACTGGAACTTCCCCTTGGGGCTGTGGGCAACAAGGCATAAATTGAAGTAGTCCCAAGGTTGCTCTTGTTTATGTCATCCAGGCCCTAGAGAACCCCATTATCAGGGCATTGAGAGGGTGGCATCAAGCCACCTATGTCCATCCAGCCCTCCACGTCTTGTGCCATGCCCAGCTAACCTGGACTCTAGGACATGGCTACCCTGCATAGTAAACCCGGGCTCAGACTCAGGTTTAAGCCCAAATGCCCCTACCATTCACACACACAGTCTTCAGACTTGTGCCAGAAACCTCTTAGGACTCATCTAGGGGCATGGGTCCGAGCAGCATAACTTGGATCCATATCCACTCATTTGACAGTGTGAATGTAGCTGAAGCCCAAGTCACCAGGCTCACGTCTGGAGAATCTGTCAACATTATCCCACAACTCCTGACTCTTCCATCCGCAATCTTCCTACTCAATTCCCAGGAACTGGAAGCAACCTCCTGCTTCAAATACAGCTGCTTGGCATTTAATTCTTGATTTCCATATATACTGCTCAACTGGAAATATTTAACTCTAGTGTGTTAGCTATGACCTGCCCTAACACGAAGTCCTGCATCAAGCCAAGCACATGGTTAGCTGGCCAGAGGAACACAGCCAGATTCTGGTAAAAACGTGGTGTGAGGAGAGCAAGCCATTAGACTTCAGCAAGAGCTCCAGAAACGACCATGTATACTAAAATATCTCTGTGAGAATCAGGGCCAATGGTTATACCATTGGCTTTGTTTGATTAAAATAAATATATCTATTCCATAAACTCTTTAAAAAGGTAAGATACCTCCTCACATTATGCCATTATGTCCACCCGCATGGAGAAAATTAAGTTCAGATCATTTTAAAGCCATGACATATGACAGCAAAAATAAGAAAACTCAAATCCAAGCCGACACATTCCATCACCATTCGTCCTCTAGTGTTCTAATACCAGCCATGTTTACCACTGGCATAAACAGGTACCATTCCAATGGTCTTTCACCTGTTAAGCTGCCAACTCTGCCCCTGCATACTAAGCCACAGGTTACGTGCTACTCTGAGATCGCTTGCGATACCCAGGAACAATACACTACAGGTACAGCCAAATCAAGGGGCCTGATTACAACAACACACTTAAACTGTAATGGAGTTGTATGTCAGTGGGGACTAGCCTTTTCTCTGCAGACAGATTAAAACATTGGGCAATGACACGAGCCCTAAATTTGCTGGGTGTGTGTTGCACTGACATCACAAATCTAATTTCTTGTGGTTTTTTATTTAAAGTTGCAGTACATAAAGGAAATACACCCCCCCCCCATTGAACTGGGAAGGGTTTTCCATGGAACGAATACTGACGCAGACTAAAGATGGGGCCACTGATCTGATTTACACAGATCCAGAAGCAAGGTACCTGGGTGTACTGGGGAGCCAAGGGCTGCCATTCTATTGTATAGGTTGGAGTAGTAGCCTTCCTCTAGGTTTGGAGCCTGGATTTAAATTCCCTCAACCTCCTTGCAAGGACCTCTCACTAAAGCTTTATTTACATTATAGTCTAGTGTTCATCACAAACGGGATTTGGAGTCCTAATTTCTATTCTTCATTTACCCACTAATTTGCTGTGCATCCTTGGGGAAGTCACTTAGGCCTTGTCTACACCAGAAAGTGTTGTCGACGCAAGTTACAGCAATGGTAAAAAAGCGCTGTAATTACATCACTTGTGCCTGTCCACACAGCACTCATTGTGTTGCCGAAGCGTGTCCACAGTTTGTGTTCTAGCACTGACAATGAGAGCAGTGCACTGTGGGCAGCTACCCCACTGTGCAACTCGCCACCTTGTGCCGCTAGGAGTTGTGGGAAGGTGGAGAGGATCACAGTGCAGCATGGGTGCGGGCTCAATGTCCCATGATGCAGTGCAGTGATTTCCGTCCCATCATTCCATGAGTTTCCAACTGCGTTTTGTGGCATTTTTCAACGGCTCCAGTTTCCTGTGCACCTGCCATCTCTGTCTGAAAGGATGGATCCTGCACTGCTCTCCACTGTTGTCAGTGTTCTGAACAGAGCACGGCTGGTCATGCAATATATCATGAGCTCCCAATCAGAACAGGAATCTAAGGAGCCTGCCCTGCTGTGTGCCATGCAAACAAGGGAAGATTACTGTTTGCATTCATGACGTTTCTGCACACGATGCACCGCCGCTTTTGAGTGCCTGAAACAAGCACTGAGTGGTGGAATCGCACCGTTATGCAGGTCTGGGATGACAAGCAGCGGCTGCAGGACTTTCAAATGCGCAAAGCCACCTTCATGGAACTCTGTGCAGAGCTGGCCCGTGCCCTGCGGCGCAAGAACAGCAAAATGAGAGCTGCCCTCTCAGTGGAGAAGCGCGTGGCGATTGTCATAGGAACCTGGCAACTCCAGACTGCTACTGGTCGGTCGCTAATCAGTTTGGAGTCAGGAAGTCCACCATTGGCACTGTGTTATTGCATGTGTGCAGGGCCATTAATCGCATTCTGCTACGAAGGACTGTGAGTCTTGGAAACGTGCGTGAAATAGTGGATCATTTCACAGCAGTGGGATTCCCTAACTGTGGTGGGGCGATAGCTGGCATGCATATCCCAATTTTGGCCCTGGATCATCTTTTGATGGAGTACATCAATAGGAATGGGGTACATCAATAGGAATCCATGGTACTGCAGGCACTTGTGGATCACCGTGGGCGTTTCACTGACATCAGCATGGGTTGGTCAGCGAAGGTGCATGACGCACACATCTTCAGGAACACTGGCCTGTACAGGAAGCCTCAAGCAGGGGCTTTCTTTCAAGACAGAGACCCCTGCTGTGAACAACAAGGAGGAGGTGGGGGGTAGATGTGGCAGGGGACTTCAGCAAAGCTGTGAGCCATGATCTGTTTGACACTAGAGTCCAGCCAATCCCACCAAGGGAGCGGAGCGCAGCTGATCCTGATGAGAGGGAAGGAACCTTGGGTAAGTGTGTGTATGCATTTTTTTCCTTACACTATTTAAGATTTAAAGATGACACCCAGCCCTGTCCCAAGACAAGACACCAGCAATGACGTCTCATTGTTTTACTTGTACCAGAAAGAGTAGGGGTACACACAAATGTAGAGTTAGCTTCTGCTTTGCACTCCCCTGTTGGGTTAGGTTGCAGCAGCAGGGGTGGAAGGGAGGGAGGGATGCAGAGATAAACTTGGTTTATTTGAATAGGGATGTCCCTTTTATCCTCCTGCGAGATCTCAATGAAACTTTAAAACACAGGTACTCTGCAATCCTCCGCCAAAAGGTTTCTAGGGATGGTGGCCTTATTTCTTCCTCTGCAGTAGGGCACTTCCCCACACCACGACAAGTGCAGCTAGCATCATTGCAGTAAATAGGCTAATGGCATATGGGCCTGGCAACCTCAGGACACTGGTAGCAGCTGTGTTCTCTGTGCCTTTGTGACCCTCAGGAGCGAGATATAAACTCAAACCACCGCCTGAAGCAAGATACAAACTTTGGACACCAACATAACTTGTGTCAACCAAAGTTTGCAGTGCAGTCCTGGCCTAATGTGTCATGTGTGGTTCATACGCTCTCATCCCAGAGGGGAAATTGTGTGGACAGGGGAGTGTTTTGTTTTGGATGATTGGTTGGTTGGTTTCTTTATAAATTAAAGAAAGTTTAGTGAAAGGGAATTCAACAATACCAAGTTTGCCCCCAAAGGGAACACATTCATCACACTGTTTACCACAAAGATGCAGTGCTTCCAGCAGTTATTGTAAATGCAATCTGATTCATTAGAACAAGGTGTGGCCCACGTGTGCCTGTTGAAATAACAGGGGGCAAGTGTCCTGTGTGTCATGTCAGCACTTCCCACCCCAGCATCAATCATGTACGCTCCAGTCATTGCATTATGAAGTTGCATTTCTGTACGACCTCATGTGTTTTAGCGGTGAATATCAAAACCTGTCAGGCCCTGGCCTTTTTCCTGATGCAATAATCTACTACAGAAGTGCAAAACCATTAATTCTCTAGAGATTGGTTGGTTGGTTGTTTTTTTAAAAAAAAAACAAGTTTATAATACACAGGATATTTAATGCAACTATTCATGGGGAAGGGAGTTGGTGAGTTTTATGGCCTTCCGGGCACACAGTTGGCTAAACATATAGAGACTTCCCCTTTAGAAGGGTCCTTGCTAAGGGCTGAGGAGGATGAACAGCAGTTGCTGTCCTTACAGTAAATGCATCCTCTGTGTTTATAAATGTCCATTACTTTGCCAGCTCTAGTCTTATACGCTCTTTTATTTTTTGGTTATCATTCAGAGGAAGGATGGAGCTATGGTTCCTTGGCCCATTTATAGTGCAATTTAAATGAGAATGCCCCTTTGGGGGGTAGTATTTGGAATCCCAGCTTCACAGAGATGCCAGAGTTTGCATCAGCATGAAGAATGAATTGCTCTCTATCTAGCCCCTTGAAGTGCTCGCTCCAGAACAGAGTTGAGGCACATTAGCAGAGTGGCGGATGGGAGCTTACACTGTCTCTGCCAGAGCTGTACTACGCTGTAGATAAATAAAGGATGTCAGTTTCTAGGGCTGTCAGCTTTTAAAGAAATGTTTTCAGCTACAGTACAAAGTAGCAGGCAGTGCTGAAGCTCCAGGGGATACATGCTGGCATGTTCACATTGCACTCATCCTTGAACCAAGCTCAGCCCAAAGATCAGGCAGCCGATTTTATCCCATCCCATTTATGCAAGCGAACATATTACCCCACTTCAGATGGGGTGTTAGGCATACGACCGTTGGCCACGAGCTGCAGCCGCATGAGAAATGGCAATATTCCAGCAAAACACACAGCCTGTCATGTCATACTGCAATTTTTAAATGAATCTGGGTCAATATTATTTAAACCACAAAAAAGAAGTTAGTAAGGAATAAAAAGATACATCAGCTGAGGAGCTGGGCCTGTAAGTTAGCATAGCTCCACTGCCACCAATTTACCCCATTTGTGGAGCTGGCCCTATACGTTCAAACCATTCTACAAAGCCTCCCCAAAAATGTTGTTAATTTACAGTTAAGATTGCTTAAACTCACTTCCCATCAATGCAATCACTTGAAATCCAGGAACTCACTAATTAAGCCAAAATTGAGTTCCATGCCAACCTCTGTTCATATGCCCTACCACACAAACATTGAAACAACCCCCTCCAAACACACACACACTCCACTCTGCAACAAACTTCCCTTCAGTTCCAATATGAACACCCAACCACAATGCACACATCCTATACCTCAGAATCACACACGGATACGCATCCCTGATCTCCACGTCAGTCAGAGTCACATAAATTACTTGTGGACAGATGTGCAATGCTAATTTCTACAGTGTTATTTCCAACTAAGAGAGTATGAGGTCAAACTTAGGCTATGTCTACACTACTACTTATGTTGATATAATGCATGTTGCTCAGGGATATGAATAAGCCACCCCGCCAAGAGACATAAATTACACTGACTTATGCTATATGGGCGGGAGAACTTCTCCCGCTGACGTAGGCCTGGTCTACACTGAGAACGTAGGTCGAAGGAATGCAGCTTCCATCGACCACATAAAGTATGCGTCTCCACTGGCAGGTCAGTTCCGCCGACTTAAATCGAGGGAAAATTTGACTTAATAAAACCACCTGCGCAAGTGGCGTAGCGCTGAAATCGAATTGTATGGGTTGAATGAGCGGCAGTGTAGGTAGAGCACAACGTAAATTGACGTCATTGGCCTCCAGGAGGTATCCCATAATGCTCCACTTTGACTGTTCTGGGCATTCACACTCTGCTGCACCTTGGCCATGTCAACAGGAAACAGCCCCTCCCCTGCAGCCCCAGGAAATTTTGAATTCCCATTTCCTGCTTGCTCATTGTGGAGAGAGCTTGCCAGCAGAAGTGATTATGGCGACTGCATGCCCCAAATGCGCTCCAGCCTGGAGTCAACCTGAGGTCTTGGATCTCATTGGTCTCTGGGAAGAAGCTTCTGTTCTGGCTCAGCTCCGAGCCAGCAAAAGAAATTTGGATATCTATGAGAAGATATCGCATGGCATGTTGGAGAAAGACCCCAAAAGGGATGCACAGCAGTGCTGCGTTAAAATCAAAGAGCTGTGGCAGGCATTTCAGAAAACTAGGGAGGCTAACAGTTGTTCTGGCATGTCAGCAAAGACATGCTGCTTTTACAAGGAGCTGCATGCCATTCTCGGAGGTGACCCCACCACTATACCACCATGCAGCGTAGATACTTCAAGGGAATCTGAGGCCAGGATGAATGAGGATGACTCTGCGGATGAGGAGGAAAACAGGGGGCAGATGAGTGGGGTGTCCCTTCTCCCTGAAAGCCAGGAGCTGTTTGCTACACAGGAGCAGTCCGGCAGGACGCAGGAAAGCGTGACTGACCGAGAAGCCAGGGACGACACATCTGGTGAGTATGTACTGCAAATTTAATTTCTGTGCTTATACCCCCAGTCCAGCTTCTTGTAACAGTGAAAAAAATAGCATGTGCGGAGGTGGGGATGGGCCTCCACGAAGTTGGTAAGCTTAAGCATAGGGTTCACCCCGGAAAAGATTATATATGTGATCAGGGATGCTCTGAGAATCCTCCATGGATATCTCAAGAAAACTGTCATGTAGGTACTCTGCAATCCTTTGCAGAAGGTTTCTTGGGAGGGCAGCCTTATTTCTTCCATTGCAATAGGACACTTTCCCCCACCGCTCCGTTATTAATTGTGCAGGCACCATAGTGGAACACAGCATAGCAGCATAAAGGCCAGGCCTGTACCCAGATGCTTGCAGCAAATCCTCCCTTTCTGCCTGTGTGACCTTCAGAAGACTGATATCACCCATGGTAACCTAGGGAAGATGGCACACATTTACAGTACTCGCCAAATACATTTTTCTTAAGTCTCTGTTATTCCTTAGCCATTGATGGTTTCTTGGGTCAATGAAGCACAGGTTCCTAGACAGGAACTTGTTGCTATGGGTCTCAGGGATCCGCAGACAGGGGCCCATATTTTTTTCCCAGGGACACTTTACCCCTGCCCACCCCACACCCTTGAGAACGCCCCCTCAAAAATGTTTTTTGAGGACTAGGGGAGCCACACAATCCTTCTACATGGAAAGGCATGCACTTGTGCTGCATGTGCAACAAAGATTTCCTGACAATAGCTGCACCAGTGCCTTACTTACTATGGCTGGATCAGCACTCCAACCCGTGCAATAGTTAGAGACTGGTATGCAGGTCGGCCGTTCCCTTGGGAATATAAAAGGGAGTTCTTTTTACATTGCAACATTGCTTTTCATCCTTGGGACCAGCTAATGATGGATACCTTGTGCTTTGCTTGCCTTTCAGTGGACAGCGTGGCCTTCAACGTACCCTGTACTACTCCTGCTGAGCACCTGTCCCAAATAAGGAGGCGGGAAAAAATAACTCAGATGACTTGTTCAATGAGCTAATGAATGCCTCCATGGCTGCTGACACAGAGCTAAGACTGTGGAGGATTTCATTATCAGACAAACTGAGCATGGAGATGGACAACAGGAAGGCAGCCCAGAAGTATGAGCGTACAATGCAGGATGAGATGCTGCATATAATGAGGGATCAGGCAGACATGTTGAGGCATCTCACTGAACTTCAGGAAGCTCAGCGACAGGAGAGACTCCCTCTGCAGTCCCTGCAAAACTCTGAACTAACGCACTCTTTCCTAGCCCCCACCCCCAAGCGGTGTAGGAGAAGGTTGAGCAGGGTGCAGTACGTGCTCCACTCATTGCTGGTTGAGGGGAGCAGATAGAGGTGATGGCCTGTTTAGGGAATGGGAATTGGTGTTTTTTGCTGTTTGCACAGTCAAACTTGGTTTGGTATCCCCTCTCAGTCCCCTGACAATGCATGTGAAAGGTCAAATTATCTTCCTTCCCCTACACTGTAAAGAATCAACAATAAAAAAGTTCTGCTTTATAATTCAGCACTCTTTATTTCTTGAAAGCAAGGGAATGAGCGGAGGTAGAAGGGGAGGGCACAGAACTGCATAGGTGAGGGATGGACAGGGGATGGAAAGGGAAAGCACAGCAGAGATAAGTGGCGCACATTACTGTGTCTCATTGCAAAAACGGGTTTTCAAGGCTTCCCTGAGGCACAGTGCTCTGCCTTTAGCTCTCAGCGTTGCAGTGGCATCTGGCTGCTCAAAACTGATGGCCAGCCTATCTGCCTTCACAACCCAACCCAACGGGAACTTCTCCCCCTTTGTCTCACATACATTATGGAGCACACAGCAGGCAGGGATAACTATCGGGGTGTTTCTTTCACTGAGGTCTAACCTAGTGAGCAAACTGCACCAGCACGCCTTTAAATGCCCAAATGCACATTCCACCACCATTCTGCACTTGCTGAGCCTTTTATTGAAACACTCCTTCTCACTGTCTAGGTGCCCGGTGTAGGGCTCCATGAGCCAGGAGAGCAAGGAGTAAGTGGGGTCCCCCAGGATCACTATTGGCATTTCAACATTGCCAATAATTATTTTGTGGTCAGGGAAGAAAGTGCCCGCTTGCATCTTTTTTAAGAGACCTGAATTCCTAAAGATGCATGCGTCATGCACCATTCCAGACCACCCCACATTGATGTTGATGAAGCATCCCCTGTAATCCACAAGGGCCTGCAACACCATCGAGAAGCATCTCTTTCAGTTTATGTACTCTATGGGAAGGTGGTCTGGTGTTAAGATAGGGATATGCGTGTCATCCATTGCCCTCTCTCCCCAGTTTGGGAACCCCATTGCGCACATTTCCCAAAGTCACTACCCTTCTTAGCAGAAGTCTATTAATGGCCCAGCACACTTGCATCACAGCAGCTCCCACGGTGGATTTACCGACTCCAAATTGATTCCCATCTGACTGGTAGCAGTCTGGCATAGCTAGCTTCCACAGAGCAATGGCCACTCTATTCACTGTCAGAGCAGGTCTCAAGCGAGTATTCATGCATTTCAGGGCAGGCGAAAGCGCTTAGTAAAGTTCCAGGAAAGTGGCCTTTCACATGCAAAAGTTCTGCAGCCACTGCTCGTCATCCCACACCTTCATAACGATGCAATCCCACCAGTCAGTGCTTGTTTCCCGGGATCAGAAGCAGCGATCCACCGACTGCAGATGGTGCGTGACAGCCTGCAGCAAATGGGAATTGTTTCATTTTATGGCTTGTAGCAGGGCAGCTTCAGTAACATTGCCATTTTCAGTGCTGTGGCTCCTATCTCAGCCCTGAAAATACTGCAGAATAAGTCATGAGGTGTTTGTGACACTCACAATGATAGTACAGAGCTGAGCGGGCTCCATTCCTCTCAGGTAATGGCGTGCACATGGCAGAGACTGAAGGGTTTTGAAAAATGGCACGAAAAGATATTCGTCTGTTTGTTTGGGACAAGAAGGGGGGGGGGGGAGGGAGAATGTTGCATCATGGGAGGACAGCGATCTTCCCAAACGCCCCTGTGGTTAGCTGCACTGTGGGATAGCTACCCACGGTGCACTGCTTTGATTGAGTGAGGATGGTGGGGATGCAATCCACTGACGCAATGGGCGTGGTGTGATTGCGCGCCTCCGATTTCTGCAGCTCGGCTGGTGAAGGTCGATTTAATTAAATCGACTTCACTCCACAGGGTAGACATACCCATAGCGACTGCCGCTCATTGGGGGTGGATTAATTAAGTTGATGGGTGAGCTCTCGCCTGTCGGCTTTGAGCAGTTAATGTAGCCATAGCGTAAAGGCATGGCATTTCAGTGCAATTGGATGTATGCCTTCTGGCCAGTTGTACAAGTTGAAGCTGAAAGGAAATATATTGTGGCGCTGCAGTTGCCCGAGTGTGTTGGGTATAAAGTGGACTTATTGCATCTAATTCTCCAGTGTTACACCAGCATGTCTTTACAATATTGGGGTGGTGGGGGTGATATAATCATAAATGAAGAAGAAGAATAGTGTGTGACGAGTTCCTAACAGAAGCCAGAAGTGTGACAAAGTTCACCTCTGTGGAAGAGGACATCCCTAAGGCAGGAAACTATGTGGTTCTAATGCACAGGGCATGAATGCTTGCAAGAAAGGGGAACTCTGCTAATGGGCTCAGTACCACTTTAGTATAGCCCAACACTGAGGGACGCTGCTGTGGGCTAAGGCAGAGGAGAAGGACTGACCACTGGGTCTCCAAATACATGTCTCTAGGGTTCACAAAGCCCTTTGTAGGGGATGTCCGGAGACGATGGCCCTTATTTTAGCCCAGGAATTGCCATAGTGGCTTCAGAGCTGCTTCACATCCTGCCTATGTGTTGGGAGGGTGAATTCCATCTCCCCCCTCATAACAGGATGGTTCCCCACACAAAGCCCTGGCTTTGCTCCAGCTTTAGGGAGTGGGGATGAATTTCACCCCAATGACTTTGTCACTTATTTAAATCTTGGAGGGCTTAAATAATACCCAGCTCTGATATAGCACTTTCAGTCAGTAGATCTCAAAGCTCTTTACAAAGGAGGCCAGTAGCATTATCCCCATTTTACAGATGGGGAAACGGAGACACAGGGAGGCAGTGTGATTTATCCAAGGTCACCCAGCAGCAGGCCAGTGGCAGAATCAGGAATAGAAAACAGGGTCCCTGAGTCCCAGTGCAGAGCTCTATCCACTAGGCTACACTGTCCTAAAATACTGTATTGGCAGATGAACACATTTAATTTTTTAAAAAGGGTACGATAACAGCCCTGGACACGAAAATCTTCTGTTTTTCAGTGTTATGTAATGCAAAGCACTATGTTAATAGAACCCTTACAGTTGCAGAAACAACTTGCTAAGAAGCCAGGACATGCAAGCGTTAAGGCCTTGCAGCACTGTTAACTTGTCTGAATGGTGCATGTGTGGTACTTCTTCATCCACAGATTTTACATCAATAGATTATGAGGCCAGAAAGGATCACTGTGATCATCAGACCCCCTGCATAGCACAAGCTGTAGAACCTCACCCAGCAACTCCTGTTTTCTTCAGTGAGTGCCTGCTTCAATATACTTCTGTTTATATTGTCTAGTATAACATACACACAATGTGGTCCAATTAACATTATTGTACTAACCGCAACATTTTGAAAAGTCAGGATATATACAACTTAACTGGCCTTAACCTTGCATTTATGCAAGGGTTTTTTTTGTTTTTTTTTTTTGCACTGACTTCCTTGCTTGTTTTTAAAATGGTTGGGGGGAGGGGGGAGGAGAAAAATTGCCTGTGCTTAATAATGTTACCATTTAAATGGTCTCTTTAGGCTTTGTGGTTCACACCTGTGAGGCAATTGGCACTGGGTGCAGGGAGATCCTGCCTTTACAGCTGCTATTGTTTGGCTGCAGAGGGTTTGCTCCAGAGTAGTTAGCACAGCAGCAGCATGTCAGCTTACAGCAGACAGCTGAACCTTTGCGACTGAGGCCTGGTCTACACGCTAGGGAGTTAGCTCGACACAAGGCAGCTTACATCGACCTAAATACGTCAGTGTCCACACTGCAGCCTTCCTCCCAGCGATGTGCGTGCCCTGCTACGCTGACATCATAAGTCCACCTCCACAAGAGGTGTAGGGCTTATATCGGTGTAGTTAGGGCAGTGATCCCCAAACCTTTTAGGTCACGCTCCCCCCCCCCCCCCCCCCATCCGTAATGGACTCTGTCCCATGCCCCTTCCCCCCGGGAGCTGCGGTCAGGGCTAGAGTTGCAGCTGGCACCGCGTCCAGGGGCCGAGGCTGGGGCCAGAGCTGCGTCCAGAGCTGGGGGGGCAGAGCGGGCCTGAGTGGCACTCCCTCCCCAACCTCTGTGGGGGCTGCCCCGGGGCCCCACAATGCTCCCCTCCCCCCCCAAATCACGGAGTTAGGGTGACGCACTGTCTGTGTATACACTGTTACTTACATCCCCTGCGGGCTGTCCTTCCTGTCACGTTCACAGCTCCAGCAGGGAGCCGTGAAATTGACAAGAAAGGCCGGTAGGCTCTCTGCTGTGAGCCCCCCGGCCCGGCTCACAGCTCGGGCTGTCACAGAGCTGAAAGGCAGGGGCTTCCACTGCCCCTCTTAAGTCAGTGGAAGTGCTCCTGGTGAGGACGTGCACCACCTACAGAAGGAGGACAGTGTGGACATGAACCACCACAGTAATCACTGGGGTGGCTGTAAGTCAACTTAACATAGGTCTATTTAAGTTGGTAGTGTAGACCTGCCCTGAGGGCTTGTACACACTAGGGCCCGGTCTACACTTACCTGGCGATTCGGTGGCAGTTGATGGGAGTAACTCCTCTTTTACGTGGCATCTTCTCTGCTGCACCGACGGGAAATGCGTTCCTGTCAATGCAGCGCTACGCCACTCGAAGGGGTGGTTTTATTGTGGCGACTTCTGGATCAATTGAGCGGGTCTTCACGGACCGCTCAGTCGATCCAGATAGGTCAATCTGACGGCGGCAACTTTGCTGCCGTCGGTGTAGATGTACCCTAGGGTTTGCTTCGGTATAACTTATTCACACTCCTGAGCGACATAAGTTACACAGCCCTAAGCGCCGACATGGACAGCGCTACGTAGGCGGGAGAGCTTCTCCCGTTGGCACCGAGCATCTGCGCTAGCAGCACTACAGCGACATCGGCGTAGCGTGTGTCAGTCCTTATTTATACTCAGCTACGCAGGGGCTTCCTGTGCACTGTTACACGAGGTAACGGGGCAGTCCGGGGCAGAGAAGAGGAGCAGGGCATCGCTTGGCCCCTCCATTCCTTCTTCATTGCAGGTTTGAGGGCCAGTTACAGCTGCTGCACAGCCCAGGGGACCCTGCCCCACATCCAGTTCCCTCACGCTCAGCCAAGTCGCTCAGGCGAGGGGCCAGTGAGAGGATTTTGGCCGAAGTCCATTTAGCTATTGGACTCTTGGAATCTCCAGTAACGCACTGGACATGAAATCAACTACTTGGGTTACATTAAGAGACTTTTGTTCTTCTCCCCAGCTGCCTAAATACCTTTAATCCACGAAGGGGGCGCAGGACATCAGCACTGATGCAAGACGTGCACGGACAGAACGCTGGAATAAGCAGTTCCAGGTTTTTTCTGCGTATTGTTTGCATACAGCTAGCCAAATTCTAGACCCCAGCTCCATCTCCTTAGCACTACTTCAGCAGAACCTGGGTATTACCACAACATAAGGGAATCCCTGGGTGGCATAATGCCAGGATAACCAGCTCTACACCACCTGCTCCTTGCCTGCAGGCATTTCTGGGCAGTCCGGGCATGGACAGAGCATGAGGGAGGGGAAGTTTCCAGCAATTCCCAGCTGGTGGATCTGTCCAGAGGGGATTATTTAAGATAGCATAATTTAAAGCAGCTTTCAGGCTGTTTTTAGTTATATCCAGGACTGGCTCAGCTCTTGTTGGCCCCAGGATCAAGGGAGAAGAAAGGTGGCTCAAGCCACTTTCCCCATCCTCACCCCTGCCCTCCAGCCATGGTGCTTTGCCAAGTGCAGCTGAGTGGGACCCAGGCATCTGGCTCAGCAAGTCCCATCTTCTGCATGAAACAAAGACCAGTGTTCTCTGTACATATCAGCTATTTATGGGCACAGTCACTTAGGAGTGTTCAAATCCTTTTCTTTGATTTTAACATTGGAAATACGCGGATTAAACCCCCACTTTGCTCCGGGTTTTTATGTGGAAGCGATGTCCCAGGATGGCACCCCAGATGCCACCCCTACACTACATTTGTCAACAAATCACTGTTAGTAGCTGTGCTTTATCAGTAAAGCTAGTCACAGACCCTCATTGATTGACAGTGGTATTTATTGGCCCCTTCCCTTTCTTATGAATGTTTGCCAATGCTCCGTGCTTTTTGCTTTCTCTTTAGCTCTCTAATCTGTACCCTACTGTATTTGTGTTCTGACTACTGGGTTTTAGTTGCTCGTTTTGGTTGCTTTTGCCCCAGCCAGTGAGAAGGTCTGCCACATAAGGCTCATAGGGCAGCTGTGCCCACTCGGGGGGTTTGAGTCCATTCTTTATTGGAAATAGGGCTGTGTGACATATTTATTATGAAACCCCTAAGCCACATGAAGCTCACTTGGGTTTCATGTCAGTACAGACCTGAAACTCAGCTCAGGCTAATCAAATCGTTCACCAAGGGTCTGATCCAGAGCTCAGTGAAATCAATGGGAGTGTTTCCCATTACCATTTATGGCCTGGGGATCAGGCCCCCAGGCAAGCAAGCTTCCTCTTTCATTCTACAAGGACAGGGACTTCTATAATGAATAGCATTTATGAGTTAGGAAAATGCCATCCGCTAGTTTCATCCACCTGCTGCATCTTCTTGTTAACCAAGATTGCAAGCTCCTTGGGAAAAGGACTGTCTTTAATACATGTTTGTGCTGCACCTAGAAAAATGAGGCCCTGATCCCTGACTGAGGCCTCTAAGTAGTACTGTAGTACAAATCATAAATGAAAAGGGGGAGTTTTATTCAGCTGAGCTAAACTGGGTTAATTCTAGAATTTAAATAGCCACAAACAAATAACCCACTAGCTGCAGTTCAGCAACAAACTCCTATATACGAGTCATTGTTCCACAGGCTGCTGCCATCCTATCATTTTTAAAGTAAATTATTGGCATGCATTATTTATTTCACGTAAAACCACATTCACTACCATAACCGAAACTTACTCCTGGGAGAATTCTGCACCATTGCACAATGCAGAATTTGTGCAGAATTAATGTTCTGCGCAGAATTTCATTTTTCTCTGCAGAATTGATGCTACAGAGTTGCTGGCTGTCATTAGGGCTGCTGGACCCTGCAGAGCCCAGCTCTCCACCTGGTAAATACAGGACACTGCTGGGGGGCGGGGAAGGGAGGAGAGAGAGAGGGAGGAGCTGGAGGGTTTTTGGCAGCTGCAGTTCCCAGCATATCCTAAAGGAAAGACATGGTGTGTAAGAATCTGTATAAGCCTGGGACCCAGCATCAAGCTGTTTCTCTCTCTGGATCCCTGGGCTCTGGTCTGGGGGATAGAGAGTGCAGATGTCTGGGATGGGAGAGGATTGCCCCATAACTGGGCTCTGGGGCCTGAGGGGGACAAAGGGTGCGGCTGTCTGAGACCAGAGGGGCAGAGTTTTCCCCCAAATGTGTCCAGCGGGCACATGCGATGCCCTCAGACTGAGGAACCTAACAAAAGCATAACAGAGAAACAGGAACTGGGTTGGCATAACTCTCTACTCTTTAACTCTCTACTCCTGCGGGAATCTTTTTGGGTGTCTGTATTGTTACAGACATACTTGCTGACAGATATTTTGAAATACATTACCAAAATAATTGAAACTGGTGTGATTATATTGTGTTATTTTGACAAATAAGTATGCAGAATTTTTAAATATTGTATGCAGCATTTTTAGTTTTTTGGTTCCGAATTCTTCTAGGAGTAGAACTGCACAAGAATGCTAGAAAAAAAATTTCAGTTTTGGTTCCACATAATTTCATCCAACTCATTTCAACTTGGTAACAAAATACAAGCATCGTATCAGAAGAAGCATCCACTGGATCATCATACTCTGATGGTTTGACACTGTTGTTTGCTACTGTGGAAGTTACAGACTGAGGCCTGGTCTACACCTAAAACTTAGCTAGGTTGACCTATGTTGCTCAGAGGTGTGAAAAATTTAAAGCCCTGAGTACCATAGTTAAGTCAGCCTAACTCCTGATATAGATATGGATAGGCCTACAAAAGGATTTTTCTGTTGACTTGCTTCTACCTCTCAGAGAGGTGGATTACCTACGTCAACGGAAAAACCCTTTCCATTGATGTAGGAAGCATCTACACTATGTTGCTACTGTAACCCATGCCTTCTTGGCATGGCACTTTGTCCCCCTCTCATGGTGGCTAGGCCAGCTGGGGTAGTCAATTATTTTTTTTGTCAAGGTCCAGATTTCTTGGTCAAAATATCATCACAGTCCAGACTCCAGAGAAACATTTTTCACACCCCAACAACAATAATAATAAGCAAATAAAAGATTTCATGGTCTGTTCAAAAGCATCTGGTGGTGTGGATATGGCCCACAGTCCACCTATTGACTACCCCTGAGATAAACATTGATGAGCCTGCTACAGCTCTGGCTATGAGGCAAGTGTCTTTTAATTCAGGCAGTAGAGGCTCATGCATTGCACTCCAGAGGCCTGAGGTTTGATCCAGCCAACAGCATCACGACAGCAGAGCAGCTGCAGCACCATAGCTGTGCTACGGTAGTGTAGACATAACCTAAATTAATTTCTCATGGATGTCACGTGCCCTACGCTGTGGCTGGAATGTTTGAGGTATCAAATTACATGCCACCAAAATTGGTTATAATCTTCACGCTATGGGACATCAAAGGCTGCACATAAAAAACCCAAAGTTCTCACCAAAATGCAGCCTTTTCAGACTGATACAGAATAAACATGGTTAAGAGATAAAGGAATATTGTTGAGCCAACAGCACCAGGAATGTTTCTGAAGCTGAATGGTTGTTGAGTAAAGGGTAGGGCTGATGTCCTTGAAAGCTAATTTAAGCTCTCTTGGCTCAGACTGAGTTTTAAATACTGCTGGTGGGATGAGGGAGACAAGCAGCAACAATGTAAATAAGGAAGGGAGCCTGAATAATGTTGATGTTTTGAAGAAAAAGTTTTAAGCAGTTTAGATAGCAGTGATTTCTCTCAACTCTGCTAATGCTGAAGGCAGCACAATTCTAGACGTTAACTGCTTCGAAAGCAAGAGTCCACAAACCAGAGTGAAGAAAGGGACAGGCACGGAGGGAATTCAGGAGCAAGTGCTTCAGTCAGAAAGTAATTAACAGGCAGAACAAGTTACCAAGAGCAGTGGCAGAAACTGCAACTATAACCATATTCTAAAGAGATAGGTACTTAGATGAGATAAAGAGGCTACAACGGCTAAGTAGATAGGCCACTATCAATGGAATCCTCCGACCCCAAAGTGTTACTATGTTTGTTACCAATCATAGTCCTCCCTCAGCACTCCTGGCTTCTTTCTTTCCTCCTACCCAAAGCAAGCAAGGTATCTAGTCCTGTCCGCATGATTTATCTCAGAAAGAATGTTGCTGATTCTCCCCCATTGCGTGCTGCAGTAAGGGAAGAATAGTTGAGCAGAAACTCCAAAAGTGAGGAGTGGTTTGGGACTTGCCTTTTGGCAGGTGATCACCATGGTCTCCAAGCTACTATAATATCCCTCTTGATATGGGACCCACATGGCTGCCTGCTTAGCTTCTGCCTAAGGCTGCTGCTCCTGCTCTGCGGGGTTTGAATCTGTTCTTTATTGTTAATAAAGGGCTGTGCAAAATATTCATTGTGAAATCCTCAAGCCACATGAAAATAACCAGGATTTAGATTTCAGTACAGATTTGAAACTCAGCTCAGGTTAATCGAAATGTTTACCAAGGGTTTGATCCAGAGCCCAATGAAATCAATGGGAGTTTTTCCATTGACTAATCGGTTTTGGATCAGGCCCCAAAGCAATCAAACCTGGGTCACTTATTGGTTTTGCATCAAGTGAAACTAGCAGCTTTTCATAGTGATCACACACAAAGGCAGGAGAAACTCAACATTCTGAGTGAGTTTCAGTCTGAGGCCATATCTATAGTACAGGGGCTAAAGCAGCACATGTATAGCGCTGTAGCATAAATGCTTCCTACAGTGACAGAAAGGCTTTTTCCATCACTGGGAACTCCACCACAGAGAGACAGTAACAAAAGGTCTATGGAAGCATTCTTTGACCAAGGTTTGTCTACACTAGGGGTTAGGTCAGTATATCTACAGTGCAGAGGATGGGGGTATGGGAAAACTGTTCATACCCCACAGTGACATCACTATGTGGATCTAAAATGTTCAGTGTAGATCAGGCTTGAATTTTCAGCTCCTCAAATCCAAACCTCAAGAACATGTGAATTCCTCACAAACTTAAAAGGTTTTCTGGACACGTCTGAGAGACGCAAAATCTCCTAGCGCCTTATGCCTTGAATGGTCATTTCTGCTCCTGGTATGAAGTACTAATAACCATACTTAGTCCTTCCCTAGGTCACATTGTAGCTCTGTTGAAATAGTTCCAGAGGGGTAGCCGTGTTAGTCTGTTGTTAGCAAAACAGCGAGAGTTCTGTGGCACCTTAAAGACTAACAAATTTATTTGGGCATAACTTTGTTAGTCTTTAAGGTGCTACGGAACTTTTGCTGTTCCGTTGAAATAGGAAGTATTGTTATTTTCAATCACTTTCGTCAGGCATCAGCACAGTTCATGTCTTGACCATGCACAGCCAGGTAAAACAGTTACCATTTCTGGGCAGTGAAGACAAGACCAGTATTTTTGCCTGAAGGATAACTAATGTACATTAGCTATCCCACTGTAAAATCTTAGTGGAGACACAGCATTGTGGTTTTATCGTGAGGAAATCTGATGTCAGCCATGTGCCTGGGTACAGTGCTGACCTCACCTAGCCTAGCTACCTTGGGGTGGTGGGGAAGAGAGAGAAACTACAGGTGCCGTGTCTCCGTTTGTCACAGAGTGGGAGCTAACAGTTATCCCACTGTAAACAAAAAACCACCTTCTTTATTACAAAGACATCGCCTAAGGCTATTCAGAAGTTTCAGCTGACAGAGAAGGTGCCTGCTTATCTGCCAGGCAACATTAGCTGTAGGGATTGTTCTATACCAGTGCTCCAGGAAGTGTAATGGCTTTCTATTCGCTTCCCATTGCAATGTAAGGCTTTGAATGTGATCTGCAGAGCCCTATGGGGCAGATTTTCAGCCCTCTCAGCAATCATCAGCTCCTACTGAGAACAATGGTATCTTCTGGGTGCTGAGCACTTTTGAAAACTTGCCTACTGATGGCTTGGCTCCTGGCTATCAGAAACTGCCTCTGCCCCCAGAGGAGAACAGAGACACCAATCCAGCTAACAGGCCCTAGATTTAAATCTCTGGGGACTGATGGCAGGGTATTTTCAGTTGATGGCCCTCACCAAGAGAGTCAGTCTGATGATCTTCAGGGCACAATGCAAAGCCTGTGTCTTCCCCCCTGCTATTAGCTTGGGGAAATGGTTGAGCAGGTGGGGGAGTGTTTATTTTACAGGGAGGAGCCTTTTTCTTTTGACTCTGTGTAAAAAGAGCCCCACTGTGTGTGTTTCCTGAAAGTCCTACGTGCACCCTGAGACATGTAGATAGGGCACATCTTATAAATTAGAAAATAAATAAATGGACTGCGAGCACTGAAGAGGCAGTGTGTGCTCAGCCACTGAGGGGAGCGACAGGGACATTGTTTCGAAGCAAGGTCATTGTGCCTACCATAAATCTTAAAACGCTTTGTATTTGCTTCAGACGTCTTGGTCAACTCTTTTTATGAGAGGTTCAGCAACAATCAGCAACTGTTAAATGATTATTTATTTACACAGCCCTGTAATTGTACATGGCACTTTACAGTCAGTTGAATATGCCAAAGAAAGAACTAAGAGCCTGCTCCTGCATAACCTTACTCACGTGACTAATCCTTGCTTCAGTGGGATCACTAGTAAGGAATGCTGGTACGAATCAGACTTGCAGGCTCTCCCTCTAGAGACACAAGCGTGTACACTACGAAATGCCCGGTGGGAGTACTTCTATGATTAATGGTTGCAGGATCAGACCTAAATACAATGCTACCACCACAGACAGACAGAGGCAAATGTGGTCATTGCAAGTCTCATCCTGCTGCTCTACTCATTTGCCATCAGTTTTAGTGGGACTAGAGAAGTGAGAACGGCTATGAGATTAGGCCGGGTTGCTGGGATGTTTCCTAGGACAGGGTTCTCAGAAGCTTATTGATGGAGGAGGGGGAAGGAGAAAATGTACTCAGATTGATGCAATTAATGTAATTAGTGCTTTGCAGTTTTTCCAATCCATGTCTCTTTACCTTAGAGACCTTCATTCCTCTTCACAGCTATTTACATTCTCGATTACTTTTAATGAGCCAACAGAAAAGAATAGATAGCACATAGCAAGTAAGAGTGAGCTATGGCATGACAATATTAGAAGGGGCTTAGCCTAATGGACTGAACATGGAGCTGGGGCCCAGGAACTTCAGAGCTCTATTTACATCTCTGCCATTGACTTACTGGAAAGGCACTTAACTTCTCTGTGCCCCAGTTTATCCAGGTGTAAAATATGGATAGAAATACAAAGTGATTCCTATTAAAGCCCTGCTCCTGGTTCAGTGAAATCAGGAGGCATTTTGCTTCCATCTGTTAATGTCGGCAAAGTGGTTTTGAAAACATAGCCACTATTGTTTTGAAAAACTGTTTAATTGTACTTGGAGGTGAGAGAGGGAAAGCACCGTGTTTAAATAACCAAACTAAACAAGGGAAACCTGCAGCCTTCTCAACAACTGAAAAAAAATTCCTTAGGAACACACATTTATAGCTGAACAATTCTAATCTAGCAATGCTTTCTTCTAATACAACTATTTTTAATATCTAAGCTATTTGTTTCTGAAAGCCCAATTGCACCAGAGGTCAGAGAAGACCTTAATTTGTCAGAGCTTGATTTGAAGTAGGGGATCTCTTTCCTGAACAGTTTGACACTTTGTATCAGTTCCTGCTTCCTAACAAGAAGGATGAATGACCACTTTCCAATTCCATCTTCAGCTACTAACCACCTTCTGTCATGCTTGACTTCCTTCTTTGCCAAGATCAGGGGACTAGAGACATCTAATGGAAGCTTTATGCATAGCAGCATATTTGTTTCCAGTGCAGCACAATTTTCTTTACGGAACATTAGTTCCAATATTTAACTCCTAAGATACCCCCGAAGTGCCAGAGACCTGTGAAATGGCTCTTGTCTGGCTTTAGACAGCTCTGCATATGGGTATCAGGGAAAAAACTCTATGGAAAAACCAAACCAAGTGTCTTACAGATGTGCACAAATTAATTAATTCAGGTTTCTGCATGTTGCAATGCTCTCTTTCAGCTCTTTCCTATCCTTGCTTGAAGGGCATGCAAGGGGTCCTAGGCAAGAGAGACATGTTAATCAGTTGTTACAGTATAACTTGCCTTTGAATGATACACCCGGATCAGACAAAGACCATTGTGAAAGTAGATCTATGCTGCTGCATGTAAGAGAAAGGGAAATAAAAGAAAAACTGGAGATTAAAGGAAAACAGAACTGGTCAAAAGGGCAAATTCCTTTTATTCTGCTTTTCAACTGTGTAATATCTTTGAGTGAAATGGGCAGAGTAAATGAAAGCTACTAATGCATGAGCATGTGATCATAGAAAATATACAGTCTTTTATCAGCCTTTGTCAAGTAGGGAGATAGGTGCTGTTCCCAAAGGCCATGTTGAGCCAGCTGCATAAAATATGCAATTAAAAATATTCCTTCAAGAAGAGGCTCTAGCTGTGCATTTTACTGACCTGACTGGGGGAATCCCTCAGGAATTGCACACTTGATGGATGACCCATGTAGAACAGAGATTCAGCATGGGATTTAGAACAGAGCCTTTGCTTAGAAAAGGCTAGTGATTTACATACTGGCATGATTTATAAAATCCAGAAGCCAATTTTTTTTGTGCAAAAAAAGCCATAACCTGCTGGACAAACAACCATAGGCCAAATAGGAGGCAGAATTCGGAACCACCCATGACACCCACCCTTATGCAAAGGAATCCTTTTATTTGTATAGAACTAAATCTTGACAAGTGCTGAACATGTGAAATTTGCATGGAATTCATTGGGTGTTGCATGTGCTCAGCCCTTCTCAGGAGTTGGTGCATTGATAGGAAGGGGGGTATGGTGGGTAGAAATCCACATTGACCTGCTCTATTCTCAGTTTTGACTATGGTGGGCAAAGTCATATTAACCCACATGCCTCAATATACCCATCAGTAAGACAGGGACAATATCAACCTCCCAGGAACATTGTGAGGCTTAACTAAATAATGGTAGAATGCGCTGAGATATTTGGATGACATACATTACAGCTGTGTTCATTAGTAGTAGTATTTTACAGAGTACTTTTTATGGAGTGTTTTCCCCCATAATCTAGGCTTTTGGACTTTAAACAAGGCCAGCTGAAGGCCCAGCACCTCAGCTTGTGTAAGCAGTTTTGGGGCAGGTCTACACTGCCACTTATGTCAGCAAAGCTTATGTTGCTAAGGGGCATGAAAAAAACCCACATCCCGGAGCGATATACATTTAGCCGGCATAAGCGCTTGTGTGCGCAGTGCTTTGTTGGCAGGAGAGCTCCTCCCGCCGACACAGCTACTACCGCTCGGTGAGGTGGTTTTATGATGTCGACGGGAGAGCTCTCCTATGTGCACAGGAACAAGGCTACCCACCATCTAGCCCAAAGCAGTGAAGTGACTTGCCCAAGGCCACACAGCAAATAATTGACAGCAGCGGGATTAAAATTCAGGACTCGCTGGTGCCTAGCCCACTAGGCCAGGCTGCCTTTCATAAACAAAGCAACAAGAGTTTAGTCTAGCCAGGGCACACTTGGTTTTGACTAGGCCACTTTGGGATGTTGTAGTGTCATTTAAAACTGTAACATCCCCAAATCATCAGATCTGCAGGTAGTTTAGTGCCTGGTTCAAACTCAATGGAGCCTTTCTAGCAGCTTCAGTGAGCTGTGGATTGTATTCATATTGTGCACTTGAGAATCACACACCAGGTGCGCTAGTCTTAAAATACATACAGCTGTAAAATATATTAACCATGTCTATATTTACTTGTGAAGTGGGGTACTTTGTGTTTCAATGCTATGTTAGGAAAAATGCATTTACTACAGTTCTCCAAAAAGATACTGTGAGCATTCTTCTGTGTGTCCATTATCCATGCAAAAAAAAATACGCTTTGGCTTGTGGTAGCGCAGGTACCTGCTGTGCTGTTACTAGTCATAAGGGAAACATCCAGGGCCAAAGTCATTGTTCTTATAACATCACTGAAATAAGTGGAGTCATACCAGGGATATATTTGGGCCCAATTCCTAAACTCCCGTGAGCCCAACCATCCTGGGAGTTGTGTGCATTTAACTCTTATTAACTTTCAGTGGGGCTGCTGTATACAATTGATGGGACAGTCAGGTCCCTAGTTACTACACTGGCTTTTGAGACATTTCTGGGCTAAAATGATCTGTCAAACAATATTGAGAATTTAGCTTTCAGTTTGTTACAGTTCTTGATTATCTTCCTGCTGTCCTGAAATTAGCCAGGTGTAAGACACAGAAGAAGCAGGTTTCTAATGATGGCACAGTATTTTAGTACATGTGTGGCTGGTTACTCAATATGCAATACAGCTTAGACCTAAATGGTCGTAAAAATATTCTTAAAAGAAAGAACAAGGCAACGTCTATGCAAAAATAGAGATAATAGCTGGATTCAACAAGGCCCGTTAGGGTAGCCGTATGACTAGCCAAGGGATGAAAAGGGGCTCTGATGTTTTTCTGTGCTGAAGCCCTTTTGATGTTAAGAATTTTTAGGATTAATTTTTTACCCCCCTTTTCAAAACAGGCTGCACCAGTGTCTATCCTGCACCTGGACACGGGACAAAGATGTCATAGCTTTCAGGACACTGCACATTTGTCAGCATCCAGATTCAAGTAGAACAAAGGGCTGGATTCATTAACAGTGTTAGCCATGAACATGTTCCAACCCTGCCCCTCCCCTGACTCCCTGTTCAAACAAAAAATGAATTGTGATTGGATTTTGCAGCCTTTGAGGTCACTAACCAGCTCACCAACATTTGAGGATTTTTGATGGCCCTTACATGAATGAGGCTTCAGAAGAATCTGAGCTTTATTAGGCCACTTTTTTTCAGTTTCAAAACAGTGTAAAAGTTATACAAAACTACAACCAAAGGAGACACTGGAAATAATCCCAAAGTAAAATTGTGTCGTGAATTCAAGTCAGATCTGACAGTTCACAAACAGTGCTGGAGCTTTAAAAATCCTTCCCATCCTGGCACCGGGGCCTATGCAGGAATGAAATTCCAGCGCTTTTGGAGGGGCACATTCTATGGCCCCCCGAGGAGCTCTGCGCATGCCCTCCCTGCCCTCCTCGCCGATTATTGGGAGGCCAGTGCCCCACTTGCCCTCCCCTTATGCATGCCCCTGCATTCTGGAGAACAGGAGTGTCATTTTTCACAGGGACTCAGTGTTATTCAATGGAAGTCACTCTGCAAGACAGATGGAATTTTAGGGCTCTAGTCCTATATCACATTTATTCAGCAACTAGGGCTTGATCCAGCAAAGCACTTGCTTCATTTAGAGCACCTAATTAGTTCCATTGCTGGCAGTATGGCTATTCACATGCTTAAAGTTAAACACAGGTTTAAGTATCTGGCTGAATCAAAATCCAAATACTTCAGAATCTATTATAATAAAAATGATTATCCCATAGCAGTCATCTGTATGGTCACACAAATGGCCATGACACATAAAGATCTAATTTTAGACAATCAAAAAACCTACACATTTATATTAGGCCATTTTTGAGGTAATGAAAAAATTATATACATCTCAATGTGTATGTGTTTACATTATATATATCCATCTGCATGAAACCTATGTGGTTTTGGTCATTCAAATGTTGGCAGAAAATAATGTTTGGAGTCAAGAGCGGAAAATCAGTTTGTGATTAAAACTTGATATGGTTGATGACAAATGTTCAGTCTTTCATATTACTCAGAGTGTTATTTATGTAGCTAACTGATACAGTTAGAAAGACAGGAGTCCGGCTTTGGTTGCCATTATTAACATATTTCCCTATGAACATTTTTCAAAGACTAATTTCCTTTAGGCAAAAGCATTATCAGTTTAATACCCAATAAATACTCAGACAGAGGACTATAGCGTGCACTGACTGTTTTATCTAATAAATTCTTTCCCATCTCTAAGTTCTATGACGTAAGACCTATGATTTGTGAGATCTGCTTGCCAGGATAAAGTTGGTTGTTAAAAAGTATAAGAAGCTAGTGTGGCACCAGCTGAAATAAGCCACCTGCTACTAAAGCCAGGCAAATACTGGGGAAGACATTTTGGCAAATTAGAAACCGGGTTTCAATTTGCCATGTTCCTGCATACACTTTCAATATTTGCTATGAATGAGTGATGGTTTGGTCATTCAAATGTTGGCAGAAGATAATGTTTGGAGTCAGGAGTGGAAAAATCAGTTTGTGATTAAATTCTTTTTTTTCAGAAGAGGGAGTAGTACACTATCTAAACCACAGCCTTTAAATTAAATCAGAGATAGCAGCAACAACAGCATATGCCTCTTCACACGTATGGGGTGTCACAGCCTCCTCTTTCTTTCCAAGGTGATTTCCTCCCGACCCCACACCCCTGCAGTAGTACCTTTATGGCCTGGTCTGTTACACATGGCAAACATACTGCATTATTTTCCACAGCAGACTGCAGTGGCCTCAGGTGTGCATGTAACTTCCATTGATGTGCATGGGAGTGGCATGTGTGCAACTGACAGGATAAAATGGTCCTCAGATGTTCGCAGGGGCACGAGATGACTTTCCACTATGGACCCTATTTGCCGCAAAGTATATTTGAAACAAAAACAAATACACTTGAAGGTGATAAATGGAATGGAAATTGAAGACCTATTTGCAGAACCTGGACCTGAATCTTGGGTCTGTGAGCTGCACTCAGTGCAGGGCCCCCATAGAAAAACCAGGGCGGAAGGGGGGAGAGGGGGCAGAGAGAAAGGGAGCTTTAGGCCTTCCTTACAGCTCTCCAGTTCTGGGGCTGGCAAATGCCAATCTAGCCCGGCATACGTTAGAGCAGCCACAGGGTTGCCAGGGACGTACCGAGGGTCTCCGGCGCCTGGGGGCCAAGCCTACATTTGCGTGCGCCCCACCCCCAGGCCTCATGCCCCCACCCAGGGCAAGAGGGGTCCCAGCGCTGCCCCCCAGCTGTCCCGGGAAGGGGGGTCTGTACCTGCGGAGGAGGGGGCCGGAGGTGGCACAAATGCAGGCTTGGATCCGCTGTCCCCCCACTTCCCACCCCGCACTTACCCAGCACGTGGTGCCCGCTCCTCTCTCTGCAGCCCAGCGCTGGCTCGGATGGGGCAGCAGCCTTTCATGATGCATGGAGAGGCACTCCTGCGCCCCACCGAGAAGGGCCAGGCCGGGCGGCGCCTCCCCCCTGCCTGTCGTGAAGGGTTGCCTTGGCATGCCCCCCCCCTTATCTGCCACTCCAGCCCGCTCACTAAAAATACCATAAACAATACTGTAAATGTCACAAAGTGTGTACTCACTCATGATATTCTGTACACAGGAATTTGAAATTATGCAATTGTTTTAGCTGCAGTTAATTGATCAATCGGGTTCTTTGGGTATGTGCAATAATAGAAAACAGGAAATTGATAAAGTCATGATCAGTGTAGTTTTATGATACAAGAAGTGATTCTGAATGATGACAATCAATGTCAAAATACAGTATGTTTTATTTCTACCCAATTTTATGGACATTTTCATTTATTTACAGATTTACTGACGGTGTGAAAATTGTACATTTTTTTATTACTGTCCGTAAATTTATGGACAGTTGGCAACCCTGAGCCACAGGCTGCCAGGGGGCATTCCAGCAGCCAAGGATAGCCAAAGCAGAGAGGTCTTTGGCCATGCCCCTCTAGACCAGGAGCTGTGGAGGGGGCCAGCTTCTCATGCGGTGACACCCTTTATGCTGAAGGAATTCTTTGGTAGCTTGTTAAGAGGCTTTTTATGGCCCATTTTTTGCACTGAGACAGCAGCAGTAGTGGAACAGAGAGTCTGGTTGAGTATAAAGATGCTGAATGGGTAGAGCAGTTGTGTAATCAAACAAAAGAAAATATACGAAAAGACATTTGAGAGAGAGACTTCTGACGTTGACTGGCTCTAGTGCTCAGTTGCCTTCTGTCCTGTCTGTCAAGTGCCAACTCCAGTTCTGAACTGGGAGCAAAAGGTGGAAAATTCATTCTGGTTTTGTGATTGGTGCTAAACAGAGCAAACCTTGGTCCTGCAATCCTAATGCAGGCAAATGCTCATTGACTTGCATGGTCTCATGAAGAATAGTTTCCCCTCTCACACTAGATTTGCCAATTCCCTTAAGCTGCAGGTTTACTTCGTACCAGACAAAAGCGTTCTACAGCGGCCACTTGCACACGAAGGCCTGCATGTGACAAACACTTACGCACATAAATAACTTTATGCAGGTGAGTAATCCCACTGGGTTCAATGGGACGGCTCACATGAGTGAAGTCATGCATGTGTATGTTTACAAAGAAACGTTAGGCCCCACTTCTGCAATTTGGAAGTAATAAGAGCTGACTCCCCACTCTCCAGTAAAAGTGCACTGTATTCTTATTCTGCTAAATGCATCTTTCTTGCTTTGAAACTTGTCTCTAGAATGAAGCTTAACAACTAAAGTGTTTTTAAAAATGTCTTCAGCACCAAGGTTTATGAAAGTTGCTACCTGGAAGTGCTGGATACAGGAAAAGAAAAATCACAACATAATTATTTCTCTGCTAGGTTTTAATTTGTTCATTTTAGATAATCTCTTCATTACTCTTCAGTAGCAGTTTTAGACTAGTATCCTATACTGTATCTCCTTGCAGTTTTAAGGTAAAGAAAATAGATTTAAAAAACCAGTAATGCCTGTCTGTTCCCAGTGTATCTTCTGAGTCTCATCTGCTTAGTTTACTGAAAAATAAAGTTATATTGCAACAGTCCTAGCCTAATAATACTCTGTTTATAGAACTAGACAATCACTTTACCTACCACTGAAATACATTCACCTCTGGGGTAGAATGCAGCGGCTGTTTAATAGCACACAGCAGTGTGTGACTGTGGTTGTCAGCTTTTTCCCCCATCCAGGATCCAAAAACCCATCCGTAGTTTCTTGCTGTGACCTACTTAGTTTTGCAATCTTGTGCATTTGCAAAGGATTGTGTGACTGGGGTCATGGCAAGAACCCATGGGTGATTCTTGGGTGCTGGGTATGACAGCATGCAGCCTGATCAATGGGCTAAATGCAAAAATGAGTAACGGAGGCTAGGGAACCTGGAGCCTGGGGAGTGGTCAATTTTTTTTAGCCATCACATTAAGATTGAGCTTTACAGGCCCTTGTGCCTATCAGAACAAGTTATTTTTACGTCTGAAATTACTAGATTTGTTGTTTGCATTAGGACTACTTCAGCACCTGACAAGAAAAGCATCATAAATAAGTAGAAGCATTCCAATGAGTGTAAATACTTTGTTTCTTAGTCAGAGCATGTTTTTCAAGTATTTGACAACTGGATTGTACCTTTAAAGTCATAACATGTTACCTGAAGCTGTCATTTGATTATAGCCTAGACATGAATGTATAATATTAGTTTTAAAAGAGTCAATTATACTCAACATTTTCATATAATTATTTCCTGACAAGTGGGATTATTACAGTGTGTACTGTATATTGATCATTTTTGTTTTTAGAAGCTGTTTCTTAGTTTGTTGTCTTAGCTTTTTAAAGGCTAAAGCTAAGACTTATCTACAGTGACTAAAATTCAAAAACAGTCAAAAGATTTTGTTCAGACTTGTGTATGTGTGTGTGGAGGGGAGAAATCTTTGAGCAAGGACAAAACATGACATATTTTATCCAAAAAGGTGGAGTTTTCAGAATGTTATGACCACGCAAGAACAGGAAGGAATAATGAAGATTGTTTTACAACCTTGGTGTTGTTGGTTACCAAGAACCCATTGTAATTAATTTTATATGTAGCTGCAATTAAATTGCTACAGCATTCAGAATTTCACTCCTATATCATGTTGGGATGAAGTTTCACAATGAAATTCATGCAGTGTTATCTCATCTAAGCTGTCAATACAAATTACTAGACACAGTAGTGGGAACTGTCTATTCTCTCTCAGAGAATTCAAGAGCAAAATCAGAGATGCAATATGGGTCATGCTGTAACAGAAGAACAACTCTAGGGGAGCCCACAACAGGCGCTGCTATGTTTTATAGTGGGCACCAGGCACTTTCGCCACCCCAGGCACTGCCAGCTTCACTAGCTGGTATGAGAAGCAGAGCCATCCTCCCCCACTTTCAGTGAGGAAAGTACATCTTTGAGACATAGCCCTGTATTGTCCTCATGCTCAGTGCATGCATGTTCTGGGACTGTGCCAGACCTTCACACAGGAGGACAAGGCTGAGGGAAGGCTCCTTGTACCTGTCCCCTCTCCCCCCTCCCTTGAAAAACCCATTCTCCCATGGCAGCTAGGAACCTTTCTGGCAAGTGCCACCACTTTCTTCACAACCACATGTGAGTCTTTCCTGCTTTAAATGAAAGTTTTCTAAATGGGAACTTAGTGTAAAGTGGTGCAGGGACGTCTGCCTACATCTGCAGAGAGATCATTCCAGTGCTGTGGCTGTCGGTCGGGAGGGGAAGTGTCTGCTTGGCTATCAGAGCAATTTGCAGGGAGGTCAGTCCTGCCACTGGTAGGGCACCTGCGGTGGGGACCTGGCCACTGCTCTGAGGAGTAGGCTGTCCTGTACGGGACCAGTGCAGTCACTTACGCCACCCCATCAAACAGGGGGTATTGGAGGTGGATGCTGCCACCACCCCAGCAGAAGGCACTGAACTTGGGCCCAGAATTAATTGACTGGTGGGGCAAAATGAGTTGATTAATATGATGTATGTTTTGCGAACAGGGCAACAGTAATTAGGGCCGCAGAGTTTGACCACAAGAAGACGAGGTTCTTTGGACCAGGAACTGGAAGGGGGACCTGGTCAGCAAGAGATCAGCCAAGGGGGACATGACTTAGGAAGAGCATGTCATTGGTGTATTTCAGCCTGGTGAGGTGGTGGGGGAAGTTTTCAGGTGTTGCCTCCTACCCCATTTTATTCCCTCCCACAGGAGCAGATGGTGCGGTCCTATGCACCTTCTGGTATTGTACAGTAAACCCATCACTTGTCCAAATTACTAGAGGGGAAAGGAGTCGGAGCACCCTTTGTTACAGTAGCCACTGGAGAGATGGCTACTGATTGTCAAGGTCTGGGATGTGGGGGTGGGGGAGTCTTGCCTAGTGGCTGGAGCAGGCGCCTGGAGCCAGGAATGAGTCCAGGCCAGATGCCAGAGCAAGAAGTCAGGTTACCTGGAATGAGGCAGGGCAGGGCAAGGCAGGGAACTACTGCAGCCCTGGGCAAAGGCTTTAAGTAGCCACTGAACTGCTGCTGCTGGCTTAAGAGTCTATCTGCTGACTCTACCCACCCACCAGGCAACTACAGGCCAGTTGTGTTTGTTAGGTTGCCCAGAGACTGGCTCTGCTGCAGGCCCTGAATCCTGACACTCACCCTGTCAAATATTCCAGACCCTGCATGGAGGGCTCCTTCCATTGTACTTTTGTTGACAGTAAACTTAGTGGTTGGCACTTTCAATGCAAGAAGAAAACAATTAAGCCACTGTACACAGTGTAATAATGCTATAGCAGCTCCATGCCCTACTCCATCTCTTTGAAGCATTATGCCTCCCACCCTCCCCATGGCAGAGGCGACGTGGTGGGGCATGCAGGATCATCTTCGCCTCCTCCCCCATTTGCTGCTTGGCTTCTACTGAGCATGCTCATATGTAACACTGCAGAAGGTGGCTGCCCTCACTCTACCCCCCACCTCCTCCACTATCAGCAGGCATCGTTGTCTCTGCCCCATGGTGCAGGGCAATGCCACACAACCCCTTCAGTGGGGGGAAATCTGGCCCTTGCTGAATGAGAACTGAATGTATCACTGAATTGCAGATGTTTACACCTACTTTATTAAGGACCATCTGATCCTGCAGTTCTCACTCAAGTAAAATTCCCATTACAGTCAATGGGAATTTTATCCAAATAACAATTGCCGGACTGGACCCTTTGGAATCCTAAGGAGAAAAGACTATAAAACAGCAGGGGGGAAGCAACTGAAACATCTAAGCAATTGCCAACACATTCATTCAGTTACAATTTTACTGCATGGCACAGCTTTAAAAAAAATCCAAATTAACAGAAAACCTAAACAACCTCTAATCTTCAGTGTCATGATGATAGTGAAAGCCTAATTGACATACAACTATCATCTGTGTTCTCAAGAGGTTGACTGCATGATTTTGCTTCTTTAGGTGCCTTTTATATGTGGGGAAATCATTTGGAATACACTCAAGACAGTCTCTTAAAATTCAGCATATTAGGACAAAAAAATTCAGACAAACACTTTAGACAAACTATATCTTTTTGAAATAGGGATAGAGTTCCTGGTTAACAATGGAAGGTTACAGAAAGAGATCCATATTACCACATAGTCTTAAAAAATAAAAAATAAAATAAATTATATATATATAAACAAACTGCAGGAGAAAAGGAAGAGGAAATGATAGCTTTTTGTCCAAAGAGCAAGTACAAACTGGTCTACTCAAAAACATTAAAAAGCATCACATCTGTTCTGATTCATTAGAACAGTTGCGGGTAGCGACTGCTATGGTTAAGGTTGCAAAAACAGTTTATCTTCTAGTTTCCTTGTTTACACAAAAAGCTCACTAATTTTCCAAGCATTCAACTTTTGGACTGAGATTATCTCAGTCTCTCGTCAAAAAATGGTGTGTTTTGATTATTATTTGTGTTACCGTAGCCCCAGTCATGGACCAGGACCCCATTGTGTTAGGTGCAGTCTGAACACAACACAAGTGGTCCCTGCCTCAAGGGTTTACAGCCTAAGTAGAAGACCAGAGACAACAGACGAAAGTAGACAGGTAAGTGCAATATTATCTCTTTGTTTATTCATCAGCATGACTGGCTGTGATCTCTTTTTAGAGTTTATTTTAATTTTGGAATTTTGATCCAAAAGACTTTTACCTGTTTCAGACTCATGGGAAAGTGGAGACACACATTTTTACACCATGTGAAGAGAGCATCTAACTACACTTTTTAAAAATGGATTTGGGAGCACTATACAAAATGAGATGAAGTTTAACTTGAGACCTGGTATGGCCACTGCAGACAAGAGTCACGGTTTGAAGGAGGTGGGGAATTATCAACAGTTACGTGTGGCTAGGAAAAAAAGAAGTCACTGAGCATCTCCTAGGGACACTTTCCCCATTCTGCAGAACAACCCACAGAAAGGGATTAGGAGAAAGGAAAACCCCACCGTGGGCCGTCATACAAACCCATTCACATGAGTATTCGCAAAACCTGCTTTCCACATCATTCTTGCAACAAAAACAAAACCAAAAAAATCACCACTTGTGCAAATACTAGTGGAAAATGAATTTTAAAAGGTGCAAATACGATGGAAATTCTGAGGTTTTTCTTTGAATGAATATTTATAATTATTTTTTTTTGCCATATTTGCCCTGCTATAGTCTGAAACTTGACCCATTTAGTCAGAATTTCCAGACAAGTTGTGAGCTCTAAAGAATAAAACAGCAGCTGAGTCAGAGACAAATATTCCTGGCATTCAGCAGCTTTCTGACATGAGTTACTATGACCATTTCAGTGATAATGCGGCAGAAATCACTTACACATAGCCAGTTAACACTTTTTTCAGGTTGTCTTCACCCCAAATCCTTTTTTATTCTAAACATACTCCTTTATTGCTGCAAATTGGACCAAGCAGATGAGTTTGTTTACTACATTAGATATTTGGATGTAGCTATTTCCCATTTGATACTTGAAGGGTTTGTTTCCCAGGTTTGATATTTCAACAACATTTCATTTGAAAAGATTTCAGCATGATCACTAACTTTGAATAAACCTGTGCATGTGGAACCAAAGTGTCCTAAGCACATATATTCTTGCAGCAGTTGCTCATTTAAGTAGATTCCACTCTACTTCAAATATTGTGTGTAGAAGGAATTCCCTCTCACAAATGAGAGAGAAGAAGGAATATGAGTGGAATCCAGGGAATTCTGTTATCAGCTAGACAGTAAAAAGCACCTGTTTTAGAGACTAGGTTTTATACTCCTTGCACATTTTCTCATTGTTGGTTAAGACTGTAGTTATTATTGTTGACGACTTGTATTTATCAATGTTATTTTTCTGTGTCAACACAGTGGACCAGGTATGTATGCAAAGCAATATTTGCATCTCTGGGAGCTTTTACTAGTATACATATTGTTAATATGCACATAAACCTCATGTTATTCATATTTAAATACGGCTTTCTGAGTCTGATGCCATCAGAGTCCAGGAAATGGAAGTGTTCTGACTTGTATAATTTGTCTCATTGAAGGCTACGGAATATTTTTATTTTTATTTCCTTCACATGCTTTGACTCATGTATAGCTACTGTAATAAGCTAGTTCAGTTTTACACTCATGTAGGATGAGTGACTAGGCGCTTAATATTTCCCCAAAAATGAATGAGCTTCCCTTTCTGGTTGATCTTTACGGGCACCCCCCATTTTTATAGGCTATTGTGCTTCATTTGCACTTCAAATGTTTTTTCCCTCCATTTGCATACATCCAAGGCCCTAAAGAAAAACAGTGCCACATTAAAAGGCTATTTCAGCAATATATGCTATTTAAGTAAACATGGAACATGTTTTTCACTGGGGAGAAAAAAAACTTAACATTTTAATTTCCAAAGAAGATTTAAATAAGATTAAAATGATGCTCTGTGTATTTTATCTTACTGATTTCATCCTTGTAAACTTTGGTCTAACGTCTGCCAATTTCTCCTGTGCATCTTCCTGAAGTTTCTTGTGGATTCTACTTTAATCAGTTTCTCTCTTTTATTGGAATGATACTTTATCAAATAATCTCTCTCTCTCCATTTGAATAATTCCCTAAGGAACACTGGGCCTGATTCTTCCTTGCATTGGGCTACATCTAGTCATTTACTCCTGTGCGGAGGGGGTGAAAAGTAGTGCTGTTCTGATCTGGTAGCATTTCACACAGGTGTTAATGACTCCAAAAGACAGGGTCAATCAGGGCTATTGGTCCTTATGTGCTGTAAGTTACACCACTTTTACACTACTGAAAGTGATAGCATAATCAGGCCCACTGCTTTCAACAAAAAACTACAGTTAAAAACTCCCATTCAAATACAGGCCCCAATCCTATAAACACATATGCACCTGCTTAATTTAAGCACCTCAGTAGTTCCATTGACTTCAGGAGGCCTACTCTCAATCTTAAATAGGTGCTTAAGTGTTTGCAGAATCAGCACCAAAAAAAGGACTGTCGTGGGATACACTAACCACTAGAGCACCACCTCATAGCTGCTTTCCAGGGCCAAGGCCCCCTTCTGTCCATTGTTCAGCCTCTTTCTGGCACTGTGACTCAGGGTGCTCCTTCAGGATTTAAGCCCTCTAGCCAGGTCACTACGTATTTTCCCCCTTCCAAGGCAACAAAGTCCCACAAGTCTCCAGAGCCCCAGCCCTGACTGTGCCACTTCCTCAGTGGCTAGTAGGGGAACTCATGCCTGCCCTTTTTCTCTGGGTTCCTGCACAGGGACCCTCTAATCAGCAGCCAAGGTCTGCAACATCCCTGATTACTGCCATTTCCCTGACCCTTTTCCTACTCAGCCTCTCTCAGGCTTCCACTCCACCACCCATCTGGATAAACTCTTCCTTCAGGACCTGATCCCTGGGGTTTCTACTGTCCCCCAGGGTTTCCTCCTTTCCCTTGCTAATGCCCAGAGAGTGATTGCAGGCTTCCTCGCTGCAGCCCTTTTCTGCTGTCAACCTCCTAGCCTCATACTAGTCCTGTCTTTTCCTTCTCAGCTGGGCTCTGTCATCAATTTGGGGTTACTTAGGCCTCCTAATTCATCTCAGGTGCAGCCTATCTGGTTCACTGGCCCCTTTCCAGGCTAGTGTGTGGTGAATACCCCATCTCAAGGACCCACTCTATTTTAAGGTCAGAACTTCATCTGATTTTCCAGTGACCTATTCTGTTCATAATGATACTTGGCACCCCAATTGTCTTTGTTGGGACTATACAGCTGTAAGCAAGGGAAGAATCTGGCCTCCAGCAATTAAGTGTAGAACTGTGTTATCTGTTTCATTCAGAATGTAAGTTAGTTGTTGGGCAGGCACTGTGTTTTCCCCTATTGATAATCAATAATAATCTTAATATTTTCCCCAGTAATACATGGACTGACTTTCCAACTTTATGGGTAATTTGATTATATTTTGGATATTTTCATATCAATATGGCAAGTGGTGAGGCTTTTTGGTCTGGAAATTAGAGGTAAAGCATAACAAACTTTTGTCTAAAATTAGAGGTTTTAAAAAGCAGGAGAAGAGCTCTATAAAACAAAAACACTCTGCACAGTGACAATTTCAGTGTTACTAAAGAGCCTGGGGGATTAAAAAAAACCCAACTGCAGTACATGTTATACTAAACTTATATGTGGAGTAACTGGAACAACCAGCCTCTCCACCCACACATATGTAATTCCATAAAACATTTTTGTGGGATAGCCAGAACTGACTCCTCATTAATCATGCTTCATCATTCTATGAGGAAAGCTCATTCAGACTGAAATTTGACCATTGGTTTTTAATTTTGATGCAGTTTTTCATCCTGATAGCTCTTCTGCCTGACACTGAATTACCTTGGTGCAAATTAAATACAATAAAATTGCTAATCAGCCCATTACAATATGCTGACAGGGTGAAATCTATTAGCTGTAGATAGTCTTCCCCTCCAATGCATTTTGCACTAAATCTGCATGATACCCAAATTAATTCAGATGTATATCGCCATCTCGAAACACTGCATGAGCACACACACAACGCACACTTACACATGAATAGCCAGACCATCCACTGCATAGCATAGCACCATCACCCCATACAAAGCCAGGTGAAACACAATTTGTCCCTAAGGATGTGGAGTAAATATTTGACACAAAAGAATGAATACGTTTTTAGGGCAGACACAGTGTCTGTGTAGGAAAAGAGCAACCCTGCAAGACTTTACTAATGTGAGTAGTGCCACTGATTTCAAAGGGACCATTCACACGAGTAAGGGTTTGCAGGACTTGGCCCAAAGACAAGAGTTTCCTTATGGGATCTGCGCTCCCATCTCTTGAGGAATTTTGAGAACTTGCCCCTAAAAAACCTGACTCTTAATTTTGAATTAAGAATGTAATATGGCAGGCGATCAGCTTGGCTTAACAGAGAAATCTTCAGTGAGCTTAAACACGAAAAGGAAGTTTACAAAGAGTGGAAACTTGGACAGAGCATGCAAGGGTGAAATCAGGAAGGCCAAAGCACAATTGGAGTTGCAGCTAGCAAGGGATGTGAAGGGTAACTAGAAGAGTTTCTACAGGTATGTTAGCAACAAGAAGCTGGTCTGGAAAAATGTGGGCCCCTTACTGAATGAGGGAGGCAACCTAGTGACAGATGATGTGGAATATGCTGAAGTACTCAATACTTTTTTTGCCTCTGTCTTCACAGACAAGGTCAGCTGCCAGACTACTGCACTAGGTAGCACAGAATGGGGAGGTGAGCAGCCCTCAGTGATGAAATAACAGGTTCAGGACTATTTAGAAAAGCTGGACATGAACAAGTCCATGGGGCCAGATGCATTGCATCCGAGGGTGCTGAGGGAGTTGGCTGCTGTGATTTCAGAGCCATTGGCCATTATCTTTGAAAACTCATGGCAATTGGGGGAGTCCCCGGACAATTGGAAAAAGGCAAATATAGTGCCCTTCATTAAAAAGGGAAGGAGGAGGATCCAGGGAACTACAGACCAGTCAGCCTCACCTCAATCCCTGGAAAAAATCATGGAGCAGGTCCTCACGGAATCCATTTTGAAGCACTTGGAGGAGAGGAAGGTGATCAGGAACAGTCAGCATGGCTTCACCAAGGGCAAGTTATGCCTGACCAACCTGATTGCCTTCTATAATGAGATAACTGGCTGTGTGGGAAAAGCAGTGGCTGTGATATACCTTGACTTTAGCAAACCTTTTGATACTGTCTCCCACAGTATTCTTGCCAGCACGTTAAAGACTTATGGGTTGGATGAAGGGACTATAAGGTGGGTAGAAAGCTGGCTAGATCATTGTGCTCAATGGGTAGTGATCAACAGCTTGATATCTAGGTGACAGTCGGTATCAAGCGGAGTGCCCCAGCGGTTGGTCCTTGGACCAGTTTTGTTCAACATCTTCCTTAATGATTTGGATGATAGGGTGGATTGCATCCTTAGCAAGTTCGTGAATGACACTAAGCTAGGGGGAGTGGTAGATAGGCTGAAGGTTACGGATAGGATAGAGACTGACCTCGACAAATTGGAGGATTGGACCAAAAGAAATCTGATGTGGTTCCACAAGGACAAGTGCAGAGTCCTGCACTTAGGACGGAAGAATCCCATGCACAGCTACAAACTGGGGAAAAGCACAAGGGGTTTACAGTGGACAAGAAGCTGGGTATGACTCAACAGTGTGCCCTTGTTGCCAAGAAGGCTAGTGGCATATTGGGCTGCATTAATAGGAGCATTGCCAGCAGATCGAAGAAAGTGATTATTCCCCTCTATTTGGCACTGGTGAGGCCACACTTGTCCAGTTTGAAAGTCAGAAAGGACAAATTGGAGAGAGTTCAGTGGAGGTCAATGAAAATGATTGGGGGCTGTGGCACATGACTTATGAGGAGATGCTGAGGGAACTGAGCTTATTTAGTCTACAGAAGAGAAGAGTGAGGGGGGATTTGATAGTAGCCTTCAACTACCTCGGTTCCAAAGAGGATGGAGTTAGGCTGTTCTCAGTGGTGGCAGATGACAGAACTAGGAGCAATGATCTCAAGTTGCAATGGGGGAGGTCTAGGTTGGACATTAAGAAAACCTTTTTTACTTGGAGGTGGTGAAGCACTGGAATGGTTACCTAGGGAGGTGGTGGAAGCTCCATCCTTAGAGGCTTTTAAGATGCGGCTTGACAAAGCCCTGGCTGGGATGATTTAGTTGGGGTTGGTCCTGCTTTGAGCAGAGGGTTGGACTAGATGACCTCCTGAGGTCCCTTCCAACCCTCATCTTCTATGATTCTATGAATTCCAATTTTGGACTAATGTAATTAGAAAAGCAAAACTTGTGCTTTAAAATTAAACTCAAAACATGTTTCTTCAGCACGTTTGATCATAAACTAAGATAAGAGACTTGCAGAGGTTGAACGTCTTCATATTATTGTTTTACAGTCCCTAAATAGTCAGTCCTAATTTCTTTGCACATCACATCAACTGAATACCATAGCTATGTACAGGCCCATCTAGTGTGTCCATCACCACAGTATCTAGGCACCTGTGGCCATTGCCTCATTTCCCCTGCCTGGTAGGGTAGTTTAGCTCTCTAGCTAAACAAAAAGCTCCACCACAGTAAACAGAAGTCTACATCAAACAAACAAGCCCTTCCCAGGATTCTTCCTTTTCAGGTGTTTCCCCTGAGGACCCAGACTCTCCTTAGTACTTTGGCGGTCAAAGTCCAAGCAAATAACATCCGATCCAGTCTTTGCTCACTGTGGTCCTAGGTTCACCACCAAGCTTTACCATCAACTTGCATCCTACTGTGAGGTGCTGCCACTGCCCCTCCACTGGAAACTCTGAGCTTGGGCCTCTCACAGGAAGGAGATGACTGCTCTAGGGTTCCATCTCACACGGCTTTTCTGCCCAAGGTCAATTCTTTTACCCGAAGACACTTCTCGCCACTCCTGCATTCCCAACAAAACCCCAAACGTAAAATAAACCAACCTCCTCCTGCCCAGGGTTTCTTACCCTGCTATCTTCCTACCTCTTAGGCCTCCTCCTTCCTCCACACCCCTTCATCAGTCTCTTTCCAAAGCCTCTCCCAGGCTTTTCTGCTGAGTGGAGATACCCAGAGTACCTGACCCTTTCCAACTCCCGCGCAGTAGAGAAGCCCACAGCCTGTTCCTTCTGGGTTCTCTACCTTAGGCTGTGCTGTCCCAGGCTCTCTGCTTGGAGAGACCCAGAGCACCTGCCCCTTTCCCTGACTTTCCCTCACTCAGGGAAAAAAACTGCATCAGTGATTTAGATAATGGCATGGAGAGTACACTTATAATGTTTGCGGCCAATACCAAGCTGGGTGGGGTTGCAAGTGCTCTGGAGGATAGGATTAAAATTCAAAATGATGTGGACAAACTGGAAAAATGGTCTGAAGCAAATAGGATGAAATTCAAAAAGGACAAATGCAAAGTACTCCACTTCAGAAGGAACAATCAGTTGCACATGTACAAAATGGGAAATGACTCCCTAGGAAAGAGTACTGAAGAAAGGGATGTGGGGGTCATAGTGCATCACAAACTAAATATGACTCATAGTGTAACACTGTTGCAAAAGAAGCTATCATTCTGGGATGGATTAGCAGGAGTGTTGTAAACAAGACACAAGACATAATTCTTTCACTCTACTCTGCATTGATACTCCTGTGCTGGAGTATTGTGTCCAGTTCTGAGCGCCACATTTCAGGAAAGATGTGAACAAATTGGAAAAAGGGTCCAGAGAAGAGCAACAAAACTGATTCAAGGTCTAGAAAACATGACTTGTGAGGGAAGATTGAAAAAATTGGGTTTGTTTAGCCTGCAGAAGAGAAGACTGAGAGGGGACATGGTAACAGTTTTCAAGTACATAAAAGGTTGTTACAAGGAGGAAGGAGATAAATTATTCTCCTTAACCTCTGAGGATAGGACAAGAAGCAATGGGCCTAAATTGCAGCAAGGCCAGTTTAGGTTGGACCTTAGGACAAACTGTCAGGGGAGTTAAGCACTGGAATAAATTGCCTAGGGAATCTGTGGAATCTCCATCATTGGAGATTTTTAAAAGCAGGTTAGACAAACACCTGTCAGAGGTGATCTAGAGATAATGCTTGGTCCTACCTTGAATGCAGAGGACTGGACTAGATGACCTCTCAAGGTCCCTTCCAGTCCTACAATTCTATATATACAGCTTCCCTTCTAAGCATTCTTCTTTGTTAGATCTACAACTCCCTTGTCACTGGGTACTACCCTTCCCTCCCCCACATGTATCTATCCTGGGGAGAATCCAGGAATCAGATACTGTTGGACCCTTATTGGGCCCAACTGCACTGTGACCGCCTCCTATACAAAATTACAACTGAATAATTTAGGCCCCAAAGTAGGACCTTATCCACCCCACCCAAAGACAGTAAGCCACTATCCCCAGTAGAATCGATCTGCATGGGTGTCTTCCTGGAGAAACTTGGCTGTTGCCATCAGAAGGGTCTATTACAGTGGGAAGGCTGGCTGAAAGACAGGAGACTTGCAGTTCTTAAATGGGACAAGAACCAAATGGGACAACCGCCAGGGACGGGGGGCTGGGTTGCCCCGGAGCAGTGCCCGGCCTGTATCCCTGACCCCTGGGGCACGCCGCTCAGGGCAGGTGGAGGGTCCGGGGCTCTCCACAGAAGCCCGGACTTCCTGGGTGGCTCTTACCACTACCCAGCTTTGGCTTCTGGCCTAGCCAGGGGCAGGGCCTCTGGGGGAAAGAAGAGGAGCAGGTGGCGGGTCTCTTACCTCAGCCCCCCAACTGGGAAGAGGCTGGTGCTCCCAGCAAGGGCTGCACTTCCTGGTCAGGGAGCTGATCACCTTATCGCAGATCCTGCCAGCACTGCACCGCGTCTGCCCGAGGCTTGCAATTGGGGGACAACACAACTTCCTACACCCCTAACTACACCCATGTTAAAAAGTGGTGGTCCATGGCCCCTCTACCCCTTCCCAGTTCCAGTGCCCCTGCTCAGGGCTGACAGCGAGACTCCCGCTCTCAGTTCCAGGGCAGCCAGGGCTCCCGCTGTCAAAATTGTGATCGAAGCCTAATATTGTAGAATCTGCAATTTCCACAATATCACAGGTTAAATAGGGCCTTGGCCACACAGTTTAAATGGACAGCAACAATTCTAGTCAAATGGAGGAGGGGTGGTTTACCTTTCTCTGCATGCTCAGTCAGCTTAATCATCCTTACTTCTGTCTGTCTAAGTCCTTTATATTCGTAGTCATCACTGAAGTATCTGAGAATCTTCTGGGAATACAAACAATGAAATCTTCATCTTTTTTCCCCAGCCAGCAAGAAGCAGGTTTAGCACTGTGGGGTTTTTGTTTGTTTGTTTACTTTAATTATTATTGACTAGAAAAGAGAGAGCGTGTTGGTGGGAGTTACGGTACTATTGTGGGAAGGTTTACGTGCCCAGATGCGATTTACGTTTTGCTCTGAAACCCCTTGCCTGCTAGAGGAGTCTACCCCATCTTTAAGGTCAAAATTAAAAACACTCACATGTTAACTGCAGGAAACATCATGGTTGTTATTATGGTATGTAGAATCAGTACAGAGTCCTGGGGCCAAAGACAGGTTGATGAAAATGAGGAATGAAAAATAAACATATGTCAGAAATAAGACTGAGGATTATTCCATCTCCTAACTCTTCTTGTATAATGTGGAGATAGGAGTTTTGAAAGGGAACAGGGATGCCTTTCGGCCTGCAGTGTCATCGGAATGCGGACAACAGTCAGATCTATGGGCATGAAGCTGCTGCAATTGACATTAATTGCAAATCTCCCATTGACCCCAGGGAAGTAGGATTTGGTCTTTGTATCAAAGCCAGATATCATGGTATCCATGTTCACCTAGAGTTTGAAAGAGACCAGAATGAGGATAGGAGCAAACTGGTTTAGGCCTAGTTGGGATAAGATGGAAGTGATGCTGATAGACAAGGCAACCCATTTAGAGAAACAGGTTAGGGCCTTTCAAAGGCGTCTATCCCATCTTTGCTAGTACAGTGCATAGCAATCACACTGGATCCATCACTACTATTGGGTTCCCAGGCGACAAGAGCAGAAGTTAATGCCTTTTTCATCTAATGCTGGTCCAGCTGGTATGACTGTTTCTCTCCAATGTGACCCTTACTTCAGTGATTTGTGCCTTTGTGACCTCAAGGCTAGATTACTACAATGCATACAAAAATGAGAGATGGAAAAGACCTGCCAGATAATATGCCCATCCTCTTGCCATTGCAAGATTATTCCCTACAGTATTTTTACGAGTGCTTTGTCCTGGCTAGTTTCAATGTCTCAGATGATAGAATTTCCATGCTGTTCCACAGCCTAATAGATCTAACTGGTGGGAAGTTTTTTCCTGATATTCAATCTTACATTTTTTATTAGAATTCATTCCATTACTCTTTTGTGTCACCCTAAATAATTATTTTCCATCACTGGGTCCCAATTCTCCCACCACCGATAAAGGAACTCCCATTAATGTCTTTCATGGGAGCACAGGGTGTTCTCAGCACCCCCCGGGATCTGACTCTGGAAGCACAATAGAAACATATAGTGCTCTATAAATGTGAGCACCTTACAACAGGGATTCTCCCTTTTTGTGTCTAGAAAGCACCTACTACTCATGAGTGCTACGGCAAAAAAACAAGCATAGTAACAAAGGGCCAAATCTTGATCAATGTATGCAGGTTTTACTCAAATAATCTCCAACTGACTTCGATGGGAATTTGGCTGAGAAAATACTGAGTATGGCTCAGTTTGAAACAATGATGTCCAGCCTCATTTTAAATGTGCCAAATGAAAAGAATCATACCACTGTCCCAGAAGTCTATTCCAGAGGTGCCTACATCTCACTAATAGGAAGATTTTCATATTAAGATAAAGCTTCCCTAGTTTCCTCCCATCATGCCTAGCTAGACATCTTGTACCATGCTAATAATTCTATTTCCTCCTTGGTGTTTACATCTTTGAATACTCATAGATGGGTCTCATGTCCCCCTTTAGTCATCGCTTTGCCAAGCTGTATGTTAAGCTCTTTTAACCTTTTCTCGTAAATCAATCCCTCCAGCCCCAACTGAATGCAGTTTTGTGCAAATGACCTTCAGCAGATATCACTGCAATTATAGTCTTCTTCTCCCTGACCCCTTTTTCACACAGACTAACAACATATACCAATTCTTTAGCAGTTGAAGGAGATGATAAACTTAAAGTGTAAAACCTCAGTTTAACTCCGTTAGCCTCTGTGGTAATAAAAAGTCTGTAGCATATGGCTCTACCCCTTTGCTAAAGAAAAAGCTGATTGCACAACGATCATTTTTGTACTATTAAAGAAACTCAGTCAGACATGGAAATAATCCTCGTATATAACAGGTCAAATAATAATATACTCTCAAGGTGCTTTTAACATCATTAAAATTTGCCCCTTGATAAGTGACATTTTAATTACATGATCACATAATAAAATAATACATGCCTAGAAACTTATGTCCAAGCCACACATCATTAATGCTCCTAAATTAAGCATGGATGGTAGAACTTAATCTTAGATAAAGAATATTCTGTTGGATATTTTTCACAGGTGTGTTTCAATGTTTTCAACTGTTCAATCTGGCAAAATAACTAATATACGGACCGTAATCTTCTCCCTAAAATGAACAAGAAAAGTAACAAACGTTTTTAAATCTACATTAAAATAATAGCCAGATTGAAATCCAAAAATGCAAGGAAGGTAAGGATTAGATTTCCATGCTGTCTTGAACACAGTTCTATCCTGCTTAGCCCTGGCCATTCACATGAACCTCTAGCCCGAGTGTGTGTGTGTGGGGGGGGAATGTGGGGGGGGGACGACACGGGTTTGCCAGGACACTGTGTGAACTGCCATGAGCAAAATAAGAACTGTCTGTCTCCTGAAGTGAACTTTAAACCTTTTTTCAGGTTCAAATGAGTTCAGTTAAATCACTCCAACCCCAGCTCCATCCCACCCAGGCAACCACTTTTCTCTTCCTCTTTTTAAAGATAAGGCACCTTCTCTGCTGGGCCCCACCATTGCTCTGTTTCTGTCCTGGGTTTCCTCTTTAGCAGTGCCCCAATGTGCACCTTTGGAAACATCGTGCCTGTCAAACTACATGCACGATATGGCTTCTGCAGTGTGCTGTGCATGCTGGTTAAACCTGAGCATGAAAGCCCCAGTGTGGTGCGAAATGTAAATTGCAGCAGTGTCCCTCAAAGAAAACTTTGCTGCCAGAGAAGGTGGAAGGGGGGGGCCACAAACAAACCTTTCCTAAAGGAGACTGTGCTGCCAGACAGGCAAATCCATTTTCTCTCAGAAGATTTAACTGCTGGTTGTGGAATCAAAGAATTCATCATAAAATTGAGTAATAGAATGCCTGGCCTGAAACTGGTCATAGAAGGCCTGGCCTGAAGTTGTAGTCTGAAACTGAAATAGAAGCCCCAGGCTAAACCATTAACAGAATGCCTCAACTGAAATTAGGATAAAGATGTTAAAACCCCACAAGAGGTCTCTGAACCACACCCGAGAGGCTAGTTCTCTGTTATGAGCCTTAAGCCTTATTGAAGTCTGTGAACAGACTTCACCTGTTTCGATAAGTACCAGTACCTGTCCCTTTGTCTTACCGGCCCCATAGAAACTCACTCCATACAATTAGCTTTTGAACAAGTATTGTGTCACCACCCATCTTCGGGAGTTAACCAGGGTCCCTGAAAACTACATTGTATACTCAAGTGACTCATTGGGCGTTCCTGTGAGGGCGTCTCGTGTGCCCCACTATGCATTGTGATTGTCTATCCTGTTAAGTATAAACTGTTCATCAAATTCTACTATGCGATCAACATGTAACTGAACCTAAGCAAAACCTATATAACCCTAAAAACCTTGTTTTTGATAGCCAGGCGAAGTTCCAGTGTCCAGCATCCAGACATGCTGCTTGGGCTTCCCTTTAGCTAAAGTGTTTTGTATATGTGTGTGTGTCACAATTAAAGCTGCACTCGATTAAACCTGAGCATGAAAGCCCCAGTGTGGTGTGAAATGTAAATTGCAGCAGTGTCCCTCAAAGAAAACTTTGCTGCTAGAGAAGGCGGAAGGGGGGGCCACAAACAAACCTTTCCTAAAGGAGACTGCGCTGCCAGACAGGCAAATCCATTTTCTCTCAGAAGATTTAACTGCTGGTGGAAGTGGGGACTTAACGCACAATGAGGTTTCAAAATCAGGGAGCTGAGGCCTGTCAGCAGATCCCATGCTTGGAAAGAGAACTGGGGGGCTGTCACACTAGATCTATGGGAGGAACAGAGGGGGCCTTAGGCATAAAATAAGCAGGTGACTTCATGCCTAAAGGGGCACCACCAGCAACAACAGAGAAACCATTTTGTTTACATTCAATCAAGTCACTTTTCTCCCTTTGAGGAGTTACTGTTTAGCAGTCCCCTGGCTGCTCCTTTCCCCCCAGCCCTCACACAGCTGGAGAGAAGCAGAGGCACTTTTCTGAGGCTGAAATAATTCAAACAGGGGATGGGAAGAATTGTTTAGCCCAACAGGAGGAAAGAAACAATGGGGGAAAGGGCACCAAACTCCATCTTAACCTTGGACACAAATGGATCTAGAGCCGGCCCTGAGAGTGTGTTTCAAACAGTCTGGGTGTTAGTATAAACCTGGATGCTAATCTGAACAAGGCCAAATCTTTTGTCGTTTCCCCATCACTATTATGTACTGTATTGCTACAATATCTTTGTATGGAGAGCATGAGTTAGGGACAAAGCGACAGCCTTATTCTACGTCTTTACTTTTTATTTGTATATCTAATATTTGGATTGTGCTGGCTGATATACAAGTGATTTTATTTGTTGCCTGGTCTTCTCTCCTTAATTCTATTTTTATTATTAAAGGTCACTATAAATAAAAACTCCAATTAATCTGTGCAACAAACAATGTAAAATCTTTATTTGTGACTTTTACTACTATTTACACTGACTGCTCTTTGTTGAAGCTAAATGCATTTTAAAAGGATGATCTGTGCTAAGTGAATACCGAGTGCAATTCATGAATTCCAAAAGCACAACTGCAAAATTCATTCATAGTATAGTAAACAACGTGAGTCAAATTAATCTAAACGATAAACATTTCTAAAACATTTATCACTATAACATCTAGACACTGTATGTGGATTACAAAAAATAGAAGGGACCATCAATTTTCCATTAATTTTCTGTCCTTGCTGGTTTTAATCATTAGATTAAAATAATGGAAGTTATATAGTGATCACAAATTTGTAACTTGAAAATTTTGAAATATTGAAATCCATTTTGTTTTGGTGTGTCTGCCTGTCTGTACCTCAGTGTGTGTTTTCACAGCAGTAGGATTGTATGTATTGTTCCACTTGCATTCTGTCTCTGATAACAGAAGTTGGGTGTCTATAAAAGTGAGATTGACTCTGAAAGAGATCTGGAGTTCCAAATGAAAACAAAAGGGCTGGATTCTCTCCTGCATCTGATATCTTCTTTGCATTAGCAAGTGGGAGGCTGTCTGTGAGCTGGTTATGGCTCCCTGATTCTGGGAGCTGGTCTGTGCCAGCTCTGGCCCAAGCATGGGGGCTGCTCTAACTTACACCAGTGTTGAATTTAAAGGACCATATGCCAGTTGGAAATTGGCAGAGCAGAACTCACACTTGCCTTCTGCTGGCCTCCCCTGCTCCCAACACACTTCTTCCTCCCCTAAAAGGATGAGAAATGCAATTGGTGCAAGACTTAAGAATCTGGTCCCAAATCTATGGCGTTCTTACCATTTAAATCAATTGCAGTTTGCATACACACAAAAAATAGGGTGGAGGATACATATTAAAAATGCTGCTACGTAAGTGAGAATCTTATGACAATGTTCCTTTCTAAAATGATAGAGTGAGAGTAGGAATGGTTCTGAAAAGCTTATAATAAAAGGATTATTTATTAATACTGTTGCTGGAAACTCCCTGGAAACTGTATCTTCCATAAAGGACATCTGCATGTCAATCTAAACTCCCACCTTTTTATTTCTTAACAAAACAATGCATCCATTATTGTTCCGCATGCTGCTTTGATCCCTTCTCAGCACTCTTTGGGTATCTAATTTCCTCTCATAGGGTTGTCCCTCTTATTCCCAGCCCACCTCCCTTTTGCACTAAACTCTTATCACATTCTCCATCTTATGCTCCAATTCCTTCTCAACTCTTCCCTCCCTCATTGAACGCCGGCCTCATTAGCACCCTAATTCCTTCCGTCTCTCTTTGCTCCCCACCCCCATGGCTTTCTCTATATTCCTCTCTTGTGCTCCCCAATACCTCCCTCATCTCCATGCCCCTCTTTCTTTGCCATATTGCACTACTCCGTGTAAGGCTCAAAATGTGCCAGTATTGCTGGAGAACAACCCACCAATAGTTTGCTCCCACCTCTCCCAGGTTTTACTTGTGTACTCACGGCCCTCATTTCCTTGATGGTACTACCTATAGAGTTTACCAGACTCTTGGGAGGATTGTACAAAGTAATTTCCTCCACATTTGTTCCAGTCATCAAGCAAAGTAGTACAAGCCTCCAAGGACTTTAGTAAATTCCATTCTGAAAAAACATGCCACAGCTGCACCAGTCTCATGGTGTGGAAAGAGCTGCTGGCATTCCGGTAAAACTTGACAAGGGCTTGGGCTGCCCATTTTGTCAGATCTTACATCATGACCTTGCTCAGGCCTGGTCAATACATGGATGGGAGATCTCCAAGGAAAATTCAGGGTACTAGATGAAGTGGCATTACTGATTCACTAAGTGACACCCTAAAACAGCAGAGAACATGCCGCTGGAATGCTTTTAAGTAGCAAAAATAAAAGCAGAAGTAAAAAACAGAGGTCCTGAGTATTTGTGGTATTAAAGATATATGACATGCTGCACCCCATGTACCGCCTTATAGTGCTATTTGTGTATCATTCATGTTCACCCTTACAGTGTAACTGTGTATTGTCTGATGCAAAGTATGCCATGGAAGATGTTTTTGGAACACTCATGACATACTGAACATTATTGTTATGGTAGCATGTTTCCTGCAATGTAATGCATATGTACAGATATGAAACTCTGCTATGTCAGATCCCCACCTGTGTCTCACATGGCTTGAATAGATGCAGACAAACACAAATCTGTGGCTCTATGCCCCACAGAGGCATGCATTCAGAAACAATGGACCCCAAAACACCTTGGCTCAAGTGGAAGAAATTATGGCTGATCACCTAACCCCAGGGGGGCAAGGAAACTTGTTAAAAGAAAGAGGCATCTTTGTCTCAGGGCTCTCCCTTGGAATCCATCTTCTAAGCAACATCAAGGACTGACAACTGCCCATCCAAGAGGCATCGCAGCCAGCTGTGGGTAAATGAACATCACAGACTGAAAAACTACTGAAATATTAATCTTAGTTTAGGATGCGAGTTACCTTTTAGTTGATTGTGAGCAACTCCTTGACTCATTATTAATCTCTTGATTTATATTAAACTGATTTATGATCACTTAAAATCTTGTTGTAGTCAATAAACTTGTTTGTTTGATCTAAAACAGTGCATGTGGATTGAGTGTGTGTAAAGACTTCGCTTGGAGTGACAGAGCTGGTGCATATCAATTTCTTTGATAAATTGATGGACAAATGTAAATGAGCTTGCAGCACTGAACCCTGCAGGATGGCAGTTCCATCGGGTTGCATCGGGGGCTGGAGGTGTTTGCTGAGTGTCAGTCTCATGAGTGGCTGGCCAGAAGTGCTCCTTCACTGAGCCAGGGACTGATTACTTGCAGAAGGCTGGGCGTGGGCTGACCCAGCAATGGGTCGTTCACACAGCAAAGCGGAGTAAGTCGGGGCCCAGGAGTGAGGAAGTGGGGTGACACAGCTCCACACCAGTCCAGAGTGCAGGGAGGGAACTTCATAAAATACTATGACACTTTTTGTAAATCTAAATAGAGTATCCTGGCCAAATTCCTGTCTATATAAAATAATCCCCGTAGTGTCAAATAGCTACACGATCTTTCCTCACTTGAGACCTAAACTGTTATTCTGTGTCACTATGTACTACTAAGCAGAGGCTGTATTCTAGCTCAGAGATGGCTGCATTTCAGTGCCGTGGGCAGGTGATTCCTATAAGCAGTTTATACCAAGTGTTTTGGGTTCTCTGGAGGAAGGACACTACCTACATGTAAGACATTATTTGATCTGATTCCTCTTCTACTCTGTCTCATTAACTGCTACCACTGAGCTCTGCATCTGGCAAGGTTTACTTCTGGGTTCCAACTAAAAGTAACGTCAAACATTGTATGTTGGCAGGAAACAATAAGGCAGATGGCAAAGCACAGCAATTGATAACAGACAGCACAATTTAAAATAATTATAGAGATCAATATAAAACAAAACTCTCTCTCATTAGGAATGAAAAACTCTACAATGGCTAAAATGACTGCTACTTCAGTCACCCATTAGTTAACACATCAATTTAGCCAACAGCTTTTGACCAGCACAGATACCATATTTAAAATAAAGTTGTTTCAAAAGTTTGTGAAGCACTTTTTATTGTTGATGCTTTCATGACAATACTGTTCTTCTTTCCTGATGTAGCACCCTCAGTTAGTCAATCAATAGCTGCAGAAGCCATATTATCTTAAATAATGGTTGTATCAGAAAGGAAATATTTGGGTTGTTGTGTCAGAAGAGAGTACCATGGATTTGTTTTTCTGCTAATTTCCTTCCCAGACTACAATCCTCCCAGCTACAGAATCCATACGATTGTTATTGTCACTCTGATCTTCTCTCAGCTCCCTCAGGCTACTCCAATCCTGTCAACTCCCTGTGCTGCTCCAATCTCTTCTAAGCTCCTTTGTGCCTCACCAATGCCAGGTTAGCTCTTCGAGCAACTCCAGTCTCCTCCCCCTTCCTTCCCCTCCCACCCCCCACTTCCTCTCAGCTTCTGTGTCCTAGATACAAATTACTTTTATTTGATCAATATTTATGAAGACTGTTACGCTTGCCTTAAAATGGGAAGTGCAAGCTTTTGATAAATAAACTGGAAGTATAGATTGCAAGATCCAAAAGAGATTTGGAGGGTTGGTTTGAATAATCAACTGAACATTTAGGGATCAGATTCTACACAGATTTTCACAATGCACAGCCCCAATGAGTTTGCATGAAGAAGGGTAAATTGGCACAGAAACTAGCCTCAGATATCATTCTGAACCTGTTCAAGGCTCACTTATCTTTCTCTCAGTCCCTTTTTGCACCTATCCAACCAAATCCTTCATCTAACCTTCCACTCTCTCGCCTAGATACCAACAGGACCGCAGCTCCTTTTTTAGTGGTCAGGCCTTTACTTTTGGTTATATGTCAATGGACATTTCAGATCTGGCTCTCTCTGCTGGCCTCCAGCCATCTGTGTTCAATTGTTTAATGCCCAGAGGGCCATAGAATGTGTTACCCCACTTATGACCTCCAAGAAGCACTGAAAGTTTGAGGACAGCGACCAGTTCAGCCTAAATCATCAATCATCATCCTATGTATTGTGGTAGCACCGAAAGGCCCCAGTCAGGATCAAGGTTCCATTATGATAGGCCCTGTACAAACACTCAGAGACAATCCCTGCCCTGAAGAGATTACAATCTGAAAGGAAAAATGGATGAAGAGCTGGAGAATGGGATACAACATACCAGCAAAGTTCTCAGGGTGATGACAGGCATGTCTTGTTAGTCCCAATTTTTGTTTTGCTTCCTAAAATAAAAAGGAAGTATGTCCCTGGGTTCTTTTTCTGAGTGTTGTAAACTGTGATAGACTCATAGAAATGGAGGGCAAGAAGGAGCCTCAAGAGATCATTAGTCCATCCCTGAGGCAGGATTAAAAGTACCTAGACCATCACGGACAGAGATTTGTTCTTACACACCTCCAATGACGGGGATTCCACAACTTTCTTAGGTAACCTGTTCCAATGCTTAACTATCCCTATAGTTAGGAGGAAAAAGGCTAATATCCAATCTAAATCTCTTTTAATGCAGACTAAGGCCTTGTCTACACTAGCACTTATTTCAGCAAAACTTTTGTCGCTCAGAGGTATGGAAAAAACCACACCCCTGAGAACATATGTGCTAGTGTAGACAAGGCCTAAGCCAATAATTTCCTGTCCTACTCAGTGGCCATGGGGAACAATTGATCACCATCCTATTTATAACAGTCTTTTACATATTTGATCACCATGTTCCCCTTCAGTCTTCTCTTCTTGACACTAAATATGCCAATTCTTTCAACTTTTCCTCAGTTGTTTCCTATACCTCTTATCATTTTTGTTCTCCTCCTCTGGACTGTCTCCAATTTGTCACATTTTTCTTAGTGTGGTTCCCAAAACTGGACACAATACTCCAGTTAAGGCCTCACCAATGCCGAACAGAGTGCAACAATTACTTCCCATGTCTGAGGAGACTCCTGTTAATACATCCCAGAATTACATTTCCCTTTTTTGCAACATCACAGTGTTGACTCCTATTCAATTTGTGATCTGCTACAATCCCCGGATCCTTTTCAGTAGTACTTTGCCTCTCCACTTATTTCTTATTTTATATTTGTACATTTGATTTGTCCTTCTTACATGTAGTACTTTGTACTTGTCTTTGCTGAATTTCATCTTCAGACCTGTTCTCCAATTTATCATCATCATTTTGATGCGCAAAGGTTACATCCACCCTGGTTCTGTGCAAACACTACCCCAAGAGAGATTTCTTGAGGTCTCTGTTGGTGTAGCCTCAGAGACCTTAATCCACTCAGGAATATATTGGGATGACTTTTGAGACCTTATTCACTTGGTTCAAGAACTCAGCTTGACTTCAAACTCATCACCGAGGTTTTGTTATTGGGATACAATTAAACTATACAGGATCAAGCGTAGGGGGTGGGTAAAGCAGTGTTGCCAACTCACATGATTTTGTCATGAGTCTCATGATAATTATTGTTTTCCTTAAAGCCCCAGCTCCTAGAGTCAAGAGGATGTGTGATTATTTCAGCCTTCATTCTTAAAGAAGTTTGTTTCTAGCCCTCATGCCTGTGGAGAAAGCTTCAAAATGTGACACCAGTGTCCCAATGGCTCAAAAAGCAGAAGGCAAATTAAAAAAACAAAACAAAACAAAAAATGAACAAATCATTATTTTTACATAATCTCATGATTTTAAGCCAATTTGGTGAGCCAGGCTGATGATTTTGAACATTTGGGGTTGCCAATACTGGTAAAGGGTATATCACACACCTAGCATACAGAATCATAAATCAGCTCATATACACACTTACTACTGGTTGATACATCACTCACGTTATGATTGGTTTACTTATTTTTATAGCCAATCCCCAATTAGATCGTGAGCTGTTCATGCACTGACCTAAGTGTTAGGCCACAGCTGCAAGCTATTACACATGGCTTACAATTCTACTATTTTTTATATATTTACAAGGCTACTATAGATTCATGCTTTGTTCACTGTTTCATGTCCTTGCTCAAAATAAACTACAGTCTTGATGTGAAGAAGGATGATAAATATTCCCAGGTCTCCTATAGGAACAATATAGTAGAAGCACAGAGGATTAAGACAAAAAACTTGGCCCCGTAGTCTGAGGTGGGGGCACCAATATAGCAACAAGTCAACGGGTTGCATGAAGCACAGTCAATTGCTTCCTGTCAGTTACCTGCCGCCAGCACAGGACCCAGAGTGGGGGAAGGGCACAGAGTCCACAGTGCTTCCTAAGACCTTTAGATCTCCTCACAACATGATGTAAGTGGAGGTATGACAGAGGAGCTCAGGAGTGACTCACCCAGAATGTGGAGCACACAGAGCATGCTAAAGGGCAGGGACATGAAGATTTTGGGAGGGGACAAAGATTGTATGGCTCTATACCTCAATCCAGCCCAGACAAGGAGGGATCGTTATATTCTCATTCACACACACACACACACACACACACACACACACACACACACACACACGATTGTGCAATGTGGATGTGCTAGCCTTTCCTGTATTCATACAAAAATGTCCTGCACTTACATGTAAAGAACAAGCCTCAAAATGGTGTCTGAGGTTTTGATTTGCATCCAGGGTGAAAACACGTTTGCCAAGCATTAGCCTGATGCGATTTGAAGCAACTGAAATATTAAATGCACAAAACCAGAATATACAATAGAAATGCTGGCAGACCTTTAATTATTGCCACGCTTGTGGGCAGCACTACAATTCAAATTAAAACCCTTTTCCACTCCTTGCATTTTTAAATAAATGGCTGTAGTTTGGACTGAGGGACTGTCCTCGCTTGTCCTTCTCTCTCAAAATGTTTGGCATAAAATGCCTTAGTACAGGAATAAAATTAAGGGAACTCTTGTCCCATTGTTTGTACTATATTTTTAAAAACATAGGCCCCTATGCCTAGATAATATATACTGGGTTTTGAGAGGCAATCTTGATTCTACAGTCACCAACTCCTCCTCTTAGTAAAGCTAGGAATACTCATTATAAATAGTAAGACTGAAGCACTGCTGTAGGCGTCCCTACAGCAGCGCTTTTGATAGTGCTGGCTGGTGACACAGCAGTCTTCTGGCTGAATGGGGCACAGATGCTCTTCCAGCTGCTCTATAGACTGATACTCTAGGCTGATTCTTTTCTCAGTTACAATGGCATAAATCTGGAGCAACTCCCCTGAAGTCAACGGAATTACTCTGGATGACAGTGGTGTAATTGCAATCTGAATCTGGCCTCTTGTCTAATATTGGAACAAGAAAGTCAGCTGCTTAGGTTAATTTCTGCAACTAAATTGTTTTACATAGGATGAGTGCAGCACCAGCAAAAGTACAACAGGACCTACATAATAGCAGCTCTCACCTTCTCCTGAGAGGAGTTGGGGGGAAAGCTTAGCAGATACACACACACACACACACACACACACACACACACACACACACACACACACACACACACACACACACACACACACACACACACACACACACACACACACACACACACACACACACACACACACACACACTTATACTCACACCATGCAGCTATTCTTTTGCAGGAAATGCATTACCTCTCTCCTGCTATGACCTCATACAATTCATAGTAGCTGACAACGCAGCCTTTCTGAGAGTAATGAAATAATCTGCAGTTCATATCACTGTCACTCTGGAGTAGCTCATGAGTGGGAATGCCTACCTCAGGGCAGGCAGTCAAAAACAGGGCATACCTCAAACTGGTGGTATATTCTATCATTAGATTTTACCAAGCCAGTAACAAATGTGAACTCCAGGATCACTGTAACAGTCTTACCAGGGAGTCATAGACAGTCCTCTAAGGGTATGTCTACACAGCAACTACACTTTTGGAAGTCTACACAGCAATGAAACAGCCCCCCAGCCTGAGCCCTGGGAGCCCCAATTGGCTGGCACAGGCCAGCTGCAGGTGTCTAGTTGCTGTGTAGACAGACTGAAGTGTTTAAGGGTATCTTGCCACCTAGACAAACTGGACATAGTGATAAATGGTCACATATACCAATAAATAAATAAATCAATCAATCACAATATTCAGGTTGCTTCCAGTCCCAAGAGACCAGCCACCTGCCCCAGATCAGTCAGTACACTAGATCTCATCCCAAAGACAATACCTGAAGCCAATCCTGTAATAAACTATCTAAAGGTTTATTAACTAGGAAAAAGAAATAGAATTTACAGGTTAAAGCAAGCAAACATACACTCACAAATGAGTTACCATCTAAATCCCAAGAATGACAGAATTGTAGTGATCTATCAATTCAAAGGGTCTTTTAGGGCAGCCCCTGGAGGTAACCCCTGGGGATCTCTGGGTTCAGTTTGGTTTCTCTGGTCCTGTGGGAGTTCAAACAGCAAAGAGATGAAAAAAATATTCACATCACCTATTTTTATTTCCTTCTTCCAGCATGCCAAGCGATGGGGCTGTTGGCCAAAATCTTGTTTTTGAAATATATGTAAGAACAGAGCCACAAACACCCCCCCTTCCTACCAAAAGGCACATCAGTCTGAATCAAAAGCTAAAACCTCAAACTGACTCTTACTGTTCTACCCTTTTAAATGTTAATTCAAGTCTGTCTGTACTTTGTATAATTTTAAGATTGTTTGTAAATGTCTGTACTATGTCTACTGGCCAGTTTATCTGTTAATTTTACCTGCTTCCAATATATTTGTAAAAATCCTATTCTAAAGTACAAAAGCCATACTGTGCAATGTAATGTATCTATCTAATTGTGAAAGACACTGTCAAAAATGAAATAAGGTTTGCTCTAAAAATAATATGTAAGTTCTTCAGCTAGGAGTTGGCCCTGAGTGATTGACGTGTGAATGGCTGAGCAATTGAGTTGGGTGTAGACAAAAAGAGTGATTGAACAATTGGTCTGAGTAAGGGATATCGAAACAGACATGAAGAAAACACCAGCCTCACCTAAACGCTTGAGGGAAGAAGAAAGAAGCAAAGATGATCAAATGGCCGAAGAGGAGCCCACCCTGATAACTTTGGAGCCAGCCCATTTCAAAGGACAAAATCTGATCAGGCTTGCAACAATGTGGGTGATTGAGGATCACACCAAGAATGCAGTTGCAGCATGACAATGCAAAACCCATAGACTTACATGGGGTCCTTTCCCTATAAAATGGGACAAGAAGATGAAGGCTGGAGGTTCGGGTCTACATCATCACATCAGCCAGGAGTACCGATGCGCATCGGCAGAACCTTGCTCCTCATCCTCATGCTCTAGTCACCTGGCCAATGACTATCATGAGCATCAAGAAACTGGTAACTATGACATCTGGAAGATCCCTATGTATGTTTGTCTGTCTCTATCTGTGTGTGCCTGTCAGTGTGTGTGAATGTGAATGAAAGCATCAATTGAAACATGTCTCTCTAATTTGTAGTATTGATATAATGTTAATACTGTTTTCCTAGTGTTTACATTATTATTAATGCTATTTCACTAAGTAGAGCACAATATTAATGTTATTACAGTGTTGATACTTTTCTTTTCTTGGATACTATCTACAGAAGTTTCTGTGTTCACAATAAATGTGGCTTGTTGCCTTATCCCCTAATAAGATCCTGTAATATTTGTTATTTGGGTAACAGGGCGAGGCCTTCTGCATATACTTCTCCAGGGGTAGATGAGGACAATTAACAATGTTTTGTCTTATAATGGCACATTTACATTTTGATAGTCCTCCTGGATGGGTAGGGGGAAGTGTGGGGGGATGAGGAGGGGATGATTCCCATGCCTGGGTTCACAATTTCAGAGCAAATATTTTCAAAGTCATAAAGCAAAACTTACATATTTTCTTATTGTATGGAATACAGACATCACAAATGAGATTAATGCATGCAGCAACTCATAAGTATTTCATAGAGTCTAAACACTAAATACATTCTTATAAGACTAATACCTATTTGGAGAAAAACCAACATCCAGGTGAACTGTTCTGGTCTCCAGCTATGAATTTGTCAGTTCTTAGCTAATTCCTGCAGTCTTGGCAAGAACTAGCACCTGGTCTGCTAGTGTCTCACAACCACATTCTGAGAGTCCATTCTGTTAACCAAAGCATAAATTTCCTTACAGGATTTACAACTTTATTTAACTTGGGGACTGGTTTATTTATGCTTGGGGTCTGTGTTGTTTGAGAGAGGCTTGGTCTAGTTTCCCAATTGCAGGACTGGGAGCCAGAAATTCCTGAGTTTGTAATCTTGGCTGAGATTCTGTGGCACTGGGCAAGTCACTTTGTTTCCTCATGTGTAGGGTGGAGATAATGTTTACCTACCTCCCAGGGATGGCGAGGATTTGTTAGTCAATTGTTTTGGGTTTTGGGGTTTTTTTTTTTTGTTTTTTAAAGTGAACGGGGAAGAACATTTTACAAAATATTAAATATTTCTTTCCTTAGGACCACACACATACATTACACACACACCCAACAGTACTGATACTTCAGAAACTCAAGAAATGTAAAGTTGAGAACACTGGATTCTTCACACCAGCAGGATCTGGGAGCACCGAAGAGTGGACGCTCACCCACTGAGAGGAAGGGCTGGGCAGCATGAAGCACTTTTTACTGTCCTAGTAGCTGGATATTGTAGTGTTGCAATTCCTAAGGGTGGGTGAAGGAATAACATGCTGAGGATAACAAAGAGAATTAGTAATGGCATGCAGGGACTCATGTAGGTCACTTGTTCAAATCTAGCTAGATAGGTAGTGACCAAAGCCTATTACGGTCTGGTGACCCATGTGAAATCAGTTGGTTGCCAAAGTTCAGTTCCAAGTGGAGGAGGGTGCACACCACAGAACATACTACCACAGCTGTGAATGTCAGCAGTGAGGCCAAGGAGTGGGTGGGCTCACCTTCCCATCTGTGTTAGGAATAGCCAAACAGGTTGTCCCTGGGGGGATTGGGGAAATGGAACCCTTTATTGCCTGCTCGTTCCACCTCGACGCCGCGAGTGAGTGACGAAGGGGTTATTTTACAATCCTTTTATCCATAACAATATGTAAACGTATACATTTCCAGCAACTCCCCATAAACCCTTATTTGGTTACATTGACACCTATAAAATGAATATTAACAACTACATAATGAATACAGTTATACCCGCCCCTGTTTGTTATTTACAGGATTACCATATAGAGGGCAAGCACATCACCTTAAAACCTATTAATTTTACACTAACATTCTTTGAAGTAAAGGCATGCCAAGCGGGGAAGGAAGATAATGCTTTCTTCCCACCAAAGGCCTTGTGCAGGAGTGGCGATAGTCTCATCCCCTGTGCAGATAGCCAGGAAGGGAGGGAAAGAAGAGAGATAACAGGCTAACTAGAATTCATACCAATTAGCAGAAACAAGGTTTGCCCGTGCCATGACCCTGATCTCTGTAACTTAGGCCTGACCATTTGTTCAGCTTTTAACTCTTTACTCTCCTACAATCTGTACAAGTGGTTCTTCCAGAAGCAGATTGAAGCACATTGTCCAGGCAGTGTGGGGAAGCTTGCAGTTAGTGTCTGTTCTGCAGAGAAAGGAAGGACTCCAAGCTCCATGTTAACTAATCCCGCACCTTTCACCCACTCTAATTTTACAAAGGAAAAAAACCCATTCTATCCAGCTATTATGTTGAGAACCTGCATCAGGAACTGAAGGATGCCTGGTGCACATGCCGGCTGCTGTCACTGGAGTGCAGGCGAATCTGTGATCAGGTGATTGGAGCATGCTGCTGCCCTTGCTCTTGCCAAAAAGAGAGAGAGGGGAAGCAATAAAAAGTAATAGCTTTCCTAATTTGACATTTAAAGAGATTAAGTGAGAGAAAAACAATTACACATGCTTACCTTTCACAAGTGCCATCCTTCACCCTCATCAAAATGAGAGCTGTATCATCATGAAGACAACATTAAAAGCATGTTTGAGGGACACTAGAGCTCTCAAAGGTGAAGCTGTACTATGGAGAACTGGCACAAGCACAGGAGAGGATGAGGGTGACAGATGAGTGCCACTGTTCATGTTCATGTCCCCTCTCCACAGAGCTGCAGCTCTTGCACACACTCCCCTCAAATATGCCTACATATATTTGTACATGAATTGCGGCATGAAGCCTTGGCTGTGTGTGCAATGCACTTAATGGACATGATTCTTCACCTTCTTACACCCGTGTAAATCTGCTGATGCCAATGGAGAAAAACAAGAGTAAAACTGATGAAAGTGAGATCAAAAGGCGGCGCAATTTATGGAGTGTGTGTTTTGTTTTTGTTTTTAATATATCTATGTAGAGTATGGGCTTGATCCGATGCTCACTGAAATCCATGGAAAGAATGCCATTCATTTCCAAGGGGTTTGGATCAGGTCCTATATGAGGGAATATTTTTAGTCACAGACTGTAGGCCAGCCCCTCAGTTGATGTAAATCAGAGTAGTTGATTAAATCAATGGAGCAATGTCAATTTACACCAGCTGAGGATCTGGCCCAGTGCAATTAACTTTTTTCCAAAGGACAAAAAAAACACCTATTACACTAAAGACAGAAAAAAACATGAAATGTGTCCTTTATGTTACTGTCTCCATGTCGGCAACGGCTGCAGTGGCCACAAAAATGTTATGTCAGCACAAACCACGGGGCAGACAGTTTGTAAGACTGTGCATGGGTGGGGAATGGGCCCACACAATCAAGAATGGGGTGTGAGATATTCACATGACCACTTCTCCATTATGGTGCACTCACCACAATGGAAGAGCTTGAGAACCCTTAGTCTACTTTTACATTAGCTGTTAATTCCTGCTATAACTTAGGGGTGGGGGGGAGGAAGAATCAGTTAAAAAAAGAAAATATTAGGCAGACATTAGAACTCTGTTGGATCTTAAAGTAAGTTGCTACTGCCTGCTGTTAAGAAAGTTGCTGCTCCTATATGAATGTCTCTTTATAATGTTTGTAATGATGATGCCCTTTCTTTACAAAGTTGGTAATGTCTGTGCAGATCCATTCCTGTCATTAAAAGAGCTTGTTTTAAAATAATTTTGCCACAGAAAATTATGTAAAGGAATCACTTACAGAAATGCAGTTACCCACTCACTTCTTACCATTATAGTGTACTCACAGTAGACTCCTATGCCTCATTGTGTTCCCAAAGAAGAGGGGTTATATATTATGGCCAAGATTTCAAACAACAACAACAAAAGTGGGTGCCTAAATTTAAGAGCCTAAATCCATATGTAGGCATCTAAATAAGTGGTCTTGTTTTCCAAAGGGCTGAGCACCCACTAGCTCCGCTGATTTAATCTCCCAGTTCCCATCTTCCTTCACAAGAAGCCCCTTCTGTACATCGTGTACTATTGTGATAGTACTCCGGACACATTCTTGTTCACTAAAAAAAAATTCCTGCCCTGCTTCTTACATGGAAGAGGGTGGGGAGGAAAAACAAAACAAACAAACAAAAAAAAAGGGATCCTTTTAGCCTCCCCCCAATATTTTTGCCAAGCAGCACAAAAAAAGGCCAGATCCAACCAAGAATATCTTCCATTGTGCTGAATATTTTTCTTCCTCTTGATAGAGTTAACTCCACCACTGGGCCAAAGGCCAATACAAGGCCTGTGTACCACTGAAGTTCCACTTAAAGCCCTCAAAATAGGGTGCAAGTAGGACTCACATGGTGCATAAGCCTCGTGTCGGCCCTGTGCACTTCAGTGAATATCACTCAGTCACTCATAGTTCTTGTTTTGTTAGATATTTGAGCCTTTTATTTAGCTTACTAGATTCTGATCACTGCTCAGTCTCTTCTCTCCCTGTCTGGCCCCTTCAGTGACCTCCGAGTGGTATCCTGCTGAGAGCTGCTCACTGGAGGACACAACAGCTGGAGTGACAATCTACAGGGTCCTTAAATCTGGGCACGAAGACTGAAGTCAGTAAACAAGCTTGTTTCTCTAATAACCTGGGAGCAACACAGCTACAACACTGCATGCAAGCTGGAAAAGATGTGAGATAAAGAGTGGGATCATCTAAAACAGTGGTTCCCAATCTTTTTGGCTTGAGGGCCAGATATGGTTTTTACAACCTTGTAGGGCCACCTGTCTCTGCCAGCAGCCCCTCTCCCCCCCACTGCAGCCAGAGGAAAGGAGTTCAGTGAGGAGGATCTCCGGTCCCCCTGGCTGCAGCAGGGAAACTGTGTGCTCCACCTAGGTCCCTATGCAGTGTCTCCCTTCTGCAGCCAAGAGAACAGGAGATGAGTGCTCCCTCCCTCTGGCTCCAGCAGGGACCCAGTGCCTAGGGACCCAGGTGGAACACTTTGCCATGCTCCCTGCTACTGCCAAGAAGAGGGGAATGCTGATCTCCCATCCCATGGACTGCAGCAAGGAGCCAGCACCTACTGCTCTGTGTGAGTACTTAGGCAGTGGCTCCCTTCTGCAGCCAATAGGAGGGGAGCCGCAGGCCACTCTGAAAGACCCCACGGGCCACTTTTGGCCCCAGGGCTGGGAACCACTGATCTAAAAGAAACAAGAATCACAGGTCACTGAAAGCAGGAGACCCTTTAAATAAGTAAGTGCGTCACTAAAATCACAACAGAATGAAAAGCATTTTTAAGAAAAGTATTTAGTCTATTTGGCAGAAGGGCCAAATACAGCCATAGTAACTTTACTGAGACCAGTGGAGTTACACCAGAGTTGGATTTGGCCTAGCAGGATTAAATCACTGGTATTAATGTGTAACTTTAAAAAAAAAAAAAAAGGGGGGGGGGGCAGGAGGAATGATCCCCTTAAAATTCCAGGATAAGTTATTTTTTGGTAAAATCCACAGCTATGTTGATTAGCTTCACTCTGGTTGCTAAGCAACGTGCTCCTTTGTCTATAGCTACGCAGTGTTTTGGAGGGGACTGTGTAGGGATAAAATTAAAATAGCTTCTAAGTTAAAAAAAATAATCTGTAGCTTTCCTCAGTGACACAGAACCAAAATCTGTCTCGACTTTCACGTTTTTTGGGTTTTTTTAAAACACACATACAAGGCTATTTTTGAAAAAACTTTGAAGGGTTTAATCTGATAATATGTATTTTAAGGATATTCTGTGCCCGACAGAGAAGCCACAAACTGTGTAAATTAAATGCAACATCAATATCCATCTGCTGTATCCCTAACTGGCATTCTTTTTAACTCCCAAATTCAGAAATATTTACAAAGTTTGCTGTCACGGATAGAAAATGTTACTTTTCAGCCAGGCATAGTTTGGCTTTTCAACTTCACCTTAATGAACTTCAGAAATCTATCCTACCCTGGCTCGGAAACCACATACTTAAATAACGTACAGTTGTAGAAATGTGGAAAGCCAAACCATATGACTCTCGTTATGAATATCTTGCATTTGTAGATGCAGCATTTGTAGCGAAATTCAGCAAACTGAGCCTTTGATTTCAACACATGTGGCTTTCTTTTAGGGTCTAGAGCTCAGGAGTCTTGTGGGAAATCGCTTTTGGATCAAAAAATGCAAAGAGAAAATTATATTTTATGAAATTTGTGAAAATTCATGAGCTTAGAGATATCTAAAATAATCATTTATTTATAACAAAGAAATGAAAAAAATACTTTTATGTTTTGATATTAAAAAACAAAAAACAAAAACAAAAAAACCTTAAGCCCTGCTATATAAACAGGATGGTAGATGAAACGTAGCACATCATACAAACTACCGTGAATTTGTGCCTTTCTTCCTCGTGTTATAGGAGTTGCCTCTTCAAAACACACACACTTTGCTAATACAATTGCAAGGGTTAAAAGAAAAATACACAATCCTTAAAAAGACCAGTTTCCTTTTTGGCAGGTAGGCCATCGATTTAATTCTTGATTCACAAAGGAAACACCATAAGGAAATACTCTTTACTCACTAGCATGTGGGCTGGCTCAAGAAAATATCCAGAACCAGAAAAATGGACATGGGAAAAACTACACTTTTTTTTAAATTGTTGAAACTCCTTTTACACTGACCTCACGAGGAACGGATGAGTTTGAAAAGGAGAGAATTAGCCTTTGAACACAGTCTCCGCAGACCATTTCACTTCCAAGCAGTCAGCGGAGAAGCCTGCCAAGCCCCAAGAGGGAGCCAATTAGAGATTTAAATTCCTTTACTGGCATTCTAGGTTACCCAGGAGCACAGACATCAGCCCTGCCTTCCAGGAGACATATGCCAAAGCAGAGACTCCGAATTTGTACTCTTCAGGCCACAGAGGGCTCAGGATCCTTCCTACCTACCATCGCTTAACTAGGAGCCAATTCTGCTCTCTGTCACAGTGGAATTTAGCCCTAAGACTTTGGTGTGAGTTAGACAGATTTGGCAAGTTATGCAGCCATGTCATGGATAACATCCAAATAGGATTCTGCCTTTCCAAAAACCTGAGAATCTTGGCAAACCTGGCACATATACCAGGGGAAGAAAACTGCCGCAACAGAAAGAGGGGTGAACACCAAAGGAAGAGAATAGGGAGGAGTTGTTACTTATTTAACAGCTAAACAAACATCTCATTGCCAACTAGGGAAAAATAAATTACTTCACAGCTACAAGTAGCACACAGTCTTAGCCATTCTTAACTGCCTGAAACCCTAGGCACATATTCAGGATGGCGAGAGACTTGGATTCAATGTTTTGATTTTGCATCTCTCTGCAATGGTATGTGCAGCTATTACAAAGTAAGGGCATTCTCATAACAGTGTGATGAAATTTAATGTCAAAGTCAGTTACATGCAGAAATCTATGCACATCGAAATGAGGAGGTCTTTCCTCTGGGTTACACTGCACATTTAAAGGTTTTGAATTCAATTCATCTCAGGCAGAAGGACTGACTTTTTTCAAGGGAGCTGTGGATATGCTGTCCTGCTCAGCTGCAAAGAGCAACTAAAAAATGTGATAAATAACCAATGACAGGTAGTGCTCAGGTATAAACTCTGCTTCCCGATCAATATACATGCACATAATGTCCATCTTCTTAACAGATATATTTACTATTCTACAAACTATTAACTGGTTCTGAGTATGCCTGTGATCATTTTTTAAGTTGCAGTGAGGACGTGTGTTAAGAGGAGCAAACCATTTCCTGGTCTTCCTTTTGCGCTGTCTTCAGAGAGTTTTCTGCTTGTGTCGGAGTCCTTCCAGCCCTTTCTTACAGCAACCAAGACACATGCTCTAGGTAAGAATCTTGTTCCACACACTCTGCCCCGAATAGGAGACTCCTAGCTGCATACTTGGTGACTTCCTACTGGTTATCAATGAATAAAACGGCCCTTGCACTTAAAACTACCCAAAAGGAGACTACAACAGTTGGCAGAACAGGCTGCCTGAGAAGGAAAAGCTAAGAGTGAAAGGAGATGCAGAATGGATTGTATAAAGAAAAAAATAAATGTTTTCTCCTGGTGTTTTTCCCATGGCACCATCACCACTGGGGATGACAGCACTGACTGGTGCTGCTGCAGGAGTTGGGGATTTCTAGGCCCAGGGAAGCCACGGCCAGGCAAGCAGCCACACCTCACAAACCGTGCTTGAGTCTATCTTTGTTTTGCAGCAGCCAGTAATCAGGAAATATTCCTTCTTGCATATGCTAAGCAAACACCTGCCATCCAAAGCGGATCATCTGTAGCGTGGGCAAAGTTCTCCCTTTTTATACAGCTTAGTTCATTTTGAGAAAAAACAGTCTGTGGGCCAGATGGGGGTTTTAAGGACACAGTATAGGAAGGGACAAAGGGAGCACAAAGATGCAGCACACCAGCAACAGTGGTCAGAGGCTTTCTAGGAAAGCAGCCTTAGAAGCAGTTCTTACAGCCCCTTTTGAAGGTGCTCTAGATCATATTCCCCCCCAGCTCTGGCCTTGAACTGTCAGCCGATTCCCTCCCTTCTGTGTAGTGTGACACATTCCCAGTCCATACAGCCATTTCCACTTAGGGGCACATAGTGCTATGATCCCCTACACGATGCGGTTGTGCAGAACAAAGCACTGGGTTTCTGCACAAGGGGAAAGGGTCATGGCACCGTTTCCCATCTTGGGCACTTTGCAGCCACCACTCTCTTGAGGGCCAAGCTTACACTAAAGTAAGAGCATCTGTCACTCAGAGGTGCCATAGAGGGTCCCTGGACTTTAGGAGAGCTGAAATTCAGAAACATGCTTGTTTTTTTAATGAGACGGAAAGGTTTCCTATTTGTTCTAGGACAAGTCTAGCTCTTTTAGCATATTCTGTGCTAATTCCCAACCAGTGCAACCTCGGGAAAGTCAATTGAGTTGTACAGAATGCAAGTCCGTGCAGATTTAATCACATTGTGCTCTGATGCCGGTATCTGTTTGCAGACTTCAGATAGTTGAATACAGAGAAGAGAGGAAACGGCTCTGCTGTGACATACGTGTACGCAAACGTAAGGAACAGCTACCATAGAGACTACCATGACATTTTCACACTCGGATATACCTACACTGCAAAAAAAAAAACACAAACCAAAAAAAACCCCCACAGTAGCAAGTTTCAGAGCCCAGGTCAACTGACTCAGACTCCTGCTATGGGGCTAAAAATAGCAGAGCAGACATAAGGGCTGGGTTTCAAAGCTCAGTCTCCAACCATCTCCACTACTATATTTAGGTCCAGAGCACAAGCCCATGTCAGTTGACCAAAGCTCTGAGACTTGCTCCCATGATTTTTTATTTTAAACCGCACAGACATACCCTGGGTCTCTGGCTTACAGGTATTTGTCAGATTCACAAAGAACCCATTTTATTTGGGTAATACTGCTGAGTTAAACCGGTACCTTGTTTTAGTTAAACTAAATTGTGTCTGAACTTCTTAGCCCTGTCCGAAAGTGGCACGTAGAGTTTCTGTGCACTGTTATTGCCACATTTCACCGTAGAGGTGGGCTATATTTCAGTGTAGGATGAAACATCTTACATTAACCCATGGGTGCATTAGTTTATACTTAAAAGTACTCAGGACTTCTTCTGGAGGAATTTGGTACTTTTTATTCCTTGTTATATACTGAGCAGTGTAGTAAGGGTTACAGGACAAGGCGTGTCGTCAATAAGCTAACAAATACTTAAAGACTCAGTGCAGTTTGTTCAAATACATTTTGAAGGGCCCTGCAAACTGCAGTATCCCAGAGACAGGTGGTGACAACTCCCTTTTCCCTTCCATGAAATCTTGTACAAAGGAAATCTGTCTCTCTAAGCAATCATAACACACTCAAAAGCACGGAAGAAGCAGCCTTATCTTGTGAGACAGCCACTATAGAAGACCTAATGTAATGGTAGAAGTTCATGTGGTTGCTTGAAAAGTGGAGAGACAGTTTAGATTAAATGATTAGAAGTCTAGGAGGCACGCATACATTCCAGATAGTTATTTCTCTCTTTGGACAGCTTTTAGAGGCTTTTTCTTCTCTTTAAGCCCAGAAGAGGTAGCCATTCTGAGAAAGTGGCTCTTCCTCTCAGCTGTTTCCCAATAGCAATTAGAGGAAGGAGCCCCTAAGAGAAGTCACTGGTTTTTCCGCTCCAGGCGGTTTTCCATAAAAAGGACACAAAAACGTGTATCAGCTAAAAGGCTGTGGAATGGGGAGGTGAGAGGGCTGCTGCTGGGTGTGGGGCTAAAGCTTTATAAAAAGATGAGAAGGGAAAAATCTTCTTCTAGCCTGGTCTTCTGGGCAGGCGGGAGTTTAGAGGAGAACTGAAGCCGCTTATTCAAACTGGCTGCTAAGGAGAAATTTAAGTTGGTCTTTGTAACTGAAGTTATATGGGTTGTTTAATTATTCATTATCCCTGATGTCTACTTTGCACGAACCACGGTGAGATGAGATGACCAATGCCAACCTGGTTTACAGAACACATCTCTCTGCTCAGACTAGGGCATCAGCAGCATGGCATTTGTGCAGCTGCAGCAGAGCCCCGTTCCAAAGAGCCTGAAGACAGACCATATGAAGGGCTGGAACACAGACATGCACTCTCTGATTTATTTTCAGACAGCTGGCACTACAAGCTTTAAAACAAGCACTTCAGCTCTTGGCTTCTCATTCAAACACGTTCCACAACTCAAAAAGGAGTCAAACAGTACATACCTTCCGGGAGAGGGGGTTCTCCACAAGTTGAGAGCAAATCTCCCTGAAGCAACACCACCCTTCTAGTTCCAGATGGCACCTTCATATAAGGCTGTGCTATTGGCTGCACCCTAGCACTCTGGGAGAATTCCCCTCCACCCAGGTTTCCTCACTTTGATGAGGGAACTTGTGGAAGGGCAGAACCAAGATGATGGGGCTCTCCTTCTTTGTAAAACCTGTCACAGCACCCATCTGTCCTTCACGCAGTAAGGCTGCTACAGCCAGTGCGAGGTTTGATGTTTTTTATCCAGCTCCCTGGATACTGCATATAATAAAATCTCCCAAGTATCCAAATCACACCATTAGATAATATTTCTGAAGCAGCAGAGATTCAGACAATCTGTATATACAGCCCCCCTTTTTGTCTCCAGCCCCTCTTATTAAAAACTTGAATCCATCATTGGCCAGTTCAGATGGCTCTGCAGTCATAAATGCATACCAGGCTGTTTATCTTTCACCAAGGTGTGCATTTATTTCCCTCTTACATCACATGTAACATAGCAACAACAGACTTCCCTACAGCCTTAAGCTGGCTGTGCTTCCTGTTTCCTCTCCTTATATTCTCCCCCCAATTACCTTGTTAACCCAATGATTGTCACACAGGTGTTCACAATCCCCCACCTGAAAGTGTGTAATCACCCTCTGCTAGGCCTGCAGATGTTTCCAGGCTGCAGCACTGTCAGTGATCAGGGTGCTGCTTAAACTCAAAACTTCTCCATCCTGAACTCCAAGCCTTTTTTTTTGTTTCTGCACTGCTGAATGGCATCTAACACTGAGAATGTGGTCAGATATGGATTAACCCAGAAACAAGACAAGTAAGCTTATTTGGGCAGCAGGCTACTGTTTTGTCAGAGTGAAAATATTGGTATCCCATATAACTAGTTTTCCTAGCCAATTTGCTGACAGCCAGATATATGATGGCTCTTCAAACATGTAACTGTGTGATAGAGAAAACAATATTCTATCAGACATGATTTTAACTGGTTTCGTCTGGGTTTCATTGCATAGACTAGAGAATCACCCACAGTCTACATTGCAGAAGCAGGTTACTCCACCCCATTACCCAAAAAGCAGAATGGTTCACTTTATTCCTGAACTCCCACCCCCCACCTCCATTGTCTGTGGCACATATATGTCAAGTCTGAGGCCTGGTTTTTTTGGCTAAGCAGTAACAGTCATATTAGGAGAGACAGCAGCCACTGTTAAACAACATATCATTTATTAAGAAAGAGAGAAGCAGACAGATAAAGACAAATATTTACTTGTACTAATGTGTAGACATTGCTGCAGGAAGCTGCAGTATCATAAGTCAAGAAACATATATTATAAAGGTTAAAGACTGGCAGTGGTGAAGTTAGATGGCAGAGTCCATGTCTACACATTCTGGTTTGTTTTCTGTCCCCCAGTTTATGGTGAGCTGTCTCCAACATTACAGCATTCTCTATTCTCCCCAATATATCCTTCAAGTCCTTAACCCCTGCAGGCAAGGACTGCCTCAGATCTGGCATACACACAGAGAAATTGCACTGATCTAACTCAGTTAGATCTAAGTCAGTTTCTAAATTGATTTAGTTACTTTGGTGCTATCCCCTATGTAAACACTCTGAAATCAGTTTGAGTGGCTTATATCAATTTAGCTTAAATCAGCAACAAACCAGATTAGCTAAATTGATATTAGCCATTTTAAAACTAATTTAGGGGCTTCTCTACACCTAAAAAGTTGTAATGCTTTAACTATACTGGTGTAGTGAAACTGGTATGGCCCCCACAAGTATGCATGCAGCTGTATCTGTAGGAAGGTGCTTTAAACCACTATAGCTGTTCCCATACACGGAGGGAAATAATTATACCAGTATTAGTCACCTTTATGCTAGTATAACTACATTCACATTAGGGTTTTTATCAATATAACTATATTGGTTAAAAAAACAACCCACCAACATAGTTATAACAGTTACACTGAGTGTAGACCAGGCCAAAGAGTGTTTTAACAAGAGGGTGTCACCGATTTAACTAAATCAGAAACCGATTAAGGTAAGTCAAGTATAATTTCTCTGTAATCTAGAGTTTATATAGTGAAGCCCACCCCTATATTCTTTTCCTCACATTCTCCTATGCTGGTTCCTCAATGCATTATCTTTAATATATGTGTCTGAACATGTATCTTCTAGTACCACCCTGTCCCTCTTGGGAAGTCTACAAATTTTCCTATGCAGAAAGTTTTCCCCTAAAGTGGCATATAATAAATTTCATGAGGTTGGGAATATAAAGCAAACAGTGTATGTTAAGAACTGTCCATAACTTTACATGTAATACACACACCACACACACTTGTATCCTGATCACATACATGTTCAGGGAAGGACAGATGAGCAGCATTTTCCAAAGCTGCAATTAATGCCATTTTCTGACATTGCACAGAACCAATATGGTATGCCACCTTCCCCGTTTGTGGAGACAGCGTGATTTCTGCAATCTTTGCAGCAGCCAATGGACCAAAGAATAAGAGTCCCAGGGCCACTTACAAAACCCATACAGTTGTATATTGGGCTAACAGTACGCTCTGTGAGCTGGCTGCCAATATGAACATCTGCCATGGAGAAATTGATTTCACAAACATATCTGCTTTTCTCAAAATAAGATGCCCTTATGACAATAGATGGGACAGGTATGTCACATGTACACAGCAGCCCTTTTATTATTCTATTCACCACGAGAGAAAAACAAAATACTGTTTCGGTTTGGGGAAAGGGAGATGCCGGTTTGTTTTTTATCAGAGCTTTGAAATCAGTACTCCAGAAATGATAATTTAGCCCATATCATATGAAGAGGAACTGGAATAATTAGCTGTACAAAACTTAGTCAAGGAAACAGCAATAATATTTAGCACTTCTATGCTGCCTTTCTTTTTAAGGATCCTACAGTGCTTTGTAGACATTCATTAAGCTTCACAAGCCCCTCCTAGGAGATATTTAAGTATTCTATCCCTTTTGCAGATGGATAAACTTGGACACAGCAAGGGTCAGAGACTCACTCACATGGCATGGCATGGCAGAGCCTTCCACAGTCCTGACACCCAAGGCCCTACTCTAACCATTAGACAACACACCCTCCTTAAGAAGACAGTTGAAGATAGTTTTGAAACCATTATAAAAATGGAGTGCTCACCTAGGGCTCAATCTTGAAATCAATGGCATTTCAGCATGCTTAGTATCTCCCAGATGCACACAGCACCTTGAAAGGTGCAGCGCTTAGCTACCATTCCTGAATGCTACAGGAGGGGAACCACCTGGCCTGGAAATGGGATATGGATCTTTCCCACTAGGGTTCCAGTGTGAGTCTACTGTAATGACCAAAATCTGTTACCATCTCATGGGCACTGGGTGGCCTCCGTGAAGTGAATTGGTGGTCTCAGTACAGTTTCCAATGGAAAAGCATGTATTATAAAGAAAAAAAATGATATGCTTATCAGACTGAGGGGACAGTAAGACAAGGAGAGAAGAAGAAAAAGGCACATGGGAGAGGGAAAGAGACAACTAATGGCCTATGGAAAAGAAGGGAGGAAACCACTCAAAACCATGAGATTAGCATATGCTGATAAATTATGTGAGGTGCTCAGGTACTACAGTGATGAGGGCAGCATTAAAGAAAAGCTTTGCTGGGGATGGCACAGGGCTGCAGACGAGTGTACTCCCCACTGACGCACCCTCTTGTGGCTGGGTGTGGCATGCCAGACTCTCCTTGGCTAACTTGCCAACAGACACTCAACTCAGGCCTCCTCATGAGCTACTTCTTGTGACTTGGCCCTCCAGCCAGGCCACATTCTGTCCCACCCCTTCTGGGGTACCGAAGTCCCATGTCCAAAACAGATAGTTTCTGTGGGTGTTGATTTATCTTCAGGTTCTTCGTGCTGGGCTCTGGGGCACTCAGGTCCTCTCAACATAAGCCACTCAATCATTACTAATTCAAAATGTTTCCCACTCTGGTTAACTCCCAACCAAAGTCCTGTGCCAGTCTCTCAACATCTTACGGGACCTTATTTTGGGCTCTTTACAGCAAGTCTCTCTCAATTTCTTGCCAGCTGTCTTTCAAGATCAGCTCCAGCTCTTCCCCTGTTCTCTCTCAGGCTTTGCAGAATTCCCAGTCTGTCTCTCTCAAGTTTCTTATTAAACCAGGAGCCCCAGCCTCCTACCACCCAGGCTTCCCCACTTCTGGCTTAGGGCCTAGCCTCCCTCAGTCCTGAGCAGGCTTCCTTGTTTATACGCCTGCCCAATGCAGACACACCCCTTTCCCAGGTGCCACAAAGGTGTCCTAATTAAGACCCTCTGTTTCATTAACCCTTTCCTGTTCCTTCTTACCTAAACTCTCATGTTCCTTCTTACTAAACTCTCCTAGGGGGGTTACCCTTTCAGGCACAGGACCCTGAACCAGCCTATAACAAGGAGCTGCCATTTTCTTAATTGAGGGTTGGCGTGTTTGTTTCTTTTGTTTCTGCAGGAGACTACACAGCAGGAGGAGAAAGGAAGGGGAAGCAAGAGGATGAAGACTCATGACTGGAGTGAAGCTGAAGGTCCAAGTGTAGATGTCAATACGGACGTCACACAGCTGAGGGTCTGTGGGGACTGGCTCCTGATGCTGCTGCTGAGGTTGGTGGTGGTGTTGCTGGTGTGGTTGCTGCAAGTGGGCCTTCAGGGGATGGGGCCTTCTATAGGTTGCTCCCAGTTCTTCTTCATGACAACTAGCATCTTTTCGCTGGCACTTAGAACAGTCAAATTTCCTCCATCATCTTGATCAGCTGTTGTCCTCCTGCAGAAATTCTGTAGCCTTCATCAATGCACACTGGAACACTTTTAATGTCTAAGTGATGTAGGCAGGGATTATTCTAAGACCTCCGTGCCCAATATAAATTGCAGTTTGTGTTGTGCAAAATTAAGCACTCAGGACTTTTTCAAGGGGAAAAGGCAGTATGCCGCATTTATTGACAGAAACTAAAGTAATAACTAACTTAAACCTACACATACACACACACACACACACACACATTCACGCGCCCAAACGTACCAGAAAGCGTTCTATAGTTATATATAGCTACCAGTCCTGATTGTGGCTTGAGATCGTAGCTAGGGTCTGTTGCTGGAGTTCATGGCTCGTGGCAGCTACCTGGCCAGGGAAGCTGGGCACGAGGAGAGCAGGGTCCTTGTCGGGCGCGCACCGACGCTCTTCTTTAGATGATGTGTAGAACGCTGTTTTTCCCCCAAAGCCTTGAAATCTCACCCAGTCTTTTATAGGTTTTTCAGTTCTGCTGTGTCACGTCGCTTCTCTGTGACCGTTGATTGCTGGTACAATAGCAGACGTGACTTTCAGCTTGTTCTTTGATGTCTTTGATTAAGTTTGATTAAGTTTTTCTGGGGTGGATCCTTCTTTGCTTTTTGGGGCTATGTTCACACTCTTCAGCCTAGGATGGACTTCACACTTCATCAGGACAACTTCATCAGGACAGGCTGGCAGTTTGGGTCTGACTCACACACAGATACACCCTCCATTCATACCTTGTTCAGATAACTATCTTATTCATCTAAAGGTTAGAAAGGGTTTGACACAAGATGGAGTACATAGGGTCAAAATGGGGTTTTACATTCACAATATGGAGTATGACTGAGAGAAGTTCAAATGTTACATGATATCAATAATAACCATATAGAGGTTGACACAAATAAGGGTATGAATTAAAAGATATGAATTAATCTACAGGGTTACAATTACAATTAAAAGCTATGAATTAATCTACAGGGTTACAATTACAATTAAAAGCTATGAATTAAGCTACAGGGTTACAATTACAATTTTATTCCTACAGTTTGTACAAACTCCCGGCTCTCATCCGATTCTCCAGTGTTTTGCTTGTGCATGTATAATGCCAGGATTTTCCATCCATTTCTGCCATTTGACAACAGAAGACTTCCTTCCCTCCAAGGTACCACTTTACAGCAACTTACCTTGGTTGGGAAGGACTGGATTCCCTTTGGAGCCCATCAGTGCTGTTTCTTGTTTGCTGAAGAATGAAACAGGGTTTCCTTTCCTTAGAGAAACACACAAGAGGACTATCAGCCCCTACCAACCCTGCTAGATCTTGGGACACAAACTCAAGACCTATCTGGCAATGATAATCCCTGGGCCAGCCCACTCTCTCATTCATTAATAAGTTTAAATCCTCATCTGTTGTGATACAACTGAAGCCTGGGGATGAATAAGGCAATGAATATTTTCAAGAGCCCCACTTGTGTGGTAGTTCAATCTTAGGTCATTTAGGTACAGGCCCAAAATGAATGTTTAAATCAAAGCAAAAACATCACTGGCCTCAAAGGGTAAGAAAAACATTTTAAACATTGCTGGCCTCAAGGTCCGAAAATAAATATTTGTCTAAACTTCCTGACTGCAAAGAGTTGCCTTTTCTGAGATGGTCCCTTATTGCTGCTTATCTGAGCGTTTTTTTGTTTGTTTGTTTGTTTGTTTTCCCTTTCTCTGCCTTCCCACCTCTCAGGGAAGCACAGGCAAATGCTAGGAGCACAGGCTCAGCCTCTCTCATCAATTCTCTCTGCGGCTGGAGAACAAACACCTCCGCTCCCCAGCTGCCAGTCAACACAGTGGAGAAAAAGGAAGGTAGGACAAGAGCCATGTAATCATGTGCTGATTACTATGATGTCCTATGAGAACAGTCTCATTCAGATTATGTATCTCAAGTAAATTTACTTAGATTTCCACATGCTCTATCATAGGTCCAGATGACTTTATGCCTCCTTTATGCCTGGCAGAGTCCGCCCTATTACTTAGTGAGAGTAAATATGCCTTATGGGCTGTCAGCAAAGCAAAGCTCTGATTAAATGATTTGAGAGTACAAGACAGATTTCAGAATTTATGTATGTCCAAGTTCCCCGTTCTGTGCAAGTCAATGGATATGATGCAGTTTGGAGAAATCTGGGCTTTGTTTTTAGTTTAGTTTTGTTTTTAACTCATTTTCTTTTTGAGCTTATTCATGCCTTTACAAATTGTCACGTCACTCCTCACGTCAGGATCAATGTAAACCCAGTTAGAATCACTCTGAGGGTGAGAAAAAGACAAATACGAATTGGCTTCATAAAATAGCCAAAGGCTGCTCAGAACACATCCCAACCGTGCAGTTGTCATACCACACCCCTATCTCCAGCACTGGCCTCAGGTGTAAGCATTGCGGGTGACAGCTTGATGCCTCAAGAACTCACACGCCGGTCCAGCCTTCCCCACCTCCAGCAATGAATTCAGAGGGAAAGGAAACTCAGGGACTAATCTCACAGTCTCATAGCATGGGATCCTGTAAATTGTAAGGCCAGTCTGTTTCCCTCCACCCCTCAGAAAACCACATCCTGCCTTATAATTATATATTTGAGTATATGAATTAGATAAAAACATTTCCTGAACTAATCACATCAAATTCAAGTTCCTCTTAGCATAGATATCTATTGACCTACATTTGCTTATATGGCCTCCATTAGCACAGGAGCTGAGCACTTCACAGTCTTTATCCTCTCCCTACCCATGTAAGGTAGGGCTGTGCTATTTTCCATATGGGAACCTGGGGCACAGAGAGGTTAAGTGGCATGCCCAAGATCACACAGGAAGTCTGTGGCGGAGCAGGGACTTGAATATTGAATGAAGACTTGAACTTGGTTCCTCCAAATCCTAAACTAGTGCCCTAACCACAGGACCAGCCTCTCACTCAGGTATCTGAGATAACCTATACATTGAAAAAGTAGAGCTCTGTGAAGCGACTTGAATACTATAGACTTGCTTAAAGTTTTGTTTGCTTTTAAAAATATCTTCTGCCCACAGTATGACTAATATTGTAACCAGGTGTATTGATGCATGTGTTCTTACTGCCACCTACTGGTGCAAGTGGAAAGGAAGCCATGAACTATGTGATGTTCTTAGTCAGTGGTCCTCAAACTTTTTACCCTGTGCCCCCCCTTAACCCTGTCCATGCCCACCCGCAATCCCCCAGCTGGGGCTGGGATTAGGGCCACGGTCGGTGCCAGGGGCTGCAGCTGAGAGCAGGGCCACAGTTGGGAGGCTGCAGTTGGGGTCAGGGGCCGAGGTTGGGAGCTGGGGACCAAAGTTGGGAGCGGGGCTGCAGCAGCCAATGGCCAAGGCTGGGAGTGGGGCCCCGGTGGTTTTTGATGGAAAATGTAGTTTCTACAAAAACAAAATTTTGATTTTGCAGAAATTGATCAATTTTCAGTTGGGAAAATCAAAACAAAATGTTTCACTTCATGTCAGGTTGACCTAAATTGAAATGTTTTGTTTTGGTCAGTTCAACATCCATCTGTGTCTTCTTGAGCTGCCACAGTGTCTCATGAGAGTTGTACTTCAGGTGTTTAATGCTCTTATTCTCCCCTGTGGGCCAGTCTCCATGGCTGGACTACATGTCCCAAGATGCATTCTGGTCTCCCTTGTGATTAAACTGATTGCTGTCACACAACCATAAAGTGTCTGTCCACACTGGAAAATGGGAGTGTAAGACACTCAAACTACAAATCCCATGAGGCACTGTGGCAGTTGAGGGAGCAGATTAATGTCAAACAAAACTGAGATGAAATGTTTTGATTCAATTTTACAAACTAAAACGAAACAATCCAATGCAGGAATGTCAAAATGAAACATTTCAAATCAAAACTTTTTGGAATTTTCTGTTCCACAAAATATTTCAATATATTCACTTTTTGTCCCAATTCAGAATGAAAACAAATATTGAAATAGCAGGATTTTTCACATGACAAATTCCCATTTTTCAGCCAGCTCAGTCAGGGTTATGCACAGTATCAAGTGCAAACAGCAGTGTTGCCAGCTGTCAGCAGTGTTGCCAGCTGTCAGCAGTGTTGCTAGTGACATGATTTCGGCTGGGATTGGAGCCAGTCTCGTGATGATGTGAGACACTCCAGCTCTCTAGCAAATCTGAGCACTCTGACTGGCTGCCCACTCCACTTGCCCACCCCTTGGGGCAAAACAGCCAATCAGAGCTGTTACAGGCAGAACTCTCTCCCCTTCTCCCTCCCCCGAGCAACAGGGGCAGGGCAGATCCTTGGCTACTCTCCACTTTTTTCTCCCTCCCTGCAGCACCTGGCGTGGGAAGGGGCAGAGGGGAATGAACAGATCCCAGAACTGCTCCCACCACAGCCTGGAAGGGGGAGAGGGGACCCTGCTGCTGCCCTCCAGGCCTGGGAGAGTGGTGGTGAAGAACCTCGGAAGGAGGAGAAGTGAGAGGCTGAACTAAGGGGAGGTCAGGGTGAGGGGAATTGAACAGATGAAGACAGGTTAATGGGGTACTGAACTGATGAGATGGGGTTGGAACAGCCAAACTGAAGCAGGGGCCAAAATCACCTTATCCAATAAATTTGGGCAAGTGGGCAACACTGTTACACATACGCACACATGGGGGTTGGTCAGGGGGAATTCAAAACTCAACAGATAGCCTCAAAACAAAATCAACTCCTCCTCCCAATATAGTCTTTTTTTAAAAAACTCATGATTGTTTGGGCCAGTCATGATATTTTGGGGACTGAGTCATGATCTTTGATCTCTTCAGATTGGCAATACCGAAATAGCCGAGGGGACAAGTAGTATTTGTCCCATTTGTCACAAATGATATATTAAGAGCAATGGATTTCCAGTTGACAGTACTCTCGTCCCGCAAATCTGCCGTGAAAATAACAAAAATTTACAGCCAAACATATTAAAGGGAAAGGTTTAAACTTAATTTCATGCCAGTATATACAATAGGCATTACCAATTCCTGCTGATGCCTCAATAAACTAATATTTCTTCCATTCTAAATGCATTGCAATAGCCTACAAGAAAACAATCCAGAGGTCTGTGAGAGTTGAAATAGTCATTTGTTTTCAAGAAAAATAGGGAGTGATGGGCTCAATTTGCGGGAAAGAGTTTTTGTGCATTTGAGAACTGGGTTTGAGTTTTACTGTCCATGAGAAAAGTTCTGGCTTGTTTTGCAAAAAGTCAGGTTTTCACATGAGGAAATACAGTACTTCAGTGACAAAGCCTGTCATTTTTTTCTTCATCTTGTTTTTCATAGGTTTGTAGCTCAGAGATATGTGCTTTGTCCTGAAACTTTAGAGTGCTATAAAGAAGATTTATAATAAAAAATGTATATGGCTCTTTACAAACACCGATAAGACATTATCCCTGCCCCCAAGAGTTTGCAGGCTAAGACAGACAAGACAAACACAGAAGAAACAGGACAAAATGTTGGGGAAAGGTCAGGATGTTTGTTGTGTATTTTGTGTCTTGCCTAATTGCCTAGATTGCCATAGCAATAGAACTTAGCTTGTTGCCATAGCAATAGAGTTAGATTATTCGGGGATAGCTCAGCCAGTCCTGGCAGGTTTCAGTGTTAGTTTAATAAAGATGCTCCCTGTGTTGCATCTCTCTGTAATCCTGTGTTGATTTCTCTCTGAATACAAGCAATTAAAAGGAATTCAACATAGCAAAAGTGGCAAGGGAGGTTAGGATGGACCTGTGCTGCACCAGCAAAAAAAGTAAAAGTCAATGTAAGAAAAAAACCTTTTTGCTGTTTTGGTGGCTGGGCTGTTTACACTGATGATTCAAACAAATTAAACAGGCTCCAGTTTGTTCTGACGGAAGTGAAGCAGACAGACTGGGAACGGGGAAGAAACATGCAGTGCTAGTGAATGGAAATCCACCACCAATTGTGTGTGAACGACCCCAATACACATGAATAAAATACACTAAAAGACAAGAGAAAGAAAGGGGGAAAAAATAAAAAGAGGGGCAGCAATAGCTACACTTATGCGACCCGAGACCTTTTGATGAGACTCTAGAGAACGGGAACTCATATACTGAGCATTTTCAGCTTTTTGTTATTGCAAATGAAATTACAGATGCAAGGAAGGTGCCCATTTTCTTAAGTGTTGTAGGAGCTAAAACCTATACTTTATTGCGCAGCTTAGTGCACCCTGATAAGCTAGAGACAAAATCTTACAGTGACATTGTAAAAATCCTGGAGGTACATTTTTCTCCAAAACCGCTGGTAATTGCAGAGAGATTTAGGTTCCACAAAAGGAATCAAGAAGAAGGTGAAACAATTGTGCAATTTGTAGCAGCTCTGAAGAAGCTTGCTGAGCACTCTGAATTTAATGAAGTGTTAAATGACACCCTACGTGATAGGTTAGTGTGTGCACAATGAAGCAATACAGAAGCACCTATTGACAGAGGCCCAGCTCACCTGGCAAAAGGCCATTGAAATTGCAATCTCTATGGAGCTGGCCACAAAGGAAGCCCAACAGCTCAGTGCATCTACCAGAGTGCATAAGGTGTCACAAGAACCTACCCACAAGACAGTGGAGAGCCGGGAATGTTACCGGTGTGGAAAGCCGGGTCACCATACATCGTAATGCTGGTGTAAAGACCTAGTGTGTTGACAATGTGGCAAAAAGGGACACATTAAGCGTGCCTGCAAACAAAAGAAAAAGTCAAACAGAACAGACAAACCGGAGAAAAAGAAGCCTGCTGTCTGGCAGACCAAAAAGGAAAATCTGCATGCGGTAGAGCAGACTCAGGATGATCAAAGTGACACCCAGTCAGAAGAAGTGCCTCTCCATGTCTTGTCCATTGCAGTTGGCTCACATGAATACTGGGTAACCCCGCTGTTGGAAGGTAAACCTGTACGCTTGGAACTGGACACCGGCGCAGCAGTTTCGCTGGTCTCAGACACCGTGTATAAGAAGAAGCTAAAGCATCTCCTGCTTAAGCTGATAAAAATTGTTCTGAAGAAGTACACTGGAGAAGCTGTACCATGTTGGGAACTACTGATGGAGCTCAATGGACAAACTGCTAAATTGCCACTGTTTGTGGTGGAAGGCAATTACCCAGCCTTAATGGGAAGGTCATGGCTTAGGAAGATCTGGCTGAACTTGGCAGAAGTACACAGGATGGCTAAAGAAGAAACACGTCTGGCAGTTATACTAAAGAAACATGCTGCTGTTTTTGGAGAGGACCTGGGAAGTATGAAAAGAATCACTGTGAAATTGAACATCAAGCCTGAGAGCCAACCAAAATGTCTGAAAGCCAGAACTGTGCCATATGCCATCAGGCCAAAACTTGAAGCGGACCTGGGGCGCCTGGTCAAAAATGGAGTCCTAGTAACATTTTCCCACAGCCAATGGACAACCCCAATCGTTCCAGTATTGAAGAAAGATGGCTCCACTACTAAAACCATTACATGAACTCTTTGGCCAGAACAAGGTCTGGAAGTGGACTGAAGCCTGTGATGTTGCATTTAATGAGGCTAAACGCACATTGCTAAATTCAGAGGTTCTGACACATTTTGATCCGTCCTTACCTCTACAGTTGGCCTGCAATGCCTCCCCTTATGGAGTGGGAGCGGTCGTGTCACACGTTATGCCTTTGGGAAAGGAGAGACCCATTGCTTTTGCCTCATGCACCTTAAGCAAGGCAGAAACTAACTATGTCCAAATCGAACGTGAAGCACTGGGAATAGTTTTTGGAATTCGGAAATTTCACCAGTACCTGTCTGGATGGAAGTTCACACTTCTCATCGGCCATCGACCTCTAACTTCAATTTTTGGACCACACACAGGCATTCCACCATTGGCTGCTAGTCGTATGCAACAATGGGCATTGTTGCTTTCCGTACACACACATGAGATCAGCTATTGGAAATCCACTCTGCACTGCAATGCAGATGGTCTCTCAAGGCTGCCTTTACCAGTTAAACATCAAGATATTGGCCAGAAAGAAATCTTCTACTTTGAACAGGTAGAGAACACACCCATCACTGCTACTCAAGTAAAGAAGGCAACTCATGTTGATCCAGTACTGTCCCAAGTTATGGACCTAGTGATGCATGGTACATCTCTACGGGACTCTCAGGTCTCATCCAACCTTCTTCCCTACATGTCCAGAAGGATGGAGTTATCAGTCCATTCTGGTTGCTTGTTGTAGGGGGTGTGTGTCATTATTGCACCACTACTGATATTACAGATGTTAGAACAGCTACATTCAGGTCACTGTGGAATAGTGCACATGAAAGAAATTGCACAAAGCTATTTTAGATGGCCTGGCCTGGACAGTGCCATTGAAGAGAAGGCATGAGCTTGTACTTCATATCAGAGTGTGAGGAACACACCTCCGTTTGCGCCTCTACACTCCTGGGACTGGCCTGAAAACCCGTGGCAGCATATTCACGTTTATTTTGCTGGCCCATTTGAAGGAAGCATGTTCCTGGTTGTTGTAGACGTCCACTCTAAATGGCCAGAAGTCTCTGTAATGCTGTCCATTACTGCTGAAAGTACTATCCAGAAACTGCGTGAAATCTTTAGTCGTTTCAGTCTGCCAGAACAACTCGTGAGCGACAACGGACCGCAGTTTGTCTCTCAGGAGTTTGAAAATTTTATGAAAAGAAATGGGATACATCACATCACTTCAGCACCATATCGTCCATCCACCAATGGATTAACTGAAATGTTTGTGCAGACCATGAAACAAGCTTTAAGATCTGCAAGGGGACATTCATCCATACAAAAGCATCTGGACACCTTCTTACTATCCTACAGAAACACACCTCATGCTATAACCAAAGCGTCCCCGACCTTTCTAATGATGGGACGACAGCTGCGCACTCGCTTTGATCTGCTGAAACCTGCCAAAGCACAACAAGTTGTGCAATGTCAACAGCAAAACCAAGTAATCAGACGTGCACACAGAGCAAAAGAACCTTTAGTCCTGGACAGCCTGTCCTAGCTCAGAACTAGGCTTCTGGAGCTAGATGGGTCCCTGCTACACTCATCGCCCAGAGAGGACCTGCTTCCTACACTGTCCAGACTGCAGATGATCTTACCTGGCAGCAGCATGTAGATCACTTGTTGCCAGGTCATACTTGTCCCAAGGACACATCTTCAGTTGAACTGCCTGACCTCACCATTATAGGTGAGATATCATCGAGTCAAGAGTTACCTGTTCCTGACTCCTCTTTTCCATCCACCTCTGCTGCCGATACAGCTCCCTCCCCTGTTCGAGCAGATACAACATCCTCACCTGTTATAGCTACGAGTCTTGAGCCCATTGTTAGACCCGCACCAATAACACCTTCCGATGCAAGAACACCAGAAGTCCACCGTACTCCACCTAGAGAGAGAATGCCTCCTCAGCAGCTGGATCTTTAGCTGGGCAAACCCATGTTACGGGGCAGAATAATCTCTGGAGTTTAGCCGGAAAATGCGGCAGTCCACCCTCATTCCTTAGTTTAGTGATTGTTCTGTTACATGGGTGTTTTCATTAAGGGGGGAGGAATATATTGTGTACTTTGTGTCTTGCCTAATTGTCTAGGTTACCATAGCAACAGAGCTTAGCTTGCCGCCATAGCAATAGTTAAACTATTAGGGGATAGCTCAGCCAGTCCTGGCTGGTTTTAGTGTTAGTTCAATAAAGATGCTCCCTGTTTTGCATTTCTCGCTCTGAGCCTGTGCTGATTTCTCTCTCTGAATACAAGCAATTAAAAGGAATTCAACATAACCATTAATTTAAGATTGGCATTTGTGTTCTTGGCGTATGTATTTGATAGCCCCTAGCATACAGTAGGTGAATGCTCTTGGTGCTGTGTGCAAGATCTAGGTGCCAGATGCACCGAGTTAGGGGGCGTGTGCAAACAGCCTCAGGGTCGTGTGCAAAAATCCAAGGTGCCGTGCGCAAAAGTAGCACACTGGGTGCAAAAGGCAGGAGAAGGAAGGGTTTTGATTGGTGGATGGCGTCATATTTAAGTTGTGGAAACCTTCTCATGGTAGCTGTCCCCCCAGGTGGCAGCCCCCAGTCAGTTCATGCTTGTCCTCCTCCTGTGACACCCATGATAGTTGGACTTACCTTTGTTATATCTGATTCTGCTGTAAATGATCCATTCTGTCATCGACCCTGTTCTTCATCATCATTGTTCTGGTTCCCGCGTCGACCCACGCCTGTTGTGTGTAATCTCAGTCTCCAGCCTTCATTGCTCCTGCTTCTTCGTGATCCTGTGTTCCCGATCCTGTTGGTCCTGATTCTGGCAATCCCCATCGTCATTTATCATTCATGGTTCCTTCAGCCCCGAGTCGTCCCAGTCTTCGTCTCGTTCCATCTGTAGATAAATAGCCAGGAGGTGTGAGTTTTAAACCTTCCTGATCCATTGTTTATTACCCACTGCTGCATTTGTTTTCCTTTGGGTTCAGAGCTTTGAGCTCATTAGTAGTCTAGTTCGGTGTTAATAAACCTTGGTGTTTTACCTGTGATCTAAGTCAGTCTTCCCTACGGTGAGGCCCTGGGAGATAGAAGCCAGATGAGGACAAGTACTTGTGAGGTCCTAATTATAAATTTGGACTTGTTACTTAATTGGTGTTTGAGGTAGGGTATGGGCCCACTGACTCTGGGTGGGCATTGGGATTCAATATCATTGCATCACACACACATCTTTTGTAACAAGGAAAGGAAGGCTATTACTGATGTAGAGAAGTAAGGAAGGACTCCTTGAAGAAGTGGATTTAAGAAGGAATTTGATAGAGAAAGAGGGCTCCATGGATAGAAAATGAGAGACTGGACAAAGTATGGGGGCAGAAAAATATAGCACAGAATGAAAGAGAGATGAACAGAGCAATAAGGCAAGAGGATTGGAAGATACAGAGGGAGCAGGTGGGGAAATAGAAGGAAATAAGATCAAAGATCTCATGAAATGATTTTAAACTGACTGTGGTAAGAGCAGATGTGCCAGGCATCTCCTGAATTAGGGCAGAGCGGCCCATTGTTGATACTGGACGTTTAGTGATCCGTGTGAATACCAGTGAGACACGGTACACCCGATTTGCAGATCAATAAGGTTTAATGTGCAAGTCAGCAAACAGGGCTGTCCTAAACAAAGGATGTGTGCTTGCCTTAATTTGCAAGTACAGGACATACATTTCTAGGGGAAGATTCAGGACTGGCGATGTATTGGGGTCACTCTGCCATGTAACCAAGGCTGGTGAGAGATAGGGTGTAGCTGGCAAGCTGCAGTTACACACAGACACTCAGGGTGCAGCTGTTTGTGAGTGCCCTAGGTGGGAGCTACTATAGCAAGACATTGCAAGGCACCCAAGGTTGCAGAGCAGGGGTGACACAGACCCCCACTAGTCTGGACTGTGCCCTAGTATGTCACAGGGCAATATAACAAACCCATCTGTGTGAATTTTCTCACTCTGTCAAGGTTCTTTACATAGGCAGAATCAGAGTTTGGAAGCTCTCAAGCTTAATGAGTGCTTTTGTAGATGGTATGTGTGGAAGATGGAGTTCTGTGTATTTGTCTGCCTGGAAGTATAGATTGCTGTGTGTAAACAGTCAATTTCATTCCAGCATACTCATTGAGTTTGCTGGTGAAATTCATTCCATTCTTGAAACTGACTAAGTTGGCTGGTGAAATTAATTCTGTGCAAATGCCCTGAAGTTCAATCCTTGTAATTTACACTACTGTGAATTTAAAAAATAAATGAATTGTGATTTATATGGGGACCTACCTATGATCAATGGCTTATCATTGTTATTTCATTAAAATACATATGACCTACTTTTCTTTTATTATAAAACCATTTTGTCTTCAGAACATTAGACAAAGCTCCAGGTGCCTGTCGGTCCTACCAAGTTCACCTACTCCTCACTACAGGGCCAAAGAATGATGTCTTAGACTCAGTTCTGACACTACAAAAGCCCATTCTCCTCTCCATAGCCATGTTTAATTCTCAAGTGTAACTATGGGATCCATGCATATAGAACCTCAGGAAAATGCACCTCCACTTTTGTTTAATTCCTCTTCTCCGTCCTCCTGTATGTGTAGGTATACAAAAGTCTTCAAATAATGTGCAGCATCTTTGCTGCAGTATCTAGAACAGATACTTGAGGGATTAAAGATTTGAAGGAAAATTCAGCCCCAACATAAGCAGGCACAAATGCATTGAAGTCACAGAGCTGTGCCTGCTTATCCCAGGCCTAACCTTTTTCCTGGACTATCAGCCCAGAATTTTATCCTTCTGCCTTTTCCCGATTTGCTGTTTCACCAATGTATGCATGCTGCATTATGTTCAAGAAATAATACGGTTACTCCTTTTGGCCTGAGTAGTTATCCAGTTGTAGTGGGTTATTTCTATTAGGAAGAGAAACTGGATCAGGTATTTCTCTGATGCAATCCTGTTTATTTACAAAGAATGTAATATTCCTCCAAATGTACTAGGAACAAATAGGAGGCAATTTCCCAGCTCACAATTGCAAGTCTGCCTTTCCAGTCAGCACTCTGCCTTCACAATTCTCTTGACTTTCTCTCAGGGCCACATCACTGGTGCTTCTTTTGCTGTCTCTTGGTTTCCTTGCTGCTTTCTGGCTGCTTCTTTTACACAGACACACAGCTGTAGCCAAATCAATCCCCATCCCCTGCATTTGCATTTAGCCTAGTCTTTGGGTGGTGGCTTCCATTGTTTCAGCTATCACTAAATAAAAGGTCATTTAATTATTCCCTCATTTAGGCCAGGTCTACACTACAGACCTATATTGGTATAACTACGTCACACCCCCTATGCTACGTAGTTATACTGACCTAACGCCCCGTGTAGACAGTGCTATGTCAACGGGAGAGGTTCTCCCGTCAACATAGGTACTGCCTCTCGGGGAGGTGGATTAACTATGTTGATGGGAGAAGCTCTCCTGTGATTGTAGCTAGCGTCTTCAATAAAGCGCTACAGCTGTAGTCCTGTACGTGAAAACAAGGCTTTAGCCTGAATGGAAGGCAGCTAGTATGCACAACAGCTTCAACAAGGTCTGTAATTCCCCATAGATCAACTACATGCGTGCTGGGAGCCCCCCAGCTTCAAGCATAACACCGCATTAGCTGTTTCCTTAGCAATCTTTTTGCAGTACAACTTGAACAGAAAGGTTGTAGGGAATTGGGTAATGTCCCTTTAAATAGTTTGAAAGCCCTCTAGTGGCCCTCTCTGTTTCAGGAGTCCTTGCCAGAGTGTACGTACGGAACGTAGGCCTTCCATGTTGTATATAGTTAGTAAACATGGTTATTTGGACCCCAGGGTGCCCATGTGGTTCTTTCACATTATGTTTGTTGTGTAAAGAGCGAAGGACACAAGGCTGATAGGCCTAATAATGTCAGACTTTGCTTTGAAAAAAACTCTGATGATATTTTGCCTTCGTTTATGCACTTGGACAGTAGGTAACTGTGTCCTCTGAAGAAAAACCTAATCTCTCTCACCTCTGCCATCAACCTTGGTGCCTGATCTTGAAGGGAGAATTCTGTCTATAATGCTCACTCCCATGTGATCCCTGAGGATAACCTCCCTACAGATACACATTGACATACACAATGAATGCAGTGCACAGACAGTTGTGCCTCCAGCTCATGAGCCAGAGCTGGATAGCTACTGTAATTTAGGATCCAGGACATCAGCCTGTCCATTTTTATATGGAAATCATAAATTCTCCCCTCTATAATCCTTAATCGACAGCTCTTTTGTAAGGTCTGCGGCCTTGTTTATTTTGGCTAAGCAGTAGCAGCCATATTAGGAGAGAGAGCAGCCATAAGCTAAGAAACATATAGTCGCATCTTCACATTTCTGAAATTACATCAAGGCAATGTGATATTGGGCTGTTAAGAAGGTGCTACTGTCCTAATAGTACCTACCACCACCAGATAAAGAAACAGATCTCAAGATGTTTACAGAAAACTTTGTTTACTAGCATTCTGTCTGGCAAGGAATTACTTATCAACAATTGTGATGTAAAATCTACACTTCTTATTGTTTAGTCTTTATGGTACCCACTTCCCTACTGTTTATCTGACTTTCTGTCTGGTTCTTTGATTGTTTCTGTCTGCATAACTAAGTGTGCAATATTTAAATCAATTAAGGTGGTCAGGTATGATTGGTTAAAGAATTTCACACTGTGTTAGGATTGGTCAAAGGATTATTTTGTAATATTTTAGTAAAATGATTGATTACAGTATAGCTAAGCAGGACTCAAGTTTCACTATAAAACTGGGGTCCAAGAGGGAGACCAGCTGGGGAACAAGAAGAAGGAAAGACTTGGAAGAAGAAGAAGAATTAAGATGAATTCACCTCCAAGACAAAACCCAAGATCAGAGCTGCTAGAATTCTCTGCACAACCATGATGTGCAGCAACCAGAACCCAGATGAGACTGATCTTGCTTGGATAACAGGGAAAGTCTACCTGCCTAATCAGGCAGGTGAGCATAACATTGTATGCTTAGCATGTATATTATGTTTGGTAATTGTTAATAAATAGAGGTCAAGGATATTACTGTGTAAGTATCTCTCACATATGCTCTGGTCATCAGCCACCTCTAAACTAGAAGAGATTACCTGGTCATCTATGGCTAACCTGGTTGCAACAAATCAGCGATGGCTCATCTGCTAGCATCAGACAAGAATGGAACAAAGCCATTGGTAGAGACCATAGGGGATTGTCGCCATGGACCTTTGCTGTCTAGGTGAATTGATGATGATGATGCTCCCTCATTGGTAAAAGGTCCTGCAAACCCGCAGTAGAATACACCCAGAGCCTTATGAATTGGGAAAGGGTGTGGGTGCTTAAATTAGCCAGGTTAGTTTCACCCCAAACCCTACGAATTGGATATGGGTAATCCTGAGCCCTAGAGTGTGAATTGGGTAAGGGGTAGTTGCCTTTCCTCCACAGCCCTACAGAATGGGAAAGGGTGAGGGTGCCTAAATTAATCAGGTTATGCCTGCAGCCATACGGACTGGGAAAAGGTGGGGTCCTCTAGTGTACGGGTAACACTTTGAAATTCTGATTCTTAAAGAATGTTACGTTGTCCATTTGCTGACATGAAAGCTCCATCTTAAAAACAAAAAGCAAGTACTGCTATTTCCTCGCTCTGGAAAGCAGACTTCATGCACCAAGGTAATTTATTGTTAGGGCTGGTGCAATTAATAGAATTTCTTCATGAAACTGAAATAAGTTCTATTTTGTTTGTAACTGTGGTTCCTATTTTTGTTAAAATGCTCCCTCTCAGCTCCTGCCCCAAGTAGAAATTCTGTCACGAAGATTATATTTGGCAAAGTCTCCTTCAAAAAAGTAAAATAAAAATCAATAATCTACGGTATAGAAGGCAACCACGAGGAACACAGTAAGGATGTCAGTGGTAGTTTCTATGTGCACCTCACTTTATCTGAAGGCAACAAATGAAATATTAAATTAAGAATAATTTAAATGAGTCTTTTTAACTTTAGCTTTTTAGCTTTAGACTCTCTGTGCCTATTGGCACATGGGCAACCCTTTTTTCCCCACTGCTGTCAATCCAGAGCAAGATGTTTCACTCCATTGTAAGTTGTCTCCATGATTCACATCCTTTTGATCATCCTGCAATCAATCATTCTTTGTCCTTCTCACCTTCTCTTCCCTCCATGTGGGATCCAATCTAAGGCATACGAGGTGCTTTTGCCACAGGGTAGCCTGATGGCATGGCTAAACCATTGTAGCCTTCCCTATCTGCTTACTAAGCCTATAGTGTGTTGACCTGTGCAGTGCAACACTTCCACATTGGTTATATGATCTCTCCAAGGAATTCAAGATTTTTTTAAAATTCTGATGGAGTGCATTCAGCTTCCTGTTGGATACTTCCACATTTCTGAGGAGTACAGTAGGTTGCAAGGACAATAGCATTGTACAATCTCATTTTAGCATGTTGATGTATTTCTTTATTCTTCCAGATGTTTGACAAATGGGAAAATGATCCATTGGTTTTGATGAACCTTGTCATCTCTTCTTTAGTGAGCTGGCCATTAGCAGATATTGTACTTCCAAGATAGATAAAATCATCAACTCTTTCAAACCCTTCTACATCAGTCACACATCTGCCAGTGTTGACAGCCATCTCTCCTATCTCCATGATCTCAGTCCTCTGCTTACGGATATGAAGCCCTACTTTGGCCACTTCTGCTTTAGCCTTTAATCTGGCTCCTACCCTGCAACCCTATCTGGTTTGGGTGGCCCTACCAGGAGTTCTAATCCTGCAACGTAGCTCTCAGAGTCATCAGGGTATGCAAGGACAGTCCCTGGGGAAAGATTTAAATGAGTCACTTATAAAGTGTTTCCCAAGCGCACAGAACAATCAAAATCAAAAGAACACAAGAAAGCCTGGCTTTAGAAAAATAACCTTGTCCTTCTATATCTATACCATCAATATCATAAAAGGCCTTGGAAATCCACTATAATAAAAAAAGTATTCATGCTTCAGTTCTCTTTTTTAAAATAATGGGGCAAAGTGATTCCTGGTGTAACTCCCTTTAATTAAATCAATTTGGCCCAAGGGGCAGTGAAGAGAGGAGTTTGTAGAAATACCCTGATAAGCTCTTAAGTTACAGATCCCATAGGCACATGGGATTCCACTACATATTTTTTTGGCTGAGTTCCTTTACTGGAGTGACTCACCGACATAAAAGCTCAAAGAACAGCTTCAGCTTTTGTTACACGCACTAAAAACCTTCACCTTGAAACAAATGAAGTCAGTTTTATTAGATTCAGCACCCTTCTGAGGCAGCAACTGTAAGCTGAGACTCCCTTATGGTGAGCTGTGTCTCTCCCTCCCTGCCCACATCGGACTATAAAATTATTGTGGGATCTTTTGCAACTTCCATTAGGCCCATGGTCTGTGAGGTATTTGGAGCTGCACGGGGTGATGGGGTCGTATGTTTCTGAAGCTGTTACAAACAGCTCCATAAGGAGGTACTGGCAGTAAAGACATGCCCTTAACTCATTCTTATTAGTGGTGCAATAAATGGGACCATCTGATAGCAAAGTGCCTTTTCCTCACCCTACCCCCTCAAAAGAATACCCAACTAAAGCAGAATTTCACCATAACAGGAAAGGAGGAGTCACCGTGGGAGTGGAGGGAGGACCTCTCTTCACCTCTTGTAGTTGCGGGGCTAGCAGCTATGCAGGTGAGGAGCTGAACTCTCCCTAGGAGCAGCTGCAGCAAGATCAGGTATCACAGCTTTTTCCTTTTTCCCCTGAAGGGATAGTAATGACTTCTTCCCCACGTACCCCTTTGTTCTTGATTCCCCCCCCCATTTCCCTGTGTCCTATATATGCATGAACCCCCTTATCTTCCATCCTCCTTTCCCCCCCTGCCCCCACCACTGGGGCTGTTGGTGTTCTGAGCTGTCCTACAGTTGGGACATGTCAACTACAGGGGCAAAGCTACAGTGCCCTAGCTAGGCTGGCTTAGCCCCCTGGTGTAGATGCAGCCTATAGTGACGGAAGGGGATTTTTCCATCGCTGTAGAAACCTCACCTCCCCGAGCAACAGTAGGTAGGTTGATGGAAGCATTCTTTCACTCACCTCGCTATGTTTACACCAGGGGTTAGGCTAGCATAGCTGTAGCACTCAGGGGTTTGGATTTCTCTCACCCACAACAGCCATAGCTACACTGACCTAAATTTTAGGCCTGAAACACTGGGCAAAGGAGGAGAAGAGAACAGCTTAAGCAAGCAGAGGCTGCTCAGCACAGTAGCCCCATTGCTGGTTAGCTGGCATTGCAACTGCAAGAGTCCTATGACAGCCATGACAGGACTGTAATACCCAGGACAGTCTCAGCCAAGTCAGGACAACTGGCAGCCAGGGTTTCACTATAATCAGAGCGCTGTGTCTCCTCTGATCCCTTTGTGGTGGAAATCATTCCTTGCTGCAGAACCCTGGTTCAGAATATGTGCTTTCTAGCCCTAAATAGCTGCAAACAACCTCAAAACCGGGAACTGAATGCAAACAGATACAGTGTCACTCGCCTGAGTCTGCAGAGCAGCTGAAACAATAGTTCTGAAAGATGTGACCTGCCCCGTTCATCTCACTAAGGGCTCTGGGGACTCTATGATTAATGGCTGAGTAATGGGATATTTTTTCCACTGACAGCCACAGAATTAATATTTTTTTGCCACAGAATTCACCATTTTCCAGCACAAAGTGCCTGACCTTTTATTTTCTGTCTCCCTGCTCTGCCAGAACCTTCCTCCAATGGCCTCTTAGGGCTGGTCTACACTGAAAACTTCCGCCCACATAGCAACATCTCTCAGGGGCGTGAAAAAAAATCAACACCCCTGAGCAACACAGTTAAGCCAACGTAACCCCTGCTGTAATCAACCCTAGACTGACGGAAGAATTCTTCTGTCGACCTAGCTTCCGCCTCTTGGGGAGGTGGATGAACTATGCTGATGGGAGAACCCCTCCTATGGCTGTAGTGAGGGTCTGCACTGAAGCCTTGCTCTAGCAGTCTAAGTGTAGACAAGCCCTCAATCTCCATCTCACCCCACAAAAAGGAGTTAATGGGATTACAATATATGCCCTGCACTGTTTGATGGTCAGGCAGGTGGGGACTCAGAAGTCAGAGTTGAAGTCCAGCTTGCAGCCAGGGAAACAAAAGTGTGGGCTGGCAAGCTGTCTTACCTCATAGAATCCTAGAAGATGAGGGTTGGAAGGGACCTCAGGAGGTCATCTAGTCCAACCCCCTGCTCAAAGCAGGACCAACCCCAACTAAATCATCCCAGCCAGGGCTTTGTCAAGCCGGGCCTCAAAAACCTCTAAGGATGGAGATTCCACAACCTCCCTAGGTAGCCTTGAGACTAGCATAGTAGCCAGGGCCTGGAGAGCTGGGACACGAATCCCTGAAGCTAGCTACAAATTCTTCTCTTCCCTGGCAAGTGTTTTGGGAAGGAGATTCTGAGCCAGCTCATCTGGAGAACATCACAGGAGCTGAGACCTGGGGAGCCAGGGAGGGGACATGCTGAAAGCAGCTAAAAGCACTCCCCTTTCCCGGCACACATGTAGAGGAGGAGGCCCTGAGCCTCCTCAGGCAGATGCTAAGAATGAGCTCCTTGCTGTGGTCGGCCGGCCCTCAGCCTGGGCTCAGTCATGTTATCATGAAATCTTTTGCCCCTGGGTCCCATACAGGAGCCCCATTCCTGGGCAATCTCCCAACTCCCAGCTGGAGTTCAGCTCAGCTCATTTTTAGGGTCTTGTCAGACTCCAACTACAGTTCACTTGTCTCTTGCCCCTGGAGGCACTCCCAGGTCCCACCACAGGTCACTGGTAGGAAGCAGCCCTCCAGGGCCCCTAGCCCATATCCAGTGTCAGTCTACCGTTGGGGAAGGGGAGGAAAGACTAGCCACTGCTTTGGGCTAGGCTCCCCATACTAATGGAGCTCATGAGCAGTCCCTAGCAGCCTCTCTGCTCCTGGGAAAGCTTCCCCCTTTTACTGTAGCCATGTGACATGGTTCACTCACTGCTGACACCACCTTGTGGCTACATCTGGAGATTAGCTCTTTTCCAGTCTGGCATGACCCAAGCACCCCCTTCACTCACTCACTCACTCTTCAGCACTCCAGCTGTTCTCTCTTTGTGGCTTAGCTCTCCAGGTCATTATATAGTTTTCTCCCTTCTAGGGTATCAAAGTCCTACTAGACAAATGGTCTTTGCTGTCTCAGGCAGTCTTCTGATCTGCTTCAGAGTCTGTGCCACTTTCTCAGTGGCCAGTAGGGAGTATCACGCTGGCTGGATTGCAGGGGGAGCATTTATCATATTATTTAACATCAATATGTCAAAATCATAATTCATATAAGATATGCCATGTCAGGTACTGTTAGAAAGGCTATAATGTGCTAAGTAAGATGATAATGTTTATGTTCATGTGTTATATGTGTAATGGAAGTTATGGATATGGTTGATATATCTGTATTTCAAATTGTGCTGTGTCTGGGCGACACCCCTGACAGGATGGCTGCAGCACTAGCCTGCTTAATGGGCCATTAAGAAATTCACAGGTACAGGGGGCTCAGGGGGAGAAGCAAGAGATATACCTGATGAGTCACCAGGACTTACTCATGTGACTCTAGACTCCCTCTTATTCCTGTAAATTTCCACAAGCAGCATGGCACAGACCAAAGGACATAAAAGCCGTTTTGTCTTCAGTCTTCATCTACCTCTGGATCAACTCATCTACAACTGACTGAACTGAAGCTGTGAAACAAAGGACTGAGACTCATCCAGGTACTGGATGTATACCAGAGGGACTATACAAGCCTGCAAACTCCACAATTCTTTTAGAAACCTGATACAAATAACTGGAAAGTCCATATATATGTATGAGATTGCTTTAATCCTTTAACATTTCTCTTATAGTTTGTGTGTTTCTTTTTATAATAAACCCTTAGTTTTAGTTACTAAAGGATTGGCTGGCAGCATGGTATTTTGGGTAAGATCCAAACTTATATTGATCTGGTACTGTGGCTGACCCTTTGGGGTAAGGAGAAACCTTTTTGGTAAAGAGCATAGAGTTTTAAATAACTGATCTCTTTACTGGACCTAGTGGCTGATTGGGAGCCAAAGACTGAAATGCAGTGAAGGGGGCTGTGTATATTTTTGTTATGGCTTCTTGCTTTCCAGTGTGGGGAATCAGAAGCACGGTTTGTGGCTGGTTGGGAAGTCTGACTTCAGTGTCACCCACCAGTTTGGGAGAATCTGCTCTCCTTTTGCAGCCTGCCCTGACCTTGGCATTTTCAGGTGGCTACCTTAGGCACGGATGGGTCACAAGGGGAAGCCAGGCTTGCCCACTACTCGAGGTTCCAGCCCAGGGACTCTATACCCAGCAACCAGTCTGCTCAAGCTCCCTCCCCCATCACTGTTTCCAACCTTTTTCTGGTCCTCATCTAGGTTTACCACTGGGTCTTCCTCTGCTCCCCCTGGCTACTTCAGCCCTCTTATCTCCTTGCCAGAGTCTGTAGTCCAAGGCAGAGTTCCAGGGCCTGCTCTTCCCCCCGAACTCCTTGTACCTAGATAACACTCCTCTCTACAGCCTTCTTTCTACCACCAACTTCCTTTCTTTATAAGCCTATCCCAACTCCTCCCCCAGCTGGGCTTCCTCAGCTATTAGCCTTCATCAGGCCCTGGCTCTCCTCCAGGTGCAGCCTATAAGATTAATTGGCCTATAAGGTTAATTGTTCAGGCCTTGTAAGGGTAGACAGCCCATAAGAGGCCAATTTCACCTTTTAACATTCCCTTTCTCCAGGTAGCACATGTTCTGCAGGTGCTGCAAATGGGCACCACCTGAGTACAGGAATGCTCGTTAGCCTTTCTATCAGTGTGATGGGAGCATATCCCATCATACCTTCCTTCCCAAGAACAAGACCCCTTCCTATTAATCAGTGACTCTCTTGCCCACTCCCTGGAGTGGGAAAGTAGAGTATGGAATTTGCTGTTCATCAGATTCACTAGCATGTCGTAGCAAACATCTATTTTCAGGAATCCGCACCAGAAGAGTTAATTTTAGGTAAATATTGACAGAAAAACAGTTCTGAGTTAACCAACACAAGCATTTAAACAGGAAACCCAATTCTAAGAGTTACACGCACCTAAGCAGGGCACAGAAATGTACCCTGTGATCTAACCAATGGAAACTAACTAATACAACGCACATTTCTGAACTGCAAATACTCATAATCAACCCCTCACAAAAAAGCTACAGACCAAGAATTATTTGCAGAACTTATCAGTTAATAATTTTGAAAAATGAAGAAGTTTCTCAAATTTTTAAAATTGTTCTGGGGCAGTTTGTGAATATAAAAAAGTGAACGTCATCAAATACACTTCATTATGCATTATTCTTTCAGCTCTCCTTATGAGTAACAGTATTCTCAGCCAGCTAATGTCCAAAAAAGTCCCAAGTGCTAAAAGAAAATAACTCCCTACGTCTAATACACCAAGTCTTGTCTCAAAAGCCTGCCCCACTGCCATAGTCTGAAAAAGGAAAAATGCCAAAATGTGAGAAAGAGAAGAGATAAAAGAACAGTGAAAGGAAAATGGCTGTTAACTCAGCTGTGGAGTAGGAGATCATAGCTATAAAATTATGTAATCTGCAGCTCGCTTTAAAATAACTCATTTCCTATTATCTATTTTTGCACTGGATGGAAATATGATGCTGTCCCATATCTATTTTTAGCATTTCAGTTCTCATGCAGGAAATCATTAATGACAAAATTTAAACAGTATGCAAACTATGGTATGAGTGAACATAGAAAATAGCAAAACTCCCACTGACTTCAATCAAAGCAAGATTGGAGCCACTGGATGTGATCTTGCACCATTAAAGGCAATGGAAGTTTTGCCATTGACTTTACTGGGAGCAGAATTGTATAATCAGATAGATAGCCGAGCACATGGAATGAAAAAAAGAAGCATAGATTATTTGTTTTTATTAACTAAACATATTCAGTATTGATGCAGAAACACAGTGTGTAGGGTATCATAAATATCAGGAGGAAATACAAAATCAGAATACGGCAGATATTCTATGACAATCTTCCAAAGTCTGGTTTTATTAGCTGGAATACAGTGCTAAATACTCTTCCGTGTCATAAGGTAGTTAATCATTTATTCAAATGGTAAAAAGAGGAAGTAGTCCAATTACTTTTCTGCAGGCACTGGGAAACCTCATGCCTACAGTTGTAAAGGCGTGGTGAAAATGCATGCATGAACTATAACATTTGTACCTGTCTCATGTCATTGCATGTTGTAGAAATGAATACAGCTCTTAAAGTACATAACTTCTTTAAGGCTCTGATCCTGCACACAATTATGCACATGCTTAACTTTAAGCATGTAAATAGTCCCATTGACATAAAGCATTTGTGTAAATATTTGCAGGACTGGGGCCTAACTTGGGGCTCATCTACATAGATATTCAGGGAAATTAATCCAAATTAACTAAAGGTGCAAATTTAAAGTGAATAGTTGGAGCACATTAAACCCCCAAGTAGAAACTCTAATTCAGAATTAAAGTGGTCTTCATTCAGTTTAGCTTTAAAACAAACCAAATTAAGATCACTTTAATTCTGAATGAGAGTCTCTGATTCAGGACAATTTTCAAGCATGTGAGTCCGCCCTATTCAGAAAAGCACATGCTTAAGTCCAATTGACTTCAATGTAATTTATACACTTGCTGAAGTGCTTTCCTGAGTTAGGGCCTCGGTTAGTGGTTTCTATATTCTCAGACCACTGGAGAAATATAATTCATGGTTTAGGGAAAATCATAGCCCCCAACGGGTTTAAAACAGGATGAAATACATTTCCTGTACTGACCTCCAGATAATACTAATTTTGCCAATGTGTGAATAAGAAATGGTTTGGGTTTTTTTACATTTGATAGACATTTTTGGTAGGAAATCTCTGATCAACATATCAGAAAAAAATGGTTCTGCAGGCTGGAATTATTTTTTATTAGAAAAAGGAAAAGAGATTACTTCTTCATTCTTCAGGAAATATTTAGAATGGTGTATTCCTTTCTTAAACCAAAGTGGTAAATCAGTCTATTCATCCCCATTGGAAAGGATGGGTTTCCAACAACTGTGATTATCCAGGATTTTATACTTGCAATTGTGCATCTATTCTTAACCCAATTCCACAGAAGTTTACTTCAGCGTTTGTTTCTGGAACATTTATAATACTCAAGTGCAACAAAAAATTGTGAAAATGTAAGAATTGTATGCAGTAAAGCCCTGATTCAACAAGATACCTAACCATTTACATAATTTTAAGCATGTGATGATTAAACTTATGTACAAATTCAACTACTTTGCTGAACTGGGGCCTAAATGTTATTTCTGAATTATATTATTATTGTAATTTATGTAGCATCCACTCTGTGCTAAGGGCCAAGTTCTACACTGTTTATCTTAAGAAAATAAAGTAAAGAAGAAAATGCAATGTGCAGAATAATGCTTCCCTCCCAAGCAAATTACGCACAGAGCCAGAGAGGCTAATCACAGAGTCAAGCAGATTAGGCACTCAGCCGAGAGTTCCCTCACACAGAATGGTTTGGAGACAGTCAGCTTCACACATGATACAGCTTGGCTCCTGCTCCTTCCAGCTCACTCTCCAAACAACAACACAACTACCTCACTCTCCCCCAGCAACTTTGAAAAACAAAATGCACCAGTCTCACCCCGACTGATGTGATGGAATACTCCTTCAGCTGACAATGGTCACAGCCACCACAGAAAGATCAAGATTTCATAAACTTTGCATACCTGGCTGCCACGGGTCCCAGTTTTGGCTAGACTGCCCCAAATTGGGGATAAAATCCTACATTCACTCTGCTTCTAATTGCACTGCTAACGAGAAAGCATCCTTTTCTTTTCTTTTCGATTCAATTCTATTCAGGCACTTCTACCACACTCATCTCCAAATTACTGAGCGCTGGCCAGAAAGGGGAGGAGGGACAACAAGGGCATTCAGGGGAAGTGCTGACTGCCCACCTTATTGGCAGGAGCAGGACCTTGTACAGGTCCCCTTCCCTCCAGTGCCTCTTTAACTGCTGCCTTCTTTTCCCTAGCCCAGTTCCCTACCTTTCCTCTAGTAAGATGAGAAAGGAAAGGGGAAAAATGTGTAGGAGAAGAACGTTTGCCCTAGATATTGTTCTATAGCATTACTGTGTTTCTCAGACAGGCATGCAGCAGCATATTGCAGGGGGTGCAATGGTGCCTCATTGTAATTTTGCCATTGTCACAGTTTCCAGGCTTTCCCTGGTTCGTTCTTATTGAGACGGCAGGAACAATATCTGTCAAGGTGATCCAGAAAAGCATCACTGATTTTGATGAGTTTTGGGGGCCTTGGCCAGCATCAGAAGCCAGTCATCTTCCTCCTTGCGTTTCGTATTTGCTTTACAGTAGAGCACACCACAGTATATTTCCCTCTTGGCATCAACTCTTGAAAGGGAAGCCTTCCCTAGAACTAAACCTTTCCAGATCTGGTTTGGCTGAGGACTGGTGGGTAGTTGTTACATAGGCAATAAAACAGTGGCCCCCTATTCACAGATAGGTGTGTGTCCCAATGTACATATATAACTGGTGCCATTTAATTGGCACCCAGATAATAAAGACATCCGCTACACTGGGATACATGGTTGGGAGCCGTGTCCATGAAATGTATTTAATAGCCTTTAAATTCTGTTTTATTGTGACACCTCTGAGACCCCAGGCTGAATTAAAGAGAAGGCTGGAAGCTGACGTGGCAGCTCATTAACACTCAGTTAACACTGTTCTATACAGCACAGCATTTGCTTTTACATTTCAGATTTTCAGAGGAACAATTCAGGTGGAATTAAAGTGTAAGGGCAATTGTTTAAGATGCATGAAATATTCAGAATCGACCATTTTTTTACAACACTGAAATAATGCAGATGGAGTGCACAGAAAATACCATTTACAAATGAACACATCTTTGATAGCATTGTTTTTATTCATAATGCTTCCTGATGCATGTGCTCTGTGAAACCCCCAACATCAGATATCAGGGACAGGTGGCTAATTGGAACATTCTTTGCACATGGAGGTGTCCCTGTTAATCAAATTCTATCTTCTGCCTGAACCAGCTTAGTCCAGAGTCTATTTTATTTTAAAAATATATAACCCGTTGTTAACTTTAAGGCTGCAGAAAGCAGAGAAACTCCCTTTCTTTGATGTTTTACTGATGACTCCAAAGGCCATAATGATCTCTCTTTGCAAATAAAGTAGTTAAAGAGGAAGTGAAAATGTCAGGCTGCATTTGATTGCCAGAAGAGTGGCTGTTTCCCACAATGAAAAAGAATAGCCATCTGCCCCTGAAAACCCCCCAGTGTGAAATGGGGATTTTGCAGTTCACTAGTTTTCTCAGACACATCAGACAGAATGGTGAGAGTGCATGAGAGATTAACACTGAGGTTACCATCCAGTCCCTTCTGACTCTACAGAGCAGTACCTACCCATAGCAAGAAGTGGAGTTGTCCGGAACATGTTGAATTCACCCTGGCTTGCGCTGCCGTCTGCTAGTATAAACCCAGGCACAGGGCCGCCAGGACAAAGCAGCTGTAACCCCAAGTCTGCAAAGAACCTGCAAGCAGCACTGCAGCCTGAAAAGTAAGTTATGCTAGCCAGGGAGGGGAAGGGCATGACAAGGGTAGCCAGGAGATACACTGACTGCTCAAACCATTCCCCAGTGAACCCACTCAGTGGCTTCTGCCAGATGGACTCCTATAGAGTGCTTAGAAGAAAGAAAATCTAATAGCCTCCCTCAAACAAACAAATAAAAACACTTGGGGGTGGAGGAGCAGGTAGTGTTTTCAGCCTTCCCTCCCCCAGGGCCAGCTGAATTCCACTCAGGGCCAGGGAACAAAGTGAAGCCCTCAGCTGGAAGGAGGTGCATATTGCACTTTCCTGTGCCGGCAGGGTGGGAATCCAACCCAATAGCTTTTTAAGGGTGGTGTTCACCACATAATTTGCTAGACCAGGATATCTGGGATACATACAGTAAGTGCGCAGAAGCAAAAATCTGTCCGTGAACAGGATAGGGCCACATTTTTTTGAAGATGACCATTATATTTGTGCCAGCAATTTTGCACACACACAAACAGTCTTCTACTGGATTTACATGTAAAAATTCTCTTCATATGAAACATTGCAAATGTCCATCTAAGAGGTAGCTTGTTGTCATTTATTGGTCACTGGCAGTGTGCTTGTCCTGCAAAACACCCCGAGAAGATGTGGTCCTGGCCATAAAGAGTTTTTAAATATAATAGGGTCTGAAAGTTCCTCTGGGAAATGTGGTGGTCAATGTCAGCTAGAAAACGAGCACAATGATCTGTCACCAAAGCAATAAAGAAAGATAATTTCAGAACCAAATCCCTTTGGGGTTGAACTGACCAGGATCTTTCTGGATAATAATGTAACAAAAGATTTTCTGGTAGTGTATATTAGATGGACAGACAGAAAGGTTGAAGGAAAGTGAATCTGACGCAATCTAGGTTTATGCTATTGTTTGTAGATTAGCACTCTTTATACTGTGGTTTCACAGCTGTTTCCCCCCCAGAGGGCCTTGCATCTACTTATCACACATGACAGGCTGCACTATGCCAGAGGCTGGATCCCTTCTAGCTGGCAAATCAGTGATGAGTCTTCCAAATAACACCCTTCTTGATTATATGATTATAATTTATAATAAACAATATATTTATTTATACATTTTATCAACAGCCACCACTAATACCACCTGGGGACCTTCCATCCTTTAAAAAGTGACCAGATAAATCCTTAAGCATATAGACTTAAATACTACAACGTCTTTCCTGCAGACAAAATGAGAATCCCCTAATTTCACATATTAAATTGTTCCAGGGGTTAATCAATAGTTTGACATAACAAAGACATCTTACACTCTGTTCTTATTTTCACCAAACTTATGTTCTGGAAAGAGTAGGATCCAGATGCATGGGCCTGCCAATGAGACAAAGAGGTCCTACTTCTCTTCTGCCATAGAAGATGCTAAGTCATGCTGCAAAGAATTTTTCCTGATCATAAATCACTTTGTAAACCCAATTTTGTAAACCCAAACCTCGGAACTCAGTGCCTCATGGGCCATAGAGAACAATAATCCAGGGCCAGACACACGATATCCTCCTTGTAAGAATTCTGCCTAGTCAAGTAGCAATAGAAGCACTAATGGAAATTAGCCACCATCTGTGATGCTGATCCCTGCCCTTCTTGATTAGTGGAAGAGCCAAGAACACCTTGAACCACCACTCACACCTCATGCGATGATGGGAATCAATCACCTACCCCTGGCTCCTCATCCCAGTCCCCGTGCCCCTCCCCATCTTGACATTTGGGCCCAGTCTACCTGTCATGCCCTTATCCCTGTCTGCCTCCTTGCCTCCCCCACTCCCGGATCCTCACACCCCTTGCATTCCAGTCAGACTGTTCCTTCTCCTCCACACTGCCTGGATGCCAACAGGGGAGCATTGAGAGCACAAGCGAGACCATCTCATCTCCCTGCTCTCAGCTCCAGATCCCAGGAGAACCACTGCAGGAGTAGTCCTGCTCGCTCCCTGCATCCCCAGATTGGAGCATGCTCAGTGCAAATGGAGTTTGCAGAGAATGTAGCAGCAAACCTCTAACAAGTTGCTACTGAGCATTTGCAAACTGAAATGTTCAGAAGCACATCATTTGGCCAGATATAGGAGGTTTTTCACAGGAAAATCAAAAGGTACATCTCTGATACCAGAGGAATCTCTCTTGCCAAACTTCGAGTCCCTGCTGCAAACCCTAGAGGTGCTAAAGCCTCACAATGAAACACTTATAAGAACTTTTTTATATGGGTAAAAATAATATAATTTAACCTACCCTCATTCTGAGAAATGACAATCATTTGAGCTGAAATTTGCCTCCCAAAAAACTTTCAGTCTGAGGCTGATATCAGGCATGAAAAATTTCAACCCAAATGGTTAAAGTCTGACAAAGACATAAGCAACTGAAAATAGGATCTTATAATGGGAAATGTCAGGCAACCTTTACCGCAGATGTGGCTATCTGCATTGCCTATATTTTCATTATCAGGGCCTCAGATACTATTGTAATGGTTGCTGTTAAAATCCCTCAGAATGAATGTCCCCATATGAACCTTCCCTTTTGTGGAAAAATTCCTACAAACTAGTAACGGGAGCTGAGAGTGTTCAGCAGCTTGTAAGATCAGGCTCTATATGAATGAACTAAATGCTTTCAGCCTTGGCACTGACCCCGGTATGTAGGAAACAGAAAATAAAATCGATATGGCAAAGCAATGTGGAAACGTATTTTACTAAAAGGCTTGCAATTGAAAAATATAGATGCCACCTTTTTGTCTTTAAAAATTATTTACCAGCCCCCTTCCTACAGCCCTTTGAATTTTCTTCATTGCCTTCTGGACGGAGAGAAGGAAAAAGGCAAAGAATCCAGAAGTAACAGCTGAATTCGCAAATCAAAACCCAATGAGCTGGAATACTCCCATCAAAATAGATGACGGTGCCTACCCTGAAAATCCTCTCCAAAAAATGGCTGGCTCCTGGAATACGGTGGGGCAGCCAACCATCTCTTGGAACACAGTTGGTATAAACGCGTAATAATCCAACGTTGCATCCACGCCAGTCTTCCAGGCATCAACCAGATTTGTACGAGCACCACTGGGATATTTAATCTCAGGACCCTTGGCTCTGTGAACACAGACTTTTATTCAGTGAGCTGCTCCACTCTAGCTCATCCAGTAAAGGGAATTGACAGTAGCAGAGCTAAGATTTTAAAAGGATCTTTGATGTGGCATAATGAAAGGGGGATGAGCTTAAGGGAGGGGACTACAGGGTGGTATTGCCAACAGCTGCCATTAGGAACAAAGCTCTTGTGGTAGCAGCTTCACTGTTGGGAACTAAGACGCACACGAGCCAGTCTGACATTCCAGCAAAGAGCAGGGGTATCCAAACTCAAAAACCCTTACTGCTTGGGTAGGCTTGCCAGCCTGTCTGCTGTAGGTAAACGCTTGGATTTACCAACTGATGCCTGGGTTGATAAAGCAGTGGAATGGTCAAGAGTGATAGCACAAACAAACCCACATTGTTAACTGGGATCATATAAACATTTAACACGTATTTTTCTGAACCAGGCTGTTTAGCAGTTGTTTGAGTTTCTTTATCCTGATATACTAAAACTGGAATCTTTAGGGAGTAAGAAGAAAACAGTGTATTTGGAAGCAGCATCGAACTCAGTACGTACGCTTGGTTTACTGTACAGCACAAATTCCACTGACTCTGTCTGGATCTTTATTGTTTTCCCATCATACAAATTCCCAATCCACAGCTCAAGAACAGCTTTAGTTCCAAAAAGAGCTATGTACAGGATGATAAATTATTGGAAAAATAAGATAAAGATGTAATGGTCCCATCCTCACTGTACAGTGAAAGGACATTGCATTGATCTTCAGAGCACTGAGTAATAGAATGGTCCCTTCCTGTGATCTGATTCTAGCTCAATGAAGGCTCAGCTTGCTATAGAGATGATACTTATTTTTGGAGCGTACAGCTGGTAAAAATATACACTGACTCAAATGGAGAGGTTGAGACACCCACAGTCAGAGCTGAAGTGTTGTGAAGGGATAAATTGAAGTGGTAGATTGATTGAACACATCATCTGATCTGTGCAATCTGTTCCAAAGCAGAGCCCAAAATATTCCAAAAGAGGAGGTCCTCCAAAGTGAGTAAGTCATTTCCCACTTCTCAAGTAGGAAACGAGCACCCACCTCCCCCATATGATCAGGAAGCACTCCACATTTTTCTTCCCCCCTACATGTGGGATTGTGGCTTTGAATTTTAGATCAATCCAGATTACCTTTCATCTTCATCCATGCTTGACAAGAACATACAAGGGCCTGGACTAGGATAAATACAGGAGATCTATTAGTAGAACCACACAGCTGGACTCCAAATCAAAACCTTAGAGCCAAACACCTCTAAACTTTGGGCGGTGTGAAATCTAGACCTGAATTTTACCTTTGGCCCCAATCTTTATAACAGGTTGAACCAAAATCTCAGATCCAAACACTCCCAAACTTTGGGCCAGATTCCAATACTTTTAGTCACAAAGTGTCCCAATCTAAGGGAAATGGTGAGAAAGGGGACCAGAACGTGGCCCTCTTCAGAACTCTACATCAGGATTCAGATTTCTGTTTTGCAGCTTGGGTCTGTCTCTGAGCAACCCGGCTCATCTGGTTATACTTTTTCTCCTAATTAAGTTATATGGTTAGAACATGAACGAAATATTTCTGTAGTAAAAAAGACATTAAAAGCCTTTCTCCAATACATTATTGAAATTCATTTCAAAGTTGTAAAATTCAGGCTATGGTAGCATGTCATTTGCATGCACTAACTTTATTCTGACCTTAGGCTGAATCAAACAAAAAGGGCTAATGAAGTATACAAAGGCAGCAGTGTTTTTTGGCTGGAATTAGCACTTTTAGTACTTTCTGTGAAAATAGATCATCATCTCATAATCTTTTCCTTGATGTGCTTTTGATTCCATACATACAGGTTAATGCCAGGACATGAATTAATTAGTAAAATGGTGAAAAAGCTCCCTAAAGTCAACACTTCATTAATATTTAAAAATTCAAACAAAATTATTCTTCACGCAGCCCTGTTTAATCTCATGTTTTGCCCTTGGAAGCTGAACCTAACTTCTGAAATGAAAACATGGTGCAGAACCACATGCTATAAATCTGACTTCGGAGCGCCTCATGCCCATTCAGGAATCTATGCCAGAATTTGTGGTTTTATATACACCAAAAGAGAGTCCTGCCCTTTCTGAATTACTTCAAGTACAGATACAGTCAGAAAAGCAACTGTGTAAAAATCATAGAATCATAGAAACATAGCGCTGGAAAGGACCTCGAGAAGTCATCAAGGCCAGTCCTGTGCACTGAATCAGACCCAAGAAATTCTGACAGGTGGCTGTCCAACCCCTGAAATGATGGGGATTCCACAACCTCCCTTGGAAGCCTATTCCAGAGTTTAACTATCCTAACAGCTAGAAAGATTTTTTTCTAATTTCTAACCTAAGTCTCCTTTGCTGCAGAGTAAGTCCATCATTTCTTGTCCTACAATTGATCACTGTCCTCTTTCTAACCACCCTTAACATATTTGAATACTGTTATCAGGGCCCTCCTCAGTCTTTTCTTCTCAAAACTAAACTGTGACGCTTTCTCGGGATGCCCAGGACCGTGAGTCACCTTCTCACTCCCGCACCCCAATCCCCACCTTCAGCGAGACAGAGAGAGACTTGCTGTTGCTTAACTGGGTGTCAGCTCGCTGACAACACCAACCTGTGAGCCACCCAAACAATCTTCTCAGGGCAAAGCTAGCCCTCATTTTGCTTTACAGGTTAACAATAGGTGCACCCCAGTCCCTGAGTCCCTTTGAAGTGTTCCCCTGTGATATCCAGCCCCTCTCACTGGTTACTCACAGAAAGATCAGTTTTGCTGCCCCCAAGGGAATAGTATATACACCTGTTTGTCTGAATCAATTGAGGATTATCTCCTATATAGCACCCCACTACTGAGATACATTTGTAGTGAAAACAATCACAAGTTTATTATTAAAGGATAAGATTTAAGAGATCATGAATAAGGATAAAGGAAACAGAAGGGTTACATATAAAACAAAATCATAACATGCTTCCTAGAGACTAAACTTAACTTTAAGAGGCTAATAATCTGCCTAAAGAATCTTATCTTACCCAAATGTCCTTGGCAGCATTTCCAACCAAAGCATGGTTGGGATCCTGTCTTCATAAATGTAAACATACTGTGTGTTTACTTCCTTGGTGCAGGATAAAAGGGTGTCTTTTTGCCTTCCCTTATATTTCCCAAAATTCATTGTCTGCCCGCAGAGATAGGGCAACGCCCTATGGTTCAGTTTCCACTGTCTTGTCTTTCTGTTGACTTCCCATCCCCATGTTGACTTCTCATGTAAATCGGCCCTCCATTGTGTTGTCTTATAATGCTTAATTTAGATGTGAACCACGATAGACAGGAGTTATACATCCTTTGTCTGGCAGAACCTGTTTGTCAATTCTGCCTTAATACAGATTACAAGAATCTATTTCTAGTATTTATACACAACTCCTTACATAGTAGCAGTACATACATTTTACAATGATATTCATAACCAGTGTGACAATGGTGTTCATTTAAGACTTCACATGATGTTCTTTGTGGATAAGTACCATGAAAGTGGCGTGCCAGGTGTAGTGAGTTTGTCAAGTCTGTTAGGAGTTGCTGTTACAGAACAGCGAACCCTTTGTCAGCTGGCACCAGTGGGCCTCTGTGTCATATAAACATGCCCAGATTTTTTTTAACCTTTCCTCATAGGTCAGGTTTTCTTAACCTTTTATCATTTTTGTTGCTCTCCTCTGGACTCTCTCCAATTTGTCCACATTGTTCCTAAAGTGTGGTGCCCAGAACTGAACACAGTACTCCAGCTGAGGCCTCACCAGTGCCTAGTAGAGTGGGACAATTATTTCCCGTATCATACATATGACATTCCTGTTAATATACTCCAGAACGAGATGGTCTTTTTTGCAACTTCATCACATTGTTGACTCATATTCAATTTGTGATCCTCTGCAACCCCAGATCCTTTTCGGCAGCACTACCATCTAGCCAGTTATTCCCCATTTTGTAGTTGTGCATTTGATTTTTCCTTCCAAGTGCAGTACTTTAAACTTGTCTTTATTGAATTTCATCCTGTTGATTTCAGATCAATTCTCCTGTTTGTCAAGGTCCTTTTGAATAATCCTGTCCTACAAATGGTACCTTCTTGTGCTCCCTGTGCGAATACAGTTTCTCTGAGACAAATACAAATGTTTCCTAGTTTTACTCCTGTTAACCCAGCAGAGGTCACACAGCTCTGGAAAAGTGAGCTGGATTCTATTCTCGCTTCTGTATCAGCAACAGAATTCTCAACTAAAAGTACCAATTGCAGAATTTTTACTACTAGTGACTGAGGCAAAAAGAACCCAGTTTCATTCTCAGAACCCAGGCTGAACATGCAGAGATGGTAATTAGAAAAAACAATTTATTTTCATCTGTAAAGTAAGCAAACTAAAAACTGAGAGAAAATAAGCATTAATTGTTTTCCTGGAGCGATGCTTACATTTGATGGCCTTATTCACACTTTTTGGACCTACATAAATCTTTAACTTGTTTGGCTTCATTACAGTGACTATCGGTCTGTACCTTTAAAATCACTAACACTTCAGTCTCACATATATCAAATAACTTAATGATGTGCATAAAAACATCTCATTTATAATACCATATAGGGATCTGACTGGGAATGTTGTAATTATTATATATACACAGAAACAAAACAAGGAACACATTTTTCACAAAAAGAATGTCCTGTTTTCCAACCAGTTCTAATTATATATATATTGTGACCTAATGGCTAGAGGAGGGAACTGGAAATTTTGGCTTCCAGATCTGGTTTCTGACTCTACATTTGACTCAGTGTGTGATCTTGGGCAAGACCTTTAACCTCTCTGTGTCTCACTTTGTTCCTCTGTCAAATGTGGGTAATACTTCTGCCTTCCACTGGTGCTGTGAAGATTAATTGATTCCATGCGTATAAAGAGCTTTCTGATCATGAGATGAAAAATCTTGTAGAAGTTCAAAGAATTCTATATTATAACATTTATAAATAAATAAAACCAAATGATACCTTTTAGATCGTATTTTTAATATAGACTTGGAACAGCCTGGCCTTAAATATGCTTCTCTTGTGGAAAATGGATTGGACAGCAGGGCTGTAGCCAATGTTTTCTCCCAGGTCAGTAGCTCTCCCTTGCTTAGGAAATGTGAGAATTTGACTGTAGGCCAAATCTCTTTTGCAGAAAGGGAGTGGAGCACCAGGCCTCCGGCCAGTGCTTACCACCCAAATCTGTACTTTTCCCATAGAAAACTAATAGGAAAATGCATCTGCAAGCCCATGGGTTTTGCTTCGCTGAGAACTCTGCAGCTGTCTCACTAGGAAATTAACATGAGACTGAGGTCGTGATTTGGACATAAGTTCAGAGGCCCTCCTGTATCTTCAGGGAAGGTGGACAAGAGGACAAAAACTTTGGCTAGTCTTGTACTTAATAAGGGCTATAGCTCTGCAGGATGAAATCACTTAAGGTAGAAGACGATTTTGGAGCTGCCATTTCACTACAAGGCCAAAGATGGGAAGCCCAGGGTTCGGACTAGGGTTTCTTGACCTGGCTCAGTGTGTTTATTATATATTCTGGAGTAGGGAGAGGGAGAACCATGGCTGCTATTTCTCAGTCAGGAAGGATCTACTAATCTGTCAACAGCACCTGAAAGGGGATGAGGTTACCTTTTCTGTAACTCTGTTGCAGCATCTTTTCCACTCCCCCTTGTCTGTTACTCTCCTGTGCAAAGTAAACAGGCAAATAGGGTCATCAGACAGCCACAGTGTTTTTGCAACGCTTCAGATGGGATAAGAAGAAAGGTACGTAATAGAGGAAGGATGGTCCAGTCATTAGTGCACTCGCCTAGCACTTAGGAGGTCTGAATTCAATTCCCTGCCCTGTCTCAGACTTCCTGTGTGAGTTAGGCACCTAAATGCCTTTAAAAATCTGGCCATTTTTCTGTGCTTCTTTCCTCCTTCTGTAAAATGGGGATAAAAGCACTTCCCAACTTCACAGGGGTGTTGTGCTAATAATACGTTAAAGATTGTGAGGTGCGAGATACTATGGTAACTTTGGCCATATAAGTTCCTAAAATAAATAGCCAAAAAGTAACGCTATTGCACAGTTGTCATCTATTTTAGGAACTTATATGGCTCCGCTCACAGTAGTACCCGAGCACCTCACAATCCTTGGTGTATTATCATCACAAAACCCCTGGGAGGTAAGGAAGTGTTATTATCCCCAAGAATATATGCCTTATTTTTGTGGCAGATTGTTTTCCTTTTTCAGAAAGATCAGGCAACAGTGCTCATAAACTTTAGCAGATCCATTACTGTACATAACGGTAAATGTTGACAAAAAGGAAAATTCAGTATATCAGTTGTTTCACAGAGTGTGGTAGGGGATGGAGATGTATAGCATTAACCATCAGTAACAAAACCTTCTTGTGCTTAAACATGAGTGCTAAAAGCTTCAAACTGTAAGGCCAGGAAATAAAGAGCATTTGGAGGCCCATCAACACTGTATGCTGGCTCATGGTTATCTGCCACAGTTAGGATTGTCTAGATTATAATATTATTTTTCTTTATTTGCAGACAGAAATAAAACCTTTTAACTATATTTAAGAGCCACGTTGTAGCTAAGCGATAAAGGAAGACAGAGAGGGCATTATCTGGGCCATTTGGAATTTTGAGCCTTTAAACGCTCAGATAAGACCACTGGCAAGTAGTGATGGGTGCAATTTGCAGGGTTTGTTGCATATACATGGCTCTGAATCAACGCCCCACAGTCAAAGCCCTCATAACTTTGGGAACATTCTGATCTTGATTTGGATCTGACCTAGCATTTCAATGTGGAAATTCCATTTTGACTTGACTAAGTATCCCAAAATTTGGGTGTTATCTGACTCTCTTTGATCTAGAAATAGGTATTGAGGTTTTGGGGGTTTTTTTTTGCAAGTGTTCACATGCATATAAGTGTGCAATATCTGGTACTTCTTGATTTCATCCAGATTCAAAATATCATAATGGTCTTACTTAAGGTACTTGGGTACTTCTGGCCTCATTTCAAAGTGGGAAGTAGAGAGGACTATGAAAAATAAATGTAAAAAGTTAAGCACACTTTCCAAAGCTCAAAACATAATCAGATTTGGAGCGTTAGGTTAGGACTGGTTCTTATTTTATCCAAATAATTTGCTCATCCCTATTGGTAATCTCCTTCTTTCTGTACTAATAGGTCAAATAGAGACTAGTGGGCTTTGTGCAAGAGAGATGGATTATCAGACTGAGAAACTGCAACTGCAGGGAATTTTCCGGTATTTTTAATTAAGGGCTCATGCCTGCAAGAGCATCTGGCCCGATCCAGCACAGCGCTGACCTGCATGCTTGACGATAAGTACATGAACAGTCCCACTGAACCCAGTTACAAAACTGAGCACTAACTCCTTGCTAGCAGCAGAGATGGTTATCATGGTTCAGACCCAAACCTTCAGGCCAAACCCAAAATAAATATTTTAGGTTAATAAAAATTGAGATAACTTTTCCCTCCATTGATTTTCATTTTTGCACTTTATGCACCCCGGATCCAAAGAGTCTTGCACTTTGTGGATTGGACAGTGCCCAGTACTGTAGGCGTTAAAGAGAACAATGTGCGAAAGCAGTCCCTGCCAGAGTCAGACAGACACAAGGGACAAGAGACCACTTTTTTCCTGACTTCCCAACTGGTTTGGAGAATTTCTCGGAAATGTATGCAGCTGCTTTCTGAGAAACCAAGTGGAAATAGCTTCTACTGAGCGAGGCTGACCCTCATGCTCACATGGGATAGTCTCAGCCAATCAAGGACACAGAAAAAATAGCTAGTGACTTGCACTATGAAAAACTGAGGGTCAGATTCTTTCCTGTGCCAAGAACATAGGAGAGAGAATGGGCCATCAGAGAGCCCATGCTGATTCTTAAACTGTCCTGGCCCTAGCCCAGGCTCTAAATTAGAGCAGCCTGGTGGGTGCTCCAAATGTACAACAACTATCTATGGTCCCTTACAGACCAGTAGCCAGTTGAGAATTGACATAGTGGGGTGGAGCTCCGCCCCTTTCCAATTCTTCCCACCCCAACATGGCCCTTCCCTCCCCTCCCTCCCCTGACATGGCCTCTATGGCAGGCAACGGGGAGCAGTTGGTGTAGGAGCAGGCTTTGCTGCCTTTATGCCAGTTGAGAACTCCCCTATGCTAGACTGAGTGGCACAGTGGTTAAACATACTGTGGACTTTGCAATATTTTTCCATTCTAAGTGTAAAGAAGACTGCAAGTACTGATGCAGAGGCAAATTTCATGGTACAGTAAACGCCTATATTTTAAAGTTGCCCATTGTAATTTTCCCCATGTGACCCCTCCCCAACATACCAGGCTCAGACTTGAAAATAAACTGACTAGCAGCTAGAAAGGGCAACAAAGTTTGCAAAAAGCTTCTCCAGGTGGCTTCTGGGCAAACCATTGCAGACTCTCTCTCTCTCTCTCTCTCACACACACACACACACACACACACACACACACTCTCTCTCTCTCTCTCCAGACTCAGTCCTAGGATGACTCTGACGGTTTGAGCCACACAGTTCACTGTGCCTTATGGGGCGCAAGTATTGGGATTAACACGACAGATGATGGATAATCAACAGTCAGTGAGGCTTTCCAAGGTGTGCAGATATCATTTATCTCACTGAAGCCCCTATCGTATTATGATGGGCTGAATATAATAATATCAGCTGCACACATCCGCTGGCACGCACAGCCTCTCCAGGCTAGACTGACCTGCTGTCCTTTTCAGATCACTGAATTCATTTCGTAACCCAGAAGGATTTTATTTAGAGGAAATCAACCCATTTCCCTTAAATCGTCTTCTCCAAAGCCTAGAAACACAGAAATTATTTGGGAAGCAATAAAATATTGTTTAAGGGCCCCTTTGTGAGGCATGTTCAGTCTAGCATACATGCCATCCACCAGTGCCTTGTAAAACTGTACTGGGCTTACTTGTTTTGTGTAAAGTGACACAACTCAGCAGTCCTTCATCCCCTGCCTCCTTTGCCTGGCATTGAAATGGTCCTTGGGTTGATTCTGAGCTGTGGAACACGTCAATTAGCCGTGTGATTAGCTTGTTAGCTTAAAAAAAATTTTTTTCAGCTGCCTCTGAGAGTCTGTGCTGCTGCCTTGAATACCCTCTGATTGTGTTAGTGAACTAGCTGCATCATTTCTCTGTGTAGATTCTGAAACAATTCACTCTGTTGTAAGATTTGTGTGCATGTTGCTGCATGGAAAGTTCTAGTTTGTGATTCAAATGCTGCCATCCAATTAGGCATAGACGTTTTCCCTTCAGTTTGGCAAAAACACCAGAGTGCTTTCCCAACAACACAGATGCTTTATCGGCACAGAACGCCTCCAGATGCCCACGCTGTCACACGAGAAATTCTTGTCCGGTCCATGTTGTTGAAGGCTGCCCGGCAATGCTCCAATGATCCCAATGGCATTTACAAAATAAAGCTCAAATCACATGACCCAAAAGAAAAACAACATTTAAATAAAATGCAAGTGGTGGCACCAAGGAGGTACTGGTCAGGGCTGAGAACATCTGGATCCTCAAATTCATGGATGATGAAGACTATTGGCTTAGGGGGAGGAGGAGGGCTCCAAGGGGACCAGATGTTTTAGAGCTTTTGCTGTTTTGTACTTAATTTCTGACAAAAAATAAGGATTGGTTTTGTTTTTGAAAGGAAAGTAGGAAAAGATTATAAAGGCTTTTAGCCCCTGATCCAAAGCCCACTGATGTCAAAGGGAGTATTTTACTGACTGCACTGAGGTTTTGATCAGGCCCAAAACAGGAAAAAATATCCGTAATAAAAAGTGTCTTTGGGAACACAGAAATTAAAGGGATGCTGTCAATTTAATTAGGATCCCAAATGTAGTGCTGGGGGGGAGGGGTAAATCTAAATTCTTACTTTCTGCATTGGTTTTAACTTTGCTTGTAATCCTCTCTGTTTGCTTAGAGCAGTGGTTCTTAACCTTGTTGGAGGTACTGAACCCCGCAAGTTTCATACGTGCATTCACCGAACCCTTCATAGTTGGAAAAATAAAATGTTTTTTTTTCAAATTCAAAACATAGATATATATATTTTATTAGTGCACAAAATGAACCATGCATCAGTTGCACATAAAATCACTGTGTTCAAAGAACAAAACCAACAAAACATGAATGTCACACAAAAACAAAAACATAACTCAATGAATATTTACTGCAAATCAATGTGACTTTTGCTGTTGCCTTTCAGAGACAAGTTCAGAAATGCGCGGCTTCACCTTGGCAAGTGCCACTCTCATATCATTTTCGCAACAAAGTCTGTTCCTTTTCTTCGGTTTTATGTCTACCATCCTCGAAAAGGATTGCTCGCAAAGATATGTTGTAACAAACGGTATGAGTATCTCAAGGGCTTTCTTAGCAATAAGAGGGTACGGTACGATTTGGTGACACCAAAACGTTGAGAGCGTTGTTGTTCTGAAGAGCTGCTGTTGAACCTGGCTCTGCTGAAGTTCAATGATTTCGTCGAGGTACTCATCATTGACATCTGCTGTCGCAACACTAAACGTGAATGGCTGTCTCACCCATGCTGGATATGACTCTCTGGTGGGGAAGTATCCGTTGAGAGACTTTGCGAGCTCATCTAAGTGCATGGCAATTGCTTGCTTCAGTTCCCCAGGTACAGAAATGTCTCCGATTCCAGACACGTCTTCGATCTTACTTACACAGTCGTCCAGCAGGGGAAAGTTTGCGAAGTTATCATTCTCTGTTCGTCGTTTCCATAACGGTAGCTTTTTTTGAAAAGCCTTCAGGTTTTCTTCCGCTTTGATGATGTTGACTCCACCCCCCTGCATCTGTTGATTGAGATGATTGAGAGCATCGAAGATATCGGCCATGTACGCCAAAATGAGAATGAACTCAGAATTTTCGAAGCAATCTGCATGACAATGTTGGTGCTCTCGCAAAAACAGGGCTAATTCCACACGCATGGCAAAAACACGATTCAGCACCTTTCCCCGGGATAACCACCGAATGTTAGAATGGTACAGAAGTACCTCAAATTCAGAGCCCATTTCATTACACAGCTCTTTGAAGATGCGGTGCTTCAGAGCACTATTTCGCACATAGTTCACACATTCCACTACAATTTTTAATACTTCTGCCAGTTTTGGAGGCAAGGTTTTTGTTGCCAACGCATGCCTGTGCAGAACACAGTGCGTAACAATGATGTGTGGAGCATCGACTTTCACCAGCGCACCAAAACCAGAGTTTCGTCCCAGCATGGCTGGAGCTCCGTCCGAACAAATTGCAGAAACCATATCCCACGAAAGATCATTGTCTCTGAAGAAGTCATCCACAAGTTTCTTCACATCGGCTGCCTTAGTTGTTGTTGTAAGAGGCTTACAAAATAAAAAATCTTCCTTTATCATGTCGTCTTTCACATAGCGCACAAATACAACAAGCTGGCTTAGATTGGAAACATCGGTGGTCTCGTCGAGTTGGAGGCTGAATTTTGCTGGGCTTGATATCAGATCTGCAACTACTGGAGCCAAGATGTCATTGCTCATGTCATCTATTCTGCTGCTGATGGTGTCATCTGAAAGAGGAATTTGGGACAACTTATTTTCAGCAGCTTTTCCCAGCATGATATTCGCCATCTTCAACGCAGCTGGTTTTACGAGTATTTCACCAATGGTGTGTGGTTTTCCCTGCTTTGCGATCAGGTACGCAACTTCGTATGATGCTGTTAAGATCGGTTTGTCGATGGGTACAAAGCCGAGAACAGGCAGAGTAGCCCTTTCATCGAATCTGACTCTCTTCACCTTGAATTCAGCAAGCGTTGTGTTCTTGTATTTCCCATCTCCATGCAGCTTTAGGAAGTGTTCCCTTAGTTTTGCCGGTGCTAGACTAGAATTACTCAACTTGGCATTGCAAATCATGCATTGAGGACACTGACTCCCATCACATTCCGTTATACATGTGAATCCGTATTGTACGTATTCGTCCGACCACTTTCTTTTTTTGCTCAACATAGTACGAAGGGATTGGAATATTAAAAAGGAAATCACAAATGACGTACAATCACGACAGTCACAAGTCGACTACTGAGCGACCAAGTTCTCTGCAGCACAGATATCAAGGCCAAGCGAGCAGCCAATGATGGCCGTGCGGAGCGTGACGTCATGAATCATACGAGTGGGGTGAACGGCAGGGCTGCCAGGTCGTGCCATGTATGGCATTTTTTGCCTTAAATTACGCAACAAATTTTAGAATTTGCCATAAATATTCGTCAATATCCTTCAGTTTCTTATGGTGAAACATTGAAAATGCCATAAAAGTATTGTGTGAATGCCAAAAGTATATTAATGCACCTGGCAACCCTGGTGAACGGAATGGACACACACACACCTCCGCCGAACCCCTGAGACTGACTCACCGAACCCCTGGGGTTCGATCGAACTCAGGTTAAGAACCACTGGCTTAGAGCATTTGTCACTGGTGACCAAGCCCAAAGCCCCAGGATGGAATGTGTTCACCAGCACACGTGTCTGCATGCATATGGACACAGCATGCAAGGAACAGCCATCACAGAAGTAGCTACCTGACTGGAGCGCTGCATATCTCACGTGCTCAACAACAAGATGGCATTCCCCTTGGGGAAGGGGAGAAATGCAGCTGCCACCATGACACCCCACAGTGAGGTGAAGAAAGAAGAAAATGCTGCCTGAATCCCTCCATAATGATGAGAACAGCTGTTTCCAGGGCCTCTACAGGGGAGGAAAAAGAAGCCACTGGAACTCCCTGTAGTGGCAGAGATAAAACCCCAAATCTCTCCTCTGTGAGACTTCTGTACCTCCAAAGCCACCTCTCAATGGCAGAGTGGGTCAGCCAGTCATGCCACCAAAGGCCTCTCCAATTTCCCTTCCCCACTTGCTGCTACTGCCAAAGAAAATGGTTTTGGAGCATCCCCAAAACTTAAGATGAGAATTGATCAAGGATTGTTGTTTGCTGTGGGAAGGGCATGGTGCGTGTGACAGTTGGTCAAGCCATGCAAGGGAAGCAGTAGAAAGGGGCATTGGAGAATACTAGAATGTTGTCTTAAGTTTATTTTCATTTTGTAGGGAGTGGGAAGGAAATAGTTACTGACTGGGGCCCTGATTCAGCAAAGCTCTTAAACATGTGCTTAATATAAAGCATGATTTCACAGATTTAAATATATGCTTAAAGTTAAGCATGCACACAAGTGCTGAGTCAGGGCCTGGGTGGGTAAGTGGGAGTAGGGGTGAAATACTGAACCAAATTTAACCCTTATGTTACTGCACTCCTCAAGGCTGAATTTGACCCACAGTGTATAAATGTGAGGATTTTTTTATTAAAAAAACCTCAAACACTTAATAGTTATATAACATTAAACAGATTTATTTAGTAACATTCTCATTTAGCATGTCCTGGAACCCAAGGAGAGGCAATTCTTGATTTAATCCTAAATGGAGCACAGAATCTGGGCCAAGAGGTGAATATAGCTGAACTGCTTGGTAAACCAAAGCAGACCACCATGGTAGCATTTCATTTCAGAAAGGGGAACTACACAAAAATGAGGAAGTTAGTTATATAGAAATGAAAAGGTACAGCGCCAAAAGAGAAATCCCTGGAAGCTGCATGGAAACTTTTTAAAGACACCATAATAGAGGCTCAATTTAAAAGTATACCCCAAATTAAAAAACATAGAAAGAGGACCAAAAAAGCACCACTGGGGCTAAACAATAGAGTAAAAGAAGCAGTTAAAGGCAAAAAGGCATCCTTTAAAAAGTGAAAGTTAAATCCTATTGAGGAAAATAGAAAGAAGCATAAACTTTGGCAAGTGAAGTGTAATAATATAATTAGAAAGGCCAGAAAAGAATTTGAAGAACAGCTAACCAAAGACTCAACAAAAACCAGCAAAAAAATGTTTAAGTACATCAGAAGCAGGAAGCCTGCTAAACAACCAGTGCTAAACAACCAGCCTGCTAAACAATGACTGACGATCCAGATGCTAAAGGAGCACTCAGGGAAGATAAGACCACTGCAGAGAAACTAAACGACTTCTTTGCATCCATCTTCATGGCTGAGGATGTGAGGGAGATTCCCAAACCTGAGCCATTCTTTTTAGGTGACAAATCTGAGGAACTGTCCCAGACTGAGGTGTCATTGGAGGAGGTTTTGGAACAAATTGATAAATTACACAGCAATAAGTCACCAGGAAAAGATGGTATCCACCCAAGAGTCCTGAAAGAACTCAAATGTGAAATTGCAGAACTCCTAACTGTGGTATAGAACCTATCATTTAAATCAGCTTCTGTATTAGCTAACTGGAGGATAGCTAATGTGATGCCAATTTTTTAAAAAGGCTCCAGAGGTAATCCTGGTAAGCCTAACTTTGGTACCAGGCAAAATGGTTGAAACTATAGTAAAGAATAGAATAATCAGACACATAGATGAACATGATTTGTTGGGGAAGAGTCAACATGGTTTTTGTAAAGGGAAATCATGCCTCACCAATCTGCTAGAATTTTTTGAGGGAGTTAACAAGCATGTGGACAAGTGTGATCCAGTGGATATAGTGTACTTAGATTTTCAGAAAGCCCTTGACAGGATCCCTCACCAAAGACCTTAAAGCAAAGTAAGCTGTTATGGGATAAGAGGGAAGGTCCTCTCATGGATCAGTAACTGGTTAAAAGTTAGGAAACAAAGGGTAGGAATAAATGGTCGGTTTTCAGACTGTAGAGAGGTAAATGTCCCCCAGGGGTCTGTACTGGAACCAGTACTGTTTGACATATTCATAAATAATCTAGAAAAGGGGGTATATGGTGAGATGGCAAAATTTGCAGATGATACAAAACTACTCAAGATAGTTAAGTCCAAAGCAGACTGTGAAGAGTTAAAAAGGTGTTACCCCAGAAGTTGATCAAACCAATTGCAATCATATTGTGTGCATTCAGCCAGTCTGAATTGATAAAATAGAACACCACATAGATAAAGGTTAATTTGAACAAGCAGGGCTTCTAGACGCAAGGTCAGATGCTAGCTGCAGGCTGGCAGTTTCTATTAATCAGAATGGGAGGAAAAAGTCAACAATTTGAGACTGAAAGGAAACAAGTGGACAGGAACCTTGAATTTAGGTGCCTCTGATACAGAAGTTTATTATGGCTAAGATTGTTTGGAATATTTTTTAATGAGTACTGTATTGACGTTAGGAGAAATGATGATCCAGTAGGGGTCACTATGAGCTATGTGTTTTGCAAAAGTTAGCTATAAAAGATTAGGTAAAAGTAAATACCTCAGAGCTGTCCAAGGGAGCTTTTCTTAGGGCAAGGAGCTGACATCTAAACGCCCCATCAGCTGGACGGAAAGAGGGCCTCTGGAAGCCTGGCTGGTGATAACTCAAAACCATATCAGACTGTGGGTAACTATATATGGGACATCCTAAACCTATTGCTTATGTTTGTGTGTGCTTAAATCTAAGAAATACTAGTTTTAGACTAGAGCACACTTTCTTGTATTAATCTTAATCAGTGGGAAGTGCTGTGTTCCCACTGGTTAATTCCTGAAACTGCCTGGAGTGAAACAGTTAAGTTACCACTGCTGTGGGTTCTGAAAACCCTGGGTAAGAATGGGATCTCTCAAAACTGAGTGACTGAGCAACAAAATGGCAGATGAAATTCAATGTTGATAAACGTAAAGTAATGCACATTGGAAAACATAATCCCAACTATACATATAAAATGATGGGGTTTAAATTAGCTGTTACCACATTAGCTGAGACCAAGCTCTCCTGGACAGGATCCTTATGTTCTTGCATTTAGCAGTACAGCCCCATACACATATATAACACTGTAGAAATTAATGGTAATTCTCAAGAAAGAGATCTTGGAGTCATTGGGGATAATTCTCTGAAAACATCCACTCAATGTGCTGCAGCAGTCAAAAAAGCTAATGGAATGTTGGAAATCATTATGAAAGGGCTAGATAATAAGACAGAAAATATCATATTGCCTCTTTATAAATCTATGGTATGGCCACATCTTGAGTACTGCGTGCAGATCTGGTCACCCAATCTCCAAAGAGATATACTGAAATTGGAAAAGGTACAGAAAAGGTCAACAAAAATGATTAGGGATATGGAACAGTTTCCATATATGGAGAGATTAATAAGACTGGGACTTTTCAGCTTGGAAAAGAGATGATTAAGGAGTCTATAAAATCATGACTGGTGCAGAAAAAATAAAAAAGGAAGTGTTATTTACTCCTTCTCATAACACAAGAACTAGTGGTCACCAAATGAAATTAATAGGCAGCAGGTTTTAAACAAATAAAAGAAAGTGTTTCTTCAAACAACACAGTCAGCCTGTGGAACTCTTTGCCAGAGGATATTATAAAGGCCAAGACTATAACAGGGTTCAAAAAAGAACTAGATAAATTCATGGAGGATAGATCCATTAATGGCTATTAGCCAGGATGGGCAGGGAAACTATGCTCTGAAGTGTCCCTAGCCTCTGTTTGCCAGAAGCTAGGAATGGGCGATAGGAGAGGGATCATTTGATGATTACCTGTTCTGCTCTTTCCCTCTGAAGCACCTGGCATTGGCCACTGTTGGAAGATAGAATAATGGGCTAGAAGGACCACTGATCTGACCCAGTATGGCCGTTCTTATACTCATGTACTACAATAAGTGCTGTATAAATGCTTAGATAGCTCTCTCCGCATTTTCCCACTTCCATGAAACACTGTTCCTTCAAGATGTGGAAGGAAAAGTAGCTTCCAAATAAGGAATAACAGCATGTAGATGCATGCTGATATGAACTAGCAGTAACCAGAATACTAACAAGATCAATTTCAATTTAGACCAAGCTCTCCTGGACAGGATCCTTATGTTCTTGCATTTAGCAGTACAGCCCCATACACATATATAACACTGTAGAAATTAATGGTAATTTTCATAAGTATCGGCAAAAACTATTGTAATACTAATGAAACATAAATTAGCGAACAGATTTTATTTTAATTTTGTACTGATTTCTTAGTTATAAAGTAAAATACAAAAAAAGTTATTTCAAATTATGATTCTGAAGCTGACAGTGCCCTTTTATTTTACAAACACAGGGGTCATTCTGTTTCTTGTCTTGTTTTTAAATGTATCATATATAATAACATTCCTCTAATTAAGAAAGAGCATGGTCTAATGAGAAAATTATCTAATGTAGGGTTCATGGATGAGAGCCAGGATTTTCTGATTTCTAATCCTTGATCTGAATGATCAATGGCCTAACCCTATCTGCCTTAGTTTCCTCATTTGCGTAATGGCAATTATAATACATACTCCACCTTTCTACCTCACAGGGATGCTGGGTGAATTAGTTACTATTTGTACAGTGCTTTGACCATGTGAAATTATATAAAATGAATTATTTGATATTTATTATTTTATTAATTAATAGAAAAAGCTTTCTTTAAATTTCCATCTAACTGTATATGAAAATTATTTGCATCAGGGAATTTGTTTCTTGCACCATCTAGAAATTTTAGTACTTTCAAGAACTATATTGTATGATAACTTCATGTTTTAACCTCATCATTAACTGGTTTCTTAAGCCGTGTCATTTTGGTGTTAATGATGCAAACAATATTGTTTAATACTTTGACGTTGCCTGACACATTATTGCTCCGGTCTGTGAAGTGGGTGCTTTTTAATATGGCTTACTCTTTTAAAATACCATTATTAATTAATTTTTTTTACATATGTTTTATTAAAAAAAAGCTCTTTCAGAACATGTAATTTCTAGATAAACTAAAATTATAACAGTCTTTAAAAACTACTGAAATGACATAAGTCTCTGAAGTAAGAATTTTTCCAAGCTCTGGTGTTTGGGAAAAGTACTGTAGTTTATTTGCTACAATATCCCTCTGTAATAACTGTACACAGTACAGCTTGAAATAGTGTAACTGCAATGTCATCAGAGTGGAATGTAGCATTTGTTTATAAGGGACTGTTCTAGCCAGAAGCTCTGCAATGAAGCAGGAAAGAGAGAACAGTTTTAGGGATAATACTGTTTTCCTTATTAAAATAAAGCTCCTTGTTCAATGCAAGAAAAAAATGATCGCTGTGAATCTCTACTACCATCATATGTCAATAGGAGCAGAGCTATGTTCAGAGGGTGATGAGTATTTGTCATGCTCTGAGATACAATCATTGAGTTCTTGCTACAGCACTGAAAGGTAGCAGGTTCCCATTCAAATCCCTTCTCATAGGACAGAGGGAAGACTTGAATCAGCGGTCTCCCACATTCTAGGTGAATGTGCTAACCACCGGGCTAACAGGTATAGAAGAAATCTGCCTTCTTTCCCCTCTCATTGCTGTTTTGTGTGGTGTTAGGTGGCACCTGAGCTTGCCTACCAGATTGGGCCCTGCATGTGAGTTCGGCCAAGAAACACCTATCTTTCACTGCTTTGTGGCTCTCTAGCAGAGATAGGTGCTTCTTAAAGCCTGGACTTAGGCACCTACGTCAGTGAGAGTGGAGGACTTAGCACACACCCCTCTCATTGACATCTTCCATTTGCTAGCTTAGGCAACTCCACACCAAGAGTGCTGGCTTTTGTGGTTCCCACTCTAAGACATCTTGCCATTCACTAGGCACCTAATTCAGGTTTTGTGGATCGCTGTATCGTTCTTGTCATTTTCTGAGCACCTAAGTTGCTTTGTAGATTTTGGCTTTAGCATTTTTTTTGGTGGGGGAAGGGAGGGGAGGAAGTCTCATGAAGGAATGAATGAATACAGGGTGTAAAGGAGGGAAACCATAGGAGAGTTAACATTAATTGGTAATTAAAGTTCTCAAAAAAAAAAAAAAAAAAAAAAAGAGCTATGTGCTCCTCACAGAATTGTGGTCCCTGGCTGAGAGAATATGGGCCAAGGCTAACCATACAGTGTGTGAAAAGAAGAAAGGAGCGTCATTCATCAATGACTGGCTGAGCTACGCAGTTTGGATCCAAAGAGCTGAAGTTCAGAGATATTCTTAGCCAAGATTTGGGTTCAGGCTCCTTTCTAATTTCCATATATCCAAACAATGCTGGCCTAGCTACTTCATTTATCAGATAAGTAAGTAGCTTCAATGAAATGCTGCAGCCTCCAGGATTTTCTCGTACCAACCTTCTATAGCTAAGGAATGGTGGGACTACACTCAATCATGCCTCTTCATAAGGGGGCTCAGTGAACACAGAGCTATATCTGTTGTCTCTACAGCATTTCTAATCCCAGCCACTCGATTGGGGGGCGGGGGGAGGGGAAAGAGAAACTGGGACTAAGGCTAAACCCAGGGTTCCTGCACTGCAGTACAAAGCTCTATCAGTGGTACGAGGCTAGCCCCATGTTCCCACTATTTAGTTTCCAGCCTTTCCTTGAAAATACCACCACAATATGCTTCTGTGCATCAGCTAGAAGTTTCTTCTGCAAAAGCTTGAGAAGGGTCTCAACTACTGTAGCTAATTATAAAACATCTTTGGGAACAGAAATGCTGTGGCATCCTTCAGACCCATTGTTCTGACCTCATTTATTTCTTCAAGGCAGGTGTCAGTGGCATCACAGTCTGTCAGTGCTGGTTGCACACTGCACCTGACATTTTTATCTTGTTTCAAAGGGCTGTGGCAGTTCTTTGGGTTTCATCTATATTTTGAATGGTCCTGCGGAGCTAATGATTTTTATGAGAACATACAGCAAAATGATTCCAAGACAAAGAAAAAGAAATTGTGCTAAGCAATTGCCTTAAAAAGATGTTCTATTACAAAGTTAGTTGTTACACACAGCAATGAACTTACAGTTCCTGTGGACAAGGGTCTTCTTAAAAATAACAGTATGGTATTTTGATGATGGTCACTTGTTTTAGATGTCTTATTCTATATCTCCAATAATAACACCGTTATTATTCATCAATCCAAAATATCAATTACCCAAGAGATGAAGTAGATTGGTTATAAAATAAACTTTTTTTCCAGGTGTTGCAGATTACCAACAACTTTTTCTTTACCTTTGCAAGTAGTTGCAGTAAATAATTGGGTGGTTTACTTCAAAACAACTGTTTATGAATGATACTTAGTTTTTGTTAAGTCTTTATATAGGCACATGTTTTTGTTTGAAGTTTCAGAAGGTTTTTTAAAGACACTAATAAACTTCATGTTTAATTCCTTAAACCTTAGAGTTGTTTAATCCATTTAAATGTAGACCTTTTTAAAACTATTAAAGTCTACCCCACTTATGGTCATGCGGCTTACTCCATACCCACACTGACCTGTGTCATCAGCTTTATGGCATGGTTCAGGGATAAACATTGTTCTTTCCAATGCCTTTGACTAGATACTCATATGTTCCCCCACTTCTGATTCAGTCTCCTCCGAGATTAGAATTCAGTTTCTTTCACTTCAAAGTGCATCAACAGGATTATCTTAAATTTAACAATCTTCACACCCGATACAGAAAGAAAAGCACAAAATGAAAGTCAGTTAAATAAAACTATACTTAGTGGGTCCCTAGGAAAAGTGCCCTAAGCAGGTCCCCAAACTTAGTTATAGAATATTGGTTAAGTAAGATGAAATCCTTATATACTAGACTGACATTTTACTGGCTTACAGCTGAATTCCTGTTTATTCTTCCAAAGGTTTATATAGCTCTCCAGAAGTCTCAAATTCTAACATTTCTCACATTAGAGGTGGCTATTCCAGGATGATTTTTTGTTATAGGAAACACATTTTAATTGTCTTCCCCCCCAAACCATCATTTAGTAAACCAGATTGATTAACTATTACACTGCCTTTCCCAAACCAATTTGGTCTGACTTAAGTATTTGCCTAGCCCACAACAGTTATTGATAACAGGCAAGACCCAGTGGAGAATGTGATCGTGTGTAAATATAAGTGGTCTGATTTACAGAAGTATTTAATAGACATAATTTCCATCAAAGTAAATGGGAGTGGCAGGTGCACAACCACTTTGAAAAATCAGACCACTTTTATTTAGATGCCTCAACATGGAGTTTGGAGCCTGATTTTAAGCACGCAAGTTTAAATTTTTTTGGCCTCAGTCTAGTCTATACTAAAAAGTTAGGTTGACTGACCTATGTCACTCAAGGTGTGAAATATCCACACCCGAGTGACATAGTTATGCTGACCTAACCCTTGGTGTAGAGTAGACAGTGCTAAGTCAACCGAAGAATTCTTCCGTCAACCTAGCAACCAAACCTTGGAGAAATGGATTCCCTACACCGACAGGAGAATTTCTCCCATTGGTATAGGTAGTGTGTACACTGATGCATTACAGCCAGGGCCCCCATGTGGGGAGGGGGGAAAGGGTACACTTTACCAGGGCCCAGGGGCCCGGACCAGGCTGTAATCCCCATAGGTATGTGTGTGGGAGGGGGCCCGTGTTACAAGTTTGTACTGGGCCTGAAAAAATTATGCTTGGGCCCTGATTACAGGTGTGCCACTCAGCCCTGAAACTGTGCTGCTGTAGCATTTCAAGTGTAAACAAGCCCTGAAGTCTCTCATTCTTGTAGTTGCAGTGATTACTTTCAAAACATGCACTATACATAAAGACCCTGAAACAACAGCTCTGTATGAACCGCTCTCATGCATCTCAATGTGGTGCTAATATGGAAGCCTGACAGTGGTGTACCAAGAAGGCATGGGGGGGAAGGCAGGGCCCCAAGTGCCAGCTTGTGGGTAGGGGGCACCAGGCTGGGGTTGAGACTGCGGGGCTGGAGCGGCGGGCAAGTGCAGGGCGCTGTGCCGACCCTTCATGACGGGTGGGGGGCACAGGAGGCTGAAGGGCAGCTGCTCCTGTTCCTGCACCCCACCTCCATGCATCGTGAAGGGCTGGCTCGCTACCCCCCCCCGGCCAGGGGGTGAGCTGCCCATCTGAGCTGGTGCTGGGGCTGCAGCAGGAGAGGTGGGCACCAACGGCAGGTAAGTGCGGGGGAAAGTGGGGCTGAACCAAGCCTGCATTTGTGGCCCACCAGGCCTCCCCTTCCCCCGCAGATACAGACCTCTTCCTCCCCAGGGCAGCTGGGGGGCAGTGCTGGGACCCCTCCTGCCCTGTGTGGGGAAGTGGGGCGTGTGAGGTGGGTGGGGACGCAAATGTAGGCTTGGCTCCCAGGCACCGGATACCCACGGTACAGCACTGACTAATGATGACAATTTAAACGTCAACACTGTTAACTAGTCTGCTGCTAATCATTCTAGTAAAAACATCAAGGGCTTGTCTCCATGCACAGCACTATGGTGGCACAGCTGCGCTGCTGTAGCGCTATAGTGAAGACGCTACCAACGCTGACAGGAGAACTTTTGCCAAGCATAGTTAATCTTCCTCCCCGAGAGGTTGTAGCTAAGTCGATGGGAGAAGCACTCCTGTCGACATAGTGCTGTCTACATGGGGTCAGTTTAACTATGGCTCCCAGGTGTGTGGCTTTTTCACATCCCTGAGCGACATAGTTATACTGATATAGGTCTGTAGTGGCCCAAGCTATTGGGTTTTCCCCCTTTAGTTTGGTATTGAGGTGAGGTTCAATGGGACAGCTAGTTCTTCTCAAGCATTGCTGGGGCAGGGAATGAGGAGCTCACATCCCCCTCCCACCCAATTTAAAGGCACTTCAAACTGAGAAAGGAAAGAGGAAATGCTTCCCCACCCCATTACCAAACCCCCACCTACCTTCTGGATAGCTATAACGGGTTCATGGAGCTGCGGGGTTATTTTGCTGAGTAATGCTGGAAGTGAGATCCGGTGGATCTCATTAGCCAAAGGGATAAAAGCGTTTGTGTGTCCTCCTGAGTTAAAGGTGGTAGGGTGGCAAAGGTGGTCTTGTAGGACAAAACCCTAGAAACAGCCAGCTGAGGAGGAAGCTCAGGCTAAGGTTTATGTTGGTTTACTAAAGGTTCAACAAAACGACCAGGAATGGGATGGTGAATTATGGATACTCACCCTAGATGTGTGTGTGTGTGCTGTATTAAGAGCAAGGCAGGGACTGCCCTCACAAGAGCAAACACACAAACTGCCACCCATACCTTCCTGGGTGCCCAAAGCCCCAGCTGTCCCAACCTCTAGCCTGCTCTCAACAACTTCCACAATGCAGCCACATGTTGACCTGAGACACACTGAAAATCTGGGGGCAGCATACACTACATAGAATATCAAAACAAACAACATAAGGACTACTGCACTTAGTGGACTGAACTAGGGAGATGGAATAGATGGGGGCATACTTGGAGGGGCTGGTTCCCTGATGCATATACAATTCCAAGGTCCCTGCCCTGCTGTTCAGCTTTCCACCCCCACAACTGAGACATTACTTGAAAGGATGCCTGTAGGATTATGGCCCTGATCCTGTGAGGTTCTCAGTACATCACAGCAGCAGATTCTATGGCTATGCCTTGTTATTCTTTTAATTATTTGGATAACTGATGTGCTTGCTTGTGTCCATAATAATTAGGGACAAAGATGCTTATAATGTCAGCTAAAATGTGGTGAACACCCCTGCTGTATCTTCTGAGATTTTGCAGGTTTCCTATAAAATTTAGTCTAGCATCAACGTAGGCAGATTATAATAATAAACTGTTGTGAATGACATTTTAATTATTAAAATGTAAGAGCTGGGCCAAGCAGGATAGAAAACCAACTTAGAACGCACAGAAATTCTGCAGCTTGGAGGGGAGGGAAACCCTGCAGATTTCTATTGACCTTAGCTCTCTGGCCCAGCCTCAGTTCTCATCTAGACAGCTCTACTGAATGCCAATGTTTACTGTACGCACTAGAAAAAGCTGTACCAGAACCTACCAGGGAAGGATATCTAATAAGATATATATCTACAGAGACTGCAGCGCTATTTTAAACCATAAGATGGCGCTAGAAGAGAGCTCTGTACATAGGGAAATGCACTTAATCAAGGAACGTGGAACTGTTTGTTGTCTCTGCCTTACAAGGCCCTACAAGCCCTGTTTGCTTTGCCTGTTGCTCAGGGGTTGTTTGCTAAATCATCAAGAAGTTTTGAAATGGTTTGTTAATTATATTTTTAATTCAACTCTAATTAGCATGCATTTCATAGAAATCTGAATAACTTTCCACAGACACAGGAAAATGTCTGGGGTTTTTAAAATTTCATTCATTATCACAGCCTTCCATACATTCAACTTGTAGGCTTTTAACTATACCAGCATAGTTAAAGGAAGTACAACTCCTTTAGTTTGGATGCAGTTATAAAAGTGGAACTTATTCCTGTGTGGGAACTGTGGACAACCAGTATAACTGTTACTGTATTGGTATAATTATATAGTTTTGGTTTTTTTAAAATAATCAGATCTATAAGAACATAGTTATACATGTACAAAAATGGGTGTAGACTAAGGCTACGTTTACACTGATGGCGACAAAATCGCCGCCGCCAGATCAATCTTTCAGGATCGATTGAGCAGTCAGTGAGACCCACTCAGTCAATCAGGAAGTTGACTGAGTAAGTCCACCCCCTCAAGTAGCGTAGCGCTGAGTTGACGGGAACGGCTCAGCGCACTGTGGACAGCGCGCAGAAGGGAAGCTGAGCAGTCGACATCAGTTACGCAAACTACTCTGCGTAATTTGCATAACTCCCATCAACTGCCACCCAATCGCGCGGTCAGTGTGAAGCAGCCCTAAGTCTACTTGACTGAAAGATGGTAATCACTCTGGATTGGAACTTGCATGACTTTGAAGCTGTGAATCTTTAGCTAACTAAAATGAGTTATTTCTTATAAACACAATACATTTTAAAAATCCTATTTTTATTTGTTATTAATAACCACCAGGCTGATGCACTATGCCCCCAAATGATTAGAATGTGTGTTGGGGGGGAAATCTTAAAATACTTCTCTAAACTTCAAAGACAATCAGTCAAGGGAGACTGATGAGGAAAAGAAGCATAAGGTCTGGTGGCTAGGGGGAGCACTGAGCTGGGAGTCAAGAGCCCAGGGTCTAGTCAGGGCTGGCTCTAAACCAAATGGCACCCTGGATGAGGAGGGTCTTCAAGACCCCCTCCATTTGTTAAACTTTTGAATACCTTATTTTTATTGCATTTGTAGCCCATTTCATGACTCTGATGCACAATTTGCATGCATGATTTATCCCAGTCATATGAGACAAATTTGCATGCCAGGACTTGTAAATCTGTATTTATTCATACCATATATAAGCCTTTCACTTCAAAACATTCTATTTTCCTTTTGTCACTAACAACAAAAACAGCACCACAAGCCTGGCACCCCAGGTGCCAGTCGCCCCTCAATCCAGCCCTGACTCTGCTACTGACTTCCTGTGTGATCTCAGGCAAGTCACTTCATCTTGCTGAGCCACCCTCTCTCCCCATAGTTTATCTGTCTTGTCTAGTTAGATTGTAAACTCTTCAAGGCAGGCACTGTGTCCTACTCCAGGAATGTAAAGTATCTAGACAATGGGGCTCTGATCTTAGTTGGGGCTTCTAGATTCTACCATAATACAAATAAATAATAAAACATGGGGTGTGTGTGTGGGGGGGGGGGGTGGGGGTGGGGGGGGGGGGAAGGGAGGAAAGGGTAATAAACATGGGGCACCAGTGGTCAAACTAAAAGAATAGCCCCTGAAGTTGCTATATTTGTACTAATGTACAGACTCTCTCAATGTCTATGTGAATAGCAGCTGATCCTAAAATATAGAGACTTTTCATACATGAATGGTGGCTCTAAATGTGGTTCAGATGAGAAGGCTAGTAGCCTCTGAGATTATAAAGCCATTTACAAACTGGCTAGATTAGCAACAAAAGCGCAGTGTGCTTCCCTCCCTTCCTCCAAAGGTACTGAAAGCTTCTGCCAGCTCCTTCGACAGGAGAGAGCCTGAGTTTACCTAACACAGGGGTCTCCAAAGCACTAAGCTCTGAAGTAGTCAGGGGTTAGCCTACTAACAGGTTTATCTGAGTCCTTTCACACTTATTTGAGCTGCCTTTGATTAGTTCAGGCCTGGAGCCCAGGTTTGCAGACAGAAACGAGATTGTTCCTGCTCACACAGAAGTTGCAAACAAGGACAGAATACCTAGAAACACAGGCAGTTCAATGGCAGGGCTGACAACTTTTCACACTGGACCTGTCTGTCACATTGTAAATACTATAAATCCTTAAACCAGGCACACATGCCTCCAAATGATTGTCTTTCTGACTAGTCTCTCTCCATGTCAGCAGTTTGAAGGCTAATTACATAGCAGAGCAAGGCTCTGGAACTTGCCCAGTCTCTTGACACAGTAGGAAAGGAGTTGTCAGCCCTCACCAGTTGAGGCACACATTCCATTAGTGCATCAAAAATGTCAGAAGCTACAGAGGAAGCATCACAGAAATCCACACTGAGTGTTTTCTGTTTCATTTTAAAATTCCATATTTATTCCTTCTGCAGATTCTAGATAAGTTCTCTAATGCTCTAAGCCTTAATAGTATAGCTCATTAAATGCACTTTTGGACTGCTGTTTACAATTAGGTCCTGCCATCAGGAAATCATTATTCCCTGTGGGAAATGGTTAATAGGGTTTGTTAGTTAGGTTGTTGAAGTGTTTTCCAGTGGTTAGAGCAGGGAATTGGGAGTCAGGACTTCTTCCAGGGTCCAACACTTTCACCATTGTGGCAGCAGAATAAGGCCCCTGGATTCTATCTTTAGCTGTGCTTAAAAACCCAGTCTGCTTTAGGAAATCTACCCACTTCCCACAACAGGCAAAGCTGATGCAGTGCTGAAAACAGATAAGAGCAAGCGTAGATAGGACCCTACTATGTTCCGTCCCATTTCAGAGACTGTGATTGAGTCTGTAGTGCTAAATACAAGTTTAGGCCTGTATATATTTACAATCGCACCACAGTTAGTAGCACTACAGCTGTACCATTTGCTAACTCATTGGTCATCAATTGGCTTAGTGGCTTCTAGCAAGTCACTTAAACTCTTGGGCTTCAATTACACTAAGCCCTGGTCTACACTACAAGCTTAGGTGGGTATGTCACTCAGGGGTGTAGTTGCAGTGATACAACCTTATTCCCGGTGTAGACAACACTATGTCGAGGGGAGGGCTTCTTCTGTCAACGCAGCTACTGCCTCTTGGGAAGGTGGAGTACCTATGCCGATGGGAAAAGCTCTCCCTTGGGCATAGGTAGCATCTTCACTAAGGGCTACAATGGCGTAGCTGCAGTGCTGCAGCACTGTAAGTGAACACAAGCCCTAAGGTTTTTTTTTTTAGGATCCATCTTTGCACTACCACCATTTTATCTTCACTGATGACGTGCTAGTGGGAGACAGGGCTCCAGACAGCTGCAGCATTTTAAGCACCATGTCATCTAATCCAGCTCAGGGCAAGGCTGCAGAACATGATGCAAACTGCTGGTGGTCACCACTCTCACTAGTGCTCCTGCTCTTACTACCACCAGTGGCACTGAAACAGTAGTACAATGGCAGGAGATTTTAGAAAACAAATTCTTACAGACTCATTTTTGGCCCGCTCTAAGCGGCAAATTCCAGTATAGTCAGTTTCATCAGACAATTTTCAGAAGTGGAGATTTTGTCACAAGAGACTGAATACAGATGAAAAAATTCACTCTCACAGATGCACAGCTTGGATCCTAACCAAGACCCCAGAGAAAAGGGTCAGAGTTTTCCCACTCTGTACATTTATGGTATTATTCTCCTATGCTGGGCGTCACTGACAAACAGACTCCCACTGGGCAGTGAAAACTGGTGTAAAACATTAGCAAAAGTTCAATTTCATAGCAGAATTTGTTTCTCCTAAGGTATTTTCCCATGGAAGAAAAAACACAGACAAGAGCAAGCGAGATACACAAGAGCAAGACACAGAGTGGGACAGAAAGTTCTTTTACAAACCATGTTGCTCTTGTGATTTGTGGAGGAAAACAAACCCAAACAAAACAGGACATAAAGGAGGCCAGAACTGCCAGCTACTGGCCCTGGTTCTCCTTCCTGTAGCATGATAGCAAGTTACAGAATTACCAACATTAACCACTGAGATCATCATTAACCAGACTCCAAAAAATCATGAAGTTGGGATAAAAGTCATGAGGTATTTTAAAAATCAACAATTTTGGGGTTCTTTTTATTCTCCTTTTGGATTTTGAGCCTGCAGGGTTCACATTTTCAAGTTTTGCACTGCAACCATAAGGGCCTGAAACTTTTTTTTTTTTTTTTTAAAAGTCAAAGCTGAGATTTGTTTGCCGTGTTGTGTCCATGTTAGACCCAGGTTGTAAGGAGACAAGGTGGGTGAGATAATATCTTTTACTGGACCAACTTCTGTATCTGAGAAAGACAAGCTTTCGAGCTACACAGAGCATTTTTTCAGTCTGAGATTTGTATGTGTTAACATGACTTCAGGCGCTGGAGCTTTAAGAAAAACATCAAATGTTGCGAGACTCCGAATAAAATTGCAAGCTGACAATACTGAAGGTATATAGATTTACAACAAAGACAAAAATGACAACATAGTCACAGGACAGTTAGCCTCATTCTGATCATTGACACAACATCTCCCCCACCATCACACTCACATAATAATCACGTAGGACCCTTGATTTAGATTAAATACAAAAATACTACTTTTGCCTAACATTCCCTCCACCCTCTAATCACAACCTTCTTTTCCCTTGTGCTTCCTTCCGTGGTGCTCCTTACACTTGGAACACCTATTCTCATCCCCTAAGCACCCTCTCGCTGCGCCTTAAAACTCAGCTCATTAAGTCATCCTTCCTGCCCTATGCTCATCATCACCCCTTTCTTGAACCATTATCCTGTGGTTGTCTAATTTAGATTACAAGCTCCTTAGTGCAAAAAACATATTTTCTTATCTAGGTAAAGTACTGTGTATCTCTCACACACACACACACACACACACACACACACACACACACACACACACACACACACACACACACACACACACACACACACACACACACACACACACACACACACACACACACTCCTCCTCCTCCCCCCCCCTATATTAAAAGAATATTACAGTTGCAAAATCAAGCACTCAAAAATTAGGACATGCCAGAATTAAGATTGCCTGTGCAACCACTTATGCACATGTACTAGGATACAACTGTTAGTACATAATCATGTAACTACTTTTTCCACAGGACTCCTTCCTCATTCAGTGCCCGGGATGGATGGTGCTCACTGAACAAGCAGTGATTCAATATTTTGTTTTATCCTCATTGTCTTACGGGTGGCCCCAGGCAATGTTTACTGCACACTGTTCAAGGCTGCTGTGAAGACAGAATTATTAACTTCCTCATGGAAGTTTCTATGGGGCTCATCACTGTAGTACTCCAGGCCTTCATGAACATTAATAATTTATTTTCACAACACCTCTGCAAAGTGATATTGTTATTATGAGGCACAGAGATTAACATCAAATGTCCACTCATTTGGGGTTCTTGATTTGAGGGCCTGATTTGTCAGAGCACTCAGCATTATACAGCACTATAAATGTTCAAAGCACACAGCTCTCATTGACTTCAATTGCAGCGGTGAGTGATCAACACGTTTGCAGATCTGAAACACACAATTAATGACCATCTGTGAAAGGTTTGGTGTAAGTCACTTGCCCTGCATTACACAGCAACTCTGTGTCACAGACAGGAATAGAATCCAGTTCTCCAGGGCAGCATTCAACTGCCTTAACCCTCAGACCCTCCTTCTTTTCCTGTGATCCATCTCACTCACTACACACTGTAAGGCATGAGGTTGTTTTCAGCTAACAAGCTGTAAGTTGAAACTCATGTAAATGGCTAACGAGCATACCTGATCCTCAATGACAATGGCTAGCATAAGCATCCGATGGCTCAGGAAGCCAGATGTCCTCTTAGTGATTCTAATTCCAATGAGAACAACACATTTGCTTTTAGAATTTCTGTCTCATTTGCCACTTATCTGTAAGGACCCCCCTTCTTCCCACCCTACCCCCACCCCAAGTGTAGACCTAGCATCCTTGATGTAAGCAGAGTGATTAAAAGTGTCTCTGCAGGTATGTAATGACCATTATTACTGTTGTTCTCTCCAGATGGGATAATGTCTGTATTTGTAAGTGAATAGATAAAGAATTTAAAACGTACTATGTAAGCGATAAGAAAGCATATATAATTGACCACTGTAACACCATGAAGTTGAAGCTGATTTATCAGACTTCCCGGTATCGTGAATAAACCTCTTCAGTATTGTCTGTGCTGTCTGATTCTTGGAGAAAGAAGATGGTGCAAAGCACGAAGGATTCTAACTACTGCAACAAATGAGGCAGGAATCCTACAGACTTCCAGCCTCCTTGACTATACAACCCTGATTCAATCCCAAGGCATGTCTCATCCGGCCAGCATGAAGCCCCACGGAAGTCACTGGTGCTCTAATCAGGCACAGCCAAAGCTCCAGCATGTCCTGGGCCCAATGTTTTCCCCCATGTATTGAAATTAGGAGGGGGTGTTCGAATTTACAGGGGGTGAGGGCAGAGGATAGGCTGTAGCGCACCGTGAGGGCAAAGGTAGGCTGTAGGGCACCAAAGTAAAAACTGAAAAATGTTTCCTGACCATTTTATTGGATGTAACTCATGTTTTAAAATCACCACACAAATTAAAGTTGGCTACTCAAGGCTTCTATGAAGCACTACATCTACATGCTTCTTGGTTTCTGTTATCATTTTGCACAACTCTCTTAACGAACTTCTCGAATGCAGTGTGTTTGTCTTTGGCGGCTTCTCATGTGTCCAATACTTTCAGTCCTTCAATTGATAAGCTCATTAGTTCATTCACATGATCAGGCAAAAGGCGACTTCTTTCAGAACACAAAATTCTATTCAATGACAAAAGAACACTCACAACTGTAGCTGTTGGGAGTAGCAAGAGATGAATTCCTACTTCTTTCATCTCAGGAAACATAGCACAAAGGGTCAAGCCACTAGTGATGATAAAAAAAAGAAGTCAAATCTTCATTCATTCATCCTATGATATTCCACTCTGTGTTCAAATTTTCTATTCTGTCTTGATTACATGGCAGTCCCATTGCCAGCAGTGCCTCACTCCATTTAACTGTTGGTGTTTTATAAGATAGGCATCTGTAAAAGCTAGGTAGAGGTTGAGTAGAATCCAGAAGGTGCTGTTGTAAATTTGTAAGAATCAAGTTTGTGTACTTTTTCAGCTGGTTTAACAAACACTTTTTGTCCTCTTCACTTAAGGATTCAATAAAAGTGCTTTCGTCAACTTTTGAACTGAAGTCTTTGCTTCTTCCAGTACGTTTTCAATGGATCTCTCGCTGACTGATTCAAATGTGGCTTCTATTGCTGAACAGAGATTACTACTGTTGTAACAGATGCTTGGATGGCAGTATTTAATGACCCATGTGGTTTTAACAGTAGACTTACAAGAGAGAGAACGGAGATCTTCTCTGAACATAATAGCAAAAGTAGTCCACCAGCCTCACTATTTAGATCTGTTCTATCTTGATAGATACTTTCCAAAGCCAGTGATAATAGTTGCAGTAATTTTAAGACAACTGCCAAAGATCGCTCATGAGAAAGTCAGCAGGTTTTCCCAGGTTGAACTAATTTGAACTTCAGTCCCCCTGTATCTATTTTTTCCGAGACACTTAGTCTTTTTGGACTCTTGCTGGAAAAAAAGTATAACAAAGACATTAAATTTATGGTTTTTTAAAATGTCTTTTGAAAATTCTGCAGCTTGTACTAGTGCTAGTTGGAGTAGATGGCCTCTGTAGTGTGTATAAGAGAAATTAGGGTTTACATTTTTCTCTGAGCAAAGCTTGTACTCCACCATGTCTTCAAGAGAAATTTGCAGCTCCATCAAATGCACAAGTAGCCATCTGTTTGGGGTCCAATTTACAAGCATTTAACTCTTCTAAGATGTGGGTTGTCACAGATGCAGCCGAAGTGTCTTCTATAACCTGAACATCTAAAAATGCATCTAGTGGCCTACCATTGACATCAAGATAACGTACACAGTGACTTAATACTTGATGCCTATTTGCATCGGTGCATTCATTAGCCATGTATGCACATTTTTTGAATGTGGTGAGATAGGTCTTCACTTTTTCAACTGCTGAATCTTTCACTGTTCCATTGTATGCTTCTAACCAGTCAGTTCAGTTGAGTTTCTTGCAGAAAGATATGATCAATTGCCTGTCTTGTTCTGAACCAGTGTCCAACTTCAGAGTTAACAAATGACAATGCACTTAACATTGGCCTCCAGTTTGTAGTGTGTTGTATCTCTTGCTTAAATAAAAAGTATGATGCGATAGCTATGCTTTATTCGCATAAACTGTGTTGAGTCTCCAGCATTCTTAATAGCTTCATTATGTACTTCTAAAATTGGCTTTGACAGTGACTGGCTTAAAAGGCTTTCTGTATGTCAATGCATCCAGAGGCTTGCTATTTTACAGCCTTTTCACGAAGTTTGTCAGCATTGGCTTTGCTGATTGGTCTGACAAACCAAGCCCTTCCACTTTTATCAATTGTAGGAGTGGGAAGCTTTCCTTCTTAAGCGCACCGACAGTAGCCATCTTTTGTAACTTCAATAAATATTGGGAACTGCCTTTAGGCAGCGCAGACATTTTGTTCAGTAGATAGCTGTATTTGTGTTTCTGGATGTTCAGCTGTAGATATACCACTTCAACTTTCAGATGACATATTGGTATATTCTTGGTTCTTAGTATGTTCTTCATCTTGGTTGCTTTTTGGGGCCTTTGAGTGGAAAAATTGTTTAATTGTTTTTTGTCTTTTCATTTTCACTTTGACATGCGACATATAAAACAGATATGAATAAATTACATGTTATGTTAGGATAATACAAATTTAACATAAGGATAATGCAAATTATGCTAAAACAACAGTTTTATATTTCTAAAACAAAAAATATCAAATTTTAAAAAAATGTATTTAATTTAAATTGACTTTTGAAAACATACTATAACTAAAATGTTTAGTACAGAAACTCCCTTAGATAATGACTTCTCAAGATAGTGACAATGTGAGATAACAATCTTGGCAAATAAGGCATTTTAAAAATCTTGGCCCACTTTAATTAGTTTCCCAGCCTACAAATTTCCTAGCATTCTGGAGCAAAGTCACTAAAACATAGTCTAGCAAACAAATGTTCCTTTAACATATCCCTCCCTTCTCCTTCTACCGCACCCCACATTGTTTTCCTTAGTCAGTGGAGACCCAGAGATCAGAGGTGCTGTCACACAAGTTCACCTTTCATCCTGGGGTGGGAAGACAACTTGCTCGTTCCTCTCTCCAGCCGCTGTCATTTGTTATGCCGTCATTCACTGTCTCATCGTTCACTACTGCTCTGTCTCCAATGGCCCTGCACTGTCACCTTCTGCTGCCACCTGCCTCTCTACTGTGACCTCTGCATCTGAGTCTTTTGAGGTTCCATCCAGCCCTCAGTGATTTCAGTTCTCAGTGGGGGAACCTCACTGCTAGTGGAAGAAGCTGCCCAGCCTGCACAGTAACACAGTCACGGTAGGTCTAAGCACTCAAGCTGAAATCACTGATAATCAGGTCTAACAAAACAAAAGAATCTCAGAGCCTAATCACCTCTGTATTTAAACAGGGGAGAGGGGCAGTTTAAATAGTACCTGTGACTCTTAGGCATAACCCACATCATCAGGCAAAACACCTATCCTCCCCCTCCTACTCTCCACTGGGATCTGGGATCCAAACCCCTCGTTTAGCAAGTTCAGTTCAGTTGATGGTGACCTCAATCAGAACAGGTTAAGTACAATTCTGCTACCCTTTACTCATACAATAAGGATAACAACACTTCATTACCACCACATTCAAGAACAGATGTTTAAAAAAATGATCAGGTACAGAGTTTAAACAAAAGAGTTTCTGGACATCCAGGCAGAACGTACAGATTATCAGCAAGTACAGAGTTTGTTTGGAAGTCGGAGAATACAGGGAAAGCATAACCTGTCGTATCCCAGATGGAGGGTAATAGGTTTGAGTGTTAAAAATACAAGCAGTCGGGTAAGAGGGTTCATGGTTTGTAGGAAGTAGATTTGTAACTCAACACCAGCCAAAACTGATCACTTGGGCAACACAGCTCTGTCTGCTGGATACCTACACAAAGTAAGTGTGTTCATGTAGATACAGTCTGGTCCTAAAGCTTTCCACCCCTCCCCCCTGCTTATCACTAGCCATCAGAGGAGTGCTCATTCAGACCTTGTTTACAAATCATAATTTGAAATCATTAGGTCAGCCAACATCACGGAAGCAGATGCATCCACATTGTCATAACAAAGGCAGATGTGTGAGGAAGCTACTCTCTGCTCGAACTTTCCAAACCTATTATGCTTTTTCAGATACAAATATATTATCATATATATACTTTTAGTGTGTATTAATGTTTCAATATTAATTCAAATCTCCAACCAACAACTCAGTGGAATTATTTCCCTCCCACTAGAAAGTCTGTAAACCAGCTAGATCTAGTGGGAAAATGACTCAACTACCCACATTGCACTGGGGGAGGAGAAGGGAAGAAACCCCTGCCCGGGTCGCTATCTTCCTTTGGGAGCCTTTGCTACACGTTATGAACAACCCCCAGAGGCAGCAAGGCAGAGCCACCCAACAGCACGTTTCGGTTACCCACAAGAACCAGCAGCGTGGAGGGGAAGGGGCCAGAGCCCGGACCAAAGCCTGACAACGCTCTAAAGGAGCCCGGGGGCTGCTGGCAAATTCCCACCAGCCTTCATTGCAGCTAGGCCCAGAGCACCACGCAGCAGCTGCCCCACACCCACTGCCCCGGGGGCAGCGCAGCAGCAAAGCAAGGGACACGCAGGCACCGCCTGGGGTCACCAACCAGGACTGGAGAGAGCGAGAACTCCGAGTCCTGCTCCCCGAGCACGAGCCGCACAGCCCAGCCTACACGCGCCGCTCTTGTGGAACCCTGTACTGTGAGTGGCCAGCTCAGCTGTCGCTCAATAAAAAGTCTGAGCCACGCCCGCCCGTCTCCGCCTATATGTGAGGGTGGAGCAGCGCTCCCTTACATTGTGAGTGGTCACCTTAACAATCGATCAGGTTTATGCCCCGCCCTCATCTGGGCCCGGCCTCGCCTTCTGACAGCGAAGGCTGTCAAGTGGCATAGCATTGAACACACGGGGAGGGGGGGGCAGAAGGAGAGGAGCAGGGATCTCCCGCATTGTGAGTGGTCACACAAGTTGTCATTTATGCGTAGACCCCACCCTTCTGATGGAGAGACTCCGCCCCTCACCCGCTCCCAGCCGGTTGTCAGGGGGCAGTGCAGAGATCCCTCACACTGTCAGCGGCCAGGTCGGTTGTCGCTCAAGAAAAAGCCCCGCCTCCTACCCGCACCAGCTGCTGGCTGGTCAGTTCCGGGGCCGTGACGCACTGGAGGAGGATGCCCGGGGAGAGGAAGGGATCTCTCACACTCTGAGTGGTCAGTTCCCCTGTCACTCGGGACATAGCCCGCCCCTTTCCCCTCGGGCCAACAGATGGGCGCTTTGTGAGTGGCTGACCAGACTGTCAGTCAGCGCTCTCGAGAGGGCGGGGTTGAGTGTGTGCGGCCCGGCGTCTAACTCTGCCCCATCATCATCAGCTGTCGGGCCGTGGCCGTGCCGGGATGGATCGGGCTGGGATGGTGCTTTGGGCCCTGGCGGCGGCGGCGGCGTTCCTGGCCGGTGAGGTTGGGGGCCGGCAAAGCGCCGGGGCCCGGCTCGGGAGCGCGTTCGCCACAGCCGGGCCCGGGGGGAGGCGGTGGCTGTAACCGAGCCTGCCCGGCTGAACGGGCCCGAGGCGGCGGCGGCGGTGGGGGAAGGGGGAGGCTTGTTCCGCTTTGCTGCCTGGGTCTTGTGACCCTCTGGCTCCGGCCCGCGCGGCTCCCCTGCCGGTGACTAACGGGGCGCGTGGAGCAGCCAGCCCGTGACCTTCCCTGGGAAGGAGCCGGCGGCTATTGCCGCTGCCCAGGGCGCTGGCCGCGTCGGGGGACGATCGGCCCTTCCCTGGGGGAGGCTGGTTCGCGTCTTGTCTGGAGGAATCCCCGGGTTGTTAGCGCCTCACCGGCGTGATCGGCGCTAGGAGGCTCGGAGCAATTGATGCCCCCGTCCCTCCTCTGCAGCAGCTGCTGGGAGATTCCCTCCTCTCCTTAGAGCTGCAGCAAGGGAGGCAGTTCCCCTCCCTCTTTGGCGTAGCAGTGGGCTTGGTTCAAAGAGTTTAACAGTTATCAGCTGCAGACATTCTCCTTTCACACAGCTCTCCTGCCATAGGGTGTGAACCAAAGTGTCCGGGCACAGCTACGCTGGAGAGTTGACAGTGGCACTGGCGCAGCTGGAAGCGCTCTAATGTAGCTGCTCTGAGCTGACGGGAGAGAGCTCTCCCATCAGCTTAGCTAGTGCCACTCGCTGGGGGCTGATGTACTCATGTCTCTGTCCACCCTGGCGCTTATGTCAGTGTAATTTACATCACTCAGGTGATGGTGATTTAGGCCTTGTCTGCAGAAGAAAAAGGAGTTAACCTTAACATAGGTTGATTTACAGCCACCTAGTAATTACTGCAGTGGCTGATGTCCAGCTACCCTCCTCCTGGTCGTTGGAGTGCATCCTCTCCAGGAGCACTTCCACCGACCTAAGAGGGGCAGTGTGGGGAGCTGAAAGCCTGGTCTCTAGCTCCCTGCCAGGAGCCTCACAGGCTCCTGGTGGGTTTCTCCCCTTCTCATTCCCTACCAGAAGCCAGCCCTGGGCTTCTCCCCTCCCTGTTCCTTGCCGGGAGCCAGGGGAAGTCACCTGGGGTTACCCCCTCCCTGTTCCCAGGGGGAAGCCACCTGGGACTTCTTGCCTCTGGGGAGTGGGGTCCAGCTGCCCCTGCTTCTCTGCCTCCTGCCCACTTTGAGCTGGGCAGCTGTGTCAATTTCATGACAGCCCTGAAATTGAAAAGGCTGCCCCAGAGAAGCAGCCCAGGACTTCTCCCCTCCCTGCTCCCTACCAGAAGCCAGGGAAACTGCTCGGGGCTTCTCTGTTCCCCACCCTTGGCAGGAACCAGGTAGCTGCCTCAGTTTCATGGCTCAAGCCATGAAATTAACAGAGCTGCCCCCTGGAGAAGCCCCTGCTCCAAGCTAGGAGTTGAAGGGCTGCTCAGTTCTGGGGGGGGGCGTGCTTTATTGTCAATTTCACCGCTCCAGCCTATGTAGGGGACCTCTCTGGAACTTTTTTTTTTTTAGTGTCTACATTGACACTGCGTTGCCCTAACTAAGCAGACATAAGCCCTACACTTTTCATTGAGGTGGTTTTATTATGTCGGCAGAGCAGGGGAGTTACATCAATGGGAGGAGCACTTCAGTCTGTACACCTCCACTATTCTGTCGACAAAAGTTGACTTTTGTTGACAAAACTCTCTAGTGTAGACCAACCCCTATTCACCCCCCTGAAAGACATAAATTATGCTGACGTAATCTGTAGTGTAGCTATAGTCTTAGTGTAGTTGATGCCAGAACTTTCTGGTCCAGCAAAGAGTTACCACCTGAACAATAAGGTAACTCCTTTGGATTACATTACCCTTCAGTGCTTGGACAGGAATATGCTTAATGAATTGCAACTCAAAACTGTGTTCCACGCTTCACAGAATGATTCATTTTTGGTCAACTGACTATAGCAGAGCTGGAAAAATGGTTGGCTCCCAAGTTCAAATGCAGTTTTGTTCACTGTGACCTTGACAAGTAACTTAACTATTTGCGCCTGTTAACCTAGCAAGGAAAATTGGGTTTAAAAAAAGAAAAAGCTCTAAATCAGATACCACATCTAAGCCAAACTGTCCAGTGTAATTGCGTGTGTATCTTGTAGCCTGTAAAGAAACATGTCAAGGTTGACAGGCTATCAAAATTATTATTAGTTTATAAATTGCTTCCACCCACATTGATCTAGAAAAATAGCAGTCCCTAGAAACAAGGGCTGCTACTCTACTCAGACTGCACCTGCTCAGCATGATGGCCTGCCATCAATAAAAAATTGCTTGAAATTTTGGCAAATATGCATGTAGGTTGACCTGTTCCTCTGGGTCATTGTTTTGAGAACAACACCACGAAATTCTTGTTTGAATAGGTGCACATCACTGAAACACACTTTGTTCTGTGGCGTGAATGTGTGTCATAACATGTTTCATATTTACTGTCAATACCTGCCTGGAATTTATCATCCTGAATCCGGTTTTGGAGCATACCTTCCTTCCCCCAAGGTCAAAATGATATAGCTAATTTAATACTTTACTAATAGAGCCTCTCTCATGTTTTCGTCCCTTGATTTTATTTGATACCTGGATTTATCTACAAACAACTCTGTACTGGAATTTTCCATTGCATCCTAATGCACTGAAATTAATAGCTCTCTTCAGCTGTGTCCCTTAGCTTCATAGATATATGCACTGACAGACTGGAGGATTGAGAATCAAGAAGAGGTTGTTGCAATTCATATCTGGTCAAGGGGTTTTCAGAAACTGATGCTTTATACCTACCAGACTTGCCTGTCAATAGTGTTTCTATTTTAGGTGTCTCCAGTGATGAGTTTAGTGTCTTACGATCACCCCAATCTGTCGTTTTCCGAGATGGAAGTTGGCCAGTACCAGGGGAGCGAATCCCAGACATAGCTGCATTGTCTATGGGCTTTTCTGTTGAAGAAGTATGTTTCCATTTTCACTTTGAAAAAGCTGTAAAATGTAAAATTCAGATTCAGAATGTAAAATGCTTTTTGGTCCACTAGGCATCTTGATTTTCATCATACTGCTCTTCCTGAAGTACCTGTGATATAAAATGGATGAAATGGAAAACTTATTCTATTCAGCAGTCAGTTTCTTCTTCTAAGCCAGGTGGTCCCTACTTAACTGTGAGGGCCCTTGGGGTCCTTCAGAACTATCTGTTCCCCATCTAAAGAACAAAATGTCAGAAGAGTGTGGGAAAGGAGAACCCTCCAAATTACATTATGGCTTACACTTTCTCCACTCAAAAACAAAGGGGAAATAGATATCAGTATCATGATTAAGGCTTTGATTCTGCAATGAATTCCAAACAGGCAGACTGTTGCAGCTGTCTGAAGCTCATTGCAGGATTGGAGCCTTAATTTGTGGTCTTGACATGAATCACAATCTAGGAGAATAGAAACTGTGCTGTAGGAGATTTTAGGATTCCCCTTTCAGACTCTCTGGCATTCAATTTTTTTTTCATTTTTTTAAGTGATCACAGTGCGTTCTAATGTATTGTTAAGTCATCAGGCAGTCTGAAACACCTAAAAGATTTGAACTTTCTCATTCACTGAACTGGCTGAAATATTAAAAATAGGGATCTCCAAAACAAATCCCTCTGCAGTTCTGTTGGGGAGGATAAAACTAATAACTTTTTTTCTTTTTCTATTTATGGGGATCTCAATCAATTTCTCTTTTCTCTACAAGGAATATATGGGTGACAGTAGAGGAATATTTTTATTCAAATATATGTTTATCTAGCCACGTACTAGAGAAGCTTGCTACTTCCCTTAAATCATGGGAATTTTAATATCACTAGTAAGTGGACTCACTCAGTGAATCTTGTGGCATATAGTAGTCTTGGGTGTGAAACTTGGTTCAGTAGCCACACAGGCATTTTAATAAACCAGGGTTGTACAGTATGTGAATGACACTTTTTCTTACAATGACTTTATGAAGGTCCTGCTCTTAATAAAGAATTAACAAAGAAACATCCTTTGAGGGGAAAAAATCAAATTTTTGTGGGGTGGAGGATCCTTTCAAGCTTTTAAACTCCCTACTGAGTTTTGAAAAGGTTCTCCTATAAAGATGCATTGATAGCACTGCGAGTTCTATACGTTAACCATTTGGTATATTTTTTTGGTTTTTTTTCCTTTGATTTAAAAGCTAAGCAAAAGTTTTTGTTTTTAAATTCGTTACAGGACCTTTCCTGGCCTGGACTTGCAGTGGGCGATTTGTTTCATCGTCCTCGAGCTACTGTTCTGGTGACGGTGAAGGGAGTAGACAAACTGGTGATGCCTAAAGATGGCATTTCTTACCCTATTGAGAATGTTAGTATCTGCATGTGTGTGTGTGTGTGTATTCCTGTGTGACTCATGCTTCTGTTAATAGTGAAAGAATTGCTTGGTGTTTAAAAATAAAAAAAAAAAATTAACCTTCCACCAGTTTGCTTTTTATACTTCACATAAGCTTTTCTAAGATGTCTTAGCTTAGCTTTAGCTTTTCTTAGATTTAGAGGATTAAAACCAGAAGGGACTGTTAATCGAGTCTGACCGCCTAGATATCACAGGATGTTAAATTTCACTCTGTTACTCTTGCATTGAATCCAATAACGTGTTTGGCTAAAGCATATCTTCCAGAAAGGCATCCAGTCTTGATTTGATAACATCAGGAGATGAAGGATCCACCACTTTTGTTCCAATGTTTTGCTGGTTGGTTCCACTAAAAATTTGTCTAATTTCCAATTTGAATTTACCTGGCTTTAGCTTCCAGCCATTGGTTCTTCTTACGTCTTTCTCTGCTAGATTAGAGCCCTTTAGTATACCCAGTATCTTCTCCATGTGTAAATATTTTCACATGATGTAATTGTCACCCCAGTCTTTTTTTGATAAATTAAACAGGTTGTACCCTTTGAGTCTCTCACTATAAAGCATTTTCTCCTGCCCTCCAAACATTTTTGTGGTTTCTGAACCTTCTCCAGTCTTTCAAAATTGTTCTCTTTTTCTAAACTTCTGGGGAACGTCTTTATTAAGATGCTGATATGCCCACAACGCATATAGACAAATCTGTTGCACTTTTATCAATTAAGACTGGCTGCATGCAGGCTGTTGTATAAATGTATATGTTTGAGCATAGAACATAATCAATATACAAAACAAAGTCACAGTTCTTCTTACACATTGCTTTAGCCCCATTTTGGCCAGAATTCCTTATTAGAGATTTATTGTTTGTTTTTTATTTAGGTTGTTCCTTTCAGTCTTGACAGTGTTGCAAATGCTATTCATACCTTGTTCTCTGAGGAAACCCCTGTAGTCTTGCAGTTGGCTCCGAGTGAAGAAGTGAGTATCGATTCATCTAAATCATTTGAAATAAGAGTTAAACCACACAAGTGGGAACTGATGGACTCAAACCTCTAGGCTGTATGAACATCTTATATTACAAAAGCACTTGCATATGTAATGGTATTAATCTAGGAAGTTTGAAAATCCAAAACTGAACTATGCTCATATTACACAATGGCTGTTCTTGCAGAGAGTGTACATGGTGGGAAAGGCAAACTCTGTATTTGAAGACCTTTCTGTCACACTGCGACAGTTACGGAACCGCCTTTTCCAGGATAACTCCATTCTCAGTTCACTTCCCCTCAACTCACTCAGCAGAAACAATGAGGTAAGAAACAGTAGCTGATGAATACTGCTTTAATTAAACTGCCTCTGATCTACTTATGAGTTCAGTTTAAGAAATACACTCATCCATTTTTCATTTCCTTTTTGTCTAAGGAGGAAGTTGCCCCCCAGGTTTCAGTATTTAACTAGAAAGTACTAGAAAATGGTGATTAATTGCTTTCTGGCATTGTTTGATCCAGTAACAAACATTGCAGAAAATAAAGCCACTGCTTGTAGCTGCAGTCTTCTGAGATGTGCAACAAAATGAGGGTGTCTCATTTTCAGTTTCTGTTCAGAAAATACCTGTTTCTCTCCCTTAGGTTGACCTGCTTTTTCTGTCAGAACTACAAGTCCTGCATGATATCTCAAGCTTGGTAAGCATGACCTTTCAAACACGTTCCGTATTTCTCACATGTATGATTGAGGGAATTTTGAAAGACACTTGTTTTTAAAGGGGAAAAAAACCAAGTCTGACATCCTTTGTGTGAAGATCTCTAGGGCAGTGGTGTCCAACCTATATTCCAGGAGCCACTTGTAGCTCTTAGGGATTTGAACTGTGGCCTTCAAAAGTGACTTAAGAAGATGTGTATTTATGGATTGAAAATGAGATACATCTGGCAGTTTCTAAACTGAAGTGTTTGAATTAGCTCTGTCACTAAAATGGGAGGAGGGTGGCATCATTTCTGTTCCCTTGCAACAGCCCTAGTGTGAGCTGGGGCACTCTAAGGAGATATTGGACAGCTGCTTTCCCTTCCAACATCTCTGGGGAATCCCTCGCAGGCGACTTGTAGGTGGTTCTTGTTTCCTTGATTCTGCCTAATGGTGCAAAGGGAGTAGAACAGGCTAGAGATTTATATACCCGATATTGGCTCCTGGACCTTCTTGAAAAGCAGTGATTGTTCTGCCCTCTAGATGAAGAGGTTGGACATTGCTGCTTTAGTGTATGTTTCACAGCTGGTAGTCAAAAGCCATAGCTGGCTATGAGGGTTACTTAATTTTCAGTACAGAGTTATGGTAATAGTTCTGTTACATTTTAATTCCAGATCTTTCAAAGTGTACTTAAGATCACCTCAATTTAAAAACTAGTCTCCATCTCCTGAACAAGTGTAGTTGTCCTTAAAATGAGGATCAGAAAATGAGTAAACTTGTCTCACCCCTTCCTTGCTGCTTCTTTCTCCCTTCTCTCTCAAATGAGCCTGGCCACCTACAAATGCTAAAAGAACTGGGCAATGAGGTATTCCAGCTGATGGGTGAGCCTTTTGTTCCCTGTCTGTATTGATTGCCCCAGCTGTTTCTGCACTTTGTCCCATTAACCCACAGCTGCTTCTCCTTTAAGGAGAAGAACATACCCCCATGCAGGCTGGCAGAGGGAGAGATGCTTCATGATTAGTTCTAATCTGGCCTTTCATCTCAGGCAATAATGCTCCATAGGGGCTCACCTTACCCAAAAAATGGGTGTGATGTTTTGGGGATCACCCAGACCAGTAAATGGTTCTGTCACCATCTGCCTTGTAACTTTGAGTGCTTTAATGCTCTGCTTAGAGCTCTGACACTAGTAACGGGCCTACAAGCATAAAGGTATCAACCCTGGCTTCTGCCATCCTACATACTTCTTGCAGGGTGATCTCAACAACCCCCTCTGATCCCAAATTCATCTCCCCAAGTTCTAAACTACCAGACACTCAGACTTTTCCCCTCTTGATGCAAAGGTGTGAAACCTGCCTCCAATTATCAGTCCACTTTGGCGCGCACACACTCCACACAGTTTATACACCAGAGACCTGCTAGGGATTGAAATAAACAAAGTTTATTTAATAAATCATAGATTCAAAGGTGAAATAGCAAGGAAACACAAACATACTAGTTATATGGAAAATAAACAAATTCCCTTTTCTAATGCAAGTTACCTATTGCTGCTGAACAGTTTCTCAGTGTGCCCCCTGTCCTAGAAGGCAGTGGCTGTCAACCTTTCCAGACTGTTGTACCCCTTTCAGCAGTCTGATTTGTCTTTTATGCCCCAAGTTTCACCTCTCTTAAAAACTACTTGCTTACAAAATCAGATAGAAAAATACAAAATTGTCACAGCACATTGTTACTGAAAAACTGCTTACTTTCTCATTTTATCATATGGTAAAATGAGAATCAGTTAGAATATAAATATGGTACTTGTGTTTCAGTGTATGGTATATAGAGCAGTATAAACAAGTCATTGTCTGTATGAAATTTTAGTTTGTACTGACTTCTCTAGTACTTCTTATGTAACCTGTTGTAAAACTAGGAAAATATCCTGATAAGTTCATGTACCCCTCAGACCATATGTACCCCGGTTGAGGACCACTGGTAGAAGGGATCGAGTCTTTCATGGACAGCACCCTGCTTAGCTGCTGGCCTCAGTTTTCTGGATAGCCTTCACTTCAAACCCTCTTCTCTTTTAACACGGTTTGCAATTTTTTCCTCTTTCTCAGACTGTGGTAACTCATAGTTACACAGAGCAAGGGAAACTCCTTCCTTAGTTTTCCAGGACGTAAGGTTTTCTCTTCAGTTTCAATGTCTTTCCATTTAATTTAATGATTCGCCATTCTCTCTCCTTAGGTTGTACAATGCTAGGTGCTTGCAGTTTTGTGTAAACTTCCTTGTTGTGCAGTTGCATCCTTGTTACAATTACAGTTTTCTACACATATACATATGCATACATTCATAAGCATAGCCTATACACGTCTCCTAATCAAGATCAGAACATTCCAAGCACTCATAATAGATCTTTCTTGATATATATTTATACAGAATAACATTGTATACAACCTGATGATTCAGTTGCTTATTCTTTGGGGTTCAGAACTTCTGTACTCCTCTGGGGGTATCTGGACCCTGATTGTCATAACCCCCTCCCCCCTCATGAGTTTGATGCTAGAGTTTTGGCCTCTGGCCATGACTTAAGTTTCATCTCTGTCTCCTTTTCTGGGTTTAGATTCTTGTTCCACAACTTCTCAATATATTTAATCTCTACTGTACTCCTGCAAAACTGTGCTCCAGCATAGCAATCTGGAGTTGGTTCCTTTTGTTCTGTGGAGCCATACTAATGGTGAGTGATCTGTTAGTATCCTGAGTGGCCTGTTGAACAGGTAGGGTCTGAGTTGTTTTACAGCCCATACTATGGCATAACATTCCTTTTCTATTTCAGAGTAATTCTGTTCAGTGAGAGATGGTTTTTTGCTCACAAACGCAATGGGTGTTGGTGTACATTAATACAGCTCCAATACCTGTGTTGGCTGCATCAGTACACAATTCAAACATTTTCTTAAACTCTGGACTGGCCAAAATGGGTGTCTGGTAAAATGTGTATCAATCCCCTTTTGACAGGCACCTGACCAAACCCACTTTTTCTGGTTTTGTTTTCTAGTATAGGCTTGTGATAAGAGTAACATTGTCACTGGAACGCCTACAAATTTTCGCTAATAGTTAGTCAAACTGTAATAGGGTCCTCGGTGGGCTGAGCTGCCTTATGGTTAACACCCATCCAGTAGTGGGGGCTTGACCACTCCACCGGCTTCCAACCCAGAGTTCCAGGAGGGTCTGCAGCATTTGACCTCCAAGGGGTCCTTCTGAGTTCCCTCCCTGGGTCACTTCCTACCACTGCTTTCCTTCCTCCGCTTCAGGTCCCAGATAAGGTAAAAGAAACCAAACCTTCAGCCCCAACTTTTTCCGCTTTTGGCACAAGTCACAGGACTTACAATATTCTTTTACGTCCAGATTTATACCAGACCAGAAAAAATTCTTAAACCTTTCAAATGTCCTTTCTATTCTTAGCTGTCAAGCGAATGGACAGTCATGGGCTACACATAGTAACACTACCCTGTATTTTTTGGGGCACTGGGAGTTATTTGTAGGGCTCCCTGGGGCTGCCCTTGTTCTTTCCCACTGGACTTCCTAATATCCTACCCCCTTCCATAAACTTCCCTGTTATCCTTTGCAGGGGTATTGCTTGCTATGAACTGCTTCCCTAATATTCTCTAGGGAAGTAAGTATGTCCTATTCTTTTACGAAGGCTGCTTGCCTCTGGCTGATTTGGAGGGCTGCTTAAGTGAAAGGAGCTGACATCTCCTCCCTGGAATGTGTCCTTCCCTGCCCTACAATGCAGGCAAAGTCTTTCCCTGTTCCCTCTGTCTCTTCCTCCCCTGGACTAGGCAAAAGGGTGCACAGATTGTTAATAACTTTAGATGCAGAAATGATACAGTTCCAACTACAAGGTCTGCAGGAGTACCATCCCAGATCCCCACTTTCAAATCCTGTTTCACTCCTCTGTCACTCCAGGTTTATGTGGCCTAACGATGCTGTGATTTCAAAAGTTCCCAAGCAAGGGGCTTTACATTTTTTCCCTGAGAGCATGTCAGGCTCTTTGACCACCTCACTTTTAACCAGTGAAATCTGTGCAGCAGTATCTCTCCATGCCCAGCATACCCTGCCATTAACCTTGGCATCTTTGTCCACCTCCAAAGATTCAGCTCTTACAAAATTTACTAACACCCTCTCAGGTACCTCTGTGTGTCCTGAGTTCATCATAGCTGTGTTAACCTGGACAGGCTCCTTCTTCCTACGAACAAATCTAAGACTCCCTTTTACAAAGGGCCTAATAATTTCACTTTGGGGCTTTCTTTCAATACCCATCCTGGCCTGCACATACAAATCAGCTGGCCAACCAGGCATCTGCACTGTGTCAGGACACTTTTCCCGTATGGCAGCTTGGATTTCATCTGAGCAAGTGTTAAAGAAACAAATAAATAAATTTCCCATAATCTCCTTCTGCCCCTTTATAACTTACCCATTTTTTCCATATAATCAACATTTTATCCATAAACTCCTCTCAGCTGAGAGTGCCATGCTTCTTTGTTTCTACGCTTTATAGATTCTAAAGTAATCTGAAACCTTAGCAACATAGCTTCCTTATATTTATCATCGTTCATTGCTTACTCCTGGTTCACGCCAGTAAAGACCTGGAAAGCTTTACCTGAAATTTTGGGGACCAGTACAGACATTTGTTTGGTCTTAGGGATGCCACTGGTCTTGTATATGCTTTCAAAAGCATTTAAGTACTCTTCAATATAGTCTGAGCCTTTAAAACGTGGACAGAATCCGTCCCAACTGGGTAAATGCTGGGGAATACCTTTCTGCTGCTCCACATTCTGAGCTGCATTTCCTATGCTTCCAGCTGCTGTTTGCATGCTCTCTCCTCTGGTTTGATCAGCTCCATTTGCTCGCTGGTGAGTCCATTCCTTTGCCTCTTCAGTGGCTTTCTTCTCTTGCATCCTGAGCTCTGACATCTGCATATGGTGCTCATATACCTTCTTGTCTCATCTCTGAGAATCTGTAATTTGGTCAGCTCTAACTGAGTGGCCATTTCCTGTGGAAATAAAGTCTGGCTGGTTTCCCATCCCTGAGTCATTCTCTTCCTCCTGCTCAAAATACTTAAGTGAGGTTTTTAGATTCTCTGCTGATTTACGCTTGTGGGGTAAACTATATTTCAAACGTAAGCTCACAAGCTGCTTTTTTCAAGGATGCCAATTGATTTATTTTCCCCTTTCCTTGGTCTTAACCCGAAATAAAAGAAAATAACAAACCATAAGCTTATACTTTGTTCCCTCGCTTTTTAATCCATTAGGTTCTATTTTTGCAAATGCTTAGAGTGTGAACCGTAGTTTGCTGATATTAGGGTACATATCCTCTAATGACTATTCTACGGGCTTACAGCCCTGACACCAGTAGCGAGCCTATAGGTAGCCAGAGTTGCAAGGCGAGTGGTGACCCTTTCCTGATCTGAGTGATCCTGGAAACATCACAATTGACCACTCCTAAAGGTGTAAAATCATGTGATTATGGGAGATTAACTTCTCACATATAGTTTGGAGGACAAGTGCTACAAATAATAGTAGGGCCTAAATTTTTCTGGATGTGATAGGTGACAGATTTCTTCACCAAATAGTCACCAAACCAACAAGAGGGGATGCCATGTTAGATCTGGTATGGATGAGCAGTGAGGACCTTATAGAAGAACTGGTTATAGAGGACAACCTTGGTTCCAGCAGTCATGAGCTAATTCAGTTTAAATTAAATGGCAGGATAAACAAAAATAGCGCTGCAACTAAGGTCCTTGATTTCAAAAGGGCAAACTAAAAAAATTAAGGGAATTCGTTAGAGAAGTAGACTGGAATGAAGAACTCAAGGATCTGAATATGGAAGAGGCTTAGAATTACTTTAAGTCAAAGTGGCAGAAACAATCTGAAGTCTGCATCCCAAGCAAGGGGGAATAATTCATTGGGAAGGTTGCAGACAATGCTGGATGAACAAGCATCTCAAACAAGCTTTTAAGAGAAACTAAGGAATGGAAGATAAGATGGATCAGCAAAGAGCTACCTCTTGGAGGTCAGAAAATGTAGGGGGAAAGTGAGAACTACGAAAGGTATTTCCGATAGAGACAGGGAAGTGTACATAGAAGTGTTAGTACCATTATACAAGACCCCAGTTTGGAATACAGTGTGCAATTCTGATTTCCCATGTACAAGAAAGATGAATTCAAACTAGAACAGGTGCCAGAGAAGGGTTGTTTGGATGATCAGAGGAATGGAAAACCTGCCCCTTATGAGTGGAGACTCAAAGAGCTTGGCTTGTTTAGTCTGACCAAAAGAAGACAGAGGAGATATGATTGCTCTCTATAAATACATCAGAGGGATAAATACCATTGAGTGAGAGAAGTTCTTTAAGATAAGCACTAATATGGACACAAGAACAAATGGATGTAAGTTGGCCACCAATAAGTTTAGGCTTGAAATCTGATGAAGGTTTCTGACCATCAGAGGAGTGAATTTCTGGAGCAGTCTTCCAAAGGAGTAGTGGGGCCAAAAAACCTAACTGGCTTCAAGACTGAGCATGATAAATTTATGGAGAGAGGATGGTATGATGAGACTCCCTACAGTCACATGTAGCTGATCTGCAACTGCTAGCAGCAAATATCTCCAGCGGCCGATGATGGGACACTAGAGGGGGAGGGCTCTGAGTTGCTACAGAGAATTCTTTTCTAGTGTCTGGCTGCTGGGTCTTGCCCAGGTACACAGGGTCTAACTGATGGCCAAATTTGGACTTGGGAAGGAATTTTCCTCCAGGTCAAGTTGGCAGAGACCTTAGGGGTCTTTCGCCTTTCTCTGCAGCATGGGGCACAGGTCATTTGCCTGTTTACCTGGTGGATTCTCTGTAAGTTGAAGTCTTTAAATCATGATTTGAGGACTTCAGTAACACAGCCAGAGGCTATGGGTCTATTATAGGAGTGAGTGGGTGAGGTTCTGTGGCCTGCGATGTGCAGGTGGTCAGACTGGATGATCATGATGGTCCCTTTTGGCCTTAAACTCTATGAGGACTTGACAGTATCCCAAAGACCAGAAAAATAAGATTAAAAAATGTAACTATGGTAAAGGCAGGTTCAGATTCTGTGCAACTTTGGGCAGGTCATGTAGTTGGTCTCCATTCAGATGCAAAATTAGGGATAATAGCACTTCAAGGGTCTTGGGGATATATTCATTAAAGATTGTGAGGCACTCAGGTTCTGTGGTGATGTGGGGTGGGAGGGATCAAATACCTTAGATCTCACATCTTGAAGAAATATTAAAATTCACATTAAAATTCAGAGCAAAGGTAAATTTAACAGCACAGGGAACCATTTTCCTTCATGCTATTATGCAAGCTCTCTACTTACTATAGCAATCTTGGATTCAGACTTTCTACATACATTGTAGATGTTCCTTAAGTTTATGAATCTCATCAGTGGAACTGTAACTCTTTTTGCATGTGCCCCTTTAAAACAAGCTCAGGTATAAGCTTACTCAGACACTTGCTACCCTGCCTCCTGTTTTGAAGACAACATAGCCAGGTGTAGACATTTCTCTGATCCAAGATAGCAAATTCTGGCAAACTTCCTAGTCTGCATAGAGTATGTCGAGCAAAAATAAAGCTGACTCAATGAGTGATTAAGTCTCATTAGACTGAGTATTTAAACTAACTCAGTTTTTCTGGGTTTTTTCCCCCCCGTGGTTCACTTTTTCCCTCCAAGCTGTCTAGACATAAGCATCTGGCCAAGGATCACTCTCCAGATCTATATTCACTGGAACTGGCTGGCTTGGAAGAGATTGGGAAACGGTATGGGGAAGACTCTCAGCAATTCAAGGATGCCTCTCAGATTCTCGCTGAGTCCCTGCAGAAGGTAAAAGGAGAGTTGCTATAATTACTGTTCTGAATAATAATTCTAATATGAAACCTGAAGAACAGTACTAGTTTTATATTAACAAGACAGTTAAACAGCAGCATTCATTGGTCCTACAGCATTCTTCTGTGAAGTGCCACTCCTTTGTATTGGCCTCACCATCTCTTGGTTGGGTAAATTCTAGTCCTCAGTCAATTATCAAATCAAACTTTTGTAGTCTGGTCACTCTTCAGCAAGAAAGATGTTAGAGGGACATTTTGGCAGGTCAGAGCTGTTTATGAAGGAGTCAGAGGATGATATTAACAAATGTGTAAATCAGTTTGTCCTGATGAGTTGGTTTTAAACCAGCTACTTTGTTTACAGGCATTTCTCACTTAAACTGGCTGAAAACGTGAAGGAAATAGCTCTAGCCAGCACAGTATGGTCAGGTGCTGTGTATTTCTTCCATGTTGTGCAGCTCTACCATTTCCAAGGCTCCCAAGTACCTGCTTTTTCACTCTTCTGAGCAGGCTGCCAGCTGTGGGTTTTATGTAAGCAAATGTCCATCAAGAACTGAGACAAGTGTCTAAAGCCTGATGCCAAAATTTAGTGAGGTAAAATACTAGAGCATTAATTCATTAAGTCAAACAGTAATCTTCTGTAAAGTATTTCCATCTATTTACAGAAGTCCAGCATGTATGTCAAATGAACACATTTGATCAGAATTGCTCTCTAGAGTAGGAGTCTTAGATTAAGCACAGAACTGGGGAAATAGATGGCCCAGAGCATGTGTAATGGGATATTGCAGCTTTCATCTCTGAGCATGTGTATCCAGAGGAAGTCGGTAAGAAACTCTTAAGATCCCAAACAACTGTCCAGTATTCTATAAAGAGATGGTCTAAACCATCTCACAGTTTGGCACTCTTCTTAGCAGACTCAAATCATTGGAGACTTCCATGATTTCCTCACATTGTTCACATCTGCTGCCTTGGTGCATCTCCTAATACTAAATCTGACACTCTTGTAACTTCTGACCATTGCATATATCTGAAACTAAGCTATTGTTGCTCTTTCAGTTTGCAGATGAGATGTATAATCTCTATGGTGGGAATGCAGTAGTAGAGGTCGTGACTGCAAAGACATTTGATACTCCTCTTGTGAGGAAAAGTCGATCCATTCTTCAGAATTCACAGGTAGTGAATGTGCTTTAAACCCCTGTTCTGCAGATTAGTTATTAAAAATGTAAATAGTCTGCATCACTCTAAATGTTGTAGAACTAAAATACTGACTTGACACTGGAGCAACTTTTTAAACTTTTAGCAGCTTAGACTAGGCATGATGAACAAACATAGCAAGTTAACTGACACTAGGGCATGATTTCATGATGCCAGTCATTTAAGTGCATTAGTATTTAGTGCCAGTAACTCCAGAGTTGCCAGTGTACAGTGTCTCTCGTGGTATGGGCAATCTCAATGTTAGTGTAATCAGAATATGTTCTGCATGAAGGCTAACTTCAGGAGCATTGAGACAGCTGGCCTCCACGTGTCTCACTTCTTTAAACCATACTTTCCTTCTTTCACTGCAGAGCAACACAAATAATTCATATAACCCAGGATATCCGTACAACTTCAACTACGCTGTGGTCTTCAACATAATTCTGTGGCTTATGATAGGCCTTGCATTAGCTGTAATTGTAATCTCCTACAACCTCTGGAACATGGATCCTGGCTATGACAGCATTATTTACAGAATGACAAATCAGAAGATAAGAATGGATTGAACTTCAGTTTATTCCAGCCCAAGGAAAGGAGTATGGCCTCTTCCAAAGTGTATTAAAATTAATATTTTGGCACAGTTAAATGGGGATTTCTTTAAAGGTGCTTTTATTTCTAACGATTCCTTGTTTTCTTTCAGCTCTCTTCAGATGTGGGTAGTACTACCAGCGTGGAATCTGAAAGCTGAATCTACAGCCTGCTATAAAACCATGACCTAGTTATTATTAAATATGTAACTTCATTCCATTTTGGTAACACAAAATGAACTTTAGAAATCATGCCCTGTATTGCTTGTGACTAAACGTGTGAAACCAATGCACTGAAGTGATAGCAACTTTCTGATTTAAACTTTTTACACTGAAGGGTTAGAAACTGTTAAGCTGTGTTATATATTATGAACCAGATGTAAATGTTTGTTGATGTAAATATTTCTAATGGTACATGTAGCATTCAGGGGAAAAACAGATTATAGCCCTGTTCATGTAAGACCGTCAATATGGGAATGGCTTCACAGGAACAACTCTGGCTGAAACAGTATTTGGATTTTTTTTTTTACATTTGTCACCATGAACCATAGCCAAAATGCGTCTTGGTATAGATCTTAACCTCAGCTCACTGCTGCATTCAAAAGGAATGCAGAGACATGATAGGTAAGAACACTGGCCTATAAGTGGGGATACTACAAATATAAAAATACCTGAGTGCTTGAAGTTTGTCATATACTGTAGAAGCCTACATTATGAATGCTTCTAATTCTTTCCATGTATGCTAATAGTTGAAGCTGTAAAACATTCACACTCGTGTGTTTGATGGTGAAAGTGGACCAATAACTGGCACTTATCAATGCTTCATTTTGATTACCCATGTGCTTCAACCATTCAATAAACAAAACAAGTAACATTTGCCCTGGAGTTCATTTATTTTGCCTACAAAATTTCCTCAAGATCAAGGGATAATCATAACTCAGTTTTATGTTGAGTAACTTAAGCTACACCAAACAAATGCAGAAGGCTATGTGTATCTAATGACATTAGACCTTAAAAAAACCAAAAACCCACCCACAGCTGTGCACATACTAGCCGTGGCTTCTATTGCTGGCTCTGCCACTGGCTTGCTGGGTAAGTCACTTCCATCATTGTGCCTCAGTTTCCTCCACCTGGGGGAGGAAATTATACTGACCACCTTTTGTAGAGATTTTCATGCATAAATCTCACAGCGCTTTGAAATTTAATACTTAACAGCTTTCCCAAGCCTGTAGTGATCTAACTATTCACAGCTGCTCCCTGTTTTCTGTATTGTTTACGTGAAACCTTGTACCTAGATAACTAGTAGATAAAAGCCTATGCTGTTGCACAGGTGTAGCAGGTGGCTCAATTAATCCTCCATCTGTGCTCTATCTAATTACTTAGGGTTTGCTGTGATCAGCAAGGGTACATTTCTTTTAGCATTGTGTATGGTTAAAGCTTTGAGTGGTATTGGTAATAGTGCTACCATGTATTAGTATGAATGGAAACTGTTCACTTGTCTAATTCATGGACCAGATTATTTCAGGATTTGTGGTAGACCTTCACACCACTATGCCTGTGTACTATTTCCCCAAACACCCTACCCCAGTAACCATGCTAACCTAAAGCAGCATGTACTTGTGAACAGGTAATGCTATAGAGCAGCAATAAAGCCACAGAGACAGGTAAGATTGTGGGGCACTTGCTCTGTGCTGTAGTGAGCAGTGTTGCTGTTTGTACATGTTCCCCAAAGTTTGTGCACAGAGCTGCCCCCTGGCTAGAGGCACAACCAGCTGTTACCTCACACAGCTGTTATTACCACCTGCTCTGACCAACTGCCACAGAACCTTTCACCTCCAACATTCCATCGGGCTCTCACAAGGCCCACTGATTGAATCTGCAGGTTTGCTAAACAAAAAGCTCCCAACCACATTCATAGCTGTTTCCATCCTGTCACACTGATTCAGAGAACCTCAGGTTTTCAGAGTGATACACAAACCGAGCGCTAGAAGATCTGGGTTCAGCTGAAGAGGTGGCTCTGAAGAACGGGTGTTTGGGCTACATAATCCACCAGCTGTGCTGTCTCCCTCATACAACCAATGAAATTTGCATGGAAGTTAGCTGTAAAGTAATGGTGGTAACTGGTTGAGTTACCTCTTATATTACACTGGTCTAGGACTCCTGATGTAGCATAGATATGCACCTTACTGTAGCTGTGTACCACATAGTAAGTTTTAATGTCAAAAGGGTTGAGAATTCAAAAACTGAATAGCAGACTACAAAAGTCAGTGATGTTTAAATCTGGTCATAGTCTAACTAAAAAGCCCTCAACCAAGCTTTTAGTAGTTTCCATTGCTTCATGTTGCCTCTACAGCCATTCTAGGCTTCACAGTGACATGCAGGGAATCTTACTACGTAGGTGTTTGTGCTAAAAAGCTCATACTAGCATAGTGCAATTAAACAGTTGGAACTGGTATGGCTTAGTGCAGTTTTATTTCTCTGATGGTAACACTAGAAAACTGACAGTTTCTGTCTTCAATACATAAACAGCACTGTAGTGTCACTGTTTTATAACATAAGATACTGATTCACCTCTCTTCACTCGTTTAACTCCACCCTCAGTTATGGAGACTTTCCCTTCCCAAAACAAAAAAACATCCAAGTTACATTCAGCATCTTAGTGGAAGTTGAAATGGGCTGGGGCAGTTAAAGTTTCACATGTTCATGTATTGTGCAAGCTTCACTATGTCAGTCATTCTTAGTTGGGAAAGATGCTGCAGCCAGAGATTCCACTTTACAAGGAGGTAAACTGTCACATATCACAGTGACATGACCAAATCACTTAGGTCCTGATCCAAAGCCCATTGTAATCAATTAGTAATTCCATTTACTTCAATGGGTGTTGGAGCAGGCCATTATTCACTATTTCTTTTCCAACCACCAAGACCGACCATTAGAGCAGATACTTCTTATAGTTTAGTAAATTTGGGGGATAGGAAGGAGATATTATACAGGTGTCTCACACTCACCAGATTGACTATCATGAAACACTAGTTTTTTGTTGTTGTAGGAATAAGTGCAATGAGAGCTTTACGTTATAATATTGCAAGACTACCATAATCAGTAAAAAGCTTTTAACCCGTGGTCATTAATACCTAAGGGGGGGAGGAGTGTTTTTAATGTTGTTCCCCACCTCCACACGTAGTTATATCATTCTCTGCTCTACTGACAGGTGAGCAGAATTCCCGTTCCTGCTACAAAAACAAAAAAAATCTTTTTGTGAGGCGAGCTTGGACTCTTTGGAACCATTTCATGCAGTTGATGTTTTGAGACCTAGAGCAATATAGCCTGTGTATCGATTTTGGCCTTCCATCGTTTGTCTACTTAACTAGACTATTGTCAGATGAAAAAGCATACTTATCCTGTCATGGAAAAACTTGTTTTTATGGTACTCTTAGAAAACAGATGAGCATATAGTCAAAGACTGTTAGAAATATTGATTTTTTTTTAAGACATGTGAGACACTAATATATTAATTCTCAACTAATCAAAGAAAAACCACCACCTCTCCACCTGTACATTTTTCTTTCGGCTAGTGATGAGTCTTTGAAGAGATGGAGAGGAGGTGATGCGGCCCAATGTAGTGATTTCAATACTTCTGCAATAATATCTGATAAGTGAAATTCCAAATATTCTGGCCATTTACAAAATTCATTTAGTTATAGTAAGTTTCTATACTCTTTAGCTATAGCTAACCAGTAAGTCACAAACAACTGTCAAATCTAACAAAGGACTGATAGAGCTGTCATTTTAACAAAGTACGGTTGGAAGAAGCCGCTTTACAATAAGAAGGAATTGGAAATCAAAGTGTCTAGGCTGACAACTAAATTCTATTTATTTATTTTTAAACAGAACTTGCAACTCCATCTTTCAGCTATCCAAAATCTGATACTCTTGTTCCTAATCTGGTTACTCCCATAGGAGCCTTTAAGTAAAGTATCACTGAAAGGGTAGCATCAGCAAGAGGTAACAGGCCTCTTCAATGGAGATAGTGATGCGGGTTTTTCTAAACCTTTCAATAGGTGGTAAGTGTGAAATGAGCTCACCATCACAGCAGTCTTCTTTTAAATCCTAAATCTCAAATTTAAGTTGATCATGTTAATTCTGAAGTTTATGCCAGAGCCCATTAGTTTAAATCTCTAACTTTTGCCATTGAGTTGGCTTCCCTTCTCCAGTTCTGTTCTAATATCTTGCTTCCTTCCTGTGATGCTTAGAGCCCCAAAAGCATTATATCTGTTTGCTCCAAAACCTGCCGTGCAGTAAGAGTCTTACAATACTCACATTTCCCATCACCCATTTTAAAAGACTCATTTTTACCTGCACCTCTTTTTAAAGCCTATCAACACTCCAACCACCACCTTATTTTAACCCTCTGAGATTCAGTGTGGTGAGACAATACCAGCCTGCTTACATCCTAGGGAAGGAAAGAATCTTGACACCACTGCTGACCACAGGCCTCCCAGCAACTACTGAATCTAACTTCTGATTCAACTCATACAAACATTTTTCTTTTACACTATTTCCTACATAATCATTGGCCCAGAAAGTACCTTGTTTTGTTTGTATGCAGCAATCCAATACCATCGTAATATAAAACTGATGCAACGGGGTCCGGGAAGGTGAGGGAAGGATATTAAATTACATGACAGCGCTGATCCTTAGCTCATGTGGCACTAATAGCCTTTTTTCTTATTAAGACGACATTTAATTAAAATGAATGTGCTGCCAAGATTGTTATACCTGTTGCTGATCATTCTCCCCTAAATTAAGTCTGTTTTGTTCAAGATCATAAATCACATCAAAATTCACGTGGCAAGGCAGAAAATCCAGAGTCACTATATGCAGAAATTGCCAGTAGGATGGAAATGTGGGTGTCTTCCCAATTTAGTTGTTTGTGGTTTATATTTTCTATTGAATATGCCTCATATCACACACATGGGAGATTAATTCCTGTGCACTGCAGAACCAAAAATATCCAGAATAGAACCCAATGTCCCATTCTTTTGAGGGAAGCAACACGATAGTTCTTTTGTAGAGAATGTCCCATCAGTTAGAATTCAAGGAGAGGGATTTTTAGGATCAGAAAGCCATGGAATGAATAGGGTCCCTGAAGTGCAAAGGGCTAGGAGAAACTGAATCAAATGTCCAGTGGGAACTAGCTCCTTTACCCAGGTGTCAGACAGCATGATAGACTACATACCTGCAGAGTTTAGCAAGCACCTCTCCAAAGGAGTGGAGTTTATCTGGTAGCAGAGGAGAGATGGGCTTCTTATATAAGGAAGTAAAAGGTGTGTATTCTAGTGCCAAGCTCCACAACATCCCTGAAATGAAGTGGTGAAATGAGAGAGTGATTTTGAGGCAAGGAGAGAGGCAGAGGACCAAAGAGGCTTCTTTTGGTCTTCCAAGTGGAAGGACAGGATGACCTCAAGCACTGGAGCAGAGAGAGAAGATTCTTGCAAGAATCTGCATGCTCCCAGTAGCTTTTTCTAACCCCCCCCCCCCCCCCAAAAAAAAGTGTGATCTTTTTAAACAGATCAGCTTGATAAGACTTTGCACTCACCTCATCATTCCAGCCTTCAGCTTAAACATGTCCAGGGTCATACAGTGGCAACCTCCATAGATCTTGAAGTGACCCTGGCACTTTTGCAGGCATGAGTAAGGAAGAGGCATGGACAGAATCTGAAAGAATACTAAGCGTTGTGGCCAGGTTCAAGTAGAGGGGACACAAAGGAGGAAATCCTTTCTGGAGTCCACCCGCAGAACACAAATGTTGAGCAACCCTGAGAGTAACTGCTGTGATTTTACAGGTCCAATGAACAGCCCAGTCTTCTGCCAGTGGAATCAAAGATAGGGGTGGACACCTGCAGTCCCCGAGATGAGGAGATTTGCATCTACCTCAGGGACTGGAAATATTTGGGTCCTCTGGGGAGGCTGAGTACCATTTTGTCATGGGACAGGAGTTGAGACCTTTTTTCCACATGTTCCTACTCTATACACTACATGGAGAATTTCAGAGTGCAGGGGAAAGATGGCTCATGCTATAACTAAGGAAGATGTTTGAAAATGAGATCTCCTGCTCTCAACAGGAGATTGATGACCGTCTTCCACTCTTCTCCTATGTGAATCTTCATCTCAATGGGCCTTCAAGGGGAGGCAGGGCTGGATTTTTTTAGCCTTCTCATCTTTGTGCACGCTAGGAAAGAATCAGCAGATGGAGGGCTCCATGCTTCCTAATCAAAGACAGCAAAAGAAATGGGAAGAGAAGGGGCAAATGGGGGGCTTATTTCCTGTCAGGTAGAGCTGTCCTAGAAATGACACAGGCATTGTAGTGATGCTCACTCTGAAAAATGTAACACCCTGTTAAACAGAAAGATGAGGACTTTATTCCTCTTTAATCAAAAGCTAACTGTTGCAATGATTGTTTTGTTTCTGACATTTACATGTCAAGGATTTCTAAATGTGTTACAACTTCATAAATAAATAGTTTAAAAAAGAACGAACGAACTGTAGGACTCAAGACCAACCTATGATAGGTGTTCGTCTAACCGGTTCTTAAAAACCTTAAAAACAGAAATTCCACAACTCCCCTAAGTAATTTGTTCGAATGCTTACCTACCTTTCAGTTAGGACATTTTTCCTAATGTCTAACTTTAATATCCCTTGCTGCAATTTAAGCCCATTACTTCTTGTACTATCCCAACTGGATAAGGAGAACAATTTATCACCTTTCTCTTTATAACAACCTTGAAGACTGTTATGTTCCTCTGCCCCCCAGTCTTCTCTTCTCCACACTGAACAAACCAGTTTTTTCAATCTTTCCTTGTAGGTCATGTTTCCTAAACCTTTAATCATTTTTGTTGCTCTCCTCTGGACTTTCTCTGATGTGTCCATCTTTCCTAAAGTTTGGTGCCCAGAACTGCACATAGTACTTCAGTTGAGGCCTTATCAGTGCTGAGTAGAGTGGAAGAATTACTTCTTGTGTCTTGCTTACAAAACTCTTACTAATAGGTCCCAGAATGATGTTCACTTTTTTTTGCAAAAGTATTATATTATTGACTCTTGTTTAGTTCGTTAGCCACTATAGTCTCCAGATCCCTCTTTGCAGTAGTCCTTTGTAGGCAGTCATTTCCCATTTTGTATTTGTGCAGCTGATTATTCCTTCCTAAATGCAGTACTTTGCATTTGTTCTTATTGAATTCCACCCTATTTAATTCAGATCATTTCTCCAGTTTGTCAAGATCATTTTGAATTCTAGTTCTGTCCTCCAAAGCTCTTGCAACCCCTCCCACCTGGGTATTGTCCGCAAACTTTATAAGTATACTCTATATGCCATTATCCAAATAATTTATAAAGACATTGAATAGAATTGGACCCACAACAGATCTCTGTGGGACCCCACTTGATATGCCCTTCCAGCTTGACTGTGAACCATAGATAACTACTCTCTGAGTATGGTTTTCCAACCAGTTATGCAAGCACCTTACAGTAGGTTCATCTAGGTTACATTTCCCTGGTTTGCTTATGAAAAGGTCATGTGAGACAGTATCAAAAACCTTACTAAAGTTGACATATATCACATTTACTGCTTCCCCCTATCCACAAGGCTTGTTACCCTGTAAAAGAAGGATATTAGGTAGGTTTGACAAGTTTGATTTGATCTTGACAAATCCATATTGATTGTTACTTATCACCTTATTATCTTCCAGGTTCTTAAAAATGTATTATTTGCTCCATTATCTTTCTGGATACCAAAGTTAAGCTAAATGGTCTATAATTCCTTGGGTTGTCCTTACTCATTTTTTTCTAGATAGGTACTATATTTGTCTTTTTCCAATCCTCTGGGATCTCTCTCATCCTACACAAGTTCTCAAATATAATTGCTAAGGGCTCAGAGCCTCTTTAGCCAGTTCCTTAAGTATTTTAGGATATATTTCGTCAGGCCTTGCTGACTTGAGAACATCTAACTTTTCTAAGTAATTCTTAACTTGTTCTTAAGCCTCACATCCTGACCCATTTTACACTGATGTTCACTATGTAAGTCATTCAATCTAACCTTTTTGGTGAAAACAAACAAAAAAGCCGTTTAACACTTCAACCATTGCTGTTTTCTGTCATTGTCTTTCCCTCCTCATTGAGTAATAGGCCTACTCCGTCCTTGGCCTTCCTCTTCCTCCTCATGTATTTGTAAAATGTTTTGTTATTCTTTACATCCCTAGCTAGTTTAATTTTGTTTTGTGCCATGACCTCTCTATTTTTGTCCCTACATGCTCTTGGTTGTTGTTTTTTTTTTTTTTAATATTCATCCTTCGTAATTTCACCTAGTGTCCACTTTTTGTATGGCTTTTTTGAATTTCAGGTCACTGAAGATCTCTTGGCTAAGCTAGCACCTGTCTTGCTTGCACATAGGGATAGTTTGCTCTTGTGCCCTTAATGAAATCTCTTTAAAAAACTGCCAACTTGCCTGAACTTTTTTCCCCTTAGATTAGCCTACCACAGGATCTTACTTACCAATTCTCTGAGTTTGCTGAAGTCTGCCTTCTTGAAGTCCATTGCTGTTTTCTCTCCTATCATTCCTTAGAATCATGAACTTTATCACCTTACACCTTCAAATTCTCAACCAGTTCCTCCCTATGTGTCAAAATGAAATCTAGAACAGCCTCTCCCTTCTCCACCTTCTATAAGAAAAACTTGTCCCCAGTGCATTCCAAGAACTCATCGGATAATCTGCGCCCTGCTGTATTATTTTCCCAAAGGATGTCTGAGTAGTTGAAGTCCCCCATCACCACCAAGTCCTGTGCTTGGATGATTTTGTTAGTTGTTTAAAAAAGCCTCATCCATCTCTTCTTCCTGGTTAGATGGTCTATAGTAGACCCCCTACCATGACATCCTTATTTTTTTACCTGTTATCTTTACCCAGAGAGTTTCAACAGGTCTGCCTTCCACTTCTATCTTGACCTCAGTCCAAATGTATACATCTTTGATAGACAAGGCAACACCTCTTCCTTTTTCCCTGCCTGTCCTTTCTGAATAAATTATACTTTTCTATACCAATACTCCAACATGTGAATTACCCCACCAAGTCTCTGTGATGCCAATTATGTCATAATTGTGATTATTCACTAGTATTTTTATTTTTCTGTTTCCCCATACTTTCTCATTAATATATGGACATTTACAATGTTCATTAGATTTCCCCTCTATATTCCCTCTTGTCTCTTCTTTGTCCCCTCTAGGATTGCCCATGTTCCACTCAGATTCCAATCCTTCACCTTGATCTCCATGTTCTGGACTTACCTGTGGACTTTTGCCAACATCAGACTTACTTTATAGCCTTCTTCACTGGGCTATCTAGTCCCAAAGATATTCTTTCCTTTCCTTGATAGGTAGGCCCCATCTCTGCCCAGCAGTCCTTCTCAGATCAGCATCCCATGAGCAAGGAGGCCAAAGCCCTCCTGGTGACACCATCTATACAGCCAGGCATTCACCACCAAGATGTGTCTGTCTCTGCCTGAGCCCCTATCCTTGACATAAAACATTGATGAGAACGCCACCTGTATGCCCAACTCCTTCACACTCATTCCCAGAGTCCTGTAATCACTCCACTCAGTTCTCCCTCCTATAAAATCCCCCTCAGACTTCCTGTTTGCTGCCCCTTGAGTGATTAACACCTGGCTTTCAAGCCCCATTCTCTTAGGTCAGCCCCTCCCCCCCCCATTAACACACAGAAAAAGGGTGAAAGGACAGGAGGCGAGGATCAAAGGACAGGAAGCGAGAACCTTGCTAATGCACACTCACTAGCTGCTAATAGGCATATGGTCCTCATAACCCCACAGTTCCCAAACACACAATTCCCGACAGACCACACTGTAAACTTTAAGCAAGCCAAAAGAAAAGCTAAACAAATGAGCTCACTCACCCCAAGAATTAGCACTCGCTCCATCTTCAGAAACATCTCTCCTCCTGCAGCCAGAACCAACCATAGCCTGGAATAACCCCTCTATGCACAAGTTTATTGTCACTGGATCTGTGTAAGTGAAGACTCACTGGCATGAATTCCCCTAATCACTACCTTCAGGCTTCCCCTGTGCACCTGCTCTACAGCCACACACCACTTCTGTGGTTGAGTTTCTCCATGGCACTTACACTGATGATTTCACTATAAGTTAATATAGCTAACATGGCAATGGCAGATTTGCATCCATCAACTGAAGATTTTGGGAAAGGCCCATGAGTGAGGCTCCACAGGACATTTCTACTACGAAGGGCTTCAAGGCATCCCTTTATGACTCCTGAAAATCATTACATGTGTCATGCTGAGGAACAGTGTGGATTTTGTGAAGCCTTTAGTTGTTAAATTACTGTGGCTACATAGATTTCTGTGTCATGCTTCTCACATGACAGATGATGGGATATATAGTGTGGAAGTTCTATGCAACAATGCTCTGTTATGATAAAGAGAGCAGAGACACTGGCTGATGCTGTAGGCTCATTCATTACTAGAATCCACAGACCCACATAATGTTCCCCCTTATCTTTTATAGACAGCCTCTGGTGGTATCAATCAATTTTTACAACAGCCCAGGGAGCGATTCTCTCCAGCGCATGCTCTCCACCTTATGCCTTAGCTAGACACTGATAAACAGAGCTCTGAACCTAGCTTGGAAAAGCAGCTTAAGGAAAAAGAATCTGTTAAGACCAATTTGAGAAGAGTCATTAAGAAAATTCTTCTGGGACAGATGGAGGAATAAAGGGGGGATGACACAGCTAGGGTGCATCTATGGTCAAATGCTGGCTGATGACAGCTTTCTAAACATCAGGACCCGCTTAACACATGGATCATCAGCTACAAGTCCAGAGGATAAAGAGAACCATCCTATTGGTTAGGAATCTCAAGATTCTCAGCACAACGATGGAATCTATGGCAACCAGCTTTGCCATAGCTACCATATTACCTATGGTCACCTCAATACATCACTTACTTCCTGCTGAATTTCTTGGTAATATTCCAGAACACTGCATAAGCAAAGTCAAAGTGCACACGGTGTCAAACTCAATTGCAGAAGCCCCACATTTTATTTTTAATTATGGTCCAATTATGTTTCATAAATTTATGAAAACATACTCTATTCATCCACTGAGTGGGGTTTGTACAATATCAAGGGTAGAATATGGCCTTTGGGTATTAAATAAATACAAGTTTAGCTTGCTTACTTACTTGTTTAATATCTTATACTCACAGTCCATATCGCTCAGTGGGAAAATACACCCACCTACAGGAGCAGTGCTGTTTCTGTCCGTCATTGCTTTTCATTCTTCATCCGCCTCAGTTTTTCCTCTTCCTCCTACATCTTTGTCTCTCCTTTCTTCCCTCTTCATTTCCTTCCCTGCAGCATCATTCCCACCCCTTGCACATCGCCATCCACTAACATCATCCGACATGAGAAAGTTAATGCTGATGTCTAACTGGAATCACTAAATTTTGGTATTAACCCCCAATGCGTTAAACGTGGGGTGAGAAGTTCACACCTCTGAGTCATTGTTTCAGGCTCTCTGCAAACTTAAATACTCCAGCAGGTTACACTGTTCACATACGGATAGTTTTCATCACAGCTATGAACAGCTAGGAATCTTTTTGTTGTAAAACGAAAGCTTAAACTCTGCAGAATCTGAACACCCATATGGGACATGTAATTACATAAAGAAAGATGGGTATCTGATGCCTTTGCATTAGACCCTAGGTCTGAAGATGGGGAATATCCTCTCCTTGTTTTTTTGGTAATTTAAGCGATGAACTACATCTGAAAAGAATCAGAACCTTTTGGAATTCTTGCCAATGGATTTTGATGCATCAGGATTTCTTCTTGTTAAAATACAATCTATCACAAGGATGGTTTTTCATTCAATTGAATGTCATGTTACTGGAAATGAATACATTTCTTGGTTAGCGCTCTGGCAAAATGTATTTTGTAAATGTTATATGCTTCATAAAAAAACAATTTAAGTGTTGTATTTCATTAAGAGGTCATTGCCTATTGAAAGACTTCAGTGCTAGTATATTTCTATTTATGCAGTATGCCCTTCCCTGTTAGTATTCACTTATAATGCTGGAGTCAATGTCATTTGTGAGAAAAACTGACAAAAAATAGGAGTTCATTGCTGTACTTGTATAATCTATTACAGTATTTAGAATACTGCTAAGCTGACAGACAACTACAACTCCATCATAAAGGGAAGCAAGTAAGCCCAGAATATCGCCAATCAAAAACCTAGCTAATGAAGAACTTCAGCATTGAACCTATATATACATAAACTACATACAAAAATATACATAAACAATGAATCTGACAAGAAGAGACAAGAAATATTTACATAACAGATTTATAATATATGCATTTTGTTCCTTTTGTTGATTACAAACAGTCTTTATTAAAAAGAAAGTGTAGATGTCAAGAGATTAAATACATTTATGTTGCAGCCAACCCTTTAAGAGGGTACTGGCAAATGAAATGTACCTTAACATTCACATTTTGTAGATTGAGGTTTTATAAAAAGTAAGACTAATAGAAATGTTTCCATTATAAAATGAAATCTAATGAAAACAGTTGCAGGGAACATTTAAGTAAAAACAGTGTCTGAAACAAGGTAGCACTAAGAAACTGAAATATTGTAATATGGATGGCACAAAACTGAAACTGACTTCGCTGGTTTTCATTATTTTAAAGAGGAAAGAAATAAAATAAAATTGAAAAAAAAACCCAAAAAAAAAAAAAAAGTTAAAAGTGCCTGTTTTTTTAAAAATGACATCAGTTTCAGTAATATGAAATGTCAGTGATTAAAAATGTTTTATTATAAATATCTGATTTCTTTAGTTGACCGTGTTCCTCACTTTCAATATTTTTGCTCTTAGTGGGAAAAACTGGGAGAGATTGACAATCTCAACAACACTAACAAAATTATGCTATGCCAGAACTAAATACAGAATCTACTGGCATAACTAAAGGTTTATTTCTTTGAATGTTTTATTGTACTTGCAGAAAATGCTTTAAAACCATTAATATGCACAAAGAGACAGGGCTTCGCTCCATTAAAATCGATGCTACAGGATTCTGACAGCTGCAAACTTAGCAGAAATCCTGAATCCACAGTTCTCAGGGTTAAGTGACTACACAGGATTTGATAATGCAAAGCATCACTGAAAGAAACATGGATAGTTAAAGCACTGGTGATGAGCATTTTCTCAAGATCTGTCCAATGGTCTGCATGTGGTACTTTGGAAAAAGATTCCAAGTGTGGTTTGTTGCCCTGCACCGATAAGAGACCCACAGAAGATTTCAGGCTGGTCAGTCTCCAAAAGAGTTTATACTGCAGAAGGTCAATCCCCAAGCCCACAAGTGGACAGTGGAAAAAGACCCCGAATTCAGAGTTACAGACAGTTTTATACCTTATTACTATCTAAACACAAATGACAAAAGCATACATATCCCCCTTACAAGGGCACAAACCTATTTTCTCTATAACTATTGGTCTATATTATTTGGCATACATTATTCATAAGATACTTTTACAGATGTTTTGTAGCTAACTACAGCTTATCTATCAAGGTTGCATAGCTTGCTGAATCCAGCCGAGGCTTATCTCCTCCTTCTGCATTCCTAAGAACTTTCCATGATCTGTGCACAGAGTGGAACGGCCTTGCCTTATAAACAAAGAAGCTGCAAAAATGGAGTAAGTATAGTCAAGCAACTAAAAATCAGCTTACAGTACTGAGAGATGTACAGTTTTCAATCATGTGAGCGAACTTCTATGCCCATGCTGCAATGAGCACTCATGAATGGGAAAAGACTATGCTGTGAGTAAAGACAGTGCATGGTCAGAGAACGGTAGCTTAAGTGCAAATCTGTTGTACAGTGGTCATTTAAATTATTTTAAGACAGTTTTTGCTGCCACCCGTAGTATTGCTGCTTTACCAAAGTGACTAAGGAACCAATGTTAAACTGAGAACAGAGGGTGTCATGAGAGTCAGGTACAGAAACAAACGAAACCGTATCACTTACAGCCAACTGCTGAAGGCCTCATGGCATATGCTAGGGACTGTGTGTTTTTGCTGCCCAGCATCCACTCCATTCAGCTTACTTCACGTTAATGGATCAACAACCACAAAGTACCAGTGGCTCAGCACTGCCTTCTCTCAGCCTGTCATACCCTTGCAGCCTACAGTTTATTTCCTGGCTCTAGCTATGCTTGCCCACATTATTGAAATTGAAAAAGAAAACAAAAAGTACAAAACATTCTTCCAAGAAACAAAATCATCAAACCACAACAGAAAATTTGGAATTTTAGAAAGGCATATCATGACAATTCACCCTTTTTCTGAGTCACTAGAGAGGTTGGGAACGCCATCACTCAACGCAAAAAACTGACTACTTGTTGACAAGTCACTCACTTACAGGAACTTCTATTCAAAATGCAATCTCTGGCATTTTCACAGAAGTTGTTCTTCAGAAATACACTTCATTTTCTTAAACGAACAATCTATATTTAAAAAAAGAAAAAAAAAGCAACTGTGAATCCTCCTCTAATCAAGGGTTGCACTTGTTTCTTACTTTAGTATTTTATAGTTTTAACTTGCTGGTTTCCCAACCTGTGGAGCAAGTCTTCACACTGATTATCTTTATTCCTTCTTTTAACCTGTATTTGGTCATTTCTGTACAGAAGACTAGATCTTAACAATTCCACACCTGCTGAAATACTAGAACTGATGGCATTGACAAAATGAGTCCCTATTAAACAAAAGTTTCACTAACACTTTCCTTATTATGCAGTAGTCATGCCATTCATTATTGTAGCCTAAATTAGTTCCCTGGGAAATGTCCCTCTAAAGCATCTGTGTCAATGAAGCACATCATAATAAAGAGTATTATTCTATATGATAGTGCTCTTTTCCTCAAACTCCTTTACAAATTTTCCCTTGTAACATCCAAGGCAGCTTAACAAAGAGGAAAAGCACATTTCCTAAATGAGTAAACTTGCCTTCATCTTCCTCCTGATCAGGATCTTCTTTCCTGGTCTCTTTCATAGATCTTTTTTGGTTGTACATCTCTTTTTCAAGGCCTTCTAGCCTCTGCATATCTTCCTGAAGACTTATTTGGAGATCACTGTTGTCCTTTAAAAAGTCCTTTATCATCTGTATCTTATTTAAGTTCTACAACAGCAGCAAAAAACCAGAAACCAAAACATCTTGATGGAGCCAAATCATTACAATGTACGCTTTTTAAACCACCACATTTTCTTGATATTTGCTCTCTAGCCTGTGATTTCCACATTCTCTAGTAATAAAAAGGCTTTTTGTTGGCTTGTTTAGGATTTCTGCATTTGCAGGCCAGAAATACATAGTCCTACTCTTAGACTTACATGTATTTTAAGTATGAGGTGTTGTAGCAGTCTCAGTCCCAGGACATTAGAGAAACAAGATGGATGAGGTAATAACTTTCATTGGACCAACTTCTGTTGGTGAGAGAGACAAGCTTTCAAGCTTACACAGAACTGACCTGAAGAAGAGCTCTGTCTCTCTCTCTCATTAACAGAAGTTGGTCCAATAAAAGATATTACCTCATCCACCTTGTCTCTGTATGTATTTTAAGAGCTAATTTGTTTTAAGCTTTTTTTTAGAGCAAAAGCTGGTGAGTGGGAGTGTAGCATCAGCAAAATGAGGACAGAGGATGTGGGAAACATATGAAGCTGAGGGCAGGATGCTTAACTACTCTCGGCAGAGAAGAATTTAAACTCAATATGATAGGTCATCTTTAAGGTACCCGGGGATGAAGGATTTTTATTATGTAAGCAGATAAGTTTTACAAAGGCAGGTGATATGATGGACGATTGGCCTGTAAACCTGCCTCTGAGTCAATTAAGTCAGGACAGCTGCACAATGGATTTGTTTTGCTGTGGATCTTATCAAACCTGTTATGGCACATACACAGTACACTTTATTATCTCATACTTTAATTTACGATGATAGCATCATTCCTCTTTAACAGTATATTAAACTAACAGAGCAAGAAAATTATAGTGTATGGTTGTTACAGTAAATTTAATTCATCCTGATTAATCTCTGTGCATTCTAGCATATGCTACATGTATTTGAATGTATATTTCAAGTTCATTCCTCCCCTCCCCACAAGCAAGAAAATTCAGTGCACCGACTATTAAGGCTATCTAAACTCACTATTTTTTAAAAGGGAGGGTGAAATCAGTTAGGGTAAATTACTTTCTAAAATACTGGTCTATTTGCAATGTTAAGAGAAAAAAAATATTCCCAGTCTTTGGCAGGTTCCCCCCTTCACCAGATAATGTGAGAGGAAAATCCACTTGCAGTCTTTTGTAACCAAGTCTCCCCTGCTAGCAGAAGGAGACTGCAGAAGGCAGCTCATCCTGGAAGAAATCTTTTCAGATGGTACAACAACTGCAGTTCTGGGGAAACTCAAGCATGTAGCAAGAAGGGCCTGTGACAAGCAATCCTCAATCCTGCCAGAAACCAGCAGGCAGCATATACTACACACATGCAAGGAAGCCGAGTTACAGCCAATGTGGCGGCCACAGCTTCGCACTATATGCAAGTTTAAAATATCTGCCATAATGTTGAAGTTTTTTTTTAATTTAATTATTGCTTAGGTTTTTATTTGAAAAAGTGGGGTTCTTTAAAAAAAATTATCATCCAGTTAGGATGAGGATTTTGACTTCTGAGGTACAGAAAGAGAACTAAATCTAAAAGTTAGAAACATCTGATAATAGAAAGAAAAAATGTGGCTTAAGACAAGGGTTCTCAGAATATGTCTGTGGACCACCAGTAGTATCAAAATTACATCCTGGGCAATCCAATATTTGGTAATTAGGGGAAGAGAGGAAAAAGGTGACCATGAAAGGATCTCTCTCAAAGTGGACAGGAAAATGAGAGTTGGAAAACACCTATACCAGAAAGAGAGATGAGTCTGAAAATATGGCACCATTTTAAAGTTGTATTGAAGGGATAGTCTCAACTCAGAATTGGGAGCACAGTAGAAGTGGGGGGAAAATATGAAATGTGGGGCATGGAAATGATCAGCAAAGGACAAAAGTCTTTCCCTCTTTTTTAAATGTTTTCTTATGGATGCTAAACATATCGTGCATGCTTCTGGGAGTGAGAAGCATTCAATTTATATGAGAAGAATGCATGCTACATACTTTAGTAAACAATATTTTTTGTTTTACTGGAGCAGAAAGGAAAGCCAAACTGAGGGCATTTTTCCAAGAGGAATGCGCAACTGCAGATAATATTTTCACTAGCAACAAAAGAGTTCTTCAAAAATACTTGCAAAAGGTAAAATTAAGTTTGTTCAATAAAGATGTCAATGAGAATAGGAGACTGAGAAATAAGAAATGCCAAGTTTGTTAAACATTTGTTTTACTTCCTAATTTACAGTAGAGGAAGAGAATGAGTTATGTATAGATTGATCATATTTCCTAGAACGAGGGGGAGGAATTGCTGTGTAAATAGCCATGGAGACTGTTGAAAATGGGGGTATTTGTTACAACATAAAAAGGAGATCCAGACAATGTACTCTTCAGTTTGGTTCAATCCTTAGAATAACCAAACCTTTCAAAGCTTTTATCTTCTATTCGACAAGTCAGAAAAGTTTGGGATGGTATCACAGGGTCTCACAGACCAGATGGGTTCACTAGGTTTTTCCAGGCCTTGGGAATTATTTTATTTTAATATCTTCCCAGAGAATTTAAACTTAGAAAAATCTTCCTTTCAACGTGGATTCAGAGGCTTGTAAAAAATAAACAATCCTTCCCTCAATCAAGGCTTACTTGGAGCTCAAAAAAGTTTTGTGCAGTCTTGTTTTAAAACAAGAAATGGCTTTTTAGCTAGCACCTTCCTCTTCTCTTTGCCTCAGATGAAGGTTTTGCTCCTGGTGCCTGGCAACTCAACAGCACCTGGGAGTATCTTCCTCTTATTAGAATCCTGGGAAATTAATACACAAGGGCTGACTCAGTCTTGCTACTCTAATAATCACTAGGGTAACAGCAAGTTCCTGTAGTCTTGACTACAATCAGTGTTAACTCTCTCCCGGCCAATCCCTGGAGAGCATCTACAGAATTTGTCACAGCTATCAGCATGATCATGCAAAACCTTATGTTGGGACAAAGGTAACATTTAAAAAAAGTTTTCTTGTCACTTAAATAGTAGAGAGATTTAAAAATTCACAGAAATGCTATCAGAGTAAAACAGATTTTTTTTTTAAATAAAAAGTCTTCCCTTACCTTTGCTACTAACAAAGCTTAAAAAGTATTGAAAGCAAAATAATTTGAAAAAAAAATCTAGTTTATGTTTCTCCTTTTGTGGCAGGTGCTCTCTGAATTTTACACATGTAGGACAAGGAAAATGGACTAATCAGTTCTACTTGTTTCCATTAGCTAGTACAATGCTATAATGTTCATGTTTGCAAACTATCGGAAGGAGATGTATTTATTTTAAATAACGATTTTCATTGGAATTTTTAAAAAAATGAATGATAGGTTTTGTAAAAACGTTGTTTTAGACAAGACATTTTTAAAAATTAAAATTGCCTAATAGTGTCTCTCTCAGATATCTAGGCAGAAACAGGTTTTAAGACAATTAGATGTTTGTGCACAGAGTTTTTTTTAAATAATGCACCTTTAGAAGTTCTGATTACTCAAACATAACACCATCATTTTAGGATAAAAGTTAAAAAAAATTTAGAACTGGTCACACGTGCAGAGAAAAACTCAGAAAAGATATCTTGCTTGTTTAAGGGAATTGTTCTATTCTAGGTGCAAATATGTAACCACCATTAATGCTAAAGGGAATTACATAACTATATCAAAAAAGGAAGAGTAAATCTTGAAAAGCAGACTATATAGACAAATGCATTTCAGAGATTTTGTACACCAGATTATTGCCATGGTTGACCAGGGAAATTCAATGTATGTTGTATGCAATATTCACATTTTCAAGCATCTTCTGTACCTCAACTAGCTAGTCTTCAATGCTGAAGTTTGGAAGGCACTGAAAATGTACTCTCAGCAGACAGTCACATTCCGTTCCGTATCCCAGGGTGAAATTGCCTAGCTGTAGTACTAAAGCTGAAGGGTTTGGGAACATCTCTTATGTTCCTTCATTTGGTGAGGCCTTTTCCAGTAAATGCTGGCTTAATCTCAAATGAGGAATCCTGTTCACTACCCAGAATGCACCATTAATGGCTTTCCTTAAAAAAATCAGACTAATATATTAAATCTGCTTTTATGTTTTTTTAATTTTAAAAGTACCTCTTCAGACAGCATCTCTTGCTCTTCTACCAGAAGATAGATCTCTTTAAGTCTTTCCTTTATTAATTCCATCTCTATTTCACTTATCTGGCTCTCACTCATGCAAACTTCTGTATTTCCTTCCAATCCATCTGGTTGATCTTCTTCCCCTGGTATATAAACAACCCAATCAGACGATAAAAGCTGTTTGATTTATAAGAGGAAAATGAAATAAGTGATTCAATTTAAAAAGACACTCTCTCTTTCTGATATCATAAAGAGGGCTCCAATTAATAGTATTGTAATAGATTGGGCCTTCATTTTGTGGTTTCAATAGTGTAATAAAGTACTTAAACTATACAATGAGTTTAGATTAAATGAATTTGTACAGACATTTCTATAATCTTTATCAGTGCTAGTCCTGAATACTTCTAGTTCCTCACTTCTATACCTGTACAAGTGAATTTTAGGGCAACTTTTCACCTCCTACACCAGAAAGCAAGTATTTGTGGTGTCATGTCTTGATTGCGCTGGGCACCAGGTTAAAGGTCTAGTGCTCAAAGCACATGAAACTGACATGGAACACTAACTCCATAATTGAGAATATATGTGGGTACATATAAAATGGATAGTTCAAGATTTCAGCTAATTTGTTCCAACATACATAAGCAACCAAACTTAAGTGTTCTTAAACAGCAGTCTGTATAGAACTGGCTGATCATATCCGGCTGACTCTCATATCCCATTGAGAGAAACAGCACAGAGGGAGGGGGCAATGAAATGAGGAGTAAAAAACAGGCTGGATAAAAATATGATTTCAAAAAAATCAGATTTAAATTAGATTTTTTCAATTTACATTAAATATAGGTTTATTTTTTTAAAATAACCTTATTTAAAATTAAATTTGAAATTATGACTGCCTGTGTTAAATCTAAATTGACTATAATCTATTAAAATTAATTTTAATTAAATAAAAAACAACAACATAAGCAGAACATGATCGCTACCAAGTTTTAAAGAAAGCCAAACCACTGAAATGGTGGTAGTTCCCCGCTAAGATTCTGGACCCAGATTTTGTTGAAGTGTTAAACCAGCTTTTAACAACAGTAGCCTCTTCTGCAGGTGCAAAGAGAATATTTTTTCATTTCAGTTTATTCAGCTAGTTCAGTTCAATGATTAGTTCATTCAAAGTCAGGAAAACAATGGGAGATGAAAAAGCATAAAAGTTTGTTTTCCTTTTTCAATCTATGAATAGAAGCGAGATGTGAGAAGATGAGATCTACTAATTCTAAAATCTTGAAGGACATGGTGACCAGAAACAATCAGTTCAATTCACTAACTACAGAAAATACTTCCTCTATTTAATAAATCAGTTCATTATATCCAGCACAATTAAGATAGCTCTTCTGTGCATTTTTAATTGAATTTTAATCTAAATCAGTGGTTCTCAACCTATTTATCATTGTGGGCCGCATCCAGTACTACCTGAATGGCCCTGAGGATGTCACGTGGGTCGCAGCTGTGTGCTGATTGGGTCACAGGTTGAGAACCACTGATTTAAATAGAGCTTGACACAAGTCACAAGTAAATGAATCAGTCATCATCTGGTAAATAAGAAATGCACCATTCACCATTTTCTAACAAAAAAATGTAAAAGTTAAGAATCTGAATAAGTGTATATTGTTCTTTAGTTGCTTAAATAAATATGTATAGATATAGCATATCCTCCTGGTTAGCAAAAAAGATGTATCACATTAGTATAAAGGCTGTATTTAGTTGCAAATCAACATGTTTTAATGGTTCGCAATCAATGAAACAACCTTTTTTTCGGAAAATAACTAAAAACTACAAACACAAAACAAAATTAAAATGGATGATTTAAAATGGTTTTGATTTAAATCAATCCATCCTGCAAAGGAGATAATGTGATTAATTCTTTCTGAAAAGTACAAAGCATTAATCATTCTAAAGACAGAAACACACATAAGTACTTCTATACACTTGCTGTTATTTTTCATGTAAGCTATTGCTGTGTTTGCCAAAGGGGTGTTATACAATGGAAAAAAGATGGGGAGGCAGTCCATGCAATGAAGAATGGGAGAGGAAGAGGTCCCTGAAATAATCTGTCCATTATGATGATGTTCACACTCAGAGTCTGAACCCCCTTGGTGTGAATGTCATTATACAATGCCCTTTAACCCCATTCCCTTTTCTCTTCTTCTTCACACAAAAGTCAGTCTTTTGGTAGAGTTTGGTGATAATGTGTATAAAGGAAGCACCTATGAAACTACATTGCACTGTATCATTAAACAGTTCAGAACCATTATTAGTCTGTAGCCTCAGTCCAAAGACATAGGACAGACAGGGGTTGTATCTCAGACATTTAGGGGTACATCCTACCAAGTGTCAGAAGTTATCAGCTTGCAGTGGTGACAGATTACTGGAGTTAACATATAGCCTTTACAGGGAAGCATGAAAGAAAAGTCATTCATTCTCTCTAGTGCCTCTGCAAGAGCTTGTTTAATGGGCTTTGTCACAGTTCAGGGCAACAACACCTGCAGTTCCCCTCTGTGGTCCAGCAAGGGCACCCACATTCAGGCTCACAGCTCCAGCTGTTGCCTTTCTTAGGCGGAGACTGTCGTCTCACCCTGGTCAGAAGGGAGTATTCTCTCTTCGAGTGATTGCTCATATCCATTCCATTATAGGTGTGTGCGCGCCCTGTGCACAGATTCCCAGAACTTTTTTCTCCTTAGCAAGCCCCATGGGGTCGGCTCAGGCGCCCTCTGGAGTACTGCGCTCATCCGTGGTACATAGGGCGCTGCTGACCCCGCGGCCCTCAGTTCCTTCTTTCCGCCCGTTGACGGTTGCTGGAACATTGCCTCTTGCTTCGCAAGTCGCAGCCCCTTAGTAGTTAGTGTTTGTTTGGAAAGCAGTTAAGTAATTAGGTAGTTAAGGAAACCCTCAGGGGTTTTTTCTTCGCGTTGGGCCATGCCTGGCTCAACGGGTTTTAAACCTTGCACCGAGTGTGCCAAGCTTGTTCTTGTGAGTGACCCTCACGATCGCTGCCTCCGATGCCTCGGAGAGCAGCACCGCAGGGACAAATGCAAGATCTGCAGAGCCTTCAAGCCCCACACCCAGAAGGAGAGAGAGGCGCGACTGAAGACTATCCTCATGGAGTCCGCCTTCCGTCCGGACTCTGAACCGGCGCGTTCCCCTGCGGCACCGAGTGTCTCCTCGGTGCAGAGCGCTTCTCCAGCACCGGCATCGTCGACCCAGGGCCTGGCACCGAAGCGCTGCAAGGACTCCGTGCGCCGAGACACCCCCACACCGCCTGCCCGGCCCTGGGGGAGTCAAGAGATGCCCCAGCCACGTGCCATTGAGATTACTCCGGCACCAGCATCTCCATGCAGGGAGCCTTCCCTGACTCTGCAGAGTGGAGTAGTGCCCTTGCAAGGGCCGTCGACGCCGGAGGCATTCGCCGCAGCACGCGCCCTCATGGGCCTGCCCATGCCTCCATCCCCCCCTCGGCCGAGGGCTAGGGGACCTGCGTCTCGGGGTAAACCCGCGCTGGGTGGCCCCGGTGGTTGGCGGAGACAGGAGTCCAAGTCTCCCCCCAGACGGTCAAGGAGGGTAGAGAGTGTGGGCTCCCCTCCCAGCTTCGGCACTGAGTCGTCAAGCTCCTCAACACCGCGGCACTGAGGGCGGTCGAGGAGTTCACGTAGGGCTACCTCCCAATCCTCCCTGGAGAGCCCAACTCGGCACCACAGCTCACGGCACCGGTCCCAATCCCCGGCACCCAGCGCGGCGCAAATCCCGGTGCCCTACATCGCACTACCATCTCTACCACCAGCACCGGCACCACCACCTCCAGCACCGACGCTGTCAGCACTGGCACCGGCGCGCGCGATATCTTGTGGGCGGTCCCGCTCCTCGCGGTCCCATTCCTCTGGTCGGCACTGATCTTCGCGGTCCCGGTCTTCACGTCGGCACTGCTCCCGCTCCCGGGGGAAGTGTCGACGCAAGTCATCGAGAGGGAGGAGACATTCCAGCTCCAGTAGCTCCTCTCCACGTCGGCACTGCACACGACGGCACCGACATTCGCCTTTGTCATCCTCCAGGAGCCGCTCCCCCGCAAAGGAAAGTAAGCGGAGGTCCAGCGGCTCCGGATCCAGATCTCGGCACCGGGTGTCCCAGTCGGCACCGATGCCAACTTCAGCGTGGCCTCAGGGGCCTTGGCAGTGGCCGTATTGGGGTCCCTAGGGTATGCAGGTGGGCCAGGCTACCGCCTCGCTCCACTCATCAGTGGCACCGCCGCCACCCCCCCCTACAACCCAGCAGGATAAGGGCCATCCCTCCGACGGGGGACCAGACCCAGAGGAAGGCCCCTCCACAAGGTCACTTCCTCAATCCTCCTCCTCATCCCCCGATGACGTGACCTCCCAGGACCGTAAGACTCCATTGCCTGACTTCAGAGCTCATCAGGACATGCTAAAAAGAGTTGCTAGCAACCTGAATCTGGAACTAAAAGAGCTCTCAGAGGAGGAGGACCCCCTATTCGGGGTTTCTGGGATGGTAGGCCCATCTAGAGTAGCCCTCCCCGTCCACGAGAGAGTGCTCAAATTAGCAAAATCCCTCTGGCAAACCCCCGCCTCAGTTCCCCCTACTGCCAAGGGAGTTGAGAAAAAATACTTTGTGCCCACTGAGGGGTTGGAGTACTTATATAATCACCCTGCACCATGCTCATTAGTGGTGGATGTGGTGAACCAGAGGGATAGACAGGGGGCCCAGGGTAACACCCCCAAGAATAAAGAAGCCAAAAAACTAGACCTGTTTGGCCGCAAGGTCTATACAACAGCGTCTCTGCAGCTGAGGATCACAAACCACCAGGCGCTCCTCGGGAGGTACAACCTCAACCTCTGGTCCTCACTGCAGAGACTCGCTGAGATCCTCCCACAGGTTTTACCCCAGGATAAAGCGGCGGACTTCTCGACTGTCATCAAGGAGGGCGCTGCGGTGGCGGGAGCGGCCTTGCATTCCTCCAGCGACGCGGCGGACGCTGCCAGCAGGGCTATGGCCTCGGCAATAGTCATGAGACGATCCTCGTGGCTCCAGTCGTCGGGGTTGTCCCAAGAGGTCCAGCAGACCATACAAGATCTCCCATTCGATGGTGCTGGCCTCTTTTCGGACAAAACCGATGACAAGCTGCATGCCCTGAAAGATTCTAGGGCTACGCTGCGGTCCCTAGGGCTCTATACCCCACAGGCCGCGAGGCGTCAGTCTCGGCCTCAGGCCCAGCGGCAGCTTCAGCCGCCTCCAAGGCAACCCCCGAGTCCCGCTCAACCCAGGAGGGGTCGGGAGCGGTTCCGAGGCCCCAACCGCCGTGACCATTCAGGTTCTTCGGCGGGGCCCCAGCAAGGCCCTAATAAGGGCCAAAATAATAAAAAATTCTTTTGATGGTGCGCACGAGGGTGGCACTCTTCCTTTCCTCCTGGATCTCAACCGGCCCTTTGCCCACAGACTCAGGCCGTATTATGCCCACTGGCAAAGCATTACTTCGGACCAATGGGTCCTTGGTATAGTCCGCAGGGGCTATGCCCTACAGCTGATGGCCTTCCCTCCAGACTCCCCTCCTGCCCAGTCCCTCTTCAGGGACCCCTCTCATGAGCAGCTCCTCACTCAGGAAGTCTGCTCCCTCCTCCAGCTAGGAGCGGTGGAAGAGGTTCCCCCACAGGAAAGGGGAAGCGGTTTTTATTCCCGGTATTTCCTAATCACCAAGGCCAAGGCCAAGGCCAAGGGGGGTCAAGAGGGGTCTAGATCTCCGCCGTCTGAACAAGTTCATCAGACGCCTCAGGTTCTGGATGGTCTCCCTAGCCTCTATCACTCCTACCCTAGATCCAGGGGACTGGTATGCTGCCCTCGATTTAAAAGATGCATACTTTCACATTTCTATCCTCCCAGGGCACAGAAGGTTCCTACGGTTTGTGGTAGCTGGTGGCCACTACCAGTTTTCAGCCCTGCCCTTTGGCCTTTCATCCGCCCCCAGGGTATTTACAAAATGTATGGCGGTAATAGCAGCCCACCTGCGCCGCAAGGGAGTTCAGATATTCCCATACCTGGATGACTGGCTGATCCGGGGCAGGTCCAGGGCCCACATCAGGAACAGCCTGGAGCTCACGTGCGCAGCGTGCACCAACCTGGGGCTGCTCATCAACGAGCAGAAGTCCATTCTCACCCCGGTGCAGTGCATAGAGTTCATTGGGGCCACACTAGATGACACCCAGGCCAGAGCCTTCCTCCCAAGGCCTCGCTTCGAGGCGATGGCTGCCATAATAGACGATCTCCACAGGTCCCCCACAGCGACAGCCAGGCGGTGCCTCCAGCTGTTGGGACACATGGCAGCCTGCACGTACGTGGTCAGGTTAGCTCGCCTCAAACTCAGGCCTCTCCAGATGTGGCTAGCCTCAGTGTACGCCCCAGTCAGACACCCTCTGAACAGGATGGTCACATTGCCCACCCAGATATTGGCTTCCCTACTATGGTGGAAGGACCCAAGGGAGGTGTTGAAATGAGTTCCCTTCAGGGAGGTAATACCGTCGGTGACTTAGATCACGGATGCCTCAGACGTGGGGTGAGGAGCGCACATCACCGGCAACCTGAGCACCCAAGCGCGCTGGTCACCAGGCGAGATGTCTCTCCATATCAATGTCAGGGAACTCAGGGCAGTCTGCCTGGCATGCAAGGTCTTCCTCCGGTTCCTCCAGGGCAGAGTGGTACAGGTCCTAACGGACAATACAGCAGCCATGTTCTATATGAACAGGCAGGGGGGAGCGCACTCCTCGGCCCTCTGCCAGGCGGCCATACAACTTTGGGACTTGGCGGTGAGATACGACTTTCATATATCTGCCTCTCACCTCCCGGGGGTCAGGAACGATGAGGCGGACCGCCTCAGCAGGTTGTTCCTTCCCCGACACGATTGGTGACTACACCCGGAGGTGGTAGCTTCCGTCTTCTGCAAGTAGGGTGTTCCCCAACTGGACCTGTTCGCGTCGTCCTGGAATAGGAAATGCCCGAGGTTCTGCTCGCTCTGGGGTCGCGAGCCGGGCTCCATCTCCGACGCGTTCCTTATAGACTGGACGGGGACCCTCATGTATGCGTTTCCCCCCATTCCCTTGCTACCCAGAGTCCTCTTGAAGATCAAGAAAGACAAGGCGGATACCATCCTGATCACCCCAGCTTGGCCGAGACAGTACTGGTTCAGCATGTTGCTGGACCTGTCCATAACCACGCCCCTGCCGCTCCCGAGGCGTTATGACCTGCTCTCCCAGGACCAGGGTCGCCTGCTCCACCCGGACCTGGACTCCCTCCACCTGACAGCTTGGAGACTCTGTGGCTGACGGAGGGAGAGAGAGCCTGCCCCATGCAAGTACAGCAGGTCCTGCTTAGCAGCAGGAAACCTTCCACCCAGATGGTGTACCGAGTCAAGTGGAAGCGTTTTACTTGTTGGGCTCAGTCCCGGGGCATCCTACCGAGCTCCTCGCCAATACAGGCGATTTTGGAGTACCTCCTTCACTTGAAGCTGCAGGGCTTAGCCCTGGCCTCTCTTCGGGTGCACCTGGCAGCCATCTCGGCCTTTCACCAGCCGATGGAGGGCAGATCCTTATTTTCACACCCCATGTCAGCTAGGTTCCTCAAAGGGGTGGAGAGGCTATATCCCCAGGTCCACGACCCAGTGCCTCTCTGGGACTTGAACCTGGTCCTCACCATGTTGACAGAACCCTTCTTCGAGCCCAGGGCTACATGCCCATTGCTCTTCCTCTCTTGGAAGGTATCCTTCCTAGTGGCCATTACATCGGCTAGGAGGGTCTCCGAGATAAGGGCTTTAACCTCGGAGCCCCCCTACAAGGATAAAGGTCTGACTGAGACCCCACCCGGCTTTCCTGCCTAAGGTGGTGTCTCAGTTTCATTATAACCAGGATATCTTCCTCCCCGTGTTTTTTCCTAAACCGCACGGTTCGGAGGAGGAGCGGAGATGGCACTCCCTGGATGTCAGACAAGCCCTGGCCTACTACATCGAGAGGACCAGGCCGTTCCAGAAGTCGACGCAGCTGTTCATGGCAGTGGCGGACCAGATGAAAGGCTCACCTGTCTCCACCCAGCGCATCTCCACCTGGATCACCGACTGCATCAAGACCTGTTATGAGCAGGCGAAGGTGCCGCTTCCAGGAGCTGTGACAGCGCACTCAACCAGAGCCCAGGCCTCATCGGTGGCCTTCCTGGGAGAAGTGCCCCTGCAGGACATCTGCAGAGCAGCGACCTGGTCGTCGGTCCACACCTTTATGTCCCACTACGCCATCGTGCAGCAGGCGAGAGAGGACGCAGGATTCAGCAGGGCCGTCCTGGCGAGGGCGGCGCAACACTGACTCCTACCCACCTCCAAGGTATGGCTATTTAATCACCTATAATGGACAGCGGGGACGGAGGGTGGGTGTGGAATGGATACGAGTAATCACTCGAAGAGAGAAAACAGGGTTACTTACTAGTAACTGTTGTTCTTCGAGATGCGTTGCTCATATCCATTCCACACCCACCCTCCGTCCCCGCTGTCGGAGTCGGCAGAAAGAAGGGACTGAAGGCCCGCGGGGTCGGCAGAGCCCTATGTACCACGGCATGAGCGCAGTACTCCAGGGGGCGCCTGAGCCGACCCTACAGGGCTTGCTAAGGGGAAAAAAGTTCCAGGAATCTGTGCATGGGGCGCGCACACACCTATAATGGAATGGATATGAGCAACACATCTCGAAGAACAACAGTTACTGGTAAGTAACACTGTTTTTTTAGGCCACACGGTTCCTTGTCTTCACTGTGTTATTCCCAGCAGAGATAGGCTGCTCAAGCACAATTGCTTGCTTTCTTCTCAGAGACTGATAACAGAGTGATTGTCAACAGTTAAGCTATCTCGCAATTCTCTTTATGCAAGCCTTCTTTATTCTTTCCGCACTACAGCAAAAACATATTAATACCAATAGAAGCTGCATGCATGCTAATAAGCTTTCCAGAGATCATCCCAACTGCCATATGAAGGACTGTTCTTGCCAGAGCCCAACACCACACCCAAAAGGTTTCCTTGTGGATACAAGTTCATCACAGCCTCAGCTCAGAACAAGCGCACAGTCTTATAGGGCCTCAGTAGGCCCTGTCCTTCCAGATGTACCCTTAGGTTTGGGGCCCTCCATGGACAATGGTCCTGTCCATTTGCTGGATCAGGAAGAAGGCCCAGAGCCAGTTTAAAGCCAGCTATTTATTTAAAAAAGCCTTTCTTTGTCTGTTGGCCCCTGGGGAATCCAGTTTGAACTAGTATATTCCAGTCTTTCCAGGGCGTAGCATCAAAGGACTGGTAATGGAGGAGTTTCATTAGCATTCTCCTCCGAACAGAGCAGGTGCATATACTTCCACCACAACAGGTACACAACTGCATTTTTAATACAATGGACCCCAAAGATAGTAAGCCTAATTCAATAAGATGTAACTTAATAGCATTCATTCAGGAGATTGCAGAAAAATGTCACTCGTTCACAGGCTCAAAAGGCTGTTTTAACAAAACCACTCTATTCTGTCAATTAGTAACAGAAAATAATCAATATTAACAATGACTCAAGCCCAGAAAACCTGACCAATATTTCCCCTCACCAGGCAGCGTGATCAATTTTAGCTGTTTTCTGCACAGACCAATTCCTCAAATGAATATTCCTGGGGGAATAAATGGCTCCCAGCAGCCCAGGGACTGGGAAGCTCGAAGGTGGCATATAGCCACCTCTGCCATCCCAATCAGGTCTTATGCCAAACAGAGCTTGGTTGGACTGTAGGATCAGGGCCAAAACGTCTGGCAGAAAAGGGCTGTTTCTGAGAAAGTTGGCTGGCTCCCACTCAGCTCCACAAATAATTTGATTTACAATGGTGAGCTATAGCCACCGACCCTGAACCTGCAAACACTAGAGCGTAGTGCTTCCTACGATGAACAGTCTCAGTGATGCAAGACATTTGACTCTTTTTGTACCTTACAATGAGACTGGACATTTAAATAAACAAAGTAGAAAAATATACACCTCCAGTAAAATTTTTAAAAGTTCTTGCAGATTTCTAATGTACTGGATTATACCTACAATTTATAACAAAAAAAAAAAACTACACATCAGAAATGTTTTTTTACCTTTTCTATCCTTGTACTAGCTATCATAACTTCTGGAACGTTCTGGAATTCATTTAATAAATTCTGAATCCTCTTTCCAAACGCTTTCAGCCATAAAGAAGAAACTTTCATTTCTGAAGAATGCATTAACTCATTGCGGCACTTAATCACCTAAACATGAGAATGTGAAGAAAAATAGCACTGCCACATTAGGGTCATAACAATTCTATCACACAGTTTACAGTATCATACAGAATATGCAGATGAATTTGCAGAATATATATTAATACAAATAGGGTAGTTCTTGGAAATGGTCTGGTAGATTTTACCTCTCTGACTTTCTTCTGATCAATACCACTGAAATGATCACAGAAGTTGAAAAGGTTTAGAAGAGCAGCTGCATCACACTTGTCTGGTCCAGTAATATCCATCTGCCCACGAGGCATATAAGCCTATGTAACAACAGTGGATGATACCAATGTCATTTTTGGTTTCAGGAAGTACACAATTATGTGATTGCCTTGTCTGACTGTATGTGTTGTTAATGTTTCAAAATCGTCTTGCCTAAAATAAATGCAATAAACTAGAACACAATCTTCCACAACTCCCCTGGTTACATTTGCCAATTAACAACATGTTCAAACAAATGGTTATTTCCTTCACAACCGTTAAATCTTTCCCTACTTGATTCGCTAACGAAGTCACAATTTTGAATGCACACTTTCACATATTGTACAGTTATACACACATTTGACTTCCCTGTATCACTAGGGAGTTGCACACTTCAAAGCTTATGTAGGCTCAGCTCTTCCTTCCATTCCCCACACGAGTTTTTTTGTGTAACTCTTCAATCACTATTTCAGGGACACCCTGCACCCCCAACTCCCTTCTTCATTCCAGGAGTTCTGTGTTCCCTTCCACCACCTATGCCCCCCAATTTCCTCTGAACACTCTTCTCCACTACTCCCCTGCCCTGTGGAAGTGACTGTGTCCCCCCCAGCCTTCCTCTCTGCCATTCTTTTCTTTTCGTCTAGGAGACAAGTCACTCAGGATGTCAACATGTTACACTGTATTGAGAGGCTGAGCAGAGCTGAGATGGGGGAGGGAGGTATTGTTACAAAGGAAGGAGTTAATGGCTGCCATCAACCATCAAGTTGGGCATAGGGCCTCTCTAGCTCAGCCATTCAGGTGGGAGGTTAGCAAGTGAAGGGCAAAATATATTTTAAATACACATCTGCAAGAAGACAAAACCAGGATGTTTTAGGGGGGGGAAATTACTTTTTGCTTCAGATGCATTGATGTTCATGTGTCCCCTGAACACTACCCAGCTATAATATTCTCTAGAATGAAGCACCAGGACTATATGGGGACTTTACTCTGGGTCAACCATCTGCCTGAGCAGACCACCACTAAGACATTAGTTCAGACAGATGAAAGTTGCCTATTTAGTATAAAATTGTGTGGGTTCTTTTGCTACTCTTAAGGGGTTTCCTTTTTTAAAAATTAAATACTTTAAATTGAACTTCATCTTTTGATGCACAAGCTTCACTTTTAAAGGATCTCTTTAAAGAAATCATTTGTGTGACTACAAATATTTATTCTATTGAGAATGTATAGAAATTACTGAATACTCTTACAGACCATGTTTCAGTTAATGGTTATTTTAGAGGATGTTCAGCATATCACAAAGCAGAGCAGGAATGCCAACAATTTTGCATTGTACCATTGACGTTTACAATACTGTAAATATTACCAAATACTATTCCTATTAAATTTTCACTGTATTTTTAGTTCAGCCTAAAGAAATATTGCTATACACTAGCCTGGATTCAAGCCTACTCAATGTGATTTCAAATCCAAGATGAAGGAAAAATGAAATCAAGTTGGGTAAGCCCCAAAGGGTAGCGACTTGGATGCTCAGATCATAGAAAAGCACAAGGTTAGCCCCTGAAACCTTTCCTTTTGTCAGCTGTTAGCAAGAAAAAAAGGACAATACATGTGCAACAGTTTGTTCTCCAGGGGTGAAATCCAGTCCCCACTGAAAACAATGGGAGTTTTGCCATTGTCTTCAACCGGGCCAGGATTTCACCCTAGGTCCAAATCCTGTCCTGACTCCTATGTAACCTAACTGAGTTCAGCATGGAACCACACATGGATGAAAGTGAGGACAGAGCTGACCCCCCAGTCTGATTCTTCTAAACAACAAATTTAATTGTGTTACCTTTGCAACTTCCCATGAGTTAGAAGGCCAAAGCCAAGGTTTGCAGTTTCCCCAGTGAACTTCTCCATTCCTGTTGGTGTGATGATTCAAAATCTCTTTTTTCCACTCTGTACACAGTGAACAGCTAGTCTGAAACTAAAAAGAAAAAAGGGAAAAGAAACCAAAGTAGATGATCTTAGGGTTTTTATCATTTAAATTACACTTTAAAAAGTGCACTGGGTTATTGCTACACTGCAGCAGAGGCTAGGAGGAGGGTTCAATGGATGGTCATTCAGAAATTACATCAAATGCACAGATTCTTGAATGCAGTGTCCTGAACTGTTACACAGAGATGTAATTGAGAACTTAGGTATAACAAATACAGTAGGTTAGGGCAGTAGCCTCTCACCTCCAGAGACCTGGGTTCAAGTGAGAGTCAGGACTCAACTGGAAATGAGTCTGAAGCTTCTCCTATCAGGAGTTGAGGCCAATGCTACATGGAAGTCTCAGATGAGGCTTGCGTAAGCAACCCTTTTGGTGAAAGAGAAGGATGCTTAAGCAGCAGAATTTGAAGTTCTGCATTTTTTCTTTACCGTTTACATTAGGATAAATGAAACACTTACGGTTGAATCCTTAGGGAATTTTCAAGCGTGAAGTATGTCCTAACAGGTAGGGCATGTCCACACTACAAACATAAGTCGACCTATGTTAGGGTGACTTACAGCCACCACAGTAACTGCGGTGGTTCATGTCCACACTGCCCTCCTTGGGTCCGTGGTGCATGTCCTCACCAGTAGTGCTTCCACTGACTTAAGAGCTCCAACTAGAGCCTAGCCGTCCCCTGGGCTCCCTGCTCCCCCACAGGGAGCCTGGCTGCACTGAGGCTCCCCACTGGGAACCGTGCTCCCTGCGGAGAGCCAGGAGCCCAGGGGACAGCCAGGCTCTAGCTACAGCCCACCACCAAGCCCAGTTTTCTTGTTAATTTCACAGCTCCAGCATAAAGCTGTGATATTGACAAGCATGACAGTGCAAGCTGGGCAGCACTTGTGCTCCCTGCGGGGAGCCAGACGCATGGGTGCAGCTGGGCTCCCAGAGGGGAGCTGGGAGCCCAGGGAACAGTTGAGCCCTAGATGGAGCCTCCCACCCTCCCTGACTTTTTTGTCAATTTCACAGCTCCAGCAAGGAGCTGTGAAATTGACAGCCAACCTGCCCTAACTACACCATCATCCCTAAGCCTCTCATAGACTATAAAGTCAGAAGGGACCATTATGATCATCTAGTCTGACCTCCTGCACAATGCAGGCCACAAAACTTCACCCACCCACTCCTGTAATAGACCCCTAAACTAAGACTGAGTTATTGAAGTCCTCAGATAATAATTTAAAGACTTCAAGGTACAGAGAATCCACTAGCAAGTGACCTTTGCCCCATGCTACAGAGGAAGGCGAAAACCCTCAGGGCCCCTGCCAATCTGCCTTGGGGGAAAATTCCTTCCCGACCCCAAATATAGCGATCAGCTAAACCCTGAGCATGTGGACAAGACTCACCAGCCAGACACCCAAAAATAATTCTCTGTAACTCAGAACCCATCCCAACTAACATCTCATCACAGGCCATTGGGCATATTTACCTCTAGTAGTCAAACATCAGTCAATTGCCAAATTAGGCTGTCCCATCATACCATCCCCTCCATAAACTTATCAAGCTCAGTCTTGAAGCCAGCTAGTGGAGGTAGAGTTATGATGTTGGCGTAGTAGGACACTTACATCGGCAGGACCAAGGCTGTAGTGTTTACACTGACATAAGTAGGTCAACGTAACTGCCTTACATCCTAACTCTGTAGCGTAGACCTAGCCTTAAAGTGTATAATCAACTTATTCTGATTTAAACTTTTGTGATTGTTCTTCCTCCATGGGCATGCACACACAAACACTCCTCCACCCTAGTAATTAACTTTGTGGGGCGGAAGAATTAAATGTGTATGTGAATTAGACTGTAAACTCCTCAGGGCAGAAACTCTGTTTTATTTCTAGGTCAAATATAGTACCCAGAACTCTTATAAGGTTGCACAAATAAATAATAGTTGGTGGCACTGAAGAACACTCAAGTGAATGTTTGTTATCCTGAATTATGTTAGAGTACATTTAAAAAAAACCACAACCCCTCTATCAGAGAGGACCAGTGATCAGTTTTCAGTACATTGTTTCTATAATATAATTCTATATGATAGCTATTATCATTACTGTATATTATGGAGTCACAGGTCCTACTTCCACAGTTGAGATTGAGTTTAGTTTTGCACTTAGAGGTTGAATTTCTGCTTTATGTATGAAAAATACAGTATATCCCCCTACAAGATTATAGTATTTACTCTTTGTGCACAGAATGGGTTTTCTGAGAATGTACAAGTAAACTCATTCATTATTTTCTATTAATTAAAATAGGCCATTTAAAATATTCACCATCTCAGTCCTTTTTGGCTCTGTGATCTTAATAAGGTAATAACATAGACACCATCATAACAACAATAGGATCGTGGTTCAGGTATTTCAGAAGGCGGTCCCAGATTAGACTAAACTGATTTTTAGATACATTTTATTTATTTAATTCCCTCATAGTGTCACTACAGAGCAGTCAAGCTAGTTTGGGTGCTCTTACTGCATTTCCATGCCTTAATTTGTTTGGACTTCTTTTAAATCTAAACATAACTCTGAATTTTCCTGGATTGATAATGCTTTGTTTTTAGATAATTACAATATCCAAAACTCATATCTACACAATATTCATATTTCTATGTTACTGTTACAATAAATTAACATAATTAGTGAAAATTAGATTAGCAATCTCATTATGGTGCTTAGGGGAAGCTTTCCTCACAACATTAAACTACCATACACCAATTGGCACAAGCCTCAGCTTTTCTTCACAAGAATACTAAAGAAGCCATGTGAGAAGCTCCCACTGTGCCCAACCCTAGCTAGTACTATTAAACCTTCACTTTCATGAGCTCTAACTCTTTACTAGTCACCCTTCTTTCTCCTTCATGGAAACTGAAGACAAGTTTTCATCCCAAACGATCTTCAAACAACAACAAAAAGAGATCTAGCTCTGTGTAACTGCTATGTATGCCATGCAAAGACACAGAAGTTAGAGAGCAAATACAAGGGTCAACAAGGCGAGGTGGTTAAGTGCCTGGTAGATGAGACACTGTAAACTGCAGAAGGAGCAGGGTAGGGATCCAGTCAGTCCCATAGCACCCTCTGCTAAGTCAACACTGGACTTAGAAACTGAATGGCTGGGACTAATAATGGACCATAAAACTGAATCAGAAAGCAAAGAAATTCTCCATTTCCTAATTTTTTGTCCAACATCCCACCTAGAACTATTCTCATGTGTTAATAATCAGGAACCACAATGTGAAGGAAGAAGGGAGGACACAATTCTGCAACCTTCCTGTGACTGTGGTCAGTGATTAAGTAGATGGAGTTTTACAGTTAACAGAACTGCAAGGTCTCTCATGTGGGTCTAGCTGCAGTTAGGGCTGGAAGAGAGAAGAAGCCCACCACCTGCAGTGGAGAAAGAGTTTATATTCATACTCACTTTAAGAACTAAGGCACTCAAATAAAAAATGAGTGAAACAGCGGACAAGGAGAAAAGGATAATGGTCTAACATGACACTTTGAGGAGCTGAGTGCAGTGCTCACAACCCTGTGCTCTGCTCCTAAACTCCACCTCCCCCCAAGGATCAAACCAGCTCCTACATGGCGCGGATTTAAGCAGCAGGATCATTCACAATAACTGATGCCAAGTGTTCAAAAATCATGAGAATTTTAAAAAGTAATACGCTTCAGGTTTTCTTTTTTTTATTTGCCTACTACTTCTCGAGCCTTAAGGGCACTCTCGGATCAGGTTTTCAAGGTTTTCTCTGCAACCAAGAGGTTTAAATGACAGCCTGGAGTCTCACATCATCACCACACTGCAGAAACTGGGGCTTTAAGAAAAACACCAGTTATCACCAGACAATGACCCCAGGAAGGCTGGCCACTCTGTCTTCCTACAGTAGGCGTGGGGCTCTCCACGAAGGGAAGGGTTGGCAACCCTCCAGGATTTCCTGGCGTCTTGGCCAATTAAAGATTAATCTTTAAGTAAAGATTAGGTCATGTGATGAAGCCTCCAGCAATAGGTCCAACCAAAATTGGCAACGTGTATAAGGGACACAGGCTGATCCTAAAAGCAGCTGCAACCCGACTTGCTCCCTCTCCACTGCGCCCCAGGCGCCTGGACGCTGCCTCCACCCAGCCCAGCCAGAGCAGCGCAGGGATTTGGCCGATCAGTAGCTGCCCCTGCCCCACCGAGCTTCCCGGCGGGGCGGGGCGGGGCGATGCTAGGACGTGCAGTCTCTCACCTGCCTGCCGCGGGGAAGGCAGCGGGCGCGGCAGGGGCGGCCCGGGGGCGCCAGGCGAGCGGGGCTGCGGGCGAGCAGCTGGCGGTGGAAGGCGCCGAGCCGCTCCCCGGCGAAGCGCTGCAGGGCGTCCCGCAGCAGCAGCAGGCAGTGCCCGGCCTTCAGCCAGTTCTTGTACTCGCCGCAGTTGAGCCGCGCGGCCAGGTCCGCCAGCGCCATGGGCCGCCTCGCCTCCCGGGCAATGCGGGCTGCCCCGCCCCGGCTCCTCCTGCCAACCCGGGCCCCACCCCCGGCCGGGAGACAAAGCACGCGGCGGAGGCAGGTCCAGGCGGCGCAGCCCCGCGCCCTGAAGCGGCTCGATCCTGAGCAGCTCCACGCTGGCAAAGGCCTCCCCAGCCAGCCGATCCCGGCCCCGCCTCGCCTTCCCATCCCTGAGCCCAGCAGTGAGGGGGGAGCGGGGCGGAGGAATAGAGGGAACACGCTGAAGGGTGGAAAAATCATGGGTTTTATTTTAAATACACGCGTTTAACGTTGGTCTTTCCCCGGTGGCTTTACAGCCCTGGACCTTAGTGTGATCAAACGCAAGAAGAAGGGGTGTAGGGCTTTTATTTACCAGCTGTCTCCCTCCCCCCACCTTCTCATGTAACCACCTGATTCCAGGAGCGGGGGCTTTAAGAGAAGCAGCTACTGCACTACTCACACTGACAGCATGACAAGATGCAACCCCTGAAGGTTACTTGCATGAGACATGCTTACTCAAGTAATTGGTGAGGCTTACAGGAATAGGCCCTTCCAGTTCAGCTCCAAATGCAAATCCCATTTTGCTCAACCAATTATGTATAGTATCTACACACAGATTCCCCCTCACTGATGGGGGAGACCACATCAATGAACCTCTGATTTACTGCTCTGATAGCCTCAGGGCAATGTGACAATTTGGATTATGATGCATGTATGTTAAAGGTTCAATGATAGATTTATTTATGCTATGCTGAAGGGAAGATTGGGACAAGGAACACAGCCCAACCATAAGATGCCATATCCCCACAACACTGCAACGTCACAGACTTATGACAAAAAACATCAGCAGAAACCTAAACACCTAAGGGGACCAGAGCCAGAAGTTAGGAAAAGCATAAGTAAAGCAGTACATCTTACAGCCCAAGGGTAGATGTTTAGGGAGAAAGAGAATCTTTTACCTTTGTGTAAGTCAAGCCAAAGTCATCTTGCCCAACTAGAGCAGTCTGTTAGTGTAGTATACCTCAGGAAGGTTCCATGTACAAATCCCTGTGATGAGAAATAAAAGATCTTACTGAAACGTAATAGCCGTGGAATTGCTGGTAGCCACTCAGATTATTGCTTTTATAGATGAGCTCATCTATAAAAGCAGAAAATGTTTAACTACACTGCACGCTGATGAATGATCCTTCTAAATGCTTTGTTTAACTTTATTTCCCTCATACCATGTAAGTGGCATAGATTCCACCGGAAGGATGGTAGGATTCACGTATGCTAATCAGCGGTTCCCAAACATTTTCCCTGAATGACCCCATTTTCAGATGTGTTGTTTCCCCCTACTCCAGACAGCATGGACGTTGCAGTTTTAAAATGGTGTCCTCCCTGAAGTGTGCTTCACATGCCCTGCACATGCAAAGTCACGCCACAAGGAGGATGCCATTTTGCTTTACAAAATGGCATCCTCTGGACAACATAATCTCACATACATACGGTGCATGCAAGGTCATGCTGCATGGAGGGCGCCATTTTGTAGAGCAAATAGCATCCTCTGTGCCATGTGACCTTATGCATGTGGTACATGTGAGGTCACACTGTGTGGAAGAGGCCATTTTGTGAAATGGCATCCTCTGCACACCCAGGATTGCCGTGACCCCGTCTGCCAATGAAGTGACCCTACTGAGTCATGACCCACAGTTTGGGAACTGCTGTGCTAGACACTAAAAATTATTTAAGCCAATCAGAATGCAACATGTCAATACTAGAAGAGTTCTCTCTGTTGCACTTTTTTTTTTAATCAAAATACATGTTTCCTACCATCCTTCCAGTGGAATCTATGCCACTCACATGGTATGAGGGAAATAAAGTTAAACAGAGCATTTAGAAAGGATCGCTACCTGCTTTTGAAAATAAATATTCACACTTTGATCTGCCTTAGTATTTGTGCAACCAACAGCAGAAGAATAAGATCATTGTAGTGATATTCTATCAGAGCTGATAGGACCACCCAGTATTAAGGTTTCCCAACATGTCCGACTAGCAGATGCTGTTTTCAGTCACTTATAACTTTGCCAAAGTTTAACCATTTGGGATGAAATTTTTCATACCAGATGTCTGCCTCAGATTTTTTTTTTCTTTTTTTAATGTCAGCTAAAACACTTCAGCAATTTCTAAAAATGAGGGTTGGGAATAATTAATAATAATTAATAATTAAAAAAATTCTGGCAACCTTTTCTTTGAAAAGCTCTAGCGTCCCCAAACTTGAAATTTGGCAGGGGATGAAACTTTGAGTCAGGCAGCCTGCCGACTGGGGGTGGGTGGGGAGGTAAGAATGGGACAGGACGGGGGCGAAAGGGGCAATTGCCCGGGGGCCCAGCAATTTTTAAAGGGGCACAGGACACGGGCAGCAAGGTAAAAGCTTCCCCTTGGGAAGGCTAGCTTCCTGTCCCACCTCTTCCACCCGTGGCCTGGGCCACTGTCCATCCCCGTTCCGCCCCAGGCCTGTCCCTGCTAGCTGCCTCCCTCCTCTCTCCCTCCCTGCTCAGCCCCTCCAGCTGTCACTCACCACCTGGAGGAAGGGGGAGCGTGGCAGAGAGAAGGGGGATTGAGTGAGGGGAGGAAGATGCAGCAGCGAGCAGGCCAAGTGGGGAAAGAGGAAGGCCTGAGGGTGGGGACACAGGCAGACGGGGTGAGGCAGGACAGTTCTGCCCCATCCTGGGGCCTGGAATTCCTGTCGTCAAGGATGTGCCTTTTATCATCCCTGAGAAAACACACCCAAATTTGACCACATTATAAAAAAAAATTGGGGGCGGGGGGAGAGGAAGGCAGCTGTTTGCATGTGCTCAGTACAGACTTGCAACAGCTGAACTCTAGGAAGACCCCATCCTCACTGAGCATGCTCCATCTTCTCACCGCTCTTACTGGTGTACCATCTACACAGAGCAGCTGGGCTTGCTCTAGCCCCAAGCTACAGGAGCAAAGCCACACTTTCACTATCATGGCTGCTTAGAGTTGGGGTGGGGTACCAGAACTGAGACGCCTGCTGTCACCAAGGCAGCACGGAGGATGAAGCTGCTTGATTCAAATGCAGAGAAATTTCAGATCTAAGTTGTTGTAGGGAAGGACTGGGGGGGGGGGGGGGACGGACAAGAAACCTGGGCAATAGAGACTGGGACTTTAGGCTGATGGGATGACTGGAACCAAAGAAGCAAGGAGAGAGACAATGAGCTGGGGGGGAGAACTGGGATGGAGTAGGCAGAGACCAGGGCAAGGATCCAGAGGAAATGAGGACACACATTGGATGAGAAGCTGCGTGAGGAGAGAGACTGGGGCTAGACAGGACAGGGATCATGAATGGAGAGAGAGACACGGGGGAATTGGGAGTGAACTGGGACAGGCTAGGCCAGCAGCCTGGGACTGGGATGAGGCATCGGGGTGGGGGGAGACTAGGACTTCCTGGCAAGGAAATTGGACCAGGATCAGAAACTTGAGGAGTAGAGACAGACTGGGAAAAGTGGCCAGTGGTGGGGCAGAGAGAGGACTAGAACAAATTGGAGAGGGTGGGCAAGGAGTCAAGCCTGGGGTGAATGAGCAAAAGAGTCTGTGCTCACTAGAGTATACTCCCCTCCAAAATGGAATGGAACCAAGATTCCGGAGTCTCACCGTTCCTCTGCTGTCAGCAAATACCTATGAAACCCATTGGCATAGCATGTGTCATCCCTCTCTAGTTCTGGGGCACAAAGAGGATAGCAACCTACCATTGTTAACAATTAGTTCAAGTGGCAGAGGTCTGTGTGGTGGATCTAAATGTTCAACCTACCCCTGAACTAGATGGGTGTCAATAGCATATGATGGAATTTGTTTTTTCAACTTTTTTTTTTTAAACTAGGAAATGACATTAAAAAACTACTTTAAAAGACCATTACTATGGTTGCAAACCAAAGCACTCAGAAGTTAGAATATACCAGAATTAAGGTTGCCTGTGCCTTAATTCAGATCCCTATGTTTCCATTGTCCATACATCTCATTCTTGCATCAAGAGGCAGCTTTGTCTGAAACAGAGTCAGACTAACAGAAAGAGTTCCTAGGTAGCACTCTCAACTGCTCAAATGAACAGCCAAAACTTTTCATAACAATAATGCTCTGGGAATAATTCAGTGTGGCAAGTGGGTATAAGTGGAGACTTCCTAATCTTTAGTATTTGACCGCCAGAAGACTGAGCACATGGGAAATCAGACTAAATTACATCTGTAGATGCAAGGTTAAGTTACTGCTTTGAGAGGAACCAAAGTGTTGCTGGAGGGTAGTAAATGCTTCAAATATTTTCCTATATTTTCTCTATGGATTAAACTGTTTTAGAGTGTGGCCTCAAATATAATCCATCTCCTCCCCTCTAAAGTAATACCCTTTAATACAGAATACCTATCAGTCTCCCCAAACTCTTGAGTCTTAATCTCATAACTCTTGGTCGTGCCATTTTAATCACAGCAATATATCACAGGTTAATATGCAGTTTTTTCAGTCTCTGCAATGAGGTGGTAGAATAGTGAGAGAGACAAGTCTCCTATTTTCTGAAGTGCTCAGTCCTTTCAAGGCCCTCTGTCTCACATCACTTTCATCCTTGAATGTTAGTAAAACAGTAATTACATCCCATTCTCCAGAAGCTGGTTCCTTAAGGCAGGCAGCTAGTGGATATGGGAATTGCCAAACCATGAATAGTAACCCAGTCTAGTATCTGATGTAACTTTTTCTGCTCCATGAGTTCTGTTCTACTGCAGACATCTTTAGTGCCTCTATCTAGTTTCTAATTTCAACCTAGAAAAAAGGCAGGAGTTGAATACCTCTTTAGCTGAACAACAGCATTTAGAAGTTGGGTTTTTTTGTGTGTGTGTGTTTTTTGTTTTTTTTTTTTTGGGGGGGGGGGGGAAGATCACTGTCTTAGGTTAAGTGTCAAGTGTCTTTTAAATAATAGAGAAATACGAGAGAAATTGAAGGGACCAATATACACAAAAGAAAAAGATATGTTTGTAGCTGAAATTTGAAGCAGAGACCAATACGAAGGATGTTCCAGATAGCAGGAACTTCAGAGATGGCTCTTCCACCAAAAGGGATAGAAGCATGTAGAAAGCAGCTGCTAAAGAGAGAGGAGTAGATTCACAAAGTTCATAAGGCAGGCAAGAGTAAATCCATGGAGATTTTTAAAATGAGTTTGGAACTGATTCTTAAGATGAATGGGTAGTCAATAAAACTATTTGAGAACTATCTTAAATCTTCATTAAGACTGAAACTTATCCATACCTTCCTTTTACTTTCCAATTTCTCAATGTAGTGTCCAACTCGAGAAGTTAAACATGAAGTTATTTCTTTAGTCTTCTTGGTCAACTTCAGCTCTCCTGAATCAGCTTGTCCAACTTCACTGCACACAATTTGAAAAAAAGGTGGCTTCTTATTTCTTCTACTTCTCCTCCGTGCAGCACTGACCCCTAATCCAACATTGTATCTAAAATTAAGGATTTCAATACCAATGACAGTCTGGGTAGTCCTTAAAATGAAAGGCAGAACAAAAAGCAGTGGCCTTTGCGAGGTATATGTGGTTTCTTTTTGCTTCGAAAAAATATAAACTAAATTTTATTTTAAATAGTGTTTATAACTAGAATTGATATGCAAGTATAATTTCCTTAAGATTTAAAAAAATCAGAATTATTGGCAGTGTGAAGATGTCATCATTGAGGAGCAAAATTATTTCTTTCACAGGATTGAGGGCGGAGAAAGGGTGGGACCAAAAACACAAACAGCCATGTAGGAGATAAGGTAAGTGATCTGAAGTGGCTGGAAAAAAAAAACCTGACAGTATTTTTAATTATAAAATTTGTCACATCTAAGCCAATAACATGTATATCAAAATTTAGTAAAATATTTTACAATATTAATTTCCTAAAGTGGTGTAATGGAGAGAGAGAGAGAGAGAAGGCGGCATGAAAATCATAAAATCTTAGTTTAAGGTTTTTTTATCTAGTTTATTAAATATTGCTTTTTGGGGTCATGTTTACAACAAGCCCAAGTAATTTGTTTAAAGAGTCAAAGCAGTCATATTAAAATACAGTTTCAATATAAAGTTTGTCACAGTTTTACAGTATTCAAAATGACAGATCTGCCTTAAAAAAAAGTCTATTACACCAAAACATAAGAAAAAAAACAAAAAACAAACAAGTTTGGCATTTTCATAATCTTAGTATAAAACAGAATATTAAATCTATTAGCGGCAAGCTGACACTTTAAATCTATTACCTAGTCTGAAATGTCTCCCATTAAAACACACTATACAAGAGCACTATATAAAAGTTATGTTGATGATCATTTGATGAAAGTGCATCCCTGAAAGTTTCCCAGTTTATTATATTTAGCTTTTTTTAAAAACGTAAGATGTCAAAATGTCCTTTTCTCTCTCTTTTTTTTTTAATTGAAGGCTTTATTTCAAAGTTTGAGTTTTTTGCTGCTTAGTCTCTTGTTGTTCAGCCTTGTTTTAAAAGTGTCTATGGGCGCCCACCAGGGGACAGGGCAAGATTAACCATTAAATCATGAACAGCTCCAAATATTGTGCATTCACCTGGAACACGAAAAAAAAATACAAGTTAGCATGACAGAGAAAAGATCAATTAAACAATCAGGGGTTAATTTAATTTGTAACAAGCAAGCAAAGTATGCCACTCAAGCTCGCTACACAGTAGGGCTCACACAGTGCTTTCTGATTTTTAAATACTGTTTAAAACCATTTTAACATAGCTTAAACAACTATGCTTTACCCACACTGACTGGTTTAACAGTGTTAAAGCGTTGTTTAGACTATGGTTTTAACCTTAGAAGGGAAAGGGCCTTAAAGACAGTACTAATTAAGACTTGAAAATTCCACTGACCTCAGGGACTAAGCCTGCATGAATGTGTCATTTCAGGAATGTTGTTTTTGTATCTCTGGCACAAGTTCCCAAACCTGCCACACCCATTCAATTTGGGAATATGTCAAGTAAAATAACTTTAGCTTCAATTTCTCAGCACAGTCTATGGCTGACCATTAATCTACCAGAAACTAGTGAAAGCTAGTACTAAGGCTTTAATACCTTTTGAGCCTCATGAATCCATGGGATGATTTATCATACAAGGAGTCTCTAGTTCAGCAGTTCCCAAACTGTGGGTCGCGACCCCATGTGGGGTCGCTTCACTGGTAGATGGGGTCATGGCAATCCTGAGCGCACAGAGTGTGACCTCACACGCACCGTATGCACAAGGTCACGTCGCATGGTGGATGCTAATTTGCTCTACAAAACAACACCCTCCATGCAGCATGACCTCGCACACACTGTATGTGTGTGAGGTCATGCAATCCAGAGGACATCATTTCAAAATGGAATCCTCCTTGCGGCGTGACCTTGCACGTACAGTGCGTGTGAGGTCACACTGCAGGGAGACACCATTTTTAAACAACAACTTTCATGTTGGCTGGGGTAGTGGGAAACAACAAATGAAAATGGGGTCATGCAAGAAAAATGTTTGGGAACTACTGCTCTAGTTCTTCTGTAACCTGTTCATAAAAAGCTTATGAGTGTTGCACCTTATCAGATTTGGTTTCAGAAAAACTTCAAGAAAGTGACAGAAGTTTACACACAGTATCTGATTAAGAGCGGCAACTAAACATTTTTAAAAAACCCAAGAAGTGTGAAACGAATGCTGGGTGAGAAATGGTTTCTCGTCCCACAAAAATAAGATGTCAAAAAATTTTCCCATCCTAAAAATCAGGATAAAAAGGCAAAAATCTCACATTTTCATGAACCAAAAATGCAAAAAAGTTTGTAGATGGGGTCAACTGAAACATTTTTTTTTTTATATAAACTTTTCACTTAAGTTGACTTTTCACTTCAAAATTTAAGTTATTTCAACACAAAACACTGAACTGTTTAAAAAATGTCAAAATGGGACGTGGACAATTTCAAAAATTCTCATAATGTTTTTGAAATGGGATATTCTTCAAAAACAACCTTCTCTCATGAGCAGTTTCGGTTTCAACAAACCAACATTTCCAGCAAAAAGTTCCCAAAAATTTCCCTATTTAAAACCTCTTATGCGGGTCGGTTTCAATGACCCCAACAGTTGTTTTAGAATGATTTTACAAAAATATATAACCACCACAAGCCAAGGTGAAGAATTTTTCATTTTTATTCCAGCAAGACTCCAGATCTCAGGCCATACAGTTCTCTAATTCCTTTCTATTAGGAAATGTACAGCAAAGGTTATGGTACAATTTGAAAAATAAAGACTTTAAAACAACAGGTTTTCACCTAGTCAGCTTCTTTGGGCTGCATTCTTCCTCTCCACTTAACTTTGGATTACTTAAGCAGTGTCAATTAAGATCGGTTATGTTCTGCTGCTGAGGGAAGATGGTGTGATCTAAATGATTAGGACAGAGTGCACTGGGAGCCATTAATTCCTACTGCTGAACTGAAACAGTCACTGCATGACTTTGGACAAGTCATTACCTCCTTGCACTTAACACCACGTTGCAAAAAATGGCTAAATAAAATGCAGAACCTCCTTGAAAACCAGATATTCAGGAAAGGTTAGCTCAGGTGAAGTGTAACAAAAAAATTAAAGCATTTGAAGACCTTGATTTCTTTTTGGGGAGGTGGGAGTGTAAGTCTTTCCTGGAAGAGATTCACTGTGTATTCACAAGGAGTTAATGTTTCAGGGAAAGAAAGATTTAGGCAGTGTTTAACATTATGTACCTGAAAATAAAACTCTGCCAAAAAAGTCACTTTTCAGTTACTAGTATTTTATTAAAAGGAAAATGAAGTCAAGTACAAAATACTCTCTCACAAAAAGAGAGAGCAAGGTAAAAGATACAGCCAAAATGAGGCAACACTGATTATAGTATACAATAAGTGTAAATAGTACCATAAGTGTTACTTCATGGATTTTTTAAACTGGTTCATCTCATTTGTCTCATCCTTCCTCAAATATTTCAGTTGTGAGCATAACACAGGTAAGTCAGTCTTGCCATTTCTTATCATTTTTATTGCTGCAAATCACATTTCTCCACTGGCTATGTTTTTGTAACCACAAAAATGGAACATTTATCAGCTATACTCATGATGATTAAGGTAACAGGTATTTGTCTTTGTTGAAATTAAACAATTTGGGGCATCTTCCTAACACCATATCTATGGATATATTCTTGCAACAACTCTAGTTTTCTGACAGTGGATCAGAAGCAGGTGTTAAAATACAGGGAGTGCAATTCTCATTCCTCTGCTAAAACCAGGCAGGAAGCTCTCCCTCTTTTCCCTAGTATGGGAAGCCCCATTCCTCTGTGGCTTGTGTAGTGAAAATTCACCAAGCAGGGGAATCTGAAGTGAGACCAGCAGAAGGAGCTAGTGCCTTGCCTGGAAGTTTCTGGGTCTCCCAATCCTTTCCACCAATGGGTGGAGCTGCAATAGCATTTGTCAGAAGCGGTGTCACAGCTAGGAAACCACTATTCACTCCTCCTGTAAAGATATGTCCTGCAACTAGCTATCCCTCTCCTCCACTGGGCACAGGGATAACCTCTCCTACCGCTCCAAAGAGACGAGAGAACCCCTTTCACCCAGCTATACATCCTTCAAAAGGTCTTAAATCTTTAAAATGGCAGAAAATTACATTGCACATTTCAAAAGTTTCCAGGAAAGGGCCCTTTCTCCTGCCCCCCGCCCCCCCCCCCCCACAAAAAAAAAAACAAAAAACAAAGCAATACAAAAAACCCCAAAAACCATCAATATAGCCACTCCATCCTGGTAGAAATGGGGCTGGAGTACACAAGGGATGTCCCTGACTCTACTATCTTTTCTTGACTGGCTGAGATCCTACTTGAGGACATGAGCTCCTTTCAGACATTTTTTTCTTGTCCCCATTCTGTTCCCTGGCCTGTGTTCCATCTCATTACATTAAGACCTATGAGACAGCTACAAAAACTAGTGAGAGCTCCACCCTCTATCTTGCTCAACTTATCAAAAAACAGACATCTCAATTTGGGACATTTCAAGTGGCTTTGAACATTGTTCCCTCTGCAGTGGCATTCCTACAATGTTTTGCTATGGAATTCATTTCATCATAACTTCAGGAACGGAGATACTACAGTTAGGCTCAGAGAAATATCTATATTTTTCCCCTCTAGTACTAAAATGAGAGAGAACTTGTAATTCTGATAAATTCAGTGAACTTTGTTTTTTGAAGGAGTGTTATTTACCCAACTGAGCATTCCAATCTATTGTGTACAGAAATATCGTGAGCAAAACTACTTCTAAAAAAACTTTATCATTGTGTAGGATGTTATTCCAAAACATCAAGATTATCAATTATTATTTTTAAATAATTATGTTTGGCTAGTTAAGTGGAACAAACATGTCCTGTTTCATATGACATCATGCTCAGTAATAAAGTGCCCAAATCTATTTATCTTTAAATCTACAAGTGAGGAGGTGATGTAGGACTGAGATCTCACACACCATCTATCGATCGTGGGAAAAATGAAATTGCAAGTTCAAAGTTCCCTTTACAAGTTCCACTGTCCTCTTCCCCCATCCTGCTTGGGCCCTAGTTCTCAGAAAGGGTCTAACATGGGATAAGAGGCAAGCCACAGAAGGAATTAAAGCAGAGGACAAGACTCACATGAAGTCTGGGAAGCCTTGCCCAAGCTTTGTTTGTTTTCCCTTTTACTCATCTACACTGCTACTAAGTTTAATATAACAAAGGATGCAATACTAATGTGAACTTCTTGCCATGATTTTCATTAAAATATGCACATCCCTACCAATTTAACGTAAGTAAACATTCTAAAATTCTGTCACTCCAAATAAAGCATCAAGCATAATAAATATATGGTAAATTAGATTAAGATTAATAAATACTTAGAACAAAAGCAGAATTCAGTCTGTGTGTTCACCATTTATACCCCATCGCTGGTGTATTTTAAAAACAAAGTTTCTTTTCTTTCGGTGTTTAAATAAAAATGTTGTAATAAAACTGAAACACAGTTTTCATTCCTATGAACAACTTAGATGCAAGAGCTTCACAGCACATTTGGCAGAAAGTGAAAGTTTTCACTGCACCCTTGACAACTCTGGTAGAGCGTACATACAGCAAACAATCACTCAGACCATTTTTTATTCTTCACGATACATGGACAGTGTTTGATAAGTGCTTTAATATATCTTTATGCTATTCTATTGAAATGGTTTATTAATTGATGGTAAACCATGCAATCAGATGTTTTACCACAGCATTGTAATTGTTATTTACACTGAGCCCACTCATGAACACTATGTGGCTGTGACTGCAGTAGTATGAGCCATGTCAAAATACATGCATTCCACCTCCTAGACAAACAATAAACTAGGTTGTGCCATTAATACAACCCTCTGGCACAAATGACTGGTATGGTCCCAATAGTAATGACTAATACATGAATTAACCCTCATGTCAGGACCTGGAGATCACCTTAAGACAGACTGATAGATTCTCTCTCCACATAGACATGCATCACTAATGAACTAAATCCCACTTTCTTATTCTTAAGTCTGAATACGTCTTGAATTCTATCTATTGGATATGTACAGTACCTGGTCGTGGAGAATTCAGTTCTGCAAACCTCTTAAGAATACTGCTAACCATCATGGGAGCAGCAACGGAAGAGTTCTGCTGCCTGGGAATGTCTGCCTGTTGCGTTGTACCCGAAGCCATATCATAAATGATTGGGACAATAATGCTAATGGCTTCCTGTGGGACTGTAGTTTTCTGTGTTAACTGAAGCTGTGAGTAGAACAAAAATGATAAAAGGTGCATTAAGATGAAACAGTATTTTTCAGACACCGACATGATGTTAGGGTAGTTGACTTGCTACTTCAAGCCCTAGCTTGTAGTCAAGTCCTTTTTTATTTCATTTCCTTTTAAATTATCCCTATGTGGGGAGCCCCTTCAATACAGTAACATACAAAAACTAGGTTTCCCATAAAGGTTCCACACCTAAGAAAATATACTGAAGTAAAACTAATTGTGACTACAGTTTTCCACATTATGTTTTCATACTACTGCGCATACACAATACATTAGTCACATTTTATACTGAGCCCACTGTCGAAAATAGAAAAAAAAACCCGTTACTTACCTTGTAACTGTTGTTCTTCGAGATGCGTTGCTCATGTCCATTCCATTCTAGGTGTGTGCGCGCCCTCGTGCATGGTTACTGGAACTCTTTTCCCTTTAGCAGTACCCATAGGGCATATGCCGCAGTACAACAGGTGCCGCTGGCCCTACGCGCCCCCCTCAGTTCCTTCTTGCTGTCAACTCCAGCAGCAAGGGCGAGTAATGGAACGGACATGAGCAACACATCTCGAAGAACAACAGTTACAAAGTAAGTAACCGTCTTTTCTTCTTCAAATGCTTGCTCATGTCCATTCCATTCTAGGTAACTCTCAAGCAGTACCTTGGAGGGGGCCCAGAGTTCACAGATGAGCTGCCTGCAGCGCTGCTCTGCCAAAGCCATCTTCATCCCGTGCCTCCCGGATGATGGTATGGTGGGACATGAAAGCACCGATGACCAAGTAGGAGCCCTACAGATATCCTGCACAGGTACCTGCACCAGAAAGGCCGCCGAGGAAGCTTGCGCTCTGTGGCGTGGGCTGTGACCACATCCGGTAGAGGCACCTTCGCCTGCTTGTAACAAAACTTGATGCAGGAAGTTATCCAGGAGGAAATACACTGGGCAGAGACAGGTAAGCCTTTCATCCTATCCGCCACTGCAACAAAAAGTTGTGTAGTCTTCTGGAACGACTTAGGCAAGTAGTAGCATTCTACATTGAATGCACTAACATGAAGCGTGTGCCACCTCCGTTCTTCCTCTGAGCCATGTGGCTTGGGAAAGAACAACAGAAGAAATATATCCTGGTTACAATGAAATTGAGACACTACTTTGGGTAAAAAAGCAGGATGAGGCCTCAGCTGGATCTTGTCTTTATAGAAAGTCGTGTATGGTGGTTCTGAGGTAAGTGCCCTAGATTCTTCTTGCTGAGGTAATCGCTACTAGAAAGGATACCTGCCAGGAGAGCAACAGCAACAGACAGGTAGCCAAAGGCTTGATGGAGGGCCCCGTAGCCTAGACAGATCTAGGTTTAGATCCCAAGGGGGCACCAGTCTCGAACCTGAGGGGAGAGCCTCTCTATTCCTTTCAGGAACCTGAATCATAGAATGGGGAAAAAAAGATTTCCCATCTATTGGAGGGTGAAAGGCTGAGATGGCCACCAGGTGAACCCTCAGTGAGGCAATAGCTAGGCCTTAAAGCTTAAATGCAATAAGTAATCTAGAATAGCCTGAATCGATGACTGTTCGGGCAGAATTTCTTGGGACGTTGCCCAGCAGGTGAACCTTTTCCACTTGGCCAGGTCCGAAGCTCGAGTGGAAGGCTTCCTACTGCCCATCAGAATCTGCTGAACCTGCAATGAACAGGCCCATTCCTCTGGGTTCAGCCATGTAGTCTCCACACCGTCAGATGCAGAGACTCAATCTGTGTGCAGCAGCCGACCGTGGTCCTGGGAGAGGAGACTGTGCCACTGGGGCAACTCCAGTGGGGATGGGGGGAGGCACTATTGACAGCTCCAGCAGTGTGCTGAACCAATGCTGGTGGAGTCATGATAGTGCAACCAGGATAATATTCATTCTGACCCTCTTGATTTTCAGTAGGACTCTGTGTAGCAGCAGAATGGGCAGGAATGCATACATCACAACCTCCGTCCACTGTAAGAAAAAGGTGTCGGACAGAGATCCCACTTCGAGCCCGCAAAGAGAACAAAACTGGAGACATTTCTTGTTCTATCTGGACACAAACAGGTCCACTTGGGGAGAACCCCACCTCTGGAAGATCATAGCAGCCACCCTCGGGTGGAGCGACCACTCATGGCGGGGTCAGAAGGACCTGTTGAGGCGGTCTGTTGCGTTGTTCTTGATGCCCTGGAGGTGAGAGGCTAAAAGGTGAAAATCGTGGCTCGTCGCAAGGTTCCAAAGACACACTGCTTCCCTGCAAAGGGCTGATGAGCAGGCCCCCCCCTTGCCTGTTGATCTAGTACATTGTAGCGGTGTTGTCCGTCAGAACCCGCGCTACCTTGCCCAAGATGAAGGGAAGGAAGACCCCGCAAGCCAGGCATATTGCCCATAGCTCCCTTACGTTAATGTGCATCTCTTGCTCCTCCCGCGACCAAACCCCTTGAGTACTGGGGTTGGAGCTGATATGTACCCCACCCCAAATCCAAAGCGTCCAACACCAACATGATCGAGGGGGCTAGTTCCTTGAACGCATGTCCTGCAGTACTGAGCGAGGGTCTTGCCATCATCCCAGTGAGGACAGGATGTGGGGGAACCGTGCCAACTCCCATCCAGTGAACGCCTGTGCGAAGATGAGAGGGATCGGTGCTGCCCATCAGAATGCAGGGCCCTCAGTGCCGGGGACCAGGATCAGTATTGCAACGACGATGGAGACCATCTCTGTCATTGGTGTTCTACTGCAGAGAAATGCCCCAGAGACAGGGATCAGGAATGCCCCCTCAGAGACTGGTGCCACAATGGTGACTCCCTGCGCGGTGAACTGGTCCCTCAGGGATGAACGCCTCTGGTCAGGGGAGTGGTGTAGCCATTGCAGAGGACCCATCGCGGGCTTCCCCCTGGAAGCCGGAGCCTTCTCCTTTGACGGCACCTGGAGCCTAGGAGAAGGCAGCAAAGGCAGGGCCATCAGGTTCCTCACTGCCTGGAACACTTCGGACGTCAATGGCACCGTAATCTGAAGAGGCCCCCTTCCGCTCCCAGGAGTTGGGGGTGGCTCTCTTGGCGGAGTTGCACCTCTGGGCGGCAATCCCCTCTCCTGCTGACCCTCAGCCGGTTGGTCCGGTACAGGTCCCACGCTTGATCCTGCTTCCCTGGACTTCTTCTGTGTGAGGGAGCAGTCACTGTCTGAACGCTGCTTCCTCTATCTCTTCCTCGACAGGGAAGAGGAAGAAGTCCGGTGCCATGGCAGGGCTGGTGCCGACTGGGTGATTTGCTCCAACACGATGCTTGGCACTGAGTAGATCGTGCCAGCTTGGAGGCTGGTCTCAGCGTTGCCTCCATCAGCAAGGCTTTCAGGCGGATTTCCCTTTCCTTTTGGGTCTGCGGCCTGAAAGCCTTACAGATCTTGCACTTCTCCTTCCTGTGTGCTTCCCCCAGGCACTTTAGACAACTGTTGTAGGGGTCGCTAAGAGGGAAGGGCTTGCTGCAGGAGACACAGAGCTTGAAATCTGGAGATAAGAGCATGCCCCACTCCCAGACAAAGGTCCCAGCAGGGACTACTCCTAACTTAACTATCAACTATTTACAACTACTTAACTAACAAAGAACATATAACGATAAACAAACTAGCTAACACTGCTTAGGGTACTAAAGGAGCTCTTGCGAAAGCAAGCAGAACAGTTCCAGCAACCATCACAGGCAGGGAACTGAAGGGGCGTAAGGCCGGCAGCGCCTGTTATACTGCGGCATGTGCACGGGACTCCAGGGGGCGCTGAAGCCGGCCCTATGGGTCCTGCTAAAGGGAAAAAAATTCCGGTAACTGTGCATGGAGGCACGCACACACCTAGAATGGAATCAACATGAGCAAGCACTCAAAGAAGAACTGCACATTGCAGCAAAACTTCTAAAATAGTTAAACTTTTCTAGACCTATGTTTTGTATGCATCTCAAATTTCCCAGATAACAGCTCAATAATTAGGAATAATCTACACTCAGTCTCAAGATACTATTGTTGAGGTAACGTTCCAAGGACCCATTTGCACTACCAGTTCAACTGATTTTGTAACTGGTTAAAGGCACAATCATCTAAACCTGACAATTAACACTGTTCAGTTTGTGTCCACACAGTGGCTTTCCTGACATCAGGCCACATTTGCATCACAACATTCTGGGAAAATGCAAGCAGCTATCCATCCCATAGTGCTTCAGCAAAGGATGGAAAGACCAGAGGGGAAACGCACAGAATGGCACCAGCAGTGCATGAAACAATGAATTTTATGATACTTTATCACAGCATCTCCAGAGAGCAAGAAGGAAGACTAGCCAAACAAGGTAAACAGGAACAGTTATGGGATCATATCCACAGAAAGGAAAAAAAAAGTGTGCTGAACCAGTTATAGAAGAACAGTATGCAATCTTAGGCCTCTCGCAACAACAAAACGTTTTTAGCTACTATGGTTACTAGCCAAGAATAACCATGCCACATGCAGACAAAGAACAGGTTAACAGATCTGACCCTGCCACTAACTGGTTAGTAACACTGCTCTTCTTTCAGACCCTGTCCAGGCTGCAGCTTTTAACAAGGACAGCTATTATACTTACGAAAAACAACATTTTGGATTTCAGCACAACAGCAGGTGTTCCTGGAGGTGCAATTGGTGGGGCACTGGGAGGAATCGTTAAACAAAACTGCACATTCCATTTCAGTTGGCTTGCTTGATCAGGGAACTGTTTTAAAAACATGCCAGAGAACATGATAAAGCAAGGCACATTAAGGTAACATACGTGTCTGACTTCTGTAGTGTGTTGGTACAGTAAAACAGGACACTTAAGCTAGACTTTTCAAGATTTCTGATGATTTCATACTTAATATAAACTAATCCTCTCTTGCTATGAAAATGGTTCTGTGAATCTACGCTGAGATAGCAATGAAAAGATACTATACAAACACACAATTGTGTGATTTCTCATCAAAGTCTAGGGAGAAGACAAGTTTTTGTTGACTTCTTTGTAACAAGTATAGCGAACACATCTTGACTGAGTTTATGCATTTCATAGTAGATTCTATCTTCATCTACACTACAGGGTGGAATTCATTTTGCAGTCACCACAAACAGATTTTTATTATTTCAAGTGTAGACTTTGGAGTTCAGCAGACTAAATGTTGTCTATAAAGTTAAAAATGTAACTTACCAACTCCAGTTTCATGATGTGTACACAGTCCCTGAGGATATGCGTAGGAGCTCCTAGTAGTTTTGTAAAGGCTATTAGCGTGTTTGCTTTAAATGGTGGTCCTGCAACCTATAACAACACAATACAAATTAGGACTGTCCATCTAGATCAAAATTGGTCAATTTGCTATTTATATAATACCACAACTGGGCATAGCTGTTAATCTCTACTCTTACCCTGTAGCCCTTACTCTCATCACTAGTTTCACGGATAAGAGAATTACTCATGAATAAAGGCTGCAGATTAGGCCAATATTAAGGTGACGTATACAAAACAAGGCAATGAATGTTAGTAGTTTAAATACATACTCTTGTTTCAAAGAATTTCTCCAAAACTTGTAGTTCCTCTGGTTTCCATTGTCCTGCATTTTCAGGTGTTACTTTTAGCTGCAAAGTCTGGTTGGTTTTGGGATTAAGGGCAACCCTGCACTTCAGTGCATCTGTCTTAAACATTATTACACCCGGTTCATTGGAGTTTATTAGCTGTAGCTGTATGAACAGAAACAATGCATCTGATAAGTACTTCATAGAGCAGCAGCAGAACACAAACTCACCCTTTAGACCACCCAAAAATGTTGAAGATTATTTCTTTTAACAAGAGCACCAATTAAGTTTTGGCCACAAAAAACATCACCCTTCGGGAAAAACACAGTGCTAGATCCCGGCACTCACTCTGTTCCTTTTGCACTAGCCTGGAGCACAAGGGAGTAGAAACTGACCTCATCTCCACAGCTGTTGATTACGTCAGCATGGAGGGAATCTTCTGCACTGCCTCCCCATCCCTAGGGCATGACTGAAGCATGCTGAGTTCTGGACATTTCCAGCTGGGGGCAACTCCTTGGGATGTACTGCCATCTGACAGAATTCAGAGCAGCCTCAAGCCTGCTCCATACACCACTTACGGTAAAACAACCCCAGGATCAGGGATCCGTAACCTGACACCAAAATGGCTCTCCACCCCGCCCAGATGCACCCAGGGAGACAGGGCATCAGAGGATCTGACACCAATCAGCATGTTTTATTTATTTATTTTTTAAAGAACAGCTATCACATTATATGACTGCACAGTTTTTACTTTTTGGGAGTGGGAGGAGGAAAGGGGAAAATCACACAATATTTTGCATACAGATAGGAAGGATAATTTATCAAGATCTCAGATATTACTGTGATGGGGACACAAAAGTGCTTGCACAGAGGGACCAGATATTTACTGTAGTCAGGCAAGTAGGAGACTCCACATCTAGAAGCGTGGGTTTCCCTCAAAACAAGGACTTCAGAATATGGTCAGCCTAAATTTGATAGCTGTGTTTCACTTTGCCAACAGCATGAACAGCATAAGCAAGAAAGATAAAATGTAAGTTTGAGATCCTCTATATTTATATAGAGATTTACTAGCATTAATTAAGCCTCACATCCCAAACGTGAGGGTTAGGCAAGTATTACACGTATCCATTGTACTGATGAAAAGAACTGTAGCAGGGGGGGATTCAGTACTTTTTCTTAAATTCATACTTGAGTCAGTGAGCGAGTGCCAGGAATAGAACACACAGGAATTCTGACTCTTCATCACCTGTTCTAATCACCGGACTTCATTTATTCTAGATATAGATTATACACAGTTCTTCAAATTAGATGCTGAAGGTGTATGGGGTTCCAACTAGAAAGCTGGAAACATTAATTAGTGGCAACATTCTGGATATCTGCTCTTTCTTCCTCTTTTTCCAAGATGCTGAAAGCAATTACAATTCAGATAAAATAGTTTGTGATTTATTATGAAAGAGACCTACAAGGCAAACATGTGAAAGAACTATTTAGAAAATTGCACTTCAAAGTCAATAGTTAGAGTGTTACACATTAATCATTTAAGTACCGTTTCCTGTTGGATGATCCTCTGAAGGTGTCGCCTCATAATAACTGATCCAAGGAATCGCTCAAGAGGGGAGCAAAGATAGCTGCCAGCTAGTCCTGGGACAAGCCCAGGAGTAGGAGAGGGCAGCAGTAAAATATTCAAGGCACTGTGAGTGAGGATTGTGGGGATAGATGCAGCCCAGGAACGCTGAGGTAGTTTACGAGGTGGAGGCATATTAGTTGGCATTGTTTGGGAACCTGATGGAAATAGAAACATCCTCACTTATTTAAAGTGTACGGAGCTTGACTGCAGATTATGTTTTCAAATTTTTACAAAAAAGTAACAAAGATGATAGTCCTTGCCCCAGAGAGCTCACAAGGTGTCAGATAGGATGGTACTGGTGGACAAAACCCAAAAATAAATGGGGATGGGTTTGGAGGAAGAGGTGACAACAAGACTAAAAGCTTTAGCATGAAAGCAGAAGTTTCAGCTTGCCAACTTCAGATATTTAATGATTAATCTTTATTTTAAATTCCCAAATAGCTGCTCCTCAATGTGATTTACAATACTAGCTGCCCTACAACATATGCCCAACTACATAGTAGCTATGCCCATTTAACTCAACCCTTGCAGATAATCTCAGTAACATTAGCAACTAGTATATTGGTCCTTTTTTCTCTCCCAAGCCTGAAGTTATGGGACAGCCAGCAGATGGCAATTTTGTTAACTCCATCAGCTGGCAGAAGTGATCAAGTAGTACAGTTAAAATCAGTCCTGCCAAGATCATTTTACAGTGTTGAAGTGTGAAATGTTACTATTCTTGCACTCATATGTACTTCCAGATGTTCTTCTCACTGCTGCCATATAATGCACATATAACAACAAAGTATTATTTTACTCTGAAAGGGTAGCAGATACAAATAAGGAATGCTATAAAAGAGATGGAACTAGAAATATTAACTTTAAGTGCTTCACAATTATAATACTGTTGAATATAACCTACTTGTTCCAGCTCGTGGGGAATGAGAAGCATCTGGGACTGGAGAATGGAGAGAAGGGTTGGCTGGTGACATTCCAGGCATGCGTGCTGCTGGTGAGGGACCAGATACTTGAGGAGATCCTGGCCAATTCCCTGCACGCTGACTGGGCGACATCATTGTGTATGGTGAACTAGGATCTATAGTACCTGTGGAAATCTCAAAGTTATTTTTTTTAATTAAAGCTTTTTCTTAAGTAGCAGAAAATATGGATCACACTCAATGAGTTCAAACAGAATATTCAGAAACTCAGTGTAAAACACCAATATGGCACACAGCATCCACTTCCTTTTATCTCACACTCCATGTATAGCTGTATGTAAAATGTAAGAATTGTAAAGAATTTTTAAAAATTAATTTAAAATTGAAGTTTACATTTTATTACTTTGCCTTTTCATTCTATTAGTTATGGATTAGATTCTGCAAAGGGATACTTCCATGTAGAGTCCCACTGACTACAGCAAGTCTCTACCTCCCAACAACTGGACGAAAGCTGGACAGAGTGAAAGACAAAGGGTATAGTTTACTCAGGGAAATGCCTCAGTAACTTCACTTCACTACAGTGAAGTTCCATACTAAAATCCACTGGTGTATGCTTTTAAGAACAAATCAGACTGTAGTGTCTACAACAGACTGTTTTTCAGTTACTTGAGTGATATGCTGAAAAATAAAATCCACCCAATTTTTGGTGATTTAAAAAGTAGCGATGCTGTGAAGAGCAGACTAACATACTGTAATTACAGTAGAAGTAATTTGAATAGAGTTTTGCAAGTAATTCAATAACTGAAATATGGGGAAAGGATCAGCTGCACGTTTTTGTACACTATAAAACATCAAGACTTGGTCAACAATTTTCAAGTTTTAAGTTACTCAATCTCTAAGCCTGTTCTCAATTACTTCATTTTTATTATTCAAGCTGCATGGGAAGGTAATTAAAAGAAGTTGTCTTGCATTTAAAGATTCAGGGTAAAGTAATTAAATTTAGTTGAAGCCATGACTGCTAAGTGATACTGCATGATATTCTAGGTCAATTTTCCCCATATTAGTAAGAGGCAGTTAGTGATTGGTACTTAATTGTCAAAAGACTAGCAACATGTCAAAGTAGTTCAAAGCATCTATATGGCTACAATTAACAAGAAAACCCACATCTGCACAAATTGCTATTTCAAGTCAATTGCTGAACACTAATTTTTCCAAACAATGTAAGTCTCCACACCTGAAGAAGAGCTCTGTATAGAGCAAAAGCTTGTCTCTTCCACCAACAGAAGTTGATCCAATAAATGATATTACCTCACCCACCTCGTCTCTAACAGACAGACTTAATTCTAAGAAACAGTTTATTGTTCATATCACAGTATAGAGATGTGCCAGTACAAGAACTCACCATGTGGGCTGGCAAAATTAGCTGTTTGTCCCATTGTTATTCCAAGGGAGGAAGGTGAAGGAGTTGGACCAAATGATGCTGGTGATGGAGCTCTTAAAGCTCCACTAGGGGAGCTGGCAGCATGCAGATTTCCTGATAAAAGCATCCACACACAAACAACAATTCATTATACATTTCCTACTTTTCGTTCAAGAGCTTGAGTAAACCAATAGTAGAGAGAATCAGAAAAAAGTGCTCTCTCTTTTAGAGACACTCGTACTAGACTTGTCAGAGTTTCCTTCATCCCCAAGAAACTGCATGTTGGACATAAATCGACAACCCTGCACTCTTATTGAGCAGACAGGATGCTAATTTATATAGTAACCAAATCCTACTTCAAATGCAAATGTAAATTGGAAATTACAGTACAAGACATTCTTAGGTAATAGGTATAATAATGTTTTTCCTTATTATAGCAAGAGCCTCAATGAAACTACAGTTAACGTTGCACTACTATTTCCAATATAAGCTCTGTTCTCAGATGCTCATAACTTTTAGAAGTTTGCACTTAGTTTTGGTCTCCACCCAAGTGTAAACATCTGGGAATAGCTGAAACAGCCTTTTCAAAAAAGGGCCTTTAAGTGAACAAGTTTTGACCAAATTAGTAGCCTTTAAAAATAATTCCGTATTATGCAAGCACAGCAAATGCCAATTATGCAACCACGGCTGAACTTCACGCAGAACTCTCATGCTGCATAGCTAAGATTGACCACTCTGTGCATGCCTCATGTAAGTAACAGAAGGTTATTTATATGAGACGTATGCAGTAAATCATACTATTATTGAGAATATAAAATAAATCTTACATTCCATAACAGCTATTGCCAATATGCAGAGAGCCATCTTACCTGGTGACTGTGTATGCATCATGGAGGGAGATGGGGTCACTGTGTTGTGATAGGATGTGGGTGGTGAAGTAAGAGGGTAAGCTCCTGATGCTCCTGCCTGTTTTGCAAAGGGCTGAAAGCGTCAACACAATAAAATGAAAATCTTCAGTGATTTCACACTGAATCTACTAAGCATTAATGTTAATAGATTCGGCAAAAAGCTGATTGTAGTTTGGTATATAATCTGTCTAATCAACCTATCATCAATAATACCCAAGTCTCCACACCTCCTTATTCAGGGCTTGCTACTTTGTTCCATGATTTCTGAAGAAGTCTTCCCTCAAACCACATAAACACACTCATTTCTTCACTCCCATCCTCCAAAGACCAAAAATCCAATTCAGGTCCTCCGATTACCAAAAAAATCTTGTATTTTCGGACCATATTTTCCTTCCCTCGATAACATGCTCCTTTTCTGTTTTAAATAAGACATGTTGAGTGGTTCTCCAAAATTGCAGTCAACATGCTATGTGCTATCTATGATGCTATCTCAAAGTAAACATAATTTTAAAAACACGAGTAAGTCTTCCAAGGGCAATTCCAAAGCAGTACAGTTTATACTCTCTTCTCATCTGCTATTACCACTCCTCTGGGAAAGACAGAGCACATATGTTTTCTAAAAAGACAGAGCTAATTATGGAGAATAATGGAGATAAAATGTAATTTATGGTTTTAATATTTTGCCTACATATTACCTGTTGCTGTTGCTGTGATGGTTGGGGCTGAAGTTGTGATATCAATGAATCCATCATGTCCCCCCCAATAGGAGAAGGTGGATTATCATCCTCATTTACAGATCGTCTTCGTGCATCTTGATTGCTGTCAACAAACATGTTCAGGAATGTCTGTGGATATATTTGATTATTATAATTTATTACACGTCTCTAACAGCAATTCTATACTTACAATTGATCTAAATAGCAACAGCAGTAATGTATGTGTGCTATTTATGACTCATTCTGTTGTCCCTAGATTAAAATATAAACTCCATTACTTGAAATACAATTCACAAGATCAGGAATTCAAAGACCAATTTGGTTACTAAGAAACTGTTGCTGTGTGCCACTCTGGCAAGTTTACCCCTATAATTCAGTAGTCTTTCACCCATCTCCTATTAGAAAGGGAGTCAACGTTTTAAGCAACTCTAGTATTCGAGATCAGTACAAGTTTATTCCCATATTAGTTTTGGCAAAACAATCCCCCCTCTTGTTAAGTTCTACTGGCTTGTGCCAAACTATTATCAAAAGATGGAAATCTTAGTCTCCAACTCTCAAGTCCAAAAAAATTGACTCAGTGTTGGTTAAATCAAACTTAGTAAAATCTACAACATTTGTGAAGCCATAGGGCTCTCAAAATGTTGAAAATTTAAAACATGAAGGAAACCATATGTGTTGATGAGAAGACAAGAAATAAAATAAGGTATATAATAATTTGAAGTGAAGTAATGTATAGGAATCAACACATACTAGTAACTGAAAAACATTTTTATGAACATTCTGTATTTAGATAGGACTGTCAATTGAGATGTAGTTGTACAGATAACTTTGTAAGTGTAAAAATGATCTTTACAACAACAATTCCCTTTTTCACCTCCTCAAAAAGACAAGAGCCCTTTACTTAGAAGGTATCTTCAAGAAGAAAACCATGTAAACTGGAAAGGCATCTGCTTTCCCAATGTCCCCTTACCAAGAGCCAATTTCCTATAAGGCTTTGAAATTTTTGTTTTTTAGCCAATGGGCACAAGAAAGAAAGAATGAATTGACTATTCAGGATATCAAATCTTTAGCTGAAGAGAAGTTTCTAGTGCAATTAAAGGACATTTATGCACAGCACTAATTCCCAGAATCTATGGCTTACAAAAACCAGGTATAAAAAAGGATAAGAGCACAGCTACTCACAGGAAGATGCTTAAAAAACAAAAAACGCAATTACTTCTGGAAGATGCAATATACTTGGAGAAATTATAATCAAATTAGCCTGTGTCATTCAAGAGAGTCTTCTCTTCTTTAAAGAAAGATTATTTAATACCACTGAGTGCCCACAGAACCTTATTTAATATGATTTAAAGTAAATTCAAACTTCTTAACGTATAGAACTGTAGGCATTCAGACAGACAACTTTAAACTCTGCCCTACAGTGATGCTACAAATAAAGCATTTTAGTATTGGTGGTCCTGGATTATACTAAACTGATTTTTAAAAAGTCAGAATTTTTCTCCCGCTAGCCCCTTTCCAGCCCACACTCATCATGTCACTACACGGCACCCACACAACTTTAAGGTATTGAACAGTTTGCATAGCATTAACATGTGAATGCCTTGAGAATAACTTGTGAATACCTTAACATGTGAAACATGTCAATACCTTATAGTGAATGACAGTGAAAATGAGGCAGGATCAGAAGCTAAAATAGGGAAAGAACAAGTTAAAAATTACTTAGACAAGTTAGATGTCTTCAAGTCACCAAAGCCTGATGAAATGCACCCTAGAATACTCAAGGAGCTGACTGAGGGGATATTTGAGCCACTGGCGATTATCTTTGAAAAGTCTTAGAAGACAGGAGAAATTCCAGAAGACTGGAAAAGGGCAAATATAGTGCCCAACCAACAAAAAGGGAAATAAGGACACGCCGGGGAATTACAGACCAGTCAGCTTAACTTCTGTACCCGGAAAGATAATGGAGCAAATAATTAATCAATTTGCAAACATCTAGAAAACAAGAAGGTATTCGTCAAGAACAAATCATGTCAAACCAACCAGATAGCTTTCTTTGACAGGGTAACAAGCTTTGTGGATAGGGGGAGGCAGTAGATGCGGTATATCTTGACTCTAATAAGGCTTTTGATACTGTCCCGGATTACCTTCTCTTAAGCAGTCTAGAGAAATACAACCTAGATGGAACTACTATAAAGTGGGTGCAAAACTGGTTGGAAAACCGTTCCCAGAGAGTGGTTATCAATGGTTCAGTCGTACTGGAAGGGCATAACGAGTGGGGTTCTGCAGGATCAGTTCTGGGTCCAGTTCTGTTCAATATTTTCATCAATGGTTTAGATAATTGTATAAAGAGTACACTTAAGTTTGCGGATGATACCAAGCTGGGAGGGTTGCAAGTGCTTTGGAGAACAGGATTATAATTCAGAATGATCTGGACAAACTAAAGAATTGGTCTGAGGTAAATAGGATGAAATTCAATAAGAACAAATGCAAAGTATTCCACTTGTGAAGGAACAATCAGATGCACACGTAAAAAATGGGAAATGACTGACTAGGAAGGAGTACTGTGGAAAGGGATCTGGAGGTCATAGTGGACCACAAGCTAAATATTAGTCAACAGTGTAATGCTGGGGCAAAAAAGCAAATATGATTCTGGGATATATTAGCAGGAGTGTTGTAAGACAGACACGACTGGAAATTCTTCTACGCTGATTAGGCCTCAACTGGAGTATGGTGTCCAGTTTTGCGCGCCACATTTCAGGAAAGATGTGGACAAATTGGAGAAAGTCCAGAGAAGAGCAACAAAAATGATTAAAGGGCTAGAAAACATGACCTATGAGGCAAGACTGAAAGAACTGGATTTGTTTAGCCTGGAGAAGAGAAGACTGAGAGGGGACGTAACAGCTTTCAAATACATAAAAGGTTGTTACAAGGAGGAAAATTGTTCTTCTTAACCTCTGAGGACAGGACAAGAAGCAATGGGCTTGAAGTGCAGCAAGGGAGGTTTAGGCTGGACATTAGAAAAAACTTCTTAACTGTCAGGGTGGTTAATCACTGGAATAAATTGCCTAAGGAGGTTGTGGAATCTCTATCATTGGAGATTTTTAAGAACAGGTTAGACAAACACCTGTCAGGAATGGTCTAGATATTACTTAGTCCTGCCATGAATGCAGGGGACTGGTTTAGATGATCTCTCGAGGTCCCTTCCAACCCTATGATTCTATGTTTGGATTTATTTTAAAACTGCAAAATCCCTGTGCTGTATTTTACTGTAAATTACTGATATGTATTCTCAACCATAACTCCATCTTAATTTAGTTTGCCTATGAACTTCCCTCTCCCCCCTCCCTCCCAAATTCACATGATCGGTTTAAAAAAACCCCCAAAGAGGTACCATGAGAGATTTCTAATGATCTGAAGCAACAGTCTTAAAATTAAAAACTTTAATTACCATATTCACTAGTCTGCTCTAGCCGCTTTATGCCACTCTGGAGCAGCGCAAAGCAACCAGAGCATACTGGCCAGTTACACTACATTTAGAGCTGTACTTGGAATCCATACCCCAGATTCCCCCTTGCATCTCTCAGTATATGCTACACACCTCCCCAATTCCTCACTCTCTCCTGCACATTCCAGTTTTCCTCTCTCCTGCCCCTTTTACATTCCCCTAATTACAAGTACACCAGTCTTCCCCCTCATTCCCCACTATAGACTCCTATTGCCTCTCCATCTGTGTAGATCTGGAGCAAGGATAGATTTTGAAGAAAAATATTTAGCACACTTGGTCATTTTTTGTCATTAACTTTCATAACTGAAAGTTTCTGTCAACAGAGACTGGTGCATAAAAATAATTCAGAAAATGAGAAATTCCCCTCCCATTTCTCAACAGGACTAAAGCATAGGTCCCCCCTCAGTTCTGGTGCCATCTTTCAAAATGGCCAGTGCCTCCCACTGTTTCCAGTGACAACAAAGCCCACCATCATCTTTAAAAGCAGTCTTTAGCTTCAGTCCTATTGAGAGCAATGGGAGACTGCAGCCTTTTGAAAGAGAAATTTCACACAAGCTTTTCTGAAACAGAATATTATCCATCAGCCCCTGCTGAGGAAGAAGTGTTCAGCTATGAAGAACGGGAAAAAGTTACCATTAATCCTAAAAAAGTCTTTAAATGTAGCCTTCGTCCAAGATTTCAGCGAGGTTTAACTGTGAAAGAAGCCTGCAGTGTCTGCATTATTTCATTATTAAGATCATTCAGTAGAAAGAAACAATCTCACATTGAGAGCTAAGTTTCTTGTTGGACACATTTTGAGTTAAAATAAATTTAAACTAATTTACCAGTTTACTTATAAATCAGAAAATTAATTCTGTGATCAAAGAGTAAGTGCTGCAATGTTGAGGAGATACACTGTATTCTTCACACAAATTGGCTGAATCCCTGCTTTAAGTGAAAAACTCATCTCAACCTTCACTATGGAACCATGAGTGATGCTAGAAAACACAAGAACAATTACCTTTAGTCCTGGTGCAGGATAAAAACCTTCAACTATTTTACTATTGTCAAAAAGGCTATACGCTCCATCTCGTATTGCCACCACCCCACGGCTCCGGCAGTAGATGTCAATGCAGTACATATTCCTAAAAGCCAGCCTGATGTGCGTGGGTGACTGCGGCAGGATTGAGAAACACTGATACGCAGTGTTGGTGCGGTGAGTCAGACCCAGCATTGGCACAGTTGGAAGTTTATTGATGGCATTTAATGGAGCCTGAGTATCAAACAATACCTGCAAGAAAACAGATGTTGAGAAATCGATTAGCTTCCACAACCAATCACAAACAGTCTAATTTAAGAAAGTCGGGCCTGGTCTACACTACAAGGTTAGGTTAAGGTAAGCCACCTTGCATGGACCTAGCTGTGAATGTGTCTAACTTAAATTTGTCTCTCATCAACATAACTACCCCATTATAGCAATGCAGTAATACCACCTCCCTGAGCAGCACTGAGCCATGGTCGATGTACTGAGCTCGACAGTGAGAGTGTAGACACTGTTACATATGTTGACTCTAACAGTCCTCCAGCAGCTGTCCCACAATGCCCAACACTGACCACTCTGCTCACAATTGTGAGCTCCACTGCCAAGGGGTCACAGACTAGAAGGCCCCCCACCCCTTAAAGCTCTGCGAATTTTTGAAAAAAATCTATTACTAACCTTCCATAATTGTTGTTCTTCGAGATGTGTTGCTCACGTCCATTCCAAGTAAGTGTGTATACGCGACAGGCAGAGTCACCAGAAGGTTTTTCCCCTAGTGGTATCCATAGGGTCGGCTCTGGTGGTCCCTGGAGTCGCGCCTTCATGGCACCACATATAGGTCCCTGCTGACCCCTCCTCCCCCTGCCTCTTCAGTTCCTTCTTCCCAGCTGACTCCGACAGAGGGGTAGGCGGGTGGGTGTTGGACATCTCAAGGAACAAGCGTTACAAAAGATGAGTAACTAACTGTTTTTCTTCTTCGAGTGCTTGCTCATGCTGATTCCAAGTAGGTGACTCCCAAGCAGATCCATAGGAGGAGGGGGCAGAGTTCAATGACCTGCGGATTGCAATACCACTCCACCAAATGCAGTCTTGTCTCTGGCATGCTGTGTGATAGCATAGTGTGCAGTGAAGGTGTGAAAAGATGACCACATCGCAGCCCTACAGATATCTTGGACTGGGACCAGATCTAGGAATGCTGCCAAAGATGCCTGTGCCCTTGTGGAATGAGCTGTCAGTGCTGGGGCAAGTACCCTTGCCAAGTCATAACACGTCCAGATATAGGATGCGATTCATGAAGAGAGTCTTAGGGATGATGCCGGAAGCCCTTTCATCCTGTCCGCTATTGCTATGAAGAGTGGAGTTGTTTTTCTAAATGGTTTAGTCCTTTTGATATAAAAAGCCAAAGCCTGCCTGACGTCCAGAGAATGCAGCCTCTGCTCTCGGCTGTTGGCGTGTGGCTTTGGGCAGAAAACCGGGAGGAATATGTCCTGTTTTGTGTGAAACTGTGAAACCACCTTCAGAAGGAAAGCTGGTTAAGGGTGTAGCTGAACCTCATACTTACAGAAAATCATATAAGGAGGCTTGGACATGAAGGCCCTGAGTTCAGAAACTCTCCTGGCCAAAATTATGGTCACTAGAAAAGCTACTTTCCAGGATAGAGAGAGAAGCGAGCATGTTGCTAGGGGTTCAACTGGAAGTCCCATCAGTCTCAACAGCATGAGGTTGAGATCCCATTAGGGTATCGGCTGAAGCATGTGACCTGTCTAGACCTTTAAGGAGATGCCCCATCATGCAATTGGCAAAAACCAGATGGCCTGCAACCCAAGGATGAAACGTCAAGATTGCGGCCAGGTGGACCTTGATTGAGGACACTGACAGCCCACGCTGCTTAAGATGTAACAAATAGTCCAAGACGAAAGGTATTGATGACAGCGCAGGTGAAGTGCCCTTCTGCATCAACCACTTAACTAGGTAAGCAGCTCTGGTAGAAGGTTTTCTGCTGCCAAGGAGGACCTCTCTGACTGATTCTGAGCACTCTAGCTCCAGAGGATTCAGCCATGAAGCTTCCATGCTGTGAGATGGAGAGACTCAAGATTGGGGGTGTCGAAGGTCCTGAGTGATCAGGTCTGGAACCACAGGCAGATTGACTGGAATTTCCACTGAGGTTGAGGAGTGTGGTATAGCAGTGTTGGCGCAGCCAGGCTGGGGCTACCAGAATCACTGAGGATCCTTCCTTCCTGACCTTCAGCAGAATCTTGTGAAAGAGTGGGATAGGCAGGAACGCACAGAACAGATGACCTGTCCATGGGATGAAGAATGCGTCCATGATTGATCCCAGACTGTGATTCTGGAAGGAACAGAACTGCAGGCACTTCCTGTTCAGTTTTGTTGCAAACAAGTCTATGTGGGAAACTTCCCAACACTGGAAAATGTTGTTCACCACATCCGGGCAAAGAGACCACTCGTGGCTGGAGAAAGACCTGCTGAGGTGTTCCACCAACTCATTCTGAGACCCGGGAAGGTAGGATGCCTCAAGGTGTATTAAGTGGTCTATGCTAAAGTCCCACAGTCTGATGGCTTCCTGGCATAGGAGAGAGGAGCTTGCTCCACCCTGTCTGCTTATATAGAACATCGCTGTTGTATTGTCTCTCATGACCGATACACATTTACCTTCCAGGTGGGCTTGGAAGGTGTGACAAGCCAAGCGTACTGCTCTCAGTTTCTCTTATGTTGATGTGAAGTGAGAGCTCTTCTTGGGATCAGAGACTTTGGGTCCTGAGCCCCCCTAGATGAGCTCCCCAGCCCATTGCTGAGGCATCTGTGACCAGGGATAGTGAGGGGTAAAGCATGGAAAAAGGGACTCCTGAGCCACCACTGGAGGGTCTTGATCACAGAGGGGGGGAAATGAGACTACCTTATCTATGGGGTCTCAGGACAGATGATAAACTGAAGCTCACTATGCCAGGAGTGCCTGAGACGTAGTCTTGGGTGCTGAACAACATACATGCATGTTGCCAAGTGCCCCAGCAGCTTCAGGCCATGGTGATGGGGTAACATTTTAAGTCCTCTATGACGGAGCATGTAGTCCGGAAATGAGATTCAGGAAGCAATGCTCTGGCCTCATTCAAATCTAGCACTGCCCCTATGAACTCTATCCTCTGAGTGGGAGTGAAGGTTGATTTCTGCACATTGATCAAGAGATCCAACTTGTCAAAAGTTGATCTTCTCAATTTTACATCTGCCTCCACCTGCTCATTGGTGCATCCCTTGACCAACCAGTCGTCAAGGTACAGGTAGACTTGTACCTTCCACTTCCTCAGGAAAGCAGCAACGACTGCCATACACTTGGTAAACATGTGAACGGCTGCAGAGGCCAAATGGTAGGACCGTGAACGGATAGTGGGTCTGGTTGACTATGAACCGGAGTAATCTTCTGTGACTCGGGATGATCGACATGTTGAAGTACGTGTCCTTCAATCTGAGGTGACATACCAATCTCCCAGATCCAGGGAGGGAATAATAGAGGCCAAAAAGACCACGTGGAACCTCAGCTTCTTCATAAATCTGCTGAGGTTTTGCAGATCCAGGATGGGTCTGAGACCACCTTTAGCTTTTGGGATTAGGAAGTAGTATGAGTAAAACCCCTTGCCCCTTAGCTTCTGAGGAGCCTCCTCCACCACTCCTACACCTTTAGGAGTGCCTGCACATCTTGGATTAGAAGCTGCTTATGAGAAGGATCCCTGAAGAGGGATGGGGAGGGTGGAGGATGGGAAGGAGGGAGGGAACTGAATTGAAAGAAATATCCCAATTCTACCACGCGTAGCACCCAGTGATCCAACGTGATCTGGGCCCAAGCATGGTAGAAGTGGGATAGCCAGTCCAAAAAATACAGAGACGAATTGGGTACGCCATCCTCAGGTGCACCCTCAAAAGTTTCGTTTGGAACCAGAAGACTGACTTGCAGATCCGGGACCTTGATTGGTAGAATGTTGAGGAGGCCTTCTCCTGTAACTCCTACCCCACTTACGATTGTAATCCTGCCCGGGCTGCGATTGGTAAAAATGAGGTCGTGGTTTGAAATTCCTTCTTTGCGGTGCTCGGATATGAAGGCCTAAGGATTTCAAGGTAGCTTGAGGTTGTACCATTTTGAGTCTGTCTGTTCTGAGAACAGCGCTGGTCTCTTAAAGAGGAGGTCCTGAATCTTCTGCTGGAGCTCATGTGGAAGTCCTGAGGCTTGTAGCCAAGAGCACTATTGAATCGCTAGGGCTGATGACATGGTATGAGCTGCAGCATCCGCTACATCTAGTGCTCCATGAAGTGAGGCCTTTGCCCCAGCCTTGCCCTCCTCTGGGGCTGTAAACTCCACCCTAGAGTCTGATGGTATGGACTGAGAATTTAGACATAGGCCCCCATGAGTTAAAATTGTATCTACTAAAAATTGCTTGTTGATTTGCGATATGGAGTTGGAGCCCCCCAGTGGAATACACTTTTCTATCAAAAAGATCCTTTTTTTTTTTTTTTTTTTTTTAAATAAATAAAAGCATCTTTTGCCTTTGACGTGGGGCCCTGTTGTCCTTGCCTCTCATGCTCCTTGGCCACTTCCATTACCAGCAACCCTGATGGGGGATGAGCAGATAGACACTCGTGATCTTTGGAGAATACAAAGTATTTTCTTTCTACCCTCTTTGCTGTAGGAGGCAGAGAAGCTGGAGTCTGCAATAGCGACTTCGTTGTGTTATGGATAGTCTTTGTCAATGCCATTCTGGACGGCCCTGCAGGGGCTAAAATGTCCACCATGGGGTCTGTGCCCTGAGATCTCCTCTGTCTGGAGCCCCCAACTCTGCACCACCCTCCTCAAGAGCTCCTGATGAGCCCTGCTGTCATCCACAATTGGTGCTGGTGAGGAACCTGCTACTGCTTCGTCTGAAAACTAAGATGAAGTTCTGACTAAGACAAGGGATTGCTCTTGACCTTCTGCCCACAGAGGATCATGCAGTGCCAGCTCCTCGAATTCAGTGCAAAGATCATTGTCATGCTTGGTGCCGCATCCAGGGCCATGTGGCAGCTCGTGACCTGATTGGTGTGGGTGGTATCTGCTCCCAGAGGCAACCGTCCTGAGCACGACCCTTGAGCATGGTGGAACACCCACGGGGTCCAAAACAGCCATTGAGCTGGCATTTGACACTGTGGTGGCCAAGGCATAGGGAAGGGCTGACGAGTATCAACCCTTTGGTGCCGCCTCTCTGACTGGTGCTGGCTTCTTCTTGAAGAATAAGACTGCTTCAGAGTTAATCTGACAAATTGCTTCATGGGGACTAGGACAGTGCAGTGCCCGACAGTGTCAGGAAGAGGATGATCATAGCATCATAGCCAGTTTTCCCCTGCATGGCACTGGATGCTCTTTTGATACCAGTGGTCTGGGATCCAGGGCATGCTTGCGCTGTGCCATGCTTGGTGCCGTGCTCTCTATCATCTCCCTAGCCACCTTGCAAGTCTCCACCGTGGAAAGTTGTAATTCCTCCTCACGGCTCTTCCTGGGCAGGGAATCCAAAGGTACCAGACTCTATGACCCTTCCCTGGGGCCAGAGTCGATGGCACTTGAGCCACCTGACGCAGGTCACACGCCACTCAAGCCTTTACGCCCAGTTGTTTTGGGCGTTGCAAGCGCCCCGTCCATTTTCTTCTGCTTTTTACACTGTACAGTGTATTTTGAGTGATGACATGTCTCTCCGTGTGAGGTGTCCCTCGGTGCTAGTGATCCGTGACGGTGCCAAGGTGCTAGACATACAGTCCTTCCTTGGCACCGTCATTTCCCTTACGGATGCCAGTGCATTCCACACCGAAGCCAATGTGCTAGGTGTCTGCCCGGCCAGACTTGGCACTGAGTGTGGTCTGAGGGTTGCCTCCATCAAGAAAAACTTTAATCTCTGACTTCTCTCCTTTTTTGTCCTTGGGCAGAATCCCCTACAGATTTTACAGTGATCCCTCTGATGGGTCTCTCCTAGACACTTCAGACAAGTAGTATGGGAAATAGGCTTTGTGCAAGCCCCATACGGTTTAAAACCAGGGGAACAAGGCATGCCCCAGTCCCGGGAAAGAGGGAAGGCGCCCCCAATAAGCGGAGTTCTAACTACTTTATCTACACTATCTATAAACTAACTCAAATTATTTAAATTATTTACAGATAGCCTTTTGAAAAAAAACCCACTGGGGAAGCGCTTGCCAAAACGAGAGAAGACTGATGTTCTGGCATGGTAAGAAGAAACTGAAGAGGTGGGGGGGGATCGGCAGAGCTCTCTATATGGCGCCATAAAGACGCGACTCCAAGGGGCACCAGAGCCGACTCCATGGATACCACTAAGTGAAAAAACCTTCCGGCGACTGTGCACGCAGCACACATGCATCTACTTGGAATTGACATAAGCAACATATCTTGAGGAAGTATGCCTTTTCCTGAGTGTCCATCTTGGTGAGCACACCTAGCAGCTCTCTAGCTGTGTGCAACTACCAAACTCATTGTGCCAGCTATACTTTCCAGACACGCTCCAGCTTGGAGTCAACAGGATATATTGGATCTCCTGGACCTGTGGGGAGAAGAGACAGCTGCAGCACAGCTACAGACCAGCAGCACAAAAAATGGTCATCTACAAGCACATTACATGGAGGATGAAGGGAAAGGAGTAAACAGGTACCAGTAGCCGTGCCGGATGGAAGCGAAGGAACTGCAGCAGGCACATCAGAAGGCCCAGGAGGCCAACAGTTGATCCAGTGCCGAGCCACAGACCCACGCTTTTACAAAGAGCTGCATGCCATACTCCACCACCACCTTATACACAACCGTGGATGCCTCTGAAGAGCCCGTGACACAGGCCCCTGTTATGAATAGGAAGGACGAAGAGGAAGCAGGACATGCAATCAGGAGGTCCAGCTATGCCGTGGGCCAAGACCAGTTTGAGACTCCACCTGTCCAGTCAGTTCTGGCAGTCAAGCATGCGTGAGCCCAATGAAGGGAAAGGATCCTCGGATAAGTGTGTACATTTATTTCCCATTACAGCGATGGCACCCCCAACTTAGCAGGACACAGCTATCAACTTTTCATTAATTTACTCGTAACAGATGAGGTAGCAGCACAACTACGAGAAGTAGTGTTATCTGCTTTTCATTTCTCTGTAGAGTTAGGTAGTGGGGGCCACACAGAAGAGTTTGTTTATGTACTGTGACAGGGGCTACCGGAAAGTGGTAGAAGGACACTATGTTAGTCTAAGAATGACCAAGACCCTGTTCCCCTAGCAGCTGCCCAAGGTTTCCCTCAGGCTGATTATGGTCAGCTGAGACCAATTAAGGGCTGCCTGGGAGCAGATAAAAGCTCCCTGCCAGACAGGCAGGGTGCGTTTGGAGTTTGGAGCTTTGGAGAGCGGGAGAAGGAGAACTGTGAGTGGCAGGAGCCAGAGGAAAGCAAGGGCTTGCCCATTGGAGTGGCTACTTAGCCCCGACGAAAACCAGGGTAGGGAAGCAGCCCAGAGAGAAGACTTACACAGTGCCTTATAGCAGCAGCCAGCCACTGCTGTCAGCCAGGGTCTCTGGGCTGGTGTCCGAAGAAGAGGGCGGGCTCGGACACCCCTACCCCAACCTTAGAACCTAAGGTCCCGAGGGCATGCTCGACCTATGAAGGCCTGAAGGAAGACGGGGCAGAAGCAAGACGGCCGGCATCTTAAGACTGGTGGGAGCCACAGGCGGCCACTTTGTGCCCACCACACTGAAAAAGCGCTCGGCCCACGGGAGCACGAAGGCCACCCTACCACAGTACACAGAGATGTCCCTTGAATCCTCCTGAGTGATCCTGATGAAACTTTCATGGACGTTCTTTACAATCCTCTCCCAAAGGTTTCTAGGGATGGTAGACTCATTTCTTCCTCCACGGTAGGACACCCGCTCACACCAGTCTGCAATAAAACTTCAGCAAGCACCACTGTGGTACACAAACATACAGGCAACTTCAGGATGCCAGCAGTAGCTGTGCTCTCTGTGCTTTTGTTACCATCACCTGAAATCATTACCGCCTGTGGAAAATGGTGCCCTTGCCCTATATTCAATTACATGCAACCAAGCAATTCCCTCCTTATTTCCCTCACCCCAGTGGGCCACACTCACCATGGCTGCTGCTGTGCAAGCCGTTGTGCACAAGCACCACAAAGCAGAAGCAATAAGCATGTCTTGTTTAAATCTTCAGGAGAACAAGCGAAGGGAGTTCTGAATCTTCACTTTCTCTTTCCCTTGTGACTATACTGACAATGGTACCTCTGTGCATTTTAACTGCAGCTGCTGCTATTCTGGGCTTGAAGGGTTTGCCCTCCACTTCTGCGGAATGCCTGAACCAGATAAGGCGGAGAAAGAAGAGGATGCAGGATGACATGTTCAATGAGATCCTGCAAGCCAGTGCTGCATCAGCCCATGAGCAACCAGCCTGAGGAGAAGGAAAGAATGGACAGGCAAAAGGCCGAGGACTCTCAGCAGGAAAAGGAGAGGGAAATGCAGTAGGACATAAATGGGGCTTCTCCATCAGCAAACACAAGATGCTGCATTTCTTGTGGACCTATAGGTACAACCATCACAGGTTCATCTCCTTTTGCAGTACAGAGAGTACTCCACTAGAGCACCTCCCAACAACCCCTTTCTTCCCCCACATTCCTATGTGGCATTAGGAGCTACACCCCTACGGCTGACCACTCCACCCGAAGGGATATTAAGAACAACCACAGCTTCACATACACTGGCCTGCAGTTGCCAAGTGCAGTAGGTAAAATGGACATGAACATTCTCTCCCTCTGCTAAACTCGACTCCATCATTAAGTTTTTAATGTATTTGCTTTCAAATTGCACTGAATTTTTTTTTGCACTAGTTTTCTTACTGAATAAAACTGTTTGGAAAACAATTAATCTTTATTATTAGTTCACAACATATGCTACTGAGCGCCTACCACTTAGGCAGTCACCCACTTACTTGTTATTGTACAGAGTGACAACTCATAGGATCAAACCAAAGTGTAATAATCATAAATGTACAACAAGCACTGCAAAATTAATAGGTGCACAGATAGTGTTACATTCATAGATGTACACCATACAATTTCTAACAGGCCCCAACACAGCAAGCCAGGTAGAGCACAGTATATCACAATGCATCCAGGGTTCACTGTTAAAGTGCTCTTTCAAACACTCCCTGAGCTATATAGCAGCACACTGAGCTCTAACAGCTCTTGTTTCTGGCTGTTCAAACTCAGCAGACAGCCGCTCCGGCTCTGCCCTCCACCTCGGCAGCTTTACTTTACAGTTGTTATGCAAGATACAGCAGGCAGCTATACCCAATGGGACATTTTTCTCACTGAGATCCAGTCTTGTGAGTAAGCAATGCCAGCATCAATCCCGTCAATCTACCAAAAGTACATTGAACCGTCATCCTGCACCAGCTGAGCCAGTAGCTGAATCTTTCCTGGATGCTGTCCAGGTGGAATGTACAACTTCATGAGCCAGGGAAGCAAAAGGTAGGCTGGGCCTCCCAGGATCACTATTTGCATTTCAGTATCACCAGTGGTAATCCACCACCACCAGCGCGTGCGCGCGCGCGCACGCACGCACAGACACACACACACTATTGCTTCACCTCAGTTCAGGAACCCCATTGCTACAAATCCATTCACTGTCCTGCAGATTGCCGAGAATCATGGTCCTGCACAGCAGGAGATGATTAATAGCCCTGCATCTTTGCCTGACATCAGCCTCTCAGTGGATTTTCCAACTTCAGAATGATTTCCGACCAGTAGCAATCTGGCATCGCACATTTCCACAGTGCAATCACCACTCCCTTCTCCACTGTGAGTGCCACTCTCATTTTGGCATTCTGGGGGGCATCCTGCTGCTGGAGGGCTGGGGCGATCTCGGCACACAGATCTAGGAATGTGGTCTTGCACATCTGAAAGTTCTGCAACCCCTGCTCATCATCCCAAGCCTGCATTTCAATGCAATTCCACCAGTCAACACTCATTTCTGGGGCCCAGAAGCATAACTCCACCATCTGCAGCTGTTCCATGACCACTACCACCACCAACCCTGAATTGGTTCTCACTGTGTCCTACAGTAATCTGTCCTCCAAGAAATTGCCACATTCCACACTGGTTCAGTTTCTTCTTATGGCTCCGTACATACCAGAGGATTGAGCGTCTTTGCGCTTGCAACACTCATGGCAATAGTGCAGAGACATGCACGCTCCATGCTTCTGCCAGAGATGGCAGACAGTGAGGAGCGATGCACAGGTTCATGGGATTTTTTTTTTTAAAAGATGTGAAAATTATGGGATATAGATGACATTATGAGCTGTAAACAGCTGCACACTGCAAAGTTGACCCTTTGCTCCCAATCACCCTGTGAAACTCATTTCTGCCCCACCATGCATTGCCAAAACTTCCCAAAAGAGAGTGTGCTGGACAGTGGCAGATTGCACACTGGGAAGCCTACTCATGGTGTACCACACTGTGCATCAACACAAGCACTCCTGGTAAGTACTTGCAGCACCAACAAAAGGAGCCAAGAATGCAAGTGCACAAGCAATATACTAATTGTGGTGGCTGTATGTCAGTGTAACTTGCATTGACCCAAGTTTGTAGTGTAGACATGGCCTCAGAAGAAAAATCAAGTCATGGAGAATAATGAGCCCTCTCACCCTTGCCTGCTCTTCTTCAATCAAAAAGAGCCATCAGCAATTTATTAAGGTCCAGATTCTGGTACTCTTGCAAAAAAGAATTCAACCATCAGAATCTGAGCCTTAATTATCTTACACTTTTCCAAATTCTATCTTTTCATAAAAAGAAATAAAATACAGTTACCTGTAATAGCTGGACCACATTTGGTGTTTTATTGAACATCTCCTGGAGCTGATGCAGGATAGTATTATGACAATTACTGCAACCTGAATTCGGGCCAACTGTTCCCAATGAAATGTGGAATTTTTGATGTATGGAATTCCACTGAATACTGATCTAGAACACCAAGTAAGAACACAAGAAATCTTAGAAACTGAATAAAATAACCAGATCAGATTGCAAATTGTGAAATAGAAATTGAGAATTACACATACATAAATATAAAAGTAATTGAAGCCAAAATGCCATGTAGAAAGTTAACATAGCCTTCTACAAAAGTGTGGAAGGGGGTAGGGTTTTTTTTGTTCATAAGTTAATCTAGAAAATCTCCATAAGGATAATTAGTGAGATAGGGGGAAATGCAGCTAATGTCTTTCTATAGTTATTCCCTTAGGGTGTTAGTCAGAAACCACAAGTCTCATCTGACCAAAAAGGGATGAGATAAAGGAACTGGAGTTGAGCGCTTGAACACTTCACTATCTGCAGAACTGATGTATTGGTGAGGCTGGATGCGTATCAACTACAATACAGTGAGCTGCTATGATGGATCAGGTCAATGTGTACTGGTAATGTCATGCACAATCCAGTAACTAACCATTCCATGTTCTACATGTGCAGAAAATGTCCCTAAAAGCCCAGGTTAAAGAGAGCCATAATAGATCCATGTGGCACTGAAACACTCCACAGTAAAATGGGAAAATGTTTCATATGACTCCTTTTTAGATTAAAAGTGGAAAAAATGTTAAATTTCAAAAGTTTTGTCAGAGCCTTAATTTTACTGCTTTAAAAACAGTATTCCATCCATAACTGTTCTCCTGGCATTTAACAGCATACCAATGATGCAAAGTTTTCAGATCCCTACAATATCTAGGCATCCAGCAAGTTAATGATGGTCTAGCATCCATTACTTATAGCTTCCCTGCTTTTCTTAATATGAATTTTTTACCGTTATTTTAATAAGGTCTAGGCTTTCTGCTTAAGTCTCAAAAGCCCTGAGTCTGTATAGTTTCTGTTTTCAAATGTAGCTTTAGAAGTGTACTAAGGGAGTTACTTACTGAGCTTCCCTTGGTAGTTCCGTAACAAAGGATAAGCTTGCGGTAATTGTAGACACGGACCTCTGAGAAAACATTTAGGTGGTTGGGTATTTCTTTTGAGGGAAGGGGAAAAATAAAGAGATGGGTGAGAAAACTTACATATTTACCTAAGATGCACCAAAAGTGTAAAAGAAAGGAAAAGACTATTTTTGTACCTGGCAAAGATCGTGCAAACTCCAGCACACATTCATATAGTCGAGCAATGCTGTTCCAATCATTGAGAAACATCTCAACAACTTTTCGACCTCCAACTGGTTCAGACAATTGGTTTTCGTAAGTCAGGTAGACATGACGTGTTGGTCCTGCGGTGTCAATAATGATTGGCATTTGACAGAGAACATGGTAAAGAGAAAGGAGTCAAATCTGCAAAAGATTTCTGTAAAACTAACCTTGCTCCCTTGAAGATGTGCTGTTAAGTGGACAGTTTGCAAATATCAGCTCAGCCACCCACGTGCGGTTATTTCTACCTTGCAAGCGGAAAGTGCAATCAAGCAGAGATCGGTCCAGAGCCTTCTGGGTTTCCTCATTTGTACCTTTACATGGAGGAATTCTGTCCATGAAGAAAAGAGTACACAACTGTACACATTACAGATCCACAAGTACCCAATATATATTACATGTTAAAAATATTTTCCAGAAAGACATTTAAATAAGTTTACTTGAAAGAAAAGATGCACTGCAGAGCAATGAATGGGAGAGAGCTGGGATTGAAAATGAGGCCAGGTATTTTATTCCTTTCAAGAACTATATCAAGCTATGGAATGCCAGTCTTAAAATGTAAGTAAATTATAAGCAAATGCTACAAAACATTGTTAGATGAGGGAAAAATCAGCCTCAAATAGGTCTACAATCAAACCCTCTGACAATAGAACAACTCTGAAAGGAGGTCAATTCAGCCCTCTGGGCTAAAGTATAACTTTATTGATGAGATGCTTCTGTAGAGAAGGTAGTTATATAAGGTCCTTGTAGAAATGTAGTTTCAATTTTGATCCTTTATTACTAAGGTTAAGATTGTGTCACAGTTATCCCAAGCTCTGGGACCCTTGCTGCACGTGGCTGCTGAGAGCTCTGGTCCCCGCAGTCCCCAGAAGCTAAAAAGGATAATTTCACAGAGGTCTCTGGAAGTCACGGACTGCAACTTCCATGACAAAAATCTTATCCTTATTTATTACAAAGGCCTGAAATTGGGATCCAATTTCCATTTTATAAGAAGTTTTCATTCTAAATTCAATCTAGCAAACTTGACTAGTATTTTAATTACCAAAAATATATTCATACACCAAATATTGATGACCAAACTCAGAGAAGCCCCTAAACTTGCAGCAGTTCCCAAAGTGTGGATCACAACCCCCAAAATGGGGTCACGCCATCAGCAGATGGAGTCACCGCGATCCCTACTGTGTGGAGGATGCCATTTTGCTCCGCACAGTGTGACTTCACAAGTACGGTGCAAAAGGTCACGATGCATGGAGGACGCCATTTTGCTCTACAAAATGGCATTCTCTGCAGAGCATGATCTTGCATTCACCATAACACTAGATCACACTGTGCAGAGGATGCCATGCTATAGAAAAATGGTGTTTTCCCTATGGCATGACCTCACGCATTCGGTGCATGCAAAGTCACGCTGTGAAGAGGATGTCATTTTCTCTTCAAAATGATGTCCTCCGTGCTCTCTGGGCTCCCAGCAGGAAAGACTTAACTAAAATGGGGTCATGCTGGCAAAAAGTTTGGGAACCCATGCCTTAGGACTTTAAGTTGATTTTACTGACATCTTCTTTCCAACCCCCTCAACTTGTTACAAGTTCACGTTCCCTCTACAGACCTTCTTTCAGAGACTTGTTTAGACTTCACACATCATCTTGAAATTTTTGGCACATGGAGCCTAAGAGCTTACACACAGTTTTGTAACGCTTTAACTTGATCTGTTTCTAAATCAATAGCTAAAGCAGCACAACTCTAGTACAGACACAGTTTTACCAGTATGAAGGTGCTTTATCAGTATATTTTATTTCCATTACAGAAATATGAAAAGGTTACAATTGTATTACACAAAAGAGGGTTGGTTTTTTTTTTAGGATGGATATAAACCATCCTGCTTCAGGGTATAAACTAGCCAATAACTGAGGGAGCTTAGGAAGAAACTTCCCCTACTAGCAGTTTCTCTCTTTAGGGTTCCTTGCACCTTACTCTAAAGCAGCTGGTATTGGCCACTGACAGAGATGCACCACTGAAATAAATGCACCACTGGTCTGACCCAGCGTGGCAATTCCTATGTTCATGGCTCAAGCCTTGACTACATCAGATATAACTCTCCACATGAGTTATCACTACAGAGGTCATCTGAAGATGCCTGAACTAGTTGTCTCTAGGTTTTAGGATCTGGGGCTATTAGTGAGTATTCTCAGTGAAAGGCCCTCAGCTTAGAAATTAGTTTCCCTCCACTGATCCACTAGAGCCCAAGTCTGTTGACCTTCAGGGCAGAACACCAGGGACTCTGTTAAAGCACTCAAGCTTTTGCTTAAGGACAAGTGATTTGGGATATGGGAAAATAAAAATGGATGGTTTCTACAGAGCTTCCTTTCTTCTTTCACTTATTGAAAAAGATAAAATTATGTTAATTTTTGGGTGCTCCTAGACAGGAGAAAAGGCCCATTGTTCAAATCTACAAAAATAAATGAAAAAGGAAGCATAGTTCAAGAGAACCATATGCTGCTATATTAAAGCTTTGACTTGGCAGATGAATGAGAAGGAAGCTAGTAAGAATTATGGGCTGGATGCATTAGTATAATCCACATTCCTGGAGAGAGGTACTGTGAAACCTCCCAAGCCAAGGTTCTAACCTCCTGATTGCTACGAGATACACAGAGAACCTGGGACACAAGCTGTTAGTAGAATGGCAATTCCCGCCAAGGATGGTAGCTGGAGATGCCAGGTTAGAAAGCCACCACTCAGATAGCTCTGGCTAGAACAAGGAAGGATAGACCATCCCTAATAGCTGCTAGGCATCTGTCAGGTTTGGAAGAGACATAGACAATGCCCCTTAGCTGGTCAATTCCCACCTATGAACAGGCACCAAGATTGGCTATTCCAACAACAAAGGGCAATAAATCCATTTCCTACTCTTCCCCTCCCCTACCCACTCCAGGTCACATTACCTTAAGTGACTGGGGATGTAAGATAAACCATTGTTTAAAACAAAAATGCTTTTCAAAGTTTAGTATTGCAAGGCGTCAAACTCTTCAAATGCTCCGTTTGCCTAATATTGTTCATGTACTTGATAAAATGAAGCGTATAACAATATCTTACTTTAATAAACGTATAGCATGGCTGAAGCCATCTCCTTCTACCTGTACTCCTTGATGTGGAATCTCCATATTAGACAACTAAGGAAAAAGGAAGATTTCATTAAGTAATAACAAACAAACTCATTGGGGGTGGGGGGAGGGAGAAAAGTATGTCTCTTCCCAAAGCATGCATCTTTCTACAAGCGACAGTTTCACATTTTGTAGCATGGAAAATTGAGAACGTTGGCCATCACACTATGGTCTTTTGTCTCCCTCTCAGCATTCCACTATCTCTCCTTCTATCTTTTCCATTTCTCCAGTCCCCCAAGCATCAGCGGCAGGGAATCACAGCTGCAGGAGGAGGAGGAGGACCGAGCTCTAAAGCACTCACTCCCAGTCTCAGTTGGCCCATGCACACAGCTTCCTGACGCTGGCCAGCCACGTATTTAGAACGGAAGGTAAAGAGGACTAGAGAAGGAACAGCATGCAGACATGTCTGAGAATGTGTCAGCACATGCCCTCAAATATAGATAAATCAAGTTTATACAAAGAAATCCTAGGGAAATTTTAATCTCATAATTCTTACCTCCATACGAAGTCCTATAAACGGCATATTTGTATCACACATTGCCACGAGATGAGCTAGGACTTTATTGAAGGCACACATTTCTCCAGACCGTTTTGGTTTCTTAGATTCTACGGAACACGGATCACCAGACAACTAGAATTCAAACAGAGAAAGACTAAATATATTAGCCCATTTGGAATTAAAAGAGTCACCTTCAAAAAGGTGACAATGAGAACAAAAATCTGGTCAGCTGATGTAAGTTTTAAATGAAATACACACTGGGCACACAGTCACACTTAAGGGTTCTTTACATCAGAGGACTGAATCACTTCATTTAAAGCCATTCTATAATTTTCTCTCACAAAACAAGTTAGCGTTTAAACACACTTGCCAACCTTCCTTGTGTAAACTAGCTTACTGTATCCATGCACAGCACTCCCCGCAAAATATTATGGGTCTCCTGAAGTACCTTTCCATGTAGTGACTAACCAACTCCTCAAATTAGGAGTTTTGCAAGTTGCATTCTTCATTACCTTACAATCCTTTAAATTCCCTCTGAATACTCACTTAAGCCACACGACTTCAAGAAACCTCCTACATATACCTTTTACATATTCACTTTAGCTCATTGAATTATATTGCTCCTCGCCATATACGCTAGCTTTTGCTCAATAATCACATCTTATTGATGCTGCCTCAATCTTTTCCCCATCCCTTTTTACTGTCCAGTCATCCTCCTCATTGCATTATATCTGAAGTTAGTTTGTAAACTCCATCAGCAGAGGACACTTGGGCACTGTAGCAAAAATGTAAAACACACAATCCTGTAAACATACACTTCTAAATATACAAGTTGGTATACTTCCGCAAAACAGGACATTGATAAAGCAAAAACATATCTGATATTTTGGACACAAGAAAGGCTCCAGAACTGCCAAAATGATGTAGCATAGACAAGGCTCTAAGTTAAGAAAAAAAAAGAAAACAACTCCCCCACACACATGTACTCTGAAGGTAACAAGAGTTATTTAAATACAATTGAAATAATCAGGAATTATCACAATCATCCTGTTTATTTTTAATGAAATACCAAGTCACATCAAAATATACTTTATACATCTTTAAACATTAGATCCAAAAACACTCCCCACACGTAGGGTACGTCTACACTCCAATTAAAAACCTGCAAACGGTCTAGGGCAGCTGACTCAGGCTCACAGGGCTCGGGCTAAGGGGCTGTTTAATTGCAGGGTAGATGTTCAGGCTCAGGCTGGAGCTCGGGCTCTAGGACTCTGGAGGTGGGAAGGTCCCAGAGCTCAGGCTGCAGCCCAAGTCCAAATATCTACACTGCAATTAAACAGCCCTACAGCCTGAGCCCTGTGAGCCCGAGTCAGCTGGCATGGGCCAGCCGTGGGTGTCTAATTGCTGTGTAGACATACCCATAATCACACAGGACCAGCAGCTGAAATTTAGTTTTCTAGATCATGATCCTGCAGTGCGCACCACACAGGCAGGTTCCTTGCAGGGGTCTCAGTAATGACCAGCAGGACTTTGTCCATGCAGATCTCATTGTAAGATTAAGGTCTTAAAGTCTTAAACATTTTTATTTAAAAAAGACCCTTGTGCATCAGGAAGATAAATACTATTCTATACCAGGAAATTCTATAGCTGATCTTGATAATACAAAACTGCCAAGTTCAAAACTGACCAAGAGCCCTTAAAGTTTATTACCTTTCATTCAGTCATCAATTTTTTAATTAGAAAATTTAAACTACATAACTCCATCATCTGAACTCAAAGTTCTTTCCCATCTATTCACCACTTCCTGTAAAAAACTTCCCTAAAACACCTTCTACTTATATTCCATCTATGCTAACGCCAGGCAGCAAAAGCAAAGACTACTTAAAAAGGTAAATAGTTACAATTTTATACATTTAAAAGCAAACTTTCAGGATTGCTAGACTAGTGATTAAAAACAGATCCACTATTTGAGTATCAGAGTAAAGTTTAAATAAGTTACTATTACTATTTCTAATATTAACAAATTAATGTTGCCCTTACCTAAAATCTACTTTATTTAAAATAAATATGAAAGCCCAGGTTGTCAAAACTAGTAGTAATAAAATCTGGATGACAGAAGACTACTAATTTATTTGGATACCTGCTAAAACAAGGGAAAATCACAGACAGTAAGAGGATATTGGACTAAGATCTCATCTACACAAGGAAGTTATTCTGGAATAAGGCAGAGTGTGTATTTAAAGTTCAACAACTTTTCTGGAATAGCTATTGCAGAATAGTTTATTACACAATAGCCCTTCCAGTTCATTTCCACACACAGACAAGCCCTAATTGTTGTGAGATGTAAGCTACGTAACGTTTCAAATATGCCATTACTAAAGCTGGCAACGATTCTCACAATGTGCACCTAGCTTTAAACTGGGACAAATTAATCTTTTAGGTACTTATAATTCACCCATAGCCAGACTATTCACAATTCAGACCAAACAAAGGTTCAATGCCCGTTTCCACATGGAAGTACAAACCTTGCGCTTGGCACCGCCTTTTACTTGTTTTCCACTTTTTGCGTCTAGTACCAACTCCTCAATGTTTGGTTTGAATTGCTGTAGCAAAAGTGCAGTAGCAGGGCTGTCATCTCCTTCAGCATAGCTCACAGAGAGAAAATGATTCTTGTACTCCAGCTCTGTGGGTTTGCCAGGAACTTCGAACATCTCTACCACCTACGTTTAAAACAAAACATTCATTTTGAGAAGAATCTTAACAAAATTTTAAAAAGATTAAAATACTTTAGTCCCCCCCGCAAAAAAAAATTATTTTGTCTCTTTCTAAAAACATTATATTGTAGTAGGGAAAATAACTCAGGAAGAAAAGGGAGACCAACCTGCTGGGAAACAAAAAGAAAGTGCTTTTGGGGTACAAAAAGGAAGGGTCTATGGGTTAGGTTCACACAAACCATATTACTTAATAGACAGACCCTGAGAGCTAGAGAAATGAGAACTAGAGGCTTAAAGAAGTCATCATCAGTAGCCAGTCCATGATGCTGTATTTACCATTTTAAAAAATGGTGTTTGTTATACTTTTGTCCCCATGCACAAAGTTCAGAAAAGTGTTTTCTAATTACTTACAATGTAGTACTGTGGAAGGCGAGTGAGTTTGATAAACAGTTTGTGCTTGGAAAGGTTTCCCACAGGATGGCTAGCATAGTTAGCTAGCTGCAATGTTTCACTGCTTACTGTAGGCAGATGTTTTATAGACTGTTTGCATCGCTGCTTTCCAAGCCAAAACCTTGCATTAAAAGAAAGGAGCATTAGTGCTTTGAGTTTGTATGTATTAGAATGATCTAAAACAATAAATCATACAGGGTCACTATCAAATTAAAGTTAATGTAAAGTTAATTACTCTAGACTGATAAAACTTTAATCATTAGATTTACTCGTCAGTATTTCTGTTTATATTTTGTCTCCCTCAGCTTAGGCAATGATAATTCAGTTAGTTTCATTTGTTTATAGTCCATTTCACTTTTAGGTTCTTACTGCTGCAACATTTGGATTGGACTACAGGGAAGCATTTATTCATTCAAGAATGATATTAAGTAAGATTTTAAAAGACATTGCTGGAAACATTTCTGCGGGATTACAGAATTAGAGAACACCTTTAAAACGCTGCAGGTTTTAGTAAGTTCACAATTTTAACTTTACGATGACTCATCAAAAATTTACTGAAGAAAAATTCTTACTTTAGTGTTCTGACAAGCCATGTTACTATTTTTTAAACACTGACCCTGCACTATTCTGTTACTTTCTGGGTTTCTGCTATTTACTAGCACAATTTCATTTAAAACTTGAAATTTTGGGGATGAAGGAGGACTGACTCACAGAGGATGTTACAAAATATTTATCCTGATGTTCTGACTCTGATTCATTTTTATATTTGAGATATTTACAATTGGATTATAGTCAAGGCAAGACTACTAGTCACAGCTAGGTCTGAGAATGAGCCAGATACACAAAGCTTGATTTTCAGGTGTGCTGAGCATCCACAGTTTCTGTGGCCTCCAGCTGAAGTTTTGGGTGCTTGGAACCTCTGAAAGTCAGGACAATAATGCCCAGAAGTAATCCTGATATGTCCTAATCGCAGTTTTGGAATACAGCACAGCTGCCTCAAAGATTGCAATGCTATCTTGGTCTTCAATTACAGACCACAATTTGAATCCAGGTTCACTCCCTCTAGCAGTGTCCTGGGAGTTTCAGGAGCGTCAGGGGGGAAAAATAGGAGATGGGATTTTATTTTCACATGGCTTTAAATTGTATTTGTATTACTTGTTAAAGTCAGGCTTGGGAGGCTCCAGGGACATACGGGCATGTATTTTATTGAGTTACTATATTATTTGCTTAAATCTTAGAACTTCAGAGGACATCTAAATCTACAAGTTAAAACATATCCTAAAGGTATAAACTAATCAAAACTGAAGTGTTAAGGTAACTGGATAATAAGTGGAATGCATTATGCTGACCATGGAGCAACTCCTGTACCTTCCTCTGCTAGTACAAAGGGGAGGGCCTTTTTGCAGCAGAACCAGTGACATTCAACTGTGTAAGAACAGGAGAAGGAAATAAGATTTGGGGAAGCTGTGCATGTGTGCACACACACATGGTGAAATTCTGAACCCAATGAGGTCAACGAGAGTTTGCATGGCCTTCAGTTGAGACAAGACTTCATACACACCGTGATGAAGGCCAACTACAAAGGAGCACATATGGGGCAGGATCTACAGGCAGAGTGAGGTAAAGGCAGGCTAGGACAGGGTTATCGAGTCTACTCCCAGCAGAGGGAAGATTCTTTATCCCTGCTCATCCAGAGAAGATAGCCAGCACTCCAACTTACTTGGGACAGGGAAAAGATATCTCTCCTATAATGTCAAATAACTTATTCAACAAAAGCACATGTAATAATTCATAATACACAAGTCAAATGAATCATTCCCAGGTCACTTACTTGAGCTGTTGGAGCCAAGGGATAATGCGTTTCATGTCATCATTGACAGACTTCTCTATGTCATCCAGTGTCAGCTGGTCTATAAAAACGTTAATTATTTAAATGAGCAAATAGTCTAACTACTTCATAAATAGTGAAATTTGGACCTTTGAGTAAGAAACAATTTCTTGTAGGTCTGTCTAATCTGATACACAGATATATATATATGTATGATATATAGAGGTATATATCTTATTATATTATTAAGTATTTACATATACTTAAAAGTGAGCTATAACTCATGAAATACTACCTCAGCACAAAATTAGTTATATTGTTTTGAAAAACAAACTTTATTTCCACTTTTCTCATACAATTTGAAACTTAAGTCACCATAGCCTGATAGGCATACTGTACTGAATATATTATACACATACTGGAGCAGAACCTCAAAAAGTGTCAGTTACAGCAGGTGTTTACATAGAGTTCTAAATGAAATATGCATTAAATCACTGCATCCAAAAAAAGCACTGCCCAATCATGCTGAATCATACAAAACATGTAATTTAAACTAAGTCTAACTATTTAGTATGTATCGTAAAAGGATTAAACATTCATGATATTTTAAATTAATTTCAAATCCAGTTGCATTAAAGTTTTGTAATATTATATACCTAATTTTGGACCAAGATTGCAACATTCACTCATGTAAGCCTTATTCATTTACATAGTTCCACGGAATCAGTGAAATCACTCACATGAAGTTTATTCACATAAAAGATGCAAGATTACAGCTTTTACAAGGTATTAAGTATGGCATATTTCACCTACTTACCGATTCCATAAAGCATTAGTTGGAACATTCCAGAATGAAGATCTACAAAAATGTGAAGACATTCTGATCGACCACATGGCTCCAAAATTGGAACAACAAGAGTTGGAAGAGCCGTCTCAATGAATGCTAAATAAAAATTAAAGTTACTACATTGCACATGAAGTTCTGACCCACTTCATTAAATGATGGCCCACCACAGTCAAGAACACACTAGGGTCCTAATCCTGCAAATCCATATTCATATCAGTAATCCTCATTTGTAAGTAGTCAGATCAAATTCAGCAGGACTATTTGCACATTACCACATTTCTCATGCAAGTAGGGAGTTGCAGGATAAAGGCCCCTACGCTGAAACAATTTTAAAGTTGCAACAGCAGCTAGAAAAACAATGTATAGTTAAGGGAGAATGGTCAAATCCCTAACACCTAGTAACAACAGGATGCACCAAAAACATTGAAGACTATATCCAACTGCTATAAGTTTCAATAGAAATTGGCTCAGACCTAAGTGCTCAATCCAAAGGCTATTGAAGCCAGTGAAAGAACTTGTATTTCTTTTTAAATATAAAAAGTTTCAGACTAGAAGACTTCAGCCCCTCCATCCAAAACATAATGCACTACCAACTTCATCTTTTGTACTATATGTAAAGGTAGATATCTGCTGGGAACACGGTAAGTATGTAAAACTTTCAGAAGCAGCTGTCAACACATGAAGACTTGAAGCTACGTCCCTACTGCTTTTTAATACATTTTGCTTTTTTAAAAACTTGTTAGTAAGCAGCAGGAAGCAATGAGAAACAAGGAATTGAGAAGTGAGAGGGACAAAGGGATGACAAAACCATTTAAATTCACAATAAAAGAAATAAGATCAAATGTAGAATTCAGAGAGAACACACATACAATTGTCATTAACATTGTAGCTCTTAAGGATGGCTTTCAGCTCCTGAAGTTTCTGATAAGATCTCGCATGCACACTGTCTATTAAGAGTTTTTCTATTGATAAGTGGTCAATCTGTAGAAATAAAATTAAAAGAACAAGTTTAAAATCAAATCAAGGTACTATGAGAGGAACTTACAATACATTTGAATAAGTCTTCCTAACTTCACAAGTGAACATTTTAGACTGATTCACCACACAATTTTTAATGATCTTTTAAAAAGCCATTAATTTGTATACACAATTGAAATATGTCTGGACAACATCAAAATAACCTTAGCTCTGCCCCAGTGCAGCAACTTGATACTGGAAGGATAATAGGGGGAGAGCCAACTAGAACTTATGGCTTGTTCATATAGAAAAAATTCACAGGTTATACTGGTATAACTGCCCATGTAGACACACACTATTTTGGAGTAAGAGTGGCTTTTTCTGGCTTAGCTTAAACTATTTCCAAAGAGACAGAAACTAAGTTGAAAAATGCCCTCTTTATACCAGAATAAGGGTGGCTAATCAGGGTTATATCAATGTAACTAAAGTGGTTTAAATTCACACTTTTGATAATACTGGTATAACTTCCCATGTAGACAAACTCTCAGAAACAAATCTTACCCAACCTATAACAAAGGGTTTCAATTCAGTGACAAACAGCAATGGAACACTTTCCTCATAATCACATATTGCATGACTACAGTTTCTTCTACAACCATACAAAAATCACTACAAATATTGTTCAATAGCCTGCTTAGACAAACAGCTTACTTAAAGTCATCATTCTCCATTAAGACTCCATAGATTCATCTATTTTAAGTTTTGGGGGTTTTTTTTTGTTTAGGCCCTTATCACTATGATGTCCTAATGTCAACCTAACCAATGTGATTATTATTCAATTAACCGTAAATGCAGAAGGGGTGTGTATCTATGTATACAAGCTCTCTAGGCTCAGATCACAAAGTTATAACAGTGACACGAAGTGAGCCGGTGTGTTGGTAAGTCATACTCTGAGAATGGCTTCACACACACCTCTATAAACTGCAGTCCTGTTTCAGGAAGGGTGCTCAAACACATGCTTGAGTTCCACTGAAGTTAGTGGGACTTACACACATGTTCAAAGTTAAACATGGGCTTTTCTGATTTTGTGCCTGTATAAATTACACTGTAAATTTCTTACATCTGTTATGAAGTAAGACATACAGAAAGTGGGAGGAAGGTCATGGTATGGTTACTATATCAGTAGTTATCAGCCAACTATTATACTATTGTTCAAATTTCTTAATACACTGGGGGTGCAGAGTCCTTTATCTTTCAATGAAAGGGTAGAAAGTATGAAGAGAACAAAGAACGGAAGATGAAAGGCTAGTGTTACTAGAGTGGCAGAGTTAAGGTTGATTTTGTGCTGTAAAGATTTCCCACTGTAAGGATGTTCATGATGATCTGAAAATCATATAAATGTAGTTAACTATTTTTATTGCTTACCAAAGCTTACCATAAAAAGTATCAGCATGTCACAATATGATTTAAGAAAATTACAAGGCTTAATTACTTAAAAATTCAGTGCAATAGAGGTTTGTTTTGCCAAACTTAACTAATGCCATGTCAATGGAAATTACCAAAATAAAAATCTCATCCAAGTAGGAATGGGGGTTCTAGTTCTTTAAGTCATACCACTCAGACTATCCCAACATATTTTGTTAGTTTAAGAACATAGGCATTAAATTAAAGATTCAATAGAACAGATTGGTGAGATTATCTACAATTACTGTGCAAAATTAAGTTTTACATTTCTACAAATGGAATATATATTAATCTTTTGGGATAGTCATAAGTATAGGCCAAGGTTTTCAAACATTAATAATTTTGGATGGCCAACTTGAGACACTCTTAAGGAGTCTGTCTGTTTTCAAAGGGTGAAAGGAATGCAGGAATTCCTGAAAATTAGGCTTTCAAGGTGTCTCAAGATCACCACCCAAAATCACTAGTCACTTTTTAAACTCTTCGCCATAGTTTCCATCTCCCCCGTCATCCTCCCGCTTTGTGATACAGTAAATGAAATTGTATAGTCATCTTTGAAATATACTCTAGATCAGCAATTTGTGGAGGTCACAAAAGAAAGGGCATCTAACCTAGAACAACAGAATTTGGTACTGAACTAGAGACTGAATTGTTTAAATAGAATTTGGTAATGAGACCATGTATCAACTAAATATAGTTATAAATGCTTGCTTTAGAAAATTAAATGCCTGCTGCAAGCTGGTGAGCTTTACCTTCATGGCTCTTTCCATTAATTTGGAATCACAAGCTGGCAGAGGAGGTTCATGGGAAATTTGCAAGGGTTTTGAGACATCACTCTCATCAATTTTAATGGTGACCTTATGAAGCGATGCAGTCCCTGTTTTTCTCCCAAGCACCTGTTGGCTTAAAATAAAAAGTAGTAATATTAAATAATTTTATATTTTAAAATAGTGTAAAGGTTATTCTTACTGAAGCACTCCAAGGTAGGTGGTGCTATTCCAGTTAGTGTGACCATACTAGTAGGAATAAGTTTCTTCAATAGTCAATATTTGATTGTGAAAGCACTGCACAGAAAACATTAAGCCAGTTGCGCTACATTATAAGTGATTAGAAAAATACAGTGATGAAATGAAATATTTAAACTGAACACATAATTAACTTGAGAGACTCAAATAAGATTTCAGATTAAAGCATATTAGATATGTGAATCAGCATCCACAGTTACGCTAGCTAAGATATGGTGCCTAAACAAAAGTGGTTCAATTTTTTGAGGTACTCAGCATGCACCAATCCCATCTAAGCCAACATGATGTGCAGGTGATCAGCACTTCTGAAATTCAGACCACATATTTAGGTGATTAAACATGGAAGTTGAGGAGACCTAGTTTTGAAAATTCTGGCCTAAGTTTATTAATTACAAATACACCAACATTTAAGATTCTTCTTGTGTCTATCAGCATAAATAAGTCCTTGGAAATTATTTAACTTACTTCCAAACAGAGAGTGAGAGACACTTCCCTGCATGATATCTCTCCACTTGCACAAGGTCACCCCAACGTTCCCGAATCAGCATTAGTGTTTGTGAATGCAAAACTTCTAATTGAAGCGATAAGCAGAAGGAGTCTACGGAACGGAGTTAAGCAAATACAAATATGCTCTGTGTGCTATACAAATTCACAGTTAGATACAAATCATTTTTGTGGTCCTCAGTACATACCCATTACTCCCCAAAACAGAAATACTTATTGGTAGTTTATTCTGTACACAGAGTCAAGTATTTTTCAAAGCTGTCTTTTTCTAACTTCTTGCACAACACGCTATCTTACGCTTCTAGGGTACTCTTTTCTAACTGCTTCGGATATTTAAAATCAGACTGTCTTTCGTTGAAGGGAGAATATTACAAGAAGTGAAGTTCATAATTGAGTTGGTAGAGAAACCTACATTCTGTAGAATAGTTCCAGAGGGGTAGCCGTGTTAGTCTGTATACAGCAAAGACAACGAGAGTTCTGTGGCACTTTAAAGACTAACAAATTTAATATTTGTAGACATAAGCTTTCGAGAGACTAAGTCGAGCTAAATCTCTCGAAAGCTTATGTCTACAAATATTAAATTTGTTAGTCTTTAAAGTGCCACAGAACTCTCGTTGTCTTTGCTACATTCTGTAGTTACACTATAAGGTTAATTTAAGAACATTTTTATTTTTGCGTAGAATCACTTCTATTTTATTGATAAACATTCCACATTGTCCATTGTGTGAACAAAGTCAATTCAATAACTTGTGCATAAATTATTTTCCACTTCACTGTTCACAGATGCAACGAAAGTCTACAAACACTGCCATTCTACATGGTAATCAAGATTGTTGTCTGCTGCACCTCGAAAGTCAGCATTTTATTCTATATCATTTGCCACATGCAGCCTACCCAATGTTTTAGGGGTAAACAGGTTAATACACAAAGCTACCCATCCTGTTTACTTCCAAGTGACCTGAACAATCAACTCAATGATGCAAGCCAAGTAAGTATTAGACACTGCTTCTAACAATGGATCTTTCATGCTGGACCATGAGAATAACCTCAAAGTCTATTTCCACTACACTAATGGGAATTATTCTTTATCTTAACAGCAATTATGTTCTCTTCTGAGCTCTAATCACTGGAGGGTGAGGCCACTCACTACATATCGTTCTATTAAAAAAAGCAATCTTTGGAAGGATACGTAGGCAGCTGTACATGTCTTGAAGCGGTTTCTCATCAGCAAAGAGTCGAGACTGGACCAACTGATGAATGAAGCTGATCTGCATACTATGAACCAATGCTCGACCATCTTCCATGAATTAAAAATAGTTCACTTTAGAGATCTAGACATCAAGTCATTTTAAGAAAAAAGACTACCACACTGAATAGCTTCCAAAAGTTAAAAGGTATTTAGCAACTTGGGTTGCTACTGAAAATTAACAGTTTTCTCTCAGTATATTCGGGCAACCGCCACTAACATTGAGACTGTACCCCTAAAAGGTACAAAGTTCATAGAGCAGGGTGGTGAAAAATAGGACAATATTCATGATTTATCCATATCAAGTTGGTAGCATGCAAACACAGGCTGTACAATTAGTTTTAATGCTGATTAATAAAACATTTACCATTTTGAGAGCAGAACCCCAGATCAACATTAAGCACATAAAAATAAAAGGTGTTTGATTTACCTCCAGTTTCTTTGTCCTCAACCAGAATTTCCAGTTTGAGGAGGCGCCATGGAACGTCAGGGTCATCTCCCATCACCGTCAAGGTAGCTTCAAACTCCCCCTCAACTCGAAATTTCACACGGCCATTAGCTAGGAAAAATCATGAACTTAGTTTTTTTTTATTTTCAGCATGTTAAACACACACCTTAATCTTTAGAGTGCATGAGGAGGGCTTCCTGTATAAAACAAAATTATTCTTCTAGAATCCCTAGTCTGCTACATGTATTTCTAGAAAAATTTGGTCAACCATTAATGTTTGTGAAAGAGACAATACCAGCCAACGCAGTGTGGGCAGATCCCATGTAAATTTCCTTTAGTCAGGACTTGTAACACACCTGCTAGTTCAGTATAGATTATCTCCTGAGCAGACTGCAGTCATTGAATCATATTAAAAAATATTTAACTGGCCACTTAACATTTCCAGAAATGAAAGGCTAATGAACTACTACAACAATCACTAAGAATGCATGTGCACTACATAGACTATACTAGCACAACCCTCTACTGTAGACACAACCTACACTGACAGAAGGAATTTTTCTGTCACTAAAGGAACATCACTTCCCTGAATAACACAGCTGTGTCTGCACTGAGAGTTTAGTCGACACAACTATGCCAGCCGAGGGTATGGTTTTTTCACACCCCAACCAACATAGCTATGTCAGTATAATCTTTCAGTGTAGACCAAGCCTCATCTTTTTATTCTTTGATGTACACAAGTGTATGAAGTACGCTGTATGTGCCCCAAATGGCATTTCAAGCATTTACAAATTTGTGAACAAGACATCCAAGTTTAACCCTTAATACAAGCAATGCACCTTGATGAAGGCTACCCATACCAAACTTGACCTTTTATAGTACCATCCTCAGGCATGAGAGATTCTGATACACACACAAGCAAGGCTATTTAGGCCATCTATCTATCTTCGATATTTATCCCCAGAACACACTTGTGAGCAGTATTATCTCTACTTTAGATAGGGAACCATGGCACAGAGGACTGACTTGTCCAAGGTCCAAAGAAGTCCATGTTGGAACAGGGAACTGAATCAAAGTCTCAGGTTAGCACTGTAACCACTGGACCAACCTTCATGTCAAGGGGCACTGCAATCACATGGTTTAATATGCCATATGATTTTATGGCAATATTCTTTTATAAAGACCATAATGGGTAAAATTTTCAAAAGTAATGGAGTCACTTAAATACTTTTGAAATGTTTGCCCAATACTAGACATTTAGACATTAGGGTAACTGACAAAGCCAGGAAATTCAAAGATTAAAAATCCAAGTCAGTTTCCCCTGACTAAACAAAAATGGATCCAATACTGACGTTGCAATGACGTATTTACCATTACATGCATGAATTGACAATTTTGCATGCATAACTAAATAACCTGATTTTAGAAACTAAGGTTAACGCCAGTGGGAAGATGAATGACAAGAAATGGGGGTGGGGAGAGAGAAAAGAGAGGCCATCTGGTCTACCAAACATCAGTAGGGAAGGACATGGAGTAGGATTAGTCCCCTGGTCAGTAGAAGCAATGTGTAGAAATACAAGAAATAATGGCTCATGAAGACCAATGCTACAGTCATAGAACAAGAGAGCAATCTTTCCTTCTGTTGTCAGAATAGGTTTTTTGGAGATTTTACTGTGTGTTTCAGTAAGATTATACATCTCCCAGTTCTTTCAGGCTGTGGAAAGTATGTACAATAATGTCACATGAGACAGGTTTGCAATCTTATTAGATGCTTAGAAACTTTCCCCCAGCCATGTTTTAATTAAAAGTCTAAAACCACTATTTTAAATAGCCTGAAACAAACTAGTCTTTAAAAGTAAGGTCAGGTTCTTACCAACTGTAAGATTCGCCAACTGTGGAGGAAGATCTGTAGTCACTAGTCGATGTCGAAGAATCTGGTTTAGCTGATGAAGTGTTGTTTGCTTTTCATTTTTTGTTATTGGATCAGGAGGAATTATTTTATCCTGTTAAGGTAAGTATCAACATGTCTATATATTTCAAACTGAGATAAAACCATTAAATAAATTAATTAACTTTAAAAAATAATACAGAAGACTAATATTGGAAATCTGAAAGTAGAATAGGATGCAGTAGTTATATTTAAGCAGACAGTTTTAAAACATGCATTCTGTATCCTCTTGAATTTGCCTTGCCAGCTAACTGGATTTTGCCCTAGACAGACCACCTTATGTTTAGAAATAAATCACTAAATTAAGCCCACTTTAGACTATCAAGTTACCTTAGTATTCGTAAATGATTATTGCTACAAAAATTCAGATTGATAGCCAGATTTTTACATTTAAAGGAAAAAAATCTAGAGTTCTACAATCTTACGTGACTTCAGAAAAGTTTGCTTTACCAAAATGCAAGCTAACCAAGGAAATTACAAAGCAGTACTAAAGAGAGCTGTAAGTGTTTCGATGGATCTCCAGATACAAAATAGGCAGCTGTTTAATCCATGGGGGATACTATAATAGCACGTATTAAGAGGATCAGAGCTACAACCAGAGACAGCGTGAGCAGCGGATTTCAATCTCATTTTACGTTAGTTGTGTTTTTTTCTGGGATTTTGGTTTAGCATGTGCAGATATCAATCAAATGATTGATAAATAAAGAAATAGAGTTGTTACTATATTAGCCCTAGAGCAGAAGTCTAGCAAGATAGAATCCTTGACAGCAAAGTTACCTTTTTTATATTTAGAATATTTCTTATCTGAACAACAGGTTAGACTCTTCCATGTTTTATAGCTAGTTGCGTATTAACATGCACTTTGAAGAGAAATGTGTGTTTTATGTGCAGTAATTACAGGAGGAGGAAGATCTTTGACATTGTTAGTTTCACTAATTTGTGTTTGTTATTCAATAAGGTATTTTAGGAGGGATTTTTTCCAGCTATATTGTAAAGACATTTACCCTTATACATGTTGGCAGACGTGGATACGACCCAGTTGTCAGCACATCAATAGCATATGGGATAGCAAAACTGGGTAGGCGAGCATGAACCAAAGCATCTCTAGCTAGTGATGCTAGACGATCAGCAGTGTCCACAAACAGGATGGCTTGCTGATCTAGAAAACTTGATATCATCTGTAAGAGATAAAAAAAAAAAAAAATACTGACTCCCAAAGTTAAATCGTTGCCCAAGTATTTCTAAATAAAATTTCCCCTTTTCTTACCCTGCATACCTCACAATTCACGGAAGCCTATCTTTGGGGTGAGGAGGAAGAAATATTTTGGTAGTTTCTTAAATGCTTACTCAAGGATATTTTATATTTATACATTTTATTTCTCCCATCACCAAATCCTTTACAGATAAAAATACCAGCTTCCCTAGTATTTTAATGAAGGGTAAGTACCTCGATTTCACTTCTCTTTTCTTCTCTTCACAGCATGCGGAAAATGTGAAAAGAACCTTGGGTTTTTTAATTTATTTTTTTAAGTAATTTCATGAATGCTGCATCTGTGTGATATCTATTGCCAGAATTCTGAGAATAGGAGTATTTTGGCTGCAGTGTTGCTGTACCTACATCGCTTCCAGGATATTAGAGAGACAAGGCAGGTGAGGTAACATCCTTTATTGGACTAACTTCTGTTGATGAGCCAAGCTTTTGGCTTACACAGAACTTTTCTTCAGGTCTGGGAAACATACTCATTGCTCCAATAAAAGATATTACCTCATCCACCTGGTCTCTCTAGTATTTTGAATAGAATGTTAAGGAGAGTTATTCAGTTTTCAGCTCACACTCCACCACAAAGGTTTCCACTCCTCCATACTATTGTATGTTTGTGGCAGTTCATCTGCAGACTTTTACTGGATTACCACCATATTTATTTATAATCTGTCAATAAACTGACTTTTTGCAACATCCTGGACTTTGAACTTATTTAAACAAGAGCAGGACTTGACTATCTCACAATGCCTATATAATACAAGCAAATGTAACAAGAGGAACTAGTGTTGACATCAATTCCTCTGCCTCCCAACTCTACCGTGTTTAGCCTCCAAACGTTCTCACTCCTGATAAAATAATATTGAAGACAATATGCAGTCACATCTTTTGCTTTCCCTATTTATGAGTTTTCAGGGTTTACCGCAACAGCGTAACTGTCTCTTAAGAAAAGAAAACAGTGACATTTCCACTAAACAAATTATCACTTACAATTATTGAACAGAATGAGGAGAGCATATCATCATTTAATAATGTATAATTTTATGTACATGGAATCAGGCTTTTTTAATGTGAGCATTTTAGAATCTATTCAGAGGGTACTAAAAAGCCCACCCACAAGTGATAGATCATTTTATATCAAGTTAAGTTGCTAACTTACCGCACATTTTTCCACTTTCCCAGCATTGTTAGCCCATTTTACTAAGGCTAATAATCGAACAAACAGTTGACGTGTGCGGCTTGCAAACTGCACTATTTCTATTTTTCTGTGAAAAAAATCAAGAATCATCTCAGTACTGAAACATCTCACAAAGTCACACTTCAGTTGCAGTGCAGTTCGCTAAAGACAATTACTTAGAAAATGCTTTGCATCAAGCCAAGCTTATGCTTTGCATAATATAGCTACAATTTCAGTTCTATGATTTTTTTTTCCCCAACATGGTTAAATCTTTTCCAACATCAGAGCTTGGTGCTGGGGAGTCAATGCTCAGGATCTCTTCCTGAGACTTCTGTCTTTTCCCTTGCAAATATGCTGGATTCCCAGTCTTCCTTGCCTTCCCCTCCATCGTTTTTAACCTTCCATATATATATTTTACACTTTCTCTATTTGCTACTGGTTGAATGCCACAGTCTGTATCCATAGCCCCATGAATGCCACAGTCTGTATCCATAGCCCCATGTGCGCTCTTCACTACAGCAGATGTCTGCCTATACCAGATAAGAAAGCAAGAGAGTCATGCTTGGATCTCAATTCACACTTTCATTCCAATTTGCCATTTGTGGTATGGGGGAATTTCTTATCTCACATAATTTGTTCAGAACCTATTGACTTCCATGGAGTTACTTTGAATGTACACAATTTTTTGTTGTAAATTTTGCTACAAGGACAAGGCTTAAGCTACATTAAACAATTTACAAAAACCAATTCTGATTTGTACTCAATGAAGATACACACATTTAAGGCCAGAAAGGACCATTATGATAACCTAGTCTGGCCTCCTGCAAAACACAGAATCTCACCCAGTAATTACTGCCTCAAGCCAATAATTTGTGGTACTAGTTATGGTACTAAAACCTATGTTTTAGAAAGGTATCTTGTCTCTGAAGACTTCAAGTGATGGAGAAACCACCATATCTGCAGGCAAATTGTTCTAATGGTTACACTTAAAAATCTGCTCATTTTTAATCTGAAATTTTCTAGCTTCAGTTTCCAACCACAGGTTCTTATTATGTCTTTTTCTGCTAGATTAAAGAGCTTTCTATTATCAGAAATCTCGGCTCATGAAAGTATTTCTAGACCATGATCTAATCACCTCAATCTATTTAGTCTATCCAAGAGAAGGTTGAACCCCTTAAATCTCACTATAGTCATATTTTCCAGACCACAAATCCTTCTTGTAGCTCTTTCCGAACCTTCTCCAATTTTTCAGCATCCCTTTTGAAGTGTTAGTACCAGAACAGAACACAGTATTCTAATAATGGTCTCACTAATGTCCTATACAGAGATAATACCACCTTTCTGCTACTATTACTACTAGTAGTAGTAGTAGAAGAAAGGATTCTTGATAAACTGGAGACTGTTAGCTAGAGCACTGAACAGTGAGCTCAAATTCAACTGGTTATCCATCATACCCTTAAAAACTTTTTGAGCATAACTGCATTTCAGGATACAGTTCTCCATCACGTAAATGTGATCTACACTCTTTTTTTCCTAAATATGAGAACTTGCATTTGGCAGCATTAAGAGGCAGGTTGTTCGGTAAAGATAGAGCTTTAAAAAGCTAGTGTAAAGCCACTATAAAATAAGTATAAAAGAAAAGCATATAAATCTAACAGATTTTCTGATCACTACATAAGATAGATCACTAAAAAACCTGCTCCTCTGTATTAAGGGATATTTAGCAAGCACAAAAAAATTGTCCAGAAGGCAGATTAAGAGTTAAGTAGGAGTAAAGTAACTGTCTTGCCTTTAGGAGGCAAAGAAAGTCAATGTTTCAGAGCTTTTACTGTAACTTAATATTTATTTTTAATTACCAGAACCTTACCTTAAAACAACTTTGAAAGTTTGCTTTTTAATTAAAAAAGTAGATTGTTTCAATCCTCCCAGGGCCCTTACTGCAAATGACAACTACTGTTGTGGAGACCCATCGCCTCATTTGCTGACTAGAATTACTGAGAGATTATTTTGGAAAACTGATCATTTACATAGCTATTCAAATTATCTTAACAAGAGTTTTCTTTTAATACTTCTAGGCAGGAGCTCTTTGCCAATGTAAAGCAGGAATGAGCATTCAGCTCCTATTTGTATACATTGGAAAGCAGGGCCTTTCCGAGTTAATGTAATGCAAGTTCCATTTAAAAATAACTCTGATACAACAGTCATTAATCCACTTAGATCAAAAATATACACTACTTTATATGTCACTGGGGAACAAGAAAGGAAACAGAGGAATTATGAACAGTGAGAATGCACAAATTACTTGTTATCAAAAGCCAAGCCCATGGTTTTCTCCCTGCATTACAAGTGAATTCTCAGTATCACTGCACCATATTATCAAAGTAGTTTCCTATCCAACTGCTCTTTTGTATTATTGCATGTATTACTGAAAGTGATTTACTCTTATCTAGATAGAGCAGTTAGAATTTAATATTAGCGGTGTTCTTTGTATATAATAAAATTGTATATTTTTCAAAAAGATCCTAAAGTATCAGGCTCCATAATTTCCTATAAGCATTGCTTATCAAGGGGTCCTCAAGAAGAATACCCTAGCAAGGGATTTAAATTTAACATGGATTTTAATTAGAGCTTAAGGCTGCCAGGTATCACGTTTTCATCACTGATGGGGGCGTATACTGCCTGTCACCAATGCAGCTTCCTGCAAACAACCACTGTTCCTTTAAGAAGTGCTTCTGGGGCCTGATGCTATTACATCTCTCTGCAGTACTACTGCTGCTATGGTAGCTCTCGTATGCAGGAGCAACAGAGTAAGTTGATTAATTAAGCAACATCCCTTACAGCAGTTATAAAGAGCTAGAGAACCACTTCAAATGGCATCATAGAATTCAACCAAAAAACAAAACAAAACCCAAACATCCTAATATCACACTGTATCTTACCACACACTGATCCAAATTTTACAACTCAATTTCTGACACCACAAATTGCTTGTGCCTCTCTGTAACCATTCACCATTTTATTTTCTTTCTCTTACCTCCCTCCCACCTAGTAAAAGAGATCCAAGATGATTCAGTCTATTTGACCAGCTTGATCGTGTCAGCCTCACAAACCACGTTCCAATTAAACCCACAAATGCCACAACAGCCACATATGCCACTCCACCTTCCTGGAACAGCCACAGGAGCTAAAGATACAGGTTGAATGCCACTGCCTATAGCAAATGGAGTAACAAATGTAAGAAATATGGAACATTAAAAATGAGGGTAGAAAATATTGGGCAATCAGCATGTCTGCAAGAGGAGAGGAGAAAAGATAGAAGTCTCAAGAAAACATCCTAATTTTTGACTCCCCAAAACCAGCATCTGGTGGTGGAAAAGATTAAACCCTGTTTAAAAAAATAAGTTCATACAATTGACATTATCTACGCCATATTATGCAAAGTACATACTTGTCTTTGGAAAATAGCATTTTCCATATAATTGTCATTAGAATTATTGGGAATTGCATTACCTGCATATATCTTCAAACTAAACTAGACGAATAAGAGTTAACAGACTGCAAAGAAGCCAATATTACATTTTCTGGCAGGTTCTATAGAAGCTACTCAAACTTCCAAAATAAGCACATTAAGTACTCTGATCTCAATAAAAAGAGAGACATTCAGATTCTCTTAAGTTCCTAGCAATCTATTCTACATATTTCTGCATAGAACATTCTACACAGAAACAGGCTCCCAAAGCATAAAACAAGGCTTCCTTAATTGTTGTCTAAGAAGGGAAAGGTGGATCTCCCACTATATGGGAGGGACAGAGAAAAGGTTTTATTGTGTACATTTTTCAATTACTAGCCTTGTATTAGTAGGACTTCCTTCTCAACATATCTGTATTTGTTTAGGTTCTTATTGTCTTTCCCACTAGATCAGGTCAGGCGGGCCATCCTCCAAGTTTTAATGTCCTATCACTGCCCACACAAAAGGAAAATGCCCTCAGCTGAACTGCACTTCTTGCTGGGGAAACAACTGTTCAGAAGCACATTAGCAACAGAATCAAACAATCCTAGGTAGTTTCAAACTAACGTTCTATTGCTGTCGAGAAAATGCTGCTTCTGTAGAGTAACACAAGGACAATCCCACAAAGAAATAATTTTAAAAGATTTTTATTTAGGCAAGTCTAGAATTAAGAGAAAATATTTTATATCAACGATCTCCACAGTCACCTTAATGTTAAATATTAAATTTAAGCATGCATTAATAGCCCAGTCTTGTTGTGACTCACCTTTCCATGTCAGTCTTTCTTGGTAGTCTATTAAAAACATAAAAGTATTATTTAATGTTATAGTACATTTCAGACATATAGGTATTTAGCTATATATTTGTTTGCATCCAGTGAGGATATCTTATTATGTGATGGCTAAATATAAGAGTTAGCACTACTGTATTATGAATACACCATACACTTTGGAAAGTGTGTTTCAAGAAGTCGTGTAATATTTCTTTATACTCATGAAACGGAATTTGTCAACTTATACTGTTCAAAAAAAGCTAGTATGATCGCCCTAGAAATAAGAATTGTCTATTTACAAAGTAGACAGCAACAAAATAAAATCCACCACTGTATCATACTACACTGCCTAAAACTAGAACTAGAAGAATCAACTTGAAAGATGAAAGGGTGGTTCAGTCTCTGCCTGCTCAGACTTTTGCCTCTCTGCTGAGCTAACCAAGATGGATATCAAGTAGTACTTATAAGGCCCTCATTCACTGTAGTTCATTGACAACACTTCAGAAGACAGGACAAAGACCAACTAACTCATTTCATGTAAGCCACTAAATAGACAAGTATAATTTCTGGTCCAAATAATCTGAGGTGGATTGGGAGACGCTGCCCGGCAACATCCGCAAAACTATCACAATCCACCTCCAAATTCCTCCTCAAAACTCTTCTTTGTCATGATGCCTACAAATAACTTTGCAACCATTAGGCCGCTGGTGTGCAGAGACCACTGCCTATCATACCAAGTAATGTTGTCTCACTGTTGCACTCCCCCAGCTATTTATATCAGTCTGTTAGTCTCATGCTTAGATTGTAAGCTTCTTGGGGCAGGGAGTGCTCTTTGTTCTGTGCTTGGAAGCTACACTTTTTGTCTCACAACTAGACACTTCAGTGCTTTGTATTGGACAGTTAAATCCAAGCAAGAGATATTTTTGAGGGGAGACACTAAGGATATTTATAGAGATAAGGGGCTCCTATGCTAGCCCAATGTACACAACATGTGGCATGTACTGAAAATCTAGGAGATGTACATTTGGTTGGGACCCAGGACAGTCTCTAACTGAACAGTGGATCAACGGTCCAACATAGTCTTCAAGCATTGTTAACCCTGACAGTTTTATTTTGTATTATTACACAAAGTTGCAATGTTTGGTACTACATCATGGTATACAGTGTAAAACGTACAAATATTCTGATAATACATACAGTTGATCAAATGTGAGAATATAAGAGGACAGTAGCAGTTACATTCAGTCCATTTTATTGTGAAAACCCTAAAACTCAAATTAACACACACTACTCACTGAACCAAAAATTTTTATTTTCTTCACAGAGAACTCTGTAGATAAAATTTATAAAATGTCAGGGTACCCACAAATGTGCATCTCCAAAACCAGCTGAAATTCTAAAGTGGTTGGGTGTGACGTGAGCGTAAACTAGTCATGGAAACGCAGTTTACGTTTTCATATTCATTAGCTCTTGTTCCGCACAGAACTACAGGTACTTTCCTACTGGTCCAGGAAGTTACTCCTTTCTGTATACCCACCTAAACCACCCTGTGAAGTTAATCAAATAACTCAAGAAATGAGAGGCAGTTTAAACATTAAATTAAATAAATTGTTCAGATTAATTTCACTCGTTTGTGTTTTCACGTCAATCACTGCAGCAACCAACAGTAGGAAGAAACAAGATAAAGATGGACTAGTTTATTCTCATTGTCCAAGATGAATTATTTTTTAAAAAAGAGTTTAAGTGTGAGAAGTTGCACTAAGAAACTCTCATAGTGTAACGTATTACTAATGCAGATCATTAAAAAGCCTCTCAAGCTCCAGTGTCCTTAACATTAACTTCGAGGCAAATTTAAACGTTTCCCAAACACAAACTACTTTCAAGCTTTTTCTCTGCTCCCCACCTTTCACCATTTGACGGATCCCCACAAGCATATGCGAGGGGATGGGGTGAACCTGGAGGGAGCAGGAACAAACCCACACAGGGTGTATGTAGCTCCCCCGCGGTGGAGGCTTCGGGCAGGGGCAGCGCTGGACACCCAGCCACCTCCCCCCCGCCCCAGGGCGCCGAGCGCGGCACTCACAGGTCCGCCAGCACCGTCAGCTCGGCGTAGGTCCGGTGCAGTAGGAAGTCGATGAGGGTGCTGAGCCGGTAGCCGGGGCTGGCCGCCGCCGTGGCGGTGCCCGGGGCCGGGGGGACCGGGGCCGAGGCAGGGCCGCCACCGGCCGGGACCAGCTGGTTGCTCTCCAGCTGCACCGGCGCCATGGGGGCGGCAGCGCGTCACCCCGGGCAGGAACCGCGCGGGGCCCCGGCTCCCCACGGGACCCGACCAGCCGCAGGGAGCCCGCGCCCGCGGCGGCTCCCCCCCCCCGGCGCGAGCGGCCGAGCTCCGGCAGCGGGGGACGAGGAAGGAAGGCGGCGCCAGGAGCCTCCGCGGAGCTCAAGTCACAGCCCGCTCGGCTCAGGGGCCGCCGCCATGATGGTAGGGGGGCGGGACACGGAACCGGAAGAGATTAGAACAGCGGCGCCGGACCGGAAAGAGAACCCTTCCGGCAAGCGCCGTTCGGAGGCTCGAAAGGCTGGACTGCGGCTCCCTCGAGGCATTTAGGGGGCGGAGCTAAAGCGCGACGGTGCAAGCAAACGGCCGGGGGGGAGGGAGCGGCGAGCGCGGGCAGCTGCTGGGCCCGGCGCGAGCCCGGATGGGGAATGGGCTGGAGCGCGAGCCGGCCGGGCGGGGCTGCTCTAGTGAGGAGAAGGGCCGAGGCAAGGAACTGGGGGGAGGCGGGGCCGGCGGCGAGGTGCTGCGCGCGGGGCTTTCAGGAGCTTGGGTGGCCAGTAGGTGCAAGCCCGCGGCGGGAAGCTGTGGCTGCTGTAGTCGGGTGGGAAGGGGGCTTGCATCCGTGGAAGTGCCCCCTTGTTTGCAGGGTCCCGGCGCTTTGTAGGGCCTGGCTTTTGCAAAGTGAATGCTGAGGGTGGGTAGCTCCCTTTTTGGGTGCCCGACATGAGCTACTTTACAGGGGCCAGATTTTCAGACAGTGCCGAGCATCCACCTGCGGAAAGTCAGACGCCGGCGAGGTGTCCCGGGTCGGACACCCAAATGCACAGTTTGGGGTATGGGCTGAGAAATGTGGAAGGGTTGCCCTGTCCTTAGCTCTTACAATCGAAACAGAGTCGGACCCAGTCATTTCTCACGTGGATTTAATGATAGCAGAAGGTGCCAAACTGACAAGAAGCCACAGGCAAAAGAAAGGAAATACCTGCCTCAAGTGCTGAAGCAAACTAGTGAAAATAGGAAATCAGTGAGTAACTGGTTTCATTTCAAAATGTATTATTGTGATTCAGTGTTTGTACTACCTCAGTGTTGTCATTGAATAAAACATATTTTAAAAGAGCATTTGGAAAACCAGAACATGGATGGGTAATTATTTTTAATTTTATGATTGTGCCTCTCTAATGTGATATAAGTATTTGAGTACATCAACAGAATAATAGATGAAGGAGAACCAGCTGACAATTTAGTTGGGCTTTCCCATAGTGCCTTTGACACAATTCCTCAGAGACTAAGGAATCTGGGAAGGTAAGGCTCCATACTAGCACTAGCATTATTTAGTTAATATATGTTTAATTATCTGAAAAATGTGAAACATTTACAGGTGACACAAAATTATTTAGGATAGTGAATAGTGCAAGGTATCTCTAAAGTTCCTATCAGAGGCAGGTAGATGGGTAGCACAATGGCAGATAAGATTTTGTGTTTACAAATTCAAGATAATACACAGAAGAAGAGTTATATGAACTCTCACATGTTTGGCTTCTAAACTAACAATAGTTACTGAGAAAAAAGATGGGTGTCATTGTGGAGAGTTCAATAAAAAGTTCTGCTCAAGGTGTAGTAAAACAAAGCAAAAACAAATAAAAATACTATGCCATTCTATACATAAGTGATATTTCCTGACTACAGACTGCAGGATCAGGCCCAAAGGTTCATACACATCGGTAATATAAAATGTTCTATATTATCACTTATTTTTTTAAAACATCTAAGATAAATATCACAGCTCTAGGTCTTACTTCGAAGTGTATTGCAATTTTATTTCATGTACAATTCATGTAGTATTAATGCAGGATATTCTATAAATTGAAGATGTGAGATTGAAACATCTAAATTATATTCTTTCATACAACAATTTCATTAAATAATGCTAACTGGATAATTGATAGTGAATTACTGAATTTTGCAATTTAGTAAGTTAGCAAGACTAATACAACATAAATATACTTTGACTAGCAATGAAGTCTTTTGTAATATAACTGTTACAGCACTCTCCTATTAAATCTTTGCTGAAAATCAGGAGTGACCACTGGGGGACGTGGGGGATTTCCAGCTACTTAAATGCAAATTATCAAATTTCTCCTGTACTTTTATTTGCATTCATTTGCTTATGTTCCCAGTCTTCTGCCAATTAAAGCTTACTACAAATTCATCTGTATTAATAATGGGAAGAAAGTATGTTTCAGTGGACAGGGAACTACATTAGGAGCCAGGGAGTCTGGATTCTGTTTCCAACTCTCCCACTAACCTGCTTTGTGATCTCAAGCAAATCACGTCATTTCTGTGCCTCAGTTTCCCCACATGTAAAATGGGGATGATGATACTTGCCCTTTTTCCAATAACACTTTGAGAGCTACAGATGAAAAGTGCTAAATAAAGTATTGCTAATAAAGCATACTGTAGATATTTTAGATTGGCACTCAGATATTTTCATAATGGAATATTCCTATTTAGCTTCAGAGCTGACAAGGTTTTAGAATCAAAGAGGAAGGCACCTTGATAAATTTATTTTTCTTAAGAAGGTTAAATATTTGTCATCCCCTGGAGCCATCTTTTAAATGTTTTAGCGGAGTCGGGGAGATGGACTGCACTCGATATGGCAGCTTTCTAACTATCCTGTCACCGTGTATTTTAGAGCTTGGTCATTCGGTTTCAAAGTACAACAGATCCAATGTAAATCTCTGCTGTCACACTGCACTGTTTAATCACCCAAATACTTTCTTCACTTGGTACTGACAAGGTCTTCTAAAAGTAGTGCATAAATAACACAAAAATGCTATACAGTACACAGAGGTCTTGATCATTTGTTTTATTTATAGGCATTGCTATAGTGTTTAGATTGTAATATCTGAGCACCTATATAAATTATATGTGTAATAAAAGTTTTATATAAATCTCATGCTTTTAAGAAGAGTAAGGCAAAAAATTGTGTAGGTCACTTCACACACAAGATCAGCTACTGTAATGCTAAGTATTGTGGACTAGTTTATGCAACTTCAAACTTTTATTCAATAAAATTAAAATATGCAATGCTTATAAATTAACGGGCATCAAGATGCATTATACAAATATCAATATCAAAATGTTTAGGTTTTTCTATCATAACTATCTTATCAGTATCAGACTTTCATTTACATGGCTATGATGCAGTCCAACTGAAAATTATTGATGCAATTGTAATCACAAAGTAGGACAGTGGAACAAATTCCTAGTTTATTATGGCCTCTGTTTTTATTAGTGACTACTTTATCCTTTCAAAATGTGTGTAACACAATGTTCTGTAACACAGACCATTGGTTTGTCAATTATGCAGGATTTTTATACCTACAGTAGATCATTCTTCATACAACTGGGAGAGTTTATTAGTTGTCTTTTGCCTATGTGTACTGCTTTTTGTGTTTATTAAAAGTCCAAGTTTAATTTTTTTTAAACTTTTTTTTTTTTAATGGTGGTTCCATTTTCTTTACATTTTGTTCATATGATCAGACTTGGACAACATTTGCTTTTTAAATTGTAAAAATGTACAGTAACAGATTGAAATGTTTTGGCAATCACTGATGCCTTGTAAAACAGTGTTTTACTGTGATACAGGGAATCTCTTGTACAGTTTAGTAAAGTATGCCACAGTTCTAATTATAAGTCTTGAACAACTTAAGAAAAGAAACATTCTCCAAGTCAGAAAATAAAATCTTTTATCTGTGAATATACAAAAGTCCCTTCTCTTAAAATAGTACAAATTGGATAGTTTTAGATTCTGACCATATTCACTTTGCTCTGAGCATTACTAACAAAGTAGATATCCACTGTAAATTCTAAATCAGTTTGTCAGTATGAGACAGGAACTATAGTTACAAACAGTCCTTTCTATCCTCAAAGAGTGGTCATCATTGTAATCCAATTAATTATAACTAAATTGACTATCTCATCCACACAAGCTGTATTTTTCATTGGTGAAGCAATGTAGTGTGCAGTTTTACAAGTAATTCTGAAGTAGGAGCAAAACAGTTATATCGTTTCTTGACCCCACATCTTGGAAAGACTAACAAAGGAAAAGAAACACTTGATCTAACTCATGGCAGTAAAGCGATGAATTGCACTGTTCAATCATTGCCTTAAGAAGTTGACAATATTACCAATAAACCCCTGGTTCTCTCTGTTTACTGCTTAGTGCTATTCAGAGAATTTGAAAAAATACAGAAAGAAAATGCAATGTGAACATACATTTTCAACATGAAAGTGTTTGTGGAGAAATTAATTTCTCTATAGAAATTCCTCAAGAGATGGAGAAAAGATTAGAGAAAGTAGACCTGATTATTCATGCCCAGTGGGAGAAGGATTGCAGCTCTGAAGCGTTCTGTCCAGAGATCTTGGTTAAGTTACAAATAAACTGCTTGATTATATTTACCTGCTGCTGGCTAATACATTCAGACAGTGCAGACTCACTCACATTGGGGCTCACTCTTCTAAGAACTAAATTCTGGTTCCCACCTTTAACTGAATACCCTTTGTAAATCAACAGATATATTGAAATAAATTTAAGATTGTGGCCGACACCCTCAAAACCAAGGACATTCAGAATTAAGCCTGAACTACCATCCTCAACCCACACTCACGTTACCTAAGTAATTGTTTGAGTTTCTAACTTGAGTTACTCTCTGAGAGTACCTTTCTTACATAATTTCCAAGACTGGTGAAATTTTCGAGGGGGTACATTCACAATTTCACACAACATTTATGACAGGTATGTAGGTGTAAATTACCTAAACCAGGCCTTCACATAAATGCAGGTTATTAACAACACCCAACAAGTGATGCTAGAGTAGAGTAAGCCCCAGATATCTAATACATGGTTTCATGTTTAGCAGAATGGCTGAAAGGTGAAAGTTTGTTGGTAAACTCCTTGGACTCAATAACAGGCCTGGTAAAAAGGAAGAAGAAATACGGTAGGAGGCAGACTGGTTTTAGCAGCCACTGCAGTGATATTGGAGATGTGGAGGGGTATGGCCCAAGTGGTAATATATGGTAGCACTCTGCATAGAGAGAAGAGAGGCAAGCAGAATGGCATCAGGTTCACTAGTGGAAGGCAAGCACAGAGAAGAATCAACTCCCTCCACTGCCGGTTTTGAAACAGCAGCTGATGCTGGGATCGTGGCAACATTTCTGTTTAGGCTGTCTAGCTCTACTGACGGCACTAAGATCTTTCTCCCGGCACCAAGCCTCTAGCTGCCCCTTGTGCAGGAGGAGTGCTTCCTGGTTCGCCTTCTCCACTCATTGCACACTCATGAAAGAGCAGTCAGAATCCGGCCCATTGATGGTTTTGAGTTTCTTATTCTGTGGGGCACAAATTGCAGCCTGTAGGCTGAATGTGGCCAGTTGTTGGCCCAGAGATTCTGTGGAATTTAAACGTTTATTTGAAATAAATAGGTTCCTAGCCTGTCTGGCAGTAAAGAAACGCTAACTGATTGGGACTTGATGTAGCTGTTTCACAAATGTATAGTGCAAAAACCTCACATGGAATTTTGCTAAATTTTACCAATGTTTTCCTTTAGGTTGAAAACAAGGATAATTTTTAGTCCAAGGGGCAGTTTTTGTGTGTGTGGGATTGTGCTACAGAAAATCACATACATTTGAAAATAAATGTTTATAGTACAAATGTCTCCACAAAAATAAATACATAAATAAATAAAGCATTGGTACTACAATGATGTAACATCTACTCTATAAATCATACAGGGAAATGACTGAGCTTCCTCTCTGTACATCTCCTAGAAGATGTCTTCCTTCAAGCTTGAAAGCATGATTGAAAAGGAGAGCAATAGAAAAGCTATCTCCCTCACTTTACTACTTACAGTATTAGACTTTCAGTTTAGTTCTGCTCATGTGAGAGCTCAAAGCAAAACTAAGAAATGTGCACAAAATTGGTATCTTCTTCAACATATTTAGGACAAGTAAAAGAGCATTTACATCTAATTTTAAGCAGCCTTCAGAATGCAATATAACACCTCTGAACTCACTCCTACTTAATTCACTTCAGTCTGGTATTTTTAGAAATCATCATGCAATTCAGCAGTACTTCAGCCCATATCTTTTTTGTAATGGATGACACAGCTCAACTTCCCATTTTTATTTATAATTAGCTTATAGGCTAAGCCTACACACCAAAGTTGTACAAATTTAACAAAACTGGTTTAGAAACAAATAAGCGCAACCCCTGTCTGTGGCCCTCTCCAATCGGTTTAAAAGTGCCATATATTGATTGTCTGATGATGGGTCACAGTTTAGTGGGCTTGAGTTTTAGCAGTTCACAGTTAAGTATGGGTTTAGACATGTAGCCATTAGTCCCTGTTGTCTTCAATCCAATGAGTTGGTGAAAAATGGTGTGAAAAGAATAAAGTGCTTAGCACTGTTAAATTACCGAATGCTACCAATAAAGCCTGGGTTGTCACTTGCTGATATGCTGTTCAATAGACAACTGAAAACAAGAATGCCTGCGTTTGCACTGACAGAGATGGATGTCAGTCCCAAGGGATTTGCAGATGTATAAAGAGATGGATAAGGCAAAAATTATATATTATTATATAATGGTCACAAACAGCAGTGATTTCCCTGTGGTGATGTAGATTGTCACCTCAAAAACTGTGGAGGAATAAATTACACTTTCCCCAAATCCCAGAAAGAAGAGAGACAAGGGCAATGACTCTGACATACATTTTCACCAAGGGGGTCTCCAGCCGGCAACAACCACAGTAGGTTGAGACAGTGGAGCCAGAACATGGAACAACCAGAACAAGTGGACTTCCTGCCTCCTGGCAGCAGTAATGTGCATGAACCAGGGAAGCCTCAAAGGTCCACACGACAGTGCAGGGCACCTTAAAGAATAACTGAACATAGTTAGAACATTTAGTTACTATGTTGGTAAAAAGTATTGTAATTGTGGGTTATATTAATGTTGGGTTTTAAGTATTACTGTTACTAAGGTTTGGTTTGATTTGAAAGGGAAGATGTAGAATTTGGGACTGTATCTCTTCGGCTCAGCTTCCCAATCAGAGACCCTTGGTAGGGCACTGTGAAGCGCTTGTAGTTATGCACAGCTAGTTGGAAACAGACACAGAATAAAGCAGAGTTCTTGCAGACTCCTGAAGCACTGAATGATCTGTAAGCACCACAACTGTGAGGAGAATATTGTATCACCACTCACTTGGAGATTATATCTTCCACACAGGGAACAATATACTTTTCCCTCCCTTTTCATTCAGCCTCAGCCCAAGCATGTCATTTTTCTTTCATAATAGGCACCAGAGAAGTACACTACTTCATTGATTCAGTAATAAACCAGCTAATTCCATCCTATCCATTCCTTCACTTTAGGATCCCTACCCTCTGACATGCTGTGCTAATGCATAGTGCATGGCTTCATTTTTGTGTCGGACCTGTATGTAGGATCCTTTATGCAGGGAATTTTTACCAAACACTATTTCACCTTCCTCTGTCTGTTTTATGAGGTCCACCTGAATAGCTGTGGTGTTACACAATTCTCCCTAGAACTACTCACAGGCCTCTGGGGATCCAAACAGGACCCCTTCCCTGTTAGGATTCGTTCCCTTATTCAGCATCTATCACCTGGTTGGTCTCCTACTGTCACCAATCTTCCCTGTAATGAATATATTACAGTATAACTTTAAACAAAAGGATATTTATTATAAAACAACTCAGGTTTAACACATCAGTGGCATAAGGCCTGAACCCAGAAAATCAACACCCTAAGTGGACAATAGGCACACAGAAAAAGATCTCTACAATACTGTCTCTACGCAGGAATGAGGATACTGGACTGAAGGCCTTGACCCTCCAAACAGGAATGGCTATCAGGCATCAGAGCCCAGGAATCACTGTCAGGAATCCGGATCAGGATCGCGATGGTAAGTTAGGCAAGTCTTCTATCTTCTTTCTTGATCCGATGATATGTGAACACAAACAGTCACTAGGATGGATAGCACTGGACTTACTGAGCTGAGTTCGTATATAGTCTTTTCAAAGTCACATGTCATTTCATGTTCTGCAGGTTGCTGGGCAGATTTTCCAGCAGTCTCCAGACAGAATACAGCCTCATTTACTAAACATAACCTAGAATATTCAAACATCAACAAGGGCTGTGACATGTCCAATCAGGGACAAGTACCAGAAAAAAGTCACCAAATTCAAACCTAAAGACAACAAGAAGACAGACCAAAATGGAGGACAGAAAATAATATAGAGCAGCGGTTCCCAGCCTGTGGCCCACAGACCACTAGAGGTCTGCGAGGCTACTACAGGAGATCCGTGGAAAAGAAACAACAACACCAAGGAAATGTACAGTTTCAAATAAACTAGTAGCATGTGGTGGTCCACAAAATGTTTGGAGATTGAAAAGGGGTCCGCACATTCAAAAAGGTTAGGAACAGCTGATCTAGAGGGTGTGACATGCCCATGCCTAGGGTAGCCCACCTGAAAATGACAAGGTCAGGGCAGGCTGCAAAAGGAGAGCAGATTCTCCCAAACTGATGGCTAACACTGCAGTTAGATTCCCCAACCAGTTACAAACAGTGCTTCTGATTCCCCACAATGGTCATCAAGAAGCTAAAACAAAAACATTTCACAGGACCTTTTACTGCATTTCAGTCTCTGGCTCCCAGTTAGCAGCTAGGTCTAGTAGAGATAAGTTATTAAAGCTCTATTCCCTTTGCCAAAATGTTCTCCTGACGCCAAAGGGTCAGCCACATTGCCAGATCAATAGAAGTTTGGATTTTACCCAAAATACCATGTTGCCAGCCAATCTTTTAGTAACTAAAACTAAAGTTTTGTTATAAAAGGAAAGAAACAAATTGGAAGAGAAATGTTAAATGGTCAAAGTAATCAGATACATCAAGTGACATTAAAGTTCATATATATCAGATTCTCAGCAGAACTGTGGAGTTTGCAGGCTTTGTACAGTTCCTCTGGTGCACACCCAGTACCTGGATGGATCTCGGTCCTTTGTTTCACAGCTTCATTTGTAGATGAGTTGATCCAGAAGTAAGAAGCAGGAATGAAGACCTGATGGTGATGGTGCAGCTGCCTTGTATGTTCCTTTGTCAACCAGACACAGTGCCAAACACAGTCACATGGCACATGGCTGGAAAAAACTCAGAGTTTCCTGTCCATAGGCATGTTCTTACATGACCTGATGACTCATAAGGTGTAGCCCCTGGGGTCTGTCACTGGATTCATAGTACCTGTGAGTCCCCTTGGTGGGCCATTAAGCAGGCTTAGTGTCCCTCACCTAGAAACACAGCACCAGTTAACATAAATATATGCCATACAGATTTAGAACTTATCATACAAAATTGACACATACATATGAACGTGCTTATCATTCTTAGCAAATTGTAACCATTCCAATAGTACCTGACATGGCATATCTCATACGAATTATTGTAATTTTGCAATATCGATATCAATAATTTTGTAAATGGTCACCCCTAATCTAGACAGCGTCATAGATGCTACTAACAATCAAAATGTACAGTGGTTTAGTCTAGAAGGCTACTTACAGTGGCCCAATATTGACAAAGACATACACATTCACCTGGCCTTTATAGCTAGTAAGGTCTTTGAATTGAACCAGACAAATCAACTGGCTCCCTGGATTCCTGAATGCTTTCCTGGGCTGCTTCAACTGGGAGCTAGACTCATCTTCTTAAAATCTCTTTAAAATTCATTCATTTCACCACTGAGTCTATTTTAAATTTAACAATAATATTGCCAATTTTGAGATTAAGAATTGAACGTTTGTATTTGATCATGAACTTCAAGTGTGTTCCCTAAATTGCACCCTCTAACTTTTAAAATGAAGTGTTTGAATAAGCGCTATTACTGTCATGGGGCGAGAGGGGACATAATCTCCCCACTTGCTTCCCACACTTCCCTCCCAGCCCCAAGAGCAATTCTGCCTGCCTGAGCCAGGCTGCTCTGACCAGCTGTTTTCCCTTCCCTGCTGCAGCTGCTCAGCAGCTCCCCCAGGACCAAGTGCTGCATCACAGGGGAAGGAGGAAACAATTGCTCTGGATGGTCCATTGCCAGTTTCCCTGCCAGGCTGTGAGAGATACAAGGGGAGGAGGCCTATTTGGTCCCCATGTTTGTGGTGGATCCCCTTTGGGATAAAACCAAAAGGGCCTTCCCCTCTACAGAGAGGAAGGAGCAGAAAAAATATAAGGGGATCAACTAATTTCAGGGGACAACAAATGAAAAAAAATAGGAAGGGAAAGCAGAATAGGAATTTGGCTGGCTCTGGCTGAGTCTAGGGGAACACCTACCAATTGATGGTGTCCCTGCCCCATGCAGATCCCTAGGGGCAGCCTATAAAAGGGGGGAAAAGAAGTGAAACTGAAAACCAACAGCCAGCTGAGAACCAACTGTGCCCCAGCCATGTCACAAGTTAGAGCACCAGCTCTAACTTGTGCTGCTGACTATGGTTCCTCAGGGACCATACCATCTGGGGATAACCAGCATGTCACTCCCACTACTGGTCTCTGACATGCTGCTCCCCATCTCAACACTGCTCTGGCCCCAGGGACTGCAGGCAGGGAGGCACAGGAATAAGACATGCTATCTCTGCACTCACTTTGGACTCGCCTACTCGGAGGGAGTCTCCAACAGGGGATTGTAGATTGTTTTCGCTCCAAAGAAAGCAGAATGAGGAAGAGAATCTGCTGCAAAGTATTGACTGCAGTTCCTTGAGACTTTTGAAATAATATGCTTGGCCTTCAGGCTGCAGAGGTTGATACTGCTGAGATAGATATTAAAAAAAAAAAAAAAACCAGCAGGAAATTAAACACAGAGGCCCTTGATTTTGGTCTGTTACACCAGCATAAAATCTAAAGTAACTATCCAAGTTACTGTGGATCTACACCAGTGTAACCAATCAGAATCAGGCCCAAAGTACAATAATACAACAATTAAGGTTGAAACAAAACCCAAGACAAGTAACGAGATTCTAAACAAAGGCTGAGACATCATCCTGAACTGTGTCTTCATTTTCCCCCAGACAAAACGTGTCTGTCAGAGAAGCTCCCAACTCATTATTATTATTTGTATTATGTAAGTGCCTGGAGGCCCAAATCAAGACTGGGACCCCATTGCTCTGGTCACTGTGTACACATATGGCACTGATACACGTCACTGGGGATTGTCTCCAAAATGTCTCCAATGTGGGCTACATGTCTGGACAGCTAACACTATTTTGCACATCTCTTCACTACAGTATTTTGGTATAGGAATTTGCAGGAGTGAAGACCCTGGGTCATGTGGCAACAGTAACAAGGAGCCCGAAAGTGCACGGGATTGGCACAGATATATTTCTCACAGTTTCAGCTAAATCAGCATTTTGCTGCAAAAAGACATGTGGAGGGAATCTGGAAAAGGCTGGTTTCATTTAAGAGAGTAAAGAAAGAACTAGTTAGGAACTAACTAAAAGAGTGAGAGCAGTCAGGGGAGTAACAGTACCATTTGAGTAAGTGCAGCACATTAAGAACCAACAGAAGCAGCAAAAAAAAAAAAAAAAAAAAAGAGTGAACGTTGAAGCTAATTTACTTCAGAAGAAGCAAGAGAAACTTGTGATCTGTTTATGATGACCCATGCCTCAGAAGGAGGATCTGCCACAGATTGTAGCAAAGAAATCTTGACGTAGGAAAATAGGCTTGTCATATGGGGAAAAAAAGGAAGAAAGCTGGAGAAATGAACAAGCTGTAGGCAGCAAGGTGGGATATTGGGTACATTTAAATTGAGAAAGGAGAAACACAGTCCATGGGTGGTCATAATGCATGAGATTGAAACTTCAGTGGTACATATCAGGGAGAGTTGGGGTAGATCGAGAAGAGGAAATACAGATTCAGTGGTGGCTACTGGAAATACATATATTCATGAGGTATAAACAGTTTAAAAATACAATTAGGGTGAAATACAAAGAACACTACAATAATGTTATCTAGATGCAGAAGCAGTTTCAAGTAGTCTGAGACATAACGGTGACCTGGTTTTACTTTAACACTCCAGCTTTCAAGTTAGGTCTGCTACTAATGCAGGCCAGGAGTGTTGCTTTCAAGGGTTCTCCCTTACTTCCCTGGGTCAATGGAGCTCCGCCCATCACACCAACTTGTAGGGACAATGCTGGTGAGCAACATAAGTTTTGCCGGCATAAGCATGAGTGTAGCCGCATTATGTCTGCAGGAGAGAGGCAGACATAATAAAGACACCTAAACAAGCGGCAGTACTTATGTCAGGAGGACATAGCGCTGTCCACATTCGCGCTTATTCCAGCAAAACCTATGTCACTCAGCGGAGTGTTTTTTCACACCCCTAAGCAACAAAAGTTTTGCCGGCATAAGCACGAGGGTAGACAAGGACTAGCTCTGGATTTATGGCTTATTACAGCACCCACATACTTGTTATTGGGGCATTTAGTAGACTGGATGAGGTACACAATATGTTGTGCTAGGCATCTGCAGGACCCATGGATACTGAAAGGTGAAACCAGACAATCACTGAACTCTTGAATGAACTCACACAAAAACGATAAAAGACAGACACAAACACCCTGTCACCTGTGGGTGAACATGTTTTATAAAGCGATCACTCTCTATCTGATCTCTCCACCCTCATGCTCAAAGGAAACCTGCCAATCACTTTCAAAAGACAAGCCTGGGAGCTTAAATTCGTAACTCTGCTAGACACTAAAAATCATGGGCTGAACAGAGACACTGGATTTATGGTTTATTACAACAATCTATGAGGCCTGGTCTACCCTAGAGAGTTTTGTTGACCACAGTCAGCTTTTGTCGACAAAACAGTGTTGGTGTACACACTGCGTCACCCACCACCACCACCCCGGCAACATAACTGCCCTGTTTTTTCGACAAAATAAAACCACCTCGACGAGAGGTGCGGGGCTTTTTTCGGCATAGCTAGGGCGACGCAGTGTCAGTGTGTAGCCACTGTGTCCCCTTATAGTGAAGGAGGGGCTGTCATTCTTGTCAATTTCACCTTCTGCTGGAGTAGTGAAATTGACAAGAAAGCCCAAGTGGCTGGTTCCCAGCTTCTAGCTGCGAGCTGGGACTGGGCAAGCCATGGGCTGTTGCAAGCCCAGGTGTGAGCTGGGACTAGGCGAGACACAGCAGCTGCCACCAGGCTCCCGATTGTGAGCTGGAACCGGGAGGGATGCAATCAACTGCCACCCGGCTCCGAGCCTGGACTGGGTGGGACGCAGGTAGCTGCAGCCTGGTTCCCAGCTGGGACCGGGAAGGGGAGAAGTCCCCATCTTGGCTGGGACCAGGGAGTTGAGGGGTGGGGGCAGCCATATGGAGTCCAGGAGCCTGTGGGCTCCCACCAGGGAGCTGAGAGATTGGTCTCATCTCCCTACACTGCCCCTTAAGTTGGTGGAAGTGCTCCTGGTGAGGACGCATGACACCAACCCAAGGAGAGCCGTGTGGACATCAGCCACCACAGTAATTATAACGGTGGCTGTAAGTTGACATATGTTATGTCGACTTATTTTTCTGGTGTAGACAAGGCCTAACCCACTAGCCACCTCTTTTTGTCCTATAACTGCAAAGGAGTTAATGGGCCACCTCTACCTTGAATGATTGCTTAGGATATGTGCTAACTATTTATGCTAAACAATCTGTTCCACCTTGTATTTAGCTGCAATGCTGGGAGTACCTTTCTCAGACCTGAAGAAGCTCTGTGTTGCTCAAAAGCTTATCTCTCTCATCAATAGAAGTTAGTCCAATAAAAAAACATTACCTCACCCATCTTGTCTCTCTAATATCCTGGGACCTACACAGCTACAATTACACTGCATACATGAGGAAAAGAGAGACATTTTAAAATCTGCAACAGTTAACTGATGTATTTTTGCTTTTACTTGATGTTGCAGGGCAAGTAACCCTGTCACTCTTTAGAGGTGGGGTATGGGACTCGAGGGCCTGTGGTTAAGTCTGTCTGGCTGTCCATGGCCTCAGAGCAGCATAGCCCAATGGCCAGAGTCCATAGAGCTGCCCTGCCTCTGGGGCAGCACAGCTACTGGCCAGAGTCAATAGCCACCCTTGTGTTCAAGGCTATGTGGCCTAATGGCTGAAGTCAATAGAGCAGCACCTGCCTTTGGGGCAGCTTTGCCTAATGGCTGAATATGGGCCATCACCTGGGAAGAGAGGGGATGAGGTAGGGGGACCTGGGCCCACCCTGCTTCACCAGTCCAGGCCCAGGACCCTAACAGCAGCAGGGTGTCCCACAACTGAGTCGGCGGGGATCCCATCAAAACACATCAACTGCACCCTGAACTAATACTGGTTCCCTCTTGGGCCACTTCCTAACACATCTCACGATGCTGTAGTTTGGGGGTCATCAGCATATGTGGGTCCTGGTGGGTCCAATCCGTCTCAGGCATCTGCAGGTACCTGGGCATCTATCTGGTTCTCAGTGCCTCAGGCTTCCACGATCTGGGATTCTGACTGCTCCTGGACTGGAGTCTATAAGGTGCATCCCTCCTCTTCATTGGTCATCCTGGAATGAGCTGGGCTGCTCTCTTTTATACTGAGGCAGCAGATGGAGCATGCCCAGCAGGGATTAGGGGGCGTGGCTTCAGCTGCCAAGGGTATTGGCCTAACCCCTTTGTCTCCAGTGTGTGGCAAGTACACCCCATCACACGTGGGCTGAATTTCTCCCTGCCATTATCCAGATCCCACTGCGCCTCTCCTTAACTTTGTAATTCATTTGCTCTTTTAACTTGCTTGATTATTTGTAAAGCTATTCCTAAAAATGACCTACATAAATAAATCAATCTAATGAATAAATTATGAGTGAGCGAATGCATGTGTGAGTGTGTGTAGGTGCATGACATAAAGGACCGGATTGGTGATACCAGCAGGAGCTATAATTTCATATGCTGTTACCACTGGCACACCAGGGAAGAGCAAGGACAATTAGGATACATCCACATAGCAAAAAAAGGACCCACAGCAGTGAGTTTCAGAGCCTAAGTCAACTGACTCCGGAACGTGCTGTGGGGGCTAAAATTAGCAGTGTAGAGCTCACGCTGGAGCCAGGGTCCTGAAACCAAGAAGGGGGGATGGTCCCAGAGTGCAGGCTCCAGCCCAAGCCCGAACATCTACAATGCAATTTTTAGCCCCTTAACTCAAGCTCCACAAGCCCAAGTCAGTTGACCTGGGCTCTGAGGCTTGCTGTTACGGGTTTGTTTGGGTTTTTTTGTTTGGTTTCTGCAGTGTACTCATACCTTGATCCTGTAAGGTGCTGAGCACCCTCATCTCCTGCCATTTTCAATGAAAGTTGAAGATGTTCTGAGTCTTGCCAATGGGGCCTGTTAGGAAGGGGGAAGAGGGCAGTGACAAGTTACCTTATAAATTATTATTTCTCAACTAAAGCCACGCAGAAGGGAAATCTCCCTCCCTGGTTCAGGGATGGAGGGGAGCCACTTCACAGCTGCTACTCTGTCCTCAGGACTGGAACAGACTCTGGCTCTAGAGCCTGTATTTCATGAGAAACAATGACTGGTGCATCCATAAATTGGCCAATCCGTTGTCCCCCACTCCCAACACCTTATTGTGCATTAACTTTCAGGAATATGGGCTCTACAGTGCACAAGGAATGCAGCCCCCCCTCTGTGAGCTCCCACATCTTGCCTCACAGTGGAAATGAACCAGCTTCACTTCCTTTAGGACAGTCCTTGCCCACCGAGAAAGAGAAAGGTTTGCTCCTCAAAGCATGATACATATAACAAGGATTGTGGCTGATTGCCCTAAAACGTTTGTGTAATTTATTAAATGGATAAACTGAGAAAAAATTAACTTGCTAGTTTCATCCCCTTTGTATTAAGGGGTTAGTAATGTTAACATTTCAGCAACCTGCTCCTTTCTCTCAAGCAGTCTGAACCTGTCACTACTACAATGTGCTAATTTTTTTCCATAGTATTCCCTGTATGCTATTGTACCTACTGATTCTAGCAGTAATTTTATGAACCCTCTTATATGTATGTCGACATTTGTACATTGTGCTTCTCAATTTTTTTTGGAGTAGGTGTCTCTCTAGGTTCTTACATGGGGCCCATCACTGAGGTGTTGGAATACTCCCACAATAATAAAGTGTGGATCTAAAAGATATCTTTCCCCTTGTTCTCTCCATTCTCTATCTATAGCAGAATAAGAGGGAGGCTGGGGTTGAAGAAGTGGGTTTTGCATTTTGTTCTGAAGGAGCTGATGTTTGTGGATCACTTCCAGGAGTGAGTTCCAGATTGATGTCCCTGTGACAGGGTGCATAATCCCTGGACTAGAACTGAAGGGGTTGTTCAACTCTGGTTCCAGGTGACCCCACCCAGCTGCACCTTCAGAGCATGCTCCAAGTGAAGGTGAGGTTTAAAAGGGAGCCAGACATCTCAGAAGAGGCTTGACATGGTAGTGAGAGAGACTTATCATGAGAGCTCCTGGAAAAGGGTACTGCAAGAGCCTCCTTCCGGAGAGAAAGAGCCTGCCTTTCTGAGCGCAGAGGGGCTGCAGGGTCAATTATTTTTTTTCCCATTATTACTTTGAGTCAAACTGTAAGACTTTGGCAAGAAAGTGGGTGATTGGAAGTGACCCAGGAAGGCAACCTTAAAGGCATTTCTGGGTACTGGACAGTGATCCCTCTTACAGGACCTGGGCCAGACCTGGTCGAGTGTGGGCCTGGGCTTCCCTATCACCCCCCTTGTTAAGAAGGGCATGAAAACCCGCATTTCTAGACTCTTCCTGAGGCCAGAAGGAAAGAGAAAAGACCTTTAGGGACCCTTGGCTGGGATTGGACACCCACGGGGGTCAATAGACAGGCTCCATATCTTTGTTGGAACCTCGTCACACCAAGGAGAGAGAAAACTGATTGGTAACCTGATCGGAAGGGCAGGTCAATCCCCATCAAAAGACAGACCACCACAGGGCATGATGGTAGCCATGGGGAAAGATTAGACTCATGGTGAGCAGAGACCTAAATCCCTAACCACTAGGCAGTGCCACCAGTGAACACCACCCATCACAGGCCATGTTGCCTAGAAATCTCTGCCTTCTGCAGACATGAGTTTCATTCCTGATGTTGACAGTCCACTGTAGCTCTTGTGGGAGGTCTAGATAATAAAGAGTGAGGCCATCACTCACATAACTTGACCAATCCCATGGAGGCTATTGAAGAGGAGGATCAAATCTTCAATTTGTCCCACTGGTCAGTGTGAAGGCAGAGTGGATCACAAGAGTGATATGGTTGGTGCTGCTGAGAAGATGCATTGCTGTGTTTTAACCAATCACCACTTTAAAGTTGGCAATTCCATATGCAGATACAGAGAATTACAGCAATAAAGCCTGGAGTATCCTGAATGGATAACCATGCTCAAATCCATCTGGAAGGGAGGAGGGGCACAGTCTCCTTGGCAGAGATAGATAGAAAAGAGGGTTTTTTTTCACATCTGTATATATTTGTATCCAGAAGCAGTGAGTAGTCCAGGTAGATAGGCAGGCTGCAGATTATCTTAAAGATGTCCTGTTTGCAGGAGCCCTCAGTGAAGCAAGAATTATGGAAGTGGTGAGGTTTTTCAAAAGTTTCCTTGTCCCACCAGCATCTTTCCTGGATTCAGCCAGCTGCTTTTCAGCTGATGATCTTAATCAAGCCTTTGTCTAGCTGAGTGATGGTGCTGTTTGCATCTGTTGTAGAGCTGGCAGTCTTCTGAATATTGTTAGCATTTTAGTCCACACTGTCTCACAATCTCCCACAGCAGCTTCATGTAGATAACATACAGGATGTAGGACAGCATGGAACCATGTGGGCTCTCTGGGTTGAATCAGAGGAACTCCTTCAAGCTATCTCAGCATGATCATGTCAACTCTTGTCCTATCTCTGAGACAGGATAGAAGGGGTCCATGGCCCGTTGTGTCAAAATATTGTGAAGAGGACCAACAATATGAATATGGATATATGGACTTTGTCCCTGGCCAAGAGATCATCCCTCAGTGCTGTTCCATATCATGATACAACAGTGCTTGACTAGAATAGGATATTTGCAGTAAGCAGGTTGACTTAGAGGGGACTTACCCAATTGTCTTGCTCAACAATGGGAGTTTAGATACTGAGTAGTAGCTAGAAATGTCTGTTTTGTCGAGTTATGGCTTCTTAAACACTGGGTGAATTATGGCATGCTTTAAGGATGTGTGGTAGATTACCCTTTCACAAAGGAGGTGGTGACAGTCTCACTCAGTACGACACCTCATGCTATATATTCTTTCATTAGCCAGATAGGGCACGGATCAGTCACAGGCGGTGGTTTGACTTTCCTGCAATGTTTCTAGGATTTAATGTTATCTGAATCCTCAGACCAGGTGTGCTTTCTATTGTGTCCTTACGTGTCTCGGACATTGTATCTTGATTTTCATAGTAAAAATAGGTTTAAATAATGAAAGGAGAGGGAGTGGGGAGCTCGACCACAAATCTAAATGGCTAAGCAGTAAAGATGTTTTTTAGACTGAGTATTTTATCCTTGATTTAATCTTACTCTTACTCAGCAGCTCAAGGGTAAAAAATGTAAAAGCATTTAAGTGACTTAGGCTCCTAAGTCCCATTTTCAAAAGTGAATTACGCATATAGGAGCCTAAGGCTACGGCTACTCTACTGCTTAAATCGACATAAGTTATGTCGCTCAGGAGTGTGAATTAGCCATCCCCCTGAGCGACAAAACTTATGCTGACTTACACGCCGGTGTGGACAGTGCTATGTCGGCAGGAGAGCTTCTCCCACCAACACAGCTACCACTGCTTGCAGGGGCCGGAGTAATTAAGCTGACGGGAGAGCTCTCTCCCGTTGGCTTAGAGTGGCTCCACTAGAGATCTTAGAGTGGCACATCTGCATCAGTGCGGCTGCACCGCTGTAAGTTCTCTAGTGTAAGCCATAACCTAAGACTCACTGAAAGTCAATGGGACTTAGACCCTGAGTACTTAATGGCCAGATATTCAAAGATATAGAAGTTAAATCATACACACTGCCTGGGCCACAGTGACTGTGAATTAGAACTACAGTACATAATGGTGTGCAGGAATCTTTTAATGTCTGCTTTTCCCTTTCACCTCAGTGCCGCTACCTAATGTCTTGAGTACCCACTGGCATATAAACTCCCTTGTTGCCTGCTATCTTTAATTCCTTTAAGAAATTTACTTCCCCTGGTGGATTGGCAGAATTAGCACCAGTTAAGACTGTCTTAATATGGCTTATGTAAGGCAAATACTATTGTGTGCTGCTGCTCCATATTCTTTTCCCAATGAACTGTGTTTGGCTTTCAGTTACTTGCTTTTCCTCTTTAAGTATTTAGAAAATGAAATAGTTGAACAGATACAAACTGTTATAATTGAGTTAGAATATGAACACTATAAGACAGGTCCTCAGCTGGCTCAATTTTTTTTTCTGGAAGCAGTATGACATTAGCCCCAGCAACTCAGAACTCTGCAAAGCACTGAAAAACATCATTGGACTTCATCCTGTCTGTCTGTGTGCAGATCTCTCATCAAAGTCAGTGGGAATCCAGCATATGAAGGACTTTCAGTAGTGGGCCCAGATGTTGGACACTGATATCGGTATCTTCTAGTGGGGCTTAATTATTTCATTTCTCATTGAAATGAAATGAAAAAGTGAAAAAGTAAGAATATAAGTTTTCATTCCCCAGAGTTGTCATATAGACACACTGCAGAAACATACACCAAGTGCCCAAACACACTGCTACGCACCCACACAATATAGGGTCAGAGGGCATAACAATACAATAAGCATAGCACACTACCGACATTTAGGTATGTTTTGGAGTATGTTTCTCATGGATCCATTACGAAAGAGTGAAAAGATGTTTAAATAATCCTTCCCATTTGCTTTAACATTTTAGTATCTTGATATCATTTGTCTTCTACTTTTTTGGTTCATCTTAAAAGCTCTAATATCATTAGGCAAAATGCTGCCCTTTTTGATCCTCTCATGGAACTCCCGGTTTACTGCAAATGTCTAGGTGTTACCAGTATTTCATTTGCTACAATCTCTCAGACCGCAGATGCACATTTTGAATGTGCTTATCTGGCTGCAGGAGTGGTGTGCTGAACTTAAGTTTAGAAACCTTGAAGTTGTTTAAAGACAATTAGAGCAGATACTCCACAGATGTTAAATGCTATGAACACGAGAGAGAGTTTTTCCTCAGGAAAAACTAAAACTTTGGAGAACTGTTTTTCAGTGCTAGTGGACAGAATGTAGGTTAGCCTGACAAAGGTGCATGATAGATGCAACTTACCATGTGAATATTGCCATTTCATAAGTGGTGTATATAAATATATATTAACTAATGAAAACTACATTTAGTGATGGTTAACATTGTGGCAGGACACACTTCATCCACCCAAAATCTGAAAAGCAAGGAAATAAGGTAAGGGGACAGATTTGTGCATTCCTTTCCACCTTCATATTGCCTCCATCACTGTCAGTAACACACTCCAATGCTCTATGAGGCTTTCAATTCCATCTTCAAAAGATACCCAAAAGCAATATGTACCCTGACTTCAACAAACTTCCAGTCTAATGCAAAATCTTAACAGTGAACTCATGCTTTTATGTCAATTACATCTGACTCACACATTCTGTGCATTTGGCAAGTTATTCTGCCTTATCACTGGTGAAGTCACTGTTAAGAATTTGCATGAGAGTGCCTGTGCTTATGGAGTGCATTATAAATAGTTTAGTATTTGGTCTCACTCTCAAATAAGTGATAGTTTTCCTACCACAGCAGAGTCACCTTTGTTCACGCATTTTAGCTAAAAAGTTTATAAAAAGTTCCACAGACAAACAATCCTGGTGTATGATATTCTAGGAATCAGCACATAAGGAGCAACAAGGAGGCTAAAAGACAGATCTGAGAGCATCTTAGATTTCTTGCAAAAGGGGTACAAAGAAAACCAATGAACAACTGTCTAAAGCAGTGGTTTTCAGCTGGTGGTGTGCAGACCCCTAGGGGTCCGCAGACTATGTCTAAGATTTCCAAAGGGGTCCGCACCACCCTTCAAAATTATTTAGGGGTCTGCAAATGAAAAAAAGGTTGAAAACCACTGGTCTAAAGGGATCATTTTTAATTTCTTGTTCTCTCTGTGTGAACTCATTCTTCATCAAACCACCATGAGATATTCTAAGAATACTTGGTTTATATTCTGTTTTGTTTTTTGCCATTTCCATGAGGTTTTTACAAAATTAAGGTTTAAGGCTCCTGCTAAAATTGAACTGAGTAACACATCCTTACACATGCTGCACCATAATATATACCTATGCACACATAGATTAAATACACTCCACGGAATATTCTTATTTAATGCTGTCCCACTAATTTATGTAATTTATTTTTAAAAGAAAATACTAGCTACATTTTAAAATTTACAGGTAAATGCAATTCTAGATCGTTACTGAAAAATGAACCTTTTAAATCCTTGTCCACCTCTATTTAAACATCATTTTAATGTGCCTCTCCCCTTCCCTTTGCAACTAGTTTTCATCATTGACACCACAAAAGAGAAGTAGACTGCAAGATAGTAATTCATGGGTGTGTAATACTAAAGGCAGGTCTACACTAGAAGCGCTACATCCACTGATACTGTGCCACTGTAGCGCATATGGTGAAGACACTGTATGCTGACGGGAGAGCATGGAATCTATGTATGTATGTTGTATAATGATATACCGACAGTGTGGACAGTGCTTAGGTCATTGTAACTTGCGTCACTCAGGGGGGTTGTCTTTTTCACATCCCTGAGCAACGGAAGTTAGATCAACTTAAACGGTACTGTAGACCTGTCCTAATATAATGCTCCTCGGAAAGCTAGCATGCTGACAATTAACTATGGCAAGCAAGAGTTATGTACACACTCTTTTGGCTGTACATATAATTATATGACTTGGGAAAGATTCTTTTCTCCCTCCTCCAATTGTAACTTTGCAACATGATAAATGGCAGTGCTGAGTGGCTGCAATAGGAAAGAGTCAGGTTCTGCACTTGCTTACAGTGACACCTTGGGCAAGTCACTTAACATCTCAGTATTTCACTATATCCACCTGGAAACTAGATATTGGGACAGAGATGGCAAGTTTCTGCTATATCCTGGACAAACCTTATTGAATTAAGTTTATGTATCATTGTAGGCCAGTGATTGTATGCAATTTCATGGGGGAGGGAGACCATAGCCTTCCAGGAGCTAAGATCACAGGGGAATGTTTAGGCAGATTCACTCAGGAATACCTCCAGAGAGGTACCATCAGCTGCAGAGGTTCACATATACTGGTTCAAACTGGATTCCCTAGAGAATCAACAAAGAAAGAAAGGACTTCCAGATTAATAACCTGACTTATAACTGGTTCAGGGCCTGCTTTCTGATCCAGCAAATGGAAAGGACCTTCTGTCCAAGGGAGGCCCATATTCTTCTGGAAAAGGATTGGAAGGACTTGACCTATTCATGGGTTTTCTTGTTCTGAGCAAAAGGGGTTTTGAACTTGTAACTACAGAACCTCTAGGTGGGGTCTGAAGGACTGACCACCTGGCAGAGCCCTTGTTGAAGTTGGGGTGATCTTTGGTAAACTTATTAGTATATGTGTAAGTACTTTTATTGTTTTTAATAGGTTTTCTCTGCAATCCTTTCACCTTAAGAATTAATGGACTTGTTTAGAAAGAGCTGTATGATAAATTATACTTGTGGATAGTTACGCTTTTTATAGCCTCTGAAGAGAAAGCAAAATATAGATGCAGGCCTGTTAAGGCACTCTGACTCACTGGGGAATTCACAGTGTAGGCAGGGAACTGCAGAAACCCTGAGGAGCTGGGAACCTAGAGTACCCTTGCTGAACTGCAAGGGGGAAATACAGGTGCAGTCGTTTTGAACTGTGACAACTTCTATAATCCCTTTCGCAGATGAGAATTGTAAGCCAGATCTTTTTTTTCACACACTGCAGATCTTGTCTTTCAGGGTGGCAGGGGGTGAAACATTGAAATGGAGGCAAGTTAGGCAATCAATTAGGAGAAGATGCAAATCCATGCAACAAACAGATTTGATTAATGTAGTCTTCCTCTCAACCGCCTTTTACACAATGAGTTATCTCACCTTGAAGTATGGTACTTTGCCTAAGAAAAGCCTAATTCTATTTCCATTTCTTAGATGGTTTTCCATTAACAAGTATAGCAAAATCAAACCACAAAATGATTTAGCTTGTATAGTTTCATTTTACACATTCTATTTTATTATTGTTACAGCAAAAATGCCAGCAGAACTACATTCACATCATTTCAGATATGTTCAGTATAATCAGCATGCACCTTGACAGGCCCTCCTTCACTGCACACATATTCACCTTCCTCCCAAACTCATCTGGTTCTCCCTCTTGTTGTTTTTTATTGTTTTCATTCAAAATGCAGGGTCATAAGTTAGATGAAATGGTATTTATACTAGAGAAGTAAATTCTATCGAATTAATACAATATCACTATCCACAGCCGCTGCTGAATAGCTCCACTCACTTGAATAAGAGGGGCATTCACCCTTCCTTGCTTCTCCCCAGTCATTTGTGCTTTCTGACTCCTTCTGATGAGCATTGGAAAATAAAAGGGAAAATAACAGGGCTCAGAGAAAGCTCAGCTAATCAGTTTTTGTCAGAAGTGTTGGTGTAGGTGAAGGGAAGGCAATGCATCACACACATTGGCTGTTTGATGACTTCTCACCTTCCTGTCCAACCTCCCTTATTTCCACAGGGCCCACCTGCCACAGAATTTTCATGGCAGGCTGCAATGATTAGAGGAGAAACGGATCCCATGCCTGACTTATTTCAGGAAAAAACTCTCTTGCTCCCATTTTGGTCTTGTCTTCACTGTGGGGGAGGGGTGGGAAGGTGTATTCTTAACTCTAGTTAGCTAACTTAAGTTAACTCATGTGAAGTATAATCCTACTGAAGATGAGGCAGCTTGTAGTTTTCACGTGAGTTAGCAGGTTAAGTTAAAGCCTACGGGGGAGAGGGGGACTGTGACCCTGACAACACCCCAAGTCAAGGGCTCATTGCTGGCTGGTAGTGAGTTTCAGCTGGCCTAATCAGTTCAAAGTGCCCCAAATCATTAATGTCATAAACCCTATCTGATGTATGTCATGTAAGATATCATTGGAAAACTAATAACACACTGATCATTAATACTCTTGTGTGGTGTACATACGGTAAATGGCCAAGGGACCATACAAATATGAAGGAAATGTGGAATGAAAATGTGTTTACCAGGTAAGTCTGGAGAGTGGGTAAACAGGTTTCTCCCAGACAAAGGACAGGTTAATGCCTCCTGCCAGGTGTCATCAGAGTAGATTAGTAATCACATGTCACATGGCCATTCATTTGCATTTTAACAAACATGGGGGGGAACCAGCATGGAATTTTCTTCACCAACAGACTCCATGTCTCCTTTCTCACAGCTTGAATTAACTTTGCTTTGTGCGTAACCTTCAGAAAAATCTATTCAAAGGTTCATCAGACTATGAAGAGGGGCAAAGAATCCAAAGATATGTCTGACCTAAGAAGACAAAGGAACTGAGCAATTTGGACATTGTGAGAGAACCTGACCAGACAGGTGGTCAGCCATAGGACTGGGATGCAGTGTAGCACGTAGGGCTGGGACGCAACGAGCGCATGCTATGGGCCTGCGGTGTCGGTTGGTGCTACGCCCGGCTGATGCGGCGCCTCATGATATCTGATGCAAGCCGGTGATGGAGAGACATTTACATCGAGCACATCACCGGACACAGGCAGTACCATGAGGAGTAGGCTGGAGCGCCACTGCGAGAAACTTATAGCTTAATGGACTAACTTAACCACCTACTTGACTCAGTGAGGGACAACCCACTACTACGGACATATCTACTCCCTGTTAACTGCATACCCTGTAACCCCTTCACTAAGTGATGTTCCCTCATTACCGATCCCTTGTATTCTTAACTATCAAAACTATCACCCCCCCATCCAGGATACCGCAAATTATCCTCTCATTGTACTCCCTGACTCCCAACCAATCACTGTACCCCATGATAATCTGTACATTATGTCTGGATATCCAGTAACTATGTCACTTCAACTCTGTACCATAACCTTTTAAACTTTATCTTCAATACATTTTTTTTAAATTCTCACCTTCAATCAAGGCTGTAACTTTTGCTAAATCTTAGCCTCTAGAAAGCATTTTTCACTTTTGTTTGATTGTAATCTTTTAATTATTCTTGAACTCACTTAAAATCCTATCAGCTTTTGTTAATAAACTTGTTTTGCTTTTAATCTAAACCAGGGATACTCAGACCTCAATGGTTCAGGAGCCAAACAGGCAATCAACATTATCCAAAAGAGCCACGCTAGTGTGAATTCATTGTTTCATTTACTTTCCCTCTCTCTATATATATATATATTCACAGCAAAATGGCTGACCAAGTATTATTAATTTATCAACTACAATTGGTTAGTAAAAGCATCCTGATTGGTTAATAATTAAATCACATAGTGTTTTAATATCATGTGCTGCAAAGAACCACAGGAGATACATTAAAGAGCCACTTGCAGCTTGCCAGCTTCAGTCTGAGTATCACTCAGCTAAACCAACCCAGTGCTATGTTTGAATTGAAGTGATTAATTCCCTTTAAAGTGGTAAGTTATGCATTTTGTCTCTAATTTAGAGGAGCAGACAAACCTTGTTACTCCTCTGAATGGTCAAGGAAAGGGCTGGACATTGCAGAACACTGTTTTGGGGGAAAAATTTGGAACTGGGGGCTGTTGGGGTCATCTTGCCAGGGTAACCAAGGCTGCTGGAGGCCAGAGTGTCGCTGTGGTATAACAAGCAGGCTGCTGGAACCAGAGGTGCTGGTCCAGAGCAGCTTATCACACAGACACTCAATATATGCTTATTTTCTGGCTGGGAGTGTCCAGACAACTGTTCAATGTATTCATAAATGATCTGGAAAACGGGGTAAGCAGTGAGATGGCAAAATGTGCAGATGATACAAAATTACTCAAGATGGTTAAGTCCAGAGCAAACTCTGAAGAGTTACAAAGGGATCTCACAAAACTGGGTGACTGTGCAACAAAATGGGACATGAAATTCAATGCTGATAAATGCAAAGTAATGCACATTGGAAAATATAATTCCAGCTATACATATAAAATGATGGGGTGTTAGTTAGCTGTTACCACTCAAGAAAGAGCTCTTGGAGTCATTGTGGATAGTTCTCTGAAAGCATCCATTCAATGTGCAGCAGCAGTAAAAACAGCTAACAGAATGTTGGGAATCATTAGGCAAGGGGGATAGATAATAAGACAGAAAATATCATATTGCCTCTTTATAAATCCATGGGATGCCCACATCTTGAATACTGTGTGCAGATCTGGTCGCCTCATCTCCAAAAAGATATATTGGAATTGGAAAAGATACAGAAAAGGACAACTAAAATGATTAGGGGTAAGGAAAAGCTTCCATATGAGGAGAAATTAATAAGACTGGGACTTTAACTTGGAAAAGGGATGACTAAGGGGGGATATGACAGAGGTCTATAAAATCATGACTGGTGTTGAGAAAGTAAACACCAGTTTACTCCTCATAAAAACAAAAATTAGGAGTCACCAAATCAAATTAATAGGCAGCAAGTTTAAAACAAACAAAAGGAAGTATTTCTTCACATAATGCACAGTCAACCTGTGGAACTCCTTCCCAGAGACTGTTGTGGAGGTCAAGACTATAATGGGGCTCAAAAAAAAATTAGATAAGTTCATGGAGGATAGGTCCATCAATGGCTGTTAGCCAGGATGGGGAGGGATCGCTGTTTGCCAGAGGCTGGGAATGGCCGACGGGATGGATCACTTGATGATTACCTGTTCTATTCAATCCCTCTGAAGCACCTGGCATTGGCCATGGTCAGAAGACAGGCTATTGGGCTAGATGGCTGCAGACATCCTGGAAAAGTCAAATTGAAGGGCTCCCATAGTGTGAAACACCGGGACTCTTTTAATTAACTAAACTTGGTTCAAGGCCATGCCTCTTTCCTACTGGCTAATCTTCAAACTCCTCTGCAGCTCAGGATTCAGCAGGATTGAAATGTTTCTGGAAAAACTTGTGCTGAGACTATATTCAAATATGACCAAACACCATGGAAATTAACTCCTTCTCTTATATGCTAGCCTGAATGTAAATTAATAAAGATGGACATTCCCATCTCTATATGAAAAACTAGGTTATATATTTCATCTGCTTTTTTGTGAGTTGTGGTAAGTTATAGCAAGAATATAAAAATACTTTGGCCCACTGGACCACTCCTTTCAATACTGAACAAAGTTATTCACAATTTTACCAAGAGCACATTGGAAAAAGCCTAACAAAATCACTATGCAAGGGCTGGCACAGGAGCAGCATACTACTCTGCCACAAGGGAGACTTATCTAGATATTTATACCACACTCATCGCCATGGTAACCCGAATGCCTTACAAAATGTAGCCATTATATAGAGATGGAGCTCTCCTATTCTCTCCCTCTATCCTTCCACCTGGTGGTCAGATTTTTATAGATGCTTTTATTGTGAGAAAGCCAGGTGACTGTAGCGAGTTATGCAGACCACTCTGAAAACAGTGAGGTTTGCTCTCATTCTGCTCAGACTTTCCATTCACTTCAGTAGGCATGGAATCAAGCCCTTGAGGCACTGAGTTCTACAATCGTGGGCCAGCTGCCATTGAAGCCCTGTCTCTAACACGTCCATGTGTGGCTGGCAATTTCATCGTATGGTGCTAGGCAGCTTAACAATACCCAAGACAGAGAAACACAGCTATTATGGGAGGGCACCAAGTTCTAGCTCATAGACTTGTCTCTTGCTTCCCAAGCGAGCAATAAGAAGAAAGAATAGGCTCATTCTCTAGGATGGAGATATGGAGAAAAGCAATCTCATTGATCTCTCCTGCCAGACACACTGAACAGTAATAATGGGATGAGTAAGGAATCACATCCGGGCCCAGTCCTCCTGCATTCAAGGGAAGCATTGGTATGACACAAGGCTTGTGAGGGAGAGAAAGGGGGCAGTGTGGAGGCACTCAGAGCTTTGAGAGGAGTTTGGAGGATCCCCTCACACCCATACACAAACACATGGGGAAACTGATATTACATGGACCTTTCTGCATGATACAAATATTTCCTACTTCTTTACAGAAAGCTTCGTCTGGTTAAAGCACAAGAGTCTGAGGCAGTCGCTCTTGTCTGACACTGAGGGTGACAATACTTACCTCATGAGGATGTTGTAAGGCCAGTATGCACAGTGCTTGGGAGATTGTATCAGATACACACCTGTCATTGGGTTTATCTTCACTAGAAAAATACATGCTAGGCTTGGATCTAACAGGGTTTACCCAAGATGATGTGACACAATGTTAAACATAACTAGACCCTATCTACATTGAATGCAAAGTTGTGGTTAACAGGACTCTTTGAGGTCATGTTCTAAAACAATCTAATTTTCTAGTGAAAACAGCCCATTGTGGCTCTCCAGAGGCAAATGTCTGAAAATGCTACACCTCTTCTTATGGCAATTCAATACACTTAATACACTGACCAAGAAAGATTTGGGGTCAATTCCCTAGCATGCTAGGGTAGCTGGGCTCAGGAGAGTTGTGGAAGCAAGGTACTCATCTCTAAGAAGCAGGAACATTATACTTTTAGTTTTCTCCCCTGAGATCTTCTCTTGCCAGTGTAAGAAATTGCACTGACAGACTTAAAAAAGCTGCACCTATTTATCGGTGACAAATGCAGGGTTTATGCAAGGCCAGAGTGACAAAACAGGGATAGGAAATCTGGTAGAAATTAACCAAGGAGAAATTGTTACATTCCCTGCATATTTTTTATCTAAATTAGTTAGTTTATTGGGTAGAATATGATTGTACCACAGTACCTTTTTTGCTGTAATTCCACACTTAAGTGGGCATAATGAAGGACCAAACATTTCTGTCTAGAGATCTGATATTTTATACACAGTATGCTTTCTAATTGCTTGAATAATACTGCACAATGAGAGTTATTTCTCACTGCCTGAGATAGTATAACCTCTTGGAATATCACGTAGCTGATAATCTATCGGGAGTATTTTTGCTTGAGCTGTGTTCCCTAAAAGCTAAGCGTTCAGAAAAATGCATCAATAGAAAGTGGTAAAATAAGTTCCAGCAGCTGAATGAGAGGACTCCAGAATTCTATAGACTTTTTTTTTTTTTTTTAAACACCCACAGTTCCTATATTAACAGTGATTCAGAAAAATATCCAGCAGAGCTCTGAGGCAAAATATTGTGCGTAATCTTTGCATTATTCATTTCAAAAGCAGCATTGTTTACAAGAATGGAATGAACATTACAAGACACTTTCTCAGTAAAGCTGTTCAGCAGTATATTATCTTTATTTGAACAGGAAGTCTCTTACTGTTGCTATTTTTAATACACCACCTTAATTTGTTTTGCATCACGGCATTAATAAAAACATATTTTCCTTTACAAAAAGAAATGGAACAATTCATCCAGAAACCACAAAGCTTAATGTTCAGAAGGACTGAGTGAGTCTGAAAAGTGTAGTAGGATCAAAATCTATGATAAAGTAGCTAGAAGTATAGCAGGTACTTGAGCTAAGCCTTTTCAGTTTACCAGCAAGTCAAATGTTAGCCATTCAAATCTACAACCACATTCTTTCACATGCTTTCAGATGCACATGGGCTACACCATTGATGTCAGCAACAGCAAGAGTTTAGGAGAATAGAATTCAGCACGAAGTGTGTGCACCTTGCTACTCTTCTTATCTTTCCTTACAGCCACAGCCTCTTTTCAAGGGAGTCCATCCACACTAGGAAAAGGATTTTAGTTTTGGTTTTTTAGCTACTTGTTGCCTAACAGATGGTAACAAATACATGATGAAATCCTAGTGTGGATGAGGCAGGTTATAGTTTTCACACATGTTAGCATGTCAAGGTAAACACTAAGAGTAAATCTACACTGCATTGTAAAACCCACACCAGCAAGTCTCAGAGCTTGGGTCAACCAACTTGAGCTTGCAGGACTCATGATATGGCGCTAAAACAGCTGTGTAGACATGGCAGTTTGAGCTGGAGCTTGGGCTCTGATACCCATCCCCGAGCAGAGCTCCAGCCCAAGCCTGAGTGACGACAGCTGTTTTTAGTGCCGTAGCACAAGCACAAGTCTGTAGACACAGGCTCTGAAGGTATGTCTACACAGCAACTGGACGCCCATCGCTGGCCCCTGCCAGCTGACCCATTCTCACAGGGCTCAGGCTGCTGTAGACTTCTGGGCTAGGGATGGAGCCTGGCTCTAGGACCCTGCGAGGGGAGGAGGGCCCCAGGGCTCAGGATAGAGCACGAGCCCAGAAGTCTAGACATCAAAGAAACAGCCCCGCAGCCTGAGCCCCACAAGCCTGAGTCAGCTTGTACAGGCCAGCCGTGGGCATCCAGTTGCTGTGTAGACATACCCGGAGACTCGCTTCCATGAGTTTTAAAATGTCCTGTAGATGCACTTTAAGAGGCAAGGCTGTGTGTGCGGTACTAGGTATCTGCCCTTCCGTTTACATACCTCACAGTACTTGGGAAATGCTGAACATACTTTAATATCAACAGCTGAGCTTGCATTAGGGTGAAGGAGAGAAAGGGGAAGTGGCAGCAAAGCTCTTCCCCAGAGACATTCCAAGCACACTCCACCGCAGCAGCCCCACCCAACACGATTTGAAAAGAAGCAGCATGTGTTTCCGGGTGTGGCAGCCTTGCTAGTTATCTATGGCTTTGTTTAGACAAAGTGGGTGAGGAAGGACTTCTGTGTTCCCTTCTGTAGTGTATAGCACCTCTGTTAGTACCAAGCAGCCGCCTCCAGTACTCCAGGAATGCAAAGGACTGGTCTACCCAAGAGAGTTTTGTGGACAAAAGTCAGCTTTTGTCAACAAAACAGTGCTGGTGTACACACTACAGTCACCTCCCCCCACCTGCTGACAAAACTGCCCTGTTTTTTCAATAAAATAAAACCACCTCCATGAGAGGTGCAGGGCTTTTGCAGGCAGAGCTAGGGCGACACAGTGTCAGTGTAGACACTGCCTCCCCTTATAGTGGTGGAGGGGCTGTCATTCTTGTCAATTTCAGTGCTCCACTAGAGCGGAAATTGACAAGAAAGCTAGGGCATGCTCCTGGCTGGGAGCCAGAGGGAGAAGTTCTGGACTGCTGCAACTCCAGGGCGGCTGGTTCCCATCTCCCAGCTGCGAGCCGGGACCGGGCATACAACTGGGTATTTCAGCTTTATACTTCAGGTTCAGTGTGTACTGATAGTGTTAGAAGCTGGGCATGTAGCTCAGACACGTAATTGTCTAAAATGCTAAATTAAAAAAGGAAAAAAAAAATAGCCTCAAAGTACTTTCCAGGCTATTAAGGGCTATCAAGTCTGACCAAACCAGTGGAGTGATATGACTTCCTCTAAATGCCTCCTCTCAGACAATGGTGAAGGAAGTTTCTAAAACACTGGGCAACGGACCCAGCATTAAGTGTGACCAATTCTTAGATTGTGTAAATGGTGGAAACTGAATGGACTGCATGGAGCAAGAACTTTCCTAGATGGAAACGAACAGTAACTCTCATGCTTCATAGAAACAACAGGTCTGATTTTTTTTCCCCTCTTGCATTGGTGAGGAGAATAAAATTTGTGTCTAGTACAATGGCTGAAGCCAGTCAAAATAAGAGTCAGTTAAGGATTCACAATACTTCTTTCTGGATTACAGATAGGTCTAGTCTAGGCCTTACAGTGTGTAAGGAGGTCAGCCCTTGCTGAACATTAATATATAGGGAGAAATCCTGGTGAAGCCAGTAGCAAAACTCCCATTGACTTTAATGGCGCCCAGTTTTCACCTAAAGACATTGAAGATACTTGAAGCAGTTGCATGTAGTGGGACCATAGCCTTTTTTGTATTCTGTATCTTGCTCTTTTCAAAATGAATCCAATGCTCAGTGATTCTGCCATACTGAAGCCCCTCATTATCTACAGAGTTACCTAAAGGCCATGCATAAGCAATACAGGCCTCTCTATCCAGCTCCCTGCTAGTCTGCCTCACCTCTGATCTGGACCAGCTTTTGTGGTAAGAGGACAGCCTCTGTACCCACTCAATCATTGTCTTTTATGCAGAAACTGCTAACAAATACAACGGTGTTTTAAGTGATGTGGCCAAATAGCCACTAGAAACTGAATTATAGTATCAGCTGGTGATTTATGTGAAATAAGTTCAGGGCGATTTTCAGAAAGATACAACTCTGTGATGTATTCAAACTAGGGCCATACAATAGAGGTGAAAAGTTTGATTCCATTATCAGCCCCTGATGAATCAAAAACCCCTAGGATGAACCCAGGCAGAATGGAAGCATCAGTCTCAAGGGAGATCTATTGCTCAGTGAGGTGGAACTTCCAAGAACTCTCTCTCATCTCAGGTCAGAGCAAGCAAGCCTCTGGTCAGTATCCCATAAGATATCCCATAAGGTGATGTCTGACATCATGAGAGGCTTTCATACTGACTAGAACAGGTAGATACTTTTCTTCTCCAAACCCCATGTATCCCACAACTAGACACATTAACAAGCTCAGAGTTGCAAGATGCATGGGGCCTAGCACTAGCCATTTGTCTTTACATGTTCACACAACAGTTGTGTATATATATGTCTCTGTTGTTATAGAGAAGTGCATTTAAAATCACACTGTGGACAACTGCATTTGCCAAATAATATGGGACATTGTGCCATGCTGCAAACTTATAATGAAAGACCCTATTGTGTAATGCATACTACTCAGGGGACACAAAATAGCTGTAAGACTTATATGCATAAGATCTCACTCAACATTACATTCACAATTTTTGCAGATATTTCTTTTGGCTTTTTTCCTATTAAAAGCACTGAAAAAAAGTCACAATGAAAGACTATGTTTGTTTTTTAAAGGAAAGGCGGTAGAGGGACTGGAGAGAAATAAGATAATAGAACCCCCATCACAGTCTTCACTAAGAGAATTGCTGCCATAGTGGGATTACATCTATTGAGTTCAGTGGTTTTTGTCTATCATGATATGCACTTCATATCACTCGTGTCCAATAGTTCAGCAATTAGCAGTAAATAAATAGAAAGTGCTAATGCAGAAAGATGTTCTGGGGGGAAAAAACTCAAAGTTTGTGAAGCCTGGTGTGGGAAGTAAGGTGACCAGATGGCGAGTGTGAAAAATCGGGATAAGGGGTGGGGAGTAATAGGTGCCTATTTAAGACAAAGCCCAGACTATCACGATTGTCCCTATAAAATGGGGACATCTGGTCGCCTTAGTGGGCAGTGCAGAATGTAAAAAATAAATCAGGGGAATAAACAGCAGAGACCAAGAACTGAGCAGGATTCAAAATAGATTTGACATGTATATGGATAATCAGAATATCATCAGTTACATTAGACAGAAATTAAAAAAATTGGAAAGGACAAAAATCCTCATGCTTCAGGCCATAAGTCAATCACTAATGTCAGGTGTTAGGAAGAAATTTCCTCCACAAGTAAGTTATTCCATAATTGTCCACTGTTGAGTTTCTTTTACTTCCTCTGAAACATCTCACTGTGGCTAATGTCAAAAGCCCAAATTCAGTAAGGTCCTTAAACACATGCTTAACTTTAAGCACAAGTCATTTCATTGACTTCAGTAGAATGATTCCTGTGGTTAAAATTAGGTATATGCTTAAGGATCTTGCTAAAAATTGGGGTCAAAGAAAGGCAATAGAACTAGATGCACTACTGGTCTGCTCTAGCATGGCATATTCCTAACCAGTGGCTCCCAAACTTTTTCCCACTAAGGACCCCTTTGGCATCTGACAAAATGTCCTGGACCTCTTTCATTTCCAGTACTACCGGAACACCCCCACCACCATGATCTCTCACGCAGGGTGTGTGCGAGGTCACACTGTGCGGATGAGCCCTTTTGAGAACAAAATGCATCCTCCATTCAGCAAAAGTGCTGATGCTGTTCCAGCACATTCCACCCTCACTCATAACCCACAGCGGATCCCCCGGGATCTGGGGACCCCATTTTGGGAATCACTGTACCTAACAATTTATGCAAGGAATCAGTTTCAGCACTGACTCAGGAAAATAGGCCTTTGCATCTAGAGATAGTGGGACTACCTTTCTGTTACAGAAGAACCTGTTTTTTCTGTTAGCAGTAGTTCAGCTTGAGGTCTATAATCGAAAGTTTCTGCCAAACATTTCAAATCTATAATGTAATAATGAACAGGCATTACCATAACAGAAGTAACAAAGATAGGACAGCTGGTATTTTCCCATCCAAACTATGACCAGCCTCAGAGCTGCTTAGCTTTAAAAATACTGTTTAGATGAGGCCTATTCAGACCACTATGGCTATATTCTTTGAAGTATCCAGGTGCTACCCTTTCAATTGCATTTTACCATGACTCCCATAATCTATCCTGCCCCAGGCACACTCCTACAGCATTATTTGAGTTTGCTTTCCCATTAGCTCAAGTTTTTATAAACTGCAGCATAAGCAACAAGTTGAAAAGTTAGGAAGAGATGTTGTTTCAGAATAAAGGTGTTTGAGCAGTGTTCATCTTGTATAAAAGATCCAAAGTAATTAGAGTATATAAATAAGTTGAATGATGTTTCCAAAGGTCCCCTTTAATAAAGTCAGACATTCACTTTTGGCTTCCAGAATGATTTAAAAATGTTTTACATGTAATTTTGTTTACTCATCTATCCAAGGCTTCAAACACTGAGCATTATATCCTGCTGTTTCCTTCTGAAGGGCAAGAATTTACTGTTCACCAAGTACACTTTTTTTAAGCATCCATAATTCTACAGTTCCACAACCAACTTTCTTTTTCAAAACTGGCAAATGCACAAGACTGAACAAGCCAACAATTTTGTTATAAAACATCAGACAATAGCATGTGAGTTCTCAGATGAAACACCACCCACCTTCTACCTGGTCAACATTATTTAAAATGGAACAGAATGAGTTTTTAAAAATCCAAACATTTTCACTTCTGTGGCCTTGTCTACACTAGAAAGGAGTGTTGACAGTATTTATATCGGAGATCAAAAAGCACTTGCACCTATCCACACAGCACTCATTGTGTCCCCAAAGCAGATCCACACTCGGTGCTCTAGCATTGACATTGAGACCAGTGCATCAATGTGAGCAGCCATCTCACTGTGCAGCTTGACACTTTGTGCCACTAGGAGTTGTGGGAAGGTGGAGAGGATCGCAGTGCATCATGGATGCGGGCTCAACATCCCATAATGCATTGATTTCCATACCATCATTCCTTGCATTCCTGGCTGCGTTTTGCAGCAGTTTTCAATGGCTTCAGTTTCCTGAGAGCCCATCATCTCTATCTGAAATGGTGAATCCTACACTGCTCTCCACTGTTGCTGTCAGCGTTCTGAACACATTGCAGTTGGTCATGCAGTATATCATGAGCTCTCAATCGGAACAGGAATCCAAGTCGCCTGACCTGCTGTGTGACAAACAGCACCATATTACTGTTTGCATTCGCTGAGCATCTGCACACGGTGCACCGTCACTTTTGGGCAAATGAAATAAGCACCGAATGGTGGGATCGCATCATTATGCAGGTCTGGGATGATGATCAGCAGCTGCAGAGCTTTCAAATGCATAAATGCGACTGCACCTTCATGGAACTTTGTACGGAGCTTGTCCTGCCCTGCGACACAAGGACACCAGAATGAGAGGTGCCCTCTCAGTGGAGAAGAGCCTGGTGATCGCCATGTGGAAGTTGCAACTCCAGACTGCTACCCAACAGTAGCTAATAGTTTGGAGTTGAGTCCATCACACTGGGAAAGAGGTTCTGGGTGGGTGGTTGCTTGGGGCATTAATGCAGGTATAGAGGGACAAAATTTAAAATTATGCCACCATTTCCCAGTCATAGAAACCATAGAAGCCGATATCTTGCTCCTAAGAGTAAGCAGAGATGCTAGAGTGCATTTCCTCCATGCAAGCAGCTTCAAACTGGGTCCCTATGCCGCCCACCTGTGAGCCGCTTTGGTCCCTGCACATGTGATTGCCAATTGGCGCAGGAGAGTGTCCTACAACAGGGGAAAAAACAAAGCTGCTATGCTGAGGAATCTGAGGCAGAGGATTGGCAAATACCTACAGGAAAGTTTCCTAGATATCTCACCAGAGGATATCCATGAAATCTTGGCGTGTATTAATGTGTATTAACGTGCTTTTCAGCCGCACTGCGCAACAGAATGGGAAAGCACATGGAAACACAGCTACTCTTGTGCATTTCTATCCCTTGAATTACCTCTGTCATTTACCAAAGCAAAGGACCCCTGTGCCTCCTGTTAACAAGCAACATCAGCTCCGAAAAACACCAGTGCTCTGTTCTCCTGCATCCAGCACGCCAGAACTGCAGGACTGGGACTGGCTGGAACCCTCTGGGGTTGCAAAGAGATCCTCACTCCCCGTGTCAACAAATGACCCAGTCTGCAGCTCCAGTTCCTCACCCAACTCCATCTCCTCGTCAGCTACTTCTTCATCGGGGTTGAGTCCAGTGTCTGCTGCCCCTGGGCACACAGAGGTATTCATGGGCGTCTTGGGGATGGAGGTAGGGTCGCAGCTGAGGATGATTTCCAGTTCCTTGTAGAAATGGCAGGTCTTTGGTTCTGCACCAGAATGATGGTTTGCCTCCCAGGTCTTCTGGTTAGCCCTTCTGCAGCTCCTTGATTTTTACTCGGCACTGCAGTGTGTCCCATTCATCGCCCCTCTCCACCATGACATGATCTGGCTGTAGGTGTCAACGTTTGTTTGGCTAGAGCGGAGCTGGGACTGCATGGCCAACTCTCCTCAAATGCTGATGAAATCCAGAAGCTCCAGTGTGCTCCAAGTGGGAGAGCGTTTGGTGCATGGAGCCGCCATGGCCAGCAGGAAAGAAGAAATGCAAGATCTCCACACCAACCAAGCAGGAAGTAGAATTTCAAACATTCCCAGGACTTTAAAGGGGGTGGCAGGTGACTGCACAGTTCAAACTGATGGCCAGAACCTTCAGGATGGGCACTGTGGGACACTTCTGGAGGCCATTTACCGCAACCTAACCAACCTCAGTGTCTAAACCGACTCTTTGTCGATTTAAGTTGGGCGAAAAAAGCTCTATGCCTCTCATCAAGGTGGTTTTATTTTCTCAAAAAAACAGGTCAGTTTTGTCGGTGGAGGAGGTGTGTGATTGCAGTGTGTACACCAGTAGTTTTGTTGAAAAAAAGCTGACTTTGGTCATCAAAACAGTCTAGTGTAGACCCAACCTCAGAGTCAAGATCAAAGCAGAAGAAATTTCACTGTAGAAGGTAATAAGCAACTGAACATATAAGTTTAGAATGGAAATGCCATCTCAACCATTATTTTGGCATATCTATCTTTTGACACTGTAATACTGGATGTAATTAGTTAACTAGGAGAAAGACTTAACTAGGTTTTGGTTGTATGTCTTCCAAATACTCAGTTTTAATCATCACTCTTTCAAGTCTTCATTCTTACTTTTACGAAATGTTAAGAAGCACTGATCTTTACTTATAACTCCTTTTCAATGGCTGCGAAGCATTCGGAGGCAGGGGAGCTCGGTCATCCATGGAATCACCATGCAATAAGATGGTGTTCTTGGTTTTCTGTTCGCTGGTTAAAGAAAACTTGTATTACTTCAACAACGTTTAAACACTTGCTTAATCGAAGCAGCATGGTCTAGAACAATGGCTCGCAACCTCCCAGACTACTGTTTCCCTTTCAGGAGTCTGCTTTCTCTTGCATATCCCAAAGTTTCACTTCACTTAAAAACTACTTCCTTACAAAATCCAACATAAAAATACTAAAGGTGTCACAGGACACAGTTTCTGAAAAATGGCTTACTTGCTCATTTTTATCATATAATTATAAAATCAATTGGAATATAAATATTGTACTATTGTATCTAGAGCAGTGTAAACAAGTCATTGTCTATATGAAAATTTAGTTTGTACTGACTTTCCTTGTGCTTTTTATGTAGCCTGTAGTAAAACTAGGAAAATATCTAGATGAGTTGCTGTATCCCCTGGAAGACCTTTGCATATCCCTCAGGGGTACATGGTTGAGAATCACTCGTCTAAAAGAATGAGCACAGGGCTGGAGATCAGGAGCCCAGCCTAATTTTCCTCTAGGCAATAGCATCCCTTGGTAAGCTGTCGGCCTCAAGAGGGTGCTGAAAATCAGTATTGTGTCCCATTGGGTCTCTGGTAGATAGAGAGAGTCACATCACAGTTGCTGCAAAAAAAGGCTCCGCTGTAGAAAGGCTTATGTAGCAGCCACAAATGAGGTACACCTTGCCTCATCAGCTGGAATTCTTAGTGGAGCATTTGTAAAGTCTGGAGCGTGTGGAGGCAGAATGGGAGCCAGGAAAATGCCCTCTAAAGCAACTACTTCCCTTTAATGGACAAGCAGATGGATGAACTGCCAAGGAATCCTAAGAGAATGTCAAGTCCATTGGTCCAGAAAGGCATGTGGGGGTGAACAGAAAAGGTAACTAAGTATGAAAATAGCTAACTATATTAATGTGAGCTATGGAAAAATTTATAGTGACTATCCGGGAGGGAAATCTCCCAAAGAGCTTTTCATTTTGTCAAACAACATACTCAAAAGGTTGCTTTGTCCAGATTCTAGGGAATACATCAATACAGCATTGATACAGGATAACTTTGTCCTGCTGCTACATAAATACCATTTTTTAAATATACATATTTTTCAGTATACTTAAAAAAAACCTTTACAAACAGCTTACAAAGACTCAGAATTTTCTTGAAATTAAGAACTTTCAAGCATTTCATCTCTGAAGAAGGTTTTACTGAAATGTCAATGCTCAAGCAGAGGAGACTTTTCTGGTCTGCTAAACAGTAAATTGCCCACTTACCTTTTAGATTTGCACATTGGGCATCAAGGTGGCAGCCTGCAATGCTGTATTGCAGAGGTTAGACAGGGGAGATATTCCATATTGTGGGAGAGGAGCAGAACCATATAGTAAATGAAAATTACTACAGGGGGTGTAAAACTGTAGTAACAAGATGATGAATCCAGTCCATGATCTCCATGCTTGTTAACTATCTAAATGTATTTGAATGGTGTTATGTGCCACCCCCTTACACAAGAATGTAATGAACTTGACTCTTTCTGGACTCATGCAATCTGTACCTCTCTTCCTAGTACGGAAGTGTCCAAAACTGAATTCAGTGTTCCCAGATGTGGTTTCAGTCTCTCTGGGTTACTCCATCCTTTCATTTTACTTCTCAGTGATTTTATATGTCTATACATAGAGCCCCCTACCTTTTTTGATGTAATGTGATTGATAAGCCATGTTGACAGTAATTTACTGTCCACTCTCACCTATGGGTTTTTCCCTCTATTACTGCTTTGTGGGTTTCCTGATTCCATTGAATTTTGTGCTTTGAAGAGAAGGTGACAAATAATATGAAAAGCAATTCACAAATACTTTTTAGAATAAAAGAGATGAGTTCAGTTCACTGTTATTTGTGGAGTCATATTAATTGCTTGTGAAGATTCAGCCAGCTTTTGGGTATTAATGAAAATGTTTGTGAATCACAAATTTTATCATGAATGATTATTCAACCAACAATTTAAAATAGAAGTGTGTTATTTATTATCTGACATTTTTTGTTTAAAAAGTTTCAGTCATCCAATCAGGGACCATACACAATATTATGTGACTTAGGGGACCAAGACAACACAAATAGTCAATAATTGTGGTGAGCAGTTTGAAAATAGCCAACAGGCTGAAATTTGCTCACCTGAGGATAAGATATTCAGCACATACAAAAGCAGCCCAAAATCATAACAAATATTATTCATATGCTGAATATTCTGACCAGTGCTAGTTTTAGATTGTTTTCCCTTGATTTGTTAGCTAGCATTTTTTTTTTCTGAATTGGATCTGATTTGTTTTTTTATTGCACATTTCTAATCTGCCTCCTCTTGTATTATTTCTCTGATCTCACTGATGCTGCAAAAACCTTCTAATTTACTCTGGTATATAAGTTTTACTTCTATAACAATATTTATAACAATAGTATAACAATGTTTTCTCTCATTTCCTGATCAGAAATGAAAATATTAAGACTAAACCTAGGACACCTCCCTCCCCAGCTCTGTACATTGCCCTCAATCACCACCCTTTCTTTACAGTTCTTTAGCCAGTTTTGAATCTATGTGACAGTGCTCGTACCAAATCCAGACTGAATCAGTATTATAAGCAAAATCTTCTGAGACACTATCTAGCTTTAATGTTTTACTAAAATCCAAGTATTGTGTTCACTTCAGGCAAGATTTACAAAGGTATTTACGCACATAAAGATGCAAATAGGTGATTAGTGGGATTTACAAAAGCATTTAAGCAGTTTAGGCTCATAGGAGTTAGGCACCTCTAGCAATCATACCTCGCTGGCATGAGCTGTTCTTTATGGGCCTGATCTAATGTTCACTGACTTCAGTAAGCAGAATCGGGCCTTATAAGCCTGTGGTGCTCAGTACCCATGCTTCCATTATCCTGCAGATGCAGGGAGTTTATTTTTCTTTCATATTCACAGATTCCACAACCAGAAGGTGATCATCTAGTCTGACCACTTGTATAACACAGACCATAGAACTTCCCCAATGTAAGTCCTACAACATATCTTTTAGAAAAAGCTCAAATCTTGACTTAAAACTTGTCAGTGATAGAGAATCCACCAGGATCCTCGGTAAATTGTTCCGGTGGTTAATTACCCTCACTGTTAAAAATGTACATCTTATTTCCAGCCTGAATTTTTCTACCTTCAACTTCCAGCCACTGATCCCATTTTTTAGGGAACGGTTATTTATTTTGTCTGTTTTTCCTAATTCCTTTAATATCCCCTATTTCCACAACGTTCTGCCCTCTCCAAGATAATTCCTTTTGTCTTGCTTGCTTTTCTTTCACCCAGTATCTGTCTCTCTTCTATAATTTTCCTTAGTTGTTGGGGGACGGTGTTGTTTTTTAGTGTTCCACAGTGGTGTATTATGGGTCTCCAGCGTCCAGGGGCCATACTTACATTTGCCTCCCCCCTCAGCAGGGCCTCACGGGGGGGTGTCTGCGGGCCCATGTCCCATTCTCCCCCGTACGCCCCTCCTCCCTGTTGTTAGACTGAGATTTATATGTTTTTGAATATGCGTAGATCCTTCCCTATACTAATGTATGTTTGTAAATAGGACTGTGGATTCCATTTTGGGAAAAAACATGGATTCCATCTCGTGGTTGGCAAAATGCCAAGGGTTGGCAAAATGCCAGAGACTGAGGTCTGCCCAAAAACCGTAAGGTGGGAAAAACCTGGGATAGATTCTGTGATTGGCTGAGCCCAGGCTGAGAAAGGCCATTTAAGGCAATGAGCTCAATGGCTCGGGGCTGTCCATTATAGTGGCAGCGGCTATCTGTTTATTTGCAAGGGGGTCGGAGACGAGGACGAGAGGTAAACAGGCGAGCAGACAAACACCTTACCACCGTAACCGAGAAAAGGGAGAAGGAGGACATTTACCTTGATCGAAACTTTTCCAGTCACTGGGTCCGGAAGGTTGAGGATCCGGGATCGGGTCCAACATTCACTGGAGGGGAAGAAAAGAAACAGTAAAGTACTGTCTAAAACTGGGAACCAAGGGCTAAGTTCAGAGGTAGTGGGCCTGGAGTTTAACTCCCATGTTTCTCAACACCAGTGTATCCTTATTGGAATTTCTTGGGATACACGTTATAACGGTCTTGTCCATTCGTCCTTTATCCCATCTGCTGTTACCATCCCCCAAAATAAACTTGTTGTTTGTTTACACTTTGCAAGTGTCTGCGTGTCTGGGTTTAGTCACTTCACTCCAGTGACAGATACGGACTGTCAGAGGGAACCAATTGTGCATGCATTTGTTCGGGAACAAATTCAATTTGGCGGAACAAGGTTGGTGGCAGTGTCACGCGGGGCGGGGTCTGCAGGCCCGTGTCCTGCTCTCCCCCACTCACCCCCGTAGGCGCCCTGCAAGGGGGGTGGGTCTGTGGGCCCTTTTCCTGCTCTTCCCCCACTGTGGGGGCAGCGGAGGCTGCCGGCAGCAAGGGGGGGCCGTGACGGGCTCTGGTCCCCATGGCTTCCTCCTGGCACTCAGCGCAGGGGAGGAGGGGATGGGAGGACGCCCTGGCTGCCTAGTCAGCACCCCTCCCCAGGCCAGCACTTGAGGGCATGACCCCCCTCCCTCCTCTTCGGTACACCACCATGTACAAGCATAACAATACTTGAAATATATATTTCTGCTGTCCTCTCTCTACTTCCTCTTCATCCTCTTTCTCTTTCCCCTTCATGTTCATTTTTTCCAGATTTCCTGCCTTCTTCCCTGCTTTGGTTCTCTTCCAAAAAACCCCAAAAACTGTAGTTTTGCAGCCATCTTGCCCATGTCCCTCGTCCCTTCGCCCCCTATTTCCTGCATTCCTGTCTCCAGTGCATATTTTGAGTGCCTCTTCATGCCAATAACAAAGTTATTCACTGTTTGGAATTAGCTTTTCCCATAGCTGTTTTTTCTCATCACCCTCATGATTTCTCCCCATTTTCAGGAGCTTCTATTAAATTCAGAAGAAGAGGTTTGTATATAATGTGTTTTCCTCACAAACATCCAAAGTATATACATGGTAGCAGTTCTAATTCTGACAGTAGATTATCTATAATTTTACAGTTATACCTGCTTCATAAAGGTTTTTTTTGTACAGAGAGATTCGCCCTTAACCTATCCCAAGTGATTATTCGCACACCTATAGATTCCTAAGCACTCTGTGTAAACATAGCCATGTATTATTCGAATGAAATGTTATCTGCAAACCTATGCATGTCATACCTGTGTGACAAATAACACCATAACAATCCATTGAATAACCTGCTTCCAGAGAAATTGTTTTCTGTTTAAAAACAAAAAACTTATTTCTAGACCCAATATCAAAATGTTGGAGAACGTTCCTGCAGCAATTAAAGAAGAGGCAAAAAGACCAGTTCATAAAATGATTGTCAGTTGCTCTGTGCTGGAGCAATATGATAGCTCATGTTTATGAGCTGTTTTGTTTGGAGTGGGAGGAGGTGTCAAAAAATTTCATTTATACATCAGTCTTGTTTCTGGCAGACAGGAAGTGGAACTATTAAATGAGACCATTTAAACCACAGAGCATCAAATGCTATCAGCATGGCCTAAATAGAAACACTGTTTTGCATATGTTCACTTCACAACTGGGGGGGGGGGGGGGGACCCACACCTCTGTCATGAGGGACAAGTTCCTCAAACTTCCTGGCTAGCCCATTTCAAAAATACACACGAAGTGTATTATTTCAGAAAAAAGATATGAGGTGCAATAGTCTGTCATCATGCCATAGTCAGCTGTGCCCCTGATCTCACATAACTAAGTCCAGGTTAGGTCCAGTTTCTGCACAAGGGAACTTGGGAAGGGAGAAGGAAAACATATATTAAAACATTTATATCAAATACCTTGAAAGATAAGCAACAGGGACAAATTAGAAGTACAGTTCATACAGAATGTGTTGGATGCCATTTACATAAGTTTGTTTGTATGCTGTTAATACAACAGAAGTGTAAAATGCTATTTGATTAACTTACATTCTTTTAAGATTTCTGAAGTGCATTTACTTCCATGAGTATGGCAATCAACTCCTCAACCTGAAGGAATGGGTGAATCAAAAGATAAATTAAATAACTCCCTGCTAAAAGTGTACAGTAGCCAAGCAACAAATGGAAGAAAAATTAGTAGACTTTGCACACTACATAATATAAGGCTAGTTTTGAACTGCCTCTTCTGCTGTTTACACAGCCTACTCTAAAGTTCAAAAGTAAATTTGAGTAAGATCTACCAGTACTTTAACAGGAGCCAAATATCATCTGTTTTTAATAAGCCAAATCCTAAAGTACCAGAGAAAAAAACTCCCTTCGATTTCACTGGCAGTAGGGAGATCAGGATTTAGCTTTACAGTTGCAGTTACCTAGTCATCAATGACTTCTATAGAAGTAGTTTATCTATCTCAGGCTAGAACAAAGCTGAATCTATGGCAGTTTTCTTCTTCCTTCACAGGCCCCTTGTTTATCCATTCCTTATCCAATGACAGGTTGCTATATAGTGCAGTACTTGCTACCATCAGTCTCCTTTCTCCCAGGGTCAGGTACAATTTGATGAGAAATCTTTTATGATTCCTGATAATTTGAGATAAGATAGATATTTATCTTAAGATTTGTTTTTCTCATACTTCCTTACTTTCAGACATTGGAGTAGAAAATATCTGACTCAAGCTGTCCATCTAAGGTAGCTATATGGCTCCAATTACCATAGTACCTCATAATCTTTAATGTATTTATCATCACAAAACCCCAGTTAGGTAGGGAAATGCTGCTCTCCATTTCCCAGATGGAAATTGAGGCATAGAGAGATTAAGTGATTTATCCACAATCACACATGAAGTCTGTGGCAGAACAGGGAATTTCATGAGGATTTGGGAGATTCACATTCTAGAGTTCTAACCACTGGACCATCCTTCTTCTCATTACTGCACAGTTTCTAGGTTTAAACTGTGCTTGGTGCTTACTGAATTTCTCCTCAAGTTTATGGTTACTTACTCAGTGTTTGGTGGAAGTCTGCATTAGGGTGGTCTGAACACAAAAACTGTACCACCTTAACTATACCTATATAGTTAAAACAGTATATCCCAACAAGTATACACAGTTATACTGGTATAAAGGTGCTTTACACAAGTATAGCTATTCCTAAATGGGAAGGGGGATAAGTTTTACTTGTATAAGGTGCTTTTATAGTGGTAAAAATTGTGACAAAGCACCCCATCAGTCTTGCTGGGCTAGGGCTATCTCCCGTGGCAAGACAGGCCTGGCGTAAATCTGCCCCACGCTGGATGAGTCTTTTGCCTCTCCCCTCAGCATCTCTGTCCTAGAGCGTTCAGGGTGGGCCTTGGTTTGGGCCTGAGAAAGGTTCCTCTGACCGCCAGAGAGGGGGTGTATTGGTCAGTCTGTAACTCCCATAGTCTAGGGAAATACCTTTTCTTGGGCTTCTTCTACAGGGCTGTAGATGTGGTGGTGGTGTTGCCTGAGGGCAGGGTAGGGGGAGCTTAGAGCCATATCCACCTTTCCCTCCAAAGTGGTGCCTGGTCTTTTTTTCCTTACTGCTCCTCTTCTGGGGAGAACTGCTATCTCCTATATTGGGAAAGTCACTCCTCCTGCTACTACTGATGCTGCAGCTACACACTTTCTTTTCTAGCAGCTGTGTGTGTGTGTGTGTGTGTGTGTGTGTCTCTCTCTCTCTCTCTCTCTCTCTCTCTCCCTGTAGTCTCTGGGAGGGGTGTGCTAATAGGCCTTGAGTAGCCTTTGATTAGGCTCAGGTGGCTCTAATTCCCCTGGAGTAGCCTCCCCTCGGCCTGCAGGGAAAAGGGCCGTTAGCATTCTAGGGCTGACATCTCTACACTCAACTGCTCTTTTGCAGGAGTGAAGCTGCAAAGCCCAGAGCACAGGCCTTTCTGCTACAGCATTTGTCAGGTCCTCTCTACCACCCCAGCCAGACCCTGCTGTCTTGCTTGCTGGTAGTCCCCCTGGCAGGTGCTGCCTGGGGAGGGGCCTGCTGGCCTGCTCTCCTGGCAGGGGCTGCCTGGGGAGGGGCCCCTGCTGCCTTCACCATCCTTACTGGGGTCCCTCCTGACTTGGTTGCAGCTGCTCCACTGCTGCTGCTTCTCCTCTGAACAAGCGCTAGTGGGTATATCTGTCCTTCCCCTTCCCTGGCCTTACCCTCCCATCCCCGTAGCTGCTTTTTGACTGCTAGGACCACCCCCCCACACACACTTTTGCCCACGGCCCCACACAGCAGTCTGTCCCTCTCCCCTCCCCCTGTGTTTTTGTTCATTCGTTCTTCCCTGCTTGCATTGGCTCTCTAGAGGACTCTTTTTGGTTGGTTTGTTTGCCCCGCCCCTGAGTGTTAGTTTGCTATCTGCCCTGCCTAGCTTCCACAGTTTGCTTTTGAGCCTTACCTGCCCTGCTCTCCCCTCCCCTTTATTTGGACCCCTCTTTTTCCCTTGCTGCCTGCCCTGCCGGTTCCCTTCTCACTGTTTGTTTGCTCACTCCCCTGCTACTTTGCTTTGGCCTTCCAGAAGGTTCCTCTGCTCAGTTTGTTTGCCCCGCCCTAGCCACTGGTGTGTGTTCATTATTTGCCCCGCCCTAGCTTTTGCAGCTTGGTTTGGAGTTTTCCCAGCCCAGTTCCAGGCCTCCATCTACCTTCCCTCTTTACTTGTCCTCTGCTGCTTCCCCATTGCCTAGTGCTATCTGACCCATGTACCCTTGCCCGCTCTCCTATCCCTGTGCTTGTGACTTCCTCCTTTTAGTTGACCCCCGAGCACACTGCACTTCCCTATACCGGTTTAACCCCTGCCCTCCCCATGCAGCCGGAGGAGCTGGTGTTCTACTTTGGGCTGGTGAGTGGGTCGCCCCTGCTTCCCTGCCTACTTTGGCACCCTTGTATTCTCTTGTGTCAACACCCTCTTCCCCTGCTTCCAGCTTGGTGGGGAGGAGCTATTGGCCCTCCTTCCCCTTTCCACTTCCTTCCCCCTTTTCCCCTCTCTCCCTCAGACCTGTTCCTACCTACTCCTGGGATGGCGGGTGTGCCTGGGGATGGGAATCCCTAGGCTGTTCCTGCTCCCCTCTCTCAACCTGATCCCTCATTCTCCCCATGTGGCGACCGGCGTGGCTGCTGCTGCTGTGTCACTTAGTGTCACCCCTGCTGGGATGCTGGCAGTGGCAGACTCTGGCAGGGACTCTACTTCTGCCATGGCCTCCTTCCTCCCCGTTTTGGGAGGTGCTCTCTTGACCGATAGGTAGGCCCGGGGTGAGGCCCCTTTCCCCTCCTCTCTTTCCCCTGCTGTCCCCTCCACCATTTCTAGGGGTGCCCCTCCTCAGTCCCCAGGGCATAAGCCCAGCTGGCTGCTACCCTTTTGCTTGCTGCTTCACTATCTGCCCCGACTGCTTCCTCTGGCACCATCCCTGGAGGCTGGGGCCCCTTCCCCACACTCACCAGGAAGTATGGCATCCGTTGCCTCCTGGAACCCTCCTCGCCCCACATGGAAACTTACATGTGGGCTTTGGCATGGGTGGTGGGGCCAACAGCTGTGGTAGTGTCCTTGAAGATGTACAGGAAGGTGGTCTTCTTCCTGGCATCTGAGGCCGCTGCCCAGGAGGTGGTGAAGAAGGGCCTGGTGTTTGAGGGGGTGGGCACGGGGGGGTGTCTATGTCCCTCTGAAGGAGCTGGGCGTGTGGTTGGTGCTCTCCTCTGTTCCACGCTTCATCCTCAGTGCTGCCCTTCTGCCTCTCCTCTACCCCTAGGGAAGCCCCTCTCTGTGATTAGCCCTATCCTCCTCGGCTGCAAGGACCCTGCCCTCCGCCACGTCCTGTCGTTCTGCTGCTAGGTGCGATTCCAGCTTCTGCCCGCAGCAAGTGGCAGTGAGGCGCTCAAGGGGTCGTTTCTGGTGCCCGAGCACACTACTGGGTCCACTACTCCACAGGGGAGGCCCGGCACTACCTCTGCCAGGAGACAGGGCACGTGCGGAGGGATTGGCCCGGCAAGAAGGGATGCCTGGGACCTCCAAGAGCTAGGAGGGTGCTGGCCATATCAGTGGGGGTGACCCTAGCCGTTCAGTCTCTGTGGCCACCTCCGCTCCCCCGTTGCATGATGCCACCTCCGCTCAGGCCCCGGGAGTGGCCTCTCTGGAGCACCCACGTGAGTGGGTGGGCCCTGCTAAGGCCGGATATAGGCAGGTGGGCTCTGGGGAGGAGAGGGAGCTAGGGCCTCTCCTTACCCTGCTGTCCCGCCCCTGCCTTCCTGAGCCCTGACCCTTCTGTTTTTGCCTCCTGGTCCTGCCCCCACTGACCAGCCCTCCAGCGCGGGAGACTGGGTGTTCATGCAGGGCAAGCATGGCAAGTGCAAGGCTCGAGCCCAGTGGCCCCTCCCCCTGCGGGATAGGTGGAGCCCCTATGAACAGGGCTGTTGATGCTGAGCCTTTCGCCACACCCCCTGTCAAGGCCCAGCGGGAGGTACCAGCCAAGGCAGCAGATGTGGGCCGCACCATCTCTCTCCTGGAGTCCCTTCTCAAGGGGAATCATCCCTGCCACTTTATCTGGGGAAGACCTTGTGGTGGTGTAATGGGATCTCTCCTCCATATTTACTGAGATTGACGCCCTGGGACTGACCCCAGCTTGCCAAGGGGAAGACAACCCTCCCGCTATGGAGGGCACCAATCTTGGCGATGCGCACCCATCCCCTCCTCTTCCCTCCCTCCCTTCCCAGGCTGCCACCCCCACTCTCCTCCCTGGGATGTCCTTCAGCTCTTTCACCTGCCCGACCGATGGCAGCACCCTGATTGAGGCCACCGAGCCCTTGGTGATGGCTGGGACTGGGCAGCTGGGCTCTGAGCCTGGGGGTGTCCCTTCCTCTGAGGTGGGGCACCCCCCCTTTCTACAGCCAGAGGGTATCAGTCAGGTTGCTCTTCTGCCTAGGGCCATGGCCTCAGGCACTGAGGCCACCAAGGCACCTGAGCCAATCCCCATGGTAAACACCCTCCCCTCATCCATCCCTCTGGGTCCTGACCCCACTCAGGAGGTGCCACACTCTGATGGCCCAGTTGCTGGGGCCTTGGACCCCACCCCTACCTCTAGCTCTGACCCTTCTTCTGACCCCATTCCAGCTCCCGTCCCTGTCACCAACCCTCCCCCTCCTCTCTCTGCTTCCTGCATGACTGCCACCCCTGGGGTTGTCTCCTCCTCCTTTGATGGCTCCCAGGAGGTGGTTTTTGCGTTCTCTCCTCCCAGTCCACCTGGGGCTGCTGTTTTCCTTCTGCCACTGCTCCCTACAACCATCTCAATGAGACGGGGGTCCGCTGCGGGGGCCTAGCTGGGGGATAACCACCCCTCTGCGCTATGGGATGAGCTGTGCTCATTTCTCCAGGACACGTGGTGTCAGGAACAGAGTGCGGCTCGTCCTGCAGCACCGGAAGGATTTCCTCTGTGCCATAAGGGCTGCCTTGGGGGAGGGAAAAGGGACTGGGAGGCAGGACACTGCAGCCTACCAGTGGGCCCACAGCTTCTGTGACTCCCTGATGTCCTATGGGATCAGTCACAGGTAGCTGTAGGGCCCGACAGGGGCTGTCAATGTTCCTGCCCGCTAGGATCCTCCCCAGCCCTCCTCATAATGCCTGTCAACTTTGCCACATTGAACAGCCAGGGCTGTAGGTCTCTGCAGGTGCCAGGTGCTCTCCTTCCTCTGGGAGGGGGGGTACTCAGTGGTCTTCCTGCAGGAGACCCACACAGATCCAGCTGCTGAGGCTAGCTGGTGGCTGGAGTCGGGGGACAGTGTACTTCAGCCACCTCACGGCTCGCTGGCCAGAGTGGCCATCCTATTCTCCCCTAACCTATGGCCTGAGGTGCTGGGGGTTGCCAAGGTTATGCTGGGCCTCCTGCTGCACTGCTGGACCTGGGTGGAAGAGCTGATGTTGAATCTTGTCAATGTCTATGCCCCCAAGTCAGGCCCGGAGTGGGTGCGCTTTTTTCAGCAGGCGTCCACCTTCCTCAGCTCTCTGGATCCTCATGAATGCCTGGTCCTGGGCAGGTACTTTAACACCATCATCGAGGAATGGGACTGCACGGGGACCGAACAGTGCCTGGCCACCGTGGAAGTCCTCTGGGAGGTTATAGGCCATCACTCCCTGGTGGATGTCTGGTGTAACCACCACCCGGACGACATGTCCGCCTTTACTTTTGTCTGTGTGGGGGAGGATCGGTTGCTCCACTCCTGGTTGGACCGCATTTATCTGCCTCATTACCATCTTGTGCGAGCCCCCTCCTCCAGTGTTCAGCCAGCCCCATTCTCAGATCACCACCTGGTGACCGTGATGGCCTCCCTCACATTGGAGAGGCCAGGGCCAGCCTATTGGCACTTTAACAACAGTTTTCTGGAGGATGTGGGCTTCATGGCTTCCTTCCGGGAGTTCTGGCTGGCCTGGCGAGGGCAAAGGTGGATTTTCCCTCGGCGTGACGGTGGTGGGAGGTGGGGAAGGTCCGCAACCAACTCTTCTGCCGTGACTACAGCTGGGGGCCAGCTGGTGGAGGGATTGAGCAATAGAGCAGCTGGAGCTTGAGGTCTTAGAGCTGGAGACACATCTGGCCGTCAGCCCTGAGGATCCATCCCTCTGCAGAGCATTCTGGGAGAAGTGGGAGGAGCTCCAGATCCTTGAAGACCTTTGGGTCTGGGGTTCCTTCATTCGATCCCACATCAGTCTCCTCCAGGAGATGGACTGCGGCCCTCGCTTCCTCTATATGCCCTGGAGAAAAAGAAATGGGCTAAGAGGCACATCACCTGCCTTTTGGTGGAGGACGGCACCCCTCTCATGGATCCGGTGGAAATGTGCAAGAGGGCCAGGGCCTTCTACGCCAGCCTTTCCTTCCCGGATCTGACCAATGTTGACGCCTGCAGGGTGCTGTGGGACAAACTGCCGTCAGTCGGTGTGGGCGACCAGGACTGGCTGTTGCTCAATCTGGCCGAACTCTCAGAAGCCCTCCATCTCATGCCCACTAACAAATCCCTGGGCCTGGATGGGCTGACTGTGCAGTTTTACCGCGTGATCTGGGATGTCCTCAGCCCAGACCTTGTCACTGTCTGGGCCGAATCCTTGGGGGGCGGGGAGCCCCTCTGTCATGCAGACAAGCCGTGCTCACCTTGCTGCCCAAGAAGGGGGACCTCCGTGACCTTGGGAACTGGCATCTCATCTTACTCCTCAGCACGGACTATAAAATCATAGCAAAGGCCATCCTTCTCCTTGGTTAAATGAGAATTGGGATATTTGGTGCTACAGAGAATTCCCTATAATGGATGCAAGGGCCCCTTACTTACCATGGCTGGAATGCCACTCTGACCCGTGTGATAGGTACTGATAGGTATGTGGGTCTGGCTTTGCCTTGTGAATATGAAAGGGAGTTCTTTTTACATTGTAACATTTCTTTTCATCCATGGGTACAGCTAACAATGGCAACTTTCCGCTTTGCTTGCCTTACAGTGGACACCTCGGCCTTCACTCCAGCTTCTACTCCTGCAGAGTGCCTTTTCCCGATTAGAAAGGGGGAAAAAGACCTCGGAATGACATGTTCAATGAACTAATGAATACCTCCGTGGCTGCTGACAGAGCTGTTGTGTATTATGAGGGATCAGTCTGACCTGCTGAGGGATCAGTCTGACCTGCTGAGGGATCTGGTAGGGCTTCAGGAAGAGCAGCAGCAGACAGACTATCTCTGCAGCCTCTCCAAAACACTCAAACAACAAGCAGTTTCGTACCAGCCCCCACCCCCAAGCACTCTAGAAGGAGGTTGAGCAGGGTGCAGTACGTGCTCCGCTCCACACCAGTGGAGGGGAGCAGAAAGAGGTGACGACCCCTTTAAAGAACTGGGATGTGCATGCTTTGCTGTTTGCACAATCACACTTTGCTCTGGATGGCCAAGTGGCCTTATGAGAATGTTAAATTATCTTCCTTTCCCCACACTGTAATGGGTCACCAATAAAACAGTACTACTTTAAAAAACATTCCTCTTTATTCATTGAGAGCTCAGGGATTGTTGTTGGCAAGAAAAGAAGGGGAAGGGACCAATGGTGTGAGGGTGGGTGATGGGAAGGGAAGGGAAGCGAAGGGAAGGCACAGCACTGACAGAGACATACATTACTTCAGTTCATTGCAAAAAACAGGTTTTCAATGCTTCCCTGAGGTGCAGCGCTCTGCGGTGGGCTATCAACATAGCACTGGGATCTGGCTGCTCAAAATTTGTGGATAGCCTATTGCCCTCCATGACCCAACTCTGCGGGAACTTTTCCCCCTTTGTTTCATGCACATTATGGAGCACGCAGCAGGCAGAGAGAACAGTGGGGTGTTGCGTTCACTGAGGTCTAACCTAGTGAGCAAACTGCGCCATCTTGCTTTTAAGTGGCCATTCCACCACCATTCTGCACTTGCTGAGCCTATTATTGAAACACTCCTCTCACTCTCCAGGTGCCTGGTGTAGGGCTTCATTAGTGCAGGGGAGCAAGGGTCCTCCAGGATCACTAATGGCATTTAAACATTGCCAATATTTATTTTTTGGGCAGGAAAGAAAGTGCCCACCTGCATCTTTTTGAACAGACCTGAGTTCCTAAAGATGTGCATGTCATTCACCTTTCCAGAACATCCACCACTGATGTCAGTGAAACATCTCCTGTGATCCACAAGGGCCTGCAACACCACTGAGAAGTATCCCTTTCGGTTTATATACTCTGTGGGAAGGTGGTCCGGTTCTAAGATAGGGATATACGTGCCATCTATCGTCCCGACACAGTTTGGGAACCCCATTGCGGCAAACCTGTCCACTATGTCCTGCACGTTTCCCAAAGTCACTACCCTTCTTAGTAGAAGTCTATTAATGGCCTGGCACATCACAGCAGCTCCCACGGTGGATTTCCTGACTCCGAATTGATTCCCGATTGACTGTAGCAATCTGTGGTTGCTAGCTTCCACCGAGTGATGGCCACTCATTTCTCCATTGTCAGAGCAGGTCTCAAGCGAGTATTCATGCGCTTCAGGACTGGGGACAACTCTGCAAAGTTCAGTGAAAGTGGCCTTTCACATACAAAAGTTCTGCAGCCACTGCTCATCATCCTATACTTTCATAACAATGAGATCCCACCAGTCTGCTTTCTTCCGAGGACCAGAACCAGCACTCCACCAACTGAAGATGTTGCGTAACAGCTTGCAGCAAATGGGAATTGTTTCGCTCTATGACTTGTAGCACGGCAGCTTCAGTAACATCACAATTTTCCGGGCTGCAGCACCTGTCTTGGCCTTGAAAATACTGCAGAATAAGTCATGAGGTATTTGTGATGCTCCCCATGATAGTGCACAGCTGAGTGGGCTCATGAGGATGCAAACGCCCGATGCAATGCGTGTGGTGTGATGACGCGCCTCCGACTTCGTAAGTTTGGCAGGTGAAAGTAGACAAAATAAATTGACTTCACTCTGAAGTGGAGACATACCCTCAGGAACTGTACTTTTTCTCTATAGTACAATGATTTCTTGAGTGACAATGGTACTCATCTATTCAATAATCTACTCAAAGTTAGTATCTTTCTTGCTTTTTTGTATTAGAGCTAATTACATCATTTTGTTTAATTGGTTTCATATTAGTTTTTCTATTCAGACTGGAATGACTCCCAGATCTTTTCTAATATCTAAAATTATGAACTAAGTGGACTTGCTGAGTTCACAGTGAAGGCAAACATTTTAAAATAATTTTATCAAAGGACTAACAATGGGGTTTCAGTTGTGTTAAGTCTTCAATGTGCCAATGGTTTGTTAAGGAAGTGTGTAAACACCAATGAGAGTGCAGTTATTTTGAGTAGTGCAGGAGGGTGTTACTATAAGTAATGGGATGAAATTAAGAGGAAGGTTTAGGTTGAATAATAGAAAAAGGATTGAATGCAGTTATTGAAGAGCACCTTTCACACAGGCAGACTATTCCTAATATTCCTAATATTAATAATTTGCTACACTCTGTCCCTGGGGGGAAAAGGCAGTGTATTTTAATAATGTTAGTAGGTGTGCCCTGGTTACCATATTGAAAGGGTCACATCTGGCAATTTTACTAATTTTGGACAGTTTGGAGAGTTATAATGAAGAAAGGTAGGGCAGTTATAAGTAACAAGCAGACTGTATTAGAGTTTTAGTTTCAGTTCTGCTTTGTGATGTTTGCTGTCCAGTCACTCTCTAGCTATAGCCTTTGAACTTTTCCCAAAAGTTGCTGATCCTTATTAAGAAAGATTAACTACAATTGCCACATTTAATTAACTGAAATACACTTAATACAGAATCTGGCCTGGTCTACAGAAAATTGTACAGATTTAATTAGATCTCTTTTGAAACTAATGTAATTAAATTGGTACAATTTTCTTGTGTAGACAAAGCCTCAGGTAGGTTTGTTTGTTTGTTTGTGGTTTTTGTTATTGGTCTCCCACAGAGAGAACCAGGCAGTCTTTGAACCTAACCACTGCCAGCTAGTCTAGTGGAACTTTGTAGCTCTTGCCCTGGAACCCTGCATCAAGTTACTAGATGTGCAATAGGTAGTAGTTCTTTTCTTGGAATAAGTTATGTGATGTCTATGTTTTGGGTTAAATTACCTCCACATCCATAATATTTACACCCAATTTGTCTTTGGTGGTTTGGTTCATGTTTTCTCATACCTGTAAACTTTAAAAATAGTGAGGGCTTTTTTATAGTCAACTACATTGTATTCTTCCTTCATGACTACAAATCTGACAAGTTTGAAGGTTTATACTTCAGAGGTGAAGTCCTAGCTCTATTCAAGAAAAACTTTCATTGACTTCAGTGGGGCTAGGATTTCACCCTAGGGGTTTGAGTGGAATACAGAAAAGTTTTTAAATGAACCTCTATAGTCACTGGATAGTGACTAAATAGGATCATGTAGATCCCTTGCTCAGTGTACAAGTATGATGTGTTGCTATTACAAAAAACAAATGGCAAACTGCATTCTTTTTGGTTCACACATCACTAGTAACTGTGACCCACCTGAGGGGTATTACAGGTGTAGTTAAGGTACACACAGGTGTAGTTAAGTTGATCTTTACCTGTACACCTCAAAGTAAAGATTCTGTATTGGAAATTTAATAATTCTGTTGATGAGCAACACAGAAAATAATTCAGCTCCAGCTCCCAAATCTGTATTAGCTCTGCTGAGGCAACAGGAATAAAACAAAAACAATTTATATAATGTCAAAGTTAGCAGATATGACTGAACTCACTCACCAGAGAAGATTTGTGAAACAAGATGCTATTTTTTAAAAAACAGTAACTGCACTCTAAAACTTATTTCATTGAAAATTCTCCCCAACTCCCGCATTGCACAGCTGAAACTCAAAAATGTCCAAATGTTTTACTCCAAATGTTAATTTGTTTGGTAAATCTGAGCTGAGATAAAGCATGGATCACTTCAACCAAAGAGAAAAATGTAATAGGGTCAATAGCGATGGAAAACAGGGGATTCAAATGGAAACAACTGCTTAATCTTATCTCTAGGGTATTTGTTGCCACAAATGCTATTATGTACATTCGGAAAAGAAAGAAAATCTATTACTTAGTTTCTTTAACTATGACACATTAAAATGCTTGTAATAATATTATCCAAGCTAAAACTGATTTTAGAGTGTAAATACCCCAATGTGATGAACCAAAGTGGTTACCCTAATCTGGAAGTTCCTGAGGAAAAATTGGGAAGTTCCAAATATATCAGTAGCTGTTAAAGAGGAAGTTTAACCAAAAGGTGGTATTCTTCAGGGCTAAATCCAAATACTTATGATGGACTTGCAGTCTATCTTGAAGTGAATTTTGCATGGGTTTAGTGTGAAAATATTTTTGCATTCATTCTTGCTATTACTGAATCTTATAATGCATAGTTACACTAACCTTTTCATTTTATGTTCTAAGTATCAAAGAAGAGACTCTCAACGAGTCTATATATATTAAACTGCCAGTTTATGCACTACCACTACATAACCTAGCCAGTAGCTTATAAAAGCAGCATTTTATAAGTTACTCTATTTAATTCTACATATTAGAGTAATAGAATCAAAGTGTTAGAAGGGACTGCAAGAGTCATCTAGTCTAACCTCCTTAGCCAAGATGCTAAATTTGTTGTTTCTAAACCATCCAAGACAGATAGATATCCAGCCTCTTTTTGAAAACCTGCAGTGAAGGAGCTTCCACAACCTCCCTATTCTAAGCAAACATATTCCTCCTTTTACAAGGAGTGATTTCCTTCTTGTCTGTGTTAACTCAATAACTGGACTGAATAGGGGTTTATTCTCCAAAATGCAATTTCCCCACATCTGGCAACATTCAAAGTATTGTTTATAGCTTTGCCCTTTCATAGAGAAACCAAAGTGTTATTTCCCCCTGTAAAGCTGACTCTGCCACATTCCAAAGCATGTAAGGAAAAATATCCTTTTTTGTCATTGGTAAGAAGAGATATGACAGGAAGCAAGGGTCTCATAGCTATCCTCATTTGAGAAGCAAACAAGATGCCGTATGCTATGACTGAATGCACCCCTGTATTCATAACCCACACACTATTGTAATAACCTTTGTGCGAAATATGCCTTGTGATGTATCAACTGAAAACTAATAATTCACTGGTCAATAATACAATGGTGAAATGTGTATAGCAACATTATATGTAAAGTTATGAACATAAGATGAAATTATGACTGAGATGCGTTTACCAGATGAGTCTACAGAGCATGTGTCACCCTGCCTCAGTGGGTCACTGCTGAGAAATGGGGCAGACCTACCCCAGACTGGTGGTTATTCTTCCATAAGATATACCAAGCAGCAACAAAAGTAAAGTTCTGTCTCACCACACTGGTTTACAAGAAGTCAGAAAAGCAGTCTCATTAGGAATCTCAGCCCTTGTTTCACCACTGAGACATTAGACTTTATGATGAGTGGCTATTTAAAACCCATTTCATCAAACAAAGGGTCCTTCCAATCCCAAGTGATCAGCTACACAGCCAAGTCAATACATAACTCAATTCTTACCCAATAACCACACTGCTGCCAATCCTTTAGTATCTAATATCTAAAGGTTTATTCATAAGGGGAAGAAAAGAAGAGAGAGTTAAAATGGTCAAAGAACCAGACACATACAATTATTGCAAAGTTCTTGAGTCAGATTTTAGCAATGGTGAAATAAACGGCTGATTTGCAAAGTCTCTGGAAATTACCCAAACATCTTAGGGGTCATCAGTCCTTGTTGAAAGCTTCCTTGTTAGAAATCCAGTCCAGGGAAATGAAGCAGGAGATGAAACAAGATGGATGGCTGGTGCATCTGTCTTATATACCTTCTGTCACGTCAGTAGATGCCTTCTGTCTCAGTTTGTGGAAAATTACAAGCCCAAAATGGAGTTCAGGGTCACATGAGCAAGTCACATGTCCTTGCATGCTTTACTGAGTCATAGGCGCAGCCATTGTCCATGTTCTGGATGAAATGTTCACAGGGAGGTCCAGCAGGTGGGGGCCAGGCTTCTTCCATGGTCTATTGTGTGACCTAAGTGTCCTTAAATGGGCCATTGACTTGCATAATCCTTTTACAAAAGGCTGTCTGGCTTCAATGTAGATTTTACCTGCTGGAGGTTACTCAGGAATGCAGCATATATGCAGGATGCCAGTACATAGTCAATATCTATAACTTCAGATACAAAATCTATATCTTAGATACAAAATCTATACATGCATATAAACAGGATAATGATACTCAACAAATCACAACTTTTCCATTGACACCTTTCATGACATACTTTGCATAAGTTTTGTTGCAACTGTGTAACGATGGTAACAACAATGTTATTTATGGTTATATTTCAATCATGCAACATCACAGGAGGTAATCCTGTTTCTCAAAGACAAAGGATAAACTGATGCCTCTAGCCAGGTGTCATCAAAGTTGATTGACAATCACTGGTCAAGTGGCCATTCTTTGGCAAGGAAGGGGGGTAGGAACAGACTAAGCTGCATTTTAGCAAGCAACAATATGGAACCTCTTTCACTATGAGACTCCATATCTCCATCCTCACAGCAGAAAGGAACTTTCAGGTAGAAGTAACCCTCAGGAAAATGCACTTCAAAGGGTAACTGGACTATAAAATGAAGGGGGGGGGAAATACCCTGGGATTGCTTTCTCTCTCTCTCTCGCACCTAAGACAACAACGGAATGAGCCCTTTGACTTTAGGAGAAGTCCTGACCTGAGAATTTGGTCAGCAATGTTGCTGGGAACTATGGTAAGGATTTTACCTTGAACCAAGTCTAGTTTAAGTCTTAGCTATTAGAAAGCATTTTATTTTTATCAGGCCCACTGACTGGGGGAGCAATTGCCCAGGGGCCTGGTGATTTAAAAGGGCCTGAGTGGATCGGAGAATAAATACACATCCTCTTCTCCTTCACCCCTCTGCCTCTGATGACACTCGTGATCTCCACCCCTCCCCTGAGCTGAGCTTATTTATTATGTGCCATGCAGGTTCCCCGGGTGGCTGAAGAGGTGGTATCTGCTACACAGCTTCCTGGATTCATCAGTAATCAGTAATCTCCCCGGGGAATCCAAGGGAACCCAGAAGCTGAGCAGCAGATACGATTTCTTCAGCTGCCCGGGAATTTGCATGGCACATAATAAATGAGTAAAAACTTCCATCTGAAGCCCACTGGGATCTCAGCTATCCCTTTCTAGGGGGGCCATTGACTGTTCTGCCCTGAGGTCCCTGCCTTGCTGTTGGTAGGCCTGATCTTTATTTTCTTGTAACCCTTTCTGACTTTAATATCTTATACTTGTACTCTAGATCTCTTTGTATTTAAATAAACTTGTTTCATATTTTAATCAAAACTAATTCAGTATTGTGTTTAAAGTAGCTAACTGTTGCAGATTGACCCCTTACAGGGGCAATGGACCTTTAACATCTGAACTGTACTGGGGAGGGCTGGACAATGCAGAACACATGTTTTTGGGGAATATTCAGGATTGGGAGTGTGTTGGGGTCATCCTTCAGGAAGTACCCAAGCCTGCTGGAAGCCAGAGGGTGGCTGGTAGGTTGCTGGCAGGCTACTGGGGTCCGAGTTGATGGACAAAGCTGTAGCTATACACAGACTCTCAGGGTGTGACCTGTATGCTGTTTGTGAGTAGTTCACGTTGCAAGCTGCAACAGCAGTTCACTGTGAGACACCCAAGGTCGCAGGGCAGATGGTGACAGCTCATCACTGGTCTAGATTGCACCCCAGAATGTGACAGCTGCTCATCGAGATCTCCTTAGGAAGTGCACAATTCATAATAAACCTGATTATCATCTTTCTACACCAATGAAGCCTTACAAAAATAAAAAGCCTAAAAGCATGACTACTAAAGATAGTCTAACAGTAAATAAGGAAGTTGAGCACATAGCTATGCAGAGCATTGTTTATTTTTTCTCTGCAATGGTATGTAAACTTAATGTTTCTGTGTAATTGTATGTAAACTGTTAAAATGAATGAATTTTTGTTTAGTATCTCAGGGACAGCTGTTATCACATCCTAGATTTAAGAAAGTCTTCTGTTATTGCATTAATTTATCCAGTGATAGAGTTGGCTGGCTAATTTGACATTTGCAAATCTCCCTGCAGCAGACAGTTTGATTAAGTGATTTTGCTGTGTGAAAGCTTTTGTAGTTATATGTGGAGTAGTAGCAATACATACAATAAGCTCTCCTAATATGATCCATTTTTACCCCTTTTTTTCAATTGTGTATGACTTTGGCAAACTTGATCCATTTGGGTTGAAGTTTTCCATGCTTTGTCTCTGCATTGGATAGGAATAAAAATTTAATAATCAGCCATTTTCCAAAAACAAGGCTAATGAAAAATATGAAATCTTGCTAATATTAATCAATTTTTCTCTAGAGCAGTAGTTCTCAACCAAGGATACGCATACCGTTGGGAGTATACAAAAGTCTTCCAGGGGGTTCATCAACTCATCAAGATATCTGCCTAGTTTTACCACAGGCTACATAAAAAGTGTGGTACGGTGTGTTGGCCACCAGTGTCTATCAGTGTAGGCTGTGTGCGTGTGTCCCTGTGCAGATGCTGTCCCAGCTCTGATTAGGAAACCGAGACAGCTCTCACGATTGAATGAATTGACACGACCACGGATTAGCTGAGCAACGAAGGCACCCAGGCCAGGTTTATTGCATGCGGCACAATGAGAAGTGACCTACAGAGTATCTCTGGGTCAATTTCGTATAGGCGGCGTTACAATGGCCACGGCCCACCGGCGAGACTTTCTGTTATCCCCTAGACTGGACGACGTTGTTCCCTCTGACGCCCTCTTTTATAGATTGTTACAAACAATTTCGTTCTGCCCCCTTTGATATAGGTAGTTGCCACCCTCTTGACGTAGTCTAGTACCACCTTTTTCTGTTAATTGGCTTATTTGGGCAAAACAACTCCACTTATCTTTTAGTCATTTCTATTCATCAAAGTGTCAATTTAGGGAGTTAGTTCTCTTTAGTATCTTTGTGCCTCCTGCACCTGCTACATAATTTGCATTTTAGTAAAATTTTGGCAATGTATATGCTTGCAATATCAGCACTTTCCTGTGCCAATTTCAGTTAACTTGTTTTTTTTCCCTTTATACTCCTGTTCACTCAGCTTTTTCCACTTAGGCCTTAGCCTGTTTTACAGGTCTTATGACTACATTACTTAGGTCGTATACTTACTACAAAAAGCACTAGCAAAGTCAGTACAAACTAAAATGTTATACAGACAATGACTTGGTTATAGTTCTCTATACACTGAAAGGTACTATCAAACAGATAGCTTAGCATATTTAGCTAGCATATTCTATTCAAAGTGAAGTGGCCCGTTAACACCCCTGTAGTCACAGGACAAAAAGTGGTCTGTGGCCAAAGGACAGTAGAAAATGATCATCTGTTTTGGAAGTATCCTCTCACGGGTTCAATTCAGTGTGGCTGCTTCAGTGTGATGCCTTTTCCCTGTGTATCTATCTTCTACTGTGCATGTAAAAGGTGTTGGTTTTTTCCCCCAAAGGTTTCTAATGTAGTCAGATCTGGTGGATTTGTTGCAAAGGGCATCTATGGAATGTCTGAACAAATGTCATGTTCCTACTCCATGCTGCTGAAGCTGTAGCTACTCAGACCGATGGTATAGAGCAGTGGCTCTCACCCTTTTCAGACTGCTATACTCCTTTCAGGAGTCTGATTTTTCTTGAGTACCCTTAAGTTTCACCTCACTTAAAGCAACTTGCTTACAAAAATCAGACATAAAAATACAAAAGTGCCACACTGTCACTGAAAAATTGCTTACTTAAAGAAAAAGTACATTTCTAACCCTCATGGCCGTGGAGAAAGCTTGAAAATATGACCCCAGTGCACCCTAAAGGCTCAAAAGCCAAATGAAAAGAATACCAAATCTATTATTTTGATATAATCTCATGTATCTTGGTGACCCTACCTCATGATTTTGAATATTTGGTCTTGGAAATATTGTTGCCTTTTCACCAGCTTGACCAAATAATAGCTTTAGAAGCGTTCACTTTCTACCACCTACGGGAAGTTCTCTTCCTTTATATTGCAATTTTTCCCAGCATGCTCCAATTTTTGCAGCTGGACCTTTAAATTACAGATGAGGAAACAGCTGCAGCCTTATAGTAGCCACCTTTGAAACAGTGAATGGATTACTGCAGGTTGGAACTTTTCCTTCCTCATGGTAATTATTGATTTATTTTTTATTTTCAGGCTTTGATTGTTGTAAAGTTATTTTTAAAGATCAGTTAGGATTTTTTTTTTTTTAAAACAGTGACATATCCTTTATGGGGTATAGAAGCCTGAATTTGTTTACTTTCCCCTAACATAATCCAAGTCTTCCTTACAACCTGGTTCCTTTATGGTGAGACAGCATCCTAGATCTTTTTCATGCACCTGAAAAAAGATCATGATAAAAAGGAGTTATAGGCCCAAAAGAGCCTATTATCTCTATACATATAGTCATACAAGTAGGAGTTCTCAGTACTTATGCCCAAATTATATTTTGTAGATATAATTAATTAGATGCCATCTTAGATGGCAATAAGATTGTCACCTGAAAAAAGGAAGCTTCCACTTGTCCTTTTGCTAGGAGCTCCTCTTCTTAAGGGAAAAAAGTTTCTACTCCAGAATTTTTTAACAAATCATTTTCATAACTTTTCTTTTTTATGAGTGTGTCTCAAGGGGCCTGGGAAACACTTTTGGTACCTGGTCCTCTTATATTTCGTATTGCCTCCCTCACTATTTAGCAGATTGCATATTTTCTTTGGCATCACTCAGTTCCTTCCTTGTGTCCCAAAGCCATTTTTTTGTACCTCCTAAAGATGACTTTTAATTTTGCTAGCTATAAGATAGCCATATCAGTGCTTTCATTAATGAAAAATGGTGTAACTTGACCCATTTCCTTTTGTGTTCTCAGAGTTAATTATCTAAGATGAAAAAAGTACAATTTATTGCACTTTTTTCCTCTTGGCAGCTTTAAAAAAAAACTCTTATCCGTATCATTTGTCTACTGTTATTGTTTTTGCTGCATTGTCTCACTTCTCATGAGAATTTCACAACCGCGTTCTAGATCTTCATCATTCGTCTTCATCATTGTGTAGTAACTGTCACAGAAATATCGCTATAAGGTGTGCATGCTACAAGGTGTGCACCTGGCAATTTCCAGAAGTGACATTTTGTTCCATGTTTGGTTCTTTACTAAGCAATCTGCAAACCTTTGTTTTCTCTCGGCATAGTCTTTGTGTTCCTGTTTTGTTAGCTGGAGTTTATATCATTCGATGGAGTATAGTATGTCATCACAATTAGACTACGTACACAAGGGGACAAAGTTAACGTGAATTAGTTTCATTTTCACATTTCCTGACTTACGAGTGACTGTCTGACTGGCTTTATGATAGCATCCAGGAAGTTTTATGTAATTACCTCAGGATAATGCCAAAAATATAATTGCTAATTATATAGAACCCTTTAGAGTCCATAAAAGGTTGAATTTGTAATGAAGAGTTTACGGATCTTGCCTCCACCATTATTCCCCCCACATATCCAAGAAAAGGATAATAGCATTTTGAGGTGGCAATAATGTATATGAAGTCAATGAGAGTCCCTCATGTATAGGGGGAGCAGCATATTAGAGTTGAGTAATGTCATGTGGATTAGGAAGAGGACTTTGCTCAATGACTTTCAAATTTTGCTTTTCTTATTTTGGCTGACCAGGTGATACCTGTTGCTCTGCCACAAGCTACAAAGATGGTCATGTGGCTCATTTATTATTTGTAAAACAGTTTCCATATTCATAATTGTAGTTTTGTAGCTAAATTGTATGTGTAATAGGTATTTTTGAAATAATTTATTGTGTCACACATATAGATGATGCGATTTTTCAATTCACAAGGTATTTGTATAAATATGTTGCATTTACAAAAGATTAATTAAGGTACAGAAGAACCAAACCAAATTCATTTGCACATAGTATTCTTCTGCCCCTTTATCTCACAATGATCTTCAGTAGGAGAGAGTTCATTAGGAACTATAAATTCTATATTTGTCTGAGTTCATCAAAATGTGCTGCTGTTGTGTAGACTATGAAATTTCAGTTAGACTGGGCCTACTTATAAAATTAAGCTACCAAATATTATTAAGATGCATATTGCAGAGTATGTGAAATGGTAGCTGGAGTTCCTTTTGAAAAGGGGTTATTGCTTTTCATTGCAACACACACGCTGTGTTTTCATTTCCAAAGCATGTCTGGTATTTCATTAAGATAACTGTTTCACCTAGGATTAATCACCCCTGCTGTCTAGACCACCTTCCCTAATGAACTTATCCTCTGTGAGTAACTCATCTATGCTGTAAACAGAAATGTGTTACGTGCAGGGCGTCCTAGACCTTCGTGGCTCCAGACCTCCCAAAATACCTTATGATCAAAGCCCATGGCAGGATGCCACCCCAGGTATTGCTCACTTTCATCACAGCAACCCCCATACCCTTTTGTTTGAAGAGTGAAACACTGTAACAAACAAGTGCTGGATTGTTGACTAAACAACAAATCTAGGTGGCTAGCGCCTTTTAACTAAGTAAAACCAGGGGTCTCTCTCTTGTATTGTTTTCTGGAATTTCTTTGTTCATTCATGTAAGTTACCAAAATGCCTTGAAAAACACTGAACTTAAGGATATAAAAAGCAAAGCAATATAACCAAGGTGTATGCTTCAAGAGTGAGGAATCACTCCCCACAAGAAACTGACAAGAACTGTCCTCTTGTCCAGCTTTCTTCTGAGACCACGGATCCAGGCTCTCAGGGAAAGCTGTTAAGAAACCATCGTGTCACTTGCCTCCATTGGTGAGGAAAATTGCTTTTGCAGCTAATATATACAGGACCTGTGGTTTGGAGGCTCATTTTATATAAGTATAGTAATTAAAGCCTGTCTGTCATAATTGAACAAGCATTGTGTCAATTCCTGAGCACACTAACAGCAGATCCCAGTTAGTCAATAACAAATTGGAGGCACCACTGGGATAGTGTGTGAATTGACGACAGAAATACTTGGGAGAAGCTCTTGTTGTTGTGAGCCAGAATCTGAGCAGGAGTGGGGTAGCTCCCCACACTCAGATATAGTCTGAGTATTTAGACCTGAGGGGGAAGGTTCACCACCTACACTCAGGGGCTCTACCTAGCCTCTACAGGGGGTGAAGGATAGGTGTAACCAGGGAAGATTACTAAAGAGGTGGATACATTTGCTTAATTATGGCAGTACAGGTCGATTCATTCATGGAAACTGTGATGAAACAATTTGTACAGAAAGAAAATTTGGATAAAGGTCCTGGGGGGACTGACAAATTCACTAGCCCCATGGCATGGAAAGATCTGTGTTCACAATGGGAAGTCCTTGCCACAGCAATTAAGCCAAAGGTCGGCAGAAAGAACAAGAAAAAGGCTTTGATACAGGGTATGTTCCAAGTGCGTCAAGCATTGTATAAAGAAGTTGTTCGGTTGCAGACTGAGGTTGAAAAACCATGAACTAAAGGTTGTAGTTGTGACAAAAGAGGCAGAAAATTGGCAAACTAATGCTCAAATGCTTACTGCCCAGAACCTCAGTTTGGTTAACACTGTTAAAGAGGAGGAAGAAAAACGAAAAGGAGATAGAAAGACATGTTGAGGGGATGAAAGTGGAGATAGATCACTGGAAATCTAAAGCAGAGGCAGCAGAAGGAGGAATTAGATGTATACTAGAGCAAAACTGTCAGGCATGGCACCAGGGTTCTGAACATTCCAAGTGCAATCAACACATTGCTGTCCTTAAGGAGGAATTAAAAGCCTTTAGAGGCATCATTTCAGCAGTCCATCTTGAAATAATTCAAGGCTCCTCTATCAAGGGCGCAGAATTATATCCAGCTCCATACAGCCCAGATCCTCTGGCCATTATGCACCTGGTAAACACAGATCACAATTCCCCGCTGCTGCTAGCATCCCCTCCATTAATATCCAATAATGTACCTATGGCACCTGTCACTACTCATGCCACACAAATTCTAACTGCCCAGAATGAAATTTCTGGCACCCATCATGGGTAGAAAATACCCCACTGGAACCTGAACAAGCAGCTGCCCTTGCTAAAACTCTCGGACCCTTAAATAGCTCCACTGTTTTGGACTGGATTACAGCAGTCCATAATATGCCCACTTTTCATTATCAATTCGACCTGCCTGCTTTATTTAGAGAAATCATGCACCCTTCTAACTATGCTGGACTCCCTAATGACCTTAAACTTGGAGCCATCTCAACTCACATGGACACTCTAAAGTGAATCATTCAGTACATCCGCCCAGGAGAGAATATATTGGGTTTATTTTACTCTGAAAAACAAAATCCTGGAGAATATCCAGAATCTTTCATTGAAAAGAAAAAAAAAAAAAAACTTTTAAGTCACCTGTCAGGAATTATTCCTACCTTGGCTCAGGGACAACACTTGAACTAAGATAGCCCCGATTTTAAAACTGCAGTGTTACAGGCTTTAAACAATGAAATGTGGCTAGTGGCAGTTAGCTTTCCAGCCCAAATCACCCTAGCTGAAATGAAGACATGATTCTGTGATGTGTATAATGCAACCTCTGCAATGGCTTTTAGTCAAAAGCCTAAAAGGGAAGGTTGCTGCCTATTGCAGTGGCCATGGGCGAGGATATCCCTACACAGCCGACCAAGACGGATCAAGAATTAACATTCTTGATCCTGTCAGAGCACAGATATGGTGCCAGCGAGTCCAATACGAACCCCGAGATGCCATCCATGGGTTACCCACACATTAACTTCTCCACCGCCTGGCTGGACACCAAGAGCAAGAGTACAACCTATAGGGCAGTGCTAGTGGTATCCCAAGCTCCCCTCCCCATACCAAGGCTAGCCCGGTTTCCCCGGTCCATCCCTCGAATATCCTTGTGCCATAACATACAATCAGTGGGAATGGCCTGAGGTACGGGTCTTTTGGAAAGACCCAAGCTCTCTGGGGAAACTGAGGCAGCAACAGATGTTACTGGATTCGGGTGCTTCTCTCTCTGTTTTAAGCTGTGAGGGACTCCGAATTTCCCAGCTTCAAAGCCCTCGAGTCATAACTCTTGAGGGATTTAATGGCTATTCAACCATTGCTCATATTTCCCACTCTCTGCAATTTTTCGTAGGAAAGCCAACCACTAAGGCTGTAAGCAAAGCCGAGTTTGCCCTAACCCAGTTAGGAGGAACAAGAATTCTAGGGATAAATGTAGTAAGGAACATGTGTGCCATTGTAGACTTTTCCAGTTCAACAATATATGTACAGCCTGGATACAGCATTAAAGAACCAGAGCCAGAAACTGTATTTATCCATGTTGTACATCGTTGCTCAGCCCTTCAAGCCCCTGAAATTTTAAAACAACCTGAATGGCCCACTGATGTCTGTGATGTGGCCAATACAGTCTCAGGGGTCTGGGCTCAATCAAAATTAAATTGTGGAAAGATTTATGCCCTAGAAAAAAATCACAGGATTAGACTCTCCACTTCAGTGGCAGTACTTCTTCCCAGCGGCAGCTGAACCTAGCATAGAAGAGACTGTTAATAGTCTGCTTAAACAAGGAGTCCTAGTAGCAAAAGCCAGCCCTAACAGCCCTATCTGGCCAGTTCAAAAGGCAGACGGGAAAACCTGGCGCTTGACTGTTGACTTCCAAGCTCTTAATAAATCCATCCCTTACTCAAGCACCGGTAGTAGTCAAATACGTAGTGGTTATGGTTTCCATAGCTGGTGGTGCAAATGGTTGTCTGTTTTAGACTTATCCAATGCATTTTTCACAATTCCCTTAGACCTTGATTCCTGGTACAAATTTGCCTTCGCCTTCAAAGGAAGATAATTTAATTTTACGCGGCTTCCACAAGGTTTTCATAATTCTCCTACCATCTGCCATGCTCATGTCAGCAAAATTTGGAACCACCTTCCTCCTAAGGATCAGCCTCACATTATTTCCTCTGTCGATGACATACTAGTCACGGCATACTCAGGTTCTGAGTGTTTAAACAGAACTCAGAAGGTGTTGCAAATTATTCAGGACACTGGTTTCCAAGTGAACCCTCAAAAGACAGTTAGTTCTCCAGCAAGTTCAGTTCCTTGGGGTTTGTTTAGGTAAGGACGGTAGGAGCCTAGACCATCACCACATTGAGCTAATTAACAAACTCCCAGCTCCGACTGATGTCACCACTCTCCGCTCCTTTTTGGAACTCAGGTTTTTCCCGAGACTTAATTGAAAACTATGCAGAATTAGCCTTTTTCCTATACCCTTTGCTTAAAAATAGGGAGGAATGGAAGTGGGGTCCAGAGCAGCAGTCAGCGTTTAGTGCGCTACAGCAAGCCTTAACTCAGGCCCCAGCGCTGGCATGTCCATGGCCAAAGTTACCTTTCGAGCTGTGGCTTGTTGCCACTGATCACAGCTTAGGTGCACTACTCCTCCAAGATTACGGCACAAAACCTCGTCTGGTGACTTATGCCTCCCGAGTGCTAACAAACACCAAAAAATCATATACCCCATGTGAAAAGGAAGTGCTCGCTTTATTATGGGCACTACAGCATTGGGAGTATCTCATAGGATCCTGCCCAATAGTGCTGCATACTAGTCATACACCCATCAAATTTGTTCTGTCTGGAAAACTTAATCAGGGTCGCGTTTCCAATCAATACTTAGCACACTGGATGCTAACGCTGGTAAATAAAAACATAACTGCTGAAAAAATCCCTCCCCTTGCCTTGTTCCTTTCGCCCTTACGGTGCAACCCATGGAAAGAGGGGATAATGAGGGGGACAAGCACGATGCAACTGCAGACAGCCACAAATGCCCTATGCCCTTGATAACAGTGGAAAAATTGTCCCCCTTTGTAAATTGCACATATCAGCCAGACCAGGTGCTAGAGCGCTTCTAGGTCTGGTTCGTAGATGGATCTTGCTTTTATGATAAGGGCCAGCCATACACAGGATTTGGAACCATAAACCCTAAAACAGGTCAAAAGATACAGGGCAAATGTGAACCCCAGTCAGCTCAGGCTGCAGAGGTAGTGGCTGTGGCAGCTGCATTAGACGACGCTGGGGGGGGGCAGGGGAGGAAATAAAAAAAAAAAAAAAAATCACAAGATGTGGCTACATTCTCAGATTCAGATTGGGTTATAAGGGCATTGCTAGACTGGATCCCTTCATGGGAGACACGAGGCTGGAAAACTTCAGATGGTAAACTAGTTGTGCATGCAAGGAAATTACATTATGTTTGGAAGTTAGCAGAGCAGAAAAGTGGGCGCACAGAGCTTGGTAAGGTAAAAGGGCACCAGAAGAGACCAAAGTTTCAGTGCACAAGCAGACGAATTGGCAAAGGTGGGAGCCAAGTTGGACTCAATATGGACTGTCCCAAATGATTGTTCGCTTGTGGCTGCTATTTGCAAACAGAATGTAAAGGCTCCTGACTTTTTAAAAACATTGCAGGATGCTAATGCCCAAATTCAAAAATTGGCAAAGCAGAGCAATCAAAGAAATTGGAAAATCTGGAAGGATTCTACAGGCCTGGTATTAGCTAAAAAGGAAAAAAAAAAAAAAAAGAGGATAATGCTGTGTGGGTAGTTCCCCAGAGAATACAGAAAGAAATGATTGAACAAGCTCATCGGGATGGGCACTTCGGGGTTGAAAAGACATTCAAATGATTAGAGGCAGGAGGGTGGTGGCCCAGCAGAGAAAATGTGGGGCATTTTATCTAACTGTTTACCGTGCGTTGCAAACAACCCAAATATACAGGTGACAAAAGGGCCAATGGGACACAAGCCTATTAAAAGGACCTTAGCATAGATTGCAAATTGATGACTGTAGGCTGGTGGCATGGTCCAGCCCATGGTGTTGCGACCCTTCCTCAGTCCCAGGCTCTGAGGAAGGCCACAGCACCTTTGTTGAGGGGAACAAGCTCCCTGTTTATGAGTCTGTAGCCCCGGCCCCTAGGCGGGGTGGGTTCTCCAGCAGTCTATAGCCCACTTGCCTTCACGTAGGGCAGGGCTGGTAAGGGGTCTGCAGCTCCCCGGCCTTCCAACAGGAGGGGTGGGCCAGTAGTCTATTGCCCCTGGCCCTCAAACAGGGCAGGGCAGACAATGGGGTCTTTAGCCCCGGCTCTCAAGCAGGGCTGGACAGTACCAAGGTCCTCTGACCCCCGGCCCACAAACAGGGCAGGGGGGATGATTAGTCTAATGCCCCCAGCCCCCAGGTGGGGTGTGGCAGATGAGCAGTCTGTTGCTCCCGGTCCTCAAGTAGGCAGGGCAGGTACAGTCTACAGCCCCCAGCCCTCAAGCAGGCAGGGCACGTAAGCAGGTTGCATCCCCCAGCCCTCAAGCAGGCAGGGCAGGTCTAGTGGTCTATAGCCCCTGGCCTTACAATCAGTCAGGGATGGCAAAGCTTAGGGTCCTCAGGCCAGCAGTGTAGAGGATGCCAAGCACTCCCAGAGTGGTTAGGGAAGGGGGTAGGGGGACACAGGCCCACCTGACTCCACTGCATCCCAGTCCCGGGCCCTATCAGTGGCAAAGCCATTTGCCACAGAGTTAGCAGGGATCCAGCCACAACACGCTGAGAGTTTTCACCCTTGATTCAGTCACTTGCTATGGCTGTCCCTGGGCCACTTCCTCCCACCCAGTCCCCAGGTACCTGCAGCCACATAGCTCCCTCCAGGTCACTGGGGGTGGTGGTGAGCAGGCATCTGACAAGTCCCTCACCATCAATCAGCAGCAGGTCCAGAAACTCCTCAGGGTCATCTGCAGAAGGTAGCTCCTCCAGGTCACAGGGCCCCAGGGGTTTCTCCAGTCCACAAGGTTCAGTCTATACCAGTGGGTCCTCCACACCAGGCAGCTCCTCCAGGTCAGGGCCAGCCTTAGGGTGTTTCTCCCACCCAGCAGGCTTCGGTAGCTGCTCCCAGTCACTCAGGCCCAGAGGCCCTACCCAGTCACTCAGGTCCAGCAATTCAGGCAGGCTTTGGAGGCTCCAGTCAGCTGGGTGGTTGCCCAAACAGCCACAGGGCCTGGGCCTCTAGGAAGACACATCTGCCTCCAGAGGCAACTTCCCCCTGACTGAGCTGCTGGGCCTGCCTTTTATACTTCCTACCCTGGCCCTGGCTCCACCCCTCTGCTTCCGGGTGGCTTGGTCTGCAGGGCCTGTTCTGTCCAGCAGGGGCAGAGCGACCCTTCCTTGGGCCCAGGCTCTGAGGAAGGCCACAGCGTCTTGCTATAATTACATAGAACTGCCCCGCAGTAAAAAAGAATTCAAATACTGCCTTGTGATTGTGGATGCTTTCACTAAGTGGGTTGAGGCAATCCCCACTCGGAAAAATGATGCCATGACTATTGTCAAGGTATTAATAAATGAAATATTTTCCCATTTCGGCTTACCTGACAAAATTGACTCTGACCAGGATTCCCACTTTACCGATAGATGTGTTCAAGTTCTATGTGAAACCTTGAAAGTCAAGCAGTGATTTCATATTGCACACCACCCACAGTCCTCAGGACAGGTGGAAAGAACAAACTGGACACTAAAATTAGCACTGAAAAAGGTGTCCAAGCAGCAAGGAAAAGACTGGGATGAAAAACTCCCTCTCATATTAATAGCTGTACGAGGCCCTGTAACTGCTCATGGTTTCTCCCTACATGAAATTTTCACCGGTCAAAAAATGAAAATGCCTGAACAGTGGTGGTTGGGAGACACGATCCCGGACTCACTACAGCCACACAGCTTAAATGACATGTGGATCGGGATCTGTTACAAGCAATTTCTGCGACTCACAAGCAGATTGCAGTGGCTTTAAAGCAGAATCAGCAAAAAATGGACAAGCAATTAGGCCCACTACTGAGACCTAAAGAATGAAGTGTCGGAGACAGAGTCATGTACTGGTATCCAGATACAGCCACCTTTGCTTCCATCTGGAAAAGTTCAGTGTACATCATCAACAAAGCTAGCCCCACTGTGTACCAAGTGAAAATTCAAACTGCAAAAAGGAAAATTCAGAAGTGGTTCCACTCCTCACAGCTAAAGGACTGGAAAGGCAGTTAAAACTGTTTTTTTAATTTTGTTTACTAATCAGGTCTGTTACGCCTTTTGCTTTATGTTGTGTTTTCCAGGTGCTGTCAAGATATTTTGTTTCATTATTATCGTATTGCTGGCAATGCATACATCCACCATACAGGGGAATATCCAGAAGGGACAATGCAGAGGAGCAGTTTTTAGCCAGGGTCTACCCTTCAATTACCAAGCATGTCAGTGCTGCACTGTACTCTGTTATTGCTGGAAGATACCGAAAGAGACACAGTCACAGTGCAATACAATCAACTCCAGGGCAGTATTTCTTGAGATTTGTAATTGGCCACTTACCTCAATTGAATCTACAACTCCTCAACAATGTAAACAGATTAAAGGAAGGGACATACAGGGTACTAATTACCTCATCAGACAGAATCATACTGGGTGTTTAGGGATGATGGTACAATGTGACAAAGACTGCAGTGACTCTAAATTAATGCTCAGTGATTACTATCCAGATATCGACATAGAAGTCTATGGAAACTTAGATATAGGTCCAGATGATGAACCTTTTATGCCACATATATGACTACCAAAATGGCTCCCATAACAAATACAGTAAAAATGTTATCCTGGATAACAACCATTACTGGCACCAGAGACTATAACCCAAACCTCACACTAGCCTTACAGTTTTAATTTGAACCCTCCTTGTTCCCAGTAATTACATATCCAGATTATTGGCAATTGAATTGGTCTACAATTCCCAGCTGGATTCTAGCTGACCAATACAATGTGTCTTTTACAGTCAAAACCAATTCCTCTCAGTCAAACTTTACCTGGGCAATAGATACCCCACGGGCTAGGCATACTTCAACTTACAATATAGGTAATGGTATCTTTTTGCAAACATTTTTAGTAAACACCCTCAATAACAGTATTTGGAAACTTTGGGGTCCCAATGGTACGGCAAAAACACAACTGGTTAAAATACAGGGAGTAGCATGTAGAATGAAAGTGGTTCCAGTTGTGGTTAAAACAGATGTGCTGTTAAATGTGGGTATCCAATCAACTGTCTTGAGTTTCAAATAATTTGTCATCCACATTAATTCAACTGGAAAAGCCCCAGTGTGTAATTTTAACACAGCCTTTACAAAGGGGCTGGGAAAAATGGTTAACAGGAAGGGTACTAGATTCTACGAGAGGAAGGAGGAGGAGATCCAATGACACGGTCCTTGGAGCTGCAGGGACTGGGATAGAGGTACTCAATTCCATTAATTTGGAAGTATTGGCAAATAAATTAAGTAATCTGAGGTCGATTGCACAGAAGATGAGTCTCCCCCTACATGACAGTTTATATGCAATTAGACATTTACAGTTGCAGATGGCAGACTTAAGCCAAAGCCTAAGTAATGCCCTTACTGCAGACTGTGCTACGCTGGCAAAAGCTATTTCGTGGCTAGAGGCGAACGTGTCCACCACCTTCACATGTGTACAAGCCCAATTATGGCAATATATTGTCACCAAAGATGTAATTGATCAAGCTTTGAGAGTAGAAATACCTGACGCCATTAACAAGGAATATGTAACTGGTCCTTGGGCAAGGTTAATCACCTCGGCACTTAATACCACCACACAAATATTGAGCCTTGCCATCCTCGAATATCAGCCACAGCAAGTCTTGATAGCTAGCCCATTAGTGCCCCTGAGTATTACCATTAATCAAACTGTCCTCATGCCTATAATATCTTCCCAATGGGCAGTTAAAATACAAGATCACTGAAAAGAAATTAATTTTCAACCCTGTGAAAAAATTAACCAACATGCGTATAGGTGTCCCGGTTATGTTTTGTATTATAAAAATGTATGCTTAAGTAATGATCAAGCAGAATGTCAATATTCTATGTATAAAAAGTATTCTAATCAAAGTGTTATAATTGATATTGAGATATTTTATGTGTCTTCAAACTGCATGTAATATACTAATAATCAATTCACAAAATGTTGTTTTAAATGAAAGTTCTAACTGTTTTTGTAATGTTGTAGAAATTTTAGGATGTGATTTTGACTTTAGTATACAGACACTTGTCCAATAATCTTTCACTTGTGGTTTTCATATTTTTAATAAGACTGATTTAAATGATGTCCAATTAGGAATGTCCTCAGATGAGCTGCAAAAATTAATTCACCACCCAGATTTATACAAAAAGGTTCAGGAAGTTCAAACTTCAGCAAACCACACTGTTATTACTGTGCAACATATGAGCAAATTCATTATCCATTTATTAGACAAAGCAAAAGATACCACACAGCACCGTATGTGGGAAACCCTTTTCAGATGGTCTCCAACTGCTACTAGCACTCTAAATTTGGCTTTACACCCCATTGTGGTGGTTTTGAGTATTGGCTTATTGTTAACGATAATAAAATGTATTCTCATATGTAGGATCTGACATCTGTTCTTACAAATCAAGTCCTGTGCCAGTGAAGAAGAGATGCGTGCTCTCTTAACTCGAATATAAATGCAGGCACCCAAGCTTGTCTAGCGAGAAGATGTGACCTCGGAAGTAGTGGCTCTATCTGCCTTTATGGTAATGCTGGAATGTCTAGGTGATGCAACATAAACGCCTTATAGGCATCAAGACGGGGACTGTAGACTATGAAATTTCAGCTAGGCTGGGCCTACTTATAAAATTAAGCTACCAAATATTAATAAGATGCATATTGCAGAGTATGTGAAATGGTGGCTGTAGTTCCTTTTGAAAAGGGGTGATTGCTTTTCACTGCAACACACACATGCTGTTTTTCCATTCTCAGAGCATGTCTGGTATTTCATTAAGATAACTGTTTCACCTAGGATTAATTGCCCTTCCTGTCTGGACCATCTTCCCTAATGAACTTATCCTCTGTGAGTAACTCATCTATGCTGTAAACAGAAATGTGTTATATTGCAGGGTGCGCTAGAGCTTCGTGGCTCCAGACCTCTCAAAATACTTTATGATCAAAGCCCTTGGCAGGATGCCACCCCAGATATTGCTCAATTTCATCACAGCAACCCCCATACCTTTTTGTTTGAAGAGTGAAACACTGTAACAAACAAGTGCTGGACTGTTGACTAAACAACAAATCTAGGTGGCTAGCACCTTTTAACTAAGTAAAACAAGGGGTCTCTCTCGTATTGCTTTCTGGAATTTCTTTGTTCATTCATGTAAATTACCAAAATGCCTTGAAAAACACTGAACTTAAGGATATAAAAAGCAAAGCAATACAGTTAGGGTGCATGCTTCAAGAGTGAGGAATCACTCCCCACAAGAAACTGACAAGAACTGTCCTCTTGCCCGGCTTTCTTCTGAGACCACGGATCCAGGCTCTCGGGGAAAGCTGTTAAGAAACCATTGCCGCCACTTGCCTGCATTGGTGAGGAAAATTGCTTTTGCAGCTAATATATACTGGACATTTGGTTTGGGGGCTCATTTTATATGTTTATAAGTATGTCAGTTCCTGATCACACTAATAGTAGATCCCAGTTAGTCAGTAACAGTTGTATTTCTCATTGTGCAGGAGACAGATGAGGGGCATGGATAAGCGTTGATGTTGTGCTTCCTGTCAGTACCCGGCCCCGTAGGGGGAAGCTAATGATCCAACCAGTGGACCAAATTTGGTGATGAATCGTGGCCACGTGCATCTGAGGCACGTTGTGCATATGTGAAGAAAAAGAGACAGGTGAAATGTTTATTATACTCCAGTTTTAGATAAGCTGAAACCTGCATTTTCCTTTAATCAAAATAGAAAAGATTCAGAGAGAAATGATGGCCTTTCCAACATGTCTGGAAATTTAGCAGGCTGGGCTCTGGTGGACCAAGTTGGAAGCAAATTCCAGAATCAAGGGGCCCTCACAGAGAATGCCCTACTAGCCTCTTCCTCACCTTTTTTGGTTGCTCAACTACAACCCATAGTCGATAGGGACCCCATCCTCCAAGAAATCTTTCCTGAAACCCCTTTTATGGTCTTCAAACAACCCCCGCTCCCTCAAACTCATTATCAGAAGCAAGCTCCCCACAGCCCAGGACACACCAACTCAAAGCAGCACCAGATCCTGCTAGAACAGCAGGTGCAAAACCTGTAAATATAGCTGCACTGCACACACCTTTCAAGATCCATGGGTCCTACACATGCCTATCATAACGTGGTGTATCTCATCCAGCGCACTAAATGCCCCAATAGCAACTATGTGGGTGAAACCAGACAATCACTGTGTTCTTGAATGAACTTGCACAGGAAAATAACAAGACAAAAATACCACCTCACTTGTAGTATTTTCATGTAGGTCAGATATAGAGTGATTGCTACCAATCCTTATCCTCAAAGGAAACCTGCACAACACTTTCAAAAGGCAAGCCTGGGAACTTAAATTCATAACTTTGCTAGACACAAAAAATCATGACATGGACTGAATAGAGACACTGGATGCATGGTTTATTACAGCAATCTGTAACCCACTAACAATCTCTCCCACCTGCTTCTGCCCCCTTTCCCCTACTTCCTTTCCTCCTATGACTGGAGGAGTGTTAACTGGCCACTTCACCTTGAATAGTCCCTTGAAATATGTGTTAACTACTCATGCGAAATCTGTTCCACCTTCTATTTACTGTGACACTCCTGAGTAAGTTTCCTGGACCTGAAGAAGAGCTTGGTGAAAGCTTGAGAGCTTGTCTCTCTCACCAACAGAAGTTGGTCCAATAAAAGATATTACCTCACCCACCTAGTGAAAATAAGTTATTTTTTTTTTGAAGATTTTCAGATAAAACACAGAAGCACACAAAACCTCATAATAGTACTGTATACAAGAGTACAAGCAAAGGAAACCAAAGCAGTTAGAGAGACACTGTCATCTTAACTTTGACGCAAATTTTAAACTTGGTAAACAAGCTTTAATAAGGCGTAGGAGCAATAAAAACATTTCCACAATTTAAAAATAAATCCAATGAATGCCATTGTTTTTAAATAAAAATATTCCCTTACATTGTTTAAAACTCAAATATTGCACAACTTAGGACCTCTAATTGAAAAAGACTACTGGTTTAAATAGTCCAAATAAGGGCAATAAAATGGTAAACAACAAGCATAAATAGTAACAATTAAATAGGTTTTAAAAAGTTTTTTTACTCAATCAAAAGTGTGAACAATATACGTAAACATTTTTTGTTTATAGCATCATTTTTTAAGTTTTTGTCCTTATATTGTATCACATCCATGTACTCCAGACTCACATTTACATCCATCCACCCGGAGGAAAGGATAAAAGAGGTTAGAAAGGAGTCTCATGCAATGGGGAAAAGCAGTTTTCCTGTTGATGATGAAACAATGTGTAAAATGATCCTCTGATAATTTGGATCATAGTACAGTCAAACTAATTTTCTTAATGTATATTCTGTCTCAGGAAGCTAAGGCTGTATACAAACACAGCATGGTGTTAATTTGATCATTTGCCTTTGAAAAGAGCTGCCACAGTGAGATAATAGAACACTGTAAAATGGTAGGCTTCTGCAATTGCCAGCAAATTAGTCTTTTAGTTGTGACTATAGCTCAGAATATGAACTGTTAATGGAAAAAGCATTGATAAAAGAAAAAGTCTGTAGTGCATGTGAACTGCTGCTTAAACCACTGATTGGTAATTTGTCATGAAAATACAAATAGTGACTAAAAATATGGCAGATGGGGAACAGTGGGTATTGGTCACCAAAAGTGATTGGCAAGAGAGTAGATAATGAAGAGATGGAAGAAGCTTGCTCTAACCAAGGGAAAGAGTAGAGAAGGGCGTAATGTGTAACTAAGGTCTGCTAAATGCTACTTCTCGGCAGATATCACTTCCATGCTGAGTATTAAAACGGATTTTTTTAAGATTAAGAAACATTCTACAAATTATTGTATAATGAATTAAAGTATGTAAATTTGCGCATCTATAAAAATCTTTGCTTCCTTTCTCATCTGTTATAAATGTATAACTTTTCTGAGCAGGGAGTTTCCACTAGCATGCATTAACACAGTATACTGTAAAAATGACCACATGCTATGTGTGCAGAAGTATACGTAGAAAAACAATGGAGAAAAATCAGTGCACTTAGCTCACTGACATACAAAATTTTCCAAGGCTTGCTAATCAATGGTTCTCATCTGGCAGATTGAGGAATATCATTAGCTAGTTTCAAGCTGAGTTCTATCTGGGCTTTGTGAATAGAGATTTAGAGGACAAGAAGTCAAGACTCTCTAAAATTCATATGGATGCAGAGGGCCTTCTGGGTATGAGTGGAATCATTTTGGTGAACTCTGTTCACGTTCTACTAGATTGGAGTCTATTTCACAAAGGTACCATGTGGTTCATTTGTTGAAAATGGGGTTAAGGACTGAATAGAAGGAAGAGTAAACTACTAATAATCCCTTTCCCTCCAAAATATGGATGAGGCACAGCAGTGAGGCAGTAAAGGAAAATGCATAACAATTTCCGGTGATGTGCTATTCACTATTACCCAACATTCCTTACACTCCTCTTACCATAAAACCTATTAATAACTAGACAGCATTCTCCAGCTTGAGTGGCCTGTCCTTTACCAATCTTTTCTTACTGAGTCTCTGTGATTTTCTATGTAAAGAGCTATTCTCTGTAACACTATGTAACAAAAAATACACGAGAACTGATAGTTTGGATTCTCTATCACTTCAAGTTTTTAAAACAAGATTTGCGGACTTCAGTAACTGAGTCAGAGGTTATGGGCCTAAAACAGGAGTATGTGGGTGAAGTTCTGTAGCCTGTGATGTGCGGAAGATCAGACTAGGAAATCATGATGGTCCCTTCTGGCCTTAAAGTTTATCAGTTAGCTTCTTGTGTGCACAGTGCTTCTTTCACAAAAGCTTTAAACAGTGACATTACACCCACTCCAGCATCACTGCTAATGTCTGATATACTATAAGAATCAAAAGTGGCAGAACGGGAGAGGCTATGAATTGGAGGAAGATGGAAGTCTTCTATGCATGTGAAGAGTAGTGATCACTCACAACAGCCATGTCAGCAAAAGCAACAGGAAATGCCTGTGCTTGACCTTTATTCATATATGAAAAGAGTTACAGCATCAGTTTAGAAAATGTTAAATAGAAATTAATGTCCCACAATATCTTGATATTTTGTGTCATAGGAATAACACTATATTTTAAAGTTTGTTGAATCACTAAATTCAAACACAGCACTCCACAGTCTTGTGTCTATGGTTCAGTATTTCCCCTGTTGAATACACTAATCACACCACTTTATATATGCTCTTGAATTGCAAGGGAAATGTAAACATTTGTTTCCTATGGCTACCTTCAAGTGGATGGTCAACAAATATATAGTCTTAGAAAAAGTTGCAAATACCTGGAACCCTTCTCTATTCAGTCATCATCTATTACACATACAGAGTCTAGGATCTTTTCCAGATGTATAAAGAATATATGTATATATACAACCTGAGTTTGCAAGTATCACATATTAACTATTAATGGAAGAATAAAAAACGTTTGTGACTCTGATTATAATACTCAAGACAATAACATTATTTTATAACCAAGAGATGTTCTGTTATAAATAGGGTGACCATCTAAATTTCAAAGGAAAAAAAAAGACAATTATGAAAAATAAAAGGCTTTTATTATTTAAGGGACAGTACCCTTCAATTTTATATTTGCTGTTCAAAATCAAACACATTTATGCATGATTATTGCTGAATACTAGATAAAGTACATGATATATTGACTTGATATAGGGCACAGTACACTGAGCACCAAACACTCAATCACACAATGTGCTGAGCACTCCTTTCCATATCCAGCACTTAAGTACAGGCTTGCCTAAGTAAATATGCAGCCTTGTAAGTGAATGGGATGACACGCATGCTTAAGTAACTTGCTGGATTGGGGCCAGAATGCTCAGCAACTTGCACGATTGAGCCCCAAAGAAGAGATGCCCTTTAAAATAAACCCTAATTCCAAGGGCAGTAACTCACATTTGCTTGAAAACCAGATATTTTTCATTAATAATTTATTTTTAAAATAAATATTTATGTTTTATTTGTGTGCAGGATCAACCATATTTTCTGAAAGTTATTTTGGGTTGGAAGATACAATGTTTGATAAACTGAACTGAAAAGAATTATCCAAATAAAATAATTTTTAGTTGTTTGCAAATTTAATAGCTTCCATATTTTCTGAAACTATGTAGTCCTGAATAGAACTAATTCATATGTATCATAGTGGTAAATTATAAAAGGTAAAACCAAAGTTAGACAGATTAGCTATGAAAATGTGGGTTTTTTTTTAATCTTATTGGTACATTTTTCTTAAAGGCATTTATCCTAAGAATGGTACACCTTGTTGAAAACAATTTGTGTTAAAACATTATTTGAAAATTCTTTTCTTTTTTTGTGAAAGTATAAAAGTAACTGCAAAAAAAGCAGAATATAGTGAAAGCTACAGGTAAGGTTGCAACTCTATTTTTATTATAGCTCCCTGTTTTCACACACCCATAACTTTTTACAACATTTCTCCTGTTAAACTGAAACTTCCTTTGCTTGGTCCAAACTCAAAGATGAATATTTTGGGAATGTCTGAGCAAAACTCAATCTAGCTATTTTTTTTTATATATATATAAACAGGAAAAAAATTTTTTAACATCTTTTTAACATTTTAAACATTTTAACATTTTAAACATCTTACTTTTCACTGCTGTTTACTTTTTGCATTTCTTTCAGGTTGGTCAGTGAAACTATATTAGTCAGTTTCACATGTTTATAGCTAGTTTCACCTTGAGTTTGTTATACTGACTAGAATAATGCTGCAACTATAATTGCAACTCTCCATTTTTTAAAATGTGAATTAAAAATGTCATGAAAGCATTTCTAATCAGACTAGGGCTTGTCTACAGGGGAAAACTGTCCAGAATAGCTATTCTGGAATTGGCTATTTTGCAATAGCTATTCTGGAATAACTGCCTGTATGGACACTTTATTCTGGAATAATACGTGTGCTTTGCAAGCACTTGCTCACCAACTGCTGTCTTCCACCCACCGGTCCTCTTTAATCAGCAATTTATATATTTCCTTATCTGTTCATTTTCTAATTCCATATTAATGTTCCTATTTTGTGTGCAGCAGTTATCTGCAGTGCCCAAAAGTGGTCTACATACCTTTGCATCAGCTGTAGCAAAGCTTCATAAAATGAGCTGAGGAAACCAACTCAAAGGATTCCGGGGCACATGTGAGAAGCCCAAGTGAACATAAAGAGAGGCCTTTTTTAGGTTGGTTAGAGTGGAAAGAACTACACAGTCAGAGAAGACTGTTTTGGGATATGCTTGTTGAATAATCACAACAGTCCCACTGCTATTCCAGTGCCCCCTTTAATTTGATGCCATAAATTTCTGCTTTAGCTTATTGTGACCTTTGATTAATTCGGCTACAGGCAATTGATGTCTTGGCAAAATATTTTGGAACACATATCTTTTAAAATGTTTGACAAAGGAGATAAAATATCAAAGTAGCAGAAGGAATGTGAAATGTGGGCATAATTTCTTTAGCATAAGTGAACAACCCCGATTTTGTTTTTCTATTCCTTTTCCTTGTTAAAGAAAACCCTTCTTACAAGTTAATGTAGAGTTCTCCCATCTACTAAAAGTTGCTTGGGGTCTTATAGGGATATTAGTAGTATCTAATGGTCTTTTGTTGAATTATGTGAATTGAACTGAGGTCTGAGTCCATTTCTTAGTGGGCATTATAAAAACTACCAATACACCTGTCAGTCTGTTTGGTGCAATCAGAGGTGCCAAAGACAGAGGAGGCATATTCCTTATTCAAAACTAGGATAATACCTACAGGTCAGGATAGTTATATTGTCAGGACAGCACAGGGAAGATTGCCCTGCTATTACTTGTATTGTTCTTTGGATACATAGGGAACTTCAATTTCCAGTACTGTCAACCAGGCATTTTTCATAAAAATTAAACTAATCCACTTAAAGATAAATAGGAAATAGACACGACTGTAATTAGACACTACAAACTGTTTTAAAGGGCAGGAAGCAGTTGAGAAGCACACACAACTTGAAAATTCTGATCTATTCTGGAAATGCACTTACATCTCTGCTAGCAATCTGAAACAGTCAGAGCCTAGAGGTTTCCTGCAAAACAGAGAGTACTGAGGCACCACAAGAAAGTGAAATGGAGTAGAACTGCAGACATTCTGGTCAATTTCACTTTACTGTGTGCCCAGGGGGCAAAGGAGAGGAAATATGGGTGACAAAACAAGATCATAATGGAATATAAGGAGGGAATGAGTGATAGTGTAGAGAGAGAAAAGGGATAGGAAGTTCTAACAATAAGGTGAGACATCCAAATGCCATGGAGCAGTGTAGAAAGTCACCAAAACTGAAATAACTGTGCTGTGTTTGATACAGTTTTTAAAAGCAAAGGTTGCTAGGTCTAAACTTTTATTGACTTTTATAGTTGCCACAACTTGAAATTTGTATCTTCTCTGAGTAATTCCTTACATTTTTTATTGGCAGTAAAAATATATTAAAAACTAATCTGACAACCTAGTAACGAACTACTGCATTTGTACTATAACAGGACAACAATGCGTACTAGTTTGTTTACTGAGTGGTTAATACTAAGGCCTGGTCTACACTACAGGGTTGTCGAGGTAAGCAACCTTGTGATGAGCTAGCTGTGGAAGTGTCTTCACTTAAATTTGGCTCCCACCAACGTAAGCGCCTCTCTATGCTGATTTAGTAACACTAACTCGCCAAGCAGCGTAGCGTCACCATCAGTGTAATTAGGTTGAGACAGTGTCAGTGTAGACACTGTGTTGCTTGCGTTGACTGTTACTGGCTTTCAGAAGCCATCCCGCAATGCCCCACACTGAATATACAATTGATACAAACGTTCCTAGTGAGGATACACGCCGCCAACACAAGCAGACAAGTTTGCCCATGCACGAGTGATTTCATAACTGTGCTGGCTGTATGTTGACATAAATTAGGGTGACATGATTTTGTAGTGTAGACATGGCCTAAGATGTGCTCTTGCTGTCCTACCCAAATACTAATGGTTGGCAGAAAAACATCATAACTTAGGTAAATCAGGAAATTGCACCATAGTTCACCCTTTAGTGTCAAAGTTTTAAAGACTGTTTTCAGGAGAATACCCCTCAGCCCAGTCACAAGAGGCCGTTGTTTTGGTCTGTAGAGATTGCAAATGATGAAGATAAACATTTTTCACAAGCTAGAGTTGTAAGCCCTGGCCTCCTGGGCAAATTCCAAATCATTACATTCTGCATAAAGTTTCCTTTGCACTTTTAGTTGGATACTGTCGTCTTCACTTCCTGTCCTGAAACCAAGGCCATCCCTAGGGCGGTGCAGGGTTTGGGGTGAAGCCAGGACCCTGGCAGCAGCCACTCGCTTCCCAGCCGGTCCTGGCAAAAAGTAGGGACCGTGGCGGCAGCCGCCCGCCTCCTGCTGGGTCTCAGCATGCAGCCAGGAGGTGGGCTGCAGCCACTGTCTCCTGCCTGCTATTTGCTCTCAACTGGGAAGCAGGCAGCAGCAGCCCACCTACCAGCTGGTCCTGGCACAAAGTGCAAGGTCCCGCAAAGCGCAGAGCTGGGGCAGTTGCCCCGATTCGCTGTACCCTAGGGACGGCTCAGCCTGAAACTGTTATATGTAGTATTGCCCCATACAATACTAAAGAGACTGTCAACTTGAAATATGATCAATTTTTAAAAAAAGTTAAAAGTAGTTTCAGGTATTCAACCTGGTTGAGTTGCAGCTCCCTGCCAAGTTTTGTGATTTTTAGACTGTCCCAATTTTTAAAAAGTTGTCTCTTTCCTCTTGCTGTATAAAAAACCCACACAAATGGAGTGAAGTGACAATACTGAATTTATTATAGTCTAAGTGCTGTCAAATAAATAACTGGAGGAAAAAATAGACAAAATAAATATTTGTTATAGTAACCTTAAGTATTACAATACAAAAACTGGGAGGGGAAAGGAAAACAGATAAATCTGAGTTTCACATTGCTTTTGCCCTTTAAACAATGGTGGTGTCTTGCTCCAGTGGTGGCTGCATTCAATGAAGGGTGAAGTAATTGCTGTGGGTACATTAACTTGTATGTCAATTTAAGGCCCCGGTCCTACAATCTGCCCAAAATGCCTTAGTCCATGTCAGCTGCAGGATGGGGTCCTAAATTAGTCAAATGCTGGGGGGGGGGGGGGGGTGCTGGGTGCTGTATACATGAAAAACGTGCTGTGCAGCAGCAGCAGCATGCCTGTCCTGGGCCAGCAGCCAGGCAAACTGCTTGGCACTGAACTTCCCCCCTCATCTCTAAGCGCTCCTGCCGCCAGCCAGGGCGAGCCGCAGCAGTGGCTCTTTGCGCTGTTAGGCACGAGGGTCGGGGCTTGTCACCTAAGCCACCGGCAGGCCAGGCGGCTCTGGGGCGAAGTGCCGCGGACGTGCCCGGCCTTGGCAAATATCAGCTGCTGTTGGTCTAAGTCTTCCCCGCTCCCTTCCCGCCCCCCGGCGTGGCCGGGCGCGCGTGGCCTGAGGTCGGCCTGCAGCGGCCCGAGCACCTGCCCTCGGCCAGGCCCAGCGGCGCCCCTCCCCCGTGAGCCTGCAGGGCGGGAGGGGGCAGCCGGCCAGCCCTGCGGGGGAGGGGAACGTCAGCGGCTGCGCCAGGCCGCCGGGCGGCTGCTCCCGGTCCCCCTCCCCCGCTCGCGGCCCGAGGAGGAAGCGCTGACGTCATTATCCGGGCTCTCCGCGGCGGCGCTGTTCGCACTACAGTGGGTCACAATGGAACCCAAACGAGCCCAACCGACATGAAACCGCCGCCAAGCCGCCCCCGCCAGTGAGCGCGCGCGCGGCCCGGCCGCCCCACTCAGCGCCGCGCCTCCTCCCCTGCCCCGCCCCCCCCCCAGCAGCCCCGCGCGCCCCGAGGGGGCGGTGACAGCCGCTAGGCCTGCCCCGCCGCCGGGCTGAGTGACACACGGCGGGGGGGAGGGGGGGTGACACTGTTTGGGTGGCGGCGGGGCCGCCGTCGCGTTGGGTCGGAGTCTGCGCGCCGCTGGAACAGCGCTGCCGGAGCCGCCATATTGCCCAGGACGTAGCGAGACGCCGCCGCCAGCGCCGGGAGTGAGGAGCCGGCCCCGCCGCCGCGACTGGTCCCCTCCGCCCCGTGCACGCAGCGAGCAGTCGTCCCCGGCCCCTCCCCCGCCGAGCCCAGGCCCTGGTGAGAGGCGCGGGCAGCGTGTGCGCCCCTCCTCCGTGTGTGTGTCTGAGCCCCGGACGGGGCGGAGCGCGCAGGCCCCGGCCAAGCCCCAGCCAGAGCCCCGGGCTGCCGGGCAGGAGCTGGTGACGCAGGAGAGACGCCCCGGCGTCGCTGCCGGAGGGAGCGAAGCGGCCAGGCCGGGATCCAAGCGAGGGTAGCTCCCCACAGCGCCGCCGGGCCCGGGAACGGCCCGTCCCCTCCGGCTCCACGCCGAGCCCCGCGCGGCCTGGCATGAGACGCTGCCTTGCTGGCTGCCTGGGATGAGACAGCCCCCGGCCGCGCAACGTCTGCAGCAGCGCCCAGGGGGGGAGCGGGACGCGGCAGAAGAGTACACCGTTTGGGGGTGAGCAGGGGCCGGGGCCGGGCGGGGGCAGCGGTTGGTGCTGGAGCCGGCGGCCGCGCTGAGCGGCCCGTGGCTCTGGGGGACGGGGCTCCCCTAGCGGGGAGGGGAGCAAGAGGAGGCCGCGGTGTGGTGGTGGCGGAGGGGGCGCCGCCGCCGCCACCACCACCGCCACCTTCCCCCCGCAACCCCCGGCGTGTGTCCGCGCATCGCTGTGTTTTGGAGCGTGAAGGAAAATGGCTGACGGCGTCTTATCCTCTCCCCAAGCTGTGCGGGGCTTCGAGGCGGGCTGGAGGGAGCGCAGCGCACCCACCCTGGCCCCTCAGGAAGCGGCCGTGTCCGCCGGGCAGCCTCTCCCCGGGATGCGGGGCGGGGGATGAGGGGCTCCCCGCACAGCTCTACCCGCTTTTACCTCCCCTGAGTCTCGTTTCATTTCACACCAAGCGCCATTACTGAGGTGGAGAGATTGGAGGAGCCATGTAGGCCGGGGCTACGCCTGGAAATAAGGCCCTGCTCAGACTCTTCCCCCAGATCTGAGTGAAATCCAGTTGTACCAGCTCGCTCCCACCCGCTGTAAACCTTATTAACACGAGTGCAGGCGAAGTGTCGTTCGCTCCTCTAGCTCCAGTAGCTCCTAATAAAACTATTTTGATTGGAAAATGGCCTTCCCCCTTTATGTCCCTTTCTCTTTAGTTCACCTTCTTAGTTCTCTGAAATGACAACGTAAGACCTTCTGGTCGTTTCTTTTCACCAGTGTTAAAACTTTACTTTGAGACTGTAATATCTGAGGCAGGGCAGTTGGGGAGATAATTTGTAACATCTTATAGGCCGTCATTTCTTAATGACAATATAAAAGGTAACTAAGAGGATGACAATATACACATGCAAAAACCCTACTGGGGTTATCTAACTACTATTTTACCTCAGTTTGGGCACCAGTACAATGAGGCTGTTTATGGAAAATGCATATAAACAGTCTTTGTTATTGCTAAAAAAAAAAAAAAAAAAACTTGCTTCCCTATAAATGTCATAGAAATGTCCTAGGTTGTAAGATGCCATATTTAATTTGATAATCATTCGGGAGTCAAGTTATAAAATGATAAATTAATTTTTGCTATATGATCAATATACACTTGTGTAGTTCTAATTAGAATTTTGAAAGAACTCTAACATTCTTTACACAAGTCAGATGTGTGTTATGATTCTCTCAGGTATGTTGATTTTTGTCTGTGCAGTGTTTTAAATTGCTGATCCTGCAATTGGAGTCAGTGTGGGCAGACCTTAGTATCTGAGGAAAGCCTCACTGAAGTAATTTTGGCTATGTGCAAGTGTGAAGATCTGCCCATATGGTCCTAATTGCAGGATTGAGGTCTAAATTTTTAAAATCTGCCTAATTTATTTTTGGTATGAAGAGCTGAATATGCTAGTGCTAAGTATGCTATGGCAAACTGACTTGCAAGTTCAATACTGGGCCTCTTACTATTCATTTGCTAACTAACTACAATTATTATGTTGGGCTGTGGGCCTGGTGGTAAGTGTTGAGGGGGGATTGGGTCTTTACTGAGTAGGTAGCCGTAGTGGCATGTCTACCTTGAGAGGTTATGAGTAACAGATTAGCAGCTACCTACGAATTTCAAAGTGCTAGCTATATCCTGGATCTTTTGGTACTGCTTATGAGAAAATGGTGAGGCTTCCTCCTTTTAGTATTTTGCCTTCTCAAACCAGAAGAACACAGCAGCTTTCTTGGTCATATTTCGCAAACATTAAAATTATTTCCCTCAATTGCAGTATTTGGAGCAGGAGAGTAAAGGCCAAATGTGCTGGATGCCATGGATACTTAAAGATAGCTCTGAATAAAGACATAATCAGTTTAGAAAGAACTGCAGTGGAAGAACCTCTAACGTTTAGTTATTTGAAAAAAGGCTGTAGTTAAAAATAAACCCATTAACTTTTCTTCTTTTTCAATTTACCTTATGCCCTTTGTATCGTTTTGCCGCTTTATGTAGTCTTTTAAAAATATTTCCTTTGAGCAACCTCTGTCTCCTTCATGTTTCCAGACTGCTGCTTCATGTCTTGCTGAATTTACTCTTCTGGTGATATTACTTCCTATTGAACTGACAGGAGGGACTTCTGTAGATGTACCAACCAATAAGGGCAGTGGGAGCAAACCATATGTGGCTTTTGTATCTTTAGAACACCACCCCCTTTAAAAATGTTTTGATTTCTATATTAGTGCGTTCATATTTGAGGGTACCCCACAGTATCAAGCAACCTGTGCTTATGTTATGTATCCAGTCTTGTCAGTTATGTATTGTGTTGAAAATGTTGGATTGTTACAAAGAACATGAGAAAAGATAAATAAATAGAACTAGAAATGCTTACAGTAAAGAAACTACAGTAGTATTCTCGTCTATTGGTTCTCAAGTCTGAATATGCAATTCAGTTAAAGCTTTTCAAAATGTCAGATACTCTGAGTAAAACTGAGTAGGAATAAACTGAGTAGTAATAAAAGTAATTTTAAGCATAGTCAACATCTACTTGATTATTGGGACTATTTCTTGGTCATAGGAATCATTTAATTTTTTTCCAATATACTCAGCTGTATTTAAAGTATTATTAGAATTTAACAATTACACAGATTTCAGACTGTATAGCTTTTTTCAGAAAAAGCATTTGTTAGATACTAAGTAGAATTACAAATTGCAATAGCATATTGAAAACATTTTTACTGAAACAGATAAATCTACTTTAAAGTTAAATTACTTCCTTCAGTCTGTCATCATATTTTTAAGGGAAGAAACAATGCTTTTATCCTTTATTTGTATTCTAAGGAACATTGAAATCGTTATGCTGAATCATACCGGTGGTCTTTCTGATCCAGTATCATGTCACTAACAGTAGTCAAAACCACATGTATTAGATGAAGGTGTTAGAAACCCTAGTGGGGAATAATTTGCACATGGGGAAAATGTCCTTCTAATCCCCAGTAGTTAGAGGTTAGAAACATCAGGGTTCATATCATTTCAAAACTCTTTTTAGTGTTTACTCTTATAATTCTGGATACTATTGTTAATGTCCGAATGCTTAGATGAAAATTCTTTCACTGTTCAAGAACAACTATTTTTCTAGGAATGTCATGCTTTGGAAATATCTGCTCTTTTTAAACATTAATTTGATTATTGTCTGAATCCTTAAAATGTAGTACATAATGATTGTATTGCTGTTGTCATATTTGTTTTAAAGTTAGGGGCTAAAGTTGTAGTTCAGGTATATTATGTGAACTAAATTTGAGTGGTTAGCCATTATTTTAGTATGACAGAAGATGGTATATGTTTTGCAAAAAATAATTGTAATGTGTTGTAGATTTCCTCCTTTGTATTTTACAGTATGTCCTCTATAACACTATAACATACTAATACACACACTTACTTAAGAAACAGTTAGGTTGCTGTGCATAACATACCTGACACAAATTCAGACACAAGGAAAAGTTATGTCTACAGTGCATCTGGGAGCAAGCCTCCCAGCCTGGGTACAGAGACCATGTTAGCAGAGCTTGCACTACTGCTTTTAACAACAGCTGTGTAGATGGTGTCTTGATGTTGCAGCTTGGGCTGGAATTTGGGCTTTGAGGCCCACTCGGCCCCTAGGGGTTCATAGCCTGAACTCCAGCCAGAGCTGGGATGTCTACACAGCTATTTTTAGCATCCTAGTGTGAGCCTGCTAACATAGCTCTGTAGACATGAGCTAGAAGACTTGCTCTCATGTGCAGCATAGATGTACACTAAGAGTACATACCCTTTACTCCTCCATCTGCAAGCACAACACCTTACTATTTATTTTGTCAGCTGCTATATAACACAGACTATACACCACAACCTTAACTCTGTCTCCTTTTTACAAATGTCCATTTATCAGATTATTCCCAACACCTACTAGGTGTGAATGTCTAGTGTAGTAGTTGATTGGTTAAAAGTTGTATGCAGAGGGTTGGCTACAGGGGTAATGGAATGCTGCCATTCCTAGGTGGCAGAACTAAGATTGTGGTGCATAATCTGTAATGTAAGGTTTGTGCTTGTGGGTGATACTAACATTATGTGATTTGTATTATTAGATGAACAATTTAAATGTTGATTTCTTTCGGATTCTTGAATTACTATAAATTACCACCAAACTTCTCATACCTTAATCTTGTAATTTTTTCTCCCATGGATTTGGCGACATTTAAAAAAAATTGAGCTTTGCTGTAATATTGTCATAATGGATATAATTGCCTTTTTAAAACAACTACTTTTTGACCATATTCCTGACCAAAGCTATCGTTCTGCTTTGTTCAAGGTGATAGGTTGACTTGGGAATGCAATTTTAAAAAGGGTTCCAACTACACTTGAATACAGAATCATGTTTTAACTTGGGTGGGACAATTTTCTTCTAATGAGGTCCTCTGATGCAGTTGTCTCTTGGTGTAGACTCTGCAGTTGTCTCTTAGGGTCTCTGCATTTGTCTACTATTTGTCTTAATTTTACCCCCTCAGAATAGTTACTTTGGAACCCCTGGGAGACTTCAGGTATTCTCCCAGCCCCCATGCTTACATCATGCATTCCTTGTGACTGGAATAAATCTGTTTTAGTGGCCTACTGGATGGTTTGTCAAGTTGGACGTCAATAAAGGTACAAGACAGCTCTGGTATTCGTGTCTAATGGGGGGAGGGAGAGAGGGATAAATTTAAAAGATGACAGTTCCAAAGTGGAATCTTTTTTTAAAGGAAGTTGAATGGCACACCCAATTCCTGTTTTATTTTTCACTGTGAACTTTACTAATATTTCTTCTTTATACACAACAATTAATGCTACTTCCATTGTGTTTCAGAAAGTTAAGTTCTGAACTGCTGGGTCGAACTTATTTCTGTTGTTGACACATTTTGGATCATAGTAGGAGTTCAAACATGGACAGAATAAAATACAAATCTTACACTTTGATACATGCTTACTTTTTCTTTTAAATGTTTATTTCATACTTTTTCATAAACCAGTGGGTTATTAGGTAGTAATTTAAGAATGAGTGCTTTTTAGTATTAGAAAGGCAACTTCAAAATCTTTCAATATAACGAGAACTGCAGGATGTGTTTGAAATAATCTAATTGCCTGTGTTTTTGAAGCTCATATTCCAGAATTTTCTTTTGTTTCTGAAGTTATAATTAGTATGTTTTGGTAGCAGTTTATATTTTCAGATTTTAGAATTTCAGTATAGAATGTTTTTGTTTTTTCTTTGTGGCATCTTTAATATTCCTTTTAAAAAGGAATATTCCTCATCAAAGCTCTATTTTTGTGGTCATACTTCATTATCAACTTAATTGTTCAGACAGAAAGGTGGGTATATTTGCATGTGACATAAATTTAAGATTAGCTGCTAACATGTATGATTTCTGGACAATTTAACAAATCATATTCTTCAGTAATTATGTTTAAGTAGTACATAGTCATAAAACAATTCAGAGGGGGAGATTTCTTCATCCCATCATCTTTTTAAACATGCACAGGGAAAAGCATTTCTGCGAGTGGGGAATATTACTGTAGAAGACATCTTCTATCCTAGGGATTTTCAGACTTAAAGATTTTAGGGACATGTTGAAGGCAAGCCATAAATAGCCTCCAAGTAACTCTCCAAAGTCAGAGATCTCTCCTGTCTGCCAATAATAGTCTGAAAGATTCCATAGTACTTTAGTAAGAACAGAATTAGATATGTTCACACTTACTTTAAATTGTCTTAATGCTCAGGGAGGGAATATTTTTGAATGAAAAATACTCTGGGGTTATTACTTTAAGGAATTTTGGGAAAATCCTAGATTGGTATGTGCTTCTTTTCTACTAGTTCTTGTCTCTTTTTTCCCATGGTACCTGAAGTGTAATAGAAAACTGTAGTTCTTGTAGACAAATAGTATCTTTTGCAATTAGCTGAATATAAACACTGTTTGACCTGGAAAGTTTTGTATTTGCAAGTTGTTTCTGATATGGCCTGCTTTGATGTATAAGGCATATACAGTAAAACCTGCTTTAGAGACCACCTCTGAAGAGAGACCCTGTCCTAGTGACTACTTGCAGAGGCCACAGAACATGACTGTTCGCTCATGTGCAAACCGTCAAAGAGAGACTATCTTTTATAAGTGGCCACTTTTGCTAACTCCTGTGAATGGTCGCTCTTGGCAGGTTTTACTGCACTTTGAATTATAGATCCTCTAGTCCTGCCAACACTGCCAACAGTTGCTTAACTTTATGCACATAGCTTCAGTGGAGCTGGAATCAAGTAAAATACGTGTATTTGCAGTATGGGAACTTTAATATTCTAGGTCAGTGGTTCTCAGACTTTTTGGGCTCAAGACTCATTTGTGTTTATGGCCTGTCACAGCCCAGTAAATAGTCTTGTAGCGAAGGCCCTGGGGTGGTTTTGGTTGGATCCAGCCCCCTCTTCCCTTCCCTCTCCCGGTGAGGGGTTGAGTCCTACCTGGCACTCACTCCAAGTGGTGGCTCCTGCAGCTCCTGTGCTGTGGGGCTGGCTGGGCTTGGCTTTCTGCTCTGCGTGTTGCAACTTCCAGGATTGTAGCACCGCTCAGGTTTGGCCCCACCCATCTGACTGGACCAAATTTGTGTGAGTGAAGTTGTGACCTGGTTCATGGGGTTGCAGTGCCACTCACTCAAATTTGGCCTAATTGGACTCCTGTTGTCATGATGGCTGAACCAAACCTGAGTGCCGGTGGGACCCCAGACGTTGCAGTGCCTGGAATAAGGAGGTGAGCCCAGCCAACCTGGTGGGACAGGAGCTGCAGCGCGACACTTTGAAACATTCTGAGCACCCAATTGTGGGTCCGGACCCAATGGGTTGAGAAACCCTGTTCTGGGTAACTAAAACGGCAAACGCGGGAGGAGGAAACTGACACTCATTTGACTTGCAGATTCTTTAGAAATGCGTAGAATATCTTGAAATAAGATCCATTTTTTTACCAAAGAGAATTTTTAAGGTGGGTTCCCCTCAATACTGTGATACAGTATAGAAGTGCTAGACCTGTGGATTGGATTTTAGGTTATTGATCTCCATTTGTACTAGAAATTAAACCTCCTACAAGTGGGTGGGTGGGGAAGCCTCTTTATAAATCTTTGACTTCCCATAATCGCAGTGCAGATTACACGATGAGAAATGTTACTGTCAAAAGGTATTGGCATCTTAGTATATGCTTTGTATTTCTAGTGTTTAATTTTTCTAGTGTCTATTGTACCAATAAAACATTTTAGCATATTTTAAAAAAGTTTCATCAACCTATGTCCATGATTTTTAACTTGGGTGATTATTATGAAGATCTGATTTAGTCTGTCCCTTTATAGGAGTTTGGGGAGTGAAAACATATTAGCCTATAATTTTGTTAAAGCATGGAATTGTATATTTAGTCTAATGATTTTTATATATATTTTTCTCTTACAAAAATGAAGAAAATGTTAGTTATTCATGACTTGAACCTTCCTTTTTATCCAATTCAGGTGGTAGTTTGGTTGTGATAATTTTCAGTGATTTTAAAAACTGTGGCATAGTCCAAGAACATACGGAAAATCTGGAGCTTGGCTGGAAATCGGATAGCTTTGTCTAGAAAAATCAGTAATTCGATCTGCTATTTTAAGCTCAAATTCTGCACAGGCCTCCATATGGGTGGACTCTTGTGGCACCCAGTTACCTTCAGTGGGACCTTAAATTTCAAAATGCTAGTTCTTGCATTTTAACTTATTTATATTTTTCTTCAAATTTGTTATCTTTTCTGACAATAGTGCTTTAATCTTTTTTTTTTCTGAACAGGATAAAATGTTAATGTCCGTTTTTTTTAATACCTCAGACATCTCTTGTTCTTTTTCCATTAGTCCCTTTGGTTGTGATGCGGGAAGATCCAAATTCTTATTTGGCTGAAAATTATTTGGCTTTTCATTATTTTTAGGCATTTTGCCAAAATCAGTGCTGCCTTTTGGCTCTTAGCAATAAGCAAGTCAATAAAAGAAGCTTAAGTGCAGTCTTTAAAACAGAGGGAAAAAATAGATGACTTGGTAGCACTTTCAGCACAGAGCTGAGCGAAGCTTCCACCATCTGTACAAAATTCATCCCGACCCTCAAACCATTCTTTTTATCATGAAACCATTATTAGTAATTTGGGTATTATCTCTTGACAAAGATTAAAATTTTTTTTTTGATATCTAGGTTTTTTTTTTTTTTTTTGAAATCTAGGTTTATATCTGTTAGTTTGAGTACTAAGGCAATTAGCTAGTATGAGAAATACCTAAGCCATTAAACCACCAAGGCTATGTCCCCCCAAGTCACACATCTTGTCCATTTTTCTTTCCCTATGTTATACTTATCTTCATCACTATTTTTTTCTCTTTTTCTCCTCTCCCCACATCTGGTCAGAGTAGGGCTTAGCTGTGGTTTCTGAAATGGTGTGGAGCAAGGTTTGTCCTTTTCTGTTCGCACTAAATTACGTCCAGCACCAGTTCAGCTGCCCATTATTGACATTCGTTGTTGGCAGTGGGTAATTTTCCTGGTATAGACAAGGCTTACGATGTTGACTCCCTCTGTGACATTGGGTAAACCATTTATTCCTTTGCCTTTGCTTTCCAATCTATAAAGCTGGGAAAATAGGACTTGAAATTTTGATCAATATGAAAGACAGGAAGAGAGGCACCAGTGTGGGGTCCAAGACAAGACCTTTGTTGAGAAGTCCCACCTGCAGCTGCTGAGATTCTTTCCAGAACGCTGTCCTTTGACCCTGTTCAGTGGCTTCATCTTCAGTATCAGCCTCTTGCTGGTAGGTGTCTGAATTTGAAGATCACCTCTTCCTGTATGCTGGAAAGGAGAAACTTTTTTTTTCTATTCTCCATCTTTGCCAGCCCTCCAGTCCCAGTGTCTTCTGTCTTTGGGTGGGGGAGGGTCTTTACTAGTGTCCTCCTGCCCAAGAGTCTTGGCTGGTATTGCTTGGCAGGAGGATGTAGAGGTGTCTCCTAGTTGGGAGTCTGCAAGCTGGTTTCAGGGGTCAATGGGGTCCCCTGGTTGAAGCCCAGTGTCCCAAGATCTGGCGCTCCTGTGAGGCTGAAACTGGGAGTGGAACTGTTTGGAGCCCTGGTGCCACTCCACCCCGTGGGCTGAAGCCCTAGGCTCTCCACCCAACTCCCCTACTTCCCCCCACCGCCCTCCCCTCCCGGGCTAAAGCCAGGAGCAGAACCACAGGGAGCCCTGAGCCTCAGTGCTCCATGAGTGGCTAAAGCCCTGAGCCCCAGCAGGGCTGAAACTGGGAGCAGAGCCGTGGGGAGTCCCAGCATCCCCCATGGGGCTGAAGCCTTGAGACCCAGTGCCCCCTGTGTCCTGGAGTTTTTTGCAGCATGTTGGGTGGGGGACCTCAGGAAAAGGTTGAGAACCCCTGTCCTAGTAGATCCCTGCCGTGGCCTCCATTTTTTTTTGCATTGTTTTTCTTTGGATAGTGCTAGTGCTTGCTTCTGCTGTTGCTCACAACATCTCCCATAACAGAAAGTTTCATTGCTGCTTAGAGAGAGCTGAAAAGCAGTAGTGAAAATGACCAAAAATTTAATTTCACTGTTTTCCTCCTTGGCAATGCAGTGAGTAATAGCAGAGGCTGTCTGAAGACTCAGAAGGTCACTGCATTGATTCATCCTCAGTTCACACTTGAAAGGTTATTACATAACTGTATGGAATGGGGACTTAATTTTTAAAACATGAAAGATTAGATTGTATAGAAATTGGGGCTAGGTCCCTCTACCCCACTTCCAAGTCATTAAGGAAAGCATCTCCCCAGAAGTGAATAGATTGATTGATTTTTTTTTTCCTTTTCTCCCAAACCCTGAGGATAATACTTCTCACATGGGTGATGAGAAATGATTAATATTTGTAAAGTGTTTTGAAGTTTACATTTTATTCTTGATACACTTGTCTTCCAAAGCTTGCAGTTTGCATAGTTGGGTTCTCTGTTTCAGAGATGGGAAAACTGAGACAGAGACAGTATGTAACTTTGTTGTTAAACAGCAAGTTATTGTCAGTTGGATGTAGAGAACCCGTTTCCTGACTGTGATCCTGTTCTCTAGCCACTAGACTACAGTTCCTCTGTAGGTGGACATAAGACACGGAGCCTGATTTTTTTTTTTCCCCCAGAGGTTGAAGAGCAACTACGTCTCTCCTTGAGTTCAGTGAGATTTGCCAAACACCTCTGAAAATTAGGCTAATCTGAGTTGAATACTAGTATGTCAAGTGTATAGTCAGGAAAAGGTCCCAACTTTCATTTCTTACTATGCCAGCTGACTTTAGGATAACTACAATGACTGAATTATTTAAAAAAAGACTTCACAATTCTAAATTGTTTAAATTTTAAATGAAAATTGCTGCTCGTAAGTCAGAATTCTTCCTCAGTTCCACTCTTTTGTTTAGTCTAATCTGGTAGTGATATATTTGGTAACAGAACAGTTAGAACTAATATCTAGTTCAAAGTAATATGATTCAATCAGGGGAAAATTGGTTTATTTAAAAAAATTGTCACATTTTATCTAAGAACTTTCAGTCCTTCACTTTTATGGGTGGTCATTTTGTGGAGCAATCCAGATGTGTATATCTTATCTATTTTTTTAACTTTGACTCTTTAGTCAAAAATGATCATGTTGCACAGAAACTGAGCTAGTCAGTATTTTCTAAGAGGAACAGATACCTAAAATATATTCCTTTTTTCAATCTATTGTCTTAATTTTGGTGGGTAGGAGCTGCTCATGTTTGTAAGAGTTACTGTAGAAGTAATCTAAATTAATCTCTCTTCAGCCAGATCTACACATGAAGACTACACAACTTGGTGCTGAAGTTGAGAGATGTGTTCACTATGAACATGCTTGATCTTTATATACATAGTCTAATCTTAGTTTTTGCTCATCTGTGAGGCTTGTAAAAAAGATAGTGGGTATACAGAGGACTTCTCCTGTTTGATTTTGAAAAGTGGCGCACTAACTATAGAAAAAAACTTTACAGAACTGGTGTTCTTTTCTTTTACAAGCCCTGGAAATAACTTGTTCTATAGGCACCTAAAAAGAAACTAAGATTGATAATTTTTTTAAATTTTTTTTAAACTAATCAGGTCAAACTGTTTACTTATGCTATAGTTTTTTAAGGATAAGAAATAGAATTACTGTCAAGTCTTTCATTTGAGAGACAAGGTGGGTGAGATGATACCTTTTTATTGGACCATCTTCTGTTGATAAGAGGAAGAAGCTTTTGAACTTACATAGAGCAGTTCTTCAGCTCTGGGGAACTTACTGAAAACATGGTCTTACAATGGAAACTTATTCAGAATGTCACAGCTAAATATCATTTTTCATTTTCTCCCTCACTATCTGAGAGATTTTCCTTCTTCACTTTGGTCCACTGTATGTTTTTTCTCCCTTTCTCCATCACAGAAAGTTAACTTTTTTAATTAAACAAAGCATCAGATTCTTTGTTTTGTGTGTTCTTATCACCTTTTATGTGGGGTTCTTTCTCTGCCCTTATTCCCTTATTTTTCTTTGTGCTCTCTCATCCTTATATTTTCCTGGTGGTTTTGTTTTTGCTTTCCTCTTCCTGTCTTGGCTGAGTTAGGGGTGTCTTCAGGCAGATGCTCTTGGAAAAATAAATGCTGTACTTGGAAAAATAGCTGTCATGGGAAGCCTAACTAGATTGAATTTTGAGTCTTCCTCTGCATTATTGGATTTCTAAGTGTGATAATTTTAATTGAAGACTACCACTTTCAGATATCACAGTCTGCTCAGATGTTTGGTAATTCTGCATAAATAATTTCAGATTTTATTTTTAATTTAAAGGTGAATATCCATAAAGCGGAATTTGGGTGAAAATACTGTTTTTTTTTGGTCATCTATAGTGTATTCAGTAAATAGGATCTCTAATTTTTAACACTGATATTTTAAAAAGATAGATTCCTCAACAAAGAAAACAGAAGAGCTCAATTTTCTTGGCACTTATCCATGTTCCACTCAATACTTATTCCCCAGGTTATCAGATTTTCACTGTTGCTTACTGAAGTTCCTTGGGAATAACATGAAGTGGAGAGCCAGTGATTCATTGAACTGTGGGAACTGCACAAATTTAAAATATAACTAGTATTTCAGTTTCCCACTATAAATATTATTTTAAGTTGGAAGACTGCATACAAAAAATTACTCTAAAAGAACATTAAGATTGCAAAGGCGGGCACTCGGATTAGTAAATGCCAGAATTAAGGTTGCTCAGACACCCTGGTTTGATGAATTATAATGGTCTAATTAACTGATCATATACAGCATTTTACACAGGATCCCTGTTTAATTCAGTGCATGGGATGGATGTTGCTCACTGAATAGCTTTCCACTATGTTTTATTACCCTCATAATTAATTGTATAGCCCTATGCATTATTTACTTTACACCATCTAAATCCTACATTGAATATAGAATTAATTTCCTTATAGATTTTTCTTTGGTGCTCATCATCATAGTATCTGACTACTTCACAAACATTGATGCATTGATCTTTGCAACTCACAGTGAGATTATCCCTGTTTTACAGATGAGGAACTGAGGCACAGATATTTAGGCCAAAAGTGTCTTTTGTCTTTGGGTTCCCAACTTGAGACTCCTGAGGGCTGATTTTTCAGAGTGCTTAATGTAGGTATAACACTTCATATGTTCAAAGCACAGCTTCAGTTACAATTGTGCTTGCTCATCATTTCTGCAGATTAGGCCCCAGGTGCCTCAGAACAGTCAATCTCAACACCATAGAGCAGCTGGAAGCAACAGCAAATGACAGAGGAGTAGAAGACCAGTTTTTGCCCTGTGCACCAGCATAGACATGAGAAGGATGTAAGGTAATGTCTCAAGTTCAGTACCCAGAAAATGAGAACACAACTAGTACCCGCCTTAGAAAAGTTGGGTTTAAGTGACTTGCCCAGTATTGTGTAGCAACAGAGGCAGGGGTAGAATCCAGTTCTCCAAGATGGCATTCCCCTGCCTTAACCGTAAGACCATTCATTCTATTTCTGCATTTTCCTGCCTTATTTGCGAAATACCTTCAGGCTTCTGTGATGAGTAATGCAGGAGACCTGCAGACAACGGCCGTATCTCTGCAAAACCCTGATTGATTATGTGAGCGTCATCTGTCCTGCACACTAAAGGCAGGAGAATTGTGGAAATAAGCACATGAATAAAGATCTATATCATAATGCATACTCTTAAGGGTACTGAATTAAGGTTCCCATGCAACTGTAAGTGTGTCATTGCCTAATTTGAGTGCTTGACTTTGCAACCGTAACCTTCTTTTAATGTAGTTTTTGATGTAATTTTTTACATTTAAGAATCCGGAAATTCCATCATGTGGAACCATGTTCACCTCCTCATGAGTCATTAACAGGATTGGAACCTTTATAGCCATGGCACAGATCTTTACCACTTTAGCTAACAGAAAAACTGGTAGCAGTAATAGGCTGTTATCCTTTATATGGACCATCCACCAAAAGAGGAAGAGGCACACACTTTGACAATAGGTTTCACAGCTCTTGCTCAACAGTAGAAGATTGATGAGTCTGGAACTCTGGGTTGAATTCCAAGTTCTGGAGGAGAGTGTGCTATAGTAGGTACAGATCTCTTTGCCTGTTACTGCTCAGTCATATCTGTTTGTCTCCTCTCTACATTTGAATTAGGGAGGTTCTTTTTATTCCGTCATACTGCCTACATGCCAGCAGGGGGGAGAATTGAGAATACAGGAGAAAAGAGTCTCATCAGCAGCTGTAAGGAACAATTATAGAGTCCTACAGCTTGCTCAGTGTGTTGTGTGGGGATGGTGCAGCTGGCATGTAGGAGCTTTTGGGTGGGTGGAGGGAGCATACCTGGTTCAGATTGAATTTTCAAATAATTCTGCTGCTACTCCAAGCTTCTCCTGAGCATGTAAACACAGTAATTTGCAGAGGCTATAACTTAGTCAAATTTGGGTTGATTCTCACCGAGACAGCAAAAGGCATTTAGACCCAGGGTCCAAAAAGTCCTTTTTCCAGGATAGGGAGGGCTTCTAAGTGAAATGGTTGTAAGAATTTAATTTTGGAAAAACAACTTATTTTTCCTTAACCTTGTTTTTGGAAATGACTGAACCATTGTTAAAATTTACAAATTCAGCCTGAGGCAGTCATCCAGAATGGAAAACTTCAACCCAAATGGTTAAAGTTTGGCAGAGTTATAAGCAACTGCAAACATGGTCTTACAATGGAAGGCATTAGGCAGCCTTAACTATAGAGCATTGCTACCAGCTTTGCCTGTACTGTAATATATGTAGTCTAAATATGCAAGTGGGGAGGGGATGGGAGGGGAAGGAAAGGTTCCTGATTGTACTGGAGTCTGAGTTGGCATTCTTGGTTTGCTGAGTCTCAGGGCTTGTCTACACAGAGAAATTTACTGGCATTACTATACTAGTATAATTATAACACTGTTATACTGGTGTAACTCTCCCTGGGCAAACTCTTATTCTAGAATGAGTGTCCACATAGTAAGTTATATTGGTATACTGATAGCTGCGTACTAATTCCAGTAAATTTCCCTGTGAAGGCAAGTGCCAAAGCATAAATCATCTGGTTTAGTCTTTGAAATGTGTGATCACAAAAGATGGACCACTAAGGCCCTGATTCATAAAAGCACTTAAGATCATGCTTACTTTAAGCATGCAGTTAATCCATCTCTGTTTGTAGTTAACTGCCTTTGTAGTCAGTGGGATTTAAGAACATGTTTAAGTGCTTTGCTGAATTGTAGTCATATAGCATAACTCTCTGTAACTACCATAAACTGAGCAAAAAAGCAGAAATAGAATTGAAAAGGTGCCCTTTGACACTTGAGTGCAGACCTTATAGAAGGACATCTTATTTTGCCAGATATGTCATCACTGCTTGTAATCGCTGGCAGATTTGTACAGTTTGAGAATTTATGGAGGATTGTATGATTTACAAAGTGAGGGTAAACAATGTAAAAGTACAGTTGGTGGGAGTCGAGAACAATTTTAGTTGAAATGAAATTATAGGAACAAAGTAAAATCAAATTAACCTTAAAATCCTAAATTATTCAGGAACTTGAAGGCTTAAAATGCCTTTCTGAACTACCAGTGAAGATGTATAAAAATCTGCAAATATAAATCAGGAAGAAGGTTGCCATTAGTTGTGTAAAACTTGTTACCAAAAGTATTAGACTTAGATTTAGTCTTTCAGTCATTGTGGATAGCACTACCATCATTGGTTGCTCAGGTTCGAAATCTGGGTTCCATCTGATGATATACTCTCTGGACTCATGCATTCAGGCCGTGTTTGAATCTGCCAGTTCTTTCTATATAACATTTCTGAAAATCCAGCCATTCTGCTTTGTCAGCTCAGTTAAAACTTTTGTCTAATACCTCCTTATTTTACATCTGAACTACTGCAGCATCTTTGGCCTTGCTTACTGCACCCTCACTCCCCTCAAATCTATTCAAAATGATGCTAAGATATTATTTCCTGGCTTGTCATTCCGACCACATCACCCACCTCTTTGATTCCCTCAACTGACTCCCTCTTAACCTCCATATCAAACACATTAATTTCTTGTCTTTACATTCCAAGACGCTTCACAATTTAGCCCCACACTATTTAATTGATCTGGTAACTTTTCATGACATCAACTCCTTTCCCTTCCCTCTGCCATCATTCCTAGCCTTTACCATGTACCAGCCAGCTCTTTGGGTGCTTGCTTATGTTGATTCCAAGTAGATGTGTATGTGCGTGCTGCATGCACAGTCTCAGAAAGTTTTTCCCCTAGCGGGACCCGTCGAGTTAGCATAGGTGCCCACTGGAATCGTGCCGTATATAGGGCCCTCCGACCCGCCTCCTCTTCAGTTCCTTCTTACCGCCTGTGACAGTCATTGGAGCTTTTCTTCTTTCTTGGTTCAGCAAGCGTTCCCCTAGTGTCTTGCAGATACCTGTAAATAGTTGGATTAGTTTAGTAATCAGTAGTTAGTAGTTACGGTTAAGCTTGGGGTTTCCCCTATCTTTTTCTTTCTCCCCGGGGAGCTGGGGCATGCCTCGATCCCAGGGGTTTAAGCTGTGCAGGTCTTGCCATAAGCCTATATCTAAGGATGACCCACATGACTTCTGTCTGAAGTGCTTAGGCGAATCACACCAGACAGACTGGTGTAGAATGTGTAAAGACTTCAGATCTAGGACCAAGAAGGAGAGGAGGTCAGAGGTAAGACTGAAGCACCTTCTCATGGAGGCAGCTCTCTGCCTCCTGCCAGTGGGCCAGTCAGATCACAGCACTGCCGTCAGTAAGGAAGATGGTGGCGCTGAACAAAACCTTGGCACCCAGAGACTCCAGGCACTGCTCCTCACTGGCACTGGAGTCATCTGGGCACTGCTCCCACTCACTGGTGCCCCAAAAGAGGCATAAGAAAATTGATAGAGGGAGCTTGCCCATGGTGTGGCTGTGAAGGACATCAGCGGAGCCCATGCCAGACAAGAACTCTCAGTGCCCATTCCATCTGAGGCAGCGCTGTCGACTCAAAGCCTGCAGAAGGGCACATTGTGTCCGGTACTTGTGGACTCCCCCGTGAGGGGAAGTCAGGTCGAGGAGCTGGATTTCCCATCCGCCTCGGACACCTTTTGAGGCAGCTAGAGATCTTCTAGCCAGGATGGCACAGCAGTCTCCTGCCAGGTCAGAGAGAGCCATGGTTATAAAATCTTGGCAACCACAGAAGAGCACGGTGCCATCTAGAGGCAAATCAACCATGATGAAGCACTGATTGCTGCCTTCTTGGCACTGCTATCTGGCACTGTCCTGTTTGGCACCGCTATGGTCCCAGTGCTCGGACTCGGGATCCTCAGATGAAGAGGCAGAGTCGTACACTTCCTATCATGGCAGGCACCGCTCGGAAAGATGCCAGCGTGGACAGGAGTCGGGACAAGTACCCCTTATGGGATCCTGGCCAGCGCAGTGGCAGCTGCCAGCACAGTGGCCCTTCTGGACACTGTGGGCTTACCATCAGGTCCAAGGGTCCTTCTCCAAAGATATCCCCCCCTTCACCACCGGGGAGCTGTTGGCTGCCATGCGGCACCGAGGTTGGCACCAAGAGGAAGGCGGAAACAGTTATCGCAACTGACCCAGGCACTGCAGGTGACATTCCCATGCAGGGGGACTCCCATGAGCCTGAGGGGCAGGAGGAACAGGCTTTGCCCAAGTCATACTCATCCTCATCACCAGATGAGGCGGTAGTGGGGACATCAGCTGGCCCACCCCCCCATGGACAACAGGGCCCATCAGGAGTTGCTGCGGATAGTGACCCAGAACATGGGGCTCCAGGCGGAGGAGGTGATAGTCAGTGGACCCCATTGTGAACATTTTGATACCAGAATGTCCCTCAAGAGTGACACTCCCCCTTATCAAGACCATTCAGACCATGACAAAAACCCTGTGGCAAATACTTGCCTCTATCCTGCCCATAGCTATGGGGATAAAGAGGAAATACTTCACCCAGTCTAGAGGCCATGAGCATCTGTTCACCCATCTGCAGCCGGAATTGTTGGTAGTGTCGGTCGTTAACAAGAAGGAAAAGCAGGGACAGCAGGGTCCTTCTCCGAAGTCCAAGGACTCAAAGGAGCTAGACCTCTTTGATAGGAAGGTCTATTATACTGGGGGGGGCTCCGACTTCAAATCGCTAACCAACATTGATTCTGAGCTGTTACAACTTCAACTCATGGGACACCATGTTGAAATTCAAGGATCTGCTCCCCATTGACTCCAGGTCAGAGTTTGTGGCCATCATACGGGATGGCAAGGTGGTAGCGAGGACTACTCTGCAAACCACACTAGACCTAGTTCTTGCGGCTGAATCTACAATGAACTAAGCAATTGCCATGAGGAAAAACTCATGGTTGCAGGTGTTGGGCCTCCCTCCGGTGGTCCAGCAGACAATTCAAGACCTGCCCTTCGAAGGCCCGGGATTGTTCTCTGAGCAAACAGACTCCAACCTCTGTAGCCTTAAAGACTCCAGGGCAACGTTGAAATCATTGGGCCTGCACACTCCCACTCCACAGAGAAAACACGTGAAGACCCAGCCGCCTCTGCGGTTTTACACCTCCCAGACCAGACAGTACTATTCAAGGCAGAGGGTCAGAAACAACAGAGAGAGAGCCTCAGCCTCCTTCCAACCAAGGCCAGCTTCAGTGAGGCAACCCTTTGGGTCTAAGCAGTCATTTTTGAGGGTGCACCTGAAGGCGACTCACCAGGCCAGATCCCGGATCCTTACCGCTTTTTTTTTTTTTTTTTTTTTTTTTTTTTTTTTTTTTGGGAGTCGTCTATCCCAGTTCTGTTGGGCATTGACTCAGATAACCTCAGACAGATGGGTGCTTTGCAGAGTAGAGCTGGGATATTCTCTCCATTTCTGCTCTTTCCTGCCTCCATCCCTCTTCAGGGGCCCTTCTCACAAACAGCTCCTTATACAAGAGGTGCGAACGCTCCTGGGTGCAGCAGCAGTGGAGGAGGTCCCTCGGTAGCTGTGGGGAAACGGGGTTCTACTCCCATTACTTTCTAATCCCAAAGGCCAAAGTAGGTTTCAGACCTATTCTCGACCTGCGGAACCTCAACAAATTCATGAAGATGTTGAAATTTCTCATGATTTCCTTGGCCTCCATTATTTCCTCTCGGTCTGAGCAACGTTCAGCAAGCTGGGGCTACTATTGAATGTCCCTAAGTTGAGCCTATCCCCCCACTCAGAGGATAGAGTTGATAGGCGCCATCCTGGACTCTGCCCAAGCCAGGGTGTTTCTACAAGAGACTTGCTTCTGTAATATAGGCTCCATCATAGAAGTTCTCAGACGGTTCCCTACCACGACAGAGTGGACTTGCTTCAAATTGCTCCATCACATGACTGCCTGCACCTGTGTGGTTCAGCATGCAAGGCTTTGGCTCATACACTGATGTCAGCCACACCTGGAAAAGGTAATTTCACTCCCCCCTGGGGTTATCGAGTTTCTCCAGTGGTGGCTGTCTTGAGTGCAGTTTGTGCAGGAGTGCCCTTCTCCAGACCACAACTCTCATGGACTCTGGTCACGGATGCTTCAGAGGTGCGATGGGGGGCCCATCAAGGGACCCTCAGGACTCAAGGGCTCTGGTCCAGTCGGTGCTCTCCCTCCACATCACATCAGGGAGCTCAGAGTAGTCCATTTAGCCTGCCAAACGTTCTGCTGCCATCTAAAGGGAAAATGTGTAGCCATTATGATGGACAACACCACAGCAGTGTTTTATATAAACAGACAAGGAGGAGCATGCTCCTTTCCCCTATGCCGTGAAGCCCTCAAGCTGTGGGAGTTCTTCATAGCCCACTCTATGCACCTAGAGGGTCTTACCTCCTGGGAGCCCAGAATGAGCTGGCGGACCATCTCAGCAGGTCCTTCTGCAGTCATGAGTGGTCCATTTGGCTGAACATCATGAGCAGCATTTTCCAAAGGTAGGGAGTTCACCAGGTAGAACTGTTCACGTCAAGACTTGACAGGAAATCTCAGCAGTTTTGCTCTTTCTTAAACCACAGTTTGGGATCAATAGCGGATGCATTCCTCCTGCCATGGGAGGGATGCCTACACTATGCGTTCCCATCGTCCACAGAGTCCTGCTCAAGGTCAAGAGGGAAAGAGCATCCATTATCCTGATAGCTCCAGCCTGGCTTTGACAGCCCTGGTGCTCGGTGCTGCTGAAACTGTTAGCAGCTGCTCCCATCACTCTACCAGTAATTCCGGACTTGATCACCCAGAACTATGGCCTCATCCAGCATCCCCACTTGTTGCTCCACCTCACAGCATGGAAGCTTCATCACTAAACACCATAGAATCAGCATGTTTGGTGACAGTCAGAGAGGTCCTCTTTGGTAGCAGAATACCATCCACCAGGCCCACATACTTCGCTAAGTGGAAGAGATTCTCAATTTAGTCAATGCAGAATGGAACCCCCCGCCCACGCAGGCACTATTTGCTGCACTTGAAGCAGCTGTGCCTGGCATAGTCATTAAAAGTACATTTAGCAGCGATCTCTGTATTCCAGCTGGGGACGTATGGCCATTTAGTGTCTGCCAATCTGATGGTGACCCATTTTCTCAAAGGCCTGGATAGGATTTACTCACAGGTCTGCCACCTGATACCTGCCTTGGTGCTCTCCAATCTGATGGGTACTCCTTTCGAGCCCTTAGCAACATGCTCCCTTCTCTACCTCTCGTGGAAGGAAGCATTCCTGGTCACAGTAACCTCAGTCAGAAGGGTCACTGAGTTTAAGGCCCTGACTTCCGGACCTCTGTACACAGTGTTCCATAAGGATCTATAGAGCCACAACGTGGTTGTCGTTACACACGTTCACCTCGCATTATGCCATCAGGTATGATGCGGCATTCAGGAGAGCATGCTACAATCAGTGATTCCGTGAGCTCTGACTCCTCCTCCTGAGGCTACCTTGAAGCACTCGAAGAAGGAAAAACAGTTGTTCTTCAAGATGTATTGTTCATGTTCATTCCAAAACTCACCTGCCTTACCCCTCTGTCAGAGCCAGCCGGGTAGAAGGAACTGAAGAGGCAGTGGAACCCTATATATGGTGCAATAGTGGTGCAACTCTAGGGGGGCCCCTAAACCGACCCAATGAGTACTGCTAGGGGAAAAACCTTCTGACTACTGTACATATGGCATGCACACACCTACTTGGAGAGGAAATGAGCAAAGCATCTTGAAGAACAACAGTAACAAAAGGTAGGTAACTGGTTTTTACTTTCATAAAGATCTTGGTGTTCTCTCCTATGCTGTCCTTATGCATGGGGAAAATTCCCTGATACTGTAGCTACTTCCTTATCCTAGACTTTATTTATTGCACACTATCCAAACTCAGCACTGAATACAGAATTATTAATTTCCTCATGGGCTTCTCTGTGGCACTCTTACATTAATATCTGTGTCCTTCGAAGCATTAATGAGTTATCTTTACAAGATGAGGAAGCAGTGTTCTTATCCTTTTACAGATGAGGAATTGAGTCACAAAGAGTTCAAGGGCAGAATTGTCAAGTGTTACTAATTTTGGGTCCCCAATTTGAGGTGCGTGCCTCATGATTTTTCAGAGTATTTGGCATTTTTAGAGCTCTTCATGTGTTCAAAACACAGCTCCCATTAACTTTACTTGCAGCTGAGAGCTCAGCACTTGTGCAGACTAGGGCCCAGGTATCTCAAGATAGGGATCTAAAAATGAGGAACATGCAGTTAGTTGCAGCCTATGGAAAATTTTAGTTTGTGACTTGCCAAGCAATATATAGGAACTCTGTGCCAGAGACAGGCAGAATCCAATTCTTCAGGTGGCATTTAGCTCCCTTAACTACAAGACCTTCCCTTCTCTTCTTGCAATCTTCTGCCTTGCTCAGTATACACCTTTCAACTTCTTCAACAGATGAGGCAGGGTCAGGCAGACAGCAGCTTCATTCACCAAACAGCCTTGAACCCTGTCCGCGCTATGAACTGAATGAGGCAGTGGTCCTGTGGGAAAAATTGTGTGTCCTTGTAACTACAGATTGATCAAAATGCATACACAAGGGGGCCAGAAACAATCTAGTCATTTCTTAGCTTTTGAGTGCTTGATTTTGTAATCTTAATGTTCTTTGAATTTAGTTTTTGTAATCTGTGTAATTTCCTTTTTTTTTTTTTTTTTTTTTTTTTTTTTTTTTTTTTTTTTTTTGAAAAGCCAGTAAAGAAACCAGAAGTTCATCATACGAAACTATATTGATCCCCATATTGGTCATCAGTAGGGATGGACCTTTAAATCCACAGCATAGTACATAGCCATCTGATCTAACAGAATAATTGGTAGTAGTTGAAGGCTGCTGTCTTTTCTGTGGATCTGCCATTAGAGGGGAATGATGACACACTTTGCCAATGGGTTTCACATTCATTAGTAGACAACAAAGGAATGTTGAGACTCAGGAATAATGGGTTCAGTGCTGGGTTCTGGAAGGGAATATGCTCTGGTTATCAATCTTTCTGCCTTTGCCCCCTTTGCTTTGATTTCTCTCTCCTCCTCTGACTGCTATCTGTCCCCCATTATTGCTCACCCTTGTCATCAATCCTCTGCTTCTCTCTCCTCTACATTCAAGTCAGGCTGCATCTTTCTCATCCATGCTTCCTAGGTGCTAGCAGGGAGAACATTGAGAACCTGTTTGTTCTGTTCAGAACCTGTGCCTGGAAGAGCAATTGCTGGAAAAGTCCTCTGCAGGCATGGGTTGGAGCATGATCAGTCACTTCTTGGAAATGGGGTATGCTCAGGCAAATTAGATCATGAGTTTTGTGGGGATATAGAGCATTTTAGTGCAGACAGGATCTTCAAAGATTTTAGCTGTGGGCCTCTAACAAACCTCTGAGCTTGTGTGAACTGTGATTTTTCAGAGTCTAGAGCTTCTCAACGAAATGGTTGCAAGAGTTTTTTGAACATGGACAAAAAAAATTTTGCTTGCCTTTTTTTCCTGAAAATGGCTAAACTGCAGTTGACAAGAATGATAGCCAACAGCCAATGTAAAGAACGCACTGTCTACACTGACATTGCAACCCTAACTATACCGACATAAGCCCTACACCTCTCCATGAGGTGGTTTTATTATATCAGCATAGCAGGGGAATTACATCGGTGGGAGGAGCATTTCAATGTGTACAACTCCACTGCTTTGTCAACAAAAACTGACTTTTGTCGACAAAACTCTATAGGGTAGACCAATTCCAAGTCTTCACATTCAGGTTATGTCTAAATCTTGTGAATTCTTTCTGCACAGTATCTCTAAAAGATGACCTTTCTTATCCATCCACACAGCTAAAATGAGTTCTGATCTCATCTCATTTACCACAACATACTTCTCTCCGGCCTTGACAAATGCAGTCTTGCACCATTCACATCCTTTCAGAATGCTGCTGCAAAGACCAGCTCCCAGTCCATCATTTTGGCAACATCATCCCCCTTCAGATGCCTCCACTGGCTCCCCCTTCTCTATCACTTCAAACATAAGCCATTGGTCTTCAATCTTCAAGCCCCTTCAAGGTCTATCCCCCTCCTTAACATCTCATTCACTACTGAGATGTTGATTGTTGTATCCATTTCATCATGATGCCAGCCTCCATCACCCACTTGTTAAAATTTTCCTACAAGCAACTTTGTTTTCTTCCATGCTTCTCTTCACACTTGGGAGGCGCTCCTGTAAACATCCACAAAGCTACCTCATTATTCACCTTGAAAACCCTCCTCAAAACTTTGCTGTGATACTACAAAAAAACTTAAGTTAGACAGTAGTCTCAACACACCAGCTGCCTACCATACTGACCAATATTGTCTCACTATTTCCTTGTACTCCCTCATCTGTCACTTTTTGTTTTAGATTGTAAATTCTTTGGGGACAGTGAATGTCTTTTTGTTTTGTGTTTGTACAGCACCTACCACAATGGGTTCTGGTCCATGACTAAAGCACCTAGGCGCTACAGTTATACAAATAATTTAATTAATAAAAATGAACATTTTGATAGTCATCCATGCTTTTTATGGATGTATTTAAAGGTAAAACACAAAAGTTATTTTCCTTAAACGTTCCTGAATAAAGGACTAGAAGAATTCAGAACCTTTTTCAATGATCACATTACCTTAAATAATATACACCTCTTCCCCCAGCCATATATAATGGCCTAACAATTAGTAAGGATTTCACCAAATTTTACGTTTTATTTCTCTCTCTCACACATAAACACACCCCTTCTGCAATTCCCTTAATTTGCTGGGCTGTCCCATGGGATTGAGACAATCCAGCATGGACTAACTCAATACGAGTAATCTCACTGATTTAACAAAGCATGGAGTCTCCTTTTACAGCTGTAGGAAGTTGCACTTTTCAAAGCAAAACATCTAAACTAACTTAATTCTCTCCCGAGATGTCAGCCTATCATCTTCCTGGCTTTACAAGTAGAGTATCCAATCTGTGCACCACAGAACATTGATTTTATCATTATTTCATACACACATCTGATACTAAGTGTACTGCTTTTTTTACCACACTAATCTTTGCTCTCTTTAATAAGAACTAACTTTATGATCTAGTTATACGAGGTTTATATATGGAGACACCACCTCTCTCTCTCACACTTGGTCAACTGGATGGCACACTGAATCACAGGGTTCAATCCTATAAAGTGCTGATCACTTACTATAAGATGAGTGCCCTGAGCATCCAGTAGGAGTGGGCCCTCAACAGTGAAGAATGACAGCCTTCATGTTATCCTTCTGTTCATTTGTAAAACGGTGTGTGTGATGTGTATGACTATAAAAGAGGCCACTAAGCAGTGCAACCACTATTCAATTAAGATCAAAGCATCCTATCTGTGTGGTCATAAACAAACTTATGGATAGACAATATGAGTTCCTTATTCTCAGACGCGAGTTAAGCAAGATATTCGAACTGCCTTAAGAAGTGTAACCATAACTCTATTTCCTGGGTTTAAGGGTTTTTTTTGTTTATAATCTCTAGGTTCTTGTAGTGTAAAGTGCAGACAAACTAATGATATTCATCTGGAACCTTAACTTCATAAATTTTCATAGTTTGTGTGGGAAATTCTTTAGTTTAGAGGTTGGACTTTTTATAGTCTGGTCCTAAGGCCTGCTAGACAGATACCCTGTTCCTGTAAACTCTAGGATGTCCACAAGAGGGCTAGGTCTAATCCAGATATGGTTTTAGGAGGGAGGGGCCAAACCCTCAGTGATCCATAGGAGAAGTAGGGAAGTTCTTCCTCTGCCCCCTGGTCCTGCAAGCCCCATTTCCCCCTTAGCTGCAGACCCTTAGGAGGAGACTATCAGTCCTTTGGATATAATGAAGTTGACAGGAGGGGGTAGAGCTATAGCATTCCCTACCCCACATTGACAAGCCCAGAGATAGGATTACACTTTGAAGTCTACCTCTGCAAAGAAAAAGGCCAGAAACTTGAAAAAGCAGCAAGCTTAGGTCTTCAGTAATCAGTCTAATATTCTACACTATGCTTGCAGGAGTCTGCATTCCATAGTCATGTTACCAATGTACAAATTAGCTAACTTTTCAAATTACACGTTAGCAAACTACATTTTGGTTAGGGATCAGATTGGAAAAAGGGAACTGGGGAACTATTCTGAGCTCCACCCTTTAGACAATATGCATAGTAGATTTTGTGGATGTTCAAAATGTAACCATGCATGCTCTCTAGGCTCCTTGGTCCTAGTTTCTCTTCAGGGGGATATGAATACATCTGTTATGGGTCTGACTATCTCTCAGTGAGGCTCACATACCCTGCTACGCTTAAGATTAGCTTCTCATTGAGAGAGGTCGTATGTCCAGTGTATTCTTCTAGGCTCATTAGGCTTCTTGTTAATTGGGGGGGAAGGGAAAACATGGCAGTATTTCCCTAGTCCATTCACTGATTGTTTCAAAATATGTTCTCACAGCAGATTATGGATCTTCACATTGTGCAGATAAAGTCCAATAAGTTGCAAACATTCAAGGTGTCTGTTTAAAAAAAGACATCCACTTTTTTTTTTTTAAAAGTGACCTAGTAATAGTAAATATTCCCATACCACCATCCCTAAATTTCACTCTTGCAGTTCCTTGTGAAACTGCACCTGAGCATTACCACCATGCACACTCCTACCACTCTATATCGCTTCTGTTAAGGCCAATTTACACTGAAAACTTACATCAGCATACCAGTCTCTCAAACAGGGTGGATAAAAATCAATGTTTTTTAAAAGAAAATAAATCCGTTTTTATTTAAATCAAATTTTTTTGATTTTTTAAAAAAAAAATCAATAAAACACTAAATTTCTCTCTTGTTTAAAAAAATAAGAGTACAATTAAATCTCATCACAAACATGCTAAACCTACACTTAGTCGCAAAGTTGAATTAATGGCTCTAGTCTGTCCAGCCTAGCTACCAGCTCTTGCTTCTTGAAAGTTCTGGGCTTTTAGTTTCTCAGCAGACTAAAGTCACATGTGCAAAGAAAGACACAGGCTGGATAGGATTGTTGTTGTTCTGTACTTATGTGGTGTTGGAGCTGGGCCAACCAAGGCAGAGGAGTTAGTTAGGACACTGTCTTGAAGACAGAAAGCCGGGCAGCTAGAGCCCAGCTGCCCCTTGACCCCAAAAGAGCCAAGTGACTGGATCCGGATCCCGGCTGGGAGCGGGGTGGGAGAAGCCCCTGGCCGCTGGATTCGGCTCCTGGCTGGGAGCTGCCAGCCGAGCCAAGAGAGTGGGCCCTCAGCTCCCCACACTCTCTCTTTGGTCATTGGAAACGCTCTTGGTGAGGACGAGTACCACCGACCCAAGGAGGGTAGCAGGGACGTTAGCCACCACAGTAATTAATGCAGTGGCTGTTAGGTCAACTAACATAGGTCATCTTCTCTTTGTGGTGTAGACAAGGCCTTAGAGAGAGAGCTCCAAGTTAAAGATGATGCTCAGGTTACATGCCTGACTGACTGGCGGGATAAAAACAGACTGGCTATGCTGGATTTGACCAATAGTCCGTCTAGCTTGGTATCCTGTCTTCCAACAGTGGCCAGAGCCACATGCTTCAGAAGGAATGAACAGAAAAGGGCAATTATCAAGTGATCCGTCCCCTGTCATCCAGTTCCAGCTTCTGGCAGTCAGAAGTTTAGGAAAATCCATAGCATGGGGTTGCATCCCTGATTATCTTGGCTAATAGCCATTGGTGGACCTTTTCTCCATTAACTTATATAATTCTTTTTTTGATCCCATTTATACTTCTGACCTTCACAACATTCTCTGGCAATGAATTCTACAGGTTGACTGTGTTGTGCTGTGTTCCTTCTTTGTTTTAAACTTGCTGCGTATTATTTTCATTGGGTGACCCTAGTTCTTGTTGTGTGAAGGAATAAATAACACTTCTGTCTACACTGACGGTAGCAAATTCGCCGCCGTCAGATCAATTTATCCAGACTGATTGAGTGGAAGTTGGAGACCAGCTGAATCGACCTGGAAATCGACGCTACTAATCCACCTCTGCCAGGTGGAGTAATGCTGTGTTGACAGGAGCGCATTTCCTGTCGGCGCAGTGAACTGAAGACACTGTGGCAAGTAGAAGTTAGGAAATTGACAGGAGATACTCAAGCTACTCTGCGTAGCTTGCATATCTCCTGTTGACTGCCGCCAAAGGCGGCAAGTGTAGACATAATCTTACTTTCTCTACACCGTTCATGATTTTATAGATCTCTATCACATCTTCCCCTAGTTGTCTTTTTTCTAAGACTGTGTTCCAGTCTTTTTAATCTCTCCTCATATGGAAGCTATTCCAAATCCCTAATAATTTTTGTTGCCCTTCTCTGTACCCTTTCAAGTTTGAGATGGGGCAATCAGAACTGCAAGCAGTATTCAAGGTGTTGGTGCACCATAGATTTATACTGTGGCATTATATTTTCGGTCTTCTTATCTGTGTCTTTTTCTAAATGTTCCTTAACATTTTGTTAGCCTTTTTGACTGCTGCTGCAGGTTGAGTGGATTTTTTTCAGAAAACTATGACTCCAAAAACTTTCTTTAGTGGTAGCAGCTAATTTAGACCCTATTATTTTGTATGTATAATTGGGATTGTTTTCAGTGTGCATTTCTTTGTACTTTTTGACATCGTATTTAATCAGCCATTTTGTTGTTCAGTCACCCAGTTGAGTGAGATTTTTGTAACTTTGTCATGTGACCGGAAGCAGGAAGTTTGGGAAGCCTGACACTCCTGTTGCCCTAGGCAACTGGAGCGCGCAGCTTAGTGATTCTTGGCCGGTTGCTTCCCAATCTTCCTGCTTCCAGCCACATGACTGGAAGCAGGAAGTTTGGGAAACCCCGGCTGAGATAGCTCCAGTTGCGCAGGTAGTTTAAGCAGAGCTTGGGTGGGCCTGATTTCAGAGTGGGTGGGCCCAGGCCCACCTGTAGCTATGCCACTGCTCTTAACTAATTACTGATTTGTAAGAAGACCTTACCTTATATCTTGTGTTTGCTTAGGAGTCTTTGGTGTGGGATATTGTCAAAGGCTCTGTGACAATCCAAGTACACTGTATCAACTGGATTGCCTCTGGAGCCAGCCTTTAAAAAGAAAAGAAAAGGAAAGGAGAAAAAAAAAAGAAAAAGGAAAAAAAAAAGAGCACATTACATTGGCTATTCTCCAGTTGTTAGTTCTGTAATTTTATGAGTTCCTTCAGAACTCTTGTGTGAATGCCATCTGGTTCTGGTGACTTATTACTGTTAAATTTATCTATTCATTCCAAAACCATCTCTATTGATACATCAATCTGAGACTGTTCCTCAGATTTGTCACTTAAAAAGAATGGGTCAGGTATGGGAATATCCTTTCCACCCTGTGCAGTGAAGACTGATGCAAATAATTCTTAGCTTCTCTGCAACGGCCTTGTCTTCCTTGAGTGCTCCTTTAGCACCCTGATCATCCTTTGGTCCCATGTTTGTTTGGCATGCTTCCTGCTTCTGATGGTGGTGATATATATGAGGAGGGGGAGGGGAGTTGTTTTGGAAAATTAGGAGCTCTGCTCTAACCATGTTGAGCTTATGGCTAGATATACATGAGGAAATGTCAGAGAAATAGAGATTTTAGTTTAGACGGAAGGAGACAAGTCTGGAGTAGAGAAGTAGATCTGTAAATATCATAATAAAGATGGAAATTGAAATTGTGTTTGTAGATGAGATTACCCAGCAATAAGATGTGTATAGGGAGAAGTGAAGAGGAACAAACACAGAGCCCTGTGGAAATTCTGAGGTGGCACTCAGCTTTGTGTGTCTTGTGTTTGGCTGGCTGATTTTTTTGCTCGTATCCTCAGGGTCTAACTGATCATGGTATATGGGTTTAGGAAGGAATTTTCCACAGGCCAGAGTGACAATGACCTTGTTGATGGGGTTCGCCTTCCTCTGCAGCTTGGAGTGCAGTTCACTTGTTAGGAACATATGGGTATGTGTCACTTTCTTAATTCCCGGCCATTGCAGAGGCCTTGAGCATTGATGCATCATAGTTTCTCCTATTCTCGGTCTGTGGCACAGTAATAGTTTAGTCTTCTATGGGCAATAATACTTTTGGTCTAATTCTTCTTGTTGTGATTTAGTGTGTGGGTGCTGGGTGGTCTTGATGGCCTGGAAGTCCGTGGGTCCATGTGGGATGACGGTCTGGTACTGAGAATCAATCTCTGCAAAAAGTGTCTCCTTAACATGATTCTGGAGGGACACTGAGGTCTCTGTGGAGGTTTCTTGGGGTCCTTTCTCATTCTCATGGGTCAGACTGCAATTTAGTGTTTTATGCTAGACCAGCATTACTCATGTCCTGTGCCATATGTACTCCATCTATCTCCTTTGTGGTTCATCGGTTCTTGGTGACCCTCTGAATTACTGACCTGCTGCTGCAGCTAGCTTCCAATATTAAGACAGGAAGAGCACTTTTTGGAGTCCAATTCCAGAGTTACTCTGGTGTGTAGTGGGCAGCTATCTAGTTCTTAGCACTCTCTTAGAGTATGGGATTGGTCAGTACTGTTCCTGTGATACTGAGCCCTACCTTGGTGTTAGAAAGGTTTGCCAAGATCCAGTGGAGCAGTCATTTTTATATCTGAGGGAATCTTAGCAGCTCTAGCTTTGATTACTTCCTACTTTTGGTGGCAGACAGTCTGTTACAGTTCCTTGAGTATTTTTAAATTCAGCCAAATGTGGGTTCATGGGTAATGACATTTGCCAATGGAAAGAAACACTAGTCTGGGAACCCATGGATTCACACTAGATATAAAGACATTCATGAGAGGGGCTTATTGGTGTTTAAGGTTTATTCCTTAGTGTCAATTTAACTGAATTCAGATTTGAATACTTAAAAAATAAAATAATGCACTAAACATAAACCGATTCATCCTTGCAGCACATTGTTGCCATTTTAAATTAAACTCAGTTCTTTCAAGATTCTTGTATTCTGAAAGAATGCTTAAATTAATTTCAAATTTGATTAAATTTCTAACTATCAAATCAACAGTTTATTGCTGAGTAGCAATACAAACTGACAAATTTAAATGTCATTATTTTTGCCATCTCTGACAGACATCTCCATTGTGTTTTCCTCAGAAAGTGATTCCCTCTTGTCTGTAAGTAGATTTTTATATTTACTAAAGCGTCTCTCTGTGTCTATGGAGTTGACAGAAAAAGATGTAGCCAAGGTTGCCCTGTCTTTCTTTAGGCGCTTCTCTTCATAATCTTCCAGTAAGAGCAAAGATCCAGTGGATCTGGGATGGCCTCATTTTGAGTGCTGTTTAGAAACATCAGCCATTGTTCACACAGTTCTGGTGAGGTGTGGGCAAGAGGTGGTAGCTTGCTGTACTTATCATTGTTTTGTTGCATGGCTGGAGTCTGCCAGGGATCAAACACACGGATCAGTTGATATGTCTTTTGCTGGATGGACATCGCAGTAATTGGCGAATTTGGTAAAAGCAAGCTGATAGGCTTCATGCACATGGTCCAGGATATTTTTCTTCTCTCTTATGAAGAAGTCATCCAAGAGTTGGTCAGTTTCTTCACCAAACCCACAGGTTTTGGCTGTTCCAGAAATCAAGACCCCAGGTGTTCCATATTGCTGAAAGCTGAGACAGCTGTGGGTACTCTCAAAGATGGTCAGGGGTGTTATCATTTTGGGGCAAGCTTCAGGTATGAAAGTTCTCTCAAGTTTCAGCAAGTTTGATTTCTCCTGACTAATTAATGTGAAAAAGTTTGTCTCAGCCTGTGCTCATGACTTCTTCTTCAAAAAAGTTCTGGTAGAGATCAATGTGCTCAGCATGATTTTACTGCCTGAAACCAGCTATTCCATCTTGGATGTGTACTACTTCAGGGGGGACATTCGTAGTGTGCACATCTTCTTTGGACTTAAGAAAAGCAACCCATCTTTTCTTTGTGGCTGGCTTTTTGAAGAAGGCAGAGTTCATCCAAGTAACAAAAGATGCTAGATCACCACAAAAGTCACCAGTAAAGAAGTGAAAATGCTGCCAGGTCTCACCTATCAAATTGATTGTGACATAGACATGTCACATTTCAGTGCTTCTCTATATGCTTTGATGCAGTGTACTGTGTTGTCAGTCAAACTGCATAAACATCATTGAGGCTGAGCTGATTCCTATTCATTGACTCTAGAACAAACTGATAATGTGGAGTGTTGCAACTCTCCAGGAATGAGACATCCATCAAATAGTATTGATCTTCAACGCCTTGAAAAAAAATTGTCATAATTTTTCTACTTGTTTGTTACTGGAGGTTTTCATTAAACAAACTTAAAATTCATTAATGGGGGAGGGGGGGGGAATCCAGTTTCAAAATCATCATAGTATCATTTAATGTTAAGTTTTCTTTATATTATATAGGCATAATATTACAGGCACATTGCAATACAGAATTAAATTTCCCAATGCATATTAAATATGAAATGCTTGATTAAATTATTAACAAGCATTTTGTAGAATAGCTCCAAACTCTGAATGTGGTCCTTTTTTTGGTTAAGGCTATTTTAAGGGGTTACAGCATCTTAATTTAAGAGAAAACATTTATCTGTACTTTGAATCGTATACGTGGTTAGTCTTTTTGAAGTATAACAAATGTTTCCCTAAAGGCCAGTGCACGTGTTATTTAAAAAAAAAGTATTTACTTAAGGATCTGCCATTATAACAAAAGAAACAAACTTACCTATGATAATATTTAGCACAGGGCAGTCTCTGTTATCTGTTTCATAGATCACCACTGAAATCTTTTCCCCATGGATTGTGGCCAGCACTGCCACTGTGCGCTCCTGATAAACATGCAGCAGGTGAATCTGCTGAAGTACTGCTTCATTTTCAGGCAGTGCCCCATGCTGCCCCCTGTAGTGTTTTAAGAAGAGAGGTTGAAGCTGCTGCTTTTTTTTCCAATGGGATATCCGCCTCAGCACAGACAACAATAAAAAAAAAATTCAACAAACTCCTGTCTGGTATCTGCAGATTTCATACTGTCTGCAGTTGTTCTCTGTAGAGAGTGAGATCCTCGATGATTCTTGTCATATTTGGCACAATTCTTCAAATGTGATTTTGACATTAGATTGTTGCAGGTATCTTTGGGTCTAGTGTATTGTACGTTGACAGAACATCATACTACCTGATTCATGAAAATCCTTAGGGAACTCACTGGCTGTTAAATTTGGTGTCTGTGTGTCATTTCTTAGCTTTGCATTTTCCAGTTGTAGAATGCATTTTAGACATGTTTAAATCATGTACTGAATCGGGGGGGGACCGTATTAGTAGCAGACCTTGTCTCTAAGCAGACCTTGTCACTTAATCTGTGGTGGCGGAGAAGGGCAAAAACGCATGTACAGTACACCCTTGCTATAACGCCCTTCACAATAGCGAACCTTGGGCTACAGCGAACCCCATCCCTGGATCCCACCTCAAATGGGTTGGAGCACAGAGCTCCTCCAGCCCTCAGGGCTGTGGCGGAGGCAGGGAGACAGAGGTCCTCCGGCCCTCGGGATGGTGGGCGGGGAGACATCTTTATTTTTTTTGTATAGCACTGAATTGTTTTTACAGTGATGGATTCTATTATTGTTTTGATTCCACCATTCCATCTATATTTTTGTTAATGCAGATTTCATAGGCTCTAGACATTGTGGCTCAGGACACTTGTGCTTTACTGTGAAAAAACAAAGGATGAACAGACATGCATGCCCTATCATGCAGTTCTCTTCTCCCCTCCATTGTCATGTGCAGTAATAGTCTCTGGTAGACTGAGAAACTCACTTTGATCACCATCCTTTTAAGATTTGTGAACTTTGCAGTGGATGATGCTCCATATTGATATACTGAAGCTGAGAGCTATTTGACCTCTAAGGCTTTCTCCCACTGACCAAATTCAAACCTGCTCAAATTCTGACATGACACTTAGTGTTGAATAACACTAATGCCAAGGAGGAGTTTGATATAGTTAGCAGTGTCAGGGAGTTTTCTTGTTCTTAGAGGATAATATTTAACCATGGGTTAGCTCAATTGGCTCATCCTCTAGGGAAAGACAATGTCTCCATATTGCATTGTTGGTAATGCGAATTGCCTGACTGTCAAAGATAATGCACAGTGTCACTTTCCAGTTCTGTTCCAAGGATGAGCAAGTCTCATTTTCACTGATGCTCATTTTTCTCAGACTGGGGACAAGAGTTCCTCCTACATGCTCTTTCTGAATCCATTGGTTTATGAGGTCTTTCTAAAAGTCAGTCAGAATTGAGCCAAGATGCTATTAATAGCCCTGGCTGGGGCTGGGCAATTTTGTATTTGTGACATTCCGGGTCTGATGTTAATAGCTGCAAATTCTACTTTCCAGACCATTGGATCTCCTATTTCAGGATGAATCTCCATTGGGGTCTGAAGTTTCTCATATTGCCAGCTTGACTTCTGGATAACTGGAGCACTTAATCAAAGGTGCTGTGCTGAGATACAAGATATCTTTTTGGAAAGAGGAGCCTTTGATCAGGCAAAACTATTCCAATGTATTGGAAGTGATTCCACATTTAAGCAGCTGAAAAGGAAGTGTATCTGAGGGTCCTCCTTTGCATTAAACTTGAGATACTGATTATACTTGGAATCATTATTAATAATATAACAGTAATATTACCTAGCTCTTAGTGCTTTTCATCAGTAGATTCAAAGCACTTTCCAAAGGAAGGAAGAATTTCCATTTCACAGATGGGGGAAATCAAGTCACAGAAAGTGACTTGCCCAAGGTTACCCAGCAGGCCAATGACAAAGCCAGGAATTGTCTGTCACTACTCTATCTTCTAAGCCACAAACTCTTCTGTGTTCTGTTGGGGTACATTTTGCTGCTGTCATAGCTTTCCACCATTTGAGAAACCAGTTTGAGGGGCTTCACTCACCTTGCAATAACATTTTCTGAAAGGGTTGCTCTGTGTTACAGTTAGGCTGCTTGGAACAGCTACTTTCTTGTGAAAGTGACAGAAAAAGAGTTTGGATTCTCTGTTGTACTGTTTGGGCTGTACCATGAGTAACACGATAGGACAGGTTCATTTGTGCTACCTTTAGGGAATATTCCCTTCTACTTCGAGTGATTGCTCATATCCATTCCAATATAGGTGAGTGCACGCCAGCGTGTGCGGTTCCCGGAACTTTTTTCCCTTAGCCGAGAGCAAGTGCTAGTTCCATGCGACTGCCATGGGCGGAAAGAAGGGACTGAGGGGGCGTGGGGCCAGCAGTGCCTCATGTGCCGTGGCATGCGCACGGCACTCCAGGGGGCACCAGTGCTGGCCCTATGGGGTCTGCTAAGGAGAAAAAAGTTCCGGGAACCGCGCACGCTGGCGTGCACTCACCTATATTGGAATGGATATGAGCAACACATCTCAAAGAACACCAGTTAGTGGTAAGTAACCCTGTTTTTTAGTGTATGAACCTCCTCTGCCATGTTATTGGAATTTGCCCCTCCCAAGCTCATGGAGTCTCGTCAAACACTGGTAAAACTGCATTCTTTTCCACATAACTGAAGATGCCATTCGTTATAACCACATCATCAGCATTGAGAGTGAGGGAGGTACCGGCCTAATGTTTAATATCCCATGATACACCATATTTAATAATAATATCTAGCTCTTACATAATGCTTTTATCAGAAGGTCTCCAAAGTGCTTTATAAAGGAAGTAAGCATCATTGTCCCCATTTTGTAGATAGGACCAATTTTCCATATCAACTTCTCTGTGCCTGTTTCCCTATCTGTATCATTATATTGTCTAAAGAGGACTTGGATTTCAATCTCTTTCTGGTCCCACAGCCTTTGCATTTCCGCAAGCTGCATTCTTACCTAAGGAGGCAGATGCCATGCTTTGAACGTTAACAGGACCTTCAATGTATTTATATGGGATCAGACATATTCACAAGTTCCTTAACCCTTTGAGGCATGTGCGGGGACCAGAGGTTAGTCCATTACACCTCTTAGACTCCAAATTTAGACTGCATTCATGTGTTATGACTTGGCAGGTGTTCAGTCACTTGAAGATGTCATTGTTCTCAGCTAAGTCTAAGACTTCTTCTGGGACATACTTTCATACTTCATCATAGAATGTTGCAAGGCTAATACTTGCAGCTCTATATATGCTTTCAGCAAATGTCTCCCTCACTGAGGCTTGATTTGAAAAACAAGAGAACTGTATGTCAGTCACTTCTGATGTCTAGAGTTGATGCTTGTTTTGTCAGTTCTGCTGACAAAACTTCTGTCCTTGTTCACCTAGAACTCTTCATCTCGCTTTGCTAGGTGGTGTACTGCTTGCCAAACTCCCACAAGTGATAATATGCAGGGGCTTCTTAAAAAAAATTAATGGAGGTTACTTTCCAATAATTGGAGTTATTTGAGATGAGCTTCTGCTAGTCAGAGTCCTCACCAAATTTAGGAATTCCCAAATTAATGGCAGGAACTGAAGGACAGTGGAGGCCACTTTTCTTTTTCCATACCTTCAGAGCCTTTTGGGGCAGGGAGGGAAGGGAGGAAGAGTGTGCGGACTCAGTGGATTCTGGTCTCCAGAAGCTGGCAGTGCAAGTGCCTTAATGTTATAAGTGTCCCACAAGTATGAATATGGACAGGCCACTGAAAAATCCATTTACTGAAAAGTAACCTTGGTTTTTTTCTTGTGAATGATTTGATTTGTTTTTCATGTTATCTCCAACTTCTCCTTGAAAAGTACTGTAGTAGTACTGTATTATGTTAAGGTGTGGTAAGGAATCTTTAATTCATACCATCAGGGTTACATGAACCATTTAATGTGCAACATGCTGGTGTGCTTTAGAAATCACACTCATATAGAGTGCATTACCCTGCCATGAAGGCAAGCATATAGTTTCTCTGTGGCTTGGTATTGTGGAGTACCAAATGGGAGTAATACATATCATACGGTGTTTTAAAAAACTTAAATTTCTTAATGTTTGTAAAATCACTTTGAGAATGCCTATACTGTGCTTCAGAGGGTTGAAAGCAGTGCCCTAACTATGCTGCCATAACCTCATAGTGGGAAGACATAGCCTGTACTGATTGAAGAGTATCTGTTGGAACACCACTTCCCGAAGTGACTGTAGCTAGGTCGATGGAAACATTCTTCCAGTGACAAAATTGTATTTATAGTGGGGGTTAGGTTGGCATAACTAAGTCTCTCAAGGGTGTGGTTTTTTTCCTGTCCCTGAACGACAGTTACATTGACCAAAATTTTTAAGTATAAACCAGGCCTGAGAATCTTATATGGAAGATGCTCAAGAAATCCACAATATTTTTAAAAAAACAAAAAAACCACTCTTTCCTTAACCTTAAATGCATTAAAATGTTCTACTTTATGTATGGATCACATAAACTAAAATAAATGCCCTTTTTTCTCATACAACTCAGTTTATCCAAAACCATCTGTAAAAGGATTGTCTCTAGCATCTATTAAATTGAAAACTCATGTAATTTTGTTCAGAAAATCATCGTCCTAGCATGCCATTATTCAGGTAATCAAGGTTATGTTGAATTTAAACATCACCCAGTGGTTCTGTTAGGGTTAGAAGGCTAAGGAGAGGAAAGATAGTGAAGGTCCATTCCTTTCCAATAGCCAGAAGCAGAGTGTGAGGATAGTGTAGCTCTATTTCCTGTCTTCCAGCTGGAAAGAAAAAGGTGCTGTCCCTTGACTCAGCTGAGGGACCTATTTTTGGTATAGTGTTTTGGATACTACATACACTATCTGGTGTGGTCTGTAAATCTGGTGCAATTAGAAAAGTTAAAATAGTACTCTCCTAAGAGCTGTCCACAAAGTTTTACCTACTTGTCATACCAAAACAATATGCCAGAGTGGGACTCCACTCATAATTAGGGCTGTCTGGAAAACATTTGTTTTGCGAAAAATAAAATTTCCGACAGTTATTTCCATTCCAATGTAGAAGAAAACTGAGCCTAGTGAAATTCTTTGTGAAAAAGTGACCTCCCCTCCCCCCAAACCTCAGAATAACTGATAGCTTGTGGGTATTTGTGAGACACTAATTCAAGTCTCTTGAACTGTCGTCTCCATCTCTGTCTTTTTTCTCTCACCTGTTTAAGCTGTTCCACTTTGTATAAATAGTACTCATTGAGCCAGAGTCACTGACAGACTCTCTAGCCCAGTGATTAGAGCACTCGCCTGGGATGTTGGAGGCCCAGGCTCAAGTCTCTGGTCTGAATCAGGTAGCTCAGGGACTTGAACCTAGGTTTTCCACATCCTGGGGTTGTGCCCTAACCCCTGGAGCATTGGGTATTCTGAGGTGGTCTCTTTCTCCCTGAAACTGATACATTTCTACCAAAAGCTTTGGTTTAGATGAATCATCATTTTCTGCCGCAAAAACATTTAATTGACAAATTCCTGACTAGCTCTGCTATTTATAATTTGTGCATACTCTTTTCATAATATGTTCATACTTCTTTGCTATGTGTTTTGATCAACAGTGAAATATTTATATTTAAATGATTAATATTAGACTTCAGTTAACATGCTGTAGAGGTGAATATTTCTCTTTTTAGTATTCTACAATATGAGCGCCCATTCAGAGCTTTGAATACATTTGACAATCTTTCAGTATAAATATACTAGTAAACAGAACCCAAGAGCAAAATAACTTAGCAACAACATAGACTTAATAAATTCTTCCATGGAATCTCCATTGCAGTTCAGTCCTCAGCTATTTCAGGCTATTTGCAGATTCAGGGAGCCATCCCTGCATCAGTTTCCACCTGGTTCAGATTTTGAAAACTATCCAGCTGGCCCAAATCAATCCCTTTAGTAAGCTTTAACAATAAAAATTCAGAATGAGTGCATATGAAGTGAGTTAAGATGGCTGGAATTCAACAGAACATCTAGGTAATCAATAGTAGAAAGCTGGAAATAATTTTAAAACAACAGTTGTTGGGATACGGTTAACTTTTTGCTGCTACATAATAGATGAATGACTGATATGGCTAATCACAAACGTAAAGGACAGTATGAAACAGTAAAATTGCAGAAACAAAGATTATTTGCAGTTAGAAAAAACAAGCATAAGTAAAAAAAAATATATATATATAAGCACCAAATTACAGAAAATCAGTAACAAAAATACTCTTGCTACATATCTGCATATTTGGAATAGGTAAATAAAAAATATTGGACCACTGACTGGAGATGTGGAGAGTTTTGTTAAAAGTAACAGTATAGTTGAAGTTACTTCTGTGTCCATTTTTACATAGGAAGTGGGTGATGATTTGCTTTTCTTAAATCAAAGACAATTAGTGTAGGACCACAAGCAAGGACCCAGGCAGTATAGAGTTTACGGAAATGGTTAGACATAATTAAAGCAGCTCAAACCCCAGATTCGGATAATATTCTTTCATGAAAAGGAAGTGGGCAGGGAAATTGGTAAACCTGTAATGAACACTTTTAAAAGTTCTTCAGAAGGATTTAGGTGATTTGGAAAACTGATCAACAGGTGAGCAAGAAAACGGCCAACTTGTAAACTGCAATTTGTAGGAGCCCTTTGAACTTTATTTTAAGGGAGATGGTGGGAGAGTGCTCTTACGAGCAGTTTAGGAATAAACATAAAATAATCTCACATGGGCAGTCATGGTGAACTACCCTGGAGGTCCTTGAAAACATTGCTTATATGAAAGATCAGGGAAATTTAGTGAAGTTTAATATATTGGTGCTCAATACTATTTGACAGAATTCTGCTAAAAGATTAATGGCTAAGGTGAGGAATCATGGAGTAGGAGATATAATGGGTCTTTAAAGGGCACCTACAAGCTGGCTGAAAATCACATATTCTTCTGAAAGTTTTGTATCTACTGGTGTTAAAAGTAACATTTAAGATGGCTGTAACTGAGCAATTGAGGGGATTTTTTAAATTTTGTTTACTCTGCACTTGCAGGACTTTGTAGATAGTCACTTACCTGTTTTTATGGTTAGTTGCATTTCTTCTCTCTTACTTAAATGATATCACTGTCCTATTTTCCTCTGTAGCATGCATATGAACTCCTCCTTCCCCAGGCCCTGCAAGAGAGTGTTTACTAGCAAGAACAACAGCAAAACTGAAACTAAATTGTTAGTAGGGAGTTGTATGTGCACAGAGGATAATAGGAAGAGGTATCGCCTGAATATGATTTTTATTGTTTTTAACATTCTGTTGTAGTGCAACCTAGAAGCCTAAACCAGGTTTGAAGTCTCATTGTGCTAGGCAATGTAAAATATACTGTAAATGACAGTTTTGTTGACACTCTGATCCCTATCCAAAGATCTTTCTAAACATCAGCAAGGGAGCAGCTAAATCCTTACAAAAATGAGAAAAGAAACTTAAAAATAGAGCACTATTTAAATAGTAAGTCCTCTCAGGAAATGGAATTTTAAAAAAACATTCATTTTCAAAGAAAATTCAAACTAAGCAGTGTTTCTTTAGACTTGAGAACCTTGTTAATAAAATACTACAAAGCAGCATAACATTTCAGGTCTGGAATAGCTTACAGTTGTGTATACCTCTGGAATAAGTTCAGCTCTGTTCAAAATGCAAATTTTGAGGGTGCGAATATTGAGAAGAAATATCGCAAAGTTTGTAGGTGCTATTAAAATTGGAGTCAGCAAATGAAGAACAACATATTCAGAATTAAAAGTATTTAGATTGTATAGGTAATTGGGCTAGCAAATTTGCACATGAAGTGTAGTGTATTAAGACTTTTTTTTAGAGTCTGGGAGCAAGGAGACTATTGCAATGATGAGAGTGATTTTTGAAGATGTAATCAGAGTGGCACACTAGCTAATAAGGTAGTTAAGAATATCTAGTAGTTATTGCACATTTTAAATTACTCTATGAAAATTAATATGGGGTTCTTTCTGCTTGAACCAGGGGCTTGTTAGGATCAACAGACATTCCCAAGTTCTATCGCTGTTTGCTCATAGTCATCCTGTGCATTGTTTGTTTGTTTATATAGCAGCCAGAAGTATACTAGGTGTCTTACAAAAATATATTGTTTTTGTTTTTTGTCTTGTATGGTTACACAATGCTCCATACTGCTGGGATTGATAAGATTCTTATTTACAGTTAAGTGTAGTCTCTTTTGAACTGTAGGCACTTTTCATAAATTTCTCAACACAAAGTTAAAATTTTACAGTAGTATTTTAACTGTTGTTGCAATATTACTGCAAGACCACCAAGTAAATACACTCCCCCCCTCTGTCCCACCCCCACATCAAATAACAAGGTAGGGGAAATGGTGGGCTTTGTAGTATGCCTGGAAGGTTAACAAAGCTCAACTTTGGCAGATCAAAGGTGGAGGAAGAGAATAGCAGTAAATGGGGTTTGAGAAAGAGCATCCTGTCAGCAGCCCCCATGTGTGTATAATAAGAGAACTAATTTCACCATCAGGGCCTCTGCTGATCTGAATTGGCAGTGTCTTAAAGAGAGACAATCTCAAGTAACAATATCCTAAGCTTTTTTGGCACTATATATTAAAACCACCACCTTTAATTCCACCTGGAAATCTGACAACAGCCAGCATAGATTCTGGAGCATTGATTCAGGATACTCACACCCCCTCCCCCCATGTTACACTGCTGCTTAAAAGGTAGGCAGCTGTTCTGGACAGATGAGTTTCTGAATAGTATTGATGTTAATCCTCATGTAGCTTTACATATAGCTTTACAGTAGTCATAGACTACTAGAAATGTTGCTTTCTGTCAAGAATGAGTAAATGTTCAGTTATACTCACTGGCAAGGGATATTACGCTATATGAAATAAGAGTAAGCTTACTTCATTAAAATTGTATTTGACTTGATATTTTTGTTTCCTCTTGGATGTGGATTTAAAATGTTATATGTATTAATTCTAATATTTTTATTTTTCAGGTTATGCAATGGTCTCTGCAAGATGGCTTGTTCTTGAGTTGGAGCTTTTTAAGGCAGACATATGCTGGTACTTCAACTTTATTAAGCGGACTATAATTTCTTCTCTCACGACAACTACATAAGCAGACAAAATTGCAAAGATCTGCCCTGTGTCGAGTATGACAGCCACGACCCGTGGCTCTCCAGTAGGAGGGAATGATAGCCAGGGCCAGGCTCCTGATGGACAGTCCCAGCCTCCCCTCCAACAGAATCAGGTATGATGCTAACACTGTTAGTAAAACTGTCTAGAAAGACAATAAGTAGTCCTTTAACATAAAATAATTACATTTCCAGGTAATTCTTGCAAAATCTCCTTAGGGTATGATTTTATATCTTATTGAAGCAGGGTCAGGCCTAGTTTGGACTGCCTTGGAAGATGATTGGTGAGTCACTACTGAACAAATGCTTCAGTATGGTGATAGGAGACCATGTACTGTTGAAGGTGCTGCCCTTTCAAATGTCTTTTCTTTGGGAAAGAAGTCTGCTTACCAGAATGTCAGATACTTCTTCAGAGACATATCTCTGATTCATCTATGTCAGATTCATAAAGCTACTTTATATGATGTCAGCTTGATATTCAGCACTCTGAAATACTTTAATCTCCTCCCATCCCAGAGGAAGATATATATTTCTTTTCATTCACTAAAATTCATGTCTTCATGCAGTGGTCCCCAAACTTTTTACCCTGCACCCTCCTTGCCCCCACGGCTGGAGCTGGGGCTGTGGTGGCTGGGGGCCGTGGCTGGGGAGTGGGGCTGGAGCAAAGCTCAGGGCAGGGTGGTGCTCCCTCTTTGCCCCCATGGGGGCTGGCCCGGGGCCTGCTGCACCCTCTCCCTGAACATTCCTCTGTGCTGCCCTGTGCGGGGCATGCCCCACAGTTGGGGACCTCTGCCTTAATGGCTGATATATCTACCGGAATAGTTTCAGAATTGGGGTCCCTCTTCATAGAATAGCAGTGCTATACCTTCTGTTTGGGTAAAGTAGCACATAGGAGTGTCTTAAATTTTATTCTGGAGATCAGCTTAATCTTTCGTAGGTCACAGGTAATAGTTTTCCTGTCTTGCTTCCAGAAACTGTCCATAAGAAAAACTCTCGCATACCCTGGATCTATTTATGTTCATTTCATTAAGCTATTCTGTAAATTCAGCCACCATTTTGTTAACTTACTTGTCATCTTAAAAGAGATGAAAGCTTCCAAGTATACTATATCAGAATGGTCCATTTCCAGATTCTAAGTTGAAAAGCATTGTTCGAAGAGTTAATATTAAGTCTCACTTTTTCAGGGCCGTGGCTGCTTCCTGAACAGAAAAATGATATGCCCAGTATCAAGAAATCTTTAAAGTAGCTGCTTGGCAGTTCACACCTTCTATACAAGCTTTAAAGCTGAAGGTCCAGAGATCTGCCAGACTTACCTATGGTAGGAGAGGGCTTCATGCTGTAGTCCTCTCATATCAGAGAATTGGGTTAAGTCCAGTATATAGGTTAATGTAATTCTGCCCTCCCTGAATGTACACTGCTATAAATATCCCCATTGTCAGCAAGACCTGTTGATCATAAGATAAAGGAGAACAGAAAAAAATTGTTCCTTGTTTACCTGAAAAATACCTTCCTCAGAGTAATGAGGATCATTGAGCTGACTCTCCCCTTTTCAGAGTTTCAAACAAACTTTAACACATTTCAAAACTTTTCATTGGAATCTTTAAAAACAGTGTGGAAAAATCTGTTAGTGTTGCATTAAAGCTTTTTTGTAAACATTAAATTTTGCTCCAAATTAAGTTGAAAATGTTCCTTTAATAATGAATAATGTAGGGAAAAATAGATCTTCAGTGATTCAGGTATTCGTAATAAGTGCAGATGTGTCTGTCTCAGATTTTTTTTCTTAGTATTTTCCCCACCATTGCATTTGCCAATAGAATTGCACTGGTAGTAGGAATGGTAGAAAATTTTAAGAAAAGAGTCTAGAGTAGACAAGGCAAGAGATTCGCTCCTAATTTGGTTTGAATCACCCATGTCAATTGTGACTAAAACATGTCTGACTACAAAACAGCTGTGAATATGAAGTGTTATTAATGAAGAGAAATCCAGCTAAAAAATCACCTTCATAATTGGTATCCTTGATGGTATTCTCACGATAGTGACCAACGATTGCATAGAGTTTGAATTATCTTGTCACCTGTAGATACGGTCACCTGCAACTTGGAGCAACTGAATAGACAAACTTTTACTACTGAACATACTTTAGACTTTTAAAATCCAATTGTGGGGAATAAAAATAGCACAGAAATTTAAATGATACATAATTTTTCTTTAGCAAAGATATATTTGTTGAACCTGCAATTTCATGATTCCATATTTCTGGTGGGAATTTAAATAGTAAAAATGAGAACTGACGGAGGAGATAAATCAGGGTCTAAAATTCAGGAATAGTGAGGAGTGCTTCCTGTGCAGTTGGTTAAGTGATTGGAAAGCACTGTAAACTAAAATCTGTCACCTTGTGTCAGAACTGAAGTTAAGACATAGTCTGACTTTGGTATGCAAATTTCACCATGCCAAATGCTGAAGGGAATTGAAGGAAAATTTAACATGGGTAAGATTCTAAGTAAGGTATGTAGTAAAAGGGGATTTAGAATTAATGTGACATTCAGATAGTTTATGCTCAGAACACTTAGATTTTTATGTAATGAATTTTTCTAAACAAATAGAACTGTTAACATAACTGTAAATGAGAATAGTTTTATTGGAATCAAAACATCCCTGAAGTATTCGCAACCCAGACATTGTAGTATTGTTCTAGTGCATGAAAATCAGAGTGAAATTATTCCACTGTTTGTCAACGCTCAATGAAATGCAAAAAATTAGCAATACGTTTTAAAAAACAAAAAATAGATCTTACAAATTTTATAGTCTCAATGATCCAAGTTGGAATTAAATTACATAGGAAAGAAAGCATTATTCTTCTACTTCTTATATTCTTCAAGTTCTTGCTCATGTCCATTCCACTATAGGTGTGTGCATGCCTCCATGCACGGTTACTCGGGACTTTTTCCCCTTAGCAGATCCCGTAGGTCTGGCTCTGGCGCCCCCCTGGAGTCCTGCGCACTTGCCGTGGTATATGAGGTGCTGCTGGCCCTACGCCCCCTCAGTTCCTTCTTTCCACCTGTGACGGTTGCTGGAACTAGCCTTGCTCTCAGCAAGTACTATTCCCCTTGTTTGGACTTGTTTGTTATTCTAAGTTAGTTTTAGTTAGTTAAGTAGTTGTTAAAAGAGTAGTTAGAGATAAGGCAAGTCCCTGTGGGGACTTACAGTAGCGAGCTATGCCCCGGTTGCCGGGATTCAAGCCATGTACCCCCCTGCGAGAAGGCCCTCCTGCTCAGCGACCCCCCCCACACCCTCCACGATCCCTGCCGAGGGAAAAGGGGCTGATGTCACGGGGGAAACCAGTGTTGGGTCCCCCTTAATGGTGGTGGAGATTTATGGTACGGGGAGGAAGATCTCCTGCTGGACCGTCTCCGGGGGTAGAGCAGAGCCGCTCCCCCAGCAGCCGCTCCAGGTTGGCGTCGTTGAGCCAACCTGTTCTGGCACAGGATGCGGAGTCTCCCTCTCTGCGCTAATGTCGATCCCTGGCACTGGAGGCAGCACCGTTTGAGGTCTGCTAGGAGGTGCTTGGACAGCTCCCGTTCCAGATCCCTGGCACCGAGGAGTTCACCTGCACCGAGGCGGTGCAGAACCCGGTCGCCATACGAAGACCCTGCACCATGCAGTCCCCGATGCAGAACCCGTCGCCGGAGTCAGGCTCGGCACCGCAGAGTTTGGTGCGGCACCGATCTCGATCACCAAGGAGGTCGGGCAACCAGAGGAGACAATTTTGATGGTGTGCCCAAGGGTGGTGCCCCTACTGCTCTTCTGGATCTGCCCCGCCCTTTCCTGAATAGGTTAAGGCCCTTCTATCCTGAATGGGCAAAGATTACGTCGGACTGTTGGGTCCTTGGAATAGTCTCTGGGGGCTATGGCATACAGTTTACCTCTTTCCCTCCCCTCCCCCCCCAACCCTCTCCCTCCATCCCTCTTCCGGGACCCCTTTCACGAGCAACTCCTCTTGCAGGAGGTGGACACCCTCCTCAACTTGGGAGCAATGGAAATGGTTCCTCAAGGCAGAAAGGGGAGGGGAAGGGGTTCCATTCGAGGTAGTTCCTCATCCCCAAGATGAGGGGGGTCTGAGACCCATATTAGGCCTGCGTCGTCTAAAGAAATATGTGAAATGACTCAGGTTTCACATGGTCTTCCTAGCCTCCATAATCCCTTCCCTGGATCCAGGAGACTGGTATGCTGCCCTCGACCTCAAGGACACATACTTCCATGTGTCTATCCTCCCCAGCCACAGGTGTTTCTCTGTTTCACGGTGGCTGGCTCCCAATACCAGTTTACAGCCCTACCCTTTGGCCTATCTTCGGCTCCAAGGGTGTTCACCAAGTGGCTGCCCACCTGAGGTGAAAGGGTGTGCAAATTTTTCCTTACCTAGACGATTGGCTGATCAGGGGCAGGTCCAAGTCCCAAGTGCAGAAGAGCGTGACCCTCACTTGCTCCATGTGCAGCAGGCTGGGACTGTTCATAAACGAGCAGAAGTCCACACTAACCCCAGTGCAATGCATAGAATTTATTGGGGCCACCCTGGACGCCTCCCAAGCCAGAGCCTTCCTGCCTCAGCCATGTTTCGAGGTGATGGTCTCTATCATCTCCCAGCTGCACCGATGCCCCACGACAACAGCCAGGCACTGCCTATAGCTGTTAGGCCACATGGCGGCCTACACGTACGTAGTAAGACTAGCTCGCCTGAGGCTCAGACCACTTCAGGCATGGTTGACCTCGGTATATGTGCCGAGCAGACACCCATTGGACTGGAGGGGGTCACAGTTCGCCACCAGTTTAGTGAGGCTAAGACGGGTTGGGGGACTCCCAGGGCGGTGATGAAGGGTGTCCCATTCAGGGAACTGGTCCCGTCGGTCACCCTAATTTCCAATGCGTCGGACGTAGGATGGGGAGCCCACATCAGTGCCAATCTAGGCACTCGGGCTCTGGTTGAGGGAGGAGAGGCTCCTGCACATCAGCATGAAGGAGCTGAGGGCCATTCGCCTAGCGTGCCAGGTGTTCCTCCGATTCTTGACAAGCAGAATGGTGCAGGTGCTGATGGACAACACAGCAGCCATGTTTTACAGAAACAGGCAGGGGGAGCATGCTCCTCGGCCCTCTGCGAGAAAGCTATCTGTCTGTGGGACTTTGCCGTCAGGAACGATTTCCACCTCCCGGGAGTGAGGAATGATGAGGCTGATCACCTCAGCAGGTCGTTTCTACCCCGCCACGACTGGTTGTTGCACCCAGAGGTGATGGCTATGATCTTCCAGAAGTGGGGCGCTCCCCAACTGGACTTATTTACATCAGCCTGGAACATGAAGTGTCCAAGGTTCTGCTCGCTCCAGGGTCGCGAGACCGGGTCGATTTCCAATGTGTTCCTCATTGACTAGACGGGGGCCCTCATGTATGCGTTCCTGCCCATTGTGCTCGTACCCCAAGTCCTGCTGAAAATAAAGAGGGACAGGGTGAACGTTATACTAATTGCTCCGGCCTTGCCGAGACAGCACTGGTTCAGCATGCTGCTGGACCTTTCGATCACCCCACACTTGGAGCTCCTGAGGCAGCACGACCTTCTATCCCAGGACCATGATCGCCTGTTGCTCCCGGACCTGGGCTCCCTGCACCTCACAGTCTGGAGGCTCTGTGACTGACGGAGGGGGAGAGAGCCTGCTTGGTGCAGGTCCAGCAAGTCCTGCTCGGCAGCAGGAAACCTTCCACACAGGTTGTGTATCGGGCTAAGTGGAGGCGGTTTACCTGTTGGGCGGAGTCCCGGGCTATTCCACCCAGTCTCTCGCCTATACAGGAGATCCTGGAGTACCTGCTCCAGCTAAAGCTCCAGGGTCTGGCACTGGCCTTGTTGAAGGTTCACCTGGCGGCCATTTCAGCTTTCCATCAGCCGCTAGAGGGGAGATCGCTATTCTCTCATCCCATGTCGGTCAGGTTCCTCAAGGCGGTGGAGAGGTTGTATCTGCAGGTCCGTGACCCGGTGCCTCTCAACCTGGTCTCTTGAGACTCATGGGGGCCCCCCTTCAAACCCATGGCTTCATGTTCTCTGCTCCTGCTTTCATGGAAGGTAGCCTTCCAGGTGGCCATTACCTCAGCCAAGAGGGTCTCCAAGATTAGTTCTTCTATAAGGACAAGGTCCAGCTGAGGCCGCATCTGACCTTCCTACCCAAGGTGGTTTCCCAATTTCATTGTAACCAAGATATTTTTCTCCCCATGTTTTTTCCCAAACCTCATGGTACGGAGGAGGGAAGGAGATGGCATTCGCTGGATGTGAGATGAGCCCTGGCCTTCTACATCGAGCATACAAAGCCGTTCCGGAAATCGACGCAGCTCTTCGTCACAGTGGCCGACTGGATGAAAGGCTCACCTGTCGCCACCCAGCGCATCTCCTTGTGGATTACGTCATGCATCAAGTGCTGCTATGAGCAGGTGAAGGTGCTGCTTCCGGGAACCATCACAGCACACTCAACCAGAGCTCAAGCCTCATCTACAGCCTTCCTGGAGAGAGTGCCCCTGCAGGATATCTGCAAAACTGCCACTTGGTCTTCAGTGCATACCTTCACGTCCCACTATGCCATCATCCAGCAGTCGAGGGAGGATGCGGGATTCGGCAGAGCGATGTTGAGGGCAGCTCACCGGTAACTCCTACCCATCTCCAAAGGTATTGCTTGTTAGTCACCTAGAGTGGAATGGACATGAGCAAGCACTCCAAGAAGAAAACAAGGTTACTTACCAGTAACTGATGTTCTTCGAGATGTGTTGGTCATGTCCATTCCACAACCCACCCCCTGTCCCCGCTGCCGGAGTTGGCAGAAAGAAGGGACTGAGGGGGTGTAGGGCCAGCAGCGCTTCATATACCACGGCATGTGCGCAGGGCTCCAGGGATCTGCTAAGGGGAAAAAAGTTCCGGGTAACCATGCATGGAGGCGTGCACACACCTAACCTGGTCTACACTTAACTGGAGATTCGGCGGCAGTCGACGGGAGTTACGCAAACTACGCAGAGTAGCTTGCGTAACTCACATCGACTGCTCTGCTTCCCTTCTGTGCACTGTCTACACTGCGCTGTGCAGCAGCGCTACGCTACTTGAGGGGGTGGTTTACCAGAGTCGATTTCCTGATTGATTGAGTGGGTCTACATTGACCGCTCAATTGATTCAGAAAGATTGATCTGGCGGCGGCGAATTTGCCGCCGTCAGTATAGACGTGGCCCTATAGTGGAATGGACATGAACAACACATCTCAAAGAACATCAGTTACTGGTAAGTAACCTTGTTTTTCAGCACTTTCTGCTAGATTGTCCTTTCTTTAGATCAGGGGTGGGGAACCTTTTTGTTGCCAAGGGCCTGATGGTGAACCTTTTTGTTGCCAAGGGTCTGATGGTGGCCATGGCAGCGGGCGGGGATTCGGCGGCGGCACAGTTACGTGTGGGGTGGTGCCCGCCGCCGAAATGCTGCCGCCGTTTCCGCCTTTTCGGCGGCGCGGTTTTGCAGTGTCCGCAGGGTTCCGTGGGGCAGTAACCGCCTCCGGACTCCACCCGCCGCCGAAAATGGGCAGACGGCGGCAGGGTTTCGGCGGCGCGCACTTCCCGCCCGCCCGCGGGCTGGATCAAATTCTTTCGCAGGCCGGGCCGGAGGTTCCCCACCCCTGCTTTAGATTGAAAGCTCTTTGAAGCAGTAACTGTCTCATTTGTATATAGTGTGTTAAGTGCAATAGGACCCTGATTCTGATGGAGGCTTATGAGCACTAGAAGAACACAAACATTTTAAATAAAGGACTCTGTCTGGTTAAAATTTAAAGTAATTAATACTTTACTGTATTTTTTGTTCGAACGAGTTTTAAAATCACTTAATTGGCATTATCTGAAAACTAAACTCTGATCTAAGAAAAGACTATATGAAACTACATTCATGCTGTATTAAAGTTGAAATTGTAATTGCGCAAGGGTTAGGAAACCCCAAGTTAAAGTAAAACTGCAATGGAGTGTAAAAAATTCTGAGTATATTTTAACAGTTGTTAAAACGTTTATGCCTGAAATTAGGCCCATCAATCCATATTTAGACATTTAATTAAAAGTGCAAGTGAGAGCACCAAGAAGTAGTCTGAGGAGGAATACAGCCCTTGGGAAGGATATCAACCAAAGCCTGGTTTCTCATCTATTATAATGCTTTGTGTTGGTAAAGCAGGGTGAAGAAAAATTTGGTTTAAAAAAAAAAAAAAAGTTAATTTACACTGGATTTTATTTAAATAAATACATTTTTTCTGTTACAAAATAAACCTGTGTAAAATTAAATTTGAAATTGACAAACTGAAGTCCTAAACTTACTATAATGTATTAAAATAATTTAAATGAAAACAGTGCTGTATCAATGAGCACTCGCCAGTTTTAATAAATTAAAAGGTGCTACTTTTTAAATTATATATAAGATTTTGGGGGAAAACATCTAAACTTTTGAAGTCAACTCAAGCTTTTTAAATGTTAGCATGTTATGTGCTGCTTTAAGTACATTTTTTTCAGTCTTTACAGTTCAATGAATGCTGGTATCTTTTTTTCCAGATGTAAGTATTTTGTTTCTGTTGTTCAGAAAAGCTTTTGCCTGCATTACTTTTGGTTTCAGTTTAGCTAGCAGGTGCAGAGAGAATATTTTCTTCATTTGGATTAGTTCATTTGAAGTCGAAAGAACAGAAACTTGTTTTCCTCTTTCAGTCTATGAATAAAAAACAGATGGGAGAGGATGACCTCTACTTCTAAAACTTTGAAGGACAGGGACAGATTTTCAGTGGTCTTTAAATGGTGATGAAGTCTATCAACTCACTAACTACAATTAATATTTTTATTTAATAAATCAGTTTTAAATAGAAAACGTATTTTGATGTTTTCTTAGTATTCATTTAAGGTAGTTTTAGTTAGCAAATAAAATTTTAAAATGCTGTTTGAATGTGTTTTTGATTGAATACCAATTTCCATCCAAATGCATCTTAACATGATGAATATGGGGTAAAACTTATCTAGTAACTATGAAATGCATCCCTCATTCTTTTCGAACATACTAATATAAAAATTAAGAATATGAATAAATATTGAGCTATATAATTACTTTTATTTATTTATTTTATTTATTTACATGGACACACACATAGACAGACAGACACACACACACAATATAGTATGTCTTCCTGATTAGCAAAAATAAGTACCAAATTTAGTGTAAAGGTTTTTTTAGTTGCAAATCAACATGTCTAAATGGTTGTACCAACCAATGAGAATTAATCTCTTTTTAGGAGTATAACTAAAGTACAGGTGTAAAAACAAGATTGAAGTAGATTTAAATCATGATTAAAATTAGTGTTTTTTGTAATTTATCATTGCCTTAGGGCAAATGCTGCAAGAAGGAAGGATGGGAGTGTTAAGTTCATATGTGCTCACTTCAGCAAGTAAATTTGTTGCTGCATTTTGGGCTAGTAAAGAAATTGTTGCCTGGAGCTGGCAAACTGTGGAAGATGGAATAACAGTAATCCAGTTAAAAGAAAACAAACGCATGGGTGGCAGTTACCGGACTCCCATCAGAGAGAGCAGGGGTGTAACCAACACCAAAGAGGTGTTATAAATATAAATCTTTAGTTCATTATTCTTCGTGATCAGAGGAAGACCTCTGCACTACGTGTCTAATTCATTTTATCAACTGGCTGTGATCTATCGAACCAGGAGAACACAATCAGGGCATAAAATTCATAGTGGGAATGCTTGCCAACTATCACTGATTCTATTTTGTTTCAGTACGAGCCAGCAATTTTGGCTGGGTTCAATACAGTCTAGCTTTCAGGCACCAAGTCAACATTCTCCTTCAGACAAGCTCCTGACTGGTGACAGCCTGTGGAATCTATCAAGCAAGACTTGTACAGCTGAATCTTCAGAATATGCATTGTTTTCAATTATTACACTTGATAAATATAGGAGAAGTGAGGGAACTCTTGAGAAAGGCACCACAGGATAAACTAGGGGCAGATTTATATTGGACGATCAGTTTGTAATACAAACAGGTTTTGTGTGCATTGGCGGTTGCCTTCTTTTGTCATAAATACATGAGGTGATTTATTGCCTCTTAGCTTTACAGTTTGCACTGCTCCTGCTGGCTGTTCCCTACACTTCAGACTTAACATGCATGCTCCTCACTCCCAATAATATCATCCGTCTTGAAATGGGACACTTGATCTCCTTACACTTCCAGCATTCCAAACAAACCACTTCCACTCTTTCCATGCGTCCTTTGAAGCCCTCCTACCTGCACAAAGAGCACCCCTCCCTTTCATTAAGCCACTCTTTCACACACGCAATTCCCAGAGCCCTCATTTTGACCTTTTCAATGAGAAATAGAAAGTTGGTCCACTGAGAACTAAACCATGAACCAACTTTGTTACAAATGACAGTTTTTTCCATCTTCTAGGAAATTAGTTTTTAGACTACTTGAATAGTGTAAAAAAAAAAAAAATTTTAATGGGACTAATAACTAACTTTAGTTAAGAAATTCTAAAATCTTTAAATAATGTTCATATTTCATGATTATTTTTTAAAAGATTTTTTTACACTTCCTTGACTCTCTGTTTGCCTTCAAAATTCAAATGAAATTTAAAGGGGAAAAAGGAAGCCAAGCGTAAATGATGTACGTCTACTACTGTGTCTGAGAAATAGGATAAATATTGTGCATATGATATTTAATTTAAATATTTGACATGTTTTTAATTCAGACTTCCTCACCTGATTCTTCCAATGAGAATTCCCCAGCTACCCCTCCTGATGAGCAAGGTCAAGGGGATGCCCCACCCCAACTTGAAGATGAGGAGCCTGCATTTCCACACACAGACCTGGCAAAGTTGGATGACATGATCAACAGGTACTTTAAGATTAGTGCACTCTTCCTAATCATGTGGGTTATAGGTAAAATCTCTTAGTATTCCAATCTAAGTTTCTGGGTCTGTCTTTGTTTGTGTATTAGATTTCATATTTGGGGAGAAGGGGAAAATAAGAAGAGAGAAGGGGATTGGTGTGTCTTTTCTAAAGTTGAGTCCTCTTTAGTGGGTTAAAATAGATTTTACACTTTTATCCCAAGCTAAGGGCATAATGAAGGAGAAGATATGTTTTAATTTCTTTTCAGAAACCTAATTAAAATGCAGTACTTTTTTTAAAAATTCAGACCTCGATGGGTTGTTCCTGTGTTGCCGAAAGGGGAGTTAGAAGTTCTTCTAGAAGCTGCTATTGATCTTAGTAAAAAAGGTAAGTTGAAAATACAATGAATGTTTACTAAAGGAATGTGTAAATCTTACTCCTTAAAGTTCCAGAAGGGACAAAGAGGACCTTTATTTCTTTAATAAATTGGGATCCAAGGTTCCCAAATCTTGGACTAGAATGAAAAGCTGTATAGATCTTTTCAAAACAGCATAGATAGGAGTTTTATGCCTTGACACAAGCCGTAGGGAACACTGAGCCCACAGCTATAAAAGAAGTCTTGTTGATCCTTTCTCGCTTGTTTTTTTGTATTTTTACTTGCATATCAGACTTGATCACATCTGTTTTCCTGACATACTTTGAGGTTTAATGTGTTTTTTCTCAGAATATTTTTACAAATACCTTGATAAAAATATTTCTTCAATATCTGCATTTGGACACTTTGGAGAATATTAGAAAATAGATTTGGAACAATTAGAAACACGCGTGACCCAAAACAGCTAGAATGATATAGTTAGATGACAGTTTGTCTTGTCTAACTTATTTGGGACTAGGACCATTCCCCTCCTCAAGGTTGTGTTCTCTGTGTTCAACACATTGTGTTAGGTCAGATTGACACATGTCTCTTACATGCTTCTGGAAAGATAGTCTAGTAGTCTCCCAGCCCCTCAAGTAATCTTTTCAGACCATGTAGATGAGAAATTTGTAAAGTCACAGAGAAAGGAGTTGGTGAATTAAGGTACCTTAGAGGAAGAATAGTATTGTTTTAAATAATTTTTTATTGAATATAAAATGGCCTGTTTGCTACCCTTGGATATTTGGACTAGGAGGAACTGACTATGTTGATAAATGTTTACTCCTAGAATTGCCGAGGAGTAAAAGTGGTTGTCAGCAGGCAATTCTGGCCTACAAGAATTATTTTGTATGAGCATTTGTCATCTGTTTTGCAACACCTGCTGGAGGAAACATTAGTATTTGGCCAAATATCTAGGATATATCTACACTGCAATAAAAATCCCGTGGCATTGAGTCTGAACCTGGGTCAGGTGTTTCGGGCTTGGCCTGTAGGGCAAAAAATTGCAGTGTATGTGTTCAGGCAAAAACCAAGGCTCTGTGGCACTCCCCACTCGCTGGGTCTCAGAACCTGGGTTCCAGCCTGAATCCAAATATCTGCACTGCAGTTTTATAAACCTGAAGCATGAGCCCAGATCAGCAGACTCAGGCCCAGCTGTGGCTGTGCAGTGGGTTTTTTTTATTGCAGTGTAGAGCAAAGGTAGGATGTGACACGCACACTTAATTCTGTTGTTGATCTGTTCTCTGGGACTTCTGTTGCCATTGACTTTCAGTAGACATGGATGTACATGGCTGAAATCTTCAGGTGAGCATAGAAGGTCTTTCAAGAGGTCACATTTGTTCAATGACAAAACAAATGCTATCTTCAAAAAAAATTTAAAGATGCAACTCTCTCTGTCTCTGGGTCTGTTGCAGCACTGTGGCAGGAAGAAATCCTCTGAGTTCTTGTTTGAGGAGATTTTTGGGTGCTGGCAGCAGCTCTGTCTGCCTTTTAAAAAAAACACACCATCATTAATGTAGTAAATAAACAACTGTAGACAGAAAGCTTCTTCAGCTGCTCTGCTGATAACACCCACACACCACCCAACACCACAAGGCAAAAAATTTGACATTCAGTTTTGAGAACTGTTTCACACATCTCCCCACCCTTCTGATGGAGATCTGCAAGGCTACAATTTGGAGCTCCATTCATATGTTTTATGCATCACTATTTGCTGAATTTAGTATCTAAGTCTAATATCCATTTTAGGCATACGTTTCTACAGTTGCTGTTAATTACTACTGGTCATTCCACTTCATGGTGTTTATGCTGCAAGTTACTTTCTTCTTCAAGTGCTTGCTCATGTCGATTCTAAGTAGGTGTGTGTGCGCCGCGTGCACCATTGTCGGAAGGTTTTTCCCTTAGTGGTATCTGTCAGCTCTGGTGCCCCCTCGAGTAGCGCCCTTACGTCACCGTATATAGGGCACTGCTGACACCACCCTCTCCCCCCTCCCCTCCTCTTCAGTTCCTTCTTATCACCTATGACGGTTGCTGGAACACTTGCATCTCTCTTGCATCTACCAGTGCTTCCCTAGTGGACATCTAATTTCTATTTGTAAATAGTTGAAAGTGTTAGAGTTTAGATTAGTGTAAGTTAGAATAGTTAGGAACCCACTTATTGGCATCACCCCCTTCCCCCGGGAATGGACACAAGCAACACATCTCGAAGAACAATATTTACAAAAGGTTAGTAACTGTTTTTTCCCATAAGTGGAGATATGTGCAGACAACCTTTTTTCTCCTTTGAGAATTATCAGAAACTTGTTAAGTTGTATGTGCACACTTCCTATTTTCTTTCCCCACTCACTGAAGTTCTGGAGGATGCCTGGAGCTTTTTGTCCCTTTTATAAAGTGGAGCAGTCTGATTTATGGGCAGGGAGCTTACCTGTTCTGAAGTAGGGCAATGTTTTGTTAGGTGGTTGTGAACTTGATGGGGGTGTCTCTCCACTTCATAAGTGTGGAAGTGCAGAGGCAGAATACTTCAAGAATGATTACTATTATGTAACCTTTCCATTAATCTGCTGGAAATATGTCCTCTCCAATTAGATGATATGAGTACCTTACTCACCCACATATGGACTTATTCTTTAAATCCAAGTAGGATCTGGTGGAGTGGATACAGCGAGGATGAGGACTGGAAGAAGGGTTTGAAATTAAAAGATAACTTGTGGTCCTAATATTGGCATCCACATAATTTTGCATTGAGATCTGTGGTTCACCAGAACTTTAGAGCTGGGATACCAAAAGCTGTTTCGGTAGTACACAACAAAACTATTTTTGTTGGTTGTTTCACATTTTTTGAGAAACAGTGGGCCTAGTGGATAGAGCACTGGACTGGATTTGAGACCTGAGTTCTATTTCCGACTCTGCCACTGGCCTGTTGTGCGATGATGGGCCAGTCACTTCACCTCTCTGTGTCCTTGTCTATAAAATGGCTTTGAGATCTACTGATGACAAGGGCTATATAAGAGTGAGGTGGTGGTATTGGTATTTATAATCTCTTGCTGATTTTGGGGGAAAGAGCAACATTGGGGGAGGAGGATGATTGGACCATTTAAATACTTTCTGGTTCTTGCAGTCTGATGGTATTGACTTATTTTTAATCTTGGAGAAAACTAGTCTTCAGGCAGACAGTATATTCTTAGTTTAAAGAGCCACTCGGTGGTTGAGGTTTTTCTGAGATTGGAGAAGTTTACCTGTTGAAAGAATGGCACCTATCAACTCACTATTAAATAATTATAAAATAACTAAAATCAGGGACAGCATTTTTTAAAATTGTCAGCTAGTCCAAAAAATAAATTTAATAATTGAGCTGTATAGCTTATATTACAACAACAAAAAAGGAGCCCTGTGTTAAAAATTATACCTGGCTCTTGGGCTCTCCTTCCCCCACAAAACCCCTGCCACAGCTGGACTGACAGCTGCCAGGTGTTCCCATTATGGTGTGTGCTGCTGCAGCTCATGATTTTGTGGTATGTGATTCTTTAAAATAAATTGGAAAAAAAAAAAAAAAAAAGTCCTGTAGCACTTTAAAGAGTAACAAATTTAGTTTCTGCAGGCACAGCCCACGAAAGCTTATGCCTGCAGAAACTAAATTTGTTAGTCTTTAAAGTGCTACAGGACTTTCGTTGTTTTTGCTGTATACAGACTAACACGGCTACCCCTCTGGAACTTTAAAATATTTATGTTCAGTTATTGTCATACTGCTAAAATTTTCCTGAGTGCTGTAAGCATTTGGAAAGGAACTGTGAAGTTTTAAGAATGTGCTACTCGACCCTTTATTTCTGCCGAATATCAAATGCCTGTTGCAATGGAGTTTGTCACAAAAAGTCACAAAAATCCAAGAATCTCTTCTAACGGAAAGAATTAGGCAGCCCAAATATAGGAGTTGCTTTCAGCTCCCTGTATTATGAGTTTTTCGAGTATTTGCTCGTGTCCATTCCAATTAGGTGCACGCACAGTTGCCGGAAGGCTTTTCCCCAGTAGTATCTGTAGGGTTGGCTCTGGACCCCCCTGGAGTTGTGCCTTCATGGGGCCCTGCCAACCCTCCGCCCCTTCAGTTCCTTCTTACCACCTGTGATGGTCAGCTGGAATATGTGGCGTCTTGCTTTGCAAGTGTCTTCCTAGTGGTTGTCCAACCTTTGTTCTGTAAGTAGTTAAAATAGAGTTAAGTAGCTGTTAAGTATAGTTAGAGTAAGGTAGATCCCCTTAAGGAACTCTTCCCTTCCTCCCTTCCTAGGGGCCAGGGTATGCCTCAGTCCCCTGGATTCAAACTTTGTGGGGCTTGCAAGAAGCCCATGCCCAAGAGTGACCCACACTCCTCATGTCTCAAGTGCCTTGGGGGACCCCACCGAAGGGACCGCTGCAAGATCTGCAGAGACTTTCATCCCCAGACACAAAAGGATAAGAGTCAACGCCTGAAGTTTCTACTCATGGAGATATCTCTACAACCATCTCCAAGCCAATCAGAGCTGGCGCCACATGCATCGTCATTGGTATGGAGTGCACTGTCCTCCATATAGGAATTGGTAGTGAGGCAAGATTCTCCCCCAAGAGACCCTCGGTGCTGTAAGGAATCCCCGGCACCAGGTGACGCATCAAGATTACAGCATTGCTCGCAGTCCCCTGTACCGAGAAGGAAACAGAAGAAGGTGGACAGGGTTTGCTCACCTTTGTCCAAGTCATTAGGGCATAAGAGCACTACTGGAGGGCGACTCTTGTTGGGCCACTCAGGTGGCTGCGCCATTGGCTCCGGCCTCTGTCGGGGTGCTTCGAGTCGGGTATCAATGAGCTCCCCTGCCAGGGAATTCAAGGAGGAACTCCAACTCCTTTCTACCCCGGAGACGTATGAGGTGGGTAGGGAGCTTATAGAAATCTCAACATTGCCTCAGCAGACCCATGAGAGGGCATCTGAGGCAGAGGCTCTGGTACCGAGGTACATGGTACTTTCCAGAAGGAAGCCCGCAATGATATCCTGACAGCCATCGCCAAGGCACCCGACGCCGAGAGGCACCCTGCCACCCTGGTCTCCCAGGAGTGAGCAGTCAGTCTCAGACGCTGTGTCTTTTACATCTGAGAGGAGCAGGCACTGGGAAAGGGAAGATACATGAGCCAGGAGATCATCCACCCCTTCTCCAGGCCGTAGCCACCTCAGTGGCTGTTCTGGCTGTTCTGGACCCTGTGGGCCTTCCATCAAGCCCAGGGCCCTCAATTGGAGCAATCCTTCTCGGTGACCTCAGGAAGCAAGCACCATCATCGGTCGGAGACAGTTGTATGGTCTGACATAGGCACCGACTATGATGTCGACACTGCTCTTGGCACTGAATATGGTACTGAGCCTGGTACTGAGATCAGCACCGTGGACCAAGGCACCGAACTGGAGCAACTCGTGCCAAGAGACCCCCTGGGTGCGGAGGGACAAGAGACCATCCCGGTGAGAGTCGTTGTCATCCTCACCAGATGAGGCGGTCGCTGGCTCTGCACCAGCATCAGCAGTAGAAGACACAAGGGCCCACCAGGATCTCCTTCGCAGAGTTGCTCAAAACCTGAGACTCCAGGTTGAGGTGGTCTCTGAAGGGGGGGCAGATCCAATGACGCACATACTTGCTCCAGCGGGTCTAGCCAGGGTAGCCCTATGCCTGATTAAAATGATCCAGCAGAACACACAGTCATTGTGGTAGATGTCCACTTCAGTTTCCCCAACTGGGAAGAGGGTGGAATGCAAATATTTGTCCCCACTAAGAACTATGAATATCTGTACACTCACCCCCTCCAGGGTCCTTCGTGATAGTGGTGGCAAATGAAAGGGAGAGAGAGGGGAGTTAAGGGCCTCCACCTAAAGCCCAGGAGGCAAAAAAGATAGTTATTTGTCAGAAAAGTGTACTCCACCAGCGGCCTCCAGCTCTGCGTGTCAAACCATCAGCAGATACTCTTTTAACACCTGAGGTTCTATGCTAAAGTTTTCAGATTCCATCCCTCCGCCTCCAAAAAAAAAAAGTTTACCACCCTGGTGGAGGAGACCAAGGCCACAGCCCAGGCATCCTTACAAGGGGCCCTAGATGCGGCGGACGCCACAGCCCGATCTATGACATCGGGGGTGACAATGAGACTCAGTTCGTGGTGCAGGACTAGGCTCTCCCCCATGAGGTGCAACAGATGATTCAAGACCTGCCGTTTGAGGGGCAGTCTTGTTTTCCAAATAAAGACTCTAAATTATATAGTCTTAAAGACTCAAGGGCTACCCACAAGTCAGTAAATCTACATACTCCTGCGTCTCAACGGAGACCTTTTAAATCCCAACAGATGCCCTGGTTCTATCAGCCACAGCAGAGGCAAGGCTTCAGTCGCAGAAGGGCAGAAATTACAGGCGAGACAGCCCCAGAATCAGTCTGGACACAGAGTGGGCCAATCAAAGCAACTCCTGAGCTCCAAGCGTAACTTTTGATGGGGTGTTCGGGGACGATGCACCAAGCCAGAACCTGGATCCTCCCATTTTCAAACCGCCTATCCCACTTCTCACATACGGTGGGCCCGGATCACAGCAGACAGATGGGTATTATGCATGGTAGAACTGGGATACTCCATCCCAGTTCAACTCCCTGAAGAGGGACAGAGAGTTGAGGGACCCTTTCATGAGCAACGTCTGATCCAAGAAGTGCAGGAGCTCCTATGAGCAGGAGCAATGGAAGAGGTGCTTTGGGAGCTAAGGGGAAAGGGATTCTACTCCCAATGCTTCCTGATCCCAAAAACCAAGGGTGATCTCCGACCCATCCTAGATTTAAGAAACTTCAACAAGTGTTCACGAAGTGTATGACAGTAGTGGCCGTGTTTTTCAGGAAGCTGGGAGTGCAGGTTTACTTGGACAACTGGCTAGTCAAGGGCAGCTCCAGACAGCAGGTAGAAGCGAACATAGACTTCTTAAGATGGACATTCAACAGATTAGGCCTTCTGATCAACAAACAGAAGTCTGTCCTGACTCCTACTCAGAGGATAGAGCAGTCATAGACTCCACGCAAGCCAGGACCTACCTGCAAGCCAGGTTTCGGGCCATCGGCTCCATCGTAGGAGATTGGAAGCAGCACCCTTTGACTTCAACCAGAAAGTTCCTGATGCTGTTGGGCCACTTAGTGGCATGCACATACATAGTGCAACATGCCAGACTGCATCTCAGGACTCTACAGGCTTGGCTGGCCTCAGTATACAGTCCATCCAAAGATTGTATCTACAAGGTACTTTTAATATGCTAGAGATGCTGCACTGGTGGCTAGACCCACAGCTAGCCTGTGCAGGTGTCCCATTCACTCCACCCTCTCCCACTCTGACACTAGTGACCGACGCTTCAAATACGGGATGGGGAGCTCATCTGGGTCAATTCAGCACTCAAGGGCTTTGGTCTCAGGAAGATCTCTCCACGCATATCAATGAAAGAGCTGAGAACAGTGTGACTGGCCTATCAGGCCTTGAGACTCCAGCTAGAGGGCAAATGTTTGTAAGCAAGAACAGACAACACAACAGTGATGTTTTATATAAACAAATAGGGTGGAGCTTGCTTCTCTCTCCTGTGCCAGTAAGCCCTCAACCTTTGGAATTTTTGTATAGCCTACGCAATACACACAGAGGCTACTAATCTACCAGGCGCACAGAACGTGTTGGCGGACTACCTCAGCAGATAGATATTGGTCCGCAAGTGGTCCCACTGGACAGACATAGCGGAAGACATCTTCCAGAAGTGGGGAATTCCCCACATGGACTTATTCGCAGCACAATCCAACAGGAAATGCGCATGATTCTGCTTATTCCAGCCCATGGTAAATCGTGGATGCTTTTCTCATCCAGTGGACAGGTCACCTGTTCTACGCATTCCCTTCATTCCTACCGATACACAAGGTCCTCCTGAAGGTCAGGAAAGACAGGTCCTCGATAGTCTTAATAACACTGGCATGGCCACGACAACAGTGGTATACCATGCTCCATGAGCTTTCAGTGGAAGCCCCTCTCACTCTCCCGTTGTTGCCAGATCTGGTCACGCAGGATCACAGCTGCCTCCGCCATCTGAACCTGCAGTTGCTTCACCTCACGGCTTGGAAGATCCATGGCTGAATCCCCAGGAGAAAGAATGTTCGGAGCTGGTCAGGCAGATCATTTTGGGTAGTCAGAAACCATCCACTAGATCTTACCTACTTGGCGAAATGGAAGAGGTTCTTAATCTGGTCCATACAGGAGTGGCTCCTCACCAGAAGCATCCTCTATCCCTCTCATTTTAGACTACCTGTTACATCTTAAGCATCAAGGCCTTGTGCTATCATAAATGAAAATACATCTGGTGGCAATTTCAGGCTTTCATCCATGAATAACGGGCAGATTGGTTTTTGTAAACCACACAGTAACACGGTTTATCAAGGGATTGCGGGGAGAGTTTCTTCAGATGTATCAACCACTTCCCCAATGGGATCTGAACCTGGTCTTATCAGCATTAATTAAGCCGCTCTTTGAGCCACTGGCTATGTGTTTCCTGCTATACTGGTCTTGAAAAGTAGCCTTTCTGGTGGCGATTACCTCAGCTAGGAGAGTGTCTGAACTTAAGGCTCTCACATGGCCTTTTTCAGGGATAAGGTCTGATTTCTACTGCATCCGGCCTTCCTTCCGAAGGTAGTATCGCAGTTTCATGCGAACTAGGACATCTTTCTTCCCATGTGCTATCCCAAACTGCATGCTAATAAGAGAGAGAGGATGCTTCACTCGCTGGATGTTGAAGGCCAGAGCCCTCCTTATATCGAAAGAACCAAGCCTTTTAGGAGGCCATCTCAGCTATTTGTGGCTATAGTAGATAGAATGAAGTCCTCCCAGTCTCTTTGCAGAGAATCTCTTCCTGGATAACGTCCTGATTAAAGACCTGTTATGATCTGGTGAAGGTGCCAGCCCCTGCAATCATGGCTCACTCCATGAGGGCATAGATGTCCTCAGCAGCATTCTTAGTTCAAGTCCCCATACAGAACATCTGTAGGGCAGTGACATGGTCATCCTCACACACCTTTGCAGTCACTACACCATCACATTGCAAGGTAGAGATGATGCAGCAGTAGGTAGAGCAGTGTTGCAGTCAGTATTTTGGGGAGCTCCCATCCCTCTTCCAAGGAAGATGCTTGGGAGTCACTTAATTGGAATTGACATGAGCAAGCACTTGAAGAAGAAAAAGCGGTTACTAACCTTTCTTTAACTGTTGTTCTTCAAGATGTGTTGCTCATATCCATTCCAAACTCGCCCACCTACCCCTCTGTCAGAGTACTCCGGCAAGAAGGAACTGAAGGGGCGGTGGGTCAGCAGGGCCCTATATAGGGCGCCATGAAGGTGCGACTCCAGGGGGCTCCAGAGCTGACCCTATGGATACCACTGGGGGAAAACCTTCTGGTGGCTGTTCTTGCGGCCCGTGCACACCTAATTGGAATGGATATGAGCAACACATCTCAAAGAACAACTGTTACAGAAAGGTTAGTAAACATTTTCTCTCTCTCGGGGTGGCTCTTTGAATTGCTGTTGGACTGGGGGTGAGAGGGGAATTCCTGTTCCCAAACTTGTATCATCTCTGTTGCTCTTTTGAAACCACATGTCTTGACCATTATTTATTTAGACTGACTAGAACAGGAATTATTTATTTTCTGTAGGTCCTAAATTGCCAATAGTTGGTTGGTCAGTGTTTTCTGAGGCTGGGCACATCATATTGTATAAGGAATGTGATTCCACGACTGAAAATGAAATGTGTCCTGAATAATAACAATGCAGAATACAATCTCTCAGCTATTAATGTAATAGTTTTATGTTTGCGTAACCCCTCTTTTCATAGATTTATCGATTAGAGCAGAAGGGAATATTGTGATCATCTAGTCCAGTGGTTCTCAAACTTATTTGATTGCCCCCCCGTCTTTAAGCCCCACCCCAGTCTGAAGGTAGCGCTGTGCCAGCAGCAGCACAGAAGTAAGAATGGCAATGTGAAAAGTGATATTCGTCAATAGCACTTTTCACAGCAGACTTAGCATCCCATTGCTACCCTTCTGCGCTGCTGCTGCCACCCTTGAGCTGACAGCCAGAACCCCACCACCTCCGGGTGAGTGATGGGGATGAGAGAGGGAAGGAGAGCCCTCTATCCCCGCCTCCCAGTGTGCATGGCCTTTCTGGGCTTTGGGGCTGCCAGCCAAAGCTTTTTTTTTTTTTTTTTTGTAAGCACACAGCTCACGCCTCCCTTGGGAGGCCCACCCCATGGTTTAAGAACCACTGTTCTAGTCTGACTATAACAGAGGCCATTGACTTCCCTGAATGAATGTTTGAATTCATTTTCTGCAAATATATTCAGTGTATGTGTGTGCGCTTCTTTACCCATCTATAAAAGGAGCTTGATAATAGCTACCCTACTCAGTATTTTAAGTCTTCATTTTTTGTAAAACCCTTTGAAATCCTTGTATGTGAAAGATATTGTGTAAGTCCAAAATATGACTATTTTTAATGTTAGGTGAGCATTTTAGACAACCAATAAAGTGGAATATATTAAAAACTGATTGACCTTTTCTCTTTTAAACAGGCCTTGATGTTAAAAGTGAAGCATGTCAGCGATTTTTTCGAGATGGGCTAACAATATCTTTCACAAAAATCCTTACAGATGAGGCGGTGAGCGGCTGGAAGTTTGAGATTCATGTAAGTTTGAATTGTATTTATGAAAAGCAAATAATTTTAAACTGATAGAGCTGCAGAGGCAGTCAGCTTATTTGGAGCGACGTACAGTTTTTGAAAATCATCTTCCTTCTGCCAGTTCTCCAAACTTCCATGACTTACAGAAAATAAATGTAGTCTTTTAGTGCTTGCTCATGTCAATTCCAAGTAGGTGTGTGCACACCCTGTTCACAGTTTGCTGGAAGGTTTTTCCCCTAGTAGTACTCATAGGGTTGGCTCTGGTGCCCCCAGGAGTTGTACCTCCATGGCGCTTTATATAGGGCCCTGTTGACCCTCCGCCTCATCAGTTCCTTCTTACCATCCGTGACGGTCGCTGGAACTTCGCTCTTGCAAGTCTAGCTGTTGTTCTTCTAGTCTAAGAATATCTGTAAAATAATTGTATATAGTTATTAATTAGTTAGTCTTAGGATGGCTACCACGGCCTCAGTGTAGAGTGCACTGGCATCAGTGAGGGGAGGAAGTGCCGAGGTAAGACCCTGTGCTGAAGGAGACCCGGCATCGAAGGGCTCAATGTGCTAAGCCCTGCACCCGCAGTGGCGGCACCATTGACACCAACCCCACGTAGCGGTTCATTGAGTCCGGGCCCAATGGACTCCTCGCAGAGACAAGAGGAGGAGTTGCAGCTGCCCTCCACACCTGAAACATTTGAGGCGGCGAGGGAGCTCCTTAAGCACACTGCTTCTCTACCCTCACTGAGATGAGACCCAGAACTGGCACCGAAAAAGATCATGGTGCTGTTGAAGGGCAAGCCTGCCATGATGGCATGGTTGCGCTCTCCCTGGTCACCGCTTTCCTGCACCGCGCCCCCATGGTCACCAGGAAATGAGCAGTTCTCCTCTGGACTCAGAGGCAGAGTCTTATTCTTTGAGGAGGAGCTGGCACTGACCAGCAGGCACCAGAGAGCAGAGATGGCACACCCATCCATGCCACGGCCCCATCACTGGCAGATGCCTGCCCAGTGACCATTTTAGACTTCGTGGATGTACTATCAGGCCCAAGGGTCCCAGTCCAGCAGATTGTATTTGCTCCCTTCGGACTTCAGACCCTGACCGTCCTACTCGGCTGGAAGTTTGGTGCACGGCACCGTGGAGGGCTCCAAGCACAGCGCCGTGCCTGACACTGCCTTTGACTCCGGCACCGAGGATGAGGATCTGGCACCAGATGACCCTTCTGGTGCTGAGGGTCAGGAGACATCCACAGCTCTGTTAAAAGCGTCGTCTCCTCATCCCCTGATGAGGCTGTGGCAGGAGCAGTCCCTGCATAGATATCAGGGAACAGCAGGGCGGACCAGAAGCTTCTCCACAGGGTGGCCCAGAATATGGGCCTCCAGGCGGAGGAAGTAGATCCGATGGTGGACATCATGGCCCTGGAGGGCCCCCCCCAGAGCGGCTCTGCCGCTAATTAAGACCATTCGAGAGACCATGAAGTCTCTGTGGCAAACATCTGCCTCTCTGCCTCCTACTGTGAAGAAGGTAGAAAGAAAGTACTTTGTGCCTTCGAAGGAACATGAGCATTTCTACACCCACCCTCCTCCAGTGTCCCTCGTGGCATCGTGACTTGCTGTGGCATCTTCCAACGAGCATGAGAGGCGAGGTCATCAAAGCCCCATGCTGAACGCTAAGGATGCCAAGAAGTTGGAGTTTTTTGGGAGGAAGGTATACTCCACCGGGGGGCTCCAATTTAAAATTGCAAACCAAACCTCAGTCGGTATGCCTTCAGTTCTTGGCAATCCATGGAGAAATTTAGGGAATCAGTCCCACCACACTTCAGGGCTGAATTTGTGGCCATGGTGAAGGAGGGTAAGGCTATGACAAAGACACTATTCCAAGCAGTCTTAGGTGAAGCAGATGCGGTGACTTGGACGATGGCCTCAGGGGTGGCCATGAGAAGGAGTTCCTGGCTCCAAGCCTCAGGACTTACCGTTTCAGGGCCCGCCCTTGTTCTCTTCCCAAACAGACTGCAAGCATCATAGCTTGAAAGACTGACAGGCCACACTGAAATCTCTGGGTTTACACACGTCGGCACTCCAGAGAAAACATTTTAAGTTGCAACCTATGCAGCGGTTCTACCAAAACCAACTAAGACAGGACCCTAACCGTAGAAGGGGCAGAAGCAATAGACGCAGACCCTCGCAAGCCTCTAACCAGGGCTCTGGGCAAACAAAGCAATCCTCGGTGTCCAACAAAACTTTTGAGGGTGTGCCCGAGGTTGGCACCACCATCAGTATCTCAGATCCACCCCCTTTTTATTTTTGGACTGCCTGTCCCACTTCTACTGTGCGTGGTCCCAGATCCCATTAGATCAGTGGGTTCTGTGCATGGTAAGACAAGGATGCTCGCTCCAATTTTCATCTATCCTGCCATCCCATCCCCTTTTTTGCCTCTCTCTTCACAGACACGGTCAGCTCCCAGACTGCTGCACTGGGCGGCACAGTATGGGAAGGAGGTGAACATCCCGCAGTGCTGAAGGAACAGGTCCAAGACTATTTAGAAAGATTGGATATACACAAGTCCATGGGGCCAGATGCAGTGCACCCGAGGGTGCTGAGGGAGGTGGCTGATGTGATTTCAGAGCCATTGGCTATTATCTTTGAAAGCTTGTGGCAATTGGGGGAGGTCCCTGATGACTGGAAAAAAGCAAATATAGTGCCCATCTTTAAGAAAGGGAGGAAAGAGGAGCCGGGGAGCTACAGACTGGTCAGCCTTACCTCAATCCCTGGAAAAATCATGGAGCAGGTCCTCAAGAAATCCATTTTAAGGCACTTGGAAGAGAGGAAGGTGATCAGGAACAGTCAACATGGATTCACCAAGGGAAAGTCATGCCTGACCAACCTGCTTGCTTTCTATGAAGAGGTGAGTGGCTCTGGATGTGGGGAAAGTGGTGGACGTGATAAACCTTGACTTTAGCAAAGCTTTTGATATGGTCTGTCTCAGTATTCTTATCAGCAAGTTAAAAAAAGTATGGGTTGGATGAATGGACTATCAAATGGATCGAGAACTGGCTAGAGCATAGGGCTCAACAAGTAGTGATCAATGGCTCCATGTCTAGCTGGCAGCCAGTCACAAGTGGAGTGCCCCAGGGGTCGGTTCTGGGGCCGGTTTTGTTCAACATATTCATTAATGATCTGGAGAATGGGGTAGATTGCACCCTCAGCAAGTTTGCAGATGACACTAAAATGGGGGGAGTGGTAGATACCCTGGAAGGTAGGGATAGGATACAGAAGGACCTAAACAAACTGGAGGATTGGACCAAAAGAAATCTGATGAGGTTCAAGTGCAGAGTCCTGCACTTAGGACGGAAGAATCCCATGCACAGCTACAGACTGGGGACCGACGAGCTGGGCAGCAGTTCTGCAGAAAAGGACCTGGGGGTTACAGTGGATAAGAAGCTGGATATGAGTCAGCAGTGTGCCCTGGTTGCCAAGAAGGCTAATAGCATATTGGGCTGCATTAGTAGGAGGATTGCCAGCGGATCGCGGGAAGTGATTATTCTCCTCTATTCGGCATTGGTGAGGCCACATTTGGAGTATTGTGTCCAGTTTTGGGCCCCCCACTACAAAAAGGATGTGGAGAAGTTGGAGAGAGTCCAGCGGAGGGCAACAAAAATGATTAGAGGGCTAGAGCACAAGACGTATGAGGAGAGGCTGTAGCCTGATTTTATGATTATTAATTTATTGAATAGGGTAATAGGTTTGCCAATTAATCTGATTAAAGGATTATGAGGTTCGTATCCTTAATCAGGCTTAAGGTGAATTTTATAAGGACCCCGGGTGCAACACAGGAAAAATTCCAGTGATAACCAATATTTGTATAATTTATAAATTTATTAAGATAACATAAAATAATAAAGAAATGACTGATATAGAGAAAATAAAATGAATAATCAAATGGATAATGGATTAATACAATCTCAAAATTTAGACTTATTTGATATCTATATCTATAATATGCTTTAAACTAATATACTCACACCCTTCCTGGATTTGGTTGAAAGAGATGTCTAATTTCTCAAGTTGAAGTTGAGTGGAATAAGCACTGCTTCAAAGCTAAGAGCTATAAGCTAAGACTAACATTACAACATGACAACTTTAAGAATATAAAATAAAAGAATGCATCTTAACACTAAATAAAACTTCAAGCAGGGGTAGCTGACAGTCGACTGCCCCGATGAGCTGGATTTGATCTTTCTTATACCCCCAAGAATATGGATCCTCCTTCCCGGCTCATGCTTGGCCTTTCCACGTCCAAACTTTTGGGGTACACATAATCTATTGGCTACTAGGTTCGTATGTATTATTGACGTATCCACATCCTTTTCTAGGTGGTCTTTTATCTCACCTTTGTTATTTCTAGCTTATTGTGGGTTCTGTGATGTTCTTGTAAAGTTTCTTGGGCGTAACCGGGGACAGCCCCTTCCCCTTTTAATGTTCCTTGACTTGTCTAGGGTAAAGGTTATGACGATATATGTCTTATCCTGTTATACATTGATACTTATCTAAGCCAAAGGTTGAACACACACACACACACACTCTCTCTCTCTCTCTCTCTTTATATATATATATATATATATATATATATATATATATATATATATATATATGAATGAAATGGTAGCTGTCATCCAGGATGTGGCCTGGAAGGTACTTTGCATTACAGCTGAATAAGATATCTAATTTTATTATTTAATCACACAATCATATCAAAATATATATATAAAAAATATCTCTAATAATAATAATGCAAGCAAGCAGGCTAGTTCTATAGGCTACAAAGCTGAGGGAACTAGGCTTGTTTAGCCTGCAGAAGAGAAGAATGAGGGGGGGATTTGATAGCAGCCTTTAACTACCTGAAAGGGGGTTCCAGGGGGGATGGAGCTAGACTGTTGTCAGTGGTGGCGGATGACAGAACAAGGAGCAACGGTCTCAAATTGCAGTGGGGGAGGGCTAGGTTGGACATTAGGAAAAAGTTTTTCACTAGGAGGGTGGTGAAGCACTGGAATGGGTTACCTAGGGAGGTGGTGGAATCTCCATCTTTAGAGGTTTTTAAGATGAGGCTTGAGAAACCCTCGCTGGGATTATTTAACTGAGGTTAGTCCTGCTTTGAGCAAGGGGTTGGACTAGATGACCTCCTGAGGTCCCTTCCAATTCTATGATAAGGATTACCTTTGACAGGTTGGGCCTTATGATCAATGAACAGAAGTCAATACTCATGCCCATCCAGAGGATACACTTCTTCGGGGCAATGCTGGATTCATGCTAGGCCAGAACATCCCTCCCAGAGGCCGGTTTTCTCACTCTTTGGTACATTATAATGGACCTAAAGTGCTGTCCCCAGACCACAGCACGCAATTGCCTAAAGCTGCTAGGACATATGGCAGCATGTACTTACGTCGTTCAGCATGCGAGAGTATGTCTTTTGCCCCTACAAGTGTGGTTGGCTTCAGTTTACCACCCTGCCAGGGATGACACAGACAAGATGGTCTCTCTTCCATCTGTGCTGTTAGAAATCCTAGATTGGTGGTGCGATCCCCATATCATATGCGCAGGGGTCCCCTTCTTGGTCCCCCCCTATGCTTGGTGCCGAAGTATCCGATGATGGGATGGGGAGCTCAAGATGCAGGGGCTTTGGTCTCATGCAGAACTCTCTCTCCACATCAATGTGAGGGAGCTGAGGGCGGTGCGCCTGGTTTGCCAGGCTTTCCAAGGTCATCAGGAAGGCAAGGTAGTGTCAGTCTTAACAGACAATACCACAGCGATGTTTCATATAAAGAGACAGGTTGGAGCTCGCTCCTCTCCCCTGTGCTAGGAAACCCATAGATATTATGGGACTTCTTCATCGCTTGATCGATACACCTTGAGGCATCCTTCCTGCTCGGAGATCAGAATGTGATGGCCGACAGCTTCAGCAGGTCTTTCCTCAGTCATGAGTGGTCAATCGGTCCGGATGTGTTCAGGAGAGTCTTCCATCAGTGGGGTGTTCTTCGCGTGAATTTATTCACCATGAGACTCAACAGGAAGTGTCTGCAATTCTGTTCTTTCCAGAACCACGGCTCAGGGTCCATGGTGGACGCTTTTCTCATCCTGTGGATGTGCCCGCTGTTCTACGCCTTTCTGTCTATCCTGCTCAGCCACAGGGTCCTGCTGAAAATTGATAGCCGTGATTCATAGCCCCCATTTGGCTTCACCAGCACTGATAAACCACACTCCTCGATCTCTTGGTGGACACTCCAATATCCCTTCCTCTGTTCCCAGACCTGATCACTCAGCAGTACAGCAACCTTCGGCACCCTGTCTTGAATCTCTGCACCTCATGGCAGGGAAGTTCCGTGGTTGAACCCTTCGGAGCGAGCATTCTTGGAACTGATTAGGGAAGTCCTCCTTGGCAGTAGAAACCCTCCACTAGGGCCACTTACTTTATCAAGTGGAAGAGGTTCTCGATCTAGGCTGCTCAGAAGGATACTCAGCCCACGTTGGCATTAATCCCTTCATGAATCACCTTGTGCATCAGAACCTGTTATGACTTGGCGAATGTACCTGCTCCCAAGTTAATGGCCCATTCCACCAGAGCACAAGCATCCTCCACAGCTTTCCTGGCCCATATACCAGTTCAGGCTATCTGTAGGGTGGCAATGTGGTCAAGTATTCATCTTCGCTGCCCACTACGCTGTTATCCAGTATGCCAGAGATGATGATGCCTTTGGCAGAGCAACGCTTCCATCTCTTGTATTCTGAGCTCCGACTCCATCTCCTATGAGCTAGCTTGGTAATCACCTACTTTGAATCAACATGAGTAAGCACTTGAAAAAACAGTTGTTCTTCGAGATGTGTTGCTCATGTCCGTTCCTAGACCCATCCACTTACCCCTCTGTTGGAGCCAGCTGGCAAGAAGGAACTGAAGAGGCGGAGGATCGGCAGAGCCCTATATAGGGCGCCATGGAGGTGTTACTCCAGGGGGCACTAGTGCTGACCATATGAGTACTACTAGGGGAAAAACCTTCTGGTGAACTGTGCACGTGGTGCTCTCACACCTACTTGGAATGGACATGAGCAACACATCTCAAAGAAGAACAGTTACATGAGGTTAGTAACCCTTTTTTCCTGCTTCCTTCCCTTTGTTCCTCACAGCTTCATGGTTTGACCTGGAGGGTGAGTGGTGAAGGAAGAGAGAGGTCGGGTTAGTAGGAAAGCAAACTTGGAGCTAGAGAAAGTTTGGAAGGAAATGAAACTTAGGCCTGGTATGATGGGGTGTCAAGATCCCCTTCCTGCATTTATCAGTGCAGTCCCTTGTTGGTCTCCTGGTTATGCTGGACACATGTCTATAGTCCTTGCTACTCCCCAAAGTAGTTATGTAGTTCAGGGGCATGGAGACCTCTCTTTAGATTTTGGTAAAACCTTTAGAAATTTTCCTCATTTGTGCATGCTCAGTAATGACTTCTTAAACTTAATTTTTCCTCTCATTAAGGACTAGCGAAATTTGAGGTTATGGAATTACTGGTGAATAAATAAGTCTGGAAAAATATCAAAGTGGAAAAATATGCATTTCTCGTACCCACTCACTGATAACTTAAACATTGAAAAGATTAGCTCAAATTTTCTTCTTTAAAAAAACAATTACAAAACTAGGAATGAAAGCTTCAGCTCAGAAGATGTTTTTAGAGAAAGCAAAGGACAAAGTTTTTATAAAGAAAGCAATTTTGAAACTTTGTTTGCTTCTGTGAATACAGTAATAGGGTTTGTAATTTGTTGCAATTCAGTTCTCTGCGAAAACTGTTAAACGTCTTTTTTCTTAATAGAGATGCATTATTAACAACACTCATCGTCTAGTAGAGCTATGTGTGGCCAAGCTGTCCCAAGATTGGTTTCCTCTTCTTGAACTTCTTGCAATGGCCTTAAATCCTCATTGCAAATTCCATCTCTACAATGGTACACGTCCCTCTGAAACAGTTCCTGCAGGAGTTCAACTGGCTGAAGATGAACTTTACGCCCGTCCTCCTGACCCACGATCACCAAAGGTATGTTTATTTTTTTCAAACTAAAATCCTAAAACCGTCTAACTAAAGTCCGTATTGGTATTTGTAGTTAAACAAAATCACTCAATATCCAATTAGAAAAACCATTTAAGAGGAAAGAACCCTCTAAGACACGCATCTTTAAAGACTTGCTTCTTTTTTAAATATTTGTTTAAGTCTTCTGATTGTAAGAGCTTCTCCAATATTTTTCCCTTATTCAAGTTTTTAAACTTTGCTCCACAATCAGAGTCCCTGTGTTGGTTTTTTCCACCCGTGATCAGTGCTGGTATAATTATATTTGAAATGTCAGTCCCACTGTTTTAGTTGGCCAGAAATCATTGCTAGAGTGACTGGATTTCCTGTTTTCATACCACTTTGATTTTGTAGGTGTAACGTGGTTGTAAAGATGTCTCATCTGGTTAAAAATCGTATTGTCAAAAGCAGAGTTACTCTTCAAGTGGTGTCTGCACATTCACATTCTTCGGATGTGGCAACCGTGCAACTTGGACCAGTGGAGCCATCTAGTAGTAGTGCCTGTTGGAGTCTTCTCACACCCCTACCCTTTTCCTCATGACTCCCAGTTGTTCAGATGCTGTGGCCCTAAAAGTGGGGACATTGAGCAGTGACTGTCCCAGTTGGTTCTGACAACGATAGCAGGTGGACCAGAAACCTTGCTGAGAGATGTTGGATGGAAATTCATTTCAATGAATTGCTCCTAGTGGGGTCCATCTTCATTTTGTTAGCTATTAGTTCTTTTTCTTTTGTTTTCTTGTTTTCTGCCTAAAGGCCTTAGCTTCCTGCCCTTGGTCCCTAGGTACAATATGTGAGAATCGAAGACAAAGAAATCAGGGTTCAAGAGATGTGCTTCTTGCCCTGCTGTTTTTCCTACTTTGGACATGTTTTGTTTGGCCTACTTATGAGGGAGGTCATTTTGCCTGACAGTAGCATCAGAATTGCCTCTAAGTTGTGCTACTGCATGAAGCATTTAGTAGGTAAGCGTTCTGGCTCTTAAGTGCAGACATCTGTAAATGTTTGGAAACCAGTTTTAGTTCCTATCCTCAAAGGGTTTAAAAAGCACCATAGAGTCCCAGTGGATGTATTTGCCTCCTTGTTTGGAGTCAAACCAAAGGTGCTGGTCATGATTCATAAAGATTGAATTTGACTAAGCATTAAATGCTTGGCTTCACAGGTGTCAGCCTCTGCTTAAAGAGCCACTTTGCAGGAGTATATTCATAAGGGTTAAGTACTTTCAATTCCATGCAATGAGGTACAAAAACATATCTATATGTCACAAGTCACAGCTAACAAAAAGTGATTAGAGGACCAAAGCCTTATTACAGAACTGCAATCTGCTGTGGATCTGAGGTCATGAGTTCCGTGCTTGAAAACTCATTGTAAGTCTGATAAGGTACCCCATGCTCGCTTGTAACTGTCGTTTTTCTTGGATCTGTTGTTACCGTGGTGTCTCAAATTCATCATGTTGGACCCCTGGAACATTGTAATTCATATCTGCCTTTGGATTTGTGGGCTTCTTATGCAGCACTGGATACATTATCTTTAGTGTTTAAAGAAAAAGAAGAGAAGTGTAAGGTAGTAAGGCTGGTTGCTTTTTCTTCTCTGGGAATGAAAAAGAAAAAAAAGGCCAAGGCTTAATCAGTTTCCCAAGCTACACACATTTCCTGGGAGATGTATGAACCTCCCCCAGGCTAATAAATCTAATCTCTTTTGGCTTTTTGCTTATCCATGCCGTTGTTGTCACCTTTGGAAACTTCCTCAGACTCCACACTCATATCCATAATCAGGCCACAACTGGCCTCATGCTTTTCTTTGCCCTTACTTTCCTAGGGAATGGATATGGGGACCTAGAGAGCATTATTGAAACTCTAGGTTCCAATCTTTCTGACTGCAAGATCACCCTCCTTCACCGAGAAATTGAGGAGAGGTTTCCTACTGGATATTGGTAGAACTGGGAGTTAGCACCATGGCATTGTTGTCGCATTGGCTTTCCCCTATATATTATTTTGGTTTTAAAAGGGTTGAAAAAAAGACAGCTGCTAAGGAAGCCTTTTCTCAAGAGAGTTCAAGAGAAATGTCCTGTACTGGAATCATCCTGCTTAGATCTGTCACTGTCAGTGATATCAATGGAGCAGTCTCCTTTACTTATCCCAGATACACTGTCTGAAGAACTAGAGGCCTGTTGACCCTCTCAATGTAGATCTGGATCCGGATGTTCAGACTTTGCTGGATGACTTTGTAGGTACATCTGTCTTCTTTCTCCTTCTGGAAGGTATGCTTTAGTTTATCCCTTTGGTAATCTTAAAGGAATCTACAAACCTATTTTCTGATATTCTGGGTTCATCTCTAGGAGTAAGATTATTTTATCAGTTCTTGATGGTTTATTATGGCAGGCAGAATTACTGATTAAATCCAGCATCTGTCCTGGTCTGTGACAAATTCAAATAATTAATAAATATGGATTGGTGATTTTTTAAGAAAGCAGATAAATTATATCAACTGTCTTCTCAGGGCTTTTTGTTCATTAAAACCCTGCCAGTTCCAGAATCCTGAAGAGATGAAGTCCACATTACTCCTTCAGATAGAGGGCATAAGAAACTGGATGCTCTGGGTTGAACAATATTACTTATGGGAGAAAGTAGTACTGTTTGCTCAGTCACTGCTGGAAGTCCAGAGAACTGGCCAGTGCCCTGATTAATGAAGATCAGTTAGTTGCTAAGCACTCCTTGAGAGTGTACTTCGCTGCTTCTGACATGGCCTCTGGAGCTGTTATATCCACAGTTATTTTGAAGTACCATTCTTGGTTACGTTCATCTGGCCTTCCTCTGGAACGAAGAACCCAAGTAGAAGAATTTGTATTTGATGGTGAAAGGCTGTTCAGTTGTGGAACAAACAAGGTTCTATTGAAAATGAAAGACACTATGTCTGCTAGGATTACTCAGTCCCAGATTTAAAAGATTTGAGGTCCCAGTGTTTTTTTGTTTGTTTGTTTGTTTTTTTAACCAGTGACAGCCATACCCAGGCCTGCTTCTGTTCATTACAATGGAAGTAGTACCAACAAAAACCTTCTGTTCAGCATCAGCAGAGAAGCAAATTCTAGAAACCATAAGCTACGGGAAGATCTTCTGCATCCTCAATCTCTGCACAAGCCTTTTGGCCTCATGATTGAAGGGATGCATGAGAACTACATATTTTAAACATACTTATCTGCCCTTCATTTGGAAACAAACTCTCCTGTTTCTAGAATATTTGGAGTTACCATCATCACAGACCGATGCACTTGTCCAACAGTTACCCCATTCAAGTCAACCATATCTCACCTCCCAGTCGTCCTTTACCAGTCCTCTTCAGAGATTCTTCTCACAAGAACTTGCTAACATGTAGCTCATTTACTAGTAGAGTCAGGTGCCATAGAGGAAATTCCTGAAGAGTTTCATGGGAAGGAATTTTATTCCAGGTACTTTCTGATCTCATAGATAGCTTCCAAAGGTCTGAAATGGATTGGAGACAACTCTTTCATCAAAAAGTTCAAATTTCTCATTCTTATCCTAGCTGTGATCATCCTTTTCTTATCCACCCATGCTTTGTTTGGGGCTTTTCGTTTAGAGGGTACTTATTCTCATATATTTCAGTTAGATATTTTCGATATGAAGGTCTAAGGGTGGTTGTGGGAAAACATAATCATCAATACAAATATCTTCCATTTGACCTGTGTATGGCACCATGCGTGTTCACAATGTGCCTTTCAGTGGAAGCAGCACATTTGTGATGTAGAGACATCCATGTGTACATTTTGTTTGGATGATTGGCTTATTAGGATATCCTCATAGGAGGACCTAGCAAAAACTGACACAATCATGACTGTATTCCAAACACTGGGGTTCAAGATAAAATGGAAGACATACAATTTCCAATCCAGATTATAGTTTTTATTAGGGCAATTATAAACTCTCAAAAAGGTGCAGCTTTTCTTCCAGAAGAGAGGTATTTAAAAATCCTTATAGCAATATAAGTACTACGGAAGAACTCAGTGATATTCTTCCTCAATCTTCTGGGCCTTATTACTTTAGTGATATACATAACTCCATAAATTCATTTAAAGATAAGGCTTCTATAGCATTGGCTAGCAAAACGCTATATATACCAAATATAGATAACTTATTTTATAAATTTGACACTACCCAGGATGTATCCCTAATTGTCATATGGTGGACTGCACCTCGCAATGTCCTCAGAGGAATCGCATTCAACAATCCAGGTCTGTCTTCCATAGCCACCTTTGACTCTTTTAGTCTGGGGTGGGGAACTGATTGCAAAAATTTAAGAATTAATCACTGGAATTTACGGGAGGAAAAAGCTCCATATCAACATTCTGTAATTAGGAATTCAGAGCCCAAAATATGGTGGTTCTTCGAGTGCTTGCTCATGTCAATTCCAAGTAGGTGCATGTGTACTGTGTGCACAGTTAACTGGAAAGCTTTCCCTCAGAAGTACCTGCAGGGTTGGCTCTAGCGCCCCATGGAGTTGCGCTACTATGGCGCGCAATGTAGGGTCTGCTGAGCCTCCGCCACCTCAGTTTCTTCTAGCGACCATCACGGGTGGTAAGAACTTGCTGCTCTTGTCTAGCAAGTGCTTTCCTCGTGTTTGCTTTTTTTTAAGCACCTTTAAATAGTTTTCATTAATTTCTTTAGATAGTTGTAGTAGTTAGTGTAGCACAGTTAAGCTAAGTACCCCGCATAGCGGGTTGTTAGCTCCCCGTCCCTCCGGGGACGGGATGTGCCTGGCTTTAAGTCCTGCGGGTCCCGATTGAAGCCTATGCCCAGGTATGACCCGCACTTGGCCTGTCTGAAGTGCCTCTGGGAGTCTCGTTTAAAAGAGAAGTGTAAGATCTGCAGAAGCTTCAAGCCTAGGACCCAAAAGGAACGTAGCCAACATTTGAAGTTCCTGCTAATGGAGGCCGCCCTTTGGCCTGCAGAGCAGAGAGCAGGCTCATCAATGTTGGTGAGAAGTGCCCCGGCTGCTACAAAAAAGCCGGTGGCAAGGAAAGAAACAGCACTGAGGGAGACTTGGCACCGGCAGTCCCTGGCACAGAGGGGCCCAGGATACTCTGAAAAGCGGCACCACTCCCATTCCCCAGCACCGCAGAAGAGGAGCAGGGACAGAGGGTGCTCTCCAACACCTAAGTTCAAGCCTGAGGAGGCTACCAGGGTGCAACCCGTGCTGGGACACCTGAGCCTCAGTAACAGCCCTGACCTCAGTACCGTTGACTCCAGGTCAGAGAAGAGCCTTGTTGAATCCAGTACTGGTGGACTCTCCACGCGGGGGGAGGAAGGGAAGAGGAGGATATCCAGCTTCCCTCCATTACAGAGACATTTGAGGCTGCCAGAGAACTTATTGAGGAGATGGCTCTGCCACCATCAAGCTGCCCTCCAGAGAATGAGTTGGAGCCATCCAGGGCACGCTGGCCATGATGGCAAGGTCGAGATCTCCCCGGCACTGGCCCTCCATGATCACTAAGGAGTGAACACCTCTTTTCTGACTTAGAGGCAGTCATACGCCTCTAGGAGGAGCTGGCACCACTGGCAGGAGACGCAGCCATTTGCGGTACCGTGGGCGTTGCAGTGGCAGATGCCATCCCAGTGGCCCTTCTGGATCCCGTGGACATACCATCAGGCCCAGGGGTCCCTGTCAGCGAGATTCCCAATCTCTTGTATTGGGGGGTAAGAGAATGACCTTCCCACTTAGCAGGTGTTGTGTGCGGCGCTGTGGAGATGTCACACACTGGCACCAGTGCAGACATCATTCACGATCCCGCACTGAGGATGAAGAGCCAGCACTGGGCGAGCCATCAGAAACACAGGATCTGGGTGTCAGAGCATCCTCCTCCTCCTCACTGGACAAGGTGGTGTCGGGATCGCTACCTGCCCCAGTTCCAGAAGACAGCAGAGCGCACAAGAAGCTGCTCTGTAGGGTCGTGTGGAACATGGGCCTGCAGACTGAAGAGGTTGTCGAGGAGGGAACCCCTGTGGTGGACTTATTAACACCTGAAGGTGCTTCCAGGTTAGCACTCCCTCTAATTAAGACAATCAAGGACAACACCATGGCCCTGTGGCAGACACCTGCCTCTCTGGCCCCAACAGCCAAAAGAGTAGACAGGAAATATTTTCTTCCCTCTAAGGGGTATGAATACTTTTATACACATCCGCCCCCGGGATCGCTTGTAGTGGAGGCCACTAATGAAAGGGAACTCCAGGGACAGCAAGGCCCCACCCCAAAGGCAAAGGTCCCTAAGAAGGAAAATGCATTCCACCGGAGGGCTCCAACTTCAGATAGCTAATCAGCCTGCTATCCTAAGTAGGTATGCCTTCAACTCATGGCTCTCCCTAAAATGTTTGTGGACTCGCTGCCTTCTGACTCCAAGACAGAGTTTTCAGGGCAGGTCAAAGAAGGTAAAGTGGTCTCTAAAGGGCTACTGCAGGCGGCTCTGGATAGTACAGATTCAGCCACAAGAGAAATGTCATTGGGGGTGGCAATGAGATGGAGCTCCTGGCTTCAAGCTTCGGGTCTCCCACACAAAGTACAGGTCACCATCCAGGACCTCCCATTCGAGGGGCCAGCCCCTTTTTTTCCTTGTAGACTGACAAAAAGCTGCACAGCCTAAAGGATTCCCGAGCTACTCTAAAATCCTTGGGGCTTCATACATGAACCGTGCAGAAAAGACCATCCAGACCTCAACTATGCCCCACTTCTACCAGGGCTTGTCCAGATAGGACTCAAATCGCTGAAGTGGTAGAAGTGGTAATAGATAGCAGCCTCAAAATCCCCCTTTCAGCAGGAGCTCTGGTCAACCCAGACAGTCCTCAGGGGGGCAAATCGAACTTTTGAGGATGTGCCCGAGGACGGCATAATACTCACATCCCTGGATCCACCCTCACTGTTTTCGCACCGTTTATCCCAATTTCACAGTGCATGGTCCCAAATCACATTGGACTAATGAGTCCTTTGCACTGTGAAGCTGGGATATTTTCTCTAGTGTCATTCATTTCCCCCTACTCACCCTCCCTCCCCTTCCCCGTCCCTCTTCAGGGCCCCTTCTCGTTCAGCAACTCCTTCAGAAGGAGGTGTAGATGCTCTTAGAAGTTAGAGCAGTAGAAGATATTCCCAGGGATCTCAGAGGGAAGGGGTTTTACTCCTGGTATTTCCTAATCCTGAAAGCCAAGAGAGGGCTCCATCCTATTCTCGACCTCTGAAACCTCAACAAGTACATGAAGAAGTTGAGATTTCGTATGGCTTCCCTGGCCTCGATTATCCCATCCCTGGATCTGGGCGATTGGTACGCCGCCCTCAACTTGAAAGATGCATATTTCCATGTGGCCATCTTTCCAGGCCACAGAAAATTCCTTCGGTTTATCGTTGGTCAAGTGCACTACCAATTCACAATTTGCCCCTTCGACCTTTCAGTGGCTCCCCATGTGTTCACCAAGTGTATGGCGGTGGTACTGGTATTCTTGGGGAAGAGAGGAGTACAGGTGTTTCCCTACCTCGATGACTGGTTAATCAAGGGGAGAATCAGGGCTCGGGTAGAGGCAGACATGAGGTTCATCAGGACCATGTTGGGGCTTATTCTCAATGTCCAAAAGTCGACTTTGATCCCCACCAGATGAATAGAGTTTATCAGTGCTGTACTGGATGCAGATTTAGCCAGAGCCTCCCTCCCAGAATCTTGCTTTCATGCTGTGCTCTCTCAGAGGACTTGAGACTGTACCTGCACACGACAGCCCAGAACTGTCTGAAGATAGGGCACATGTTGGCATGCACTTACATGGTGCCGCATGCAAAACTACATCTCAGGCCCCTGCAGAGCTGGTTAGTGACAGTATACCAGCCAGTTTATCACATCATAATAGTGTAGTTTTCTCCCCCTCCATCAGTGCTGAAATCTCTGACCTAGTGGTGTGACCTGAACGTATGCATGGGAGTCCCTTTTTGGGTACATCAGCCATCGGTATGCCTGGTGACAGATGCCTCACCGATAGGCTAGGGGGCTCACGTGGGGCAGTTAAGAACGCAAGGTCTTTGGTCCCAGTCAGAACTCCTGTTTAATTTCAACGTGAGAGTGCGAAGAATGGTACTTGTGGCCTATCAGGCCTTCCGAGACCATCTGGAAGGCAAGCTGGTATCAGTCCTTACAGACAGCACAACTGTGATGTTTTCATAAACAGACAGGGTGGAGCTTGCTCCTCTCCCCGGTGTCGGGAAGCCCTCAAGCTTTGGGACTTCTGCATCGCTTAATCGATACACCTGTAGGCTTCATACCTGCCAGGGGCCCAGAACACACTGTCAGACAACCTCAGCAGGTCTTTTCTCACGTACAAATAGTCCATCCATCTGGATGTGTTGAACACCATCTTCCAGAGGTGGGGAATTCCCTAGGTAGATCTGTTTGCCACAAGATCCAACAGGAAGTGCCTTCAGTTTTGCTCTTTTCAGAAGCACAGTCTGGGGTTGAAAGCAGATGCCTTTCTTATCCCTTGGACTGGCCAGCTGTTCTATGCATTTCCACCTACTCTGCTCGTTCTGAGGGTTCTGCAGAAGATCAAGCAGGACAGCGTATCAGTGATCCTGATAGCCCCAGCCTGGCCTCGGCAGCACTGGTACACCTTGCTCCTCAACCTCTCTGTAGAGAACCCAGTCACACTACCACTGCTTCAAGACGTTATCATGCAGGATCATAGGGCGCTTCTTCATCCCAACCTCAGATCCCTTCGTCTCATGGCCTGGAAGCTCCATAGTTAAATCCCCTGGAGCTTGCATACTCGGAATCAGTGAGGGAGGTGCTCTTAGGCAGGAGAAAGTCCTCCACAAGGGCTACCTACCTGGCTAAATGGGAAATGTTCTCCACATGGGCTTCCCAAAGGGCTGTCCAGGCTCAGTAAGCTCCAGTTCCCTCAATCCTGGACTACTTGTTGGACCTAAAACAGCTGGGCCTAGCACAGTCATCGATTAAGGTGTACCTTGTGGCGAGTTCAGCCTTCCATCCAGGGGTGGCAGGGCGCTCGGTTTTTGCTAACGTGATGTATCAAGGTTCCTGAAAGGCCTAGATAGACTGTATTCTCCCACTCACCAACCGGTTCCTCCATGGGATCTCAATCTGGTGCTCTCACAATTGACAGGACCTCCATTTGAGCCTCTCGCATTGTGCTCCCTGTTATGTCTAGCATGGAAAGTGACATTCCTAGTAGCCATCACTTTGGCCAGAAGGGTCTCCGAACTCAGAGCACTCACTTCGGAGCCACCATACATGGTGTTTTTTAAGGATAAAGTTCAACTCCGTCCCCACCCAGCGTTCCTGGTGTCTGTTTCACATAATCAGGATATCTTCTTTTCAGTCTTCTACCTGAAGCCACATGCTAACAATGGGGAATGTAGACTACACTCCCTGGATGTCAGCAGGGCATTGGCATTCTATATAGAGAGAACCAAGCCGTTCATAAAGACCACCCAGCTCTTTGTGGCGCTGGCAGAAAGGATGAAGGGTCTTTCGGTCTCTTCCCAGAGAATTTCTTCGATTACCTTGTGCAACAGGACCAGTTTGGACTTGGTGAAAGTGCCTGATCCTAAGCTGATGGCCCATTCGATAAGAGTCCAGGCCTTGTCGGTAGCCTATCTGATTCAAGTTCTGCTTCAGGACATCTGCAGAGCAGCCCCGTGGTCCACCATCCATACTTTTGCTGCTTATTATGTGATCACTTGACAAGCTAGAGACGATGTTGCGTTCGACAGAGCAGTGCTCCAGTCTGTAGTTCTGAGCTCTGACCACACCTCCTTGGTCTGCTGGGGAATCATCTACTTGGAATTGACATGAGCGAGCACTCAAAGAAGAAAAGATGGTTACTTACCTGTAACTGGTGTTCTTCGAGATATATTGCTCATGTCCATTTGAAGACTCACCCTTCTTACCCCTCTGTCGGAGCCAACCGGCAAGAAGGAACTGAGGAGACGGAGGGTCGGTAGGCCCCTATATAGAGCGCCATAGCGGTGTGACTCTAGGGGGCACTAGAGCCGACCCTGCAGGTACTTCTGAGGGAAAACTTTTTGACGAACTGTGCACGCAGCATGCACACACCTACTTGGAATGGACACGAGCAACACATCTCAAACACCAGTTACAGGAAAGTAAGTCTTTTCTCCCTCATCTGCTTTGCAGAGTGGTTCAAGTAGTTACTGACAATACTAAGTGATATTTCAAATGAACAAGCAGGGGAAGCACATTCCAGTTAACTGTGCAAAGTGGCTAAAATTCTCAGAGTGGTGTATAGTACACCAGATTTATCCTATAGCTGTCCACCATACAGACAAGGATAAAATACTGGCAGATCAGCTCAGCAGACTTGCACGATTAGCATGAGTGATCACTCAAGAACAACATCTCCTTGTATGGAGCTATCCAAAGAGTCCTATTTGCACCAAAACACTGCTCCTGCTCTGGAGCAAAACCTTTGGACATTTTCTAGCTGACAACCAGTGTTTCTGAAATGTTTCTTCTAAAACGGAGAGGAGCACGCATCGTAGTTCTTTCCTTCTTCCCCATCTTTCCAAATTCATCTAATTCAGACAGTTCTCAGGGAAATTAAACAAGAAAAACCAAGAAGATTTTGATTGTCCCATTCTGTGGAAGACTATAGTAATTCTCAGATCTACTGCAACTATCACAGGGTAATGTACTTTTTCTTCCTGCAATTCCAGCATTACTAACCCAGCAGAGTTTTCAGATTTGCCATCTTGATCCAGGCTTTCTCCGCTTAACAGCATGGGCCATAGTTTGTGAGAGAATTAATATCATGACTATTTTACAGTAGTAAAGGTTTTTTCGAAGTTAGTCAAAAACAAAATACATATTGCATCATTTCAGTGAGTAAAACTAACAAAAAATATGGACAAAAATATTTTGGGGTGTCTGAGATTGAAAAGATGACTACCATAGGTTTTATTTATATATATATATATATATATATATATATATGTATATATATGTATATATGTATAAGTGCAGTAATATTTGTAAAGTGTTTTCCTGTGTTTTGTCTTACTGACTTGGTCAAACTTGCTCAATTCACAAATGTAAAACTTAGAGAAGTTTGGCAAACTTAACCTGGAATGTTAAGGTCAAACTGTTTTTTTTCTTATGCTTTACCACAAAGAACTGAGTCCAAATTGGAGGTGCGTTAGAGATGTAATTAAAATGCAGTTGAGATCTGAACATCTGTGTGATTAAATTAAGATACACGCTTCAACTGCAACTTAAATCTCTTACACATTGCAGTTGGGTCAGCGTTACCGGTAGTGATTTCTGAGAGAGAAATAATACAGCTTGCTTTTTCAGATCTCAGCTTGAGGCACAATAAACACAGAGCCCCACGATGGCATGGCACTTTTAATGCCACTGCTCAGAGGAAAAACTATCTTTTTTTTTTTAAACCTGCCCTTGCAAGGAGTTCACAGGTTCCTTATTTGGCTGGGAGGGGGGGTGCGTGCGTGCGCGCACTGCACCAACTTTTGTCCTAAAAACTTACTGTCTTGTTGGAAAGACTTGTATCTGGGATACAAGACTGTATATGTTGTTCTCACAGCTATCATTTGGTTTACTAAAATAGGTAGTTTTAAAAAAATTATTGAAATTGGCAAGATTTGTAGAAATTAATACTGTTATATAGTCACATCAGGTAATATTTAATAGTCGGCATAGGACCCAAAGATCATCTGCTTAGAAAATTGTTTGCTGCTTGAGGACGACTATTAGGCTGCAGTAATTCTAGATGACATTATTCAGTAGTTTTTAAATATGTGGAAAAAAGCCAATATAAAGAAGGGGCTTCTATGGGAGGCAGGTAAAGCTATGTTTAAGGTCAGTTGATAAGTAGAATTTCTCACTTTTATTAAAAAAAAAAAAAAAAAAAAAAAAGGTGGCTCAGGAAAAATGGAACAGGAAATGGAGATTGCAACACATTCATATAGGTTTAAAAATTATAAACAATTAGCTAGTGTTATGGGGGAAACTGAATATCATGACAACAGATATCACTGACAAGGCCCTCAAATATACAAAGCAGAAATTAAATGAAAAAGGAAATGTATGGTAAATTGTTGGCTGGAAAACTTGAGGATTAGAAACCTGAGGGGTTTATCCCATCAGTTAAAAATGATCAGCAAAAAATAGTTACTGTAACAAAATTTGTACAGCTCTTGATGCTTAGTAGAATAATCCCTATACTTCAGACACTTCATGGTCTGAAGTTGTTTGAAAATATTTGAAAGTAGCAGGTTTGCTACAGATCTATGAGATTCATATACTAACTTTGGATGAAGAAATTATATAGGAGGTGGTCATAGAGGAGGCAATAGCAAGCAAGAAAAGTGATAAACTTCAGGGTCTTATGGCTTTTCATCTGAATTTTGAGGTTTACAAGGATGTATTAGAAGGTCCTTCAAGGAATATGTTTAATTCTGTTTTGTTAGGGAAAGATCTTAGGGGTTATCTGCATAGTGCATTTCAGAAATCACACCCCCTGTGGCACTATGTTACACACTAACTGGCCTGTGCTGACACTGCTTGTGAGCATGGTCTACACAGACCAGTTAGTGCTCAATTTTGGTATGCTTTAAAATTCACACCTCATAGTGTGCATTGCTGTACTGTGTATATGAGCCCTCAGTCTATAAAGCACACCACTTTTGTGGGTTCTTCCTAATGTTGAAAAAGGTAATGATCAAATCATGATATAAAAACCCCTTAGCAAAAATACTAGTTCCAGGTTTATTCCAAGTTGTCAGTTTACGTATATCTGGATCAAACTGGATTCATTAAGGGTAGGCAAGTGTTAGATAATGCTCATACAATACTTGAGGTCACAATGGCCCCTTCTGGCCTTGGAATCCATTGAATCGATGAATCATTCATAGTGCCAGATCTTAAAAGGATAATTTTATTTTATCATTTGACTCAGAGGGTGTTTGATAGGATAGAGTAGAATATTTTATTTAAAGTTTTGACGACCCTTATTTCCTTAAATGGATTGCTGGTCTTATTTCCATGCCAAAAGCTACTACTGAATGGGAATTAATGAGGTTGTCGTCTTTGCTAGAGTTATACAGTGTAACTCAACAGGAGTGTCTGTGATATTCTTTACTTTTTGCACTAGCCATGGAGTATTTTGCACAGAAGAAAGTGGATAACTTATTTGTTACAGGAAGATGCCACAAAATAGTGCATGAGACAGTAGTATTTTAATTAAACCAAACACTTTCGTAACATTATAAGAAATTCATCTTTTTGGAAAGTGTCTGGCTTAAACTATGCTAATAGCTGTACATTTGCCAGATTCAAAGAAGTCATTCCCTCAGAAAAGTATTGGCTATAAATGGAAAACACATTGTGTAAGAAACCTGGGAATTCAAATTTCAACCTAGAACATCTGTATGATTTAAGTGTCAAACTAGTTATTTCATGAAGCTAAAAATGATTTGAAATGCTGGGAGGACTGTGCAAATTTTTGCCCAGGGAGAACAACCCTGGTCTAATGAACATTTTGCCTAGGTTATTTTTTCCTCTAAAACTTTCCTATAGCCATCCCAGATAGAAATAACAGGTATGGAGAGGATGATAGTATAATTATTAACAATTAAAATTAACAATTAACTAGGGTGGGCTAGCTGTTCCAAGCAATAGATGATTTTTCCCTAGCCAGCCAACTCAAATTGATTTTCCCATAGCCAGCCAACTCAAATTGATTTTTGGCTTGGTGGAACTCTCATCTAACCAATGCTGGATTGCCACTGAACCAGAAAATAGTGGTAATGTGTACATTCATAGATTACCTTGGATTATTAATTATGTCCTCCATAAATGTGTACCCATCTGTTAGAGAACTATCATTGAGGCTTGGGGTAGAATTAGAGAATAAAATAACTTCTTTTCATTGCCAGTGACACACATTGCAAACAAAACAGGCTTTAACTCAAATAATGAATTTGAGTTTCAAAGACTGGAAGAATCTTGAAATACATTTGTTTGGCCAGTTGTTTACTAATAAGACTTTTCTATCATTTTAGAAATCAAAACCAACTTTAATTGGCCTGCTCTTCCAGTAACTTCCAAGTTAAGCATAATGTTCCTCATATTTTCAGAGAAACTTTTATTATATAGGAAGCTAATAAAAGTAGAAGTAATGGCTTCAGTATGAATAGGAAACTGCCCTCTGCCCTCCAATTCTGTTTTTGGTGATCACATACAATGATCAGAAAAAGATTTGTAATATGATAAACTGAACTTTCATATTATCTGATGAGAGGAAAAAAAAGGTTGGGTAGACAAATGACCCTGGAGGAAAATGGACTTTCATTTGGAAAAGACATATTTTCTCTTATTGTGCTGCAAATCAGTTATTTGATACTGTTTCAATGGTACCTTATACCAACAAGGTAAAAATATATTGAGTAGTGATAGCTGTTGGGGAAAAGTGATTTTATGCATGTATGGTATACATGTCTACTTACTAAAGAATATTGGGAATGCGTGTTATCACCATATATTACAATTTTTGGAAATTTATTACCAAACAATTCATTGATAATCCTTCTGGGGCTTCCTAGTGCAGATAATCTCACTCATGGAAATTGTTTTTCAGTGGGGCCAAATATCACCTAATGAATCTTTCATCTTGCTTTTCACTTGTTAGTGTCTGCTAAATTAATTTGACCAAAATTAGAAGAATGGTATAAAATATATATTAAGAGAAAAATAACACACCAAATGTGTACACAGGAAAGTGGGCAAAGAACAGAAATGCATAGGTACTTGGTTACTATTAATTTACTACTCGGTGTACACTCATGCACAAGCAAATTATATTTGACAAATTTCTTTGAATAATTAATAGGTACGATAGACTTGCTTTCATTTGTTAATGAATAAAGACAGAATGTCTTTCTGTTTAAAACAAAACAACCCCTCTCCCCAGAAACAGCATCTTCTGAGTTGTGTAGGGAGGAGCATATGTAACTTGTATTATCCTTACAAATAGAAAAATGTGACTTTATTTGTTGCATAATGATTCTCTAAACAAAAAGTAATGTTTGTTTTTGTAATGGCAAATATTGTGTTTTTTGGCACTTAAAATGGTAACTATTTTTTAAAATGAGGAAGTAACTAATTTATTGTGTTGCAGGGTTGGTTAGTAGATCTCATCAACAAGTTTGGCACATTAAATGGGTTTCAGATCCTGCATGATCGTTTTATGAGTGGCTCAGCATTGAATGTTCAGATAATTGCAGCTCTCATCAAGTAAGTTCTTTAGAAAGCAGAGTAATTGTTTCTAGTTGAAAAGTTGGGATGTGTTAATTGAAATAAATGCAAATGTTGAGCTAAGTTACTTTTTTCTTCTGAAAAGGGATACTATGATCAGCTATCCAGTATTATTTACTTGAATGTCTGGAATCTGACTTTTCTTTATTTTGTTCACTTGTAAATAAATCAGTTTCCTGAACAAAATACTCTAATATCTTAATAAAAGGAGATAAGTATTCATGTTACATCTATTGTTTTTTATTATTTTAGACCATTTGGACAATGTTATGAGTTTCTAACGCTACATACAGTGAAGAAATACTTCCTTCCAATTATAGAAATGGTTCCACAGTTTTTAGAAAACTTAACTGATGATGAACTGAAAAAAGAAGCAAAGAATGAAGCCAAAAATGATGCTTTGTCAATGATAATCAAATCTCTAAAGAATTTAGCTTCAAGAGTCCCAGGACAAGAAGAAACTGTAAAAAACTTAGAAATATTTAGGTTAAAAATGATACTTAGGTAAGGCTCTTTTTCTTTTGGAATGGTTTATTTTTTGTATTTCTTTTTGCATTTCTTACACTTAATTTATATTACAGATTATTGCAAATTTCTTCTTTCAATGGTAAAATGAATGCACTAAACGAAGTTAACAAGGTGATATCTAGTGTGTCATATTATACCCATCGGCATGGTAATCCTGAAGAGGAAGAGTGGCTTACAGCAGAAAGAATGGCAGTAAGTTTTTGTTCTTATAACTTGAATTAGATTAAAAGACTTCTTTACATTTAAAGAGAAAAAAATTCATCAGAGGTAGAGTAATATGTACATACTGTGGATTTCAGTATCTGATTGTATCCAAAGTCATGAAAATTAACAATCTTTATAATTCGTCACATTAATTACTAGTTTGTCATGGGTTTTTATGGCTTTGCTATTGGCATCAATATATATGTATCAGGATTGCTGTTAAAATATATTCAGAGATTTATAAGAGCTGCAAAAAATTTCTTCACAGTGGATCTTAGGTAGCATTTGTTTTAACAAAAAAGAGAGCAAGTGAAATTTAAATATTCACATGTTTTCTGGCCTTAGTGACTTGGTCCCTGCTGTGTGAAGTTCATAATCTGCAGGAGGAGTGCTGTAGGTCAGGATTATGCTGTTTGCACTATACATACTATGCAAGTAAATAGGGGCTCTTCTGAAACAACTGGGGGGTTTGACATCTGCTTATACTTAAAAGTATAAAATACAGATGATAATTGAAAAACATTGTTTTTGTCCAAGTCTTACATGAGATGCTAGATTGAATCTTCCAGTTATATGATCAAGTATATCAACTCTGAAGAAATGTCACCTTCTCTCATTCCTTTTTGGTTCTGGTGTTCAGCAGACAGTCTGCTTCTGCCTCCATCTGAACGAAAGAGCTGGACAGCATTGTGTTCCTTATGCTATATCAATGCTACCCTTGAAATCATCTTAATTTTTCTCTCTACATCCTAAATCTTACTTGAACATTTTTCTATAATTCAAATAGTGGCATTTAAAGTGATGAAGCTGATTAAGGAGTACTTCTTTCAGAATATAGCTCATTCCCTGATGCCATCCAGTGTTTACCATCCTCTTGTTACGTAATATACTATGCTACAAATGTACCAATTGAGTTACAAAAATGTTAAACCCGAGTCACTGTAATGTCTTTGGGTATGTCTACACCGTTTGGGCTGCGTCGAGTTCCATGGATCGATGCAGCTGGATCGATTGAGCGGGCAACAGAGACCTGCACAATCGATCACGGAATTGCTCTTACGCGGACTCAATAAATCTATTCCCCCCCCTCCCGCCTCCCTCCAAAAGAGTTTCACCTTGCCTAAAAACATTGAGGTAGTATCTTTTTCTACTGAAGCTACAATGCATAGGAACTATTTCTGATATTGCCTTCAGAAGATGACTGCAGGGGAAAAAATAGTTTTATATCTTACAATGGTAGGGTACAATTCAAATTGTTTTGATTTGGGGGGAGGAACATTGTATTCTTCCAATTGAAATAAATATCCTTCCTTTTTGATGTTTGTTATCTCTATAAGAGACAGAATGATTTCAGGCTTACATTTTCTGTTTAACTATAATCTACTTTTTTTCAAAATATCAGTATTTTGAAATTGTATTTATTTTAATTTGAAATTAGGAATGGATCCAGCAGAATAATATTTTATCAATTGTATTACGAGATAGTCTTCATCAGCCTCAATATGTAGAAAAGTTAGAGAAGATTCTTCGTTTTGTCATCAAAGAAAAAGCCCTCACTTTGCAAGATCTTGACAACATTTGGGCAGCTCAGGTAAGGAATTAAACTACTGCTCTGTCCTTAATTAGGATTGATCTTCATAGCACCTCTTGACAATTTTAAGTCAAATTTGACTTGCATGCTATTTGTTGTATGGAATAAATATTATTAAATAAGGAAAAAGGATATTGAATTTGATGTAAAAGGGAGGGTGCTTTGGCTTCGTGTACCTGGATTTAGATGGGCAAGTGGACTCAAGTCCAGGACCTCAGATTGCCTTCTCAAATGTGCTACAAATTCAATGGACAGGACTAACTGGATGGGGGGCAACAAATTCTAAAGGCATAGATGAAAGGATGGTACAGAGGAGGGATTAACACTTATTAAGCAGCGTGTGATTCTAGATTCTTGAGTTTCAGTGGACAAGCTGAGACAATTAAAGATAATGGTGAAGTAGCGCAAAACATTTAAAATGAATATCTTGTCCTAATTTTACTGTAGCGGGCAAGGGAAATTCCTTTTTAGACAGTGTTCTGTTAAGAACACAGTATCATTTCCCATGAAGTCTCTAAGGCCAGGCCTATGCTAAAAGTTAGGTTGACCCAGCTGTGGTGTTCCAGAGTGTGAAAAATCCACATCCCTGAACATTGTAGTTAAGCTGAGCTGGCCCCGATGTAGATAGCAGTAGGTCAAAGGACGAATTCTTCCATCGACTTAGCTACTGCCTTTTGAGGAGGTGGATTACCTGTGCCTACAGGAGAACCTCTGCCATCGGCGTCAGTAGTGTCTACAGTGAAACACTACAATGCAGCTGCAGTACTGCAGTTGTGCTGTTGTAGTATTTCACGTGTAGAAAAACCCGAAGAAGAAATTCCTGGAGCAAATGAAATGCAGTAAATCTGAGAGCCAAATGAATATTCTGAAGCTTCTGAAGGAAATAACATGGGAAACTGTGAATTCCGAACACACAATATATCCATAAAATTAGTGACTTCTCCTGAAAGCTGCAGCGTCACTAGTGTGCTTATATTTATTTCTTTTAAAAAAAAGAAAAAAAAGAGGAAAAAAAAAAAAAAAGACAGACCCAAGGAAGAGTCCAACAATTTAACTAAGTCCTCATTTCAGTTCCAAGGAAACTGATTGAGAGTCTTGTTACAGCAATAGAATAAAAATAAAGTAATAAGATCAAACCAGCAAACATTGTGGGAAACCAGGGAAATCATGCTGCTTTAACCTGTTAGTAGATGTTAGTATAACATTTCAAAGTGTCTCATGAATTGCTGCAGACCAAATTAGTTGATGTAGGTTTGGGGAGTAATACTGAAGTCTGCAAGCAAATACTAGTGCTGAATGGCAACATATCGAGTTTCAAGGAAGTGCAAGGGGCGTGGGGAATTGATGTTGGACCCCATCTTGTTTTTTCCTTCATTAATGATCTACAAGTGGGAGTTAAACAGCATATAATCTAGAGCAGTGGTTCTCAACCTTTTGAGACTACTGTACCCCTTTCACGAGGCTTTGTCTTGTGTACCGCAAGTTTCACCTCACTTAACTACTTGCATAGAAAATCAGACATAAAAATATAAGTGTCACAGCACACTATTACTGAAAAAATGCTTACATTCTCATTTTTACCGTATACTTGTAAAAGAAATCTTGGCCCCCAGGTTGAAAAATTGATATAGTATATAAAAAAAACAAGTCATTGTATGAAACTTTAGTTTGTACTGACTTCACTAGTGCTTTTCATGTAGTCTGTTGTAAAACTAGACAGATATCTAGACGAATTGATGTACCCCATGGGTGGCACGCATGCTTCTGATTTGAGAACCACTGACTTAGAAGATCACTGAGTTTGTTGCTTCTGTAGACTGAGCACATTGTACACACCAGGGTCTCCTTGCATTCCTTCTCATCCCTCTATAATTAAGGGACTCCCTGTAACCTCCACATCCTCTCCCTCATGCCAAGGTCTCTGTTGCCCTTCCTTTCCTCCTCCTCCTCTGAGCCCACTTATTTCTCCTTTCTCCCACATGCCATGGCTCTGTGTGCCCACATTCTTCCCCTCTTCTTCCCTATGCCAAGGGGGTCCCCATGCTACCCCTTTCATTTCTTTGTCTGGAAGTAAGCAATTCGTGGTGTCAACATTTTAAACTGTATTGGGAGGATGGGAAGGGTGTGTGCGCAAAGATGGAAGATGTTAATGACTACCATCAGCTGGTTCTTTGATCCACAGACAACTAGACAGACAGAGAAATGCTGTTGAGTTGATGTGTAAGAGCTCACAAGCTTCCCCACTGAAATTCACATACTAAATTGAGAAGTGTTGCAAACACCACTGAGGACCGAGTAATCCACTTTTCTGTGCTTATATGTTGTTTATACTGTCCTTTGTGCTGCCAACCTTGTGATCATAGCTGTCTATAAAGTGAAAGGCACACATCATAAATAGTAACCAAAAAAGAATGAGTTTAACAAATAAATTTGAGATGGACTTGGGGAAAATAATCGTAAACAGATTCAATGGGAATCAGAAATAGGCCTTAGCATGATACTGGATAAATTAAATATGAGTAGGAAAAAAGGCCAATGCCACTTTAGGTAGAGCCCTGCATGGATACAAATTTGTATCTGCATCGCATCAGCGGATATAAAGTGTATATCTGCAAATTTGCAGGGCTCTAATTTTGGGTGATGATAGCATCTCTCTCCATATGGTGTTGGTGTAATGGCACTTAGAAGTTAGCATTCAATTGCATGTCACATTAGTACTAGAAAGACGACAAATTGGAGGGCGTTCAAAGAAGTCCAGCAAAGAAACTGGAGGAATTGATTTGAGAAAATTAAGAGCTTTATATTGGTCAGCAATGGGACACTAATTTCTAAAAATATTGGAAGTATTCAAATAGTAAGGATGGATTGAAATGATTTAAATTTAAAATTGTGAATTCCAAGAGTGAAAAGTGTGTAACTAGATTTATGATTGTCACAGACATTCCCTTTCCCCCCACCCCTTCCCCTCCTCCAATCTGGACCATAATATGAAAATAAGTCACTTCATAAAATTTAAAACAAATATATAGTACACTACACAGCATATAATTTTAAGATACTGAACTGAGTACTGCAAGGGGTGAAGTACTGATGCAAAGCTTAGAAAGGAATAAATGTAATTACTATTAATGCATTAATTTTTAATACTGATTGAAATTTACAGTACCTCTAAATTTTGTTTTCTAAGTGTTACAATTTGCAATAATGGGTTAGTCTTGTAATTTACATATTAATTTGAAATGTCTCTATTAAAAGAAAAAAATTGCCATATCATATCAGGCCATTAGTTCATCTAGACCGGAATCCTCATGCTTCATAGGCATAGAACCCAAATAAGGGATCTGTTTTAGCATTAACCTCCCCCTCCCCCCCCAAGCATTTTTTTTCTACCTTGCCCCTGGAATCCAAAAATTTAACCAATAATTGTTGACATAACTTCCCATAATTTTAAAATGCCTTTATATGACTGGCTGTCATCTTACCATGGCTGTTTTCTGATGTTGCCTTGCTGATCAATCAGTAAGTTCAGCTTTACTGGTCTGTCTGTCAGCCAATTTTTAATAAAGGCCTTCAATTGACTATTAAACATCGTCCACCATCATCTCAGAAGGAGTTCGAGATGGTATAGAAATATTGTTTTAAAAATCAGTTTAGACACTGAAATATGCATTGAAGCATGGGACAGCTTGTTTGCGCTAGAAGTATTTTAATTTTAGTTCTTTGCAGAAATCATATCTTCTACATAAAATTGTGAAAAACCTAGAAATTTTTGATCAACAGATTATTTTTAAACCAAGCCCGTCTGGTAACATAAGAATTTTACCTGATTTTTTTTAACTTAAACGAAAGAAAATAAAGTCAGATGTCCTCAGTGTAAGGTATGTAGCCAAATTGGGTAATGTTGGGTAATTGCTTCTTGACCTTTTGGCTAAGAGTGATAAAAATTATCTAAAATGTTATATCCTTACTATTTACTTCAGCTAATTATCTGACAAATTTGAAGCCTGATACCTTACTATGTTTATCTTAGCATAGATAGTTACAAATGTTAGTTTTGTTTGTTTGACAGGCAGGAAAACATGAAGCCATTGTTAAGAATGTACATGACCTCCTTGCAAAGTTGGCTTGGGATTTCTCTCCTGAACAACTTGATCACCTGTTTGATTGCTTTAAGGTAATGCTGCATTTTTTCAGCTATTCTATTACTGTAAATTCTGAATACAGTTAACATGCTTTTAATGTACTGGATGCAATAGTTTAGTATTTTGATTATGCATAAGCTGCTAAGGGCATTTTTATATATTTAATTTGTCTATCATACTCTTTTTAGATAAACTCTGTGCAGTCGCTACAGACAGGTGACTTCCTGTTTCATATAGTTATTAACAGAGTTGTAACTTTTGTATGCTGCTGTACTGTTTAGGGAATACACTATGGGATAATTTCAGAATATTTCTTCTAAAATAAAACAAATATTTAGACTACAACATGGTCTACATTTGAAATTAGGTTGGTTTAACTACATCAGTCAGGGTGTGAAAAATGCACACCCTTTGGTAGGATTGTTAAGATGACCTAAGTCCCCATGTAGACAGTGTTAGGTAAATGGAAGGATTATTCTATCCATCCAGCTACTGCCTGGATTGCCTACGCCAACAGAAGAACCTTTCCCATTGGCATAGGTAGTGTCTACGCTGAAGCTCTACAGTGGCATAGCTGTGCTGCTGTAGCATTTTAAGTGTAGACATACCCTACTTGTTTTATTGACAACTTGGTTATCTGATTTCCTTTGGCTTTTTCAGCTAATGGACCTTCTTTGGGGCTTCAAGTTCAATAAATTCAGTTTTATTCCTTGAGCACTATTTAATTCAGAAAGTAAAATAAATTTAAAAGTACAGCTATTTATAATTCCACTCCTCTAGTGCAGGGCCTTTTCTTCATTTGGAGAAAAAGGGTGTGTTCTTAACTAACTTGGGTTAACTCGAGGTAATATCCTAGTGAAGATAAGGCAAGTTGTAGTTTTTACATAAATTAGCAGGTTGAGTTAGACTAACTCATGAAAAAGACAAGGCTTCCATAGTCTTAGGGCCACTCTACACTTAAAATGGTGCATCAACACAGTGCAGTGCTTAAGTGATGCTTCTCCCATCAGTGTAGTTAATCCACCTGCCCGAGAGACAGTAGCTACCACAGCGCTGTCTACATGAGGGTTAGATCATTATAACTGTCACTCGGGGGTGTGGATATTTCATACCATGAGCAATATAGTTATATTGATACAGGTCTGTAGTGTAGACCTGGCCTCTAACTCAACCTGCACCTTGTGTGAAAACTGCAAGCTGCCTTGTGTTTATGAGGAATTTTGCCTTGTATTAATTAATACAAGTTAGGAACACATTTTTGCTAGGAAAAATGTTAATGGCCAAAGACTTGAAGTAATTATATGATCTAAATGGTCCATTTATTGTGTATCCCAAGACTGCATCTGAACCTGAGTCCTCTTGTATTGTAGTTTTTCACTATTTCAATAGGCAGATCCTTAATAATATGATTGTTTTTTAAAATTTCAATTCATGATACAGTATCAGTATATGTAAATTCACTAAATGTACTGAAACTCTTACAGTAACTTCTCATAATAGTATAATTTTGTGATTGAATGACAAATTTCTAAATTCTAAGCTTTCGTCAGTTTAAGATAAACCACTTATTTTTAACTTTTTTGTATTTGTCCTGGAATATTAGATGGATGACTCAGATAGTGAAAAATGTTTCCTTCCCATTGTCAAGCTAGCTTTTATTCAATTGCAGGCATTGAATTTATATATGTACTCGTCAGACATGGAAAATTCTATATTTCAAAACATTTTATAGTCTTGGTATACTTCAACTGTATGACACACAACTTTATCCTGAGTGGTGAAATTATCTCATACTAATGCTAAATGCTTTTGTGTATGTAATGACTTGGAGAAATGTTTAATTTTTTTTCTGTGCACATTTTCTGAAGGAGTTGGTTATAATTGCTTTTAAAAGATGCTGACATTAATATTTGGAACTAATAGCCATCATTAAAAGTATAAGGCCTGATTTTTCAGTAGATCATTAGTGGGCACTTCTGCTGCACCAGCAAGTTTGTGCCTGCTTTGTGGGCACAGTTCTCTGATTTGTGTGTGCACTTGGTTAGATAGGTACCTCTCTAGTAATGTTTTCATGTAAATAAAGGATTCGCGCATGCATGTATGGAAGTCCCTACAAATGTATTGAAAGTTAGATCTATATTTACTAAATTAAATATTCAAATGAGTACTTAGAAGTTACACTAAAAGGAAAGTAAATGTTAATATCATTTGTGGCCTGTTTTTTAAAAAAAGGGGATGTGGAATAAGTTTGTCCCAAACTCATTTTGGGTCAGGTATGCTGGTAAAAATGTCTTATGTATTGTCAGGCAGTCTGTTGCATCAGAGGTACCAATGTTATAACAATAATAAATTTAAATGATTAACAAGTAACATTTTTAATGATTTACTAGATGGCTTTTAATTATGAGCAGAGGAGTCTTTAGAGAGCAATAGCAGAAAGCTGCCAAGGCTCACTCCATTTTGATTACTGTTTGTTTAAAATGTTAACAGTAAATGGTTTATTAACTATTTCAGAACAATGGACTGTATTGATGTTCATAATTGAAGGAGTCCTTAACCCTAAACTATTTTTAGTTCTTAAAAGAACTTTTTTGTACAGCAGTCAGTAGTAACCACTGAAATTTGTACTCTCTTAATGTGTGATTTCTGTTAGGATTTGACAAATAGTTTATTAAAAATAAATGAGGAGGTTGTTTATTTTCATGATATTCTTTTGTAACGACACGTTATAATGTATAGGATCAAACATAAAAATCTGGTGGTTTGTTGTATTGAATTAAATTCTTTCTTTACCAGGCAAGCTGGACAAATGCAAGCAAAAAACAACGTGAAAAATTACTTGAGTTAATTCGTCGTCTTGCTGAAGATGATAAAGATGGTGTGATGGCACACAAAGTATTGAACCTTCTGTGGAATTTGGCACATAGTGATGATGTACCTGTTGATATCATGGACCAGGCTCTTAGTGCCCACATTAAAATCTTAGATTACAGCTGTTCACAGGTAAGAAATTGATTGTGGTTTTATTAGGACATAAGAGCTACCCTTATGGGTTAGAGCATGGTCTGTTTTGCCCAGTATCCTGTCTTTGACAGCGGCCTGTACCAGAGCTTGAGGGGGAGTTTAAGGAATAGGGCAATAAATCAGTGAGGCATGACTTCTCCTTACAAAAGCAGTGTTGACTCTTCCCCCAACAAAATTGTGTTCATCAATGTGTGTGATTATTCTGTTCTATCAATTTGTCTAGTACTGAAGTTAGGCTTACTTTAATTGGCAGGATTGCCTCTGGAGCCCCTTTAAAAAAAAAAATACATTAGCTACCTCAGTCGTCTGGCACAGAGGCTGATTTCAGTGATTATATACTATAATTCATATCTCTGCAATTTTGTACTTGAATTATTTCGAAGCTCTTGGTTGGGTGAATAGGTGGTGAATTTTATTACTGTTAAATTAATCAGTTTGTTCTAAAACCTCTTCTATTGACACACCATTATGGGACAGTACTTCAGATATGTCGTCCAAAAAGAATAGCTCTAATGTGGGTATGTCCCCCATATCCTGTGCAGTGAAGACCAGTGCAGAGAGTTCATTTAGGGCATCTCTACATTATAAACTTAAGTCAAGGTGTTAGGTCAGCTTACAGCTACTGCAGTAATTACTGTGGTGGTTAATGGCCACATTACCCACCTTCTGTCAGTGCGCGTCCTCACTAGGAATGCTTTCACCGACTTCAGAGGGGTGATGTGCAGATAGTTTCTTCTCCCCCACCCTCTCTTTTGAGCCTGGCTCTCTGCACCTTGGGGCTTTCAGCTCCCCTCCAGGTGCATGGCTGGTGCTGTCATTCTTGTCAATTTCACAGCCCTGTACTGGAGCCATGAAATTGACAAGAAAGTTGGGGTGGGTGGGTTGCTCCAGCTAGAGCCCAGCTCTCCTCTGGGCTTCCTGCTGGGAGCCTGGCTGCACAGTGGCTCTTTGGTCCCTGCTGGGAGCCTGGCTGCATGGAGGCTACCAGCTCCCCGCAGGAAGCACGTGCTCCCAACAGGGAGCCTTTCTGCAGCCAAGCTCCCAGCAGGGAGCCAGAGCCTGAGGGACAGCTGGGCTTAGCTGGAGCTCCCCCATCCCACCTTGGCTTTATTGTCAACTTCATAGCTTCAGCCCAGAGCTGTGAAACTGACAAGAATGACCAGCTGACAGCTGATGTAAGTAATGTGGTGTCTGCATGGACACAGTGTCATCCTAGCTGAACCAACATAAGCCTTACGCCTCTCGTGGAGGTGGAGTTATGATGTCTGTGTAATAGGGCACTTACATCGGCAGAACTAAAGCTTAAGTGTGTACATTGATGTAATTAGGCCGATACAGGCTGTCTTATGTTGACATAACTCAGTAGTGTAGACCAATCCTTAGCTTCTCTGCAATGGCTTCCTTTCTTTAGTGCTCCTTCAACGTTTTTCTTGTCTAGTGGCCCCACTGTCTATCTGGCAGGCTTCCTGCTTCTGTTGTACTTTTACTGTTTTTGTGTGTTCAGCAAGCGGCTTCTCAAATTCTTTTTTGGCCTGCCTTATATATACTTTTACATACTTTTTGCCAGAGTTGATGCTCCTTCCTACTTTCTCATTAGGATTGGACTTCCAAATTTTAAAGGATTCCCTTTTGTTTTTAATGGTCTCCATTACACTGGTGGCGTTCTTTTGATCCTCCTACTGTCTTTTGATTTGGGGTATACATTTAATCTGAGTCTCTGTTAGTGTTTTTAAGTAGCCTCCATGGTGCCTAGAGGCATTGTACTTCTGTGACTGTCCTTTTAAATTCCTATCTAACGATCATCCTCATTCTTGTGTAGTTCTCCTTTTTATAGTTAAACGTTACTGTGGTGGTTTTTCTGATGTTTCTCCACCTGCAAGACTGTTGAATTTAATTACATTATGGTCACCATTACCAAGTGGTTCAGCTCCTCTTGGACCAGATCCTGTGCTCCATTTAGGATTAAATTAAGAATTGCTTTTTCCCTTGTGGGTTCTAGTACTAGCTGCTCCAAGAAGCCGTCATTTAATGTTGTCTAGACATTTTGTCTCTACATGATGCCCTGAGGTGACATACAATCAATCAATATGAGGATAGTTGTTGTCACCCATTATTGCTGCATTCTTTGTTTTTGTAGCCTCTTTAACCTCCCTTAGCATTTCACAGTTACTGTCACCATCCTGGTGGGGTGGTTGGTAATATATTCCTACTGCTATACTCTTATTATTCAAGGATGGAATTTCTATCCATAGAAATTCTGTGGTACAGTTTGATTCCTTTAAAATTTTCACCTTACTTGACTCTGGTATTTTTAACATGCAGTGCCACTAATATTCTAAAATTATCCATCGATACTGTCTTTTCATTAAAACTAGGAGGACTTGGTATTTTTTTTTTTTTTTTTTAAACTTTAAAAAAAAATCTTAAGTTTTTGCGTGCCTCTAGTAATTTTATTGACCTTCTTTGCATCTTTTCTCTTGCTGTATTTGTGAGATGGATAAGTCAGAACTGAATGTAATCCATTTAAAGGGATAACATTGATTTATATGATACATTTTCAGTATTATTCTCTATCCCTTTCTTAATATAGCTTGTACCAATGTGTATGACCACATATTCAGTATTTGGATGTTGCTAATCCTTCCCTGTGCAATGGCATTTAAGAATATTATTAGCACAGTTGTTTGTTCCTTCTCTTTTCAGGAAAAGATCTGAGACACTTGTTCTTTGGTCTACTGAGGCCAAGGTTCTGTGTATGGTTACCAAAACCAGCACCAGTTCAGCTGCACCTGTTGATAACATCCATTGTCAGCATCTGGTTGTTTGTTTTTCTAGTGTACTCAAATCCTTCCACTAATTTGCCTCTAGGCAGATTTATGAAGAGAGATGCAAAGGGGAAAGGACAACTGTTAAAGTTCATGGAACTTTATGTAGAGTGAACAAATTGCAAATTATGGGCCTGTTACACCATTCAAGTCTTCTGCTGATGCCATGAGCCATTTAAGCTTCCATCTTGTGATTTGACATTTCAGAGCTCAATACAATTAGTCTGATAGTTGTTACTTGTTTGTTTTATATATATACATGCAAATGGATAGCAAAATAAAAAAGGATAAAGTAGCTTTAATTTCTATTTTTGATGCATACTAAACTGTGAACACTTGCTCTTTAAGGATCGGGATACACAAAAGATCCAGTGGATAGATCGTTTTATAGAAGAGCTTCGCACAAATGACAAATGGGTCATTCCTGCACTGAAACAGATTAGAGAAATATGTAGTTTGTTTGGTGAAGCGCCACAGAACTTGAGGTAAGGAAGTGTAATATAAATGGAGATTTTTCATAAATGGGATAGAATTGTGGACAACCTTACTTTTTATAAAATAGGATAGGTAGTGAATTTTATATTTAAGTTGAAGCTTGTTTTTGCTGTTAAAATACATGTGTATGTGCATGTGTCTCTAAACTTTTAAAAGAATTATTGGATTTAAGCATTCAGCTGCAACAATAAATCATGGTTGACTACTTTATTACTTCAGGTGTATATAGAGTGTTAAAATCTCCTAATTGCACATATGTTTACTATGATTGGATGAAAGGAGGCCTTATGATTAAGTCACAAGAAATTTGAGTTAATTTTCTACCTCTGACATAGGCTTCCTGTGTGACCTTGAGCAAGTCAGTTCAGTTCTGAGTTCTTGGAGTGCTGGTCCCTGTGTGGATTCCAAACATGGGTGCACATGCACCAGAGTCAGAGCTGGTTAGAGTAGTCTCTGTCAACCCATGTGCACACCCTGCGTCGCACATGTGGCACATCCAAGGTCTTATGAGGCTGCATGGGTTGATGCCCCCTCAGTTTCCTCTTACCACCGCATGGCCACAGGTGGAACGGTCCTCTTCACAGCTACATAGCCCAAAACTAAAAAGGTTATTAGTGTTTTTAGAGTATATAGGATAATTTACATAGTTAGCATAGTTCAAGCTTTTTAATACTTGTAGTTAGTGTAGAGTTATAGTCCTCCACTTATCCCCCTCCCCAGGGCGCTCCACCCGCATTGGAGGATTATGCCCAAATAAGTCAGTTTCAAGAACTGTGCCACATGCCCATGATCGTTCTCGGTGAGTGACAAGCACCACTGCTGTCTCTACTGTCTGGGTCAGACCCATGTTGTTGTGCGGTGCACCATCTGTCACTCCTTCCCTGTGAGAACCCATGAGGTGAGAGAACTCTGACTATGCAGACATCTCATGGAGGAGACAATGCGTCCACATGCACACCAAGAGGTAGCACTGACAGATTTGCCCAAATACCCAGCCGCACTGGTGGTGGGGTGCGTCCCCCGCCAAGGTGACACCAGCAGCACCGACTAACACACATTGTGCTTACAAGAAGCACACTCACGGGCACAAAGGGGGATCCTTGAGAGGGACCGCCTCCAAATGCTGCATTGCCTCCCCAAGTCCCGATCAGCTGGGTGAGAAGTTGCATGCAGGATCAACAGTAGACGCTTCAAAGTGGATGATAAGACGAAACACATTGAGGAACTGGGGCTCACACTGCTCTGCTGGAACCTCGTTCTCCGAGTATTCCGACGGGACTGCTACGATCACCACCATATGCGGTACCAGTATCCCATACCCTGGACTGCTTATTGCCCCTGATGCCGACAGAGGAATTACTTGTACTGTTGGAGGGGCCCTCCCATCTGTATGCGGCACAGGACATCATGCAGTCTACATTCCCAGTAGATGAATCACTGCTGTTGTATGACCCTCCCTCGTCATGACAGCAAGGTTCATCATGAAACGCACCTGTACCACCAGCTCCACCCACCCTTATGGCCCACCCTTCCCAGAGCAGCATTCTGATTCAGACTAGTCTTTGGAGGCAGACCTTACCTTCTCGCTGGCGCCTTCATAGAGACCGCAACAAGAATAGCACCTGCATACTGATCACCACAGGAGCAGTGGTTTTTGTACCCAGAAGATCCCCCAATACCAATGGACCAGAGACTGTATTGGTACGATTGGGACCCCTACTACAGGTGTAGAGCACTGCTACCGGTCCAACAAGGACTGTCTTCGGAGTACACCATCCCTCCATCGGTCTATGACGAACCACAGAGTTCTGTCGCACCACCAGCACTAGTGGAATTGCCAGTACCATCGGACCCATTGACTGGGATATTGTCCTATCCGGATGAGACCCTCATCCTCCCTTGTTATCTCCACTGTATGACCCCCAGGACTTGCTGTGGCATATGGCTGCTGCAGAGGATATCAGGGACACACATGGTGAGTTCTTGGATGTCTTATAACCTGCGGGTCCTTCCCAAGTGTTGCCAATACACAACTCAATTCTCCAGCCTGCCCAAGCGATTTTGCATGCCCCATGTCTTCTGCACCCCAACACCAAAGTGAGCAGAATGTCAATATTACATTCCAGCCAAAACACAGATTTCCTGTTCTTACACCTGCCACCAAATGTGCTTGTGGGGCAGGCAGTGATTCAATGGGCTAGGCAACAGCATCCCAGGTCTACTCTTCCGGATCGGGCCGCAAAAAAACTCAACCTCATTGGACAAAATGTTTACTTGTTGGCAGGCCTGCAATTCCACATAGTCAGCTATCAGGCCATGCTGGCAAAGTAGGACTTTAGAGCATACTCAAAACTAGTGGAATTTCAGGCCTCTCTTCCAGAAGAGAAACAGGTGGACTTCAAAGCCCTTATTGAGGAAGGCAAGTTTGTATCCAAGGTATCACTCCAGGCGGCAGTGGATACGGCTGACTCTGCAGCACACTCTAGCATCTGGAGTGGTACTCAGGATAGTCTCCTGCCTGCAAACATCTGGGTTTCCCAAGGAGGCCCAGATCACCTTAGAGGACCTCCCTTTTGACAATCAGAAACTATTCAGTGACAACTGATGAAGACCCTTCATTCCCTTAAGGACTTTCAAGTGACACTTCAATCACTGGGTCTCTACACTCTGGCACCTACCTGATTCAAACACCGCCAAGCCTTTTGGCTCAGATACCCCCCTTGACCTGCCTATTGACCCTATCCTCTGCGACAAGAGGAACAACCCTGCTGTCACCAATGTTCCCAGCAATCCCGACATAGAGTCTCTACTTCCACTACCTCCACTTTCTGTCAACATCCTCCAAGACAACCCTTTAGACTCTTCCTCAGATACCTGTGAACCCCACTCTGCCTTTTTCTTCAGCTTCCCCAATTATCTTCGAGGGTCATCTTATTTTCTTTGCCCACAACTGGAGCAAGATTACCACCAACGGATGGGTGCTCGACATTATACATCGGAGATAGCTCATAGAATTGCACAACCCCCCTCCCCCACCCTCACAACAACCGTGCAGACCCAACACAACTACACCTTCTTCAAAAGGAAGTGCGCACACATCTCCAAAAAGGTGCAATAGAATAAGTACCATATCACTATCAGGGCCGTGCATTCTACTTCCTCATACTTGAAAGGGAGGAGATGTTCGCTGTATCCTGGATCTATGGGTCTTGAATCGCTTCATCTGCAAATTCCGTTTCCACACGGTTATACTCCCACAAATCATCCCCTCCCTTAAATGTGGGGCCTGATTCATAGCTTTTGATACTAATGTGTACTTTCATGTGGACATTCACCCCACCCACCATAAATTCCTTTGGTTTATTGTGGGTCAGTCCCATTACCAATTCAGTGTCCTCCCTTCTTCAAGTTGACTCTACTGCCCACGCAAAAAATAGAATTTATAGGGGTTGTCCTGGATTCAGTTCAGGCCAAAGCTCTGCTGCCAGAGTCTCGTTTCTGGACTATGGACTCCATAATATAGACCCTCAACAACTTTCCTACTACCACAGCTCAAAGTTGCCTGACGCTTCTAGGCCACATGGCCTCCTGCACATATGTGGTTCAGCATGCTAGGCTGTGACTCAGACCTCTCCAGTTGTGGCTAGTGTCAGTCTACCGACCCCACAAGACAGTCTGGACAAAGTGGTCTCCTCCCACCTCAGATTGTAGTGTCTCTTTAGTGGTGGCTGGACCCCGGTCATGTGTGCCCATAGGTCCCATTTGCCAGGCCGCAACCCTCGCTGGTTCTGGTGATGAACGCTTCAGCCTTGGGGTGGGGAGCACACTTCAGCGAATGGAGGATTCAAGGCCTTTGGTATCCAGAGTAACTGTCGCTCCACATAAATGCCAGAGAGCTACAGGTGGTCAGGTTGGCCAACCAGGCGTTCCAGTCTTGCCTGATCGGCAAAGAGGTGTCAGTATTGACAGACAACACCATGGCAATGTTCTGTATGAACAGACGAGGAGCATGGTACTCTCCCCTGTGCAGGGAGGCCATCAAACTCTGGGACTTTTGCAGCGCCCACTCCATAAACTTGGAAGCATCCTACCTTCCCGGCGCCCAGAACAAGATGGTGGATCACCTCAGCCACTCCTTCAACACCCATGAGTGGTCTCTCTGTGTGGATATCGTGAGACATGTTTTCCAGAGGTGGGGGTTTCCCCAAGTGGACTTATTCACGACGTGGTCCAAGAGGAAGTGCCACCAGGTTTGCTCCTACTGGGGACACAGCCCAGGTTCCGTGGCCGATGTGTTCCTCGTTCCCTGGGTTCACCCCCTGCTTTGTGTTCCCGCCATTTCCTCTCGTCCACAAAGTCCTCCTGAAAATCAGGAGGGATAGGGAGTTGGTTATTCTTATAGCCCCAACGTGGCCGAGGCAACGCTGGTACACAATGCTGCTGCAGCTCTCCGAAGACGCCCTGCCGTTGGTTCCGGACCTGATCTCACAGAACCATGGTCGGTTGTGTCACCCCAGCCTAGAGTCACTTCACCTCATGGCATGGAAGCTGCATGGTTGAACCCAAGGGAGGCAGAGTGCTCGGAGCAGGTGCAGGAGGTTTCCCTCGGTAGTAGGAAGCCATCACCAGAGCGGCGTACTTGGCTAAATGGAAGAGGTTCTCTGTACGGTCGCTACAAAAGGGCACTCCTCCAATGTAGGCATCGCTGCCTCTTGTACTAAATTACCTACTGCACCAAAAGCAGTCATGTTTGGCAGTTGCATCTGTGAAGGTGCACTTGGCAACTATCTCAGCCTTCCAAAGAAAGGGGAGAAAGGGACCGTTCGATATTTGCCAAGCCTATGGTGTCCCATTTCCTCAAAGGCTTAGAGAGACTTTACTGTCCAGTACGTCCTCCAATTCTGGCATGGGACCTTTAACCTGGTGCTCAATAAGTTGATGGGCCCCCCTTTCGAGCCCCTAGTTTCGTGTTCTCTTTTGTACCTCTTGTGAAAGATAGCCTTCCTTGTCGCTATTGCCTCGGCAAGGAAAGTGTCTGAACTCAAGACATTAACCTCAGAGCCCCTGTATACAGTATTGCATAAGGAGAAGGTGCAGTTGCGCCTGCACCTGGCTTTCCTGCCCAAAGTGGTCTCTCAATTTCACACTAGTCAGGAGATTTTTCTTGCCAGTGTTCTTTCCAAAGCTGTAGGCCAACAGCAAAGGAACATAGTCTCCACTCCTTGGATGTCAGAAGGGCGCTGGCTTTTTACATAGAGAGAACTAAACCTCTTCGTAAATCAACTCAGCTCTTCATTGCTGTAGCAGAATGGGTGAAAGGACTTCGTGTCCTCTGAGTTTTCATCCTGGATTACCTCATGTATAAGGGCGTGTTACGAGCTATCCAAGGTGCGAGCCTTGTCTCTCACGGCGCACTCCACAAGAGCTCAGGCCTTGTCAGTGGTGTTCCTGGCCCACATCCCCACACAGGAGATCTGTAGGGCTGCAACCTGGTCCTCTATACACACATTTACTTCGCATTATACTATTACCTAGCATGCCAGATGATGCAGCATTTGGTAGAGCAGTGCTCCAGTTGGCAGTCTGATGAGCTCTGACTCCTCCTCCATTGGTCCACTTGGAAATCACCTACTTGGAATTGACATGAACAAGCACTCGAAGAAAAAATGGTTACTTACCTTCTGTAACTGTTGTTCTTCAAGATGTGTTGCTCATGTTCATTCCAAGACCCACCCGCCTCCCCCTCTTGTCGTAGCTGATCAACAAGAAGGAACTGGAGAGATGCGGTGGGTCTGTGGGCCCCTATATACAGTGCCATGGAGGTGCCACTCCAGGGGGCACCTGCACCGACCCGATGGGTACTGCTGGGGGGAAAACCTTCCGACTCGTTCACACCTGATTGGAATGGACATGCGCAACACACCGCGAAGAACAACAATTACAGAAGGTAAGTAACTGTTTTTATCTGACCCCTCAAAACTGAAAAATTCACTACTTGTGCTGAAGTTTCTGCAGACTCCAAAGTTTCTTGTACTTCTCTATGCATGTTCCAGTGTTCCTTTTGTTTGTTTTACCTGAATAGTTCCATGAGCAGGCAGAGTATTCAAATGAGTTTCAGTATTCTGTCTGCTTAGAAGAATGGATAAGAGTGAAAAAGTTGAGGGATGGTGTGCACATTTGCAACAATACAGCATTACACTTATTTTTTGTTTGTGGATTGTCATCTTATGGAATTGTGACAATTCTTGGTTTTGGAAAGTTACTCTTACCTTTTTGCATTGGATAATGTTTTAAAATTTTATTTTTATGACAACTTAAATGTTAAAATTGTCAATGTACATAGTCTATTGTGCATGTCCCAGAGTTTTTTCAGAGGTTTTTTCAAAAAGATGTCAGGTCCATCCAGATTTATTGTCTTGAAGAGTTCAGTAAAATTTCACATGCCATCACATCCAGTTAAGGAATACAGCCAGCTGCCCTGAGAATGCTGTCTAGCTTGTTGGTGTATTATTTTATTGGGATGCTTTTGTGTCAAATACTCAGTTCTAATAATGAAGCTCACTCCTCCAGTTCCTTAATTTTGAAGGGAATCTCAATATTGCAACATGAGAAGATTCTTCTTTAAATTCCCGATATAGAGTTTGAAGAAGCATAAAGCACTCAAAACAAGTTTTCTCTTCATTGTACTGAGCACCCAGAGCCCAAGAGCTAAAGGGGATTTCTATTTCTTCTGTGTAGAGGAAGGTTTATTACTCAAAGAATGTATTAGTGGCTTCTCAGTAGGTAGAAGTTTATCAGCCAATCTTCACAAACTGTTAAGGAGCTTTTTTTTAGCCCAGTACCAGTGCTGGTCAGTTAACTGGAGGTTCCCAATAAAAATATAATTTTGAAGTAAGGTGGGCTTTTTCAGTTCTTTGTCTTCTGGGTTCTGATAATTCTTGATATTATTGCTGTTGGAGTTCGTAATCCATGGATTGTATTGACTAAATTGTGTTTGGCTACACTCACAGTTCATTCTTAAAAATACTTGAGACCAAATAACCGAACTTAGCCACATTTATTTTCCAAAGACAAAGCAGAACAATACGAAAAGGAGACATACATATACCCTCTTTTAGGGAAGCAATTCTTACCTCACAGCATGTTCACTTTGCACAGAAGTTGTGTTTCAAAGATATGCATTTCAGCTAGTAGTGTATATATTGTGATTTTACAAGTTACAAAACTATTTACACGTCACTAAAATCCAGCCCACGAGTTTGTAACAAGTTTCTGAACTTGTTTTGTTCTGTACTTTTTAAATTTCTGTTTTGGATACTACATTTCAAACCAGTTGTCCGTGAAGGTACCTCTACTAGGACATAGAACTAATCTATCTGGATTTTGACAGATTTTGTATTTGCTACGGCGAAAGCTGACTTCAACTTTGTAAAGTGCTGTGGGATGCTTAGCATGAGTGAACAAGAATAAGCATAATACCATTCACATCAAAGCTTTGTGCTAACATTTATATATTATATAATGTATAGTAGATATTAATATGATGTGCAATACGTATAACATACGTATTTCCTAACAATGAATATCTACTATTCTGAATGCACATTATCACTTGAGTCTCTGGAGTTTGTTCTATGACAGTTTGGTTTGAAAATCAGCAGAGATGTTTGTGACAATTCCTTTGAAGAATACTGCATAGAGCGTTGCATGCAATATTGATGTATGCAATCTCTGTGGTAATGTATCCTGCTTCCCACTTGGGTGTCTGAACCATTAGCAATTAAAAGGCTATTTAAAATAGATAATGGCATTGAGTTCACAGTGGGATGTTAAGGTTAAATTTCATTATCTCCCTTGCACAGGAGGGATTCTCGTCAGGGGAATGGTCTAGGTGTCATACTTATCCTGCTCATGAAAAAAGTCTTGAATGCACTATAAATACTTGGATAGTTGCTTTCACAGCAGCTTTCTTTACTACAAAGAAAGGTACACCTTTTGGGAAACTTACTTTAACCAGAGTAGCAACATCAAGAAACCCAAGTTTCAACAGGTGTAAAGGCCTCTTGTCGTCATAGGGTCGAAGTCACTGGGGTTGTGTGCATACATCGGCAGGGAATTTGGCTAATGGTCTTCAGATTGAAAAATCCTAATCTGCCTTCTCTGTTGATTGTGGTCTCAAGTAACATTCTGCACTTGGTTGGTAATCTTTGATAGTTATTTGCAATTTTTGTTTTTAAAGGATTAAAACATTTGTTAGTTTGGCGGGAGAGCTCTGTTTTGAGTTCAGTACAGCCACAAGATACCACTTCATATCAATAAATGCAACAACATAAAATCTTTTAAAGATAAATTTTAATTTACAGTAAAACCTTGGTTATGAACATCAGAGTTACAAACTGACTGGTCAACCATACACCTCATTTGGAACCGGAAGTACGCAATCAGGCAACAGCAGAGACGGGGGGAAGGGGAAGGAAGCAAATACAGTACAGTACTGTGTTAAATGTAAACTACTAAAAAAAAGGGAAAAGCAGCATTTTTCTTCTGCATAGTAAAGTTTCAAAGCTGTATTAAGTCAATATTCAGTTGTAAACTTTTGAAAACTGCAGCATTTTGTTCAGTTACAAACATTTCAGAGTTACAATCTCCAGTCCCAAAGTGTTCGTAACTCTGAGGTTCTACTGTACTTAATGACGTTAGGTTTCATCTTTGCCATAATTCTATCAGAATCTTCTTTCCAATTGAGGAGACAATCTAGTCAATGATTGTTCTCTTTAGTAAGTTCAAAATGTTTTGGTCTTCTCTGGAAATCATACTTTTCCTTAAGATTATATAGCTGTGTGTTTGACTCCAACATTTTAATAACGTCATTAAACAAGTCAAATTTGCTATAGGCTTTCATTTTTCAAAACTATTCTTTACAAAAGTTATTTGAGGAATGTCACAATTCAGTCAGAGCAATGAATAAAGTTGGCATCTAATCTAATATCAGTATTCTCAGAAAAAACTTGAGTGGTCATGTTGTGGAATTTGCCAATGTTTTCTGAAAATATAGCTCATTGTTGGCCAGTGTGGCTGCTGCCAGAACTACCTCTGAGTGACTTGAAATTCTTCTTGCCTTCTGAGCCCATCAGTCTGATGGAGGATTAAAAAGGAGCACCTTTTCCAAAGGACCATGTAGCTTTCCATGAGCAAATTTAAAAAAAAAAACAAAAAAACACTTAGAAAATTATAGTTGGTGTAATAATCCAACTTTGCAATGCTTGCTTTATTTTTTATTTTGACTTTGAGAGAGAAGTGGTTTGTTTATTTTGACAAATCAGACTTAGAAAACTTTGGTCACCTTAGAAGCCAAATAATAGAAACAGCTAGGTCCACGTGAACAACCCTACCATTAATGGGGATGATGGAAAATCCTCAGTGAATAATAGAAGATCTGAAATAGTGATCCCCTTCTTGTTCAGATGTTGCGTTCCTTTTGTACTCAATGGCTCCTGGGAAGGAGGATATTACAACTACTTCGTATAATCTATAGAGGTAGAAAATTGGGTGATATTTTCCCAAGAATTAAAAAAGTTAGAGACCTCTGTCAACCAAATTAAAAAAAAATTATCAGATAATGATCATGTTTAATATTGAGTTGAATAGTTTTAAGATGATGCTGGCAACTTAGTTGAAGACAGTTATGTTGGGATAGAGGTTGGATAAAGGAGAATAAATCTAGGGCCTCCACCCTTTGTATTACAGTTTCAAAAGAAGACGCAAACAGAAGTGATCCTATTGTCTCCTTGACAGGGCTAATTCAAAATATATTAAGAGGAAACATTCAAACATAATTCTTTACAGTTGCATATTCTATTATACAAGAAGGGACCGTAGGAGAGGTGGGAGAGGTCTGTAGAACTTTAGTTTCCTTTCACTTTGTAAATGATTGTGAAATTTTTTTAAAATGTCAGTGAAAAATGTGAGCTTCACAGAATATAGAATTTTAATTTTTTTCAGATCTGGAGATGGAAACACAAACCTGTAGGTCATGTTTTAAGTTCTTAAAACATGATATTGATAAATTAGGGACTCAATTAGGCAATAGTTATCCTGCAAAGCTTTTTTTAGGAGACGAAGGAATGGTTTTACAGATTTAGATGAGACGTGAAATATTTTAAGTTTCCCAAAACTACTTTCAGCATGATCAGTTTCTTGGCTCCATTAAATCATTCTGATTTTTATGTAGATAAATTATAAATCCTCTCTTCTTGGATCACACAAGTTTTGGGTATTTAATATTTTAAGATCAGTTATTTCTAGGCTTCTGTAGGAATATTTCTTACCCAGATTTTAGTTTCCTGTGCCTCAAAGAGACACTTAAAACTCTCAATATTCTGGTTAGCATTATGAGGGTCACCTGCTAGCATGACTGAGCAGAAATATCTCTTCATATCTACGTATTGTTTCTTCTAGATTTTACATCATAAAAAACGTTCAGGTCTCTAAAGCTATAATTAAATATTATCCTCTGCAGATACATGTTTTGATCTGAAGGTGCTACATCTACTATTCCTTTAAATAGAGCAGCGGTTCTCAACCTTTTTTTTCCCTGAGTACCACTTGGGGGAAAAAAAGAGGGGTGGGACTTTCGACGGCGGCGGGGTTACATGGGGGGGAACAATGCCCTCCGCCGAAACCCTGCCGCCGTTTGCCCCTTTTCAGCGGCAGGGTTTCGCGGGGGTGGGGGGACTTGCGGCGGCGGGGTTTCGCGGTGGCAGGGGGGGAACTTTCAACGGCGCGGTATGGCTCGCGTACCACCCAGCCTTCTTTGAAATACCACCGGTGGTACGCGTACCACCGGTTGAGAACCGCTGAAATAGAGTAATCCATGTTTCAATGGATTTGTGCTTTTTCACTTCTTTCTGTTCTTGTCCTTTGATTTTTGTTGCTGATTACTTCCCATCAAGGTGGATTGGTGGAGATGGAATAAAACAGAATAGGAAAATTCCTTTAAAAAGTGAAAACCAAGGAGACAGCCCTTATGATGTGTGTGGAACTGTACATAATTTGATTACTCTCACCTTGTCTTGATTCATATGACTCCTCCCTTGAACGCCTGTACTCTATCATTCATGCCAGCTTCAACATGCATTTGTCTGCTTCTTTCACAAATATTTGTTTCTTCAAAACCACCATTTATGCATTGAATGCCCTTCCTGAACTGGCTTGCAATGCCACTACCTACTTCTCAATCAAAAACCTCCTGAAAATCTGTCTGTACTCAGCTGGCTAGTTTCTTGTTGCCATCAGAATATGGTATGATTGTAGGGTGATTGGGAAGAGATTTAATATCTTTCATTTTAAAAAAAAATATTTTCGAAAAACTTCATCAGGAGTTGACCAATCGTCGCCTCGCTACCTTACTTGTATATGGTACTCTTTTCCCATACTTTCTAGCTCTGTTTGTCGTCTTAGAGCATAAGATCTTCAGGAATGTGTTGTCTTGTGTTTGTATAGCAGCTTGTAAATTGTGGATGCTAATAGAAATAATAAAATAGCGCAACATTCTGCAGATTTTTGTGGCTTGGCCAGAACTATGGTCTCATGTGATTTGAAAAGTCTTTTTGAACTTTCAGTGTGTGGCTAGGCATAGTTTTATTGAATTTTGATAACTTGACATTCTTTAAAAAAAAAAAAAAAAAAAAAAAAAAGGGGGGGGGGGGGGGGAAGGGGGAGAATGGGAATAAAGAAAAATCACACATGTAATCCCAGTTTACTGAGGTTTAAGAAAAGAACATACCTTCCTCCTTTCCCCTTCCTGCTTAGTTGAGGTCATTTATTAATACTATAATTGCATTGGACTTAAGAGTAACTGTCTTTACTGCCCTCCTACAGTTTCAGGGAAAAGAAGGGAATTACCATTCTTTCTTTCTGCATTTCTTTCTGCATTCTTTCTTTCATTATTGTGTTTGAGGGGAAAGATAGAATATTAAGTCAGGGGCGCTGGTTTGTATGTTAGATAATTTATAGAAATTGAATTTTTTTCAAATGGAGCACAGAAGGTTTTAGTTAATTTCTGAAAAATTAATTAGATGCAAGAAATGTCTTATTTCCCCTAACATTTGTGTATTAATTGCAGTCAGACTCAACGAAGTCCCCATGTGTTTTACCGCCATGACTTAATCAATCAACTTCAGCACAATCATGCCCTAGTTACTTTGGTCGCAGAAAACCTTTCTGCGTATATGGAAAGCATGAGACAGTATGCTAAAGGTAAGTTTATATTTAATTCATTGCTTTCTAGATCAAGTGTTTCATAATTCCAATTGAAAATGGTATTTAAAGCAAACTATTGCTAATGGAGAAAAATAAGAATGTTTATTTCACTTTCACAGGTTGTTAGATATTGGAGGCCTACACATGTAGATCAGGCCAAAACAAATAACCAAATTTAAATTTTAACATTACTTTTCATAAACAAAAATATAAAAAACCAAATGCGTTTTGTAATGGAACTTGGAAAGTGGCAGTCCAATTGCTCAGATTTACCTTCAAGTTGACGATACCCTTTTATGCCCTACTTCATTTGTGATAGTTATTTTTGATGAAAATCTTAAATTCTGTCCCACTTGTAGCTTTGTGTAAATCTCACAATTCATTATTAATGAGGGTGTTCATAGTAACACCTATATTTAGCTTGCATAACCCTTTCCATTATAAAATATTCTTACAATCTTTTTTTTTGAGAATCTCTAACACCTCTGTTGTTCACAGCATTCATTTGAAATTTGACAGGGAGAAAGCCCTGAGGCTGGAGAAGTGCCATTTATTAGTCATGAGAAATTCTGTTCATATTTAGCTGAATTACAAACTATTGAAAAGTCCTCTTTTTTTTTTTTTTTTCCTGTTGCTTGCTTTGTCAGCGTGCCAAAATAATAATGAATACTAACATATTCCAATCTCAGGCCCATCTCATGCATGTGATTCTGCCCTGGGAATCCCAAGAGCAGACAGCCTTGTTGCTGCAGTACAACTGTAGCAGGGATGAGGTGGTGAAGAAAAATGATGGGCCAGGGTCAACTCAACACCCCTATCCCGCCCTATATTCAACACACAGAACTGCGGCACATTCTCCACCTTGTGGGCACTACATGGGGCAGAAACTCTCTCCCCATCAAGAAAGGGTGAAGGGGGGGAAGAGAGAGCTGAGCCAGGCTCCCTGCTTACCCAATGTATGGGGCTTAGTCACCCACTTCCACTGCAGGGACTAACAGCCTGTGAGCTTAATTAACATAGCTCTCTAGCTCAAATGGTAGACATCTGTGGTGCAGCGTTGAGTTCGGGATTCAAAGTTTACCAATGATGCATGATGAGGGAAGGAGGTTGTTAAAATTGCACATAACATTGTTTTTCCTTTTTCCTTTTATAATTTAAAAAAACTTAAGAAATTGCATTAAAAAACTGTTTAAAAAAGGTTACTCATGTTGCACGTTTCCTAACTCTTCAGTGTTTGACTTTGTAACCTAGAGAGCTCAGCTCTTAGATTTGTGCTGTTGTTCAAGATGGTTTACTTCAGCTTTCATGATTTTGTGAAAATAGGCTACCCTTTTTTAAGAGACATGGGGACTGCACTGTCAGTTTTTTTCCTTCATCTGGGGTTGCCTACTTCAGGTGATTACATTCATTATAGCACTGCAGTAGTTAATGTAGAGATGGCACTTCCATTCTAACAGCTTATTTTTAGTTGTTTAATATGTTACCAAATTTTACTGTATGTGCTGAAATAACTCAGGCTTGGTCTTGCCTAGAAAGGTGAAATGGGATGTGTGAGTCTTTGCACATAAACCTTTATAAAAACAGGCGTGGCTCTTTTTTAAATTACCTGAATATTTAGGTTGAGGGAAAGAGGTGAATGGCTCCTTTAATAAAAAAAAAAAAAACCAAAACTAAAATTTAGGATCATATAATCCTGAATAAGGACAAACTATTTGAAATCCATTTTTTTTCCTAACAAGGATGTCATGGGGTTCACCACTGGACTGGTGTTGCCTCCTAGTACTCTGCCTGCCTCCCCCCAAGGTCCACAATTTGCACGCCATCACTCTGTCTGCTGCCTGCCTACAGCCCCTCTCACAGCCTCGGGAATCTGTGTCCTCTCCGTGGCTTGGCTGTCTGGCCATGTCACTGTCCATGTTCCCCCCTTCGGGGGGTCTATAGTCCCAGGAAGTCCTGTTGCTCACTGCCTTGGTGTCACTCACCCAGGGACCATCAGCTCAGCAGTCTGGGCCTTCTCTCTCTCTGGCCTCAGTGCTCTATCCCTGGGCTTCTTTCTATCACCACTTCCCAAAAACCTCCTTCCTCTTCACAGGGAATGTCTGCAGCCTCTCTCTATCCTGCTTCTCCTGGGAATATCTGCCTTTTCCCAGCACCCCTTCTACTTTCAGCACCTGGGCTTTATAGGCCCCATCTATGCCTGCTCAACTGAGCCACCTTAATCAGATACCTAATGGGTTAATTAGCCCATCTGGCCTGTATTAAACCCTACAGGGTGAATATGGGAGTAGTCACACCATCACAAAAGAAAAGAATGTTGAAAACATATTCTCAGGATGCCAGGTGTGTTAGTTTCTGAACTTCACACTTCCACTGAAGGAATATACTGAATGTTCACAAATGCAAATATTTTGAAAGACTATACTTGTCTAGAACTGAGAGAGAGGATGGAGTAATACATTAAATATATTTCACAGAAAGTTAATATATTATATGAATAGCTTAGCTCTCTTTAAACGAATATTGTCCAAAGCTCTTTTCTTGGAACAATAGCACTTCTTTCTTATTCAACTTATTGGTACAATGGTTCATAGAACTATAATGCTTATTGGGTAAGAAGTGTTGTTGCAGATATGCAAATCTTGTACGTATCTTGAGATTAATACATTTTTAATATTAGTAAAAGTTGCGATTAATGAAGCAGCTTGAAATTAGTGGGCCAGACCATTCTTAATAGGGCTGATTTTGTCTGATGTTTTTTTAAAAGCTATGTTGACCTCATTCAGTAAGTCCAAAGACAACTTTTTTGTTGGAACACATTCTGTGCACCAAATTTAAGCCACCGATTTGTATTTAAGTTCCATTTGAATTCCCACTTTTTTTTGTTTTATATCATTCGTGGTGCTGGCAGCGATGCCTATAGTTAAGGTTCTTTAATACTTTTCAGCATAGGGCCCTGTTTTCAGTTGTGTATAACTTTGCCAAATGTTAACAACTTACACTAAAATTTTTTATGCCTGGTGTTTTCCTTGAACTGAATTTTTTTGAAAGTTTCAGCAAAAATAGTTGACATTTCTTAGAATGAAGTTGTAGAGAAGTGTTTTCTTTGTTACCTGGGAAGCTGTAGGGCCCCCCATGCTTTGTAGCAGGGATTTGGAATTTGGCAGGGAGCTTGCCCCCTGGAATCAGAAAGGTTCCTTTTGCTTTCCTTGTGAAAATCCATCCAAATTTGGCCAGGTTGTAAGCCTCTGAAAATCACTTGTCTGCCCATGCTCAGTAGAAGTATATTAGAAGAAGGGATACTCTCTTGTGTTTTCAGTGGCACCCAGGCAACATGGAGGAGGCAACAGCTTGGTTTAAATTCAGAGGTGGGACAGGGACAGAATTGGTTCAGTAGGAGAATGGAGATGGGTAGGAGAACAGGGATATGCTAGGGGCTAGGCTGGGAAGAAGAATGGGGCAATGGCAGAAAGGTCTGTAATCACTGGAAGAACACCTCTTTGAACATTTGTTACTGAATCTGGGAATCCAGAGTCTCAGCATTCCTCTGTCTGTCAGATGGGTGAATCTCGTTGAGGAAGTTTTCAGGTAGGGTACATGTTGCCTTTGGTAAAAAGAATGGGAGAATCTGATAAATAATCAAGGGTTTCTTTTTTATGTTGAACTAGTTATTAAAATCAGGGCAATGGGTCAAACTGGAGAAATGAAGTAGTGGTACTTCTAGGCGGTGTGCTTTGATGACACCAAAATTAGTTGCTATTTACAGTGAATCACACAGGTCTTCATAATGCTGTTAGCCCTCTTTTGTGCTTTGATCAGCAAAGAAAACTGCTTCTGGTCATCGTGGTTGTGAAGAAAACATTAACCAAATATATTCTGATAGTGTTGTCTTCCTGTGTCTACAGACACACTGAAAAATAGAGAGCTGTGGACTGAACCACTCATCTCAAAGAATTTTAAACTCTGAAATCAAAAGATAGGTAAAAAGTATTGACACAAACTATCTCTCTGCTGATTATTTTAGCAGAAAGATTCAGCTAATGTGCTTATCCTAAAATTCCAAAATGTTTCTCATACCTTCTTGGGTGCCAAAAGCCCCAGCTTCCCCTGTAAAGACCCAAGGGGTGTGGACCTCAGGGAAGCTGCGGTTACATATTAGTATCAGGGAGCTCAGGGCAATTTGTCTAACTTGTATGGTCTTCCGACCACATTTTGCCTAGAAGGGGGTGCAGATACTCACAACAATACGGCCTCTGTGTATTATATCAATATACAAGGGGGGGTCTGATCCCCGGCCCTGTGCAAGGAGGCCATGAGTTTCTGGAATTTTTGTGTCACTCACAACATTCATCCAACCGCCATACATCTCCCAGGGGGTCAACAACTCTGGCAGGTTGACTCAACAGGTCCTTCTGCTCTTGCCATGAGTGGTCCCTCCATCTGGAGATAGTGGCCTACATCTTTCAAAGGTGGGGCTCTCCCCAAGTGGACCTCTTTGCTGCCAGGGATGACAAGAAGTGCCCTCGCTCTTGCCTTTGTCAAAGTCTCAGTGTGGGCTCTATCACAGATGCCTTTCTCCTCTTCTGGGTGGGAGAATTCTTGTACGTCTTCTCGCCAGTAACTCTGATTCACAGAGTTCTCCTGAAGGTGAAGAGGGACAGAGCATGAGTCATCCTTGTAGCTCCAGCAATATTGGTTCAGGATGCTTCTGGAGTTGGTGGGACCCAGGCATTGGACTCTGCTTCTGTGGCCAGATCTCCTATCTCAGGATCAAGGTGTAACCTGCTCCACCTGGAGCTGAGCTCCCTGCATTTGACGTTATGGATGCTCCATGGCTGAGTCAGGAGGAGCTCAGTCAAGCTCAGCACCTACTCCTAGAAAGCAGGAAGCCGTCGATCAGATCAGCCTATAGGGCTAAGTGGAAGCGCTTCACCTTGTAGGCAACCGATCGTGGTGTCCCCCCAAAGGAGGTGTTGATCCCAACTATTTTAGAATATCTGCTCCACCTAAAGCAGGAGGGATTGGCCTTCTCGTCCGTTAAGGTCCATGCAGCAGGCATATCCGCTTTCTATCCCTTAGTGGCAGGTAGAACAGTCTTTTCACACAAAATGATGGCCAGGTTTGTAAAGGGATTGGAAAGACTGTTCAATAAGGGAGCCTTCTCCCCAGTGGGAATTGAACTTGATCCTTTCTAGACTCACTGGCCCTCCCTTCAAACCTATGGCCTCTTGCTCCCTTGCGCATTTGTCCTGGAAGGTCACCTTCCTGGTGGCTATTATGTTCGCCGGACTAGTTTCAGAGATCAGGGTATTGACATCAGAGCCACCCTACGCTGTGTCCTTTAAGGACAGGGTCAACTACGTCCGCACCTGGCCTTTTTGCCTGAGGTAGTTTCGTGCTTTCACCTCAGCCAAGATATGTTTTTACTTGTCCTTTGTCCTAAACCTCACAACTCCAGTGAAGAGAAATGCCTGCACATTCTCAATGTGAGACAGGCCCTGTCGTTTTACATCAACAGGGCCAAACCCTTTCGTCGTTCCACGCAACTCTTCTTTGCTGTTGCAGATTGGATAAAGACTGCCAATTTCTTCACAGCGTATCTCGAAACCTGTTATGAGCAGGCTGGCGTCATGCTCCTGGGTTCCTTGATGGCCCATTCAATGAGAGCGCAAGCCTCATCTGCGGCCATCCAAGCTCATGGCCCATCTAAGACATCAGCAGGGCAGCTACCTGGTCATCTGTACATACCTTCGCATTCCACTATGCCTTAACGCAGCAAGCTCGGGATGACTCTGGCTTCGGTAGAGCGGTGCTCCAAGTGTATCTTCCCGCTAAGGAGGCTGGAGGATACAACCTGGATACCCTTGGGAAGCATTACATGAAAGTCAACACTACCAGTATTTGGTGCTCCTGTTCAGACTCTTGACCATGCTGAGGATTTCCCTCCAAATAATGTCAGTGGTGGCCGTTCACTGCTGTTGGCAGGGGGCTTCTGTGTGTCCTTACTTGGATGATTGGCATCTAAAAGGATGTTCTTACCAGAAAATGTGAGAAGCAACTGCTATGCTTCTGGACCTGCTTGAGAGGCTGGGTCTGAGGGTGAACCTGGAGAAGTCCACCCTGGCATCAACACAGACATAGTTTATTGGGGCAAAGCTGGATGCTGCATCAGCCAGGAAAGTACAGACTTAAATGTGACTTTCTAGCCCTTGGTGGACCGATGCAGCAAATCTGGATAAGCTCCTGGATGTCTGTGATATGTTGCCTGGCGTTTTTGGGTCATATGACCATAGGTGCCTGTGAGTGTGGCAATGGACCACGTACACCATGGGCACAGCCTAGACTTCCTACTCTCAGTTCTCCAAAGGATTCTAGATTTCTTTGTCTGGTGGGAGAACAGAGGAAAGGTACGTGTGCGGATCCCATTCAGTTCCCTGATGACCGCAAATACAGGCAGCATCTGTAGAGGGTCAGATGGTAGCACAAGGGATGTGGTCCGCTAAGGATTCTGTGCTCCACATCATGTTGGACTTGAGAATGGTCACGTTGATGTGTGAACGGTTCCTCCCTTTCATTCATGTCCAGCCAGTCCAGATATGATCGCACAACAAGATGTGGTGTATTACATTAACAAGCAGAGAGGGGAATACTCCGCACAGCTCTGTGCTTAGGCCATTGCTCTTTGGAACTTGTGCATACCTTTGCTAATTGCTCTGATTGCCTTCCATCTTCCAGGAGTTCAGAACATCCTAAGCAAACCTGTCTCCATAGAGTACAGGTGAGAGCTTCATGGCCGACTGTACTTGGAAGTATTTCAAGTATGGGGTGGCCTGGCGATAAGTTTGTGTCAGACATGAACAAAAAATGCAAAAAGATCCCCTCCATTGAGAGGTGCATGCTGGGCAACACTTTGCTTATATGATGGTCGGGGGCTATATGCATTTCTCCTGATCCCTTTATTACCAAAGATACAAAGGAAAGTCAGACAAGACATAGGCCATTTTTCATAGCTCTGAGTTGGGCCCGTTAGTTTTGGTACCCCATATTGTTGTAACTGTCAGCCAGGCCTCCTCTCTATCTTCCTGTGATGTAAGACCTCAGGATGAAGGGAGTACTGAACACCCCAACTCAGCCATGTTGCCCTGAGAGCATGGTGTTTGAATGCACATTGGACCTAGAGAGAGGGTCTGCTTGGCAGATGTACAGGCCATGCTGAGCAGCAGTAGAAATGACTCTACCAGGAGGCACTATTGAGGAAAATAGAAGAGGTTTATGTTCTCTTGTGTGAATGATGAATTTCCATTTCACTATCAGACATCCCAGATGTGGTGGACTACCTCTTATCTTTTAAAATCCAGCATGCTGTGTCTCAGCTCAGCTTCTGGTGTCTATTAGCATGTTTCACCCACTAGTAGACATCTACTCTGTTTTCACACCTTGTCACATCCCGGTTCCTGAAAGGATTGGTTAGGGCAGTGCTTCTCAACTTGTTTACCTTTGTGGGCCACATATTCAGCTGTCTATTATGTGGGCCGCAACCACATAATATATATTACCCGTATGGCTCTCAGGATGTCACTTGGGCCGCAGATGTGTGCTGATTGAGCCACAAGCGACCCGTGGGCCATGGGTTGAGAACCACTGGATTAGGCTCTTCCTTTCAGTGGCAAAGCCCATGCCAACCTGGAACTTGAATCTGGTTTTATCAGCTCTGACAAGCGGGCTGATTGAGCCACTGGCATCTTGTTCCCTACACCTTTCCATAAAGGTATTTTTGATTGCAGTTGTGTTGGCCAAAAAGGTAGGGGAATTAAACGTGGTCATGGAAGATTCCCTCCCACCACTTTTATGGTCTTTGTGACGTGATGTCCATGAGACTGCACCCAAAGATTGTCTGTAAAGTGGTGTCAGACTTTCACATCAACCAAAACATCTACTTACCTGTGTTCTATCTGAAACCATACACTACTAGGAAGCATGATGGGTGGCACTCCTTGGATGTGCATAGAGCCTTTACCTAAAGAGGACAGTCATTCTAGGCTTATTGTCTCATTTGCGGAAAAGATGAAAAGAGAGGCCATTTCTGCAATGATGCATAATACTCTGCTATGAATTGAACAATGTCTCTCTTGGGGGCAGTGTGAGAGCATATTAAACAAGAACCCAGGCGGCTTTGGTAGCCTGCTTCAAGGATGTCTTTATTCTTGACATCTCAGAGAAGTGACGCACCTTCATGAGACATATGCTCTGCTTCAAGCAGTTGTCTTGAATGCATCCCTGGGCAGGGCAGTTCTGCATTCTGTAGTGACTTATAGACTTTAAGGCCAGAAGGGACCATCAGGATCATCTAGTCTGACCTCCTCCACATTGCAGGCTGCAGAACCTCACCTGCCCACTCCTGTAATAGACCCATAATCTCTGGCTGTGTTATGAGTTCCTCAAATCACGATTTAAAGACTTGATAGGAGTTTGGGCATCCTCCTGTTCAAGAGGGACACTTCTTGCTTGTGAATCAGCTGAAATGCACTACGTGTAGGGACGAGTACTTGAAGGAGGAAAGGTTACTCACTTTGTAGTAACTGGAGTTCTTTGAGATGTTGTTCCCTATTATCTGCCATCCTCACTGCCACAGTTCCCTTAGTGGGACCTACAAGTGGAGAAGGAACTGAAGTGGTAGCAGTCTGGCAGCCCCCTTTATATCTTCGGTGTGGAGCATAAGGAAAGTTGAAGGTGCATCCACGAACCAAATGGATGCTGCCAGGGCAAATTCCCTAATCCTGGATACACTGAGTGCAAGCACAGTCTGAAGTGCGCTATACGAAGGGACAACACATCTCAAAGAATTCCGGTTATTACAAGTTGAGTAATCTTTCCATATTAGTTTTGAATTTGCTACCTCTTCATTCCATTGAGTGTCTCTTGTTCTTGTGTTATGAGATGGAGAACAGAAGCTCCTGACTTACCTTCTCTATAGCATTCATTATTTTATATTTTTTCATATCCCTTCTTTTTTCTCCTTACTAAGGTGAATTATCCCAGTCTTGTCAATTTCTCTTCATATGAGTGTTTTTTGTGCCCCTAATCATTTTCGTTACCTTCTCCGAACCCCCCTCTAGTTCTGTAATATCCTCTTTTGAGGTGAGGTAACCAATATTGCACACTGTACTCTAGATGAGGCTTCTAGATTGATTTACATACTGACATTACAACTTCTGTATTACTCTTTGTTTCTTGTACACTCTAACATTTTGGTTGCATTTTTCACTGTATATTGAGCAAAGGTGGTGGTTGAGCTGTCCACGGTAACATCTAGATCCCTTTCCCAGCTTGATACAATTAATTTAGAACCTTGTACTGTGTATGCGTAGTTCTCATTTTCCTTCCAACGTACATTACTTTGTATTTTTCAACATTGAACTTTACTTGCCATTGTTTAGCCATTCACTTAGCTTAGTTAGTTTCTGTCTGAAATTCCTCAGTCCCCTCTGAATTTGACTAAATTTGTGTCATCTGCAGATTTTATCATCTCACAGCTTATCCCACCTCCTTCAGTCCGTTAATATATTAAGCACTGTGGACCTAACATTGACTCTTGAAGCATTGTGCTGTTCAGTTTTTATCATGGCAAAAGGTTGACCATTTATTCCTGTTCTTTTGGTTTCCTGCTCTTGATCAGTTTTTGATCCATGATAAATACATGATTACTTATTTTCTTTTGAGGGACCTTGTCAGGCCTTTTGAAAGTCAGAATAAATAGTTAGACAATTTGCTTTTAATCTGCAGCTTTATTCTGATGTTTAAAAAATTTTAAGATTAATGAAATGATTTTTCTGTTGCAGAAGCCATGCTGATTAGATCGTGTCATATCTTCTGGATGTAAATGCACTGAAATAATTTATATATACATTAACCAGGCAAATATGTATGACCTACTAGTCTACAAGTCCTCTGGCCACCCCTAAAGCCTTTATAAAATATAGGTACAGCATTTGCGATCATCCAGATCCTCTGGTACAATTAGCCGTTTGCACATTTTTGGTAGCAGCTCAGCTACTTTATGCTTGATCTTCTTTAGAACTCTTGGATGTGTATCATCTGGGCCTATGACTTTTGAATCATCAGTATGTTCTAGCACCTATTCTTTTCCGATGAGAAACTATCAGAGATTGAGGTATCAGAAGAAGTAGTCTGTGGTAGATATTTCCCCAACATCCTCTTTTTGGTGAAGACAGATGAAATAAATAATTTAGCTTCTGAGCTACATCTTTAGCTTTCTTAATTGTGCCCTGTGTTCTCTTGTGATCTTGCAGACTCTCAGATTCTTTTTCACGTTTCCCACTTCTGATACAGATAAAGAATTTCTTCATTTTTGTATCTTAATTATTTAATCTTCAGCATTCACTTTAGCCTTCTGATTTTCTTCTTATGTATTGCTTGTTGTATTTATACTTTTGTTTACAGGCTCCACTAGGATTAGACATCTAAATTTTGAAGAATTTCTCTTTGGCTTGAATAGTCTATCTAAACTTATCTTTTAGCCATATTGAATTACTATGTACTTTCTATGTACTATGACTGTCTTTCGGAGGTTTATACAGTGCGTGAAATGATAGTGCATCATAGGCGTGCACGCGGGGTGTGCTGGGTGTGCCTAGGCACACCCTAAAGCAGGGGTATCAAACCTTTTTTATCCGGCCCACATACCTTTTTGATGTGTCCCGCGACGCCATCTCGCTATGTTTCTTGCTGGAGGGTCGAGCTGCTGCCAAAAAGGGTGGAGGGCGCGCGATTTCTCGGCAGACGGACGCAGCGAGCTGCCGCCGATAAATAAGGAGCTGTGAAAGTTTGCGGTGGACACTAGGATGCGGCGAGAATTCCGCTGGCGGGTAATTCAAATGTGGCCTGCTGGTGGAATTCAGTCTGACACCCCTGATAAAGATGAAAATGAAAATTCCCTGGGTGCACACCCTAATCAAATGTGCTGTGCATGCCTATGTAGTGCATTAATTCTTGATTAGATTCTAACATAATACAGTTAATAGTAACAATACTATTACAGTAGTGTCAACATGCCACAACAGAGACCACGGCCCTGTTTGTGTTTAATGACCACAGAAACATGTATTAAGAGACAGTCTTTGCTACAAAGATTTTAGTCTATATAGACAAAACATACAAAGGGTTGGAAGAAGAAAATATTCTCCCTATTTGATGCATGACAAACTGAGTCACAGAGATTAAGTGACTTGGCTGAGATCACAGGAAATCTGTGAGAGAGCTGGCAATTGTATGCAAGTCTTCTAAGACCCAGGCTAGTGCCTTAATCACAAGTCCATCCTCCATTTTTTTCACCATTCATACCTCTTATTTTTTTCTTTCCTACAGCTTGGATAACTTTATGAAAAGCAGCAAATAGTGTCATAAAAGGTGAAAAGTTAATTTAGTTTTTCAAATTTTATTTTTAGTAATCTTAGATGTTAGTAACTGAGGAAGAGGCGTTATTTGCTTTAAATTTATGTATAGACCACTTTCTTTTAGTGATTGTAGATTTGCTGCTCATGGAGATTATTACATCTGTATTCAGTGGCAGATTAATGGTGAGTGCAGGCCAGTAGTACACTATTCGTTGATAAACACAACTGGCACGTGACACACTGAGTTAGACCTTTTTCAAAGAAGAAAAGACTTAATGGAAGAAAAGCAATTAGAATCACATTGACAGGCTTTTTAGGGGATGGAACTAGATGCAGTCTTATTACACAAGTTGGGTTTCTTCATGGAAGACTGCATTTTTAGAGCTTGTCTACATGGGGAAATAGCCCAGAATAGGTATTATGCAGTAGCTATTTCATACTAGCTCTCCATGTGGACACTATTAATCTGTAATAAGAGATCATTTGTGCGGTTTAGCTTAATCCATTTTGGAAGTGCAGCTGTAATACACCAACATGGATTAAGTGGATAATACTTAAGAAATGGATTAAGTTAAACCTCACAAAGGCACTCTTAATGTGGAATAAGTGTCCCCGTACTGAGTTAATGTGGATTAGCTATTGTGCTTTTAAATTCATACCCTAGCATATTTTGCAGTAGCCCTTAGAACAGGGGTGGCCAACCAGAGACGAAGAACCAAAAAATAGCTATTGATAATGCTGACAGCCACATTTTCCTTACTCTCCTCCGACAATTCTGATCAGTCATTTTCGGGGGCAGCTTGTCAGTTTCACTTCTCAATTGACAAGCTCCCCTCCTCTCCTACCCTCCCTGGACATTTTCAGTCAATTTCAGCAGCAGCTTGTAAATTTCACTTTCCCTTCCACTCTTACCCTTGTCAATTTCACTTTCCCCTCCTGGCTGCTTGTCAGTTTCAGAGCAAAGAGCCAAGAGCCATATGCAAAGAGCTACCTGCAGCTCCCGAGCAGCGGGTTGGCCCACCCCTGCCTTAAAAGGTCCAAGTTCAACCCTTGCTCATTATGAGATTTGACAGGGTCATGGCTGATGGAAATATGGATAAAGGATTATTTTTTTTGTTATTGATAGTTGTCCAGAGAAGGAATCAACCTCTGGTCATATATAGCATTATAGATCACTTGGAATGGCGTACTAGACAAGGCAATCAGTGGAACTTATTTATGGGTAAACTCTTGATATACAAAGTTTATCCCTATTTGCCAGAAAAGCAAGGAGTCTAGAACACCAGATATGCTCTGGTGGTCATCTATTAAAGTACTAACCTGGCTCATATTTACTACTTTTAAAAATCAGATAACATCATTAATTATTTTTCCAAGAAAAAAATGTGAGCAATGCTCATCCTGAGGAAAAATCTAAGTGATTTGGAGGATAACTTGCTGCATGATACTTACAAAATGCTTTTTTTTTTTTTTTCCCCCCCCCAGTGAGATAATTAAAATAGCAGGATATTTTTATGAAACTTTATGTGCATGTGCAAACACACACATTCATTTCTGGGCTGAGATCAAGGATGAGAAAAATTTCAGCCCAAAGTTAACTTTACTAGATTGGATTGAAATTAGGGATTTGAAATGGAAGTGTTATTTCCACCTAAAGGATCATGTCACCATCATACTATGAGGTTGTAAACTATTAGATTAGTTGTTACTGTAAATCTTCCTGACATTTTCAGGTCTAACACTGCAACTCAGATCTTTCTTTCTGTTTGTTTTGTGTCACAATAAAACCATGTTGTATTCTAGCTGCGTTTGTAACATGTACACATGCAGAAATAAAACTTAGTGTATAGAGTATGACCAAAAGATACGGAAGAATCAGTTTGCTAAATCTTCCAGGAGAATTGATAAAAGTGCAAGATATGTAACTTGGCTTGATAAAAGATATCCTGATACTTGGTCTCTCTCTCTCTCTCAATACACATACACACACTTTATAGCTCTGTTTTTATTCATTACTAATGAAGTTGAAAAAACTTTCATCACAATAAAAGGATTAGAAATACAGACTCTATATGTAACAATGTTAACTGCTAATAAAATATTCTGTCCTATCTTGAAATTGCCAGTATATGACTAAGTATCTACAGTTGAGTAAAAATGGTTTTGTCAGCATAAAGATTGCATTAGATAGCTGTTATGTGCCTCTTCTCCCTCCCTACTCCCAAAACCCCAGATGTGACATGCAATGTTACAGGTATTTTATGGTATCTTAAAAGAAACATTGCCATAGTTATCTCCAAAACATAACCCATCTTTAAAACAAACCACTTTTTAAACTGATACAATTTTGGAAAGAATTCTTGACACAAAAAAGCCTGGCCACAGTATCGTTAAAAATCCGACATTGCTGGGTTACCTGTAAACAATATATCCAGTACACTGGGTTTCTTCTCTGCTTGCTTTATTTTTCAGAGAAATAGAGTTTGAAATATAGAGAAATTCAGCTGACTGAGTAAGCGGAATGTGGTGTTCCTGAATATTTTAAAATTCTGTTCATGATGAAAGATAAGCATGCACATCTACAAGCAAAAATACAGTTGGCAGATATAATTGTAGGCCAAGCATTTTTGACAGTGTCTATCTTAATTTAATCTTTAGTCATTAATCATTTAATTATGAGCAGGGCTCTGAAGATTGTTTTATTACAGATTACTGATGAATCACTTGCATTAAAATTGGTTTGGTTCTCCTCAGAGCAATGAGACTGCAGTATTACTTGTCCTCAGAATCAGATCTGTTTTCTGTATGTATTGCTAATAAAACTTCTTAAATTTGCAGAGCATGGAGAGTATGATCCACAAACTGTAAGACCAGGAAGTAGATACAGTCATGTGCAAGAAGTACAGGAGCGACTTAACTTCCTACGGTTAGTTTTGAGTAACTTAAGTCATTTTCTCTAGAAAGCAAACAAATTCATAACTTAAACTTCTGAAATGGGGAGAAACAATTATGTTCAACTTTTTGTTTCTTTTGTATAGTTCCAGCTTACTGTATAGCATTGGCATTTAATTCCAGCAGATCAAGATGCCAAAATAAAATAAAACACTGGAGTTCCTGAAGTTGGAAGGTGACATAATAGTATTAGAATACCCAAGAGAGTGTTAGGGGCTGTATTCATAAAGACATAATCCCAAAGAATTTACAATGTAGGGACCTGATCATGCACTAAAATGTGTGCAGGCACACTCCAGTGCATGTGCAGAGCTCCATTGACTTAGAGGCTCTGTGTGGGTGGTGGGATACACCTCTGTTTATATCAGGTTAGGATCATGGCTTAAATGTTAGACATGGGGCAATACATGAGGGGAACAAAGGGTGCAGCAATAAACTCTTGTATTATTTAGGCATGTGCACATGTTAATGTCTACAATAAATCTTTTAGAAGGATTGACTTACTGTGAGCAACATGGAAAAGTGAGTCTTAAGAAGTGATTTAAATAAAGAAAATTATGTTTGGATTGTATAATGTAGTTGTTGAACAAAGTGGAAAAAAAAAGGGGGGGGGGTAATTTAGGAAGAGGATGTTAAAAATTATTTGCCATGGAATGATGTTACTGCTTGTAACTTAAGTTCTTAGTTTGGCCATCACAGTATTATTTCACAGTTTGTCCCTCAGTGTATTTATTTATTATCCTCATGAATATATCTCATTTATCATCCATTTGTCTGGTCCTAAATTGTTTATTTTTAATCCATTCTTTAATTTGAATTTCACTCAAAATTGATTTTAAATAGTTCTTTGAGTGATGGTCCCTATTGTATTCCACTGTGGGTGTGTTTACGCATGCACGTCATGCGTCCGGAGCCAGAGAAATTTGAAATTAGCAGTGTCCATTGGGCCATGCACGAGCCCTTGCTTCCCCTCATGGTTTCATCCAAGACAATAAAGGGCAGGGTGGACCAACCACATCCCCAGTTCCTTCTCACCACCACATGGTCTGAGCTGAAGTTGCTAGTATCCTGTCATCTGACACACTTTAAAAAAAAAAAAAAAAAGAAAAAAGTTTTAGAACTGTGCATAGGTAGTAACTGTTTTACAGTTTTGTACATAGTTTAGTTTTTAGTAGTAGTTTTAGTAGGACTGGGACTTTGAGGCAATCTGTTCACTGGCCCCCCCAGCACCCACATGTGGGTACTGGATTATGCTGAAGACATCAGGATACAAGATCTGTGCCTGCTGCCCACGTTTGTTCTCTATCAGCGATGAGCAACTCTGCTGCTTCAGAGAAACCCATATTTCTTCCAGGTGCAGTATCTGCTAGTCCTTCCCAACTGAGAAGGCTCTGCCTCAAGAAGCACTTCACTGAAGTCGCCATGAGGCCTCTGTCAGACCCAGGCCAGGGATCCACCCCCCATACATTGGTCTGAGCAAAGCCAGGAGTGTGCTTCTGGCTACAGAGATTGAGTCTGGCTCCAGTAGTGCCACTGCTACAGATCCTGTGCCAGGGCCTAGTTGGGAGGCAAGGAAGCATGTTTATAAGCATGGCAGTAAGTCTTCCTCCAAACCCAAGGAGGACAATGTGCCTTCCATGAGTTCCACCCATGGAGGGAATGTGAGTTCCAAGGCATTCAAGCATGACAAGAAATCTCACAGGCTGCCAGATCCGCCAGTATAGAGATCCGCGCACACTGTGTCAGCCTCCCTTAAGACAAGGGTTTTGGGACAGTCCTCCATTCTGGTTGTGGAATGGGTACCGTTAATACTGGAGTGATCAGAGAAAGCACTGGAGCCACAGGAGCAGTTTGTCCTAGGGGAACCAAGATTTCCATGCCATTCTCTGCAAACCACACCTAGGGAGATCTGATCTCCTATCTAGGACTTGCCAAAGTCAGGTCATGTTTTGACTCATCCTTCTGTGGTTTACACGCTTCCGCCGGCTCCAGCAGTACCGTCACTGGAACCAGGATTCGAATTCTTGTCATCAGAGGATTCCGATGGAGCACAAGGGCTGCCAGTATGAGTACCTGAAAGGACCACCATTGCTGTGGCAGTATCCTCCTCTCTAGCAGCAGGCAAGTAATTGATTGGCCACTGCAGAGGGCACTATGCAGTATCAGCCACATCTGTCTTGTTGGCCCTATTGGAGATTCTGGCCTCAGTACCCATCTTCAGAACCCACCTGTTCAGTGCAGGAGGCTTTGCCCCTATCTCCACTTCGGGCATCCTTGAACAGATGCTTCAAACCAGTTATGGAGGACGAGCCAATCAATTTGGTTCTGATGGTACTGCCGGAGCAAGAGCTTTTCCCATCGTCCTTTCCAGATACTGCATTAATTTCAGCCTCCTTCTTGCTTCCAGGTGATTTGGGGCAATTCCAAGACCTCTGTGGACAAGCTTCATATTCCACTTGAGAAAGTATAAGACAAGCAGCACATGCTCCTGGATATTCTTTATTCCTCGGCAACAAGTAGGGTTGCTCTACCGATCAACTATGCCATTCTTCAAATAGTTTGGCATACTTGCCACTTGCCTGCCTAATCCCAAGGGGGCAGAGAAGAGATACAGGCAGCAACAGAATGGTCCCGGCAGCAACACCTGTGCTTCACCTTGACAGATGATGAGAGCAAAAGCTTAGACCTTCTGAGATGCAAGGTCTTCTCTTCAGCAAGTCTCCAATTTTGTATTTCAAACTGCAGTACCAGGCCTTGTTGGCCAAATATGACTTCTTTAATTATAGTAAATTGGAGGACTTTTCTGAAAAGCTTCCTCTGCAAGATTGAGCATGTTTCCATTCCCTCCTGGAGGGAGGGCAAGCAGGTGGCTAGAAGAGCGCTACAGTTGGCCGTGGATGCTGCAGATGTCTCATCATGCTCAATGGCTATGGCCATAGCTGTGGAGGGAATCATGGCTGCATTCATTTGATTTTCCCAGAGAAGTGCAGAAGACCTCCCTTTTGATGAGTCGCCCTGTTTAATCAGAAGACCTATGATTCCTTCCACTCCCTCAAGGATTCCAGAGCCATACTTCGATTGGTGGGTATCTATACACCTGCACCCAAACAGAAATTTTACTGCCCACTGCCTACACAGCGATACAGGACTCTGCAGTTCTTCCATCAGAGGCCATACGAACCTCCTCATAAGCATCAGAAGACGTTACGATGTCGTCTTCTGGGCCTGCCTTTGCAGTCTTCATCTCATGTTCAAACGTCTCAGAAACAATATTTCTGAGTGTGGCTGGGGAGCCATTAACCACCGTGGCTACTGCCCTGCAACCAGCCCGACTCCCAGTTGGGGGCCATCTAGCACTCTTCTTACCATCCTGGAGTGGAATAACAACGGACAAGTGGGTCCTGAATGTTATCCACTATGGGTATACAATAGAATTCACCATGCTACCTCATCCACATCCCCTGGTCTGATCTCTTTCCAGGGACCACTCTCACAACAACATCCTTACACTAGAAGTAGACTCCTTACTGCAAAGGAGGGAGCGATAAAGCACGTTCCTCCAAAGTGTCTGGGCACAGGATTCTATGTGGCTTGCTTTCTGGGACTCGAGAAAAGGGTGGGTGGAGGCCCTCTGTTGCCTCAACTGCCTCATCTGGAAGCCCAAGTTTCGTATGGTTACCTTAGCAGCCATCATATCATCTCTAGAAAAAGATATGTGGTTTACAGCTCTTGATATGCAGGATGGCTATTTTTACATAGACATCCATCCAACCCACAGATTCACAGTGGGCCCTAAGCATTTTTAGTACAAGGTTCTTCCTTTTGGTCTCATCTCTTTCCAGGTCTTCATCAAAGCGGCTAACCTCTGGCACTCTGAGGCGCTTGTTTTCCCCTGTCTCGACTATAGGCTTCTAGCAGCATCATCCAGAGACGAAGTTTGAATCTTGACTTCCAAGTTGCTCAGGCTCCTTTCATCCGTGGGAGTCAATGTCAACGTTGAAAAAATAACTTTGATTCCCACACAGTTGCTGGACTTCATCGAGGCCTCAATCAAGTCTGTCAGAGCTGAGATTACCGACCAAGGGAGAGGCTCCAGACTCTGTAGAAACTTGGACTGTTGACTACCTGGGCGACGTCTGTCCTGGTCAGAACTTGCTTATTCCTCCTTGGCCACATGGCAGCCTGAACATAATATCACTGCCTTTGCTCACCTCCACCTTTGCAGTTTATAGATGTGGCTTCAGAGAATGTATTCAATCACATGACATTCTATGGACTTTATACTGACAGTCTCCCCTCTCCCCCGTGGTGCTCACTTCCTTCCAGTAGTGAACAGACTCATGGCAGGTCTGTTCCGGGATCCCCATTCTCCCTGGATAGGACAATTATCACAGGATGGGGAGCACACGTGAGAGAGCACATGACAGAAGGGACATGGACCCCTCAGGAATCCAGGAGGTACATGAACATTCTAGAACTCCGGGCGGTACGATAAGCATGTCAAACATTTCTACCTTCCGTTTGCTCCCATCATGTTCTTATCATGTCATACAACACCACCATGGTTTATTACATCAACAAAAAACGGGGCATGAGGTCCACTGCTCTGTGCACGGAAGTGGTCAATCTATGGGATTGGTGCATTGCTTACAAGATCCTGTGTATTGCCCACAAGATAAGCAATCTGTTATCCAGGGACTCAGACTGTGATTGCAGATTCAGCAGAAGATTCATTGCTAAACATGAGTGGGAGTTTCATGACTCTGTAGTAAACGATATCTTCAGTCAATGGGGTCTCTGACCAGAGAATTCTTTTCCTCTCAGGTCAACAACAAATGCAAGCACATGCTGTTCAAAGTGGCGTGTCATTATCTACTTTCAAGGCGATGCTTTCGTCGTCCTTGTTGGACCAGCTCGACTACGCCCTCCCCCTTTCTACTGCTCCCATATGTTCTCCATAAGATCAGGCAGGAGAGGGCCTCGGTCATTCTGATTGCCGTATTCTGGCTGCATCAGTTTTGGCTTCTCAGTCTTCTCCGCATGTTGTCCTGTCCCCCACTTCTCCTGCCCACTTTCCTAGACATCCTGATCCATGTGTGCTTCGCTTCAGAGGTTGACATTTGGATGGCATTTTCTCTATAACGGGAGTGTTCATCCATCGGCAGTGCAGAGCATCCCATTGAGCAACAGGAAAGAATCCACGAGGCATTTCTGTCAGGCCAAGTGGAAACGCTTTGTCTCATGTACTCAGGAGAAAGACTCTTTCCCCAGAGGAAATGGACATTCCCCTTCTTTTGGACTATCTCCTATCCTTGAAGATGTTGGGACTCACCTTTAATTCTGTCAAGGTCCACTTAGCACCCTCCTGTGGAAGGACACTTTGAATTTACTCATCTGTTGACTACCAGGTTTTGGAAAGGTCATCTCAGGAATTTCCCACCCATGCAACTTATTTGTTCCCAGTGGGACCTCAAATTCATTCTGTCAGCTTAATGAAACCACCCTTTGAGCCATTGGCTTCATGGTTTATGTTCCTCCTTTCTATGAAAGTGACCTTCCCGGTGGCTGTTATTTTGGCAAGAAGGATAGGTGAACTTGAGGCCATGAGGCGGACCTCCCCACCCTTCACCACTTTCTATAAGGACAATGTCTTCCTGTGCCTCCACCTCAAGTTTCTACCAAAGAACATATCCCTGTTTCATCTCAATCGACCCATACACTTAACTGCTTTCTTTCCAAATCCTCATGCCTCAGTGGAGGAGTGGCGCCTTCACTCCATCAGGATCCACAGAGCCTTGGCCTTCTACCTGGAGAGAATGAGACCAATCAGGAAGTCCCCTAGGTTATTTATTTCTACAGCTGAGAGGATTAAGAGGCAGGCGATCTCCATACAAAGGATTTCCATGTTGATTTCAGGATGCATTACACTCTGCTATTAGTTGTCGGGACTGCCTCCTCGCCTTGGGGTGACAGCCCATTTCATAAGAGCCCCGCGTCGGCCATGACTACTCTCTATAATGTGCCGCTTCCACACATGGTCGCCCTACATATGTGGAGTTTGGAACTTCACTTGACACTACACCTTGGCATGCAGTACTCTGCAATGGATGCCTCATTTGGCATAGCTGTCCTCTGTTCAACTGTTCCTTCCTCTTCCTTTCACCTTCCTCGGAATTAGGTACTGCTTGTTAATCATGCTCAGTGGAATACAGTAGGGATCATCCCTTGAAGAAGAGGAGCAAGAGGTTACTTAACAGTAACTGGAGCCTCTTTGAGATGTGTGGTCCCTATCTATATTCTGCTTCCCACTCTCCTTCCTGTCTGCTGCAATCTATTTGGTTTGCAGTGAAGAAGGAACTGGAGACACGCTTGGTCTGCCCCATACTTTATTGCCTCAGATGAAACCCTGAGGACAATGCAAGGGCACTAACAGACACTACTACTTTCAAATTCTGTGGCTTCAGATGCATATAGCACATGTTAAACCCACCCTCAGTGGAATACAGATAAGGACCATACATCTCAAAGAACCTCCAGTTACAGGTAAATAATCTCTTAATTGGTTACTTGATCAAATAGTGTGAGGTTAACCCCTGGCCACCAATCTTTAAACAATTCATTCTCTGATATTCTAATAGTTACACTATATTTTTCTTGAAGTTTGTTAGTGATTTTATTTGTTGTATATTAGGAAATAATATCGCAAGATTTATAATTGCATGTCATAATATACTGTAAAGGATTTGCACAGACAATTTTATGTAAGAGCTTAGTTTTCTATTTCTTTCACATACAATCAGAATATATTACTTTGATCCATACATAACTGATTCTTGAAGAGTACAATCTACTGTGTATTCTCCTGAAATATTGTCAGAAGAATTACTAGGGTTAGCTTTCACACAGAGTTAAAAACTTCTTCAAGACCTTTGCTGGAATTAAAAGATGCGTGAAGTGTAATTCTGTCTTAGTTTCTGAACTGTGAATTAGGTACCCTAGAATTTCACTAAAAAATTTCAGAGAGGTTTATTATTTATTGTAATATTAATGTAAATGTAAAACGTCAAAATATGTCCCACGCTTTGTTTCTGCCTCCATTCCTATATCAATAACTCAATCCATTGTCAGATGTAATTTTTCATTTCACTGTGTTGCATCCTCAGAATTAAGAGGGCTAAGAATTTTTAAATCCAGTAATATGGTCGCTTAAACATACTTTTGCTTAATAAGGAAAGTAAACTTCAATTTGTTTTGTCATGGCATCATTTGTATAGTAATGATCTTAGTTAAATGCATATTTTTGTTTAATCTGTTTTCCTTACATAGTTAGAATTCTGGGGCCTGATGCTGTAAATTTTTACTTTTAACTAAAACAGTGGGATTACTCATGTGAGTGAGGACTGGTTATGTGAGTAAAAGTTTTCAGAATCAGGCCTATAACATATATGTTATACATATATAATATTAATATTTATATGGTTATTTGCTTACTGTAATTTTAGAGTCTCTAAAATTAAGATGTCAGTAAGTGGTGTTAATTGTCTCTTTGTTTTGCTTAAGATTTTTATTGAAGGATGGTCAGCTGTGGCTCTGTGCTCCTCAGGCGAAGCAAATATGGAAGTGTTTAGCTGAAAATGCAGTCTATCTTTGTGATCGTGAAGCCTGTTTTAAGTGGTATTCCAAACTAATGGGTGATGAACCAGATTTAGACCCTGACATTAATAAGGACTTCTTTGAAAATAATGTGCTTCAGTTGGATCCTTCCCTATTAACAGAAAATGGAATGAAATGTTTTGAACGTTTCTTCAAAGCTGTGAACTGTCGAGAAGGAAAGCTAGTAGCGAAGAGACGAGCCTATATGATGGATGACTTGGAATTAATAGGATTAGACTATCTTTGGAGAGTAAGTGCAGAAGGGAAAACCTCCAAATGGCTAACTGCTAAGTTTTTGTTTAAAAATAAAAAATGGAGTTTGGGTAACTGAATATGTGTAGACTTAAATTACAAAAGCAAGCTTTTTTTCAAACAAAATAAATGAAAATCGACTGTTTTGTTTTCTTTTTATACTCTTAAGTTAATGATTTCCCAGGCTGAACCCTGAACCCGGAATATGACAGAGAAAGAAAAAAGGAATAATTTTTAAATTTGTGTATTTGTAATGTCTGTGTATGTGAGATTAAGGTTTAGCTTGTACCATAAAAACAATCCCATTTGTTTAATTTTTAAAATATCTTTGACGTGCACTGTTCATTTACCTTACACTCTCACCCACCAGTGATTTTACTTATGCAATCACAATTTTTACTAATGGCCAGTAACATTTGGGGGTGTGGGCGAAGCTTCTATATCTTTTCAGTTAGCAGAAAAAGGAACTGAACTTTTATTTTGAGCATCTCAGAAACTGGCTCATATAATTAGTTTGTGTTTTGTAAGTAATGAAAAGGTATTAAGTTCTCGTCTCTGAACAAGATTAACATTGTTTCGATCCTTTTACTGTATTGAATATTGGGCTTATACTCACTACTGCGGATTTACAAATGCTGTCTCTTGGATGAAAGAGTAGACATCCTTTTGGTCCAAGATTGGTGGTTTCTAGGTGCCAGTTGATGTAGACATGGTAGTTATTAAACTGAGTAGTCGATAAACCCCAGTGTCCAACTTTCAGGATTCCATTTCTCAAAATACCTTTAATGTCTAACAGATAATGACTTCACTACCGCATCAGCATTAATGTTTTATTTTGTAAAGTACTCGAAGTACCTAGAGGGTAATCAAGACATCTGGGATATGCCCAATCGAGAAGCTAGAAGGACGCTCTTCAGAGCTGTCAGTTATGGGCAGTAACGTCCTTGGATCTGCCCTTCGCTTCAGTTGGCAAGTGCACAGGCCATCATGGAGCTCCTATCCTGCTTCTTAATGGGACCAATTTATGACAGCTTTTCAGCTTCTATTCAGGCCAGTGGCTAGCAGTAAGTTTTCAGATATTCAAATTAGGATCAACATTCCTTTTCTAGGTACTGAAATAATTTTAAACCTCATTAGCTTAAACGGTGACATGGATAATTTTGAGTTGACAGAGGTCTTTAATGGTATTCAATTGTTTAATTAAAAAATTCTGTTAACTTCTTGACTTAGTTGCCCAGAAGTCCTAACTAATATTAACATAAATCTTGTAAGTACTGGTACATCTAGATCATTGGAAGGTTGATTTAATTGCAACTACATAAACATTTTTTGTGGACCTCAAACTTAGTTGGTAGTGATACAACAGGCATGCATATTCTTTAAAACTAGTGACACTAGAAACATTGCATGGAGATACTTAAAGCAAATGTTATGTGCCGTTTTACAAAGCATAATCTGTTTTGCAGATCCTAGTGAATTCTTTTCAAACAGTTAAATTAAGTTGATTGACTCTTAATGTTGTTTTGGGTCATTTAGATAATTTACAGTAATTGTATTTTAATTATGTACCCTAGTTGTTTTTTGTCCTGATGAATGAAAAGAAATATCTTATCCACTGCTGTGAAGATATGTTCAGATGTAATTCTTTTGTTGTTTAAACCTGGTACCAAAAAGAGTTAAAATGCATTAATACTTTTTTATTGCTTTAGGTTGTGATTCAGGGAAATGATGACATTGCCAGCAGAGCAATAGATCTGCTTAAAGAGATCTATACTAATCTTGGTCCAAGGTTACAAGTTAATCAGGTAAAAAAAAAAAAAAAAAAAAAAAAAAAAAAAAAAAAAAAAAAAAAAAAAAAAAAAAAAAAAAGTTGAGCTGACTGTAATAAAATATTGAGTAAAGGTTATTGTATAATTTAACATTAATTGTGATATTTTTAAAGCTTAAATTTTGGAAATTTGACTCTCTCCATCCATGGAACGCCCTCTTGGAGAATGCGCTATTGCCCATGTACAGATTTGAATATGTACAGCATGTTTGTGAACCCACCCTTTAGTTCCCTTTAGCTGTTTGTTGAGATTTAGGGATCTGCTACTACTAACAGTGTTTAAAAACAAAAATTACTGGCTTTTGAGAAATCACTAAAGTTTAATGCGCTTTTTAGCTCTATTTCCATTAGTAAAATAGTGGCTCATGCCAAATACTAGTTTTGCATTTTGTTGAAGTATGTGATATTTCTATCCAGTGTGTTTGCTGGCTGGGGATAGGTCATGCCAATGGCGGCTGATGCAACCATTGAATTCATTTTACTTCACATAAGGAAGAATTGAAAAGCTCTCAGAAGTAAGCCATGTGACCCGAGCCCTGGAGAATCAAATCCTTTCTCTCAAGATTCCTACTTTCCTATTTTTATGTTTCATTAGAAAGTGAGAGAGACTTGCAAGTTTCTGGAAAGCTCAGGGAAAGAGTAAACTGTTGGGATTTTTGAAATCTCCTTTGTTATTAAGATAGTATTTGTGGGCAGTGTTATTACCAGCTTGCTCATGCATTTGCAACTATGGAGCCAGGGAGGCAGTGCAGCAATGGAAGGCTTCTGTGCCTTTCTTAAAGTCAGTAGTTTTAAGTATGAACATTTGAAAACATTATAATTCCAAAACTTTTTGAGGATTTTTGTACTCTCCAGATCACCTCCAGCTAGTTACTTGCTTCTACTGTTAGTTTCTACTTCTTAACCCACAGCCCCTTGCTACACTCTGATTTCCTTAGTTATCTGATTTTTAGTCTGTGAAAGAGTCTTAAAGTTATATGTACTATCTGCCAGAAGGATATGTAAATATTCCATAATAATGTCTGTGGTAAGCAACTAAATGAGAGAGCAGCCCAGCTTTGTATCCTGCACAGAGTTGCACTTTGCTTACATTTCAAATATTTGGTTCAAGTCAGTGTGATGAAGGGTAATGTTTGTACTGTTCACACACAGGTTGTAGTGTTAGCACTGATAACATTCCTTTAAAAAAAAAACACACACTATATTAGATCCAGTTATCAAGTGTAGGTAGTGTGGAGAAAACCAATGTTGTGAATAATCTTGAGTAAAGATTTGGTTTTCAATTAAGATTCCGTAGTATATAATGTTTGATTATGCAGCTGAAAGGTGGTTATGTAATAGTTTGTAATTGTCTCAATTTCTCTTTACGTTATTTTTAGGTAGTGATCCATGAAGACTTCATTCAATCCTGCTTTGATCGTTTGAAGGCCTCCTATGATACACTTTGTGTTTTGGATGGAGATAAAGACAGTATTAATTGTGCAAGGCAAGAAGCAATACGAATGGTGCGAGTACTGACTGTTTTAAGGGAGTATATAAATGAGTGTGACAGTGATTACCATGAAGAGAGAACAATTCTACCTATGTCAAGGTTTGTGGAAAAACTCAGAACTACTATGATTGATGTTCACTAAAGTGATCTTGGCCATGGAAAATGTTTGTTTGGAAATTAATTTCACTTCCTTTACCAGTGTATTAAAAAAATCATGTTTTAGTTATCCTAAGTGAATATTACGAACTGCAGTTGAGAAAAATAACATTTAATTTTCTTCAAAAACACCTTTAAATGGATATAGTACATTTATTAGGCATTCTAAAGATACGCACAAATAAACAACTTTAACAGTTCCTTTGTAAAGTAGGTAGGCATCAACATACAGGTGGAAGGTAAGTGGGTAACAAAACTAGGATTAATTCTGTTTCTGGTATTTGGTCATATAGTGTCATTAAACTGTTTTGTTTCCCCCTGTATTTCCATTTATTTATTTATTTTAAAATATTTAATTTTTTGTATTGACAAGAGTGCCTTTCTTTTTCTTCATATGTTGGTCCCTGTGTGGTGTGTTCCACATGTGGTGTGCATGTGTACCATGTGCTTGAATTCAGATTTTAACAAGCAGTGTTCTTGGGCCTGCATGTGCACAGTAGATCTTCTGTTCCCAAACAAGGGTATAAAAAGCAGTGAGAGTCTCTGTCCTCTCAGTTCCTTCTTACTGCCTCGTGGTCTGAGTCAGAATCCAGTGTCATCGTCTTCTAGTGCTTGCTCATGTCCGTTCCATTGTAGGTGTGTGCGCGCCTTCGTGCATGGTTACCGGAACTTTTTTTCCATTAGCAGTACATGTGGGGTCAGTTTCGGTGCCCCCTGGAACCCCGCGCACATGCCATGGTATACGAGGTGCTGCCAGCCCTACGCCCCCTCAGTTTCTTTTTTTCGTCTGTGACAGTTGCTGGAACTGCTTCTGCTTGTATCGCAAATGCTCAATCCCTTTTGTTTGCTTTAATCATTTGTATGTCTTAGTTACGTAGATTAGATTTTAAGTGTTGTTAATAGTGGTAGTTAGTCACTTAGGATAGTCCCGGCTGGGACTTTGCCGGGAGCGGGGCATGCCCTGGTCACCGGGTTTCAAACCATATGCCTCCTGTGAGAAGGCCTTTCCGCTGAGTGACTCCCATGATAGTTGCCTAAAGTGCCTAAGGCAAGCTCATCGTAAAAATAAATACAAAATTTCTAAGGCCTTCAGACCTTGGACCCAAAATGATAGAAATCCGTTTGAAAGCCTTACTAATGGATGTAGCACTCAGACCAGCCTCCAAACCAACCCGTTCCACTTCAGTACTGAGCATGGCATCGGTGCAGAGCGCGCCGTCAGCACCAGTCCCGTCTGGGCACCGGACAATTTCTCTATTGAGGAAGAAGCAGTGAAAGCAGCATACAGAGTGGGGATGCTCCCCTACACCGTCCAAGAAAGCAGGGCCGAGCATGGGGCTGCACTGAAGCCAGACAGTGGAGACTTGCTCGCCACTGCTGGAGTCTATGTCTCCAACCAGAGAGCCTCCTCTGACTCCTGGGAGTGGGAGGGCTTCTCTGCATCTGCCAGCACCGTCGACACTGGAGGCATTTCAGGCATCACGGACCTTGTTGGCCTTGCCCATGTCGCCCCTGCCCCTGCCTTCGGCCAGAGAGTCGCTCCAGGTCACGGTCACCAGAGCATCCCGCATCTGCAGAGCACAGAGCGAGGTTGCCCTCCCAGCACCAGTCATGATCCCCTGCATCTGGTGAAGTTTGTTCCAGGAGGTGGCGCCTGTCTGGGTCACCTGCAGGAGGTCGGCCCCCAGAAGGAAGTCGGCACCGCTCCCCGGCACTGAGGAGTTCGCCCGCACCGGTGCAGTGCAGAACCCGGTTGCTGGATGCTGACTCGGCATCGAGAGGGAAGCGGTACTGTAAATCATCAGTGCCCAGGCACCACTCCAGACATTCCAGTTCGTAGTCAGAGCATGGTTCTCTGCTTCAGCACCAGGTCTTGTCGTCAAGAGGCCCTTCTCCAGAGCGCTGGAGCACCCACAGATTGGGTCATAGCTCCTCCGCCACTCAGCACCATGCAGCGGGAGCCTCCAAGACAGCCCCACCGTGGTCGTCTGACAGTAAGTTGGTGTCCTCTTGAGAGGACAGCCCCCGGGTAAGTCGTTGCCACCAACAAAAGATGCCAGAGCACCCTTTGGTTCAGGCAGCCTGGGATGGCCTCAAGGACAGTGGCCATCTCAATGGCCATATTGGGGCCTGGGGATTTCTTGTTGGGCCAGGTCCACAGTCACTCATGTTGTCTGGGGTGCAGTTCACAATACAGGTGCCGGAGAAGGGCCATCGTTCAACTCCGATGACGATTCAGACCCCCCAGGAAGGAACCTGTGTTGGGGCCCCTCATCAGCAAGAAGGGATCCCACCACTCACCGCGCCCCTCCAGTCCTCCTCCTCTTCCCCAGATGAGGCAGTTACCCAGGGACACTCTGCATCCCTGGATAATTTCAAGGCACATCAAGAGCTTCTCAAGAGGGTTGCTTCCAACTTGGGGTTGGAGGCGGAGGAGCTGAAGGAAGCATCAGACAGTCTCTTTAATTTCCAGGCAGCAGCCATCCCAGCCCAGGTTGACCTCCCCATGGATGAGGGGGTATTGAAGATAGTGAAGGCCCTGTGGCAGATCCCTTCATCAGTGGCCCCAACTTCTAAGGGGACCAAGAAAAATATTATGTCCCGGCCAAAAGATTCGAATACCTTTTCACCCACTCATCTCCTGGTACCCTAGTGGTAGATGCAACCAACCAGTGGGATAGGCAGGGATAGCCCAGTTCCACCCCAAAAAAACAAAGATAAGAAGAAATTGGACCTGTTCGGGGGAGAGGTTTATTCAACCGTAAGTCTGCAGTTTCAAATTGCCACTCAGAATGCTCTCCTGGGCAGATACAACTTCAATCACTAGGACTCGCTAAAGCGCTTTGCGAACACTTTGCCCTAGGACCAGGCACTGGACTTGAATACCATCCTGGAGAAGGATATCACAGTGGCCAAAGTAGCACTGCAGGTGTCTTTGGATGCAGCAGACTCGGTGGGCAGAGCCATGGCCTCCGCCATTTGCATGCGCAGGTGCTTGTGGCTGCAGTCCTTAGGGCTGTCCCAGTACTGTCAAGGTACTTCCTCATTCCCAGAACAAAAGGGGGTCCAAGACCTATACTAGACCTGCACCGTCTCAACAAATATCTGAAGAGGCTGAAATTTCGCATGGTCTCCCCTCCCTGGATCCAGGAGACTGGTATGCTGCCCTCAATCTAAAGGACGCTTACTTCCACATGTCTATCTTCCCCAGACACAGGCGTTTCCTCCGTTTCATAACTGGTTCCCACTACTAGTTTGCAGCATTGCCTTTTGGCTTTTCCTTGGCCCTGAGGGTGTTTACAAAATGTATGGTGGTGGTGGCAGCGCACCTGAGGTGCAGAGGTGTCCAGATTTTCCCCTACCTCAATCACTGGCTGATCTGTGGCAGGTCCAGGGCGTAGGTCCAGAGCAGTGTAGATCTGACATGCGCCACCTGCAGCTGGGTGGGCCTGTTAATAAACGAGCAGAAGTCCACATTAACCCTGATGCAGTGGATAGAGTTCATCAGGGCGATCCTGGACGCATCCCAAGCCAAAGCTTTCCTACCCCAGCTACACTTCGAGGCGATGTCTGCCATCATTGCTCACCTGCACTTCTGCTCAACGACAACAGCCAGACACTGTCTGCAGTTGGTAGGCCAGATGGTGGCCTGCACTTATGTGATGAGGCTGGCTTGCCTAAGACTCAGAGCTCTTCAGTTGTGGCTGGCCTTGATTTATGCACCGAACAGACATTCCCTGGACTGGGTGGTTACAGTTCCCCCCCAGATCCTGGCCACACTAGACTGGTGGCAGAGCCCCCGAGCAATGTTGAGGGGTGTGCCATTTGAAGAGCTAGTCCCGTCAGTCACCCTGGTATCGGACGCCTCAGACTTAGGGTGGAGGGCCCACATCAGCACCAACCTCGGCAGACAAGAGGTCTGGTTGAGGGAGGAGAGGCACAGGCACATCATCGTGAAAGAGTTATGGGCTATTCAATTAGTATGTGGAGTGTTCCTCCACTTTATTGCGGGCAAGGTGGTGCAGGTACTGACAGACAATACAGTGGCCATAAATTACATCAACAGGTGGGGGGAGCCCGTTTCTCAGCCCTTTGCAAAGAAGCCATTTGTCTGTGGGACTTGGTGAGGTACAATTTTCACATAAGAGCCTCTCACCTCCTGGGAGTGAGGAATGATGAGGTGGACCACCTCAGCAGGTCGTTCTTGCCCCGCCACGACTGGTCGCTGCATCCAGGTGTGGTCTCTATGATTTTCCAACAGTGGGGCTCTCCCCAGGTGGACCTATTCGCATCACCATGGAACAAGAAATGCCCACAGTTCTGCTCCATCTGCGGTCTGGAGGACAGGTTGCACTCCAACGCCTTCCTTCTGCAGTGGTCGGGGAGCTTCATATATGCATTTCTGCCCATTCCTCTCCTTCACAAAGTCCTGCTGAAAATCAAGAGGGACAAGGCAGATGTTATCTTAATTGCACCGGCCTGGCCGTGCCAGCACTGGTTCAGCATGCTGTTGGACCTATCGATCACCCCACTCGCTGCAGCTTCTGAGATGGCACGATTTCCTGTCCTAGGATCACAGTCTCTTGCTACACTCGGACCTGGACTCCCTATACCTCATGGCATGGAGACTCCATGGCTGAGCCCAGACAAGCGAGCCTGTTCGGTGCAAGTCCAGCAAATCCTACTAGGTAGCAGGAAACCTTCCACACAGGTCATGTATCAGGCTATATGGAAGTAATTTACCTGTTGGGCAATGTACCAGGGGATTTTGCCTGGGTTGTCGCTGATACAGGCGATCCTGGAGTACTTGTTGCAAATAAAACTCCAGGGGCTAACCATGAAGGTCCACTTAGCGGCTTATATCGGCATTCCAGCAGCCTTTGCAAGGGAGATCCATTTTCTCCCAGCCTATGACAATTAGATTCCTGAAAGAGGTGGAGAGGCTCTAGCTGCAGGTCCATGACCCAGTGCCTCCCTGGATCTCAACCTGGTCCTCTTGTGGCTCTTGTGGGGGGCCCTTTGAGCCCATGGCTACATGCCCTTTACTGCTGCTGTCGTGGAAAGTGGCCTTCCTGGTGGCCGTTACTTCGGCAAGGACGGTTTCCGAGATTAGGGCGCAAAGTTCAGTTGTGGTCGCACCCAGCCTTCCTGCCTAAGGTGGTTTCCCAATTTCATTATAACCAAGATATTTTTCTCCCCGTGTTTTTTCCCAAACTGCATGGTTTGGAGGAGGAGAGGAGGTGGCACATGATAGATATTAGACGGGGGTTAGCATTCTACCTCAAGCGCACAAGACTGTTCCGGAGATCTACACAACTCTTCGTCACCGTAGCTGATTGGATGAAAGGTTTACATGTTTCCGCTCTGCGTATCTATCGTGGTTAACTTCCTGCATCAAGTTCTGCTATGAACAGGTAAAGGTGCCGTTTCCGGGGATATTACAGCCCACTCAGCCAGAGCTCAAGCTTCGTCTGCAGCCTTCCTAGCGAGAGTGCCTGTGCAAGACATCTGCAAGGCTGCCACCTGGTCGTCTGGTCACACCTTCATGTCCCACTATGCCATTGTCCAGCAGGCGCAGGACGATGCGGACTTTGGCAGAGCGGTGCTACAGACAGCTCGTTCGAAAACACCCCCCAGCTCCCTGTATATCAACGGTACCAAACAAGCAGTGTCCCTTTGAGCGTGTGCTTAGAAGCAGAGCCCTCGTGTCTAAGGCCAAAGACTTTTCCTCCAGGACTTCCCATGAGAATAAGGGACACTTTCATGGGGTCCAAAGACTGTCCATAAAAGATGCAGTCCTTCCCCGAGCCCACTGAAGTTGAATGAGCCCTTATGCACAGACTCCAAGGAACCGGCTCTGTGGAAAAACCCCCAGGGTGGAGAGTAAGGTGTTTCAGTTCTGTCAGTGATTCTAGTGTTGAAACACAAGGACCGTTATCCACTGGTCCTGTCTACAAGTGCAGCTCCAGACTCTGTGGTGCCTACATGTCCGCCCAAAGGATGCACCATAATCAGGAGTTCATCAGTACTGTCAGTGCTGACCATTGGAAATCCCCACGCACCATAATGCAGAGACTTCTACGGCACCAGAGGATATGTTCCTCCCCTACCTGCAGTCTCTGGCCCAGTGCTCCAGAAGACCATGTTGCTTTTGTATCCCAGGAACTTCTCAGTTATAGCGATTAGGCAGGATTGCCTTGGTACCGACGGCTCTGCCATTACAACAGGATCAGTTTTGGGGTTCAGCCAAATCCAGTGAACCAGTCCTTCTTTCATCTCCACAGAGAGAACAAAGTCTGGACGGATGATCCAGGACTTATGGTCGCTATCCTTATGAACATGACCTCCCTAGGAACTGATGGTTCCCTTGCCGTGGGGCTTCCCTCAAACTGTTGGGCCCTCTTTCTGGACCTATTGACTGTGGGAGCTCTATACTGGACATCTAAAACCCTCTCCTCCCTTGTGCCAACAACTGGTTCCTTTGGTGTATGAGGAGAAGTTAGACGTTGAACCGGAACTGCAAATGCCTACAGGACTATCGTCTTCTTTCCCAGATAAGACAGTCTCTACTTTTTCCACATCCCCACCAAACTACCGTAGGCAATACCAGGACTTACTTCGAAGTCTTACTTCGAAGGCTAGTGATCTCTAGATATCTCTGGAGGAAGTCAGAGACCCACACCCACCGACTGTTGGACATTCTGCATCCTCAGGGCCTGAGTAAGGTGGCTCTCCCATTTAATGAGGCCATATTGGAATTGGCAAGATTGCTCTGGCACACTCCAGTATCCTGCGTTTCCATCTCAGAGGACTGAGAAGTGCTGCTTTGTTCTGGCAAAGGAAGCTGAATTCCTGTTTTTATCTTGCTCCCAACTCCCTGATGGTACAGGCTGCTAACAAGTCTCAATACTTAATAATGACCCCCTCAGACAAGGGTTCTAGAAGACTGGACTTCCTGGGGAGAAAGGTCTTCTCTGTGGGTTTGCAGTTCTGCATTGCCAATTACCAGGCTCTGCTAGCCAAATATGACTTTAATAACTACTCTAGGCTGGCTGCCTTTCAGGACAAACTTTTCTCTCAAGACAGAGAGCCTAGTTCCTCTCCCTGCTAGAGGAGGGCAAGCTGGTGGTAAAAATGGCTCTTTAGGCTGCAGTTGATGAGCAGATACAGCATGAAGAAGCTTAGCTGCTAGTATTGTTGTGAGGAGGCATTCATGGTTGCAGTCCTCAAGCTTCCCCAGGCAGGTGAAGAATATTATCCAAGACCTTCCCTTTGAGTCCAACCTCTTCAATGAGAAGACTTATTATTCTCTCCACTCATTAAAGGACTCACGGTCTACCCTCCACTCCCTGGGTATCTATACACTGGCCCCAAGGAGAAAGCACTAGAAGCAGACTTATAAATCAAGACCACTGCTGCCACCACCTCATGTGTTCTCATGTATTCAGCATCCTACCAAGCCTCCCTGCAAGAGACAATAGACAGACCCTGCTTTTCAACCCCTTTTGCCACCATGGCTGCGATCCATTCCCAGCATTTTGACATTTTAGTCAAGACCCGCTCACCGTCTCTGCTGTCACTTGCCCCTCCTTCTGTCACCTTTTGGAGGCCATCTCACTCTGGTCATCTCATGCCCACAACTGGGAGCTAATCGTGACTGACAGTTGGATCTTGGAAATTATCTATCAGGTATACTCCATGGAATTCATCTTCTTCCCATCTCTGTCCTCCTTCATCGACCACTCTCATGAGGCAATTCTTCAACTTGAAGCAGAATCCCTATTACACTGAGGGGGTCAAGGAAGAGGGTTCTATTCTATGTATTTCCAAGTGCCCAAAAAAGACGGAGGATGGAGACCCATTCAGGATCTTTGACAACTCAAGATCTTCATTCAGAAGTCAAAATTCAGGATGGTTACATTGGCATCAATAATCCCCTCTCTTTAAGAAGGGATGTGGTTTGCAGCTCTCAATGTGAAGGATACATATTTTCATATAGAGGTTCATCTCTCTCCCCCACCCCACAGGAGGTTTCTATGGTTCATCATGGGCCAAGAGCACTTCCAATTCCAGGTCTTCTCTTTTGGACTAGCAACAGCACCCAGAGAGTTCGCTAAAGTTTTCTCTGTGTGGTGGCTCAGAAGAGATGTCAGGGCCACACAGTTTTTCCATATCTTGACAACTGGCTCTTGGTAGGCCATTCTTGACATGAGGTCAGGTTGGCTATTCAATACCTCATTCAAAGCCTCACAGCCCTGGGAGTTTGCTTGAATAGAGAAAAATCCACTTTATCCCCACGAGGAGAATAAACTTCACCAGGGTGGCATTAGGCTCTGTTTCCACAAGAGCCCTTCTCCCAACAGAAAGGTTTGTGATGATGATGTGCAACCTAATTCCTTTGATTTCCTGCAGACCAAGGGACTACAATTTGGATGTTCCTGTTGCTGCTAGGTCATATGGCAATATGTAATTATGTAACACCTTTTGCCAGGCTTCATCTACATTACCTGCAGGCCTAGCTCAGTTCAAACTAGTTGTCCAACAAAGACTACATCAATTCCAGGATGACCATCCCCACCAAGATCATTGCCTCATTTGTTTGGTGGTCAGACCCAGGCAAAGTACAAGTGGGAGTTCCCTTCATCACTCCCACTCCTGGCACCACTATTGTAACAGATGTGTCCCTTCTGGGGTGGGGCACCCACCTGATCATTCACACTGCACAAGGCACATGGACCAAGCGGGAGGCCAGACTACATATCAACATCCTGGAGCTTGTGGCAGTTCTACTTGCATGCAAGGCCTTCCTTCTGCTCATTCGCTCCCTCCACATCCAGTTAGCATCGGATAGTATCACCACTGTGGTCTACATAAACAAGAAGAAGTTAAATTTCTCCCACTTTGTCTGGAGGCAGTCACTCTTTGGAGCTCCCATATCAGGCACATCATCACCAGCCAGCATACTTCTTGGGTATCTACAACTCCTTAGCAGAAAACTTTAGCAGGCATTTCTCCGCGGGCCATGAGTGGGAAATCTAGGACTCTGTTTTGACAGACATCTTCATGCTTCTGGGCACACCTGCATGGAACCTCTTTGATCACAAACAAGAAACTTCCCCTGTACTGTTCCAGGGGAGCCATAGGCCATGACTCCCAAGGCGATGCTTGGGATCAGCGTCATTCTCCTAGTGCTCTGCTGGCCCAGGCAGTGTTGGTTCCTAGTGCTTCAGTGTCTCCAATTAAGATCCTCCTGTTCCCAGAACTCCTGATGCAGGACAAGGTCACAGTCAAATATCCCAACCAGGGCTCACTCCACATTGCAGCCTAGTGTTTGGATGGGCATCAGAGGTAAATCACTCTTGTTCAGCCCCGGTCCAGGCTATACTTACCCAGAGGTAGGAAAGAATTGACCAGAACCTGCCATCTAGCTAAATGGAAACACTTCTCCACCTGGGTGCAGCACAGTCAATCTCACCCAGTCTCTGAGCGTCATCCTGATAGTTCTGGACTACCTCTTATCTCTAAAGAAGTCTGGTCTCTCGATCAGCTCATTATGAGTCCATCTAGCAGCCATTAGTACCTTCCTCTCCCCAGTAGACAGACGCTCTGTCTTTACCCACACAACTACAACACGGGCCTCATCAAGGCCTCTCTGTCAGTCTCTAAACCCACACCACTATGGTATCTGAACTTGTGCTATCAAAGCTTATTAGACCTTTGATTGAACCCTTAGCGACATGTTTTATGTCCCATGTTTCAATGGAAGTGCCATTTCTAGTGGTCATTGCTTCGGCCAGGAAGGTCAGCGAGCTCGGAGCCCTCATGGTAGATCCCCCTCTCTTCTCCCTACTCCTCCCCCTTTCCGTTTTGGTATTTCACTAGGACAAGTATCCCTTCATCTTCCCCCTAAATTTCTACTCAAGGTTGTCTCCAAGTTCAGCCTTAACCTGTGTATTCATTTACCCGTTTTTTTCCTGAAACCCCACATTTCTCCTTAAGGGAACAGACTTCACTTCCTCGACATCAGGCCTTTTACTTACAAAGAAACAAGTCCATCAGAAAATCTCCAAGATTCTTCATTGTGATAACAGAGAGAGCCTGTTATCAGCATATATTCTCTCAAAGGATTTCTAAGTGGGTTTATGTCTGCGTATGATATAGCTGAGGTTCGTCCTGCTTTGAGCAGGGGGTTGGACTAGATGATCTCCTGAGGTCCCCTCCAACTCTAATATTCTATGATTCTAAGATTATCAAATGCTACAGACTAGCTTGCATGCCATCTTGTGGCGATGTAATGGCCCACTCCACGAGAGTGCAGACTAACAGTAGCAACCCTGCAGGAGTTCCTGATGCAGGACATATGGAAAGCAGCCACTTGGAACTCCCTACATACATTAGCTAGACATTATGAACTAGTCTAAGCCTGTGCTGTGAAGCTGCATGCATCGTCATTGTCAGCTTCCTCCCATCCACTCCTGTCTGATGATTGCTTGCGACTCTCCCACATGTGGAATACACATAGGGACAAGCACTTGAAGTAGCGAGTTTACTTACTGTAGCTGGAGGCTGTTCGAGATGTGTGGCTTCTACCTGCCCTCCATCCCCTGTGCTTCGGATATGATTAGATTCTTGGTAAGAAAAGGAACTGAGATGGCATCAACCTACACGGTTTCTTATACCTTCTCTTGGGAGCAGGTGGATGTGTGGGTCAGCTGACACCACTTGTTAAAATCTCTGGACTCAGGTGCATGGTGCGTATACATACAATATATGGAATACAGATAGGGACCACACATCTCAAAGAACATCCTATTATGGTAAGTAAGTAACCACTTCAAATCTTTCATATAGTTTGTACAGGAAAGCAGGTCTTATGCATAAGTACTCTGATCAGTGATGTCAGTGCATTCTTATGCATCAATAGATATTTACAGAGATACTGTAAAGTACTTGCAATCCACATTTTTGGATCACCTTAAAGTAAAATTTTTATATTGGAGCAAAAGTAAAAAACAAAAACCCCAAAACACACAAAACAATTAACATGAGCAGCCATTATCTGTGTCCACTTTGATATTTCAGACATTTCTGCTTGGGTAAAAGATTGTCTCAAATCTTACCAATCATATACCAGCTGTCTTCTGTTGATTACTTCAGTTGATTGCTGTGGAAATGACTGTCACAAGCAGAGTAAAGTAAGAGAGAAGACTTAACTGCTAAACATTGCAGGTTTACTTAAATAATTAGCAAATTAAATTCTGAGAAACAAGTAAAGGATAAATTGAGGTTCCTAAAGATTACTCACTATGAAAATTCCTCTGTTAATTATCTGATGAGAATGTTCTGAATTTAGTAAATCTTTTTTTAATTCACTGTTGCTGCCAAGAAATTTTGAAACATCACTTATTAATCATGATGTTGCCATATGTTCGAGCTGCTACTACAGTCATGTGAGCAAAAGTTAATATAAATAAAAATAATTATATATTATAATATATCAGTAATTACATCAAGGAATTAAACAAGGCAAATTCATGTTGATTTATATGCTGCAAAAAGAATAAAAAATAGTTGCTACACTGGACAGAATAAACCAGTAGGACTGAAATTTTATTTTCAAAATTTGAACAGAGAATTGCAAACAGTGGAAAGAGAACCAAAATTTCAACTACATAATTACTTTAGGTTTATTTGAAGTTGTGTGTGTTCATAAGCCATCTATAGAACAACTGATTTTTCAGTAAGTATGTGGGTGTGCACTTTCCATTCTGACTTACGCATGCACAAATATCCAATTTACATGCAGTAGTGCATGCACAAAATAGTCATGCATGCACATTCCCAACAGACTTTCAGAAAATCGTTCTGTAATAGTTGCTGTACAAATGACTGGAAGAAAAATAATCACTTTAATTTGACTTGTTTTATGCTGGCAACAGTGACTTTATTTAGCGTGTCATCTCCATTTGTGTTGCAGAGCTTTTCGTGGTAAACATATTACGCTGGTGGTTCGTTTTCCAAACCAAGGTCGGCAGGTAGAAGACTTGGATATTTGGTCTCACACAAATGACACAATTGGTTCAGTACGGCGTTGCATTCTGAATCGTATTAAAGCCAACAGTGCACATACAAAAGTAGAACTGTTTATTGGTGGTGAGCTGGTAGATCCTGCAGATGATAGGAAGTTAATTGGACAATTAAATCTCAAAGATAAAACGGTGAGTGCTATTCGTTAAGTCAATTATTTAAATATTGCTTCACTTCTATAACTGTTGGGGGAAATGAGAGCAGGAATATCATTATTTGAAATGAAAGACAGAAGTTGGATGAGGTAATATCGTTAATTGGACCAATTGGTAAGAGACACAAGCTTTTGAGCTTCCACAGAGCTTTTCTTCAGATCTGGGAAAAGTACTCAGAATTAAGACTACAATAATTATAATTAAGCTGTAATGTAGTTATGGCTTATTACAACAACCTTAACCCATTCCTCCCTTACCCCCACAGCTTCCTGCACACCAATGACAGGAGAGGTGTTAAAGGGCTACTTCACCTTGAATGGTCCCTTGAAATGTGTTAACAATTTGTGCTAAACAAAATGTTCCATCTTGAATTTAGCTATGACAGTCTTAGAATCATAGCATTGTAGGACTGGAAGGGACCTCGAGAGATCATCTAGTCCAGTCCCCTGCACTTATGGTAGGACAAAGCATTAAGGTTTTCAAAGTCTGTGGTGTGTCCCCCCCAGGGGTGTGGAGGAACATTGTAAGGGGCATGGGAGTCCCCGCTTCCCGGAGCTGAGAGCAGGGAAGCCCTGCTGCCCCTGGGCTCCCAAAAGGAACCCCCAGCGTGGAAGCACCACCGCCAGCTAATCATTTCTACAGCAACAATTACTTTTCCCTTTCCTGTTTAGTATTATGTGCTGTCCTTACAATAAGCATTTGTGCAGTGCTTATTCTCTTGGTGAGTTTGCTATTTTTCTTATTGTGTGGTGAAAAATGGATTGGTACTTATTGCCAAAAGATGGTAGTGTTCCATAACGAAAGCCAGAAGCTGAAATGGCTAAAATTGATAGAGGAAAAAAATCTGCAAAAACAAGAAAATATGTTGAAGCATATTTGGATTTTGCTTTCACTTCCATTGCACGTAATGGAGAAATTAGGCCTCAATTTGTAATAACTTTAGCAAACGATAGCCTGAAGCCAATAAAATAAGATGCCATTTTGAAACAAAACATGGTGATCTGGTAGGAAAGAACAGACTTTTTTGCACGAAAGCAACAAATTAATAAAATAGAAAAAGAAAAATATGGTGTCCACCCCGTCAGTGCTTTAAAAGCATCATATCACGTTGCATATAGCATTGCCAAGCACCTGGGGAAAAACTAATTCTCCCAGCTATGATTGACATTTGCAGGACAATGGTTGGTGACAGTGTAGCAGAGAAGTTAAAAATGAGCTTCATGTCAGACAGCACAGTTGGCCGCCGAATCTCTGACATGTCAGAAAATATCAAGGCACAGCTGATCTCTCGATTGCAATCCAATTTATTTGCAATTCAGTTGGATAAAACAGATATATCAAAGGAAGCTCATTTAATTGCTTACCTTCGATACTGTCATGAAACATCAATATTAGAAGATTTCTTGTTCTGCAAGCCAATTAAGATTCATGTAACTCGATCTGAACTGTTTAACATTTTAAATGACTTCCTAACTTTCTCATGAGTTGAAGTGGGAAGTCTGTGTTGGAATCTACACAGATGGAGCTCTTTCTGTGTCTGGAAATAGGTCAGTCTTGAAACCAAAGTGTTTGAAATTGTCTCACATATATTGTGGACTCATATGATACACTATGTATTGCTTGCAACTCAAAACATGGATCAGGAACTTATAAATATTCTGAGTTCTGCTCTTAAAATCATGAACTTTATCAAGACTCAGCCACAAAGACACCTCTGCAAAATTTTGTGCAGAAATAAGAGCAGAGCACTATGTGTCGTTGTTTCACATGGATATCAGGTGGCTAACCAGGGGGAAAGTGTTGCAATGCGTTTATGAACTGAGAAATGAAGTTCTACGTTTTTGATTGGATTTGAATTTCAGCAGTGCAGACACACTCTGATACCCGCTGACTTGTGCTTTTGGCTTATTTTACTGATATTTTTGACAAAGTGAATTCTCTAAATGTTTCATTGCAAGGAGCAGAAAATACTATTTTTGACCTGCACAACGATATCGGCTTTCAAGAGAAAGCTAGATCTCTTTGCTTGGAAAACAGATCGAAACTGATTTGAGCATTCCATTCCCATTGTTAACTGATGCTATCGAGAAAACAGAATCTGAGCTATTGAGCGTTGTGGAGCCAATCAAGAATCGCTTGACTTTTCTCAGCCCGTTTGGATAAATATTTTCCTGAAGGAAATGCACCCCTGAATGACTGGAGTATCCAACCTTTTGTGGCTGAGCCAGTGATATTCTTGCAACTCTCAAATGACATTCAGGAGAAGCTGATTGAAATTCATTATGATAGGACACTAGAAATTCAATTTAAAAACAGTCTTTGGGAAATTTTTGGTTAAAAATTGGCTCAGAATCTTCAACTTTGTCAAAGTATGCAATCAAAGCTCTTTCACAGTTTGATTCATTTTATTTGTGTGAGATTGGATTATGTGCTCTGGCTGTGCTAAAAACAAAGTACTATTTGAGACTGGAAGTGGAGGACAACCTCAGAGTGTCTGTTTCAAAAATCTCCCCACAAATTGATAAACAGGCATACCCTTCACATTAAGTATCTGTGTATTTGAAACTTACAGGTCTAGGCAATTTAGTAAGAGTTCTATTAAGGTTTCACTTAAGTTTATGATCATGTTATCAAGCATACTGCATGGGTCTGTTTTTGTATGGGTTGGGGGGGTGACAAAAATTGTAACGGATGGGGGGGAGGTGCTCAGCTCAAAAAGTTTGAAAACCACTGATCTAAACTATCCCTGACAGGTGTTTGTCTAACGTGCTTTTAAAAATCTCCAATGATGGATATTCCACAACCTCCCTAGGCAATTTATTCCAGTATTTAACTATCCTGAAGTTAGGAATTTTTTCCTAATGGCCAACCTAAACTGCCCTTGCTGCAATTTAAAGCCCATTGCTTCTTGTCTTATTCTCAGAGGTTATGGAGAACAATTTTTCTCTCTCCTCCTTATAACAAACTTTTATGTACTTGAAAACTGTTATGTCCCCTCTGTCTTCTCTAAACAAACCCAATTTTTTCAATCTTCCCTCAAGGTCATGTTTTCTAGACCTTTAATCATTTTTGTTGCTCTTCTCTGGACTTTATCCAATTTATCCACATCTTTCCTGAAATGTGGCACCCAGAACTGGACGCAATACTCCAGTTGAGGCCTGATCAGTGCAGAGTAGACCAGAAGGTCTTGAGTTAATTTTCCAGACCTGAAGAATAGCTCTGTGTAAGCTCAAAAGCTTGTCTCTCTCACCAACAGAAGAAGCAACAGATATTGTGTCTCTAATATTCCGAGACAAGCATGGCTTCAACAATATTGCATACGTTATTTGAAATTATTCATTCTGACTTAGTGAAATATTGTATTAGTAGCTCATTTAGTACAAGAAGTTCTAAAGTTTATAGTTTTCATATGTGATACTTTTTTAAAAAAGTATTAATCTTCTGTGAATTTATTTTTCAGCTAATTACAGCCAAGCTTACACAAATAAGTTCCAATATGCCTTCAAGCCCTGATAGCTCTTCTGACTCTTCAACTGGTTCTCCTGGAAACCATGGCAATCACTACAGTGATGGTCCAAACCCAGAAGTTGAAAGCTGTTTGCCTGGAGTGGTAAGTATATATATTGATCCAGAAATCTTATACTGCAAAAAAATGACAAAATAGTAAATATCAGCATAAATTGTTTCAGTTGCTGAAATATCATGACAAGTTTTATTTTTTGTTTTAGATCATGTCACTGCATCCTAGATACATCTCATTTCTTTGGCAAGTTGCAGACTTAGGCAGTAGCCTAAATATGCCACCTCTTAGAGATGGAGCACGTGTCCTTATGAAACTTATGCCACCAGGTAAGAATATAATTTTAATCTCTTTATATCTTGAGGTTATATTTTGAGGTTATATCTCATCCATTTTCTGGAAGTGATTTATGTATCATGAAATCCTTCCTCCTACTAATTTAGTGTATGGTAGTCATGATTGTACATTCATTTATTTCTTGTATTGCTATATCTTGTCCATCATATAAAGTAAAATATTTTAAAATGAGCTTTCTAGATGTCAGTGCCTGTTTATCTTTGGAAATAGGGAAATATGTTAAAATTGAAACTGTTTAGCAACACTTCCTATTGTATAGGAGGAGTTTCTGAGTGCCATCAGTAATAAATATAACACAAATTGCAGAATCTGAATTTGTATATAAGTTACAATTCGTGCTTTTTTTTCTTGTATGATGTCCTTTGAAGGTTCTCAAGTTAGTGGGAATTAATTATTAATTGGAGATTTCAATGACTGTTTTCAGGTAACTATGACAGTAATGTTTAGCGGTTGTGTTTTTATTGCAGATAACACTACAGTAGAGAAACTAAGAGCTATTTGCTTAGACCATGCAAAACTTGGTGAAAGCAGCCTTAGTCCATCCCTTGACTCTCTTTTCTTTGGCCCTTCTGCCTCACAAGTGCTATATCTAACAGAGGTTTGTAATGTATTTCTTTAAAAAAAAAAAACAAAAAAACAACTTTTTACTACATTTTACAATTCTTTTTGGAATTAAGGTTACATTTTCTATGGTGGAGTTGAAGAGCAGGATCAAATTCTGGCGTAAAATTAAAAAGATCCAAAATGCCTATCAGAGCAGCAAAGTGTAGAACTATTGGCGGGGTGCATGGGGAGAAATATCAAAGCATTGCATGAAATGTACGCCAGTGTAGTTATGTTTTTCGGCATGTGTTTAGAGCAAGTGTATCATATGTGTTGCTAATGAGATTTATTTTCTGCCTGCAGGTAGTCTATGCCTTGTTAATGCCTGCCAGTGCACCTCTGGGAGAAGATGCCAGTGACTTCCAATACAATTTCTTAAAAAGTGGTGGTTTGCCTCTTGTATTGAGCATGCTGACGAGAAATAACTTCCTGCCAAATGCAGATATGGAAACTCGAAGGGGTGCCTACCTTAATGCTCTAAAAATAGCCAAATTGTTGCTAACAGCAATTGGCTTTGGCCATGTTCGGGCTGTGGCAGAAGCATGTCAGCCAGTCGTAGAGGGCACAAGCCCAATCTCACCGGTAATGTACCTCTTTTTTTTGGTTTTGTTTTTAAAAAAGTCAGTCTTTTATAGAAATAGTAATATGCAGTAATTTTCAATTCTGCAAAGCTGTCTTCTTGCTATAATACCACTTTCACTTACTTTTCTGTCTTTGATGTATTTCAAGCATATCAAGAACTTGGAGTTCTCATTTTTAATGTCTGAGATAGTAAAAGTTTGTGTGCCTCACCAATTCCTAGCACCTCCATTGTTGCAAGTTCAGTTCCTTTCTGACTCTAAAAGTAACAAGAATTCCAGTAAGAACAGCATTTCCACTACTGTTACAGCTTGTCTCAGTAGAGATTTGCTGCTCTGACCCTTCATTTATGTATATTTGTGAGTTCAAGTCACTGTCCACATAGATTCCACTCTTGGTGCATATACATCCCATGCATGCAAGATCAGATTCTTCTGGCAAGATGTGCCCAGTGGGGCCATGCCTGCACCTTTATGTCCTCGCACACCTCACTTGAGGGCATAAAGGTCACAGTAGGCTCAACCATCCCTGAGTTCCTTCTTTCATTTGTGGCAGCAAGACTGCGCCCCCTGTCTCTGCTTACCCTGCATACTCTGATCTCTTGTTAGGCTGGTTAATAGTAGTTTAATACAATTAATGTAGTTAATATAGTTGTTTTTGTTTGTATCTATGCCCATTGGTAAACAAAAAAGAATTTATATATGTTAGGGCAGTGGCTCTCAACCTTTCCAGATTACTGTATCCCTTTCCGGAGTCTGATTTGTCTTGTGTTACTCCCAAGTTTCACCTCACTTAAACTATTTGCTTACAAAATCAGACACAAAAATACAGAAGTGTTGCAGCACACTTTTACTGAAAAATTGCTTACTTTCTCATTTTTACCATATAAAATAAATCCATTGGCATATAAATATTGTACTTAATGGCATATAGACCAGTATAAACAAGTCATTGTCAGTATGAAATTTTAGTTTGTACTGACTTTGCTAGTGCTTTTTATGTATCCTGTTGTAAAACTATGCAAAGACATGAGTTGATGTACCCCGGAAGATCTCTGCATACCCTTAGTTGAGAACCATTGCTCTAGAGCAGAGGTCCCCAAACTGTGGTGCATACCCCTCTAGGAGGGCATGGAGAAATGTTCAGTGGGGTGTGTGGTGGGGCCCGGACTAGCCCCGAGTGGGGGGGTGGGAGGGAGCAGCACCTGGCCCCAGCTCAGCTCTGCCCCGCCCCTTGCACCAGCTCCTCCCCATCCCCAGTTCAGCTCCTATCTCTGCCTTCAGTACATGCTACCTTGTTGAGTTACCTGTGCAGTAATGGGGGGTGGGTGGAACCACATGAAAATTGGGGCCCACTGCTCTAGAGTTTGGTTCCACCTGCCCTACAAAATACTTGAATCAGCAAGAGCATGACAGCAAGGAAGAACATCTCTAGCAGATGGAAGATCAATTAGTTCCTGCTGCAATATCCTTTTCATTCAGTTGGAAATAACAGCAGAGGAGAAAGACCTCAGTGTAGTATACTATCACAGGATTACCATAAGCCACCAATGTGATGCAGCCTTGAAAATGGCAAGTGTGGTCCTAGAATGTATCAGCTGAGGTATTTCCAGTAGTGATAGGGAATTAATGGGAACGGAATTAATAGTGGAGCTACTCCAAGGGGGATAATAATTCAAGGCATTGGAAAGACCTCATTTGGAATATTGTGTACAATTCTGGTCATACATGTCCAAGAAAGACTAATTCAAACTGGGATAGGTTCAGAAGAAGGGCTACTAGGATCATCAAGGGAATGAAGGGCTAATCTTACCAAGGGAGACTAAAAGAGGTTGGCTAGTTTAGCCTAGTAAAACAAAGGCTGAGAGGGGATATGATTGTGCTCTATAAATACATCAAGGATAAACACCAAAGAAGTGAGAAGCACTATTTAAACCAAAGGACAATGTTAGCACAGGAACAAATGAGTATAAACTGGCCAGGAGTACATTTAGGCTAGAAATTAGGGGGGGGAAAAGTTGTTCTTAGAGTGCACCGTCATCTGAAGGTTTTTCCCTTAGAGGTACCTGTCAGGTCATCTTAGGTGCCCTCTGGAGTAGCTCCACTATGGTGCTATATAAAGGGCCTTGTCGACCCATCACTCTTCAGTTCCTTCTTCCTGCCTGTGACAGTCATTGGAGTTACTCTTCTCTCTCGCTTTGGCAAGCGTTCCCCTAATGTCTTGACTGTAGATACCTGTAAATAGTTAGATTAGTGTAGTAATTGGTTATTAATGGTTAGTTATGTTTCAGCTGGGGATCCTTCCCCCCTTTTTTCTCCCCCTCCCCGAAGAGTCAGGGCATGCCTCAATCTGCCATAAGTCTGTGCCTAAGGGTGGCCCCATGAGTCCTGTTTGAAGTGCCTGGGCGAATCCCACCAGACAGGCTGGGGTAGGATTTGCAAAGGTTTCTGCCCCAGGACCAAGAAGGAGAGGAGGGTCAGGCTGAAGCACTTCCTCATGAAGGCAGCTCTGTGCCCCCAACCAGCAGACCAGTTGGACCTAGCACCTCGGTGCAGAGTGCATCTCCATCAGTTAGGGAACCGGTGGCACTGAGAAAGAGCTTAGCACCCAGAGACTCCCGGCACTGCCTCTCACTGGCACTGGAGTCAATTGGCACTGCTCCCACTCACCAGTGCCACACAAAGGCACAAGAAAATTGATAGGGGATGCTCTCCCATGGTGAGGTCAGCAACAAGAGACTATAAGACTATAATGGTGCGCATACCGGACAGGAATGCATGGCACCCATCCCCTTGGAAAGCGGCACCATCAGCTCTGGGCCTGCAGAAGGATGCATCAAGTCCAGTGACCATGGACTCCCCTGCAAGGGAGAATCTGGTGGAAGAGTTGGCTCCTCCTTTCACTCTGGACACCTTTGAGGCAGCTGGAGACCTTATGGCCATGACGGTACAGCAGGCTTCTGCCAGATTGGAAAGAGACTAGTGGTAAGACTTCTGGCACCACAGAAGAGTGCAGTACCGTCTAGAGGCAAATAGACTATGATGCGGCACCGTTCACCTTCTCCACAGCACTGCTCTCCAGCACCGTCCCAGTCAGCACAGCCGTGGTCATCACACTCGGACTTGAGATCTTCAGAGGCTGAATTGTACACCTCCTGGCGCAACCAGCACCAGTCAAAAAGGCGCTAGCATGGACAGGACATGGGACACATCCTTCTTATGGGACCCTGACCAGTGAAGTGGCAGATGCCTGTGTAGTGGCCCTTTTTTGGACACCGTGGGTATATTACCATGCCCAAGGGACCTTCTCAGGTGATCCTTAGTCCCTAGCCTTGGAAGGACGGGCTCCCCCCCCCACTGCCCAGAGATCAATGGTCACCCCATGGCACTGAGGCAGAATTGGAGAGAGAAGTGGGGATTGGCATCGGAATGACCCCGTCATCAAACACGACATCTCCATGCAGGGAGATTCCTGCGATCCCGATGGTCAGGCGTATCAGACACTGGCCAAGGCATGTTTGTCTTCATCACCAGACGAGGCAGTGGCAGGAACATAAATAGTCCCACCCTCCATGGACAATAGGGTCCATCAGGAATTGCCATGGAGGGTGACCCAGAACGTGGGGCTCCAGGCAAAGGAGGTGATGGGAGTCAATGGACCGCATGGTGGACATTCTAGCACCAGAAGGCCCCTCAAGAGTGGCGCTACCCCTAATAAAAACCATACAGACCACCACTAAAACTCTGGCAAACACCTGCTTCTATCCCTCCCTCTCCCCCCAGCTAAGGTGATAGAAAATATTTTGCCCCTTCTAAAGGTCTTGAGTATCTTTTTACCCATCCACAGCCAGTCATTGGTACTATCGGCTGTGAATGAGAGAGAAAGTCAGGGACAGCAGGGTCCTTTCCCCAAGTCCAAGGATTCAAAGAAACTAGACCTCTTTGGTAGGAAGGTCTGTTCCACTGGGGGGACTCCAGCTTCATATCACAAGCCAACAAGCAATTGAGCCATTATAACTTCATTTCATGGGACACCATATTAAAGTTCAAGGATCTGCTCCCAGCCAACTTCACGACAGAGTTCGTAGCATTCATACGGGGTACAAGGCAGTAGCAAGGACCACACTGCAGGCTGCCCTGGATGTGTCAGATTCAGCCACAAGGACAATGTCCTCAGTGATCGCCATTTAAAGAAGCTCATGACTGCAGGTGTTGGGCCTCTCTCCAGAGGTCCAACTGACATTTCAGGACTTGCCCTTTGAAAGTTTGGTTCTATTCTCAGAGCTAACAGACTCCAAGCTCCACAGCATTAAAGATTCTAGGGCAACGCTAAAATCATGGGGCCTACATACACCCGCTCCACAGAGGAGACACTTTAAGGCCCAGTTGCCCTCGCAGTTCTACGCCACAGGGACCAGACAGGAACAACAGAAAGCCTCAGCCCCCTTCCAACCAAGACTGGAGATCAGCAAGATGGCCCTCTGAGTCTAAACAATCATTTTGAGGATGCACCCAATGGCAACATACCAGGTCAGGTTCCAGATCCTTATCCCCATTTTTCTAACTACCGTATTTCCCCATGTATAAGATGCTCCCATGTATAAGACGCACCTTAATTTTGGGGCCCGAAATTTGAAAATAAATGTATTACGGTACATCACCGGTAAGTACCACTGTATAAGACGCACCCAGTTTTTAGACCCCAAATTTTTCGAAAAAAGGTGCGTCTTATACATGGGGAAATACGGTATCTCACTTCTATCAGACATGGACCCATATAACCTAGGACAGATGGGTACTATGTATGGTACATCTGGGATGTTCTCTCCAGTTTTGCTCCTTCCCGCCCCCTACTCCTATCCCTCTTCAGCGACCCCTCTCATGAACAACTTCTTATACCAGAGTTGCAAGCACTCCTGATCACAGGAGCAGTAGAGGAAGTTCCTCAGGAGTTAGGGGGAAAAGGGTTGTACTCCCATTATTTCCTAATCCCAAAGGACAAGGGGGGGCCTCAGGCCCATCCTTGGCCTGCGAAACCTCAACAGATTCATGAAGAAGCTGAAATTTTGCATTGTATCTTTGACCACCATCATTCCCTTCCTGGATCCGGGGGATTGGTACGCCATTCTCGGCTTAAAAACTGCTTACTTCATATAGCAATAATCCTGTCCCACAGACAGTTCCTCAGATTTGTAGTAAACCATACCCATCATCAATTTTTAGTCTTCCCCTTTGGGCTGTCAGCAGCCCCCTGGGTCTTCTCCAAGTGCATGGCAGTTGTGACTGCCTTTGTGTGGCAACACAGGGTTCAGGTGTTCCCATACCTAGACAACTGGCTAGTCAAGGGCTGCTCCGAGGACCAAGTAGAGGCCCACATGTCCCTGATTCTGACTACTGCTGAACATCCCCAAGTTGACCCTATCCCCCACCCAGAGGATAGAATTTATAGGAGCTACCTTGGATTGTATCCAGACTGTATACCAGAGTCTTGCTTCCACAATATGTGCTCTGTCATAAAGGATCTCAGGTGCTTCCCTACCTTAATGAGGCAGAATGATTTAAAGTTGCTCGGTCACATGGCTGCCTGCACTTACATGGTGCAACATGCAAGGCTTTGGCTCAGAGCTCTCCAGGCTTGGTTGGTATCAATATATTGCCCAAACAGGGACAGCTTGGACAAGATAGTTTCACTGCCCCTTGGGATTATCAAGTCCTTTCTGTGGTGGCTCCATCCACAATCAGTATGCGCAGGCATACCTTTTTCAAGGGCTGTGGTCTGGATGATTCTGGTCATGGATGCGTCAGAGTTGTGTTGGGGAGCCCATTTAGGGACCCTCAGAGTCTGTGGTCCCAATCAGAGCTGTCACTTCACATCACTGTCAGGGAGCTCAAGGCAGTGCGCCTAGCCTGCCAAACATTCCAGTCCCAACTGAAAGGAAGATGCCTATCAGTCATGACAGACAACATAATGGCAATGTTTTATGTAAACAGACTCCTCTTCCCTGTGCCACAAAGCCTTCAAATTGTGGGAGTTCCACATAGCTCACTCTATGCACCTAGAGTCGTCTTACCTCCTGGGAGCCCAAAACGAGCTGGCGGACCATCTCAACAGGTCCTCCTGCAACCGTGAGTGGTCCATTCAACTGGACATCATGGACAGCATTTTCGAACGGTAGGGAATTCCCCAGGCAGATCTGTTCACAACAAGGCTAAATAGGAAATATCAGCAGTTCTGCTCATTCCTGAATCAGCCCTCGATGAATAGCGGACACATTCCTCATGCCATGGGCAGGATACCTGCTCTATGCACTCCCACCCTTCCCACTTGTATATAGGGTCTTACCCAAGGTCAAGAGGGAAAGAGCATCGATCATTCTGATAGCTCCAGCTTGACCTCAAAAGCACTGGTAGGCAATATTGCTGGAACAGTCAGTGACCATCCCAGTCACCCTTCCATTGGTGCGGGACCTAATCACCTAGGACCACGGCCGCCTCCAGCATCCCTCCACCTCACAGCATGGAAGCTTCAAGCTTCATGAAGTTGATATGCTCAGAGCCAGTTAGAGAGGTCCTCCTCGACATCTTCCTCCCAGTGTTGTTCCCTAAACCACATGCCAATAGCAGGAAACGAAGCCTCCATTCCCTAGATGTTAGGCGTGCACTGGCATTCTACATCGACAGGACAAGACCATTCCGTAAATCAAATCAACTCTGTCACAGTATCAGACAGGATGAAAGTTCTCCCAGTGTCATCCCAGAGGATTTCATTGTGGATCACATCCTGCATTAGGACCTGGGAAAGGTGCCAGCCCTAGCACTGACAGCGCACTGCACAAGGGCACAGGTCTCCTTTGGCAGCATTCCTTGTGCATGTTCCTACACAAAAGATCTGCAGGGCTGTAACATGGTCATCAATCCACACATTCACCTCATGTTATGCCATCACCCAACAAGCCAGGGTCGATGCAGCATTTGGCAGAGCAGTGCTTCAATCAGTAATGCTGTGAGCTCTGACTCCTCCTCCTGTGGTCAGTTTGGGAATCACCTGCATGGAATCGACATGCACAAGCACTTGAAGAAAAAAAGGTTACCTACCTTTTGTAACTACTGTTCTTCATGTTGTGTTGCTCATGTTCATTCCAAGTATGCGTGTACATGACACATGCACAGTTGCTGGAAGTTTTTTCTCCTAACAGTACCTGTTGGGTTGTCTTAGGGGCGCTCCCTGGAGTTGTGCCACTATGGTGTTCTATAAAGTGCCCTGCCGACCTGCTGCCTCTTTGGTTCTTTCTTGCCAGCTGGCTTCGACCAAGGGGTAGGCAGGGTGGATCTTGGAATGGATATGAGCAACACATCTCAAAGAACAGCCATTACAAAAGATAGGTAACCATTTTTTTTCTAACCGTCAGAGTGAGGTACTGGAATAGACTTCCTATAGGAGTAGTGTTGGCAAGAAACCTAACTAATTTTAAGATGGCACTCAATGCGTTTATGTATGGGATTGTATGACTGGGTTGCCTGCAATAGCAGGAGATAAGATTCAGTGTTCCTGGAGGTCCCTTCCAGTCCTCCCATTAATTTGGTGGAAGAACCCACTTCACATGTGGAGTACCTTTTGCTGCATCACTGCCTACCAAGACACTGGTGACTGATGTGCTGCATTCAGATGGGGAGCTCATCTCAACCACTTGAAGACACAACAGTATGTGGTCACCCCAGGAAGCCCAACTTCACATAAATGTCTTGGAGCCGAGAGCCATACATCTGTCATGCACAGCATTTCTACTCTTTTTATCCAAGGGATAATGGACAACATCATAGCCATGTATTAAGTCAAGATAAGATTAATCTCTGCTCTGCGAAGAGGTCATTTGTCTCGGTGGTAGAGTATTTGTCATCAAATCATACTAGTGGTTCTGGGTTTGCTAAATGCCTTGGCAAATTGAGTCAGCAGATAATTCTCAGACAGACATGAGTGGACTGTAAGGGTATATCTACACAGTGTTTTGGACTGAGCGGGAGAGAGCCTCCCAGTCTAAATTAAGAGATTTGGGTCAGCGGGGGTGACACTGGTGCTCTAAAATTAGGTGTATAAACAATGCTTTGAAGTTGGCTTGGACTGGAGATCAGGCTTTGAAACCTAGATTCATCATCTGAGCATGGTAGCCCCATCTTAGCCCAGACAATTCTGGTACTCATATCTGGTGAGCCTATCAACTCATCCTTCAGTCACACGACCTGTTCTACCCGACTTGGTTTTGCAAACAGAAGTCATATTTTACATTCAGAGCCTGCATCATTACATTTGAATTTGGCTCTGGTGGCACCACTGCTGGAATGCGATCTGGTTCAGTTGCCCACAATTCAAGAAGACTGTTGTTAAATTGAAGAGGGTTCAGAAAAAGAGACCTGAGAATGGTTAAAGGATTAAAAAATATGCTTGTAGTGAAAGATTCAAGGAACTCAATCTCTTTAGTGTGGGGAAGGTAGGGTTAAGGAATGACGTGATCACAGTCTGTAATTACCTACATGGAGAACAAATATTGCATAATGGGCTTTTCAGTCTAACAGACAAAGGTGTGTAGCAGGATCCACTGACTGGAAGTTGAAACTAGACAAATTCAGACTAGAAATAAGGCACTAATTTTTAACAGTGAAGGTAAATAACCATTGGAACAACTTACTAAAAGTTATGGTGGATGAATACAATGGTCCCTTTGATTTTATGATTTATGAATGCAGGAGCACAATGTTTTAGGACAGGGTTACTCTTAGGTTTCCTTCCAAATTCCTGCCTAAAGTTGTTAAATGATTTTGTGTGAAACTGTTTATTCATATCCCAGTTTTTCTCCAAGCCTCACTTGACCTCAGAGAAAGCTAAATGCCACACAGCTGATGTAGTAAGGGCACTATTTTCTTACACTTACAGGAACACACCTAAACTTTATGGCCTTTGCAGAGAGATGTGTCAGGCAGTATCCTCTCTGAACTTGTTAGTCTTCAACTGAATAAGGACATGTTATGAGTTAGCCAGATTAGATTCACCTACCTGTAGTAAAGCTTATTCTACTAGGGCTTACGCAGGCTCTGCTGTCTGTTTGAAGATTTTCCTATTTCTGAAATCTGTAGGACAGCTATGTGGAGCTTGGTCCACACCTTTACAAGACACTGTTCTTTAACAGTGGCTTCCAGATAGGATTCCTGGTTGGGTGTGGTTGTCTTGCAGTCATTGTTTAAGTAGGACTCTTATTTCCCATCTCTAAGCAAATGTATAGCGGCTTGTTATGTACCAAGTGCAATCCACATGCACAATTACTTTGAGTGTTTAATTTACAGTAACTATTCTTCAAAATGTGTTGTCCACATGGATTCTATGACCCACCCTCCTTCTGTGTAGTCCTGTTCCTCTGGGATTCAATATTGATAAAGGAACAGAGAGGTGGTTGGGTCCACTCTGCCATTTATGACATCAGGTGCTGTTGCTGCCCTAATGGATGCTGCTGGGGAGAAAAATCTGATCTCCCATGCATGGAGTGTATGTATGCCAAGACTGAAATCCATGTGGACAACACATTTCAAAGAAGCACATTTATTGTAAGGTTAAGTAATTGTTCTTTCCCATTAGTCCTTTAAAAAGAACTTTAAGTAATTCATGTGTTTTTTTTCATCAGTTCACAGGGCTACTTTAATTAGTGTATTGGACACATGGGGGCTTTTTTTGTTTCTTTCTTGGGAGTGGGCAACATCTTTATCAGGCTCTTTTCTTTTGGTGTTTAACACTTTTGGGGGGGTTTCAGTCCATTAGCACTGTGCCATTTGCTTTTGGGTCTTTGGTACACCTGTGCTGCTTTACTGCAGAGCACCCTACACATTTTGAAGCTTCAGCCTGCCAACACACAGTATCTTTAGTGTTTCAAGGCTCTGTCTCTTGATATGGAGCAGTACTTTGGAGGAATTTTTTTGGTTTCTTGTTACTTGACTCTGCCAGCCATTCTTTGTGTGGGTTTGGGGTTCTTCCCTATACTCGTCTGGGACAAACAACTCATCAGTTTTAAATGTATGAAGTGTGATCATAATATGTCTGACAGATAACCATAATCTGTCCCTGGGAGAAGAGAGGCTGTCTGCTGAAATGGCATTCAGATCAAGAAAGAAGTACCTAAACTCTTTCTTAGCTTCCATTAGAGGCTCTAATTTGTTTCAGACATTTCAACCACGAAGTATAAAACACCAGAGTCCCCACACAGGGTGCTGAGATTGTGTGATACTGTCTGCTTAGTTACAGGTCTGGCAGATGGATAGGTACAATAGCAACACTTCTATACTTATTTCGTTTCCCATTACTTTGTCTTGAGCCTTCTGAGGATTTAACATTGGTGTGTCATTTTGGTTTGATGACTCCTTATTAAGTGAAGTATCACTTCCTTCAGAACATTGTGTTCAGCACATAAATGGGACTGGCCATTACTCAGTCAGCTACTGAGACAACTTTTGATGCCTCTGTTAGCTTTCAATCAAGGCCTCTGCTTACATCTTGGAATGCCATCAAGTCCGTGTCACCAAGAGGAAGAAGAGGTTTTATTCCAGGTATCTGCTAAAGCCTGAAAAGACATGATGACCATGGACCATTCTGGATTTCAAATTGATATTTCTTCAAAGAAAAAGGTCTTATTCAGGATGGTATTGTCCTTCTTCTGAAGGAAGACAATTAGCACTGTGTTCTTGACCTGGCAGATGCTTGTGTGTGTCAGGAGACATCTCAGTCACAGAATGTATCTCATACTTATAATGGAGAAACAGCACTACTAATTTATATTTTGTCTTTGGTGTTTGATTTGGCTTTGATTAGTTTAATCATGCATTTGCACAAATTAGGAGTTTGTGTGTTCCCCTACCTGGATGATTGGCTGATCAAGAACACCACTTTGGGAGGGATTCAAGGATCAGTCCATGCCACTATTAATGTGTAGCGGTTACAAGGTTTATAAGCTATCCAAAGTCCCAATATATTCCAACAGACAACTGGAATACATAGATTCCATACTAGAAATAGCTGAAGTCAACGTCTTCATGTTTCAGGACATGATCCAGGATGTTGTAAATGTAGTGGAAATGATTTGCCAGAGCCAACAGAGACCATATAATAGAGCAGTGGTTCTCAAACTTAATTTGAGAACTCCCTTCTGCCAACGAAAATTGTTACTCAACCCCATGCCACAGGAGCTTGGGCTTCAGCAGGGCTGGCATTAGACTTGCTGGGGCCCAATGCAGAAAGCCCAAGCTCTGCCAAGACCAAGCCCGGCCGCTTGGGGCTAGAGGGACTCTCATGACCACAGCAGTTTTCCTAGTACCATACCAGACTTTAGTGGATCTTGAAAACCTTGTGGTCACAAGGCAGTCTTTGGTGCAGTTTTTTCTCCTTTTCTACAAGAGATTTCCAAAACAGTCACATTGTGTTTTCTCCATACATTTTACAAATCATTGTTTAGATTTAGTATCAAGAGAAGAATCCAGGTTTTCTGTGCTATTTTTCCTACCTCCCAGTGAGGGGTGCCCAGACTCATCTTTTATATACATATATTTTTGTGTGTGTGTGTGTGTGTGTGTGTGTGTGTTTGGGATGCCCACCTTTTGAATACTTTTGCCTTAATTTTCACTTTTGATGTATTTAGGTTTCTTCTGGAGAGTTCTTCTCCTCTTCCCTCTCCAGATTTTCTTGTTCATGTTTTTAGAATAGGTTGTTTACTGTAGACACGGCTTCTACCTGCTTCAGGTTTTATAACATTTCTGTTTTAGAAATACCACTCAAGTTTTTCAACCTGAACAAAAATCTAAAACAGAAAATTATTTGCCTATAATTCTTGTTCCTTGATTATGTCTGAATAGCTTCTCACATTTGCACTTATCACCCCTCAGAACTTGAGAAGCTACATCTATTTTTTACCATTCTGTGGAATGTTTATATTTTTGTTTTTTGACTGTTAAGTTTGTTTCTGTATAAGAATTTAACTTTGGGGCATTAGAGGGTGCACTAGCTCCTGTCAATTGGAATGTGTTTATGAAAAATATCTACTAGAACCTAAGTCACATGTTAGAAGCATGGACCCAGGAATTAGAAAACAGTAAAGGTGATTCAGAGAACTACTGTTGTATGTATGACTCAAGTTTTACATCAGTTTTTACCATGTCTAAACAGTGAATTTATATTTTTAAAATAGGGTTATTTAAGATGTACTTTTCTGGGCACTTTCTGGAGACCAACATCTAGCTGAAGAATGAAACATTAAGGTCACCAGCTACAGAGTCCAATGACATCCCATAAACTTGTTTCTTTCCCGTGGCAAAAGATGGGGGCTAGATGTGGGGAGAGGGAAACTCAGTTTGAAATTTTATTCAAATGTAAAAAAAAAATTAAAAGTAGTTTCAGGTGTACTGTACCCACTTATGATTCTCCCTCCAGTATTTTTGTAGTTTTACAGTTACATTTTCTACTTTTTCTAATGTTTTAAGAAGCTGTTTACTTACTCAAAAATTGTGCGTTGAATACCATTTTTAACAACAAATTATCAAATACAATTCAGTTTTAAATACACGTATGTGTATATTGAAATGTTGCTTAGTATTTGAACTCTTAAAGCTGAAATAACAAAATTGAGTGTGTTTGCATGTGTATTATTTTTCAATACAAATGTATCTTCCTCTTCCACTTCTTGCCTCCTCTCCCCACACGTACCAGATAATATCTAGTTTCATACTTTAAGGTTTTCTATACTTTTTTTCATGTAAATAATAAAAATAACTTATTTCAGATAAACCAGGCTACTCATGACCAGGCAGTGGTGCTACAAAACGCACTACAGAACATTCCTAATCCAACTTCAGAGTGCATGCTAAGAAACGTAGCAATACGTCTTGCCCAGCAAATATCTGATGAGGTTAGTAAATACTCTTTCCTGTAAAACCTAAGTTTTCTTAACTAGATTTTCATTTATTTCATCACATTTTAGATCTGCTTTCATATAGCAAAATAATAATTTCCTTTACATTCAGAATACATTTAGGGTATTTTGCATACTTTTTATTTTCTTTTTGACACTTAAATGTATTAAATGAATTATTTCTTTTCAAAATTATTTACATGTTTTTCATGTTAGTATGTGGGAAAACCATAATGGAGTTCAGAGAGTATTTGCTAAGTGAACTATGTAAGATTCTGCACATCTATATTAATGGGTTCTGATAATGTGGTTACCATGAGACCAGAACTGAGTTGGTATGGTGTCAATGCAGATTGAAAAGTAAATTTAGCCTATTTTTTTTTTTTGAGATAATCAGTATATTTGAAGAACAATAAGAGATTTTTAACAACAAAATCATTTTACTTAATATTGCAGTCTATTTTTATTCTTACAAGTTTGTTTTTGGTAATATTCTTTTTTAGAGAATAATTGGAAAAAGGAGAGGAAAAAGGTTAAATATTTTATTAAAGATGACCTAAAATGCCTTTTAATACAAAAAATTGAACTGTTGAGATCTCAAATTTTTAACAGAATGAAAATGTTTTATAAGTTTTAAAATGTTTCAAGTACACATAATTGAAAACAGGATCAGCTGGCTGGAGGAAAAGTGAACAGTTTTGCTCACAAATGGATTATCCATCTAAATGGTGTGACTCACACATTAGATTTAGTGTTTGGGTGAGATAATATCTTAAGAAAAGCTCTGTATAATCTGGAAAGTTTCTTTCTCACTAACAGACGATTCGGTTCAATAAAAGATAGTATCTCACCCACTTTGTCTCTGATATTAGATTTGGAATTTTGAGTAATGCAAAGCTACAGTTTTGAGTAATGCAAAACTACAACTAGTTTTCTTTCAAGATGATTGGAATTGCGTCAGCTTCCAAAGTGGAAACAGTGCTATCTTGGATTTCAGGGCCTCTATAGGAAATAATCTCTTCATATTACCTGAGAACAAGCAAAAAAGACAAAGGCCTGAGGAAATGAGGTTGATGAATTAGACACCAAAACAAGATCCCTAGCTTTCTTCATTGCTACCATTGGTGCAATGGAATGGCGTCAGAGGTTAATTTTGTATGTAAAGTTGGCTAATGTAGATGCATTAGTTGTAGCTTTTTCCATAGAAAAATAAGTCTCGAAGGGAGGTCAGGGTGTTTGGGGGTTTTTTTTTTTTTACATGCCCTATGTGAATGAAGTTTTCTTTAAAAAGAATTATTAAAAGTAGCACACAAGTAAGACAGATCAAGGGAATGAGACCAATTCCTTTTTCCAACAGATTACACGCCATCGGTGCTAAAATAGAGCATTTAATTTGCAAAAACCAAGAAAACTGCTGAAGAGATAAACCTGAAGTATAATCTGGTTTATCCTGCAAGATTTTTCTTTTAAGTTTTGGTGGCCAGTGATTTGTTTTTCCTCAGCAGATTTTTTTTATTTGATGTAGGCTGTGAGGGCAGAATAGAGTAAGAGTTGAAGGGCATTGAAAAAAATCTATATCTTTTAATGGTAATACTTCACTTATAAGTAAGTTTTTTCTCCAGACTAAATTAACAACCTGTTTTTGTTTTTTCAATGTGTAATAGTTCTCATTGAGATGCTGGTGAATCTGTTGGTGGAGGGACAGGTGAAGGGCCTTGTTTGTCTGTTGTAGCTATTTCCATTTTCATAACTGTAGTATAGATTCATCTAGGATTAAAAGCTCATGACGGAACCAATTTATTAAGTTTTTTGCGTTCTGTGTTTAATACATCTGAGTGTTGGAAGATTTACGTTGACAGAAAATAAGATGATTACATATCTGCCTCCTCAAAGGATTTTGGAAGTTTTCCCCTGTCAGAGGGACGTATGTTTCCTGAACAACGTTACCTTGAATATGAACTCCTGAAATTTTGGTGAAAGCTTGTTGCAAACTGGAAGAAGTTATGATTGTGGTATTACAATATTACAGAAAGTTTCAAGTGTTTGTACTACCATATATTTAGTATATGAATCAATATAGTGCTTTATTTAAACAGTTACCAAAAGCAAAGCCACAGAAAACTTGCATCTGACCTTTACCAAATATGTATATGTAGTAATTAATTTGAAATACACATTCTGTTAACTACTTGGGATCTTGCAGATGGTGTTATATATTAACAATTTTTCCCTCTGTCCTGGGTTTTTATTGTTTCAAACAGCCCTATCGGAATTATTTTATGTTTTTATAGCTCCCATCAACAAAAATGGCACATGGGCACCCAAAGGTACTGTGTAACTCAACTAATCGTAGAGTTGACTTTTGTATGAGAGCTACTGTTTTATTGGTTAAAGTTCTATTAAAATTTTGAATTTGACTTGAAAGTCATATTTCATGCTTACATCACAGTAGAGAAAAATATCTGATTACATCATAGCTGAAATGTTTGACTTTTCTTTAGAACTATAGCTGGATTTTATACTTATCACCTGCTTATTGTGAAATAGATAAGTTGGATGGGGGAAGCCAGATTTTGGGACCTACAAACCTTGACATTGTCACTTTAAAACTGACTTTTTTCAGTTACTTAAAATATAATATAAAATTGCAAGAATTCTGACTTTCATGTCTGAGTGTAATTATTTGCTTTTTTCCCTCTTCACTATATAAAGTGAGTACAGTCAATGTTAAACAGAATACTTTTTTTAGTATCTAAAAAAAGGGAGTCCTGGCCAGGATTTTAAAAAATGTCTCAAGTTAGCCAGCTTTGAGCTTCTGTGTCCTCAACACTTGGAAAACCTGGCCACTTATTTAGATGCCTATATATGGACCAGCAAGCCTAGCTTGAGGCACAGGGTTTTTTTTAAAGCTTGGCCTATATAATTTGCTATGAATAGTCTCAAATTCCATTTCTCCAGCTCTCAAAAGTTATTTTAGGTATTCTTTTAAGGAGACTATTGTATATAAAACCATAATTTATATTCTATTACCATAAATACGGTGAAGCAGGGAGGGAAATGTAGTATTTTTCAAAACTAAACTGTAGTCTTTAACTTGTGCCAAGTCTCCTTCATGAAGGAGAATATTAAGGACTTGTGTTTGTGTATGGGGATGAGGTTGGGGGGACAGGCAGGAAGGGTATAGTATTTCACTCTGCATATTTTAAATTAAGAATTCATCGCACGTTTATAAAGCATGTTTGTTTTCCAAACAACTTTTTTGCAGCAATTAGTCACTGATAAAAAACACATGAAGCTACAGTTTCAAAAATATAGTATATGAACTAGGAACTATTCCCCAAAGCTGTTGCTTTCTACTAATGCATTCATTAAACAAGACTCGGATTACCTTTGCAGGTGTTCGAATCTGTGATAAATTTTGTATGGCCAATGTGAAACACAATCCTTTTGAAAATTAATTAGGGATTTGAATGAACTCTGTTGTGCTTGGGTAACAGTTAATATGCGATATTTGTTATTTTTCTTAATATAAAAATTAGTTATACCATTTTATAGGCTTTCCAAACTGTTTCCAAATCATAGCTGTTTTGGAGTTGGGAGTTGAGCAAACAAATCCAGTAAATGTATGTTTTATGTATGCTTCTGTAATGAAAAATGGCTGAGCAGATTATTTTCAAAATTGTTTTTTAAAAATTATTTTAATCTTTTTGCTAAATTTCAGTCAGGATCAAATATTTTTGTTACTTATATAACAATTTATAAAACTTATATCTCACTAACTAGAGTGGCATGAATCAAGCTCCTGAGACACTACGTAATACACACATTTGGCTTTCATGAGCGTTGCTAAGATGAAAGTGAAATATTAAATGCTAAATGAAGGCACAAATATTTCTGAGTTACGGCATTGTCTTTCTTTTTTTGCTTCAATACAAAATGTCTTAAAGTAGTGTTAAGATTCGATTTTTACCAGGTTAGTTGCTGTAACAGTTTAGAGTCCATTTTAATATTACTAGCAACTGTATTTTAATGTTGCTGTGGTTTGTTTTTTTCTTTGTCTCCAGGCTTCAAAATACATCCCAGATATCTGTGTTATTAGAGCAGTACAAAAAATTGTCTGGGCATCAGGGTGTGGGTCAGTACAGCTGGTGTTCAGCTCAAATGAGGAAATTAGTAAAATTTATGAAAAGGTAAGAATTCTTAAGCAACTTTTTCTATTGAACTATTTGGTCATCTATAAAAAGGACAGTGTCAAGTAATTTAGGCTCAAAATGTGACCTACCTTCAAATAGTTATATTCTTATTGGTAATATACTTCAGATTCTAATATAGGGTCACAGTTGTGATATTATAGTTAAGGTTACTTGAGACATGCTATGCGCCTATTTTCAATTGCTTTTGGGCTGAAATTTCTTAAACTTGATGTCAGCTCAAAAATGAGACGTATTTTGGAGAAGTCACATTTTTTCTGTTGTATCCAAATGTGAAATAAGCATTTGTTACATGCTAAATTTTTCAGATGTACATTTCTAATTTAGATAATTCAAATGCTTTAGTCTTTAAAACTCAGACTAGGCATATATGGAATGAAAAATGTGATCAGCCTGCCTTTTATGGAAGAAATTTAATTTTGAAATTGACACTGAAGCATTGCTAAAACTGAGTGATAGCATGTATAACAGTTTATTTTCTTTAATTGCTTATAAATATACTTGGAGTGTAAAATATTTGATCTTTGCATATGCAGGATTTAAGGGGTGAGTTAGATCAATCAAAGTTGGAGATATTTCTGGCTGTCGTACAAAAATCTTATACTGTCTCACGCTTTTGAATCTTTTTTCTTGGTCTACACTGTTCAGAACTTTGTTTTTGTGATAGTAAACGTCGGCTTATTAAAAGTGGCTTATACAATTTTTAAAGTAATGATATAACCAACTATAATTGTATTGCAAATACATGTGTATCGTGGGATGATGTGGTTGAGGAAGTAGCTGAATTCTGGAAAGAGCAAGTTCTTTTTGTCTGAAATGTCTCTTAACTATCTCCTCTGAATTCTCAAAAGTCTGGAACTGCTCAGTACTTAGTGAGTAAAGGAAGAAGGAATTTGATGGGCTGCCTTTATTTTTGGTATATTAGACCTTTTGCTTAAATTTTTAATTTACAGAAAAGTAGGTTTACTTCTGGAAAAAGCAGCTTTTCATTTAGCTTACCTTGTATTCCTAGCACTTCTGATTGCCTAGGTATCCTGTTCAGTTTCTTGCAAAATGAGTTCCTTGTTAATAAACTGAGTTCCTTCCTTTATTTGAAGTTTACTGATGGGGCTAAATTCTGGCTAAGCTAGTGTGGCAATACAGAAACAGAAGATGCTCCCATACATTTCTGTGCTTGCTACCCATATCACAAAAAGGTGAGGAGGGAGGAACCAGGATCCACATGCAGGTGTGTGGAAGGGGGCAGACCTGGGCAGAACTACATGAAGTCTTGGCTTCTTGTTCCCCTTTCCTCCAGCACTCTAGCCAGTACAGATGCCCTGGCATACTTTTGAGCCTCTGCTGTGCTGCACTGTTAACCTGGCACAGTTTACTTCCTTAGATCAACAGGAAAACCCGTGGGAAATTGTAATGAGGCTGTTCCTGGGGCAGTGCAACATTGTGCTGCCCTTTACTCTGGCTTTGTGGCAAAGCCACAATTGAACCTTGACTATCTATATTGTACTGTCTGTTTCTGGCATCACAATTTTTATTTGTAGACTATATATTTAAAGATTGAATTGAAAACATTAAACAGTCAGTATGTATCTTGAAGTATGTATATAGCCACAGAAATAACTAGAGAGGAGCTGTTGTTTGATGAATGATGTTGAGAATTATACACAGCAGTGGTGTAGCATGGGTCTCTGATGTCCAGGGGCCAATGCTTACATTTGTGGGCCCCCCCCCCCCCCCCAAGGCCTCACGCGCCGCTCCCGTGCAGGGCAGGAGGGGTCCCCAGCTCCCACCAGATGGTGCCACCCCCCAGCTGTCCCGGGAGGGGGGGGGGGTCTGTACCTGTGGGGACAGGGGGGAAGATGGGACATGCCATAGCTGGGCCCTGCTCCCACTCCCCCGTTGGTACGCCACTGATACACAGGATGAGGAGAATCTTTCCTATACCATAGATAGATTATACTGCACCTTAATTTTAATCCCACTTCACTTTGCTTCTGGAATTTCTCACATTTGTTTTAGATTGTCACCCAGTCTTTGCTCTGGGTGAAATCACCCCATTGAGAAGGCTAACACAAGACTTATACAACACTTTAAAATTTAAACCATGAAAATAAGACTCAGATTAAATTTAAGATGTGCACATGCTTTGTGCTAGTTCTCTGCACAAGGAGAATTTCACCCTCTTTGTACACAAACATCAGGGTCAACCATTCTTTGTTGTTTGTGCCAATGATGATACTGATATTGATGCATGTATTAAACCAGAGGTTAAGTCTATGCAAACACTTAGTTCGTGGCAAGCTGTGTGATGTAAAGGTATACTGCTCTAGCTTGCTGTGCAGTGACTGTCCATGTGGACCTTATGCTGTGCACAAAAAGTTCCTTAGTATGCTTTGCTCTACCCCAACTTTGAAATGGGAGTAGATTAAAGAACACTAGGGAATTTTTAGTGAGTGATCGCAAAGTCCGCATGAACACTTACTCTGGCAAATTAGTGCAGATTAGATCAGTGTGTTTATGTAGACAAGCTCAGAGCTAGTTAAGCTTGAAATAGGGCATGAGGGGACTCTAGAAATGAAGGAAAAACACTTGGGAAGAAACTGTAAAAAGAAGGAAGAAATTGCAGAAGCAAAGTGAAGAAGGGATAAAAGCAAAGGTGGTACAGGAGGAAAACTAAAAAATGAAATGGGAGAAGTGGAGAAATGGCAGAAATAGAGGGGCATGATGGAAGAGAACTGCACAAAATCAAAGTTTTAAGTGACAGGCAGCAGGATAGGAACACAGGCCACAAGAAATTACTCAATCACAAACTAACTAAAGGCAGGTCTACCATGAAAACACTGCAGTGGTGCAGCTGCAGTGGTTCAGTGAAGATGCTACTACGCCAGTGGGAGAGATTCTCGCATCCGTGTAGTTAATCCACATCCGCTAGAGGTGTTAGCTGTGTCGACAGGAGGCGCTCTCCCATTGACGTAGCACTGTCTACGCCAGAGATTAGGTCGATATAACTGTCACTGTGTGGATTTTTCTCACCCCTGAGTGATGTTATACCAATGTAAATTTATAGCGTAGACCTGGTCTTAGGTATTACAAAAACATACCTGTAACTGGCAAAATTTGTCTTTATGGGTGTTCAACAGCTACACAGCAGGTAGTTCACTAATCTACTTTTCTCCAAAGTATACACTTGTGGGGGCAAAAAACAAAACTAGAAGAATTTTTTTTTTTAGTTGGCACACTAATAGATTTTAACTGCTGGAGGATGGAGACATTTCATAAAGGAGAGAGGCTTCTCATGCTACATAGTTCAAAGAATTTTACTCCGTTTTTGACAATTTTGATTTTTCAGTGGAACTTGGAGAGAGAATTGTCATCAGAGTTGTCAGAATTCTTGGAAATACCAGAGGCAAAGCACAGGAAATAACTTTTCCAACAGCACTTGGAAGCTTAAGAATCCTCAAGATTACAGACTCTAGTGTTAAAATAAGTGTGTTTTTTAAATTAAAGTTCAAAACTCACTTAAAATACTCAACTGGTGAATTTATTTTCAGATGAATTTATTTTTTATTTAAAGTTAAGATGTATATTAGAAGATTGGTCCAGATTCTTCTGGAATCCTTCCTTACTGCCCCAATAAGCCCTATGTTACAGAAGTCCTTCTGGTCAAGGAGGACTACATTTAGTTTTCCACCCCACCTGATCAGCATCATCTTAACCTGTGGCACAGAGAGAGACTTTTGAAGTGCTCCCTACTCTGACAGTCTGAATGATACTTCCAGAGCCCAGCCAGCTCTTGGCCACTAAACGAAGAGACGAGCTTGGACCACTACAGGACTGTATGTTACTCTGCTTCTAGATCACTGGACTCTTCCCCCCCCCTCCCCCCCGCCTCTCTTTGTGGAAGGGAAAGGATTATGCAGGATAGTTGTTCTTCTTGGGTTGTTGAAGATATTCTGCCTGCAACCTTATGTCTCTTAACATGCCAAAGATGTCAGATTATCTAGTTTAGAGATTGTAAACCTTTTGTTTCTTGCTTGCCACCCAAAGAAGAAAAACTGGCATAGCCTCAGTCACCAGTGGACGGATGCATTGCAGTTTAATTGGTTCATTTAGGCCCTACTGGTTTGTATTAAAGGTTCCCTAGAGAACATGAATGCAGGATCTGTATGGCCCAATTAATGCACAACACACGAGTGTGCTTTAGAAATCACATCCCTGTAGTCCACATTTCTGCTCTGTGTAGACGAACTCTAAGGCACACTTTCTTTAGCTTTGCCCTCTTTCTACCACTTTCTCTCATTGTCCTTTTCACACTCTTTCCCTTCTTCCTACACGTTTAATCCTGTGATCTTTCTATCTGTCATTTAAAATATATATTCTATGTATATACACCGTTCTATAATACTATCATATAATAATCACTGTTGCTGATAGTTTAGGTTGAAATTTGGCATACATTCTATTGGCTCAGAGCTTTTTGAAACAAATTAATTTTGGGTTATATTTTCTGTGCTTACTGTTTAAAAGAAAAAAACACCTTGCAGAAGCTGTAGCAAAATCAGTTCAGACATTTTTTAGTTATGTGAGAAGGGGTGGGGGCGTGTCTATATACAGTCTGAAAAATTACGTTATCTCAAAAATGGCCTAAAGAAGACCATTCCAGTTTGGTTTATTTGAGCTTTCTCTTAAAAAGGAAAATTCTGAAGAAAATTCTATTCTGTTCTGATTTTAAGAAAGGAGTATTAAGAACTTGTCAGTTAGTCAAATAGGTCCTGAGCACCTTAGAACCACGAACCAACTCTTCAAGGATTTCTGAAGCAATGCAGGATTTACAACTCTGCTGTGTTCGAAGAACAGCTCTGCTTGCAAAATTTTAAACTCCACATGTTGCACTGCATTGGAAACTTTCCTATTTATTGGAAAAAAAAATGTGAGCAACTAGCAGTAACATACAGTGATGATAATTTCTATCCTCTAGCTCCTCTATTTTTTCACCTCAGTTCTTCCGCACAACTACTATCCTCGGTTTTCCTTGGTCTGCTACTTCCTTGGTCTTCCCCCGAGCTCCCATCCAATATTCATCCCTCCTCCTGCACAGTTTGCAAAGAAAAGGTTCTTCTGGGGCATATAAAAACATGGTGGTGTTGCCCAAAGGTGCATAGAGTCTTCCAGGGATCTCGGCCCTCCATGCACACCCTGAAATGTGCTGGTGAGCATTCTGTCCACGGGCCTAGATTCATGTGGTCACTAAAGGCCCAATGCCTGGGATGATCCTGCAATTGTATGGTTTAGGGTGGAATGGGAGGACCATGCAGTCTGTGTGCTACAGCTGACCTTATCTGTATTGTCTACTGAGGATCTGGTCCCTTACGTGAGGGGAATTAGTGAATCTCATGTCTGAGGTGTCTAGCACATGTGGCTGCAAGGGGTTTTGTGCCCTTTAGGAATTTTCCTGGATCCTTGAGTGCTTAATTTCGCAGTCTTAACATTGAATTATGAGTGAGTTTTTTTGTGTGTACACATCTAAAGTATGTGTGCATATACTCACTGTAAATGGGGGTCTGCTTATTTATAGGATTTTTTAAGACTATACTTTCTAGTTTTTGTAAGTGGCTGGCTGAGCTCCTCTGAATTGATCATTTTAATGCTTCTGAGATTTGAATTTTATTGTTGTTGTGTGTGAGGGTGCCTAGAGTCTAAAGCAGTTTTTAGGGGTTTTCCTCCCTCAAATAGAAATAAAATGTTTCTAAGCTGTTTTGCTATCTTATCTCCTTATGAGGAATTACTATTGTGTTGGACTGTGTGAACTCTATTTTATTTTATTTTATTTTATTTTTGTTGCCGGGGAGGATTTGAGTCGTGTACCAGGAGGATAGGCATCCTGTCTAACACCTTCCTTCTGAGTTTTGCCTTTACTAATCTAGTATAACTAGACATCTTGTAGTGTGGTGATTTATACAGTGCATGTCATGAACTGCTAGTTTGACAAATAGTATTGAGAAACTTCAACTGGGGTTTGAGAGAGTGAAATACAGTTATTTAAGGCATACTAATGTGAAAAGGGAGAAAAAGAAATTGGTGAATATTTAAAATTACCAATGTTAAATGTGGAAAGGAAAGGTAACTAAACAATAATAACTAAGATCCAAGTGCTTGTTACTCAAGTATAAAAAAGCAATCTCTTCTCTATATATTACTATGTATTACATGTTACAGTAGCACCTGCAGGACGCAAAAAGGTTAGCAGCTCAGTTTGCTAGATACTATGCAGATATATAGTAAGACGGTTCCTGCTCCACAGAACCTATAATTTAAGACAAGATGCAACAGGTGTGTGAAAAGAGTGTGGGGGAGAAAGGACTGAATCTATATATGTGATAACTTGTATTGTAGGTTTAGATGGGCATTAGTACACACTCTTGGTATGCCCTTGTGTTTTAAATGTACAGCTAGACACCAGGCAGATTTGTCCACTTTTCCATATCCATTCATGCTGCTCTTTTGATTCACTTTACAGACAAATGCAGGCAATGAGCCAGACATGGAAGATGAACAAGTTTGCTGTGAAGCATTGGAGGTGATGACCTTATGTTTTGCTTTGATTCCAACAGCATTGGATGCACTTAGTAAAGAAAAGGCATGGCAGACATTTATCATTGACTTGCTATTACACTGTCACAGCAAGTAAGTGATTTAAAATAATAAATAGCACTTGTATAGTATTTTATATCTTCAAAACACCATACAAACTAATCTAAAATGCAAGGTAGATGTTGCAGCTATTTATCTTCTCTTTAACCATAATTTTTTTCTTTTGTACAGAAATACTAAAGACTTTCAAAGTTAGTTTGCTTTTTGTTAATTTTTTGACAGCCGATGGTAAGTTCAAAATAAGTATTTTTATAATTAACTGATTAGTCATGTATAAATATGTACTAACATGCTCCTTAGCAATATAACTTTGTAACTTTATAACTATCCTGAGAGATGCTGTCCACAACTCTCATTGAAATCAGTGAGTTGCAGGTGCTCAGCACTGCTCAGAATTGCGCTGTTTCAATAACCAGAAAAAAGTTTGAGAAATCCTAAAGAGGGTATTTCATTATTCTAACTCTTTTGTTCATAATGTGATATCCGTATTATTAACATTAATGTTGTCACTTTTTTCATTTGTACTTATTTGTTCAAAAACCCTAATCCTTTCCTTTTAGTGATAAGAGTGACAACAATTAGTGTATTGTAAATCTCCAGCTGACTTGGCAGAGTGCTTATAGGTTTCCAAAAATACCAATAGATGTTATATTTAATGCCATTCAAAAAAGTTACAATTTTATAGCTATTGTATTTAAGTAATGTCAGTGGGATAGAACTTTTTCACAGGTTAATTTTTTCTGTTATATGAATGCAGAGGCAGAGCTCTGGCATTTTATAGAAAGGGTTTAAGCCAGTCTTGAATCATAAGGTCCTCTTGCACTAAATCCTCACTCCCATGAAAAATCATGTTTTATTCAGTGTTCATACCACCCTTCTAAGTGTGTGCACAGAGGGAGTGTCTCTTTGGTACGTGGATTGTTAATACACATAATGTTACACCAGTTTACCTGCAGAATCATTTCTTCATCTGAAAAATCTGTACAAGTTTGTCTAGCTGGTGAATCTGGGGTGTCTTTACTAATATAAAAATTTGAGTGCATATAGAAAACATTGTGCTTCTCAGGTAAACTTTAATTGTTCAAAAAGAATTTTCACAAGCAGCAAATATGACTGGTAATGTCCAAATGTAAATGTGTATTTTGCTGGTTTTGGAAGACTTCCAGGTCTTTGATCATTTCATTAAATGTTGAGGGTTACTAGAACATTATCCACAAAACTATTATTTTTATTAAAGACTTATTAGTTTTGGTGTTGTCAACGCTTTCCATGGCTGTGACATCAGACATTTTTAAAAAGATCAAAAAAGTAAAAGTGATTATCCAACCTGTTGAATGTTAGTTCTAGGGTGAAATCCTAGCCTCATTGAAGACCATACAAGTTTTGAAATTTTATTCTGTGGAGTCAGGATTTCATCCCTGTTGTTTGGCTTTCTTTTCCTTTTAGACTTGACAAGTTGTAAGGATTTCTATACTCCTGTGCATAAAGTTCTGTGACTAAGTTTCCAAACATTTTCTTTAACATATCTTATAAATTAGTGTTGGAAAAATATTTTTTCTGTGTGCATCTCCTAACAAATTCTTTCTGTTGAGAAACACTTCTGAGGTGGTTGCTTCTGAATATAGCAGTCCACATCAGCCAGTTACCTGAGACAGGTGGTGTTTAGCCATACAATTAAGTATTGGTACATTTTCATTAGGCTGCAATTAACAAAGCTGCTAGTACCTTTGTAATACTGAATGTTGCATTAGCAGCTTCACAGAAGCTTGAGATCCACACCTAATTTACATATTAATTTGCATAGCTTGTGGTAAAAAGAAATGTGAACAAACAAAATTTGTTTAACTTTATTTTTAATCATCTAACGGATATTAAATAGACTTTTATTTCACCAATGTCTTGTATTTTTAAAACTGCCTTTCTATATTGTAAATAAATACCAAGTTATTTTTTGGCTCCAAGTGTATGTTTGTTACACAACGAACTTGGAGGGTGCTTGCAGCAGAAACCTCTGTAGAGACGTTCATTGTTTGCCTCTCTTGAACTTCTGGTGCAGTGGTGAAAGACTTTTCATAAAAAGCCCTGCAGACCTGATTTGTACAAGCTTGAATAATGGGTGATATCTCTGGGACAGAAACACTGCATAGATCTTTCGAGATTTTATATCATCAGACATTTATGTGCAGAAATTTCAGTTTTCCTTCAGAGCCAGAAATACAATCAAAGGTAGATGAGGCAAAATATCTATTCCCCAACAATTTTTGATTGATGTAGGTGAGGTACACACCATTCACTGAGATCTTCCTTGTCCAGTTGTATTTAATGTGTGCCATGCAATGTTTGTACAGTAAACCAGCACTGTTGAGAGAAGGTTCCCTTTAGGGATATGCATCTACAGTATGTGTTACACACGTCTTCATATGTTCTCCATTAATGAATGGTTGATGTTAGGTTAACTCACAACTATTAAATTTGAAGTAGTTTTTTTTTTTTTTTTTTTAAATCATTATACTATAATTAAATCTTCCACATGGAATGTCAGTCTAGGTCTTCTTTTTCTAACATAACTATTGTGTTTGATTTTTTGTGACTCTCCAGCAGCGTGCTTTTTTGTCATAGCAGCTATAAGTGGTATCTTAAACAAATAGATTTCTGCATTCTCTTTCAACTGTTTGTTTCCTGATAGTAGTTTTTGAAAAGTGTACAGTTTTTCTCAGTCATACACTTTCCAGCTACACTATAGTTTCAATACACAGAATCATGTGGCTAAAGCCAGACTTTTTAGTTCCCAGGCAGCAGGAAGATACATGAGCCAATGATGGGCAATAGAAGAATGGAATACAAGAGTGGGATTATAACCTTAAACAAAAGGGTGCCAAATATAGAGGTAGAACGGCAGAGCCAGATCTGTATGATTCCCTAACTTTAGCAGTTTGACAACCGTAAGGCAGCTTTTTTTGGACTGCTTGGAATGTGATACCTTAATGTGATTTCAGTATGATGGCTTTAAGATGCCATCAGCCAATGAGAAGGAGAATTGTTATTGCCATTTTACAGTTTAACATGACAAGGCAAGGAATTTGTGATATGTAGTTATATACTTCTGGATCTTTTTTTATGAGAGAACTGGAGGTCTGCCGTGGATCACATTGGACATCCCGCCACTATTGGGTTTTTTTCTACATCAGTGTTCAACAGATCACTTTGTATTAGGTTTCTTTTCGCTATAGGATTTAATCTGTTTAGTCCTACTAGTGTGAATAGTATTCTGACATTGAATGGACTAACCAAAAAAACTAAATAGGGTAGTTTCTCCTATTATTACAAATGATGTCTGTTTTGTAATGACAAATCATGTGTTAATGGTAATTAGCAACTGCTTGTATTGCTGCAAGAACTGATTCATGAGTCTTAATATTTAATTATATTTGGCATTCATATAAACATCTGGTGTGAATATAACCTGCTGAATATTTCTCAGTGCTGACAGTCACAAAATTGACTTACAATTGGTCTAAACATACCTTATGATTTCCATTTAGTATGAATTTTTAAATATTAAAATAAACTTACTTATGAAAGGTATTGGATTGACTGCACTAGGAACAAAGTAACCAGTTTACAGAACACACATAGTAATGGTATAACAACCCCAACTCGAAGATGATTATCCGTACCCTTTCAGTTATAGGAGACTGCCAAAACTGGTTAACAAAGGTGCCATTTGTGATGAATTTTCTGTTCTGGACATTTGCGCATCAGTAACTGGACTACACAATTCAAATTGAGTATTCATAAATGCATAGATTTAAAGGCCAGAAGGGGACTGTTATGATCTAAACTGAGCTGCTGTTTAACACAGGTCATAGAATTTCAATCTGTGAATCTTGCATCTTAGCACAATTTGTGGCCTAATTAGTGTATATGTTCTAGAAAGACAGCTAGTCTTGATTTAAAAATTCTAAATGATGGAGAATTTATCACATCCTTTTGATAAACTATTCCAGTGATTAATTACTTTTTTGTTAAAACTGTCTTATTACCAGTCAGAACTTCGCTGACTTCATCTTTCAGCCATTAGATCTTGTTATGCCTTTGACTGCTAGGTTAGGGGCTACTAGTTAACCACTAAGAGACCGTGTTTACTTTTGATTGTTGCTGATTGGGGCCAAATTTCAACTGGTGGTTTAGTTTTGAGAAATGTTGTTTCTGTATCTTGACTCCTCTCCCAGTATGAGACAATGGTGCTGTGCCTTTCTTCCTGCAAATACTAGAGGCAGTTGAAATTTATCTGCATTCTGGGGCTTGACCCAAACGCTGTGACTTTTACTAAAAATAACTGGGAGGCAAGGCTGGGGAGCAGAGAAATTACGACTGGAGCCAGCTCCCAGGCCCCACTGCAGACCACCTGGGGGGCAGGGGGGGCAGTTCTCATGTCAAATTCTGTGTCCAAAATTTCTTCTGACTCACCCATAAGGATATGATTTGGTCACGGTAGTCACAGATTTCATGACTTCACTAGACCTCCTTGACTTCAGCTTTTCCTGTCAGCGGCTGAAGCTGGGGCCAGAGCTGGGACTGTGCGCCTATGGCTGGGGCTGGAGCCGAAGCTGGGACTGTGTATCTTCGGCCCGGACTGGTTCCCCTCTTCCCCCCGCCCCCCCCCCCCCCCCCCCGTCTGCTGTGGAGGCTGTGAGCCGGCTCCAGCTGTCATTCCTCTTCCCCCAGCCCAGCCTCACAGTTATTTTTGGTAAAAGTCAGACAGGTCATGAACCCCTGTGAATTTTTGTTTTATTGCCTGCAACCTGTCTGTAACTTGTACTAAAAATAACCATGACAAAATCTTAACCTTACGTATTCATTACAACCCCAGCTTTTAAAGATACGATTCCATTAGCTAACCATTTTTCTCCTTCTCTCACATGGGGGTCGGGGCTAAAATTTAAGGGACTCCACCCTTGATATGGGACCTACCCATTAAGCACCTTATTTGTTTTTTCCCATCTTCTCCAGCATGGTGAAGCAAGCCAGATTTAGCATAATGAAGGATGTCAGCCCACTCAATACAAATGTTACCCTTTGATCAGTTGTCTACTCCCTCAAATGTTTGTAAAGCTACTAGTAGTGGTGATTACTCAGCTGAGAACTCAAAAATTTTCCGTACCCATTCTTAGGGGGCCTGCTCATCAGAATAGCATTCCCCTGAAATCACTAAAAGCAACCCAAAGGGTCCTCTCCGTTCTTCAGGAATATGCATTTATGATAAATTTAAAGAATATCTCTTTTCAGAATCAAGAAAGATAGATGAGTCAGTTTTCCCAAAACAGAGAGGGGCTAGCAAGATCCAGGGACTGACTTCCAAAGTGTCATTCTTCCATCTTTATCTGTAGCTCATAGTCTGCTTCTGGTCTCATGCAGATAGATTATTCCACAGGCAAGATCACACATGAGAGAGCTTCCAGATTTATCTTTCAGGGGCCAGGAATATGATGGTAATTCCCTCCCCTCTCCAAATCCAGATGCTAAAATCCTGACCACATTTGCCACGATTTGGAATTGGAGGGCATATCTGAAGAACCATGATACACAGGAAACATGGTTAAGCTCAAATCTTCACAACATCATATCTCCAGAAGTATCACTTTCTAGAGAAAAGTAGTTGCATTGGGTCTTCAGGACCTCTTAGATCACCTGAGAGCAAAACATGTGCTGTTTGTCAGACAAAACAATGCTCCTGGCATACGTAAATGAGCAGCAGGGTACAAGAAGCTCAAATCTAAATGTCAGAGAAATTCAGATTTTTTTTTTCTGGGCAGTATGTCACCCACCTTCCATTATGGCAATCAAGTGAAAGGGAGTACTCTGAAAACAAGAGGAGACTGGCTAAGCAATCAACAGATAAAACAACTCAGAATGGTTCTTAAATTGTCCCTGCAACAAAAAGTGTTCCTGCTCATACCACTCAGGCGATGTCTACACTGATGGCGGCAAAGTCGCTGCTGTCAAATCGACTTATCTACAGTGCAGTGAAGACTGCGCACAGAAGAGAAGCACAGCAGTCAACGGGAGTTACGCAAGTTCTTTGTGTACTTTGCGTAACTCCCGTTGACTGCCGCTGAATCACGGAGGTAAGTGTAGACCAAGCCTCAGAGGTGCCATAGAGGTATCTAGATGAAACACATAGGCAAGACTCTCCTTTACCAGGAAACAGGCTCATGGATTTTTAATGAGCTTTTCTATGCTTTCCTCCACTCTTCCACTACTAGGCAGAGTTTTAAAAGATGAAAAAGAGTAAGACTTCTGTTCTTTTCATCCCCCCGAACAAGTACTGAAGGCTATGGTACTCAGTCCTAGTGGAGATCTCATAAATCTCCACTCCATCAACCTAACAGGCAGGAGCACTTATCCCAGGACTGTTGAACAGCAATTTCTAAACATGGCAATACTCCTTCAAAATAATAAACGTTGCAAGCCTCATACAGCCTTTCCATCCATTCCACTTGTGTCAAAATAGATTAATTCTAGGAAACATGCAGTATTTCAGTTCTTCCAGGTTTTCTATAGGATGGACCGAAACCTGGCCCTTTTATACCTACATGCATCCCATGTCTTTGAGATTGGTTTATACTAACTAAGGCTTTTGTAAGTCTGTCATAGTTTGTTAGAGCATCATGTTTATCCAAACCATCAGTGATCTCTATCTTTCTTGTCTGGGTTCTGTCTTAACCCATCTATTCAAATCTGTGGTACACAATTCCTTTGCATTTCTGTTCCATAATGACATAGTGGTCACTAAATCTCTGCTTTTAAAAGATATAAGACTTACTGCATTTTTCAGGAGGGAAAAATGGGGGCTCTTTGTACTCTAGAATCTTTTGTAACTGAAGTTAATTTTTCTTTTAATACCTTACAGGAAATATTTTCCCCTCATTTTGCTCAAATACTCCACACTGGAAGGAAAAAGCATGGCATATGCTAGATGTGAGAGAAGCAATAAAAGTATACTTTAATAGAATTGATCAGGTCAAGAACACATCATCCCTCTTCAGTTCTTTCCACTTTAAATGCCTGGATCTCTAGTGTGTACCTAGTGAACCAAGTGCTGTATCATTGAAGCATGTTCAGCCACAGATTAAAACATATTCCAAAAGGGATCAGATCTTATTAATTGTATTCTACTGTGATCTCCTGGGCAGAAGATATATCAGCCACAGCAGGGAAAATCTGTAAAATTTCTCCTTGTCAACCATCAAGACTTTTTCTTAAAACATTGTAAACTTGATTTTGTTCACTCCCAAGCAGCAGTGTCTTCTTAGCAGGAAGATGCTACAAGTGATGATCCAAAAATTACTAATCTTTCTTACTTTAGGGAAGGAGAAATATTTTTCTTGTTTTCTTTTCCCCTTCATACTAATTTTTCCTAACTGTTTTGTCACCCAGTACAAGATAATTGGGACAGTTCAAGAATGGAAAAAAATGTACCTGATTTCCTTTCTGTGACTGGTCTCTCTCCAGTTCCACCCCACCTGAGTTAAGTTTTTTCTGGATATCTATACAATGGCCTACTCAAGGTTCATGTGTATATAGTTAACGCAAATAAAGATATTAAAGATTATAACATATTAATAACAAAACTCTGATTCCAATACAGCTGTGAAAATACTCAGAGTATGAGAGCGGGAGGGGAATAGATGACCCCCTGGAACTTTGTGAATCAGCCTGACCTGCCACCAATATTTTCAAGAAGAAAGGCAGTACCCATGTCCATAAGGGAATTTTGTTATACACAATGACTTCATTTAATCATTTTATTGGATAGATCTTAGTTAATGACAGTTGTTCACTGTGACTTTTACTTGGGTGTGCATTGGCTTGAAGAACTCAGCCTGTTGTATGTTTGCCAAATAAAAATTGTCTTGTGCTTAACAATATCTTTTAAATAGCACTTCTTTGCATATTCTGGTTTCTATTATTTTATTTTAAATGGTGAAGATACTAAGTTTCATTAAATTCCAACAATTTGCAAACATATGGTGTTTTCTTTTTTACATGTATGTATGTTGCATATTCATTCAACATTGCTGTATGTTGCATGTTCATCTTGATTTTAAATGAAAGAAACCCCGATTGTCTCAATTCTCTATCCTTTCCAGCCACCTAAGTACTTAGAGGGCTGTTCTTTTCTTACCTGTATTTTCTGATTACTACTTTGTCTTCCTCCCCTACTTTGCAATATATGCTTTTAATTTTAAATTTTGATCACTTTAAGGGATTCTCAGCAAATCGTATAACTTGACGGGAAGAACCTTCTTAACAGTGTAAAATTTAGAGTTAGGTACATCATGCTCTTAAATTGTTTCAACTAGAACTGTTGTTTTTTTAAATGTGACCTGCAGTTAGGACTGTCAGAAGTCCAGCAACGAGAATTATATGCTGAATGTTACAAATAGCAAACGTAAAGGGCATTCAGGAAAAAAAAATAGTTTAAAACTTTCTCATGTTCCTAAAGTCCAGATCATGAGTTTTGACTTCATTTGATGCCCAGTGCATAGTATTCAGGTGAAGTTATATCTGCCATGGAATAAGCAGACAGTCTAGGGCCTAGGCACAAAACTGTTCTTAAACTATATATTGCATAGTTCTGCAAAGGTTCTTTTAATATAGTTTACACCTTATGGGATACAAGATATTTAAAAAGAAACTCTTCTGTCTTCAAATGTTTTGGGGTCTTTTGTTTATTTAGGTACTTAATGGACCACCCCACTCTCTAATGCACTGGTTCCCACCCTGTGGCCTGGGGTCCAAAAGTGGCCCGCGAGGGCTTTCAAAGTGGCCCACGGCTCCCCTCCTGCTGGCTGCAGAAGGGAGCCACTACCTAAGGACCCAAGTGGAGTGCCTTTCTGTGGAGCTAAAAGACTGGTGCAGGCTCCTTGCTGCAGCCAAGGGGACGAGAGATCAGTGCTCCGCTCCCCCTGGCTGTAGCAGAGAGCTCGGCAAAGTGCTCCACCTGTGTCCTAGGGACTGGGGTCCCTGCTGGAGCCAGAGGGAGGGGAGCACTGATCTCCTGTCCCCCTGGCTGCAGAAGGGAGCCACTGCCTAGAGACCCAGGTGGAGAACATGGAGCTACAGGATGCATGCGGTTTCCCTGCTGCAGTCTGCGGGGGAGAGATCAGGGTGGAGGGAGGCAGCCTCCTTGCTGAACTCCTACTGTCTGACTGCAGTAGGGGGAAAAGGGGGGGAAGGGAGACCGCTAGCAGAGACTGGTGGCCCTTCAGGGCTGTAAAAATATCTGTGGCCTTTGAGCCTAAAAGGTTGGGAACCACTGCTCTAATGGATTCCAGTGTTGGGTTAATGTTACCATGTTGGTGTTAGGCCATGGAGCAAGTGCTGGCAGTCATACAAAATTGCTGGGTGTTGATTAAATCTGTTTGCAGATCACCTTCACTTATACTGAAGGACAAAATACAGATTTTTGGCTCATCTTGTTTAAAGATGAGCGATTGGTGTATTAATGATTCTCTTTATAGCTTTTGGTTTATAAATGAATGATTTTCTTGAAAGAAAAAAACAAATGAGGGACAATAATTAAAACATGACAGTATTGCTATTTCTTACATTTTGCCAAAATAATTATATTATGCAGTTTGATATATAATGTTATAGTGGTGTTTTTTTTCTCTTTAACAAATTTTCTGTTGACTTCAAGAGGGGTTTTTTTTAAGCCCACATTATAGTTGTATTTATCCTTTATGGGGAAAATTAAACATTATGTTTTGAAACTTTTTTCAGACTTGTTCGTCAGATGGCACAGGAGCAGTTCTTTTTAATGGCTACCAGGTGTTGTATGGGACATAGACCTCTACTTTTCTTCATTACGCTACTGTTTACTGTGTTAGGGGTAAGGCATTTGAAATAAACACTTTCTTTATTCTAGTACAGTTTGATGTTCCATAAGAAATTATTGATAGGATAAAAATTTCAATAAAATTAGATTACTACCATGTATAATGCATTTTAATTTACACGTTTTAAACATTTTTTTCTTTGATTGTGCTGCTGGGGATCTTATATTGCAATGTGTTATAGGATAATTCCAATTTGATATGAGTAAAAATGGTCTCTTATGCAAACTTTCCAATAAAGATTTATACTAAAAATATATATTTTTAAATGTAACTATCTTCAGTTTTTAAAAAGATTTATTCCTTAGGAGATAAATATACATAAATTATGAATAAATTTGTTTTTAAGCTTCAAATTTCAGAAGCAGTTCATCCTTCATTTGCTGTACCCCTCAGGACTTTCAAATTCAATGTATTTCTGGTTCTGTATTAAATGTTTCATTTCCTCATTTCATTTCCTGGTCTTTGCAAGTTAGTGAAATAAGCTGCTTTTCAAATATTTAGTTCAAAAATAAATTTTTAGTCATTTTAAGATTACACAACTGTTTTAAACTGAAAATCTTTAAGATTTAGAGATTATTTTTCTATAAAAATGCTATTCAGTTTAGGAAAAAATTGTCTGGGTTTAGTCGAGTTGTAAGCCAAAAAGCATTTATAAATTTCATATATGTACATACACACACACATATTTTGTGTTACAGAGTACTGCAAGAGAGAGAGCTAAGCATTCAGGAGACTACTTCACCCTGTTAAGACACCTTCTTAACTATGCTTACAACAGTAATATTAATGTGCCCAATGCTGAAGTTCTTCTTAATAATGAAATAGACTGGCTTAAAAGGATTAGGGTAAGTTGTAATATCAGGTGAATTATAAAGACTGGTCTTCAAAAACTTCATATTAAAGTCTAGTTGTAAATTTTCCAAAAGATATTAAATGTAAAGCCTTCCAACGTTTTTTTTTTAAATGTTAGGATGAAGTGAAAAGAACAGGAGAAACAGGTGTTGAAGAGACAATCTTAGAAGGCCACCTTGGAGTAACAAAAGAATTATTGGCATTCCAAACTCCTGAAAAGAAATATCATATTGGTTGTGAAAAGGGAGGTGCTAATCTTATTAAAGTAAGTTACAGTTTGTCTTGTATGTTAATTTTGAAAATCATTACTTTTGAAATCAGTAAAAAAGATTTGGAGAAACTTTTTATTTTACAGAATGGAACCACAAAAGTGCCTGATACATTTTTTGCTTATACGACAAATGGTTCTATTTAGGGATTTATTAAACTTTTCAAAGAACAGTGGACGTATCAGTCTAAGAATACTTAGCATTTATATTGCATTTTACATCTTCAGACCTCTGTTCGTTGATTTGTTACAACTTAGTGAGATAATCTGTTTTGCAGCTGGGGAAACTGAGTCAACAGATTGACAAAAGATGTACAGTGAGACAGACAGATCTAGAATACAGGGATTGTTTCCTTCCCAAATTCAGTCTATTAGCTCTTGCTAATTAATTCCTTGTTCTTTTGTGTTCAAGTTTTTAATACTGTACACAGTCATGTTGTGTCTGAATACCTGGTTAATCAAGTGTTTTCTGTGCATCAGGGTGATAGGTCTGAGCTTGGAAGTTGAAAACATGAAGCAACGTCTAGAACAGTACTTTTATAAGATGTCACTGATCCAGATTGATAAAGATTTACAATTAAATTCTAAAAAGAGAATTAACTTGAGGATAGACTATTTTGTAAAAATAAAGACTACCACTTCTATTTTTTCAGGCCCCATCTCTATTATAGAATGAAATACATTTTAGTTTACCTATATTCTTTTCAATGATTTCTCTAAGAAAGGTTCTTCTTCGAGTGCTTGCTCATGTCAATTCCAAGTAGGAGTATGGGCAGCGCATGCACAGTTCACCGGAAGGTTTTACTCTAGTAGTATCTGTAGGGTCGGCTCTATTGCCCCCTGGAGTCACTCCCTCAGAGTGCCATAAAAAGGGCCCTGCAATTCTCCGCCTCTTCAGTTTCTTCTTACTGCCTGTGATAGTCGCTGGAATATCGCTTCTCTTGCTTTGCAAGCTCCTCCAGTGAAATTTCTCTTAATACATAGTGTTAGTTCTTAGGATAAGCAGACCTAGTACCCTGCTTATCGGGGTCTTTTTTCCACACCTTGCCTTAGGGCCGAGACATGCCTGGCTTCATGCCTTGTGGGACCTGTAAGAAACCTATGCTCAGAGATGATCCACACTCAACCTGCCTCAAGTGCTTGGGAGAGATACATCTAATGGGATCGTTGCAAGATCTGAAGAGATTTCCGTCCTAAGATCCAAAAGGAAAGAAGCCAGTGACGTAAGTTTTTACTTATGGAGTCAGCTCTCTGACCCATGGAGGCAAAGTATTTTGGCGTTGGTGCAGAGTGCACCGGCATCAGTAAGGGATAAGGTACCGAGAAAGGACTCTATGCGTAGAGGTTCTCGGCACTGATATGCTTCCTCAGCACTGAGGGACTCAGGCATGTAACAAAGCATGGCACTGCTCTCGATTCCCGGTACTGCGCAAAATGCAAAAGAAGACCACCATCGGTGAGCGTCCCCTGTCCAAGTCATGCAGGCGTAAAGGCTTGAGCAAAGTGCAGTGCGCGCCAGGCCACTCCAGTGCCCTTGGGTGTGGCGCCATCAAGTCTGGGGTCCTTGGACTCCCCACCCAGGGGGAAATGCAAGAAGGAGTTGCAGCTCCCCTCCATGCCGGAGACTTTCAAGGTGGTGAAGGAACTCATCGAAGGCATGGCACTCTCACCTCCTCCCAGGAAGGACTGGGAAAAGGACCTCAGATCCAGTTCCTAGAAGAGCCACGGTGCTATCTAAGGGCAAACCTGCAATGATAGCAAGGTCGCCTTCCCTTCAGTGCTGCTTCCCAGCACCATCCAGCACCATATCACCATGGTCTCCTAGGAGCAAACAGTTCTCCGAGGTGGAGTCGTATGCCTCAAGGTAGAGCCAGCACCACTCGAACAGATGCCAGAGGTTCAAGGTGGCACACTTTCTTTCGATGCCGGATCTCCCCAATGGCAGAAGCCAGTCTAATGGCCATTCTGTACCCCTTGGGCATTCCACCAGGTGCAAGGGTCCCATTTGGGTAGGTCACTCTCACTTGTCACCGACATCAGAACCCAACCATCACATGCTGTTGGGAGTTTGCCACACAGCACCAGAGAAGGCTCTGAACCAACACTGTCCTTGACCCAGGCACTGAGGATGAGGAACTGGCACCGCATGACCCCATCGGTGGTGAAGGGCAAGGAGTAGGCATAGCTCCCATCAGAGCATCTTCCTCTTCATCACTGGACGAAGCTGTGGTGGGAGTAATGGCTGTGCCTACTGCTGACAACAGAAAGGCTTACCAGGAGCTGCTTCGCTGGGTGGCTCAGAACATAGGGCTCCAAGTGGGGGAGGCCACAGAGGGAGTGGACCCCATGGTTGACATTCTTGCCCCGTCTGGTCCCCCCAGAGTTGCTATACCACTGATAAAGACCGTTTGGGACACTATGGTGTCTTTATGGAAAACCCCTGCCTCTCTGCTTCCCACGGCAAAGAAGGTAAAGAGAAAATACTTTGTGCCCTGCAAGGATCATGAGTACGTTTATATTCACCCTCCTCCGGGGTCACTCTTAGTGGCAGAGGCCAATGAGCTTGAGAGGCAAGGTCAGCAGGACCCCCATGCCAAAGGCCAAGGACTCTAAGAAGTTTGATTTCTTTGGTAGAAAGGTTTACTTTACCAGGGAGCTCCAACTTTGCATTGCAAACCAGCAGGCTATCCTGAGCAGGTACGCATTCAGCTCCTGGGAGTCCATGACCAAATTTATGGAGTTGGTACCACCAGACTGCAAGACTGAATTCACAGCTCTGGTACAGGAGGGGTAAGACTGTGGTGAAGGCCTTACTCCAGGTGGCGCTGGACGTGGCAGATGCAGCGGCTTGGACCATGTCATCTGATGTAGGCATGAGGAGAAGCTCCTGGCTACAGGCCTCCCTCATGAGGTCCAGCTGACAACTCAAGACCTCCCTTTTGAAGGCCCAGCCCTGTTTTCTCAATAGGCTGACTCTAAGCTGCATAGCCTACAGGACTCTCGGGCTACCCTGGCACCCCCAAAGGAGGCACTTTAAACCTCAGCCTATGCCTAGATTTTACCAAGGTCAGGCTAGGAAGGACTCTAACCGAAGACGGGACAGAAATCACAGGAGGCCCTCCTCAAGTCCCGGTTCCAGACAGGCGAGACAGTCCTCCAGTCCCAAGCAAAACTTTTGAGGGTGCACCCGAGGACAGGACAACAATCATAGTCTTGGCTCCAATCCTGCTTTTATTTTAGGACCAACTATTTCATTTCTACCATTCGTGGTCCCAGATCACGTCAGACCGTTGGTTTCTACACAAGATGAAACTGGGATATTTGCTCCAATTTTCTTCCTTCTCGTCTTCCCAACCTCCACCCTTCCTGTTCCTCTTCAGGGACACCTTTCACAGGCAACTGCTACTACAAGGAGGTGCAAGCTCTCTTAAGAATGGGAGCAATGGAAGAGGTTCCTCTGGAACGAAGGGGCAAGGGATTCTATTCCTGTTACTTGTTAATCCTGAAATTCAGGTATTGGCTCAGACCCATTCTCAACCTGTGAAACCTCAACAAGTTCATGAAGAAGCTGAAATTCTGCATGGTCTCCTTGTCCGCCTCCTTATCCCCTCTCTGGATCCAGGTGATTGGTATGCCACCCTCGTCTTGAAGGAGGCATACTTGCATGTGGCCATCTTCCCGAGCCACAGGAGATTCCTCTGCTTTGTTGTCAATCAGATCAGCTATCAGTTCATGGTCCTGCCCTTTGGACTATCCATGGCCCCTCTCATATTCACCAAGTGTATGGCAGTCATCGCTGCATTCCTGAGAAAGAGGAAGGTACAAGTATATCCTTATTTCAAGGGGTGGCTGGTCAAGAGATGCATTAGGGCACAGGTGGAGGTAGATTTGAGCCTGATAAGGTCTACCTTCAACAGCTTGGGTCTTATGGTCAATGAACAGAAGTAGACTCGCACGCCCGCTCAGCATAGAGTTCATCAGGGCGTGCTAGATTCAGGTTAAACCAGGGCATTCCTCCCAGAATCTTGTTTTCTGGCCATCTGTGGCATCACAGAGGACTTAAAATGCTACCTCAACACCACAGCTTGAAACAGCCTAAAACTGCTAAGGGACAAGGCAGCATGCACATATATAGTTCAGCATGCAAAGCTATACCTTAAGCTGCTGCAAGCGTGGCTGTCCTTAGTGTACCATCCAGCTTGGGACAATATATACAGAGTAGTTTCACTTCCCCCTTCAGTGTTAAAGACCCTAGATTGGAGGCGCAATCCGTGAATGTTATGTGCAGGAGTACCTTTTTCTGCACCTCACCCTTCACTGTGTTTAGTGATGGATGCTTTGGCGATGGGCTGAGGAACTCATTTAGGTGAGCTCAGGACCCAAGGACTTTTCTCCCACACAGAACTCCTACTTCACATCAACTTGAGAGCTGAGAGCAGCATAGTATGCCTGGCCTGTCAGGCCTTCCAAGGTCACGGGGAAGGCAAGTGGGTATCGGTTCTGACAGACAGTACAACAGCGATGTTTTTATATAAACAGACAGGGTGGAACATACTCCTCTCCCCTGTGCCAGGAAGCCCTCAGACTGTGGGACTACTGCATTGCCCGATTGATATACGTGGAAGCATCCTACCTTCTCAGAGCTCCGAACGTGTTGGCCAACAGCCTCAGCAGATCCACCTGGATGTGTTGAGCAGCATCTTCCGTCAGTAGGGAGTTCCCCACATGGACTCTTTTGCCACAAGGCTCGACAGGAAGTGCTTGCAGTTCTGCTCTTTCCAGAATTACAGTCTGGGGTCCATCGCGGACGTGTTTCTTATCCCATGAACGGGTCAACTGTTCTACGCATTCTCATCTACTCTGCTCATCCACAAGTTCCTGCTGAAGATCAGGCAGGAAAGGTAAGCAGTGATTGATTGCCCCAGCTTGACTTCTTCAGAAATAGTTCACTACACTCCTCGATCTCTCAGTGGAAATCCCGATCACTCTACCTCTGCTTTGGACCTGATCACTCAGGAGCACGGCAACTTCCGACATCCCAATCTAGAGTCCCTTCAACCTCATGGCATGAAAGCTCCGTGGCTGAATTTTCTGGAGCTTAGTGTGCTCAGAATTGGTTAGAGAGGTCTTCCTTGACAGCAGAAAACCCTCCACGAGGGGCAACTTACTTACATAAGTGGAAGAGATTTTCAGTTTGGGCCACTTAGAAGGATGTCCCACCCACACTGTCATCAATTCCTACTATCCTGGACTGTCTGTTACATCTGAAACAACAGAGTCAATCGGTGTCATCAGTTAAGGTCCACTTGGCCATCTCAGCATTCCGTCCTGGGGTGGTAGGCTGCTAGGTCTTTGCTAACCCCTTAGTTGGATGTTTTCTGAAGGGCCTGGACAGATTGTACCCTTATACATGTCAGCCAGTTCCCCAATGGGACTTTAACCTTGTACTGTCAAGACTGACTGGACTTCCATTTGAGCCCCTGGCAACTTGCTCACTCCTCTATCTTTCCTGGAAGTTGGCCTTCCTGGTGGCCATAACTTCGGCTGGAAGGGTATCTGAGCTCAGGGCGCTCACATCGGAACTTCCCTATACAACTTTCTTCAAGGATAGGATTCAACTTCATTTTCACCCAGCTTTCTTTCCAAAGGTGGTTTCCTAGTTCCATGTGAATCAGAATATATTCCAGGATACGTTCTGGTTTTCTACCCGAAACCACAAGCTAACAGTCGGGAGTGTAGACTGCATTCACTGGATGTCAGGCATGCCTTGGCCTTTTATATTGAAAGGACTAAATCATTCAGGAAAACAACTCCACTCTTTGTAGCAGTAGCAGATAGAATGAGGAACTTCCTGTTTCTTCTCAAAAGATTTCTTCATGGATCGTTTCAGGTATCAGGGCTTTTACTACTTGGCGCATGTGCCTGACCAATGTTATTGGCCCATTCCACAAGAGCACAAGCATCCTCTGCAGCATACCTGGCGCAAGTACCGATATGGGACATTTGTAGATTGGCAACGTGATTGTCTATTCACACCTTTGCTGCTCATTGCACTATTATCCAGCACCCCAGAGATGATGCCACTTTCGGCAGAACGGTGCTTCAATCTGTGGGGATTTGAACACTGACCCCTTCTCCTATGGTCTAGCTTGAGAGTCACCTACTTGGAATTGATACAAGCAAACGCTAAAAAGAAAAATGTATTAACTTTCTTTAAGTGTTCTTCTTGGTGTTTCTCATGTCCATTCCAAGACCCGTCCGCTTACCCCTCTCTCAGAATCAACCAGTAAGAGGGAACTGAAGAGGCAGAGAGTCGGCAGGGTCCTTTATAAGGCACCAGGAGGGTGCCATTCCAGGAGTCACTAGAGCTGACCCTATGGATGGCACTAGGGGAAAACCTGGTGAACTGTGTACAGTGCGCACGCACCTACTTGGAATGGACATGAGCAACACATCTCAAAGAACAACAGTTTAGAAGGTTAGTAACAGTTTTTTGTAATGCTTTCCAGTCTGCTGAAAAATACTTCAGTTTTTTATAGTAACAGGTAACTTCTTTTCTGTTTTTCAGGAACTGATTGATGACTTCATCTTTCCAGCTTCCAATGTTTATTTACAATACATGAGAAATGGAGAACTGCCCGCTGAGCAAGCGATACCAGTCTGTAGTTCACCAGCTACCATTAATGCTGGTTTTGAGTTGCTAGTTGCACTAGCAGTGGGATGTGTCCGAAACCTCAAACAGATAGTAGACACCTTGACTGAAATGTATTACATAGGTACAGCAATAACTAGTATGTATTATTTTTAATCATCTATTTTCTAATTATTTAATCTGTGTATTGTAATGTAGATAAGTGTTTTCTCCCATTTATACTAACTTGTGCTGTCAGCTGATTTTAATGCTAATTGCACTCCCCAAAAATTAAAATAACATCATTAAGTTTGTAAAGTCAATCACTCCAAAGTTAGGAAATGCCAGAGTTAAGATTACTTTGGCCCCCCATGGTATGTATGCATTATGGTAGTCTTTAATAACTTGATCATGTCCCAGTCTCCTTGCCCAGACTGTCCCATTTCCTTTCCCACCCCACATACCTCTTGACTCCCAGTTAAGGCATGGAGCCTAGGGAGGGAGACTTTTTCCTTCACTCATTGGCTACTTATCCCAGTCTCTTTCCTAAGCCCCAGTTCTTCCATTACACTCCAGCTCCTCATCAGATGTCTCTCTCCTCACCTGTTTCTACTCTTTTTAGTCCATCTTCTTGACTAGGCAGCTGCTCAACCCCCAGCCTCCATTCTTAGTCTCTGCCTCAGCCTCCTTGTCTCAGTCTACCTCCACCCACACATGCCCCCAGAGGTCTGTTCTTGTTTCTTTTGCATTTGAATCTGGCAGTTTCCTCCTCCATGCTGCCTGAGCCCAGCAGAAAGATCAGTGAGGGTATGTCTGCACTCCAGTGTAAGCCCAATGTAAAATATATTGTACTTTAACCCTACGTTAAGAATTTTTGACCCAAGCTCAAATCTAGGGCTCTGATGTCCACACTGCAGTGCACTGACCCAAGTCAGTGTAACTCTATTCCAGAGAGTCCCAGCCACCCTCCTCTTGGCCCCCTACCCAAATGTGGCTGCTAGCCGTAGGACCATGGTGCACTGTGGGAAAACTTTACTGCCCATCCTGCACATTACCAGCGAGCAGCTTGCTTTGCAAAAGGCTTGATTTGTTCTCTCTGCATTGCAAACCCAGGTGGCTCTCTGATAGTGTGCTTGCAGATCAATAAACAACAGAATGGGTAAATGCTGACCTGAGCTTCTGCCATTTGCAAAGACTTCCATTTTCAATAGAGTGGATTACAGATTGTTGGGCTAGAGGACTAAAGAAGTTGTCCCACAGAATTGTGGGATACTTCCGGACGACTCTCGGGACGTGAATCAAGTGGAGTTGCATCTACACTGCAAAGCAATAGGGCGTGGACTCTGGGTCCCAGCTTGGCTCACGTTTGGACCCTGCAGTGTCCTGGATCTGAGCCCTGGGTTAGTACAATTGCAGAATAGATGCAAGGGAGGTGTGTCTTGAACCTGGGCTCAAGCAAGGGCTTATGTTGCAGTGTAGACGTACTCTGAGAGCACAAGAGACAGTCTTACTTCTCTCAGATCCAGTGCTCAGACCCAGCAGAGTCTAGCAGTCCAGCACAGCAATTGCAGGGAAAGTCCTGAAGAGCCTTGGGTTGGAGCATGCCCAGTGCAGATGGACTTTTCAAGGAATTTAGTTGCTAAAGTCTAATGAGCATATGCAAACTGCAATTTTTCAAAGGCTTGTAAGTTCACCAAATTTGGATGGATTTTCATAGGAATGGCAAAGGCAAGGGAGCCTAGGTATCTCATATATACAATGGATAACCAGCCTAAGAACAATTATAGGTCACTTTCAAATCAGAGTTGCTTGCATTACAGTGTTGCTGGGACATCACTAAGTTGACCTGTTGGTCAGTGATTTTAATTTATTTGGTGACAGTAATATACTAGTTAAGAATCTTTGGTGTGGATGAAAGGAATAGTTTTTCGAGGGCTGGTTCCTATGTGTATTCCATGCATGCCCATGCCCTTCATGCACTTGAGACCGGAGACTTCTAGTAAGTACTGTTTGTTGGTCCAGGCCTCTGCACAGTTGCTCCCCTCGTGCTCTGTATTGAGAATATAAGGGGAAGTGTGGACCAACAGCTCTGCAGTTTCTTCCTTTCACCTCATGTCCTAAGTCAGAATCCTGTGTCCAAAGCTATCTTCTCATCTTTCAAAACCTGTATATAATTATATAGTTTTAGTATGAGTAGTGTTTTAGCATTTTAATATTTTAATAGTCTTGTTAGCTTAGTTTAGTGTCTCCCTATCTCTGGGATCCCCTTTCTGTGGAGGAGGACTATGCAGGCATTTAAGAACGGTCTCTCCTGCTCCTTCTCTGTCATTGATGAACACCAGCACTACCTCCTGAAGGACATCTCCACACTGAAGGAAGAAACCACCTCAAGGAGAAGAGGATACTGCGTATCCTATCCACAAGCCAGAGCATTTACCCACTGGTACCAATAGCATTGCTGATGGAACCAGAACTTACTTTCTAGTTGGCTGTCAGATGTTCTAAACAAGCCATTGCTTCCACATAGGGAGACTAGTCTGAACAGAGACTCTAGGAGATCTTGGACCCATCCTCCACTTAGCTATGACTACCTAGGAGACCGGTGGTACCCAGAATCTTGGGGTCCTGCCCAATCGATTGACCCTTCATACTGGCCATATTGGTGCCCATGGGATCCCTACATTAGACACTCTGGATCTGTACACAGCTGGCTCTGTCGATGTGCTAGGGGGAAGAAATCAAACCAGATTCACTGGTACAAATGGTTCCAATGGCGTGTCACTTTCCTCACCTGATGAGGCAATTGCCCCATCCTCGCCATCCCCACCTAATTACTACAGGCAATATCGAGCTCTTGCAGAGGGTGGGGAGCAAGATCCAGATTTCACTCTAGATTTTGCAGCCCTCGAATCCCGGTCAGGTGACCCTCCCAGCAAAAAAGGCCATTGTGGAACCATTGTGGATCCCTGCTTCCTACACTCCCACCCCAAAAATGGCTGAAAGGCAATATTTTGTACCAGCTAAAGGAGTGGAGTTTGTTTACTCTCCCTGCCCCCAATTCCCTAGTGGTACAAGCAGCCACTAAGATATCCAAACTTACAGTACTGTAAGGCAACCCATGCAGACAAGGATGCTTAAATGCCTTGACCTTCTCTCTCAGAAGGTCAAGGCATTTATTTTTATCAACCATCCTTCTGTTCAAAATTACTATCAGGCCTTATTAACAAAAAATGTTTTAACAAATTACTCCAAATTCTTGAAGTTCAAAGACAAACGTCCTCAGGAGGACAGAGCACAATTCCAAGTCCTCATTGATGAAGGCAAACTGGTAGCTAACACCGCCTCTTCAAGCTGCGATAGATATGGCTGATACTGCATCTAGAGAGAGATCTACAGCTGTAGTGAGGAGGCATGAATCTTGGCTCCCCCCCACTCCTAGGGAATCTAGGGGTTCCTTAGGAAAGTCCAGAATACCATCGAGGACTTGCCCTTAGACAACTCTAATCTGTTCAGTGAAAAGACTGACTAGTTTTTATGCTCACTAAGGACTCCAGGACAACCCTCTGCTCTTTGAGGACTTATATCCTGGCCAAAAAAACCACAAACCAAGTGTACAAGACAAAACCTTTCCCACAGCTGTTCTACCACTAGTTCCTGACAGACTGCTGCACAACTGTCAAAGAGCAAAAAAATCTAGATGTGCAGCTTCCTTCACCATACTACATCCATTCCACCACCAACCAGGTTACTTTTGATGGGATGCTTGAGAACCACATACCCTTATTGATGTCACTCCCTACTGCCCCCTAAACCTTTGGTGGTAGGCTTGCCCTTTTCACCCACAACTGGAGGGCAATAACTGACAAGTTATTGACAAGAGATCATTCACTCCAACTACGCTATTGAGTTTCTTTCCCAACCCCACTTCAGGGACCACAGTCACCAGGAAATCCTCTGTCAGGAGGTGGACTCTCCTGCAGTGAAGGGCTATAGAGCAATATATCTGAAAAGAAAGAAACCAATTAGTAAAACATTAGACTGTTTTGTCACTATAGCAGTGTGATCATGGGGACAAGCATTATTAGCTCAGAGATTCTGAATGTGTGGCTGCATCGTTTATCATCTGTGTGTATTCTTCCCCTGGATGGGGTGAGGGCCCATTCCACTAGAGCACAGGCAATCTCTGTAGCATCTTTTCGAGAAGTACCTGTACTGGATGTTTGTAAAGCTGCAACTTGGAGTTCCTTAACATTACACCTTAGTCCAGGCCTCTTCTGAAGATGCAGCTGTTGGGACAGAAGCATCTGTACCAAGTGCATCCTTGTTCCCCACTCCTGTTTGAATACTGCTTACCAATTGCCCACATATGAAATACACATAGAAACCAGTATTCAAAGAAGAAAGGAGGTTATTTACCAGTAACTGGATTTGCTTTGAGATACGTGGTCCATATCTGTATTCCGCTACCCTCTCTCCTTCCCCTCTTACTTGAAACCTCTGATTCGTGGTAACAAGGAACTGGAGAGGTGTCAGTCCACACCTCGCCTTATACCTTCGGTACAGTGCATAAGGGGAGCAACAGCTCAGGGGCAGACCAATACACTGTACTTGCTAGAAATCTCTAGTCTCAGGCACACAGAGTGAACCCACATATGGAATCCATATAAGGACCACACATCTCGAAGAACCTCTAGTTATACAGGTAAGTAACATCCATTTTCAGAGAGAAACCCAGCTATAAGCCATATTGATACCTTTATGTGAAATTGCTTTCAAATGTGAAGAAATATGCGTGGCATAAATAAAAATCATGTTGCTTAAGAGATTTAAGAGTAATATAATTTGTCTAGAGATGTATTCTTGTTCACATTTCTTTACTCTGATAAGGAAACAAGTCAGAGCCAAACTGGTGCTGTATTCTGAACTCTGATTCCTTGCCCTGCTAATGGATTTTGAATTCTTCAACCTTTTTAAAAGGGGAATCATTGGTCTCAAGGGAAGCAGTACTGCTGCTGCTAAATTGGCACTAGCTACATTTATTTTAACTTGGTTATATGAGATACTGTACTTAAAAGATTGCAGTAAACTGTCTTTTGCAACAAATTAGAGCATTAATTTTAGAAAATTTTAACTGTTTTCTGGTTGAAGATTTGGTAAGTTCAACTTTGTTTAGTACGACGTGAACCAATAGTAATTTCAGTGTTATGGAATTGCTTTGATCATAATATTGTTTTGTAATAAAATAATTTTCTAATAAATTTTGATTATTCTCTCGTAGCTTGTGAAGCGCTTACAGAATGGGAATATTTGCCACCTGTTGGGCCTCGGCCACCAAAGGGATTTGTAGGATTAAAAAACGCTGGTGCTACTTGTTACATGAATTCTGTCATTCAGCAGCTATATATGATTCCAGCTATCAGAAATGGGATTCTTGCGATTGAAGGCACAGGCAGTGATGTAGATGATGATATGTCTGGGGATGAAAAACAGGACAATGAGGTAATTAATTATACAGAACTTGTTGGTCATTAGTTTAATACTTTCAATTCATTATAACTTTTTTCATCAGAATTTTATTTTAATGGGTTTTCCTTACGTTTCTAGCAACAAAACTATAACAAGATTTCTTAATTGAAAATGTTAGCTACTAGAGTAGAAAGCCGAAAAGATTAAAGGTCAGGCTTGCTTTTTCCCCTTTGTTTATTTTCCTTGTCTAGAGTACAGGATTGAAAATATCATACACTATCTTTGCTTAGCCTGTGGAAATTAAAATAGAGGTAACAATACATAAGTTCCTGGTTTCGTCCAATAATCATTCTGTAAACTTAGAATGCACTGTATTCTACATGGGTGCCTCATTGCTAGTTATAGTTCTCCTATATTCTATTTATACTCATTATGTAAATAAAATTACATGACTTTGTTTTTGATAGAGCAATGTTGACCCACGGGATGATGTGTTTGGGTATCCACATCAATATGAAGATAAACCAGCATTAAGTAAAACAGAAGATAGAAAAGAATACAATATTGGAGTTCTAAGACATCTCCAAGTCATCTTTGGTCATCTAGCAGCTTCCAGGCTACAATACTATGTGCCAAGAGGATTTTGGAAACAATTCAGGTAAATAGAAAATTGGTTTTTAGTATTGATTTCTATTCACTGGAACTAATAAAATATAACTGGCTTCCATTATATGAAAAAAGTAATAGGAATTTAAAAAATTAAAGAATTAGACATAAGCAGTTTGGATACATTTTAATATTTATGTAGCTTTATATGTGCATTTGGAGGGGTGGAAAAGTAAGATGAGTTGAGAATCTGATATTTTTGAACTCTAGCAATTTGAGACTTATCAATCAGATATTAGGTTATATGTGAAGAGGAATGTTTGTTTTAGTACCAATTGATGCACAACACTGTAAACAGTCAGTTAGCTATGTTCAGTAAAAGTGAAGGGAGGTATTTATAATAACTTCAGTGCATTTTTCTTTCCTCCAAAAATACCCACAGAAAAAATATTTTACAAAAACAAGTTAAAATATTTTTTTATTTTTTTTAGACTTTGGGGTGAACCTGTTAATCTCCGTGAACAACATGATGCTTTAGAATTTTTTAATTCCTTGGTGGACAGTCTAGATGAAGCTTTAAAAGCTTTGGGGCATCCGGCTATGTTAAGTAAGGTTTTGGGAGGGTCTTTTGCTGATCAGAAGATTTGTCAAGGATGCCCACATAGGTAAGTGTTTCTTTTTACCTTTTTTACTGTAAAACAGTTTATATTTATGTAAGAAGATGGTGACCAAAGTGTTGTAAAGCAAATTAACTGCCTTATTAAAGTCTCTTGAAAATTAGTTAGAAGAAGGGTACATTGGACAAAACCCATTCATATTGAGCACGCATTTTGCCCTTACCTGAATTTGCAATCTTTTTTGGCCCAAAGCCTTAACATTATTTACACTGTATTGAAATGCCTTGACATGCGTTAATGTTTGTTGATCTTATTGCTGCTTCTCACTATCAACTGTGTTTAAAACATCCTAAATCACAATGTGTGTGTAAAACAAACCATTTGTACTAGAACAGGGGTGCCTTGAGGGCCAAATACACTTAACAAAGTCCTAAAACATGCCCCACAAGCTGTTTTCACCGTAGAACAACATGGTGAAGACACAGTTGAACAAATTGCCAGCCACAAGCTATTTTTGTTAAATAAAGGTGCAAATTAAATTAAATATTATAGTAGTATACAATTATTTCTTATTTAAAATAATGTATACTTAAATGTATTTGTGAAAGGGATTGCTCTCTCTTAAATTGCCAGTGTATCTCGTTGTGCCATATAATTTTGGGTACCTTTTTATTGGAAATAAATGGAAAAGGCAGATATGGTCAATAATGATCCAGTTGGATTTTATTCTGGTTACTCATTTGACTTCAGTTAAATTACTGGGCATGTACTGTAACCACTTCAAGTATAAGAAATAATGTTAAAAGAGAAGAAAGTCCCTGCTAGCTACGAGTTAATATGTGTCTTTTGCTAGAAGAAAGCAAAATTACTGCAAGGTGCTAAAAACATTTTTTGTTTTTTTAATTAAAAAATATCTTCCTACCCCATTTAAAAAAAAAAAAAGGCTAAATGTGTGTAAAATGATGGAGATGTGGGTGTTCATCAAAGGTTGGGAACTATTGTGGTTGCATGTACACTTTTTTGCCCTTTGAAATATATGGTGTAACTGATTTGTGGGACTCTTTCTACGAGACTTATGTAAGAATACCTGTTAGCAAAAAGAATGGCCGTGGAAGTAATTGTGTCTTGGGGGCAGGAGGAGGTTGGTAATAAGTAGATTGAGAGATGGCAGAGCAGTAAAACTCCAGATTTGTGAGTGGTAAATAGCTGATGTCACTGATGAAAGAATGGGTTCAAAATAATAGTAATTTTATCATAAAAGCCTAGAATAGAGGAGAGTATACAACTGCTTACAAGTAAGTTACAAAGTTTTTTTTTACATTCATGGGGAATAGACAGAACCCTTTTGATCTGTTCAGTTTCCTTTCATTTGATAAAACCAGTTAGGTCAGCTAGTGTCCAAGATCTATCTTAATTGATTGTCTCCATACATTGCTGCTTCATTGCTATGGTGGTAATTTGAAAGTCACATCAGAACTCATTAAGTCAAAGCCATGTGAAAAATAGGGTCAAGTGATTTGTAAAGTATGTCTTTAGATTTTTAGATAGAAAGCTAAATATGCCCTCCTGGAGTGGCTGTTTGAAGCGATCACTTTGGCTTTAATATAAAGTACTATATAGTTTTATCAAGTTGGGAAATCCTAACTCCTGACAATAAAAGGTCGACCATTGAAAAATTTGTGGTTTGAAATTATAAAAGTACTATCTTCTGTCAATGCACTCTTGTCCATTCATTTCTTGAGAATTAAGTGAGTCTGTTAAGATAGCGTAGATGGTTAAAAGCTGTGAGGTGCTGAAAAATGCATGTGATGCATACATTGTAAAAGATTAACATCTGCCACTTTCTTTGACTTTTTAATAATTTTAAGTGGTTTCTTAAAATAAGTGCCTTGAGGACAAAGATTGAAAAGTGCATAATTAATAGAAGATACTATAAAATTATCAGACTAATATCACTTAAAGTCAAGAGAATGGGCAAATTAATATATTATAAATAATACATTTCCACTAGAAGGTTTTTTGAGGCCCTCAGATTACCAGCAGATTAGACATTTTAATGATTCCCTTCCCAAGCTTTTTGAGTGAAAGCCCCACTAGTTAACACCAGGTAAAACATGCACTCCCACCCCCTCACCAACCATAAACACACACACACCCCATATAAACACATATGATGATGATAATGATGACACTAAATTACATAATAAAAATTACTCTTACCTGAGTAAGAAGGTAAAGCTTCCCTGGTGCAGCCACCACCGCATGCCCCATGTGGCCCCGCCTCTTCCCATCCCTCATGGACTGAGGGTAATGAAGGCGGGCTCTGGTGGGCTGCTCCTCTTCGGCTGGCGTCTGGCCAGTGTGGGGCTATTGGAGAGGAAGGGGGGGGCAGCTCCTCCACTCCAGTCAGCGCAGCTCTTGAGGCTGCTGCATCCAGCGCGGAGCTCGGGGGACTAAATGACCTCAATATTACTGAAGCCTCATGGAGCCCCTGTAATCTTTGGCACCCCCCCACAAAGGGGTCCTGTCCCCCAGGTTAGGAACCGTTGTGCTAGAGGAGCTCTTCATGTCACCCTGAAATACAAAGCAGGTTATATGTGTACACAGTAAAATTTGTGCACAGGCTAGCCTATCTAAGCTAGGTTGAATCCAACTAGTGCAGGTAACAATAATGAGTACAATGCAGCGCAAGTGCATACCCAGCAGGGACCCTGGATGCATACTCCACTCAGTAACCTTCACTGATACCTTGAAAGAAGCAGGATTACTGCTAATGGACGAAATATAAAAATTTCCAAAAATACTTTTTAAAAGTTGTAATTAAATAGAATAATAATGCAAGTGTTGATGTCTAATTTTTACCATTTATTTTTAAGTATAAAACATACTAATTTTACTTTTGGGTATAGTGTAGTTGATTTACTGAACTGCTAAAGATTTTTCTAAAATCAAAAAGTAGTTTGAGAGCCCAAAAGTGAGAAAATATCTAGCTATTGGTAAAATACTTTCTTGATATTATACGTTATAACAAAAATTTGAAATTGCTGTTCAGGATGCTGAGAAACCTGGGAGCCAGACTTTTTCTTTCCCAGCGTGATATTAGAAATACCAAAAAATAGTTTAAATGATTTTTTTATTCCTTCAGAACTGTTGTTTTTGGGGAGGGGTTGTGATGATTTTTTCTCATGTTCCAGATACAGGGCTTGTCTACAGGCAGTTGCACTGCTTTCACAAAAGGAGCAATTTTAAATTGATTGAGTTTAAACCAGTGCAAAATAGGCATCAGTGCAGCTCTTTGGGTTAAACCAGGATTGTTTAAATAAGTTAGGACAGATTTAAACTAAAACAAAATAAGGGTAGTCCATGCAGGGGTTTGCACTCATTTAACTAAACCAGTGTAAATCACTGTGTAGACAACTCCATTGCTTATAGTTAAAGGACTGTGTATGAAGCTTCACCAAAACCACATGATAGTTTTGAGGCCATACAAATAAGAAAACTGTGGTGTTCATTCTCATTTGTTGCCTATACACATTAATGTATATTTGGATCATTGGAATGCATTGTTTCTCATGCTTATATAACTCAAAAAATAGTTCCATTTTGGTTGAAGTTTTGATTTGAGACTAAGCATTAAGAATTTCATTCCAAAAAATATTTTTCTGTAAAAAGGACAGAACTTTCAACCTGTATTTATAGCAAGTACAACATCACACTCTTCCTCTGGATGAGGAAACAGGAATCTGCTACTCACTTTCCTCAGAGACTCATAATTGTCTTAGATTATATTAAAACACAAGGGTGACATATTTAAAGAGAGACATTTTTCCTATTTTTTAGGACCCAATCTAGCAAAATGACTGCTAATCAAGTTATTCACTGCTGTGAATAGATCTGTTGAAATGATTTGGACTACTCAAAGTAGTAAACACCTCACTTACTAGTGTGTTTCCAGTACTGAGCCTATAGGATCTTACAAGTGAATCCTTTAAAACTTTGCAACTCACTAGTCTCACGACCACAGTTGCTCTATTGTTTAAAAAAAAAAAAAATTTAAATACAAATCATTTTACCCTTAACTTAGCAAGACACAGTTAAAGGTAATTTTTCTTAGATTGTTTCTTAACTTATATATAACTAAAGGGACATCAATTTAAAATGCATGCATAGGCTTGACAGAATTTCTATTTTTATTTTTTATAATTTTGACAGATATCAATGTTTGTTTTTAAGTATGTTTTTGATTTTTATCTATTTAGATTTTCACAGTTGCAGGAAATTATTTGGGGGGGCATCAGGCAATAATTATTTAGTAACAGTTGATGTGATTCAAAAGTTAAAATTTTATAGCAGATGATATAGCAGTTAAAATGCTGGAGTGCAAATGGGTGCTGCAGTTCAAATCTGGAATGCAATACAAACAATAGCATATTCTTTGTCATTCTTCATGTCTGCTTACTGTGGTACCACTTTACTGATTCATTACAAGTGGCTGTTGTCTGCTTCAGGGGACAGAGTTGAGAATTCTGTGGTAAATACTTATTTTTGTAGGCCGTTCATCCTTTCCTTGAACTGTCTGTCAGCAGGTGGAGGGGTGGGGTTGGAGAAAGTTCATGTTGAAGCTTAATACAAACCTATTGTATCTTGAACACTATTTTAAAAATAAACACTGTTTCAAAAACAAAGATCTACCCTTTTGAATTAGTACTTAAGAAGGAGTAATTTTAACTGTCCGCCTTGATAAGCGAAGAAGAGATTTTAAATACATAATTTTATATAATAAAGAATAGCTTCTTATTTTAGAATGTCAAACTTGTAATCAACAGCTTAACAAAACTTTATGCTAGAATATTTTGCAAACCATGTAAAATTGCCAGATTTGTGCCTTCTTCCCTCTCCCCCCTCTTATCATATCTGTAGGTACGAGTGTGAGGAATCTTTTACAACCCTGAATGTAGATATTAGAAATCACCAAAACCTGCTTGACTCTTTGGAACAATATGTCAAAGGAGACTTATTGGAAGGAGCAAATGCATATCATTGTGAAAAATGTAACAAAAAGGTAATGTTCCTTGTTATGGTTTATTTTTGTGCAAGTATGTTGTTGTTTAACAAAGTTTTAGATTTTTTAGTATAATATATTTAAATTTGATAATTTTTTAGAGAATAGCTAATAATTTTATCCGTCAGTGGTTGGGTGAGGCATTTTCACTGTAAATATTTCTGAGAAACAATCATTTATTTAATTAAAAGACTTTAAAATTTGTGTCAGGAATCCAGATCTCAAATGACCACCTGCTTCTCTCCTATACCCAAAGTTACTGCAGCCTTGTTTTTTAGTGTTGAATTTTTTTTGAAAGTGAGTACCTGGTTGTGGAAAGCTGGATTGGTTTTTAAATATATTATTGATAAACATTTAGTGTTTATTGCATGGGTTTTTCATCATTAGATTTTAGATCTAGTGTTTTAATTGATCAGGAAAATTTAAAAATCAATATCTGTTAATGTACTGTTTGGTTTTGGTTTCTTAGGTTGATACAGTGAAACGCTTGTTGATTAAGAAGTTGCCTCCGGTTCTTGCTATCCAGTTAAAACGATTTGACTATGACTGGGAAAGGGAATGTGCAATCAAGTTCAATGATTATTTTGAATTTCCACGAGAGCTGGACATGGAGCCTTATACGGTGGCAGGTGTAGCTAAATTGGAAGGAGATGATGTAAATCCTGAAAATCAGTTGATACAAAATGAACAGCCAGAAAACGAGCACTCTGGGAGCACTAAATACAGGCTAGTTGGTGTACTAGTACACAGTGGTCAGGCCAGTGGTGGACATTATTACTCTTACATTATCCAAAGAAATGGTGGAGATGGTGAGAAAAATCGATGGTATAAATTTGATGATGGAGATGTAACAGAGTGTAAAATGGATGATGATGAAGAAATGAAAAATCAATGTTTTGGTGGAGAGTATATGGGGGAGGTGTTTGATCATATGATGAAGCGTATGTCCTACAGACGCCAGAAGAGGTGGTGGAATGCTTACATTCTTTTTTATGAACGTATGGACACAATAGATAAAGACAATGAACTAATAAAATATATTTCAGAACTTGCTATGACCACTAAACCCCACCAAATTAAAATGCCATCAGCCATTGAGCGAAGTGTACGGAAACAGAATGTGCAATTCATGCATAACCGTATGCAGTACAGTCTAGAATATTTCCAGTTTATAAAGAAATTGCTTACTTGTAATAGTGTCTACTTAACTCCTCCTCCAGGTTAGTATTTGAAAGCTTATAATAATATATTGTTCTTATAGAAAATTAATCTGCGTTGCCAGAGAAGGTTCTATGATCATTATCTAGTATTCTTGAGTCCTAGCAAAAGTTAATATGTTGCATTTTGTTTTGAATGTCTTTTTTTTCTAATTGATGTTTCTTTTTTTAAAACTGCTTTTCTTTAAGGTTAACTGCACCATTAGAATTTTTCTGATTTTCATTTTGAGATTTATTAAATTAATTCTTTTTATCTATGTTAAACTGTTTGTTTAAAAATCACGACACTTAAAGAATTCTTATACAAGATTTATTAAATTTGATTGATTAACTCCATCACTCAGCTGTTACCTAACCAAGTTTCAAGGTTAGGTCTAATTTTTCAGAGGTGACTAATGTCTCAAATTGGGCACCTAAAATTACCTGAAAGCTGCCTGATTTTTCAGTGAGTGGAACCTGAGTACTTTCTGAAAATTGGGCCTCTTTAAGGTGTCTCAAGTTAACTCATAATCACTATTCACTTTTCAAAAAATTAGGCCTTAATCAGTAATTAGAAAGTAATGAGAGGCTCTGGGAGTTACGTTAAATTCTGGTTTGACCAGGTTTCATTTTTAAATTAATGAGTTCAAGTACACTTATGCTACCAGATAAAAACATTAGTTAGTCGTTTTGCCAATTCTAGGTAAAATTGTTTGTTTTTGTTTTGTCTACCCTGGAGTTTTTTTCATTTTTCTTTAGGACAAGATCACCTGTTGCCTGAAGCAGAAGAAATAACTATGATTAGTATTCAGCTAGCTGCTAGATTTCTCTTCACCACAGGATTTCATACAAAGAAAATAGTTCGTGGCCCTGCTAGCGATTGGTATATTTGTCTTTAACAATGACTCTACCATTTTGACAGTTTGGTTTCCTTTAAGAAATTCCAGTTGTGTAAAAATAGTGTTAATAAAGCTGTGTGAGGTATTCATTCCCTGTGTATTTCAAAAGTGTATGTGGAGATGAGAGCTAAATCTAGATGAGGAAGTATGGGGGAGATACTGAGCCCTAAAATGAAGTGAGAGGCTCTTACTACTTCAGCTACAGAAGTAAATGCTAAGTTAGGAATCTGATGGTCAGGAAGTTCTCATATGCTACTGCTGATCTGTGGGGGGAATGGTATGGTTGCATTTGATTCACACAGTGAGAAGACCTCTTTAAAGCAGGTTTTGTACTAAGAGTATGTCTACACTGCAGGCTCTGCAGCAATCAATGCAATGGGATGGATTGAGCAGGTCGTGTAGACCCACTCAATCGATGGGAGATGGGCTCTCTGGCTGACACCATTAGTCCACTTCCCTGAAAGGAGTAAGGCTGCGTTGATGGGAGGGCTTCACATCGATGCAGCACCGTGAGGACGCCACCGTTGATCAACGTAAGAAAGTTGACAGGAGATATGTAAGCTATATTATGTAGCTTGCATATCTCCTGTTGACTGCCGCCGCCAGTGTAGACCAACCCTTAGTAACTAGTAATCTGTAAATGTATGGTGTGAATATTTACTATCAGCTTGAAAGTCTATATTAGAGTGTAAATTTGATGAAGTTGGGGTGCATACTGCTTTTTGCCATCTGTTGGAGATGGAAATGAAAGCCTTGTTTAATATTTAACTCTAATTGCAGTACGTACTTTCATTTGAAATAATTTATGTGCGAGAGCACCATAGTACGTTCCTTTTTACTGTTTAGTGAACAAAACAGTTTAGAGAACTCTAGTCAGGGTAAGTAATCAAGTTTTCTATGGAGATGTGAACAGCTGATCAAAAAGACCTGTTTGTACAGAAAACTGCTTTTTCCTCAAATTTTCTAGAGGAATGGGTGGTTGAGGACTGCAGATGGAAGACTTTTATGCTGTAGAAAGTAAGGGTTGCATCTTGTTAGTTATTGTTATGTTAATGCTGATATTAATACCACAGTTGTAATGTATCTTCTCTGTTTCAGGTATGATGCGTTATGCATCCTCCTTCGTCACAGCAAGAATGTACGCTTTTGGTTTGCACACAACGTCCTTTTTAATGTTTCAAACCGCTTCTCTGAATATCTTTTGGAATGCCCTAGTGCTGAAGTGAGGGGTGCATTTGCAAAGCTTATAGTATTTATTGCACATTTTTCACTGCAAGATGGACCATGTCCTTCACCTTTTGCCTCTCCTGGACCTTCTAGTCAGGTATTTACAGTTTTCTGTCTAAACAACTGTTTATATTTTGCAACTTGTTTGAATGCTCACAGGGAAGAATTAGAAAGTTGTCTGTCTCAAAAAGTTAAGTAATGTAAACTTTGATGCTGGTACAATTTGGAACAAGTGCCAACATCAAAACTGCGAACTTTGAACATTTGTTTATTTAAAAAAATTGTTTATAATTTTTTATAAATGTTTTCTGATCTTAGTGGGCTGAGCCTAGGGTTTTTCATTCAGACTCCTGATACGTTAAAATCATGACTTCAGTATAATTTAAAAGAAAAAAATTTACTACTTTTTTATCTGGTCAGTCTAGATGCATAAAACTAATGTAATGTAATTATTAAAATTCCAAAAACAAACTTTCACCCTATCAGATTAATACCTACACAATTTAAGTATCAAAGCAGTGACTGAAGTAGGCTTTATTAATTTTCAATTTGTGTTCTTCAGAATGTGATAAATTATATAAAATCTAGTAAGAGAGCATTTTTTATGTTGAAGCTGAACATGTTTTAATCACTGATCTTTTTACTTCATGTGGCAGTTCAAATCTTGATATATAAGCTTTTTTGATTTTTTTTTAGCCTACCACCTCCCTCCCCTCATCCTTAGCAGCCTAGCTGTTCTATCCATTCTGTTGTCTACCTTTGCAGAAAGCAGATTTGATACAAAAATGTGAAAAGTGGTGGTGGGAGCTATAGATCTTTCTGGAAATTAGTACAGACACTTCTTGTGTGTCACTGTCTGTCATTAATGTGGGAATGACCTCTGATTCTGGAATTCTGCTACAGCGCACTGATTGCAGTTCTCCAGAGCCACTTGTGGCTCCTCACTTAGTGGTCTCCTGTTCTTAGTTTTGGGAACTGCTATATATGAATCCCCACTATGGGGTGTCAGCCAGGGTCTGAAGCCAGAACCTTCATCAAAAGCATCGGCTTCTATTATGTGAAAGAGAGAGTTGCAAATAGTAGGCTCTTTCCTGCAGCCCAGTGTATCCCACAATTCAGATACATATGGGCTTGTTCCTCTCCTGTCTGCAGTTTCTGGAGGCATTTCAAAGCTGTAGTACAGCCCATGCTAGTCGCACCTGCTTCTCTGGCCTTCTGTGTGTTGCCGGATCTGCCTCCACTTCAGCAGCCAAGTAATGGTTCACTTTGCTCCCGACTTCTTTGTCAGCTTATTATTGTATTATTTTGCGTAATAGAGAACAGTGTTTTTCTTCTCCCTTTGCTAAATCGGATATTTAGCAGTGAGATGGTCTCAACCACCCAGAGCCAGCACTGCAACATCCCCTGACAGACTTCTCTGTGCCCAACCCCCCTCCAAATGGCAGAGCCGACAAGCTACATCCAAGTGGTGTTCTATTTGTGAGGCAGCTTTTACGGGCTCTTTGGAGGGCCAGTTATGCCCTGCTTTTTCTCACCCAACCAACCTTTGCACTGCCAGACATGGGACTCTGAACTGGACAGGCATGTTAGGTCCCCCTGTCCCAAGAAGCCTCAATTTCAGCATAAAAAAGCCTGAATTGGTGACACAGAGGAGAGCAAGAGAGATTCCAAGGTTGAGGAGGACTTCATCTGGACAGCCCAAGGGGTAAATCCTGGGGCAGAACAGGATCAAAAGGAAAAAACCCTTAAGGAGCTACAGATTCCCACTCCCCCCAGACTAAAGAGAGGCATAAATTCCCTGGAAAAGAAGCAAGTCTCATATTCCGTTTCTCTTCTTTCCGGTTTGAATCAGGGAACTCTAGCAATGAAATCCCATCCTCTGGACAGGGGGAGTGGGACTCCATGGGGGAGGAGACTGAGGGAGACATATCTAGAGGGCTCAAGGTGCTATAGAAAACCATGTCCTGGGCACATGCAAGGTGGCAGTGCTTACAGAGCAGGTCAAAAAAAGCTACAAGATCCAAAAAGAGCAAAGCGGGAGCGGGCATTTTAAAAAAAACCAAACACCTGATGTGTTCATTCTCTAACTCAGACACATCCTCAGTTGCTGAGGAAGGGGACCTCTCAGATTCATGCTCTGAGCAGGATACAGAAAAAAATGCAACAAGGGGTTTTTCCCCCTGCAATGTTTGAAGCCAGATGCAAAAGATTTACATGCACAATCCAGATCCAACCTGAGAAGGCAGTAGAGGGGCAAGCCTAAAAGGTAAATAAGCTGTCTTCAGAATCCTCACCTGAGACACCAGTCCTGCTGTGCCTATTCTTTGAGGATGTGGGAACCCCTGATAAGAATAAAGTTACCTACAGAAGGGGCTTCATCAGCCACCCTTGGAGCATCCATGACAGCTACATGCTTTGCAAGAACCACAACTTGTCTGGTTGTCCTTAAGGCCACAAAAGACAGAAACCATCCTGACTTTTGGTCTACATATAAGAAAACTTCGCTTGCAACAGGCTTCGTGGCAAATGTCTCAATGGATACAAGAAGATTTTCAGTCAGGGCCATGGCATCCACCTTAGCAGCCAGATGTCACATCTGGCTTTGTTCCTGGAAGGTTGATGCTCTCTCTAAACAAATTGTGTGCTCATCTAAATTCCTAGGCTCTCTTCTTTTGGGGAAAACTAGTGACAGAAAACACTGCCAAACTGAAACAGTTCTGCCCCTCCCCACCCAGTAGTCTGAGGGACTGTAAAATCCAGGAATAGACAAAAATGCTGCTTTTGTCCATCCCCCTCACAAAGGAATCAAATGAAAGACAACAGATATATCAGGATGGAAACCCTAGATTGGGTGGAAAATCCAGAAATGGATCCACCCCCTCTGAGTCTATTCTGAGAACAAACAAATGTGCCTCTATCCAGACCTGAATCTAGGAGGCAGAATTTCCCACTTCTGAGAGAGGTAACAGATACTTCCTGGAACTAAGGGCCTCACTCCATCCCTTTTTTTGTCTAATTCCCCATCTTGAGCAACCCCCCTCAAACACGAGCCAGTGTTAAACAAAATTGTGCATCTCCTGGACATAGAAGCAATAGAAAGTGTTCCCTCAGAAAAAGATTCTTAGAACGATACTCCATTTTCTTCACCCATCCCAGATGTCAAGCAGCTTAACAGATGGATAAAGAAAACAAGATTCCAGATGGAGACTTTAGCTTCAGTAGTAACATCGCTGTCTCAAGGGGATTTTTTCACTTCTGTGGACCTAGCAGATGCATATCTCCACATTCTCATACAACCATACCACTGTAGTCTGCTGAGATTTGCATATGGCACAGCCCACAACCAATATCAAATACTCCCATTTGGCCGTATGTCAACCGCATGGTCTTTACAGAGATTCTGGTGGTAATAATAGCCAGACTCAGGTCTCAGAACACTCTTCTGTATCCCTGCCTGTATGTTGACATGATCTGAGCTCTGACCCAAGCATCAGCACACAGTACCACAGTCCAGATGTTGGATCTGCTTCAAGTATGTATATCTGTGATTAACAGCAAGAAGAGCTCTTTGACTCCCTCAACAAAAATAGTTACCTGGGAGTGGAAATTAACACTTCTGTGGCAAGGTCTATCCATCACTGGGCAAATTCCTCAAGATCCAGAATCAGATATTTATGCTAAGTGTGCAAGGCTGACTATAGCTCAGATGTGTACAGCTCCCTGGCATCCTGGTTTTGTGTACAGGAATCAGCCTATGTGCAAGGTCCCATATCAGGATTCTCCAGCCCTTTCTCCTGAAAGTATGGAATCATTCATCTACAGCACATGCAAGACAGGATACTGGTTCCAGACCAAGTGCTGAACTTTCTACAGTGGTGGACAATCTCTCAGAATGTCTGTATGGGTCTTCCCATGTGCCTTCCAAAGCCATGGGTCCTCAAAATGGATGCCATCCTGACAGGATGGGGAGTACATCTGGACCACAGAACAGTGAAAGGTGCCTGAACCCCCAGGGAAAGACAAGAGCATCTACCCGTTGGGTCTCAAAGCTGTCAAGCTAGCTCTGCAGAGGTTCCAGAAGTACCTAGTGGATAAATGTGTTCTGGTCTAATCAGACAGACATGACCACTGTGGCACATATAAACTAAGGGGAAACAAAAAGTGGAACTCTACATGCAGAAGTGATGGAGACAATGGCATTTAGGTAACAGATCTCAGGAACTGTTCCAGATTAAGATGTCATTAGAGGAGGTTTTGGAATAAATTGATAAATTTAAACAGTAATAAGTCACCAAGACCAAATGGTATTCATACAAAAGTCCTGAAGGAACTCAAATATGAAATTGCAGAACTATTAACTGTTGTATTTAACCTGTTGGTTAAATTATCCTCTATACCAGATGGCTGGAAGGTAGCTGTTTCTTTTAAAATGGGCTCCAGAGGTGATTTTGGCAATTACAGGCCAATAAACTTCAGTACTAGGCAAATTAATAGAAACTATGATAAATAATATAATTATGAGGTGCCATAAACACAGTATGTTGGGGAAGAGTTGATAAGATTTTTGTAAAGGGAAATCATGTCTCACCAATGTATTAGAATTATTTGAGGGGCTCAACAAATGTGGACAAAGGTGATCCAGTGTATACAGCATACTCGGACTGTCAGAAAGCCTTTGACAGGGTCCTTCACTAAAGGCTCTTACTGCAAACTAAGCAGTAATGGGATAAGAGGGAAGTTCCTCTCCTGGATCAGTAACTAGTTAAAAGACCGAAAACAAAGAGTAGGAAATAAAAGGTCAGTTTTCACAATGGAGAGAGGTAAATGGCAATGTCCAGCAGGGATCTGTACTGAGACCAGTATTCAACATATTTATAAATGATTTGGAAAAAGGGAATAGTAAAGTCCAAAGCTGACTGCAAAGAGTTACAAAGGGATCTCACTAAACTCTGGGTGACTGGTTAATAAAAGTGTCAGATGAAATTCAATGTTGATAAGTGCAAAGTAGTTCACATTGTAAAAAAATAATCCCAATTATCCATACGAAATGATAGGGATCTCAATTAGTTATCACTCAAGAAAGAGATCTTGGAGTCATTGCGGATAGTTCTCTGAAAACATCTGCTTAATGTGTAACGTCAGTCAAAAAAGCTAACAGAATGTTAGAAACCATTAGGAAAGGGATAGAAAATATCATAATGCCACTATATAAATCCATCTTGAATATGCATGCAGTTCTGGTCATCCCATCTCAGAAAAGATATACTGTATTAGAATTGGAAAAGGTACAGAGAAGGACAGCAAATGATTAGGGTTATGGCACAGATTCCATATGAGGAGAGGTTAAGACTGGGACTGCTGATGTTAGAAAGAGACGACTAGCGGAGGGATCTGATAGAGGTCTATACAATCATAAATGGTGTGGAGAAAGTGAACAGGGAAGTTGTATTTACCCTTTCACATGACAGAATAACCAACAATCACCCAATTAAATTGACAGCAGGTTTAAAACATACAATAGTATTTCTTCACACAACATATACAGTTGACCTGTGGAACTTGTTGCCAGGTGATATTGTGAAGGCCGAAAGTGTGAGTTCAAAAAAGAATTAGATCAGTTCACGGAGGATAGGTAGGTCCATCACTGGCGATTAGCCAAGCTGGTCAGGTATACAACTGTATGCTTCGGGTGTCCTTATACCTCTGACTTTCACAAGCTGGGACTGGACAATAACTCAGAGCTCTCTCAATTTCTTGTATTCTGTTCATTCTGTCTGAAGCATCTGGCATTGGCCGCTGTTGGAAGGCAGGGTACTGGGCTGGATGAACCATTGATCTGATCTGGTATGGCCATTCTTATTTTCTTATGTAATGGATAGAGAGGCGTCTCCCTTCCACAAAAGGAAGGCTGAACCAAATGGCAGACTGGTGCAGCAAATGTACAGTCAACTCAGAATGGTGCCAGAGTCAGGAAGCCTTCACTCTGATTTTGCAGATGGTTTGGTTGTCCAGCAGTGGACCAATTTGCCAATCACAAGAACAAAAAGCAGCCAAAGTACTTCATTAGGGAAGCAGATCTTAAATCCCTGTGGATAGATAATCTTTTGCACAGATGGCCGTAAGGCCTACTAAATGCATTCCTGGCCTTTCCATATCCATACTAGGAAAAGTGACCCACAGGATAAGGCAAGAACAGGCCAAAGTGCTAATGCTAATTCCACATTGTTCAAGGAGATCACGGTTCTCCGTCTTATAAAACTGAAATTGAAACCACCATTCCAGCTATTAGTGAGACTAGACATCCTCTATCAAGGCCCATTCCTCCAGCCAAACTATTTTCAGCTGGCAGCCTAGCCTATTGAGAGGACAGCATTAGCCACACTAGTACTATCCTTCAAAGTGATTGGAATGCTATCCTCCTCCAGGCCAGCTTCAGCACTAAAGACTTACTCTTCAATGTGAACTAAATTTAGCTCAAGATGTCAAGAACACAACAAAAAGCCCAAGGATCCTGGTAATTCTGGACTTCCTACAGAAAGGTGTAGAAAAGGGAAGCAAAGTACCATAGCATGCCAAGTATCAGCTATAAACAGTATCCTATTTGCAGAATCTTCTGGTTCCTTGGCAGAGAAACTTCAGGTATGCAGACTTCTCAGAGCAGTTAGACTGCCTAAACATGTTGTTAGGTTCCATTTAGGAAAGACTAGTCTAACATAATAAAAGCCCTAACCCACTCACCTTTTTGAGCCACTGACTTCAAAATCTCCATCTATCAAAACCTGTTTTCTGGTCGCCATCATGTCTGCTAAATGAGTTTCTGACCTGGTAGCTTTAATTATGCAAGAATCCCACTGTGTGTTTCATAGTGACAAGATGGTGCTAAGAGTCCTAGAACCATTCTTGTCTAAGGTGAATTCATCTTTCCATGCCTCACAGGACATTTTCCACTCTCCATTCTGTCCAAAGCCACAACATCCAACAGAAAAGCTATGGCACACTTTAAACATTCAAAGGGCACAAAAGATCAATATCCCAGCACACCAAATTGATCAGATGATTTGTTGTCTTGTCTCTTTTCATCTGAAGTGCCAAGGGCTCAGGGTATCCATGCTATCACTAGCTATATGGATCAAGCTGTGCATCAGAGAGGCATACAAGGCATCAGGTTTTCCTGTTTGAGATGGCATCAAGGCACACACCACAAGATCTATGGTAACTTTGCAGGTGAAAAGAGTTTGTGCTTCCATCACAGCAATTGCAAAGCAAGAATATGGTTATCAATTAACATATTTATTAAACATTATAAAGTGGACTTGGTCCTCTGCAGAGACCTCCTTTTGGAGCAAATTGGTGGTCCAGTAATAGCATTGTCGTCATGGGCAATTAACTCATGGGTTCTTCCCTGTCTCGTTCTGTTTTTTATATCAATCTCTACTTCTATTCACTGCTCTCTACTTTCCATACATATCAGAATTGTGGAAGACACTAGGCTGCAGAATGGTAAATTTCTAACCTGATCATTTTCTTCCTGCTAGCAGTGTCTCCCACAATTCTATCCTCCCTGGATGGTTTCTAGTTAAGGGGCAGCATTTAATTTTGATAGCTATGTTTGTAAACCATAGCCTGCTGTACATAGGTTATTGGTTGACTTTGAAGTTCTTGTTACTAATCATGTTCTGCAAGTTTTTACACACCTTTGAAATGAACCATGTGACAACAGAGGGTATGGTTAGCATGGGCTGCACTACAGCTTTGAACTGCCTCTAGAAACTGCTCATATATATGAGAATTGTGAGAGATGCTGCTAGCAGAAAGACGATTGTCAGGTAACTTCCATTATTGTATGCAGTGATGGTGTAGCTGTGATGGTCCCAGAAAGGAGACAAAGGGGGTGAGGTAATATCTTTTATTGGACCAACTTCTGTTTGTGAGAGAGACAAGCTTTCGAGCTTACATAGAGTGCTCTTCACATCTGAAGAAAATTTCCCCTTCTCAGCTTGCCTTCCCTTCATTTTTCCCCTCTTACAAATTCTCTTCCTTCTCCCCCATTATGGGTGTGGAAGTTTGTCTGCTTTCCTCCTGTAACCTCTCTTACTCTTCTCCTTAACCTCTCACTCTGGCTCTTTCTCTTCACAATATAAGAATCCTTTAGTCTCTCCTATCTTAAAAACAAAACAAAAAAAAACCCATCACACTTTAACCCTACTAGCCTCTCCAACTACCATTCCATTTCTTGTTCATGTCTAAGAGCAGGCTCTTTGCAATCACTATCTAGAGTTCCTGTCCTCTAGTTCCATCCTAGACCTTCTTCAGTCCAGTTTTTGCCCTTTGCACTCCACTAAAACCACTCTTGCCAAAGTCTCTAATGACCTTTTCCTAGCCAGAGCTCAGAACCAATATTCTATCCTCATCTTCCTTGACCTGTCAGCTGCCTTTGACACCACTGGCCATGCTCTTCTTCTTGAAATCTCGCTTCCTTTGGCTTCCATAACAGTCCTCTCCTCGTTCTTTTCCTACCTCTCTAATCGCTCCTTCAATATGTCCTTCTGAGGATCTTCCTCATCTGTCCTCCAACTTTCTGTGTGAGTTCCACAGGGCTCTATCTTTGGTCCCCTTCTCTTCTCCCTCTACACCTTACCTCTGGGTAACCTTATCTGCAAACACAAATTCAGCTACCATTTCAGTGCCGATGATTCATATCTGTCTCTACTTCAGACTTGTTTCCTTTTGTCTAAACTAAAATCTTGACCTGTCTGACATCTCATGGGTTTGATACATGTCAGCTCAAACTCAGTATGGCTAAAACCAACCTCTTACTCTTTCCCCTAAGACTCTTCTCACTACCTCTTTTCTCAATCATTGTGTACAACACCACCATCCTGACTGTCCCTCAGGCCTGTAACCTGTACATCTTCAACTCAGACCTATCTTGAAATACTGATATCTAGGCTATGTCTAAACCTTGCCAATTTCTGTATAACATCTCTAAGGTATGGTCTGTATTAGATCTGATCACCCAGATCACAGCCCACTCGCTTATGGCTGCTCAGGTGTGCCTCAAACTGTTAGGACACAGCAGCATGTTCCTACATGGTGCAGTACGCATGGCTATGCGTCAGACCCCTGCAGATGTGGCTGGTGTCAGTCTACTCTGCGAGCAGACGCCATTTGGACTCAGTTCCCACAATTCCATCAACGTTCTTAGCTTCTCTGGCTTGGTCAGACCCGTGTTCCATGATGGAAAGGGTACCTTTTGTGGCCCCATGGCCAACAATGACCCTGGTGTCGGACACATCAGACTTGGGGTGGGATGCCCACTTCAGCAGTCTCTGGTCCCATGAAGAATTGTCCCTTGCATATAAATGTCAGGGAAATCAGGGTGATATGCTTGGTCTGAGACGTATTCCTCTCCCATCTCTCAGACAAGATCATGTAGGTCTTGACAGACAATACGGTCTTGATGTTTTATGCCAACGAGCAAGGGGGAGCCTGATCCTCAGCCCTGTGTCAGGAGGCCTTCCAACTGTGGGTCTTGTGTGCAGCACGCCATTCATTTAGAGGCCTCACACCTCCCGGGAGACCAGAATTTGTTGGCGTATCACCTCAGCAGTCCCTTTCCTCTCGCCATGAGTTGTCTCTTCACTCGGAAGTAATCAGTGTCATCTTCCAGAGGTGAGGGACTCCCCAAGTGGGTCTGTTTGCCACCAGACAGAACAGGAAATGCAGTTGGTTCTGTTCAGTGCAGGGACTCAGCAAAGGCTCACTTTCCAATGCCTTTCTGCTATCGTGGGCGGACAACCTGCTGTAAGTCTTCCTACCAATCCCCTTGGCTCACAAGGTTCTTCTAAAGATCAAGAAGGGACAAGGCGAAAGTTACCACGATGGCCCAGCTGTGGCCATGCCAGCACTGGTTCAGTATGCTGCTTGAACTCGCATCGACATCCCTGATAGTGCTCACACCCCATCTGGACTTGATTTCGTAAGATCTCACAGCTTGTTGCTCCACCCGAACTGAACCTCCTTACCTCTGATGGCATGGCAGCTGCATAGCTGAACCCTGCTCAATTCAGGTCAAGCAACTCTTGCTAGGTAGCAGAAAACCCTCCAAATTTTGGTTAAGTGGAAGCATTTCATTTGTTGGGCCTCTGAATTGAATCTTTCTCCATCTCGGTCTTCCCTGTGATCCATCTTGGACTGTTTGCTCCACCTGAAGCGCCAGAGTCTGGCTCTGTCATCGGTCAAGGTTCACCTGGCAGCCATCTCGGCCTTCCATCCGCCGGTTCAGGGCAAATCAGTCTTCTCCCATGAGATGATATTCAGGTTCTTCTTTGAGTGCTTGTTCATGTCCATTCAGAATTAGTTGTGTGCGCCACATGCACCGGTGCCGGAAATTTTTCCCCTAGTGGTATCCGTAGGGCCGGCTCTAGTATACTCTGCAGTGGCGCACGTATGCATTCATATATAGGGTTCTGCTGACCCCCTTCCCTCTCAGTTCCTTCTTACCGCCCATGATGGTGCTGGAACACACACTTGCTTCTGCAAGTTCTAGTATTCCTAGTGGTTTCTTTGTATTTCTAGTGTAGATAGTTGTTGTTTAAGAGTTTATCTGATAGTTAATTGTTTACCCAGGTTGGGGCATGCCCTGATCCCTGGATTTTAAACCCTGTGCTGCATGCAAGAAGCCCATGCCATTGAGTGACCTGCACTAGAGCTGTTGAAGTGTCTGGGAGAGGCGCATCTTTGTGAAAAGTGTAAGATATGCAAAGGTTTTTGCCCTTGAGCCAAGAAGGACCAGGACATTAAACTTAAGGCCTTTCTAATGGAATCGGCACTTAGACCGGTGTCAGAGCCACAATCAGACTTGGCACCCAGTACGGTGGTATCAACCAGGAGTGCTCCCCCGGTATTGGCACCCTCACGGCACTGTTCGATGTTTCTGGCACTGAAGAAGAAGAAAAAACCAATTCAACCCTAAGAACATCTCTGCCCACAAGGGCATTGTGCCCGACTCCCGTACCACCACTAACTCTGGGGAGTGGCAAAGGCCCATGCTGTTTATAGATCCCTTCTACACCTGAGGCAGTCCAGGCAATGAAAGACCTGTTGGCCTTGCCAGTACTGCTTACACCACAGGAGAGTAGAGCAGGATACCGAGGAACTGATGCCCCGGCCAAGGGTCAGACCGTTCACTGATCTTGCAGTGGTCGCCAGAGTCCTGGCACCATTCCCCAGAACCGCATCAACATAGGTCAGAGTCGAGTCTTCAGTCACCGGACGTCAGGCACCGGTCACTGAACGTCAGGCACCAGTCTGAAGAGCGTCAGCATCAATCTTTGGAACACTGAGACTGAGTCTCCAACACTGCTTGGCGAGCTCCCATGGCAGATCTCCGAAGCTCCGGTACCGCAAAAGTCTTTATAAAAAGCCTAAAGGCAAGACATGCTCAAGGCACAGACGGTGCTCATGTTCTCTGCACCATTCGTCACCGGAGCCCAGATGTTTGAGAAGCATTGTGGAGAAACTAGCGGCATTGGTGCCCCCATAGTCACGAGCAATCAGCTCTTCGGACTCGGTGGAGGAGATAATCGTTCCCCCAAAAGAGACAAGCCCCCCAAGCAGCCCACTGGATTCCCCATGCTGCTGCAGATGGGAGGGTGGCTGCAGGGGCAGTGGCAATTTTGGAATCGGTGGGGGTTCCCTCAGGCACCATTCCATACACTCAGTCTGTGGACGCCTCAGTACTGCAATACTCAAAGCGCCCAGCTGCGGCAACCGACATAGATATTGGGTCGGACCGGGAAGACTCTCTCTCAGGTAGTCCCTGGGTAACCACCACAACCAGGGAGGAAATTCCAGCTCCCCTTCAGATTCCTGCCTCCTCATCTTCCTATTCTAATGAGGAGGTAGCGGGCCCCTCTCACACCACCCCACTGGACAACTACAGGGCGCACCTGGGCCTCAAAATAGAGGAACTTTCTGAGCCAATTTATGAACTCTTTGGCATCCTAACATCTGCAGCTCCTTCTAGGGTAGCCCTCCCAGTACATGAAGGGTGCTAAAATTCACAAAGGAGCTGTGGCAAAGCCCAGCCTTCCTGCCCCTCACATCCAAGCAGGCAGAAAAACATTATGTGCCCACCAAAGGGCTTGACTATCTGTACACAGCGCCCATCTCCGGTTTCACTAGTTGTGGCGGCAGCTAACAAGCATGACAAGCAGGGGCAAGAGGCCAAAAAATTAGATTTATTTGGTCACAAGGTATATGCAACAGCTAGCCTACAGCTGAGAATGTCCAATCAGCAAGCGCTTTTGGGACAATACCATTATAATATATGGCAGTCACTGGAAAGGTTCGCCGGCTCCCTCCCACAGTCCTCCAAGCAGGAATTTGAAGCAATCCTGGAGGAGGGAAGAGCAGTGGCCAGAGCCTCCCTGCAGGCGGCATTGGATGCAGCAGACTCGGTGGCACGCGCAATAGCCTCCGCGGTGTCGATGAGGACACCTGACTCCAATCGTCTGGTCTTTCCATGGAGGTCCAGCAATCCATCCAGGACCTTTTATTTGATAGCTCAGCCCTCTTTGCGGTCCAGATCGACTCCAGGCTGCATGGGCTGAAGACTCAAGGGCTACTCTGAGATCATTGGGTCTCTGTACCCTGTCCTCATCCAGGAGGCATTTCAGGCTCTCTCAGCAACAGCGTTTTGGGGACCAGGCCCAAGTGGTGCCCTCCAGGAGAAAACAAGAACTATAAACGCCGTCGGGGCTATTCGCAAGCCTCTGTCTTGAGATCAGGGCCGAGCCGCCATCCCTCAGGGGGAAGCAAAGCTGTTGAAGGTGCGCCTGAGAGCAACCTATTAGACTTTACTCAGGATCCAGATTCCTGGTTATTTTCTTCCTGCCTAGCCCCTTTTCTCCCTCCTTCGAGGACCATAAGAGACCACTGGGTTCTAAGCACAGTGGCTTCTGGCTATGCCCTCTAGTTTCTTTCACTTCCGCTTTCCCACCCTCCCTTCCCATACATCTTCACGGACCCCTCTCACGAGCAACTCCTTGTTCAGGAAAAGCAGGCCCTATTGCATGTGGGCAAGGTGGAAGAGGAGGTTCCTGAAAGATTGAGGGGAAAAGGTTTCTACTCCCTTTGCTTTCTGATCCCAAAGGAGGGTTCAGGCCCATTTGGGATTTACGTGCTTTGAACAAATTCCTCAAGAAGTTGAAATTCCGTATGGTCACCCTGTCAGCTATCATTCCCTCTCTGGATCTGGGCGACTGGTACGCTGCTCTCGATTTGAAAGACGCTTATTTTCACATTGCAATCTCTCCGGGCCACAGGAGATTCCTACAGTTTACTGTGGACGCTCAACATTACCAATTTGCTGTCCTCCCGTTTGGCCTCTCCACCACACCGCGTGTGTTCACCAAGTGCATGGCGGTAGTGGCGGCCCACCTCAGGCGCGGAGGAGTGCGGGTTTTTTCCTTACTTGGACCACTGGCTGATCCGGGGTCAGTCAAAGGCGCAGGTCCAACACTGTATCGAGATTCTTAGGGGCACCTGTCAGTCCCTGGGCCTGTTAATAAACTAATAAAAATCAATACTTACACGAGTTCAAAAGATAGAGTTCATAGGGGCAGTCCTGGACTCGACTCGAGCCAAAGTGCTCCTAGCAATGTCAGAACTCATAGCCCAACTAGCAGTTCACCCCTTCACCATGGCAAGAGTGTGTCTCAGCTTCCTGGGGTACATGGTCCGTCACGCCAGGATGCAACTTCAGCCACTCCTGTTGTGGCTTTCCACAGTTTACTCCCCATCCAGACACTCCTTGGACAGAGTACTCTCAATCCCCCCACATGTACTTACTTCCCTGTCATGGTGGATGGAACCTTGACACTTAATGGCAGGAATACCTTTTGTGGCACCGAGGCCGACCCTCTCGTTAGTGTTAGACACTTCGGCCACGGGCTGGGGTGCCCACCTCAGTGCCCTAAGGACGCAAGGTCTTGTGTCCAGGGAGGAGTTGTCTCTCCACATCAACATCAGTGAACTCGGCAATTCGTCTAGCCTGCAAGGTGTTCCTACCACACCTCTCCAATAGGCAAGGGGGAGCCAGGTCTTCAGCCCTCTGTTGCGAAACCTTGTGCCTGTGGAATTTTTCTGTAAGCCATAACATCTACCTGGAGGCAGTTTATCTACTGGGGTTAAAAAATATGCTAGCTGATTGTCTGAGCAAATCGTTTTGCTATCAATACGAGTGGTCTCTCCACCAGGAGATAGCAAGCCGCATTTTCCAAAGATGGGGAACTCCCCAAGTGGACCTCTTTGCGACCAGGGAAAACAAGAAGTGCACTCAATACTGCTCCTTCCTAAGGTCGGAGGATACCTCCCAGGAAGACTCTTTTCTCCTGTCGTGGTTGGGAGGCCTCAGGTACACTTTTCCCCCTATACCTCTCATACACAGAGTCCTTGTGAAGATCAAGAGGGACAGAGCTCAGGTCATCCTGATAGCCCCAACATGGCCCAGACCGCATTGGTTTGAGTTGCTGTTGGAGCGCTCGGTGACCCAGCCATGGTTGCTCCCATTGAGACCGGACCTCCTTTCTCAGGACTGGGGCCAGCTGCTCCACCTGGAGTTGGCTACTCTGCAGCTGATGGCATGGATGCTTCATGGCGACACTGCTCGACCCACGTTCAGAGGATCCTTTTAAAGAGCAGGAAGCCTTCTACTACGGTGTCTTATGTAGCCAAGTGGAAACGCTTCACCTGCTGGGCAACGAGTCAAAATGTTTCGCCGACAAAATCCCCTATTCAGGTGATCCTAGATTATCTGCTCCATCTAAAGCAGGAAGGCCTGGCTGCCTCATCTGTTAAGGTGCACCTGGCAGCGATTTCGACCTTTCACCCTCCGATCCAAGGCAGATCAGTTTTTTCCCCTCACGGGATGGCAACCAGATTCCTCAAGGGCCTTGAGAGACTTCTTCCTTCGCTACGGGACCTGGTCCCACAGTGGGATCTGAACTTCATCCTCTTGAGGCTTACGGCTTCACCATTTGAGCCATTGGCTTCTTGCTCCCTTATGCACCTGTCCTGGTAGCATTCTTGGTAGCAATTACCTTGTCATGAAGGGTCTCTGAACTAAAAGCCCTAACTTCAGAGTCACCATATACAGTTTTCTTCAAAGACCCAGCTGCAGCTTCAGCCTCACCCAGCATTCCTGCCAAAGGTTGTTTCCTATTTCCATGTTAACCAGGACATATTTCTGCCAGTGTTCTATCCAAAACCTCTTGGATCCAACGAGGAGAGACGTCTCCACTCCCTTGATGTAAGGGGGGCATTGGCTTTCTACATTGACAGAACCAGACCTTTCTGCCTTTTCACGCAGCTCTTTGTTGCTATTGCTGACCGGATGAAGGCACACCTGGTGTCATCCCAAAGGATCTCGTCCTGGATTTCAGCCTGCATTCGGGCCTGTTACGAGCAACCAGGGATCACGCCCCTGACTTCCCTGTCTGCCCACTCCACAAGGGCACAGGCATCCTCAGCAGCCTTCTTGGCACGTGTACCCATTCAGGGCATATGTAGATCCGCTACATGGTCCTCGATTCATATGTTTACGTCCCACAATGCCATCTCACAGCAGGCGCAAAACGACGCTCAGATTGGCAGAGCGGTGCTGCAATCATCACGTTTAAGAACTGCTGGTAAGTCACCTAATTCTGAATGGATATGAGCAAACACTCGAAGAAGAAAGAACAGTTACTTACCTTGTAACTGTTGTTTTTCGAGGTGTGTTGCTCATGTCCATTCCACGACCCACCGTCTGTCCCCTCTGTCAGAGTTCTGGCAAGAAGGAATTGAGAGGGAGGGGGGCTGGCAGATCCCTATACACAAGCGCATACATGTGCCACTGCAGAGGGCACTAGAGCTGGCCCTACAGATACCACTGGGGAAAAATTTCCAGCACCGGTGCATGTAGCGCGCACACACCTAATTCTGCATGGACATGAGTAACACGTCTCAAAGAAGGTAAGTAACTGTTCTTTCCTCAAGGGTTGAAAAGGCTCTACCTGCAGGTTTGCAACCCGATTCCTCCATGGGACCTAAACCTGGTTCTGTCAAGGCCTACAGGGCCCCCCTTTGAGCCTCTGGCATCCTGTTGTCCCCTACTACTCCTCTTGTGGAAGGTCACTTTCCTTGTGGCGATTATTTCGGCCAGAAGAGTCTCCAAAATCAAAGCCCTGACTTCAGAACCTCCTATTACGGTGTTCTTCAAAGACAAGGTCCAGATATGTCCCCACCCAGCCTTTCCACTGAAGGTGGTGTCACAGTTCTGGATCAATCAGGATATTTTTCTGCCTGTCTTTTTTCCAAAGCCTCACAGCAGTGATGAGACAAGGCAGCTACATAGTTGAGATGTTAGACAGGCCTGGCCTCCTGTATCAATAGGACTAAGCCCTTCCGCAAGTCTATGCAGCTTTTCGTCACTGTGGCGGACAGGATGAAAGGACTCCCAAGATCTCGTCCTGGATTACCTCCTGCATCTGAGCTTGCTACAAGCAGACAAAAGTCCCGCCTCCGGCTATCGTGACAGCTCTTTCTACGAGAGCGCAGGCGTCATCAGCGTTCCTTGCACAGATATCAATCCAGGACATCTATAGGGCCATGACATGGTCATTGATCCATTCCTTCGCATCCCACTATGCCATCACTCAGCAGGCCCATGACACAAGTTTTGGGAGTGCTGTGTTGTAAACAACACATCTGTGAACTCCTAGCCCACTTCCAGGGACATTGCTTGTGAGTCATCTTACATGGAATGGACCCTGAGCAAGCACTTGAAGAAGAAAAACTGTTACTAGCCTTTCGAAACTGTTGTTTGTGATGTGTTGTTCATGTCCATTCCATAACCCACCCTCCTGCCCCTCTGTCGGAGTTACCAGCTAGAAAGAACTGAGAGGGCGGGGGTGACCAGTAGCGCCCCTTATACTGGCACATATGCATGCAATCCGAGAGGGCACTAGAGCCGGCCCTACGTATACCACTGAAGGAAAAATCTCCAGCAACTGTGCATGTGGCATGCACACATTTAACACAATATGGAATGGACACGAGCAACACATCTTGAAGAACAACAGTTATGAAACAGTTTTTCTCAGACACTGAAGATTGATAATGTGTGTGAAGTGACTTGAAAATGCATAACGTGATATGTATAAAGGTTAAACATTCATCCAGCTATAACTCAGTCTTGAAATTCCCCTTTATAGGAAAATGGATCAAAAAATAGTGGTGGATTGAAATTGCTTGAACCAATCTCCAGAGGAAGACTAGTGCCCTAGAATATTCCAGAACTGCCCTGAATGATCTTGAGGCATGATCTTTTATCATGATGCAAAAAGAACCGCAAACCTGAGGACTTACTATTGGCAGAATTCTTTGCAATGAAGCAATGTTTGGCCTTTCAGTAGTGTAGACCAAAGACTTATCTTCTGGATTGAATGACCAACTATTTCTACTGTCTATTTAATTTTGTGTATTAGAGAGACAAGGTGGGTGAGATATTTTTTACTGACCAACTTCTGTTGGTGAGAGAGAGACAAGCTTTTGAGGTACACTAAGCTCTTCTTCAGGTAGGTGAGAGACGAGCTTTCAAGCTACCTAAGGAAGAGCTCAGTGTACCTCAAAAGCTTGTCTCTCTCTCACCAACAGAAGTTGGTCCAATAAAAGATATTACCTCACCCACTTTCTCTTCAATATCCTGTGATCAACACATCTACAAATTAAAACGTTTTATTAGCAAATGTTTAAGCACAAAACAATAAAGCGATAGTCAAGGTTTAAAAAGCACAGCAATACAGCATCCGGGGATGACACGCAGTGGGGGGGAATGGGGGCTGATCGAGGATGAGCTGTGGCCCGTGGGAGAGGCTGGGGGTGTGCGGCTTGAGGGTTGCAGGAGGGTGTGGGGGGAACGCTATCCAGCGTGGAGGGAGCGTCTCTGGGAGGCATTGCCAGGGAAGGCAAGTGAGTCCATGCGTGGGGGTGGAGGTCTGGGGAGTACCGTGGCCTACGGGGGGATATGTGGGTTGGGGGACGCTATCCATGGTGAAGGGGAGCCCTGGGAGGTTGAGGAGGGAGGGGCCCTGGGGGGCATTGCCAGGGAAGGCAAGTGAGTCTGTGTGTGGGGGTGGAGGACTGGGGGTACAGTGGCGTGCCACCGCGAGGGGGGGTCCCTGGGCGGCGTTTGCTAGGGAGGGCAAGTGAGTCCCTGTGTGGGGGTGAGAGTGGAGGTCGGGGGAGAGGCGATAGGAGATACATATGTGGGCATGAGGGCACATTTCAATGCAATGCATAGTAAAGTCATTGGAGGCAAGATCCAGCAGGGAAGAGAATATATAGGTCCATGAGGGGTGAAATGACTCTCATTAGTCCAGTGTTCCTTATGGTCGACTGGTAGGTCCGTCCCGTCTTCTTCCGCGGCGAGTGAGTCCGTGCGTGGGGGTGGGAATGGGGGCCTGGGGAGGGCAGTGATGGGGTGGGGTGGGCTGCAATATCCCGGATGGGGCGTGGTGATGTTGGGCTTAAGGGTTACAGAGAGAGATATATATGGGCATGAGGGAGCATTTCAGTGTACAGTGGGGACATTGGGGGTATGGTTCAGTAAGGAGAATACATAGGTCCGTACGGGGTGAAATGTCTCTCAGTAGTGCGGTGCCTCTCACGGTCGGTTGGCGGGCCGGTCCCATCTTCTCTCGCGGTGGTCTTTGCGGCGTCTGTAGCTGCGCCCGCCATACTACAAACAACAATGAAAGATATCTGATTTTGTGTAAACACACACACAATTCATTAAAGGGGTGAGATGCTTTGGGGTCCTGTTTAGCTCATTACAGCCTATATGACCAGGTTGCATCAGTGACAAACATCACGTTCCATCTCCAACTTTCTAGGAAAATTCACCTTTCTCTTCCAGATGAGGTCATGGCCACAGTGCTGCAGAAATTTGTCATCTCCTGGTTGAATTATTCACTGTCAGAAGCTGAATATGTAAATAATGCAAAGGTTCCAGCTTGCACAGAATGCAGCTGCCCTCTCCTCCATGGGATACTTTTCCATAAGTACATCACTCCTGTGCTTCACTCCTTCCACTGAATCCCAATCTCCTTCTCATGCTAATTCAGGGCCTTGGGCCTGATTGTCAGTGCCACTATGGGATCATATCCCAGCTACATTGGAGACCATATCTACCATCTCTGACATGCCAAGGCATATAGACTCTTGGACATTGCAAATCACAAAGCATAGAAAGAAGCATGTCAGAAGCATGAGTTAAACCATTCTTGGTCAAGGTGACCCAGCCAGTGAACAAACTTTTATATAAGATAGGTCTAATCAGTAGTGTGACCACATGTAGGGAATGCTGCAAGTCCTTTGATAAAGCTTTTCTGCCACAATCAACCCGTTCACCCTGCCACCACAAAAAAATCCTCAATAAAACTATGGGGGGGGAAAACCCCACACTCAAATAGTGCTTCCCATACCAGGGAAATGGAGAAAAGCCAAAGACTTAATGAAGTTGACAAAGGTACCTCACACTATACCAGCAATGAGCCTGGAAGGTGTTCCGGTAGTATGGTGATGAGTATCAGTGCTAAATCTGGAGAGCGAGGTCTTGCTGTGTGTTGGTATATGAACTTTTACGTAATATTAAAAGTATTGACTCTTAATTTTTTTCCCAGGGAATTAACAGTGATGTCCCTTAACTCTACCTTTTTGGAGGCTGTTTTTACACTTGCTAAGGAACTTAGATTATTTTTATTGCATTATCTGTGATGATTTGTCACATTCTAATTAAGATACAGGTCATTTATTTTAAATACATAATCAGATTTATTCTCAGATTGTTCAAATCTATCTTAAATTCTTAACTTCTGGAGAAGATCAAAATATTTGCCTGCAGTTGTTTTTCCCTTAAAAGGCTATGTTTATAGTAGACTAGCGCTTCCCCACCCTTCTTCCCCACTACAATTGTGAGTTTTTCTATTAATTATACATTTATGATAAAATAATCATTTGAACACTTGAGTGTCTGTTTCTGAGTGTATGTACTCCATCTTAATGGGAAAGGAGTGAATATTTTTCTTTTGTAGAGTGCTATGGAACATTCCTGTTTCTCTCACTTCAGACCCAGTAGTTGAAGCTGTCTTAGAATTTCATAGAACCAATTTTTGTTTTAACTATTCCATTTTAAAAGGGCTTCACCTTATACTAGTGTGCTGCATGAAAAATAACATTTAAATAGGTATTGAGCTCCCATGTGTGTATTTATTGAATGGAAACTGTTCAGGAACTGCCATTAATGTTAGAACTTTTTTGTTTTCCAGGCCTATGATAACTTAAGTTTGAGTGATCATTTGCTGAGAGCAGTACTAAATCTTCTTAGAAGGGAAGTGTCTGAACATGGGCGCCATTTGCAACAGTATTTCAATCTGTTTGTGATGTATGCCAACCTAGGTAAGCAGTTTATGAAATATGCTTAATGTTGTGACTGTATGCACTTTCTTTTTTTTACACATGCAGTGTGGTGACAATCACTGTCATTCTTGACATGCTGCTTTCTGATTGGCTTGTAGTGATTACCTATTTTGTGCTTCAGTCAATTAGCACTGTTTATCCTTCGAGTTTTTTAGTTTACAGTCATTTGATGAATAAGCTAGTCCATGACTGGATAAATCTCATTCATTTAAAATATCAGTTTTTGTGGTCAGCAATCTGAATGACTGATAACATATATAACTATCATTAAGTACAATGGTACTATAATGCATGTTTATTCTGCAGTAACGATCTACTACTTAGATCACTTTTGATTCTGATTTTCTCCCAGTTTGATACAACTGGGCTCTACCTTTTTTCCTGCAAAGTATTGGAGGCAATTCAGACGTGGCTGTGGGGCTTGGCTATTCCACTTACACAAGATTGTCTCCAGAAGTATAAAATAAAGATAGCAGTTTAGCACACATGCCTTTGTTCATTAATGTCCTATCTTGAAAAGCTCACTTTGGGAGAAATAACAAGTAAAATATCTCCCCTCCTTCTTCTCCCCTTTCTTTTAGAGGATTAACATTTATGAAGCTTTTCCAACATCCTAGAATGAGGATAACCTGAGATCCTCAACATATTAAATGCTAAAATCTTGACCAGGTTTCCCAGATCTTGGGGTTTCTAGACCTGGAGCACTAAAGTATATCCACAGGAAATATAATCAATGCTCTGAAGATTTTCTGAACTTAACTTCAGAGAGAAAAGAAATGACACACTGACTCTTCAGGACTTCCTAGCATCCTCTAAGGATGAAGCATGCACTAATTCAGTCAAACAATACAAACATGATGGTATATCATAAATCCAAAAGGGCACAAAACTCAAATATAAATGTCAGAATAATGCAGATTCTTTCCAGTGTGGAAAGCTAATCCACATAAAACACAAACTGAAACTGGCTAAGCAGTCAGTATATGTACAACTTGGAATGATCCCTGAACAAAGAAGAGCTCTCACTGATACTCAGAGCTAGGCTGTCTCCAAGTTGACCTATTTGCATTCCAGCTGAATGCGTACCTGGTCTTTTGTTGCAGGCAGACAAAAGATCAGTGAAAACTGCCTGTCATGTAGATGTCTGAATCAGCTTTTCTACACTTCTGCCATCAGGAAAAACCATTCAGAAGATTAAAAGTAGGAAATGATGGTTATTTTTGTTGTTCTCATATTGGCCAGACAGCCATAGTTCTCTAGTGAGCTCTCTCAGAGGTCTCCACTCCTAACTTTCCAGTAGGCAGGATCTCCTTTCTCAGGGCTTGTTCCTGCGTCCCAGCCTGGCAACCTGAGTATGACGCAGTGGCTTTTTTAGCAACAAGTCCTAAAGAAAATAGGATACTCTTCCAAAATAGGTGAGATTCTGCTTGTCTCATATGGCAGATCTTCCCCGCCTTGTCCTAATGCAAGACAATTTTTTTCCTACTTGTGTCACGAAAAAAATCAATCTTAGGAAAGAAAGTGTTTCAGTTCTTCTGGATTTCTTACAAAATGACTTAGATCTGTGCCTAAGACCAACCACCATCATTTCTCATGTCTTCTTGTAAACAATGTCATAAATGTAAGCACATCCAAGTATCTGGTAGAGCCCACTATGTGGTTTCAGTGTTGGTTAGGTCAGCACATCTATCCAAATCAACAGTTAATCCAAACTTCTCTACGTAGTATTTGCTAGCTGTGCTACAAGCACTCGCAATTCATCCAGTCTAACCAGAGAAATTTAATTACTCGTACTTGTTCTCCATAAATCAATCGTCTTGTTTGAAGTCAGATAAAGAGACTGAAATTTATTTAAGACACAAACTTCACTGAATCTTCTATGAAGACAAAGTAGTTCTTCGGAATTATGCACAACAGTGGTTTGACACTTCTTTTCTTCCATATCGCACAGGAAGTCACTCATTTTGTTTTCTCAAATCCTCAACATCTGAAAGGAAAAGCAACTACATAATTATAACTGATCAGTAAAGCATCCTTATTCATTTATTCCCATGCTAACTGCCTGTGCATAATAGAATCTAAAATCTCTGTAGCAAGATGTCTCAAGGGCAATATCACTGAACCATGTTCAGTTACAATAAATCACTTCCAGTAGGGATCAGAGCCCACTTTAAAGCAATACACAGAGACCTCCTGGGCAGAAAGGGTGTTGGCCATCACACCAGAAATCTGTAAAGGTTGTAAATGGTATTCCATCAGCTCTTTCATAAAGCACTGCATGCTTACATCTTTGGTCTGCGGAAGCATCCCTTCTCAGGAACGTCCTTAATGGTGATCCCAAAATAAGTATAATACTTCTAATTTTTAGGGAAGAGGGGAAAACATTTTCCTGTTCTACTTACCCCTCCCTCCCTACTGATTTTTTTTAAATTATTATTGCTCACTGCATCTCAGTGTTCTCAGATTGGGGAAAAGGTCAGGATGCAGAAAGGAAAATGTTATCTAATTTCATTTCTGGAGCTGATTTGTTATCCCAGTCCACCCTACCTGAGATAAATGAGTATATAAAATAAACAGAGCTAAATAAACCAGTTAATTTGCATTTAATCTACTAATAATAATGTAGTGTTTCTGTACAGCATTGGAAGTACTAATCTGGCACAGCAGTCATGGCCAGTCCTTCCTCCCACAGCGCACACAGTCCTGTGGACAAGTTTGAACTGTCTCTGGTATTTGCAGGAATTGAGGTACAGCTCAGCTTCCTCAGGCTGAAGGAGGGGTCTGTTCTAGAAAGAAAATTGCATAACAAATTTTCCAATGCTATAGCAAAGCAAACTGTTTCTCCATTATCATGGTTATTGTTAAACTAAGCTGACTAACCTAAACAAAATGAACCTATAAAATAACAAGCTGTCTGGATTCTTTCCTCTCATGAGGAGAGCAAGATGGTAAATAAGAGATCCAACCACAATTAGAAACAGAACAAAATAGCTGCAAATGGACTGAATGAAAAGTACATACGACTTTTAGCCATGTTGAGAAAGATAATACAATTTGGCAGGGAACATGTCCCTGTCTGACTGATAGTACCTATGGAGCAGACATGATGTGTGTTGTTTTCTTTAATCAATTAAAAATATGTATGGCCATAGAAGTATAGTTACAAAATAACAAAAATTGAATTACACAGTTCACTTTCTTACATTTTTCTAAAGATGTTCTCAACTACATTTTTTAAATAAAGATGCAGATTAAAAATCTGTAAAATGTAACATTGCTATCATAAAATGTATTTGTATTGCCTTTTAAGAAAATGTATTTGGTGGTTTGATCCATTTTTTGACTTAAAACTACTTCACGACGTTGCACAGTTGAGTCTGTTCAGGACTGTGCACTGGAACACCGAGTGTTGCAGATTGGGCAGGAAGTTGTGATGTTCATACGAGACATAGCATGGCGTGAAATGTAACAAATATATTAATTTTTTTAATGGAGTCATAAAGGCTTACATAATGGCTTTCTAGTAACAGTAGTACACAGTAATACCATGGTACAAAATATATAGGAATGACAAAGTAGGTTGTGCTGGTGGGACAGTGACACTATATGTGAAAGAAGGCATAGTCAAATATAGTAAAAATCTTAAATGAATCAAACTGTACTATAGAATCTCTGTGAACAGAAATTCCATGCTTGAATAGTAAGAGTATAGCAATGGGAATGTACTACCAACCACCTGACCGTGATGGTCATTGTAAAATGCTCAGGGAGATTAGAAAGGCTATAAAAATAGAAAACTCAATAATAATGGGGGATTTCAACTATCCCCATATTGACTGAGTACATGTCACCTCAGGTTGGGATACAGAGATAATGTTTCAAGACACCATTAATGACTGCTGCTTGGAGCAGATTAGTCTTAGAACCCACAACGGAAAAGGCAGTTCTTGATTTAGTCCTAAATAGAGCACAGGATTTGGTCCAAGAGTTTAATATAGCTGAGCCACTCAGTAATAACTATAATATAAATAATTTAACATCCTTATTGGGGGGAATACCAAAGCCCACCACAGTAACTAACTTCAGAAAGGAGAACTACACATAAATGAGGAAGCTAGTGAAATGGAAATTTAAAGGATAAGTTACAAGAGTTAAATGCATGCAAGCTTTTAAATGCATGTAAACTTTTTTAAAATGCCGTAATAGAGAGGCACAAATTGAATATATAACCCAAATTTAAAAAAATAAAACAAAAAAAAATGCCACGATGGCTAAACCACACAATAAAAGAGGCAGTTGGAGGCAAAAAAGGCATCCTTTAAAAATCAGAAGTCAAATCATCCTGAGAAAAATAGAAAGGAGAATAAACTCTGGCAAGTCAAGCGTATAATTGCAGGCCAAAAGAGAATTTGACGAGCAACTAGCAAAAGACTCCAAGAACTAACAGTTAAAAAAAAATTAAGTACATCAGAGGCAGGAAGCTAGACAGACAATCAGTGGGTCCACTGAATGAACAACATACTAATGTGAGGGAGATTCCAAAACCTGAGCCATTCTTTTTAGGTGATAAATATGAGGAACTGTCCCAGATTTAGGTGTCAATAGAGAAGGTTTTGGAACAAATTGATAAACTAATAAGTCACCAAGACCAGATGGTATTCACCCAAGAGTTCTGAAGGAATATATGAAATTCACACCAAGTATGAAATTGCAGAACGACTAACGGTGGTATGTAACCTATCACTTAAATCAGGGGTGTCAAACATACAGCCCGCGGGCCGGATGTGGCCCATGAGCCGTTTTTGTGTCGCCCGCAGCCCCTGGAGCCACCGCCAAAGAGGGGAGGACGCGGCGACTTTTGACGGCAGCAGCTCTGATTCCACTACGTGCCGCTGAGAAGAGTCGCCGCCACCTCCCCTTTTCTGCGGCAGCTCACGGTGTCATAGCTGCCGCCGAAAATGGGAGGAGGCGAGTTGTTTTTTCGGCAGCGAGGATAGCACTGGGAATTGCCGCCGAAAAAGGGAAGATGCCCCGAAATATTCAATGGTGGGCATTGCTCCTAGGTATGGCCCAGCTCAGGTACAATTTATTAAAATGTGGCCCGCCATCATCAGCGAGTTTGACACCTCTGACTTAAATCATCTTCTGTACCAGATGACTGAAGGATAGCTATGTGATGCCAATATCTAAAAAAGATTCTACAGGTGTTCCTGGCAATTACAGGCCGGTAAGCCTAACTTCAGTACCAGGTAAACTGGTTGAAACTATAATAAAGAACAAAATTATCAGACTCCTAGATGAACATGATTTGTTGGGGAAGAGTCAGCATGGGTTTTGTAAGAAGAAATAATTCCTCCCCAAACTATTAAAATTCTTTGAGGTGGTCAACAGATGTGGACAAGAGTGATCCAGTGGATATAGTGTACTTGGATTGTCGAAAAGGCTTTGACTGGGTACCTCACCAAAGGCTCTTAAGCAAACTAAGCATTCATGAGTTAAGCGGGAGGTTACTCTCGTGGATCAGTAACTAGTTGAAAGACTGGAAACCAACGGTCGGGATAAATGGTCATTTTTCACAATAGAGAGAGGTAAATAGCAGTTTCCCCAGGGATCTATACTGGGACCAGTGCTGTTCAACATATTCATAAATTATTTGGAAAAAGGGATAAACAGTGAGGTGGCGAAGTTTACAGATGATACTAAATTACTCAAGATAGTAAAGTCCAAAGCTGATTGCGAAGCGTTAAAGGGATCTCACTAAACTGGGTGCCTGGCTGATAAAATGGCAGATGAAATTCAATGTTGATAAATGCAAAGCAATGCATGTTGGAAAACATAATCCCACTTTTTTCTTACAAAATGATGGGCTATAAATTAGCTGTTAGTTCTCAAGAAAAACCATGGAATCGTTGTGGATAGTTCTCTGAAAACATCCAGTTAATGTGCAGTGGCAATTGAAAAAGCTAATAATGTCATGAGCCATTAGAAAAGGGATAGATAATAATTCAGTAAATATCATAATGCCATGTATAAATCCCTGGTATGCCTTGCCTTGAATTCTGTGCAGTTCCGGTCACCCCATCTCAAGAAAGATATGTTAAAAATGGAAAAGGTACAGGAAAGGGCAACAAAAAAGATTAAGGAGATGGCACAATTTCCATATGAGGAGAGATTAAAAAGACTGGGACTGTTGAATTTGGAAAAGATGACAAAAGGGGGATGTGACAGAGGTTTATAAAATCACGAATGGTGTGGAGAAAGTGAATAATGTAATACAAGAACTAGGGTCACCCAATGAAATGATTAGGCAGCATGTTCAAAACAGACAAAATACTTCTTCACAGTGTCAACTTGTGGAACTCATTGCCAAGGGATGTTGTGAAGGCCAAAAGTATAAATGAGTTTAAAAAAAAAAAATTAGATAAATTCATGGAGGATGCATCCATTGATGGCTATTAGCCAAGATATTTAGGGATACAACCCCATGCTCTGGATGTCCCTGAGCCTCTGACTTCTAGAGGCTGGGACTGGATGACAGGAATGGATCACTTGATGATTGTCCTATTCTGTTCATTCCCTGTGAAGCATCTGGCGTTGACCACTGTCAGAAGACAGGATACTGGGTAGATGGACCATTGGTCTGACCCGGTATGGCTGTTCTTAGTGACTGACTTCTAGTTATGTGAACACTAATGAGTACCATTGTGGAAATGATTTTAAAATTCTGATATTGTATGCAGTTTTCAGCTAAAGCCTAATACAAATCCAGTCCAACCTCTCCCTCTCTCCTGCCCAAGAAGGAATGTGTAAATGAGAGAGTAAGAACCAGCAATGGAAATATTTGACTTTTTTCAAATTTTTTACCAAAAAATCCATCTATATAAGAACGGTAACAGTTAAGCATATATTGTCAGTATTATCCATGAGGTGTAACTTTTTTGTCCCCTCTGAAGGTGTAGCAGAAAAGACACAACTTCTGAAACTAAGTGTACCTGCAACATTCATGCTTGTGGCTCTGGATGAAGGCCCAGGTCCTCCAATCAAATATCAGTATGCTGAACTGGGAAAATTGTACACTGTAGTGTCACAGCTAATCCGTTGTTGCAATGTGTCATCACGTATGCAGTCTTCTATCAACGGTATAGTGAATTTTATGTGTTTTCTTTAAATTGATTGAAAACATTGGTTATAAGTTGATAATAATTGATATATGTGCTGTTCCATTGTTTATAAAGTGTACTAACTGGAGAAATCCACCCTTAGAGATTTTTAAGGCCTGGCTTGACAAAGCCCTGGCTGGGATGATTTAGTTGGGGTTGGTCCTGCTTGAAGCGGGGGGTTGGACTAGATGACCTCCTGAGGTCCCTTCCAACCCTAATCTTCTATGATTCTATGAAGTAGTCCTTAGGGTTTATTATATATTATATTTAGCAGGGGTGTTTTTATTTTTCAATAAAAATTTTCCTGATTCTGCAGTGGGCAAATCCTATCTTGATTAGGAAACTCACTAAAACTACAAATCATTCTCCATTAAGCATATTTAGACCTTTTGAAAGAACACAATTAGGAAGGTATAGAGGATCTATTCAAATCAAACCTATTGCAATTTGTTGTTTTAGTTTATAGAGACTGTGGGCCAAATTCTTCTCATTAAAATTAGTGGAGTAGAACTGATATATCTGATGAGAATTTAACTAAAAATTAACTTTGCTGCAATAGGCTTCAGAAGCCTGGTATGATTTGGCTTAATTGGTTTTGGTTTCAGTGTATTCATTTTTGAAGTAATTTTTATATTTAATAAATCTTTGCAGTGTTAAAGTAGTTTTAAAAGTTATACATTGTTCACTGTTCATAATGTTGTACTTAGAAACCATGGTTTTGTATGCTGTTCATTGTCAATAGTAGTACATAGTTGACAGCCATAGGTCAGTCATTTTGATAGGTTTTCTTTTTATATTTATATGCTGAAATAAAAACCTAACTCAGGCTCTAGGCAACTTTGAAGGATAACTAAAAGTATAATCCAACTAAAACCAAAACACCAGGAGCAAAGCAACGACTTTTCTTTATACAAAAGAAATAAGTCCACAGAACTAAATTCCCCAACTTCAGTTTCTGCACAGCCCTCTAATCTTTTTCATCAGTGTTTTTCACCTTACTCTGTAGCATGGGGCACGGCTCACTTGCTGGTGGATTCTCTGTACCTTAGTCTTTAAACCATGAATTTTGAGGACTTTAATAACTCAGTCATAGGTTACGGGTCTATTACAGGGGTGGATGGGTGAGGTTCTGTGACCTGCGTTGTGCCAGGAGGTCAGACTAAATGATCATATTTGTCCCTTCTGACCTTAGAGTCTGTGAGACTCCCCTGCTCCTCTACCCCAAATCCATATGTGTCCGAATCACCACACACACATTTGCCTGGCCAAGTAAATGAACTTTGTAGCATATCCTAAAGTTAAACAGATTTGGGCTGTTTTAGAGAAGTGGGACAATGGGCATATTCCAAAATTGAAGGGCCCTCACTGTGGACAAGTCCCTTCCAACAGGTCCTTCTTATATACTAAAGGAGCTCCAGTGTTTTCACTGACCTCAACTGTGGTCATGACCCATGAGAGAAAAGGTAGTCCACTCAGATCACAAGTTCCTTGCCTCAGTGTCAGAGAATCTAGTTCTTCATACCAGAGAACTGTGTCTTTCATTTGTTATTCCCAGAAGTTTAAATATATATTCATTTATATTAAAAGGTATGTAAGTACTGTTTCATCAATATTAACTGTTTATTCCAGGTAATCCTCCACTTTCAAACCCTTATGGTGATCCTAATTTATCGCAACCTATAATGGCACTTCAGCAGAACGTGGCAGACATTTTGTTTGTGCGAACTAGCTATGTGAAGAAAATAATTGAAGACTGCAGCAACTCAGAAGAGACCATCAAATTGCTTCGTTTCTGCTGTTGGGAAAATCCTCAGTTCTCTTCTACTGTCCTAAGTGAACTTCTCTGGCAGGTAAAATAAAATAAAAATTAGGGAAGCAGACAGGATACGTTTGTGCATATGTAAGTGTAAAAATATGCCATACAGGGAGATGTGATATCCATGTGAGAAATTGCACAGATATGTGATAAATAAACTTCTCTTTAGATCCCTTCTGCCAGGATTCTCACTCTTGGGACTTCATATTGCAATACTGGTAGAGTTCCCTCACATCCTATGACTTAGTTGCCCTAAGGGCAATGATTGCAGGGTATAGCACAACCAGACCAAACTGGCCTGTGTGTCACCACCCACAAATTATAAGCACATCTCCTTCAGCATTCCAGCTAGTTCCCTCCTAGCCACAGTCAGCAAAGAAGCTCCTGGTGCTGCAGTTTCATTGATTCATCTCTTCAAGTATACTTTTTTGTTTTCAGCCAGTATGTTACAAAACTTCAGGTCACCAGTTAGGCACTTACATTTAGCATTCTTACTGGCCATTTGCTCAGTGCTGTGCTTTTTAGCTGGCATGCCCATCCTAGTGAGAACATTCTGTACGTGCTTAATGCCAAAAAGTCTTGGGGGGGAGATTATTTGAAGTGGACTAAAACCCTTAGAAAGTCCACCCTACTTAGTTTCCTTTGGCAGCAATTCACTGGGCAGTAGCATTACTAAAATAACTGTCTCTAAATAGGTATCATGCATCTTTTTTTTGTTATTAATACATAAACTCCATTGTGAAGCAGTCAGGGTTCCTACACACTCAGTATGCCTGATCCAAACACACAAGCAAAGAAACGGAAGTTAAGCCCCCTTATGATACATAGACTCTACTCACAAGTACCCACCTTACCTTTACCACAACTATCATGCACCACAGACCATGGACCACAGCATTAACTGTGCCCTGTTTCACCTTTCTGCATTCACCCTTTTATCAGATTTTTTCCACAACACTATTGATTACGGTTGTTCGGTATAGTAGTTTAATAAAGGATGACTAAAGGGTACGTGTACCCCTTTCAACCAGTCATACTTGCATGTGCCAGGCCCCTCCCATCAACCAACTGGGCTTGTGTGATCTGGGTCCTTTCCATTAACCAGGCTTGCATGCACAGTACATAAATTTCCAGTTTTAGTGTGAATAATGGCTAAAAATGACCTTAAATCTAACACTTAACAAACCTTTCCTCTTTGCACTGACTCTTCTCAAACCCGCTTCTCTGACAAGTTCTTTGTAGGTAGATCTTAAAAAGCCTGGTCTGTTTTCAACAATGAAAATTTAGAACTGCCAAGGAAAATTTTTAGCCAGAACACAACTTCAGACTTCCTTTTAAAAATGCATGAAGAGAAACTAAACAAAATCTGCACACACAATTCAAGGGTGTACAAACTAACCCATTGTGACATTTCACACCATTTGGGTCACCTGCTTTTAAAGAAAAACGGGAAATTATTCCCTATTTTAAGCCTGTTTTAGAACACAACCCTAAGGATGAAGTTGCTACCAGGTACCTCCATAATGACTTGACTGGCATGAAGATGAAAAGCTATGTCAAGGCTCCCTTGGTTAGAGCCAACGCTATGACCACTGCCTATCTGACAAGTCTTTCTTGCAAAAGTATGCAAAGCAGCTGCATAGTCCTCTTTACACACGTTCACAAAGCGTATTTATTTGGATTCAGTCTTTAGGAGGGGATCTGGTTTTGGATTTCATTCTCTAATCTAGAAACTTTTCTCGGTAAGGAAGATCACATTTTCCCACCCTAATAGAAATTTTGTTTTACCTTTGGTTGTCCCTTATTTTAAGTTGAACTAGTTTTATTCCACGTGACATTTATGTTCCTTTTACAGGATGGAGTGTCCAGTTGGGTATCTTTTAAAAAAAAAAAAAAAAATGACATTAAACTTACTGCTTATTGCAGCACTTTGCAGTTTACTTTTTCTTTTGGGATAGCCTTTATGCTGTTACTCTCCAGAAACAAGAATTGTAATAGAAAGTATTTACTTGTTCTGTTTCTCTAAAGATATATTTTTCACACAGGATTCACTCACTCACCTTCCTCCCCTCTGAGTTTGGGTTTTACATGTTTTGAGGTGTTCTTTTGTCTTAGTTTCATTTTTGAGTCAATTTGTTTTCTTTTTAAATCTCTTTGGTTGGTTTGTCACCTCAGGAGATTCACCTGCTACACAACTGAGGGTAACTGGCTGAAATGTCAAAATTTTTATCTTGCAATAGGGGGGAGGTTGTGTGCAACAGCCAATAAGGAGCTTGGTTCATATTTTATGCAGCCCTTGCTACCACCATCCCCTGGATCAAAATTCCCAAGAGCTTGAGGGAGTTTTACCAAACTCATCCTCGAGAAGCAAAGGCCTAAGAGTGAAAATACTGTCTGAGAGCTCCAGAGAAGCAGAATTGAGTACTCAGAACATAAAAATTTTGTAACCATCTCAAACTCATGCAATTAGCTTTTTTACAACATCACGTTTTAAGAAACACTTTTTTCTCAGACATAATTTTCACTTCATTTTCACTTTTTAAGGTTGCATATTCATACACCTATGAACTTCGACCTTACTTGGATCTACTTTTGCAAATCCTGTTAATTGAGGACTCTTGGCAAACCCACAGGTTAGTATTATTTTTTCCATTGTACAGTAGTATGCTATCTTTTTGTAATTTGGGACTCCCGTTGGATAGCTTCTTTTCCCAATTAAATGGCTTGCTGATAAAGAGAAATGGACTTAAAAAGTCTGAAAAGACTTATTCTACTGATCAAAAGACAAGGACAACTTATATTCATATTCATTTTTATCTCTGCTTTTCAATTAGGCAACTTCTGTATTTAAAACTTAAGCTAAGAATTTCACAACTGGCAAAATGCTACTCAGCCACTTTGCACCAATTGAATGCATCTCTATAAAAGTGGAACCTTTACTAATATTCCTGTTAAGCGGCAGTTATTGATACTCAGTATCATTAGGCTAGAGTGCTTCCTTGGAAATATTGCATTAAAGTGGTGGTTCCATTAAAGAGGAGTATACTGTGTTAACAGTGGTGTTATTTGTCATGACACATTGATATGTGGATAGGACTATTACCTTTGACACATATGCAGTTGCGAGAATTGCAGTTTTCAAAGACAGTTAAACATTCTACATTAGGTCACATTTTAATAGAATGTTGTCTCCAAGAGTATCAAGTATTCAAACCAATTTGAAACATTGTTCTCATCAGTTGGGAGAATAAGGACTTTTAAAAATTAAAATTGACCAATAAAAATAGTCAATTGTCTCTTAAATTTTTTCTCTTTGAAACTTTATAAATGTTGAATTACTGGGGCGGGGGGGGGGGGGGGGGGTTGTGGTAGCCTCACAATCTTAAAGCACTGTACAAACATAAAAGAAGGGACTGTCCATGCCTCAGAGCTTGCAGCCTGAAATAAAACATACATACACTGTATCACGAAAGGGGGTAAAACTTGGAATAAACGTGGTAGTTGGCCATGTTTTGAAATACAGCCACTGTTTGATAGTTTGTGTGGAAATATGAGAGTAGTTAGATGTTAGTTAATAATTTAAACAGTATTTCAATGAAAATGGACTGTAATGATGAGAATATGTAAGGGGACCCTTAAGTCATTCACTTTAGAATTGGACTGGACTTTATGGTTTCACCTGCTACCTGGACATTCCCCTGAAGACCTTCTCTGAGAAGACGGGGGTGTGGCTTGCTGTGATTCAAAGCTTAGGGACTGATTTATTTTTAAATTTGCTTTAAGTTTTCATTTACATCATGGGAGGAAGTTGCTCCCAACAAATCTTCCAGGATATGCCTACAGTACAAAGGGGAGCATGGCTCCCAGCCCATGAAGACAGAATTGTGCTAGCTCAGCTCGAGCTAGCACACTAAAAATAGCAGTTTGGACATTATGGCACCAATGCAGGCTTGGGCTAGCCGCCTGAGCTTTAGACCCGGAGTGTGGCATGGGCTTGAGAGCCTCAGATGTCACCCAAGCCACATCATCCATGTTGCTATTTTTAGCATACTAGCTGGAGCCAAGCTATCACAAATCTATCTATGCAGACTGGGAGGCTCATTCCCAGATGCAGTGTAAACATTCCCTAGATTCTGAACCCCTATATGGTGTGTCAGTATTTGCATATCCAACTCAGCTTAGATGTATAAAGTTCACATAGTCTTTAGCTTAAGGAACACTCTTGGAGATGGAACAATCTAGTAACAATACAGTATACCATCTTGGCTGTACTGGGATCACCTTCACACGTCTCTCAAATCAGATCTCTTTCTCCCTTATTACAGAGGGGAAGGAGATCTCGCTCCCACTGTAATTGCTACCTAGACCTCCCATGCTGGAGCCAGGTCCAGGTGATGTTCATCATAGACAAATCTAGGTAGCACTGGAGGAACAATTTAATAAGACTCAACATTAAATCTCTGCAAAAGTGCAGTGCAGGTTTGGGATTCTGAACAGTGTTACTGCTTTTCATATGTAGAGTCTCCAGATGCTGGATTTTCAGCATTTGAAAATGAGTTGAACTAGGATTTTTCAAGTATGTATACTGTGGATCTTACTGTACGTGTGCATGCACCTCATGCATGTGATATCAGTGTTTTGAGTAGCAGAGTCCATTGGGTCTCTGCCCACCTCATGCTCCCTTATGAGGGCATATAGAGTGAAGTGACCACAGCCATCTCTCAGTTCTTCTTATCGCCTATGTCCACCCTGCTACTTATTAGTGTTTACTGCCGTTCGGTTTCAGTGATGTATCTGAAGAATGTTTTTCAACTAACAAGTGGACTGCTTTCAATTGAACCACTTCAAAAAAAAAAACAAAACAAAAAAACAAGACGATGACAACCTTCCTGTACAAAGGGTCTAGGCCTTTTGCACCAACTGCCACATCTCAAGGCAAACTAAAAATTCCCTCAGCTTTGAGTCCTGCCTATTCTGTGATGGCCTTATTCCACTCACTAGTGGGTACAGCTACGGACTGTTTTGCCTTGAGAAAAGCCACATACCATACCAGTGCTCAACAACTAGCATGGCTCAGGAAAGACCTGGCATTTTATCAGCCACAATGTTCTCAGTCTTCTAGGCACTGTCATGAGCACTGGTGGTAGAACCCAGAGGTATATACTGGCAAGAGTCTACATCTCCACCTGAGATGTCCTCTGTGTAGAGATTGGCACTGACACCCCTGCTACCAAGATCACCCCAGGCTACAGGACTGCCACTTGAAGAGATGTGCTCTTTATCACCTTCACTGAGCCATTTTTTCTTGCCAGCATTCAGCAGAGATCCATCTCCCCTATGATCATGAGGGGACTCTGCAGAAGGTAATGGAGGCTCCCTTCTTGGAACCCATCACAAGCTCAATGTGTGGCAATGGGCAGGCCAACCTTAAATGGGCTAATAACAATACAGTATACTACCTTGGCTGTACTGGGATCACCTTCACCCATCTCTCAAAGCAGATCTTTCTATTACAGAGGGGAAGGAGATTTCGCTTCCACTGTAATTGCTATCTAGACCTCCCATGCTGGAGCCAGGCCAAGGGGATGTTCATCATGGACAAATCTATGTAGTACTGGAGGAACACCAACAACCTCCTTCACCCCCTAAGGAATCATTATTATCCCTGGATGTGGCAGCACCAGTATTAAATGATTTCAAAGCATACAAGGAGCTACTGGCTCAAATTGCAGAGACCCTGGACATTGAAATCTTGGTAATCCAGAAGAAGTCTCATAAACTTTTTGACATCCTGAATTTTTCAATCCCAGCCAGGATATTTCTCCCCATTAACAAGGGAATACTTGAGCTTTCAAAGGGACTCTGGCAGGCTCCAGTAACTCTTCCTCCTACAGCCAAAAAGATTGAAAAGATAGACTAAGTACCAGATAAGGGCTTTGAATAATTTTGTGTCCATCCTAACCCAGGATCTTAGTGATTTCAGTGGTACAAAAAAAGTCCATATTTACAAAATGTACCCCGAAAGAGAGACCCTAAAAAGCTGGTTCTTTTTGGGTGTAAACCCTATTCCTCTGCCTCCTTACAGCTTCCCTTGGTGAGCTGTCAAGCTCAGTTTGTGAAATACAGTTCCCTTACTTGCGACAGAGCGGTCCCTTTCCTAACCAGAGTCCCACAGGGCAGCATGGAGGACCTCAAGGACTTTATAAAGGAGGGCCAAATGGTTGGTAGGTTACAAACAGTCATGGATGCCTTGGAAATGGCTGCTAGGCTAGTGACCCTGGCCATATCATGCAAAGGGCCTCCTGATTGCAAGCATTACGTATTCCTAAGAGGGTGCAATGCACAATAGAGGAGCTGCCATTTGAGGGAATGGAGCTCTTTGGTAGTCAGATGTGGGGCTCCACTCATTCAAGTACTCTAGGGCCACAGTACGGTCTTTAGGGATATATACAAGCCTGATCACAACTGAAACAGAGAACCACCCTCCTACTCCCAAAGTAGGCAACCTGAAAACACTCTCAGAAAAATGCCTTGGTACTCCTGGAGATACCCACTCTCCTTCTCTGTAACACGCTATACCTGCTGTTAGGTTTGACTCAAGTGTTGAGAGCAACACTGATGCCTGTCAAGAGCCAATCATTACCTCTGGAAGCCAACTTTACCTCCTTCCAATAGGTCTAGCCTGCAATTAAAGTAGACAGATGGGTGCTAGACATCATTGCCCATGACTAATCCATCCAGTTCCAGTCCTTACCCCCCACCTATCCTACTTCCCCATCCGTCTTCAGGGACCCTTCTCACAAGCCTTCTGCAAACAGAATTAGTCTTGTAACCTCATCTAAGAGCCACAGAATAGGTCTCACAAGAATACAGGGGAAAAGGCGTCTAGTCCTGATATTTCCTCATTCCAGAAAAGACAGGTGTCTTCATTCTAGCATAGATCTAAGAATTCTGAACAAATATATATACCATCTCAGATTCATAATAATTGCCTCCATCATTCCATCCTTTCAGACTCAAGACTGATTTTTGGCTTTCAGCCTACAGGATGTATACTTCCACATAGCCATCCACCTAGCCCACAGTGGAGTCCAGTCATTATCAATACAAAGTATTGGTATTTGTATTCTCCACAGCACACACCGTGTTCGCAAAGCGTCTGCTGTTGTGGCATCCCATCTGAGGAGAAAGGAGCATCTATGTCTACCCTTCCCGAGAATGATTGGCTGATCAAAGGTGGATTCTGGCAAAAGAGCAGCAGGCCTGAAAATTACCTTCTCTCTTTTCACCCAGCTAGACCTCCTGGTGAACTAAAATTGTCCCTTACTCCATCACATGAGAGCAATCCCCCCCCCCCCCCGGACAAATTATTCTCTTTGCAATCACTACCGAATGGAATAAAATCTAATCCAACCATGGCAGTGCAGACCTGACTCAGATTATTAAGCCAAATGTCAACATGGCATTTATCTGACACCACTTGCCAGACTTCACCTGCGACCCTTACAACTCTGAGGTCAGTCTATTCCCCAGAGATACACCAAATGAAGAAACTGGTCATTGTTGCACCTCAAGTCATCTCAGAGGTGAATTGGTGGCTAGGTAACAAAAACATGTGGAATACCCTTTTCTGCCTCCCCTACAACCATGACACTAATCACAAATGTGTCAGAGACAGGCTGGGCGGGAGGGGGTGTCACCTGGATAATCTGAGATAGAAGGCACCTTGCCGTAGGGTGACATGAAATTCTGCATAAAAGGCAAGAGATCTGCAGTAGTCTACATAAACATGCCAGTGTGTGCTTATTACCCCCATCCCAGGGAGTGATTGTGTTATGATTTGTGTCAGCAATACACGATAACCCCAGTGGCTCTTCACCTCTCAGGAGTCAGTAACAGCCTAGTGGACTTCTTAAGCAGACCGTCCCTCATCATTTACGAGTAGTTGCTGCAGAGCTCCATCATAGAGCAGATATTTCAAAGTGGGGGTCCCGCAAAAGACATATTACACACCACGAGGGAAACCACCAAATATCCAACTTTTGCTTTGGGAGAGACTGTTGAACTGTAGCCTCACTTATGCCAGTTCCCCAGAGTAATATGTAAGATCAGATGGGTCAAAGCCACACTTATCCTCACGGCATCTTATTGGCTAAGGTAGTTTTGGGTGAGAGACCCGCTACAGATGTTCACTCGGCCTCCTATTTCTCTGTCAGACATATCACAGAATAATAATCATACTCTGCATCTAGCAGCCTGGATGTTGGCTGGTTGAGATCCATTGATGGAGACTGCTCCTTTCAGATGCAGGAAATTCTTTTAGAGAGCTGTGAGCAACATACAAGAAGGCCCAGTTCTGCAAAATGAAAGGAGGTTCTCCATCTGGGCAGCCCAGAACAAATCAGTCCCAGTAGAAACTTAGATACCAAAGATCTTACTACATACTGCATTTAAAACATTCTGGCCTTTCATTTAGCTCTATCATGGGCCACTTTGCAGCAATTTTAGCTGGTCATTCACCTGTACAGTTGTCTTTGATTGTGGATCTTCAATACAGTTGGTTGTGAGACAAAGACCTATTACATACTTAGCCCCTGCTAGAGAACCAACTCTTGTGTGAGACGGAAACATCCTATTCCTAAATCTTATGGTGCTTCCCTTTTGAGCTCCTCTCAGGATGCTCCCTATACTATTTTACTCTGAAGATGGTCTTTCTGGGTCCCATCACCTTGGGTATGAGAATCAGTGAGCGCCGAGCCTTTGTGGCTGAATCTCTGCATGACATTTCACAGCGAAATGGTCATACTGAGACCTCATCTGTTCATCCTTAAGGTGGTCTCAGAATTCCACTCAAATCATCAGTTAACTTGTTTTCCAAACCCCATTCTGCACCAGGAGAAAAACTGCATACTCAGGATATTTCTAGGGCAGTCATCCATTATGTGGGTATAACTAAACCTTTTACACTCTTGTCTTTTGGTGGCCATATCAGGCTGTTTTGTCCCAGAGGATATCTAAATGGATCACTCCTTGCATCTTAATCTGGTATCAGATGAACAGTGAACTTCTCCCTCCAAATGTTAAGACACTCCAACAGGGCACAAGCACATCTTCGCCATGCTTCAGAAATTCACCTATATCTCAATTTTGTAGGGCAGTAAGTAACCTGTAGTTAACCCACTGATCTTAGTCGAACATTGACTTAGTAGCCAGGTCAGATGCCAAGTTGGGGACAACAGTGCTACAATTGCTGTTCAACTAAATCAACTGAAAGTGCCCCACCCCACTTCCAGAAGAGACACTGCTTGCTAGTCCCTTACAGTGGGATCCACACTGACACAAACTCAAAAAATGGTTACTTTTACCCTATGGTAACTGTGGTTCTTTGAGATGATGTCAGTGTGGATCTCACAACCCCTCCACCATATTCACTTTTTCTGAGTCCTCAGCATATGGGAGTCTGAATTGGTGAGGGAACTGAGGGACAGTTGCGGATGCTCTGCCCTTTATGCCCTCGTACAGGAACACGAAGAGGCATGGTGCGCATGCACGGCCCCACCAGACACTGGTGTGCAGAAGACTCCAGCCTCACATGCATGAGGCACCATGTGTACCTGTAGCAGGATCCACATTGATGAAAATATCTCAAACAATATTTACTGTAAAGTATGCAACCATTCTTAAGTTTTAACTATATTCTAACATTACAGTGGGTGATAGATATTTATGGAAAGGATTTGTTTTAATTCTCTTGATCAAGAACTAATGATTGATGGGTTACACTTATTGCTGTAGCCACAATTATATTTTGATTATGCTTTCTTGATATCTGAGATTACTCTTATTTCATATACCCAGGAGATCACATATATAACTGAACTGTTACTTAACCCTTTTAGATTCACAATTAATATATAACTTCAGAGTAATTACAATGTAATGCTTTTTGATGAACATGTCTACTAAAAAATCCTGTAATCAGAATATTAACTTTTATAATTACAGTGTAATTGAGGTGTAATTCCAGTCACTGTTTATAATATGTAACAATGAACAACTTTGAGGACACAAATTATGAATGTGTTTTTGTTTTTGTTTTTTGCAGGATTCACAATGCACTTAAAGGAATCCCAGACGACAGGGATGGGCTATTTGACACCATTCAGCGCTCTAAGAACCATTATCAGAAAAGAGCTTACCAGTGTATAAAGTGCATGGTAGCTCTTTTCAGCAACTGTCCTGTAGCCTACCAAATCTTACAGGTGATACCTTCCATTTTGACTTCATTATTATTTTAAAATTCTAGACATAAAGTAAGTTAAGCAAATTACAACACAGTAAATTGCCCTCTTCCTCTAACTAAAACTCATTTGGAATTTTCTTTGTCAAAAGATCAGAAGAAGGAATTGGGAGGGAGGGATTCAGCTAAACTTCATTCATACAACTACATTAATGCTTGTGTAGCAGCTGCTCCAAACTCACCAAGTTACTTTTTTCCCCAGAAGCGTATGTACTCAGTAAAAAGAACTTCTATTTAAACAGTGGTCTAGCTTGAAGATGGTAACCTGTTTTTCCAGAAGGTGGATGTTTGAAGAATAAAAAAAGGATTCTGAACTGTTAATTTCCTATTTCTGCAGAGCAATGGAGATTTGAAGAGAAAATGGACCTGGGCAGTAGAATGGCTTGGAGATGAGCTTGAGCGGAGGCCATATACTGGAAATCCACAATACACATATAATAATTGGTCTCCCCCAGTGCAGAGCAATGAAACATCAAATGGTTACTTCTTGGAGAGATCACACAGTGCTAGAATGACCCTTGCAAAGGCTTGTGAACTCTGCCCGGAGGAGGTAAAGAATTAGACTTCACAGCAAATGGGAAGTTAAATAAAATGTACTGCATTAAGTGTTCAAAATCCTTTGTTCCTCAGTAGTGGCAACAGTGAGCTGGGCAGCAGATTGTTCCCAGTTTCTGCTGGTTTCAGAAGTAAGCAGTTTGAAGTACTGTGACTTGATTTGCTAGTATGAAACTGTCTAAAATAAACAATCATTTCCACTGACATCCAGCTGTTATAGTGCTGATGGGTTTGTGAGTAATCCTTCTCTCACTCTGCTTACTGTTTATAGTGGCATTAACAGATTCCAAAGTTGGAAAAATAACCCAAATTGAACTAGAATGGTGACATTCAATTCTAGGTAGAGACAAGGCGATATCTGATCAATTATATCAAAAGTAAGACTTTTATCTGATATTAAGCAAGCTGCGACTTAATGTTGTCTGTGGGAGGGGAGCATCTTGGTCTCCCAAGAACAGAGAGATTACAGTTTAAGGATGAAATGGGATTTGACTTGAAAAGTAATATTTTACTGTATGTTAATTTTAGGAACCAGATGACCCAGATGCTCCAGATGAACATGAGTCCTCTCCACCAGAAGATGCCCCATTGTATCCTCATTCACCTGGTTCCCAGTATCAACAGGTAAACAGTGCAGCGTTTCACTTTCCCTTCAAAGATCTAAAATCTAACTTTTTGTTTTAGCGTTCATGCTAACTTATTCTTTAATAAATATTTAACAAGCAGCATGTAATAGTTTAAATCTCACACTTCTAGAATGATCATAAGGATGAACATTCAGCACCATTTACTTAAAAGCAATTTCACCATCAGAATTTCACATAAAACACCAAATATTTCCATAACAGATATTTATCGTTCATACTTAAAGCACATACGCTGATTGTCATCCCCTGGCAAATGCATACTGAAATACTGAAGGGTTTGATTCTGCTGTGCTTTTTTCATTATTAGTACCGTACTCTGTGAATTGCACCATTGATTTCAATGATAGACTCCAACCTTACAATAGTAAATTTTTAGATTTTAGTAATTATTTAAAAATTTCTCTGTCCCATATATAATGTGTTCTGTGAACATTTGATATCCAAAGTTAAAGTGCATATAAAATTTAAATCTGTTTTAGGATTAAGTGACTATTTTGTTAGTATCTATTTAAATGGAAAGCTAGATCTGAAAGAAATCATACTTAGATTTATTGTGCTGGCAATACCTAAATTAGTTGGTCCCAGAGTTAACTGCCGTTTTTATTTCCCTACTTTTCTCCAAATAATTTTACATATTCTGAATCTGCTTATTTAATTTCCTCTCCTGCCCAAACCCATTTTCCCTTCATCTTGCTTTCCTTACTCAGCAGAGCAGTTGGTAAGTGATGTAGACTTCTCCATCCCCTTGGAGTTAAGCCACAATTTATCACAAACTCACTGATTAATCCATTATTTGTGTGATGTGTTCACTTTCTCACAACAGATGATATTTCTCACCCTGTAATACAAACAACCCTTTTTTCCTTAGTATTGCAATAATAGGTTTATACTTGGTCAAATCCTACAGTAGTACCCTGAAGCATTATAGACACACAATGTTTGTTTGACAGTTGTGTAGGTGTATTTTTAATCCAAAATTTTTTTTTGTTAATTTTGATGCAAAGCGTGTGGGGAAAATAACTGTGATTCAGATTTTATTCACTTCTATAACCTTGTTTTGCTCACTAAAATAATTAGCGTGTTTGAACAATTATAGCTAACTTCTTGTGTTTTATTTTCAAAAAAAATTTCCCATAACGTTTTATCTTTTGGTGGAACTATGTATATATTTTAAACTAAGCTGTACATGTCCCATAGGCAGCATTCCATTCATCCTCCTTTTTTTCTTATTGCTTTGTTTTGCATGTAATTGTCTGTAACGTAAAATCTGGAATTACTATTTGTTGACTATAGCTTAATCTTTGTAATTTCAATTCAGAATTTATTTTTTACCTTCAGCATAAATGTATTTAAAAGGTAAAAGCAGGAGACTTCAAAGTAATGAAGAAACATCCTGAAATATGTATTATTACTTAACCAGTTCACTATGCTTTGGGGATTTTTTTCAATGGTGTATGTTCAATATTTTAAATCAATATTATCAATCAAAAATCAATATAATTGCTTAGAAAAGAATTTCAATCTTAATGTCTCTTTAAAATGTTTTATACTCTTTTGCAGAATAACCATGTGCATGGACAGCCATATACAGGCCCAGCAGCTCATCATATGAACAACCCTCAACGAACTGGCCAACGAGCACAAGAAAATTATGAAGGCAGTGAAGAAGTTTCCCCGCCTCAGACAAAAGATTAGTTAAATGCACATAATCAATTAACTTGCTCCATCAAGACTGTGCACCCAGGCCTTACAGTCCAACCTTTCTCTGTGTCTGGCTAATATTTAAAACTAGAAAAACTATTCCTAAACAACATGGAGTGGAGAGTCTATTCACTGTCTTATCTGCAGAAAATTGCTGTCAATATATAACCCGCCTGCAGTGGAAAGTGTATAGTGTTTTGTAATAAATGGCCTGATGCTAATGTGTAAATGGCAAAGGTGTATATAGTATATTAATGTTTGACTGTTAATTCTTAAGCAAGAACCTTTTTTTTGTCTTGATGAGACTCACAGATCTACGAAAACAAAAAATAATTTCTTGATATATCCTCTGCGCTCTGCAACCATTGTTGCCTGCCTAGTGGCAGTTGGATCAACTCCTTTATGAAAAAGCCTCTCCATGTCAACCACACAAATAGTTTCATGTTAATTCTTTGCCACTGGAGTCGATTTTACTATGAGCAACGTAATGGCTGGTAACCTTTTAATTATTTGGTTGATGTGGAAAATTGGTGATGTAACATTGTTTCTAGATTCTTTTTTCATTGCCTTTTTCATTCTGGTATTAGGTTAATCACTTTGAAACTATAGTTATGCTGTAACATTTAGCATGGCTTCACACCAGGTTAGTGTAGCCAATTGGGGGGGAGAAACCAACCATGACAGCAGTTGTCCCAAAGTGACAACTGTATTGCTCAGAGCTTTTTCTTCTTACATCTAGAATACAAAATGGGGAGGGGAGGGAAATGTGACAAACAAGTGGTTTTCAGTTGCACATATGTTCCTCAGATCTAATGTTCGACAGTTCTGTCTCTGGGTGGGATAAAAACACTTAGTTTTCAGTAATAGGAATTTAAAACAAATATGCAAAAATTTTGCTATGCCAGGATGCCTGGAGCATAATAGACTGTATTTGGTGTGCTTGTTTTGTTTCTTTGGTAGAGCTTTTTAGATAAACTTCTAACACTTTCCTTCTACTGCATCCCAGTGAAGTGGAAGTCAACAAAATCACACAGTACTTGCCACCGCACCGAATTAACTTGCTGGTTTTCCGCTCATTCACAATTCTACTTGAAAGCAAGAATTGTCTTAGCTCTTTATCCATTATACAGGAAATCTTAACATTAGATGCAGGGTTTAATTATAAAAGAAACTACTGGTTAGTCAAATACAATTCTAAGGTATCTCTCTAGTCTGGAATAAACATTTGTTTAAAGACTTCAAGAAACGCATCAGTAAATACTGTATTTAAATGAAAATTGGTAACTTGAATGTGTGTAATTTTTTTGGAACCTGTCTAAAAACCAAATACCCCTGCAAAACAGATACAGCCCACCCTATACTATTTAAATATTTTGCTGTTTTATTTTATAGAAATTATTTTGCTGAATTCACAAATAGAATTTGATTTAAGAAGACTATTTTGTCCTGTGGTGTCTGTTTTTTGTTTTATTTTTTAACTGACTGCACAGAAAGTTTAATTCTGTGCAATGGCACTATGCTGAATTCTGGAACTACAGTCACATTAAGATTTTTGTGCACAGAAAAATTTGGCCCTTGACTAAGAATAAAAGATTAGGACAATTACACTGTAAAAGTTTCTTAATGTGATTTATCTTGTACTTTTTGTATGTTTTTATATATACATATATATATTTAATGAGCACAAGCTTGATGGTGTTTTTTACAATTGAGTTAATAGAAACAAAGCTGCTTATCAAACTGAAGGTCTGTAGTGTTGAAATGAACAAAAAAAATAATCACAAGTGCATTCGTATGCATTTAGTATAATATAAGGGAGGGATATAGAGATGAATTCATTTGATTTTTTTTTTTAATATTCTATGTAGCAATGATCACTTTTGTGCTTCCATGTTTTCTCTAGTGCTCAACAACTTAATTCAGTTTTTCATGTTTTTTTAATAATACCATTTTACCTGAACTTGTTAAATGTGGAAGAAGTTTTCCCACATATGTTTGGGAATACTTACTGGAAGTTATAACTCAAAATATTAGCCTGCATATTAGAGCTGAAATCGTTCATATTTATTTGAACCAGTAATTATTGTTAAATACACTATCTCAGAGATGATAGTGTATTTTTTTTCTCTTTAGGTAAAAACATGTAATGTGCTAGTTCAGCCTTGCCAAATGTGTTTAATTTTAACAGTGCAAAGATTGTAGAGATGTAAAACTTGAGATTTCTGAAGATTGATTTTTTTTTTCTCCCCCTCCCTTGAATTGGGGAATCGTGACTGGTGACAATTTTCAGGTGGCAAATTGAGGTTATCCTGTATCTGTCACTTTGAAGAAAGTTGGCCTATGTTCTTGTTTGCTTTTCAAAATAGATAGCTACAGCAAAAAGCATGAGGGGGAGAAAATGTTTTCTTCATTCTGGGCAAAAGAGTTTTAAAATTGTATTAATTTAAGTAACAAATGTACTAGCAAAAAGTTTAATATGCATGTTACTGTTGCAGCAATATGGCAGTGGTCATTTTCAGGCTATATCCAATACCTCAATATTGATATGGCACACATTTCCTCAAAGTGCCTAAAGGTTTAATTTCCCCTCCACTAATTTCTGGATGATGTTTTCTGTTTAAAACAATTAGTGGAGAATCTCTGGTCTTCCATAAAATAAGAGCCAATAAATAATAAAACAATTTCTCATTTTCCTGAAAATTTGACATTTAAATGCGTACAAATTGAACATTCATAGGTAATGTTGTGTGATTTTTACTCGGAAAATTGTATGTATAAAAAGCTTCATTTTACCCAATAGAAATTCTCCCTCTGTGTATTTAGATTAATTCCTGCTGTTGTCAGTGACTAAAATAAGTTTTTACCACTTCTTCCTGTTGTTACTGCAAAGTCAACACAGCTATGTGCAGATGGGACTCATTCCTCCTTATGCATCAATCAGAGTATTAAGTTCTAATTACAGAGATAATCAATTACACCTGTGTGCAGGGGAAGGTGAGGGCACAATTTGACCTGCAGAATTTGTATTACTGGTGGTGGGTGATGCAGAAGAAGGAAAGCAGCCCAGCTTGACTTTGAGATTTCTGAATGAGTTTGCAGGGCTGGCAGTTAAGAGGGGAAATAAATACTTTTATTTATAAACTAGTATATTTTTATGTGGAGATTGAGACACATCTGCAGTTCCCCAATTCCATTTTTGTGGGGTCACTGATGAGAGTGAAACTGAACCTTTGAGACAGATGAATTAAGGAAAGTGAGGTGAGGTTTCTGCTGTATGCTTTCTCAATCATTCTTTTGTGCCTGCTGTGAATGATTCAGTATATATGCTGTAGAAGAGCAGTTACTGTTCCAAAATCCTCCTGATAACACTTTGCACTCATAGCAAATCAGATTTGCTACTCTGCCAAAGCTAAATTGGCTGAAATTAGGCCACTGTAGCAACTTAATTTATTTAGGTTTTGCTTTGGTTTTTATATTCTTGTTAATAGGTTTCCTAGCTCTGAGACCTTCACCAGCAATAAGCATGCTGGTAAAATGATTCATAATGTATGGGTGTTTTTTCCTTTTTTTTAATAACTCCTATAAAAATAAATGTTTCAGTAAAGTTTGCAATGCTGGCATTGCATTGTTAGAAACAAATTAGAAAAATGTTATGATTTAAAGTTTTTCAATTTTATAAATAAAGGGAGAAGTGTGATACTAGGAAAGAATCAGAGCAGTAGTTAAGTAGCTAAGTATTTTTAATTTCAGTAAAACCTTGTTAGCCCACACTTTGGTAAACTGCAAATCCACATTGAAAACATATTTCTTTTATTGCTATTTGCTGAAACGCAGATAAGTGAGTCTGCTGGAGATGGAGCCACTATCTTAGACCTCTCATTTCCTTTGGAGCAGGATGTAGTTCCATGTCAGCACTGTGTAATGCCCTGAAACAGAGCACATTTAACTGTGCTCTTCATCCTCCCAGCTTCCCTTTTCTCTGGTGCTTTCAGGCTCTTGCTGTCCCCACAGTCACAGAAATGAAGAATAAACTATCTTTTTCTCTGGAGCAAGACGAGGTCTTTAGAAAAATCACCATCTTGTGAATACTATATGCTTCACTAAGACTTGTGTAGGAAGAAAGTGAAAGTAAATATGACTGCTGCAAGTTCTCTGCTCAGGGAAGAGGCAGACCCCAATGCTACCCTCCTCCAAGCTTTTCTTTGTTCTCACAAGTAATCTGAATGCTGCAGGAAAGCACAGAGGTGGCAGCAGAGATGGCCTCCTAAATGTTTCCATTCTTCAGATGAGTATCTTGGTTCCACTTTGTGCAGATGAAATAGGACCACTCTGAAGCTTCTGCAGCAGCATGATGAGTGGCAAGGAGGAGCATAATAAATGCCCTCATCCTGCTTCAGGGCATTATGGCCCTCCCAACAGCAGGCGGGGGTTGCTGTCTTTGTAAATTTCACTAATCTGCACTGAGCCTCCCCTTTAGTAAGGACTAGCAAAATTTTCTACTGCACAATAAGGGTTTTAGTCCATTAATTGGCACTGTCAGTTTTTACACTATTGTTAAAGTTAGTACCCAAAATGTCAGTTGTCTTGTTTCCGTCTATTAAACTGACCACCTGACTCTCAAATTTAAAACCGCAAATAGCTATTGTTTTACTTTCCCACAAGAGACATTGTTCAGTACTGGCTTGGCAGCAGTAATTTATAGGCTATACTTAGAATTGTGCTGACTTAAATGCTAGTGCTTAAAATATTTTTGATAGAAACTAAATTAATCTCTAACTAGTATTAAATAGAGCTTTAGCATAGAAAATCATTACAGTATTATTTGTCACTATTGAACAAAACCTCACAAAATTCTGAACTAACTAAATCCAATTTTTAGTCTCTGAATGAGAATGGTGAGTCGTGAAAATGGAAATAGAGCAAAGTAAATAAGTCTTAAATCTTATCCAAAATCTCCTTGTCATAGAATAATAAAATTTGGGGAAGGAAAATTAGGTCATCCAGTCCATCTCCCTGTTGATGTAGGATTGTTCCTTATTATAGATTTATTGACGTTTTGTCCAATCTAGTTTTAAAAATCCCAAGCAATGGAGCTTTCCTTTCCATCACTTTCCTTGGAAGACTAATCTTTTTGATTATCTGAATTTTTTTCCTTTTTAATGTAATTCTATTACTTCTAGTAACATCCTTTGTACTGTCATAAATGTCTGTCTTCATATTTGTACACTTCTATATCCTTTAGTTACCAATTCAGTTGTGTGTATTAATGCTTTTAATCATTAAGTGTAAATCAGTTCCTCCAGCTCCCCTGACTATTTTTGTTCTTCTCTGAACACTCTGTGATTATTTTTTGGTAATGAAGAGACTAGAATTTAATTTGTATTTCCAGGTATGGTTACACTTGAGCCGTGTAGGGAGTTGACTTCTTTTTCTGTGATGTCTTTGTGTATGCAACCCAAAATAGTCTTGGCCTATTTTGCTGCTTTATTGCATTGAAATCCTGTTCAAGTTTTGTCCCTCTCTTCTAAATCTGTTTAGTATTACTGCTTTCTAGGTTTCTCCCCTTGGATTACTAGGATCATTCTTGTCTTATTTTGAAGATCATTGATATGTTTGCTCTTCTCAAATCTGGTAACCTCTAGTTTCTCATGATTTTCCAATAGTGATTTTCAGCCATATAGTACATTCATTTAGGTTTCTTCTTATCCTAGAATACATGTCTGGACCAACTGATTGGTATAGTTATAAATTGCCAATTATTTGTTTATCTGCTGTTTATCAATAGCTGTTTTAGAAAAACTATACTGTTCGCCAGATCACCTATCTCTTAGGATTTGTCTCATTTACAGGGAACTAGCCACTTCTTATCCTGGTGACCATAACAATTTCTTCCTATTGGATCTCACTATATTTCTTAATATCTCAAAAATTGCTTACTTGGAATCTAATACTTCAGTGTTACTAAACACTAAGTAGTTCCTGGTTCCAAGCCACCTCCTTTTTCAGTCTCAAGCAATTACTGATTCTTGGCAAGTATATCCAGGATGGCTTCTCTAGTTCTCTGCTTTTGGATCATGAAGCTTACCTCTAACTCAGGAATCTCTTGTCATGTTGGCTGTATTTAAAAAAAAAATCTGATAAAAGCTTCAGAGCCCTTACATTTTTTAAAGCAAATCCCAAAGCCTAGGATTATTTGGGCTAACTGCAAAGTATTTGAAATGCAGGGGCAGAACCTATTTCATTAACTGATCATAAAAATCTAACTTTTCAGCCAATTAACTGGGGAGGAAGGGACAGAAGTTGGGTGGGGTTGGGGAGGGGTGTAAAGTGGTGGTACTATTAAACACATCATGCCTATGTTACCAGTTCCCAAGAGACCATTCTCACCACCCCATTGAACCTTGATGTCTGACACCCCTTGTGTTAACTCTGTATCCTCAAAGCTCTCTGAGCCACCTTTTTCCATCTAATTCATATGTATCCTAAATTGTCTGGAAAAATCTCCACTGAGTGGTATGTAAGGCATTCTCTTCTGCTCTCTTCTCCCAAGATCTTCATGAAGGTATCCCCAAGCCACCACACAGCTGCTTTATGTGGTTTCCTTCCTTCCTCCTGTGGTGTGCCCCCCACAGCTGAACCTGTTGTGAAAACAGGATTTTAGGCCTAGGCTGAGGATGGATCAGAGACTTTAACCACGTGCATTTGAAATTTTCTACCCCTTTCATCCTGAAATTCCTATGGAGACTCACTACTGCTGGAAACATGGCAGTGGCCTGACAGCCAACTGAGCTTGTTCCATCTGTCAACACATGCAGTTGCAGAACTTTCTATCCAAAGACCTTTTTCTGACCACTCATGAGCCACTAGTTTCTGCCTCCCATTGGCCCATGGAGCAAAGGTTTTAAATCATTTGAATTCAGAATCCAGGCATAACATGCCTGTGGGTCCCCTAAAGTGGGGATTTTTAAACATTCAAAGCTGGGACCCCCCATTCACAATCTTGCACACTCTTGCCTGCCATTTGATCTCAAGGAAGCATGCAAGATTGTGAAAATCACAACATCCGTGTTGTAACTACAGTCGTTTATATGAATAAACATGGTGCGTGCATTTTTAGCTGTCTCCATGCGATTAAATAGCAGGAAATAACGAAAGGAGGGTTAGTACCATGTGAAAAACTAGTATTCCACAGATCAGTTGGAGGATTTATAAATTGCTACATTATAATTACATTACATGCATAAACAATCACTATTTCAAACAGATGGAGTGGTTTTCTGAACATTTCTACAGTTTGAACCAAAGGATTACTGTCAGAGTCTACTGTGTAAAGTCTATAGAATAATGTGGAACAGATTTTTAGCATGTTGCTACTTACTGTTTCAGAGTAGTTTGGTAATGTTCTTTAGATAGGTTTCAAATGATGCATAGAGAATTTGACCCTACAGGCTAAAGTAGTACCAGCAAACCATAAACTAAAATGTGGACTGAACTTAAGAGCAGGCTAGTTGAGAGGTTCTGTTTTGGATTTATTGAACTACAAAGGAAATATAGTTGCATCAGTTTTAAGCATCTTGGAGACAGAAGTAAAGCTGAGGTGCTTTGTGTGGGGAGCAAAATAGCTTGATTATACTCCTCGCATCGACTGTAGTGATTTAGGGTCAGATTCTCTGTTCTGTTGCACTGTGGTCAGTGCAGAATAGGGATGGGAAAGGTGGCTTGAAGTTTCTGTGGTCTCTGGATCCTGAGGTTGGCTGGGGGCCAGAATGGACTCCAGTCTCCATTAGACCAGCCCAAAGGCTGGTCTAATGTATACTTGGCTGCCCACAACCCCAAGAGGCTGTTCCAGCAGCTGGGAACAGAGAGAATGCAGATACTCCAGCCATGCCCACTTTCCTTCAGGACTAGCCTTTATGCCAGGACCCGAGAGGGAGTGCTGAAGAGTCATTGAGATGGCTATGTGCTTCCTGCGGCAGCTTCTTAAAAACCAGCTACCTGACTTTTGCACTGCTAGAGCTAAGGCCAGAATCTGGCCTGGACTGTACAACATGAGTGAAAAACGCTATCTCCTGTGACTGAAGAATTCTGGTCTAGTACATTTTACATTCACTTTGCATAGATGTGATTGTGCAAGGGATTGAAGAATTGGGGCCCACTAAATGATTGTGTTGGTTTATGGTACTGACGTACCAAAACAAACAAAACAAAACAAAAACTATGAAACAAGCCACTCCTTGGAAGTGCATGAACTCTAGCAAGAATAAGAATGTGCTCTAGTTATCTAGACCTTTATAAAGTCTGTCTCCACCATGATGTGTGAGTGCATGTTGCAGCACCAACCATTAATATTTCAGTTCAAAAAGTAGGGCTGTCAATCGCAGTTAATGCATGCAATTAATGCAAAACAAATTAACTAAATTTAAAAAGTCACGATTAAATGCCGTTTTAATCATATTGTTAATAAATATCAATTTAAATTTATTATAAATATTTGTGGATGCATTTCTACATTTTCTAGTACATTGATTTCAGTTACAATACAGAATACAAGTGTACAGTGCATACTTTACAGTGCAAATATTTGTAATAATTATATAAAGATAAGCAAAAGAAATAATATTTTTAATTGACCTCATACAAGTCTACTCAGTCTTACGACTTGTTCAGCCAATTGCTAAGACAAGTTTGTTTACATTTATAGGAGATAATGTTGTGCACTTATTTACAATGTCACCTGAAAGTGGGAATAGGCATTTGCATGGCACTGTTGTAGGTGATGTTGCAAGGTATTTACATGCCAATATGCTGAATATTCATGTGCTCCTTGATGCTTCAACTTGTAGGTTCTAAAGTTTTACACTATTTTGGTTTTGAGTGCAGTTATGTAAAAAAAAAAAAAAAAAAAAGCTACATTTCTAAGTTGCACTTTCAGGATAGAGATTGCATTACAGTACTTGTATGAGGTGAATTGAAAAATACTATTTCTTTTGTTTTATCTTTTTTGCAGGGCAAATATTTGTAATAAAAATAATATAAAGTGAGCACTGTACACTTTTTGTATTCTGTTGTAATTGAAATCCAAAAATATTTGTAGTAAATTTAAATTAGTATTCTGTTAACAGTGCGATTAAAACTGCGATTAATCATGACTATTTTTTAATCTCGTGATTAATTGCAATTATTTTAATAGTTTTGACAGCCCTAAAAAAAAGACATGATGAGAATTAAACTCTTCCAGATACCCCAATATATGTACCGTTAATATTACTGCTTTGTTTTAGGTGCTAAACAGAAAAGGGAAAGTTTATCAAGGCAACTAAAAACTTTAAAAATCTGACATGTTTCCCATTTGCCAGTAGTCAGTTTCCCCAGGAATAATCTCTAATGCTAAGGGGAATCAGATTTTTAAACTGTGAATTTTTTTTTTACTTGCGGAAAAGATAAACGTAGAGATTTATCCATGAGCTCCTTGAAATCTTTGAAGTGTTCACATCTTGCCATTTTACACAAGTTATACATATAGCCCAAAATACTTTTTTCATGTTCAGTTTTTTTATATTTGCTTACATAATAAGTAGAGAGAACATTATAAACTCTACCATGTAAACTTTTGAAGTTAAGGCTTTTTACTTTCTCAGGGCTCTCTGGATCATTTAGCTTTGATTTCTCTCCCGCAAACACACACTTCCTATATTTTCCTCAAGATCCCTTGTTTGTTCACTACTCCTGGATGAGTAGATGGGGAATGCTTGGAAGTGCATTGACACTTCTGAATCACTAAAGATGATCTGTTGAATTACATGTATCCCACCTGGTCTGAGGAGATAATGCTAATGAAGTAGTATACTTCACTTATCTATTAGTAAGGTCTTGCATCTGTTGTGTGTGTGGGTAACAAATTAGCATCACCCACAGTGTTTGTGACCATCCTAAGACTTGTTAGTAAAATAGTGAAGAAAAAAAGTAATAGGGCAGTTCCTTTTCATACTAGTAGGCATGCTTTCAAAGAATGCAAGACTTTATAGCACAGTGTCCTTGCTTAGAATTTGGTGGTTCACAACATGCCCTTACGAAGGTGTAAAGAAAATGCAATTTATCTCTTTAGAGTTCCATTATTAAAGCTTCCAGTTTTAAATGGAAGCCTCTTAGTATTCAATTTGCATGTATCCCACGTAGCAAGCAAAGCCTTGTACTAGAATTGAGCAGTGGAAACTTCTCTTCTGGAACGTGATCTGCTTCGTGTCAGAGTCTCCAGTATGGCTGTACCTTTGGAGAGCTTAACTGAAGATAATATTTTCCAGTTCTCTTTTCATTTTTTAATGACCAATGCTGTAGTTCTTATAATCTCTTCTACTGTGGTGCATTAACACTGGAACTTGCTTTGAACTAATTTTGACACTATATTAACCATGTGATATAAATTTTGGTCTTTTCTTTGTCTGTAAATTATGTGAGCAAATAAATTGTATAATCTGTGTCTCCTTCTCAATAACCAGCAATAGCTGGTTTGAACAGATCAGTGGATATAATATGCATTTGTTATACATTAATACTTGCTGCCAGATTAAGACAAGACTGCTCTTGAGTGGTAGGGTTGGGAGAGTCACAGACTATCACCTATGCCACAAATAAGATGCTTTTAATGCAAGGCACCCTTGATGACACACGTTTTTATTCTACATTCATATTTATTTTGCTCACTTATATTATTTACGTATTTTTTTATAAAGCTACTGCAGTAAAAGAAAGTTACAGAAGAAAAAAACTGACCATCTGGGGCTGGCATTTCCTCCACCACCACCACCAGTGCTCTGAGAAGTGCACAACTCTGCATTCTCAGCAAAATTGGAGCATTTCAAAATGGAAATGGGAGTAGCCTGGAGTGCCAGCTGTGATTGAGACCAATAGAGATAACCAGAAGGGTGTTTGAACAGTTTAACTTTCATTATATAAATCTTATTTCAGCTTTGCAAATACAGCATCCTGTGCAACACCAAAATCAAGTAGACATTCGTGTAGTGTGGCGATGAGACAATACCGGCACCACCATGAATGTGCATATTTTGTGTGGAAGTGTAGTCTATTTAGGAAAACAGAACTTGCCATACTGCCTCAGATGAGTGGTCCATCTAATCTGGTATCTTGGCTGACAGTGACCAGCTGCAGATGCTTCAGAGGAAGTAGCAAGAAATCATATAGTGCGTGAATAAAAAATGAGAAACTGTCTTACTTAACCCCCTCAATTAGAGCTTGGTTCCTATACTGAATAAAAGCAGGAGGCTTTTCTGAACCGCCAAAATAAACAGTCAACGAGTGCTTTTTATCCACTGTTTTGGAGCGCTGCTCAAAATATTCTAGTAGATCAGAGAGGCACAGTTCTCCTTTACAGAAGCTGCACTAGGTCAGTAGCTTTCAACCTTTCCAGACTATTGTACCCCTTTCAGCAGTCTGATTTGTCTTGTGTACCCCCAGGTTCCACTTCACTTAAAAACTACTTGCTTACAAAATCAGAAAGAAATACAAAAGTGTCGCAGCACACTATTACTGAAAAATTGCTTACTTTCTCATTTTTACCATATAATTACAAAATAAATCCACTGGATTGTAAATATGGCACGTTTCAGTGTATAATATATAGAGCAGTATAAAGTCGCTGTATGAAATTTTAGTTTGTACTGACTTCGCTAATGCCTTTTATGTCGCCTGTTGTAAAACTAAGTATCTAGATGAATTGATGTACTCCCTGAAAGACCGGTACATACCTCCAGGGATGCACATACACCTGGTTGAGAACCACTGCATGAGGTTGTCCCTGTTAAATTATGTCCAGCTTTACTTACCATATATTCTGTCTGTAAAAACATTATTCTATTTTTTATTATTTCAATCATTTTGGCATTACAGTAAGTCTCATTGATCTGTAATTCTCAGGATCATCCCTACCACCTTTTTTTTTTTTTTTTTTTTAAAAGATAGGTACTAAATTTGGTACCTTCCAGTTCTGTGGCATAGCAAGTGATTAATGAAAGTTTGCCCATTTTTGTCAGCAGCTCAGCCAATTACTTTTAAATTTCCCTCAGAATTCTTGGGTGAATATCATCAGATCCTGGTCATCAGTTGCTCTTGAATGTATCTATTTGCTGTAGCACCGTGTTTTGACACTACGATCTCTGACAGTGCTTCATCTTTTTCATCTGAAAGGGGTAGGTCTGGGTTAAGTATCAGCCTAGCATCCAATGTGGAAAAGAATGGTGCATTGCTTTTCTGCAAAGTCCTTATCCTATTTAATTTCCCTCTTTATCCCTGGTAGACTAGTGAACTCAGATTGTCTTGCAGGCTCTTCTTGCTTCTGAAATACTTAAAAGAATTTGTTTGTTTGTACATCTTTGGCTATTTGCATTTCAAATTCCTTCTTAGTCCTCCTAATTTCCACTTATATTTAAACTGCCATAATTTATGCTCCTTTCTGTCTATCATCACTTGGGCTAGGTTTCCATTTTTGAACGATAATTGGTTGGGTTAAAAGAAACCCTTAACCCATGTCATTTAACTTGATTCCCACCTTCCTGCTTGCATGTTTGTTTAGTGGCGTGAACACCTTTTTGGGGGGGCGGGGCGGACTCTAGCAGAATGATGATTCAGATTATGCTGAATCAAAGATTTTAATTTTCTTTCTTTAGGGGCTTTTCACTTAGCTTCCTAATATTTTATTTAAATCTCTCTAAGTTTACCTGTTGCTATGCTAGTTTTTTGGTATGATTCCTTCCCTGAGAAGGTTGAATATTATTCAGTGGTCACTTAGTAGCTGAGTTGCAGTTATTCTTGATCTAAATAGTGTGTTACTTAAGACTACATTGAAAATAGCCCTTCCTCTTGTGTGTTTTAGAACTAATTTTTCCAAGACAGGATTGTGTATGTTGTCCTGTTGCGCCATTGGATCAGTTTATATGCAGTAGTTGAAATCTCCTATTACTGTTTTTACTAGATTTACGTCTCCTTTTGATCTCCTTCTATATTGTGTACCCAGGTCTTGATCCAAAGCCCACTGAAGTCATAGGTGGATGCAAATTCCAGGCCACAGGAATGCAAATATACTAATAGGATTTATATCACCTGCCTCCAAGTCATGAAAGACATTGAGGTTTTGATCCAAAGCCAAACAAAGTCAATGGTACTTCATTCCCATTGACTTCAATGGGCTTTGGATCAGAACCCAATTACATAGTATAGAAGGAGATCAAAAGGGCAAGTACATCTAGTAAAATAGTAATAACGAGTGATTTAAGCTACTGCATATAAACTGATTTTGTCATACCCCCATGTTGCTAGAACGCCTGTTGTCAGGAACTACTTCATTATCTATTTTTGCATTGGTACATAGGCATATCTAGGTCTTTTGTCCCTAGGTCTATTTTTATTAAACTTTATCACACCATTATTTTTCAGGATTGAACCACTGGGATCTCACCTCTCTCTCTTCCAGTTCAGCTGTAATGACTGGCCAGATAAGGAGTTACTTTTGAGTTACCGGTACTTTTGAAATTTTTGTCCAACCCGACTTTTCCTGAATGTAAGGATTTTTATATGTACAAATAAGTTCTTTCCAATTGAGTTTTTCAAACTTGCTGTTTATATTCAAGAACGTTATACATGAACTAAGGAAGATATGTTTACTTACAAAATGGAAGCTGCATCAATTATTACAATATAGCCTTTAGTTTAGTTATGCAGTAAAAAGGTGTTTGTTCTTGATGAGTTTGGTACAGAGTGAATGAACACAAGTCTTCAAAAACCTTTTCTGGGTGAGTGAATTTAGAATGAAATGTGACATTCCATTCATGTAAATATGCAGGATGCAATAGGTTTTCAGCTGCCTTCAGCAATGTAGTGTGGTACCGTTTGTGCTGCGGTTAGGGGATCCTTACAATACAGTTAATGTAAATTGTTTTGAAGTTCTTTTGCATCAACTAGCCTTAAAGAGCAACTTTCTGGTAGAGAGAGGTTTCAAGAGGATTAGACATGTAATTATATTTAACTTGCTTCTTGCCTTTATTTGTTAGTAATTTAAGCTTAAACATTTGAATCATCTTTCCTCTTCCTGATCTAGTTTTGATGCCATAATGCTGAATTTATATCTAGAGCAACAGAATGAGATGTCGTGAGTGCAGGATCATGATTTCACGGCAGGAGTGGCTGGGCTGCAGGAGGACAAACTGTCACACAACCCAGCTGCAATAACAATGGACAATAAACAAAAAGAATGGCCCAATAAATTGCTTTTTATATAATTTCCCCCCAAAATTTGCTCTACAATGCAACTTCACCTTTAAAACAAAGTTCTAGACAGGTCAAATGTCAGGCTGTTATTAAAATGGCACTTCCAATATAAATGCCTCTTTCAGGCACTTACAACCAGAACTGGCCTTAGCTTTCTAGATAAACCTAGGAAACCATATTTCTCTGTGTTCTTCCTTCCCTATCCCTACAAATATAACCCATTTCTGTCTCATGTAATTGCACCACTGTGCACAAAGCTGGCTTTACCATTTGGGGGAGTATCAGTGAGATGATTTTTAGTGTTCCCCATACTTAGTCCTCCTGATATGAAAGAAGGGAACTATGCACATTGGAGGGGAAAACCTCTTTAAATTTGGCAAATTATGTACAGTCCAAATGATAATTCTCTCAAGAAATTGGGGAGTAGTAGGTCCTTGGTAGCACTTAGTGCTTTATAAACACTATTTAATTAATCATCAAAACACCTCGGAGGTGGGCAAAAACAGAAATATAAAGGGACTTGACTGAGGTACACTTGACAGTGAGTCAATGTCAGATGGAATTATAATGCAAGTTCTTCACTCCATCGCATATTAACCTACTCCATCAGGATGCTATTAAAGGTAATCAGGACACAATGGCTTCTCAGCAGAAGAGCTGGCTAAGGTTTATGCAGCTAAACACGTGGGAACTTGTTTCAGCTGTGTCAGTCTAGCTGGCACCATTCTCACACTGATGAAGTGGTCTCTATTCTCCCGAACACACAAACACTAATGAAGACATTCCTAACCAGAGGTTCCATAGGTCTCCAAACCAAGCGTTGGATGGGTGTATAGAAGGTTGGGGAGCACTGAATATGCTGATTTTAAGAGTGTAGCGTGCTTAGAGAGGGAAAACATGGGAATTTAATCTAAAGGACATGCAGTGTGGCCCAGGACAGACAGGATTGGCAAACCCTTGTTTGTGCTCTAAGTGACATTTGAATGGGGGAAGGATTTGGATTCTGTAAAACGGACTGTTGCCCTGTGTTGAGTGTGCTTAGAAAATGTCTAGGTCAGATTACTGCCATACCTTCGGTGTCGATCAGTTTACATGTTAGGGGAGTAGGCTAGAAATTAGCTTCTGCTAAGAGGATGGAAGTAAAGAATTTTCTTCATTTAATTTACGCCAAATTAGAGGTACCCATAATGGGCAGCTCTAAAGGCTAGCTCTTATAACTGAGAACATTGATGATCTGGTCTGAAACTTTTTACCTGTTTGCTCAGCAGTAAATGTTTTGTTAAATTCTGTTTTCCCTTTTTGAATCAGAGCAAAATGTGAATGGACCTTTTTTGAAATTTTAAACTTTCCCATTAGTGCTCACAGAAAAGTGCTTTTCACATGTTTGAAGTGATGTGATTTAGACATTTTTAAAGTGAGATATTGTGGAAATTACTAATTAACATTCACCTGGTGTTCAGCACACTGAACACCAGCATAAAGTGGATAAAATAAACCATGTGATGGGCCTTAAAGAACAGTAGCTGCTGTTCCTCTTGAAGTATAGTCCTAAGTAATTGAATGTGTATTTGAATTCATGTGAGGTTTGATAAACAGCACTTAACCCTCGTTACATCATCAAAAATGATACAGCTAGCGTGAAGTGATTTTGAGAGAATTTAGTTCTTCCAAGCCATACTTATTTTCTTTGGGTCTCTAGATCCAACATAGGTGTATTCAGTTACCTGTTCTGTCAGTTGTTTATAAAATAAACCAGCATACACAACCACGTGCATGTTGTATAACTCATGGTGTGAGAGAAAGTTAAGAGATCTGAACTAATCTTTTTGAAAGCTGTGCCAGTAACGGACTTGAATAAAACTAGCAAGCTTTTGCCACAGCAAATAGTTTCTTTCACCAGCTCCTTGGCTGATGTTGGAATATGTGATTTTAAACAGGACTTGTTCGTCAGTGGTTGAAATTTTTTCCAGCTAAATAGTATGTGCATCTATTTACATAACCAACTTCTACATTCACAGAAAGAGCAATCATCCTGGGCCCCACCAGGGCTCCTAGCAGCAGCGGCTGCCTTTCCAAAAAGTTGTAATGTTGATGCATAATGCTCTGTGTATAATAGAGAATCCTGTGCACTGTGACAATGCAGAACAGTTAAGTACTAGCTTAATATAGTAGCAGTGCTAGTACAGTGACTAGCATGAGTGTCTAGTCAACTTTCTCAACAAAAGGCTTCATTACTGCAGCTTGCGTACTGCACACTAGTCCTAAATACCATTTTAGCCTGGACCTTCTTTTATTAAAGAGTGAGGGTAGATGCTGTTTTTATAAACCAGTGGTGAGGTTTCAAACCAGATTTTCCTCACCTTCCCCTTCAACATAGTTTATAAGCCACCCTCCACTTACTTGAATAGACCTATTAACAGAACATAGTTCTCTGTGGAGGGAGGAAGTCTTCTACAGGCCAAGTGCTTGACCTAGGTTCTAAAGCCTATGAATCCACACTTTACTCATGCCTTCCTCTACAGACCACCCCTTCTTCTCCAAAGGCTTCACTTACTCTGGTGGGTGATTTAAGTTTTTACCTCCCATTTAATTAACATTAGGGGACAGCAGCTTCATTCTCATCTTCATCCCCTAGCACGTAATCTGAACATCAGAATCCTACTCCCAGGCTATTTGACTGTGACTAAAGAAAACCCATACATGCTTTTAATGAAAGCAAGAGTTCCACAAGCCGCCCTCACACTCCAAAAGTTTCCTCAGTGGTGTAAGTGTCACAGGTTGGTATCACTCCTTCATAAGGATTAGACAAGACAGGTTTTTTAAATCTTTTATTGTGGAAACTGTATTGAAAGACACTAGTTCTCCTTCTCCTGCACAGTCTTGGTTCCACGCAGTCTACCCGTACGCCGGGCAGCAATGAGACCGACCTTGCGACCAGCTGGAGCATCTCTCCTGATGGTTGAAGGCTTACCAATATGCTGATGGTTACCACCACCAAAGGGATGTTCTACAGGCTATAAAGAAATTCACCAAGGTCAAAAATGTAGAAAATAAGGGATGTTCAAAGTTAAGTATATTAAACTCAAAACACTCACACCAAGGTAAGAGTGCAATAGTAACTTTTTATACTTTTTAATCTAGTTACTTTATATAAAGGAATTATTTCACTTACTCCCAGCATGCACTACTGCAGATCAATACTATGTGCATTTTCTAGGCAGTTTATATAGCCTAGCCATAACAGCTCTTGCCAAAAGTACTATTGAATCTTGAATGAAAATGGTTAAGCGCTTCAAACGATCGAAGGACACACATTTGAAAGCTGAGACACTTACATTCATAGCCACACCACGGACACGTGGCCAGCAGTTCCGCTTTGCCTTGTATTTGTGATAGGCACGACCTGCCTTTAGGATAGGCTTGTCAATACGACCTCCACCAGCAACAATGCCTGAAATTCATTTTAAAAATACAAAATTTGTGGGAGTTGAGAGCTTTCACTGTAATCACTTAAATATTGAAATCAAAGTGTTAAAAGGAAAAAAGTTTAGCAGTTAGGTAGTGAGATTAGATCACATAAGATGACCCTGAATACTAGAGCATTGGTTATAATTCCTAGAATTGCTTGCACAATGCTGAGTGGGGCAATAAGATGTGACCACCTTTCAGTTTTAATGCCAGTCAGCAGCCTGAAAGATTGTGAGAAATACTTAAAACCCAGTAGGCCCTACCTTTAACTTTCTGGGCATAACTTGAATTTAAGTGGTCTAGCAAGGTCCCTGAAGTTCAGCACTCTGGGGCAGCAGCTTCTTAAGATATTTAATTAACTATGAAAACTAATTACAGTAGCCTCTGTAATTGGAGTATTCAGTCTTTTTATATTGCTCCCCCCAGTCCCATTCCTTATTCTGTACAAGTCTTTGTGTCAACAGATGCAGCAGTTGTAAAAGTTTCCTATGTCCCACGTAGGGTTGCCAACCATCCATGATTGGCCTGGAGTTTCCAGGAATTAAAGATTAATCTTCAACTAAAGATTGTCATGTGATGAATCCTCCAGGAATATGCCAACCAAAATTAGCAACCCTACCCTGATGTGGCAGAGAGGAAACTAAAGATAAGTAACGAGTTTGGTACTGAAGTCCAAAAACTGGATTATTTCTAATATGGCACCTTTCATCCTAAACAATCACAGTGTTAAACAATTTTCTGCTAGCTTCTCATCACCTGGTGCTGAAGTGCAGCAGCCTTAACAATTTAGGACCAGTCATAAGTAATACTGTATCCACATGCAATTCCAAGGCAGTAGTTAGTACGGTTCCTCAACTTTTTTCTGCTGGTGACCCTCTCTGAATTTAAAAAAAAATTGTAATACACCCCTCCTCCCCACGCCAAAGCCTGAGCCTGCCCCATGGGACTGAAGCATGTAATTTAGCTTTGCAGGGCCCTGGGTAATGGTCCTGCTTGCCACCCCTACATTTGCAAACCCACCACCCCGTTCCTCTCAAAACTTGTCCCATGGCCTCCAGGTTGAGAAACTGCTCTCAATTACTCAAGTCAGATTTTAGACTCGACACCCCAGCAGCCATCCCTACTTCCAGTAGTACCATGAGATTTAATGATCATACAGCAAATCCTGACCATGTCTCATTCAATAAATAGCACCTGCAAAAGCTAAGTGCCACCTACCCCTATGCTGGGGCTTTGGCTGAATACGGATTCAGAAGGAAGCTTGACACCTATTGGAACACCAGTAGTGTTTTCCTGCAGAGCTGAAGTTTTCCTTCTAAGTCTTCCGAGCAAGGGTAGCAGAATCGCATGCTTTCAGAAACTGATCAGTTCTCTGAACACCTTATGATAGCATTCTGGAACTGGAAGCCTACACCCTACATTAATACTTCTTAAGAGTTAGTTGGCTCAATTATTATATTTAACATGTTAGCCCATATACTTTATCACTAAGTTCTTGAGGGCTGAGAATGTGTCATTCTTTGTACAATGCCTAACACGGTGGGGTCCTGGTCCATGACTAGGAGGCCATCTCTATAATACAAAATAACTTCTGCATTAAGACCCACATTATAGTACCTTAAACTCCCATGCACATACTAAGTTTATTCACAAGTACACCTATATCACATGTAGCCTATTTTGGGTTCACGTGTGTAGTTAACTTTCAAAGCTGTGCAGCTCTACAGTTAAGTCCACAAAGCATACCACAACCTAGATCACAAAAGTTTGAGATATTAAGCACTGGGCCTCTTTGCTATCACATTTCCCTACAGTTTAGTCCCCACTAATATACAATACACACATTGACAGATGTCACTTGTGACTTACCAACAACAGCTCGGTTTGCAGAGGAGATCACCTTCTTGGAACCAGAAGGCAGCTTCACCCTGGTTTTCTTGGTTTCGGGATTGTGGGAGATAACTGTGGCATAGTTTCCAGAAGCACGAGCCAGTTTACCACGGTCACCAGGCTTCTCTTCAAGGCAACAGACAATGGTGCCTTCTGGCATAGTGCCAACAGGTAAGACATTACCGATGTTAAGCTGAGCTGGAAAAAACAGATAAGATGTGTGTCTACAGAGAACTAAATTAAAGATATAATTTTTGAACCATAACTGCAATTTTCAAAAATCCAGAAGCTTGAGTCTAGCCAGCTTCATGTACAATAAATATACAGACAGGAAATACAGAAGATTTTAAAACTAGACCCTCCACACTACTGAGCATTTATATTGTACTATTTGAGTGCACATTTTACCCCACCTTCAACAACACGGTCACTCTATAGCAATTCAGTAAGTTGGCCAAATGTAAAGAATGTTAAGGAATAGTTTGTCGTAATCCATTACACAATGAAGAATTTGTTGGATGGTGAAACGTTTCCAGCTCTATGTAAAAACATACTAGTTTGCAAACAGCTAATGGTTTAAACCAGCAGTAATCAAACACACACACACACACACACACACACACCCCCGCGAGTACCACTCGGGTCAGGTACAGTCCTTGACCTGACTCGAGTACCACTCGGGAAAAAAAGGGGGGCGGACTTTCAGCAGCAGCGGGTTACATAGAGGGAACAACGCCCTCCGCCGAAACCCTTCCGCCGTTTGCCCCTTTTCGGCAGCAGAGTTTCCCGAGGGTGGGTGGGCAGGCACTTCCGGCGGTGGCGCAGTACGGCTCGCGTACCACCCAGCCTTCCTCGGAGTACCACCGGTGGTACGCGTACCACCGGTTGAGAACCGCTGGTTTAAACATTACTTTTAGAAAACTTAGGGCTCACAAGCACATGCAGTAAAGATCTCAGGAAGACAAAAATGCAGGTCAGATTGTACCACGAGTCTAAAGGGCCAGCCTCTGGAAGTCACTTAAACATAGCTAGCTGCAGTCTTAACTCACCTTTCTTGCCACAGTAAACAAATTGGCCAGTATGAATACCCTCAGCTGCAATGAATAACTCCGTTCTTTTCTTAAACCTGTATGGATCACGAAATGCAATTTTGGCAAGAGGAGCACCTCGGCCAGGATCATGAATGATATCCTAATGTGATAAAAAGTATTTTTAGAAACAATCATGTCATCATTTACTCAGATTAGTGATAAACACTTAAGCTTATAGCAAATATTAATAAACCTAACAAGCTCTTAAACAAATAGTTTAAGCATTATTCTAAATTCCTCCAAGCAATCAGAATCTGGTGCTAATGTTTACTTAAATGCACTCCCAGTACTTCTCAATCCTCACTCCAATCTTACTTCTGCAAGATGGCCAGATGACAAAACTGCCCTGTTTTTTCGACAAAACCAAACCACTTTGACAAGAGGTGTAGGGCTTTTGTCAGCATAGTTAGGGCGATGCAGTGACAATGTGGACACTCTGTCCCCTTACATTGGTGGTGTGGCTGTCATTCTTGTCAAGTTCACCATTCCAGCACAGTGAAATTGACAAGAAAGTAAAAGCCCCAGAAGCCCAGGCTGCTGCAAGCCAGGTGGGCTGGTTCCTGGTCCCAGCTGGGAATGGGGCAAGAAACCCAGGCTGCTGCAAGTCAGGGCAGCTGCTTCACTCACAGTCCCAGGTGGCACAGGCAGCCATATCAATTTCACAGCTGAGCCACATAATGGACAAGGTTGCCCTGGGGGGAAAACGGGGGGAGAGCAGGTGAAGCTCCCATACTTCTCACCCTGGCTCCCAGCTGAGAGCAGAGACCAGCAGCCTGGGCATCTCACCCTACTCCCAGCCAGCACCTGGACCCAACCAGCACCTGGACCCAACCAGCCTGGCTTGCAGCAGCCCAGGCTTCTCCCCCTGCTCCCTGCTGGGGCAGTCTTATCAATTACATGGTTGAGCTGTGAAATAGACATGACTGCCCATTCTGGTGGAGAGCAGAGAAGGAAGAAACCCCATACTGCTTCCCCCAGCTCCTGGCAGGGAAAGGGGAGGGGAGAAGTCCCTAAACAGCTTCCCCCACCTCAGACCAGGGCATTGGGGGCCAGCCCCCAGGAAGCCCAGGACCCTGGGGGCTCCTGACAAAGCTGAGACACAGGACTCTGTTCTCCACACTGCCCCTTAGGTCAGTGGAAGTGCTCCTAGTGAGGACACTTCACCGACCCAAGGAGAGCGGTGTGGACATTAGCCACCACTGTAATTACAGCAGTGGTTGTAAGTCAACATTTTATGTCATGCACACATTTTAATTGAGACCCACCAAAAACCTATTTTAACAACTATTTAAAAAGAGGGGAACTTTTGCATCTGCTTTCAAAGTAACTCCTCACAACCCACTTATATCATGCTTAGAGAACTAACTTATTTATGTAAGGGTCTTAAATGATTTGGAACTGCCAAGTTATTTATTTAGCTTTTGTAGATGTATGTTTATTACTGTTAGACTTGCTCCTCCTTTCCTCCAACAGTGTATCACACTGATTTATTGCACCCATTCTTAAATTAGATTGTTTATACAGATCATCTGTCACCTGTTCAATTCTAGTCCTCAAAGGTTTTCAAACTGATTTCAGACTAACTCTCTTCTGACTTGACAATCTAGAGAGCCAAACTAAGTAGTAATTTTTCTAAGAAGCTTAGCAGAATTGGTAATAAAAATAATTCAGCGGTGTGGGAGGCAGCATGCCCACTACACTAGAAAACTAGAGTAATCCAGCTACATCACTTGGCTGTGAAAAATCTCCACCCCAAGCAATGTAGATAAGCCAATCTAAATCCTTGTGTAGACCGCACTGTCAATGGAAGTATTCTTCCATTCACCTTCCTATTTACCCCCTTAAACCCTCCCCTCCCTGTAGTGTTTACACTGAAGCACTGCACCTGTGCCATTGTAGCCACCTAAGTGTAGATGTTCCCTTAGCAGACTAGGACCCTGTCTACACTTACCTTCAAGATTCAGCAGGAGTCGATGGGAGTTATGCAAGCTACGCAAAAATCTTGCGTCATTCCCGTCGACTCTTCTGCGCACTGTCTTCATTGCACTGTGCTGACGGGAACCGCATTCCTGTCAACGCAGCACTACGCCACTTGTGAAGGTGGTCTTAGTACATCGATTTCTGGATTGACTGAGCGGGTCTTCACTGACCACTCAGTCAATCCAGAGAAACTGATTTGACGGTGGTGACTTTGCCACCGTCAGTGTAGCTGTAGCCTGAGCTTCAGAAAGGGGTACTATTCCCAGCTCTGCCACCAGCCTACTGGGAGCCACAGGGCTAGGATGTATAAAAAAAGGAAATATACTGAAGTGAGGTGAACCCTCAAATTTTAATGATAAAGGGTGCTGTTTTAACTAGACAGAATCAGGGGGAAGCCATCTAACTTTGATATCAACTCAAGTCAGGTATGGCATAAAATATCTTTTCTTTACAGTGGAGTAAATGGTGGTATATACATATTTCCACATGCAAGCAGTTTGTTGTGCAGAATAGTTTTTGCCTTAATTGCTTTTGGCTTGTTCAGCTCACCAATGGAAAAAAAAATTAAACCATCTAATTCAAGAATGCACGCAACCAATCAATGTGATCTACTATTGGAGAAAAGGAGGGGCAAATTTAATTATAACAAAAACTAGTTCAGAGTTGAGGCTAGGAACTGAAAACGCATTAAAGCTTTGTTTTTCTCTTCTAATCCATCAGTAAAAAAAGAAGGAATGAATGACAGGACTGGGCTCTAGAAATTTAAAGTAGAGGGAACTAGATTTTCAAATGCCCCGAAAGCTGCAGCCACGTGCCTCATGCGATTACAGGAGTACATCTACACGGGTTCGGCTCAACTACCCTAGAAACCCTACTGCAGAGGGTGAAGGCGGTGTTCAGTCGCAAATCATGTTCGAATGGTTTTATGAACTAAAGACTTGACCCAGATAAGAAAAGGCGTCCCAAGGCGACCCAAGATTAAAGTAATGCAAAGCTGCTGGGGGCTTGCTCTAGCGATGGGGGGAGGGGCGGCTCACTCCGCCCTGCCTCGGGCCAGACGCTCACGGCCCTTCTCTGCCTGGGGCGCCCCGGCGGCGGGGGTGATACACAGCGGAGGCCGCCACGCTCCCAGCCGGCCCCCGACCCACCTTGACGATGCCCTTTATGTAGCCGTGCCGCTCCGCGAAGTCGATGGCCCGCAGCTTAGCGGGGCCCTTCCTGTGCTTCACGTGGGCGCGGAAGACGGACCCGGCGCCCTTCCGCTGGCCCCGGATCACGCGGCCCATGGTGCTGCTGCTGCTGTGCCTGCGGGGGGCGGAACGGACCCGGCTCGAGACAGACCAGACGCTCCGCGGGCGCGCGCGCGCGGCCGGGGCGAGCCCCCTCCCCCCCGCGCGAGCCCAGCCCCCTCCCCGCGCGCGGCCAACCGCCGCCGCACTCCCTTCCTCCCAGCGGGGTCGGGCCGATAACCGGCGCGAGGCGAGCGACCCAGGAGCCGGCTGGCCCCTGCCCAGCGCCCCCTCCCGAGACCTCGGGGCCCCTGGTCCCCCGCGGGGGCAGGCTCAGGGGCGGCCGCGGCCAGGGTCCCCCCGATGGGGGCGGATGCTACCTCGCTCCAGTCCTACCTCGGCTGGGGCCCGCTGTAGAAAGGAAGAAGGAAGGGCGGCGGGAGGGTCACGGCGCCGCTAAACCCTTCCGGCGCAGGGAGCGTGCTGTGCGCGGAGATGACGTCGCGCTGCCGCTCGGCTTTGTGGGTAACGTAGTCCCGCCCCGTCGTCTTCTGCGCCTCGAACTCAGGGGTGGGGCGCACCCGCCTTTCAGGAGGGTGGGGTTAGAGCGGGCTCGTGCCTGGACCCAGCGCAGCTCTTTCCCCACCTGCCGCGTCGCCATGTGACGTCATTAGTGCCGGGCGCGGGGAGCGCTTTGTCTCACTGATTCCATGGGAGCCGGTGGCGCTGCCGTGGCGCTTCTCGGCAAATCAGCTGCCGCCGCCGCCGCCGCAGTGACGCTGTGCGGAGAACAACCCCGCCCCCGCCCGCTGTGATCGCACACGGGCCGCTTGCGCGCGCCTCTCGCAGCCTGGCCCCAGGGCTCGTGTGTGCGATGGGTAGCTTCATTTTGAAACCGGTTTAGCTCCGGGGGTGACCAGATGTCCCGGTTTTATAGGGCCGGTCTCCATATTCAGGGCTTTGACTTATATAGGCGCCTGTTGGCCTTCCCCTCGCCCCTTGTCCTGATTTTCTACCCTTGCTGTCTGGTCCCCCTAGGGGTGCATGCTGGAATATTTCACGTGGGGCGCCATGGGCCCCACTCACTGCGCTGGGGCTCACTCTAAGCAACCCTCCCCCCGTGTCTGGCTGCACTCCTCGCAGCTCCCCCCCCTTTGGAGCAGAGCTTGAGGCTGTCTGATCAAGTCCTGTGAGCCACTGGAAACGGGGACCTCAAGGTGGCCACCACACTGCCCACTCAGGGTTGGGACCCTGGCTCCTCCGTCATGATGGGGGGAGGGGGAGTCAAAATACAGTGAGTGGCCTTGAGACCCAGGGCTTGGGTTTGGACCTATAACCCTTCATCCTGATAGGGCAGCGGGGCCTAAATAGAGCAGAGCAGAGCAACTTTGCAAGCTAGTTCACAGGGGTCACAGTGCTGCTCAGCTGTGGGAGGGGCTGCAGGGCCAAACCTGAGTGGGCAGTGATTTGGCTGATGGTATGTAATGAATGCAGGGCTGTAGGTGTCAAAAGGCTGTGTGGACACGCTTATTTTGGGGTAAGTAAGCCAGTGTTATTTCACTTTAGCATAGGTCAATCAGGAACAGGTGTAAAACCAAAATATACCACCCATCAACTGAAATGAGTGTGTCTGCACAAGGGTTTGCAGTACTGTGTGTACAGAACCCCTCCCTCTCAAATATTTTGTGACCTAAAGCCCATATCCACCATTGGTTCACAGCTGTGCAACTGCAGTTTCCTTGTTTAAGGCTGGGTGTTGCCAGCAGGGCTCTGACATGGTTTGCCTGTCCAGTGTGGACAGGGAGTGTTTTCTTGGAACTGTGTTACCCAAGCCATGCTATGGTTCCCCCTCTCTGTATATAGTGCTATTTCAGAACACCAGTCTAAAGGTTTAGGTTTGTTTGTCTTTTAAAAACCTTGTACATCTTGATCAGAGAAATAATATATACCTCATTATTTTTTTTGTGAGCCAACTACCATTTTAAATATCTGGGGGTTAATATCATTTGTAACCTTGGAGACCCTGTATAAAGCCAGTTTCCCTGAGCTGGCAGAACCATTCCAAAGGTAAAAAGTTTCAGAGGGGTAGCCGTGTTAGTCTGTATACAGCAAAAACAACAAGAGTCCTGTAGCACCTTAAAGACTAACAAATTTCTGTGGGCATAAGCTTTTGTGGGCTGCAACCCACTTTGTCAGATGCATGAAGTAGAAATCACAGATAGGAGGTATATATATATATATACACATCCAAAGGTAAGAAACAACAATGGGGAGGGCAAGTGCTAACAAAATCAATTCAGTTAGAGTAGATGAGGCCTATTCACAACCGTTGATAATCAATTATCAATCATCAATCAATTATCAACGGTTGTGAATAGGCCTCGTCTACTCTAACTGAATTGACTTTGTTAGCACTTGCCTTCTCCATTGTTGTTGCTTATCCTTGGATGTATACATATACTTCCTATCTGTGATTTCCACTTCATGCATCTGACAAAGTGGGTTGCAGCCCACGAAAGTGTATGCCCGCAGAAATTTGATAGTCTTTAAGGTGATACAGGATTCTCATTGTTATTCCAAAGGTAGGCTGCCACTTGTAAACCCCAGATATTGGTATGATAGACAATGCTGTTTGTATGAAAGTGGTGTCCTCAGCTCATTTTTTTAAAGACTTCTATACCATCTAGTTTAGGTTCAATAGTCTATGTTTGGGCTGAAAAGTGAATTTGGATCATGATGAAAACTCTTTGTCAGATTTTAATCTATATTAATTAGGAACTGAACTGAGAGATGTAGCAAACTGGAGATAATCCCCTCAGTGGCCATAATCAGCTGCTGCTATTCTGTGAAAAGGGGAAGTGAAGGGTGTCTAAACTACTGTTACAGCTTGTGCTTTTAGCATGGATGAGGTCCTGCTCCTTCCTTATGGGATCATCAGTAGTATCACAACTTACCTTCTTTCGACACAGTGAGTCTATTGTTACTTCCTGTTTGGGTCAGTGGGAAATTGAATGAATATAGCAGGTGTAGGCTCACATGTACAGTTGTTATGTAGGCGAGAGTTTTCCTCTCATTGAACTGAACTAAATGGAAACTTCCAGAATTTCCTTTGTGATAAACTTTCTGCTTTATGGTTTCCCCAGGACAAAAAGGGGGTTACAAGCCCTCCTTCACTACAGGCAAACCATCCTGATACTAAGGCACTGTATGAACCTCCAGACATTAGCCGTATCAGCAGCATATTCTACTGGTCATTCCTATTCTGTGTCCTCTGTAGCAAATGAAGAGAGGGAACTAGTAACCAATGAAGTAAGGATAAATATGGTTGTATAATATTGCCGTATAATCCATCACACTTTGTCCTTATTTATTTGTATTTCCATAATGCCTAAGAGCCCTAGTCATGGACCAGGTATCCCCTGCGCTAGGCGCTGTACAAACACAGAACAGAAAGACGGCTCCTGCCCCACAGAGTTTACAATCTAAGTTACCTCGCAGTTTATTAGAAGTTCCATCTCTTAGGCCTTGTCTGTGTGGTGCAGCAATGTGCACTAGAGGGATGTGATTTCTAAAGCGCACCAACTTGTTGCACACTAACTGGCCAGTTTAGACCCTGCTGGTGTGAACTAAAAGTTCCCTAGTGTACGTTAACATAGAGCTGTTTCAAACACAGTAATGCTGTTATTCCCTAACAAGGTGGATCATTGCTGGAGGCGATGTTTGGTGACATGGGTTGTAAAATATATTATGGGCCTGTCCTGTGTCCATCCCGTTTCTGATTGGAAGTAATCTTGGAATGATTACTGAACAAAGTCAGGCCTCCAGCTACTGTTGTCTTTAGTAGTTTTTTCTGACCCTCATTCAGCAAAGTCCTTGAGCATGTACTTAAATCCCATTGAAGCTTTGCTGAAGGGGAATGGACATTAGCACTTTTCCTTACAGTTTAGCACATGCTTAAATGCTTTGCTGCATCGGGGCTTCAAACCAGTGGTGTACCGAGCGGGGGCCAGGCTCCCAGGCGCTGGCCTGCAGGTGCGGTGCGCCAAGCCGGCCCATCACCATGCGCAGGCAAGGCATTTTTTCAGGCCCAGTACAAACTTGTAACACAGGCCCTCTCCTACACACATACCACAATCCCTCATCCCATACATACAATCTCATAAGCCATGAAAAAAATTTTCCTCATGGTAATGGGGGTTGCAGCCTGGGCCAGGGCCTCCAGGCCCCGGTAAAGTGTATCCTTTCCCCCACCCCCCATGTGTGGGCCCTGTGCACAGGAGGCTCTGAGGGGCGGGTAAGTGCGGGGGGTGGCAGAGCCAAGCCTGTATTTGCGTCCCCCTCTAAGCCTCATGCTCCCCCCCACAAGTACAGACACACACACACACACACTCTGGGGCAGCTCGGGGGGGGGGAGGGGTTCCAGGACCCCTGCTGCCCTGTGGGGGAGAGGTGGCATGAGGCCTGGCAGGGGGCACAAATGTAGGCTTGGCCCCTGGATGCCTGAGACCCTTGGTACGCCACTGCTTCAAACACTGATGGATCTAAATAAATTTTAAAGGAAAATTTCTGCACTAACTTTATACAAACTCTATGCACTACTTCCACAGAGTATACAAGTCATGGGTGTATACTGCATTACTGAATCCTTTTATGACAGTTATAGGCTAATGGGCTACAGAATAATTGCACTGTAACTAATAAAAGGCCTGGGTGTTCTGTTTGTTGCAGATGGGAGATACTTTGTATTTGACAGGAAGGTATTTCTGGGAGATTGCCATCCAGTGAAAGGATAGGGAAAAGGGTTTCCCTGTGACCAGATCTTGAAAGGAGAATCAGCAGGATGAGAAGAGACTAGTTGCTTCTTTTTGCATTTGTCTCAATTAAAAAAGGAAAGTATTAGTAATTTGTTCCCTCTGGGAGTGCTCAATAATTTGTAAAAGCAACTTACCTTTGGGCCAATGCATAAAAAATGAAAAGTCTGACAATATAACTTAAAACTAAATTCAAAATTAAAATGTTTAAGTACTTATAAATAAGAATTAAAAAGGAAATACATCATAAAATCATATATGATCACTGAGCCACTTGTCTTTTCCTTAGTTTAGAGGCTGACCATGCAAATAGGGCAGTGACTTAGCTCAAATACAAATATTCTGTTTTCTGGGAGACCATAAATAAATAAATAAAGCATCTGGGACAACAATATGGAGAGTCACTTTGAACTCAAGTGGCAATACAAATTACAATATAATAAATAATAGGCTAGGCCTTCCAGCTACCCAGTGCCACATGGACAGAGGTGGGTTACATTTCTCAATGCCTGTGTATCGGCCTTCTAAGTAAGCTTTCTATAGATTGAAGATGGAGAGCTGTAAAGGCCCTCTGTAGCGTGTTATTACACAAACTGTCTAAATATGTAACATACCCCTGTCTTTTTAATAAGGGAGAACTAAGGTGATCTATTTGAAATAGAAATAACTGCCATATCCAGTTGCTTATTAATATTCTCTCTTCTTGATTTGATTTGGGATTTCACATTTTTAAACTTAAATCTAATAATTTCTAATTCTGAGAAACCTGGAGAATGTGAAGAATTTTGAATATGCTCTAACTAGGGAAATTTACGTGTGAGAGGCCTGCTGAGCTGTTCCTCTAAGCATAACCTTTGGCAAATGCTATGGGTGAATATGAAGCTAAAAATGAATATTATGCTGTTGCACTTTGAACAGAAGATAATTCATACCTGTCTCTCTCAATGCAGAGCAACTGGGGTATTATTTGGGAGACCAAGAATCTTCCTAAGAAATGTATTTTGAATCATTCCATTCCCATATAAAATTTGAGCGCATACCTTAGCCTCAAACACTCTAAGGGCTGGTGACATTAAGTTGCCTCCTTGTGTCCAGGAAAAACACAACACAAGCATGCAGTGAATTTGAGGCCTTCTCTTTTGTTACCTGAATAGGCTAATGTCACAAACCATTTTGTGAGAATGAGTTTTCTCTGGGAGTGATGGTTTCTGGACCTAATGCATGACAAAGATTAAGGCCCCAGTCCCACAAATCCATTCCACTTGACGCATGTGTTGTGTTGAGCCCCATTGACTTCAGTAGGGCTTTGAATGGGATTAAGGGTCCAGCCACATGGATCAATTTACAGGATCAAAGCCGGAGTATGTAAAAAAATAATATTCACACTAGTCTCCTATAAAAATGTCAAAGGAGAGATTTACTAATACATGGGGAAATGCAACATTAGTACATGCGGGAGTGCACATAGGCAAGAGCCAAGAGATGGAAGCAGCCTCCTATCATCAGAGGAAGAGGGAGAAAATCAAAAAGGCAAATTAATTACAATGTTGCATGTAAAAGAAAAAATTAAATTGCTGCACAGACTTCAGAAGTGACAACTGTTCACTTAACTGTCAAATGTCCAAAAGAACCCTTGAGACGCTGCCAAATATCGGGGGGCAGATTGTCTCTTCCACATAAGGGGACTACAGGGAAGGAAATTGCTCTGGATCCCCTCACACAGTTTCTCCCATTCTTCTATTGGGGCAGGGCTTAACTCTCCTGCAGTAGGCTGTGGTTCTGCACTCAGACGCCGTGGATCCAAGGTCCATCTGCACAGAAGCCCATTGCTTCCATTCCAGCGATGGAGCCCAACACACACATCTTGCTCACATGCAGCGACTACCTGGGATTTCCCTTAAAGTAATTTCATCACCATGAATGGCGCGTCTCTTGCTTAATGCTTTGTGTATCTCCCCTGTAGCTGTGCCCTACTCACACCTCACCCAGCCTGCTCACTCCCCAAACTATAAAGAGCCCTCCATGAAGATGGGGAGAGCATCTTTTGCTTCTACATGGAGCAGGGAAGATCTTGGGCAGATCTCGTGGGCACAATTTAATCCACGGTTATCACTCTTAAACATATTTACAGTGCAGCTCTACGCTGAACAGTGACTGTAAAAGTGGCATTGACGGGCCCTATGTTTATTGAGGCTACGAGTATATCTATATTGACGGCGGCAGTGTTGGCACCACCGGATCAATTCTGCGGGATCGATTGAGCAGCAGTGGAGACCCGCTCAATCAATCCGGAAGTTGATGCCATTAATCCACCCCCACAGAAAGAGTAGCACTGCATCGACGGGAGAGCATTTCCCGTCAGCGCAGCGTAGTGGGGACCCCGTGGTAGGTAGAAGTTAGGAAGTCAACAGGAGATGGGCAAGCTACTTTACGTAGCTTGTGTATCTCCCATTGACTACTACCGAATTTTGCCAGCAGTGTAGACCAAGCCTCACTAGTTCCAGACCAAATGTACTTAGTTTACAAGTAAAATAATTTTTTTTTTACTAATTGCCAGCCCAGCAAACTCAGTCTGGGCTCTAAGAGCCAACATGGATTTTTTCCTTTCATGCATCATGACTAGCAAAAAAAAATAAATGTTGCATGCCAAATTATTTCCTCACTGACACTTATGTAACCTCCATTGCCTTCACTGAGTCTGCAAAGATGTGGTTGGAGTTTAGCGAAGAATCCTATTGCTGCATGAGAGGGAGCAGACTCCAGCTGTGTTGGCTGTGCGCTGCTGTTCAGGAATAAAAAGCAGTAAAAACATGTTTGTCGCTGGAGTCAGTGGATGCGATTCTGAATGCACACACGTGGAGCAGCCTGTCTTGTCTGTAAGAAGGTGCCATTTTGGAGTTACTTTTCAGAGCAGCACTTTAAACAAAAGGGCTCTGATTACTGTGTTTCTGAGCCTCTCCAGGAGTTAGTTTCATAGGCATTTTATGTATCAGACGACTGAATAAAACCTGGATACATTGGAAGCTGGGATCCTCAGCGTTCCAAAAGAGATGTGGAAAATACAAACAAAACAGAACTGGGTGCTGTTCATTCCTATCTGCCAGTACTTTCTCATTCATAAGGCTAGGGGGACCTCTAGAGGCCTTACCACAAAATCAGTTTGTAAAGATCACAGTATATAATATATTTAGGGCTATTTGCTGCCCTGGAACGATGGGAATCAGATGATCCTTGGAGCTGTGGGAGATTTCAGTTTCAAACTAATGTTTACTCCAGTCCTAACAGCACAGTTGCTAGTGAATAGTAGTGTATATCAACCCATCCCCTCCTACACGCAATAATAATAATAATAAATAATAATGTTCTTACCCCACATGTCACAGGCACAAGTTTAACATGACAAACTACTGACTTTCACATATTGCAGAAATCCACCTCATGCATGGTCCCACTAAGGCCTGGTTTACACTTAAAAATTAGATCAACCTAGCTATGTTGCTCAGGGTTGTGAAAAACTTGGCGTCCTGAGCATTGTAGTTAGGTCGATCTAATCTCCAGTACAGAGGCAGCTAGGTCAATGGAAGAATGATTCTGTCCATCTAGCTAGTGCCTCTCAGAGGGGTGGATTTAGGAACTACATTGCCGTAAATATCTCTTCTGTCAATGTAGGAGGTGTCTACACTGTGGTGCTACGGCGCACATTTGCAGGTTCATGGCTGTGCTGCTTTAGTTCAGACATGCCCTTAGAAAGGATGGCCTCTGCTACTTCACTATCCCTGGAGATATTCAGTGAGGCCAGATCTATACTACAAACTTTTGCCGATATAGCGATGTAGATTAGAGATGTGATGTTTTTACAACGTTTTTACACCAGCAAAAGCCTTAGGGCATGTCAATATGACAGCCACTGAAGAGGCACAGTTATGGCACTGCAGTGCCATAGTTTAGACACTTCCTACATCAATGGAAGGGGCTTCTCCACTGATGTAGTTAATCCACCTCTCCAAGAGGCATAGCTAGGTCAACGAAAGAATCCTTCCATCAACCTAGCTGCATCTACACTGGGGGTTGGTTTGACCTAATTATACTGCACAAGGCACAAAATATTTCACAGCTCTAAGCGACGTAGCTAGGTCCGTCTAATTTTTAAATGTAGACCAAGCCTTAGTGCATATGCAGTTAAATTGGCAAAAAGCTGCTTTTGCCAGAATAGCTTATTTCATTCATGGAACCAGGATAAGCTAACTCAGCAAAAGCACTCTTGTTGGTATAAGCTGTGTCTACACTGTGAGGGTTTACCTGTATAGCTGTATGGGAAATCTTTTCTAGTGTAGACTAGACTCTACTTCTTGATCCTGCAACGACTTAAGCATAAGTGTAACTTTACACATGTGAGTAGTCCCATTACTCACATGCACCACATCTTTCCAGCACTGGGGCCATTGGGGATGGGACCTTGCTCAGGGAGTGGACGGGAACTCCTCACCAGTTCTACTGGATTGTATTTGATCCACTTGCTTCTCTAAAAAATCAGCTTAGGAGGGGAGAAAGACAAGAGGGGAAAAAACAACAAAACCCACTACATTCAGGATCAAACAACACTATATTTGAGAAAAGCAGTGGTGACAATGTGAACAATATTTTTTAAAAACATTAAATAAGTTTAGAAAGAAATAGTTGTGCGAAGAAATAACTAATGAATGCCTGGATAATAGGTTTTGGGGTTTTTTTTCCAGTAGTATATATATATTTTTTAATAAACAAGTTCTACAAGGGTAGCTAAGGGAGTGAAAAGAAAGAAATCTTTGAGTGGGTAGAGTTTATAAAGTTAATTTTCTTTTCTTTGGAGCAGCTGAGACACAGGATTGGAGGGACTGAGAGAATTGGAGCTGCAAGAGAAGAAAGAGTAGAGCAAGAGCCCTGGAGTGGCACAGGGGAGTTAGCTGACAGAGAGCTTTAGAGCCACTGAGAAGCTTAGCAAGAAGAGCACAGAAAAGCTAGAGGGGCTGAAACATACCCAGAGCAATGCATAAGCTCAAAAAGCAATGCAGACCCATAATGCTACAGTGACCTCCACAGAGACCTTTGCAAAGGTTCTTAGTTTAATGTTTCTTGCTTCTATCTCTGAATTTGTTTTTTATTTGCCTTGTTTTTCCCTTCTGCATTTCCTACTGGGCCTCCTAACAACAATGTAATGACAGCATTTGTGTGGTGACCGTTTCCCTGGAGGTTAGAGTCAGGGTAGTCTGGGCATGCAGTCTTAGAAACCAAGTGCAGTGTTAAAGGGTTCCCTCTTGTTTCATAAAGGTGACCTGCCAAAGGAAAACAAATTGTGGTTTTTGGCTCTTCTTGGTTTCGTTACGACAGGTCTGGGTAATGGATCTTTCTTAAATAAAAGGAGCTTTCTTTTTCTTTTTGTTTTTACCTCAGAAATTTTAAGTCTCACCTGCTTTGTTTTTGCTGTTTTTGCTCTATAGATAAATAGGAAACAAGTGAGATTATGGATTCACAAGAGACTAAGGTCTGAGCAGTTGAGAGGGGAATGGATTTTTAGTCTGACTAAACTCCTGACAAACACATAGGAAAAAAGCTCTGTTTATTAACAATTCAGACTCCCCTACTCCTTTCAGCTGAGAGCTCAGAAACTCCCATTTCAGTTCTTTTTGGTCCTCTAATGAGTCCTCCAGCAAAAGCAGTGTAGACAAAACTTTATATTCCTGATATTTGTAAGGTAGAAACAAACAAACCAAAAAAACTTTTAAGGCCTTTTGAATACATGGTAAATTAATAAGAGGGGGGGAAAGGCATTTCTTTGTAGGACACCTTTAAATGCCTAGAGTGTACACATTTTTAAAACATGCAGATTAATTGGCTGGATATTTTTATCCTGAAGTATAAATAAATGGAAAATGGTAACTATATTTCATGAGAAAAATTGATAATTTTGAATTTTGTTGTGAAATCCTTTGAATTTTCTGTTTTTAAATAAAAATAATTTTTATTTTCGTATTTTTAGATTTTTGTTTGTTTGTTTCTTTTTCCTTTTTCAGAGGCAAAATGAAAAAAAGGAAAGGAGGGGGAGGAAGGCAGACAAGGAGGAGGAAAAGGGAAAGGCGGGGAGAGAAAAGGGGAAAAAATGACTCTCCAATCAGTTTTTGTTTTTCAATACAAAATAATAAATTGTAGGAAAAATTAAGTTTTTAAAAAGTTTTGAACAAAAAATATGACCAGTTCTGAGTACAAGAACCATAAAAATCCCTGCTTGAGGGTGGTGGGTCTAAAAGGAGCAATAAACCATAGCAGAAATATTAGTACTTGGTAAACAGATAGTGATTAGAACCTAAATTATCTTATTTTCTTGTTCTACATACTGCATAAAATAAACACAGCTGCACAAAAAACACCCTCAGGGCTGCTCTCTGATTACACAAGAGGGAAAGATTCTGATGTGAAGTTAGATTTAATTCCACCAATCCTGTGTGTTCTGTAACTAGGTACAGGATCAAAACATCCATAAAATGAAGAGTATCAAAGCAGAAGAGGCAATTAAAGCTCAGGGCTCTATCCAGGAGGAAGCAGCCTTTGTGGCTGCTGGCCAGCAAGCAGTTCTGCATACCAATCTCTACACAAAGAGAGTGCTTTCCCTTTGGCAGTCTTACACAGCAGCCCAAAACTGCAGCCTTCTTTGTGGCAGACTCAAAGCTCTGACAGATGCCCTAAGTTGTGCCGTCGCAGGGATGCATAACTGCCAGGGAGTGGGTCTGACCCCAGCCCTGTCCTAGAACACACTCAACACCTCGGAATCCTGCAGAGGTGATGCAGAGGCTCCTTGCATGGGGGAAGCAGTTCCAGTGGTGGTGAGGTGTTGGCACGCAGGGTTGAGTTTTTTTTCCCTTTGGGCCCTCTGCAACAGGCCAACTGATTTCCTGCATGAATCAAACTGCAGCAGAACTAGCAACCCCAGGTTTTGTGCTGCTTGAAAATGTGATTTTTTTTTTTTTTTTTTTTTAAACCGGATCAGCTTCTTAGGCTGCAGTCATGTCTAGCACCTAAAACAAACTGGGAGGATTGTCTCCTCAAGACCTCCGCGTGGATCTCGCCCTTCTTGCACAGAAGGAAGGACAGTCTCATCTCTGTTGTACCATCCGTCTCCAGGACTCCACAGAAATCCACCTTTGGGACTGGGCTCCAGATGGGACTAGGAATGGGCTAGATTGAGTGGGGGCAGGGTTGAGGGACACAAATCATTCCTCCCTGCTGGTTTTGAGGCCTTTCCAAGTTAAAAGTACAACCTGGAGTGGATCCCCTGGGATCTATGTGGTTTCTGGGTGGGCCTATTTTGCAGTGGGGCAAATTCACAGAGCAACTGGAGGAGAGGTCAATGGTGGGATTTCCTCCCCCCTGCACCTCTCCTATGAATTTCACCATGACAGGGATGATCTGGTCCAATTGTTTCCTATTTAAACCAATTCAATTACCATCTTCTTGATAGGGAGGTCATAGAGTTTAGGGCTAGAAGGAACCACCTGATTATCCAGTCTGACTTCCTGCACATCTCAAACCACTGAACACTACCCAGCCATCTGTACACCAACCCCAACAACTGAAATTAGACCAAAGTATTACAACCCTTGAGAAACTATGATACTGTATGCCAGGACAGCAAATAGGTGGGCCTGAGGTGCACCAATGCCAGGGGCCCCTGCAATGGCAGGGAACTGATTAAGTGAGATATACCGAGATGATCCTGGCAAGTGACCCGCACCACACGCTGCAGAGGAAGGTGAAAAAAAACCCCAAGGTCACTCATTGCCAACGTGACTTGGGGAAAAATTCCTTCCCAACCCCACATCCAGTGATCAGTTAGACCCTGAGTATGTCAGCAAGAACCAGGCAAACCAAGCCCCTGAGAGAGAGAATTCTTAGTATCATCTCAGAGCAACAGCCACCCAGTCCAGTGTTCCATCTCCAGCATAGCCATTTCTGATGATTCAGAGAAAGAAGACAAAATAAAAACCAAAACACCACCAGGATACATCAGGCCAAGGGAAGGAAGCCTTTCCTGACCCTGCAGGTGACTGGCTGAAGCCCTGAAACATGAGATTTTAGGACCATAAAACATAGATCAGAAGGGACCCTAGGGCTGTGAGAAACACATTTAATAAAAAGTACAGGGACTTTGCTGAATGACTCTCCTTAATGTGCATTGCATCTTTTTTGGAATTCATTACCAGGGAGTGCTGAGGTCTAAATATACATCTCAGACTCAATAGATTAAAAATTGACTAATTGTAATATGATTTAATCTTCTGCATGAAAAGTATCCTAGCTTGTTTTGTCCGGTGATTAAAAATATGAAGACTTTGTATTATCTCACTGTCTGGACTAGTCTAAGCAGGATTTAGTTATGTGCTATAGACATACGACTTCAGGATTTCAAGATTTTGGTTTTTTGTTTATGATTATGCAGATGACATCCTGAAATAGAATTAATTGTAATTCTACTTTGCAAATACGACAGCATTAAAAAATAAAATCGGTGAATACTGTTTTACTCTTGCTTTGGTTTTTATTTCTTTAAATATTATAGGAGCACAGCAGCTCTGCTGTAGTTAAGGTTGAGCACCACTTTCTGTCTAAAGATGGACTTTTCTACGTGCCCTAAAATCTACATGCTGACTTGGATTGTCATGGAATTGGCTGTGCCCCATAGGGGTACTGGCTAGTGCTAGTGATCCAAATTTGGAGTCATTTGAGCAAAGGAATACCGAGCTACAGCCCCACTAAAAACAGCACTTTACAAAAATCATCTTCTTTAGTGCACGTACCAAGGGGTCAGCCAGTGGCTCTGATCTTCCCCAAACTGATCTCAGTCAATTGGGATTTATCTCCGCTAGTGCATGGCACTCACCGCCCCTTTGGGGACGCAATATTGAAAAAGTTATTAAGGGTACAGTTGGTAATTCCAAGCTGTGTTATATCAAACTGATGCTCCTAACAGAATGAAATATACATAGGCAGCAAATCAAAGGCTCTGTTGAAGCAAAAACATTTCCAGGCAGGCTTATGACCACCGGATGGTTCCTGGTGACACACTGTGGTCATTAAACCTGACCTGCACTGTGAGTTTGAGCTCTACCCATGACAGTTTTCAGAGAATGAGTGTTGTGCGTGTGCCTGGTGCTCTGCCTGCATTCTGCTGGGGCTCCCCTTGGAAGTTTTGCCCTGAGACCAAAGAGTCTGATGAAGACCGATAGTTTAAAGTACTCCAAAATCTACATGCAGAATCCAATTTAATTTAGAAGTACCAACAAGGAAATTAGCATTAATTAAACAGAGGGAAGATGAAAGATTCTAGGAAGCAGTTGGGACAATGTAATAATGTTTCCTGAACAATGGGACTGATTGTGATCAAAGGAAAACAAGTTTCTGGGTCAGTAGGTCCAGGGGTTCCTGATACACAACACCTCTAACATGAGCTGCTCATAACATGTTCAGCTTCCTGTAACATTTCTGGTGCAGACCTAGGGAATATGGGCTGGTTAGAGCAGTGAGGGGGAGTGTGTGTGGAGGGGGGAGTTGGAGCAGTGCGTGAGTGTGAGGGAATAATGCAGGTAGGAGAGGGGAGATTAAAGGGCAGAGAAGTGGAGAGAATATGGACTGCCAAAGGAAGAGAGGTTTCATTGGAGGGAGATAAATGGGGATGAGGGCTGGGGAAGGATCAGTGGAGGGGAGAAGGGGGAATAGGAGTAATGGGAGTGGGAACATTAGGGTGGATGGCAGACAGAATGTGGGGGAGATTAGAGGCAAGGGGGCTGTCAGCTCCATCTTCTCACCTCCTGTTTGAAGCCGTTGCCCTCTCCCCGGCTTCCTTTGTCCTCGCCAGACCATGCAGTGGGGGGAGATGTCTTCCATTTACAGCTCTGTCTCACAGGGCAATGAGCAGGACTTGGAGGGACATGCACATACAGAGAGAAGGGACAATGTGGCAGCAGAGAGCCCCAGCCCCACAGAGGGCAGGGACCCCCCCTCCACATGTGACTCAGGATCTAGGTGCACATGTGGGATCTGGGGGCCCCCACCCCATTATGGAAGCTTTTAAGCCCCTCACGTGTGTGCTGAACTCTGAGGGGCTCTGCTGTTTTGGTGGGTTCTGAGCCTTTCTCTCTATCGCCCTATGTCACCCTGGATCTGGCGAGGGTCCTTGCTTCTCTAGGGGACTCTGAACCCCTCTCTCTGCTGGCGCCCTCATGTGTGAGCCTCGATACTATATGCCCAAGGGCGAGGGGATGACACCACCCATGAGTTGGATGGAGCGGTTCACAGCTCTTTGATGCAAAGTGTATTCGTCTCCAGGGGGTGTTCTCGTTCAGCTGCGAACATCTTATTGAGATGAATGGGCCATATCACACCTCGCTGAGGCTTGGTCTACACTAGCACTTTTGTCGGTAAAACTTTCGTTGGCCAGGGGTGTGAGAAAACACACCTCTGCTCGACACACGTTTCACTGAAAAAACGTGAATGTGGGCAGTGCTCTGTCGGTGGGGGACCTTCTCCTGCCGACATAGCTCCTGCCACTTGGGGGTGGTTTAATTATGCCAGTGGGAGCGCTCTTTCTGCTGTCGGCATAGAGCGGCTACATGGGAGACGGTACAGCTGCAGCGGTACAGCTGTGCCACTGTAAGGTCTGTAGTGTAGACATAGCCTGAACCTCTTATGCTGCAGATAAATATGTAGAGCCCCTTCTCCATAAACTAGGCCCAGATCTGGGCCAGGGACTCTGCATCTCCACGCTCCTTGACCGTCCTGCCTCTAGCTGGTACATGCACTCCACATGTCCCAACACCTTCCCTCTCTCTCCCCGCCCCAGTAGCCCCTCCATGCTTATGAGGGGCATGGCCTGGCAAATAAGAGCATGGCACTGGTGTGTGCTGCTTGGAGAAGGGTATGGGAGGTGGTCAGAGCACGGGGCATGATGGAGGGAATGAAGGAGGACTTGGAACAGTAATGGGGGAATCTGAGCAGAGAGGTGGAAGTGTGTGTGTGTGTGTGGGGGGGTGTATTTGAACAATGAAGGGACGTGTGGGGTAGAAAGGAGGGTGTCAGAGCTGTACAGTGGGAAATGCTGGCAAGGCTTCATTTGTTCCCCCCCAAACTCCCACATCCACCCCCTCCCATGTCTGTCCTTCCACCTTCAGAACTGTCCCCATTGAATCCTTACTAGCACCTAAACTGTTCCTGCAGCCTCTCCCAGCTCTTCAACCTGCGGGTTCTGGGCTGACACCTCTCTCTCTGTGAGGAGAAGGGAGCTCCAATCCAGGCTGTTCTGCACAGGCAGAAAGATGGAAGATGACATGATGCAGCAGCAGTGAAGGGACTAACATGCAGCCAGTGGGTTCTCTGGCTGGGGTAACCATTGCCAAGGAGCCAGAGGCAATGGAGGAGAGAGCGGGACTGTGGTACGCGGGGGTGCTGAGAATTTTTTTTTTTTTTTTGAACCAAGGAAATTAAATTACCAAAAACTGCATTAAGCAGTGGAGCCCTGTGCCCTTCCAGAATGTGTGCGTGTCTTCAGAGAAATGAGTTGCAGTTCCTTGATTCTGAGGCATGTCTATGCTGACCTGGGTTCACTTTAACAGCCTGGGGGCTGCTCTACACTACATCAGCTGGATTCAAGGGAGCCCCTGGAGTACAGACATGCCCCTGCCAGTTCCCAATATGCCCAAGATTATGGGATGGAGGAGTGGCAAAGGAATTGGCTATGCAATATCTATGGCCTTATCGAGACGAGGATAAAAGGTGTGATGTTCACACGTTTGCTAACACGTTCTAGCTAATACACTTTAAAAGTCTAGTGTAGACAAGGCACACTGCCTTTAATACACGCTAAACTGGTCCAGGAGACAGCCTAAGGATTTAACTCAACCAGCTTGACATGTGGTCAAGTCTACGCTGCCTTCTCTGCCCTAGGCTTTTCAAATGTGTTCATTAGAACATGTTATCTAACATGTGCTAACATCACACTTTTTTATCTAGGGTAGATGAGGTCTGTGGCAGATGGGGACTTGCCTCTGCCAAGGGGTATCCCCAGCTGGTCTACAGTAACTCTCCTGCCCCTTTGTACTGCCAGAGCTGAGCTAAGAGACTGCAGCAGGGGAAAGACTCTGGTCTTGAATGGTTTTTGCATGTTGTAAATGCTGATCTAAATGCACTTGCTACTCTCTTTATCAACCTATTTATTTTATATATATATTTGTATCTTTTCATAAATGGGGGCTATTGGTGTGCCCCAGAAATGGAGGAGCCTCTTGCTGTGGGGTTAGGTTGTGGATTTGTAGGTCTTCTTTAGCTAATGTGTTGTCTTTATCCGTGCCAAATATTAATACTGATGGATTAAAGTTGGTGCTATATCCAGTTTTCACCCACATGAAGTTGTTGAGCAGAGTCAAGAAGATTTGTACCCAAAGACAGCATAGACATTATTTTTACTAATTGTAACAGCAACCACGTCTGATTTATTATTATTTAGTGAGTGCTGTCAGGTTGCTTAGCGTTCTACAAACATTCCCGGCCCTAGTTATTAATACTACCAGAAAGGAACAGGCACGAGATGGAAATACATGACATGAAATATTTCCAGACAAAAAACATTAAGGCAGAGTTACAGTTGAGAGTAGAAGGTATAAATTTACCTTTAGGGGAAACTGTGTTACTGAATTGTCATAGTTTAAAAATAACGGAATGATTAAAAGTGAAGAAATACTCATTTGAGGTTCTTTTACTTCTTCACCCAACCTCCACACACTGGCCAGAGAATAGCATCTTTTGCTATATTCAATTTTTTTAATTGCTTTTTTGGGTATATGAATGACTAGATAGTTCCATTGACTCCAGTGGGTATTAGATAAGGTCTTAAGCCTCTAAATGAGAAAAGGAGTTTTCACATCCTTTCACACTAGAGGTATAATACATATTACACATTTGTGTACTGTTTCAACACACTTATTAGAGCTCTGCAATCAGACCTGGATGGGTGGACCCTTATACTGGCATGGAGCCCACTTGAGCCCATACAGATTAGATTGCAAGTTGAAGGCCCACGACTGTAATACAATGATACTGGACATCAAGGGAATTAAGCAAAATGGCAAATCTCTCCTCTCACAGCAGTTGGAGGTGCTTCATAGGGAATTTGGCTTTGCATAGCCTGGTTATGCCAAAATAATCTTAATAGTAGTCTTGTCTTCTGAACGACACTGAGAAAAATCACTGGTTCTTGGTTCCAGCTACCCTGGAATTTTGTTTTGGGCTACAACAGACATAAGTGGATGTTACTCCAACTTTTACTGTTGGGTTCTTGGGTCTGTTTCGCAGGAGGTGGAAACACCCTGACTTTCTCTCTGTTGGAATAGATTCAACTAATGTGGAACTTGCAACACTAAGCAAATCTGCACAGCCATATATAGCTGTGTAAATAATTATTATTTATTATCATATTCCAATAAGGTGAAATCCACCCACATAATGCCCAAGGAATCAGCTTCTATGCAGGTGCTAGGCACTGAAGATGAGGTTGATTCCAGAGCCAGGACATAGATCTGCTGTATAGCGCCCTCGTCCTTGTGACAAACTACTGGCTGGAATAGCAGCACCCGTTAGGAGGTGCCTGGAATGCCAGATCTGCATGCACGTGGTTCCTCTGTCAGGTTCTTCACCGGGCTGTCATCCTTCATGGCTTTCTGTGTTCATCTGAGCTAGACTAACAGAGAGATCCTCTCTACAGTAAATGGGGGAATGCAGCCACTCTGCTGCAGGCCCCTTCACATCCTCTACGCAGGGCTTACACAGCATGGAGGACCTTGCACCGGCCTCTGCACAAAGGATGAATTTTCACACATAAGGCACGTGAGCCCCGGACCCTGCAGCTCACAACACATGGGCAGTCCCAACCCATGTATTGTAAACTGCAACGCTGGGACCTAAGTTTGCCCATAAATGGTGTTCTTCACTGACCACTTTAGAAACAAACAGACAATCCCCTCCACACACACACTTTGTTGTATCTTGAAAGGATATCCGAGGATTAAACCTGTGACATTGATCCTCTCCTTTCTCCTCTCTTCCCAGCGCCTCTCACTACTGTTCAATTTCTTGGGGGGTATTGATCAAAGTATTGACTATTGTGCCTGATAGTTTTAAAAAGAGAAGTCAAAAACCTTTTCCTGTATTTTGTGGTGGATTTATTCATGAAGAGCAAACCTTTCCACCCTGTATTTTGTAATGAATCTCGGAGCCTGTGTATTGTAGTATTCTACAGCAATAAAAATAAAATTAACAAATGCAGTTTAGAATGGAAACTATATTTCAACTTAGCTGGTGCACTAGACGTCGTTTTTTTTTTTTTTTTTTTGCTTTTACATTTTATTATTGTAGTATTATGTATAAAGACCATGTAATTAAAAAAAAGACTGAAGGATTCTACTGATTTTTAATCTTAAAAATAGCAGCAATATCAATGACTTCACTATTTTAGATGGAGGACTCTCTGGAGGACTTGAGAACTAGAGTAGGAAAATGATATCACAATAGGCTGGAAGCTGATCTGCAGCTTTTCTAGTCTTCTGCTGTGGGAGGGGGATATTGACTTCTTCGCAGAGGCCCTGTCCACACTAAGGTTTTCTAAATATCTCCCAGCATCATTAACACCGCTACAGCGCCACTGGTGTTGATAATGTTGAGAGTGCTAGTGTGACTGGCTGTGGGCTGACACGAGCATTAGCACTATGTCAATTAGTCCTGCTTGAAATGGGACCAGGTGACACAGTGGTAAAAGCACCTGAGCTCTGTCTATACTACTGCATCCACCATTGCTTTTATTAGTAGAGCTGCATTGGTCGTAGGGCACTAGTAGGAGATTTCCTGGAAAAGGCAGGTGCAGACACAACCCACGAGTGGTGCTGAAGACGAGTTCAGAAGCACTGCAAGAACTTAGCTTCAGGCTCCAGCACTGTACAGCTCCTAAGTGAAGCTATAAACATTCCTATTGTCCCTGCTCACAAAGACTAGATGGGTTTCTTGCGATGTAACTCTACAGTAGTGCAGACAGGTTCACAGATTGATAGATGTAATGTGATGGCAAAAGGAATTCTTGATCCAGTAGTTGCAACATCTCTTCTTGCAGGAAGAAGCTTGAACATGGCAGTGTGTATTCTTCTGTATAAAGAATGTTTTTCAGGTGGATTATATATAACTTCCTGATGACAAGGATACCAAATGAAGGTCATATCAGAGACCTATAGGGTATTACAAATTATGAGGCAGGAGATAGGCCTGTCAGTTTTCCATTATGAAACTTTAACTGTATTTCCTATTTGTAAAGGGGCAAATCAACTATCATGTCAATTCAGACAGGTAAGTGGTAATGTCTCCATACACCGTGTAATGGGGTCTAAAGACATTATAGATGTGCTGTGGTATCACAATAAGTTTGTTTTTTAAAAAGTATAGATTGAAATTAAATGTGATTTGATATGACTAAGCACCTCTTGATAAAAAGATTCATAATATTAAGAGCCACATTTTCAAAAGATAGAAATTCTGTGAGTTGAAACCTGTGGAGCCATAGGATCTCATTTTCCGTAGCCGTTAAAACAAATAGTTTTGAAATTGAATTTCAGAAGGCTGCTGACTTATGTGAAATAAATTAATTGTCTCAGTCCTTTTGCTACTGGTCAGCTGTCCAGGTCACAAAAACACCATCCCAGCTGCCACCAGCTAGAATCTTGGTGGGCAGAATCAGCCAAGTGACCGATGAATAGGCATGGAATCTGAACTACTCTCTGAACCCTAGGTAAACTCCAGCGCTAAACTACCCTCTCACCTTTAGTGATGCTCTAGATCAGGATGAGGGCAGAGAGTTCCACTGCCCCTGTGGTACCTAATCTGTGGATATACAGGAAATTTTGACTTTCACACCTGTTAACATAGCGCCAGTCAGGAACACTATATTCACTTAAATGTAGGTTGCTCTTTTGTTAAACCCCTGCCTTATCACCTGGAAAGGGTTTGATGTACAGGCACAGACCCTGAGTATTCAATTTCATGATATAGTAGGCCAGATCCCCTGCTACTTTGTGCTGAACTGCTGGCAGATTCTGGCTGTAGCCCCCAAGTATGGTCCTAGTGAAAGGGGGATTTTCTCATGGCATAAAGGTTTCCTGGCTGGAGCAAAGTGCTCAAAATTACACTTGCTTCTAATGTGGGTCAAGGGGGGTCATACACCTGCTGGGGATTACAGCCTCTAGTGTAGGCCAGGCACGCTGCCTTTAACATGTGCTAAATGGTCGAGTTAAAGAGCTAGGCTCCCCTCCCTGTTTTAACTTGACTAGGTGAGCATGCATCAAAGACAGCGTGCTCTGTCTAAACTAGACGTTTAAAACATGCTAGTTAATGTGCTAATATCGTGTGCTCACCTAATGTCACACTTTAAGCCCTAGTCTATTTCAGGGCCTCTGCCACCTCCTTCTGCCTCCCTCACGCCATGTGCTCTGTGCAGGAGCGTGCGCAGGAATTTAAATTTGACCGCTTTTGGAGGGGCACAGTGCCCCCGCCGTGGGGTGTTGTCAGCTCCTGCTGCAGCCCTAGGGCTGGAGGTGCTCTGGGCCCCCGCCGCAGCCCCAAGGGCCGGAGGAGCTTGCTCTCTCGGGGGCTGGAGGAGTTCTGGGCCCCTGCTGATTATTGGTGTGGCCCATGTCCCTGCTTGCCCCTCCCTCCCATCTCTGAGTGTTCCCTTCCCTGCCCACCCCCCTACAAGCCAAGGGCGCTGTGTGGCCCCAAATTCCTGCCTCTGCCACATGCTAAAGGCTCTGTATGTTCCCCATGTCCCGCTCCCCACATACTATTACCTCCCTTTCCCCTGTGCCAGGGGCTTTGTGTGCATCCCAATCCCCCCTTTGTCCCACTATTCTTATTTCTTTTCTTGTTTCCTGTCTGGGAGATCAGTCATTCTGGGTGACTGTCAACATTTTTTCAGCTATTGGGAGAATGGGCACAGCTGAGATGCGGGCAGCTGTTGTTATGCTGGCAGTTATTAATGGCTGCCATCAACCAGTTTTTTGATCTTTAGACAATGACAGGGGCTCTGCATGCCGCCCCCCCGCCAGCTGACCCATACTATTGTCCCTCTTCCAGGCCCCCCATTCCTGGGAGTCTATATGCCACCCTTTCCCTCTGTAATAACATGAAAGTGCAAGCAGACACTTTCAGGCAGCATACTGTTTCCTGGGGGAAACGGCTGGGACGCAACACCTCCTGGGAAACTGTCTGAGAAGCCAAAAGGAGGCAGAAGAAGCCATGATCTAAGCAGCCACAATAAAGCTGGAGTTTGTATATTAACCTGTGTCAGAGTGAGATCTCCTATGGCAGATGATCCAGACACAGAGCATAAAACATGGTGGCAGTGGTAATCAAATCCTAGACAGTAGGAAAGACCATTCAGAACTGCACAGCAGAGAGCAGAATAGGTCTGTGAGTACATGGTTTGTTTTACAAGAAAAGAATAACAGAAAATGGAGGAGCTGAAGCCTCCAGGGACATTAAATCTGCAAGCTAAGAATTTAGCTCAGACATGGAAGAGCTGGAAAGAGGAATTTAACCTCTATATAGTTATTGCTGTTACAGATAAAGAAGATGCTGTGAAAATAAAACTATTTTTTTACCTGATTGGAGAAGGAGAAGTGAGAGATAACTGAAATCTTGTGCATGGAAATCCCCCAAGCTCAACACACCTTAAAAGTAATAATAGGTTCTTTTGATATTCCCTGAAACCCCAAAAAGATTGAAACTGTGGAAAGATATAATTTCTTTATTCGGCTCAAGCAGCTGTGGAGGGTATAAATGAGTACAGCATTGATTTAAAAGTGCAGGCAGCCAGTTCTAATTTTGGAAATATTAAAGATTCATTGATAAGAGACTGGATAGCATGTGGGATGAAACTCGCAAATATGAGAGCAGTTGCTGAGGGAAGCTGACTTGATTTTCAAGAAAAGCTTGGAAATACGTAAGGCTGCACAGATAGACAAAAGAGAGGATTAGAACCCTGGAAAGGCAGGCACCAGAAACTGTGCACAGTACATAAGAGAAATCAAAAACAGATACATCAGTAGATGACAACGGTACAGACACATGCAAATACTGTGGGAGAAATACTGTGGGAGAAAACACGAATGAAAAGTGTCTGACTTATGAAAATATGCCATATCTGTGACAAATTTAATCATTCTGCAGCTATGTGTATGTGCAGAGAGCAGAAAAACAAATCCAAGGTATAAACAGCAATTGAAGAGAGCAACATTGAGTATGAGGACTATGTGGTTAAGCTGGTAAACACAGTGAAAGCTAGTAAGCACCAGAAACAGTTGTATGCAGCCATGTTACTTGGGAAGAAAGTGCTATGATTTCAATTAGATTGGGATGTTACAATCTGTGCCAGAATCAGTCTGGTGAACCCAGACATATGGTTGGAAGAGACTAACAAGTTGTCAACAATGTACAATCATGCCACATTAAAACCCATGGAGAAATGCAAAATTAAATTAAGAAATCTGGAACAAAAAGAAGTACAGGCTGGACTTTGGGGTCAAAGATGGTGAGACAGCAGTACCACTTCTGGGCAGCAAGGATGCTGATGAACCTGATAAAACTACAGTTCCAGAACATAACGAAAATGGATAGCAGGGTAACTGAAGATACCTCGGATGGTATTATCAGGGCCCAAAAGATGATACCTAGGGAGCACAGATGTGTGTTTCAGGGAGATGGACAGTTAGACGCTTTTTATAAAATAAAGATTGACACCAGTGTGAAGCCAGTTAAATTGATAAAAAGAAAAAAGTACCCATTGCATTATTACAGCCACTGAAAGAGGAACTGCTGAACCAATAGAATCATGGAATTATACAGCCTATAGAGAAGAGCACAGACTGGATAAGCAGTTTCATGATGGTAAGAAAGCCATTCAGAAAACTGAAAATATGCAGAGACCCAAAGCTTTTAAATGAAGCTCTGAAACGGAACCATTTCCCTCTGCCTACAGTTGAGGACATATTACCAGATCTGTCTAAAGCAAGACTTTTTACAGCTTGTGATGTAAAAAAGGGATTCTGGCATGTTGAACTGGATGAAGAATCTCGTTACATGACAACCCAACACCATTTGGGAGATACCAATCAATGATTAAGGATGGTAGGAATCTGTCCGACAGAGGCATTCCAGAGCAGATTGACCCAAGCATTGGAGGGCCTGACGGGAATCCAGACAACAGCAGATGATGTGCTGATAGCGGGAGAGGGTGACAATCTAGAACAAACAATGAGATCATGACTACAAATTACTACATTTTTTACAGAGATGCAGAGAAAAGAATATTAAATTGAACTTAGACAAACTCGGGTTTAGCATAATCAACACGGGACATTTTGGATGTTTGTTGACCTCCAAAGGCCTGAAAGTAGACCCAGAGAAAGTGAGAGCAATTAGAGAAATGCCAAGACCCAGCGATGTTAGAGGAGTCCAAAAATTCCTGGGAATGCCAATTATTTAGTAAAGTTTTGCAACCACCTGTCTGAGAGTTGCGAAATCCTGAGACAGCTGACACATCAAGACACCTTAAGGGAATGGACAGATCAATGCGAGCAGGCATTCCAGAAAGTAAAAAAGACAATTGGAAAGGCTCCCCTTTTAAAATATTACAATATAGAGAAACCCCGATGCTGCAATGTGATGCATCCAAGTTGGGTCTAAAGCTACCATGCTGCAAGGGGGACAGCCTGTTGTAATTGTAAGCACAACGCTGTGTGTGACAGAAAAGGGCTATGCTCAAATTGAAAAAGAGTTGTTAGCAATACTATTTGGAATGGAAAAAATTCACCAATACACTTACGGTTGCATCGTGGATATACAATCTGACTATACACCTCACAAAAGCATTTGAAGAAAGCCATTACTCACTGTACTAAAGTGCTTACAGCAGATGATGATAGGACTGCAGATGTACAGATCTAGTATTGCCCAGGCAGAGACTTGGTTTTCATGCACATCTTGGCCCATGCATAGCTGCCAAAACCGAGCAAGGAGGATCTGTAGAGACTGAGAGGGAGATAAAAAATATAGTGTTGTACCTACCTATCTTGGAAGAAAGGCTGAGAGATATACAGAGAGATACAGAGCAAGAGAGAATGCTGCAGACATTGAAACTCATGATCCTACAAGGATGGCCAGCGACCAAAAACCAAGTACCCAAAGAGGTAACACCATTCTTTCAGTGGAGAGACAAATTATGTGTACAGATGGCATTATATTTCAGGGAGAAAGAGCAGTTACTCCAGCAGTTTTTAGGAATGAGATTATGCACAAAGTTCATTCATCACATCTGGGAATTGAAGGTTGCTTAAGACGAGCCAGAGAGACTATATACTGGCCAGGAATGAATGAGCAATTACAGATGTTCATGGAAAAGTGTGATGTATACAGATCATGGGAAATCTATCAACCAAAAGAGACCCTGTGGCAACACAAAGTTTCAGAAAGACCATGAGCAAAGATGGGAGAGGATTTGTTTATCTTTGGGGACAAAGGATGCATGATCATTGCAGACTATTTTTTCAATTTCTGGGAGATATACTATTTACCAAAAACAGGATCCAGAACAGTCATGTGGAAAGTAAAAGCACACTTTGCATGGTATGGGATACCAGATATCGTGATTTCTGATAACAGACAACAGTTTGTTTCAGGAGGGTTGCAGAAGTTCAGTAAGAACTGGGATTTTGATCATATAACATCTTCACCGGGTATCCTCAAAGCAACAGCAAAGTAGATTCAACAGTAGAAACTGCTAAGAAACTGTTGAGAAAAGAAAAAACTGCAGATGCTGACCTATAATTAGCACTACTAGATCACAGGAATATTCCCTCACAAGGCCTAAATTCTAGACTGCTCAAAGACTGATGAGTCAGAGAACGAAGACTCTCTTGCCGACAAGCAGAAGGTAGTTAGAACTTGGGTACTGAGATGCTTCTCTTGGTGACTATAGAGAAATCAACAAAAAAAGACAAGTGTTTTACTACAACAGCTCTGCGAGAGATCTGCCAGATCTGGAGTCATGTGACAAGTGCATATACAACCATTAACAAAACAGGATAAATTCTGGCACAAAAGTACAGTGGTGCAAACAGGAAACCAGAGATTTCATCAAGTCTACATGGACAATGGGCAGATAGTGAGGTGAAACTGTAGGTACCTCAGGAAAACAAAAGAAACCTCTAAGGCAGTATAGACAACACTTGTCTTAGGCTTCTACTACAGGAGAATCCCAAACCAGAACTATAGAAGCAGACAATGTCAGGGGCATACCAAAAGAAAAACAGGGGGAAGAGGGTGTTTTGGTGGAGACTCCAGCAACACAAAGCCCAGAGACTGTGATTGATCAGATAGGAGGAAAATAACACCAGGGAGCTATCAGTGAACCACATCATACTAAAGGAGGGCAGGTTTTTAAAAGACCTGCTCCTCTGAGGGATTTTATGTGATGGACTTCCAAGTTGTACAGGTGTCTAGCTAGACAATGATCAATGCAGTAACTGCAAGAATGGTCAGCATCTGAAAGGAGAATGTTAGATTAGGTTATCAGTTATTGCTGTGATGTTAGACAGTTCTTCTTCGAGTGATTGCTCATTGCTCATGTCCATTCCACTATAGGGCGAGTGCATGCCACCATGCACAGTTCCTGGAACTTTTTTCCCCTTAGCAGACACCGGCTCTGGTGCCCCCTGGAACCCCACGCACATGCTGCGGTATATGAGGCACTGCCGGCCCTACGCCCCCTCAGTTCCTTCTTTCCACCCATGACAGTTGCTGGAACTAGCCTTGCTCTCTGCAAGTACTATTCCCCTTGTTTGAACTCTTTGTTATTCAAAGTACTTTAGTTAGTTTTAAGTAGTTGTTAAGTAGTGTTAAGTGTAGTTAGCTAAAAAGTCTCTGAGGGACTTAGAGCATCCAGGCCATGCCCGGGACACCTGGATTTAAGCTGTGTGCCTCCTGCGGGAAGGCTTTCCTGCTTAGCGACCCCCACGATCGGTGCCTTAAGTGCCTGGGAAACGAGCACAGGAAAGATAAATGTAAGTGTCACGTGTGCTGGCTTGGGGGGGGGAGGGGGAGTTTACTATATTGTGTAACATTAATATGTCAAAATCATAACGATTCATGTAAGATATGCCATGTCAGGTACTGTTAGAAAGGATATAATGCGCTGAGAAAAACAGCAAAACTTATGTTCATGTGTTATATCTGTAATGGAAGTTATGGACATATTTGATGTACCTGTGTTTCAAACTATGCTGTATAAGACACACCCCAGACAGAGAGGCGGCAGGACAATAGCTCGCTTAATGGCCCATCAAAAACTTTACAGAAGCAAAGGGCCCAGGAAGAAACTAAAGGCATACCTGAAGAGTTACCAGGATTGGCCCATGTGACTCTGGACTCCATTTTAGTTCTTGTAGCATTCCACAAGACAGCATAGCCAAGGCCAGAGGGTATATAAGGCCAAGCCACAGAATCCATTTTGTCTTTGTTCCTGTTCAGCTGTAGACACATACCTACCTCTGGATTAATTCATTTGCAACTGAACGGAAGGACTTAGACTCATCCAGGTACTGGATGTGTACCAGAGGAACTGTACAAGCTTGCAACTACACAATTCTCCCAGAGACTTGATGTATATGGACTTACAATCATCTGTATGTATTTGATTTGCTTTGACCCTTTAACATTTCTCTTATGGTTTATTTCTTTCTGTTTACAATAAACCTTTAGTTTTAGTTACTAAAGGATTAGCTGGCAGCATGATATTTTGGGTAAGATCCAAACATATCGATCTGGTGCTGTGGCTGACCCTTTGTGGTCAGAGGGAACTTTTTTAGTAAAGAGTATAGAGTTTAAAGAACTGATCTCTATACTGGACCTAGTGGCTGATTTGGGAGCCAGGAACTGGAATGCAGTAAAGGGGGGGGGTGTGCTTTTGTGGACTGGCTTCTTGATAACCAGTGTGGGGAAATCAGAAGTAGTTTGTGGCTGTTTGGGAAGCCTGACTTCAGTGTCACCCATCAGCGCTTGGAGAATCTGCTCTCCTTTTACAGCCGGCCTTGACCTTGGCATTTTCAGGTGGCTACCCTAGGCACAGACGGGTCACGGTAAGATCTGCAGAGCTTTTAAACCGCGGACTCAGAAGAACCGAGAGATCCGGTTAAAGGCCCTGCTTATGGAGGCAGCGCTCTGCCCGGCGTCTGAGCCGTCCCGCTCCACCTCGGCACCGAGTGTCACCTTGGTGCAGAGTGCACCGCCGGCACCGGGCTCGAATCGGCACCGAGCAACATCCTCAGTGCCATTGGTACGGGCAGGGTCAAGTGCAGAGATGCACCGGCCACGGCCCGTAGAGTCTTCTCCGGTGCCTGCATCTCCAAGAAGGGAGCCTCCCCCAACTCCTGGGAATGGGAGAATGCCCCTGCCGATGCCATTGACACTGGAGGCTTTTCAGGCAGCAAGAGTCTTGTTGGCCTTGCTTATGCCACCTCAGCACCCCATCGTCGAGCCGGCCTGCTTCGACTCAGGATGCGGAGTCTCCATCTCGGCGCCAACATCGGTCCCTGGCACCGGAGGCAGCACTGACCAAGAGGTGACACCGATTGAGGTCCGCCAGGTGGCACTCAGACACCTCCTGCTCCAGATCCCTGGCACCGAGGAGTTCGCCGGCACCGAGGCGGTGCAGAACCCAGTCGCAATACGAAGACCCCGCACTGCGCAGTCCCCAACGCAGAACCTGGTCGTCGGAGTCAGGCTCGGCACCATGGAGTTCGGAGTGGCGCTGATCTCGATCACCAAGGAGGTCAGGCAACCAGAGGAGACAATTTTGATGGTGTGCCCAAGGGTGGTGCCCCTACTGCTCTCCTGGATCTGCCCCGCCCTTTCCTGAACAGGTTAAGGCCCTGCTATCCTGAATGGGCAAAGATTACATTGAACCGTTGGGTCCTCAGAATAGTCTCTGGGGGCTACGCCATACAGTTTACCTCTACCGCCTCCCAACAACCCTTCCCCTCCATCCCTCCTCAGGGACCCCCTCTCACAAGCAACTCCTCTTGCAGGAGATGGACACCCTCCACAACACAGGAGCGGTGGACATGGTTCCTCAAGGCAGAAGGGGGAAGGGTTCTATTCGAGGTACTTCCTCATCCCCAAGGTGAGGGGCATCTGAGACCCATATTAGACCTGTGTCGTCTAAACAAATATGTCAAATGACTTAGGTTTCGCATCATCTCCCTAGCCTCCATAATCCCTTCCCTGGATCCAGGAGACTGGTATGCCGCCCTCAATCTCAAGGACACATACTTTCATGTGTCTGTCCTCCCCAGCCACAGGTGCTTCCTCCGCTTCATGATGGCTGGCTCTCACTACCAATTTACAGCCCTGCTCTTTGGCCTATCTTCGGCTCCAAGGGTGTTCACCAAATGCCTGGCAGTGGTGGCTGCCCACCTAAGGCAAAAGGGTGTGCAAATCTTCCCTTACCTGGATGATTGGCTGATCAAGGGCAGGTCCAGGTCCCAAGTGCAGGAGAGCGTGACCCTCACTTGCTCCACGTGCAGCAGGCTGGGACTGCTCATAAATGAACAGATGTCCACACTAACCCCAGTGCAATGCATAGAATTCATTGGGGCCATCCTGGATGCTTCCCAGGCCAGAGCCTTCCTGCCTCAGCCATGTTTTGAGGCGATGGTCTCTATCATCTCCCAGCTGCACCGATGCCCCACGACAACAGCCAGGCACTGCCTATAGCTGTTAGGCCACATGGTGGCCTGCATGTATGCATTGAGACTAGCTCGCCTGAGGCTCAGGCTGCTTCAGGCGTGGTTGGCCTTGGTATACGTGCCAAGCAGACACCCAGTGAATTGGGTGTTCACAGTTCCCCCGCCCATTCTAGCCTCTCTAAACTGGTGGAGGTCTCCCAGGGCAGTGTTGAAGGGCGTTCCATTCAGGAAACTGGCCCTGTCAGTCACCCTAATCTCCGACGCCTCAGATGTGGGATGGGGAGCCCACATCAGCGCCAACCTGAGCACTCAGGGGCTCTGGTCGGGGGAGGACAGGCGTCTGCACATCCACATGAAGGAGCTGAGGGCAATTCACCTAGCGTGCAGGGTGTTCCTCTGATTCCTGATAGGCAGAGTGGTGCAGGTGCTGACGGACAACACCGCAGCTATGTTTTATATAAACAGGCAGGGAGGAGTGCACTCCTTGACTCTCTGCGAGGAAGCTACCCATCTGTGGGACTTTGCCGTGAGGCACGACTTCCACTTGACTGTATCTCACCTCATGGGAGTGAGGAATGACGAGGCAGATTGCCTCAGCAGATCATTTCTACCCCGCCATGACTGGTTGCTGCACTCGGAGGTAGTGACTACGATCTTCCAAAAATGGGGCGTTCCCCAACTGGACCTATTCGTGTTGGCCTGGAACGCGAAGTACTTGAGGTTCTACTTGCTTCGGGATCGCGAGACCAGGTCGATTTCCGATGTGTTCCTCATCAACTGGACGGGGACCCTTATGTATGCATTCCTGCCCATTCTGCTCTGGCCCAAGGTCCTACTGAAAATAAAGAGGGACAGGGCGGACGTTATACTCATCGCTCTGGCCTGGCCGAGACAGCACTGGTTCAGCATGCTGCTGGACCTCTCGATCGCTCTGCCCATGGAGCTCCCGAGGTGGCACGACCTTCTCTCCCAGAACCATGATTGCCTATTGCACCCGGACCTGGACTCCCTGCATCTCACGGCCTGGAGGCTCTGTGACTGACAGACGGAGAGAGAGCCTGCTCAGCGCAGGTTCAACAAGTCCTGCTGGGCAGCAGTAAACCTTCTACACAGGTCGTGTATTGGGCTAAGTGGAGGTGGTTTACCTTTTGGGCGGAGTCCTGGGGCATTCCGCCCAGCCTTTCGCCTCTGCAGGTGCTCCTGGAGTACCTGCTCCAGCTAAAGCTCCAGGTCTGGTGCTGGCCTTGTTGAAGGTTCATCTGGTGGCCATTTCGGCCTTCCATCAGCCGCTAGAGGGGAGATCCCTGTTCTCCCATCCCATGTCGGTCAGGTTCCTCAAGCAGGTAGAGAGGCTGTATCCGCAGATCCGCGACCCGGTGCCTCCCTGGGATCTCAACCTGGTCCTCTTGAGACTCATGGGGCCCCCCTTAGAACCCATGGCTTCATGCCCTCTGTTCGTGCTTTCATGGAAGGTAGCCTTCCTGGTGGCCATTACCTCAGCTGGGAGAGTCTCCGAAATTAAGGCCTTGACTTCAGAGACCCCTTATACAGTATTCTATAAGGATAAGGTGCAGTTGTGGCCGCACCCAGCCTTCTTGTCCAAGGTGGTTTCCCAATTTCATTGTAACCAAGATATTTTTCTCCCCGTGTTTTTTCCCAAACCGCACGGTTCGGAGGAGGAGAGGAGATGGCATTCGCTGGACATGAGACGAGCCCTGGCCTTCTACATCGAGCGTACAAAGCTGTTCCGGAAATCGACGCAGTTCTTCGCCGCAATGGCGGACAGGATGAAAGGCTCACCTGTCTCCACCTGGCGTATCTCCTCGTGGATTACATTGTGCATCAAGTTCTGCTACGAGCAGGTGAGGGTGCCACTTCCAGGAACCATCACAGCGCACTCAACCAGAGCTCAAGCCTCGTCTACAGCCTTTCTGGAGAGAGTGCCCCTGCAGGACATCTGCCAAGCCTCCACCTGGTTGTCGGTACATACCTTCACGTCCCACTACGCCATTGTCCAGCAGGCAAGAGAGGAAGTGGGATTCAGCAGAGCCGTGCTGAGGGCAGCTCACTGGTAACTCCTACCCACTTCCAAGGTATTGCTTGTTAGTCACCTATAATAGAATGGACATGAGCAAGCACTCGAAGAAGAAAACAAGGTTACTTTTCAGTAACTGATGTTCTTCGAGATGTGTTGCTCATGTCCATTCCACAACCCACTCCCCATCCCCGCTGCTGGAGTTGGCAGAAAGAAGGGACTGATGGGGCGTAGGGCCGGCAGTGCCTCATATACCGCGCCATGCGCGCGGGGCTCCAGGGGGCACCGGAGCCGGCCCTGCGGGGTCTGCTAAGGGGAAAAAAATTCTGGGAAGTGTTCACGGTGGCGTGCACTCACCCTATATTGGAATGGACATGAGCAACACATCTCGAAGAACAGCCGTTACTGGTAAGTAACCTTGTTTTTTCTTTTAAAGAGAAGGGCTGTAACAATATGAAAGTGCTAGCAGACACTTTCAGGCAGCATATTATTCTCTGTGGGGAAACTGTTTGGAAGCGACACCTTCTGGGGAACTGTCTGAGAAGCCAGTCCATGACGCTGAAGAAGCCATGACATAAGTATCCACAATAAAGCTGGAGTGTGTTAATTAACTTGTGTCAGAGTGAGATCTCAGATGACAGATGATCCCAACACAAAGCATAAAACATCCTCTACTCCCCCCTCTTGCCAGAGGCTCTATGAGGCCTTAAGTATGAGGCTATTGAGTATTCCAGGATGAGCGTCTGTCAGTTGGAACATCTGCCAATTGGAACGTCTGTCAGGATGAGCATCTGTCTTTCCTGTTGGAAATGTTCCATTTTGTGTTAAATAAAAAACAGTTATCTAGTTATTTACCTTTCTGTAACTCTTGTTCTTCAAGATGTGTTACACACGTCCATTCCACTCTAGGTGCATGCCTTGTGCTCAGTTGTTGAAGAACTTTTTCCCTCAACGGTACCGATCAGCCTGGCGTGTTGAACCACATAGGTACATGCTGCCATGTGACCCAGGAGAATGAGCAACTGTGTACCTTGGTGAGAGGATATGCTTTCAGTTGCAGCACCAAGCCCTGTAGTGTTTCAAACCTGTTTTTTGGTAGCAAAGCCTTGGCCTTTATGGATTCCAAAACTGCTCCAATAAACTCTTATCTTCTGTATCAGTTTTAGAATTGACTTGTCCCAATTTACTAGGAATCCCAGTGCATTGAATTTGGACAGGATGGTGGATAACTGGATAACACCTGAGCCTCAGACCAATCTCTCATCAACCAGCCATCAAGGGACAGGAACACATGAACTCCTGATTTTCTGATGGTTGTGTTGTACTGCAACATGCAAGTAAACGTCCTTTAAGTTGAGGGCAGAGTACCAGTCCCCCTGTTCCAGGGAGAGAATAATAAAGGCTAGGGTAGCCATGCTGAATTTTATTTTCTTTGGGAATTTGTTCAACTCTCTTAGATCTAAAATAGGTCCAAGACTTCCTTTTGCTTTGGGAATAAGGAATTAGTGGGAATAAACATCTTTCCCCCCGAGGCACAATGGGACTTCCTCTATGGCCCCTGCCTGAAGAAGTAACTGGATCTCTTGCTGAAGGAAAATCTTGTGAGAGTGGTCCCTCAAGAGGGATGGAGAAGGAGGGTGGGAAGAAGGGGTAGAAATGAACTAGAGGGCATATCCTAGTTCCACTATCCTTACGACCCACCGATCTGATATTATTTGGGTCCAAGTACTTAGGAAGAGTGTAAACGATTTGCACACAAAAGGTGGGAAACAGAGTAACTGGTACATTGCCCTTGACCAATACATCAAAATGTCAGTTTGGATGAGGTGGCTGGACAGGATGAACACACTGACGCTGAACAAAAGCGCGGCAGATGTTATTTCATGTAAACCTGCCCTTTCTCCTCAGCAGCTTTTGAGACTGGGGAGCAAAATCCTGGTGTCTGTGTGTCAGTTGAGGATGAAACTGTTTCCTCTTTGTCAGCAGAGTATAGATCCCAAGAGACGCTAATGTTGCCCTGGAATCTTTTAGGCTATGGAGCCTATTGTCTGTCTTATCCAAAAACAAAAAGGGACTTTCAAAAAGAAGGTCCTGGATAGTCTTCTAGACTTCTGGGGGGAGCACTGATGACTGTAACCACAAACATCTCATAGAAATGGCTGAAGCCATGGTTTGAGCCGCTGCATCTGCATCATCTAAACTGTCCTGGACAGCAGTTCTGGCAACTGACTTGCCTACATCCATCATTGTCGCAAATTCCTGTCTATAGTTCTCTGGTAACTCGTCCTTAAATTTTAGATTGTTCTCCCAGAGGATGAAGTCATAGCGACTCAGGAATGCCTGTTGGTTAGCGCCTTTTGGTTTGCAATTCTGAGTTGCAGACTCCCTGTAGAATGAAGTTTGCATCCAAACAAGTCCAGCCTCTTCAAATCTTTGCCTTTCAGCATCGATGGTGGGTGTCCTTGTCTCTCCCATTCATAGCAGCCACCATCACCAAGGAGCCTGGGGGAGGGTGAGAGTACAAATGTTCATGCCCCTTAAAGGGACATAGTACCTCCTTTCTGCTTACTTTGCTGTGAGGAGTAAAGAGGATGATGTCTGCCACAGCACCGTAACTGGCTCCATAATGGCTTCATTAATCAGCAGAGCCACCCTGGCAGGGACCCCCAATACCAGGATGTCCAGTAACTTTTGAAAGCTTTCATGCACCTCTGCTTCTCAATAGATTTTGATGAGCCTGGTGGTCCTCTGGCAAATCACTTGCTGCCTCAACAACTTCATCTGATGATGTGGAAGACAACACCCCAGGATTCCTAGGTGGTGGCTGCTCCATGATTTATAGTAGGGAAGCAGCCCAAGTGACTTCTGCTCAATATCGATCTTGGTATAGGGTACCGGAGAATGGTGCTCTCTGTGCCAATGCCCCAAAGCGGTCTCGAAGACAAGAAATAAGATGGTTGTGGGAAGGACCTAGCAGGAGGAGGGATGCCCCCGGTGTCCTGAATGGGACTGATATGGGCCTAGGATCCATCCTTCACCAGGCCATTGCTCCTTAGGAGGAGGCCAGTGCTGTGACTGTTGCATGACCCATTGTGCACAATCCTCTGTCCTGGATGGGACATAGATGAATGCACCTCTGAATCCGAAGAGGAAGAATCCAAAATGTCTTACAAGGGGGGGCAGGACCAAATGGGACTGAGGTTAGATATGTTAAACCCAGGGATGGTGATATTGGGGATATTGTCGACTGCATCAGCTTTGCGGATGCTTGGTAGGCAACAATGCCATGCATTCCTGACGCAGAGAGTAGGCACCGCAAGCATCGATACAGAATGTAAATCTTCCTGCATCACTGAGGATACACGTATCAAGAGGCTACGCAGGTCCCTTGCAGCTGCATACACCTCCGGGGTTGTTGGGAGCAGCAATAACTGCTGGCTCTGCTGCAGAGATCCTTCAGTAGATTCCCTCAATGGACATGTCACAGGCTCCAGAGGCAGCAATTCCTCCTTAGCTGAAGAGTGCTCCAGCGAGAGACTCTCCCCAGATCTCTCATATAGAGTCTCTGCCTCTTGGCTTTGACACCAACACACCCGAGTGAGGTACCAAGCCTGAGGAGGGTCTAGGCCTTTTCTTCAGCACCGGCGAATGGGGAGCAAGGAGTTGGAGACATCTCCAGGGCACTCCATTCCACGGCCAATGGAGTTAGGGCACTTGCTGCGTGAGACAAGTCCAATGGGAGGGGGAAGTGCTGCCTCCATTAATAAACATTTGAACCTCACTACTCTATTCTTTCTTTGAGCAGGGCTTAAATCCCTTAAAATGTGGGATTCTTCCCAAACACTTCAAGCAGGCTGGGTGTGGGTCACTGACCAGCACAGGTTTAGTGCAAGTTCCGCAGGACTTACAACCTTGTGAGTGTGATATTGTTCCAATACCGAAAAATGAAAAACGGGTCCAAAAAGACCAATCTATCATGAAAACGAGCTAAAATGTAATGGACTAACTAATTCCTAACGAAACAGGACATATACACAAGAGAGTGAGGGAAGCCCTTATGACAAGTCTGAAATCGCTTTGACAACCACCACTGGCGGTAAGAAGAAACTGAGAGGGGTTGGAGGTGCCTCCACACTCTTATACCAGCACGCAGTGGTCTGTGGAAACAGAGGGTGCTTGAGCTGTCCCAATGGATACCGCTGAGGGAAAAAATTCTCCAACAACTATGCATGAGATGCACACACCTCATGGAATGAACGTGTGCAAGCTTGAAGAATTAAATATTCATTAGGGAATACAGATTGACTCTACAGCCCGATGGTTAGGGAACTCACCTGGGCTGTGAAAGAGTCAGGTTCAAATCTATAATAAATATTCAGTTATTCAGACAACGTGGAACAACTTCAACAGAAGAGACTGAGATATCCGCACCACAGAACAGCCTGTGTGTTAGGGTTATGGGGTATTCTCTCTCTCTCTCTCTCTGTCACACATACAGAGACTACCTTTGTGCAGGGGCTGAGGCTGCAAGTGCACTCAGAGCATGTCTACGGGATCAGGCCCTGCTGGTGAGATAGGCAAAGGAACATGTAGTGGGAGTATCCTGCTTCAGGACTGCCAACGCTTTGGCTTGTGCTAGGGTTCCAAGCTGTTTGTTAGCTGTGCAGGAGGGACAGAATTGAGGCCGTTTTGAGCATGCTTATCAGTGGGAACTTAGGTACCTACAGGGTGAGATGGCAGCTAAGTAGTGGTTCTGAGAATGTCAGTGGTGCCTAGTTCTGGATTTAGGTGCCCAAGAGGCAGTGAGGAACCTAAGTATCTTTGTGAATCTGGCCCAAATTGCTGTCAAATGCAGAAAGTGATTTTCTTTAATCCCTAGTCAATGGGATGACTCAGGTGCATTAAGTTATCCTCACACAAAAGGCCCCAATCCTGCCATTTGTTCTGCGTGGGCAGACTTCAATGAAGCTCTGATCCTGCCCTATGATGTACATAGGCAGCCCCTGCAGTGACACAGAGCTCGCTCACCTTCAGTGTGGCTCCATGTGGACATGGGGGTCTGCCTGCATGTTGGTTGATGACCTAAATTAATATAGTCATTTTAAAGCTTGTAGAATGAAAAGAGACTAGTTAATTTCACTTTCTGATTTTTAGGTACTATCACAAACAATGCTATTGTGTCAGGGCTGCAAACATTATAGGGGAATGTTTAAATACAAACAAAATGTAGAAGAAAATGAATTAAAATACTTCTGTTAACAATAGCTTTTCTAGAGCTCTTTCCCCTCCAAACACTACATTTTGGGGCTTAAACTTCTCAACAGTTTTCCTTTAAAATAACTAGTGATGTTTATACCAATCTCAGGCATCACTGGTGATGGGGACACACCTACATTTAACCTACATAAATAGACACATCTGGGGAAGAAACACAGACATGCTTTTAACTCTGTTGAGATGCAGTCAGGAGAGCTTTATGGAGGAACAGAGCAGAAGAATGGTAAATATTTTGCTTAAAACAGAGACTGTGCTCCTTAAATAGTGGTTATATATCTGTTAAAGGGGCTATGTACAACTCATTTGGAGGTTTGTTTGCTTGTGCTCAAGTCTGTTAGAGTTTAATCCTAGGAAAGGACTTCAAACTGTATGGTTTCAACTTTAGGGAAAGGGGGGAGCAGAAAACTGTTTTTGAATTTTGGGGTAAGTGATAGTTGTAAATCACCTCTGAATAGGAGAGGAAGGATTTTATGTACAGCTGTTATAGGAGAGTACAAATACAGTAGTGAGTCAGCCTGTTTTCATGAGGTAGGAATGTTCTCCTTCCCTGTTGTAGTGGAGGAACAGCCCCTGTGAGATGGCTGGTGCAGGCTGTATGCCCCCACCCCAATGAGATGAGTGACTAAGGATGTATGAACACTGTGAAAGTACCTTAGCCAAAATAGAGCATCCACCTAGGATGTGAGAGACCCAGGTTCAATTTCCCCCTTTGCTCACTGGGGCAAAAAGATTTGAACAGGGGTCTTTTAGTTCAGTGTTTCTCAACCTTTTAAGTAGCAAGTACCCCAACACTCAATTTTCCACTCTGAGAAATACAATCTTTTCCCCCTTTACCGCTGGATGACTGTATTTCTCGTAAAACAGGAGAGTTCTGAGTTCTGCAGTGCTGTGTGGCTGTGACAGATCACAAAACCCCTTGTTTCTCCCCTCCTGGTCAATGCCAGTCAATCACTATGGCCTGATGGCAGAGTCACTGTGGTGCTCTCCTCACACAGGCAGGAACTTGTGAGGTATGAGCAGGCACTAGCGGCCCAGAGTGGATAGCAGCACTCCCCATGGCCATCCCTAGGGGGGGTGTGGGCCCCCCTTAACATTTTATACTGGTAAAATCTGGGGCTGTCATAGTTGTCAATTTCACTGCTCTAGCTGAGTAGTGAAATTGACAAGTAAACCACCAGGTAAAGCCCGACTCCAGGGCTGGGCAAGCCGCTGGGTTCTCCACCTGGCTTTCTGGGCACCGGGCTTTGAGACGGGGAGGGGCGCTGCCACCTGGGCAAGCTGTAGGCAGCTGCCACCTGGCTGCCAGCCCGGGAGGTGGGCGACTGCCACTCAATCCGAGCTGGGGCGGAGGAAGCTTCTGAGCAGGCTGGGACTCTGGGATGTGGGCAGGCAGTTGCTGCCCATCCTCCACCCAGGGTGTGGGAGGCTGTCTCTTGGCTCAGAGCTGGGGCACGGGTGGCAGCCACCCAGCTGCAAGCCTAGCTCACAAAGTGCAGGAGGCTGCTGCTGGGCTCCCATCTGGGAGCTGGGACCCGGTGGGATGCAGGTGGCTGCCGGCCGGCTTCCAAAAAAGCCATCGGCTGCCATCCAAGCTGGTGGCTGCTACCTGATGTCCCAAGAAGCTGCCGTCTACTGCCCACCTTCCCAGGACTGGGACTGCTGCCTGCCTCCCAGCTGGGACTGGGTGGGAAGCGAGCAGCTGCCGCCTGGCTTTCCCAGAAGTCGGTGGTTCCCGCCCATCTCCCTTCACTGGGTTTTTCCTCGAGTACCCACTGCCTGTGTCTTGCGTACCCCCAGGGGTACACATACCACAGGTTGAGAAACTATGTTCTAGTCCCACCTTGAGAATGACCTAACCACAGATATTTTGATGGGTGTATGTGTCTTTTTCAATCTCTCCTGTTTGAAGCTGTTTCACAAGTGTGATTAGGACACTTCTCATGAGGTCAGAGATCCCTACACAAATCCTTTTTGCCCCATCAGGTAGAGAGGAGATTTGAACCCACATCTGACATTTTGGGTGAGAGTTATAACCACTAACTAAAGGTTACATCATCAAAGAGGCATCATCATCACCTCTGGAGTTTTATATGGTCTGATCCAGTACATATGCTCAGGGCTGACCAACCAGATAAGCCCCTGCAGGCAAGATGGGCCATTACCCAGCCTATCTTCATCTGCTTTAAGGATCTTGCTGGGGCTTGTGTGAGATCAGTGTTGCACATGCTCCTAGTAGCAGAAACTTAAGTGTCTAGGGGACCTCTGTGGTTTTCAAACTTATTTGATCGCATCCACTTCTTTGTGTCCAGAGTAATTTGTGCTGCCCCCCACCACCCCAGCTGCTCTCCAGCCATCTGTGACCCAGCTCTGAAGGCCGCACCACTTTCAGGAGCAGTGCAGAAATAAGGGTGGCAATATCATACCACCCTTACTTCTCCGCTGCTGCTGGTGCTACCTTCAGTGTCGGGTGCCCAACCTGTGCTGCAGCCATTGTTCTCCAACTGCCCAGCTATGAATGTATGAAGTGCCTCCTCCTCCTCCCCAAAGTTTCTCATGTCCCCTTCCCCCAAAATACATTCTGCACACCCCCCACCCTCCCAGTTTGAAACCCTATGCTCTGGCAAAAATCTAGGTGCCAAGAAATAAGCTGCAGTCATGCAGGGGTTTTGAGGAACTTCTTGGTGCCATAATTTTGGATGTCTACAACCCTTTGTGGATCTGGGCCTTAGCAACCAGAATCAGTACCCAATTGTGTTGAGTCTTATACAAATGTAAGAATTCCTGGCCCAGATAGTTTACAATCTAGGGCTCTGATCTACATGTGAGTTGTCTCATTGACCTTGATGAGACTACTCAAGTGACTGCCATTACCAATATCTATAGGACTCCATCCAAGCAAGGTTTGGAAAGATACAGCAAGTGGATGACACTAAGCTTGTGTGCAGAAAATGCAGTAAAACAATCACGCTCTTGCATAACAGGAGCTTGTTACTTGCCTGCCTACCCATGGGCAGCTAGCAGCCTGTCACAGACATTGCAGCACAGCTGAATTTTAGGATACAGGGGGGATTTGTGGATTTTGAGGGGACACTTGAGAACAGCGCTGTGGCAGGAAACAGGGCCGCCCATCACTGCCCAGCCAAAAATCGCAGCTGAGCTGACGACATCCCTGCGAGCTCACAGAGCTGATGGGTACAGAGGGGAACTAAAAGCCACGCGTGTGCGCTTCCCAGGGCGTAGGCCATCCACGCCAGTAGCTGCAGTCACGGGGGTGGCAGCGGGAGCCCCTGCGGGACGCCAAGGGTGGAGACGCAGACGGAGGGGGCCGCCGGCCTCTGCGCCACGTGCTGGGCAGACGATGGCGGCAGCCGCTGTCGAGGCCGGAGCGGGAGCGGAGCCCCCACAAGGCGCGAGACCGAACTCGGGGGTCGCGTGGGGGGAGGCGGGAGCTCGCCGAGCGGGGAGGAGCAGCCGGCACGCGCAGCAGGCACGCGGGGGCTGCCCCCGGGCAGGGATGTTACTCCCCCGCCCCCCGTTGCCCGGGCTCCCGCCTTAGGTCACACTCAGGCCGGGCGGGTCACTCACGCCGCGCCCCGGCGAGCCGGGCAGTTTCTCTCCCGCCCCCGCCGCTGCGCGCAGCGCTCGAGCCTGGGCCGGGCCGCGCCTCCATTAGAGCCCGCGCCGCGCCGGCCGGGGAGCTCAGCTCAAGATGGCGGCGGGTCCGGACAGGGCCGCCGACCACGTGACCTAAAGAAGAATCCGATCGGGGCGAATTCTGGAGACGCACCCGCGCGCGAGAGAGAGGCTGATTGAGTGCTCTCGCGAGCTCTGAGTGGAGGAGCGCAGCAAATTCTCGCGAGACTTTGGGTAGTCTTTTTCTCTTAGAATCCGGAGGTGGGAGAGGGGGCAACCAAGACAGGAGATATCGCGGTATCCTCCAGGGAAGAGCCGAGCGGCCGGGGCACCCTTTGGGGTCATAAAGATCTCGCGCGGCGCCTTTGTAGCCGCCTCCGTCGAAGGCCGAGGGGACGAGCCTGTACGGAGATCTCGCGATAGTTCTGGAATCTGGATTTCCCCTTCCCTTTCGACCAAGCGGCCGCTTCTCTCGCGATATCCTGGCTGCAGGCGTGGGGGAAGGGAGCGAGCCGCCAGGGGGCGTGGCTTGCGTGCTGAAGTCAGCGCGCCGGCAGGGAGGGGGCGGGAGTATATACGGGCCGGGCCGAGGCGGGGGGGTTTCAGTTAGAGAAGCGAAGCGATTCGAAGCGAACAAGCGGCAGCAGCAGCGAGTTCGAAACCCGGCGAATCCGACTCTCTAGACGCGGAGCGCGATCTCCCGAGACGATCTCTCGTTATGAGTCATGTGGCGGTGGAAAATGCCCTCAGTCTAGACCAGCAGGTGAGGCTGCGCCGGGGCCGCGCGATGACCGGTGGGGGGGGGGGGGGGGGGTGGGAGGCAGCATCGAGTCACGGTTGTCGGGGAAGCCGCTAACTCCGCCTCGATTCGGGGCGATGGCGGGCCGGTTTTGTTCGCTTCCTTCTTAATCGCCGCCGCGCGGCTTGTTGCGCAGTTTCCGTTATGGGGCGAGCGGTCGCCGCGTCGGTGTCGAGAGCGGCGGGGGAGGGGCGGGATTGGCGTGTCCCCTCGCCGCCGGGCTGCGCGTGTCTCTGCGGCCTGGGCGAGCAGGCCCCAGGCCCGGCTTTTGTGTGAGGCCCGGGACCCCTGGCGGTGGCGGCGGGGAACGGCCGGGGAGCGGGGGAGGGGAGACAATGGCGGCCATTGTGCGTGTGACGGAGCCAGGCGGCGGCGCTGGGCCGGGCCGGGCCTTTGTCTCGCGCGCTCCGGGGCGGGGCGGGGCGGGGGGGGCTCCTTTGTTCTCGGGGCCGCTCCCGCCTGCCTGGGCCCCAGTGACGCAGCTGCCGGCGGGTGTCCCGGGAGGACCCAGCTTCGCTCGGGTTCCCTCCCCCCCGCGGGGCGGAGCCTCGGGCGGCCGCGGCTAACCGAGAGGGAAGCCTGGCGTCGCAGGGAGCCCGCGCGCGGCTTGGGTCCGTGCCGCGGGGCGAGGGGGGTGCGTGGGCACGTGCCCAAGCGGCGGCTGGTTTTCCAGGCGCGCGGAGAGGAAGCGGGCACGGAGCCGGGGGAGCCGCGTCGAGCTGCTTGGACGGGCCTTTCCTCTTGGCGCCGCGCCCTCGCCCGTTACCCCGAGTCCGGCCTTCGCTGGGCGGCGCTGTGCCGGGGACCCCCGCCCCCCTTCCCACCAGCGCGGCAGCCATCTCAGTGCGGCGGCGCTGCAGGCTGGGATTTCAGACACGGCAGGGAGCAGCCGCCCGGCTAATCCGGCAGCCGGTCACGTGCTTCCTCGGAGCGGGGACCGGCTGCCTGACCTACTTTGAGAGGAAGCGCCAGGACAGCGGCCGCAGCAACTCCGCCCCCAGTTAAGAATCACTAGGCTAAAATGACAGGCGATGTTAAGGATACTCTTGACATGCGATCTTTGTCTGGATCTGAGAAATCTTTGCGTTTCCTTATCTTCTCCCCCTGCTCCCTCCCCTCCCCCCCCCCCCCCCCGAACTAGTGTGACTGTGGTGCTTGCTACCTCCTTACCCCATTATTGTGACAAGTCTAAACACTATGCCTCAAAGTCATGGTATATGGCATTTTGTTTGCAGAAGATTGGGAGAAATTAGGGAGTTAAGTGGGAGTGAAACATCTGTCATCGAAATGCATAATGTCTGCAAGTTAGAGTATTGACATCAAGAACAGTCTGCATGGGAGTTTCTTCTGCCTAGCTTAGCTCTTTTACGTAAGTGGCGATAACACTGCCAAAAGCTGTTGTCTGACACAATCATGGTTTCAGAGAACCCTTGCAGCAATTTTTGTGAGCAGGCTTAAAGGTATGTTCGCTTTTTCCAAGTAAACTGTATTAATCTAACTCACTGGAATAATTTTTTTATAAATGGTGGTTGTTTTGCACAACTAGTAGGCTTCCTAATCCCACTCCACATTGATTCTCCAGTTCTGACAACTACTGGCAAATCACAAAACACTTTGTAATCACAACAAGACTTTGTTGCTCTGCTAATATTCATAGGTGAAATCTAAACTACAAATACAGGTGGGTTAATATCTAAATTAACATATTTAGTAACTAAATTTACTGGTGTCAAAAGCTGTACATCTACTGGCTATATTTGATCTTAGCTACAACCCAATAAGTTGCATTAAAAAAAATCTAAACCCCTTGACTAATGGCATTCAATAAAAACTTTGCAAGTGTTACTAAAGCAATGCCTCCCCTGCCCCCATACTACTCAGATTAGTAAAAGAACCCCTCCCCCCCTTAACACTTACAGCAAAATCAGACTTTAATTATTGTGCCTTAAAATTGTTGTTCTGCTCTTTCCACTTCTGGCACAACCATGTTTTTGTTTTTTAAATTGTGTATGGGGAACCTTAATCATGTTCATTAGAAAATGCTGTAAGGATGCTTTCTATCAAGTGTTCCCATGGCCCTAAGTAACATGGGAGATTACTAGCAAGTTCATTAGCATGAGGGAAATGACTTTAGTATTTTTATTTGATCTTAACTGTTAAATTGAAAGTGATGGGTGCTAGGCTCTTGTTATAGAGCAGCCATTACATATGATGCACATTTGATACTTGTGGACATAAGAAGCACTTAAACTTTGAGTTGTCACTCGGGTATGAAAGTAGCATAGTACTAAAAATCATGGTATCCGTTTTTAACACTGTTGCAGTTGCTCTTCCTGTACACTAGAAGCCTGTTTGTTCTTACAAATCTTTCCAGTGCTCTAAACAGCAACCCAAGATTCATTAGTTACCTAGTTCTTAATGCCATGATATGAATTGATGTGTTAATATAAACTACAAGAACTTTTTTTTGATAGTTTGCTGGTCTAGACCTGGATTCCTCAGACTCTCAGAGTGGTGGAAGCACAGCAAGCAGTAAGTATATACCTTAAAATGTACAAATTCTCTTTTTGGCTGTATTCAGATGTAGTTTAAAAAAAAAACAAAAAAAAAACCCGCTCTTTTTTATGTTTAATGTGAGGGGGAGAACTTAAAGGGGTTGACTTCTCTTGGGTGATGGGGGATGCACTGAATTGATGCATCGTATGGGTTGCTACTCTTCTGTTTAAGGATCTGACGGTTGTCTTAAGTATTTAACTTGATACAAGCTGGTATCCAAGATTGAGGCTAGTTGTTCTGGTCTCCACTGGATAAGCCTTTGAAGCAGGCATTTGGTTAGAAGCTGCATTGAGGGGCCTCTCATTAAACTCTAAATTTTAATTGCCTGCTGGGACTATATAGTCTTATAGTGGTTCCTGGATGCCAATCTATATTTCAGTTACTGGACTGCTGCTTTGAAGACCTGAATTACACCCTTTGGCATATGGAATTAATGGTATTTCTGGAAGGCCTTTTGCTGCAGCACAGGACTGAGGCCCTTGATATGTGTGGCTTCACTAGAGGCTGGAATCTCCCATCTTGGTGTAAATACTTCAACTGTTCTCTTCCGCAGAGATAGCAAATTTAGAGCAAAGAAGCAATTATTTGCTTCTAGCCATGCTCTGCAGGCAGAAAAGTGTTTGTGTCTAGATATTTAGACAGCTGCTGTCAGGAGTTGCTCAGCTATCTGTGAGGGATATTGCTCAAGTATTGTTTATAGCCAGTGCCCAGCTATCTGGCATCAATTTCTTTGCTCCTTAAAACTTGGAGTGCTATAGAGATGGAACATCCAGGGGGTGGGGAGGGTGTAAGTAAAACATCTTTCTATTCCAGAATCTCCTTAAGCCCTCCAAATATATGGTAAGAGATCCAACATGCCCTCTCTGAAAGTTCACTACTGGGGAAAGCCCATTAGAAGCATTTAAAGGACTTTCTTTAAGCCTATTAAAAATGGTATCATCTAAGATCAATGCTTCCTGACATGTCAACATGTTAAAACTGAGCTCTACTCTTGGTCTCAGAGGGGTTGGTTGGGTCAAATCTAGCAAGCCAAAATGCTGCCAAACTCTGCTGACCAAGGAAAACTAGAGAATCAGTTCTCTGCCTTAAAGCACATAGTTGACAAGATCGAGCAGCGCTATTACACTGGTGCTGAATACTAGGACTGTGCAAATAGGTTCTTGTGAAACAATGTCCTGTACACTTACAGCACAAATGCCTAGGTCATGTACACCTGGCTTGTCTTAGGCCACTTTTGAATCGTCGATTCTAGAGGCAAGACTTATAGGCCTTAATTGGGATGGTATATTTGCATGGAGAGTCGGCAGGTAGTTAAATCAGATCTTTCTCCGAGTAAAGAATGTCTTTGTAGAGAAACTTTTTTTTAACAAGTGCTGCTGCTACTACACTTTGTAGGTGGTTCCTTTTTTTTTTTTTTTTTTTTTTTTTTAATAAACAAAACTGGTGTGGTTTTTTTTTCTTTTAGAAGGTCGCTACATTCCTCCTCACTTAAGGAATAGAGAACCTTCAAAACAAGGTATGTATATGTCTATTAATGTTGTGGCTTTACTTAATATTAACATGCAGCCAAGGATAACTGCGAGTATCCAATCATGCTTGAATTCTCATCTCTATAGTAAGACATGCATTTCAGGCTTTCAGCATTTTACACCACTTTTCATAGTGTAAATGACTGCATGCAGCTAGACTGTTCTTTTACCTAGTCATAAATTCTTTGCTTTCATTGGCTGCAATCTCACTTGCATCATTAGCTTAAATTTGACCTCCGCTATAGTTCATTATATTGTGCAGGATGTCTACCAAGCTACTTGTCTCAGGCTACCATTCCACTACATCAGCTTCCAAGTTGCATAGCTCATAAACAAATGAACATAGAAGTAAGATGGACTCTTAGTCTTACAAATAAATGACTGACTTCCACTATAATCATCAGGGTTCACAGTATCCATTCTAATCACTCACTGTTGATGGTAGTGTAGAGATCTGCAAAAATTAGTTTAGCTTCATTCTTGTCACTTCTGAGGAAGTATGTAGGCTGGATCCATTTTTCCTTTGAATAGAAGGCACACCTTGATCCCTACACCCGAGATGGATGAAATTCATAGCTTTGCTGGCTGGAATTATGAGAAATAGAAATTCTTGTACACTTCAGTTAAAATTCTGTGTAATGTCTTAAAAATCCACATGCAGTAGCAGCAGTGCATTAGCAACAGTGCCCTTGTCTTTTCTCCTGTAGTCCAAAAAACAAACATCTGGTTTCCTGCTACCGCATGGAATGTGTGATAAACTGGTATTTTAATATTTGCATTATGAGGGGGCTGCTTAATAGAATAAAAAATGAGATTTGCATCAGGTAAAGTGGAGTTGTCTGAGCTCTACCTGATCTATGGACTGTTCACTGGGGAGGGAGGGAGAGTAGAAGTTGCATTCCTGTCAATGTTTAATACATCGGAGGGGATTTCATTTCCTTTTGTTACCTCTTTCAATCTCATTAAGAGGGAAGTCCTTCAAATCACTCAATGAGTGGTATTTACACGCTACTGCATTAGTGTGGACATGATATCCACTGAAAAATGGAGTAAAAGTGGTACAATCCCTTGTCAGAAATAAAAGCCCAATGTTTAGAATTGGGCAACTAAACTACAGCACCTGGCATGGGCATTACTAAGAAGTGCCAGTTAGCTGTGTCGCATTACTTCATCGCAACTTTCTAGTGGAAAGCAGACTGACTAGCTTGAATTAGGTATTGTGTGCTAAATTTAGAGAATCCACCTTTGTAATACACAAAATTACTGTGTATTCTGTTACTCTTTAATTATGAGTATGACTTAAAATGTTTTAATAGTCAGACCTTGAATGTAGTTAAATATAAAGCATCTTAAAAATAGAATTAAAATAACTAGCTGACTACTTAGCAACCCAATCCTTGGAAATCTAGTGAACTCTATATTTCTTCTAATGGAGATCCCTGTATTAATTCACTTAACATTAGGTCTAGTCTAAAATACTAGTATTCCTGGGCTAATGGCACCAATTGAATTTGGAGATACTGAAATGAAAATTAAGTTGACCTTTCAATTTAGTAATCCTGGAACCATTTAGCATAAAACCTAAGCAGACTTTTTTTCCCTAGTTGCAAGCACTTCTAAAAATTCAGGGTTTAAAACTTGAGCAGAGTGCTTGCTTATCTCCAGGTTTCTGGTTATTGAAGCATACCAACCTCTGTACCATAATTGTTGCCTTGTCTTAACATTAAAATACCTCTTTTCCTAGGGTAGGCATTGTCTAAAGCTGCACTGAATAACCAGTTGAATATGATGGAAAGTATAAAGCCTTGGGGCTCAGTGCTCCTGGGAAAGAAATTAATTGTTCATGTTTGACTTGAAGATATTGCATATAATAACCAGACCTAATACAATTGCCAGACCTAGTAGGGTGAAGTCCCAGACTTCTCTGACCACTTAACTACTGGAAGGTGGAGCTCAAGTACCTCTAGCTTCTGGTGATGTGCTGCTGATACTTCCACATGTGGTAACTCACTCTAAATCCCACTGGTTATGGATGATGACCTGTGCATTTTTTTCCTATGGCACACAACTTCCTGCATTTACTCATGGCACTATCCCTGAGATTATGGGGATGCCACTGCTTCATCTTACTGCAGACAGCTGAAAACGTTGCAGTCTGCCTCAAGACTGTTACCAAAAATGTAGCTTTCATACCCTATTTCTTTGGAGGGAGACTCCTCAGGATGTAGCTACAGGCTTCTCCCAGCAGTGCCTTGGCTCCAAGGGCATGTCATGGGGTAGATGTGCTGCTTCTCTATTCACCTTATTTCTGATGTGGGTAAATCCTCTTTTTGAACTACTTATAGGAGATGATCTTGCTTCACTTGCAGTAGAACCCTTTGGTTTACCAAATCCTTGACTGGTAGAGTAATTCTAAAGTGGAAGTAATTCAAATGCTTTCTAGCCCAAGATAATACTTCCAAAGAGCAGTCAGAAAAATCTAATTTACATTTCACTAACTGGCTAAATTGCTGTTTGATTTTACTTAATGAAATGCTGTACTATTCAGCTGATGCATATGACAACCATTTTTATGCATGGGAAAAACCAGAGGCCTTTAACTTGTGGAATTTTGTCTGTCCTGTCTGGAAATCCAGATTTTTTTATTCTTTTATTAGCCATACCAGGCACCTAAATATGGTCTTTGTACACTTAGCCTTTCTGTAATGCCTCTTTGATCATCAGGTTGATGGAACTATGCATGATTGGAGAAAGTGTATAATACATTCGATGTCATTACATTTTCTTTAAACCTTTTGGTTTTGACTCTTCTATTTCACTGGAGTTTTCATGGCTCTCTTTATGACAGGAAATATCAGTAGCTACATGAAAAACTACCATTCCAATTCAGGGCCATCACCAACAAGCTGTAAGTCAATATCAATGTAGTGATGTAAAACTATGCTATTCTATAGCATGAGTTGAAACTGGCTATAGAGCAATGACTTAATGAGCTAACAAGTCATGTTTGGATTTGCGGTTTTTTATTTAAATAAATTGGCAACTGCTTCCTTGCTGACTACATTCATCTGTTCCGCAGAAGAGTCTATACTATCTGTTGCTTGTCTTACATAAAAATATTTTAACACGTTAAGGTAGTCAAATACCTTAGGCCTGTAGAATTGCTTGTAGCAAGCTTCTATTAAGATTGTATATTGTGTCTAGTATCCAAGCAAGCTTCCAAAACAAGCATTTTGATGCTGGCCATTGTTAATGCTAACCTTTATCAACTCTAAGGGTATGTCTATATTGACACCGCTGCCAGATCTTTCTGGATCAATTGAGCGGTCAGTGTAGGCCTGCTCAATCGATCAGGAAGTCGACTGAGTAAAACCATCCCTTCAAGTAGTGTAGTGCTGCATGTGTTCCCGTCAGCATGGTGCAGTGAAGACTGCGCAGAAGGGAAGCACAGCAGTCGATGGGAGTTACGCAAGCTACTCTGTAGTTTGCATAACTCCCATCAACTGCTGCTGAATCTCCAGGTAAGTGTAGACCAGGGCTAAGGCAATAGAAATCCACTTTTAATTTGTCTGAATCCTTGCTTTTTCAGAAGTACAGTATGACTCAAATTTCACCCTTGTAAAATTTTCCTGTTGGGATAATTGCGCTCTTGGCTTAGCTGATGTGGCTAATGCCATTCTTCATGAGAATAGGTTTAAAAACAAGATTTTTTTTCAAGCCTTTGCCCACTGTACCCATGTTATAACATATAGCATTTCTGTAGAACTGGCCTACTTGAAGCAATGTGGTCTTGTATTAATAGTAATAGGAGGAAAGGTTGCTGTTCTGCTTACTGTGGAAATGTACTGGTAATCTTTGCCAAATTCACTTTATTAAGTCGTTGAGACCATAGCTTTATAACTGACACTAGCAATTTAAGTCAACTCACATCAGACTTCTATTTCTAAGAGAAACATTGCAGTTCTATTTGCACCAAGGTTTGAGAGTTCTCTGTAATCAGAAACTGAAAGCCATCATGCACAATGAGACTCAAAGTTGAAATTGACGCTTCTTGGAGTTGCACTTGCCCATGCAAAGGCAAGTACAGGCGGTCTAACTTGGATACTTGCATGGGTATAAATGACACTGGGTAAAATCCTGCAATCTTGCTTGCTGTGTTTTTATTCAATCACTGAAGTATAGTTCACCATTTAAAATATTGTCTCCTAGTTGTGGCTAATTAATAAATGAGCTGTGCAGTTATAATCTGTTTTTGCTTGCTTTCACAAATTGAAGATCACAATTCACTAAAGAGCTCATACTTGAGCTCATACTCTGAATACCACTTTCTCTAGGTACAGACAATGAGAGCCTTGCTATAGATGTTTGTCTTTGAGTGGCTGCATGTCTCTTTACTAAGACATCGTCTAAACAAAGCTGTGCTATTTTAACTGGAAAAAATTGCACTGACTTGAAACTGGTGTAGCTTTGTGTGGAGACACTAAGTATAAATCTTGCTGAAACTAATTCAATATGCCCTTGTTTTGCTGGGTTATTCCCTATAAAATGAGGATATCAAAATCTTCACTTCTTGGGATCTGCTCTTTTTTGCACCAATGGAAATCTTAACAGGAATTGAGACCACTTCAGTAATGCAGCTATCGACTCTTTGGACCAAGTCGTTGATTACTAACCACATCTATTCGGTCTTAAAACCAGTTCTTCTTATGACCTGTCTGCCAATACTGCATTACTAGCAACGTAGTTTGTCTATGACTAATAAGCTTTTGCTTATGACACAGTACACTACATAATAGTCCAAAATTCTTAGGAGTTTATCCTGTGTAAGTTTTGAAGGGGAAATTTTTAATTGAAACAGTAATTGAGGGAGATCTATCTTCATATGAGGTACCGGAGCTGTTTTCAACTACCCAGAGTTCTTGCAACAGGCTCTATCGATTTACAGTATGGCAATAAATATAGTGCACAAGATATTCTGGATGTTAGCTCCCGTTTGCTATCATACCTGACTTATCTAACTAAACTAGTTTTCAAAGGAGCCTTTTGAACAAACTCCAATTTGGCTTTGGCCAACTCTGAAATCATCTCTCTCTGATAAGAGTTAAGTTTGTGAACACTGTTTTGCAAACTAGAGAAACTGTTTTAGCCACAGCTTGTGCCCCATAGGTAGCCCCAGTTAAGGATAGGGCCCTGAAAGGACCCCTGCCTTTGGATGGATTTTGTATTGCTGCAGCTTTTTGCATTCTGGCAGTAAAGGTTATACCACCTCTGGATTGGCACTATGGAGCTTGCAAACTGCTCGCTGGCATGAGTGACATTTTTCCTTTAATTGTTTCACTTTTTATTCTCTGCCAAAGATTCCCCCAACTGGGACTCTGGTCGCGGAGGTAATGGCTATATGAATGGCTATGACCGAGACAGCCGGATGAATGGCTATGATCGTGATCGCAATGTGTTTGGATCTAGAGGAGGATCTGGACGTGATGACAGAGGTGGGCGCGGGGACTGTTAAACTGTCACCTTTCAGCCAACAACACTCCTGCATTGGTGTGAAGACAAGATGAGAACTACTCTGCTATAAAAACTATAAAATAGTCTTCCTTCCAAAAGATTGTTTGGTTTAAATTTGTAGCATGTGAGAGCTCTCACATGAATGCTTGACTTACAAAGTTGAACTTGTTAGTGCATATGGCACTGGTTTAGTGCTGAACTGCTAGTCTTCACCTACCTGGCTACAAGTGGGGCTTACAGGCCTTAATGGAGATTGGGGTGCCATTATGTTAACTGCTGCTATAATCTTACATCATAAGGCTTGCTCTGACGTTTACACTGTAAACAGAGAATACAAAAGGTCTGCTGTGGTTTCCAGTCCAAAACAGGAGTAATGCTGCCTAAGTGACTTGCCCATGGTCATGCAGGAAATCTGTACTTAAACAAGAATTAAACAGTCGAGTGCCATAACAACAAACCAGTCTCCTAGCTCCAGTTAAGTAATCCAAACGTCAGATTTTCAATTTTGCCCCTGCAAAGCACCCACAATATGATAGAGTACTCTACCATCTCTTCATTATTGCTTGTATGTAAGGGATGCCTAAAATAGGCACTCCTTTAGTCATTAAACTGTCTGGTTAATCATGGCTTTTCATACTTGGTGGTCTATGTTTTGGGTTGGGAGGAGACTGCAGATTGGCTGGCCAGAATACAAATATGTTCTTAGAACTATTCGTAAATCAAAATCTATTTAAGTGAGAAGTGTTTTGTGTGATCTCTCTATGTAATTTAGAGACAAAAACACATTAAAGCATTCATACTTTAACTTTGTCGTTAATGACTCCGTACATCTGCAAATCTGTTTTTAGCATTTGTGGTCCCATGTTGTATAGTTATTTCACTTTTAACCCTCACTGTGAGATTACAAAAAAGATGTTCTTTAGCTTAGTATCTCATCTCAGTTTTTGGATGATCCCTTTTTTGACCTTCAAGGGGGTGGGGGAATCCACTCCAAAACTTCTGGATGCAAATATATCATTTTATATACAAACATAGTGGGCCTCCCCCCTTACTTTGAGATGGGACCTGGGGGAGCTTTGCTTGTAAAATCTATTTTAAAATCTCATAGGGGGTGGAGATTTTTTTTTTTGCTGCCTCTGTTCGGCAGTCAAAAGGCAGTCGGGAGTTCAAATTTATGCACAAGAAGGTAAACACAGCTCGATTCTCAAACTTCAAAGTTAGATTTTTTCAATGGTTGCAGTTTGCTAGTAGTTTCAGTTTTTGTTAACTGAATGTATGCTAGCATAGCACTTGGTGAGCCAGTCACTGGTGTCTTGTCTCCATTTGGACTTCAGTGGGAACTCTAAGGAATGAGATATTACGGCAGCAGGGTGATGATGAAAAGTGGCATCATTAAGTGCCTGTGGACTTTCCTTCCAAAATGTGATTAGACTAGCAAATCATAGCTCAATCTCAGTGCTCAAGTAAAAAACCAAGTGCAGCACTTCAGGTGCTCAAACATGAGGGTAATATACCATGACTACTTTATATTAGTCTTTGTTTTTTATGTAGTTGACAAACAGTGTAGATAAACTTTAAATAATTGCATAATTGGATTCTAAAATGGGATTCTCTTGTTTGACCTCTCATTTCATTAGTGCTGTACACCTTTCCAATATTCCTCTACATGAGTAAAGCTTGATGTATCTGTCTGGAATCCATCTGTGTCAAAACACTTCCTTATTCGTGTTTGAGTGAGGAGAATGAACCCTGTTGGAGTTTTCCTTTTGGCTAGCTCCTAAACATGTACATTACCATTGTGGTTTCAGATTGAACTGAGTCTTTACTCATTTAAAACTGTCTTGTGTTAATAGGTCTCTGTTCACCATAACTTTTCTGACTAGAAAAGTAACCCTTTTCTTTCCTTGTCTAGGATTTGACAGTGCGTGGAATTCTGGTAGAGACAAGGATGCATACAGCAGCTTTGGTGCTCGGAGTGACCGTGGAGGAAAATCGAGCTTTTTTAGTGAACGTGGGAATGGGTCAAGAGGAAGGTGAGTATCTTCTTGTTCCATGCAGTGTGAAGCTAACTTTAAAACTGTTACCAGTGCTGATGTATAGTAGAATTATGATCTTCCTCACTTAGCTTCAGTTCTGGATATGACATGCAAACAGGGCTGCTTAGTAATTTGGGGAGGCAGAATGAGAACCCTGCTTGGAAAACTGTAGTCCTTCAGGATAGGAAGTATTAATCTAAATAACTTAAACCAGTATTTCTCAACCTGGAGGTTGCAAGCAGGGCTGGCATTATGGGGTAGGAAGCAAGGCAATGGCCTGTGGCCCCAGGGTGCTGTGTTTCAGCCCTGTGGCCTGCTGAAGCCTTGAGCTTAATTTAAAGGGTTGCAATTTTTTTAAGCCCTAAGGGGGTCCCCAGTACAAAAAGGTTGAAAAACACTGACGTTAACTAAGTGAATTGGTTTGAATCTTTGGATTAGCTAATGACTTTGGAGTTGTAGTGATTTGCTATTTCTGTAGAAGGGCAATAGGATGCTTGCATCACAGATGAACACTGACTAGTTATTGGGAGCAAGTGCTTAATGTAAAATGGCAAAACTGAAGTTGGAATGTTCAGTGTTTTTTCTTAAAGTGTAGCTGAGAACAAAATCTTGAGTGAATTTAATAAAACAATTGGGTAAGACTCTTGCAGGTTGTCTCCCTTATTTGGTCAGTTCTAAACACCTCATGCTTTTGTATGCACAAGTGTGGTGAGAATGACCTTTTTCGACTCGTTAGTCCTGTGTCCTGATTTTTCTCAAACATGGTTTACCAGACCTAAAAACTAAACGCAACCCAGGTAAGGTCTTTTTTTTACCTTTTATCCAAAGTCTGTTTTACAAAGAGGGAGCTCACCTGTATAATACACTAGGCCTTTTGTTATGTCTATAAGTGCACTTGAGTTTAGAAAACTTCCATTTGTATGAGCACTTCGGTAAAATGTAGGAGCAAGTTAAACATGCCAGTCATGAACTTTGACATAGTACATTCAGTGAATAACACTGGTTAATGTGCACAGACTATTTTAATGCCTCCCCTTTCTATAAAACTCACTTTTTTAGAAGATGTCAGGTGAAAACCTGTAATTCAAACTTCTCTAAATGGGACAGTTCTGAATTGAAGTTCTACAGGTCAAATGTCAGCTTCTCAACTTAGGCTCTAGTTTTAAAATACTGTCCCTTAACTTCTATAACTAGTAAGCTTATGTTTTGATTATTAGGCTTATCACCTAATGCTCTAGCATACAATTGAGCAGTTAATGCATGAAGCAGCACTGTAAAATGTCCCCAAAACGTCAGTCACTAACTTGTAACAGTGTATGCAATACACACCAGATCAATAGGCAGGGAGCCCTGCTTCGTTGAATTTTATGCACCGAATCAAAATCTCACAACCTTATTCTACCGAATAGGTGGACTCTATATGCAGTTAAACATAATGGCCTCAGTTTTGTCAGACAACCACCTTTGTTGAGCTAGATTTCTTAAGTAGCACTTCTGCTGTGTTTAGATATGAGGACCGTGGAAGAGGCGGTGACTATGATGGTATTGGCAGTCGTGGTGATAGGGGTGGCTTTGGCAGATTTGACCGTGGTGGAAATAGTCGCTGGTCTGAAAAATCAGATGAAGATGACTGGTCAAAACCACTTGCACCAAGTGATCGTCTGGAACAGTGAGTAACTTACCTGCATTTAGGTATCCGCTTACCAGTCAAATCTAGATTAACTACTAGAATGCTGATGTCTATCTTCTGTTTTCAGAGAACTCTTCTCCGGAGGCAATACCGGCATTAACTTTGAGAAATATGATGACATTCCCGTTGAGGCAACAGGCAACAACTGTCCTCCACACATTGAAAGCGTAAGCTTTTCAGTTTAGTAGTAATGCATCTAGTCTGTTACCATACACTAAGGAAACAAACTTTCCAGGTGAAACTTGATGAATCTGAGAGTTGGTGCTTCTAATACATATTAAACTGTCCAGCAATTTTCTCCTCATGATACATAGAGAACTACCCTACTTTAGTGAATCAGAAAGCATGCTCTAAGTGATGGGATTGCTTCGTAATGTTTCACAGGAGCTCCCTCAGAGCAAACTTGATGATAAACCTGTAATGAAGTCAAATTGCTCAAAGCACTATATGTGAGGCTAGAAATGGATATCCATACTTTAGCAACTACTGTAGCAACAAAAGGACATTGCTTGTTTGACAGCTTCTTACAGTCCTGTAATCAGCTACATCATAAGTGTGCAGTCAAAAAGACTTCACAGAATCAGAGTACTGTTACAGCAAAAGTTGTGAAGCCTTCTCAGTCCCTCTTCTCTTGATTTAGGCTTGGTTCCTTCTGCACAGGTGATAAGCGTCACCAGTAGTTTTCTGTAACATGGTTCAAGTGATGGTCCCTATGTGGGTGCTACATGTGCCATAGCCAGAACTGTTAAAAGCCATGTCTGTCGACCTGTGGGCACGCCTTGCGTCGCCCACATGGTGCATCTGAGGTCTCATCTGCACGGTTCGATGCCCCCTCAGTTTCCTTTTGCTGTTGCATGGTTAGAGCAGGAACATCTCCTCCTCCTCCTCAGATCTGCGTAGCAAATAAATGTTTTTCATTAGCAGTTAGAGTTGTTAGTAATTAGTCTAGCATAGTTTTTTTTTTTTAAAAACTATAAGTTAAAAGTTAGAATTAGAGAAGTCTCCAAGCTTTTTTCCCCCACCCTGTTTTTGTGTGGGAGTATGCCAGAATATGGGCTTTAAGAACTCCACCATGTCCTTCTTGGTAAGCGATGAGCATCACACTACTTATACTGCTTGGGGGAATCCCATGGAGCACCGTGAAACTCTATCTGCCACTCCATCCCATCAAGAACACAGGAGGCGAGGCAATTTAGAAGCTATGCATCTGCACCAGGAGGTGGCACTGGCAGGCCTGCTGGAGCACCTGTCCGAACCAGCAACTCCAGCTTTAATTTACTAAGTGTAAAGGTTTCATGCCTGGGTATGTGTTATATCACTGTATCCAGGAGAGAGTTGGCTAGGAAGCTGTCCAATCCTGCCTTTGCTATGGGCCCAGCCAACATTTTTACCATCTCCAGTTGACAATGTGAAAGCTCAACATCAGCAAGGAATCTGTTACTCCTAGGCTACGAATTGAACTGTTTTGAATGTGAACTGTCAATGAAAAAACTTACACCATGGTTGCAAATTCCTCAATACTATCCTCTGCCTACCAGCATCACCTCTGTTTTACCCAGTTAGCTTCATCCATGAGTTTCTCAACCACCACCAAGATGACCCAGTGCTTGGATATCTTATGTGACAGATTGGTAGAGCTGTTGTCTGCATCGTGATGTTACGGTTGAAAAGGACCAGAGTATTGATCTTTATGGAACCCCACAAGTGAGGGTTTTAGCAGTGCAGGTGCAGTTTCTATAACTACTCTTTAGGTGAATCCCTCCAGGAAGGATTGTCCACTTTAGTGCATTACCCTGGAAAGATGACAGTGTTGAATGCTCCAAAGAGCCCCAAGAGAATGGTTGTCTGTCCTGTTTCTTGACTGAAGGAAAGCTGAAGCAATTTCAGTTCCATGATCTGGCCTGAATCCGGATTGTGATGGGTCTAGAATGTTAGATGAGCTCGTAGTTGACCTTGTTCATTTCTCTGAGTTTGCTCAGGAATGGTAGATTTGACACTAGATGATAGTGACTAGGATTGAAGTATCTGGGGTGTTTCTTTTGTTAATCCATACTATTGCATGTTTCAGTGAGGAAAAGATTCCTTCTCTGGATCAGGTGTTGGCTATTTTAGTCAGGAGTGACACCAGTTCATGAATCATTCACAAGCTAGGTAGGGCATGGGTTGTATTCAAGTCTTGAGTTGAGACTTTTTTAGGGAGTGTCTAGAACTTCTTGATGAGTCATGTGCTGAGCTCAGGGAGTGCAGGTGGACTTTTGTTTGGGTTCAGGCATAACAGGTCCACATTTTTCAAAAAGCCTTCCCAAGTGTGTTGTGTTAGTGAAAAAGGATGATGGTTCTCTGCAGCACTTGGTGCTCAGTTCTGTTGCTGGTTGTAGGCATTATTCAGGATTGAATTGATCTACCACCCTGCATAGCTCCTTGAAGTGGGATATGGAGGCTGATAGGAAGGTTCTCTTTGGCTTATTACAGCCTTTTACATAGGCTTTGAAGATTTTTATTGTTTCATGTCTGAGTCTGTTTTCCACCGTCAGTCTTGAATTTCCACCTCTCAATCTGTTGTAGGTTATCAGAAAACCAATGATATCTGTGTAGGCAATGGGGATGAAGGGGCTGTTTTGGAGGCCAGTGTAGAATGGTAACGATTCACAAATTCCTTGCCTGCTCATCTTGTGTATGTGTGGGGACCAGTTGTCCTTTAGCAAATGTTGGAATCCATGAGTGTTCATGTTCATCGTTGAATCAACATAATTTCCTTTTTGTTGCCTGGGTACTGGAGGGTCTTTGGCAACTGCCATAATGAGGTAATTTTGTCCCTCCAAGGTTATGGCTGGGTTATAATGTCCTCTGTGCTGATGCTTAGGCCAAAGATCAGGTCCACGAAATGACCAATTGTGTAGGTTGGACCAGACATGAAAGCCCTAGGGGAGGCAAGCAAGGAGAAATGTTTGTGGGTTTTTTTGCGTATTTAAGCTCAGGTAACTGCATTGTGACCTAAAACCTGGTGGAGTAAGTTTATTACATTGTGTAAGCTAACTGGTTTTAAAAAAACTCTACTAACTTCTGACTTGTCCCTCTGGGTGCTTCACCATAGGATGTGTGCGCCCATCCAATTTTGATGACTTAGTCTTGACCCTTTTGAATACCAGACCTTACAAAACCTGCAGAAGCATGTCCTTCCCCACCCCAAAAAGAGATCCAGATTGCACAAGAAGGGCCCCACCTCTACTGTGACCTCCCGTTCTGTGCCTTTGTCAAAATGGCCATTTGGAGTGCTTGGTTGAGAGTCACACTATCCCTTTCTCTGGATCCATGCCACACAAAACCATGCTCAACCAGTTGTTTAGGGATCATATCTCTCGCTACCAGTGTGGGAACTGTTCACGTCAGACAGATGGATCCTAGAGGAGATCCAATTCCAGTTCCATTCTGTCCCATTCTCTAACCAATTCCTCTTCAGGTATCCTTCTCACAAGCATCCCCCAAGGCAGGATGTTCAATTTATCCTGCTTCTGGAGGTGATGGACTGACCCAGTCTTGTTCTCTACCCTGAACCCCAAATATACACCAGATACTCCAGTTACTTCCTGGTTCATAGGAGGACAGAGACTGATCCTGAACCTCAGGACTCTGAATACCTTTTATCCTTCACCAGCACTTCAGGATGGTGACCCTGGCAGTAATCATTCCGTTCTTAAATCTCAGGGATTAGTTTACATCTTGACTTCTAGTATGTGCCCTTCGCAGACACTCCCTGTGGTTTGTAGTTGGGACAACTGCTCTGAGTGTCTTTACAAAGGTCCACTCTGTCCTCACAGCTCACTTGCATTGGAGATACTCTTTCCCCAATCTGGACAGCTGTCTCCAAGAATTGCTTCTTTCTCAAGACTTGGTTAGGAGTCAGCAGAGCCCTACCTTTGTCTTGCACCCTGGGCCTTCATCTAAACTTGGAAAAGTCTGCTGTGACACAGTACCTCTCACAGACTCCATTGGAGCCACCCAAGACTCTTCAACCTCCAAGACCTCACTGCCTGCAGACCAGTTCATCACAGTGGCTGGTCTTACCTCCATGCTACAGGAGAGGCCACAACAAGGGCTATCCTACAACTCTTGGATCACATGTCTACTTGTACAAGACTACCCTTTTGATGTCTCCAAGCATGGTACAGGGCTGTTTACATCCCCCAGCCAGCATTCTAGCCAAGCAAGTGACCATACTTCAGAGTTCTTGATTCCTTCAGTTGGTGGGAAGTTCCTGAGTGGGAGTTGAATTTTTGCATCTGCCCTGTCAAGGGCCATTGCTATGGACAACTCCCTGTTGTGCTGGGGTGCCCAACTCCCAAGTTTTCACAGCCCAGGACAAATGTACTATTCCTCTCAAAATTCAAGGCACTTTACAACATGCATCCAATATTTGCTTCACAACATCGAGAGCTGCTTGCTCATTGAAGGTAGTGCTGGGCAAGAGTGGCCAGTATACTGTATGGATCTAAGGGGGAGCTGGGTCCCAACACTGTGTAGAATCATGAAGACTGAAACTGGTGCATATCCCACTGCATGGACAATCTCAGCAGTCTACCTTGCAGGTCTGTAAAACACCATAGCATGTTATCTGAGCGGGCATTTCCAAGGCTGTGAACAGGAACTCAGCAAATTTTTTTTTAAGACTAACCCTGAGTTTTTTCCTGGCAGTGGATCTCTGCAGCGCCATCAATGTGAAATGCCCACACTTCTGCTTGTGGGGGAATGCTTTCCATCTCCATGGGGGACACCTTCCTTGTCTCTAGGCCACTCTGTTGTACACCTGCTTCCACACCATTGATCCTCAAGGCCTTTAACAAACTGAAACAAGCAAGCACCAGCTATCCTCAGCATCTTCCTAGCTTAGGCAAGCATGGTTCTGAATCACTCCTCGCAGAAGATATTCTTGATAACCCTTGTGCTTTTAAATCCAGCAGTAGAGTTCACTGGGCTGCTATTATATAGCCTCTTATCCATCAATCAAAGGACTTGTTTTTACTACCATGACCAGGTTCCTTAATGGGTTCTATAATCTGCTTCTTTGCTTAAAGAACTCTTTGAACCCATGGGTAGCTAGCTAGTCCCTCCCTCACCTACCCCTCAAGACTTTGTTCCTAGTAGCCATAACTTTGGCCAGAAGGATAGGGAAGCTAATGGTCCTCATGGCTGACGCGCTCTGCGCTACCCTTTTACCATGACAAGATGACCCAATACCCCATCTTTGTGTTGCACCTGGGTTCTTTTCTTTTCAGAATTTTGTATCCGTAAGGACGCTTGTCTGGGGTAATTTACTGGTACACATCATTCCTTGTGGACAAGGGTAGCCTCTGTATCCTGAATGCAAGAAGAGGTCCTTGCCCTCTGCTTTCATAGAACAAGATCTTTCAGGGCTGCTTCCAGAAGAGAATGAAGGAGCAGCCGATTTCTACTCAGACTATCAAAGTGGGTATCTTGGATTCATTTTAGCTTGTTACAAAGCTGCTGGAGCTCATCCTACTCCTGGAATGACTGCCCAATCCACCTCAATAGCCCTTCATAAAGACGTGCAGGGCAGCAACCTGGTCCTCCATTCCTTCCCCCCCCGGGATTGTTCTCTTATCTGCTTTCAGGGCAGATGCTGCCTTTGACTCGATCCTTAGAACCATGCTAGATCAGCTGCCTCAAACTTGCCCCTGCATTGACTTACTGCTTGGGAGTCCCCTACAGTGGAGCACCCATAGGGAAAACTCAGGTTACCTATCTCTAAGAACTCCTGTTTGTTGTACAGGTATTCTGTCCCTGTAGGTATTTTTGCCTCCGATCCTCTAAGTTTTTTTTCTTGAGCTTTGTGGCTGAAAAGGAACTGGAGTAGGGGCAGGTCTGCTCCTCTTTACTTGTATTTTGATGCAAAGGCATATAATGTATAAGCACAGATCTGGACCTGTAGGTACTACTGACTAAAATACTGGATCAAGAGTACTTGGGTTCATGCATCCTATGGTGGACCATCTATCTGGACAAAACATTACAAATTCCAGTTGCTGTACAGATACGCAAATACTGTACTATGGGAAAGGGGGACCACCAAGTAAATACAGCTTCATGGATTTACCCCCTTCCTCCAGGCAACCAGCAGCAGAAACAGTGCTTTGTCTTAACAGATGACTTTGGTGGTTCATAGCACTTGTGATGGCCTGCCAGTAGTCTGTGTTGCCACTGATCAGGAGGCCTACCATGTAGTCAGTCCACAAGTGCATTGAGACAAATAATATAGCAAAAATGTATCTGATTAGTGCCTGCCTTTTTTGCATCTCTTTATGATGGACTTATTGTGACTTGCAGATTGAGCTGGTTTCTCAGTTTAACACGCTGGTCTATTGTGCAAGATTAAAATGCTGAATTAAGAACAACTGCAGTACTTTCAACACTACTTACAAGGGAAAGGGGCAGAGAAGGAACTAAAGATGATGCTCTTCTGTTAGTTCTGAGTTCAGTACGTGGATTTTCTTTGTGGGAGCATGGGAAACCTAAAACGAGAGGGTTTTCCTGGAGGCTTCTTGGGTCTATAGAAGTGGTGCAGGAGCCAGTTCCTCCATCAGATGTAGGGGTGAGCTTGGTCCCTCTTTAGGGAGTGTTTATTGGCAGGGCTTTTTAGATGGGATGTTCTCATCACATGATGAGACCACTAGTTCTGTGGTCATGCATAGGTACGTTCTGTCATATCTAGTCAGTCTGCCAAGCAAAAGAGATTTCTACTTGGTCTTAAATGTCTTATGCTGATTATACACAAGCAAAATGGAGCCAAGTACGCTTCTTTTTAAATAGGTCACTATATTTAAGATGCTGTTAAGTTTGTGTAGATGGACTAAGCAGATTAATCCTATGAGGCACTATTTAGTGACATGAGGTGCTATTTAGACTAATCTGTATCTTCATTTTGAGCAAGTTCTTAAATTAATCCCCCACTTTTTTTTCCAAATATCTGTTACAGTTTAGTGATGTTGACATGGGAGAAATTATCATGGGAAACATTGAGCTCACTCGCTACACCCGTCCAACTCCAGTTCAGAAACATGCTATACCTATAATCAAGGACAAGAGAGATTTGATGGCCTGTGCACAGACAGGTAGGTTTCTAACCTTGCACCTATAGCAATATTGACTTTCCAGTTCTGCTTGAGAGCGGAGTGGGGAATTAGATCAAATTTTCAAGCTGCAGATAACAAAAAATATAAAAGGACAAACAATTGCTTGCTTACGTCAAACTTAGTGGTCATGAAAGTTTTCCTCATAGTGGGAGCTGTAGCCTGCTATCCTTAGAGCAAGAACAGCACACTTACACAGTCCTGCCATTGTATCTTGAATCTGGATTGACTGGTTCTATAGGTGAGCGTGACTTTATTTGTCATGCCTTCTTCTGGGGGGGGGGGGTCAGGTGCCTTTTAGTACTTAAAATACACCATTTTTAAAGTACATTAACGACAGAAGCTGGTGCCATGTTTTTATAGTCTTCCTTTGGCCCAAGTGGGGTCAGTATTAACTCCAAATGTAGTGGATAGGTATACAGAGTAAAATTATCTGCCTTCACTCAGCCTTGAGCTCCTGGATCTCTTGCTTTGTTATTGACAGTGTCAAGAGCACAGTCTAGTTCATCTAGGTATTTAGAATATTGTGTAAGGTGTTAACTTGCTATAAGTATTGATTTTCATTGTCAAGATTTAACCATTGCCTGTCTTAATAGGTTCTGGGAAAACTGCTGCATTTCTTCTACCAATATTGAGTCAGATCTATACAGATGGCCCAGGTGATGCTTTGAGAGCTATGAAGGCAAGTTCTTAGATATGTAGTCCCAGAAATGTTAAAAACAAACTCGATCCACTGAAGGGTGCTTATCTTGCCTGCAGCTCTCCTTGTTAATATTGATTCTCATGCTAAGAGACTGCATCTAAACTTAGAGTCTCTATGCAATTTCTTGCTGACCAATAACTTAAAGTGCACTTTCAGAGACAGCTTCCCATTGGTTGCTTGTCTGTTCACCTATAGGCATCCCTATCTCTGTTTTGACTACCAAACAAAAAGCACATTACCATCTAATGAACGGATCCTGTCTTCATGCAGACACTTATTAATACTATATTTATCAGACTGTCATAACAAAAGAGGAATGTTTAAAATAAAACTGCTTGAAGCCAAATTTTCAAGTCCCTGTAGGACAGTGGAGGACCACGGAACTCTAATTGATAGTCTAGGGTGGTGGTTCTCAACTTGTGGGCCACTTGTGATCTAGTCAGCACACAGCTGCAACCCATGTAACATCCTCAGGGCCATACAGGTAGCTTTTATTTATTTATATATATAATTTGTGTGGATGCAGCCCACATAACACAGCTGCATATGTGGCCAGCACTGATAAATGGGTTGAGAACCTGTAGTCTAGGGCCTAGACTCTTCTTTAGGACCAGCTGTATAAGGCTTATGAAAGGATCTCTTGCAATGTGGCTTCTGGAATGAAGGTTAGAAAAACCATACTGGCATTAGCCACATTTTAGTGTAGACTATTTCTAAATAAAGTTACTCCCAGGGTGCAATAAAGATTTTATTTTAATATAAATGTCTGAGCATTTGTCATGGTCATGTTCACACTGAATTTTTAAAATCTGCAGTGCTGCATCCTAAAGACACATTGGTGACTATTAGCATTGTATTACCTGCCATACTTGATGATCTAGTTGGAACACAAGTCTTCAGAACAACTTTCTGCAGTGGAAGACTCTGTGCTCCTTTTAACTCCTCAGCAATAGGTCCTTTGGAGAATAGACAGACTTGACTTTCTCTCTCAGGTAGAGGTCCAGTTTAGAGCAAAGAAAGCTTGCTCTAAACTGGTCCATTTTGCCTGTGATCCATCCTCAGCCAAGAGTGCCATGCTGCTGGCAAGAAACTTTCGGAACTGTGTGGGGAGCATATGCCCAGAGTTTGAAATGGCTGTAGTTTCAACTCTTTAATTTAGAGTACTTATTAGCCTAAATGTTTTGTCTTTCAGGAAAATGGAAGGTATGGACGCCGCAAGCAATATCCAATCTCTCTAGTCTTGGCTCCAACTAGAGAACTGGCAGTGCAGATCTATGAAGAAGCCAGAAAGGTATCTTTAGTAACTTGTCAGTATAATGTCCTGAGATTTAAAAAAGAAATAACAGAAAATAACTAATTCTATTTTTTTACAGTTTGCATATCGTTCCAAAGTTCGTCCTTGTGTTGTCTATGGTGGTGCTGACATTGGTCAACAGATACGTGACTTGGAACGTGGGTGTCATTTGCTTGTAGCAACTCCAGGACGTCTGGTTGACATGATGGAGAGGGGAAAGATTGGATTGGACTTTTGCAAGTAGGTGAAATGTTTTTGCTCTTGGAATTTTTGACTATTTTTTACAAATGTGTGTAGAATTTCTACCAAGATCCTGGGACACTAGCTGTTTGAGAGGTTTTTTAGTTTAAAAACAATGTAAAGAGATAATGGTAGCACTCCATAGGACTTTTCTGATGCTTTGCTACATGGATGTTTTGGAAAGGCAAACTCTTTTCTATACAAACAAGCTCATCAGGAATTGACTTCTAGCAGCCAACTAGTTGAACAATTATTTTGCAATACAAATCTTATTCTTCATCATACATCAGATAAATATCTGCGTAAGACCATGGGACATATTTATGTGTTTAATACCTCATCTCCTCTTCCCCCAGTATTCCTCTGGTCTCAAGGTCAGATGACTCTCAAGCATTTAGAAGTCTCCCACAAACTTGCTTCTAGTACAAATCTAGTTGTTTTGTGGATGAGACACTATAACTGAGGTTCCTGTGGGAATGGTGATTATATTTGCTATAAAATTCTCGTTGTACACACAAACGGCTGTCATTTTGCAAAAGCGTGCTGTAACACTGTTAAATGACTAGATCTCTCAACAAAAACTACATATAGCTCAAATGCTTGCTGACTCATGCCTGGTTTTACAACTTACCCTTGAATAACCAGGGCACGATGCATTAAATATTTAATATCCAATTGGAGAAAATAGCATGGTTCAGTGTTGCAATCCAATGTTTTCTTAAAACACACAAACAACTTTTTTTCCTCACTTTAAACAACTTGGATCCTCTTCATCTACTCTAGGTATCTGGTATTGGATGAAGCTGATCGCATGCTTGATATGGGGTTTGAGCCTCAAATTCGCCGTATTGTTGAACAAGATACTATGCCACCAAAGGGAGTTCGTCATACCATGATGTTCAGTGCTACTTTTCCCAAGGAAATCCAGGTACTATCAGACTTGAGGCTTTTTTGACCTACAAGCTTTAATGTTGTATTTTCTGAACTCAACCAGTCTTTTTGTGGGGAAAAATAGCTTGGTTTTTTGGTCTACCTTTTAGATGCTTGCCCGTGATTTCCTGGATGAATATATCTTTCTGGCTGTTGGCAGAGTTGGCAGTACATCTGAGAACATTACACAGAAAGTAGTGTGGGTGGAAGAGTCAGACAAACGGTCATTTCTGCTTGACCTGCTAAATGCCACAGGTAAAGACAGTTTCGGAGAATTTCAACACAGCTCTAATGGCTCAGGTAATGAGAATCTATGTTAGGTGGAGGAAAAGCTGTTAGTCTTTTCCTCCCTGTTTCTCATATCATGTTGTGAATGTTTTTGCTTTGACTTAAAACAACATGCATGCAAATAAACTTCTTGGCTAATATAAACATGGTGGGAGGGGGAATGGCCTTGGTGCTCATCTCTCATTGAATGATTTAATGTAATACACAATTAAACTGGAGCAGAAGATACAGAAATTGCCTTTTACCACTTGGTGGTGCTAAATGTTTGCAGATGTAGCATTGCTGGTGGCAAATCTGTGTTTAACTTCTTGCATTAGGCAAAGATTCACTGACTCTGGTGTTCGTGGAGACTAAAAAGGGAGCTGACTCTTTGGAGGACTTCCTCTACCACGAAGGATATGCTTGTACAAGCATCCATGGAGATCGCTCTCAAAGAGACCGAGAGGAAGCGCTACACCAGTTCCGCTCAGGCAGAAGCCCAATTCTAGTTGCCACAGCAGTAAGTACCACTTTTTTCTATCTAGAAGATGTATGTGAACAACTATAGTTTTTTCACTTCATACTTGTGAAGCTTAGCTAAGAGCTGACAATTGAACTTCTTTACCACTAGGTTGCAGCAAGAGGATTGGACATCTCAAATGTGAAACATGTCATAAACTTTGACTTGCCAAGTGACATTGAAGAATATGTACATCGCATTGGTCGTACAGGCCGTGTGGGAAACCTTGGTAAGACTCTTAAATATTCAGAAAAGCGTGGTCTCTACTAAAGATGCTTGTCTAGTGTAGCATTCCAGTGGGTTAGAAACCTTACATAGACTAATAATAAAGTAAACTTGAACTAGAAAATGATGCCTAGCTGAGCTACTGCTTCAGACAAGACCACTTCTATCCTTTGCAGCACTAACCTTAACTCCCATGGAATTTTGCTCAGTTTAATGAAGTTGAAATCTCCTCTCTCCGATCTCTTTAAAACAGAGCCAAGATCCTACAGTACTCATAGTAGTGTAAGTTGGAAGGCCTAGCACTACTTACTCAACTGGTCTCCAGGAAACTAGTATAGCCAAATTCCATTTTACATGGACTAACGGCTGCCATTTTATACACCATTCTATTAATTAAGACCAAATGAGGGGAAAAAGTTTTTCCTTTGGAATGCAGTCAGGTTGTTGGTGTAATGGCTGGTATAAGTCTGGATCAAATTATACCAAGTCCTGTAGACTGGTTACCTAACATCAGGTTAATGAAGCAGTTTGCCATAAGAAGGCTGACTGACATCTTCTGCTCCTTTGGGATATAGCTCTCAAAGAGAATTCTCAGGGAGGGGAAATGGGAACAAAACATTGTTTGGCTGTTGGCTTGCTTACTGAAAGTCACTCTGAATTTCCTGAGATCGGTATCTTCCTATTGCTGGTACCCCAGTTACGTAGTAGTCTAAAGTTTTTTGCATTATGAGATGTCAAACCTCAGGTAAAGAGAAACTAGCAAGCTTGCATGCAATCCTTCATGCTTAGTGGTATTTGTGACAGACACCTCTTTAGTAGGCAACCTCTTGTCCAAAACAGATTTGAAATGTTTTGAAGTTTGGTAAAATCCTGTCCAATCTAACACTCACTCAGTTACTATTTTATTCTTTTGTCCTCCTGTTCCAGATACTTTTGCTGTGTAGTTCAGATTAATGTGCACTAGACACTTGATAACAAGTTACCTAATTTTGAGAATTTTTTTTAAGGCCTTGCTACCTCCTTCTTCAATGAGAGGAACATAAACATCACCAAGGACTTGCTAGATCTCCTTGTTGAAGCTAAACAGGAAGTACCATCATGGCTGGAAAACATGGCTTACGAGCAGCTTCATAAAGGTGGTAGCAGTCGTGGACGTTCTAAGAGGTAACTTGAATAGGACTGACAAGACTCTGACTACTTAAGGGCATAATCCAATATCCATTGCAGATTGGGTTCCTAAACCTTTGCTTAATAACACTTCAGATTGAGGAGTTAGTAGCTCAAGCTGTCTTCCATGTTGGTATGTTTTAGTACTTTACTTTCTGTGATTGCACTGTAGTGCCTCTGAGACTGACCCCTTTTGAGCCGTTAACATTTGCCTTCATTTTTATTTCCAGCTTTACCATAAAGCATCTCTGAAACTTCTGTTTCTGATGGAAAAGCAAATTTTTTTTTTTTTGGCTTCATACTGAGTCCCTCATAGGAAACAAGCTTTGTCATTAAAGTCCCCTCTTTGCTAAATCTCCTATTCTGATAGTCTCTAAAAAACCAGCTAAACTGGCCAGGAATAACTGCTTTTGAGAGCTGGCTAATGATTTTTGGGATGAGGAACAAAATAAGACCTTTTTAACATTAGAAACTGTTGGAAAAACCAGATTCAAGCTGTACTGTAAAATAAGATCTAGCTTAATGCCATCTTCTGAAATTAAACTGCTAAACAAATTCAGAAACTTAACTTTACTTTAACCTTTTTTTTGACTTAGTGAAAGGGGGCTCTTTCTATTTTAATATTGTACTGAACTGTGGGAGTTTATAAACTTTTGCTTTATTTACATGTCAAAGGGAACAGGATTATTCCTTTTGGAAAGGCAACAGGAGTGTAGCTTTCCACATGGAATAGAGGCCTCTGTTGCTTTGTACTGCAAAGCCAAGGCCTCAATAATATTGCATCAACTGAAAGATTCTTCCCTGCTGGATGTTTGGGGGGAGGAGGTGGTCCTCTAACCGATACATAAATCACTGCCATGTGGCAGTGGGTTCCAAGCCAGTAAACAAGGGGTTGAAGATAAAGCAGTTTCTCTCTGATTGAGAAGGGGACTCCTTCCTGTAGGGAAAAACTGAATGGGTGCAACAGAATACATAATCAGCATAATTATTTTCAGTATTCAGAAACGTCAGGTTTCTGAAATGTCATTAATATGAAAAATATTAGTGATATGTAGGTATCAGTTTGGAGTGAGTACTTGCCACTGATTCCTTAAATAGTTAGTACTGCTCTTCGGCTGCTTCCTCTTTCCTAGTTGTGCAGAGGTACTGCATCAGACTTGCAACTGAACTCTAGAAGAGCAACCCTTGTTAATTAGTGGAGGATTCTACATTCATTCTTGCAGTCTGTTATGGTTTATTCAACCAAAAAACAAGCTGTGTTCTGCTGGTATTTATTTGAAACCGCTTTACAGAACTGTCTACCCTAGAGTTCAGAGTTGTTACCTTTTATTGCATTAGAACAAGCTGAAAATGTTGCTTTCTCTTCCTATGTAGTAGGTTCAGTGGAGGATTTGGTGCCAGAGACTATCGAACAAGTAGCAGTAGTAGTAGCAGTAGCTTTAGCAGTAGTCGACCAAGCAGCAGCCGCAGTGGTGGTGGTGGTGGCGGCAGCAGTGGCCATGGAGGCAGCAGAGGATTTGGAGGTAATTCTGTTTTGTAATCTAATAAAAAGTGGTGACTGGGAGGGCAGGGTGGAAGTATCAAAACAAGCTCTTAAACTGCTTTCAGGAAAACTAGGTCTTCTCATTTTATAAATTTGATTAAGTAGACAACCCTTAAATGTGTACATAAGAGCACTATATTTACTATAGCCTGTTTACACTGAACTTCAAAATTCAACAATGATTTAGCTGCCACAGTGTAAGTGGTTCAGACACTGAAGCTTTTCTAACCTTAGTTTTATCTTTGACACAACATAGTCATTGTGTTGTCGTCTCCCCTCTCCTCCCCCTTCCCTCCCTCCCCTCCATAGTCTCATGTTCTTGGTTTGTGTTCTGGTCCTCTGAAAGCTTCTGTGTCCATGGAAGAAACAAAGCTGAGGATAAACCAGTAGTTAATCTATTTACCATTGTGGGCAGCATATGCAGCTCTCTGTTATGTGGGCTGCATGCACACAATATATATATACTGCCTGTATGGTCCTGAGGATGTCTCATGAGCCGCAGCAGTGTGCTGATTGGGCTGTAAGCAGACTTTAAGGATGTAAATATTTTAGTAAATTAGGAAAATTAATGTGGTTTGTTTTTCTCTATAGGTGGCGGCTTTGGAGGCGGCTTCTACAACAGTGATGGATATGGAGGAAACTATAACTCCCAGGGGGTTGACTGGTGGGGCAACTGAATCTGCTTGCAGCAGATATCCTACCAAACAAGCTAATATGGAAACCACATGTAACTTAGCCAGACTATACCTTGTGTAGCTTCAAGAACTCGCAGTACATTACCAGCTGTGATTCTCCACTGAAATTTTTTATTTTAAGGGAGCTCAAGGTCATAAGAAGAAACAAAAGGAACAAGCAGCCCTATTTTGAAGGTGAAGATTCCATTGCTGTAGTCAGGATTAACTCCCCTCCCAGCCACCCCAACCCCAAACTGCATTTATAATTTTGTGACTGAGGATCATTTGTTTGTTAATGTACTGTGCCTTTAACTTTAGACAACTTTTATTTTGATGTCCTGTTGGCTCAGTAATGCTCAAGATATCAATTGTTGACAAAATCAAAATTACTGAACTTGAGCGAAAATCAAACCTTGGCACACAGGTGTGATACAACTTAAACAGGAATCATCGATTCATTCATAATATTCCAAGAAACTTATGCGGTAGCCTGCATTAGGGCTTTTGATACTTGCAGATTTGGAAAAAACAAACCAAAAACATCTTGAAGCATATCAATGGAATTAGTTTCTAATGTGGCAAAACTGTACTAAGTTGAAGTTCTGATTTGCTCACTCTATCCTGGATAGGTACTTAGAACCTGATAGTCTTTAATAAGCCATTCCAGTCATAATGAGATGATGTATGGATACATGCATACATTAAAAGCACTGTTTTTGAAGTTAATGCAAGTAAATACAGCAATTCCTTTTTCAATGTTTAGGCAGATCATTAATGTGAGCTAGCCAAATGTGGGCAGAATATTACAGGGAACGTTTAAAGGTCTGATAACTTGAAATAGTTTTTAGGAGAATTCATCTATTTAGACTTTTTAAAAATGCCTGCCATATGAAATTGAAATGGTAGAATGGCTGACCACGACAGTGACTGGTCCTCCTTAAGGGCCTGACTGATTTTGGTCTAATAACGCATGCTAGTGTTGATGTTTTTTGGTCAAGAGGGTATGAACAGGAAGAATTATGCAGCAGGCTTTATTTTAATGCAGATTCACATTACTCTGTTCAAGCTGCGTTGAGATGTTAAACTGGCTTACTGTAGACTTTGTAAAATGGCTCCAGAAGAGTAACTAACAAATCTTGAGATCACAGAGGTTGGAAATGTACATAACTGCACAAGGTTTCAATTCTGCTATTAAAGTGCAGTTTTAGTCAGTTTTAGTTGCATAGGTTTCCATTGTATTTATAGTCTGTTTATGCTAAATCTGGCCAAAGATAAGTATTGTCCACCAGTTAAATGCCTCTGCCACTTGGAGTTTCTGGGCTAACTTTTGTGGCCAGAGCTATTATCAACTCTTAATCTACAGTGGCATAGGAAAATGGCAAAAATCTCCTAAAGTGCAATAGATTTTTTCAAGTGTATTGTGCCTTGTTCTAAACTTTTATTAAGTATAGGTGCACTTGACAGTATTGAGGTCATTTGTTATGGTGCTATTTCAATTAGTCTAGGTTTAGGCCCTTGTACATTTTGCCCATAACTTTTTACAAAATACTTCTTTTATTGCACATTCAGAGAATTTTATATATGTCTTGTGTGCGTGTCCTTAACTTCCAATCTTATTTTATCTCTTGGAGATTAAACGCAGCTTGTCTAAGGAGAAGGAACTAGATTCTAAAATTTATTTGGGACCATGGGAATGATAGCTGGGAAGAAAACTATTTGCACACGAGATTTCTAGATACTTTTTGCTGCTAGTTTTGTGTAATATTTATTGAACATTTTTGACAAATATTTATTTTTGTAAGCCTAAAAGTGATTCTTTGAAAGTTTAAAGAAACTTGACCAAAAGACAGTACAAAAACACTGGCACTTGAATGTTGAATGTCACCGTATGCGTGAAATTATATATTTCGGGGTAGTGTGAGCTTTTAATGTTTAAGTCATATTAAACTCTTAAGTCAAATTAAGCAGACCCGGCATTGGCAGTGTAGCCATAACTTTCTGATAGTAAAACAAAAATTGGCAACTTAAAATTAAACATGCCAAGGTTTTGATACACTTGTCTTAAGATATTAATGAAACACTTCTAAACACTGATGTGAAGTGTCCAGATTCTCAGATGTTTGTTTGCGTGAGTTTTGTTTAGTTGTGTGGGTTTTTTTTTTTGTTTTTCAGTGAATGTCTGGCATATTGCAATCCTCAAAACATGTGGTTATCTTTGTTGTATTGGCATAATCAGTGACTTGTGCATTTTAGCAAGTTTTATCAGCCAGCAATATTTTCAGTTCAGAAATAAGGATTCAAAATCATATGCAAAGAATGGATTTAAACTTGCTGAATGTAAAAATTCAACTTCAAGTCACTGTAGGTTTAGTAATTGCTTATTGTATTAGTTTAGATGCTAGCACTGCATGTGCTGTGCATTGGCTCTTGATTTTATTAAAATAAAAAGTTGAACTGCACACAGTCTGCTCATTTTTGTTAAGCATCACTGTTTCACACATTCAGCTTACAGGTGTGATAACTTGGCACAATCTCAAATCTTGCAATTGTCACCCAGCGCTCTAATGTGCTACAGATAATGGAACAGTCCTGGCACCTGACATCTTTATGGTAGTACAAAATATAGTGTCAGAGTTGGCCTGTATACCCATTGTTTGAGACACAAGTTTTCTGTTGAAAGAGATTTTTCCCACCCCTTTCTCCAGCTCCTGTATGCCAGGTAAAGGTGCTTCCTGCCTCAATCTTCTGAAGATCCCATCACAAATGGAGAGTGTTTGGCTATAGAGGGTGAAACAGCAGCACTCAAATTCTGGGCAGAGCTATGACTCACTGACACCCAGTAATAGGCTGTTAACTTTTAATAGTCTGGAGTTGGGAGGGTGCAAATATCTTATTTGCCTCACTAGTTTTCACCTCCTCCCCATAGGCTGCAAGTCCACAATCCAATTCTCCCTAGGGATACTAGAGTACAGCAAAAAGTTCAGTTATTTTTATGGGATTAAATTTATTTTAAACATCTCCAGGTTAGTTAAAAATTCTCCAAAAAATACTAACTACATTGCCTTGGTACATGGTACAGCAGTAGATTGATTCTTCAAAATTACTTCAGTAAAAGGTGCATCATACATGAAATGGCTTAATAAAACAGGTGAGCTTGAATTATTGTAGAATGATTACAGAGGGCGGATCCTGATTTTTCTCTATGAAAATCTACAGATCTATTGCACATGCAAAACAGGTTGGGTGAGATCCTAAAGTGCTGTACTAACAAATTCATGCTTCCAAGTATCACGTATGCTTAGTGAAGTGGAAAGTAAAGGTCACTTAATGGCATGTTCTCTATCGTGATGTGCATTGGCTAATGGAAAGAGCCTCCATTGTTAAAGTTTGCAAGAAAAGCTAACTATTAGACCCTTCCAGCATTTGTTAGTGAGATGTACTGATCGGAAATGGGTAAAATTCTAATGGAGGTGCAGCCCTCCTTAACTTCTGTTCAGCTAGAGCCATAGTCCTTAGCAAGATTGTTAAAACAAACCTTGGCCTGCAGCTTGGGCTGTGGCTGTGCTCTTGGCCATGGCTCGGGGGGGACATGAACCAAAAAAGCCCAGTGGTCCCCAGTTTTGCACATTATTTTTAGAAGCTCTAAGAACAGTGCAACCCTTCTCAAACTTCTAATTGCATACAATAGCTCAGTTTTATAGTGCTGTTTATAGAGCTATGTCTTGGAATATGCGCTTATCAACACAGCACATGTAACTGACAAATATAAGCCATGTGCACTAAAGCTGTGAACTAAAATGTGGATGCTACCTTGGACTACCACTGATCTGAATGAAGGACATGGCTTCAGGTGTGGTGCAAGTAACACAAACATCTCTGTAGCGGAGTATTAGGTTTGTCAGTCTGCGTAAAGTCTACATGGGGGCTTTCAGAGAATCTTAGCACACTTTACTTGATTTGGAGGATGGGGGAATATTTGGCCTGGCCAGAAGCTGAATAGATGACCAGGGATGGATCACTGGATAAATTGTGGTTTTGTTCATAACATCTGAAGAACACTGGGCCAGATGGACTGTTGGTCTGACCCAGTATGGCAGTTCTAATAGTCTCCTACCTGACAAGGGGTGAAGATAAAGTAATTAGCTGATATGAAAATTCTAATTTTTGCCTTGAGAAGTGAGTGGTCTGTCAGTTTAGGGTATGAGGTTTTTTTGAGGAGGAATGGGGGTAGTGTTCAAACAATTCCACATTGACACACTGATGGCTCCTTGTTAGGTGCTATGTATCATGCAGAGGAGTGAAGTATGAAAGAAGACATAATTAATGAGGCAATATTGACCTGTATGAAAGGCAGTTAACTGGCTGCCCAGTCAGTGTGGAGTTTTGTTCCACAGGCACACAGACAGAGGAGGGATTTGAAGAACAAAGTTGCTTTGAATGTTTATGGGGAGCGCCATCTATGCATGAAGGGTGACCAGGGAACAGTATCCCTCTAGATTCTCTACTCTTGATACTTCATTTAAAACAATTTAAGGAGGCTCAAAGTAACAAACTGCTACCAAAATACATTACAAGGTCAATACATTTTTCACTCCATGATAAAAGCAGGGCTTCACCTGCCCAATGATGCAACTGGTCTTTCACTACACAGAGGAATTGGTTTCTGGGGCATGATTGTATGTACTAGAGAGATACAAATGCTCTGATGATAGTATCTCAGGTAAGGGAGACTCAAGTCTCAGTACACTGGTGACCACTGATTTCTTTATCTGCTCCCACAAAGTCAATGGGGATTTTGCCTTAACTTAAATGAGAGTGGAATCAGGGCTATTAATTAGCCCACCCAAGCTCTGTAGGCATAATTCCTTAATGAACTTTAGTGGGCAGAGTTGGTGAAATAATAGATTAATTTCCTTCTAAAAATAAAATTATTCAAAACACATTTTTTTGTAAAAGGCAAACTTCTACATCACAGCAACGTTCCATTGAGAAGGTATTTCTAAAATAGACATCTCACATATGTTTGAAGAATTAAGCACTAATCTCAAAATGTAATTACACTTGATAAGTCTTTGAGTTAGATTCCTGGTAAAAATGAATACTAGAGTACTGATGGAATTTTTGTTTTTTTAAACATGCAGTAACTGTCTTGATACTATCATATGTAGAGCCTATTGTACATGCTCCTGCATGTGAGATCAGATTTCTTCAGAGGCACACTGCCAATTGCTATTGCTGTGCCATGTGTTTAAGGGGCAGAGCAGCCATGAACCTTTCTCCATTCCCTCTTACTGCCCACAGCAGTGAGATGGACTGGGGTGATCCATGTCTGACTTACTCATTAAACTTATCCTCTAGCCTGACTTGTGAAGACAAAATTCATCATTGTGCTCCTTATTTTGGTTAGTCCTTTGACATTCCTAACCTGTACCCACAAAAACCCCCTCTATACAGTGGAGGTGAGGGGCCCCATACTAGCACCATAAACATAGGATTTAAACCCTAGCTGATCTGCAGTGGACTCATTACTCTGCCTTTTTGGTCAGGGCTGGTGCTTATATCCATATGAAGCAGTGTGCAAATCCTTTTCTGACCAGAACTTGCAAATTGAGGGATATAACAACAAAACTATGCATCACCTCAGACCCAGAGACGGTCTCCTCCAAAGCACACAAATCAAGCTCAGTGAATGTTCTTTTGAGCAGACATCACCCCTTCTCATCTGATAGCAAAAAAGCAGGGAAGAACACAAAAGGGAAATAGACACTGGGCAAATCGATGCCACTTACCCCAGTACTCCAACAGGGTAACGAGTGGCAGGAGTTCTGGCATGACAACAAAGGGTAAGACTGAAAGGAAGGGCTGCATGGTGGTGGAGGGAGCAGAGAAAGCAAGAGGTAGAGATCTTTGTGCAGAGTAGCTGAAAAGATGTGTGTACAGAGATAGAAGCCCTAAGAAGCTGGCAGAGTGCATTGGGCTGTATAGGGATCTTTCAGTCACCAGAAAAATGTACGATCTGGTACTGAAACCCGCTGTCACTGCTCGTCAGAACCATTGCATGAGGTAGGAAGAGTTCTGTGCTTGCTCACCCTAAAATCATGTGACTTGAGATTAACCTTCTCCAGAGAATTGGTGGGAGCCACCTATTGCCAGGGGAATCATTGTGTGTTGTATGTCATACATTCACATTTGCCTTACACTCATAGTGTAAGAGACAGGACACTAACACAAAACAGCAGGGGCCCCCCTAAGTGTCCATGCTGGTATATTTAGGGGTGCAAAGAAAGCGAGAGAGATTCTGGTATCCTTCATCTAGGACACAGAGTGAAGCAAACCTGCTGTCTGTTAGACAACCTTGTTGAAAACAGTGGAGAGAGCTGTTTTAGACAGGTGAATAACTAGTTTAGGGTCTGTTTAACCATTTGTTTCTGAGATGCTTACCCACTAGCACATGAATCTGAGTAAACTTTTTTCACTATAAATACAGGGGCTGTGTTTGAAGCCATAACTAGTAAGCTGCAGTGTACTGGTCCTTTGGGAACAGCAGGCCTGATAGGCTTGAGTGGCTAAGGGGGCTGGCCTGTCCAGGGCGTACATGGGGTGGATGTGTGCCTGTTACTGACCTGTATGTTGTGCAGTTGTTGGTCCCAGGATATTAGTGAGACAAGGTGCGTGAGCTAGCATCTGTTGGTGAGCGAGACAAGCTTTTGAGCGTACCCAGAGCTTTTCAGATCTGGCAAAGGTAGTCCTAGCCTCACAGCTGCTTGGTGTTCCAATAAAAAAAAAATATTACCTTGCCCACCTAACTAAGCTGTTGCCAGAGGTTAGGGAGCTGATCCATAGCTGAGACCCCCTCCGGCTTCTGCCCTCATCCACACACACTAAAGGCAGGTGGTGGTGAAATGCCTGTCACTGGGTATGGCTGCACAGCAACTAGGCACCCTGGGCTGGCCCCTGCCAGCTGACGGGGGGCTCTGGGGCAATTTCACTGCTGTGTAGACGTTGGGGCGCGGGGGGGTGCTTCCACCTCGCAGGGGCCTAGTGCCTGGGCTTCAGCCTGAGCCCACAAACAGCCCTGCAAGCCTGGGTCAGCTGGCACGGGCAGCTAGTTGCTGTGTAGACCTACCCACAGTGACTGAGCAATGCTCACAGGGCAGGAGTGCGGAGGTAAAAACAGGTGAGCGGCTCACAAAATAACATTGGAAGGATTATAACCAGTGTGGTAAGCAGTAGTCACCACACACCAGCTTCTTACCCACTGTTGAGCTTTTATGACCCTGCTCAATTCCCCTTGGTTTCAAACTCAATCGTTTGTTGTTTGTGTTAGGTAGGTAGATAGTGGTAGTTAGCACTCAGGATAGTCCTGGCTGGGACTTGAGCAGGGCATGCTCCAGTCACCAGGCTTCAAATCGTGTGCTTCCTGTAGGAAGGCTTTCCCGCTGAGTGACCCCACAATAGCTGCCTGAAGTGCCTGGGGGACGCTCATCGCAAAGATACGTGCAAGATTTGCAAGGCTTGCAGGCCCTGGACTCAAAGAGATAGCAAAATCTACCTGAAAGCCTTGCTCATGGAGGCAGCACTTAGCCCAGCCTCCGAACCAGCCCACTCTGTCTCGGTACCGAGCATGGCATTGGTCCAGAGTGCACCATTGGTACCGGCTCTGCCTCGGCACTATACCTCATCTCCGCTGAGGAAGAAGCAGTGAAAACAACGCACAGAGCATGGACACTCCCTGTACTGTCTAAGCAGGTGAGGTCAAGCACTGGCCAGAGCCGGACTACGTGGACCCGCTCAACGGAGCTTATGTCTCCACCCAACCCCCAACTCCTGGGAGGCTTTTCAGGCAGCAAAAGCCTTGTTAGCTTTGCCCACGCTGCCTCCACCCCCAGCTTCCACCTAGAGAGAAGGGGCTGGTGTTTCAGGGGAAGCCCGTGCTGGGACCCTCTGAGTGGCTCAGGAGATCCCTGGTGCAGGGAGGAAGATCTCCAGAGAGCCGGTTGCCTAGGGTGAAGCAGTTGGCATGATGCCGCTCCTCTAGAAGTCGCTCCAGCTCGTGGTCGCTGGAGCACCCCACATCGATGCAGGGAACGAGGGCACCCTCCTGACGCCGGTCACGATCTCTGGCACCGGGAGAAGTTTGCCCCAGAAGGCGGTGCCGGTCTGGATCGCCTGCGGGGGCCCATTCTCAGGACGGAACTCGGCACCGTTCCTGTTCCTCGGCACTGAAGAGTTCACCCGCATTGAGGCGGCGCCGAACCCAGTCACTGGAGAGTGACTCGGCACCGAGAAGGAAGCAGTGCCGCAAGTCCTTGGTGCCTAGATGATGCTCTGGATGTTCCAGTTCATCGGAGCATGATCCCACACGCTGGCACCGGTCAAGGCATCAGCACTGGATCTCGTTGTCTTCGAGATCATTAACACAGAGAGGCCACTCTCCAGAGCGACAAAGCACCCGCAGATCGGGACATCGCTCCCCCTCGACTCGGTACCGTGCAGCAGGAGCCTCTGAGGTAGCCCCTCCGTGGTCCTCAGATAGTGCCTTGGTGTCCTCCTCGGAGGATGGCTGCCAGGCAAGGCATCATTAACAGAAGGTGCCGGAGCCCCCGATGCAGGTAACCCCCGGATGGCCTCAAGGACAGTGGCCACCCCAATGGCCGTATTGGGGACCCTGGGAATTTCTGATTGGCCCACAGTCCTTTAAGTCCTCAGGCATGCAGTCCGTGCCACCAGCACTGGAGAAGGGCCATCATTTGCCCTCTGAGGACGATTTGGACCCACAGGAAGGGACCTCTGTGGGGACCTCTCATCGACGGGAAGGGGTGCCACCTCCCACTGCACCCCTCCAATCCTCCTCCTCTTCCCCAGATGAGGCAGTCTCCCAGGGACACTCTGGATGATTTTAGAGCACACTAGGGTGCTCAAAAGGGTGGCCTCCAACTTGGAGGTAGAGGAACTGAAAGAGGCGAAGGACAGTTCATTCAACATCCTGGCAGCGGCTGCCCCAGCTTGGGTAGCCCTCCCCGTGCATGAAGGGGTTTTGAAAAAAGCAAAGGCCCTCTGGCAGACCCCTTCATCGGTGGCCCCAACATCTAAGGGAGCCAAGAAAAAATACTACGTCCCAGCCCAGGGGTTTGAGTACCTGTTCACACACCCCTCTCCTGGGACCCTGGTGGTAGATGCAGCCAGCCAGAGGGATAGACAGGGGAGCCTGGTTCTACACCAAAAAATAAGGACAACATAAAGCTGGACCTGTTTGGGAGAAAGGTTTATTCAACGGCAAGCCTGCAGTTTAGAATTGCCAAGCAGCAGGCTCTCCTGGTCAGGTACAACTTTAATCTCTGGGACTCGCTGAAACGCTTCGTGGATGCTCTGCCCCAGGATCAGGCACTGGACTTTAACACCATTGTGGAGGAGGTTATCACGGTGGCTAGAGCAGAGCTTCAGGCATCCTTGGCTGCAGCAGACTCGGCGGGCAGAGCCATGGCTTTCGCCATCTGCATGCGTAGGTACTCATGGCTTCAATCCTCAGAGCTGTCCCAGGAGGTCCAACAGTCCGTCCAGGACCTCCTCTTCGATGGGTCGGCCTTGTTCTCAGACCAGACGGATGCGAAGTTGCATGGTCTGAAAGACTCCAGGGCCACGCTCCACTCCCTGGGTCTTTACATGCCACAGTCCTCTAGGAGTCAGTTCCGTCTTCAGGGCCAGCAACAGCAGAGGTATCAGTCACGGCTGTTCACACCCTATAGACAGAAGGACAGAAATAGGAGGTCTAGGAGACACCAACCACCCCCAGGTTCCTCCTCAGCCCCACAGCAAGGGTCATCTAGGTGGTTGGGTAACCAAAGAAGGCCATTTTGATGGTGTGCCCAAGGGCGACGTCCCAGCCTATTTCCTGGATCTCTCCTGCCCCCTTTTAAGCTGCCTAGCTCCCTTCTAGTCCAAATGGGCCAAAATTACTTTGGACCGCTGGGTCCTTGGCATAATCTCGGTGGGCTATGCCCTCCAGTTTGTTTCTACCCTCCCCAACAACCCTCCCATCCCGTTCCTCTTCCTCTTCAGGGACCCCTCTCACAAACCACTCCTCATGCAGGAGGTAGAGACCCTCAGCCTGGGGGCAGTGGAAAGGATTCCAACACACATGATGGGAAAAGGCTTTTACTTGAGGCATTTCCTCATTCCCAAAGCAAAAGGGGGTCTAAGGCCCATATTAGACCTGCGTCGTCTCAACAAATATCTCAAGAGACTGAAGTTTTGCATGGTCTCCCTAGCTTCCATAATTATGTCCCTGGATCCAGGAGACTGGTATGCCGCCCTTGACCTCAAGGACACATACTTTTACATTTCTATTTTCCCCAGCCACAGATGCTTCTTTGTTTCATGTTGGCTGGCTCCCACTACCAGTTTGCAGCTTTGCCCTTTGGCCTGTCCTTGGCCCCAAGGGTGTTTATGAAATACATGGCAGTGGTGGCGATGCACAAGAGGGTCCAAATTTTCCCCTACCTGGATGATTGGCTGATCAGAGGCAGGTCCAGGTCCCAGGTCCAGGAGTGTTAACCTGACATGCACCGCCTGCTGCTGGCTGGGCCTGCTGATAAACAAGCAGAAATCCAAATTAACTCCTGTGCAGCGGATAGCGTTCGTTGGCACAGTCCTGGACATTTCCCAAGCCAGAGCCTTCCTACCTCAGCCACGCTTCGAGTCAATGTCCGCCATTATTGCTCACCTGCATCTATGCCCAAAGACAATAGCCAGGCACTGTCTGCAGCTGTTAGGCCACATGGCGGCCTGCACCTATGTGGTGAGGCTGGCTCGCTTGAAACTCAGACCATTTCAATCATGGATGGCCTTTGTTTATGTCCCGAGCAGGCACCCGCTGGATCGGGTGGTCACAGTCCCCCTCCCCCAGGTCCTACCCTCTCTAGACTGGTGGCAGACCCCCTGGGCAGTGTTAGGGGGTGTACCATTCAAAGAGCTAGACCCCTCAGTCACTTTGATATGGGACGCCTCGGACCTAGGGCGGGGGGACCCATATCAGCACCAATCTCGGCATGCAAGGAGTCTGGTTGAGGGAAGAGAGACACTTACACATCCATGTGAAAGAATGGTGGGCTATTCGTCTAGCATGCAGAGTGTTCCTCCACTTTATTACGGGCAAGGTGGTGCAGATGCTGACAGACAATACAGTGGCACTTTACTACATCAACAGGCAGGGATGAGCCCATTCTTCAGCCCTCTTCAGGGAAGCTATTTGTCTGTGGGACTTTGCGGTGAGGCACGATTTTCACATGATAGCCTCTCACCTCCCAGGAGTGAGGAACAATGAGGTGGACCGCCTCAGCAGATCATTCTTACCCCGCCACGATTGGTCATTGCATCTGAAGGTGGTGGCTATGAGCTTCGGAGGTAGGGCTCTTCCCAGGTGAACCTGTTCGCATCAGTGTGGAACAAGAAATGCCCGCAGTTCTGCGCCCTCCACAGCCAGGAGACCGGGTCTCTCTCCAACACTTTCCTTCTGCAGTGGTCAAATAGTTTTATGTATGTGTTCCTGCCCATTCCCCTCCTGCTCAGAGTCCTGCTGAAAATGAAGAAGGACAAGGCGGACATTATCTTAACCTCACCAGCCTGGCCGCACCAGCACTGGTTCAGCATGCTACTGGATCTTTTGATCACCCCTCCTCTGGAGCTTCTGAGATGCCATGATCTCCTGTCCCAGGATCACAGTCACCTGCTGCACCTGGACTCCCTACACTTCACGGTGTGGAGGCTTTGTGGCTGAGTGAGGATGAGCGAGCCTGCGGGGCGCTGGTCCAGCAAATCCTGCTTCGCAGCAGGAAGCCTTCCACACAGGTTGTGTATCGGGCTAAGTGGAGGTGGTTTACCTTTTGGGCGGAGTCCTGGGGTATTCCACCCAGCCTCTCACCTATACAGGCGATCCTGGAGTACCTGCTCCAGCTAAAGCTCCAGGGTCTGGCTCTGGACTCGTTGAAGGTTCACCTGGTGGCCATTTCGGCCTTCCATCAGTCATGAGAGGGGAGATCTCAGTTCTCCCATCCCATGTTGGTCAGGTTCCTCAAGGGGGTGGAGAGGCTTTATCCGCAGGTCCGTGACCTGGTGCCTCCCTGAGATCTCAACCTGGTCCTCTCAAGACTCACAGGGCCCCCCCTTTGAACCCATGGCTTCATGCCCTCTGCTCATGCTTTCATGGAAGTAGCCTTCCTGGTGGCCATTACCTCAGCCAGGAGGGTCTCCGAGATTAGGGCCTTGACCTCGGAGCCCCCTTATACAGTATTCTATAAGGATAAGGTGCAGTTGTGGCTGCACCCAGCCTTCTTGCCCAAGGTGGTTTCCCAATTTCATTGTAACCAAGATATTTTTCTCCCCATGTTTTTTCCCAAACCGCACGGTTCGGAGGAGGAGAGGAGATGGCATTCGCTGGACATGAGACGAGCCCTGGCCTTCTACATCGAACGTACAAAGCCGTTTCGGAAATCGATGCAGTTCGTCGCAATGGCGGACTGGATGAAAGGCTCACCTGTCTCCATCTGGCGTATCTCCTCGTGGATTACATCGTGCATCAAGTTCTGCTACGAGCAGGCGAGGGTGCTGCTTCTGGGAACCATCACAGCGCACTCAACCAGAGTTCAAGCCTCATCTACAGCCTTCCTGGAGAGAGTGCCCCTGCAGGACATCTGCAAAGTCGCTACCTGGTCATCGGTGCATACTTTCATGTCCCACTACGCCATTATCCAGCAGTCGAGAGAGGCCGCGGGATTCAGCAGAGCCGTGCTGATGGCAGCTCACCGGTAACTTCTACCCAACTCCAAGGTATTGCTTGTTAGTCACCTATAGTGGAATGGACATGGGCAAGCACTCCAAGAAGAAAACAAGGTTGCTCACCAGTAACTGCTGTTCTTTGAGATGTGTTGCTCATGTCCATTCCACAACTCACCCCCCATCCCCGTTGCTGGAGTTGGCAGAAAAAATGGACTGAGGGGGGGCGTAGGGCCAGCAGCGCCTCATATACCGCTGCATGTGCATGGGACTCCAGGGGGCACTGGAGCCAGCCCTACGGGATCTGCTAGGGGGAAAAAAGTTCCGGGTAACCGTGCACACAGGCATGCACAGACCTATAGTGGAATGGAAATGAGCAACACATCTCGAAGAACAGCAGTTACTGGTAAGTAACCTTGCTTTTTTTCACATTTATGGCTCTTTGCAACTGATCCCCAATCTACTTATCACCTCACATTCACTATGGAGAAGTCAGCTCTTGTCTCTGATCAGTCCAAGAGGCCAGCCTCCATCACCCACTTACATTTCCAAACAAGCACTTTCATACTTTCTCCATGATATGCTTGGGAGGAGTTCCCTGTAAATGCCTACAGCTACCTCATTATCCGCCTTCAAAACTCTCCTTAAAAATGCTCTCTCCCTCCTGACCAGGATATTCCCAGGCTACGCAGTTTCCTGCCTACGCTGTGAATTCCCCAGCAAATCCGACTCCTAAGCAGACCTGTTCTGCTTTTCTCCTTAAAGACCATAAGCAGAGTAATTGCCCACAGTTATAAGTTACCACACCACTCCTTCTAAGCAAGCACATTTATTCTTAAGGTGAAAGCATTACAGAGAAAACACATTAAAAACAATAAAGAACCTACGGGCATGCTAATAAGCTTACCAGAGATCAGCTTGGGCTCTAGTCAATGAACAGTCCTTCAAACTCCACCAAGGGGTGTTTCAGTGGTTACAAGTTCACAGCTCAGAACAAGCACACCCAAGAATCTGCAAGTCACTCTTTTATCCAGTTTGGGCTGGTCCTCATGTAACAGCTGATCAGCAAACAATGGGTTTCTCTTCAAAAGGATGGGTCTGAAAGTGAGAGGTTGCCTTTCCTCACTTCCCCTGTTTGTCCAGCCTCACAAGTATTTCTTGGCACATCTCGCCCCTGAGGAGTAGGGTCCAATTCACCCCACAAGGCTGCCTGGATCCCAGTCAATTTCCTCAGCCATGAAATTGACAAGGCTGCCTGGATCCCAGCAGGAGCAGAGACAGAGAAGCCACCTGCAGCTTCTCCTGTCCCAGCTTGCAGCCAGAACCTAGGATCCAAACGCCCGCGGCTATTCCCATCCTGACTCGCAGCTGGGATCCAGGATCCAGCATCCAGCTGCCTGGACTTGCAGCACCCTGGGCTTTCTTGTCAATGACAGCCCCACCAGCAATGTAAGGGGCCGCAGTGTCTACATTGACACTGTATCGCCCTAACTGAGCCGACAAAAGCCCTACACCTCTCATCGAAGTGGTTTTATTTTGTTGAACAAACAGGACAGTTTTGTCGGTGGCGAGGGTTTGTGTATGTGATTGCAGTGTGTACACCAGCACAGTTTTGTCAACAAAAGCTGACTTTTGGTGACAAAACTGTCTAGTATAGACTAGCCCTTAGTCATGTCTCCTGGAGAGGTCACATACAATGCGACATTAACACACACACATTTGCATTTTCACTACAATGAGCTCCTAAAATACTTAAACTTAAATGCAATGAGGTTTAACAGAATTCAGCATCATTTGTCCAGTATCTGCCATACCAAGCATACCTGGGCATAGAAAATGCAAACACAAATGCAAAATCAGGCCCAACTTCCATTCTGAATAAGGCCAACTCTCCCCTTTGCAGCTGAGGCAGGGAAGGCCTTCACAGCAGTCCGAGGGATGTGAAGGACGTGACCACTTTATATGCGCAGAGTTTAATATGAATTAAAAGTACTGAAATATATTGTGTGAACCCAATCTGCTTCCCCCCACTCTCCCCTCTAATAGCAGTGATTTTACTTCAGGGCCCGTCTTAACAAGAGCATCAGACACCCTTTCATTCTCCACTTGGGGACTAGCGAATACAGAAGTAGCACGTAATGAAGACTGATGGGTAGCTAGCGTCTGTGTACGTGTCACCAGCTGAGGTGTGCTCCGTGCTTTGCCTAAGCTGCACAATGTATCTGGGTTGTACTTAGATCTGGGGGGCCACATGGATAACATGCCCAAAGGGGCTTCCCTTGGACACCAGTCAGGTACACCCCAAACCTCCTCCTATCCAAACAGTTCTCGCTGTTCCCTTATCCTGGCTGGGTATGTATACTGAAACAACAGCGCAGGCAGCTTTAGAAGGGGTTTTAATCTCCTCAGATGTGCTACCTAGTTTCCCATTTGAAAACCCAGACGAAAGCCCTTGTTGCCAGATTCTGACCAGCGACCAGTACCAAATACTATTCAGAATAGTGGTAGCTAAGAATTGTTGGTGCACCTGCTGGATGTAGCAGAGGACGTGATGCTGCTTCTGGACTGTGCTGGTGTTTTCTACTAATTGTGCAGGTGTGTTAAAGGTCAATGCATTTTTTCCACTGCGGATCCAGGTGTCTTCACGGTTTTTGTACTCTGCATAAAGGGTTAACGCTTATGTTAAGCAGACAAGCAGGTTGTGTCTAATCCTAGGCTTTTCTTCAACGATGAATTAACTAATGCTTTAGTTAATTGGTTTTAGCCTTCCTGACATCCCTGTGTAGCCAAGCTCTTGGAAGACGGTAGTGGGCTTATGCTAAATGACCTGACAGGCTCAGTTCATTAGCTGGTGGACCAATGTCCACATCACAAAAAACACCGGCAGTGGCATTAAGTAGCACTGTTGGAGGTCTCGGCAGAGAGCCCAAAGCCTGAATGGGCACAGAGACTAGGAACACGACACAGTTCTCACGCCTCTCACCTCTGGAGGTGGTTTGCCCTAAAATGCTGTGGGGAAGCTGCCTGTTCTGTGGGTAAACAGTAAATATCTCTTAATCTGTTGCCTTCACAAGCACTGAATTCACATGAATATCTTGGGGGAGGTGGGGGCTAAAAGCAGCAGAAAGCTGGAATCTGGTTAGACGTTTGAAAACTATTGAGCATGTGAGCTTACCCCTAAATGGCGGGGGAAAGGCTAGAGGAATTCAATTGTGTGGGCTTAGGGTGCAGTGTGTGTAGTTCACTCACCATATTATAAAAAGGGATATTAAGGCAGGTGAAAAGCTGTAGCGGTAGGAAACCTAATGAAATGAGACAGGATTCTGAGAATCTGAGTTATAAGGAAAGATTAACCAAGTCTGCTGCTGCCCTACATATTTTAGTCAAACAAAAGGCAGGAGCAGAGAAGGAAGCTCATTGTAGTAGATAAGACTCTGAAAGGAGAGGAACATATTAATGCAGATGAGCTGTTTAAGACAACAACTAATTCAAACCCGCTGTAGCTTGGAGTTAACCCTGATACCACTGGGTATCTTCAAGGCCCCAATTTAGGAAAGTGAGCTGAGCAGGACAGCATTTAAGCATATGCTATAGGATTTACGCACATAATTGGCTTAAGTGCTGTCCTAAACTGGACTGTATAGCAGTAACATATCTGTGCTAGCCCTGAATGTCAATGTGTCAGCCCTGTCCATGCTGGGAGTAGGGCAGATTTGGGCTGTTATTGTCTTAATAAAAAAAATAAGAGTGTCACAAATAAAACAAATTGCCCGACCATCATCAGTAGTAAGTGCTATAAATCACTTTAAAGGAAACTGGTCAAAATTCTGAGCACATGAAGAATAAATTGTCTATTGTGGGTGGGGAAAAGTTATAGACACTAGCTAGATTTTTCACTTTAAAACTGTGCTGTGTCGATACATTTGAATTTCCCAGGCTTTTAGGGATTTATATTTCCCATGGTATGTTCTTCTAGCACCAACATTTCTTCAATTGTAAGCATGTGTAACACAAAAAACCTAAACACGCCCCTTCTAAGCAATTAAATGCCAGTAGATGTATACAACCAAGAAATCATTAACCACAAACAAGAACACATAACTATCTTGTCAGACCTCAACTGTGTAGCTTAGTGGGCTATCTAAGTCATTTCCCACTAACTGTGTAGGGACATGTTCTTGACACAGATCGACAAATGTACACATAGTGCCCCCAAATCCTCAGGCTAAGCTATTTAACACATCAATACTTCTCAAATCAAAGAATTTCTGTAGGAGACCTCAGCTATATGTCAAGACAATTCATGCTACACTCAGTAGTGCAACCTCTAAAGAGAAGGAAGAGCTAGTTCTTGAGTGCTTGACTGAGGCGTCAGTCCTTGCTTCATTTTTTCTGAATAGAATTAGGTTGTGTGTTCAGATTGTAACCTGATATCTTCTTCGGTGCATTGTGACATGAAAATTCTTTGGGTACAGCTGTGCTACTGGCTCCCAGCCGAGGGCACTTTTCTGTGCTGGTGAGTGGGTTACGTCTAACGACAGAAATGAGGGGGTGGCTCAGTGTACTCCACTTTTGGAAAAGGCTCTACAGAGCAGCAGGTGCAGCTGTGCTTTTTAGAATGTCGGGCTTGTTATCCCCACATACTGTTCTGGATGGTTTGGGATTTTCGTTTTGTAAGAGCAGCACTGTTTGATGAAAATGGAGCTTCACCTCAACAGCCTGTGTAGTGTCTGGCTTACACGGCCTGCTCCCAGTGATGTCAAAGGGAGGTTTACGAGGGGCTTCATGGGAACAGGAGTACTTCCGTATATTATCGGCCCATTTGAGCAAGGCCTTTGTCTATCTTTGTGCATTGTACAGAGCTGATCATGCTGGGATCTGCCCTAGGGTTTTAACACACGATGTGGTAAAAACACCTGTTTTCTTAGAATGGACATAGCCTGGATTGGATTTTTCAACGTGCTCAGTGCTGGCCCAGCTCTGCTCCCATTTAAATGAAAGGGAGCTAAATACTGACTTAAATGAGAGGTGAGTTAGGTTAACATTGAACTTCTGAAAATCCCCCCCTCTGTGCCTCAGTTTCCCCATCTGTAAAACAAGGCTAGTGATACTTTCCCACCTCACAGGAGACACACACATGCTGGGAGGAGGCTATGCCTCATCAGCCTTGTGGGTGGAGAGACTATCCTGAATTAGTTAGCCCTGGCAGGGACCAGAGTGAGACAAGTCAGATTAGAACAGAATGATAAAAGTGCAAGTCTCTTCTGGGTCTGCAGCTCCCCTTTCACAGAGCTTCACAGAATTTTCCTTTGTTTCAATGAAGAGATCTGCCCAGTGCAAAACTTCTGATGGGGAAACTGAGGCCTGGAGATAGTTTCCCCTCCCCCTGTCCATGCCCCAACTCTGCCTGTTCTCAGTTCCCCACACTAAGTGCTCTGTGCCCATAATATCCAGCAAGTGCCCCATTCTCAGCACTGTGTGCCTATAACATACACCAAGTTTCCCAGTTCCCTACCCTACTCCTAGCACTGTGTGCCTGTGGCATGCACCAAGCCTGTCTTATCCCTTGGGTCACAGCGTTTGTGTGTTCACATCAGTAGGTTTCAAATGAGTAAGGACAGTGGCTCTCCCCTTTCCCCCCCACTCCTGATACCCGGAAGGGTCACGGGCACAATCTAAAAATGCATTATACCAAGAATAACAGTGGCAGCTAGTCCTGCAGCTGCCCCATACACCAACCCATACCTCCACCGGTTGTCCTCCCAAGCCAGGGGGTGATTGTGCATATGGGATCCCCATCCTTCCAGCCGTGGCAGGATCCTCAGCACCAAGTGAGCCAAAATTGTCTCCTGAATTTGAAGCAAGTCACTGTAGGCTGGTGAGGTCCCTGAAGAGACCAAATAGCATACACATAGGGAAATGGAGGCACAAAAAATTCAATCAGTGGGCAAGGTCACCTAAGGAGTCAGGGCTAGAACCCAGGCCATCCTGAATCCCAGTCCAGTGTATTAACCACAAAACCATCCTTCAATTTAAATGTTCACCGTTATGGGAATTTAAGCAGGAGGTTTCACCTGTACATACTAGGGCACCCCACCTTTGCCCCAATCTGTAGGGCTGAAGGCATAATCCGGTTAAGGTACCCCCTCCCTTTTCTTCTCCGTAGGGCTCCTGGGGAAAGGCACCTCCCCTTACCTAATTCACACTCTAGGGCTCAGGGTCACCCATTCCCAGTCTGTAGGGCTCCGGGTGTAACCTGCTTAATTTAAGTACCCACCCTTTCCCAATTCGTAGGGCTCTGAGTGTAAGCTTCTGCGGGCTTGTGGGGCCTTTTACTAGTGAAAGAGCCATAGACCATAATATCTTTATTCTCCATTTATTAACACTTACCAAAACAGAATAGACACGCTAAGCATACACTGCTCACCACTCCGAGTAAGGCAGACAAACTTCTCCTGGTGGCCAATCAGGATTAGATCATCTGGGGACTCCAGATGCATGGTATGGTTGGCACGGTTTTGAACTCTGGCAGCTCTGATCTTGGGCTCTGTCCTGGAATTCGGTTCCAAAGAACTTCCTTTTGGAGCTCAACTTATATCATTAAAACTTGGGTCCTGCTTAGCTGTACCTTCACCAAGCATTTTAAACTAAAGTACTACAAATCACCAATCCTAGCCCATTACAAAACAGTTCTTTAACCACTCGTACCCCACCACCTTCCTTGATTTAAATATTGCACAATTAATGATGCAACAGTCAGAAACAATCAAAGAACCAGACAGAAATCATTCAGATAAACAATAGAGAAGTGGGAACCAGCAAGATCAAAATAATAAGGAGGTGTAGATTTTACAACCACAACTGTTGATAAGTGATTCCTTGCCAGACAGATGGCAGATAAGTGCGGGGGGGTGTGTGTGTCATGCTGGCCCTTCACAGTGAGAGGGGGGTGGGGGGCACAGGAGGCGCTGAGGGGCATCCCCTTAGCGCCTCCCTCCCCATGCATTGTGAAGGGCTGGCCCAGCCGCCCTCCCCAGGCGGGGGGGAGGGGGGATGAGGCCGCCCCATGGCGCGCTGCGGGGCTGGAGCAGCAGGTAAATGTGGGGGGAGGCGCCGCCCGGCCCTTCTTGGTGAGGGGGCACAGGAGGCACTGAGGGGTGCAACCCAGAACCCTCCCCCCACCCCCCGTGTAGCGTGAAAGGCCGACCCCTCCCAGGCTGGGAGGACAGGCTGCCTCCTCTGAGCCAGCGCCCCATTACAGCGAGAGAGGCAGGCACTGCGTGCTGGGTAAGTGCGGGGAGGGAGGGGCAGTGGAGCCAAGCCTGCATTTGTGCCCCCACAAGCCTCCACACCCCCCCCTCCTCCTCCCGCAGATACAGGCTCCCCTCCCCAGGGGCCGGGACCCCTCCTGCCCTGCGCAGGGGGTGTGAGGCCTGTGGGGGGGGGGCCTGCAAATGTAGGCTTGGCCCCCAGGCACCGCTCTCGGTACTGGATAGGAACGCCTTAACAACCCAACATTACATTGTTTGTTGTAATTTGAATGGGGATATGAAGATGTGACCACCGGCAACTTAGCTCATGGCTGCTGCCTCTCCTAATATGGCTGCTGCTGCTTAGCCAAAGACGGTAGCCTCAGACAATAGGGGAGGTCAGCCAATGATTTAATGACAGCTGCCGTTGAGATTCAGAAAGTTAAAGCTGACTAACCATTAAAACACAAACTGTCAACATCACATGTCAAAACATACAGAGTAATTATGCTCAAATCAAGTGCTAATAAATTCTCAAGCAGCATTTGTCTCACCAATTGCCTATCTGTACATTTTGATTCTTACTGATGGAAATATTTGTCACCAGTTTGTGGGTGTACAGTGAAATCAATATTGACCAGTAAAAATCTAATCCTTCCAAGCCTAAATATAATTAATGCTAATCAACCTGGGTTTATGGGAAATAGATCCTGTCAAACAAACTTGATTTTTTTATGAGGTTAGACGTTTGGGTGCAAAGGGTAATAGCATTGATGTAATATACTTGGGCCCACATGACATTCTGATTAAAAAACTAGAAGGATACAAAATGAACATAGCACACATTAAATGGATTAAAAACCGGTTAACTGGCAGGGCTCAAAATGTAATCGTAAATGAGGAACCATCATCAAACAGCTGTTTTTCTAGTGAAGTCCAGAGATCTGTTCTTGGCCCTATGCATTTAAACACTTTTATCAATGACCTGGAAGACACCATAAAATCATTACCAAATGTTGGGGGAGTGGTAAATAATGAAGTGGCTAGGTCACTGATACAGACTGATTTTAAGATCAGGCCAAGCAAACAATATGCATTTAAAGATAGCCAAATGTAAGGTCATATATATAAGAACAAAAGAATATAGGCCAGGATCGGACTCTAGTCTGGGAAGCAGGGACTCTGAAAAAGATTTGGGGTTTAATGGTGAATAATCAGCTGAACATGGGCTCCCAGTGCAACGCTGTGGCCAAAAGGGGCGAATGAGATTCTTGGATGTATAAACAGGGGAATAGGGAAGTTTTATCATCTATGTATTTGGCACTGACGCGACTGCTGCTGGAACACTGTGTCCTGTTCTGCTGTCCACGCTTCAAGAAGGAGATGGTTAAATTGGAGAGGGTTCAGAGAGGAGCGCTAGAAATGCTAAAGGATTAGAAAACATGCCGTGTAAGTGATCGATTTACGGAGCTCAAACTAGTTAGTTTAACAAAGAGAAAGTTAAGGGGTGACGTGATCACTACCTATACAGGGAATAAAACTTTGATAATGGACTCTTCCAGCTAGCAGACAGAGGTATAACAATGGCTAGAAGTTGAGGTTAAACACATTCAGACAGCAAATAAGGCTCAAATTTTTAGCAGTGAGTGTAATTAACCAGTGGAGCAATTTATCAAAGGGCACAGTGGATTTTCCTTCAATGGCAATTTTAAAATCAGGACTGGAAGGATGCGGTCCCGTTCAAACAGAAATTCATTCAGGGAAGTCAATGGCCCAGGTTATTCAGTAGGTTACAGTGGTCCCTTCTGGCTTTATAATCTAGGAAAGCAGAAGCAATTGTAGGGTAATGGCAAAAAGATGTAGGGCCTGAGCCAAAGCCCACTGAAGTCAATGGGAGTTCAATGGCATACCGTGAGTCTCCGGCGCCCAGGGGCCAATACTTGCATTTGCGCCCCCCCACCCCATCTGGAGCTGGTAGCCTGGTGCTGAGCTGGCCCACTGGGGAAACGGCCCCCACCCCGGGGGGACTCGAGCCATGAGTGAGGTGCCCCTCTCCCCTGTGGGAGAGTGCCCCGCAGGTCTGACTCCGGCCACGCTGCGGGCAGCTGGAGTTTGCATGAAGGAGGCAGTGAGTGCTTCACATTGAACACTGAAGGACCTGTCCGGGGTCCCCCTCCAGGCCAGCGCTTGTGGGCCACGGCCCCCTCCCACCTCCCCATCTGTCCGCCACTCTGGGAGTCTTTCCATTGACTCCAGTGGGCTTTGGAGCTGATCCTTAAAGATAATTTCAAAACCTCAGCCTCCCTATTCTGAGATCTTACAGTGTGCATAAGCGTATTGTAACATTCAGTAGCTCACATAGTGGGAACCCAGGAACATCCTCGATGCATAAAACCATGAAAAACTGTTCTTTTAGCAGTGCAAAGTGTGCAACTCTCAAAGCCCCAGAGCCAAAGCTCAGGCAACTTTCATATGATAAACCAATGAATTCAATTCTGGCTGATAGCTGATCTTCAAGAGAGATTCCTTTATGCCTTGAGTTCTAACGTTCATCTTTAATTTAGATCAATACATCTTGATCTGGCACAGAGAGCTCAGTATCTTTTGACTGTGCCACTTTGCTCAAAGGAGACGTTCTCAAGCATTCTCCCCACCCCCACACAATCCAGTTTAGATGTAGACTTACAGTTATTTTTGTGGGCATGTCTGCTATTCAACCTTCCTGTGGTAAACAAAGGCTCTTCAGCCCCTTGCCCTGTACGGGCCCAGGAGGCTGCCCGAGGTATTGGGAAGACCACCCAAAGGCCCGATTTCTGTCCCAGGTTCTTCCACAGGAGGCAGCTGCTGTGCTGTACAGAGCAGCATCCCAGCCAGAAATGGCTGGTCCTGCCCCTTCTGCTCCTGGAAGCAGCTGATTGGCCCACCAGCCCAGGGAGTGCTGAGCCCCTGAGCACCCACAGAGTCGGTACCTACCACTCTAGAATTCAATTGCTGAATTTCATGGGTGGGTAAAAATAAATGAACGTTGCTGCGTGGTTTGCCTTGGCCCTGCAGTATTGAGAGCCTAAGGGAGCCTGCACACTGGAAATTCAGAACTTAATTAAATCTTCCTTTTCATTCTTTCTTATAAATGGCATTATTTCTGTGAGCTGCAGCTGGGACTGGACTTTAGAGCTGTACCCTCTTACCCACAGCCGCAACGTGCGACCAGCGGTAAGGCTGCAAGATTGTTCACTGATGGGCTTTGTCCTGGCTTGGTCTCCTTATTTCTGAACATGTTTGGACTCGGAGAAAGCAGCTCTTTAAAGTATTCCAAGTGACAGCTGTGAAATTGCACACACCCAGCTCTGAGGACCGAGTGAAAGAATACACAACAATTGCCCTTTCTAGGATGATGGAGTCAACGTCAGAAGCGGCTCCAGGAAACTCAAGCCCTGTCACCTCTACTGTAAATATATCACTTTTCATATTCAGAGCAGGGCAAGGAAATGCAGCCCTTCCCATTATTTGGAGAACTGTGTGCTGCAGATGAAAAGGGATGGCTCAAAAAAAAAATGGACATCATGACTGAATTGTTTCACCCTCTATGTGCAGGGCTAAAATGGAATATTTTGGGTTTATGTAAAACAGCACAGTGATGTTTCTAGGTTGTAAATCTCAGATTGGATGGGACACTCAATTCTCAGGCAAAAGAAACAAACAGATTGAACATTTAAAGGGCTAGGTCCCCAAATACAACGCACTTTTTATACGTGTTTGCAAAAATCTATGCCATTCACATGTCTCTCAAAACAGCTGTTTAATCATTCCTCTTAATAAAAATCAGTGCCAGCAGATCAACCTGTACTTATGCTAAACCCTAAAACAACAACAGAGTGGTTGGAACTTGTGCATGCTGGAAAGAGAAATGAAAGTTAAGAAGCAGATTTCAGTGTCTAAGAGCTTCCAGGCAGTTATAAATAGAGAGCAATGCTGGAGGGTCAAAGCTGTGCTAACCTATTTAAACACATTTAGAGCAAAATCAATTTTGTTCTAAGGTGGGTGAGACCTAAAGATGCATCTACTCTCCTTTTGAGATTACTGGATTACCTTTCAGTTATTCTATCAAATAGGAATGGTGCACCAGATGACTGTACAAAGTATTCCGGGTTTGCTGAAACATTAAAGGTGACAACGAAGGGGAAAAATGGGTTCTCTCCTTCTTACCTTGTTTGTGATGTATACTGAGAGCCCGAAAAATTTTCTTTTACCCCTTGCCCCCAAATAAGGTAAATCAAGTCTGGTCTCCCCCTGACTTTTCTGGGGTAACCCTTAAGGGGGCTCAGATTTAGCATGGGACATCTCAGATGTAAGAGTGAATTATTTGGCTTAATCAATGAGACAGGCGTGTTGGGTTTTTAACAAACACGTATTTTTCTCCTGTGGTTCTCAGACATTTGAGCTAAGTAGGTTTTAACAACAACAGCAGCAACAAAAGTGTTTTAAATAGTCTGAATAAAAATAATTTCAATCAGGTTGCACACACACAATATCCCTGATGGTAGCAGCCTAGTGGGTCTCCATAGAGGCTTTCAAGGAAAAACGGTCAACAAGACTGAATGTCTCAAATTCTTAAAAATGAACAGGAAAAAATCCTTTGAAAAAAGAATCTTTTCAGGCCATCTTCACACATCATAAAGAAGCAAAATGCGCACAAGTCCAATTTTTTCCCCCTTGACGGTCGCTTTAAATTACATTCGGTATAAGTCACCAATGGTAACTTATAAAAACAAAGCCTCAATATGGTGAGGGGAAGGCGCAACAGAAAATGTGTCTGACAAACATGTTATGAAGGGCTCCCTGAGTTAGCTGAAGCTGCACTACAAGGAAGTGAGTTAAAAGGAGGGGACAGAGGCCAGCCTCGCTCTGTCTCATCCACACACTCACCCACAAACACTGATTAAGACACGTCTTTTTTTGTTATATTAATGACGCCAACAGCCTTTCCTCATCAGGCAGTTTCAACATATTCCTTTTTTTTAATTTTTGGTTCAGTAAACATGTAACTAGGCGCTCTATAGCTTGCCGATTCACCTGACTGGGCTTTCCTTTCCAATGCCAGATCTATTTCATGGGGACCTACTTTCCAAACTAGGCCCCAGGGATATGTAGCTGTTACTAGTCAGCAAGGACACAAATAGCTTTTAGCTGCTTTGCAGCTAACTCAAGCATATGGTACATTAACATGCACTGCAACCTCCATTTCCAGCAGATTTACTCATTCCCTGATGCATTCCTAACTTCCTTAGCCTCTGTCAATCAGGAAAAAGAAAAACCAAGGAAACAAAGCAGCTGCAATAGAAGGCTCATGCTTTTGTCACATGCACGATGCAGCTTATTTAGTGCAAACAAAAAACAAAACAAAAAAAAAACACAACCAATTAAAAGAACATTATTAAGGTTGCAAAGTCAAGCACTCAAAAATTATGCATTATTATGCATATGCAAAATATGCATGCATTATTATGATGGGCCAGCTTTTCAGCTGGTGCAAATTGCCCATAACTCTGTTGGTGTAAATGGCGCTACTTCAGTTTACATCAGTTGAGGCGCTGGTGCAGAATTTTTAATGACATGATCAGCTTCCAAAGGACCTTTGCCTTGTCAATGGCTCAGGATGGAGGATACTCAGGGAATGAATCAGGACTGTACAATGAAACTAAAGCTAAGGGTGTGCTTGCAATTTTAACCTAGGGATCGTGGTTACGTATTGCAGTTATAAGATGCCCATCTCTGCTGTAGCTGGGTGGCAGTGAAACCGCAATGAAAACAAATGTTAAAAAAAAAAGCTGTGTGTATGTACAGCCTGGGGAGATCCCTGCCAGTTTCCTGGGCAACCAGAGAAAAGATACTGTCAAAAGAAAAAAAATCCCAGTTGTTACTTTGAGCCCAGTGCATGCTGGGACCGGACTCATGGTGTTTACAGAAATGACCCCCTCTAGGGTATGGGACTGAATGATGGGGGATAAAGTGGTTGAAAATTACAGCAAGGTTGGAGGTATAGTTTGGAAGGGAAAATAAACTGAATTATTATGATTATTATTAAGAAGCTGGGAGTAGGGAACACCACGGGCTGAGTTGTGGCCTTATTTGGCTTTAAAGCATTAAGAGTTGAGCTTTCTCTGTGAGTCAGAGTTGTTGTTACTGCATGTGTGTTAATCAGCAGAGTTACATCTGCACACGACCCCGTGCATTCCAAGACAGAAGAGCTTGCTCTGTAACTCGAACTGACGTTCAGCTGTTTACCAGTTATTACAGCTCACGTATAAGGTGCAGAGTTCCTGGTGAATAGTAGGTTTTGATAACAAAGCTTATCTGTGCCCTGCCAGAGAAAATGCTAATCTTGGAAATAGGTTACAAATGAGCAGCAGTGAGTTTCATTAATTATGAAAGACAAACTCTGTGCTTTTAGTTGGGCTTTCCTAGCTCCTATCCCAGCTGAAATAGAAGCAGGTTTCTCATTAACTGGGTTCAGGTGTGACTGAATCATTCAGTCCCACCCACATCTGACGCACTTTATTTCACTTTTAGAACCACACCCAGCGCAGGTGCAACGTATTAGTCACTGCCCTTATGTGCAAATACTGTTTGTTTGGGGTTTTCCATCCAAGCATATTGCTTTGGGTGTGCTTTGCAGTTGGAGTGGCAAGAGAAAACAAATCTGTATCAGAACTAGAGTAGGTCAACTCAGGCTCTCATTCATTGCAAATGGAACTGAAAAACAGCCTTAAATGGAACTGTACTTCATGATGAATAAACCTCTTGTCTGGTGCCAAGTACTAAATCCAAAGGTCTAATGTGGTGGGCAGATTATCCCACATCTACCTGCTGCAGGGGCCATCTGGTGCTAGCCACTGTCAGAGACAGCATACTGGACTAAATGGACCCTGCGTCAGAGCCAGTATGGCAATTCCTGTGTGGTACTGAACTAGGGCAAGAGGGTCTGCCAATTACCCTGTGACACCATTTATGCTCAGGAAAATTCTTTCCACGTTTGATATTTCCTGCTCTACCAAGTTTTAGTTAATTACATTTTTGTGCAATTCTAGATTTATTTTATTGTTTTTTTGTCAGGGGTAACATAAAACATGAGGGCAGAGCAACACGTGCAGATCTCAGACTACAGCTTCTGGGAAGAGAAACCACCAAGGTAAGCTACCATTAACTGGCTCTTCCCCTTTTGCTTCCAAAGAAGAAGAAAATAAATCAGCGTGTCAGCGTGGGCACAACAAAATGTTGGATTTTCTTACTGAGACCACATGTACCACAGAAGCCTACCATTATCAGATAGTTAATTGAACCAAATCCCATTGGAGTCAGTCACGTTTCCAAATTCTTGACAGTTTAATTTATCCCCTCTAATTACTGAAAGTGATTAATGCACATTAGAAACTAATTGCTTGTGATTTTAAATTTCATAATAACCAATAACCACATCTTAAGTCTCTAGTTAAGCTTTATTGCCTTATCTCTTCTTTCTACAAATGTACAAAAACCAACAACACTATAGCTATGAAAGAGGATTTATGTTTGTGTGGCTAGCAAAGAGTTTAACACCCCACTTCATGCACAGAGATGAATGGAGTAGTAAAGACAGGGGAGTGGCATTCTAGTTTGATCCCACATTTCCTGTGTGACCTCAATATACCCTCACTCCTTTCAGGGAATTGTGGGAGTTTGGCATCAAATTCCCATAAATCTCTGTTCCTTCCTTATTTTTCATGCCATTTTTGAGCTCACTGCCAAAAACGGGGAAGCAGCACAGCACAGCAAAGCTCTCTTGTCCATTTTAAGGACAGGGCAAGTGTCTCTTTTGTATTGATGAGCCTAGCACTCAGACACAGGGTACTGAGGATGAGCAGACAGTGGATAAAGCTGATCAATAGCTGCAGTTAATTCACTGATTGGTTGGTTGCACATGGTGGTTTTGGGCCTGCACCAAGAGCTGGGGCTGGATCATGATGCAAAGCTGGGATGAGTAGCTGTGTCTCCAGAACCTTCACATGTGGGAGGGCACATTTCTCAAGTCTTATGCTGAGCTCAACCCAGCCCTGCAGCGCACAGGAGACAAGTATGAGAACTGCACTGCCAGTGGAGAAATGGGTGGTGATTGCCATCTGCAAGCTTGTAACCCCAGTTTGCTATTGGATGGTGGGCAATTAGTCTGGTGTTGGGCAATCTATGGTGAGGGCAGTCAACTTGCCTCACTTACCACACTCTGGGACGGTCCCAGTTCCGCACAATGGCTTAAAGTGTGCTGAAAGCAAACAAGTTTACACAAGCGCGTTGCTAAATCACAGCTGTTACTAGTAGTTTTCCTGACCACTATATAGAGAGAGCTTTTTCCCTGCAGACCATCCCAACCAAACTGTGCAATAGATAACCCTGTAACAGATATTGCAACCTCAAGCAGTGTCTTTGGGGATCAATGTAATAAACTCATGAATGGTTTTCATAAGACTACCCCATCCGGGAGGTTTACCATAGCTCGTCCAAGAACCAAAAAAAAAAAATAGGGGGGGATGATTAAGGTGAGTTACTAAGACTGTAAACAACTCCAGAGCTGCACCACCCTGGGATTTGCATATACGGTATCAAACTAGGTTTTCAAGAGACCAAGGCCTTGTCTACACTAGAAAAATAAGTTGACCTAACATAGGTCGACTTACAGCCACTGCAGTAATTACAGCGGTGGCTGATGTCCAAACTACACTCTTTCGGTCGGTGGACTGCATCCTCCCCAGGAGCTCTTCCTCCGTCCTAAGAGGGGCAGGCTCCCAGGCTCCTGGTGGGCTGCCCCCTCGCCACTCTCCACGGGGAGCCAGCCCCACGCTTTTCCCTTCCCTGTCTCCAGGGGGAAGCCCCCCAGGGCTTCTCACCCCTGAGGAGTGGGGTCCAGCTGCCCCAGTTTCTTGTCCTCCTGCTCGCTGCCTGCTTGGGAGTCTGGCAACCTTGTCAATTTCACAGCCCAGCCAGGAGTGGCCACCAGCCAGCTGGACTTCTTGCCCTGCTCCCAGCTGGGAGCTGAGACCAGCTGCTCAGCTCTCAGGGGGCTTTCTTGTCAATGTCACTGCTCAGCCGATGTAAGGGACACAGTGTCTACCTTGACAGAGCAGGGGAGTTACATCAGTGGGAGGAGCATCTCAGTCTGTACACCTCCGCTTTTGTCAACAAAACTCTCTAGTGTAGAGCAGCCCAAAGAAAGAACTTGGGCTAGATAAAGCATGCAGTAGTTAATGGTGCCTAGAAATTTTGTCTGTGCATCCCTTGCAGAGGAGACATGTACCCAGTCAATATGAGGCGAGACTTGACTGGGCACTCCTGGAGCTGATCACAGAGGGGAAATGCAGGTGCAGTTACCATTAAACTGTGAGAGCCAGACACTAAAACATAGTTTAATAATAATATGGTTTGCAAGGAACCAGACCAGAACCATGCTGCTGATAATGTGGCTTTAACCTGGGTGGCCAGGGCCTTACACTCAAACTAGCTATTGCTAGGCTTGGGAATCAGGCCATTCTTCTGCAAGAGAGTAAAACATTAACTGACATCAGTTGGAGATCTTATTTCTTCTGGTGGTTGTTAAATAAAACTGCACAAGCAACTGTTGCTCCTGGAACAATATGGCCTCCCATGTCTGGCAGGAAATGTAAGGCCTTGTCTACACTCAAAAGTTGTACCAGTTCTACTGGACTAGCATAGTTAAAGCAGTACCACCTCTCCCGTACCCCCTTAGTGTGGCAGCAGTTTGACTAGCATAGCTGGGCTTATGGCAGTATAACTTATATCCGTATAAGGATGTGACTAAACTATATCAATAAAAGGCAGCTTTGTTGCCGTATAACTTCACCCACACGAGGGGTTGTATCAATAGAAGTCTCTTGTATTAAAACAATCACACCCCTAACTGATAGCTACACTGGTACAAAAACTGTGTGCAGACCAGTCCTCAGATGCTCACGTGAGCCCATTATTTTGGCTGAAGCCTCTGTGGGCAAGTCTGCACTGCAGCTGGGACAGGAGCGAGTCTCCCAGCCCAGGTAGACAGAGTCACACTAGTGGGGCTGGAGCGAGCGTGCTAAAAACAACGGCATGGCTGGTCCAGTCTGAGCTCTGAAGCCTAGAGGGTCAGGCAAGCTTGGGATCTGGAGCGCCTGCCTGAGCACGAACATCCACGTTGCTGCTGTTAGCATGCCAGCTCAAACCCTGCGAGCGTAGGTCAGTCTATCCAGGCCGGGAGGCTCAGTCCCAGCTGGCAGTGTAGACGTATGTAGCGCTGACTGCAGGTACCCTCAAAAGCTTTGTCTAGGCTAGGAAGAATACCTATTGCGGACAGTCGGCGTCAGCAGTGGGTGCAGGGCGCTGCACACAGTCTAGCTTCCAGCGTGACCAACGAAAAACTACATTCCAGTTTTAACCAGGGTTTTTTTAAGCTTCATGCTGCCTGGGCCTATCACTCCTCCCCCGAGTTAATTTGCCCACTGCACTGAGCCCTAATAAAGCCCTTTCTGCTGGTCCAACAAATGTGGTTGTTGACCTTTAGGGCATGCCCCTGATGCAGCTCTTAGTACAAAGTGTTTACTTGAATGGTGATGCAATTAAAAAGGTGGGGTTTTAAATTGTGTTACCACCCTTATGTAGACAAGATCATTTGTTTTTTAGAAATTGGATTAGCTGTTAGAGGTCAAACCTAGGTTCCCCCCCAGGGATGCTCCACTATCAGCAAACCGGTATTAAAAAAAAATTTACCTTGTCTACCCAGGGATGCTAACACATTTTAAAGACACATCTTTGAATCTAGTGTGGATACTGCCTTAGAGTGAGGATTTTATTAAGTTCTTTTGTTGGGTTTTTGGCCAACTCTATTAACTAACATTGGATCAATTGTTAATGGTCATTTTGTTATTCAGCTAATGCATTTCAGTTTTGTACATGTGCTCAGGCAAGCATGATAAGCTCATGTTGTAAATCCCCAAAATAAGTAATCAATATATAATGCTGTAACCTTAGGTGTAGAGTATTAATTTAGTTTGTTGTACATTTGTTAGGTGTGATTTGGTACAGTAATAGGTGTCTTTTGTTGTTCCCAGCATCTTTGGTAGATGACAAAAGTGGCTCTTCATCAACTAATACTTAATGAGGGCTGTTTTCTATCAGGACATTTTTCCAGTATATTATTTCTTATTTATTATTCAACACTCAATAATGAACATCAGGGGTGGAGCCCTAGTGTACTAGGCATTGTACAGACATATGTGAACACACTTAGCCCCAAAGAGGATCTCCAAGTGCTTTGCAGAAGACAATGGGGGTAAGACTGGTATGATCCCCATTTTCTGGATAGACAAAGGGAGACACCCAGAGGTTAAGGCCTAGTCTACAAATTAGCTCTACCTAGCTATGTTGCTCAGGGCTATGAGAAAGTTTGCACCCAAGCGCTGTTTAGCTTGAACTTACTGCCATGTAGACACTGCCAGGTTGACAGAAGAATACTTCCATCACCTTTCAGAGAGGTGGATTAATTATATCAACAGGAAAAACCCCTCTAGCTATGTAGCAAGCATCTACACTCCAGTGCTCCAGTACCACAGCTGTCCCACTGTAGTGTAGACATACCCTTAGTATTTTACCCACAGCAAAGGAACAAGACAATGGCAGAGATGGGAATAGAGCATAAGTCTTCTAATTACACTTAAGTGCAAACCAACTTCTGGCTGAACCATGCCTTGGAACATACACATTTCACATAGCAGGGATGTTTCCGTGAGTTGTCTGATTTCATTGTAAATTTGCCCGTGTACAATTATTACAGCAGCTTTACAAGGATTAATAGCCTCAGTACCAACCAAGCTAGGAAACGACTACCTGTTGTGGAGTGTGGCTGTAACGTGTACGCATATTGCTAGGTAATAAATTAAACATAGCCAGTTTGTCCCAAACAAAAGGCTTCAGAATGCACAGTATGGCTAGTCATTAGGCAACAGTCAGCTCTGCCTAGTACACAGGAACATAAGAACATCATCTCGGAAGACTCCAAAGGGGGCCTGGGCAGAGTAACTTTACCCAGCAAGTTGAATATTGTTTCTACTAAAGCTTTAACTCAGCAGGAGTTGGGGCCCTCAGCTTGTGTACATCTGCCAGTGTCACCAATAGTGCCTCTTTCTCAGAAAGGCTGCCACATTTTCCCCATCCTGAAGATGCAGCCGTGGTCCTCCTTCTCCGAAGTGCTCAAACACAGCTGTGCAAACAGAGAGCGTGCTGGGCTGCTTCTTTCCCAGAGTGCTCCCTGCTTTCTTCAAAAAACCACAGAGAAAATTTTAGTCAGTGAACAGCTGTTCACACAGAGACTCCACTGGAGGGCTAGCAAGTGGTTCTGGGGATGGATGGAGATGGACATTCTATGTTGATTCTTTTAGGTCTGTCAGGTGCCTTTGATGGAACAGAGGATAAAGCGGCTTTGGCCAACTTGGAGAGCCTAGAGAGGCGGATGGAGCTGTGATGAGTGAGCCCACTCCTTCCTTCCCCAGATATCCCAGAAGATAGCAATAGACAATTTGCAGGGTGCCCCAGGGTTCCATTCTGTCATCCTGGGTAGCGGGGCTGCTGTGGGTGGGTGGGGGATTTGCAGTGCTTTCATTAGACTGATAAACCCATCTCTACGGGCCAGATCTTCAGCTTTAAGCTACATTTAACCCGGCCCCCCCCCCCTCAATCCTGGAGCCAAGCTACACCAGCCCTGATCTCTGCGATAAAGTAAAGCAGCTGCCCACTGTTCCACAGGAGCTGTTCTGGCCTCCAAGGTTCATCCAAGCAAAGATATGCTCTGGCAACATCCCCAGCCACACACCTCTTTGCTTGAGTCCATCGCGGGTGTCGTAGAAGCCACTTCAGTAATTCTGCACCCCTATAAGATTTCTTTATACAGAATCATTCCCTGGCCAACTGAGTCAGGTTTTAGGCAGCTTTGCATCACCAGAGCATTGCAGCAGCCTTAAGTGGGTTCACGATCTGGTCCTCTACTTCCAGTTCATCTGACACAGCCGATGCAGGAAATACTGCCAAGCAAAATGTTCTTTGACCAGCTACTTTCAATTTCACATCACTACAGAAACGATGGGCTAAAGTTTGCCCAGTATTCAGCAGGGCCTGAGGCCTGATTGAGAACTAGCTGGTGGACACTCTTTCCAAAGAAGACTGAGGTGGGCTTTGTAGCTGGGGGAGATGACAAGAAGAAATGCCAGAGATGAGATCAGCTTCCTTGACTGGGGGTGTCTGAGTAACTCATTACTCACATGAGGGTCTTGTGTGTGTTCTCCAGCTGCTTCTGCATGTCTTGTTAGTAGCAGCTGCTAAGAGTCTCTTTGATTCTTTTGGAGGCTACCCAGGCCTTTTCCTCTTGGAGGTTAGATTAGTTGTGTGCACAGCAGAAGGCTACACCTTAAATCCATTTGGAAATTGCAACCATATGCAGCTGCCTCTCATATCAAGAGGCATTTCAAACTAGAAGCCTTTTAGCCCTATGCGCCATACTCTGCATTGGCCACCAGCTGATTTCCAGGGGAAGTTTAAGATGTTGGTTTGGCCAAAATGTTTTGGGTCCTGACAACCTTGTGATACCAGGGCAGCTGCAATCCACTGAGATGCCAAGTTAAACAGCCAATGGCTTTTAAAGGAAGCGGCTTGGTGTGACATTTCCTCCCCTTCCCCACCCCACTTCATCTGACAGAGCCCAGAATTGGTGGCCTTCAATGCAAGATGCAGGACTCATCTATTTTCCCAGCTTTTCCTGGGGGACCAGGCTGGGCGCTAAAAAAGTGGGGTTGGGATGGCAGAGCAGCGTATTTGGGTGGGTAGCTCTCTTAGGCCCAATGTGTTCGGAATGTATTGGTGGTGCATGTGCAGGACCTAATGCCCTGGGCAGGTCATTTCCTAGATTTAAAATCAATAGCTCAATAGCCTAATAATAAACTGCACCCAGGCATTTTTTTGAAACATCCCCTTTTGGTTTGTAAAAACACTGCCCAAGGTTGCAGCCGTCATCTGTTCTGCTCGTTTGGAACTTTGCAGTCCCCCAGAAGAGAGCTTTCAAAAAGTGTGGCTTTCTCTCAACACAAAATGTATACCAGCCTCTAACGGGGTGTGCCCAGCAGCGCTATTCTTCAGATAAATTCATGCGTGGATCCAGGCCACAATGCACTGAATCAAATCCAGGAGCTCAGGCGAGGGTTAGCAAGATGGCTGTGTTATATTTTCTTTGAACAGCAAGCCACACGGGTCAACAATCTGAGGAAACTTACAAAAATACCTCTGCAGCTACCTATGTCTAAAAGGAACTAAGAATCAAAATAAATCCGCTCTAGCTGCTGTCAGGAAGGGCTATACAACTGAACACCTTGCACGTGGGCAGCGAGTGACTTAGGCCTGGTTTACGCTTAAAAATTAGATTGACCTAGCTATGTCGCTCAGGGCTGTGAAAAAATGTTGTGCTCTGAATGCCAGGTGAGTTCGACCTATTTCCTGGTGTGGCAAAGCTGATGGAAGAATTCTTCCCTAGCTTCTCGGAGAGGTGGATTAACTCGAGCTGTGGAAAAAACCCTTCCGGCAACATAGGAAGCATCAGCGCTACAGAAGCACAGTCCCACTGCACTAGCTGTACCACTGTAGTATAGACAGACCCTTAGATAATCTTAGTGCACAGCTGCATGGTTGCTGTATACACGAATGTTATGAATGCTATTACCTGTAGAGAGACAAGGTGGGTGAGGTAATATTTTGTATTGGCCCAGCTGCTACACCGCTACAACTACACTAGGGTGACCAGACAGCAAGTGTAAAAAATTGGGAGGGAGTGGGGGTGTAATAGGCGCCTATATAAGACGAAGCCCCAAATATTGGGACTGTTCCTATAAAATCAGGATATCTGGTCACCCTAAACTACACTGCTTGTAAAGGCAGCAGGGCCAACTTCTGCTCTCACGGATGTAAAATTTAAACCGAGCCAAGTCAGTGGAGTTACTTTCCACTGCTTTAATAGAGCACATCATTTGGCTGGAAGTGTCTTGGGGTATTAAGTTCCATTAAAATAATTCCATTATTTTCAACGGTAGGTTTAAAAGAAACAGAAAGTGGTTTTTAACTGCATCAATTAGTGCTGTCATTTCAAATCCATTCAGCACCTACTGACAGACATAACGATATGCAAAGAAACCCATAACTGTCATGAGACTCATTGCTAATCAAAGCACCCACACACGAAAGAGCCATATTTAGAAGCAATCTTGATGTGGATTCAGGTGGGGGTTGTGCTGGAAGTATCACTTCCTCACTGCCAGTTTTTGCAGCAGTATCACTGTTTACCGCACCAGTGCATCGCTGAAAGAGTTAATCTGATGAGGAAGCAGATTAAGTACCTACTGAATTTGCTAGATTCCTTCTGGGAGGATCATTAATACTGAAGTAAACAGACTTTTTGCAGTAGAGAAACCGGGCCAAAGACTGATATCAGCTGCACCCAGGCATCTGTCAATGACTGAGGAAAATAAGGCAGGATGATTCCTGGTGAAGGGCCCCTGGTGGCCGAAAATACAATCACACAGTGCAGCAGCAATTCCCGTAACACTAAGCAGACTTTCAGCTCAACAGCAGCCACAATGGACTTTCCCACACCTAATTCATGCAGTAGTGCGTGCCAATCCCAAGCACTGCTAAATCATGAGTCAGACCCGCCCCAAATCATGGTATTGTCTTAATCATGAGCTTATACAAATATTTTTTCATTTGACTTCTTGTGTTTAGAGGTTTTTCCAGATTTTCTTTGCAGCCATAAGTGCTAAGAACGTTCACTTAAAAAAAAAAAAAAATCTGAAATTCTCACCTATTCACACGTGTCCAGGTGCTGGGACTACCAGAACCCTCCCCCCTTCTCCCCCAGCTCTCACAAGGGTTGGCAGCCTGGTATGTGAACCACAGCAATGCGTTTGTCCACAGAGACTGATGCTCACAAATGGGCAGCCTGGCACAGTAATGTCATAGCTAGCTCCGTGCAGAGGACGGTGTCCTGGTCATTTGGCAGTGGCTCACAGTCCAGCACACTACATAAGAACATACTAAGCCATGTTTGTTGTAATAGTGTCAGATGGGCTTCTCAGTGTGAACGAATACCTTTGTGCTTAGCTTGTAATAATAATGTGGTGTGTACAGCCCCCCCAACCAGCGAAACAATGTGCTTAGTCTGAACCCTAATGCCTTATTGGATGGCAATACTGGTAACTATTTCACTGCTGATGCCGTTAGTAGGCCCATACAGCTAAAATACTTATCTGGTGTGGTTGGATGCTGGGGTATATATTGGGACTACCCTACCCGTTTAAAAAATAACTCATGGTTGTACATTGTGCTTCCAGTGCCAGCCTCTCTCTCCCTCACTCTCTGTGCCTGAGATGACTGCATTACTCACCCCATCTAGGAAAGTGCAGGGAGGGGAAAGACAGCTGTCGTGTCTGTCCTATCCTAGAGATAAAGTAGAAAGGCCAAAAGCCAAGTAGAGTGGGACCTTGCAAAGTTGGGAGGTATCGCCCATACAGAGAAGGATTGGGATATCATACAGGAAGATCTGGATGACCTTGTAAACTGGAGTAATAGAATAGGATGAAATTTAATAGTGGAAAGTGCAAGGTCATGCATTTAGGGACATAAAAATTTCTGCTATAAGCTGGGAACACATCAGTTGGAAGTGACAGAGGAGGAGACGGACCTGGGTGTATTGGCTGATCACAGGATGACTATGAGCCGCCAATGTGGTGTGGCTGTGAAAAAAGCTAATGCGGTCCTTGGAAGCATCAGACAAGGTATTTCCAGTAGAGATAGGGAGGTGTTAGTACCGTTATACAGGGTGCTGGTGAGACCTCATCTGGAATCCTGTGTGCAGTTCTAGTCCCCCATGTTTAAGAATGATTTATTCAAACTGGAACAGGTGCAGAGATGGTCTACTAGGATGATCCGCGGAATGAAAAACCTGCCTCATGAAAGGAGACTCAAAGAGCTTGGCTTGTTTAGCCTAAGTAAAAGAAGGTTGAGGGGAGATATGATTGTTCTCTATAAATACATCAGAGGGATAAATACCAGGGAGGGAGAGGAATTATTTAAGTTCAGCATCAATGTGGATACAAGAATTAATGGATAAAAAACTGGCCATCAGGAAGTTTAGACTTGAAATTAAACGTAGGTTTCTAACCATCAGAGGAGTGAAGTTCTGGAATAGCCATCCAAGGAGAGCAGTGGCGGCAAAAAAACCGAGCTGGCTTCAAAACTGAGCTTGATCAATTTATGGAGGGGATGATATGATGGGACAGCCTGGTTTGGCAACTGACTGATCTTTGACTACTGGTGGTAGATATGACAATGGCCTGTGAAGGGCTGTTAAATGGGGTTGGTTCTGAGTTACTACAGAGAATTCTTTCTTCGGTGTCTGGCTGGTGAGTCTTGCCCACATGCTCAGGGTTTAGCTGATCACCATATTTGGGGTCGGGAAGGAATTTTCCCCCAGGGCAGATTGGCAAAGGCTCTGGGAGATTTTCACTTTCTTCTGTAGCATGGGGCATGGCTCACTTGCTGGTGGATTCTCTGTACCTTAAAGTCTTTAAACCATGATTTGGGGACTTTAATAACTCAGTCATAGGTCAGGGGTCTATTACAGGAGTGGATGGGTGAGGTTCTGTGGCCTGCATTGTGCAGGAGGTCAGACTAGATGATCCTGTTGGTCCCTTCTGACTTTAGAATCTATGAGTCTATCCCGTGTAGAGGAAAAAGGAGGTGCAGCCCAATTGTTTGGCACCTGCGTGCCTTCCTCTAGAAGTGTATTACCAGCATTCCTGATTGCACTTCAATTTTAGCCCTGAGCCACAGGCCACACTGAGTTGCCTTTGTTCGGGGGAACCCGCAAGCCACGCTCTTGGCTTTTCTGCAGAATGCAGAAGCGGTCTGTCCTTCTTCTCCCAGCTCTCGTTGCCCCTCTCTCTGGTCCCTTACCCTGCAAATCCTTGTAGCAGGTGCAGCACACAGGAAACAGCAGCAAGTGAGACAGCCTGCAGGTCCTTACCAGCACAGCAGTGGGTGCTGCCACGAAAGGAGGAGGGTGTGGGCAGGAAATCATAGCATCTGGAGCAGAGAGCAAAAAAGGAGGGTTTGATGGAGAGACATAGGAAGGAAGTACAGTGCAGGGTGCAAGGAGTTGAGACAGATGTAAGACATAGGGGACAGAGGTGGGCAAACAGAGGAGAAAGAGGAGGGGCAGGTAGGCCAGGATCTCAGTGTAAGGAGGGTTAAAGAGAGGAGATGCCAACTGAAGGTACCAGGGTACATGCTGGCTTTGCCCCCTGACACAATCGCTGGTGACTGAGCCTTCCCCCAGTTAAAAGGAAGTGGGAGCCAGAGTCTACAGGAGAAAGAGGGCTGTGAGTAATGTTATGCCAGGGGCCAGATGAAACCTCATAGCCGCTGGTAGGTGCAACAGCCCCCCTCCATTCGGGCTAAACGTAACGAGTAATAAGAGTTGAAACAATAGGAGTCAGGGGCCAACGCACGGGCCACGTGAAAGGCTGGTTAAGAATCTGAGCTATATGTGCCGGGGGGGGGCTGCAGGCAAATGCAGGCAGCTGGGCACCGTTTGATGGAGCTGTGTCTGTGTGGCAGCAGAAACACCACAGTGGCAGACAGAGAAGCACTTGGATCGCGAACCTGAAAAAAGTCCAGGGCGAGGAAGCTTTTGAGTATAGTGTTGGCTGAAAAGGGGCATGGAGCGGTGAGCAAGGAAAGAGTCGGCTGCTGTTTGATTCGTTCGGCAGTCGTGGGAACAGGACTTGGTATCTCCTTTGTAAACACACAGGATTGTGCCAAAGAAATACCTGCTTCCAGCATCTGTTTCTCCTCTACCAGAAACAACCTGCAAGACCCTGACTGTCGCCTAAATGCTCAAGTCAAAAGCGGGTAATGGTAGCATAGGTACGTGCACCTGTACTGGGTCAACAAAAGGATAGCGAGAATATCCTGACAACACACTGAGTCCTGAGGCCCCGGAGTTTTGTTGTTTATATCAATGTAACTGAATGTGAACCGTAGCGTACACACAGGCCTGTGGGTGTTGTGGGCCTAGCAGTGTCCCCAGTAAACCTGTGGAATTTGTCCCATAGGGGAAAAGAAAATCAAACGTGGCAAGTGGGGATGTGTTACGTGGGCTCCTATGGTGGTGGCTGTGACAGCTTAGCAGAGCTGCAACTCTCACTGGGTCCGGCGGTCCACATTGTGCAAGACCAGGGCAGCTGTGGGAATTGCAGAGGCTCTTTCCGTGCCCCTTTCTGAGTGGCCAGGCCTTCCAAACACTGCTAAACTAGCTGAGTACATGGAGTTCTCGAGATCTCACCAACTCAGCTCTGCAGAGACTCCCCAGCCAGAGCAAAGACAAGAATTGTTTAATGCTGCGGTTAGAACATACTTTTACAGTTTTGTTTTTAATTAAAACTTTACAGAATTGGATGGTCTCCAACAGTCTGGGCAAAAATTGGTTGGTTTGGTTCAAGACAGCATGCACATTTCTCCTTTGAGGTTGATATTTGCGTTCCAATTTGCAAACCAAGCCACGCTCACAACCCCTACGAACATCCGACGCTTTCTGCCAGAGTTGCATTCCTGTGTGTTCAGACCAAGTTGCAGCTGGGCTGTATCAATCTGTGCCTAATCTCTGGGGAATAGAAGAACATGGTTATTGCTTTCTGCAGAATCCAGGCCTTGATCCCCTTAACCACCTCCCTCTTCTGTCCATGCCACTGGCTAAGTGCTTCAGTAACTCACCCCATGCCACATATCGAATTGTAACTGCTCCTCCACCCACCCTTCCTCTGGGAATCTCACTGTGTCATGAGACACAGCACCTTCATGGACATCACATGTGCCAGCTGGGAGACAAACAGGACAGCTGTCTCAATGAATTGCCAACTCCAGGTATTCAGCAATCATGAGTCAGGCCCCAAAATAGCATGAGATTGGCTTAACATCCCTGAGATTTTACAAATAATAAAATGTGGGTTCTTTTTACTTGCCTTCTGGTTTTGGGCCATTAGTGGCCATGTTTTCACACTTTCCACCACGCCCATGAGCACTAGGACCCTATTCTTTAAAATGAAAGCTGAGATTCTCACCTATTCATGTGACTTCAGCAGCTCAGGTTTTAAGAAAAGCACCAACTATGGGGAGAGCTGGCAACCGCCCTGCCCTGAGCTGTACAGCAATCGTGGGCAATGTAGCTCTGCGATCTTTTCAGAATCTGGCCCAATAAGGTTTTCACCCACCTAGCCTTACTGGCCAGGATCATGTGTGGGTGTTTGCTAACCTACAGGGTGGCCTCCTGCTCAGCAGATTCATTACAAGCTGGACTTCATTTCCTTCCTCAGTACCACACGAAAAGCGAGCTCTCTGCACTTCCTCCTTCCCCCCCAAGTTCAGATGGAGTTAGGCTAAGATCAGTTTGCTAGCTCTGTGTCATGTGGATTTAAAACATCCAGCAATTTTTAATTAACGCTTTGACACAGGAACTTCCCAACACGATACGCTAATTCAAGGTGCTTGTGTGGGCTCTTCTAAGCTTGAGGGGAAGGCTGTCAAAATGAAAAAAAAAAAAAAATTACACAGAAGTTGCTTGAGTATGATTGACGTGCTGTGTGCTAAGGGACAGGTTTATCATACCTTTCAGTTGCCCTGCTACACAGAGAAACCAAACTCCGATTAACCAGCTCCAGCTGGAGTTCGGTTATTGAAAGAGTGAAATTAATTTAGCCAAAAAGAAGGAAAAGGGGTTTCCCCCCCTGCCATAATAGAGAGTGATCCCAGCCCCTCTCATTTTATTCTAACATATCCTACAGAAACCATCATTATTCTGTCAGAAGAAGCTTTAAATATTGGCTCATGTCCTGCATGGGTCATGTTGCCAAGTTCAGACCCTGTCCTTGCAATTTCCACACACAGAACAGACAGAATGGGCTGTGTTTTCCTAGGCGCAATATATATTGTGCATCTCCCTGTCCTCTTTCCCCCTCCTCCAGGTTTCACTGGAGTGTCTGTTATCAATGCAAAAGACGCACCAGGCTGGAATCTGCTCCTCATTCATGCCCATGTAATTTAGAAGCAACTTCCATTCAAGTTGCCCCCTTTGAGCAAGTGATGAGAAATCAGAATTGGGCCTGTGGTTTTCGCTGGCGCAGATCACTGAGTGTGGGAGGCTTTTCAGTTGTGGGTGCTGTGTTGGGCTGGTTAGTTCAGCTATCGCTATTTCAAGTAGCTGAAATCATAAGCCTGTGCTTGCCCAAAAATATAATTACATTTTACCCCCTCCCTCTCCTGTTATGTAACAAGCAGCAGAGTAACGGCTTTGTTTCAGATTCCTAGTAATGCTATTTGGATGGCAGAGTGCCAGTTCTGGGCTGATTTTTTTGGTGGGGTGCTGGAGATGGGGAGAATAAGGCAGATTGGTTTGTCAGCAACCTGCACTTTGCTTTGGCGTTTTAAAGGACAGACACATTCTTCCATCTCTGCTAATCCTCTGATGCAGAGGATTTTCCTGCCATTAAATGATAGCTTTTGAGAAGAAAAAATGCCAACTCTTCAGAGCTCGACTAGTACAACTAATGGCAGGCTTCAGTGCAGGAGGGAGGATACAGCCGTTGCCCTGTTAGGTAAGCGATGGAACTACGAGTAAATAAGTTCTTTTTGCTAAGAGCGCGTTGTGGCAGTTCATTGCTGTTCAATAACGCTGCTGGATAAAAGCATCTGTAGATTTTATTACGTGATCAGTCTCTGGCCGCCTAATGATTTTTCCTCATTCCCTTTCATCTAGGCACATTTCAGTGGTTCGCCTCATGTTAAAAACTTGGGCAAGCCCTTGTTGAAAAGCCACATTAAGAATAGTACAGAAACAAGCATGCACTGAAAAGGTCAGTGGAAAAAATAAAGAAAAGGAAGAAATCAGCGTGACAGCTCGAAGCTTAGGGGAGAGAGTCGGTTTAGAAAAAACCTCTCTCTATGGATTTTAATCTTCCTTTCTAGACACAGACACTGTAATGGGATGATGATATGTGTAAATGACAATGGACTGAAACTGTCTCTGCTCCGTCCATGTACTTTTAGATCCAAGAAGTCTACTTGCCAGACCTGAAATGCCACAAGGTAATGTTTGTCATCATTTTAAATGGTGAGTAGTATTTTTATTTTGTGAAAGCCAACAGTAGTTTCTAGGCTTAGATCAATCACTTTGAATGTCTTAGGCTCATTCTTTATTATTTAAAAAATGTTCTGTTTGTGCTGCTGAAAACCCAGTACAGACAGACATCCTGTATGTGTCTTCCCATTCCTTTGTGCAAGTATTGAAGTTATTTTAATAAATGCAGCAGTTAAGTTGAATTGAAAAAAAAAATGAAACCATCCATGCGTAGGTATTTTTTTCCCCTCTAAGCTCAGTCACGGAACCATTTCAGTGATATTCAGAAACTGACATATTATTTCATTCTTTTATTTTATACACACCTAATTAAACCAATATTACCAAAAACTCTCTGTATGAAGGAGGTAAGTTCCAGCCAGTACAGCTGCCTGAACTGCATTGGACATAGCCCCAGGAACAAATGTGTTTTTGGGGAAAGAAAAAAAAATGAACAGCGATTTCCTGAATCCAACTAATATTTTAAATACATTCCTCATTTTTTAATGACGTGTACAATGGCAGCATAAATGTGTCAGCGCTTTGAATGTGGATCTGCTGTCAAGAGAGACTAGAAACAGGATCAAAGTGCAAATTCAGATCCACCTCTAGGTTTGGATTTTGAACCCTCCCAGAATTTGGTGGTGTTCAGATGAAGGATTTTAGCAGGACCTTATCTCTAAAAAAGAACGGGGAAATATGGCAAATCTTCTGAGACTGAGGGGTTTTGCTCATTTCTTTTTGCTTGGAGGATGTAAATAGACAGCCTAGGGTTTTTGTGTTGTGAAAGTCTGCTAATGGTAGAGCCACATTCAGCACAGCAACACAAAAAAACCAGCTTGTTACTAGACACTCAGCAAACTAGGAAATGACTTGGCTGGATCTGAACTCGGGCATTTTGTTCTGCAACTCAAGGGCTTAGGGGGCAAATTGTGAGTCAGGAGAGCTGGGTTCTGTACCCAACTTGGCCACTGACTCACTGCATGAATTTGGGCAAGTCACTTAGTCTTTCTCTGCCTCAGTTTATGCATCAAGGCAAAGGAAAGAATTAATTAAAAATGGCTGCTGCATAACTGTGTGACTGAAACTTGTAAATCCTTCACCAGCCTTTATGAGGACTTGCAAAGGAAAGTTTTGAATAGGTTTGGGCTTTTTTTCTTCTTTATAATTTATAAAGAGAGTCTGAAAAGTGGTTTTAAAAATATTCTGCTTATTTTTCACCTTGGAATTACCAGCAATGTCAAATTGGACCTTCTCTTCTTTCGCTGGAGGAGCTGTAATGGAAGGGATTTGGGTGCCGAATTAGGAAAGGACTTCCTTTATCTAAAACATTAATTACTCACTGCGGTTAAAGGCATGTTAAGAAAAAACAAAACCAAACAAAAAATAAAACAAAATAGAATTTTAAATGGTCTGAACAAAATCCCTCCCCCTTTCAATTGTTCAACATTCACCAACTTGATTCTTGTAGTGTCACCATTTTTCTAGTTCTGGAGTCACCACACAGATTCTAGGCTAATTTCTAAAGTAGAAAACAATCAGACATTGGGGATAGGGGAGATGCATCCTGCTCCCATGTTCAGGCCTTCTTTATACAACATAAGGCCCCCATTCTCCAAGGAGAACCATGTGGGCAGACCCCTATGCCTGTGTGGAATCCCTTCGACTTTAAAAGAGTCTGCCATGCACTTTGCTTTGCAGGATCGGGACCTGGAGAAGCAAAAAAAGTCACAAACCCAATTTTTAAAGAATCCTGTGCAGGTCACCTCGAAAAAGGATGGAAATGCTCTGAACACTTGGGGAAGCTTCAAACAGTTTGATCTGTACATGAACGCCAAAGGGGCTAGTGGAGTAGAAGATTGACAGCTAACCTTTTATAGCAAAATCACCACAAACCAGTGGTTTCTCTTCAGAACCGCCACACAAGAGCAGGCAAAGGTGCCGATCGCTGCACCGTTAGTTCCTAGGCAGAGCGCATCCGGCCAGGCACCGTTTAGTCTTGCAGCTTGCCTTTTACAAAACGCAAGCAGTAATCCTGAGGGATGTGTGGTCGCATCAGTGAGTGCTCCTTCTGACAGTCAAGGGCCCAACATGAAACACGTGAGGCTGGCAATGCGCTAATAGAGTTTGTTAGTGATGAGGATGACACCTGATTTACATTTTTTTTTTTTTAAAGTAGCAGCGGTATGAGAGCTGATCAACAAACAAAAAGATCACTCAGTGGGTGACTCCCTACCAGTGACAAAGTAAAACATTCTCTGAGGCTCTTTTTCATACCAGTTGAACAGGAAATGGGACATGCCTTAGGAGAGCAAGTACAAAATGAAATCTGTTTTCAGTTCTCTCCCTAAAGATTGTATTTTTCAGATTTCCAACTGTCTAGGCTTTCCCTTCACACACAGCCCCATCTGTTGAGGCTTACGTTGCCTCAGGTTCCTGCTTCTCTTGTCTGAATGGAACCGTGGAGTGTTTACCTTCCTCCTCATCAATGTACATCCATTTGCTTGATCCTTACTACACAGCCAGAAAGCCATGGCAGTCACACACCTCCAAGGCAGCCAGAGTGCTAGGAAATAGTGACCAATGGGGAGAGCAAAGCAGGCACATTACTGGAGGCTCAGCACATCACCGTTAATATGAAATTTCCAGACTGAGGGAAAAAGTGTTTCAAAGCTATTCCTGAACCTGCCTTTTCTTCATGCTTCTCCACCAAATCCAGAGCAGGAATGGGCTTTTTAAATGCGATGCTTGACTTTTAATGGCTGATAGTTCTCTTTATACTAAAGCACCTACCCAAGTCACTATGTACAGAGATTTTCAATCTTTATTTCCACATGCAGACCCCTAAAAAATTTCAAATAGAGGTGCAGCCCCCTCTGGAAACCTTAGACAGAGTCCGCGACCCCAAGGGGTCCACGGACCACATGTTGAAAACCACTGTAGTAGGGAAATAAATGTAAAACAAATGGCTTTATCACAGGAAAAAGAGGCAAAGCCCCTGGACATTGCAAGCCCCAGACAACTAATTGTTCTTCCTGCTAGCTGGCAAACCTGCTTACAGAGCTCCCCAATCTCCTACCCAGCTGATAGACCTGTCAATCCTCCAAGTATCCCAGGCTCAGTCCCAGGTTGGAGTGCATTTAATTATGGTGATACTGAGAAAGAAGTCACAGAAGATGGAATAATTCCTAAAAGAATTTAGTAGAGATAAATTGAACAGGATTATATAGGGACTGGCAGAATTTAAGGGAGATTAAACCCATTATAGAATTCCACAGGAGGGTTTAAAAAAACCTAGGGGAAAAATTACCAAGTGATAGTAAATTCTGTAGGATTCTTCCAAGAGCGTTGCTTATTCTCCTTTAGTGAAACTGTATTTTAATGGGCCATTATTAGTGGTCTAGCTAGAACTGTAGCATAAATAAGTCCTTTTGTCATGACTAATGTTGACTAACTGCTCCTGTTTTTTTCTCTCCCTGCCACCCTCTGTTTTCTGTGTGGCAATGGTCCTGCTCCCACCGCCAGTTATTCTATGCATCCCCCGCATCCACGCGGTATGGGCCTGCGTGCGTTCCTGCCCTGCCAGCTGCGTGTGCACCCAGGAGCGGAGCTGTTCTGTCCTGTGTGACCGTGCTGGCCTGCCGCAGATCCCCAGTGACTTCCCCTGTGAAGCCTCCTCTATCAACCTGGATAAAAACAACATTAAATTCCTCTCAGAGCGGGCCTTTGGTACCCTGCCTTCCCTCAGCTCTCTCTCACTCCAGCACAACAACATCTCCTTCATCACTCCTGGGGCTTTCAAGGGGCTACCCAGGTTGACTGAGCTTAAAATGGCCCACAACGAATACATCCGCTACCTGCACACCCGCACTTTCACAGCCCTCAAAAGGCTTGTCAGACTAGACCTTGCTGACTGCAACCTTTTCAACATCCCAGACAGGATTTTCATAGAGCTCCCTGCCCTTCAGGAGCTCTTCTGCTTCCAGAACAATTTCCGAAGGATCCCAGGAGCAATACGAGGCATGGTGAATTTGACCCATGTTTACTTGGAGCGAAATAAGATAGAAGCTGTGGCCTATAATTCTCTGCAGGGCCTGACCAGGCTGAAGTATCTGAACCTCCAAGACAACAGAATAAACGTCATTCATGACCGAGCCTTTCAAGACTGTCAGAAAATGGAGTACCTTTACCTGAATGACAACTTGCTCAGTGACCTCCCAGAAAACACCTTCGATGGGCTGAGGCATCTGAAAATGCTCAATCTTGGTGGGAACGTTCTCAGGAACGTGTCCAACACCTGGTTCCGGGACCTGGTTGAACTGGAGGTTCTGTACTTGGACCGAAACAGGATCAACTACATTGAGGAAGGGGCTTTCGAAAACCTAACCAGCCTGGTCTCGTTGCATTTGAACAGTAACAACCTAGTCACCCTGCCTTTTTCCGTCTTCCAGCCAGTCTATTTCCTGGGAAGGCTCTATCTTTTCCGGAACCCCTGGGAGTGTGACTGCAGGATTGAATGGCTGAAAGAGTGGATGGAGAATTACAGACTAGTCAGGGATATTCCTTGTGTCTCCCCATCCTCAGTAGCTGGTATTGACTTGGCGGATGTGCTGTTTGATAGATCACCTGAAGGTTATTGTCTTGACCCCGTGGAGTTAAACGTCACTTCCTACAGTCCAACCCCGACTGAAGAGCCTCACTCTACCACAGAGAGCAAGTTCAACAGCCTTATCTCCAAACTCCTGCTCCAGGAGGGCCTTCCCGAGGAGGTAGCAAACACCACTGAAGCATTAACCAACTCCACCCAGTTGGACAGGCTAGCTGATGAGGCGTCTTCAGGGGTGGGGGAATATATCTGCTTTTTCCATCTCCTGGTACTCATTACAGCTCAAGCAGTGATTGTTCTGCAGCATAAATAACTCAATGGCTGCCTTGAGCACATTGCTATTTAAGAATGTAGTCATTCGAGAGGAGCTGGTGCTGCAGAATTCACATGCTGATCTGACGGGGTGTTTGGACCTGAGGATTTGGTTTGGGCCCATCTTTGGACATCACTGTAATCTCCTCAAGGCAGGGAATTTATTTATCTTTTTTGTGTTTGTAAAGCCCCATTGACAGATCACATTGAGAGAGCAGCAACAATAAGGAGTTTTAGCAAACAGTTGTGTTCGGGACAGCTGATTTCCTCTGCTAGATGTGAACTGAAAGGACTCTTACTGAAGGCAACACTGCAGCATTTATTCATTTAGGGGCAATCCTGCTTCCCTGAAAGTCCCTAGCAAAACTCACATTGATTTTCATGGGAGCGGGATTGGGCCCTAAAATATGAACCTCACCCATAGATCCTGAGACACAAAACGAACCTGATCTTCTGTGCATGGTCTTTTATGCCGAGATAATTCCATGGACTTCAGTGGAGTTACTCCTGATTTACACCCCAATGTGAGGTGTATCAGATCTATTACTGTCAAACAGGCACACCTGCTGCACTATTCAGCGTTAACAATGTCAGGAGGAAGGGTGAGAAGTGAGCCGATCGGTAGCCCTGTGCTAAGGTCTATGGGCTGTCAAATGGAAAATGGCATTTGGGTAGGACAAGCCATTTTGACTGTGCTTACATTCTCATTTTCCCACTACTGCCCTAGCACATGTACAGTTTCAATGATTCTAGGAAGAGTGGGAGCACTCATATAGACAGGCCACTAATGCTTTTACCAACTTGGCATCTACCAGATGTGTACCAGGGCAGGTTTAGATGACACAGTGGCCAAAAACACCAGTGGCCTGCCTATATTAGCCTTCCCATCTGGTATCAGCAAAGCTGTGGTGGTGATAGACCACAGTGTGGGCATCTGAAGAAATATGGGTTTAAAGCAGGCTTCGTTGACCTGGTAATTTCAGAGGAGACTATATGTGGGTATAAAAACACAAACAAAACCCCCGCTTTCTGGCATAGAAAAAACTAAAAGGAAAATAGACGAGGGACTTTGGGCAATAAATGGCTGAATGATGGTGGTTAATACATGACGTCAAAGTGCTTATTTTAGCAGTTTCCATGGACTTAAATCTGAGTCTGGCTATTGCTGGGAAGAACTGGGGAAACAACCAGTTTTAAAAAGGGCTTAAAAACCCGACTGGTTATGCATGTAAGTCACGCAGGCCAACCACAATAGCTTCCACTAGGCCATTATTTAACATGGCAGGTGTTCTTAGCAGTTGCGTCCTCAAGGAATGCAGACCATTTCTGAGGACATTTTGGTGGATCAGTTAAACCGTTCCACTCATTGTTTCTTCCAAGCCTCTCACAAAGAAAGACAGTGGAAGTGGATGTGGTTTAATTAGGCCACAACTTTATTCACTTAAAATATCTGTCAGTATCTGGCAATAAAGTGTCCAGCGCAGATCACCATTCTTTCCTTCATCATTCCAAAATAATCTCCAACCTGGTCCCAGCTATTCCAGTACTGGGCTCCTGTCACCACTTCCTTGTATGAGGTAAATGAAGACTCAAAGAAGGGGTTGGTTCCCTGCTGTTCCAGATATAGGAGCCCAGTGCTGTCCTTCCTTGGCCCCCTTAAAGAGAGCTAGAAAAAAAAGAAGTGGGGGTGGGTGGATGGGTCGGGCAGCTCGCTGGTGCACCAGACATAGGAGTCCCAACTCCCCCCCCCCCCCCCCATCCTCAGAAACTTTAGGGGATTCTTTCTTTCAGATCCTTTCCCAAATGTTTTAGCTAATGACTGTATAACACGCATACGCACTGGATACCTGCCACAAGTTTTACCTATTAAACTGTGACATTATAACCTAACCCCAGACCTGCTGAGGGAAAGGTGGGAAAAAAAACAACCCCACACTGTCTTGGCTACTTTGGCAGCGAGAGAAAAATTCCTTCCCAGCCCCCAGTGAAAAAAAGGGAACTAGCACTATGCCCACAGCAGGTCATGAGGAAACCCAGTCCTTTTGCAAGTTTCATGGGAGGGGAGGTGGGAGAAATCAGTTATTTAGGGCAGGTCTACACTACCGTTTATATTGATATAAATAATGTCCCTCAGGGGTGTGAAAAAGGCCCCCCCCCACAGCGATGCAAATTACACCAAGCTAATTGCCAGTGGGGACAATGTACGTTGGCAGGAGACACTCTCCTGCTGACATAGCTACTGCCTCTCACTGAGGTGGAGTAATTATGCTGACTGGATGCAGCTGTGCCAATGTACTGCTGCTAGCATAAACTAGCCCTTAGTTGGTGCAAAATGACTGTTCAGCTCATGAACTTCCAGGCCAGTTGGTTTTTAAAAGCAGACGATCCTCTTGCTCCAGTCCCCTTGTTCAGTAAAGGGTACCAGCCGAAACAGGGGGCTCTAGTGGCTTAATGATAAACTCTATAAGGTTCTGGCATTATTCACCTACCTTTTCAAAGGAAAACAGCTACAGGACAATTAACAGCCAGCAATTTCTAGTGGGGTGGTAAATATTCCCAAATTAAATCATTTTAGTGGAAATAAAACCTTGATCTGTCTGTAGTTATATTACATTTTTTTCCCAGTGAAGAGGCCAGATGGTTTCATAAATGCCTGTTTGACCTGTTTGGTGCATTAAATTCAATGACTTTGGCTTTCCAGGCTATTTATGAATGCATTAATCTTCTTAAATACTAAATTCATCTGTGGATTATAAAAGGTTGTTTTTCAAAGACCATACCAGCCAAATGCTGTAGATTAAGTTGAGGATTTCTTTAGGGTAGCTTTATTTCATCCAGTCACTGAAGGCTTATCAATAGAAATTTGACACAAGTTGCTCGTGTATTGGGAACAGCTGTTATTTTTCATTTCTTACAGATAGATACGTGAATAGAATATTTTTATTTTCTGCTCCAAGATACATAAAAACGGAAGGGCATCTTGTTGTACAATTGTTCCAGGGAAGCAGAATGTAGATTCCAAGTTAACTCTTGTGTCAAAGGTCTTCCTTTTTAATTCTGAAGAGGCAGGTTAAGCTCTGAATTTGAATCAACTCAAAGTTTATGATTCAGCTGAGACAGCAGAGAGACAGTAATGCGGGACAGAGGACAAGCCACAGCCCATGCCATTTTACTGATTGATAACAACATCTAGAAATTCAGAATGCTGGGGCAGTGGTCTTAGTTACTTACAAATTACATGTCTCATGTAGCCAAATAATCCTACCATTCCCAGAAAGCTTTCTCTTACAATATTATAACAATTCTGTGGCTACCTAGGAACTGCACACCTGTCAATATGCCATACAGCATAACCACTCAATTTCACTGCACCACTGGGGCCAGAGCTCATCTTCTCCCAATTGAAAAGCCTACCTGAGCTAAGAGGCAATTGGCATGTTATTACCAGTATAGCGCATATGACACACAGTTGAGCAGTTCTAATTCTATTGAGAAGAGACCATGGTGCCGGTATATACACACAGAGGCAAATTCATTAACATGAAACAGATTGATTCACATCATTGATTTCACAGTTCAGTATACTTCTTCAACTCCGGCTGAGCGACTCGCTGTTCAGAACTGGGGGTGGTTTACTTGCACGTTCTCAGAAAGAGTCTGGGAAACAAAAAGGTGTGGTGGATAATTCCAGGCTCCTCCCCAGCACAGAAGAATTCTGGAAAGCAAAGGGCTACGTTTCATTAATCAATGATTGCAACTGAAAGCCTGGAAGGAGATTTCAGTGCCCTGTGGGTATTTTAAAGCATGTGTTGGGCTATACATGACCTATCTATTTGTTTACCACCTTTCACCAAATGTCTTTCTAAGGTCCTACGAGTTTAGCACACAGAGTATTACACTGAGGCACCCAATTACAGTAAAACTGGTTTCCAAATGATAACTTCTGTTGAGTAGGAGGCAAATTAAAATAGTTTTGTCTTTTGTTCAAATTGTTTGACTTTATTCCAGGGGTGGACTCAAGCTGCAAAATTTAGATCTGGATGGCAAACGACCATAATGTTGGGTGTTGAAGAGATTTGGGATGTTGGCTTGGGCTACTATAAAGATAGATGCCATTTGCAAAATCTGGCTCTGGATTTCAGACACCTCCAACATCAATATAGGGGAGTTGGGATGAAACCCAGCTCTACTTTATTCTGTACATTTCTAGAGAAAATTTCTCCCAGGGGATCCTTTCAAGGCAAGTGTATTGTGTTGACCAGAAACCAGGAGAGAGCTCTGGGGAAACCTTATTTGTATTTTTTGAGTTTACTGCTAATAAATTGGAAAGGGAAGGAATGCATTTTAGGACTTCTGCCAAACTGGTGTTAATTTGGATTACCCACAATGCTTGCAATTAAGCCCAAGTTGGAGAGGGAGGCGTAGGTTCCGGCCTAAACAGGCCGTGAACTTTTCTTCTTCTGCCCTGAGCTGCCACACTGCGCTTATACTTCATGCAGGCTGGTGGTCCATTCAGTTGAAAGGACATGCTCTAGGATGTAACGTTTCCACAAGTGAAGAGATTATTCAGATAGCCAAGGTGTTTACTGCTCTTCTTAAAGTAGGCTGGAAGAGGGGTTTACTACACTGACCTCAGCTGAAAAGCATCTGACTCTCACAGCGAGGTGTACAGATTTTTGGCAGCCCGAAGGGCAATTCAGTTTAAAAAGTGAACAAATATTAGTATGTCCTTCTTTGCTGAAGCTCCTCTTTGTCTGTATAGTAGCTACTATTAAGCTATGAGAGAACAGGGGCCAAGTAGGGTAGAAAAAAGGAGCTATACTGATTATGGGCACCATGCCTTGACCCCAACTATGGCGTCTGCCCATGTTTTGTATTCTTTGGGCATCAGTTAATGGGAAGGCCTTGAAAATGTACATAAGTGTTAAGCATTATCATTATCAGCTGCTTTATATCCCCTGAATTGTTTCTTTGAACTGATAGCAAATTACCAGTAGTAACTATGGAATGCAAGTATTATCCATTTTGTTTATATAGGAATTCTTCTATTGGGGAAAGAAATTTAGACTTGAAAAGCAGGAATCAAACTCAGTGAGGATGCCTTTTCCTTGATATAAAGGCAGAAGATGTAATCCAAATGGCACACTGGTACAGAAGCCCCTTTGAACTTTTTGTTTTCAAGGTCAAAGATTTTAAAGGGGATATTACATTTTTCATTAACTATTGTCTCTGCCACCTCTTGCTATGTTATTCTGTCAAACAAAATTTAATATTGAAGTTGATAAAGAATGGGGAATACAATGGATCGTCCCCTAGTGGTTTTATGTTCACAAATTCAAGAACCACCAAACCAGCTGAGTAAGAGGTCTTTGGTCCAGAGAGCATCCGATCCTCTTTGGGAACATGCTAAACCTTGCAAGAAAATCTATAATATAAATCATAAGTGCACATACAATCCTTTGTGCTACATACAAATTGGGATGACTCAGACAATTGAAATGCAGAATACATAGTGGTTACTGAGCACAGCCTTATAAATGAGTTTTTATTAGAGCCCTGTATTTTACAGCATAAAGTCACATCTTGCAACAATACATTATATTGCTACAGAGGAAGAAAGTACTAGTCTTTGGAGATTAATGGCCTGCTGCAAAGCCCATCTGTTTTCCACAGACTTTCATGGCTTAGGAAGGGCGTAAGAGGGTTAAAAAGAGGAAGGGAGGAATGTTTATTTATTAAGTTTGACATAGAGAAAGATTCTGAGTGACAAAGATCATAGTCAGGCAGTGGTTTACACTGTATAATTTGTTCATGCTAGAACGTGCCCAGGTGCAGGGAGAGATGCATTTTTCAGAAATTCAAATAAATTAACTAATAATTAAACTTTAAGAAATCCTGCAGTAAAACAGTCTTCAAAGGACTCAGTTTTTCTACTCCTTGGAGATATTTTATAGAGGAAATAAATCTTGCTCCTCACAACGTTCCTTTACCATGATTTTTCTAGCTAGTTCTACAATATACTTGATACAAATAGTATTTTCCAAAGCGACATTCTTACAGCCCTCATAATTATGTCCATCTACACTACCAACAATTTTTTAAAAAAATTATAAAGTTGGTTATTAACAGAGATTAATTAAAATGGTGAATAATAATTAAACATTTGACACCTGGTGTCTGGTTTTCAAGCGTCTGATCCTGCACCATTGAAATTAATGGGACTTCTGTCATTGATTTAAACAAGAGTTGAATCAGGCCATTGATTATTATAAACAAACTATGTCCAAAGCCAGTCCTATTATAAGGGTGTACTTGCACCTCTGATCTTAATGTCACATGCATTTCACTTTAGCACCTTAACTACGCTAGAAAAATGGTGAAAAAGGTTTAGCTCCCCCAAAAGCAGACACAACAGAAGCCATAGTATATACAGGACACAGGCATTTTTACCAACTTGTTGTCTTATCTTGCTCTGAGTAGGTTAAATGACATGGGTAAATACCCCCCTATTCTCCTCAAGTCCTGCTTACACTACAGCTTCCTTTGTCACTTCCATGAGTGGTGAAATATGGGTCCTATTTTTTGTAGTATGGACATAACCTAACTTTATCTATTCTATGTGCTGTATTTTGCCCTCTCCCTAGAGTTGGCATTATTTTGGTGGTGTTATAGGTATATAGCCCATGAGTGCTCTAGCATCTTTCAGGAGAAAAGGCACGGTACACATATGTTAATTATTATTACATTCTTCTAGTATGTCACCAGACACCCTCAATAAAGAGTCGTGTATTGGACTATTAGGTGTAGTTTATTCTCTAGAGAGAGAATATAGGTACTGCATTTGTGCATCAGAGATAGGTACTAGTTTTATGTTTATTGCTGTGAGAAGAAAGAACCATAAATCATGAAAAGCCCACGCCGGAGTGGTTTGTGAATCTCACATTCACGAAGCAGAGAAGATGAAGGTAATATTGCACTTCCCACAGTTCCATGTGTGTGGGATTTTTTGAATTGACAGGGATGTGAAGGAAATCTTTCAGACTTCCATTGTGTAGTGGTTTTCCTGGCTCAGCGGCTGATCTCTCTGTCTCCTGGGCTTTGGCTCTAGAACTTTGTGTATGCAGGCTCCACAGATGGAATGCACTTGTGGAAGACATAAAAAAGGTAGAGATTTCAGACGATAGATAATGATAGTGCAACCTGCAATGTGGCTCTCATAAGGACGACCTGTTGTATTTGTACCTGTGTAGTATTTGTAAAAGAAAGGGTGAGGTGTTCAGCACATGGTGGAGACAGGGAATGCAGGACTTGTAGTAAATTATGTACAGCAAGCAGACGAGTTGTATCAAGTCATAAAAATACCAATATCCTACTCGGGTTTTACTTCTGGACTCCTGATCAGGAAAAGGCTATTGAGTGCACAGTGCTGAGGAAGGTCAAATTGGCAAGTGTAATAAATCAGTAATAAAGGATCACCATCTAACATAAACTTGTCTAATGTCATATTGGGACAAAGTTTAGAGAAACAGTTTCTTGACACTAAATAATTGTTTCTAAACTAATACAACACTCAGAGGTTATAGTGAATGTGTATGTGTGTGTGTGTGTGTGTGAGAGAGGGGGTGGCATATAAGAATACAGATGGACAGATACTTTTATGGATTTTAGAGACTCGCTAAGAGAGAGAAAACAAAGTTGGGATAAATGGTCGATTTGTAATGACAAAAAGCTTTTCCAAATAGCTCTAGTGGAACAGGTGATTTGTATATGTATTAATGATCTGAAAAAGCAGTTGGACAAAAGTAGTAAAATTTGCAGATGACAAATTCATTTAGGTTAGTCTGGATAAAAGAAGTCTGTGCGGAATCTCAAGGGACCTAACAAAGTCAGGTGACTGGGCAGCTTGATGAAGGGATCATCACACACATTGCTGGGTTCTAAATTAACTGAGAAAAAAGAGCTGAGCATTGTTGTGCAGTAGTCAATGAAAACCTCTGCTCAATGAGCAGCAACCATTAAAAAAAGATAAGAGCTACAAAGAATAGGACAGAAAATGATATTGAAATTATAACGCACGGATGGTACATCCTCACCTGCAATAACCTTCAGTTCTGGTCATACACATCTCAAAAAAAATAGAGCTGAAGTAGCGGGGGTTCAGAAAGGGGTGACAAAAGTGACTAGAGACATGGGAAAAACTTCCCAATTAGGACAGATTGAAAAGAGTGGAACTCTTTAGAAAAGAGAGGTCATGAAAGGCCTTGCCTATGCTGCATAATATTACCATGTTTGAACATGGTCGTGAACAAGCCAGTCAGCTGACATGATGCTGAACATGGGGTGCAGACCAGGTCTAATCATGCTCAACAAGTCAGCTAATTGCACTTAACCATGCCATGGGGTGTGGTATACCCGCTCGGTGCCACAAGAGACTTCACATCCTAAAACCAGTGTAAGCAGTCACAGGATGATCACTCTGATGTAGGGAGGTGGTGGAATCTCCATCTTTAGAGGTTTTTAAGCTGCGGCTTGACAAAACCCTCACTGGGATTATTTAGCTGAGGTTAGTCCTGCTCTGAGCAGGGGTTGGACTAGATGACCTCCTGAGGTCCCTTCCAACTCTATGATTCTATGACATAGAGCACCCAGTGTGACTCCTATGCCATCTTCCTCCCTGCTGTCAGCATATGGGTGCTGCTGGGGCTTTCCTATATTTAGCCAATCCATGGCTGCTACACTCACCCCTGCTGACAGTCACTGTAACTTCCAGAAGCCTTCAGGAGACTGTTACACTAGGGGACCAGCTTAGCACATGTCTAGCCCAGGATCAGGGAAGCAAGAAAGCCACTTTGGCTTTCCATTTCCTAAGTGTGCGGTTAACTTCTTGTCCGTAAATGGGGAGCTGTACTGCAGGTAAATCTGATCAGCTAACTGTATTGAAGTATCCAATCTAACTGGCTAACATTGTTCAATTCTCACTAAGGAGGTCACCAACTGCAACAGACCAATGCCTGTTACTATCCAGGGTTCTCTTCTTGTCTGTAACAAATATATTATTTGGTGTGTGTAACTGCATGAAATACTGGCTCTTATTAAAGAGTTGAGACTGAGCTTCAGTACCAACTGTAAAGACATTTTGCAATAATGGAACCATTCCCAGGAAGAAAAGTTTTAAACAAGACTTAAATGCAAATGCCTGAGCTCCACTTTGAGAAACTCTTTGCCTTAAAAAATAGAAGAGACACAAAAGTTGGATTTACAGTCCAACATCATGTAGAGGAGGCAATGTCAGAGGGTATCACTTAAAACTCTTCATCTGCTTTAAAAAAACGTGTTTCAGGAAGAATTCAGCAAATGCTTTATAGCAGTCAGTGTGATGGCTGTAATTTGTTTTCATGGCCTCTCCCTGTGGACTGAAATTCCCCCTATGTAAGCTTTTAAATCCCACTGAAGCTTTATCTTGAAGGTATAATGCATAGATCTTGTGCTGGTCCCCTGGCAGAGGGGAGAATTTCACTCCAAACACTCAGGCCACAGGATAAGCAAAAAGATTCTTTACTAAGCTTTGTCTTACTTGCAGGTTTACAGGCACCCTCCATGCTTTGTATTCTTGGTGTACCTTGATAGTTTAAAATACGAGGGTTTTCTTTTCTTTTGGTATTTTATTCATTCACGTCTGCTTTCTTTAACGTACACACTTCACCTCTTCTCCTTAGCAGCCTAAAAACTAGCACTCCATTATGTCTGGCTTGTTGGCTCACAGTCTGATTGATCACTATACCCCTGATAATAGGCAGTAGGACACCAGAGATACTTGCCCAGGTAATATTAGGCTGCTCAGTACTGGTTGCCATGAGATAGTCTAGACGAGCTGACATTTTCATTACACACCACAATCTGGAGGGTTTAGCAGGTCAGTCTTTTGAAAAAGTGTCTGTCGGAAATTTGGTATTAATCTTACATTGTATAAACGCTTTTGGACAAAGACCCCATCTACCATTGTGGCTGCATAGGCCAGCAGTGCCCTGATCCTGGATCAAGACCTCTGGGCACTAGCAGATCAATAGTAATTAAGTGCTCAGTTTGGATATATTTCAGTAGGTTGCCCCTCCTTCTATATTTTTTTTCTGGTTTAGAGCATTAAAAGCATAGCTTTTAGATGCTTTTACGCCACACTAACAATAGCGCGCTAAGCTTTAAAAGCAAACTTTGCAAGGATGTGACATTAGAGCAGCAAGCATTCAGATAGTCATGGGCGAAAAATCAAACAAAAGCCAAGGTGCTTTTTCAAGACAGCACGTGCAGCACTTTGCTTTTTTTGTGACGCAAAAAATCAATTCCATAAGCATTAAAACAGGATCTAGCCTTTGTCAGAAACATCTCATGAGCAACAAATTTCTTCGAAGGATAGGCAGTCAATATGAAGACCAGACTGAAAAGACAACACTATCAACCCCAGAAATTTACAGCATGAGGAAGGCAAAATTGTTAAAAAAAAAAAATAAAAAATCAAAATTTACATTAATTCAAATTGAGACACAAACCAATTATTGCAAGCAAACTGATACAATGTTACATACTTCCTTTAGACTGTCAGCTCTTCCGGGCAGGGACCATGTCTTCCTCTGTGTTCGTGCAGAACCTAATTTAATTCTGATTAGAGCCTTGAGATAATACCGTTACAGAAATAATACATAATAATCCATAAAGCACACCCTCCCCACTCAGAATTTCACCCAGAAGGCCCACTTTCAGGGTTATTCAGCCTAGCAGGCAATTTTAAGCAGCAGAAGTATTATTTGTATTCCAATAGCACCTAGAGGTCTCAATCAAGATCAGGGCCCCATTGTGCTAGGTGCTGTACAAACACACAGTGAGGGACAGACTCTGACCCAAACGGGTTAAATCTGACTAGACGAGACAGACAATAGGTGGGAGAAGAAACAGCGGCACAGAGGGGTGATATGACTTACCCAGGATCACACAGCAAGTCAGTGGCAGAGCCAAGAACAGAACCTAGGTCACCTGACTCCTAGTCCAAAGCCCTGCCAGCAGGACCACTGCATACTTTCTTTTCTTCATAGGCAGCTCACTTTTCTTTCGATCGGCTTAATACCAATATATTCTCCGTACTTGCAGACACACTTTATAAATCCAACTCTGGCAGGGAGTAAACGTCAGACATCTCCACTGGATGCTGCAGAGTTTATGTAAGGTTCAGGGACTGTCAAACCATTAAAGGCAAGGAAATTCAGAGTTAAAGCTGCAGCCTAAACACCGCCTGGCTCTCTGGGCTGAGTCACATAACAGAACTACTATCACCCAGGTTAGGCCTAACCTAGGCAGATGTTTAATTTATTTTAACCAAGTGTTTTTGTTGTAGTTATGGCTTCACATTTTTGCCAGGCTATTGCACAATATTCTTAAAGTTTCACTATCTATTACAATGTATTTAGGGACAGATCCTGCATATCCTTACCTGCATCAAGAGTCTTTACTTATGCAAGTAGTTCCTTCAGTAGGACTGCTCACGTGAACATGGATTTTCAGAAGGAGGTCATAAGATTGTAAGCTCCCTGGGGTCAGGGACTTAATTCTTCTGTGTCTTGAACAGAGCTGAGCACAATTTCAGTATATAACAAATCGTAACTAGTACACTGTGCTTCATTTACTGGGATTCTCAGTAGCAAGAATAGAATGCATGGCGGCAAGCGGCATATCTTCATTTATTACCATGCAAAACTCTAATACAAAGTAGTGACACCAGACACAGTGACTAAACCCTTTGGGCCTGACTCACACATGGAGCCCCCACTGCAGCTTGCGTGGATCTGGCGAGAAGGATTTGATTCCCATGGCAGTTCTGAAAGATCCCTCAAGGGGTAAATCTAAGTACGCAAATTCCATGCAACATTAAGATTTGTACGGCACTGAAACTAGGGCAAAATTGGAATGCAGAGCGGGAATAAAAACCTATGAAACGTGAATTACTGCACTTCCACTTTTCAAACAAACTGCCCTAGCAATCGGAAAATATAAGTAAATAAAAATATGAATAGGCACCAGTACAAACACAAGATTAAGGGCCTGATCCAAAGCCTACTCAAGAAATGGGAATCTTTCCACTGACTTCAGTGGGTTAAGAGCAGGCCGCCATAGATGCCTGCAAAAACAACATTAAAAAAAAAAGAGTCATTGAGTTCAGTATGTGGCATACAATAATAGACAGGAGTGTGGACACTTTGCTGCTTTCCTTCAAAAATCAGGGGAATCCATTTAAGGCTAAATTATTGTAATTTTTACAGTATGTAAACTAAAATGTGTTAGAACAGAGGAACCTTCAAATCATCACATCAGATTATGATTTGGCAGATGTATTAAAACCCTGCAGAAACAGAATTCAGCATTAACAGGATGCCAGACACTCTTCAACAGGAGTGGTGCTCTAATGAACAACAACAAACTATTTTTTTGGCAGCCAGAGAGATAATGAGGAAGAGATCTCTCCCCTCTTCCTCCAGGTGAGTCTTAGGAAATACCCAGTGTGCTTGAATTAGCTGCCTGCTTACATCTGTAGTAGAAAGAGTAAAAAAAAAACATTCACATACTACTTTAGGGATCATCTCATGACTGAATTACCCATGAGCCAGCTGATTAGACAAATGTCCTTTCCATCTTTTATACATTGTATTTATTGATCATTTTCTCCAACTTTATAATTTTCTCCAACCATTTTCTAAGGTTTCCAATAACGGGCATCCTATGTTCAGTCAACAAATAATTAGAGCCCTGCGCAAATACAAAATTTGTATCCACATCCAATCTGCAAAAATGGGTCGGCTATCTGCAGATTCGCAGGGCTCTAAAAATAATATTGTGGAGTTTCTATAACCCCCTCCATGCAACGGATAACTTCGTAGTGCTTCACTGACTCATTTACTTATGCTTTAGGCACGTGGTCCTTACATCACTTTTATGCTGACTCTGCAGAGGAATAGGCATGTGCTCAGGTGTTCCAAAGGCATGTAAATAGACACACATTTAGGAGAAAGCAGGAAGTTTACAAATAATCTGAAGCTTTCAAAATCCTCCATAATTTGATGGTAAAGGACAACCTCCTAACACCAATGCCACTGCACACTGATACACTGTAATACTTAAATTGGGTATGATGAAATTTACAACGTTCACAGCTCTCCCTCTGTTATCATGGAGACAATACTCGAAAACCTCTTATAAAAAGGCAGGAATAGAGTAAAAAAGGGATGTGGCAACATTTTATGAAAAATGAATCTTAGCATCAGGTTTGCAATTGTGATGTTCTCACTTCACAATTCAACAAACATGACGTTCTGGTATCAGCACAAGGTTATTGTGCTACTTTAGCATGTGAACCTTTTCCCCTCACACCCAAAAAACAATCCACAGCTGCCCTGGGTCACTGGTGACCTTTCAGAAGATCCTTTAAACTGTAAACAAACTCTCCAGGATGTTTATCTTTTTAAAAAGTGTGGGCACTCCCTGTGGTGGTGTCCCTGACTTTTTGGATGCATTTGCCCTGCAAAAAAAAGTGTGTTCTTAACTAGGATTAGCTAACCTGTGGTGACTAATGTATTAAAATAGCAGTGAAGACACAGCAACTCAGTGTTTAGTTTCGGTTAACAGCTCAAACTTGACGCCAATTTCCCCCGTAAGCTTGCACTCAACCTGCTAACCAGAACTAAGAGCCGAGTTGCCGTGTCTTCACTAGTTTAACTTGAGTTAGTTAACACGGTTTAGCTAATTTGAGTTAAGAATGCCTTTTTTTTCCAGTGTAGACATACCCAGTGTAACTTCTGCGGCACCGAGATTGTGTCTTCCCTGTTGCTTAAGAAACTCTGGACTATGTAATTAAAAGCAGTAAAAGTGAAGGCTCTCTCAGTCTGAAGTTATAAGGTGAGTTACATCTAAACACAAACAAGCTCCTTCATTTCCTTTGGCTTATGTCCTCTGCACAGGTGAGAAAATTAGTGATGGTTCCTTACCAGGGAAAAGTTAATTTTGCAACTGCTGTACTTTGCTCAAACCCAACACAAACCATTAGGAGAATATTCCATTAGACAATGCATCTAGATCAGTGTTTCTCAATTGGTGTTCCGCGGAACCGTTAGGGTTCCACGAGAAAGTGACATCGTGCTGCTGAGAGCAGCTGTTCTCTGCGCCGCCGAAAAAGGGAAGATGTCCCGGTATCGAGTATGAGTGTAATTTCCCCGCAGAGCCTAAAGGGTTCCGCAGGGAAATTTAATTGAGAAACGCTGATCTAGATCAATCTCTTGGAACAATACCAACAGCTAGTTCAATGTGAAAACACACTCTGGGATCACCTTGCATATTGGGTGGATCTTTTCTGACAGAAAACTTTTCATTCTCTCTCATCTTGCAGTTTAAAAGAAAGGGACAATTTTAAGGACAGATGGCATTGCATTTCAGGGCCAGGCATTAAGACGGGCTGAGCACTAACAGCTCTCATTGACTGCAGCTGGAATTGTGGCAGCTCGGCTCTGCCGAAATTCAGACCCTTATTGCCTCAGGATTGGTTTCCCTATATCAATTACCAGTAATAGATATGGCAGAGGGAAATTTTTTTTTATTTCTTTCTAGAACTAGAGGATCAAGAAAATGACATTTAATAAAACCAAGAAAAGGTTATTTGCGATTAGCGCTAACTCCCCAGCATGCTTGGCTGAGGTTACTGCTGAAAGAAACATCTTTCAGTGGTAAGAATTAAAGTTCTCTGTAATGTACAGGCTTGGGAAATGAGCTATAAAAGCCTTTAACACCAATGATAGGTCATAAGAGGTTAAAAGCTTCTTTCCTTGTCTCAGCATTGTAACCCCTCTTACACAGGATTGGAGTAGATGGCTGTATCTAATTCTTTAAGAATAATTTAAAAGGCAGAAAGCAGAAATTATTGCCAGGTACACTAATAGTGCTCAATTGAAGGCCAGAACAAAAGTTTGGCAAGAATCATGTTTGTAAAATGCTTGGAATATTTCTATATAATATTGAGAAAAATATGCTACCCCCTAGTTAATCTAATGTACCCACCCCCATGGTATCTGGATGCTATTACATGAAGCAACACTCAGGGTATGTCTACACTGGGGTGTCCCATGTCCTGAATCACGCACATACATTCCCACATTAGCCACGCCCATTGCCAAGTCCACACTGCAGAACCGCACATGCCATACCCAGTATACTCACTTGACCGGACAGGCAGAAGCCAATATTTTGTGAGCAGCAGAGTTGCCATATACTTTACTTCTAATTCATCTGCAGTGATTAGAATAAAAGGTTTTGTAGGTTTCCCGTGGCCTCTAGAAGATTGCGTATATCAAATATATTACTGCTTAGATCCAGGTTTTAACTGTATTAAATGAGAGCATCTAGGCCTAATCTTAGTAGAGAAGAACTAGACCACAAAGTGCTTGGTCAACTTTAGGTTCAGCAACCTTTCCAAAAATTCAGCTTCCAGTACGGAGCATTTCAGTTTTCTTTGACCAAAAAATGAAAAAGAAATAAGAAGTAAATTACAGCCTACATAGGCAAGTATTTTTCCAATTGTGATTTTTAGTAGCCATGTTTATGGTGAAATTTAAAGGACACAACTTTCATTTTTAATAATGACAAAACATATCTGAGAAGCATTAACATGGAACAAACGTTTTAAATCTCCTAGGTTAAAATATATTGCTAAATGTGCAAGGTATCCACTCCTCTCAACGTTTCAGAGCCTGAGCAGGAAGCATACATGGCTATTTTTAGTGCCATAGCGTGAGCCCAAGTCTGTAGACTCAGGTGAGCTGCATCCCCTCCCCACTAGTTCTCTACCTGTAAGTCTTCCCCATACTGGGGAAATCCTGAGCTGGGGAGCTATGGCAACTTTCTGCCATGTGAGTGGCATAAATGGAGCAAAGAAGGCATCTAGATCCGGCCTAGAATTAGTGCCATCCTATGAATAGCTGGTCTGCAAGAATGCCTGCTCAGAGGTGACCACAATTACAGTGGTACAGCACCAGTGGATGCTGACAAGTGTTTCTGGATTTTCACTTCCTGCTAGGGTTACAGTCCATTTTTCAAACATTCTGGAAATGCTAAGGTGAGAGTGGATGAACAACTTCCAGCAATTTAACACACTTTTTGCCATCCCTTGTTAAACAATCAGCGTCAAGCTTTTGTTAGGGCTACTTAGGTGAGGGTCCATAAGAACCTTCCTGTTAGCAAATTTCCAACAGCCTGTGTACAACCATTATCAATATAACCAAGTCAAGGGACTCAGTCAGTTACAAGATGTTTGTTCTGTGACCTGGTCATAACACAAACCCTAGTGTATGGATCCTGTAACTGGGGTAAAGCACTGGATCAAGGTTCCAACTACACAACCAACTGGAACTGTGTTGTGATTGGTTCACAGAGCAGCCACATTGCAAACAGGCTGATCTGGCTGTATCTGAAGTGTAGACGGATCTTAAGAGACTCCGTGGCTGTTTAAGGATTTCGCAGGGAGAAAAAAAAGCAGAATCAGCCTGGTCAGTGCTTCAGGGGTGGGGAGAAGGACAGTATCACAACCTGTGTGCTTTAAGCTGTCAGTCTCTGGAGGAAAGGTTTTACAGTGAGAACGTACCTTGATTATGTGGAGCGTCCCCAAACAGTTGAAACGATCGGCAGGTCAATCAGATTTTAACTTTGAGGATAAACCTTTCCTGGCCATGTTATAACTTAAAACATAAGCTAAAGTTCATGTTAGACAATAAAACAGACAACTGAGTTCTTAAGAGAAATCAGACTGTGGATCATCACACTTCTGTCACCTGTGACCAGGGAGATTCTGATGTCATGAATTGTGGTGATGATGCTCAATTTCACTCAGCTGCATTAAGAGGAAATGCCAAGGGACATGAGATGAGGAAACAGAAACCACAGAGCCCTGAAGTGAATACATGACTGAATTCGCTTTCTTGGGCTCTGCTCTAGTTCCTAAATTGGTCAAGCTGTGTTTATGAAGATTATGTGCTTAGCAGAGTCCCATTATAGACCTGTATTCACATCAGAGCTTTTGATTAACTTAAGCACGGTCAAGAAAGGTTTCTTAAAATATAAGAGTGAACGGACTGGTTTCAGAACCTGAAGCAATCTGTGATGAAATGAAGGACCCAAAGGCATTTAATTGTTGAACACAAAAGGAAGTATATTTAAAATAAAAAAAAATTGGTCAGACTGTAGAGTCAGTTACCATTTTTAAGGAATTTACAGGGCTGTAGTAGATGAGTCTTTTGGAATAGCCAGTTTATCGCATTGCCTAAACTGGTTTCTTCATTGCACAGTATTTTCTCTTAAAATGTGTGCATTTTTTAAACAATTACATACATATTAAAAATCAGCATTTCTTTGCTTAAACTTAATTAAAACGTTAATACTCTCAGACAACACAGATCTGAAATGGTGAAACCAGTAATTTCCCCCGCCCACCTTACAACAAATTAAATTGAGACAAAATTACAAACACGTTTCACTACATGATTATTATTAATAAAAATCAGTTTTTTTATAAAGTTGCCCAAAATGCAAGGGATGTGCATAGGTTTACAACTTAGTCATAATAATATTTTATTTTATTCCCTTGGGTACGTTTTCCCATGAACGGAATGTATTTTGCTGTAGATTACAGGATTTTTTTTTTTTTCAACACAGATACACCAACGGCATGAACGCTTGCGACTGTCCACATGCATTAAGAGTCAAGACCCAATTTCAAATCTCTAAAAGGTTTACAGAGTTTTTCAAAGAGACAGTATCACATTATCTGGATGTTACATAAAAGTACTCAAAAATACTAATCTAAAAAAAAAAAAAAGCAAAGAAAGGCCTTTAAAATTTATGAATTTGTTTTGTAATCAGTAGACTAATTATTTCAAATAAATAAAGGAAACAAGGTATTCCAATCCATAAAATCAGACTCTAGAATGTAGTGTTCCACCCCCAAGTTAAGGTAACAGAATCATTTTTTATTATTATTAAAATAGATTATAGAAAGCAGCATCTATTTTGTGCAGTTTTTAGGGGCCTTTGAAATAAAAAGCTATGATTTCCAAAAATATAACATTCCAAAGGATTGAATAATACATATATTGAAACATACATTTTATTAAAGTTTAGGAGAACTGATTATAAAAAAGATACTGTCTCTTTAAATTAGTGTTTAATTTTTTTTCTCCTCCTATCTATTAGGACATGACAATAATTATAAATTTAGGTCACACTACATCTAGGTAGTCTCTAGGGGCCAAGATCTGTTGACACAAGGTCAATAACAAAGAGGTTTTTCCATGTATGAGGTGGTTCCCAGTATTGATAAAATTCTTCAGTTATCTGGTGAAAGGCCTAATAGACCCAGGAGACTGGAACCCACTGTGATGCTGTACAAACAAGCTCAATGGCTTCCTCCAGGTGCCTGATTGTTTCATCAATTTCATTGTTGATAATTGTTAGATCAAAGTAGTGTGCATATGTTCTCTGTAAGATTTCAGATTCCTTTTGCAGGCGCTGAAGAGATTCATCCTGCACAATGATTGGAAAAGGAAGCAAGAGGGACAAATTAGATTCTTTTGTTATTCCTGTTCAGTTTTCTGTTTGCTGGTTACAGAGAAGGAAACAGCAAAAATAAAACCTAATCTAAGGATTCATGAATGACTTAAGCCCCTACATAATGTCAAATTCCATGCACGTTACAAGGAAGAAATTGTAACTTGCTTCACCCTTGTAACTACACAAAATTGCACATCATCAACTGGGGTAATTCAAGACACATCAGGACACTTATCTAATTTGTGGGAAGGGTTAAATAGACAGGATACAGAGCATGAGAAATAAAAGAAAGAACCAATACAATCATGGAAAGAGTGCCAGCTCATGAATGAAAACATATTCAGTTCACAAATACAAGCTGTTTGGCATATACCCAGACAACGATACAGGAAGCACGACAGGATATGTTTTCAGGTATCAGCTGTTTTCAGACAGCTTCTGTAATATCTACTACTATTCAGCTCAGTCTCCGAGTTTCACTTCCTTTTGTAAGTATTTACTGTGAACAGTTTAAGGAAATTCTCACTCTATATTATTGTCTAATTTTTCTTTCAGTATAACCCTCTTCTAGAATTTCATGGTATAGCTGAAACTGTAGTCGAAACTCTACTGGTGCAATTCAAGAACACCAAGAATAGCTGCACCAGATTCACCACCTCCACCTCTTCCGGGAGTTGTGTCGGGAACCTGCCTTAAACTGAGACCAGGTTATTATACAAATTTTGTGGTGCTCCCCTATGCTCCTCCAAGGCCAGCACTGCCCACTTTCTGGGCTTCATTGGTTGGATCTGGGCTTCCAAATGGAGCAGGGTTGCAGGCGGATTGTGCTGGGGATGACTCACACACCAGGGGGCCTGCTGCCTGGGTTCTGTGGTGAGAATGAATGTTGGGAGTTTTAACTCTCTTCCCACAATTCTCTTGGGATACCAGAAGAGCATTTTAAATCTCCCACAAGCCACTTCTCCCAGGAACTGGGGGATAGCATCCAGAAGGCAGTGCAAATATGGAAATGGGGCAAAACTACACCCAAAACAACATGACCAGTGTTGCACTGTTAGTACCTAACCTGGTGTTATCCCACCAGTTCAATTAGCAATGGTTCAGTTCTCTAGCATAACAGTACATACAGCCCAGTGCTATAAAGCAAAGAGCAACGTTTAGTGATCTTTTCACTTGAAGTTACTTGGGTAACAAAATTTGATTTTCACAGTCTTCGTATTAAGGAGTCAACTGGGTTCCCTTTCTTCAATTGACCACATATCTGGGATTGCACTGAATAAATAAAGACGTTTTGGGGCATCTGCAAATCAGCACTCAGTGTAGGTTTTCAATTGCTAGTCAGTTTCATGCCTGTATCAGCTATACTCAGTAAATGTATGGGTATAAACTCTTAAATCTAAACTACTGATTTTATATTAGTAAATTAGCAGAGACAATAGAAATCTGCAGAGAATCTGAAAAACATGTAGGTATTGAGAAGAATTGTTTTCAAATCTTTATTTCTATTTGGCTCCGGCCCTAGATTTTGCAAAAAAACAAAGAGGGTATTAAAAAAATATCGGGGATTATAGCATTTAACTGTCATTGTTGCTCCTAAATCATATTTTACAGACCGCTAAGGAGACTGCATTTTGGCAGACATACATTATTTACCCCCAAGGAAATGGAAAATGTTACTTTTACCCTACATTCTTGAGAACAACAGTAAGTCTTTTACTTTACTGAATTAAGGATTGGCCAGAGCTGCAAAGTTTTGAAGTGGATTCAAACTTCCTCAAAATTTGAGGAAGACAAGGAGGAGCCAGATCAAGGTTTTTTTTAGTTTGGGCCACCTCTAATTTGAATATATGACAGAATTCTCACCTATCTGCCTATTCTAAATTTACAGCATTATTTGTGTACAGGTCCTTTAAAAAAACCTGAATATCAGGAATGCGAGAGATATATCTAGCCACACTGGATAACAGCTTTGTCTAAATGTTTCTGGTAAGGTGATGATCAGTTAAAGAATTTATGTTACTTAGCATTTAAAAGGTCATAATCAGGCTTCAATGCTAACATCTCATTAAGACCTCTCTTTACATTGTGAAGGTTAGTGTGGAAACCAGAAGGGATATATTTTTTTGTTTTTAAATTAAAATTTTAAAACTAGAGCTCATAGAAAATTCTGCAAGGACACATGAAATCTCTAAAATTTATATTTTCAATTGTGCCAGGCAGTAAGATTATTACATGTTTTGTGGTTGAAGACATCAAGTGTTTGGCTTTGTGCCTCATAAAACCACAGGAACAATGCAATTATTTACCCAGAAAGGCACTTCATTTTGTGTCTTTACTCGGTTACAGTGGGATCCTTGTAAATTGGGGATACTGCACATGTATTCTACAGTAGGTTAAAATGGCTCAGCGGTGCATTGCAGGGTAACACTATTTGAACCATGTCACCACAAATCATAATGTGCATTCCTAGAGTAGGAATAAAAATCTCTGGGTTCACTTGTTTTTGAGGCTACTCTTTCTAATTTTTTTCTTTCTGCCAATAAATAATCCTTCTATTTGAATGAGCTTTAGCACAGATGCCCAAGGTCTTTATTACTTCACATTTTATTCTAATGGCAAAAGTAATGTTGAGTGGGAACAAGGATGACTACATTCTAAATCTATTAAAATAATCAGGATTGCATCTTATCAGGTCCTAGCTGGTACTTACAGGCAATTTTCTGCACCATTTTGGCAGCTATGTAAAATTAATACGAGGGCAGGTAAATGAAAAGAAAGGCAAAGATGATAATTCAAGAAAAAACATGAGGAAAAAAATACAGTCATTTACAAATGTATTCGCATAAGGTGTTTGTAAAATGAAACAAGATAGGATAAACAGGTCAACAGAAAGGGACATTCTTTATGCAAATGAATCCTTTTTAAAAGAAAAAATGAATGAGAAATATGAAGTATGTATACTAAAATCTGGTCTGCTAAGCTCGATAATACCACTGCTTCTGTATATATTCCATTCCCTCTCATGCAGCACAATAAATCCCCCAGATTGCTTTCAAGTCCACTGTTATTACTTGTTTTTTTAAAGTGAGTTTTAGTGGTTCACAGACAGTGACAGTTCTAGCAAATATTTAAATCATTAAAGCATGACTCTGATTTTGCAATTAAGTCCACAATATATCGAATTACAAGATCAGGGCCATAAAAAGTAAACAAAACTTAAAAGGGAATACAAAACAGAGTAACCTAGACAAATTGGAGGATTGGGCCAAAAGAAATCTGATGGGGTTCAACAAGGACAAGTGCAGAGTCCTGCACTTAGGACAGAAGAATCCCATGCACCGCTACAGACTGGAGACCGACTGGCTAAGCAGCAGTTCTGCAGAAAAGGACCTGGGGGTTACAGAAGACAAGAAGCTGAATATGGGTCAACAGTATGCCCTTATTGCCAAGAAGGCTAATGGCATATTGGGCTGCATTAGTAAAAGCAGTGCCAGCAGATCGAAGGAAATGATTATTCCCCTCTATTCAACACCGGTGAGGCCACATTTGGAGTACTGTGTCCAATTCTGGGCCCCCCTTATAGGTAGGATGTGGACAAATGGGAGAGAGTCTTGCGGAGGGCAACAAAAACGATTAGTGGGCTGGAGCACATGACTTATGAGGAGAGGCGGTGGGAACTAGGCTTGTTTAGTCTGCAGAAGAGAAGAGTGAGGGGGGATTTGATAGTGGCCTTCAACTACCTGAAGGGGGTTCCAGGGAGGATGGATCTGTTCTCAGTGGTGGCAGATGACAGAACAAGGAGCAATGGCCTCAAGTTGCAGTGGGGGCGGTCTAGGTTAGATATTAGGAAAATGTTTTTCACTAGGAGGGTGGTGAAGCACTGGAATGGGTTACCTAGGGAGGTGGTGGAATCTCCATCCTTAGAGATTTTTAAGGCCCAGCTTAACAAAGCCCTGGCTAGGATGATATAGTTGAGTTTAGTCCTGCTTTGAGCAGGGGGTTGGACTAGATAACCTCGAGGTCCCTTCCAACCCTAATATTCTATGAAAACAAGAGCATAATAATGAACCCTAACCTTTCTTGGTTTAACTCCCCCTTCATCTTCCCTCCCAATAAGAGGGTGAAAAAAGCCCAATCTTGCACATGCCCTCATTGTAGCTCAGTACATCCCAGAACAGCAATTTGTTTCCTCAGATTAATCCTCACAGTCCCCCCTCTACAGCATGAACTTCTGAATGATCAAAAGAAAAGTACCACTGTATTTCAGAGTAGGAGATTTGAAACAACACACAGGAGCAATCAGATAATTCTATAAAAGCTTTGGCCCATAAGACATTGATTTTTTTCTAAAATGACAAAAATAGTACCAAAGATCTTCAGGGGCATTTGTGCATTTACAATGAGTTGTACAATAACACTACATAGAATAATCAGAAAAGTTGAAAACAACCACCGAAGACTGATTCTTGCGCTCTTGAGCTTTATTTCTTTATTTATTTAAAACAGAGCTATGCAATCCTCTGTGCAAAAGAATATCTTCCATTACAGGGGACCAGGATGCAGCTTTTTAATATTTTCTCATATAATGTTACAGTAAGTGATAACATCAGCAATCTCTCACAGGACTGATCACTACATCATTTTAACATAGCTAATATCAGAAATTCCTGAGACACCTTCGTTTCTGTATTTGGGAAACTTAACACTCAAATCACAGCCATTTGTCTTTTCCCAGCCTTTCCCCCCATAATTTTCTTGCCATTTTACTAATTATTTATGGTATTTATGTTTGAACAACTTCATCCTTTCTGGCCCATTGTTTATATGCAAGATTCTGCAGTGAAGTCATAATTCTATATTTGCGTCATCACATACATTATGTCTGTGGAAGCTGACTGTTGCTACAAACACAGGATTATCACTTCCCTGCAGGTTCAAAGAGATGGAAGAGGGATTTGCTAAAGAGAGAAAGTTCTCTTTCAGAAAGGAATACAATTAACACCTTACTAGAGTGAAAAAAGAAAATGAAGGAACAGGTAAAATGCTTTCATATAAATGCTTTGTTTGTTCTGGATTGAGCTAAATCCTGAGGTCTTTCTTTACATACACTCTCTTTGAACATGAACACTTAACATTTTACCACAGGCAAGTTATTTGTCCTGTTTTGTTCACAATTTTGACCATCACAATGTTATATGAATTTAATAAGCCAGTTTCTGGTATGTGGTTTTGGGATTTCTTTTCTCAAAGACGAAACTTAGTAGCAGCTTCCTCCTTCTACTTGGGGAGGAAAGAGTAAAGTAGATTGCATGACTCAGAATCTGGAAATTCATGGACAGTTGACCAATTAGTTGGCTCAAAGGCCAGAGCAAGGATTTTGGTAATAATTCTTTTAGGCATGGATCCACTGGGATGGGGAGGGAATAAAACTGAGCAATATATTCTAAAAGGATATAAAATGTTCAACATTGAGCTATATATCAGCTAATGTTAAAGTTGTCATGTGAAGAGCTAAGAGTACTATGAAGTGCTTCCCTAGTAAGTGACAGTGCATGGATCCTTGCAGCTCAAGTTTAAATATAAACTGAGAAAAATCATCTGTTAAACAGTAGGATCATCTCAATCTTACCTTCAATGGCGTTCCCACCCCACTATAAAAGACATCAGGTCAGTTAAAACATTGATCTTATTCACATACTGAATCATCCCTTTAATTGTGTCTCCTAATTAAAACAATTTACCTGTAATAAGCCTTACCTCATTAATGCCTGGGGTAATCGTAGGTGCAGCAATAAAAACAACAAAGGGAGCAAACTCTGCAGTTCTCAGAACCTTCAGTGCCTATGTAAAAAACATTAAATATTTTAGAAGAGGAACGTATCGATCAACAGGACACAAGTTTAAACACACAAACAGAGGGAAGAACTAACATGACTCTGGATTGGTTTTAAAATATAACAAAGAAACATTACAAATTAAGACCCTGATCCTGCAAAGACTTATAGATGTGCTTAAATTTACACATAATTAGTATTCCCATTTACTCCAGTAAGTTTTTGAAAGATTGGAGCCCAAATTGTAAGTGCATCATCATAAAGAATTGCCAGGATATTGAAAGCATCCAAGTTTTCATATGCCAGGATATTTTTCCTACAGAAAAGACTAAAAATCAATTTATATTTAGGCTGAAGAATTTGCATTAGCCAGAAAATCTTTTGCTATTATGTTCTAAACAGGTAAAATGTAAATTGTACTTTATAGTAAATGCTGATTAAAATATCATAACAAAACATTTTCTAGTTGAGAATATTCACAAGGTTCAGCCTACAGATAAACTTACTGTATTTTTTGCTGAAGCAAAAATGTTCTGATGTGAAGACAATGAGGCTTTCAAAGCGTGGGGGCACTGAACACACTAACAATTCAGTAACCGTAAATGGGGACCAATGGCCTAGCTATAGAGGACGCAAGCTGCCTCCATGCAGAAGTGTAAATGAAAAGACTAGGGTCATGATTAACTCAAAACAGTAATGATTTATGAGTGACAGGTAGTTCCACCAATGAGGACCTACTACAGGGAGGCTCTCCTGGTGGCCTGATTCAGACTGAAACTTGGGATAGCAAGCAAACATAGCCTAGCTGATCTCAATTGCCTAGGCAGAATGTATAGTGAAAGACACATTTATCCCACTCTAAAGCAGTATAAGCCCTAGGCTCAATTCTTCTCTCCTTCCCAACCAAAGACACCCTTTATTTTTTAAACCAGCCTGACAGCCAGCTGAGCTGATGTCCCTCACTGCTGCTTGAAATCCACCATCAGATATCATCAGTTTATGCAATATTTCTACAGAAAAAAGAGGTCACCCTACAGATATGGTTACATGAGTCAAGGAAGCTCACAGAACTAAGAATGGCTGAACTCAGAATACAGAAGCAGGGTATTTAACTAGAACTGAGCTCATGGACAAGTACGACGACTGTAGTGAACCAGGAGAGTTGCATTGTACAATGTAGTCAGATATCTTATTTTTTGTTCTGAAAGTCTCCAGTTGGGTCAAACAAAGTCCATCAACTGCACTGTCCAAAACCAAACCCATGATGTCATGAATCCAGCCACAAAAGAAGAGAAGAGCCAGTGTAGCACAGTATTGGTCACAACTAGTCAATTTTGCTCAAGGGTGATGAACCCTGCAAACCAAAGCAGTGGCGGGTGAGAAAGAATGCAGTTAATAACCTAGGAAAAAACAACTGTCAGGCTTGTTGTCTTCTGGTTTAAACTGCTCATATTTTTAATTGCTTCCTACAAGTTATTTCAGGACTGAGGGTCTCTTGTTTCCCCATGTTCTTTATCCTTCTTGAATATGAATTCAAAGGCACGCCAGTTAAAAATAAAACATATAAATACTCTGCCATAAACTGAAATTCATACCAATGGGGGTGGGGGGGGGGGGGGGGGGAGGGGTCGTCCAAAGGAAATTAGTCAAAATGTTCCACTTAGGATTTTATATCAAGATTGCAACACTGAATAAAGTATTCATATTCTTTTAGTTCATGAATGTACCCACTCATATTATGCTATTATAACATACACACAGAGACATTAATAAATATAGCTATACTGATATGGCCATTCTGTAGACAGTACCTTCCTATAGCATCAGTGATTGACAAAGAATGCTATTTTTGGGATTGCTGACCCAGTAACAGCAGGGAAGTAGGGGCAGTTAGGACAATGCAGACCAAAATTCCCTCCTGTATGTGGTATCAAAGAGAAAACTAGGGCTGAACATATTAATACTTTACAGCTGACAGGCACAGACAATCAGCTGCTTCAATGGACAGCTAAGTGCAGTGAACAATAATGTAAGACTTATTTCCCTTATTATATCAAAGTGTGCAGTAAGCAGATTTTCATAGCAGTACTGGTCCCTTGCCAAGCCAAACTGTGGAGGTTTCTACTTCATACTTTTACCCTGATGATCAGCAGAAGATGATTTCATATACTGATGTCCCTGAGTTTTTGGAACCATTGCCCTACATACTGAAAATTCTTCACATTAAATGTATGCACGAGTTATCTGTCTTAAATTCTATGGTCAAAAAATGACTGGCAACAGAATGTAACAAAATTCAGGTATCTCTGATAAGCTTTGCATTTTTATATATTTTGAAGAAGTACCTGAGGCTCTACATCAAGTATTGCAATGAGTCCCTGCTCATGGATCTTCCGTATTGTTTCCAGTTTTGTTCCATACATTGCATCCTCATGGCTGCCATATTCCAAATATTCATTGTTGGATATATCCTGCATCATTTGGTCATGCGATACAAAGTAATAATTCTTTCCATTTTCTTCATCTTTCTTGGGAGGTCTGGTCGTGTCTGAAATGTCAAGGAAAGCAAAAGGACACAATTTAAATTTGGCTTTTTGTTGGCCTATTAATAGTTATTCACGTAACCACCTGCTGCACAAACTGTTCTAAATCTTGATAATTGTTTGTGTATTTTCAAAGTTTTATTTACTTGCTGAACAAAGGCTTACGTTGGCCATCAATTATTTTAGATTATTCTTTTAAACTTCAAAGGTGCAGGGAGAGGGGCATTCTGTAAGGTATGTGTGTCGTTCCCATGCCTGTATAATTGTAACACAGAATGGTATTTAGTTTGGTGGAAGACACTAGTCACATTGACTGTAGAGCTTGCATCACAACTATGTGAAGGCTTCAAGCATAGGGAAGAGAAAGGGGTTTTGAAATCCTTCAAACCTTCCTTGGTGAACAAACCCTCCGGACAGACTCTTGCACAGTCAATCCCCAGTGAATCTTGTCTTCCTTCAACTCCCTCCTCAAACCTCGATAAATTCTGCAAGGGGTCTCCTGTCCCTCCTGTGTCAAACTAATCTTGGGCTTCAAGGCATCTTTCTTACTCTCCACCTCAAAGGCCTTGATCCAATCCTCCTAAATTCCCTCACCATTTCTCATCTTCACCCTCTTCCTCTCCAATTCCCTGTCCTCAACCTTGTATTCTCTTGTATGATAGGCAGAGCTGACAGTTAAGGTTGCCCAACACTTCCCATTATAACACCCCGTTTTCAATTGTTTATAACACTGCCAGATGTTTTTACAATCATTTAGATGAGAAGCTCTAGTATATCTCCATGCTTTGGAACAGGGACATGAAATTTGGCAGGGTCACCCTAATGTCAGGGATGTGTCTCTTGGTGTATTCATGAAAATTCACCCCATATGGCCAAGTTATAAACCTCTGAAAAATCACAGTTTACATAGGCTCAGAAGAGAGGTGTTAAGAGTTTGGCAGCTAGCTTCTCCAAAGATTCCATCTGTCCTGAGCTTGTTCCAGCAAAGGGCTGCAGAGCCTGCACAGGACTTTCACTACAATTGCTTCTCCCAGCTGCCAGGGGTTGCTGTGGTGCTGGGCAAAGGCATGTGGGGAGAGGAGAGTGTAATGCTGGTAAACCAGGTGCCAGCAATTGCCAAGGCCTGAGCACTGACAAATTCATAACTGGAAACCAGATGAAAGCTCACCTGTATGTCAATATTGTTCAAGGAAGGTGTTAGACTTGTAAAGATGTGGTTAGTCTCTATAAAATGCCTGTGAGTTGCTAAATACATTAATCTTACTTGTAATGTCTGGATCCTATGCTAGAAGGTAATATGCAAGTTTTGCTTTATAATTGTAAAAATGCCCGCTCTGAGCTTATGAACCTAGGAAGGAAGAGTGGTTCCCCTGCCCATCAAGAAGGGATATCATAATTAAATGGGCCATTATAGGACAAAAACTTTGTTGATTGCCCCATTCACCCATGAAGTTATGTGCAGGAGTGATCATCGCATTGGTCTGAACTCTGGAGAAGGGCATATAAAGATGCTCACAAGAAGAAATAGTTATCTCTTTGCTGTTTGGACTCTCACAAGGCTGAAGCTAAGAAATAAAAACAGAGATCCCCAGGGTCAACCTGGGTTAGCCCTAAAAGATATTCAGTGGACAGATTACTACATCTCTGTCACCTTTTGGAACCCCAGATTGTAACTCATTTGTGCTTATATGTTGCCTGCTTTAACCTGTAAATAATTCTCTCATTTCTTTTTCCTAGTTAATAAACCCTTAGTTAGTTTTCTATAGGATTGGTTACCAGTATTGTCTTTGGTGTGAGATCTAAGGTACAAATTGATCTGGGGTAAGTGACTGGTCTCTTGGGACTGGAAACAACCTGAATATTTTATGATTTTTGGTGTAAAAGACCATTTATCACTAAGTCCAGCTTGCCTGGGTGGCAAGATAGACTGGAGTGCCCAAAGGGACTGTCTGTGACCCTGTAGTAAGACTATTACAGTGATTCACGAGTCCACATTTGTTACTGGGTTGGTGAAATCTAATTAATAGAACATACCATCAGTTTGGGGTGCCTGTCCTGTTTTTTGATGGTCTGCCCTGAGGTTGGCATTAATGCTTGTGAACCATTGCAGACAGCATGACAGAGGGATTTTTTACAAGTAATCACCATATATATAGTAGTTTAAACCATGACAGTGGATCAATTTGCGAGAGAGAGAGAGAGTGTATAGAAGAAAAGGAGGGGACCCTGGATAGAGTCCTGAATGACATCAGCATGACTGTAGTGCAGAGAAAGAGGAGCTGCCCAAAGAGACGGTTGCTGAATAGTCAGAGGACTACAAGCAGGAGAACAGAATCACAAAAACCAACAGTGGAGAGTGAGTGGTGGAAGAGGAATTAATTGACTGCTGAAAGCAGCAGAGAGAGAGAGAGGAGTCCTGTAAAACTGGCCACATGAGGGGCATTGGTGACCTTAGTAAAAATAGTTTCAGTGAAGAGGAGAGGGTGCAAGCCAGAACGAAGGGGTTCTGAGAGGGAGTTTAGTGGGGAAGCAGTTGAGGCAGTGGGAGTAAACAGCACAACCAAGGAGTTTGTGGGCAAATAAGAGCTCTTCTTAAACCCCTATGATTTTTCTGAACCTGCCAGCACATCCAGGTTCTAAGAGCTATGCTAACTGTGAAAACAACAAATTTCCTGTAACTACAAATCATCTAAACTTAATAATGAAATAGAAAAGCTAATAAGGTATAAATCTGTCCACGTTCTTATGCCACAACCATCACTGTGGTGTCTGAGCACCTGTGCAATGGGATCTGTTGGGTTCTCTGGCCCCTCACACTGCTGGGGATGGCTAGCTGGTGGAGGCATTTATGCCCCTGGTTTCAGAATGCTGAATTTGAGGAATAAACGTGGGCTCCCCGGTGTTTAACTACATTGCAGAGGGTTCTATGGCTCGAGGCTGGACATGCAAATCCTATCATTGGGATCTGCGGCAGCAAGGTCATGAAGGAGAATCAGGGATTTTGGTAACAATTTACTTGCAAACAGTGAAGTGACCTGCACTTTGCTTTTATCCTCATCTCTCGATAATTCTATGGACCCTTAAAGTAACAGTCCTCCAGACTGTATGTAGAGTAGTGTAGAACACGGAAATAAGGTAAATTTATAAAAGGTTTAATCTAAATCCAATTTATATTTCTTTTCATGGGAATTTGTTGACCGCAAGACCTTCTCCTGCCTTGACTGATTCAGTCAAGTAAAAATAAATAATTAAAAGATAATATATGTGACTAAAGTGATTATTAGATATACACTTTAAAATGCCAAACATTTGGGGAAAGAGGTGGCAGGATGTCTCAATAAAAACACAGGTTTTATGTGAATAATATGAAAATGTAGAGCCCTGCAGTGGGACTGGATCCTGTGGGTCCCACAGGAGCTGCTGCCAAAATAGTGGGAATGGGTATGAGTAGATGTTGTGGGGCAGGACAGAAGTGGGATTAAAAATAGTCCTGTGTAGTACTCTATGAAAATGTTCCAGGTGAAAGGGATGCTGTATATATTTAGGTGCAAGAACTGTTGGTATTTTACCATACCACACCCTCCCCACAGTATTATGATTCAATCAACCTTAACCTATACTTAAGCTTTAACAGAGTACAATTACACATGCAGTAATGAACTGGGCATATCATCAGACAGGTAATACATACAATTTTGTGCCACATTTAACACTTCTACTTACGTGGAATAGGATATGCAAATCTGTCTGGGTGTTTTGTGATGAGTGTATTTTTTATGTGTCTTCTTCCAACACCATGTGCACCTAATTCACAACACAAAAAGAAAATTATAATTCACCACCAATAAGAGATTCAAAACACACTGTTAAAATTACTGTTCTGTTTAGAATGACAAGGTATACTCAAAATTACCTAGTAAGACTAGTGTTTTCCTTTTGAAAGCTGGCAGTTTTACTACTTCTTCGTATGTGACAAGATCTAATTGATCAAACACTAAAACACAAAACAAAATACAAAGATAAGAGAAAAAGTGTATGAAGTAAGTCAAGAAATAGATTTTCATTTATGCCAAACTGTAATTTTAGTAACATTGTTAAATGTGCATTCCAAAATGATATTTCTGAAAAAATTAAACTGACAATACAGAAATATATTTTAATTATATTTTATTGTGGCAAGTTTAATAAAAACATTCATTTTTAAATCCACAAAAATAGTTAAAAACTTAATAACATTCAAAGCTATTGAAAGGCTCAGAACAGCTTGCATGTCATTTCATGCAGTATTCAGATCAGAAAAATTAGCTAAAATGGCATGCTATTCACATTTTTGCAGACCTAGGATATTAGCAGTAGTCTATAGACAGTGACCAACATGAATACAATATGAGAACATCTATTTACACTAAAGATAGAGGCTACTTTTAGTAATCATATTTTATCAGAGAATTATGAGAAATCTATAAAGGAATAGATTGAATTCATGTTTTATAGTTTTCTCCTTAAACAGCTACCATGTTAAATATAAGTAGCATTCTCTTCAAACATGTGCTATCTTTATTCACATGCTTCTAAAATTTTTGATACTTGAATGAAGATTTGCAACAAAAAGTAATGACATGTCTGCACAAGAAAGAACCTCCACCATATCGAGGGAAAATGTATTTAAAAAAAAAATCTCATTTTAGTAAAATCTTAATTTAACTGCAATGCATATTTTCTGCAGCATCTATCTGATCATTGTCAATTGCCAAGGTACAGTATGTGCGTCAAATCAAGTTTTCTCCATTAAAATAAGCCTGTTCCTCCGTAGGGCCAGTAATAGAACGTTTGTGGTAATACAATCATTTCAGTACAATTCTATTGAAGGAATGAGGCAGGAGGCAGCTAATTATAAAGAAGAATGCTTTAATTTAGAGATAAAAATTGTGGCAATCAGCAATTATGAAAAAGAAGGGGGATCCATTCTAACAAGAATTACCAGTATTTCAATCCTGGTGCTCTTAAAAAGGAAGGAAGGAAAGAAGCCTACTATATATTATGGCTTTATTTAATCTAGTGGTCATAACAGTAATGTAGTTTGCAATTCAGATCCATTTAATGTACTTAGAAACCTTTTAATCTTAAAGAAAGTATATAACTATTTCAACATGCGTTGGTCACGCTGCAAACCAGTCAGTATAGTTATTTAAGACTTCTTAACTCAAAAAATATATGGATTTGCAAACTTGTTAATCTGTCAGAAAACATTCTGAACTCAATTTAAAGAAAAAATATCTCCCTCAAAGTTTCTCCAGATATAAAATGTACTTTTAGAGGAAGGTTCTGGCTATATTTTCCTTCACCCCGAGAACCTACAAAGATGGAGTTTTCCCACTGTCTCTGCTGCAATCTCAATTTATTTAAATTAGCTAACGAGTTTATTCAACATTAGAAAGAATAGAGTATCTAATTTGTGCTAACCAGCTTTAATTATCTAACCCTCAAATAACTCCTCATCTCATTGGGGAAAAAAAATCTAGCCTTTATTCTTCCTAAACTGAAATACATTATGTTAGCAACAAACAAAACAAAACAAACAACAAAAATGGTGCATATTAATGTATTAACCACAAACTAGCAGCATGGAGAAGATATGCTTTGGTCTAAATGGGATTACCTAATGACTGTAGGGTTTCCATACACAAATGGAAAATGATTTTTTTTCACAAGATATGAGGGACACGTTTAAAGACTGAACTTTTAATGTTTCTATGCAACTAGCTAATAAAGAAAAGGAGTTATCGAAAGAAAACAGTAAGAAGCAAATAAAGAGACTTTGTCACTTGACAGGTTACTTACATGCACAGAGGCCATTGGGAGTAAGACAGCATGAAAAATGTACAGGGGTCATTGAGATATGGCTTGTAATATATTAGTAAAATAAAAAGTATATGTACAAAATAAACTTTCCCATGCAATATTCTAAACACAAGGCAAATAAATCACATTAAGAAATGATAAAGGCATTTTATAAAAGCTTGGCAGTACTTGAATAGTCATTATTTTATGCATACTATGAAGCATAAGTTAAATCTGAGGAATGATATTTTACAAAATCCTGAAATAGCATTTCTGTAAAAAAGAGTTTTAAAAAATACATTTAAATATCACTGCAACGTATCTTCTAATACATTTGAAAACAGTAACTGAATCTAATAAAGACAAACTATTAATTAATGTTCACTATGGCTTTGGTTGGTTTAAAACAGACTTTAGAAAGATCTGGCATGTTACTGTACACTGTTTGAGGACTTAGCCCAAGACTTGAAAACTGATTAGGGACAAAAGGGAGGTACGATAGCAATGATCTTTGCAGCAAAAGAAAATTCTGTCTTTTTGGCTATAGTAAGCAATTGCACTATTTTTCTCAGGGCTTCATAAATTGTGTTTGATCTGCAAAGCAGTCAGGTGACAAGTTCCACTGATACACTGGCAAATCACACCAAAATCTAAATTATTTCCCTAAAATGTTTAGCTAACCATACATCTTTAGTTGACTGCAAGGCTGTTTTACCAATTACATTCCAGCATCCTTTTCTTCTCCTCCATAAAATAGTAGCATAGGAAACTACTCTGAATGGGTTCTTTTAAGTATTGCTTAAGACTTTAAAAATGTCTATGTTAAAATTTTCCTGTGAATATCTCTACAAGAAAGAGGAGCAAATTCTACCTTCTAATGTCTTTGTGTGACTCCCTCCTCTGCTATTTGAATTAGACTCCCCAAATTCAAACCAACCCTGTTGGTTTTCGCTTCTAGTAAGACCCAAAACAAGAAAGGGCCTACTTCCCCGTTCTGGGGCAGATGTTGCTGAAATCTTGTGAGAACAGCCAGTTTGTGACATCATGACTCAAGATGGTGGAAATCTCAAAATAACAGATGATCTTGTAAAATTTCTACCTTTCAAGATGACAGATCTCATAGGAACATGACAGCCATTTGGGGCCCACTTCTTGTAAGAACTGCTCATAAGATTCTGGCACCCTCACATAGAAAACCTAATTGTTTATTAGCCCCACACCACAGCCTAATCTTGTCATGAAGGTGAACAATGTATCCTTGGACCATTGGTACTCAAAAGATATGAGGACGACCATAGGTTAAATGCAAAATATTATGGCGCTGCTCATTTTCACAAGGCTATATCCACCCTCCGGAAATCAATCTAATTATGTACAAGAAAAAGAATACTGTAATATTTTAGGGTCTCTCTATTCAGTACTGCATTAACCAAACTTAATTATGTCCTATATCTGTAGAATTATTTTAGTTAACCTCTTAATGCCCTGTAATCTCTTGCATTAGACAGTTAATTCCTCTAAATCAAAGACACTAAGACTGAATAAACATTTTTTAAATAAACCCTAATTAGAACCCACACTCCGATTAGACTGCTGTTTCTGGGCACATGCTATGGGTACTATGTCAAGGATACCATTTATTTTATCTGTATTTGTTATGATGATCTTTTATTTTTATTTATTAACTTTGTGAGAAATACGGTGCGCTTAGAGGTGAGAGGCTAGCAGCATTGACCATAGCTAGGAATACAGGCAAGCACTGTGCAAGCCACTACACTCCAAACCTAACCTGAAATCACCAGGAAAGTTTGGTGGGTATTCCCCATTCTCTCTAGTTCTCTTTAACATTAGCAATTTCTGTAAGATGGTTGCAACACTATTTTAAGAGTACCTCAAACCAATAAAAGAAATGCAATTAAAAGTTAAGATTTTCAATCTGTATTCATTTTTCCTTTTAATGATTAGATACAGTACAGCAAGGGTTTCGGAACAAGTGAGTGATTTTATATTTAGTATCGTATGTTCTACTGGAGGGCCAGTAGGACAGCAGCTGTACTGACATGGCAATTGACATTACAGTGTGACTAATTTATTGAAAAACTAGAAGATTCCACTGACACTGTAATGGGCTTTTTATGCTTTGGTCACAACTGGAAAAGTTGCAGTTAAGGCAACACATAAAGACACTTCACTATAAAATGTTGGATATATGTATCCTGTGATTCTGATAAAATCTTAATAGCTCTAATGACAAGAGTATCACAATGTATTACCATCACAGCTTGGCAACATAACTAAAAATGCAGTAAAAAAGAGATTCAATATATTGACTATTTTAAATATTTTTAAAAATAGCAAGACGACACTTCAAATCCACATAAAGAACTATGGGCTCTATCCAACTCCCACTGACATTAATGAGAGATTTGCTGGATCAGGTCCTATGTGTCTGTAAAATTTCAGTTTTCAAAGCTTACCAAAACACTTTTCATATTTTTAGCATTCTAGCATTTGGACACAGTCCTCAGAACTCAATCAACTGCAAGCATTAGGAGAATAACTGCTATTGTTTGTCTAATTTCAGCCAAATGCAATCAAGGTTATATAAGTTTAAAGCTGAATCTACAGTATAACTTCAGAACAGCTGACGTTACATGTTATTCTACTGGAAGTACAACTACAAAACCATACATTTTAACTAGGGCTTTCAAGGAATTAAAAAAATTAATCATGATTAATTGCACTGTTAAACAATAATAGAATACCATTTATTTAATATTTTTGGATGTTTTCTACATTTTCAAAAATACTGATTGCAATTACAACACAATACAAAGTGTACAGTGCTCATTTTATATTTAGTTTTTTTACAAATATTTGCATTGTAAAAATGAAACAAAAGAAAGTGTTTCAATTCACCTCATACAAGTAGTGTAGTGCAATTTCTTTATCATGAAAGTTGAACTTACAAATGTAGAATTATGTAAAAAACAAACAAACCCAAAACCTGAACTAAAAAATAAAACAATGTAAAACTTTAGAGCCAACAAGTCCACTCAGTCCTACTTCTTGTTCAGCCAATCACTAAGACAAACAAGTTTGTTTACATTTACAGCAGATAATGCTGCCTGCTTCTTCATCTAAAAGTGAGAACAGGCATTCGCATGGCACTGTTGTAGCTGGTATTGCAAGGGATTTATGTGCCAGATATACTAAACATTCATCTGCCTTTTTATGCTTCAACCACCACTCCAGAGGACATGCTTCCATGCTGATGATGGGTTCTGCTTGATAACGATCCAAAGCAGTGCGGACTGACGTACATTCATTTTCATCATCTGAGTCAGATGCCACCATCAGAAGATTGATTTTCTTTTTTGGTGGGTTGGGTCCTGTTGTTTCTGCATTGAAGTGTTGCTCTTTTAAGACTTCTGACAGCATGTTCCACACCTTGTCCCTCTGATTTTGAAAGGCAATTCAGATTCTTAAACCTTGGGTCGAGTGTTGTAGCTATCTTTAGAAATCTCACATTGGTATCTTCTTTGTGTTTTGTCAAATCTGCAGTGAAAGTGTTCATAAATCGAACAACATGTGCTGGGTCATCATGCAAGACTGCTATAACATGAAATATATGATAGCATGCGGGTAAAACCACAGAGCAGGAGACATATAATTCTCCCCCAAGGAGTTCAGTCACAAATTTAATTAACACATTATTTTTTTTAACGAGTGTCCTCAACATGAAAGCATGTCCTCTGGAATAGTGCCCGAAGCATGAAGAGGCATACGAATGTTTAGCATATTTGGCATGTAAATACCTTGCAATGCCGGCTACAACAGTGCCATGCAAACGCCTATTCTCACTTTCAGGTGATACTGTAAATAAGAAGCGAGCAGCATTATTTCCCGTAAATGTAAACAAACTTGTTTGTCTTAGTGATTCACTGAACAAGCAGTAGGACTGAGTGGACTCGTAGACTCTAAAGATTAACATCATTTTGTTTTTGAGTGCAGTTATGTAACAAAAAGATCTACATTTGTACGTTGCACTTTCACAATACAGAGATTACACTATAGTACTTGTATGTGGTGGATTGAAAAATACTGTTGCTTTTGTTTATCTTTTTACATAGCAAATATTTATAATCAAAAGTAATATAAAGTGAGCACTGTACACTTTGTAGTCTGTGTTTTAATTGAAATCAATATATTTGAAAATGTATAAAAACATCCAAAATATTTATAGTAAATATAAATTGGTATTCTATTATTGTTTAATAGTGCGATTAAAACTGTGATTAACCGCGATTAATTTTTTAATTGAGTTTAACTCAAAACAAATTAATCGCTTGAATTAACTGCAATTGACAGCCCTAATTTTAACTTCATAATGACATTTATTCTTATTTCAACTGTAAAAGCTTCAAGAAAAATACCATTTTGCAAATCATGTTTTGATTTACAATTAAAAAAAAAAAAAGCTGACATATTGACAAGAATGTCTGGATGCTGCTGCAGAGTCCTCTGTAGGCAGGAATTATAATATGCTATAAAATATTTTACACAGGGCTCCTGAAATTATATCTTGTTGGCTTCTACAGTTCCTTTAAATACTGAAACCAAAGCAGCACAATGCTACTGTTGCATATGTTATGGTGCATTTATCTTGTTACAGATTGCTTGGATTCAGTCTTATTGGTTAAACTATACATTTAAATACTAGACAGAGAATGAGTGTAGAAATGCTGATATAGCTATAGCTTTACTTAACTTTTCCTATATAACTCACTAGGTTCATGGCAGTGCCAGCTGGCCAACAAAAATGAGATTTGGCTGGCAAAACAATTTTTAACCCGGTCTCAAAGACCCTTGCATTTTTCATACCTGCATTGTGCTTTGCCAAGTATTTATCTTTGTACTGCTTCTTTTTCTTTCCAAACCAAGTACAGCTGGCCTGCTGCTCCTGTTTGGTCTTCTCCATGGCAATACAAGCTACTCGCCTGGCATATGAAGGGGGAAAAATAATTAATTAGCTTGTTGTTACCGACAACACAGTACAGTATCCATCCTTTGCTGAAGTATTAACTTTGCTATCATAAACCTGTATTTAAAAGGATATGTGATACTTCGAAAAAGGAAGCTGTTTTAACTTTAAGGTGTACAGCAGAACTTTTCAAAACTTTCTTTTATTAAATTAAAGATGTTCAAGTTACTGAGATGAATATTAATACATATATTTACAGATGCATTTTAAAGATGAAGCACAGAGTTCACAGCCCAGCAGAAAAGAGGGGGACTAATATGACTTTAAGCAACATTTGTGTTCCCTGATGCTAGGCTATTTCAGTGGCTGGAGATGCCCCTGGCATAATTTAGACAGGAGTGGAGAAATTACAGTAATCTCCTGTGGCTGCCCTATAGGCTGCAGTGCTGTCCAAAATCTCCAGGATGCTGCATGTTGCAGCACCCCACTGAGCCTTACCCCTCCCAACCCAGCATGTCCTCTTATATCAGAGCTTCCAAAGAAGTCCTGGGATGGCAGCCTTGTCGCTGTCTGTCTCAGTGCCTGTATTGGGGGAATTCTCCCTCAACCAGACATGGGGCTTTTAGGATCCCTTTATGCTATTCCGATCCTTTTACCTGACATAAAGGGGCCAGGAGCAGTAGTTATGATCTCACCTGACATATTTAGGGTCTGATTCTGCAAACAGATATGTACATGTTCATTTTTAGTCATGACTGTAGACCCGTTTTTATCAATGGGATTCTGCATGGGAGGATTTGTTTGCAAGAGTATGCCCCAATACATTTCAAAGGCATCTGAATTTCTTTATGCTTTTTGTATTAGACGGGTCATCAACTCTTGCAGCTAGAAAAAAAACAAACCCAAACTCAAATCTTGGTAGCTAATTAAGGCCCTGATCCAGCAATGTACATAAGCACGTGAGTAATCCCACTGAAGACAAAGACACATGCTTAAGTGCACTGCTGGATCAGGGTCTAAAAGAATGATTTGACTTTTGTATTAAAATTTATTGATATGTAATTTTCCGGCCTACATATTGATTTTATTTATTTTCTAGATTTCTAAAATGTGGGTCTCAATTAATATAGATCTTAAAGAGATTTTGTGTTTTATTGAAAAAAATTCAGTTAATTCCTACACTTGATTCTGTAGTCCGTATGCAGGCAAAACTCTTGCAAGCAGTTCATAAATAAAGGAGACAATCAAGGTTGCAGAATCTGGCCCTAAATACACACACTTTGTCATGAGAGAATGAGTACATAAAATTACTAGCTACTTAATAATAGGGAATTATGAAAGAGGTAAATACAATAAGGATAAATTCATTTTTATAGAAAACCAAAAAAATAATTAAAAAAAAATACCATTCTTGAAGCTCGGGAGAAGGAATGAGACCTGCAGTACCATTTTTGGAGTTCTCCAGTTTACCCTGCCACCAATTGTGATCATCTTTGCTAATGATCTGGATAATGTCTCCAACTCTAAATCTGATGCCAGCTTCTTTGCAGGGGATGAGGTCATCCTTTGCTGGATCATATTCAAATTGTGCTCTTACATATATCTATAAAACAGGAGTTTGTAGGAGACATTGCCATATTAACACTCATTGGTACAAAGTATAGTAAGTGAAAATTTGATCTGCACATCTAGCTACCACATACTGAATGCTTACAAGAAGATGAAGAAACAATGATGAAAGCATAAGTGACAGTTAAAAACAATGGAGACAATGTGATGTTACCCTTAATACTGGTGACTTCTACATATTTTAAAGTCTAACAGTAACAGCAAATGTTCTCATTCTGTGTGGCGCTTATCTACAAATCTTTAATAGAGATTGTTGGAGTTACTGAAAATTTAAAATTGAAATCTAAATCTGCATATTATTAGCAGTCATCTAAAATTACAGTTTGAAGGTCAGAACCACATTTCATGGCTTGAACTGTACTTTACCTTCAACAAAAGCTACCTAACATTTTCACATTGAACTATATTTTAATGATTTTGATGGTAAGAACTGTTATTGTCTAATGGATTTAGGCTATCTCAGTAATTAGCGGTACTCTTTTAGACTAAATCAAATTCTCACTAGACCTAATAAGAAACCTAATGTAGTACATATTAAATATATTTGCTTGGGTAGAATCTAGGTAATCTCTGCATAGTTTAAATTAATGCAAATGCATTCTTAGTTGTATAAACACTCGTAGGCAGCAATAATGGTAGGCAACTGCAGTTTTTTTAATACCTGTTTCTTACTTTGTGTGTCATCCCAAAACAATGGCATTAAAATGAATAGTCTGAAAAAGGTATGCTCTCAGGAAACAAACTGCAGAAATGAAGTTTTTAACTGTTCTATTTTAAATAATATAATAATGCTTTGCATTTATTTAGTGCCAGGAATCAGAGGATCTAAAGGTTAAATGTCCGGACGAAGGTCTCACAGAACATCTGTGACAGACGTGAGAATAATAAAAAACAGATACCCTAATTCCTATAGTTATGTTAGTGTTACAAGACCAGATGTGACAGTTTGGGAAATCTGTCAATGTACACTGTTACGAATTTTGATTGATTTTATGAATTCTATATATAACTAACCCTCAGCATGTATTGAATCAGCCTCTTGTTGACAGGGACCATGTCAAATATCACACACCCTGTCAAGAAGGACAATCAAGGAAGTTAATAACATGGAATGATTTTGTTCTGGTAGAACAAAGAATATGCTAATGAGACTGGCCAAGCTAAAGGAAACTGGTTGTCTGCAGTGGGGGGCTGGTGCAATGGAAATTCTCCAGGAGAAAGGCAGAACAAAGGAAGAGGTGTTAGAAGCTGCTCTTAAAAAAAGACACATGCTTTCTGAGCGAGGGAGAACCATTTGACTGCCAGACCTGGGCATACTAGTCATAGGGCAGAGAGAAAAAACCTGAGCAGGGGGAAAGGAGAATCTTAGGACCCTGAAAGAACTGACCAAAACCAAAGGGTTCTTCGAGTGGTGCCATGTTCCGGGCCTTTCAGTGGCTTCTGTGGATAACCTGGGACATGAAGCTTATTATGAAGCTGCGGATCTACAGGATTATGGTTATACCAGCTGTATTGTATGGCTGTGAAACATGGGCACTGAGGAAGGCTGAAGAGTGGTGGACTGATGTTTTCACTTCTTGTCGTCTTCATCAGATGCTTCATATTAAGTGGCAGAACAATATCAGCAATGAGGATATTCATAGCTAAACCCAGCAACCACCTCCATCAGCGATGGTTTAGTTTTGGCAGCTTTCTTGGTACAGACATATTGTTAGTATGGAAGATCAATGAATTATGAAATGCTTACTAAGAAATGCTGCTACACGGCTGACGATTATGTGGTCATTAAAAACTTCAATGGCACGATGAGACTGTCAGTGATGGACACAGATGCAGCACCCAGCTGGATCAGCTTAAGGACCTTGCTAGAGATCAGTCTGGTCGGTGCTCAATATGTAAGGAGATCATGTCCCCTTTGGGATTTGCAATGGCGATGATGATGATTTGTTATTTGTGTATAGATCTGTAAGTCTCTATGCTTTCTCTAGGAATAAAGCGTGAAGAAGTTACTCTGAAAAGCCTCTGAGTTGCTTGCTGTGACTGTTATATGCTCCTGAAGGGTTAAACTGTAAACCAGAGTACCCATGAGCATGGGGCTCTGGAAAAGGTGTGCTTAAGGTACTGGGGAGACCTAGGCACAGAACTGGTGTTGGGACCTAGGGCAGCGGGTTGATGGGGTCCTACTTCTGACAAGGGGTGCTAGACAGAGTGCCCATCTCCCTGGAGAAAGCCTGAGAGGCTAGAGACAGTGCTTGGATGCTGCTCCACCTCACTGGGCTTAGAAGCAGGATCCAGAGTGTGGATCCGAACACAGCAGCCTGGTGAGGACCAACAGGGGAAGCATTATCAGGTCTGTGACACTATCCTTCCCCTTATTTAAAGTGTGATTATATTCAGAAAAGTGAATTCTGTGGAATTCTCTGTTTAAAGTCACAATACCACCTTCCATATCACATCTGCTTGGTTTGCCACTAAGATTTTTTTCCTCTAACTGGCAGCCTGGAAGACTCAACCTGGGATCTTTATGACTCATGCAGACTCACTAGTAAGAAAAAGTCTGCAATTGGAACTTAGTTAACAATTCTTATGGTGCTATATAACCCAGAAAAGAATAGAGCTCACTCTGCAATAACTATATTGGCTGTGAAGTGCAAAAAAAGTATAAAGAAGTTAATATATTTTTGTCAGAAAAGTAAGCAGATACATCTCTAAATACACAAGGTAAGGAGGATTTGTTTTTATACAGACACTTTTCTGACCACAGTTTGCTCTGCTTGCTTTAAATCATATGTACTTTAAATAAATTATTATAAGACAGAGTAATTTGCTTTGCTTTCATTTATAAGAAACATTTATCCACCTTACTTCCTTTCAAATTCTGCTCCAATAAAGCTCTAACAGTCTAGTGATAGCAACTGGATGCTAATGTTAATGGGACTACAGAACTGACTCAATTCTTTTTCTCAACACTGTAGTCACACGTATAATAGAAACAATCTTAACATAGTCAGTCACTTTCATACCTGAAATATATTTTGTCTGTTTAGAATGATAGCACCTGATGAAAGGTGCCAAAGTAGAGGGCCTGATTTTCAATATTTTAAAATCTTATCCTCACTTTGCCATAGACTCTGTGTGACTTTGGGCAAGTAACTTCCTCTTTCCTCAATGGACACATCTGTAAAATGGGGATTTAAAAACCCTTTAATTGCTTTGACTAACTAATTTGTGTTTTTGTGATTTGATCAATATTGCACTGACCCTTGTTTCTCCTCCTCTCTGGTACAGACAGGCTAGAAGAGTGACCAATATTTCGTACCCCTAGAAGCTCCTCCTTTCTTTTCCCTCTTTCTTGAAGTATGATTCTTCCCTATGCACTCTGTCCCCATGCAGAGACCGCTGTGGTCCTTTATGGAAAAGTTTGGACTTCTTTAAATATATCTAGGGAGCCCTATAAAAACTTAGAATGAGTCCATCTGCCTTCTGGGCCCAGGGTGAAGGAAAGAGCTGAGCTGAGAAACATTCTGGTTCAAATGAAAAGGGGAAGTAACCTTGGGAAGGAAACTGGAACAACCACAACTGGTAGAACAAGTTATGAGGGAAACCATGAAAGAACAGATGATTCTTCCATTGTCCTGGCCAAACTGATGGCCACTAAGAAAAATACTTTAAGGGAAGGAAAGCAAAAGTCAGCTGAACATAGAATCTTAAAGTATGTTTCATGGAGCATCTGTATGACTAGACTCAGACTACCTGGGACTCTAACAACAGGAAGCTGCAGGATATGTACGTACTTCAAAAATGGGAAACAAAAGGAGAATAACCCATTGCTCGAACAGGAAACTCTGCTGACTGAGCCTGAGAGTGGTAAAAAAGACCTTTACAGAATTTGTTCATCCTGGAGTTCCTTGAATTTCTTGGTTTAATGATATTCCTTGTAAATTATTCCCAACTCTTTGTCTTGCTAGAGCTAGGGGCTAAGTCTCTGATTCAGATTCAGAGGAAGTTTCCCCTTCTTCAGAGGAAGACCTTGGAAAGGTTGGGCCTGCAAGGAGCCATTAATGAAGATGGATCTGGGACCTCTTGATGCTACATGGTGGTATAGCAGGTGTAACAAAGTTCCTTGAAACTGTAGAAGAAAATCATTAGGAAGCATTAACAGAATCCGGAGGGAAAAATCCCGGCCCAAAGAAGACACTTGTTACTGAGGATAAAGTTCTGCTGCAGCCATGCAAATATTGCAATGTGTATTTCAAACAGATACCTGTACATAATACACATAAACTCAGGCATATAGATAATATAATTATCTGTGTTTGGATATTTACAAACCTTCAAATATCTAACTAAACCAAGCTGCTTGGTAAGCACTACATGAAAGATGAAGTTAGACTGTAATTTAGTTTACAGCAATATGAGCTAAACATTATAAAAATCTTTGAAAAGTGATCAGAAACAAAATTTGTAATCTCTCTCCCTTAAACACCTTGTGAGATTTGCTCAAAATTTTCTAGAAGAAATCTGCATCCTTGAAATTTTCAGTGTGCTGGTTTTGGTGAAGCTAGAGTATGGGACTGAAAATTAGTCTTATAATGGGATACTAACTTCAGATTTAGTGGCCCTTCATAAAAGTAATCACTAGCACGTAATAAACATTAATAACTAATTATGAACTAATTAAAATACTTAGCAACTTTTAAAGTTTCCTCAGAATGTTTAAAGTTTAACTTTCTTTATTTGCCTTAGTTGGATCTAAATTCCTGGCACAGCATAAAGCTGTACTTTACTCCAAAGTGAAAACCTGTGCAGGTTTCAAACTTGAACAGTGCTGTACATGTCTATTGATGTGTTCTTAATAATTAAAACAACCTCACAGGTTGACGTTACAATTAACTTCCCAGTCTCACACACAAATAAATGGATGAAAAAAACATTACTTTGAATTAGCCACATACAATGAGTTAAAAACAAAATGGGATGATGCATTCTTCAAGCTTAAATGTTATAGTCCAGCACATACAGAATATAGAATGGAAAAAGGTAAGAAGGGTTTGGTTACTAGTAGCTAAGTTTAGAAAAGCTCCCATGGAGGATATCTATTCACCTGTCGTCCTTTTGGTTGCGTTGTCGATGGCAAGTCCTGCAGAACAAAGCCAACCCAGGAGAAGAAATTTTCATTTTACTTTTTAGAGCATACAACATAATTTGTTAGTGTAATTTGTTACATTGCAGCAAAATATTATGTTGCACATATGTATAAAACATTAACCCATTTCTTAGAAGTGCTTATTTCTTAAAAGAAATCAAACCCAGGCTGTTTAGCAGCAAGCTGAAGAAAGCCAGTAAAAGTTTAAGCAGATAGAAAATGTGCTTTTTTAATAAACGATTCAGCATCTTCAACACAAAAGCACCTGCATGTGAAAGAGGCTTTTTATAAGAATGCCTTTTTCAACTTAATAGATACTTAAATTAGATGAATTTCTAGAAAAAAAGAAATAGTTAAAATAAATATTGCTAAATTTTATCTTGGAAAGATATTAAATGTTAAATTGTGACCAGGAATAAATTTATGAGTGTGTCTATTATGTTGCAAGTTCAGTATTTTTCCACATAAATTTATTGTAGTTCTCTATCCACGTAATTATCTTTCATTCTTATAATTAAAATACTTTACATTGTGGCTAATCATTTCCAAACTGTTATTTACTTTTAATAGTTGCTGGAATAGTTGCTTTGCTCTATGTTTTTAAGTTGATATAAAATCCCATGAAGTGATGGCATTGTTGAAGTTATCACAGTGCACAAAACAGAGCGTCAGGAGCACTCTTACAGAAATGTCACTGAAGGAACTTGCAGATACAGATGCTTTGTAACGGCTTGCCATATAAATCACGACACTGACAAACGATAAACAATACAAGTTTCAACATCTATTTAGAGATATTTCAAATCAAGAACCTTTCTAGCTGAATACATGCTGAACTGGAAGTACTTTGTGTTCAAGATGTGATGATACTAGCTTGGGTTTGTAGTGCAGTTTAAAGCCACTTCCTTTTGCTTTTTCATATCCAGGCCAGGCTCATATTTCACAAAGTATGTGCACGTACCACAACAGCAGAGGACACACCAATTCCTTAACTCAGATAGCGGAAACGAATACATATTCCAGAGGTCTCTCAAAACTTCAAGGTTGGAAAAGCCCTGAAATACCTGCTGTGCAATTATTCTTCCTTGAAACACGGCTTCAAAAGTTTAGAATGGAAATAACGCTTCCATTTAAATCCTTGCTTAGTTTTGAGGAAGCTAGGACCAGGGGATTGCTAAGAACATTTGAAGGATGAGTGAACTGCCATGTTACACTAATTAATATTTAATTAATTCAATTCATGTTAATGAGAAGAATATGTTGTTGAAAAAAAACCTTAAAAGGAGAAAACAGGGAGTTATAGTTGTAGTAGCCTTGATTATATCAGCAGAACGCAATTTTCCACTGAACACATGTAATTATAACAGTAATGGTAGATGAGCACCAACCAAATTTGCACACTTTCTCTGTCTGGAACTGGAGGTCTTACCGAAACAGAATTGTTAGTGCTGCTATGACCATTAGCTGGGGACTGTCTGGATGTAGAGGGGGAATCTCTCTGAAATAAGACACAAGGTTCATTAACACACAACACTAGCACAGGAACACAGATATATTTAAATGAAGAGTTACATCCACAGCTTTATAATAATTTCTTCAGCTGTTTCTTTGGAGAACGTTTCTACACTATAAACTGCGTAAGTCTCCTAAAATTCTGAACAGTTTTCCACAATTTGAGATTTGAATTGATTTGCTTATTTATCCTAAAAATTACATATTACTACCTCAGCAGTCAGTCAGTTTGCTGAATTTCCCAATATTTGGGACCACTTCTTAAGAGTTGCCTCATGTGACTATCATGGTGTTAAAGGTGAACTGGGACATTAGTAGCGGCCTTTAACAAAAAATTTAAAGATTATATGTTGAGCAATTTAAATAGTATGGGCACAAGAGCAGTCTTCACCCTATAGCTGATTTTGAATAAACTTTCTAGTTTTTTCCATGTGTTGGGGATGATCTGTTTCTCCTCCATGAAATGTCCCCATGCACACTGTCTCAACCACCCTAGAGGACCCCAGCTGGAGTCCAGAGCTGGCTGGTGAGGTGAGGTAAGGTAACTGGCATGTTTTTTTTTTCTTTTGCATTTTTTTCTTTTTTCTTCTGCATCTTATGCCACGGCTTTGTAAAATTTCAAGGTTTTATTATAATTATTTTATAGTCTAATTGGTATAAAAATAAAATTTTGCCAAAATAAATATATTTCTAATAAATAAATACATTCAGAGTAAAATTCTGCCAAACGGCAGCTCTTGACACAGCTCCACATGACATTCTCAGAAGGAAACTAGGGAAATGTGGTCTAGATGAAATTACAACAAGCAGTCTAGTTGAAAGACCACACTCAAAGAGTAGTTATCAATGGTTCACTGACGAATTGGGAGGATGTATTTAGAAGGACCCCACAGAGATCAGTCTTGGGTCCAATACTATTCAATATTTTCATTAATGACTTGGATAATGGAGTGGAGAGTATGTTTATAAAATGTGCAGATAACACCAAACTGGAAGAGGTTGCAAGCATTTTGAAGGACAGGATAAGAATTCAAAACAACCTTGACAAATTGGAGAACTGGTCTGAAAATCAACAAGATGAAATTCAATAAATACAAATGCAAAGTACTACCTGTAGGAAGGAAAAATCAAATGCATAACTAGAAAATGGGGAATAACTGGCTAGGTGGTAGTATTACTGAAAAGAATCTAGAAGTTATAAAGGATCACAAATTAAACATTAGTCAACAATGTGATGCTACTGAGAAAAAAGCTAGTATTTTTGAGATGTATTAAAAGACAGGCAGTACCTGTCCTGCTCTACTCAGCACTGGGGAGACCTCAGCTGGTGTACTGTGTCCAATTCTAGGTGCCACATATTAAGAAATATGTGGACAAATTGGAGAGAGTCCAGAGGAGAAAAAACAACAGTGATACAAGATTTAGAAAACTTGATTTATGACAAAAGGTTAAAGAACTGGGCTTGTTTAGTCTTGAAAAAATAAAAGACTGGAGGGGAACTGATAACAGTCTTCAAATATGTTAAAGGCTATGATAAAGAGGATGGTGATTAAATTGTTTTGTATGTCCACTGAAGGCAGGACACGAAGTAATGGGCTTAATCTGTAGCAAGGGATATTTAGGTTAGATATCAGGAAAAACTTTCTAACTATATTTAGTTAAGCACTGGAATACGATTTCAAGGGATGTTGTGAAATCCCCATCATTGGAGGTGTTTTAAGAACAAGTTAGAAAAACACCTGTCAGGGATGGTCTGGTTTTCTTGCTTCTGTCTCAGCACAGGAAGCTGGATTAGAGGACCTCTTGATATCCGTTCCAGCCCTGCATTTCTATTATTCAGTGAGTCTATAGAACAAAAAAGCCACCATTTGCCCAAGCCTTGAAGGGTGACTTTATGCTCCGGTCCAGTTCCATGATGGTTGAGACATTATTCACAAAGTACATGTTAGGACATATTATGGAATGGGAAACGGGGATCTGTGATGATTTTGAGTCTTGAAGAGGGATAAAAAAGGGATAACAGCTGAACCTCCTGTTTACCCTTGCTATTTGGAGTGCACAATATATTACAATGTAAGATCATCATCAAAGAAATCTCAAGCGCTAATTGGATACTTATTCAGTAAACAAAATAATTCATTCACACACTGTATAAAAATCAGGAGTGCTGGAATGCAAAGTTCCATGTCTAAAATCCTTTTAAGTATGTTCAGTTAGTGTCATAATGTTACAGACAACAAAATGAGAAAAACCAGATTTAAAAAAAAATATTAGAAATTCTTTGGTTATATTTTATCGAATGACAGTGCATTTAGCGAGCAGATTAGGAGCCAGGACCCCACCTTCACTGCTCATGAGACAACATTTATCTGATTGGACTTCACCATTAACAATATATTAACATATACAAGAAAGTTATATAACAGCACTCATAACTATTCCAAAGTGCCAACTAGTAGTTAAAATAACAGGCTCTATTTATTGTTGTTGCCGGTACTATTTGGTGTGCTGTATAAACTCAACACAGCATTCAGGACTTCTTAGTTTTGACTTGTTGGATTTGGTTTAAAATGAAGTTCCATGAGCAGCCATCTAGAGGAGCTCCAGACCTGACATAGCAGAATGCAAGTCTTATCACTTTTAAGATCTCTATATCTCAATAAAATCCACCATAAAAATCAAATACCTGTGTATATTTCTACTAGATGGGTTTGGAGAAAATATAGAGTCATTTGGCTGCCTTAGTCATTTATAGTACTTAACAAATTGACAGAAACAATTTTTTTTTTTGCAAAAATCCTCAAGCATAACAACTTCCAATTATCCAAGGGATGCCAAATACACTACATTGTATCAAAAAAATTATCTATGCTTCAAGAAATTGTTCTGCATTTTTCTGTATTTGGGTTATTAACTGCCCCTTTAAATAACTTCAGATGGTCGGTAAAAGATCCTTCCTTCAAAAAAGCTGCAATTTCCTTCCCCTACATACAGAGCTTCCTTCCACTTATAGCAGATTTTTTTCAGATAGCATTAGACTATACTAGTCACATGGAGGAGTCATTTGTCCCCTCAGCTGCAATCATCTCCTGCTGGCTCTGCCCATCTCTCTGACTGTCTAGAAGAGATGGAAGATAAGCCTAACTTTGGTACCTTTGATTTGGTTTGCTTGTCAGATGACTGTTTCTCAAGCACCAAACTTTGGGAAGTGCTGGAAGCAGACACAGCCTATGTGCCTAACCTGAGCAAGAAAAAGCTCAGATGGAGGCAGAGGGCATCACATAACTGCACATTCTCTTTGACCACATATCCTCCCCAAATAAAATGTATTGAACTATGACAAAGGCCTCTGAACCTGAGGAAATTCAGAGATCTGCCTCAATGTCATGCTCTGCTGACTAGCTTTTACCTCTGAGGAACTTCAGAGGATCATGTCTTGTTCTGAATTTCCTAGTGGCATTAGGTAGTCAACATTTTGGGACCTACGTGTGATTCCATGGAATCTATATAGGCTCTTGAACTAGGCTAAATGGTTGAAAACTACCACAAACCCAAGCAAAACTTCTAAAAGAATGCCCTGAATAAGTCTGGTATCCCTTTGAAAAGTCCCCCACTCCCCAACATCGGGAACCAAGATATAATGTGATCTGCTTTTAGGCTCCTGATTGCTATTTCCGCAACTCAGTGACAAGCATCACAAGAATATGAAAGGAACTGGTACATGAAATTGTAAGCCCAATAGTAAAGAATTTTAATGAATCTGTAAACTTGTGGGTTGTACTCTATGACTGGAGAATTGCTAGTATAGTTCCTATATTTAGGAAAGGAAAAAAAGTGATCCGGGAAACTACAGGCCTGTTAGTTTGACCTCAGTAGTATGCCAGGTCTTGGAACAAATTTTGAAAGAGAAAGTAGTTAAGAACATAGAAGTAAATGGTAACTGGGATAAAACACAACATAGTTTTAGAAAAGGTAGATTGTGCCAGACCAACCTGATCTTCTTCTTTGAGAAGATAACTGATTTTTTAGACAAAGAAAATGCAGTAGATCTAATCTACCTGGATTTCAGTAAGGCATTTGATATAGTTCCACATGGGAAATTATTAGTTAATTGGAGAAGAAGGGAATTAATACGAAAATCAAAAGGTGGATCAGGAACTGGTTAAAGGGGAGACTACAACAGGTCAGACTGAAAGGTGAACTGTCAGGTTGGAGGAAGGTTACTAGTGGAGTTCCTGAAGGATCAGTTTGGGGACCAATCTTATTTAACATTTTCATTAATAAACTTGGCACAAAAAGTGGGAGTGTGCCAATAAAATCTGCGGATGACACAAAGTTGGGAAGTATTGCCAATATGGCGAAGGACCGGAATATCATACAAGAAGATCTGGATGACCTTGAAAACTAGAATAATAGAAATAGGATGAAATATAATAGTGCAAGGTCATGCACTTAGGGACTAACAACAAGACTATAAGACAACAACAACAACTATCAGATGTGGAGTTATCAGTTGGAAGTGAGAGAGGAGGAGAAAGATCTGGGTATATTGGTTGACTACAGAATGACTATCAGTTGCCAATGTGATGCAGCTATGAAAAAGGCTAATGCAGTCCTAGTATGCATCAGGCAAGGAATTTTCAGTAGAGATAGTGAAGTGTTAAGTACCATTATACAAGGCACTGGTGAGACCTCATCTGGAATACTATGTGCAGTTCTGGTCTCCCATGTTTAAGAAAGATGAATTCAAACTGGAACAGGTGCAGAGAGGGACTACTAGGATGATCAGAGGAATGGAAAACCTACCTTATGAGAGATTTAAAGAGCTCGGCTTGTTTAGTCTAACCAAAAGAAGGCTGAGGGAAGATATGATTGCTCTTTATAAATACCTCAGAGAAATAAATACCAGGTAGGGAGAAAAGTTAAGTGCCAATGTGGACATAAGAACGTATCAATAAAAATTGGCCACCAGCAAGTTTAGATTTGAAATAGCTGAAGGTTTCTAACTATCAGAGGAGGGAAGTTCTGGGACAGCCTTCCTAAGGGAGCAGTGGGGGGCAAAAAACCTAATTGGCCTAAAGACTGAGCTTGATAAGTTTATGGAGGGTATGGTATGATAGACTGCCTACAGAGGCATGTAGCCGATCTGAGACCGCTATTAGCAAATATCAACAATGGCAAGTGATGGGATGCTAGATGGAGAGGGCCCTGAGTTAATAGAGAGAATTCTTTCCCAAGTGTCTGGCTGTTGGGTCTTGCCAAAAGGCTCAGGGTCCAACTGACTGCCATATTTGGGGTCAGGAAGGAATTTTCCCCTGGGTCAGATTGGCAGAGACTGTGGAGGTTTTTCACTTTCTTCTGCAGCATGGTGCACGGGTCACTTGCAGGTTTAAACTAGTGTAAATGGTGGATTCATTGTAACTTAAAATAATGATTTGAGAACTTCAGTGTCTCAGCCAAAGATTATGGGCTGGGTGAGGTTATGTGGCCTGCAAAGTGTAGGAGTTCAGATGGTGCCTTCTGGCCTTCACGTCTATGAGTCTAAGAAAAAGCTAACGGGGATGGTGGAAACTATTAACTTAAGGTTATCTTGATTTGCCTAACTACAAGAGGCATTCATCAAATTTTTAATGTTTAGGAAGTTTCTTCTAAAAGAAAATACTCCAAGAAAGGACAGCAAAATTATGTATTGCATACAGCTTGTTGGAAGGTGGCAGCCACAGTGGAGCTGCTTCTTAGAATACCAGGACTGCTTAGAACTAGAGCAGAAAATGTCAGATTCTGTCTGAAGATCAGATCAAAGGGAGAATCTTTTCTTCTGTAAAATGTGCAAGAACGTCAATCCTCTTGGGGGAGAGGAGGCAAATATATGGTGGACCAGGTGTTCCAAGAAGGCCAGAATGAATTCAAGTTTTGACTAGGTGCTTTCAATAGCCAGGATTAAGGTAGCACTACCTGAACGTCAGGACTTCCCAAACTTGTCCTGCTCAGGCCACCTAAATAAACACTACATTAAGGAAAGAAAGAAGTGAAGTGACACTTCTATGACACCCCCAAGCTAAGCAAGAATGAACAAAAGGGCATATTGCTCCTGGATTCTGACTGGCTCTTCAGGTCTACCCCCACTTCTGCATCATTAGCTGGGACAACCCGCACCAATTCCAAGTACTGGCAGAAGCAAGGTATTGGCTAGTGATTTAAAGCTAATAGGTTTAAGCCTCAGTCCGTTTGAGGCAATTCTTCGGCAGTCACTATTAGAGCTACTGGATTAATCCTTTGTCAAACCAGACCCAGGCAACAGCAGCCACATTATGGTTCTATTTTCACATCTGATAAGACTAAACCCACAATGTATGCCAAGATGAGTGCCAGAATCTACAAACATATTTCAATTCCAATCTGGTGCAAGGTATCCTGTTTTCATTGATAAACCTCAGAAGATTTTTCTGTAACTAGGAAGGCCTACAGTTGCATGCTTTAGAAATGGCATTCCAAGGGGGAAGAAAAGTTTGTTTATTTATTTATTTTTCATATTTAGTGTTTTTGAGTCCATTGAAGATTACCACTCAATTCCATTTTTTAATGACTGCCTGTGTCTCACATAGACAGTTTCAAAGACTTAGAAGTTTTTCTCTTCAGAGAAGGTTAACTTGCAGATATTTGCCTCTGTCAGCACTCTCTTGCATCTTAAACTGAAAATCATTTCTCAGGTTTTTGTATCAATGGAAGGTAAGAATGTTTGTATAATCCACAATAGTAGTCTAGTTCAGGTGGCAAGTACAAGAAGTCCAATTAACAATTGTTCTCTCAATCCTTATCCAGGTTGTTGCATTTCTAAAAGATCATTTTTGTTGGTTGATTTTTCAGGAGAAAAACAAGAGATGTCTTTACTGAGGAAAGACATGTGTAAAGAAATAAGTCTGGCATTGTGTTCTGAAAAAGGCACGACTCAACCTCATCCTGATCTTCTATGTTAAAGCTCCATAACACAAGTACTTCTACCAAAAATGTTTTAATCAGCTGTCAGTCGTTGTCCTTCCTTATGAATGTAGCTTCCATAAGGATGTGTGAGTGAAAGATCCCACTGAGAGGCTTAATGATTTGCACCAGGACCTTGAAATAAATAAAGAATTAAACAGGGAGCTGAGACATAACATGAGATGCCACTATGATATGTTCTCTCCATGAATTATTTTGGTTGGGCTATTAATATACTGTATGAGCTGAAACTTCTGCATGGCCTTCACAATCAACCCTTGGCAGAGAGTATTGCAGTAATCACTGTGGCTAAGGTCTGTGTCCAACAGCAAAGGGGCAATTTCTTGGCTAGCCAAAAGAGGGAAATGGATGTTTCTGGGCCCTGTACTACCTGGGTATCTGTAGGACTCAGACTATGTACCACCTTGATAACTGGATGGCAGATGACCTCAATAGATGAACAATCAATAGTTTACACAAAAATGATTATAGGAACAGTGAACTGTCAGCAAAGTCTAAACCAGGAAATAAAAATTCCCTTTTAGAAGTTATGTGGCACCTTAAAGACTAACCAATAAGCTTATGTCCAAATAAATTTGTTAGTCTTTAAGGTGCCACAGAACTCTCGTTGTTTCGCTAAAAACAGACTAACATGGCTACCCCTCTGGAACTCTTAGAAGTTAAGTCTCTAATCCTCAAATACATGCCAGCAAGATGGCAGACTGCCAGTCTACTGCTACTCTTGAAGCCAATGTCTTTGCACTGACTTCTGTTTTCCCTGGAGTAACTAGAAATAAGGAATTTGGCATGTTAGTCAAAGCTGCCTTTCTAGCTAATCCAGTAATGTTAAATATGATTTCTCTATCTTTGATTTTTCTATAGTGTTTATTACCAGAATGAAAGCATGGAAATGTCCTAAAATATCCTTCTGGGATATTAATGTCTCACAACATAGTTTAGCCTTAATTGGTAACTCCTCTTTTAGGAATCAGAGATTTGGCTACTAAACTGACTTGTCTTTTAGTCCTGTTTTGTTCCTTCTAGAGCATCTCAACTAGTTCTTCTAAAAATTAATGAACTCTGGATGAAGAAAAATCTGAAGGAATATGACAGCCTTCTGCCTAATGAAATAAAACTCAGTTAGATTGCAAACCTACTTCACTTTATCTTATCACAGAGGAGCAAGATTCAGGAGGCTGTGTCCCTCATGCCATGAGAAATGCATGGAGAGATCTGCTAAAAGACAGAGAAGCATATGCACTATGTGACAGCCAGAGATCTGAACAAGCTTGAAATAAATCCTAGGTTAAAATTTTCAAAACTGACTCACTGAAACGAACATGAATTGTGTAGTTAAATCACCTACCTACCTTTGAAAAATCTCAACCAAATATAACAACAGCCTGGATTGAATCTCATTATGAGTACCACTGACTTAGAGGTGATTAACTATGGATACTCTACACAATAAGTGAAACTTCAGCTGCAGCAGTCATGAAGGGATATGGTATCTCTACAGATGGCTTAATGTTCAGGTAATAAGAACTCCATTAAACATCACTAAAGAGCCACAAATTAGGACAGATAATTGGACAGCTGCAAATCTCAGGTACTCAAAGGTGGTACCTTCCAAATTTAGAAAAGTAATGGGCCTTTATATCTAAAGGTATTCTAGCATATTACCTTTGATTTTAAGAACAGTTAATTCTGTTTATTTGAGGATAATTAATGGGTAGAGAAAAATCTCAATTATATGACCAATGGTTTAGAGTTTTAAAAATTTTCAGTGGCTCTACTTTTGTATTCCTCCAGCTGTAAAGCTAGATTACTGTACTATGATGATTTTAACTGTCCATGCCTTGCAGGAAGAAAAATAATAAATTCTAGCAACCGTTAAAAAAAATCTAGTAAAATAGCTTTTCTGTATATTATAATGTTACTATTTTAAAACCAGACTGAGTGAAAGCAGCCCTGTATTCACACTCTACACACCAGTATAATAATCGTACAAATACACCTTGTGAGATATCATTTGAAAACTAATAGCTTGCTGGTCAACGATATCATGGTGAAATATATGTAGAAACATTATATGTAAAGTTATGAACATAAATGGAGGTTACTTGCTGTAACCGGAGGTTCTTCGAGATGCATGATCCCTATCTGTATTCCATATGTGGGTACATATGCACAACATGCGGCGAGTCCAGAAATTCTTCCAAGCCCTGTCCACTGACCCACACATGCGCAGTGTCCTCCTGTATGCTTCTGTCCGAGGGTATAATGGGCAGTGCAGATTGGCGCCTCTCCAGTTCCCTTTTACTGCAATGTAGTAGGGTCTGAAGCAGAAGGGAAGGAGGACAGGCAGTGGAATACAGATAAAGGATGACTGTACATCTCGAAGAACCTCCAGTTACAGTAAGTAGCCTCCATTTCTTCTTTGAGTGATGGTCCCTATGTGTATTGCACATGTGGGTGACTCGCAAGCATGTTCAGTCTGGAGGAGGTTGCAATGAAGTTGGAAGCAGCTATTCTTGCAATACTGTTGTTCCCACTGTTGCATCTGCAGCTGCCACTTGAATCAAGGCATAACGTGCCATAAATATGTGGACAGAGTGCCAAATTGCCACTTAGCAAATCTCCTATGGTGGGACGTCTGATAAAGATGCCGTGGAGGTTGCCTGTGCTTATGTGGAGTGGGCTGTAATCCCCCTCCCCCCGGGAGATAGCTTTGCTATTTTGTAGCAATCTTATATGTATTCTGAGACCCACTTAAGAGATTCTCTTTGAGAATATGTCTCGACATCTCTGCTATGGCGACAAAAAGCCTTGGAGATTTGCTAATGGCTTTGGTTCTTTGCAGCTAGAATGGAAGGGCATGTCTAACGTTGAGGGAGTGCAGCCTCTCGTCTTCAAGAGAAGTGTAAGGCTTTAGAAAAAAATACAAGTAAGTAGATTGCTTGATTGATATGGAATGCAGAAACAACCTTGGGGAGAAATTAGGGGTTCAATCGAAGGAAGACCTCCTCTTTGTGGAATCCTGTGCAAGGTGGGTCTGCCATCATGGCTGCTGGCTCACTGACCCTTCTCTGGCTGACGTGATAGCTACTAAAGAATGCCACTCGCACGGAGATGTGTGTCATGGCACATGTCACCATAGGTTCGAAGAGTGGTCTGAGAGTGTTGACAGGATGAGATTAAGGTCTCACAGAGGCACAGGTTTGATGATTGGTGGAAATGCCCTGATAAATCACACTGTGTGGGCGGGTACATGAGTACAGACTGTCCCTCCACTGGAGGAAGGAATGTTCTAATCGCTGCTAGGTGTACCCACAGTGAACTAAGAGCTAAACCTGATTTCTTTAAGGTGAGGAGGTAGTTGAGGATAACTGAAATGCTCACTGTGTTGAGGGAATGCTGATGGCATTGTGCCCAGACAGAAAAGTGGTGCCATTTGGCCTGGTAGCAGGCTCTAGTAAAGTATTTCCTACCTTGATTGAGAATTTTCTGGATAAGGGCAGACCAGGAGCATTGTATCTCAGATGCCCATCCTAATACTATGCCATGAGCCCAGCTGGGATGCTTGGGTTCCTCCATCTCAGGTTAGGAGATCCAGAAATGGGTGGATCCTGATGGGTGGGCACCTTCTTAAGAGGTTCGTGAAGCAGAACTGTCTGGGCGAGTAGAGTGCTAGGAGGATAACAGTGGCTCCGTCTCAGAGGACTTTCCGTATAACCTGAGGTATGAGGAGAATGGGGGAAAGGGTATCTGAGACAGTGCGTCCACGAGACGAGTACAGCATCAACTTGGGAGTCTGCCAATGTCTTCCCTGGAGCAATACATGGGAAACTTTCTGTCTGACTGTGACATGAAGAGGTCACATAGGAGAATACCCACTGTATGAAGATGTTGGTTAGAGCTGTGTCATGCATTTCCCATTTGTGGTCTGTAGAGAAGCTTCTTCTCAGTCAGTCTCCCAGGGAGTTCTGACCACCTGGATGATAGGGAGCCTGTATGGTAATCTGATTCCTGATACACTAGTTTCACAGCCCAACTACCTCCATGCAGAGAGGAGGAGGTTTTGCTCCTCGTTTGTTTATGTAGACCACTGTGTTGATATTGTCTGATAGTATCTGTACATGAAGTGAGCGTATGAGGTGGAAGAAGGCCTTGCAAGCTAGACAGATGCTGTGAGCTTCAGAAGGTTTATATGGAGCCGGGCCTCCTGTGCGGTCCACGTACCTTGTGCTGTATGGCAGTCTAAATGAGTGCCCAGCCTGTAAAGGAGACATCCTTCAAGATGGTGGCCCTCAGTGTGGGAGGGCTGAAGGGAGTCCCCACCATGACTTTTATCAGGTTGGACCACCAAGCAAGGGAGCTGAGAACTTAAAAGGGAACAGTGACTCTGGAGTCGATGTGGATGCTGGTCGGTCAATAGCTTGAGTGGAGCCAGGTTTGTAGGCACTGCAAACGGAGACAGGCAAAGGGGGTCATGTAGGTGCCTGAGGCTATATGGCTTAAGAGCAAGAGGCACTGATACACCATAGTTCGAGGCTTGTGGATAATGCAAGAGATCAGGTTGCTCATTGTGCAAAACCTGTCTGCAGGTAGGAAAGCTCATGCAGAGATGGAATCCAACCATGCCCCTATCAAATGTATTGTCTCTGTGGGTGACAAAATGGACTAGTCTTCATTTACACAGACCCTGTGGGTTGCGAGGAGGTGCCAAAGAGACTGTATTGCTGAGACAACTTCTTGACGAGATTGTCCTACCAGGAGCCAGTCGACCACGTATAGGAACACCATAAACCCCTGGCATCTCATTTGGGCTGCTACCGCTGCAAATGCTATCAAAAACACCCTGCGTGCCATCGCAAGCCCAAAGGGGAGGTAGTGCTCCTGGCCAACTATGAACTGCAAGAACTTTCCATGTGATGGGTGAATGTCCACATGGAAATATACGTCCTTTGTGTCGAGATCTGTGAACAACACACTCGCTTGGCTCTGAGGTGGGAAGCACTTTACTGTACCCTGGTGTAATATGGAGTCTGCCTCCTGTTGAAATATCATTTGGTGAGAGGGTGCCCAAAGGAGGTGTGCGGAGGAGGTTTGTGTGGGGGGAAGGAGAAGAATTCTATGGAGTACCCATGGTGAACAGTCTCCAGAACCCAACTGTACATTGTAATCTTGTTCCAACTGTGGGTGAAAAAAGTGAGATTGCCTCCAAAGATGATGGGAGGTGAAGTAGGTGTATGCGGGTCTTGATATTTATGTCAAAAGTGACCTCTGACCTGAGGCTGGGAGTACGTGGAAGGTGTAGTAGCAGAGGGGGCCTGGAAACAGGTTTTTGAGTCCTTGGTCATTTGGAAGGAGGTTCAAATGGACACGGGTGGTACAGGGGATAAAAAGAATGTGGCCGTGGTCTAACGGGCTGTTTCCAGTGTTTCTGTCTGGGGGCTGGAGTATAGAACCCTAGGGACCAAAGGGTGGATCTTGAATCTTTTAAGGAATGCAGACACTCATCTGTCTTTTCATTACACAAGTTGGGCTCATTGAAGGGGAGGTCCTGAATAGTATTTTGGACCTCTCTTGGGAAGCCTGATGACTGGAGCCACGAGTTCCTCCATATGACCACTCCTGCGGCTAAAGATCAGGATGCAGTATCTGTAGCATCTACCGCGGTCTGGAGAGCTTTGCCACCAATCTTCCTTCATCCAAAAGGGACTGGAACTGGGTTTGAGCTTGCATGGGGATTTTGTCTGGAGTAGGTGTTAAAAATCATATTTAGCCAACAGAGCTTGATAACTGGCTATATGAAACAGAAGGCCTGTTGAACAGACTTTTTTGTCCAGGAGATCCAATCTCTGACCCTTTCTCCAACGGAGTAGTTTTTTGAAAGTGCTGTCGAGCTCTTTCTGCAGCCACCTGCACTAGTGAATTGGGAAAATAAAAAAAGTCAGCTTCTTTGGTTGGCACAAAGTAGCTTCTTTTGGCCTGCTTTGAGGTACACAAGATGCTGGTGTGTACTAGACTGTTCTGTCCAGTTCCAGGATGGCCTCATTTATTGCAAGAGCCAACCTGGTCGGTCACTGTGGCTGCAAGATATGCAGGAGCTAGTGTTGTGGGTCTTGGATTTCTTCCAGTGGGATCTCCAAGTCAAAAGCAACTCTCTGAAGCAGTTCCTAAACTTGCTGGTGGTAATCTGGTGGAGAGGGCAGCAAAGGAATGACTATGTTGTCTGATGATGAGAAGGCCCCGACTGGAACCGATTCTTCCTCTTTCTCCTCATACACTGAGGGAATCAGCTGTCAAGAGGGGGGAGAAGCAATATGACTCCTGTTAAGGTTCCGGGCACCTGCCATAAGGGGGAACCCCAGTACAGCCAAAAGGAGAGATCTGTGTTTGTGATGGTCTCCACAGGAATTTATACCAGCTGCCTCAAGATGGTTATTAACTAGGGGGATAGAAGTGTCTCGGCTGTCCCTCCGGGCTTCCGTGCCTTCTCAGAGTTGCTGTTGGGGATATCTTCTCAGATTCCTCCAACTCTGAGGAAGGTTCTGTCAGCAGCAGCAGTACCGTTGGTACAGAGACACTCCTGTCCAATGGATAGGGATAGGGCCTCTCCTGTGATAGTGGTCTCTGTTCTTCCTCAGACAAAAACATCTCATAGGAAGACTGGGCCTGATGGCAGTGGAGACTGTGGGTAGGGGAAGAAGAAATCATCTAGTGTTGCAAAAGTTATTGTGGGGCCCAGAGTTTACAAGGTACTCACAGACACAGCAAAAGGGCCCAGTTCTTCCACTGTGACCAGATAGCCTCTGTACTGACGAGGTGGTACTGATAGTGCATCCAGACCCATGCTTGTGGATAGGGCCAGTGAACACCTCTCTCTGAGTCAGTATCGCAGTCACTTCAGAACTGTCGGATCCCTCTTCTTTCGCATCTTACCCTTCAGTCTGGGAGCTTTTGGCAATAGTTCCACTGGTTCCGTATGTGACATCTCGCCCAACGTGGAATAGCTCGGGGAGGAAATAAGTTTCTTTTGGGCAGTCCACTGTGGGAGTGTTTCTTACTTTCATGGGGAACCCTGTGTACTGACTTCTTGGGCTTTGGTACTGGTGGTACAGCTCCGGTGTTGGTGGCTTTGTGCCATGGCTTGTGTCTGGAGGGCACTGCTGGTTGGCTGAGGCCAACGTAAGGGTGGGGTCTCACAGGCCTGGAACAGAGCAGGCCTTTATGGCCTCCTCCATCAGGTACTTCTTCAGACAGAGCTCTCTAATTCTGGGCAGGAAGGACTTGCTGATACTGAACTTTGCAGAGATGTGCCCCTCACCCAGACAACAGAGAGATGCTGTTGATATTCATCACTGATGGAAAAGGAGCAAAGGCAAGAGACGCAATTCTTGAAGCCCAGAACTCTGAGCATAATCCTGGGGACTGGGGAGGACTTTCTCCTTAACTGAGGGAAGGGAGAAGGTGATGGGAAATTCTATTCTACACTGAACTATCAACAATTTTATAACAATTTTATGGATTGCACAAAAGCGAAGGACGACACGATTCCGACTAAGGACATGCAGTGGTAAGAAAGAACTGGAGGGGAGTCAACCTGCACTGCCCCTTAATTCCCTCAGGTAGAAGTATGTGGGAAGACATTGCATGTGCAGGTCAATGGACACTGCTTGGAAGAATTTCCAGACCCGGGCACATGGTGCGCATGTGCTCCCATGTGTGGAATACAGATAGGGACCGGTACTCAAAGAAGAAACTGAAATTCTGACTTAAAAATATTTACCACACATGCCCCAGAAGTGGGGGATAAGGATGGATAAACCTGTTTCTCAGAGACAAAGGACAAGCTGATGCCTCTACCCAGGTGTCATCAAAGTTGACTGGCAACCATCTGTCAAGTGGCCGTTCTTTGGCTGCGAAGGGGGCAGGAGCAAATCGACCTGCATTTTAGTAAACAACAGCATGGAACCTCTTTCATCACAAGACTCCATGTCTCCATCCTCACAGCCGGAAGGAACTTTATCTACGGGTAACCCTCAGGAAGATGCATTTCAAAGGGTGACTGGACTATAAAAGTGAGAGGCAAACATCCTTCCAAGTATTTTCACTCTCTCTCTCTCTCTCTCTCGCTCTTTCACCTAAGATGACAAAGGAGCCAGCCCTCTGGACTTTGGGGGCAGTTCCTGACTTGAGAATTTGGTCAGCTGTGTTGCTGGGAACATGTGGTAAGGATTTTACCTTGAACCAAGTCCAGTTTGTTAAGTCTTGGCTACTAGGAAGCATTTTAACTTTATTTCTCTCATAACCATTTCTGACTTCAATACCTTATATTTGTGCTCACTTAAAATCTCTTTGTAGTTAAATAAAGTTGTTTTATTCTTTAATCAGAACTAGTGTTGTGTTTAAAGTGAATTGTTCGGTAATTCCAATTAAAATAGCAAACTATTGTATATTGACCCTTTACAGGGGCAACGGACCTCTAATATTTGAACTATCCAGGAGAGGGCTGGATAGTGCAGAACATGTTTTTTGGGAAAATCCGGGAATGAGAGTGTGTTGGGGTTACCCTGCAAGTGGTAACCAAGGCTGGTGGAAGCCAAAGTGTTGACTGGAGTGTTGCTGGCAGGCTGCAGCTGTATACTCAGGGTGTGAGTTGCATGCTGTTTGAAGGGCCCAGGTTGGGAGATACAGCAGTAAAGCATTGTGAGGCACCCAAGGAGGCAAGGCAAGTGGTGACACAATCCCTTACTAGTCTGGACTGCACCCTGGAATGTGATACATACATCTCTTGATCTCCTCTGAGCTAAGTTTTACACCATTAAGAATGAGGGAGTAATGGTTTTCTAATGGCATAAAGTATCCGCATTTCTAGCCCTCTTTCAAAAACAGAGACTAGATTTAAAGCCTGTCACTAGCCATGAACCAAATATTACCTGATCTGTGTCTTGCACCTGCACAATTTTGAGGGAGAAATTCTATATTTGTAGGGAGAAGAGAAGGAAGGGGACAGGTACCATTTTGGTAACAGTATGATTTTTAAAAATGGGTCTTTGAGGTAGGTGTAAGGTTTGGAATGCTAGAAGTAAACCAAGTGGAGATGTGTTAATGGACGTAGGTCAGATAAGATAGAGAAAGGCATGATGAATACAATTTACCATGTGCCTGACATCACCAAGTGTGGTAAATATTTCTAGGTTTAATTTTTCCCAGTCTTTTAATCTCACATTCCTAATTCTGCTGTTTTGCCTGAATGAAGATAAAATTCCATCTTTTTTCTTCTTTTGTCAGAACAGATGGCTTCAAAGAACCTAGGTCAGAAGACTAAGGGTACGTCTACACTGACGGTGGCAAAGTCGCCACCCTATTATCGACCTACCTGAATCGATTGAGTGGTCAGTGAAGACCCACTCAATCGATCCAGAAGTCAATGCAGTAAAACCACCCCTTCAAATAGCGTAGCGCTGTGTTGACGGGAATGTGATTTCCGTCGGTGCAGTGCAGCGAAGACACCATGGAGAAGGGAAGCACAGCAGTTGACGGGAGTTGACTGCTGTTGACCGGCGCTGAAGCGCCAGGTAAGTGTAGACTGGGCCTAAGCAAAAGAGATGTCCTATTATTACTATTAGCCTCAGACAACATCGCATTCTGTGAACATGTATTAAAACTTGCATTTGGATTTTTATGTTTGGTTTATTTTATCCTGATTTATCATGTTATCAATAAGTTTACAATTTATTAGCATATATCATTTTAATATTGGGAGGTAAAACATCTTCCAGTATGACTGATACTAGTAACAGCACAAGAGATGATGTGTATTCCTTAGTATTATTCTAAAATTTCTCCCCCATTTGGGATGATTAGGATTATTTTTGTATTACACTGGCAACTTTGCTTTGTTTTGCTCTTGTGCCTGGTGCAAAATTGCTTATAACTGGAAGGTTAAAAATAGTCCTTTTTATAAGAGAGAAGTATTGGAATTTTTTGGTTCAAGGCCTTTTAGTTTTTCTTAACAGTAAAGAAGAAAGGTAGAAAAACAGCATAACTGTTTTCTTCAAATAAACGCAGTAACTATTTTTTTACAATAAAAGTGACAATCAAAATGTTAGTTTTAGTATGCTGGAGATCTATAATATGAATTTACAGGTACACAAGGCAACTAGGGTAAAATTCCTGTTCTAATGAAGTCAATGGGAGCTCTGCCTTTGACTTCAAGGGGGTTAGGATTTCACCTCAAGATCCCTGAATCCACATTTGGAAATGGTTTGTACAGTTAAGCATACACCATGGAAAGAATAGCATTGCTTACACAGTGCTTATGCCAATCTGTAAACCCAAGTAGTAAGAACATCCTTTCCTAATAGACATTTTCAGTGTTTTAATTGCTTTCAGTTACACAAGGAAAATAGCTGTTTGTGGAAGAAAGAATTATATAACCTTGAAATTACTGTGCAAAACCATAGCATCACATTGCTAATTCAAAAAGTACCAAATTCCAAACCTGTTTCTCTTGACTAATGATACATTACCAATTCCGCATAGAAACATGTAATTGTTACAGACACTTAATCATCATTGATTTACTTGAACAGGTTTATACAGAAACAGGATCTTCAATTAACCCTTAACAGCTGAAACCAATCAATCCATCCATTTTTCATGTTAAAACAAAGAAGAAATATTTATGGAAGCTCCTTAACTTAGGAACTCTAATAGACTTCCTAGAGAAAGTATTTTAAATCATGAATTTTAAAACAGGGCACTCCACACTTCCACTCGAGAGGTTTTCCTTTTTATTTTAACATCATAGGCTGTAAAGAGTTAGTTATGATGCTGATGAGATGAATATGAAGGCAGGACTGAGTAGGTGGGTGGGGCCTACTCCTGTTCCGTTATCTTTGTTGTAAAATTGGTGTGCGTGATCTAACAGCACAGGCAGAAACAATTTCCCAGAAAGCAATAACATTCAGCCATCAGCAGGCAGTTAGTTAAAGGACTGAGAAAGGATGGGAATGGTTCTTTAAATTCATTACCTCACAAGATGAAGACTGAGTGCGATAACTTGGCACAATCTTGAACGTGATGCTCCCCCGCATTTCCCTCTGGAGAAAGAAAATTATTTCATTAAAATACAAGACTTGCAGATAAAATGGAAGAAACCACTCTAATATCTGTAAGGAAACCAGCACAGCCTTTCTGAGAGCAGCAGCGGTTCTTCCCAAATAAACAGTCAAACTGAAAAGCTGTGACAAGCATGTGGTTTCACTCAGAAACCGACAGAGTGTGTCTTAGTAACATAAAACCAAACATATGCCATTAGTGAATTAGCATGACAGGTCTTCAGGTGTCTAGCAATTACAGCTGTATTTTTAGATGAGAAGTGCGTACACATTAATACTCTCTTTCATTTCCCTTCACCTATTTTCTTGTGATTTACATTGTCTTTGGTGTAAAAGAAATTACATTTTCTTCCGATTCAATTTACATGTTATATACAGAAGGAGAGGTCACTTGCCTTTCTGTAATTTGAATTATTCAAGATATTTTGTCCCTTATGGTACTCCATCATAGGATGCATGCAAGCTTGTGAGCTCTTGTCCAGAAATTTGAATTAGCAGTGTCCACAGGTCTGCACCTGCACATTGCATGGCCTCATGCTTCCATGTGAGGGCATATAGGGAGAAGCAGACCACTGCAGTTCCAGTTCCTTCTCAAGAGCAGAGCCAGAAACTCTGCAGCAGAGGGAAGAGGGGAGGGAGGAGGCTGGAGTACTCATAGAAGAATTCAAGTTACTGAAAGGTAAATAACTTCTCCTCTAAGTATATGGCCCTATAGGTGCTCCACTGTAGCAGACTCCCAAGCAGTAACTCAACATGAAAGCAGGTGCTGAGGAGGTGGATCCAAAATGGTTTGGATCAAAGGTTGTGTCCATTTTATCATTATAACAGCATAATGTTCGGAGAACATGTGAACTGAGGACCAAGGTGTGGCCCTGGAAATTTTGGTGGTAGGAATGTTTTTGAGGAAGGCGACAGAGGAGGACTGAGTCCTGGTAGGGTATGCTGTCACCCTCAGTGTGTGTATATATGTGCATATGTTGGATCCTAGTAGGTTATGATGCAACATGAAACTCACTTTGACGATCTCTAAAATGAGATCAATTGTCCTTTCATTCTTCCAGAAAAGGATACAAGAACTCTAGGGGAACCATGAAGGTTTCAGACAGAAGACTAGTGCCCTCCGAATGTCTAAGGTGTGAAGGCTTGCCTCTCCTCTCTAGGAGTGAGGTTGGGAAGAATACTGGCAGATGGATATCCTGATTGATATGGAAGTCTGACAAAACCTTACAGATAAGCCAAGGATGGGGGTGTAGTGTGACCTTGTCAAGGCAGAAGGTAGTGTAAGGTGGGTCAGCCACAAGCACTCCAATTTATCCCACTCTTCTAGCCAACGTGATGGTTACCAGGAAGGAGGTCTTAAAAGAAAGATGAAGGAATGGAGGGTTCAAATGAAGGGTTCCTTAAGACATTGAGGACCAACTTAAGGTCCCATGGAGGTGTGGGATTCCAAATATGTGGAAAAAGATTAACAAATCATTGAGGAATGTAGCTGAATGGCCCTGGATAGGTGAATTAAAGGCCATAACAGCTGGTAAGTGTACCTTGACAAAACTCATAGATAGTCCTTGTTTTTTAACTCCAACAAATAATTGACGATCCTTGCAGGAGGAGCTTCAGAAACAGATATAGTGTGACAGGATCACCAGAAAAGGAAACATTTCCACTTCTGCAAGTGAGTTTTAAGAGTGGAGGGTTTCCTACTATTCAGGAGTACAGATTATGTCTCTGCTGAGCAGTCTCACTCTAAAGCTGAAAACCGCAGAGGAGCCAGACCATAAGGTCCAGGGACAGAAGGCTGGGACTGATATGAGAGGGAGGCATTAAGGTCTCTCGACAGAAAAGTGAAATAGATCTGAGTACCACACCTGTTTGGGCCAAAAAGGCACTGTCAGGATAATTCTCGCCTGCTCCTGCTGTATTTTGATCAATGTTTTGAGAAGTAACAGCACTGGAAGGGAGGAACAGAGGAGAGAGCAATGTCATGGGACTAGAAGGGCACCTGTGAAGCACTGTGGGTCTTGAATGCGGGCCCACAGGTCCCCAAGCAGTTCACAGATCATGACTGTAACCTGACAGGTCTGCAGAACCAGCATGGGTGGGGGGTTAGTGGAACTCTGGCACATCAGAAGCTCTGCCTAAGAACCTAGTGATTGGAGCAGAGTTCCAACTCCATCAATTGGCCCAGATGCAGTATTTAAGTCAGAAGGAGGCACAAGAAGTTGTCTGAGCAACTGAGTGAACTTCTAACCTGCTGTGTACTGAACCCTGACTCCAGCTTGACCCTGGCATTGTTTCTTGACTTTGGTTTGACCTTTGATACTGCTAGCTGACTCTTGACCCTGGCACAGTTCCTTGGTTCCTGACTCCAGCTCGACCCTTGGCACAATTGTCTGATTCTGATTCCAGTCTTGACCATCAGGGTGACTCCTGACCCTGATTCTGGCTCAATCTGTGGTGTGACTCCTGACCTTCACTTCAGCCCCAACCTTGGCACGATCCTGATTCTGACTCTGGTTTTGGTTCCTGTTTTCCAACCCCAGCTCTGACCATTAGGCCTGGACACCTACGTCCTGGTCCATATAGCATCTATCAAAGACTTGCAGCTGAGTCTCCCCCTTAGAGAAGATTTGATGTTTTGTATTGGCCTGGGTTGTAAAAAGATCCACCAAGCCTAAAGGAAGATCCTATGCTTTCCAGATGTTCCGAAAGATCACACTTTTGAGCGCCCACTTGTGTTCCTGATTGAAGTTTCTACTGAGAGCTTTTGGTACCATGTTATGGAAGACTGGTAGGAAAATTGCAGCGATCTCTATGCGAAGGGCAATGCACCAGTTCCACAGTTTTAGGGATTCTGTGCATTGGCCACTGTCGGAAGACAGGATACTGGACTGGATGGACCATTGGTCTGACCCAGTATGTCGGTTCTTATGTTCTAAGGACTGGGATCTTGTCAATTTATATAGTACAGTGTCACTCTGTTGTCTACCATGACTCTGACATGATGATCCTGAATTTTTGTGGAGAAAGACCTCACAGGCATAACAAACTTCCCTTAGCTCTAAAATGTTGATGTGAAGCAACATTTCCTGTGGGCATCATTTGCCCTGTGCTGTGGAACCTTGTAAGTGGGCTCCGCAGCCGAGAAGGGAGGTGTCCATTGTGATGATTTGTGTTTGTAGCAGGCATGAGACGGGGCTGCCACACAGATCTTCATCAGCGGGTCTTTCCACCATCTGAGGGAGTCCAGCACCCATGGGGTATGGAAACCCATTTGGTAAGGCTGTGCTTGGTATATATGTGGTTTTGAGCCAGAAGGGTGTTGCAGTGCAATGAAGTTTGAGAACCACTGTTCTAGTAGATTCAGTATGTTTGGAATAGGCTTGGTACTGTTGATATTGGAATGGCCAAAATCATTGTGCGGTCTGTGATTTGCTGGAACACCTCTTTGTCCAGGTAGATTGTCTCTGTGCTTGGTGCGGTACAGAATTAGACATGGTCCCTTCTCCTGAAGAGTTTATAATCTTAGCTGATATGTAACATTCATATTGTAGACGGTGAGGGAGATTAAGACAATTTGATACAATTATAAAATATGCCCTTTTCTTTGAATTGTACTGGATTGTAACTACAACAGTAAGTATTTATAGATATATATGTCAAGTGCCTTTCAACCACTTGTCCCAGCGCCTATTTATTTAAACACTGGTTGATTACTTGGAGGCATCACAAAAGTGGGTCTTGATAGAGGATTTGAAGGAGGAAAGGATAGTGGTCTAATCAATTAGGTCAGGGAGAGTGTTCCATGCACAAAGGGCACCCTGGAAGAAAACCTGGAGATGTCTGTGGTTTGCTAGAGCACTGATTAACTGGTTAGGTGTTTTTTTGGGGTGGTGGAGGTAGGATGGAGAAAGAGATTGTGTTGGGGGATCAGGTAAGGACAAAAAAGGAAGGACAATGGAGAATGCTGTGATTTAGAGAGGCTTTGTTAAAAGGGAAAAGGATCAATTTTGTTGTTTATTTAAAAATTATTAGACAACCAATGTCAACAAGCTTTTAGGCACTTACAAGCATTTTTTGTAGTTGTTCCACTGTTTGATTTGCTACACTGATTCCATTTATTTCTCGGATTTCATCCCCTACATGGAGTGTACCTACAGAATTAACAAAACAAATAATTAATGTGTACATTTATAATGAAACAATACCAAAGCTCAACTACAGATTGGCAATACAAAGACATTAAAATAAAATGTTAAAATAAAGGTTTAGTGTTTAACTGAAACCCACAAAGGAGTTGAATTGAGTAAACCACTCCAGCAACCGTGAATTTTTTTAGTTAATATATTTTTTCTTTCTTTACAGAGCATGACTGTACACATTTTTTACTATACAAAGTCTCATTGAAACCAATGGTGCAAGTGTGCTGCTCATTCCAATGCAACTTTGGATGCTAAAAAAAATGTGCATTTTGTGTGAGATTATGTAATAAAATAATGTGGTTGCTAGTGGTTGTTACATACCAAGGCCATCATTCTACATAGGTAGCCCATTCACTATACATTTACTGTATTACTTTTTGTTTTGTGAATTAAAAAATTCATTTGTCCAAGTATTCTTTTCCAAATACTTTACCAAACACAATTAGTCTTACCTGAAGGACAAACAGCTGGCAAGAGAAAGTTATTCATCTCGTAACGTAACCGAGGTTCTTCGAGATGTGTGTCCCTGTGGGTGCTCCACTTCAGGTGTCAGTGTGTCCTGGTGCCATCGATTGAGATTTGTGCTGTAGTGCATGCATGGAGGGTGTCTCGTGGCATTGTTGGCGCCCTAATTGCTGCCTGCGCGGCCTGACGCTATCAGTTCCTTCTCTACTGTGGAGACTTATAGATACTCTGAAGTAGAGGGGAGGAGGGTGGATAGTGGAGCATCCACAGGGAGACATCTCGAAGAACCTCGGTTATTGCACGAGGTGAGTAACTTTTTCTTCTTCTTTGAGAGATGTCCCTGTGGGTGGCTCCACTTCAGGTGACTGAAGAGCAGTGTCCCACTACTGGCAGGGGGAACTTCAGAGCATTCTCTATAACTGATGTCAGTACTGTGGACCCTAGCTAAGTGCCCAGATTCACGTTAGTTGTGATCACGTAGTGATTTATAAACATGTGTTTGGAAGCCCAAGTAGCCGCCCTACATACTTCGGATATAGGAGCGTTACTGAGGAAGGCAACAGAGGTCACCATCACTCTGGTAGAATGAGTTTTAATACATACTTGAGGCTTTGTTCCTGATTGTTTGTAACATAGTTGCATACATTCTGATATCCATTTGGATAGTCTTTGGGTCGATATTGTGTTTCCCTTTGAGTGTTCCGTCATAGAGATGAAAAGTCTCGGTGATTTGCGAAACGCTTTAGTTCTGTTAAGGTAGAATAGTAATGCCCTTCATACATCTCATGTGTGCCATCTAGCCTCTGATTAATTCTTGTGGGACTTGGGATAAAATGTTGGTAGGTATATGGTCTGGTTTACATGGAAAGAGAATGATATTTCTGGTAAAAATGTAGGATGTGGTCTCATAGTGACATTGTCATTGTAAAAAAAATGGTATGAGGGAGTTTGCCATAAGGACCCCATCTCACATACTCTTCTCGCTGAGGTTATGGCAACTAGAAATGCTACCTTCATAGACAGATGAAGGAGGGAGCAAGTGGCTAGGGGCTCGAAAGAGGAGCATCTGAGTATCCTTTACACCATATTTAGGTCCCAGGCTGGTGTGGGTTCGTGTATCTTTGGGTATAAGTTTTGAAGGCCAGTCAAAAAGTGTTTCATGATGGGATGAGAGAAAATGGGTGATGATGGTCTGCTTTGGTGGAATGTGCTAATGGCTGCTAAATGTACTTTAACGGAACTAAGGGATAATCCTGAGGTTTTTAATTTCAGTAGGTATTCAAGTATTCGTGGCAGGGGTGCCGGATATGGTCTTGGTGTAGCACCATATTCTAAATCTTTTCCATTTTTGCAGGTATGTTTTGCGAGTGGACAGCTTCCTGCTGTTAAGTAATATATTTCGGACCTGTATTGAGCACATTCTTTTATTGGTTGGAACCAAAGAGCCTCCAGGCTGTCAGATGGAACATGGCCAGATTGGGGTGAATTGTTCTGCCCTCATTCTGTGATAAGAGATCTCTCTCTGTCAGAAGTCTTATTGTGGTGCAGATGGTTATCGTTAGGTATGGGTACCATGGTTGTCTGGGCCATGCTGGAGCTATAAAAATGATGGAGGCACGGTCCTGTCGTATCTTGTTTTCTACTTGTGATAGGAGAGGGAATGGTGGGAATGTGTATAGTAATGTCCCTTTCCATTCGAGTAGGAAGGCACCTCCTAGAGATTGGTATCTCTGTCCTGCTCTGGAGCAAAACTGATTGCATTTGTGGTTCACTTTTGTTGCAAATAGGTCTATGGATGGTGTGCCCCAGCGTTGAAAAATGTCGTGAAGGACCCTGTCACTGATCTCCCACTTGTGCTCCAGCCTGAATTTCCTGCTCAGCATGTTCACTGTTGTATTCACGCATCCTGGGAGGTCTGAGGTGGACATGTCTATATTGTGGCATATGCACCAGTTCCAGAGTTTTATTGCCTCGGTGCATAGTGAGTGAGACCGAGCACCCCCCGTCTATTTATGAAAAACATGCAGGCTACATTGTCTGTCATGATTTGGATTGATTTGTGTCTTATTCGCCGAAGGAAATGAGTGCATGCTTTGCATACTGCTCTCTGTTCTAGTAAGTTGATGTGTAATTGGGTTTCTGATAGAGTCCATTGACCCTGGACAGCGAGACCTTGCATGTGTGCACCCCAGGTTATTAATGAGGCATCGGTAGTAATTATGATTGATGGTTCACGTTTTTGGAATGGTATGCCCCTGCACAAGTTGTCTGGGATCATCCACCAGTCTAGGGAGACTGATTGTCGGAGGTACTGTTAGTTGTTTGTTCAGTCTGTGTTTGTTTGGAACGAAGACTGAACGTAACTATCCTTGGAGGCCTCATGTGTAGTCTGGCATATTGTACCACGAAGATGATGGCTAACATATGGCCCAGCAGCTGGTGTCAAGTGTGGGTTGTAATATATGAGCGGCTTTTGATTTCTAGTATAAGGTTCGATATTGATCACACCTAATCATCAAGGGGTAGGCAGGATCCCCCAGGATCACTATTGGCATTTCCACACTCCCGATGTGAATTTTTTGGTCAGGGAAGAAGGTGCCCGCCTGCATCTTAGAGAACAGCCCCGAATTACGAAATACGCAAGCGTCATGCACCTACCCAGACCACTCCACATAGATGTCTGTGAAGCGACCCCTGTGATCCACAAGCCCCTGCAGGACCACAGAAAAGTACTCCTTGCGGTTTATGTACTTGGTCGCTAGGTGGGCAGGTGCTAAGATAAGGATGTGCATCCCATCAATGTCCCCCTTGCAGTTTGAGAACCCTATCATGGCAAACCCCTCCCTATATCCTGCACATTTCCCAAAGTTATTAGCTTTCCTAGCAGAAGTCTATTTATGGCACTGCACACTTGATTCACGGCAATGCCCACTGTAGATTTACTGACTCCAAATTGATTCCCAACAGAGCAGTAACAGTCGGGGGTTGCCAGCTTCCACAGAGTGATGGCGGCTCTCTTCTCCACTGTCATAACTTGTCTCAAGCGAGTATTCACACACTTCAGGGATGGAGCCAGTTCTGAGCACATTTCGAGGAAAGTTGCCTTTTGCACACGAAAATTTTGCAGCCACTGATCATCATCCCACAGCTGCATAATGATGCAGTCCCACCAGTCTGTGCTTGTTTCCCTGGACCAGAACCAGTGCTCCACAGACTGCAGATGACTCGTTACAGCCTGCAGCAATCGGGAATTGTTCTGCTCGATGTCTTGTAGCAGGGCGGCCTCAGTGGCATCGGTGTTGTCTCTGCTTCGGCTTCTTGCTCTATTTCTAAAATAATCAATGATAAGCCGTGATGTATTTGTCATGCTCACAATTATAGTGCAGAGTTGAGCTGGCTCCATGTCTCCGTAGCAATGGCAATCGCAGTGAGTAAAAAAATGGCATGAAAATACTTTTCCTGTTTGTTGGGGGGGAGAGGGGGAAGAAGAGTGGGGGAAGCAGCGTTGCATCATGGGACGATGACATTGCTACCCACATTGCACTGCTTTGCAATTGGAATTAAGGCTGGTCAGTGTAAACGCAAGAGACCAGCGCAAACAGCGTAGTGTGTACACGCTGCTACAATTTCTAAAAATCGGCTGCTGAAAGTCGAATTAAAGAAAGACGACTTCCCACGGCAGTGTAGACATAACCTTAGTGAGGAGATAGAATCTCTTCTAGCTGGGGAGAAAACTCCTCCATGTGAGCTGTCTTCATCAACAATAGATAATAGAATGAGAATAGGTGAGATAGATGACTGTGATGCCTACATGTAGAACAATCTGTCAGTGCCGTAAAGAGGGGAATGCAATGGAGGTGTGTCCTCTCATGTTCAGTGCTGTGAATGTTCTGCTGTTATGTTATCGTTGGTGCGAAGGCTGGTTGCTCTTTCGGTGCAGTAGTCGATACCATGGGATTTATTCTTTCTGTCACCAGTGCAGATGGTGGCAATGGTGCCGAAGGCGGTGGCATGCGTGTCGGTGTGGTCTTGGGTACCAACTTGGCTGGTGTTGACGATGCGGTAACTGGCGTCGGTTTTCGGCTCAGTGCCGATGCGTTTTTGGTGCCGATGGTGCCGGAAGTGGTAGGCACTGTAGCTGAAGTCTCCCTTGCGGTATACGGTACGGGAAGTAGAGACCTGGCTGGAGACCACTTTTGTTTAGGCGCATCTCTAATGGGTGAGGTTGTGGCTCTTTTCCTTTTCATGTTGGAGGTTTGGGCCATAGTGTTGCCTTTTTCTCCGGTGTCAGATTTGGAGGTAGGCTGTAGGGACTTTTCCATAAGAATAAGCTTAAGGAGGAGATCTCTATCTTGCCTGGTTCTCGCTTTAAGCTTGGCGCAATGCATGCACTTAGCAGGGATGTGCCCCTCTCCCAGGCACCTGATGCAAAGAGCGTGTCCGTCTGATATCAGGATTGCCTCCCTGCAGGCTTCACATTTCTTAAATCCTGGTGATCCAGGCATTCCTAAGTTTTTGGGGAGATGATACTCCGTATGCCTAATTAAACTAGCTATAATTTTTTTAAAAGTGGGTTTTTTAAAACTATGTAACTTAACTAACTTATTCTATGACCAAAGTCTATGCCTAAACTAACTATTTTTCAACTTTTATCTTAGGATGAAAGGAGTGTTGCGGAGCTCTGTCTTAGGCCAGGGATGGTTGAGAAGGAACTGAGGGGGGTCGGGCTGCGCAGGCAGTGGTTAGGGCGCCAACAATGCTGTCAGACACCCTCTGCGCATGCGCAGCCCATACAGGTACTGCTGCACAAATCTCCAATTGACAGCGCTGGGACGCACCGACACCTGAAGTAGAGCACCCACAAGGACATCACTCGAAGAAGTATCTATTTTTCAGAATGAAGGCATTCTGGAAACAGACATTGGCAATAAATCACCTAAGCCATGAATGTTGTGTTTGCTGATTGTTAAATCTAAAATGACCATACTGATTGAAGAAAAAAAATATATTCATGCTAACGATCTGAGTTTTAAATTTCAGCTTGATTTGAAATGACAAAAATATTGAACTCCAAAACCATGTGATTTATAACAGAAAGAGAACCTGACTTAACTGGAGCTACCCTAACAGGAACTATCATGAACCACAATGCCTGAGTACCCTTTGGGCTCTATTCTGTGACAGTGCTACACAGCCCTGTGGACCACTAAAGCTCCCAGAAGGCTATACAACAGGCTTACTCAAACTTTTAATCTGTTCAGGAGAAAGTCCTCCTTCCCACGGAAAATGTTTTAATCAATTCCACAGGAGCTTCCTATGGACAACGAAAAGGGGTAGGGACTCTGTCCTATCTTTGTGGAACATTAATCAGGATTCATCATAGTTAGTAGTTTACTGTATGTGAATGCAGCAGCTCTGTATCTGAATTTTAAATGAAAACAGCTCACAGCTGGAATATTGATGACCTAGCCCTCTAACAAAAAGTTATACAAAGTTCAGCACTGGCAAACTTTCTCAGCACCTCACAGCTTCTAAAAACCAACAACTTTTGAATCCAAAATAATCAGAGCTCTGTACCATGCTGGAACTAAACTCTGCACGCAGACACCTTCATTGTTATGGCACAATAATGCACAATATCGCCTGGCACGCTATATTTTCTGCAACGATGTAAAAACATTGTTGGGAAATATTCAAACACAAATTCTGATTGAATTAAAAATTGAAATAAATATCAGAATCATGAATATGCTCATCATGCTAGTCATTGTAATAATACAGCTAAATACAATCCGTTCTTTTGAATGTTTTCCATTTATTTTATGCTGTGGCAGAAGCTAGTACTGACAATCCATAAATGGATGGCAGTAGCTGGTACGTGTAGGAGGCTGGCAGCTGAGAGGGGATTTGAAGACTTCTCTCTTTTTATTTTGGTAGAGGGATGGCTTGGCTAATAGCAAGGAGAAAGGGGTCAGACTGGGTCATTAGGGAGGAGAGGGAGGTTTGAGACATATCATTTTGGGAAGCCTTTCCTCTCTCTCCATGTTTCTGTTGGAAGGAGGTGTTCCTGGCATCTCTATGTGGTGCCTTTTCCCCAACCTAATGGCTCTCATACCATGGTGTACATCTGCTCAGCACTCCCTGTTCTGCCTCCTTGTCTATTATCTATATTATATCTATGCAGATTGTCAGTTCTTTGGGGTAGGGGCTTTTCTGTATTTTGTATTTTATCAGCTGTATTTTATATTTTCCTGTATCTGTGGCAATATATAAATAAATCTATAATAATAAGGAATGATAAAGCTCCTGCCTCTGTTTTCACCTAACACAAACAGCACAGCATCAGCCAGTATACGCTTTTGCTATGAATAAAAAGTATGAGACATCCCCTCACCCTGCTAGACAGAGAAGGGAACAGTTTCCTCTGAGGAAGCAAATTCTGCAGCTGGAGGAAAATTCTGCAGCTGGGAAAGCTGGAGGCAGTCCATGTCTACAGTAGTCTCTCTTTTCATATGTAATCATATTCATGCTGTTATAACAACACCATCTTTGCTCACGAAATGCTTTGTTAGTTGTCCTAGGGCATGGGTGTTTATAGATTCATGGTTTAACTATCCGTGGGAGCTGCAAATTAAGTCATTTCTATATGTAACAAGGCTGCCTATTTTCTTACGGAGATGAATGGGCAACCTGCAGTGCCATGTCTTCTGCAGGAAGTCTGTGTCCAGGGTCAGCAGTAGCATACTCCTGCCTCATCTTTATTTAAAATTAATACATCTGTTAACACAGATGTGCCAAACAAAAAAAGAAAACAAAAGCTTTAACAGCAGAAAACCTAAATGCATTTGGTTTGGGACACTTGAAGCTGCCAAGAAGTCTAGCTGTACTGTAGCAGAAGCATGAAAAATGCATTAACACTATTTGGAGTCTAAACATATTTTCCAGATGAGTAAAACCCACAAGTACTCTGTGTTAAAGCACTGATACAAGGGCAAAAGCTCAAACATAAATAAGCCACTGTGGCAGAATTTAAAATACAATCTGTGGACTTATCCCAAAAAGTGGACATTTCAGTGAAGGGACAATTCTTAAAGACTGAAACTGGGGTGTTACCACCAGTTCATATGGAGCAAGGACGAAAGAGCCTTTGCACAGGTTGACCATACTTGGGAAACACTGATTATGAAGGACAAAGGCAAAGGTGAGAGCACAAAAATTAGCTCTGCTACATTGCCAACTCATGAACAAAAGACAACTGACACTGGCATGCAGCCATTAAGAGCTATAGTATGGAAATGAAGAGTGTATTGAATATATACATTAAATTATAGCATTTGGCTGAATACTGAATATATGGAATGATACTCAGCTGAAGCTAATAAGCCATATAGGGGACAGAACATTAAGTGATACAACCACATGCATTCTATTTGACCGCTGATTGCCAGAGACTGTTAGAAATTAAAACTACCACCAAAGTTTAGTCAGTCTGAAAAGAGTACAAGGAAGTTAGATTTTTTTCTGTTACATTTGGTTAATAATTTGCTATTGATATAACGCATAATGAAAAATCTCCACTTTGAGATAACATTTACTTTTGATTAAAAAACAGCTCTATGGGAACTACAGAACCAAACATCTAATTATAATTAAAAGTTGTTCCTGAGAGGACAAAAGACATTTTGGCAATTAAATTTATTCTATAAATAATTACCTTTTATTTTAGATCTACCATAAGTAAGCACTTATATAATGATTTTCTTGTTCAAGGCACTGTAGACATTGCAAATCCCTTTAGAGCTAGGTAAACATCTTTTCTAATCTCTTTCATGTCTAGTAATCTTAGAAATTCCTTGTAACAATTGTAGGTAAATAACAGTCCAAAGAGAAGTGCAATTATTAAATTGACAATATCCCTTTAATCTTTTATGTCAAGTCCAACAGGATTTCCAGTTGGTGGTGTCCCTTTAAGACAGTGCACAAATCTATACAAATTCATATAGTATTTCAAATGAGTTATTTAACCTTTTAATTCCCCTTGAATTTTTAGAATCTGAATCCAACATATTAATTATTTCAGTGATTAATTTATGATTAATTTAAATGTCTCACACTGAGAAACACTTGGAATGTCAGGAAGTTCTGAGATCTAATTCCAGCTCTTCCAGTTACTCATGTTGAGAAAGTCACTTTGGCTTCCAACCTCTGCTTCCCTATCTTTAAAATGGGGATAATTATACTTTGCTATTTTTCCAGTTTGTTTACTTTGAGTATTTGACAACCCTCTGTGTATTGTCAGTTTTCCTGTTTATTCAGGAAGCCTGCTGGCTCTTCCTCACAGTAACAGAAGAAAATAAAATTTTAAAAAATATGAAAATGTGACAGTAAACCCACAAAAACTGGTAGGGGGATTCAGGGCCAGTATAGCACCTGAAACTACTGCCAACTTACATTTTAGTTATTAAAATGGACAATTGAGATATGACAAACAAAGACATTTTGAATAAACCAATAAAAAGTCAACAGACTCCTGGAATTCCAACTGAGGAAGCAACAGGCATCTAGAATGGTAATCAAATTAAAACACCAACAGCCATTTAAGCAAAACGAACAAGTAATGAAAATGCTAAAGCGTTTGCTGCATTTTGCCTAAATTTATATGCAGAAGACCCAGATAAGACTAACATCTCAAGACTTCTGAATATATTAAGAAGCATTCCAAAGTTAGATAAAGCACAAATAGAAAAGCTTAAATAATCCTAAAAATTTCAGAAATACAGGATGCTGTACTATAATTTAAAAATAGCAAGACACCATGCTCTGATGGTCTAGTGGAAAATGTTATAAAAACTTTAAAAGGATCTATCCCCCTGATTTTGGAAGCAGCTGTGGCTATTATACAAAGTAATAACCTGTCTACTATATGGCGGATGACTACTATATAAATGATCCCAAAGGAAGACAATGACAAAAACCAACTGTGACTCATATAGGCTCATCTCCTTTTTTACTCATTTTAAACAACTGACTAGGTTTCAGGTTGATGGTATCCCTTTAAGAGAATATACAAGTTCACACAAAATCAAATCTGCCACTTTTATGAAAAGTTTGATGACTGTCACAAAATGGCAGTTTTCAAATTGCAAAGCTTCAAGAAATCTCCCTAGAGACACAACTCAAACCTGCAGTCTGCCAGGGTTAGTTGATAACCGACTAGGCAGCTCTCAGCTCAGCCATTAATTACTTTTGACATATATCTGGGCACACAGGATGGGAGTGGAAGGAAAAGAGGAACAGGCACACGTCTGAAGGTTTGGCAATAGCTCAGAGCAGTGAAAGCCAAAAACAAAGATACAAGCTGCATGGGTGAGAAAAGTTTTGGTTCTGGATTCACATTTAGGTACCTCAGCAGTCAAATTGCCAAGAGTCTCAGAAGTTCTGTGACAATACATGGAGAAATGTGGAATTTCTGCTCAACAGAGACATATTAAGAAAAATATTATGCTTACTCTAAGAATTTTAGAAAATAAATAAATATGACTTTCCAAAATTACATACATTTTAGAACTGATATTCTGTAGAAGCAGTTTGACATGACCTGCATCATTACCTATTAAAGCCAAAATTAAACACTCAGGTCCCCATCCTGAAACTTGTTCCCGATGGGCAGACCCCTGCATCTGAGTGGTGACCCTGTGAAGTTAATGGGGCCCCATGCAGACACAGGGATCCACTGGTGAAGAATAGCAAGTTTTAGGATCAGGGCCTCACTTGTTACACAAAATGTATTTGAGTATGGGAGTAATCCAATTTGAAAACAAAACCATTTATGTCCTAATATTACCTTGCCTGTGAATCATTCCTCCATGCATAATTCTTGCAACAATGCAATGGTTCAGCTCATTCATTTTTAAAGTGATTCCCTAGTAAAAGAAATTGTGAAATCATTAAGAAAAAAATATTCAGCAACCTGCTTCTTCAACTGCTAAGAATGGTCACTTCTGCTGAAAGGTTAAGATGAAGCTATGTGTTAGGGGGAAATTCTGGCCCTATTGAAATTAATCGGAGTTTTGTCATTGACTTCAAAGAGGCCAGAATTTCACCTTTGGATTATGAATGTATACACTGTCTGCTCTCATGAGATTAAGTTACCCCCATAAAACACATCATGGAAACATTCCAGATGCTGAATATACGGTTTCCTCTTTTGCTATTTTTCAATCATCATCAAAAAATCAAGGTAGCCACTTGTTTTCCAGAGGTGTAGCATTCTTTTTACAGGTCTTTCCATTTACTATTTGAACTCATTTCCCATGTTAAAAAAGTGGTAAAATTTGGTTATAACACAGATGCATTTTTAGCTACCAATAAAAACAGTGATTCCTTATAAGATGAAGACACAGTCATTTAGTATGCAGGCTATAGTATATCCCTAAAATAATCTTACATATTTAATAGTCTATCTATGTTAACCAATAAAAAATTTATACAGCATAACAGTGTTTTGGAGAAGTGTATTCAAAATACAGTCCTCCATATGAAATCTTAACAGGGCATCTATTTTTGCATTTATATAACTGGAGCATCAAACTGTGCAACTCCACTAACATGGTTTCTTTTTATCTTGCTATAGTTTTCAAGATTGTTGCTGCTATACAAACAATCCATAAGAACCATTAGTTTATTACAATAAAATACTTTATTAAACTGCAAACTATCCAGTACTATTTTACATATTAAGGTCAGGTCTACACATTGTTTTTGTGCTGGTATAACTATTTTTGTTAGACGTATGATTTGTTTTTTTCAGAATAGTTATACCAGTGCAGTATAGTACAGCCTCTAACATTTATGCATTTATACCAATACAGCTTATTCCCCTTTCCACATGGGAATAAGCTATACTGATATAAGCACTTTTAAACTGGTACTACTGTGTCCACATTAGGTTGGCTGTACCACACTTTAACTATACTCATGCAGTTCAAGCAGTATAATTTCTGTGTATAAGCGCTGTAGTTTGAAACTACTAAGGTGGACAGTTTGTCACCTCTTCCTCTTTACAGAGTCAAGAGAACAGTACTGTTGCCTACATACCATTGGCTCATCTGTGTTCTTCTGGAACTGTACCAGTCGGACTCGTGTTACATTCTCCATATCCATGTCACCGTTGGCGCTCTCCGGAGAATCTCCGTTTAAGTACGGAGAGGTGGGAGGAGGCGTAACTCTTAATGCTTCGTCACTGTAAACTTCATGTGCCACTACATCATGAGTTTGAAGTAAGGCCTACAGGAGGTTACAGAAGTAGTTAGATTTCCATAATCTTTTCTCATTCTTGACAGAAGGTTTCAGATTTCCCCCAGAAGCTAGAGCATGCCCATGACATTACTTTCTTACATTTATATAAGGCCTTTTCTCTCCAAGGATTCCCAAACGCAATATACATTGTATGCGTTCAGTATATGTGTGTGCATGTGCGCGCACATATACATTTGTAAAACTGGGTGCTTAAGTTAGGCTCTTAACTCATCTACCTAAAGGTAAATGACTTGATTTTCAGAAGTCCTCAACACCCAAAAGTCTCACTGAAATCAACGAGAAGTGCAGGTGTTCAGCCACTTTTGAAATCAGCACACTTTTATTTGGGCTTCTAATGCCATGTGTGGGCATCTTACTTTAGGCACCCAGGTCTGAAAAGCTAGCCACACCCATGTACAGGTATCACTTCTTCCAACACTGGAATGAAAGTGAGTTTTGGGGTGGAAACAGGCAACACTTGACTATACAACATTACAAGACCATTAGGACAGGAAGTGAACATCACCAGTATATTCATTTGAAACTGCAAGAGAAATGGTATTTAGAATATTAATGCAAGATGGAATTTGGCCAGGGCACTGGAGCTTAGGACCTTTTCTCTTGAGAAAAAAACCATGAGACGTTTGATGACTACAAGTTTTCTCCATCTCCATTTTACATATAGTCTGAGGGCAACCCTTCCAACATTCTGCACAGTGTCCTCCAACACTATGCTGAGGAACTCTTCAATATTGACAGGCAGAACTCAATCTCCAACATAACTACTGCCATAAGCACCATGTTATTGATTCCTCTCCCATAGAAAACTGGGCCAGCACAATCCTGATTAGCTTGAGACATCTGATAAATATCACAGCCTGAGACCATAAGCTCTTCAAGTACTATTTCATCAGTTTTTCCTCTACATTTCCTGTTGTCATGTACAGTCACATATAGTTGTTTAAATTTATCTAAATGTACTTGGTAAGCATAATAATTATTGCTCTAATTACTTATAGATGCAACATCAAAGACATTTAGCATATCTAATTGTGAAAAGTGTAATATGTTACCAGGAGACATAATCTAAATAAAATATAAACATTTCTCAAGTACTTGCAGAATGTTCAGTATCAGGTTTTACACTGCATGACATCTGTCTTCTCCCTCTTTACTCCTACAGGGATCTTTCAGGGCCTTGAAGACACCCTCTATTTCATATATGCTTTTTTAACCTTACCATTCTTTATGACCTGTATTATGGACAGGCTTTTTCTACTGAAAGACTGGACAGGAATTACCACTTAACCAGTTAGTGCTGCTCCTATATTATCCCAAGGGTTGTTGAAGATTGGAGAGAAAGATTACTTGCCAACAGGGCTTGTGCCACTGGGATCAGGACAGAAAAAACAAGCCTGGTCCTTGCAAATATAGAGTATACTTGTATAGAGTACTACACACCATAGCAGACTGACCACACTACTCAGTAGTAAAGCATGTAGTGCTACCACTTTAAAAATGTGTAGACCCATGACTTGCATGTTGAAAGACCCATGAATCACAACAGCTTGAGCTTGGCATCTCTGATTTATTTTTACAGATGAATGAGTCCCTGTGACTGTTTAGTTTTTTATTACAAAAGTTCATTTGAATATTCTGTGTTTAAAAAGGATTTAAAAATTGAAAATGAATTTTCAAAAGCACCTGTGCAAAACTTGTTTCTCAGGAGTGAATCCAAGACAATGGTTGGGATTTTATGGCTACCTACAAAATCCTGCACTTGTTCCCAAAAGGCCACACCATTTTTAATATGCACTATACTATAAAAGAGCATTTATGCACTTTTAATGCACCTTCCTTAATTTTAAAATTAATTTGAGAATTTGGATTTTTATAGAGCTGGTGCTGTCCCGTTTTGAGTATCTGGAGAGACAGGGGAATGCAGCCTTTATCTCTCCAGATACTCAAAACAGGAACATCCTAATTCTTTTAGGGTATGTCTGCACTGATGGCATCTTGGGGATTGTTGCAGTGGGATTGATTGAGCAGGCTGTGTAGACCTGCTCAATCGATTCCGAAAGTGCTCTCCAGTCGACGCGATAAAACCACCTCCCTTAAAGAAGTAAGGCTGTGTCAACCGGAGGGCATCTCCTGTCAATGCAGCGCAGTGAAGATGCTGCGGTACATCAATGTAAGTACGTCAACGGGAGATATGCAAGCTACATTATGTAGCTTGCATATCTCCCATTGACCACTGCCACCCGTGTAAACCAGGCATCAGATTTTCTAATGTTTCAAACCTACTGCTAGTCCAAACACTGTTTTTAATTAAATATTTAATGGCATCTGTTTTGTTATTAACTTTTAAAATTTCAACAATGAGCTCATAATTCCATATTCCGTTTTAGTGCTCCACACCTTTTGTGACTATTCATTTTATCTAGATTTTTTTATACACAGATCTTGACTACACACACAAGTTGCATCAGTTTAACTAAAATCGAATTTTAAACTGACTTAGTTAAACTGGTGTGCAAACAAGCGTGTGGCCATTCTTGAACAGCCTTACTAGTAACTGACAAGACGAGAGTCTCTTTTCATTTTTATCCCCCCAAAATCCTGAAAACCATCCATTTGACTGTGTGTCACAAGCAGCCCTGAGTATGAGATAAAAACATATCTTATGCACAAGTAGGCATTTGTTCTGACTGTCTTCCTAGAGTGTGTATTTTTGGGGTGTGTTTTTTCTTTAACAGAATAGTCTACTATGCTTTCCTGAAGCCAATTAGTGTAAGATTGTTTTCTATCCTTTGTTCTAAGGGTGAAATGTTTGTTCAAGCAAATTAGCAAATACAGTCAAGTCTCAGCACATCTGATTCTGTTCATTATATGCCCTGCCCCTTAACAATGCCTTTTCTTAACAAGATTCCCAATGATATATTTCTATTTTATAAAAAACCATTAAACTAAAACATCATAACAATTATATTTTATCTGAACAATCAACTTTTAATGATCAGATTAATACAACACTTGTGTGTAGGCAAAATAAATTATGACAAATGTTACTATGTTTGATGATCTACATCTTTGCCTGCGTAAAAACACACAAATTATACAAATGTGAGAACACCTATTTTTATACTGCAGTAAACCGAATCCCACTGAAATATTTACTCTAAAGTATAGTTTTCCCTTTAAACTACACAGTTTCCTCTGTTATGGTTTGTTGTTACAGTATGGTCATGTTTTCCTGGCTCTTTTCCCTTTGTGGGCCACATGGTTCCTGAAGGGATTCTAAGTACTATGTCAGCAGTTATAAATGTTGTTTCCCACCACATTTCTGTATCACTCACTGTGAGGAAAAATGGCGACGGATGCACTATAAATACCAAAACAGATAAAATGCAAAATCCATCTGTGGGAGAAAACATTTCATATGTTGCCACATGAATAGATGCAAAACAACAGTACACTTTCCAGATATGGCTGCTCTTCACATTTACTGTCATAGCAGTACAAAGAAAATAATCTCTTTGAAATGAATCTCCAGCAGGACAGACACTTGCTAATCTCTAAAATGGTTCCTAAACTAATCACTTCCTAGAATGCATACATTTAAAAACAACATTTGCCTGGTTGTATTTTTTAAAATGCATATCCATATTTTAAGAACCTTAAAAACAAACTCCAACTATATAAATAAGATAATTCAACTACTGCAATCATTAGGCATGCAAGGGTTAGAAATTTTTTTTTAAAACTCCCAGAATGAGAAATATGAAAGGCTAATTTTGAGCCTTAGCATCCTCCAAGTAATGATGTACTTAAAAACACCCTGAGGCATATATAGGCCCTGTAAAAAATACAACCAGGTAAATGTTGTTTTTAAATGTATGCATTCTAGGAAGTGATTACCTTAGGAACCATTTCAGAGATTAGCAAGTGTCTGTCTGGCTGGAGATTAATTTCAAAGAGATTATTTTTGAGCAGACCCATGGGAATCCTTTGGCAATGAATGTAGAAATGTATTTTAAAGAGTTTTAGACAATTTTTTGTTAACTTTTGACCAACGTTGGCTATAGTAGCCAACAACAACTAGATGTCTCTATTATGTACATAAAATAATTGTTCTCTCTCAGAAAAACAAAGAGAAAGTGATATTCTGAAGTGCAGCAACTTCTGCCTTGGCATTTTTGCTCTGTTGCTGGGGCTCTTCGTTGAAATAAAAGATTCTTTAAAATGAATGTCTCACATAGAATGCTCAGTCTTTAAAGTTACACATGGACATAAGCCTTTGTGGGATTGGGGCCTTATCGAGCTTTAAGTTAATCAAAACAAAACAAAACAAACTACTTTACTGCATGACTGATTGCCAGAAGTTAGAAACATACTTGTTAACCATGGGCACTCATGTTCAACAATACTGATGCTGTTTGAACTCTCTTTCTTAGCTTAGTTTCTGGCTTTTGCTAAAAATTATTGATTCTGGTATCATATTCCTAAAATAATGAAGCTTACAAACCAAAAGCTTACAACCTAGATACACACTAGTTTAAGACATGTGATCCCACTGACTATGCCATATGCCCTAACTCATTTTCATTAAACTGCAATGATGTAGCAACTAGAATATATTTTATCTTACACTTCCTAAAGGCATACTGAAAATAGGCTGACGGTATAACATTTTGTACTGTTGTTTCTATTTACATTGCTCACATGCAGAGTTAATAATTAACATATTTTCAAATATTTTGTTCTCTCACTCCACCATTACCTAATGGGGTTTTCAAGTGTCAGTGAAGCATGACACAGTGCCAGTTATATGTCAATAATTTCTTTTATTAGGTCAGTAGCCAAAAAGGATTCACTGGATTGCATTTTCTCGGATTAATAACTTGTGTCTTTGTTAAGGTATTTTAATATCATTAGTCAGAGTATACCATATTTGTTTATAGTAGCTCTTTAAAATTCTCAAAGTGTACAGAATTATCTATAAATTAAAACCAAAAGGCAGGTTTAAACCATAAGACAGGGACTAAAATAATAGATTCTGGATATCTAATGAATGAATTACAGCTAGTTTAAATATTTAAATATAATTTCTGCTCATTGCCCTGTGAGGTTAACTGACTTATAACCACTGGACCATAGATGAGGTTGCATAAGGGTTTAGCTCATCTATCTTAACGTCTGAAACTGTGGGAAAAGGATTTACATTTTTCACAAATAAAAAGTAAGAATTTCATTTCTGCAATAAAGATTTTTTGCTGCTTCTTTTGCTTAGAAATGAACCCCCATCAATATATTTTAAAAAGGGAAATCAGTCTTATTCTACATCAAAAATACTTTAAAAAGAATTGTTGCACGAGTTTTCAGTCTGACAGCTAGTGTTAAAAAAAGTCTGTAAGCACATTAGCCTAATTGCTTTATGTATAAAAGTAGTTTTCTGATGCATCACAGTTTCCCGTCATTTGACTCAATATGAAAATCTTTAATAAATTACTATTATTTGAAAATGGTGTGCACATAAAAGCTGATCAGCTAGACTTCCAAACTGCCATATAATCGTGTAAATTACTGACTTTTCTGTCTGTTTTTACTTCTGAAATTCAAAATGTAGCAGCCAATTAATACAGCACTGACAGTCTATTCCAAGATCTAATGTCTTTCCAGTAAATCCAAGCTACATATAACATGGGAAAAAGTTGTATCAGGGATAAGCTACGTAACAGAGAAGTTGAGCACCAACAAGTACCATTTCTTATTTTCACTGCTTCCTTCCCTCCACACAATAAGCTTGGGTGTCATAATGTCTCATTTTTTTCTATTGCGAACAACTGTCTCTACTAAAGCAGAACTGGTTCTGCTACCATTATCAGAGTGGGTATGGCCACTAGGCCAATGGCACAGCAAACAGTTGAGGTACTCTGATCTTCAAAGAATCCAGCTGGAATGCTGCATGCTGGGACTTGTAGCCTCTGCAGGCTTCATCTGCCTATTGAATGAAGGTGGTTGCAATTTGTTTTATTTATGGAAATTAGGTGCAGTTTTCTGTTGTTTTGCAAACTGCCGAGTCAGCCCTCAACTGGGCAAAATCTGGGAGCTCATTACATTCACTTTTTGGGTTAGAAACTCACACTTTTAATTATTCCTCACTCCGCTAGTGTACAACAACTTCAAGCAACAATATTTCTTTTCTAGAGTTTATAGGGTTTGTCCACAACATAAATAAAAAAAATTAATTGCCTGACTTCAAGAGATTCTGTGCTTCACTGAGAGTTTTGGGTGCTCAGATCCCTGAACATAAGGCCATCACTGTCCCCAAAATAAAAAATTTGTGAAATAAATAAGATTGTTTGTCTTATGTCCAAACTCCAAATTCACTGAACTGTACCACTCTCCTGACTCCCCCAGTCTAGATTTAAATACAGAAAATATTCAAAAAATGAATAAACATATCTTAGCTCCACACAGGTTAGGAAGAAAGGAGGATCCTTACTCTATCTTCCTAGGATCCACATGTTCCTTTCCCCTTTTTACATCCTTTCAGCTCCCAAAACAAGTCCCTGGAATTGAGAATCTAACTTAGATTACTCACATGGTAGTATGCAGGACTAAACCACAAAACCACTAGACTGGGTGAAGCATAGTTAACAGGCTATTGAGCCAAAGAATGTCACGCTTAAGAACATGAGCAGATTTTGTTTAAAAAAGCCTCCATTCTATTGTATTTTTGTAAGATTTCGTAATGAACAATTCCATTGCTCTGTGACTGCGTCACAAAAAGTTCACCCAATGCTACTGATGTCCGTTAGATTTGTGTTACCTTTATTGTCAGTGTCTTTAGATCTTTCTTACTAGTCTCTCATTGTTTTCTTTTAAAAAACTAATATTTTAAGAAATAACTCCCTCATCTGATGAGCTCAAACCCACAAAAGAGCTGTGCCGGCAAACTGCAATGCTCATCATGACAAGCAGCAAACAAACAATAGTCCCTCAGTGTAGCAAGCACTATGTATTAGCCCCATAACAATATCAACTGCTGCGTTAGCTTAGCACATTAGAAATGCTGATTAAATATATATGTGTGTGCAGTTAGCTATACTTTTGTTTTGCTGCTTATAGGCTTCTCTACTGATGTTCCATGAGGAATGTGTTTAAGAACAGCCAGAGTAGTATTTGCTTACCATGAAATGAGGTTGTGTTAAAATACGCTTTAGCTCTTTTGCATCATTGTTCTCTGGGTAACATGAAATTTCTTCCAATACCTGCAAAACAAACAGCACAAATTCAATAAAGCCAACTGTTCTCTATTCTGTCATAAAACTGTAAAAAGCATACTTTACTCTGGTTGGTCATAATCCCTGTTGCATCAACACAAATCAATAGGTTATGACAATAAAGGATCTTCAAGAATGGGAACTTTTTTCAAACAGAATAAAATATCACATATTGATGTCTCTCTTCGCTAAATGAAAGAACAGTTTTAAAGAAAGCAGAGTCTCTCCTTTTAAACTGTCAATTTTGTTTAAAAGGTCATTATCACAACCGTAGAAGTAAAAAGTATAAACCATCAACTATATAAGTGGCTCTTATCAACCTCTGCTTCCACTTCTGAATGTGGGCTAAGAAACATTAAAATCAAATTTAAAACATGTATAAAAGCCTGAACCATCCAGATCATAACTTTGTTTCTGCAAATTAAATTGTTAAAAATCATGAGCAGTAGCCGGTCCACCTGTTATAACTCAAGCTCAAAACTCAAGATTGTATAAAAAAGAAAAGAGCATTTCATCTCATGACTGTGGGAAAAAATGTATTTTAACTCAGTTCCTTGAAGTATGATATTTTCAATTTTATTCTCAACATTCAGCTGTTTGATTGGCGGAAACAGAGAATTCTGCTTCTGACAGCGGCTCCAAGGATTCATTCCCAGGAAATTTTGCAGAGCAATGTGGTTGGCACAAACAAACACTCCCAGGGTAGGATCTCCTTATCAAATCATTCTGTTCCATTTTTCCACAGATGGTAAACAGAGTGCATTTTTAAACTCCAGAATCCTGCTGAAGCTGCATTTTAGCCCTTGGGTTGCTATGCACAAGATGCACAACTCCATTTTGACAAGTGGGAATGAGTCACTATACTTATTGTTGTCTGAATAAATTATTCTTACATTCTTCTTGAACATTTTTATATGTAGTCTCCCTTACTGCTGGCATTGTAGGTTGTAATTATCTGTATAAACCACACTAGACTTAAAAGGAGAATAAATTCCATACTCTCTAAAAGCTTCAGAAATGCACACTTGAGTCTTATTTCCACACTGAAGTTGTTGCCTTAAACCTTTGAGTATGCTTATTTTTCTGTGTTAAAAATGGATGTGCGCGCCATCCTGGAATTAACAAAATTAAAGGAACTCAGATACTGATGAGCTTCCCATTCTTTTTTTTTTTTTTTTAAGTGAATTGTGAAATCAAAAGAACCTCTGCTGGCACCAAATAAATAGTGTCAGGTAATAGATAATTTGCTTATTTTAAAGGTACATAAGATAAAAAAATGGTAAAACATAACATAAAATGGGAAAGGAATGGTGGATTTTTTTCATGTAATATATTTTATATTGTTTAGAAGCCTTCATCTTATGGTAACTATCTATTTAAAACTTTCACTTTGGGCTAAACTTTCAGCCTCACCTTTACTATATCTGCAAAATTGCAAGTGCAAATAACTGCAGGCAAAACTTTACACCAACAATTATCTGTATATGCCATTTAGAACACTTAACCATCTAAGTATTTAATTACACTTGCAAGTCAGCTACTTAAAAGTCTATTTGACCGTAATTCTGAGCCAAAAAATAATACACATAAAACTGCACCTACACTTATTTGTACCCAGCAAATTGTATTGGTAAAAGGGAAGCCAACTTTTGAAATGCTGTCCCTTTATAGTAAAATATATCTTACACAGAATAATCCTTAATTCCTACAATATCGACTATACTAACACTACAAAATCAGAAACTTAACACTTTATCGGAGTAATTTTTTGATGGTATGGTATCTACAAGCACAGTAAGTTTTATAGCACCCAGGAGTTATTTGACAGTTTATATATTTAATATCTGCTATCATTACTGCCTATCAGTTGTTTATTTAATTCTTGTTCAAGTCACTTCCACTTTCTGAGCCTCAATTTCCCATTTGTAAAATAAGGATATTATTTCCTTTCTCCTACCCTTTGTCTTACCTATTTAGACTGTAAACTCTTTGGGGTAGGGACTGTCTTTTCCTACATGTCTGTTCAGTGCCTACCAAAATAGGCCCTGGTTTTGGCTGCAACCACTAGGCAAAATTTAGTAACAGTAAAAACAATAAAAAATTTCCATCTGCAAAGTCTTCTTTTGGTTTTTGTTACTGGATTGTAAGAACAGTAGCAGCGCTCCCATACTGCTCAATTGACATACTGCCTCATCTTAAAGCACTGACTGTGCAAATGCTCCCTGCTTGGCCTGATAAACATGTAAAGTGGGGAACAGAGTGCTGAGCAAACAGACACAGCAGTATGGAAAGCCTGTGGTTTTTTGTGAGGTGGGGAGAAACTGAATAGTGGAAACCCACTGTATTATTAATCTATCTATCCAGGTATGTATTTGGTCCCCACCAACACTGTATTTGAGCACCTCACAAACACTAATAGTTATTCTCACAATACCCCTGTGAGTTAGGGAATTATCATCTTCCCTATTATACAGGTTGGGAATCTTTCTGTGCCACAGAAAGATTAACTGGTTTGTCCAAGGTCATACAGGAAGACTGTGGCAAAGCCAGGAACTGAACCAAGATCCCAGTCCAGCATGTTAAGGGAGAAAGGATAGTCTTGAGAGTAAGAAAGTGAGATGGGACACAATCACTGTGGGGAGTTGTCTGCTTCTTGGTACCCGAGGAAGAAGAAAGAAAGAAAGAAAGAAAGAAAGAAAGAAATGACCCTCTCCTCCTTGCTCACAAAGGGACAGAAAAAGGGAAGGGAAACCATCCCTCTCAGCAACCAGAAGGAAAGAGCACTCTTCCTCCCAGCAGCTGCTGAAGGGAAGAGAGATGGTTTGGGAACAGAGAATGCAAGTGGAGATTCTCCAGCCGAGCAGATGGTGGGTGGGGTGCAGTGAGGTGTAGGGGAGAGAGGATTCTCCTTGCTAGCAACCAAGAAAGATGATGATGGAAGACTTCTTCTGCTACCATGTGTATCATGTTTGCAGCAGGCCACGAGGCAGCATGGCTGCATAAGGGTTGTGCCTTTGCTGGGTATGGACTTTTGTTTTTGCAAAACTGCGAGGTGGCGACCTTTATATCAGCAGATAATTAGGTGTGCTCAACAACTGTGTGTAAAGATCATACTATTTTGCTTTATTATTACATCAGTTTACTTAAATTATTTTCCTGAATGGGCACTCTCATCTATCTTTGAGCGACCGCTAGTAATTTCCCCAAACAGTCAGATTTTTGCAGAGCATACTTTATTGCCATCATTTATTAATGTCAGTGTAGGGACATTTTTGCCAAGCTGTATTGGTTTTGTAGGGAAATACTGAAAACCCAAATTAGGGTCACTAAAGGTATTTAAAAGCATTCAGTACAGAATGTGCTGCAGGGCTCTGAGGCATGTGTCAGTGGACCTGTCTGCTCCCTCTAACACAGGGAGAACTGCTGTGCCTGCTTTGTACTGTATGGCCGACTGCCCCTACGCTGGAGGGCTCTGTCCATACCCCCACAGGAAAAATGCTCACTTCTTCTCTACTACTGTAGGGAGGCTGAGTAATGTTCCTTACAGAGCTGGTAGTGGTTTCCCTTTGTGGGCTCTCCATCTCCTTTTCTCTCCATGCAGCTGCAAGCACAGGCTCCTCTGTGATGCTCCTGGCCTGTGGTGGCTGTGGGATCAGTTAACCTTCCAGATTTGGCTCTGCCATGCTGGTGCTTCTTGAGGCCAGGAACCAACAGCTCCCAATCTCCACCATAGTGTTCCAGAGAAGCGTGAATGTGACTGGATAAGAGTAACTTGATGGACTGATGTCCAGTTCTCTTAGACTGATGTGGGGAAGTGGGAGAAGGGATAGATTTGAATGGACACAGACACATATGGCGTCTTTCAAATGTCTCACCGGATAAAATTGTGAGGGCTGCTCAAAAGGTATTGCCAGGGTTGTTAAAGTCTGCCAATCTGGTCAAAAAGGCATGTTTCAATAAAAAGGAGTTAGGGAAACAGGAGAAAAACCTTCAGGGGAAATGTCAGTGTGACTTCAGTTATTATATATTGTGAGTAAAATGTCTGTGCTCATTTGATTTTTTAATATTACTGTAAGCAATGTTTTTCAGCCATCATATGCTAAACAAATACTACTTGTTTTTGATTGACACTATATATCACAATTTACCATTTGCCCTAAATTTAACAGGCATAAGAATTAAGTAGTTCTGTTTTATTGGTTTTGGCCATTTTGAGCCAGATGTCCTACTTCTCTGCATCTTATTTCCCCTTTCCTCCCCCCCCCCCCTTTTTTTTTTGGCATTAAACTAATTTTTTGTTGTAGATACAATAAAAAGCAAGCAAATCCTGATTAGATTAATAAACATTTCTAAAGAAAAATGTTATTTGGGAAATTATACAGGCTTCAAACTTTTGCTGCATGCAAACCTACTAAATATAAAATATATGCAAATGATCACACTTGCCCAAGGACAACACTCCTCTGTTTTTATATCCCAACTGACAAGTCAGAGGTTATATGAGGAGGCTGAATAATGCAAACATTCCTTACAGACAGTCTGGAAAATTATAAATTTATGCAGTATAACTAAGGGTAAAAATATTTTCACAGACAGTCAAATTTAGGTGTCAGACTAGAGCATCAGCATGATAATGATGAAAGAGTTTCACATTAAACAAACAAAATAAAAGTCTGAAATATATTTAAAAACCACTTACCTCTTTGGCTCTCTGTACAGCATCACTGGGAGGATTCCTGATTTGTGGTGAAGATTTTGTGTTAATTTTGTCATAAAGCTGAAATCAAAACAAAACAGAATACTGTAATTGCGTGCTACTTTGTTAGTGTTCATCATAATTGAATCCAACAGTTGATGTACAATAACATGGTTAACATTTCTATGTTAAACTACAAGCCTCACAGTGTTTTATGTGCAAGTTTAGCAAACTAACTTCTTTTTAAAAAATCCCAACATTTCCTGAGCTGAACACATTGCCATCTATTCAAAACGTACAGGATATCATGGGAAAGTTTAGAGGTTGTGGGATTTTGTGTGCTTCCCATGCATTTTCAATTGGAGACTCTGGGAACCACAACACTTGTGCAAATTTTTCTGTGAACTTTGAATAGGTGGCACTGCAACTCATGATACATGCTGTTAAAAATTTAAATTGATCTAGATTTCTCACTTCCTCCAACAAATCATGTGTCAACTACTCCAAACATTATACAAATTTAAACTAAAGTTCACTGCACGAGAGAATTCATCTCCAGACAGAAAAGCTTTTCAAAGGAATTGAGACAGAAACCTAAGACTTGGAAAAAGTGCAAAATTACTCCTTCCAGGAAGGAATGTTCAAACAAAGGATTATCCTCTTTACCAGGACTTTCTATCAAGAGCTTCAATACCAGCATGTTTAAATATGAAATCAAAGACCTTCATTTCTCATCTATTTTTGAAAATATTTCTGTATCTTAATTTTTTTTAAAAAGCCTAAAGACTAGACAAAAGCCTAAAAAGACAAAGACTAGAAAGAGTTGATTAGCTATGTTCAGCCCTCCCAAAATGTGCCTTGTTTAAGGGAATAATCACATATTTCAGAAATGAATAGGTCATATAATTAATTTCTTCAGTCAAAAGCATTCATTATATCATATTTGCTTTAAATACAGGCACAGGGATCTTTTCTGACTGAGAGCTAACTCCCAGCTCCATCAGATTATTCGTATAGAATGTGACTGTAAATAAAAACTATCCAAAATATTTTAACTCAATCTTTAATGAAAGTACCCTCTTATAAACACAGAAAATCTCTACATTCACAAACCTACAAAATACATGGAGTCATGGCATGGGTTTTGGATGCCAAACAAGTGCCCACAAAACAGTTATACTGCACAAACACATCATGTACTCTAGAAGGAGCTGGAAGCAACCCTATATTCAGGTTGCTTAAGAAAGGATTCTGCCGACCTTTTATTTGAGAAACTCTCCCACCTCTTGTTTTCAGCAAAGCTGTGATATTAGACAAGAGGAATCCCCCTGGGCTACAGAATTGCATTTTCTTTGTCCTAAAATTCCATTCAGTTATAAACTGCTAAAAATTGCCACTCTTTTTCTCTTATTGTGTTCCTCAAGAAAATTCTGGCAGCCTACCGAAATCACTGAACATTTGAACTCTGCGCTCACCCCACTGCCAAAGCAACAGGAGCAGCATGACCCCCAAACTTCACTGGGAACACGAGGGAGCTGCTGGAGAATGGGATGGGGGGGGGGGGGGAGAGGGAAGAGAAGAATGAGCGAGTCAGGCTGGGTCAGGCTCTCTCACACCCAGCAGATTTATCTCCTGCTGCCAGGTAATGTTAGACTTGTAGCTTGAACAGCAGCAGTTTGTGCTGCAATGCTGAAGGTTCAGGGTTCTGAATATGATGCTGATTCATGAACTGGGGAGTTGTTATAGTTGTACATAAAATAATTTGCTTTCACGTTTTTCTTAACACCCTCATTCTGGGAGTGGATGGGAAGTTACATATATGTATATATGTTAAAGAAAATGTTATTTAGGTTGCAAAATCATTGTGTATGCATTATGACAGACTCTGTAATTACATGATCACATACTCCATTCAGTGCACAGAATTGTTACATATGTCAGCAAAATTAAGGCGGCACAGCTTGGCAACCACATAAATCTGTCATTTCCTAATTTCCAAATGCTTGTCTGTGCAGCCTAAACAACAGTCTTTGAACAAGGATTGTGTAATTCCATATGGGTCACATACTTTAAAGAAAGTGTATTTGAGAAAGGTTTTAAAGGTGTTAAAAATGTCTGGGTGCTATTTTGCCCATACTTTTCCCCTTTGACTCTCAAGCTTTTTCTCCCTTAATATCATGAGTTTGCTGTACAGACATCTGAGTGAGAGAATAAAGATAAGTAATTTTTAGAGGTTTTAAAACTTAATATAACTTTTTTATAAATAAAAATGTCATGACTTAAAATTCTATTATCTGAGGTTTTCCAGGTCTAGAAACAAGTGCCATGTGCTCCACTGGAAAGCTAGGAATATTCCCTTTACAATGGGTATAAGGCTCCTGTTTCTAGCCTTAAAAATCATGTATTATCAGAATGTAAACCACCCACTCACCCAGGGGACTGAATATTGCCTGTCTTAGGCCTCTGGTCTATACAATTTTGAGGGGCAAGGGGGGAAATTGCATCTATGGGAGTAAAGGAGGAAGAATTTTCTGGCAGGTTGTTTAAAACAACTGTTTGGTTTGGAATGTTAGTATTAAAATAGATTATTGGGTAAAGTGCAGATGGAGCAGTTAAGGATGCATGATAAATTTAATTTACCACATGAATATCACTGTTACATATATTTATACAAACATTCACACATTCATACTGAATAAGACACATATATATGCAAGGAGTCAGGACAAGGAATAGTTATTAGATATTTCTCACAAGTATCTGAAAGCTGAATGTGTTGATAAAGTACTTTTTTTATTATGATCCAAATCATCTACCTCGTATTAAAGGTGTAGACTTTATCTACCATTATAGGAATGTGTTAGCTATCTCATGAGACCAGGAAGAGAACAGCAGGAGAGGAAGGGTCTGGGAGGGCATTAGGAAAACTTAGCAGAACGTTAAAATGAATCAAAATTGCATTAACTCTTTAGTAGCACCCTCCATGCGTAACATCCTTTTTAATTCAGGCCTTCTGGGCAGCTACCAGCTGCTGCTTCCACTGGCATCACACTGATAGTCTACGTGATGGGAGGTCCAGGAGCAAGCATGGATGCACAGGACCTATACACAAATCTGGCCTTCCGTGGATCCCTGGGATGAGATTCATCTGTAGTTTCAGGAAGTGGAACCTTTGGCTGCTCCATGGGGTAGGGATATAGTAGCGCTCTTGGGAACTGGAACAATATCAGCAAATCTTTCCTAGAGGATCCTCTGGGTATACTGCACCCAGAGCCCACCTTCCATTGGAGGGGCTGGTCTGTGGCTCTAGCAATTGCATTACTTTTCCCCGACTTTACAAAATCAGTGACGTGTTTTCCAAAAACTCTGTCGTGATGTCATGCATTATTGATCTTTCCAAAGTTTTTGGGATACAGTGTGTGTGACAGACAACATACAAAATAAAGTATTCCAAGAACACAAAAAACCAGCATGTGAAATTGGAAGTCCAGTAGCAAGGACTTTTAATAAATCTGTTTAATCAGGGCTGGTATCATATGACTGGAGAATAGCAAATGTAGTACCCATTTTCCCCCTTTCTTAAATATAATTTGGGCGACTACAGATCTTTTACTCTGTCTCAATAGTATGCAAGGTTTTAGAATAGATTCTGAAGAAAAGAATAATTAAGGACATGGAGGTAAACAGAAAATGGGATAAAATGCTACACGGGTTTATCCAATGTAGATTGTGCCAGACCAACCTGATCGATATCTTTCTTTAATAATGTAAATGATTCGCTAAACAAGGGAAATGCCACAGTTCTAATATACACAGTGAAGCATTTGATACAGTGTTACATGGGAAATTATTAGTTACGATGGAGAATATGGGGATTAGTACAAGAACTATAAGATTAGTAGGGAACTGGCCAAAAGGATAATGAATAGCGCTGAATGGGGAACCATTGGGCTAGAGGGAGGTTACTAATGGAGTTCCTCAGGGACCGGTCTTGGGGACCGCTCATTTAATATTTTCATTAGTGATTTTGACACAAAAAATATGAGCATGCTAATGAAATTTTCTGATGACACAAAGTTGGGAGGCATTATCAGTTTGGAGGAGGATCAGAATATCATACAGGAAAAGCTGGATGACCTTGAAGACTAGAGTAATACAAATGGGATGACATTTAATAGTACGAAGTGCAAGGTCATGCATTTAGGGACTAACAACAAGAATTTCTGCTGTAAGATGAGGGGGGCCGCTGCAGTTGGAAACAGCAGTAGAGGAGAGAGATGTGGTGTATTAGTCGATCACAAAGTGAGTATGAACCACTAGTGTGGATGACTGCAAAAACCAGAAGTGCTAGGATATATCAAATGAAGTATTTCCACTAGAGATAGGGAAGTATTATTAATGTCATTATACAAGACACCAGTAAAATGTTATCTGGAAGACTGTGGCTGATTCTGGTCACCCATGGTCAAGAAAGATGAATTCAAACAGAACAGAGGCAGAGACGGGCTACTAGAACGATCAGGGGAGTAGAGGACCTATCTTATGAAAGGAGATTGAAAGAGATTGGCTTGTTTAGCCAAGCAAAATGAAAGCCAAGAGGGGATCTGATTGCTCTCTACAAACACATCAGGGGGTAAACTTAAGGGAGGGAGAAGAGCTATTTAAGCTAAAGGACAATGTTGGTGCAAGAACAAATGGGTATAAACTTGCCAGGAATAAATTTAGTTTGGAAATTAGAAGACAGTTTCTAAACATCAGAGGAGTGGGTTCCGAACCAGCCTTCCAGTAAGAGTCCTGGGGGCAAAAAACCTAACTGGTTTTAAGATGGAGCTTGGTAAGTTTATAAAAGAGATCATATGACCTGTTTGCCTGTGATAGCAGGAGACTGGACTCAGTGACCCAGGAAGTCCCTTCAAGTCTATGTTCTCAGTTATACTCATTAAAGATTTGCACAACTGAGTATATTTACATTTTGAGGGTAGTACAACTTGATAAGACCTGGTTGTTTTTCAATGTATGTGTACATTAACATATGCATAACAATATACATTTAACAGTATAAGCCAACCACCTATCACCCAACTTCAACTGTCCTTATACTTTTAAAATGTATCTCCAGTGAAGATTAAAATAACTATTAGATATTTATGCAAGAGATTAGTAGAGGATGTGTTCCTGTTTTAGTTGCACTAAAAGATTTGATTATAAAGCCACAGCAAAATTAAGAGCACATAACAATATACATCTTTAAAAATATGAAATGAAGAAGCATTGGAGATATACATCTTTAAAATATGAAATGAAGGAGCACTGAAGAAGTGAAAGGATGCTATTTTGTTTCACAATAATCCCAACAGAGGAAGGCGGCTGCTTTCTTTTCACGCTTTTTTTCCTGTTGTGATGAAATCCTCTTCACTTACATAAAGCCTGAACAGTGAAATGTTATAAGGGTGTGAGAGATTTATCAAATTCACACCCAAACCATGGGTAGGGTGGCAGGCCTGCAACAAAGCCATGGCAGCTAATATTCTATCTACCTTATCACCTGGAACAAGATCTGCATGCAGCACCTTCATGACATTTGCACTTGCTGTTGGATGAAGTGGATCAGCATGTATGTTGATTTCATGGCTCCTCCTCTGGCCTACCCCTACAATGACCTCCATTGACCACAACAGGCTGGCCAACATGGGTCTGGTGTGGTGATAAACTTTCATGGTATGTAGCGTGCAATAATGCAGATAGCCTGGCACTTTCACCCATGATGCACATAGCAATTTAGATACACTTTATTGCATTTCATTGTTGTAGGTTTTATTAATATAATTTTTGAAAATTAAAATTGTAATAGTTTAATCACAATGTAAGCATCACTATGTTGTTTTTATTCCTTAATTTTTAATTTTTTTTTTTTACATATGGTCTTTCCTTTTACATATTACATTACACATGCAAACAAATGTATGCACGTACACACTTCTTCCACTTTCATCTGTTAATTTTAGGACATGAAAAAAAGTAACAGATTGATTCTAAAGGCGGTCTCTGAATCCGTGGCAACGCAAATTCAGGTATTTGGAGGGTGGAATCAAGTCCTTTATTTGTTTCAGCTCTCTGACTTCCAACTCTAGTAGACAGACTGCTAGATCTGGGCAGAAGTTTGTTGCATTTATATAATTACGTGTGGTCAGAAAAACACATTAAGCCTCATTAACAATAACTTTTCCAAACTGGCCACAGAAATGGGTGAGAAGCTTTCAACCAGAACAGAACATGAGTCTGGAAGAGACAGCAGGACTGATAGTATGCATTAAAGCAGCAGGAGCTGAAGCGCATTAAAGTAGTACCCCATCCATACAGGAAGATATTTCCCAAGACGCTTCCCACTACTGCATAAGGAAATGAGTAGATTTTTATACCCCTCTTATGCAGAGGTAATCAGAGTGATGCATTGCAGTAGCTTCTGCTTTACAGTCCATTATTTTCTAGCACGCACAAGTTTAGCAAGTATTTGTTGAAGTACCAGTAACAGTTAACCTGCAATAATATTTCAATAGTAACGGTGAGCACTGAGTATTACAATGCAGATGAACTTTTAATGATACTTTGCAAATCTGTTTACAAAAGTATGAGTAAGTGTAATTAACTGTGAATCAGTCTGTTCCACCATCCACTTCAACTGTGGATGTTCTCTCATTAGCTCTTCACAGAAACATTGGCTTCCCGAGGCAGTGGCCACTTAAAATCCACTTTACAAATGTATGATCCAATAATCGGCCTTCAAAGGTATGTGGGCAAATGATCTCATGTATACTCATGAACAAGGATATTAGTTTCCTGGAATTAAAAATTAAGTAAATTCCGCTCACATGAACAGTTTTATCCTTTGCAAACTGTACAAGAAAATCTCTGTAGAGTACTTTGGTAACACCTTCTAAATGAACAGTAAACATTAATAACCACTTCTTGGTTTACTCACACTGGCACAGAAAAGACTGTTTGCAGCTGTGCTACAGGGGACTCTTCCCCAGGGGAAGGCAGATGTTTGCACCACCACCTTCTCTTGGGGGTTCTGCAATGGAACAACAGTTTCAAACTTTGCCTGGGGCACCATAGGATCATCACCACAGGAGGCTCCCTAGGGAATGTACTGAACCAGTGCATACTTTGCTACCATGATCATGCCCCCTTCTTCAGCCAGTGCCACCTCCACATCTGAGGTGTGCTAATCAGGTCTGGGCTCCCAGAAAAGTAGGAGTCATGGGTGCCCTTCCAGTGTGCTTTCTATCATGGGAGCCTTTTGTTCTGGAATCGGCCAGTGAATTTTTGTACTATTGTTTCACCAATTTTACTTAACTCTAGGGAGGATATTTAACAAAACCGCTGTATTCTGAACACTTCAAGACCTAACTGCAAATAACATTTCAGCATCAGGCTTTTAAAAACATCTTCAAGACTTAAAAGATGCATGAAGCTTAAAACCTAAAGTCATTTAAACAAGCCAGGTCAGGCACTGCATTTCTATATTACTGCATGCCTCATGGACGTCTCAGTTTGCTGAAGCACCTCCTTGGCAATGTTCAATCTAGCAAACTCTCTTTAGCCTTGATTTTTCCCTGTTAGTTTCCGATTTGGATGATTATCATTTGTTAGTTACTAACAAACATTAAGAGCATCTATTTCTTGCCCCCATCTACTATAAACTGTTTTTCTTTCAAATTTATATTAAATGTGATTATATTTACTATGATATATTTTCTAACACGCACACACACTTTCAAAACACATTCCACTCCTTCAAAATGGTGTACTCATTTTATATGCAATACTCAATTCCTGCTACACACAATCTTCTTTGCCTTATTTTATATACCATACACTGACAACTTAACACATCTTGAAGTTGCAAAGGACTCCTTTTTCTCTTGGTAAAAAAGTATCAACACTCTCCACCTTTCAACTCTAGCCAACCTAAGTGGTCATGAATATGCAACTGAACCCAAAGTAGTTCTTTCTTATGGAGAAAGAGGTGTACCTTTCAACTGTGATGACGGTCCCATTTACCCAGTTTTTAAAGCTTAGCCAAAAATAAACAGTATATATTTTGTCTTATTTTTCCTTGTATAAAATACAGGATCACAGAAGGCCACAAAACAAATTGCACTAACAATAGTTAAATTCTGCTAAAGCAGTAGCAAACCCTCTTTCACTGGGTCATATTAATGTCAGTTACTGATCATAGCCACAAATTTAAAGGAATAGTATTGTTCTGTAATAGAACAAGATATTAATTTTACCATGCAAGTAGAGGGCACAAGTAAATTTCAAAGTATAGGGTATTACTTAATACCTAAGGCATGCTACAAATCCTGAAAGTCCAAATTGAGATTAACATTTAATTCTGAGAAATCCTAGAAAGCACAAAGACACAAATAAATAAAACTATTCTGTATGCAAAATGTGATTAAAGTGAAACTGTCTGATCACATTTAGCCCCAAATTTAAGTTTTGTGAACATTAGTATATTTATAATTTATATTGTGTAAGTGGCCTAAAGGCTCCAAGACAGGTTAGGGCTGATCTGGGTGCTGTACAAAATATGCAACGGGCTTTTATAAAATTAACACGAATAGAAAATGTTTCCATGAAATTATTCCAGAGGAGTAGCCGTGTTAGTGTATACAGCAAAAATAGAAATCAGATAGGAGGTATATATATACACATCTAAGGGTAAGGAAAAACAATGCGGAAGTTAGGTATGAGCAAAGTCCATTCAGTTAGAGTAGTTGAGATCTATTCACAATCATTGATTAGGAGGTGAGAATGTGTGAACAGCGACAATTACTTCTTGTAATGAGATAACCATTCCAAGTTCCTATTTAGACCCAGTTTAATTGTGTCAGGTTTGCATACAGGTTCCAGCTCTGCAGTTTCTCTTTGAAGTCTGATGGAATGGTTATCTCATTGCAAGAAGTAACTGTTGCTGTTCACACATTCTCACCTCCTAATCTATGGTTGTGAATAGGCCTCAACTACTCTAACTGAATGGACTTCCCTTATACCTAACTTCCCCATTGTTGTTCCTTACTCTTAGATGTATATATATATACCTATTTGATTTCTATTCCTTACATCTGACGAAGTGGGTTACAGCCCACGAAAGCTTATGCCTGAAGAAATTAAATTTGTTAGTCTTTAAAGTGCTACAAGACTCTCGCTTTTTCATGAAATTATTGTTCATTAGAATTTGAATAGAGAAATTCGTTTAAAAAGAGAGAATAACTAAATCACTGCAGTATTTTGAAGGTGCATGAAAACCTGATCATAAATAAAAGTATTTTATTTATGGTTACCAAGGGAAATGCAAAAAGCAAACCTAGTAGCTGTATTATTATTATTATTTAAACTAATTTCCATACAACCAGTGAGGAGAGATGCATAGCAGCATCCTATTTCTGCCCACACACCTCTCTCACTCTTGTTCCTCTGGATATACCCAGATCACAAAGACAGGCCTCTGCAGATTGAAGGGGAAGAATGTGCCATGAACACATGCAAGCCCTCTCCCCCCTTCCACACAAAATTGGGGAGATTCACAGGCGGGTCTTCAGAGTGTGGATCTTGGGGCATGATCTGGCCCATGATTTTGATAATGTCCCTGAAACAAAGCGTGATTGTACATTTCCCCAATCTCCTTCATCTAAAAGCCTTTGCAAGAGAAAAATCATGTGAACCCAGAAGATTCCAAAACAACAATAAGGCTGACACTTTTTCTCTGAAAGGCTGAGTAAAACCCCTTCAGCTGTTTTGGAGTTTACTGAAGATGACTATCTCCTCTCTCCCTGACCTCTGATATCAATTTCGCTATTTTAAGAACTGCATGTTTATTTAAAGAAGGCTACAGCAAAAATGGCTGAAGACTGACATTTCCTATAGGCATAGTCCCCATTGAGGAATATTGCCTTTACTTGGTTTGAAAAAAAAAAATCTGTTTTAATTTAGCAATAGATACTGGTTTGACCATTTGAAAACTGCATACCGATCACAGGCAGTAGGAGATATTCTTATCGCCCATATGCACATACTATTCACTAAGAAATGAGGTTTTGCCACTCTTCACATTTAATACTTTACTGCAGGTACTACACCATGTCAGTAAGGTGACAGAAGCATGCTCCAGTTTATTCTTCTTCGTTCAATGAACTTACAAGTTCCACTGGTGGAAGTCAGCAGAAACTGAAAGGTACATTAGCTGATTTACCTTATTTACTTCTTTCTCCAAACAACCTATAGTTAAAAATCATAGGAAATTAAGTGCAAAAAACCTAGAAATAATGTAATATTATAGCCATATGACCAACCATTAATAAGTCAGGACATTTCAAAAATAAACGTAATGTTAACTCAGCCAAATTGCACTTTTTCTACTCTTTTTTCCCCCTGATTAAATGGTAAGAATGCATTACTCAGTTATAAAATATACTGTCTACATCACATAATGCAGAATGCACAGTATGGTTGTTTTAAAATGCCACAGCAATTGCGACCTTTGGAATTTCCTAGATTTTGAGTTCCTGACCTCACAATCTTAACATTTAACCATGGTTTTCTGCATTTATTGTACAGAAAAACAGAATATAGAGGATTAATGAATAGCCCCCCAAAAACTAACAGTTGCAATCCATGCATAAGCAAAAAGCAGGTATATAAACACAAAATTGTCATGATAGCAAGTTAACGGAAGCGTGCTATTTCTTAAAAAGGCAAGAATTATTTTAACAAACTATGCCTCTTGGTGAACACAAATACTGTGACAAGGATACCCACAACAAATTAACCTGTCCACGTCAGATGACTAACTGTGTCTCCCAGAAATCAAAGCTTCTGACTGCTTGTCTGTGTAAAAGGATCTTGCATCTTGGGGAGATTTAAAAATCCAGGACACACTGGCCCAATGCACTTTCAAGCAAACAGTCTGAATTGGAAAGTTTGTTGTTTTATCCTATCACTTCAGATTTGCCAAGATTCCTTTAACCAGTACTCCTTGCCCTACATAAAAGTTGGCATGTCATCTGGAATTTTTTTTTTTTTTTAGTATCTTGAAAAAATTAAGTTCACCACAGAATATCTGAATTTAGACTCACTGGCTGGTCTAATCTATAAAGGAGTCATTCACAAGGGCAGATTAGGCAGTGGAATCATTAACTATTTTTTCAGTCTAGAACCTGGAAGTTACAGTGATTGACCTGGAGAAGGTTTCCCTAGACTTGAAGCAATAGCAATCATGATGATGAAGGAAAATAAAAATCTGCTAACAAGAACAGAAGTTGTTTAAGAAATATTAGACTGAGTATCCCAGAAGGAATTCAATTAGAGATAACCAAAACATGTCAGTATTGCCAACCCCAAGTTTTAACAAAATAATGAGTTGTTTTAAAAATACATATATTTTGAGTTCTTTTTGTTTGTTTTCTGGTTTCTGGGCTTTAGGATACCCTTGGGTCACATTACCAAGCTTTTCTCTACAACCACGAAGGCTAGACAATACCCCCCACCCATCTCTCTGTTGTTTTTTTTTTTAAACATGAAAGCTGAGATCCTCACTTAATCATTTGTCTCCAGGAGCTGGGACTTTAAGAAAACCCCCAAATATTGTGAGACCCGTAAGATGACTTACTGAGTGAAACAAGATCCCACCACAAGTGGCATTACCACAGGAGTTGCCAAATTAAAGAACCAGTTATCTCATGTCTAGTTCTGGTTACTGGAAGGATAATTAATTATATTAATAAATAATATTAAATGAGATTTTGACATAACAGAATTGTGGTGGACAGTTCTCGTGGGCAGTTTTGGATACTGAAATGCTGCCATTTCTAGAACTAGAAGACTGAAGTTTGAAGTAGCAATCTTGGATTTAGGGTTTTTTTTTCTTGTGACATTATATAGCAGATAAATCTGCTGAAACATCTGACTGTTTTGATAAGAATTATAGCTATTGGCCAAATTCTATTATCTGTTATACTTGAGTAACTCATTGGAATTACTCTGCAGTTACATAGGCAAAACTAAGAGCATAATTTAACCATATATTCATAAAAATTGGTCATGTTTGTCCTTTGATCCAGAATGGGTGCAGTGTCCAACCATATCTGTGTATGCTCCAATAAGGTATATATTAACTACAGACAAAAACTAAATCCTTTATAAATTATATGTAACTACATACTAAATATTAAAATAATAATACACAATATACAATACTTTGAAGGTCATTTCACAGTTTAGAGCTTGTACAATGAGGCTTCTCTAGCTAGCAAGACTAATTTTAATAAAAGGGACTGAAAATACCAACTGAAATCAAATCCATGCTTCAGGACATAAATATCCTTATGAAAAAAATTTAAATGGAAAAGAGCAATGAGAAAGTCATCAACTGGAGAACTTCATAGAGAAGCCAATTCTCTATGTAGCATTTAAATTAAGTAACCAAAATGGAGAACTGAACATTTTCTTTTAAAATTATTAGGGCACTGAAATTACTTTCACATAAACAACTTGTTTTCTCATGTTTTTCAAAGTTCAAACTAGTAATACTAGTTTAATATTTTGTCTACAAGTTGCCAGAACTTTCACAACTATGTACAGTGTTACAATACTAAAAGAATTGTGATTTAATTCATAGAAGCAAGGTTTTAATAATATTACTTTACAACTGTCTTTCTCCTTGTGTGTTTTTATTCTTTGTTTTCATATTATTTTGAAGAAATAATAAAGAAAAAATTAAACATCTTTATGTAGGAATGGGGGAAAACTTCTTTTTCCAACGCCCGCTGAAAATTTTTACCTCCGAGAATTTGGAGCATTGAGATGACAGCAGACAATATCTTTTGATCAGCAGTATCACAAACCTCTCAGAAGATCCAGGATCCATCTCATAGGATGAACAGTGAGAAATATCTTTAAGCTGCACTTGGATCACATTCTGAAATCACAATTACATTTCTGGAACATCCTAACTGACTTATAAAAATCTTCCATGACCAACTTCCTGATGCCAAGAAACCTGAGACCTGGTGGGATTACAAAAAAATACTTATCTAATCTATTTAGGCAAAAGTAGAAAAAGAATGATTCCACTTTCTTTGGTTGGAGAAGAAATTAATATAATACTAGTAAAACACACCTAAAGGCACCTCTTATACATACAATGGGGACTGATGAAAACTCCCCCCTCACCCCCAGACATACATTGTCCAGCCACCCTGGAAGAAAAGACAGGAGACACTGGATGTGGTTTAATCCACAACGATATTAATTTAAAAGATCTGGGGTTACCCGCCACTAAATTGCACAATGCAGGTCATGATCATTCCTACATAAACCCCAACCTGATCCCAGCCATCCCCTTGCTGGGACCTTGCCACCCTCCCCATCTTTGAGGTTTAAGTGGGCTTCAAAAGACAGGAGTTGGCTCCCCCTGTACCAGATTCAGAAGCTCTGAACCCTTCTTTCCTTCCTGCAGCTCCCTTAAGGGATGATTTCCTTTCCAGTATATTTTATCCAGTGATTGTACCCTTCCATAACAAGTACATGCACTAGAAATCTGCTACTAATTTTTCATACTAAGTTGTGACATTATAATCTTATCATCCTGTGGGTTTTTCCATCTTCCCCACATCACCTTGGCCAATCTGGCAGTGAAGAAAAAAAGGGGCGACTAGCGTAATACCCACAGCAAGTCAAAGGAATCCAGTCTTTTTTCAGATTTCATGGGTGGAAGGGTGAGTGCTGCCAGTTCGATGCTGATTAAAGAGAGCTTCTCTGGGAGTGCATGAGATATAAAGACCTGCCCCTTTCTTCCCGTCAGCAGGAAGGGCAGTGCCACAGCCCTCCCGCAACCTGGTCCAGCCAGCCACTTCCTGCTCCTACCCACTTTGTCCAGGTGAATTTTCCCCTTCCTCCCCCTCTGCTACCAGTTGCACAGAGAGCCCTTAGAGGCAACAACCTCTCTTATTCTGGCCAGCTGGACAATGAAAATCAGCATATGATGCGGTGAGCAGATCGTAACGGGATACAGTACCAGGGAAGTTTCAGATATAATATGTTTGTGGGTGGATGGGGATTTTCATCAGTCCTCTTTGTTCATCTCCACAACACAACCTGCCAACTGAAGGCTATTTGTTGTTTTTAAATTTAGCAGAATGCTGCTATGACAGTGAGGACTGCTATCAAGATATTTTATCCAGTTGCAGTGCCTGTCCACCCCTAGTAAGAGGATTCTGCGTGGCCACATTAAAAACACAATAAAGTATGGAAAATCTAATGGGAAGTGGAAAAGTTGAATTCTGTATCATGTTTTAATTAATCCAAACAATGAGCTTCTGCAGTTTGAGAATTGGAATTCATTATTTTTTATTTGATCATCTCCCTCTTCTGGTCAAGAACTGTGAACTTCAGCCTCCTGGCTGCTTCCTTGGAGATTTATGTCTTCAGAGAAGTGCCTCCTCCAGGGTAACTAATCCTGAGGTTGGACACACTAATCACGAGTCACAGTAACAGACAGCTGAGACTTTATTCTCAGCCTTTGCTCAAAGGCAATTACTCCCTTTAAACCAGTCTTTCGTCTCACTCTCACTGAGGAGTGCACCTGCCTGTTCTATCATTTCAGCAGCAGTGCTCTCACACTCCCATTCTGGTATGACCGTGTGCTGCACGCTACAACCCCACCATGGATTAAAGTTAGGCATTTTCAGAACTCTACCGTCTGCTCCTCTAGACAGATGGGTAAGGGCCAACGCCTCCCCAGGAGTTTTGCACTTTTTCTCTATAGTGCATATGTCAATTTGGGATGGAGAGCAAACCTTATATTCATATCCCTTGCATAGGGAAGTATTGTGTTATTGCTATACCACAAAGCTGGTCAGAAACAAGGGATTTAATAGAGAAAAGATACTTTGACTGGAAATATTGGATTTCTTCTGAAGTGAAAACATACATTTTACTCTGCACATGTGAAATCTTCTGCAAGAGACTCAACTCATGGTTAAAAAACGTTGTTGGCTCTTGACATAAATTAATATAAGGTTATTAATCCCTGTCCCAAAGCATCACAACCATCTCCCAGATGATCCAGCTGGGATGAGCAGTGAGAAATCTCTTTTAGCTGCACTTGGATCACATTCTGAATCAATTGTATATTTTAAATTCGTACAAAGGCTTTTTCAACTGAGAGAGAGAAAGGTAAAGGCAAGATTTCCATTTTGAAAACAGATGTAAGGAGAATTGTTTAAAACAGTATGAAATTCAGCAGAGACCACATACATCAAGGGTGGCAGCAGATTTACAAATGTGTGCAATTTAAAATGCATATATTATTTGCAAATGTGTTGGAGCTTTTTCTGTATGAGAACTGGGAAACTAAATTTGACATACGTTTTACATTTTAATTGGGTAATGAATTGTTAAACTGTTATACAATATACAGGAGAATTGCAAAGTAACATAAATGACACAATGCATTTAAAAAAAAAAAATCAGATTTCTATACAACTCCACCACCACATTCCCCTAGTGATCTGATGTAACTCTGTTACACACATCTACATTATCTTTTATGTAAGAAAAACTCCTCCGATAGCATACACAATTCCACAAATTCATCATCAATCTTGTAAATTAGATGCACACAAGATGGAATTCCTGCTATTTCAACATACCCATATTTCACAGGTGGAATGCATATACTCTTCCACTTTTTGAGGACTTTCTCTCTGCACAGACAAGGCCAACTACAATTTATTTTTATTTATTTGTACTCCCATATATTTGAAATGTGCTACTTTTAAAACAAAACAATTAATTTGTTAAATGAATTCTTGTCTCAGAAATAGCAGAGGCAGAGGTATTGTTTATGTATTCAACTACAACTGTTTGTGTAAGAGAAAATGGCTCATTGTTAATTAAACTGACTAAGGAGTTTAAACTTCCATTCTACACCTCTCCCCCTTTTCAGTTGCTCATAACCTTTTCAAACAAATTCCTTTGGAGTTGAAACCTGAAACATTCCATAGGTTGGTCTCAGTCCAAAGGTGAACTTTTTTGGAGAGAGGAAGCTTAAGCAAACTGACCAAAAATTGATTATCTTCTTATAACCCCCTCAAAAAACAAACAAAACAAAACAAAACCCACAGTTGCTCTGGCATCTCTCTCGGCCATGTTACACATATGTAGGGTATTCTATTCCTCTTTCCCTCAGGTATAAAGTTTAATTTATTAATGTGCTATTAGTGTATATCCTTGAACATGACTTTGCAACCTTCCTTTTACATCCTTCACCTTGCATTCCTGCCACATTTTGTACATTGAAACATCCCACAAATACACCAAATTCTCTCAAATTCCTTCTAGGTAGGTGTGATGGTGATCTAAGGAATAAAAAACAGCGTGGGCTCAGCCAGACCCACCCAGCCGCATCTGCTAGGCATGCCCACGTTGGAGGCTGGGCTCTAAAGGGAGCAGGTCAGCTCAGTCTAGGAGGACAGAGCAGGGGAACAGATGTGTGCTGCAAGTTCCTGCAGAGAAACTGACAGGGCTCCATAAGGCCAAGACCAGGCCCCATTGGCAAGCCACTATAGGCCCTTCAGCCCATGGAGGCCAGGAATCATTATTCTATCAGCTGTGGCTGATAGAGGAAGACCCTCTGGAGCATGATCAGAAAGGACGCCAGGGGGAATGCAGAAGGAGACCAGTGTCGTGGATGGAGGAATTGAAGCTGGGAGTAGGAAGTGGCCCAGGGAACAGGTGTAAGGGTGCCACATATTTGAGCAGTTATTCACAGGGTCTTGGGTTGGGACCTGGTGGAGCAGGGAGGGCCCAGGTTCTCTACACGTGGCCACTGACTCTCACACTGGGAGTTATAGACCAGATCACTGTGACTAGGCAGTGCTGCCAAGTTTGGACTTTAACCCTCCAAAATATATGGAGGAGGGGGTAGCAAGCCAGCTTATAAAATTCATTACTTTAAATGGCTTTCTTTCCCTGGTAAATATGAATCCTTAATCTCCAGAGCAGAGAAGCTTGTGTCTCTCACCAACAGAAGTTGGTCCAATAAAAGATATTACCCCATCCACTTTGTCACTCTAAAACATAATGATAACATATAATGGACACAGGGAGAGAGGACATCAGTCCAGGGGGGAAAGGTTAAATAAAATAAAGCTAGTTTTGTTTTAAATATGTATTTTATTAAGTTAGATTTTATTAGGTCACTGCCTAGATTTTATGTTGATAAATGCTTTAGAAATATCAACAGATTAGAAAGAAAGAGTCCTTATAAATAAAAGAAGTCCTTATAAATAAAAGCAGCAATAGCGGAATTTTACTTTTTGACCCAGAATTCTGCATTGACATCATTCTTGGGAGGTGATCTAGACACAAATTATTTAAAAAAAAAAACCCTGGATTTTTAACCATCAAAAAAAGCTGGGAGGGTAGAAGCTGAAATTCAGAGAGCTGAAAGAAGTTGAAAATGAAGACATTTTAAAGAATTATGTTCAGTTGGGGGAAAAGTCTGTAAATATGGTCTTTACTTCTTCTTTTCCTCCATATGGAGTCATTTGCTCCCCTTCTTCAGACCCCATTTCAATGTTATACTCCTACCCTCCAGATAAAAACTTGCATTGTGGTGATCATCCAGTCATGCCTGAGGAAGCCTTCAAGCAACTCCTGTCAACACTCCTGAAGTAGCTGAAGGAGTAACCCCCACAATGTGAGATACAGGCCCTCCTCCTCTCCCTGGAGCTGGGAATGAAAGACACAGATTAAGCTGCCCAAACAGCTGTGCTGTCCTGCCAGTAGATCACATTTTGTTTTTGCTTTTAAACACACAAATATTTTCTATTTCCTTTCACCTATGAACCTACAAATTAATGAAAGGATAAATCAAAGGAAAAAATGTGTGTATGCGTGTACATGTGCTCCAGACGTGGTTTCACAAGTGCCACTTAATACAAGTGCTCTTGTGCCTGAATTACACAAAAAGAGTGTATTAATGGCCCACTAAAACATGCCCTGTTTATGACATATAACAGGTACAAAATTCAAAGTGGTGAAAACAAATGCTGAACTAATGACCTTGAACCAAACAAAGTGATTACATGGAGAATAACAGTGCCGTTCCAATTCAGAATTAGCTACAAAACACACAAAAATGAGATCAAGTTAATAAGAACAGATCCAAACATTACCATGGAAGGTTAATCAGAATATACCAGTTTATATTTTCAGTATTGTTCAGGACATCCTCCAGTAAAATGGTAATGAGGGAGTTTCTCTCTCTATTTCTTTTAAACTCAAGGATGAACACCAAAAAAGTCCTCTCTGGAAACAAAAATCTGATTGCTGCCACCTTATTTCTCACCAAAATGCACGATTTGGTTATATAGTATGCTCTGTTATGTAATAGTCTTGGTGATAAACAAAGGCAGGATTAAAAGCATTTTCAAACACAGAAATACAATATAAAATAGGGATGATGAAAGCTAAATGACTACTGTTTTTGGAAGAGACTTCCAATTTTTTAGTGCTAACATCAGTGAGTTTCGGGAAAAATAAACAAACAACAAAACCCAACAGTAAAAGACCAAACAGTCTTCAAAAGTATACATTTATTAGGGGAACTCCATAAACATGCAGTGTTAGTTTTCCTTTGAAATATTACCATTAACAACATAGGATAAGAGATACAGGACAAGAACCCTTAAAATCAGTGTACTTTGTATATATGCATTATTTATATTTATAAATGAAAAAACTCTGAAAGCAATAAAATGGCTATGACTTACAGACAGAAATCTAGTACACGCGATACTCAGAAACATTGCAATATGTATATCAAGGCTATTCAATCTCTCACAAACTAGTTTTTTATGTGATATACTATAAAATAGGTTAATAAAGTTCCTCCGAAGTTTATAACAATTTTTTCTATCACAGATAAAGTACAGAAACATAACACCACTTACCTTAAAATTTGCAGATATAACACGAACTTCTTAGGTTAGTAGTTAATAAGTCTGCCTAGCGCTATCTGGCTTAGGATACACAGACAGACACACAGACAAAGCTAGCAGCACAAACTGGCCCCAGACACACAAAAGCTGATATTGTTCTCCTGCTGAGTGAAAATTTCACTTGTAAATTGAATGACATCTGTACTCAGAATCACCCATAGAAGCTGTCCCTGAGAGGTGACCAAACTACTTGACTCAACAAGATCCACATTTCACTTGTATTGTTCAATGCAGGCAGCTGTGTAATGGCAGATTCTGGTTTTATCTTCTAGCAAACCTGGCTTCCTTTCAGCTAGCCATATAGATGAAACATATTCTGTTAAGATCTTCCCTAGGCAAGCTGTCATGCCCAAGGTATCCTTAAAAACAATTATTAGGGTAAAATCTGTGTCACACTGATGTAAAATATAGCCATGCATGAATGTCTCCAAAATCAGTAACCACACTACATTCATGCTGTGTCAATACTGCTGACATAAGAACAATATGCAATGCTTTGCAGTATCTACCTCATAAAAGTCAATAAAATACTTTAATCAACTTATTTGATAAGGTATCTAAAATCTGTGAGTAGGAATAAAAACCTGTTTCACTACATTTAATTGTGCTCTGCTTTTTCATTAAATAACTTGTCTTCTTTACTTATCTTTGTTACTTTAAAAAAAAATGCTACATTCATTATGACCAAAACTGAGTATCAGAACAATACAGTTCATAAAGATTTATATAGGCATAAAAATAGGAATATCTTCTTGAGTCAGATGCAAGAACATGCTGCATGATTCATTAGAATTTTTAACATCACATTTCCAAAAGAGAGAGAGGATGTGTTTCTTTGTGAAGTACAACTGACACTGTCCAAGCTAAAACTACTCTTAATCTCTTAAAAAATTAAGTATTAAATTTGATTGTATTGTTTGAAATAGGATTGTTTGGTACTTGTGAGTTTCCTAAAATGGAGGTTTCCCTCTCTTTATTGTGAAAACATCTAATACTTTTGTAATGAATCATCTGGGTTTTTTTTGAAGTATCAAAGTATTTCAGAAGAAATTAATTTTAATTCTGTATGACTATTGACAACCACACAATGGAACTATTCTGAAAGCCCATTCCAAGAGATGCACGAGTGTCTTGCAGAACTGGGCCCAAAATGAGGGAAGAATCCTGATCTTTACATAAGGAGACGACAACTGTTCCCTAGCAGGGACAAAAAACAAATTAAAAATACATCCGGTAGCTTTCCTGTTTTACACTTGTAATATACTATCCACAGGAAACAAGAGCTGAATTAAACACTTTCTGACATGCATCTAAACAGGTCACTACAAAAAAAAAAATCTTAAGAATAATTTTTTTCTCAGAACTGTATACACAAACTTATACACAAAAACTTAACTAGAATAGTGGACTAGTGGCATAGCAAATGTTCCACATGCCAGTTGTTTGAATTTGATATTTTAGCTCACAAATGTAATATCCATGTCTGAGAGATTCACAGATATTTACTTAGCAATTAGGGCTTCTGTTTATACCATAACATTCTAGTCTATTGTTTATATTCTGAACTTAGAAAACTTTTGGAGAAAAAGTAATATTAAAAACATACACAAATAATAAGCAAATTAGACTTGGTGATCTTTAAAGAGTAGGTGATCCAACAAAAACTAGGTACAGTATACAATTTCAGTTCTAGGAAAAATATGAACACAATCAAAAGGCTAGAGTTATAGTTCAGACAAAATATATCCTATAAATTAACAGGAATAAAAAGGCTTTTTGTTTCTGAACTACTTCACCACTGGAATAAATCTAAACAAATGAGTTTCTTAACACTGCAAGAGCTTTTTCTTAATTTAGCTTTTTAAATAGACAGCTAATCAGTGGAATAGCAGAAAACCCACTTTTCTACTGCCCCACCTGCATGAGTAACTTTATAAAGAAAGAACCCCCTGCTGATGTGTGATCTTTATTATCTGAAAAACTAAGAGAGAAGAGAGAACTTTAATTTCTTTTGTATAGAGATCCTCCCTCTCTTTTTGCCTCGAGAGACGATTTGGTTTAGAAGTGAGGGAAAAGATTCCGAGAAAGGGAATGATACATCACATGCTTAGTCTAAAAATAAGAAAAATTATTGAGAAAGAGGAGGAACATATGAGAACAAATTTAGCATCTGGAAAGAGGCCAAGAAGTGGGAAGCACAGTTTTTCATGCAACTGACATTTTGATTTGACAGTAAGAACTCCAGAACAGATCCTAAAATTCTTACTCAGCAGAAGATAATGGGTCACAGGGAGTTTGTTCTGGTAGTCTCACTGACCCAAATCATTCCAACAAACAAACTCTTCCTGACAGACCGCCACAAAAACATTGGACATGATCTTCACTGAGGCGAAATGGTATCATAATAACACACATGTACAAACTGACTAATCTGCCTTACTGAAATAAAGGACTTGATTTTTAAAAATAATTTGTTCTGTGTTGTTTCAAGATTTAAAACATTTTTATTAAGATTTGTTTTTCATATTTTATTTTGTATGACTTGTGTCAGCATCTCTTTCAAAAGATTTAATAATGAGCAGGGTTTTTTCTCCCTTATTCAACATATTCTAGTAAAATATTAAACTGCATTCTGGCACAATGCTGCGCCACTAAAATACTATCTTAGAGTACCTTTAAACTGAATCATTTTTGTCTCTGGCCTGGTCAACACTTATCTTGAAATTCGGCGGCAGTCGACGAGAATTACACAAGCTATGCAGAGTAGCTTGCGTAACTCCCGTCGACTTCATAACTCCTCTTCTACACAGCGTCTTCATTGTGCTGCACTGACGGGAAATGTGTTCCCGTTGACAAAGTGCTACGCCACTTGAGGGGGTGGTTTTAATGCATCAACTTCCAAGTAGAGCGGGTCTTCATTGACTGCTCAATCGATCCGGATATATCCAGTGGGTCTTCACTGACTGCTCAATCAATCTGGATAGATAGAACTGACGGTGGTGAATTTGCCGCCGTCACTGAAGTGGTACCCTTAGTCTCACCCACAGAACTACCAAGGCTTTTGAAAAGAATTTTTGAGAGACAAGAATGCAAGCTAGACCACTGTTACATACAAATCTTATACAGCATTGGTTACACCATTACTGGAACATTGTGTCCAGTTTTGGACTTTAAAAAGGATGTCGAAAAGGTTTCAGAAAACAGCCACAAGAATAATTCAAGATCTGGAAAATCTGCCTTAATAGAAGATTTAAGCTTTATCTATATAATTATCAAAGAGAAAAGTTATGAGATGACTTGATCACGGTTTCTCTATAAAAATCTATTCAGGGAGAAGATTTCTGATAATAAAAGGGCTCTTTAATCTAGTACATAAAGATAAATTTTATTCTATATAGGTTCTTATGCCAGGCTCATCACCACAGCATCAATGGCATCTTCCAGTAGTGTAATAAGCTACTTAAAAAGATCCAATGTCAGTAAGTAAAAGCTAGATGAATTCAGATTGGAAGTAAGGTTAACATTTCTAACAGTGAGCATTATTAACCATTAGGCCATTTTACAATGGATGTGGTGGACTCTCCATCACTTGAATTGTTTAAATCAAGATTAGATGTCTTTCTAAAAGTTATACTCTAATTCAACTGGGAGTTATGGGCCTGATACATTAATTACTGAGCGTAAGTCTATAGTCTGCGTTATGCAGGTTAGACTAGATAATCATAACGGTCCCCTTCTGGTCTTAAAAGCCATGAATCTATAGAATCACTAGTTACTTTTGAAAATGTAGGGCTCAGTGTTAAAAAAACTCATATTTTAGGTGCCCTGTCATTCATATGATATGGTCTTAAAATAATAAATTTGAAAAAAAAATCCACAGGCTGCATTAATTAGCAGATAGTGACATTTATATGGCCATGATGAATTCGTATGTATTGAAGTAATCAACAAAACTCATTTGTGACAAAGAAATCAGCATAATAATTTATTCAAAGCTATTTAAGATGCACAATGCCCAAAACAAAGAGTGCCATACCTCTAAAACAGAAAGATTTTTAAATGACAGGGTATATTCCTGAAGGTTTAGTATTATTCTCCTGTATGTCACAATTTCCTAAATTCTTGTAAATACTTCAGTCTCCCTGGGGTCACAGATCATGGGTCAAATTTCAGGGTCCATCCAGCTAAACAGAACAAAGGTTAGCAGAAGACAGCAAGGGTGTAATAAGACTCAGATTTGTATTTTCATGATCCTGGAGCTAATGGGTGCATGGCTGGTTCCTCAACATAAATTTGAGATGTCTCAGTTCATGCATTAACAATTCTGTGCTCAGTTACACTTGGGCAACCCTAATGTAAACAACTGCAAATTAGTTTACTATTCTGTTGATGGATTCATGAACCAGCAGAGAATTCAGCTTGTTGTCACAGGGCTATATTGGCCTCTGCAGTGCTAACAAGATTCACTCCTTGGAGAGCTCTAGGACCTGATCCAGCAGTTGAGTGTTCCCTGGTAAAAAAAAAATGAGAAGGTCTCAGCACAACTCTTATTTATCTGTTGCAGAGCTTGGCTTCCCATCCTGCAAAAAGGTATGTAAACTGAAAAAACCTGTGAAGGGGGTGCATGTGGCCTGGAAGTTCGTATGCAGGCCACCAGGAGCGTTGCTGGACATGCAGGCCTTCTCAGGTAAAATAGCTACATCTAGCTCCATGTTCTGCCAACAGCTAAATTCAGTAATAGACAGTCACCCACCTCCACGATCACATCAGCATAAGGGCCAAGAGCAGACAGAGGACCTGGGATATTTGGGCTTTTTTCTCCAAGAATTTAAAGCGTCAGCATTTTAATAATCTGACAGGCAATTTTACTCTTTCTCCCAGGACATAAGTTTTGGTATATATTATATTTTGCTATATATAGAATAGAATGGAAACACTGAATTTCATAGGGACTCTTGCAAGAGACTATATTCTTTGAACTTTTTCTTACCTTGGCAGCTGTCATTTGTGTAGATTAAAATTGTTTCTCAGTCTTTTTGATACCAGGGACCAGCTTTCTATACTGTGTCAGGGAAATCTCAGGGACCGGTGCCGGTTCATGGAACGGTCATTGAGAAACACTGAATTAGATCACCTAAGAAAATGGTTGTTTGGCCTGAAAATCAGACTATTGTCTTAATCATTAAATGTCCATATATTCAAGAATCAAATATGGGGAAGCTTTTGTGCTTCTCTTTTAAATTTAGGATACTTATTTTAGGTCCTAACACGTACCAGGTTTTGTTAGCATGTCACATGCCATCTATCTTATTTTCAGGAGAGGTTTCAGCACCTAATGCCAGTGGCAGACACGAGCCCACACTGAGATCCCTGTGGCACACTATGTGAGAGATGTTTGGTGTTCAGTTACGGGTATATCTTCACTGATGGCGGCAAATTTGCCGCCATCAGATCGATCTATCCAGATCGACTGAGCAGTCAATGAAGACCCGCTCAATCGATCCGGAAGTCAATGCAATAAAACCACCCCCTCAAGTGGCATAGCACAGCGCAGTGAAGATGCCATGTAGAAGAAGAGTTACAAAGCCGATGGGAGTTATGCAAGCTACTCTGTGTAGCTTGCATAACTCCCGTTGACTACCGCCGAATTTTCAGGTAAGTGTAGACCTGGCCTTAGTTTTTGATCCCAACATGCAGACTTTCCTAAATACCCTTGGGGAAAACCAATATCTTTCCACATACCAGGCCTGTTTGTAAAGAACATTTGGAAAAATTTATTGTCCAGTTTGAGACACAAGTTTTGTGCACTCCATTATGTCTTTGTACCTGGTTTCCAGCTCCTTGTGTTTTCCAGGTTGCCTGCTGTAATTGAATATTAAACTGTATTATACTGTTCAGCCACTAGAGGCATTGTGTGTAAAATACCTTATTTAAATGAGTCCCAGCCATTCCTGGCAGAGCATTAAAGGATCTTATGATGAACACATCTGGTGTGTATAAGCAAGCTCTGTAGCCAGTCCATATCTGGTACAGAAGAACATGACATGATGTCAGGAGTAAACTAAGAACAGAAACAGAAGGAAAACAGCAACAAGGGTTGCAGACAAAGAAACAAAGTATGCAGAATCTCATCAACATGCCACTCTTGAATGCCCAATAGAACTTCAGCTTTGACAAACCTTCAGAATGGGCAGACTGGAAATGATATTTTGCAAGATATCACATTGCTATTGAGGTCCACTAGGAAACTGATTATATACAGGTATCATCTTTCATTTATGCTATGGAGAAGCATGCAGAGCATATTTTTAAATCATTTGACTTTGCTGAAGACAGTCACAAAGATGACTATGAAAAGGTTCTCGCTATGTTTCATGTATACTTTATACCACCGAAATGTGGTTTATGAAAGAACATGTTTTAACCAGTGAATTCAAGCACCAGGGGAAAATCTTGAATGTTTTATAAGAGTTCTGAATATAATGGCTGATTTTGGAAATGCAAAACATGAAAATATCAGAGATAGGCGGCTTATTGAGTTAACAGATAAAAGCCTTCCACAGCAGCTACAACTAAAGAGAGCTTGAACCCTAGCCACAGCTATACAGGTAGCAAAGCTGTCAGAATTAGTCAAACCATAGAACAAAAGTCAGAAGCAATACCTAAAACTAGCTTACAACCTATAAACAGAGACACTTGTGTGTTAAAAGTCATCATCATAACACCCCTGAGGCAAGAAGCAAGAACTCCCAGGCTAAGAAGGACAAACTCCAGCTGTGACAGGGTCAGACTAGATGTCTACCTGAGAGTGCTACTATTTGAATTCCAGGGGGGGAAGTAGGGAGGAGCGGGCACAAGCCTGCCCACTGCTAAAGGCCCCTCCCACAGCCTAAGGGGAGGAGTCACTGTACCCGGGACTCAGCTGATTTCGTGGGACAACTGATGAAAAAACAGGAAAGGGCGTGAGGGTCAAAGGGTCAAGGAGAGGGAACCAGAAGGGGACACTGAGAAGAGAACCCTGGAAAGCGCCCACTGCTCCCGGAAGGTATCTAGGGAGCCAGTGGACGCTGCCCACAGGAACTCTGCCCGGATGCGTGAATAGATGGAGGAACGGAAATAGGCCCCACAGTTGCAGAGCACCCCCCCAACCAACCTCCTCTCCCTGGTGTTATAGATGGCCACTTTGGTCAGGGCTAGGCGGAGGTTGACGAGGAGGTCCTGTGACTTTGTGGAGCCAGGGGGTGTGCACAGAGGAACAGGTATGGGGAAAAGTGCAGTCAGAACCTCAGCAGGAGGTTCTGGAGGAGCCAGAACAGGGGCTGCAGCCTGGAACACTCGAGGTAGATGTGCACCAGGGTCTCCCTCACGCCGCAGAAGGGGCAGGTGTCGGGTGAGGGGTGAACCATGCCAAGTGCACGGCTGTGCTCATGGCTCCGTGAAGGAGCCACCAACTAATGTCCCCAGCGGGCTGCAGAGTCAGGGCAGAATAAAGACTGGCCCACCGGGGGTCCTCATCCTCCACAGTTGGTATCGGGTCCTGCCATTTGGTGTCTGGGCAGGACACGAGGGCGAGGAAATAAAGGGTGTGGAGCACGAGCATGTACAGATGGTCCCTGGGTGTGGTGTGGAAACGGACTGGCAGCAGCCAGCTCAGTGCGTGGGAGAGGGCAGCCGGGGGGGGGCCACACGAGGCCGGGGCCCGATGAAAAGCTCTAGAGGGCTAGGTCTGAGGGAGGGGCGGGGAGTGCCCTCTCGCAGGACCCACTTGAGGTAAACATGAGCAGTGGGAGGCAAGGCTGCCCTCACCTCCTGGAGTACACACCGGGGGGTTCGAAGGGTGGAGAGCCCCATGCGCCGACCCAGTGCCTGGGGATCCACCCAGTCCCCTCGGTCATAGTCCAGGAGGTTTCTGATCCTGGTGATGCCTGCCAGGACCATACTCCATTGCACCAAGGGGGCCTCCACCACCTGCACACAGAGTTGGGGGTTCTATAGCAGGGGCTCCACGAGGAGACCCCCCCCCCTCAGCGACCACAACGGACCTGGAGCCGAGACCAGCCTCCAGGTCCGGAGGAGGTCCTGGTAGAAGACCGGCAGCTCAGAGAGGTCTCTTGGAAGACCTCTCGGATGGAGATAAAAGAGCTGCCGGTCGTATCGGAGTTCCACGCTGGACCACCTGCACCATAAAGGAGTCTCTGCAGGGCCTGGAGGTGGAAGGTGTGGACGTGGCTGCGGACACAGCACAGGCCCTGCCCCCCTTCCTTCAGGGGGAGACTCAAGATTCCTGCAGAGACTCAGTGCAGTCCCGGCCAAAAGAACTCCAGAATTGTCTTCTGGAGGTAGGCCAGGAACCTCAGAGGTGGGACCAGGGTGCTGAGCCGGTGCCAGAGCATGGACAGGACTAGCTGGTTGAGCACCAGTGCCCTCCCCCGATGGGAAAGGCACGGGAGCAGTCCTGTCCACCTCCGCAGCTGCTCAGACACCCTGCCCTCCAAGTCTTGCCAGTTCGCCGCTGGGGAGGGATGGGTGGCAGAAAGGTAAATGCCCAGATAGAGCAGCAGACCCACACCGGATGGCTTGAAGCGTGGGTGGGAGGGAGCTCTTCCGCCACCCGGCCCCTACCATGAGGCCAGAACTTGACCCAGTTGACCTGGGCGGAGGAGGCCGCCGAGTAGATTGCCTGGCAGGCCTCCAACCGCACTAGGTGGCCCAGATCCTGGACCACAAGGAGTACGTCGTTGGCGTACGCTGACAGGACCAGCCACAACTCTGGCTCACGGAGCACCAACCCCGCCAGCCTCTGGCGGAGGAGATGGAAGAAGGGCTCAATGGCCAGAGTGTACAGCTGGCCTGACAGCGGACAGCCTTGATGCACTCCTTGTCCGAAGCTGACCGGTTCGGTCAGGTCCAATTGAGCCTGACCAGGTACTCTGTGAAGGCATACAGCACCTGGAGAAAACCCACAAAATGGGGCCCGAAGCCAAACGCCTGCAGGGTGCCCAGGACATACCAACGGTCCATCCTGTTGAACACCTTCTCCTGCTCCAGGGACAGGAAGGCGAATGACAGACCATCCCTAAACCCAAGCTCCAAGAGAACCTGGACCAAACAGTGGTTGCTGAAGATGGTACAGCCTGGGACGGTGTAGGCCTGGTTGGGATGGAACACGTCCTTCAGCACGGACCCCAGCCTCAGCAAGATGGGTTGGCTATGATTTTATAGTCCGTGCTGAGGAGTAAGACGTGATGCCAATTCCGAAGGTCACGGAGGTCCCCCTTCTTGGGCAGCAAGGCGAGCACAGCCTGCCTGCACAAGAAGGAGAGCTCTCTGCTGCCTTCGGACTTCGCCCAGACGATGGCAAGGTCCAGGCCGAGGGCGTCCCAGAACACGCGGTAGAACTCCACCGTCAGCCTGTCCATGCCCTGAGGGGTGGTGGAGATGGGCACAGGAGGAGGAGAAGGGGCAGCCATGGGGGCCAGGCGTTCAGGGTTACCAGCAGTGGCAGGGCCGGCACCCACTGGGACCTCGGGTGGCTCAGGTGCTCCTCCGTGCTGGGCCAGGGGGCAGTCCCTCCGGACGTGCCCCATCGCCTGACAGAGGAAGCACAAGGCCTCCCCCAAGGAATAGAGGATCCGATACTGGGCCTCTTGATGGGTCACCAGGAAGGACTCCTTGGGAGCCTCCCCATCATGTTCTGCCACCGGTGGCAGCTGGATCTGGACCTACTGGCGAAAGGACAAAACGTGACGGAGGACAGGGTCCTTGCAGCCCAGCAGGAGAGGCTGGTAACAGAGATAGGTTTCCCCAGGGTGGGGAGGAAGGGTGGGATGGAGGTAAGGACCACCTGTACGCCCAGGTCCTCCGGGGCTCTAGGGGGACATAGATGTCCCCCACCGCCAGGCCTTTCTCTACCGCCTCCTGGGCGGTGGCCTCCAATGCTAGAAGGAAGACGATCTTGCTGTACATCTTGAAGGCTGCCACGATGGCCGAGGGCCTCACCACCCACACCAACGCCCGCACGTAGGTCTCCACGTGGGGCGAGGTGGCCATCAGGAGGCAACGGACGCCGTTCCTCCTTGTCAGGGTGGGGAAGGGGCCCCGGCCACTAGAGATGTTACTTGAGGAGGCGGCGGGGGCAGATGACGGGGTGGGGGCTGGAGGGGTGATGGCTACCTGGGCGTATGCTCTGGGGGTCAAGGCAGGAGCACCCCCAGAGCTAGTGGAGGGGATGGCAGTGAAGGGGGGGCTGCGGCCGATGGCAGGGCCACTGTGTGGACAGCGGTCCCCGCCCCAGGAGGTTTTGCCTTCCAGGCGGGGCTCTTGCCCTTCTTTTTTCCTTGGCCCTTTCTGCCAGCCGAGGAAGTCATAGCAGCAGTGGTGGAGGTCCCTCCCGTGCCTGCCGCTGCTGGTGCCCCCGTGGGGGCAGTGGTGGTGTTAGATCCGGCAGTGGTCATGGTGGTAGCTGCAGGAATGGGTGGGGGAACAGGCTGAGGGCAGGGGACAGGGTCAACTGGTGGAGGAGTTCCGCTCAGTCTCCCCATTCATTTGAAAGAGGGGATGGGAGCAAGCACTGGAGGAGGTGGGCAAAGGCCAAGGGGTGGGGAGGGGCTGACCGTTTCTCTTCACTGGGACGCAGGTAGGGAAGGAGGGTACTCACAGGGAGGGTCACGGGGCAAGCACTGGCAAAAAAGGAGGGCAGGGATGGAAGTAGAGGGGTGGGATGGCTGACCTCTCCTCCCCACTAGGCTGTAGGCCGGGGAGGAGGGTGCCGAAGAGGAAGGGTCACAAGGGCCTTGTTTGGGGTGGGGCGGTGCCGGCTCTTCTGGCTGCACTGGGGGGGGGGAGGTTTAAAAGGTATCAGGGGGTACAGTGAGCGGGGGCACAACAAAAAAACCAGGGGGCTGCAGAGGCTCACAGGCACTTGGGGAGCATGAATGCACAGAGCAGGTAGGGTGGGGATGGGTCAGGGCGAGCAGCAAAGGGGGTAAGGAGGACTGGTGCACCGCAAGCTGGGGATGGGGTAGGAAAGGACAAGGGAATCACAGGGGATAGGACGGGGCAGGGAAACCAACAAAAGCTGAAGGGCTGGGGCAGGGCAGGGAAACCAAACAAACTCCAAGGGAAAGATAGGAGCGGGGGGAGGGGGACAAAGTGGGCAGCAAGGGGAAGGCGGGGCAGCCTGCAAGGGGAAAAGGGGGGTAAACTGCCTCAGAGAGGCCGGAGGGCAATGTAGAGGGTGGGGGGGGGGCCCTCCAGCCAAACGTAGCTGGGGAAGGACAGGCAAGTCCAAGGGTGGGGGGAGGGGGAAGGGAAGAAAGGGGAAAGGAAACATGGGCGCCCATGGGTGCCCGGGTAGTGGGAAATAAAGTCCTTGCTGCTGCAACAGTCCCAGATGGTCAGGAAGCAAATGGTTGAGTTGAGGGGTGAGGAGGTGATGCAGCTGGTGGAGGGTGGCTGGGGATAGTGGAGGGGGCAACAGCGATGGTGGTGGGGTGGGGAGCAGATGGATCGGGGGGAGGGCTCCACACTGCTCCCCCCTCTCCCCACAGCAACAACAGGAACTGTCCCCACCCCAAGAGCAGAGATGGTAAAGTCACTCAGTCCAGGAACAAACAAACCCCCTCCACAGACTTCTTCACCCATCTGGTGTTCTCCCCCAGCAGCAGTCATGGTCTTCCTCCTCCAGGAAGCAACAGCAGCAGGCTCCGGGGTAGCAGCAGTGGCAGGTTCCAGCTGGCCAGGAAAGATCCCCCACAGGTGGTAATAGCAGCAGTGGTGGAGCCACTCACTCCCTGCAAGGAGAGAGGGAGGGAGGGAGGGATGCCAGCAGAGCCCCCAAATGACAGCAGTGGCAGCAAGGGATCTAGGGGGGCTGACCTCCATGAGAGTGCTCACTCGAGGGCCGATGGAGCAGCAAGTCCCTTTTCCCCTGGTAGCTGAGCAGAGGTTACTCCAGGTTAATTAACACACCTGGAGCCAATCAAGGCCCCACCTAGGACTTGTTAAAAGCCTCCCCTCCAGAGAAAGGGTGTGGCTGGAGTTGTGGGAGTGAGGCAAGCTACCAGAGAGTCTGAGCCGGCAAGATGCTGTCAAGAGCCAGGAAGGTTTAGGAGAAGGAGCAGAATGCTGGCAGTAGAGAACCCTGCAGATACAAAGACTGGAAGAGGGAAAACCCTGCCCGAAGAGGGCAAAGAACCTTTCCCAGGCCTGGAGGCCTAAGGGAAGAGACCCTGCCAGAAGGGAAAGATTGCACTGGACATTTGGTTTGGGCATTACCATGCTCAGTAGGGCTTTTAAGAGTCAAGAACCTTCCCTGGCAAGGAAGCCAGGAAGGACCTGTTTGGGCAGGGTATGGATATTAAGTCAAGGGGCATGGGGAAGTAACCCAAGGAAGCCAGCAGCTTCCCTGAAGCCACAGCGTGAGGCTGCTACTTGTAGGGTCCCTGGGTTGGGGCCCAGAATCAAGGGTGGGACTGGCCCCTCCCCCCCCCCAACCCCCTATCGGCCATTCACTGGAGGGGCAAGAGCCCCAGCAAAGAGGCAAGGGCCTGTGAGAACCAGAGACAGGACCATGAGCTGCCATCTTAAAGAGGCTGTATTACCCTCCCCCACCAGAGGGTGGAAGAACACTAAAGGGTAAAGCAGTTCCCTGACCTACTGCTGGAAGGAAACACTGGGACCCACCGAGGTAGAGGAAGAGCTGTCACACAGCCTACATGTACAAGTTGTGGAAAGTCATAACCACAGAGATGATGCATGTCCAGCCAGAGGTGCACTGTGTAATAAATTAATGAAATATGGACTTTTGCAGCTGTTTGCCATATGAAAGCAGTCAGGGAGTAGACTATTATTACAAACAATCCAGACCCATTGTTTCTGGGATCTATCACTTCTGATGACTTAGAGCCTGCCTGGAGAGTGAAAATGAATATTTATGGCAAGATTACTGACTTCAAAATTGACTCAGGAGCTGTCACCTCAGAATGGACTTACAATGACCTTCAATCCCTCCCAGAGCTGAAGTCACCTGACACAGCTCTGACTAGCTCTGGAGGTAATCTGAACTTCAGAGGCCAGTTCACCAAAGAAACAGTTTACAAAGACTAAAACTATGCATTCAGAATGCATGTGTTCAAAGGATCAAAGACCAACAACATTCTCAGCCACAGTGTGGTAGCCTAGTGAGACAGGAGGAAGAACTCGATGGAGGATTTGATTATACTGAACTTTTGAAAGGAAATCCAGTACAAATCAACTTAAGAGACAATGCTGGATCATTCAGTGTACAAACACTTCTATCAGAGAGAGATTGGAATAGATTAGTTGCAAATTTATGTGAATTCAGAGGACATCATTACCTGGTCATTGTGGACTATTTTTTCAAGTACATAAAAATAACATAATTTAAAGACATAATGTTGCAGTATTAATGCACAAGTGAATGGAGAGGTTCAGAGAGCTGTACAGACAGCCAAGAAAATACCACAGCAAGAAGATCTATTCCTTGCTCTTCTGAGTTTCACATCAACATCAATAGAAGGAACTTGATACATTCCAACACAGTTCCTGATGGGAAGACAACTCAAAACTACTGTTTCAACTTTGGAACATAATCTATCTCCAAAGTGGCCTAACATGAAGAGAGTAGCCAACTCGGATACAAAAGCAAAAAGAGCCTATGAACACTTTTACAACAGACAACACTCAGTCAGAGAACTGCCAGCTGTAGAACCTGGTTATCATGTCCATGTCAAACTGGATGGAGAAAAAGGAGGGACAACTCCAGCTGTGATAAAGAAAAAGAATTCAGTGCCCAGATCATATGTGATCAAGACCGACAATGGAGAGTTCAGCAGAAACTACTGACATCTACAGTTTATTCCTCAGAAAGAACAATCTATAGAGTAAACTCTACAGATGGGCAGAACAAGACATTGACGACTCGGATTCCAAACCGACCACAGCCAGTCGTTACACCTAATGGACTCCCTGATGACGAAGTTGTTACAGGTAAGGGTCATGTAATTAGAAAACCAGCACATGATTCAGACACACTTAAGCGACTGATTTATACTGAACCTCAAAGACAGCATATTGTAAATGGTAGAAACGTAGAGCTTAAAAGGGGAGGTGTAATGGAATACTAAACTATTACTCTGTTCACTCACTAGGTGACACTGTGTATAAAATACCTTAGTTAGATGAACCTCAGTCATACCCAGCAGAGCATTAAAGGATCTTACGATGAACACAGGGCCAGCACTAGACCAAATGGCACCTCAGGTGAGGAGCATCTTCAGCGCCCCCTCACACGTACACTTTCACTATTACACAATAAAATAAGGTTTGCAATATCGCAGCTGGGCTCTCACTTCATTTCGTTCTTATATATCATGACTGACTAGCGATGTCTTATATACCCACGAGGGCATGGCTAACAACATTCTAGGAGTTTAGAGGAAAATGTAGCTCTTAATGTCTGGAAGGTTCCATGAGATTCTACAAAGAACATTCTAGGTTAGTGAAAAATGAATCCATACACAGAATACCTGAAACATTTTACTTCAAACATTCTATTTTCCCTTTTGTCACTAACAACAAAAACAGCACCCTGAGCCCGGTACCCCAGGCAGTTGCCTGGGTTGTCTGCCCCTAAATTCAGCCCTGGATGAACCCATCTGGTATGTAAAAGCAAGCTCTCTAGCCAGTCCATATCTAGTACAGAAGAACATGACACCTGCCATCCAGTTACCTGCAGAAGTTTATTTAAAGTATTGAGCCTACCACCTGGCTTGCACTAGTGAGTTTCAAATAAGATCTGCATCATAATCTTCTTATGTATGAAAAGGCTTTGCTCCACTTCCTCATCAGTTAGGAAATTATTGTCTTAAGTAAATACTGAAGATTTTGCTAAAAAGGTCTCAGAATACATCACATTAAAAAGGATTATCAATCTGTGCACAATTCAAATTTTGAATACAAAATAAAAGTCAGACATCAACAAAAGAACCACCCTTATTCTGTGAATCAAAATATTTTTAACAGTATAACCATTTGTTCAATGTGTAAACTCACAAACCATGCCATTAATCACTTAAATGTGATTAAAAACACTTATGCAAAAATTACATTTCTAAAACTCTCTATGCAGTATTATTATTATGAATAGTTGTATTTTAATATCAAGTCTTCCTTGAGTAATTTCTTACATTTACCATGTACTGCATTCAATTCATATATTGTCTTGTTTGTAACAAAATCAAAAGTAAGCACAGAAGAGAAGCAAATACTACACAGTGAATTTAAAATTCTATCAAAAATGAAAAGAAATACTTAGCTATTAAAGAAGAAAATGTATTCAAATTTCTTCTATAAAAACACTTACATCTAGTAGCGTGTGAAGATGCTGATCCTGAAAAACACTGTGTAGAAAATCTAAATCTTTTTCACTGCAGTCTGTAAGCGCGTGAATTTCCTCCAGGCTGTCCAGCACCTGTGAGACTGCTCCTGCAGGTAAACAAACAGAAAATAAACCAACAGACCAAAGACTCATGGTAAACTGACCTTTGGAACTGGAATCTTTCATTTCATTCACTGCAACTAACTAAAATAAGACTTAAAAAGGCCAGAGTCTTTACTAAAGAACACACTGAATGAACTTAACATTATTTAATAGTACAATACAGATCTTCATGTGTTCACAAGCAACAGTTTAAGAGAGCATTACTGCTTTAAGAATGTCTTTGTATTTTTAAAAATCAGGTAACAATAGGGATGGATGTTTAGGTGTATTACCAGAATGCTCAAAATGCATTTGCTTCATCTTACAACCTACAGTTTTGTCTTGAATTTTTCTATACTTAGCTGCAAATATCTGAAGATTTGACACTTTATCCAGCTGCTTATCTAGGGGAAAAACAGTGTATGAACATAAACTGAAAACTGGGAAACGAGAAACAGCTGAATAATCATTGATAAATTTCTCAATCCCAATCACTTGCTTTGTCATTCTATATTTCACTCATTTCTCCTCAAAATATTCATTTGTGCTTCTTTCTTTTATAGTCTTATTTGCCAACATACAGTAGTGAAAATATAGAATGTATAAAAAGTTTTAAATTGTCTGAATTTTTAAAATGTATATTCACTTAAAGTTGTGGTTGTGTTGCTTGGGATTTGAACCCTTTGCAAGTTTAGCTTGCTTCCACTTCGGAACCCCCTTTGTAATTTGCAATACTTGTATTAATTAACCTTAAAAAATTCTCTTCTTCAGTAATGTTAAAATCAATTAGTTCAGCTTTTCCTCCTAAAATATCCTAGAAAAACTGGAATAATTCATATTAGAAATTGCAACAAACGACTATATAAGGCCCTACTTGTGATATTGCAGAAATTGTGGATTCCGCAATCTTAGGCTTCCATCACAATTTTTACAGTGGGAGCCCCGTCCACTCTGGGACTGAGAACAGGAATTCAACAGACAAAGTGGGGATAATTGTGCTATAAGGAACCTCGTATCACAGTAAATGCAACTCTTAACAAAAGATTTTCCTTACAGTTTTTCTCACACTCAAGAGAATAGTGTGAGGATTACTGTTAACTTTTTGTATTTTATTCTGTACTGGTTTTTGGGAGTCCTTCAAATTGGAATAAATGGAAGATATTACTTTATAGTGTTTCCAGTAATGGCTTATCAACAATCCCTTGGATGTCAAAGTTCCAGACCTCATTACTCTGTCCAATAATACTTGCATCTCCCATCCATCCACTTTGCTGGACAAATGGTTAAGGGACAAAAAAACCCACAACCCCCAAGGATTTCTCCCCCACCATAAACCTGGAAAGTGAGTGATTAAGACATGTGCAGATGGGCTCCTCTGACACCCCAAATCAGTATATGTGTGGTCTATTCTACTTAAATTTTTAAACTACGCCTACTGCCATGGTATCTAAGTGCTCATGTTGCCATGCTAGCAAATATGTGCCCACTATCTCCCTCACTTGCATGCAACAGAATTGAGGCAGGAAAGCAGGACAGTCTCAGGCATCAGAAAGCTATTTCTGCACTTTCTGTGTCAGAGGAAGTGATGGGTTTACCACAAAAAAACACTTTTATAAACATGTCTAAACTGCTTCTTATTTTGAAAATTGGCTCAGAAGTTTCATAAGAGCAAGATCTCACATAAGAACATCTGGTTTCAGAAGAGCCAGAAATACTGTGAAAATAGCCCCTCTCATATTTCCCCTTTCCCCCAAAACTAGAAAGTGGAGAGATGAATGCAAATTAGAAGCACATAATGTTTTATCAGACCCTCAAAAATGGTTGAGATCGGAGAGAGCAATTGAGGAAATGTAATGGGATCTACAAACCTGATACTGAGTATAGACAGAGGGGATAGGAGAGCCTCTCCTGTTTACAAGCAAGCAGTGCCATCACACCCCCACACAGCTGCCAGAGCTGCCAATCATGGAGGCAGGCACACACAGCTGCAACTAATAGAGGAAGCAAGGCCTGCCATAAAGGGGGAGAGCACAGAGAAAAGGCGGCAGAAGAGCCTGGGATAGCAAGGAGATGACAGTCTAATACTGGGAAACAGCCTCCAAGAAAACAGTCAGGAGATTGAAGGAGACTGCAAGACCAAGGCCTTGTCCTCATCCACACTAAAAAAATAAATCAGGTTGACTTACAGCCACCGCAGTGACAGCCACCGCAGTGATTACTGCAGTGGCTGATGTCCACATTACCTTCCTTGGGTCAGTGGAGTGTGTCCACAGTAGCAGCACTTCCACTGACCTAAGAGGGGCAGTGTGGGGAGCTGAGAGCCCTGTCTTTCAGGTCACTGCTGGGAGCTGCACAGGCTCCTGGGTTCCTGATGGGCTGCTCTCCCCCACCCTCCCTTTCCCAGGGGGAAGGTGCTTGGGGCTTCTCCCCTCCCTGTTCCCAGGGGGAAGGTGTCTGGGGCTTCTTGCCCTTGTGGAGTGGAGGTCCAGCTGCCTCTGTTTCTCGCCTCCCCCTGCCCGCTCCCTGCTGGGAGCCTGGGCAGCCTTGTCAATTTCAGCCAGGAGCAGAGAACCAGCGCCCTGGCTTCTCACCCTGCTCCCAGGCAGGAGCAGTGACAAGCTGCTCAGGTCTCAGGGGGGCTTTCTTGTCAATTTCCACTGGAGCAGTGAAATTTACAAGAATGATAGCCCCACAGCCCATGTAAGGGACAGTGTCTACCTTGACAATGCATCGCCCTATCTAAGTTGACATAAGCCCTACAGCTCTCCTTGAGGTGGTTTTATTATGTCGGCAGACCAGGGGAGTTACATCAGTGGGAGGGGCATTTCAATGTGTACAACTCCACTGTTCTATCAACAAAAGCTGACTTTTGTCACCAAAACTTTAGTGTAAACCAGTCCCAAAAAGTGAAGGACTGACAGGCTTAATTGGAGGTGAGGGTCCAAGAACTGACATGACTGAGAGCAAACTAAGGAGTGTCAGTCAGGAGAAACTAAAGCTCATAGAGAGACCACCCCAAGAGGCAATGACATGAAGGTTCGGTTTGATTCTTATTTGATTTGAACTTAGTTCACCCATACCTAGAAAGAGTTGGTCTCTTTCTCTTTACCAGACGGAAAACACCCCTACACATTTTTAAAACTATTTTTATCAAGGTGGTGGGGAAGGACCCAGCACACGTACCCAAAGGCCTTATCTACACTAGGAAAATTATTCATCTCTCCATCAGTGTAGCTCCACTAGTAGTCGCAACAGCACAGGAGTAGTGCAGACAAGGTTCAGATATTTACACCACCCTTTTAGCTAACCATTTATTTACTGGGCTTTTTGGACAAGGTTAAGATTATACTCCTGGAGATAAGAAGTGGAAAGGAACTTTTTGTAGTGGATTCAGTGGGAGGCTGTGTTGAGTTAATTGGTTTGTGTTGGAATGTTTTGTTTTTTAATATTGATGGTTGTATGATGGTTGATGCTGTTGTAAGATTAATTATCAGAGGACCTAGAGCTCCTTTACAGGTCTTTTTTACTATTACTTAAATTTAAAGAAATAAATTAAATACAAAAATATCGCAAGCACATGAATCATATTTACACTATAATTTCCATAATTACTACATCCAGTGGAGCTACACTGGTGGAGAATTAGAGGCCCCACTTTTCCTAGTGTAGATGTAGTCTGTGTGTTACAACTATCCTCCATCAACAACCTTGGATCTACATTGTCATTAGAGCTGTGCAGGAACAGGAATTTCTGTCATCCAGAAAATTTCTCATGCCTGATATTCTTACCATTCAGAATTGGAACAAAAGGTTGGATACGTGATTTTTTTCCATGGAAGGGTCTGTAATGGGGCATACAAGCCTCTATTGTGGCCCTCAGGCTTAGTCTCTAACCCAGATGGCATGGGAGGGTGGGCGGAGCAGCATAAGACCTTCTGGAAAATTCAGGAAAGTGGTTGCTGTGCCACACCAGGCTCGAAGAGGGTGCTTTGGCAAGGACCTGCAGCAACATGGACATTTCAAAAAATTCTGTTTGGAACTGTTTGAAAATTTCTGTCTCATCTCCCTGGCAGTTCCCCAAGTGGGAATGTTGAGGAGCCTACAGAGATGGGTGGGTGAGCTGGCAGAAACAGAGGCAGGCTGGCTAGATGGTCTGGTTTCCATGAACACTTTTAACATAATCTACATGTTCTGGTGTAACGTTCAGATTATAAAGAATTAGCATTTTCTCACAGAAAATTGTTCAACTGTAAAATTTTCACCCAGCTCCAACTGTCAAACTGCCATACAAACTGGACCCTGTAAGGTCACATCCATCCCCTTGGCATTGGCCTAGGGCCCCAATCTAGCAAAATACTTAAACACAGGCTGAAATGATTTGCTGGATTGGGGCTTAGACAACTAATCAGTTTTACAATGTTTAGTTTCCGTGAAAATATACAGGGGTGTGACTGTGGAGGACAGGCTGCAACTCCACTGTGATATTGTTAGAAGAGCTTTCCCTACCTCTAAAGAATGGTTACATACCTTACAGTAACTGTGGCTTTTCAAGATATTGTAGTCAATATGGATCCCACCTTAGGTGCACATGTGCCTCATGATTGCAAGATCGTATGTATTTTTTTAATAGCAGTGTACGTTGGGTCTACATATGTGCCCCATATTTTCATTTGAGGGCATAAAAAGGCAGGGCAACCTTTCCTCAGTTCTCTTGCACTTCAAAGCCTGTGTTGCTGAGGACGGTTGTGAATAGGCCTCATCTACTCTAACTGAATTGACTTTTTTGGCACTTGCCCTCCCCATTGTTTCTTACTCGTGGATGTGTGTGTGTGTATATATATATATATATATACTTCCTATCTGTGGTTTCCACTTCATGCATCTGACAAAGTGGGTTGCAGACCACAAAAGCTTATGCCTGCAGAAATTTGTTAGCCTTTAAGGTGCTACAGGACCCTCATTGTTTTTACTGTGAATCTTGCAATTTGTGGGTTCTCGTGGACCATGAGAGGCACACTGAACATCTACTCAATATGTGGGATTCTCCTAAGCAGAAGAGATAGAGCTGTAACCATCTGTCAATGGAATTAGCCCATTGCAGGACAGGCAGGGATTGAAAGCCCAAGGTTTTGAATCTGTCATTTTGAGAAATGTTGGCTGTGGGGCCCATACTGTCACTTTCAGTCTAGATGCATTTATATTGTTCATGGTAGACTCATGTCCAAGAATCAGAAAACTTCTAAAGGCTTATTATGAAGGGTTTAAAGAAATTTAGCGAAAGCTAAGACCTAGTGCATCAGACACTTGCGAGCTTCTGTTCCCCTCTGCCCTTTATGTCCTTGTACAGGAGCACAAGTGGCACAGGGTTAATGGGTGGCCCCAACGGACTCTGTTATTAAAAAAATCTGATCTCGAACACAAGATGCATATGCATCTAAAGTAGGATCCACACTGATGCATACTCAAAGAATAAAAATGATTAAAAAATTATTTTAAAACTTTGAACGCTTTCTCGGGTAATACCAACTTTTCTGTGAAAAAGTAAGAACATAAACACTTTACCATAGACAAGTGAATAGTGTTTTCTTCATTAACCTAGTAATTTATTTTGAGCTGATCACATTTTACATCAAGATCAGCAACTTATTTAAGCACATGCTTAAGTCCATCCCTACTTAGTAAAACTCAAACACATGCTTAACTTTAAGCATGTGTTTAAGTTTCACTGAATTCCACATTCTTAAGTGATTTGCTGGATTTGGGCCTGAATTGGATAGGCAGAAAGGGATACGCAATACTTGCACCTCTGCTGCCGGAAATGGATATAAATATTTTAAAGAAGAGGGTGATAAAGGAGGAGAACATTCATTTCTATTCGCCCAGGGCAGGAACTCTGCTTCCATCAATTTTATTTATTTAAAAAAATCAGACCCTTCCAACTGTTCACTGGGGTGATATCCTTATGCTAACCTATATGGTCTTGATCCTAAAAATGGAACTTCATGGGCAAAACCTGGCACCTGTGGGGATCACCACTGACTTCTTCAGTGGGGCTCTGCATGGGTGCAGGGGTCAGTCAGTATGGTTCCCTTTGCATGACTGAGCCACAAAATCTCTTTTGCTGTCATAATGCTGCATGAATGTTCCACTTTAAAACATGGTCTTCTATTTTTGTTGGTCCCCACATTTACTGCTTTACTCTGTTTTATTAAAGTACTCTTTCCATTTACTAGTTTAGTTACTTAAAAGCACCCATACTCTACTCTTTCCATTTACTAGTTTAGTCACTTAAAAGTATCTACAGTATACTATCTTTACTATTTGCAAGAAATCCAAATTTGGGATTAGCAGAAGATATTTGACATTTGCTGCTATTCAAATAATTCACTTATTTCTGAACATAAGGGGTTTCAAAACTGGATGCTTGCACTAACTCACTGCTAATCATTATTAGTTGGAATATGTTTTTCTTTTTTTAAAAAGTATTTGTTTCTTTTCTTATAATTCTATTTATCTACGTATAGTAAGTTTACAAAAACATTACTTCCTATAAGTTTGATTTTTTCAAAAGCTTTCAGCTTATTTTTCCCATCACTTTTACAGCTTAATCACATGGCATCTTTTGTCCTTTACCCTTCTTGGATAGTGAAAAGGAATTTCAATTATAACCTGGTCATTGATTTCTTCATAGTTGTTTTTGTTGTTTCCTTTACATTACATAATTATATACAAAGAGCTAATGGAATGAGAAGTATTTTAAGTACAGAAACAGACACAGGAAATGTAGGCTTTCACAACCTTCACTCTGCATTCTTCCAGGTATGCATTACAATGGGTGCTTCCATCATTCAGTTATGCAAAATATATATATATATATATACACACACACATATATATACACACAGTGCTGCAAAATAATATATATAAGCATCTAGAATTATAGAGATGTATGTAGTTTAAATATACACAAATACCCACATCTTAGACCACAGCATGCAGCCCAAGTGACTGGGCTGTATATCATAGGCAGAAAAAAAAGTCCTCCAAACTTCACTGTGCAGGCATAGTGGAAATACTGGCCCTAACTCTGCCTCAAAAGAGTTACTTTTCTTAAAGCTAATACTTTTCTTTTGCTCTGTCTAGTATCAATCCTTGAGTATTTCAGATTTAACGATACTGTGACCAAATTCTCAATGTTCTCCAACTGTAATTTTTTTTATAATATTGCACATGGCTCATTTTCTAGGATTATAGCTATAATAGACTTTGGCCGGGTAAGTTACTCAATAAACTGTATTAGAAACCTTCTAGCAATACCCCTGCAAAACAGGCTTCTGATTCTTATGCTTTGTCTGGCTCATTTTCCACTCAATAGCTGAGTAATTAAAATTTCCTGTGATCCAAGTTCTGGATTCTTACAAGACTATTATATGGGTCAATACATTTTCTCTAAGAAGAATATTGACTATCTAAGAAAAGTTTAGTCAAAAATTGCTCTAGTGGCAGACTTGAGAGAGAGCAGGGAACAATTAGATCACAGTCATCCAAAGAAAAAAACCCACTTGGATCACTAATGCTCTAAAAGACAGAAGCAGGCCAAAAGTCTTTCTGTTCCACCTCAAAAAGCCTTCAAGTGGGAAAAAGTGCTATTTTCTCTTGATTCAACACTGATCCCTAAATAAAGTGCCATTGGGAATTGGGACAGATGAACAGATCTCTTTCTCAGTGCAAGATGGTGGGATTTGCTGGTGCAGTAGCTTGTGTGATAGTGCAGGGCCTTTAATATCTTGGTATTTGACATACCTGTTTAAGCCTTGGAAAGCTAAGAATCACTTTCATGAGCAATAAAAGAGGTCTGGGATCGTCACAAGCTAGCTGGCCCTTTAAGGGGAGTCACACTCAGTCTTGCCTGTGACCTAACAGCTAGCTCCATGCTGATCCTGATGTGGACTCAATTACCATTACTGATCCCAGTGTGGAAGGGTCAGGGAGAACTACATAAAGAGGGAAGAGAGCTGCAGTCATAGGAGAGGACCCAAGGGAGAGGAGTAAGGGAAATTCCCTCTCTCTGGGAAACACCTGGTGAAGTCAGTCTGGAGAGAACTGGTCAGGTTCATGTAGGAGCCTTGAGACAAGGGCTGAAAGAAGCAACACAGATCCTTGAGGGAAGCTATCAGAGTCCTCGGGCAGGGGAGGCAGTGGAGAAATCTACCAGTGAACTGGGCTGGGGGATGGAAACAGAAGGTAAAGAGAGAGGGAGGCAGACATAGGAATCTGGCCTAGAGTTCACACCAGAATTGGAGGAGAAGATTGTCCAAGTCACTTCTGGCATAATATTTTCGGACACTTAAAAATACAAGAGCTTCCAGGGGCCTCTGAGGTTCCCAGACCCCTGCTGAAAGTTGCTTCCCCCCTGAAATCTGAAATAGCATCACTGTGCCACTGTGGAGTGAGTTCAGTGCAGGCTTTGCAAAAAACACACAAGGCCTCCCTCCCATGACTGAGGGGCAGGGCCCAGATTCCCCCACCCTACGGGGCTTATTTACTGGATCCAACATGCCATCAAGGTTTACAAATGGGTTCTGAGCCCAAAAAGTTTGAGAACCACCGGACTAGATGATCTCTCTAATGGTCCCTTTGGTCTTAAACTCTATTAAAAAAAAACCCCAAAAAACCCAATTTCTACTGATGCACAGGCAGGAACAGAATCCAGTTCGTCATCTCTTACCTGTGCTGGCTCTGCAGGGCTAACAATTAAAAAGCAGTATCAACATACTCTTTTCATTGAAGGCAGCGGATAGAGTGGCAAGTGCTAAGAGGATCCACCCCCAATCCACTTACACTGCTGCACCCCTCTGAACTAAGAGAAAGCTATCTGGGGGAGAGCTGAGTCCCCATCTGGATCTTCAGCATCACTACCTCCCCCTCACCTTCACTGTAAGGCAGGCCTCTGCAATCGGATTCCACAGGAATTCAGTGTGGAGCAACAGCTCATTATGTGGAATTATGAGGGATCTTCACTCTACAGCAGCTGTGTGTGCAAGTGCACAGAGTGGCCATCCTACAGCAAGCAGATGTAGGCGTAGGTGTACAACGGCCTTGGGATGAGGTATCATGAATGTGTGTTACACAACATATAATTGTGTAGATGCAGTTGAGACGCAGGTGTCACCGAATGAAATAATGGAGAAAATAAGGTTCAGCCTGGGGAGAGACCTAAAGGGGTAGTCGGAGGCTGAGTGTATGTGGAGAATATTACATAGGAAATATAGACAAAAAGCTGAGAAGGTGAAGAGGCGAGAAATAAAAGGGAGGTTGAGAAGAACCATGGGGTTGAAGTTTAAAAAAGGGCACAAAAAGTAATGATGAAAGGTAGAAACATGCGCAGCAGCAGGCAGAGAGGGAAAAGTGAATGAGGGAGAGAAATGAAATGAATGAGAATTCTGAGAATGAAAACAGAAAGGAGGAGATAAGGAACACAAATGAGAAAGTAGAGGAAAAGGGATAAAAGAAATGGATAAAGAAACACGAAGAAAGGAATTAAAATAACAAAAAGAAAAAAATCTATCTTAGTCTTAAAAATTTATTAATTTAAAAATAATCTTGGGCTCTCCTCTTCTCTGCCAAACCCATGCAGGGCCTTTCCACTAAGTCTTGCTAGTTCTTTTGCCCACAGAGACTTTTTTCTTAAACCTACCCCTGGATATGATCACCCAAGGACAGCATGAGACGCAGAGGGAGTCGATATGCTGGGTAAGAAGGTACACCATTTTACCTAGTCACTTTTCAGAGCAGTGCCAAACTTTAACAAGCAGCACAGCTATATGTTTCAAAGTTAGTTAAATAAACATTTTATTAATAACGATTTTAACAAAAGCCCTTCCTAGTCCTTCTTATCAAACCATATGCCCTGTATGAAACCACAACTCTTTCTTCCTGTTGCAACCATAAATGAGCTTCTGCCTTCTGGGAGGGCAGCCTTGTTCTCACTCCCATTAGCTTGCTGGAGGGAAGACCACACTCCCTGATGTTTAGCTGCCGGGGGACGAATCTCTACCAATCTTCCCACTCAAAATATGTGGTGGGGTACCAAGAGATTTCTTTCCTTCCTTTCTGCTTTGTATGTGGGTGGATGGATAGTGCTTTGAAATTAACAGAGGTCTTGGAACTCTTACTCTGAAGTAGTGTGGCAGACCACTCCAGGGGGGAAAAAAATCCACAGTGGGAGAGTGGGTTTAGAGAAATTGGAACACAGGACCAAGAGGTCACATCTTGCTACCATGATCTAAATCTGGTTAGGTGGCAACAGTAATTGGTGACCTTAAAATTTTAATACTGTGCTGATACCAACATTTTTAGCTGCAATTTGAGATATGGAATTTGTTCCTCTTGAATTTGCTGAGGTTAGGGTTGGAACCACTCTCAGTGACTCGGAGGAATTAGAACTTTACTTTCTTATCTGGGCAAAACTTGTTTGTTCTGACCAATATAATCTATTTGCAGGTTCTGGAGACACTTGGATTTCAACCTCTCTCAAAGCATGCAGTTAATGCCAACACAAAAAACTCTCCCCGTTCTTTGATATTGATTCCTTAAATATATAGACATATATGGCATATAAGTTTTATACATATACACAAATGTATCTACATCTACTACATAACACACCAACATAAAACAAAACAAAAAATTATATCATGCAAAGTCAGTTAAAAAGTAATTTTAAAATTTATGTCTAATACTATAATAAATAAGTGCTATTCAGGGAAAAGTCCAGTATTCCCTGATAATTAATTTGGGAATCAAACTACAGAAGTTAGAAATGTTGTCCTTTTCTTAACAACACTTAATGGCATTTTTATTTGGGTTATAAACTAGAGTTTAGATTTTATAATATTATAAATACTAAAAACAAGAAATACTAACAATTTTTAATACTGCCTCTAAATTAATATATCACATTTTACTGGAATAAATTTTAATATTGATTGCTCTGCTTTGAAAAGTTATGGAGAGAATTACTACCATACGTATGGGCTGTCCTAATATTCTTCTACAGGCAGTATTAAAACTGAAGCATGACAAGCTAAGGAGATAAAAGCTGAGTTTGAAACATGCATAGTCACACACTTAAGCAGAATGATAAGCCTTAGAGGAAAACAAAGGGATACCTACTTTCTGCGGCTAGAAGTCCTAGTAGGAAGGCAGCATTTGAACAAACAACAACAGTATGAAGATTTCAGAACAAGCAAGTTATAAAGCTACAATTTGGCACATTAGTTTAGCCACAAATAGTATGAACAAACAAACTCACAAGACTTTTTTTTAAAAAACTTTGTATGTGGGACAAATAGCACTTGAAAAAACATTTGGGATTGGGCAGGTAGCACATTTGCACACTGTTAGGCATCTGAACCTCCCAATATTTGGACACTGACTGCTTTAGATTGTAAAAGCATAGAATATTGCAACTTTGAACTATTTTGTAACTGATTCATTGCAAAAAGTTCTTATTGTAAATGCAGTATGGTATCATATTGCATGTATTAAGTCTTTAGGATGCAAGTTTATTATTTAAAAATTTTGCAGGTGTAATACTGAATCCAATTCATTTTATAAAAAAATTAGAGATTAAAATTATAAGAAACATTTAAAAAACAAACATTTTGTTTTCACTTTTAATGAGTAGCATTTGGGCACATTGATACTATGAAATTTGTATCAATTCCATGTTAATAAAACACACTCAAATAGTTGAAAGAGGAATAAAACAGATAACTAAAACAGGTCTCTTGCAAATAGTCAAACCCAACACCCAGTAAACAGAACATTATGAAAATTCTAATACAATACAACACTGATACTGTACAGAACATTAGAAAAAGGATTAAGTAAAATTCTCAATGAGTGGAGAACACTTTTCCCTTTATTCTATGATTCCCTTCCTCTTTCAAAAGTTTTTATGGTACACATAAGCAAGTAAGGCATGCAAAGACAGTCAGACTTTGTAAGACTAGTAAATATAATATTAATACAATCATTTGTTTTTTTCAAACACTGACGATTAAAAATTGTTAACCAATTTTGCAAATTCTTTAGTGATGATGATTTTGCATTGTTAACTATTTTATATTGTATCTGGTAATGATGGAGAGCAATAGTATTTGAACTGCAGACTAACACCTTAGCCTAGAAAACTTACTCAATGAGTAATTCCACTGAGTTCCACGGCACTGCTCAAGTGACTAAAATTACTCAGATGCGTGTCTGCAGCACTGGAGCCTAAATCTAGACCATTTATTTTTCTCTTCCACGGTCACAGGCTGGAAGCTTTGGCTTTCTTTCAGTTTTAATCACCAAGAATTAATACTGCTAAATTTCTATTGTTTGCTGCGACAAAATAGATTCTAAAGGAACAAATATTTACCCACAGTTATCTTGCGGCAAAAAGTTATTTTCAAATTGCATGCATAAACAGAAGCCTATATAAAGCCATTTTCATGCCATTTACACAAAGGATCCAGAAACAATGATGTGGTCTTAAAATGTCAGTTTGATGCTCAGTGAGAAACTGCAGACTTGCATTAAGTTAAACATTTACCACAGACCTCAGAAAGCAAATAGATACTCAGGAAACACTGCAAAAAGCTGTACAGCACAAACTGAACATGTACACTTGGTCAATCACCCTTTTAGATATATGCTGCTACACATTCTTTGTGGTTTAAAAGCAACATTTGTAAAATCTCTTACAAGAAAGCCCAGTACTATTTGAAATGCATGAACTAATAATGACACATGAGGTCATTAGCATGTCTTTCACCAACAAAAGTTCGTCCAGTAAAATATATTACCTCCCCTACCTTGTTTCTCTAATATCCTGGAACCAACACAGCTATTACACCACTGCAAACTACATATGAAATAATTGTGAAATGACTAATGATCCTTACAGTACATGAGCTTTACAACCTAATAGCTCAAATGTGTATTTGTAAGTCCTCCACAATAAAAGATAAGGTAGGGTTTGCTTTAAAAACCAATTACCTGATTTTCAAAGTTGGTGAGCACCCATTGATTTCAGTGGGTTTGGCAGTTGCTCAACAGGTCTGAAAGACAGGCTACAAAGAGGTATTTGGAAGTGAAAAAAAGTTGACATTGTTTTCTTTTATGGGCTTTTCTATAGATTGCCTAAGCACATGGGCTTACTGTTGGACGTAAACCCTGAAATTTGGAATTCAGGTAAAAAGACTTAAATATCCATCACTAGCAAAATCTCTTTCTAGTTCAGCCTCCTGAATTAATAGCAGTTCAAGCAATGCCATAACCTTGCTTTGGTCTGCCACCAAGTAGACGACCAAGGAAGTTATATCAGAAGAAATGAACTGCTTCTTATTACAGCAAAATCATGTGAAAAGAAAAACAAGATTCTAATGTTTGGCTAGTGCCAAGGTTTTCGTTTTGGAACTTGACATCTTAAGGGTGCTAAGTATTAAAAATACATGTGTACATTAACTTTCAATATGAAACAGTCATAAGATGTCTAAATTTTAGAAGCTTCCTTTATTTTTAGTAGGAGTTACTGAATGTAAATATTCACTGTTAAGGAGGCATTTTAATTTAACACATATCCCAGAAAACTTTGTAAAGCCACTATTTTATTATCCTTCAAATTCCTCAAGGCTCTCTTCTGCAATGTTACCTAAAGAACATTGTCCGTTGATAACAGCTAGGCAGATGACAAGCTGCAGCTAATTTACAAGACAGCATGATTTTTGTATTGTTGCCTCATCTTTTCTCTTCTGCACCTCCTCCCCATATGTTTGGTTCATCCACCTGTTGCATCTGTCATTAGAGGAAACTTGCTGATGAAGGAGGGAATAAGCCATCCCAAACAAGACATGCCGTTAAAGAAATTATTACATATTGAGCAGTGGGCTGGCTGGACCAAGACTCAGTGCAACAGCCAGTGACCAGGAAAGAAAGGGAGATTTAGGGTGGGGGTGGAAGGAATAAACCATTTAAAATTAGCAGTGCATCTCTTTTCATTTCTGTTAGATTCACTTATATGTTTTGCAGTTGATCACTGGACAGCCTTCTGACCACTTGGACAAAGCACCCAGAGTAACCTGGTTTTTACTGGAGAATTGCTTATTTGCTGAATACAATGCCCTTTATTCTGAGGCTGTTACTCCATCAATATGGGGGGGAGGTTCAAAGTGCCCCCTCACCTTTGCAGTAGGGCCCAACTTCACAGAGGGAAGAGCAATGTGACAGATTAAAGTGGACAAAGCATGGCTCTGAAATAGGGTGACCACCTTTTCAAAAGGCGAAAGTGACACATGCAGGAGCCCTGCCTCCTCTGTGGCCTCACCCCTTTCCCTGATGCCCCACTCCTACTCCTCCTATTCCCCCAAGTCCCCACCCCCTGCTCCTCCTTTTCCCCTGAGGCCCCGCCCCCCCCAACCAGCCAGGACAGAAGTCAGAGCTGGTCTATGGTAAGAGCTGCCCAGGGAGCCTGGACCACTATGGGAGCCCTGGACTCTCCACCTGCCCTGGAAGGGGGGCTGGGGTGCCTAAGAACAGCCCCTGGCTGTGTCCCTGCTCCCTGGGGTGTGCCGCCAAGGGCAGGTCTGGGCAAGGGGTGGAGTCTGGGGGGGGAGGAGCAGGCAGCAGGGCCTCATGGCAAGGGGGGGGCTAAGGCTCACCTAAGCCTTCCCCAACTGGAAAAGCTGGTGCCTCCCCTGAACCTCAGGCAGATGTGGAGTGGCACTGCAGAGAATTCAGGACAAATGCTGTCATTCAGCTGGGGATCATGAATTGAACACTACATTTTGGGACTGTCTTGCCCAATTCGGGATGAGTGATCATCCTAATCTGAAATTGTATTCTAGGGAGCAGGACTAAGGCCTAATGTAGCGTGCGTGTGCGTGTGAAGAACAAGAGGAGGAAAGGACTAAAAATTTGGAGAGTTTGAACAAACATCCATACTTTTAGAAGTTTACGCGAACGGAACCACCAGACCATACAAAGTTTGTCTTTTCCCTACTCCATCATTTAGTTTTATTTACACACTTCTCAAATAATGGGATTTTATCAAAGGGCTAAACAGACAGGCAAACATCATTTTAAATACTAAATCTTCAATTTGGAGTAGTTTATCTGAAATCACATTATTGCAAAATGCAAAGGCATAAACATTTGGGCTGGGAATTTCAGAGGTGCCCAATGAAGTTAGATGTCTACTTCCCACTGAAATTCAATGGAAACTGGGTGCTGTCATTTAGCAGCCCCACCTGGAATGCTCTCCGGCTGCACATGACAGACATGCCTGCTCAGTTTCCCTCCTTCAGAGCATAGTTCACAGTCTTCCCAAGTATAAATATAGCCCTTGTAGGGTTCATTTATTGCAAAAGTCCCATGCACATAAATCATAACAAAATCCACAAGATTCTACCTAGCATAGTCCAAAGAGTACATGCAACATACTACAGCAGCATCTCTCACCATGCCCTGGCTCTTCAGCACGGTCATTGTACCAGGACAGCCTCCCCAGCCTTCCCAAGAGGAGTGCAACCTTGCAGTTCCCAGCAGGAACCCCACAGCCTCTCTGTTGAGAGCACCCTCACTCCCCCAGGCCCTCTTGCAGTTCCTCTGGGTCCGGCTCTCCGAACCTGGAGATGTCAGTAGGTGAGCTCCTCCACTGCTCCCCTGCCACCTTCAGAACCCTATGGCCCTCAACTCCAGCTTCCAGCTGGCAGGCAAGTCCCTCTGCTTCTCCTGCCTTCAGCCCTAGCTCTCTGGCTTGGGGACACCTGTCAGCAAATCCATCTTTGCTGCTCTCCTGCCTTCACCCTTCTCCCAGGAACCCCTTCCGCTTCCTCCTGGGACTCCTCCAGTCCCCTGGTCTCTGGCAACTTTCTCCTGCCTGTGACTAAACCAGTCTGCTCTGAGTCACTGGAACTTCTGTTAATTAGGTGGCTCCTACCGGCTTAACTGGCCAAATGGGAGCTCTGGCTCTGCTCTGGCTTTGGGGAGCTGGACCTACTTCATTTACTGGGGCTAGCCAACCTGGGACAGGGCTTAATTCCTTTAGGATCTTTTGAAAAATCCCATTTTTAAGAACTGGTGTAGTCTTTACAAGCAGGCTTCAAACATGTGCCTGCCCACCAGGTATGTAACTGAAGTGCCTTTTTCGAGGGGCAGAGAGAGATCAAGTTGATTTTCTGGCCTAGCTATTTCAGAAGCTGAAAGTTGCGCTATGGTTCTTTTACTGGAAGCCTCAGGATGGTTATTCTAAGTCAATTATCTGAGCGATAAGCTCACAGACTTAAATAATTTCAATTAGTCAGTCAGGCATCAATAAAACCATTCCTTGGGAGCAAAGTTTTCTCAACCTTTGGGTTGCAACCTCCAAGGAGATCAACACCTGTTGTCGTGAAGTGGGAACTTCTTCCAGCTCCCTCCCAGAGGAACTCAAACTATTGCACCAGTTCCTCCAGAAGTTAAGAAGTGCCAAAGGGTCCAGCACAAAAGGGTCGGGAGCACATACATAAATGTCTGAATATATGGTTGCTGGAAGAAAAAAGTTGAGAACCTGTGCCTGTGACATACACCCGTTATCTACAACCCCAAACCCCAATGAGGAAGAAAGACATCCTGTTGCTATAAGACCAAAGCTGAAATGAGGAACCTTATTATTCCTGTAATAGAAAAATTGCCATTGCAGATATATATGTGGCTTATTTCTGTGACTAGGCCTGAGGAAACAGTGGGAAACAAAAAATATCTTCTGAAGCACAGCAAATAATCCTAACTGATGGCTAATCAAATATACCGGAAAGATCTCTCCTTAAAGGGATACATCAGATCCCCTTCTGTACAATACATAAAAATGTTCAAATCTGAGTGCCTACAACTAGGTGCCCAAGTCCATAATTAGGCATCTAACTGAGTGGTCTGAAGTTCCCATTGACTTCACGGAGAGTTATGAGTGCTGAAAACCTCTGACAATCAACCTTTTTATTTGGGCACTGACATTTGAATATTCTGAATTTATGCAAATAAAACTGAAATAGTAATTTAAAACAATTTACTTTTCCACTATTTCGTCTCTGCCATACTTAACATTTGCAAGCCCCCTCCACTTCCTTATAGAAGTATTGGGACAGGGAATGAGAACCCACCCTTCCCCCCCAATCCAAAACATGTAATTAAATCCCTGAAACATTTTCTAGTATACTAAGCTTTCAGGCTGTCACACTGACCCATGTTGCAACACTTAGATTGCAATAAAAGTTTATTTGTTAAGAAACTTGTTTCCATTTACAAAAAGCAGAAGTAATTCTATTGGTCTCAGGTTTTCTAAAAGCTTATCTATACAAAACATAAACTCTGGAACACCTTTGACATGTCATTGACCCTCTGACAATATTTTTAAAATACAGTTCCTTTAGAAAAAGGAGACCAATAAGCTCTTAACTACACAAATATACAAATAATGAAAAACATTAGCAGGGAAGAACCCCCCTAGCCCCACTAAGGATACAGGGCGCAATTTGAAAAACATCTCAGACTTAAGTAATGTAAATAGACACGATGTTATGCCAGCCTTTGTAATGAAATGTTGTCAGGTTGTATAAAAATCCAGGATGATTTATCTCACACTGAAGAAGCATTCTCTGGATACTCCCCCTGAGTCATCAAAACCACTATAAATGAATAGTACTGAAATGTTCACACAAACTCTGATGTATATGCTGCTCTATGAAAGTGACAGAAATCAGCAAGCAACATCGGATCAAAACCAGTAAAGATTTAAAAAACTCAATGTGAAAGGTAATTATGCTTTCAATTAAATTACCTGAGGAGGTAGGGTCTTCAGAGAAGTCTGGCAGCTCTTCAGGGGGATCCCCATAGAAGGAATTGAATTTGTGGCTTGATACTGCTGCTAGTACCGCCCCCTGAATAAAGAACACAGTCTCAGTCATAAGCAGGAGGCCAACAAAACATGTTTACAAACACTGTGGATCAGTCAAGAATGAAGTCCCCAAGCCCTATGAAACTGTCCTCTCATTGCAGTTATGGGAGAGATTTCATGCACTCCATCAATGACCCGACTGCTGCAGTGAACAAATCTCACAGCACAGCCAGTCAGGCACCATTCCAAAGTACTGGATATGGCAACCTGCCTCTCTGTGATTGACATGGTGGAAGCGCAGCATTTATTTTTAAATTACTGGGCTGCTGCTTCCCTATACTCCTTAGATCAGTGAAGGGCAGGGGAGAAAAAGAGAAAACGCCCCAAAGCACAGCTTTCACCGGTGCTCGAGCGGAGAACACCGGAGAACCAAAGCCCCCTGATGTAACAGGAATTTTAAGACTCAAAGTCCTAACTCACACAAGTAATGTCACACTCCAATAGAGCTGGTTTACATTTTTAATTTTTTTTTTAAAAAGAGACTGAATGGATAGATCTAGTCTTGAAGCATCAAAAGAGAAGAAAGGATATTAAAAAACCAGTACATTGGAGGAGTTGATGAGAAAAACAGGCTAGCCTGCTGGCAAGCCAGTGACAGTCATCCTCAGGAACTCATTCGCTTTATGTGGCCAGAAAGGAACTGGCAGCTAGAGCTTTAAGAGTCAGCTATATCACTGCAGAAGCTAAACCAACAAGAGTTCTGTGGCACTTTAGAGACTAACAAATTTAATACTTGCAGGCATAAGCTTTCGAGAGACTTCAGCTCTCTTATCTCTCTTCTCTTATCTGAAGAAGAGAGCTGAAGTCTCTCGAAAGCTTACACCTGCAAATATTAAATTTGTTAGTCTCTAAAGTGCCACAGAACTCTCGTTGTTTTTGCTGTATACAGACTAACACGGCTACCCCCTGGAACTGCAGAAGCTGGCATGAAATAGTCTACTGGAACCAAAGGGTTAGAATTTTGCGCTTGAGATATTTCTGCCTTCGTCATAAGCAGGAGAACAAATCCCAAGAGTCGGCTCTTTCACAACTGTATCTTTGGAACGTGTTAAATATTCTCTCTGAGTTTCACCTAATTCACCCCACACAATCAATAATTATTTCGGCATGCTGCTATCTAGCAAGAGAGGAGCTTTTTTCAGCCAACCCCTACTTTTAATATATAAATTAGCAGGCAAGGAGTTTAAGTCCAGTGTACACTGGACTGCATCATTCCTTCTGATACTATGTATGTTTTTTACTGACGCTGACTAGCCTCCTCCAGCAAATCTTAAAAATGCTTATCGCTTAGTACTTTAGTGTGTTATGCAGAAATATTTTACAAACTGGCCTTAAAACAACACTCAGAACCTGAGAGAATGAGTTATGATGGTAATGAAATATCTCTTATTTATTTTCTTATTTTATACTCCCTAAAATGTCTTGCCATATTTAGACTGAAATAAATTAGGCAGCTTACTGTCTTATTTGGAAAAAGAAAACACCTTCTCAAGAGATTTTGCACTGTTCCACTCAAATCACAGGGTAACCTACTGCTGATGTGACACTGACACACACTTTCAGTACATTATATTAGTTTACTGCTCAAAGCAGCTGTCATCTTGAAATCTGTAGGCATTTTTTTTGGACTCCTTACACTACTTTGAAATACTGGTACATCTGAGATGAAAGCCAGGCTTTTAAAATAGGTTAAGCTCCTGATGTGGACATGTTAACAATTAACAGATTTATTAATATAAAAGGATGATCAATGAAGAATCCTACTTAGAATATTAACACAACATAGAAGAGAAAGACTATAAAAGGATTCATTGCTGCTTCTTTTGCCTTTTTTGGTTTGCACTTGTGATTCACAGGTATTGCTCAAGAGAGCAAAGCCAGCTGACAGTTTTCTTAAATTGGTGACATTCTTCATTATGCCCTTAGAAACCTTCCAACAGCTTAAGAAAACATGAAAGCTTTAGGTACTTATTACTTTAAATATTACTGATTAACTAGTCTCAGATAAAGTAATATTTTTATTTGATGAGTCTCACACAGTTATATTGAGAAACTTAAGAACAGTTTAAAGTGAATTAAGCAAGAGACTTGTGGTTCGTATGTTTATGAAAGTTAAAGATTCGACCCTGAACTAAACAAAGAAAGAAGGGTGGAGCTTGGCTGTGGAAATGGGGAACATCTGTCTGCCCTATTTATTTTTGTAACTCGCATTGTGTCACAGTTCAGTATTGTTAGACTTTAAGTCTAAAATGCCAAAAGGTAAAATTTAGGGCTGTCAATTAATTGCAATTAACTCAAGCAATTAATTTAAAAAATTAACTCAATTAAAAAATTAGTCACAATTAATCAGTTTTAATTGCACTAACAATAATAGAATACCAATTTAAGTGTATTATAAATATTTTTGGATGTTTTTCTACATTTTCAAATATATTGATTTCAATTACAACACAGAATACAAAGTGTATGGTGCTCACTTTATATTTTTTTATTACAAATCTTTATACAGTAAAAATGATAAACAAAAGTAGTAGTATTTTTCAATTCACCTCATACCAGTACCGTAGTGCAACCTCTTTATTGTGAAAGTGCAATTTACAAATGTAGATTTGTTTTTACACATAACCACACTCAAAAACAAAAAAATGTAAAACTTTAGACTAGAGCCTACAAGTCCACTCAGTCCTACTTCTTGTTCAGCCAATTGTTATGACAAACAAGTTTGTTTACATTTATGGACGATAATGCTGCCCTCTTCTTATTTACAATGTCACGTGAAAGTGAGAACAGGTGATGTATGGCACTGTTGTAGCTGGTGTTCCAAGTTATTTACATTCCAGATATGCTAAATATGCATATGCCCCTTCATGCTTCGACTTGTAGATTGCATCTTTTGTTTATCTTTTTTTACAGTGCAAATATTTGTAACAAAAACTAATATTATAAAGTGAGCACACTGCACTTTGTATTCTGCGTTATAACTGAAATCAATATATTTGAAAATGTAGAAAAGCATCCATATTTATGATAAATTTATATTGGTATTCTATTTATTATTTAACAGTGCAATTAAAACTGCAATTAATTGAGACTATTTTCTTAATCTCACAATTAATTGCAATTAATCTTTGTAATCGTTTGACAGTCCTAGTTGTAAATAACTAAAATATAGTCATTTTTCCAGAGTAAGGGCAATAGTGCCTTTAAAGCACAGGGTTGTGCCAAGGAAAGAGCTGAGTTCCAGCATCCCAGGTAGAGCTCTGAGTGGCACTGTGCCTCAGGGAGCAACCTGGTGCATGAAAGAGAGTGCTGCTGTTTTACCCATTAAGAGAATGTAGTGCACATTCCTCTTTGAGGCTGGTCAGCTGTAGTGATCTTTACTCTGATTTGGTGTGGCTTGCAGGACATAACAGGGAGAAGTCTCTATGTTCAGGAGAGTTTAGGGACTGCAACGGTGACTGGCGTCTGCATGGGGGAAAGGGAAGGTTTTTTGAAGCTTCCATACATTCTTGTGCACTTGCACCAGCCAGCTACAGCATGGCCCTATGTACAAAACGTAAAAAAACCTCAAAACAAAAAACACCACACCTGGGGGATTTAAGCAGGTGAAGGGAATTTGGCTGGTTTTCTATTCAGATAGATGCTTAAGACAGTTAAACACTTGGGTGTAAATACAGATTTGGAAGAATTATACCAGAGCAATTTTATTTAAAATGTGTATAGAGAAAGAGGTGTATGGAATAAATTCCTGAGCTCTCTGGTTGTCAAAGTAGCTCTGATAAAAATGATAATTCTAAGATGCAAAAATGCTATATACATTTGTCTCTCTCTCATAAGCATCCCACGTAGTCCATGCAAAAGATCAAATACCATGGTATATAAACCAGTATAGAATGAAAAAATGACCTGGGATAGACAGTGGTATTAAGCCACAGTCAATGATAGTATGGAAACATACCATCCCAATATACATCTGCCAAATGCATCAAATTGAAACAGATACAGTGGCTCTATGAACACAGGGTAAACAAAGCAGCTGCTATTACAGCCTCTTCTCTCCTTACCCTATTTGGGCAGGCTAGCATCTCTATAGATGCAACCTGAAGCAGTCTTTACATTGAGCACCAGGATTGCCACTGTGCTGCCTTGAGCAGGGGCGCAGGGAGTGGGAAAGAAAGCTCTGAATTCTTTCCCTCTCACTTGTGCAGGGCTGGGCACAATCTGGTCCCTAGAGAAAAAATTATTTCTTTAATGGAGCAACAGAAGGAAGATAGTTCAACTGCCCCTGTTTTTCAACAACTCCTCAAATTATGAAACAAGCAGTGGTTCCAATGCTAGTTTCTGGTTATAAAAGTTACATGATATAATGTAAAGTATAATGGTAACCAGTATAATGGTAACTTTAACTAGTGCAATTTTAAACAGGTCTTTGTACCTAGTGTAGACAACTTGTGTTTAATAATGTGTTATCTGATCATAGTTAAACATAAGGGGAAGCTGTTAACATATTCAGAAACACGAGAATTACTCCAATCCTACATGCTAGATATGGTTAGAATAATGCAGAACTTCCATAAGGAAATTAGTCAAAATTCATCTGATTTTGCATTTTGTTACAAACTCTAGATTTGGCACGGATTCGTCAAAAGGATTCCTGAACCTTTTGATGAACCTAGACCAAGTTTCAGTTAAAACACCTCCAGGGAGGCCATGTATTTATGGTTCTGAGTGAAAACCATGCAATGTTTCAGCTGGATCTCAACAGTCTTTTCCATACAGTTGGAAACTGCTCCTCTATATAACTAAAAGCTGAGAGAACATTCTTAAGAATACCCCTTTGCAATGAGCTATGACCTACACCCAGAAAAGCAAATACAATCATAAATTATCCTTTATGAACATCTTATGTTGGGCCTCCATATTTGATGACAGTTGAAGCCAGTAGAATGTTATCCTTGTTGACATAACTGATAGCAAGAAACAGAATAACATCAATGAAACTACACACTGGGAATTAAAATATACTGTGGTATAGGAGTGACTTAAAATTGTACCAACTGGCTGTTCTCTAAAGAAACAAAACAGGCTTCAAGAATATTTTTCACAACTTAGAAATTAGATTTAGATCCTGTTAAGAAAAAAATCAGGAGTCCCATCCCCCCTCAGAGAAAAGACACCCTTCCTCCATTTGCAAAGAATAAAGAACAGATGGTTGTAGACTATGGCTCAATAAATAAATGCTCCACCCCAAAGCTTAATCACAACCTCAAAGGAGGTATTTTAGAAATGTCTGCAGCATGTTAGTCTGGTGTCAAGTGCATGCACCATAGGAACAGCAATTATAGTGTGAATCTAATACACACAGCAGTATTAGGGGAAATGGAGGGGGAACTTTGCTAGACTACCATAACCATACAGAGTGGAAACAATACAACCTCCTAACAATGATCACCTATGAAAAGAATACATTTGTAAAGAAATGCTATTTCTGTGGCTTGAGATATTTGTGTCATATTTCAATCATAGTGCATTTGGTTTGAGTTTGTTCCAAAATCTCATGTAAGTCAATGATGACAAGACAATCTAAATAAGACACCTTATATTCAGGATAATTAACCAATGATCATTAGACTAATTAAGATTCCTGACCTCACAATTCCGGATATTTCAGACTATAAACACTCAATTTTTAAATGAAACCAGGAGACTACCACGGAGAGGACTAGTGTCTGCAGCATGACACAGCAGCAAACTAACACATTCTAAATATCTATTTCAAGTTTGTTTTATCTTTAAGATTTTAAAAAATAGATCTTGACTTATATTAGGAGGAGTCTATATGGCTTGTCTGTACAGTGCAGCAATGTGCACCAGAAGGTTGTAAATAGTAGAGCTCTTTAAAGTTTTGTTCTCCAACTGCTCCATATAGACCTCTCTGATGCGCTCTAAAAGGTTCCTAGTGCATGTGTTTGGGACTATATTAACATGCATAGATTTAGGTACTAAATTTCTTTTCTAATATTTTCAAAATTCAAAAAGAAAAGCATACAAAATTAAGATAATGCAATTATATCTCTCCTAATGTAAGATTCCCATTACCTTTAGTTTCCTTCTTGCATTGAATTTCCTCAGTTGCTCTACTGTTTCTGGAAGATGAATCTTGTATGCATAGCGATCCCTCTCCTATAATAAAATAATAAATAATAATAATCAAGTATTCTAACTTTGCTCTGACACAAAAAGTTAAAAAATTGGCCAAGATATGCATTAAATACTAAATTATCACAAAGCAAATTAGGATTTGATTTGATTAAATTGATGTAAACATTAAGGAAAATTTCTTATGGAAATCAAGATGCTGGGAATCCAGAATGGGAGAAAGACAGGTGGTCTCTCGCTGCTTCCTGGGCTGAAATCTACTGCCAGTGGATAGAATATTAATGGAACAGATTCTGTAAATTGCTGGGTGAGAGTTTTTTCTAAATTGGTGAATTACAAAACAATTCAAGTTAAATAACATGGAACCCCCCAATGGGAGCTGCTTCACTTATGCTGGATTTTATTTTTAATTCCTGTACGTAATAAGTTTTTAATAGCAACAAAAAGAAAACACACAATATGAAAAAATGTATGCAATCTATTCAATACCAGAGACTATAACTCCTAAAAGGAAGAGCTTAAAAAAAACCGTATCTGATGCAAAGTCAGAAAAAATGCAGGTATTGCAGGTATGTTTGCTGCTCCCCATTCTTCTGCACAACATTCTTAAACACAACATAATTTAAATGCTTGAGCATCTAGGCAATTTAAAGTCATTCCGTTGTATACAATACTGAAAGAGTGGAGATAAAGTCTTCTTGATCTCTTTTAGTTTTAAGATTAATTGGCTAAAATTTTAGTACACTAGAGTAGATTTAAGATGTTGGTCATTTTCAACATTTAAATACAAAAATAATTGTGATATCATTATTAATTGATCATCTATATAATGGCTTGTGTAATTGCAGACTCCTGTCTTCATTACTATGGCTATCATAAAGAATATCTGAATGTATCACCATACAATATTATACTGTAGCTTTAATATAAAGGAAACAAATGTAGTGGCTCAGTAAAACATTTATATTAATTTTTTTAAAAAGTAGTCTGGAGAGCCATATGATCGACAGTTTAATCTACCACAAATGACATTCACTACCACATTCATGCTAATAATTTCTGTATATCACATGCTGTCAATGACTCCTTGCTGTATCTGGTTAACAACGAAATTTTGACTCAGCAAAGGAAAACCGAATTTAACTTAGTAATGCAGATATATGACAAGACTGAATTAGGGAATGTCAATAGCCACTCCAGGATTATTCTTGGAAGTAAGTATCTATTACAAACTCAATTTTGCCTCTTCTCACCTACCCAAACCTCTCACCCAACTTTAAGTTCACAAAAGAAAGTTATATCAGCCTCAAAATGGGTAGGTTAGTGCTAGGTGGGACTAAGATCAAATTTTTCTGCCAAATTTGCAGAGATTTGGACAATAAAGCTCCAGAGTTATGACACCCTAATGAAAGACGTGTTTATTAGAGTTCAGAAAGTCTAACTTTTTTTGGCCACAGTAGAGAAAACAAAAAGCAAAATAGAAAAAGCAAGAGAGAAATAAAACGTTGGTACCACTTTCTAACTAGCATCAATGCCCAGAACCAAAATTTATTAACTTTTGAATTTGAAACACTGCTATGGACCTCCAGCTCTGGTGAGTTTAGCATAGGACATCCAAGGGACAGCTCTGCTTACATTTTCCCCCGCCCCCACCTTTCTTTACAGAGATAGGCTTAAAAAATGTAACTCCTATCACTAGCAAGGTGTCTCAGTGAAAAAACATCTTTTTTTGTACCAGAAGGCTGATACGTCAGAGCAACTGCTGAGCCTTCTAAGGTCACCTGCGCGGGAAGGAGAAGAGGGAAAGCTCCTAAAACTCAGAGAGGATTTCTAACCTTTGGATCCCAGGAGGGTCACAGGAAGAGGTGGGAATGCTCCCCAAATCATCTTCCACACAGCACCACTCTCTACATCCTAGTCCTCCTGCAGTGCATACAGGGGCTCAATCCTGCAAGGTGTTTAGCACCCAGCCCCCAATCCAGTAAAGCACGTCTAAATGTTTCTGTAATCTGATGACTAATCTGGAAAGCAAAAAATCAACTCCATGTTTTTAAGGATATGAACTTTCGATATGTTATGTTATTGGCTTTATTTACCTTCAGCCAAGGATGATTCAGTGCCTCATAAACTGTTATCCTTTCAGCTGGGTCCAGCATAAGCATGCGGCGTACCAGATCTTTGGCACTTTCAGAAATATGGCTCCATTGCCTGGGATTCATCTGTTTGCAAGTAAAGAAAAAAAATTAAAGCAAGTGACACAGTACAATGTTACATGAGACAGTTATTCTCTAAAATGAGCAACTGAGGTATAAGGGCTGGTGACATTGGTACTGGTACTACTGTTAGTATTTTATCACTATGAATGTAAACATAAGAATTGTACACCGTTTAAAAATGTAGATATATGGTATTAAAGGAACTGTACAGCTAATATGTGAAAACTAAAACATCATGTACAGTGTTTGATGATTATACAACTGATAATTTTTCTACCTGCTTTGTGCATGTAATGTTCTCTACAGCTAAAATTCACCCTTCCCTGCACAAAGCAAAAGGAATCAGACTTTGTCTGGGGAAGTGAAAAGGATAAGGGGATAAAATTTATTCCTGACACCAGACAAATGTATGAGTTGCAGTGCAGCTGCTCTACACCACAGTGAAGTTTTGAGCTGCTGGATCTGCATAAGAGGGAAATCAGTGCCGTTCCACGACCCCTCCCCACACTGTGCTTCTTAGGAATGCAGAGGACTTCGTGGATAACTGCTCTTTCCACAAAGCCAGTGTAAGGCTTAAAGGGTTCACCTTTCACTACTTCCTTGCAGAGATAGAATTTCACCCAGAATCTAAAGCAGGTATTAGATGGAAATCATTGAGACAAACAAATGTACACTTCAGTGCAACTTTTAGAGTCAGTTTCAGAGTAGAATCCATGTCAAGTAAGCAATAACACACAAGGTGATGTGTGGTATAATCACACATTTCAGGTATGATCAGCTTTGTGCCTTCAGCTGTTCAAGAAGAGATGAAAAACCAATATAGTCACATTCAATTAAGCACCCTACTGTTGTTATAAAGGATTTTTCCCCCCCGAGGCTATTTTTGACTTGGAAGTTTAATTTATTATGCTTTTATATTTCCTTTGAATGCTGCCCTGCTAATTGTAACAGGCATCATATAAATCAATTACAATTTTGAAATTGTTAACAAAAACGTTGCTAAATTATAATAAAAAAATCTAAAGGAAGTGAGAGAAATCCACTTTTATTTAAAACAAGTTTTTATCAAAATTTCCCTCTTCTCCAGTTTGGAGCATTGCAGGCTTTAGGCACACTCATCTGGCCTTGAAAACTGGCACTTGAGATTCTCTTTAAACAGCATATTTATTTTCCACTGTGATGAAATTAAGGTAAGGGTAAGTTCCAAACAAGCCTTTATTTTGAAACCCTTGCACTATTTTCACTGAGTGGACATGTTACTGTGGAAATGGGAACAGAAAAAGAACCCAAAAGTCAGCAGACAATGTCTTGGTTACCACTTACAACTTCCACTGTTTGTAAGAAAGGAAAGGTTGAGTGATGGTGAATTTTCAAGCTTTCAGAAATTTCTAGCAATTTGAGAATACTCATGATGATAGGCAGGGGAGGCTGAATGACCCAGTAGTGGGAGTTTCTGTAGAGAGATACTTACATTTACAGAAACTGTTACCATAACATTACAGGATTATTTTAACACAAAAGCTTGGAACTTTCAGGCTAATGCACCTCTCTAATTCACACAGTAAACATTGTGGAATATAGTGGTTTCTGACAGGCATTGTTCTTATACTTACAAAATGAACAGAAGGATACAGTGGCGGCCTGAACTTGATTTTCTGGCTGCCCTGGGTTTAAAGTCCTGTAGTACTACAGTAATACTGATGCTTCATTAGACTGTGCATCCTGTGGACCAGATGTGATGTTACAGTTCTGACATACATTTTAGGGTATGTCTACACTGCAGCTGGAACATACCTGGGCAAACAGACAAATGCTAGCTCTTCTTGAGCTAGCATGCTAAAAATAGCAGCTTGGAAGCGGCAGTCCAGGTGATGGCAGGAGCTAGCCAACCCCCATGGGGTTGGGCGGACTTGTACTCGGGCAGCTAGCCCATGTCGCAATGTCCACACTGCTATTTTTAGCACGCTAGCTCAAGCAGACCTAGTGCACTTCTGTCTACCTGGGCCGGGAGGCAGGCTCCCAGCTGCAGAGGAGGCATACCCTTAATGGATCCTAGTTAATTAATACATATTACAGGACTATCATGCTTTGGCAAGATTTTGTATAATACTCTTACTACTTTGTTAACATACTAAAGGTGTGATTTTGATGTATGCAAAGAAGAAAAAATGAAATGAAAGGGCTTTTAGCTCCTTCCTCAGCCTGACTCCATGATATTAGAAAGTGTTATGAAACAGGTTTGTCTTCAAACACTGGAGTTTGTTTTCAATTACAAGTAGCTCCTTAGTCAACAATCAGTTCTTTCATAGCTTACTATACAAACAATGTAATATGAAAAAAGTGTGATACTTTTTGTACCCTAAGATAATAAGCACAAGTATTTTAACTAAATTCATAAAATCATTCATTAGCTATCATGTTTAGTATTTAGAAGTACAACAAATGTCAGAAATTTTATATGGAGGAAAACATATAAGAGTTTATGTATATATCAGTCATACAGATAGCACAGAAGAGGTTACTCACCCTGTGCAGTAACTGAGGTTCTTCGAGATGTGTGTCCCTGTGGGTGCTCCACTCTAGGTGTCGGCATGTCCCTGCATCCTTGATCGGAGATTTTTACAGCAATATTAGTGCAGGCTGGGCGTGTGCAGCTCCCATCTCGTGGTGCTGTTGGTGTTTCTTTGGCGTGCGCACGACCTGACTCCCTCTGTTCCTTCTCCGCTGTAGAGTCCTGTCCTTGAACGCCGAAGTAGAGGGGCAGAGGGGTCTAGTGGAGCACCCACAGTGACACACATCTCGAAGAACCTCAGTTACTGCACAAGGTGAGTAACCTTCTCTTCTTCTTCAAGTGGTGTCTCTTTGGGTGCTCCACTCTAGGTGACTCTAGAGCAGTGCCCATCAATCCCTGACCCAGTCCTGCCCTTGAACAGAAAAAAGGGCATTTGTGGTTCTGTTTCATAGGAAAGAGGTTGATAACAACCCCATTGTTGAAAAATGTTTTTCAGGACCTCATTGTTCAGTTCCCACTCGTGATTTTGGCCGAGGATGTCTGTGGTGGCGTTCTGGCATCTGAGTAAGTACGCCACTGATATGTTGATGTTGTATGGGATGCACCAGTTCCAGAGTTTTACTACTTCGGCACATAAGGAGTGGGATTTTGCTCCTCCCTGTTGATTGATATAAAACATGCATGCGATGTTCTCTGTCACTATCTTTATTATCTTATTTTTTATGAACAGGGAAAAATGGCAGCACACATTGCGAACTGCTCAGAGCTCCAAGAGGTTTATATGCAGACCGGTTTCGGTTTTTGACCACTGACCCTGTATTGTGTGTTGCGGGGATGCACTCCCCACCCTAGCAGTGATGCATCTGTGGTAATCATGTCTGATGGCAGTTGTTGTCAGAACTGGATTCCTGTCATGTTGCTGGGTCAGATCCACCATAGTAAGGATTCTTTTACTTTGTTTGGCATCATCAGTATTCTGTTTAGACTGCTTGTATAGACTGTGCTTGACAGATGCTAGCCACCCCTGTAGGCAGCTCATATGGAGTCTTGCGTGCTGGATCACGAATGAAGTGGCTGACATATGCTCTAGAATCTGTAAGGCAGTGTCTACAGTTACTGTTGGGCTGTTTCTTACAAGTAGTATTAGGTCTATTATGGTCTTGAACCTCGGTGCGGGTAAGGATGCCCTGGCTATTACTGAGTTCAGGTTTGCTCCTATAAACTCCAGTTGCTGGGTTGGGTTCAAAGTGGACTTTTCGATGTTTATCTTGAGTCCTAGTTTTTGAAACAGCGATATCGATTGTTGGGTAGCCTGGCTGGCTAATATTTGGCCGTGTGCCTTTAATAGGCAGTCATTTAGGTATGGGAATATTGTGATCCCTTCTTTGTGCATATGTGCTGCCACTATGGCAAGCATTTTGGAAAAAACCCTTGGTGCTGTAGAAAGGCCAAATGTTAATACCTTGTATTGATAATGATTCCCAGTCATTGTAAACCTGAGAAAACATCTGGGTGCTGGGTGGACAGTGATGTGGAAATAGGCATCTTGAAGGTCTAGGGCTGAGAAACAGTCCCCTCTTTCCAGTGCCGGTACTATGGTTTGCGGCATCAACAACAAGGGAGTTTGGGGGGAATGAGAAAATAAAAATTCCATCCCTTTGGCAAGGACATAATATTTTCTATGCATCCTTTTACAAGTGGGTGGAATGGTAGCTGGTGTTTGCCAGATGATGTTAGCTGGCTCCATAAGTGCATCATTCATGGGTAACACAATCTTTGATGAGGCTGTAGCATGGAGAATACTTAGCAGCTTATGGTGGGATTCCATGACCTCCTTGAGAGGGATTTCCAGATTTTTCACCACTCTTTAAACAGCTCGCAGAAATTTTTAAAGTCATTGTTGGTTGTGGGTGGAGGAGGAATTAATCGCCTCATCTGGCGAGGATGAGGAGTCGTGTCTAGGAGATGATGTTTCTTGGTCGAGGATTCTCTCCCTCTCCTGAATGGTTTCAGGAGTCGGTTCAGACAAAGATGGAGCAGAGCGTGTAAAGGATCTAGGTCTGAGTTTATGAGGGCTGGGTGGTCTATTATAAGCTCTCAAGTAGTTTGACCAAGTATCCTAGTTTTGCCATTGGGATAAGGCATGGGCGGTTCGAACCATACCATTGATATGTATTGCTTCCTTTATGAGGTGTATATCTGGGTACCTCTGAAGGTGGTCTGATAGGGGAGGAATGCTGGGATGAAAATTCAGCTTCCTCTGCCTCGCTATCCTCTCCACTTGTAAATAGTAGTGGGGAAAGAGCCTTACGTGCAAAGTGCACTGAGGAATTGTCCATCTTAGGCACTGATTACTGTGGAGACGATGTTAATGCTGTCTCAGTCTGTTAACAATAGTGCTGTTTCTCCTTTTTCTTTTGAGACGGTGCCGATATTGGTGCCGTGTCTTGGGTCAGTGTTATACTCTACTTCGGTGCCATTGTCAGCGCGTTGTCAGTGCCAGCATTGTCTTTGGCGCTGTAGTCAGAGCCGAGACATTTTTCAGCACCATGATCATCATCAGTGCCAGAGTCATAGACTGTGCTATAGTCGGTGCCGTGGCCTCTGTTGTGACGGTTGACAGTTTGGCCAGTGATCTCTGATCCATCTCTTCTGTTGGTGCCATGCTGGAGGATGTCGGCTTGTTTTTACCTCTCAACTCCACACTGGGATGTTGCAAGTCTGTTGGTGCCGCGGTCTGCATGGTACTTGAGGAACCTGGTGCTTCATAGGTACTCAGTCTTGGGGCTGTTGTTGCCCTTATGAGTGAACTCCTCTTCTTTGCTGTCTCTCTCCCTCCCTCTTAGGTGAGGTTGAGGCTCTTTTCCTTGAACTTTTTTCTGAAGAGGGGTTCTCTGACCCTGGGTCAGAGGAGGGTCTCAGAAACTTTTCCATCAGAGTAAGTTTTAATTGTAGATCTCTATCTCTTCTGGCTTTAAGATTCTTACAATGCACGCATTTTTGTAGTACGTGCCCTTCACTCAGGCAGCAAACACATTGAGAGTGACCGCCTGATGCTGGGACGGCACCTCTGCATGATGTATACCTTTTAAAACCTGGTGGAACCAGGAAATTTCTTTGGTTATCAGTAAACTATTATACTCTATCAAAATGGGAAACGGGGAGTAGAAGAGAAGGGAAAAGAAAAAGAAAAAAATTTTTTTTTGAATTGGGAGGTTAACTATTGACTAGACTAAGGTAATTAGTAACAAAACTAAACTATTTCTAAAAGTTATACATAGTAGGACAAGTCAAGTCAGGAACTGCTGAGGGTGCCATCTTGGACCATGGTTGGTTGAGAAGGAACTGAGGGGGTCGGGTTGTGTGCACCAAAGAGGCGCCAATGGCACCGCGAGACAGGAGCTGTGCACGTGCAGCTCGGACAAGTACTGCTGTAAAAATCTCTGATCAAGGACACAGGGACGCGCTGACACCTAGAGTGGAGCAGAACAGAAACACCACTCGAAGAACATATGTACATATTAAGGACCCAATCTCAAAAACTCTTATGCATGTAAATAGTCTCACTAAACTCTATGTAGGATCAGGGCCTAATTTTGATGTTAATTTAGCTGCTTAATCTGGACAAATTATATGATGATTTAAATTCAAGAGACTGTTAAACACATACACCATGGAAAAATGGATCAATAATGATATGATCATCTCTATTTGCACATAGAAAGCTGTTTTTCTTGTGGAATTTTGCAAATTTCAGTCAGGCTAATTAGCAGCCAAAATATAGAAAACAATTTCCAGAAATTTTCACAGCAGTGATTTTACCTCAGTGAAAAAGTAATCACGCACACTGTCATTTACCTTATATTTTCCTTTAATAATGCCTTCAAATAATCTTTCCTTGGTTCCATAAAAAGGCAAACAACCACTTAGTAGAATAAAAAGGATCACTCCACAACCCCAAACATCTACAGGCTTCCCATAGGGTTCTCTTTTTACTACTTCTGGGGCCATAAAATGAGGTGTTCCTACACGTCCTAAATGGAAATACAAGCAAAATTGAGTAAAGTGATGAGTTTCAAACATGAAAATAAAAGTGAATAAAAGGAATTAATCTGCATTAAACTAAAACAAACAGATTTAATGAAAAGCTTTATTCGTGGCTAAAACTGATGGTGTTTTTTAGACAATGTTTTCCTTTTCTGTATTCGGTATTTGTGAAATGTGTCAGGGTGGAGTAGTCACTAAATATCACTGCTCCTTGCTTCACCCATCAATAAATTGGGTAAAATATTTACCTACCTTCTAAAGATGTGGAGAAATTAAAGCTTTTTAAATAAAGCTCTGACATCCTTGGGTCAAATGTGCTGTATAAACAAAGTATATGACAGCCTGGGAGAGTGAAATTCTTTATTTATCCACAGAACATGTAAAAAGGAAGACTGTTTCCTCCGAACTACGTTATCACAGTTTCTTAACTCTGATTTGGAGAAGCCACCTCTAGGGCTGAGATGGCTGTTCAGGCTCCATTCCCTTGATCTTTTCGCGCAAACTGCCAACAAGGAAATCAAACAGTGCCTAATGTTTTGTTCATTTTTGTGGTGCGGACATTGTCCATGAAGAATTATATTGACAACACAAACGCACGTTGGATGCTAATATTTTGGGTGCGGGTTTTGAACTAGTAATTAACAGAGGACTATGCAAACAATTATTTTTATGATCAATATCCTTGAACTTCCAAGAGAGTAAAAATGGAGAGTTTATTAAGATTACTTTTGCTAAATTACTAGCAGACATGTTAAACTGAACATAAACAAAATGCATGTTATCACCCTCTGTAAATTCATCCCCAAATGGTCCCTGTTGTAAAGAACTAAATGCATGAGCAGCCTTAGGACTTCACTGGCACTTATGGGAACACATATGGGAAAAATCATGAGTCTGGCTAATGGGCTACTACCACCAAATCTATAAGAATTTATGCACCCTGACTTGACTATAGTAGTGCCCAAAAGCCCAGGCAGGCCTGTGGTGCTAGGCACTGTAGAAACTCAAAAGAAAGGATGCTTTCTGCCACAGAGGAATTATAACCTTAGGGACTCAAAGTGTTACCACCATTCAAAGTTGTCTTCCAGGAAGACTTCTGCTGGACTGAATTTTCCTGGGCATGCACAGGAAGTCAACACCAGGAATATGCTTTGACTTGATTCTCAGATTTGTTAGTTTATAAAATTGTATAACCATCTAGCAATAACTTGTCCAGTGCAGGTCATCCTTTCTTTGTAATCCATTCTATCTGGTGGAGGGCTGCTCCCTCTCACTGTAAACTGGTCCCAGAACCACTGGTGGGACTCCACCACCCTCCCTTTGTATGAGGGCTAAGATGAGGGAAGAGGGTTGTCTCAGTGTACCATACGTTATCCCATTCCCCACCTTCTTTAAATGTCTTCTTCTAATCCATCTCCAATTCCAATTTATCAGGGAACTGGAGCCCCTACAGGGAACGATTACCTGGACTGAGCACATGTCAAGTTGTAACAAAATTAATTTTACAATTCTAATCTACCCATCCTGTCCCCAGGTTGCTGAGATGAAAGTGAAAAAACCCACCCTGCCCAGGTCAATGTGGCAGTGAGGGAAAAATTCCTTCTCAGGCCCCAAAAGGTTACTTGCACCCATAGCAAGGCCGAGAAACTGAATCCTATTCTAATCCCAATGTGAGGGAGAGGGGAAGCTTTACTCCCCCAGGCAGGGGGAAAGGCTTTTAGACCCTCCCCTGGGTTGAATGGGATTCAATAGGCTTATCCTGCATCAGCCAAACCAATCAGCCACAGAACCCCCATCCTCAAGACCACAAAGAAGAGAGGGCTATGTGAAATCCTTAAAGGGGCCAATGGTTTTCTTTCCCATGCTGGCCCAAACTAAGCTGTCCCACCTCTGAGGCTGTGGGCCGGGCAGGGTGTGAGGGAGGGGGGGCATTTATGTAGTCCAAACTTACCAAGTTGTTTAGGATCATATGATTTTTTTTCCCCTCTGAATGCCTAAAGGTGTAGAGGATGTCAGTGCTAGTAGTAGTACTGCTTATTGGAGAGTCTCCTTCAGCTTAATGGTAGTTACTTGGATGAGGAGGTTCTTTGAGATGTGTGGTCCCTATCTGTATTCCACTGAGGGTTTTACACATGTGCACCATGTATCTGGAGCCAGAGAATTTGAAAGCAGTATCGATTGGTCGATGTGCCCTGACTTGACTCATGGTGATAAAGGGCAGGGTGGAACGATTGAGTCTCCAGTTCTTTCTCCACTGCAAATCCAACAGATCCACAGTAAAAGGGATAGAGGGTGGGAAGTGGAATACAGATAGGGAGAACCACACATCTTGAAGAACCTCTAATTATAGGGTAAGTAACTTCCTCTTCTTTGTGTAATGGTCCCTATTGTATTCCACTGAAGGTGAGTAACAAGCAGCATCTAAGTGAGAGGATGCAAATGAAAAAGATGAGCGGAGGACAGCTGCACCGAAAGAGGCATCTGTCACCGAGACTTGCACTAAGGCATAATGCATAGCAAAGGTGTGTACTGAACTCCATATGGCTGCTCTACAGATATTCCGAAGCGGTACTTCATGGATGGAGGCCATGGCTGAAGCCTGGGTTCTTGTGGAGTGGGCCTGCACCCCTGAGGGTGGTGGGAGGCTGGATAATTGGTAGCAGAGTGTAATGTATCCTGAAATCAACTTGGAGATTTGTTGTGCGAAGATTGCCTGCCCCATAACTCTTTCAACTATTGTGACCAACAGTCTGGGGGAATCTCCTGATTCATTTTGTCCTCTGTAGGTAAAAGGCCAAGGCCCGATGGACAGCAAGGGAGTGGAGTGCTGTTTCTCTTCAGAGGTGTGTGGTTTCGGGAAGAAAGGAGGTAAGTGAATGGATTGATTAACGTGAAACTGGGAGATGACCTTTGGCAAAAATTTGGGATGCAGACATAGGGAGGCTTGATCTTTATTGAAAATTATGAAAGGATGGTCCACCATCATAGCCCTGAGTCCACCAACTCTTCTTGGTGAAGTGATAGCAACAAGGAAGGTAATGTTCATGGAAAGGAGGGACATAGAACATGATGCCAGAGGATCAAAGGGCAGTTTCATTAGTACAACTAGAACCAGGTTGAGATCCCACTGGGGAGTGATGGGTTGTACAGGTTGGAGGCTTGTGATGAGGCCTTTCCAAAATGTAGCAATCAACAGGTTAGTCAAGATGAATAGGGGGGTGAAAGGCGCTAACGGGCCACTTGGTGGACATTGAGACAGCTGAGGGCGAGACCCAATGCCTTCAAGGACAGGAGGTAGACCAGGAGGAGGGGAATTCTCATTGCTTCTGGGGAAGGTCCCTTGCTTTCTGCCCAGGAGGCAAAATGTTTCCACTTGGCTTGGTAACAACACCTTGTGGATTCATGCCTGCTGCTGGAGAGGATGTTTTGCATGTCTGATGAACAGGCTCGTTTTAGAGAAGATGCCCATCCAAATACCAGGGTCTGAGGTGAACTGCCTGTAGATTGGGTAGCTGATGTTGCTGTTGTGCTGTGTATCACGAGATCAGGGAGAGTGGTGAGGGGAATTGCGGGGGCAGACATATAAAGGAGGTTTGGAAACCAAAACTGTCTGGGACAATAAGGAGCGATCAGGATGACTGTTTCTTTATCTCATCTGGTCTTGTGAAGCACTCGTGGTAGGAACAGGAGAGGAGGGAAGGAGTAACTGAGTTGGTCCAACTGGGGAGGATGAGAATATTGCCCTGAGAGTGGTGTCCCAGACTCCCTCTGGAGCAATATACGATACACTTTTTGTTCACAGGGGATGTGAAGTGGTCTCCGGCCAGAGTTCCCCATTTGTCAAAGATGTCTCTTTCTATGGTGTTATGGCGTTTCCACTCGTGGTTGATCACGAACCGGCGCTGAGAAAGTCTGCAATCACATTCTGTGTACCTGGGAGTTAGGCTGCAGATAAAATGATCTGGTGGTTGATGCATCAGTTCCAAAGAGTGACTGCTTCTGAGCACACAGTCTTTGGCATCGTGCACCAGTTTGTTGATACAGCAAACAGTCATGGTGTTGTACAACATGGTGAGAATATGATGGCAATGTATGAGTGAGAGAAAGGTCTGACATACCTTCCTTACAGCTCAGAGCTCCAGAATGTTGATGTGCATTCCGAACTCCCGAACAGTCCATGTTCCATGTCATGTGTTTGCCCATTTGTGCTCTCCAGCCTAAGTGAGATGCATCAGTGATAATCATCTTGTCCAGGGAACGGGGTAGGAAGGGAATATCTACGCAGACCCGACATGGGTCCCTCCACCAATGGAGGGATGAGATTACCTTGGTGTGATGATTGAGTGAGTAAACAATCTGGAGCCACAACTGGAGACAGTAAAGGTGGAGCCGAGCAAAGGCAGTGAATGTATGTATCTGAGGCATGTGGCCCAGGAGGGATAGGCAAATCATGGCCAGGGCCAAAGGACTGTTGGCTGTGTGAGTTAGGAGTCCTTGCAGAGTCTGGAACCTGTCCCTTGTAGGCTCATGCCGTGACTGAGTTGATGGTGACCCCTATAAAGTCTAGGCATTGTGTGGGTTTTAAAGTTGATTTTTCAACTTTGATACTGACTCCAAGGGAAGAAAGAAGACTGAGCAACATGGAGGTTGAAACTTGGGCCTCGCATCTGGATTATGCTGCCAAGAGCCAGCCGTCAAGATATGGGAGTATGAGGACCCAACAACACCTGACATAGGCAGCCACAACAGAGAAAACCTTGGTAAAAACCCTGGCAGCAGTGGTGAGTCCAAAGGGAAGAACTGCATATTGGAAATGGTGCAAGCTGACAATAAACCTCAGGAAACGTATGTGGGCCGGATGAATGTTTATGTGAAAGTAGGCGCGTCCTGCATATCGAGAGCTGTAAATCACATGCCTTTTACTAAAGGGGATGATTGTTGCTAGTTTGACCACACGAAACTTGGGCTTGCAGATGAATTGATTGAAAAGATGCAGGTCCAGAATTGGCTTTCACCTGCCCTTTTTCTTGGGCATCAGGAAGTAAGTTGAATAGAACGCCATCCCTTGATATTCTAGAGCACAGTTTCTCAACCTGGGGTACGCGAGACACAGGCAGGGGGTATCCGGGGGAAAACAGAGTGAAGGGGAGGTTGGCAGCAGCAACCCACGTTCCGCCCTGTCACAGCTCCCAGTTGGGAAGGGAGCAGCAGTCCCCAGCTTCTGGGGAAGGCAGGCGGCAGCTGCTACAGTCCTGGGAAGCTGGGCTGCAGCCACCTGCTTTCTGCCCAGTCCCAGCTGGGAGGCAGGCAGCAGCCCACTTCCCACCCGGTCACAGCTCCCAGCCTGGAAGCGAGCAGCAGTCGCTGGCTTTTGGGGGAGGCGAGCAGCAGCCGCCCGCTTCCTGCCAGGTCCCAGCTCCGAGCTGGAAGGCAGGCAGCAGCCTCCAGCTTCTGGGGGAGGCGGGCAGCAGCTCCCCACTTCCTGCTGGGTCCCAGCTCCCACCTGGGTGCCCGGTGGCGGCCTCCTGCGTGTTGCAAGCTGGGCTCACAGCTGGGAAGCAGCCACCCGCGCCCCTGCTTCAAGCCGAGGGACAGCCTCCAGTGCCCTGGTTTGAAGACAGGCAGCAGCCGCTTGCCCACATCCCTGGGTCCCAACCAGTGTGAAAGCTTCCTCTGCCACAGCTCGGATTGGGTAGCAGTCACCTATCTCCTGGGCTGGCAGCCAGGCGGCAGCCGCCTCCAACTTGCCCAGGTGGCAGCCCCTCTCCCGGGCTCAAAGCCCAGTGCCCAGAAAACTTGTCAATTTCACAGCTCTAGCTGAGCAGTGAAATTGACAACTATGACAGCCCCAGATTTCACCAGTTACCCTCTTTTCCTGTAGCTCTCTCTCACCCCTTCCTCCTCTCAAATCTATGGCAAAAAATTTGGCGCGGCGCTTTATATTCCCCAGGATTGGCATGCCGCTTAAAGCCTCCTAGCTTTGGCCAACACCACCTGTAGCCCAGGTACATGCTTGAGTTGTGCACCTCTGATGTAAAGGTGGTAACTCTACCCACACTAGATCTGACATCTGTCAAATCATGGCCTTATATACTCAGCCCTTCTTCCAACATATGGCTCACATTAGTCTGTAATATAAAATCCCGTGGAAAACTGAGTGGTGGGGTACTTATTAAAATTTTCAGAAGTTAGGGGGTACTTGCTACTTAAAAGATTGAGGAACACTGTTCTAGAGGAATACGCTCTATCGCTCCTCTTAAACCCTGTCTACACTTACCGCCGAATCGGCGGCAGTCTACGGGAGTTACGCAAGCTATGCAAAAAACTTGCATAACTCCCATTGACTTCTCTGCTTCTCTTCTGCGCGCCATCTTCACTGCACTGCACCGACGGGAACCGTGTTCCCATCGACGCAGCGCTACGCCACTTGTGAAGGTGGTCTTAGTACATCGATTTCTGGATCGACTGAGCAGGTCTTCACTGACCGCTCAGTCAATCGAGAGAAATCGATCTGATGGCGGCAACTTTGCCGCTGTCAGTGTAGCCGTAGCCTTAGTAGTAATGTGTTCACTTCTTGGGTGAGGATGCTATCATGAGAGTGGTCTTTAAGCAGGGATTGGGGGTCGGGGAGCTGTGGATGAAGTAGTGTGATGAACTCAATTGTACAGTCATGGCAGATGACATTTAGCACCCTCGAAAGGAGTGGGGTGGTTGTATGGCAGTAGGTAATGTGGTTGATTGCTCTCTCACAGGAGTTCTCAAACTGGCGGTTGTGATGCCTCAGAGGGTCACAAGATTATTTTGGGAGGAGGTCACAAGCTATCAGCCTCTGTGCATGCCAGTAAGGATGGCATGACATGGGGGGGATCATCACTTTTGTAAGGGGGTCATCACAGCCTGAAATATTTTCAGAGCGGGTCCCTGCAAAAAACGTTCGAGAACCTGTGCTCTAGAGATCTTCAGAAATATCTTTTCTGAAGGGGGTGCATGTGGGAAGAGGAAGGCTGGGAAGGTGGTTCCGAAGGGTGAGATCTGTGAGTTTTCTGCTGCTTCTGCAATGGTCGTAGGGCCTCTGATGGAAGAACTGAGTTGTCCTGTACCATTGTGTTGGGAGCAGTGGAATCTACGCTTTGGTGCAGGTGTATAATTACCCAAGGAATGCAGAGTAGCTCTGGAATCCTTGAGAGTGTGGAGGGAATCGTCCATTTTCTGGTTAAAGAGATGGGATTCACTGAAAGGGAGGTCTTTGATGATATTTTGTACCTCCCTGGGGAAACCAAAGGAGTGGAGCCCAATTCTCTCTGCACAAATATGCCCATAGCCATGGATTATGAGAAAGTATCTGCTACACCCACAGCTGATTGAAACATTGTCCTTGCCACCAATTTGCATTCCTCTATGATTGCCTGGAAGTGGGCCTGTCTTATTGTGGTAATTTTTCAGCAAATTTGTCCAGTTTGCAGTAATTCAGGAAATCATACTTTGCAAGCAATTGACTGCTAGTTTGAGATCTTGAACTGGAGGCCTGCTGAAGAGAAGACCTTGTGACTCAAAAGGTCCAATCTCTTGCCCTCCTTATCAGATGAAGTGGGACGTGGATGCTGCTGCCTGGACTGCTCTGTCGCCACATGGATCACAAGCGAGGGGGATGTGAAGCTCCCCTACCACTCTGTGCAGGAGATCCTGGAACTGACGGAAGTCATTTGAGGGTGAAGGGGATGCTGAAGCCACTGCTGTCTGGAAAGGAAGACTGGAATCTCTCCTGCTTTGATGGCACCATCAGAACCGGGGTGAGCGGCTCTTCCTCCATCACCGGTTTCGAACATCTACTGGAAGGTGGACGAGATGGAGATATTGGCAAAGTTTCCCTTGCAGACGGGGCACTTTCTGAGGGTGGGTACTTGGGCCAAGGTCCCCAGTAGGGTCAGCATGCCAGATCTGGAGGGTGTTGTGGTGGACCCCATTGCATGGGGGAACCAGTGGCTCCATTGGAGGATAATGAAGTGGAGGATAATGCCACGATGTAGACGGTCTCCTAATCTCGAATTGATTATATGAATGGTCCCTGCCCATCATCTGACTCCTTGGAAGACGAAAACACGGCTACAGGTTCCATTGGTGCCACTGTTGGAGCTGGTGGGAGCATGTAGATGACTGGAGTAGGAGGTGAGGATGCCTAAACTGTGACATGTCCTGAGGGGAAGGTATAATCTCCCTAGAAGTGGAGGATACAGAAAAACGTGAAGAGGTTTGCTCTCCCAGGGCAAACACAGGTGCTGGGGTTATGGTGTTCTACCCAATCTCCTGGTGTTAAGGGGAGTGTCTCTGTACCTGTACCAGTGCCAGAGTGCGGGGTCTCGTGTCTGATGTGGTGCTGATATTGATGGCGTTACTGGTTCTGTACTCAGTCCTGGTAGATCTGTCATCTTTGTGAGATCACTTCTCATGCTCATGCAGCTTAGGGTGCGTTCTTGCTCCATGACTGGAGCTTGTGGAAGGAGCGTCCCCTTTCTTGGGCTTGGAAAAAGACTTAATGCCATGCGTATGGATGTGCTTCCTTACCTCCTGACTAGGCCCTGGAATGGGGTTATAGTGGTGGTACCACCGGTGCCAAACTCTGAATCGGTAGCTGGAGGGGCACGTCTGGCTGTCTCAGGCCAATGTATTTGGGGGTGGGGGGAGAAGTGTGTTCTCTGGCCTAGGTCCAAATAAGGCCTCATGGCAACTTCTATGAGGTGCTTCCAGAGGGTAGAGCCCAGCCTTCTCAGGTGTGGCTGGGAAAGGACTAGAAGATACTGCATCTGGATGCAATGTGGCCTTCTCTCAATACTAGAGATAGTATAGATGTTAATTGCTGACCGAGAAGAAAGGAGGCCAAGAGTACAGATTTAAAGCCTGGGGTCTTTGGCATAGTCCAATACCCACACATGGGTACGGGGGAGGAAGGTTTACAAGAAAACAAACCCTCAAACTATTATTTTATTCCTAAAAACTACTAAAACTATATAAAACAGTAAAAAAAAAAGTCTGTATAACTATATACAATTGTGATTTCTTAAAAAGTGCATCACACGAAAATGAACACTGAAAGTTCCAATCCGGACCATGCAGCAGTGAAAAGAAACTGGAGACACAGTCAGTTCATCCTGCCCTTTATCACCTCAGATGAAACCATGAGGGAAGTCAAGGCAAATGCACAGACCAACAGACACTACTTTCAAATTCTCCAGCTTTGGACACATTGTGCGCATGCATAAAACCCTGAGTGGAATACAATAGGGACCATCACTCAAAGCAGCAGCAAAGGCCCCTGTTTCAAATCTCTGAAGGGATGAACTTCTTACACACAGAAATAACATTCACTAGATTTTGAAGAAAAATTTATTATGGCAATTTGGGTCACTAAGAATGCAAGGACAACAAATAATACTTAGAAGATTTTGCACCATGAGACTTTCTAAGTGTCATTAACTTATTAAAAAAAAAACCCTGAATTTTATTAAATTTTTGAAGTAATTAGAAATGGCAATTATTTACCACACAACTGGCAGGAATCAGAAAAAGCCTAAAAACCATTTACAAAATAGCACAGAAATCTTGGACACATCTAGATGTACAGTTCATTGCTAGGGAACTGTGATTTCTTTAGTGCTACCCCAGGTGTTTTAATAGGAGTTTGTTAAATATGTTATGCGCAGTTCCCCTTACAGTACTGTTTGAGATTAACACTTTCTTAGTCTCCTTGGTAGACATACAACACTGCAACTGTATAGCTAAAGCGAAAATGTTTGTGAAATAGTGCAGGAAAGGGAGGTAGATTTAAAGTGCTTTAATTACTAATGAGTTTATATCTCAAATGCACCTGTACTAATAGTAAGGCAAAGTTGTGTGTCAGCAGTACTGAGTCAATGAAGCAATACAGAGAAACCAAAAGAGAATGATTACGCTATGAAACCACTTCCTGGAAAGATATAGCCTGTTTTTTGTCTCGTTTTTTATTTTATGTTAAATAAAGTCAATTTATTTGTATATTCTCAATATCAAACCTCATCTTTTAAGTTTCTTTAATTATGATCTCATAAAAATATCCAACAATACACTGTAGTTACAAGAAAGCACCAGTATATATGCTTTCAGCATTTTTCCACAGTCAAACAATATAGTTAAGTTTATTAGTGGTTAATGCCCAAACACCCTAAACAAGAAACATCTGAACAATATACCAATGACCAAACAGTTGAAACTACTGTCTAAAAACATTTTGAGTATGGACTTGAAACTGATGTGCTAATCAGCTTCCTTATTTTTCTAAAGGAAGTGTTACAATGCTTGTGTAACAGTTTCTAAATAGCCCCCTTCTCTTCCTGTTTACAGGTTAGCATGTACAAAAATACCCAGCTGCTGCATATTAACAAAAACAAATGTACAACTTTATAGTTGTCAGAACCACAAATGCAACCATGATATGTAAGCATTTAAGTGTTAGTATCCACTCATTTTGCTAGTATTAATTTCAGTATTAACAAGTGACATTAAATGATGTTACGAGCTTTCAGCATAAGCAGTGTTTCTAGTAGTCAGATCAAAAGATGAATAGTCAAACTTCTTGAGTTTTATTCCCTACACTGTTTTCACTGACCTGCTGTGTGGCCTTGGACAAAGTCATAACTCTCAATGTCTCAGTTTCCTCATCTTCACAATGGGCATACCACTACTTCCATGTTTCACAGGAATACTGTGAACTGTTCTGTTCAGAACTTTGAGGTAACTGGATGAAAGCTGTTCTGTAAGTACTATGTATTTACATAAAATGGAGAGGAAAAGGTTTTTATTGAAATGGGAGCAACATAAACAAATCTTAGAACTTGACAGAAAAGACTGCATCCATGAGTAGCTCATAAAATTGGCTATTGTTGCTGCTCATGTCGTTGCTGACCTGACAAGGAACATGGCAAAGAGCAACCAGGAGAAAGCCCCCAATGCATATAAAAAAGTTCTTTGCTTGTTTCAGCAAACTGTTTTGGTTGCATAGCCTTCAAGAGTCTAGTGACCTACCCGGTTTTAGGATTACATTCCTCACCCAGTACTTAAAATCATACACAAAAACAAACTGCAACCTGATTGACGGTGACATTCAAGCTACAAGGCAGGAAAAGAATATGAATTATAGCAACTCTATGTAACAGTTAAAATTGTGTATGTGCGGCAACTTGCATTTTTCTCGTGAGGCTACAGCTGTCTTCCTCAGAAGAGGAAATGAGACTAATGAGGTTATGTTTCAATAGTTAGATCTTCCACATAGCCTTACTGTGTTACTGCTGAGTCAGCAAAGCAGATTTTGAAAAAACTGCATGCAAAACACTTTTAAAGTTAAAACGTCAAAGGTTATGTGCTGAATGCCCTAAGGAGGATAAAGGACACTTCAATATACTTACGACATTTGCCTTTTTTTTTTTTTTTTTTTTTTTTTAAAGTCAGCGAGGTGCTACCCTCCCCATATTCAATCGTCGTTCTGTGGTAAAATGCTGCAGCTCCTTTTCTGGTGACAACCTATAGTTTACATGTAATAGCTCTGGAGAAAACAGGTTGCCTATGTAGTAAACAAGTCTCTTTCCAAATATCAGAGTTTTAAATAAAATAATTCCTGGTTTTATAATCCCCAATATAGAAGATTTTTTTCCCCCAGTAAAACAATCTTCACATTAGCATCCCCCGTTTCCTCTCTAAATGAAGCAGTGTCTGAGCTCCTCAGGAGTCCTTGTTCCTTTGTAGACACTAGATAACACTGCTTTCTTTCTTCTGCTACACAACAAACTCTTTCCTCCCATAACCAGCCTGAGCCCTCCCTTCTTTCCCCCCCCCCCATGAACTGATGTAAATGTAAGAAAATCATGGTATTTTATTTTTTATTTCTCACATCCAGAAAATAAACATAAGAAATGTTTTTTATTTTATTTTAATTTTTAAAAATAATTAAAAAGAAAAATGTAAGGAGTTCTTAGTGCCTCGGTATATAAATAACCCTGTAACTAAGTATTAGTTGTGCTACACATAACATAGCTAATATTTAATGCAACAAGTCCATGGAAACCCCTTTACCCAGGCAAAATGATGCAACTACCATTTGGACTGCTATTGAAAAAGATATTAAATTAGCAAAAACACCACTTTAGATCATCAGTACTAAGATCAAAGTGAGGAAATTCAGAATTATGGCTGCCCTGTAATGTGCATGATATTGGAGCACAGATGATAGAAATTTTAATCAGAGTGTTCCTTGACAGTTGGCAGCACTATATACCTTACCACTAAAATATCTGGGAGACTGGATGATCTGGAAGATTTTAATGGGTAACATAGCTTTCTACTTCTGGTCACACTCTAATTTGATCTAGGTCAAATCAGATCAGTAACTGAAGGTCATTACCATCTGAAGGCTCTTCAGTGGCGTGTGTTGAATCTGATGGAAGTCTATCCAATTTCCTGTTGACAAATACCCACATCACAAAATGATCTTATGTCGCCTGTTTCTGCAAAGAATGCAAAGTCTGAATGGATATGGAGACTTATGCCCTCTCACCATTAAAGGAAACCCTTCCACATCAATCATTCCTGAGGCACATTGACAGTGTAGTATGAGGAAGCTTGCACAATTGATCATTTTGCTGTGTGTGTGTTCTGTGGATAAACAGAGAGCTTCAGCTTGAACCAGTGTTGCCAATCTAAAACCATTCACAAGTGCTAAAGATAAATTTTGACTTACCTTTAATCATTTAGTTTCTATGACTCTTTCCACATTATTCCAGAAAATAGGGTTATGCTTTCCACAAGAAGAGTATATACAGAGACCCAATCAGATTTTGTCATCCCTAAGGCAGGGGACTGATGACCAAGATATCAGTAGGAGATTCTTTCAACACCAGTAGTATCTGAACGATGTATAAGGAAACAACTGGAACAAATAATTTTTAGGAAAAAAACGTGAGGTACTAACAAACATCACCATCCGACCTCTCACAATAGAGTAAAATGAAATATGTTTTTAAATTAAGGAATTCCAAAAAGAGTGGGATGTATAGAATAATGTGGAAGGAATAAAGGGATCATACAAACTATATCAGATAGGTCAAATTTTACTACCTCTAATTCCTTTCCACATTATTCCAGACAATAGAAATTTTTAAAGCAGGTACGAGGGAGATGACTAGATAATGCAAAAAATACGATTCAATTTCAGTAAAGACTCCTGCTTGAAGAAACCTTTTTTTGAAAGATGTATCTGTAGAAAAACTGGCATCTAGATTGGAGGATCCAGAAAATGTATAAAAGCAAAGACCACACGGTATCCAGATAAGTTACAACAAATGACGCACTGGTGTTCTTTGCCCACAAAACTGCTATAGAGGAAGTAGACTGATCCTTAATTAATTAATAGACTTTTGTTTAGCCATACAGGTCTGCAATATGCACTCTGAAATCCAACTAGATGCAGAACAGAGTTTTTGGCAGCAAAGTCTGTCAGAATCAAAGCGCTGAAGATGTCAAAGTAAAATTTTATTGTCCTTTTAAAATCTAGTTTATGTAGGCTTCTCGCCATACAGTGTGTTAACATACTATCTTCTCATCTACCGGAAAAAAAGAAAACTTTGGGGATAAATGAAGAAACTTTGCATTTACAGCTCTAACTTGTCCCTAGAAAATGTAAGGAACAGTTTGTCACATAATTTGAACATTACAATGTAGAACAAATGACCATTAAAGATCTAGTCTGCATGGAAATAAAATAAAATATTCTGAAACTTCTATCAAGTTAATTTAGAGCATCTAGCCCAACCAAGAATATAATTATATATGAAAGGGAAACAATCAATATTCAGGACTTCTCAAATTTTCAGATTGCCCCAAAAGCCACAGTATGATCTTCAGGGAACAAGATGAGTGTCTCTTAGTCAGGCATTTTTGTCAGAATTCTAGAATACTGGCTGGTGAAGCACCAAGAGAACTGACTTTTTGCATATTACCCTATGCAGAGAACACATGCATATTCGCTAGTAAGATGAAGTTGATTTTTTTTATCTCTGAGGACATTACATGATCCTGGAGGAACCTTTCTTGGGTAACTAATATTTAGCAGTGATGCCTTGAGCAAAATCAGTACTGGACTGGAATGGCACAACAGGCCTTGAAGATTGTTTCCTAGCAACAAAGTGAATGGAATCATTATCCAGACGAACACTGAATTTCAAGACCTATGTAGCCAGTGCAGAACTACCAATATGTTTATCTTCTTTGCACTTATCTATTTTTATCAGTGGTACTAGCTGAACATCGGAGAAAATACGTAAGCTAAATAAATAAAAAAATCACTAATGGACTCGGTGCTTCTTTTCTGTCCTACTTTTACCCCACTCCCTTACTGAAAGACCTGGGGACTTGACAGTCAAGACATGTTGCTATCTGGTGTACAGTTGGTGCTGCTGAAAACATGTCTCACTGAAAGTATTTTGAGACAATTCCAAAGAATGGACAATCCTAATGTTGAACACCTTTCCTAGAAAAGAGGCAGAGATCACAAAGATGTGAGTTTACATACATGTGATCACCAACTTGCTATATTCTACCTGCTTCCCCTATTGCATTGTAACCATGCAGATACGTTGGATTGTTCCCAGCATATTGATGGACATCTTTTTCTATAAAAGCCTGCTGTTCACAAAGTATGATGATCCGTAAGTGTTCTCTATACAGAGAAAATTCCATCTTTAATTAGTCACCGTGGATGCTTCAAAGGAACACTCCATTTGTGCAAGTCTCACTTTTGACCACTAGAACCAATAGAGAAAACTGCAGGACTGAGAATTAGGGTGACTGGAGGCTGGTAACTCCTATGAATTCAGAACATAACACACCTTGCTTCTTAGTAATGGCACAAAGAGAACATACAGATATTTCCATATGTGATGGAGCATCTGCCCCACACTGGCAGAGAATGGGTTAAGAGAGCCCTGGGGAGGCTGCGTGGGAAGCAGCCAACAGGAGAGGAGCTGCAAGGAACAGGCAATCCGGGCCCAGCAGGTCCACATAAATGGGATTTGCAGGGCATAGTTCAGCTGCTGTGGAGAGCCCAGGGAGTAAGGACTGTATCCCTAGAGGGCTGAGAGAATGGTAAGCACCTTGGATAGAGCAGTTGCTGGCTCCTGGGACTGAGCAGCAGAGTGCCCTGAGGTGAGGGCAAAGGTGCTGGGGTCATGGGGAAGTGGCCCAGACAAATAGAGCGGCATGGACAGAAGTTAAGGACAGGCAGCAGGAGGCTGCTATCTATAGGGTCCCTGGTTACGGTTTGGAGTAGTGGGCAGGCCTGGTCCCTACTCGCCACTAGGGAAGTGGCTGGACTGTTCGACAAGAGATATTTGTGTATCCCCCTTCTGGGGGAGGGGCAATGACCTAGACGGAGGGCTGAGTTGAAAAGAGAACACTGCGGTTCTGGGAGCTGAGACAGTGCGCTGGAGTGCAGACTGCGGATGTGGACATCGGCCTCGAGCTAATCCCCACCATGACCAGGAGGAGTGCCAGTCTGGTGATGAGGGCTGTACTCCGTGACACCATAAACTGGCCATGTGCAAACTACAGCTTCTACATCCAAAAGATTTTGTACCGGATCCTTAATGATCAGCCTCTTAAAAATAATCTCTGGTGACTTGATAGCTGAATAAATTGCATAGTTGTGGTTCTAAATATTCCTGAGTTAATTTGTTAGTTTGTTAATTATCTCCAGTCCCACTTGTCTGATGTTAACGTCCTCACAGACTTTTATGTTAATGACCCTTTCTCAGTTTGAAAGGATGAATTAAGCTGGATTAGACTCCTCCAGACGACGCAAAAGGGTCTCTAATTTAAGAAGTGGAAGAATTTCTTGAAATGAAACCCTGGTCTGACCACAAGTATCTAGAACTGAAGCTAGTTTTAACCAGTAGAATCACAGGTTTGTTCTTAAAAAATACTGTATGGTGGTAAAAAGTTTTCTTTTGATAACTTAGTATAGGTTCAAGGCCTTACTAAATTAAAAGTTATTCCTTCAAAGGCAACTTTAATGGATTTTGAGGCAGTAACTGCTCTCTCCAGTTGTGTTCTCCTGGATTGTGTGCAGTTTGGGCTTCTCTGATACAGACAAGTCACTGTCAAAAAAGTAGAGAAAACAGGCACATTCACATGAAAATAAAGGAAAAAAAATAAATCTGAACTCAAATAAGTGTTGTATGTACTTATAGCTATTTTAAGAGAAATCACTGCAAAAATACTGATCCACATGTAAACTGAGGGGCTTTTGTACAAGAACTTGTCTACATGGGGAAATTTACTGGCAGAACTATACCAGTATAATTATACTGCTATACTTATTCTGGCATACTGTGTATTATACACCACTATAGTTACAGCAGTTTATTTTATACCACTATCAAAGGACATAAGGTAAACTGGAAAAAGGCACTCTTACTCAAGAATAAGAATGTCTACCTGGGGAGTTATACTGGTACAATTAGAGCAGTATAATTATTCCAGCATAGTTCTGCCAGTAAATTTCCCCATGTAGACAAGCCTGAAGTATATATGGTACCTAGTTTCTGCTGCTCCCCTGGGGATCTGTGAAAGTCAGCAAGTAGCTAGCATCTGCAGCAATTCTGCTGCTGCAAATTTTTAAAGTTTACTGAAGACCACTACGGGCCAGGAACACATGGACTTTCTAAAGTCAGCAGAAGCAAGAAAGTGTGGGGGCTGTTCTGGCTTATATATAGGTCAACATTTTTTCTAAAAATTTTGGTTGGAGAAAAGTCAGCACATACACAGCACACTGCATCTGAGGAGAAATACAATTTTTAACAGTTTGTGAAGTGGAGAACTCAAGAAACTAGAACTTTCTATTTCAAAATGACATCTTTGATGGTGAATAGCTGGAACTGATGATACGCTGTTGATAAATTCCCTGTCCTTCTATAAAGTCTCCTGCTCCCATAATTCATACAGGAGACTCCTGACACATGAGGAGTGATGAATGACACTTTTTTTTAAAGTTACAAAATAGAATTTATTTACAGTACATAAAACTAGAAGAATAAATAGAGCTCATTGTTGAGTGCTGACAGCACATTGAGCTCTGTACAGATACGTGGATAGATAATCTGCTCCCAGAAGATCACAGTCTAGTTCCAACACAGACAGCACAGTTCAGACCCATATCATATATAGTGGTTGACATAAGACTGAGGAGAAGAATTCTTGCAGAAGTCATCCTTCCAAAGTTTTGTGAAAAAAGTATGCTTTAAAGAAAGATTTCTGCAGGCGGAAGAGGATGTTTGCCAGATGTGAGGGATGCTGTTCCATACATTAGGAACAGGATGGAAGAGGGAATGAAGATGAGAGGAGAAAGATAAAGAGTCTCTTAAGGAGGTAAACTTGGAAGAAGGAGTAAAAAATAAGACTTGATATGATATACTGGTACATTGATATTTGTAGGGCCTTGGAAGGTGAAGGAGGAGAAGCAGATTGAATTTGAAGCTGATGGTGAGAGGAAGCCAGCAAAGAGGCTTGTTGAGGCAAAAGATGACCAAGACAGAAGAAGATTTTAGCAATGGGGATTAAGAAGAAAGGACAGATTTTAGAGAGGTTTCAAAACAGGATTTAAAAACAACCAGTAGCACAGGGAGGAGGAATGATAGGAGATGAAGGTGTCACAGAGGCTGAGTGACTCAGTCTTGGGTGGATAATGGAATTGTAAAGTGTGACCGAAAAGGGAGGGGCAAAAGAAACTTTCGGAGAAATTCAGTTTTTGTTACGTTGAGCTTGGGATAATGATGACACATCCAGGAGAAGACATCTGAAGGAGTTAGACATGTAAGACCAGCAGCACAGTGATGACAGCTGAAACAAAAGGAGTGCATAAAGTCACTCAGAGACAGAGGAGGAAAAGGAAAGAATCAAAACTAGAAGTTCAAGAAGCATCACTGAAAAAGGGGAAGAATTAGAGATGCAGAAGAAGCTGCTGGAAAAGCGGAAAACCAAGAGAGCACAAAGACACAAAAAGCTCAGGAAAAAAGGATGTGGAGCCGAAGGAAATGATCACCTATTTCAAAAACAATGCCTCAGAAGGGCAAATACAAAGAAGAGGATCTCAGACACAACCAGAAGAGACTGGAGATTGTTGGTGTCCTAAAAGTGGTTTCAGTGGCATGTACAAAAGCCAGACTACAACAGATCCATTCAAGAGTTAGAGGAGAGAAAGTTGAGGCGGCACTTCAAGAAGCCTGGAGGTGAAGGGGAGCTGCCCGCCCCCTGTTGAAGAAAGAAAACTCAGTGAAATCCTCGGCACCAATCCCCTACCCTGACAATGAAGTCATCAAAAAACTGATTGGGTCTTCATCTGTGCACGCTGAATAATGCATAACCCTACTGTCTGGAACAATATGGAAGGTAGCTAGAGGAAATAAAATTAACAGAAAAATGTAAACATTCTGTCAGTGAATATATATATACATATTATATATATATATATCTATATATATCTATATATCAAGAAATAGACTTATGCAATACCCATATTACCCCCACATTACAATTTATAAAGAATCCACAGATGAACACAATATTTGATAGGAAAGTGTATGTGTTACAAAACCTAGGCATAACACAGCATCATTAAGATTGCTATAGTAACTCTTAAATCAATTTCCTTGGAGTTAGATTTCAATCCTGATTGTCAGTTTTGTTTCTTTTTGTGTGTGTTAACTGTAATGAAAGGATCATACTGAAATGGGAGAATTTCTGATTTTTTTCAGTTGTACCTTGATCAAAGCAATTTAACTTCAGTAATTTTTAGGGCAATTTCTCTTTGTATTTATATATAATAAAATATAGGGTATACTACTAATGAATTAACAATTTAGACGGATAAAGCATGTGTTTATAATGTTCATAAAACCTTTAGTGCATGATTTGCATACTAAAATGTTTGCAGAATTTTAATTTCCTAGGGCATTTTTTTTAGTACTATAGCACAACATACATACAGTACTGTAAGGTTTTGAAGGCAAAATACAAAATAAAATACTTACCTCCAGCTACTAGTCCAGACTCCCCTAACTGAATAGCTACCCCAAAACCACCAAGCTTTACAGGTGCTGAATTCTCCTTTGAAGCAAGTAGCACACAGTGTGGCTGAAAAGAGAAAACCCAGCAGACGTGATTATAATACCAAAAAATCCAACCTGCTTTAAGAACTGATAATATCTTTGTAATATATCCACACACACAAAAAAAAGCATAAGTTTTTGTCCACTTTTTCATATTTTACTTCATTTCAAACTTTTATTTTGGTAGGGCTTGAGTGTCTCACCACTTGTTGGTTTCCCTCTCGATTTGCCTTTACACAGGAAAACCTCTTCAGGGCTTGTCAGTACTCACAGAGAACACAGCCTGAAGTCACGACAATATGAAGAGTAAGAACTTCATGAAAGTTTGCCAGTTAATCTTCTTTTTATATCTCTTCTCTCTTTTTGCCTCCACCTTTCACTTTAGAAAAGGTTCTCTGATAGGGTGTGGTCCCAATTCTCCAGAGACACTGAGAGACCGTGTTTTACATAAATGACACAAAACCTTCTTTTGGAGCTCAAGCCCATTCCAACATAACCAGCACAAACTTCTACCTGCAAAAGGGAAGCAAACTGCCTGTGTGAGATGTCTAGCAAACAGTGACTCTGGGGGGAAAAATAAAAAACTAACTCAGGTGTTGACACGGGATTCCTTGCATGGTAGTTTGTGCTTCTGATCTTCCACAATTCATGCCAAAAGTAATACTGAGATGGAAGATTAATAGTATTATGCAACTATTTTGGGGCAGGCGCTTAGGGAGTCTGTATATCAATGCAACAAATATATGACCTGCTATGGAACAAAAATCAGTATTTAATACATCTAGCTAAGTTGCACCGCATGCACGAGCCCTATGAGCATTTCTTGCATCTGCTCACAACTGTCAAATCAATTATATTAAGTTTAGGATGTTTAAACAGACCAATGTCAAAACTACATATTGCTTTTTGGAGAATAATTTACTGCAGAAATTGAAAAACTGAAAGCTATTGATAAGCAATGTCCCTATCTCCCCTATCCCCAAGGGTGATTTTGAGGATGCCAGGAAAAAGGAATGTATTGTCATATGTACTGGACTTGCTCTCGATTACCAAATTTCTGGAAAAGGTTGGAACTTGTATAATATAAATCTAACAGGCTTAATTAATGCTAGTGCTACTGCCAGAAATCTGCTTAAATCTCTGCTAGACATGGAACAGATCTGTTGAATAAGAAAGAAGCGTTTGTTATAAGTCACACTTTTATTGCTACAGTGGTATTTTAATAAACTAACTATTAAGTATTTATCAATCATCTTATGTGGTTACAAAGAACTTGACCTCTTGAATTTGGAAGAGTTGCTACACAGCCTCCCTGTATGCATGGCTGAATACACTATGGACGAGTGCGACTATGGAAGAATCTACTTTGGCCAGAAACATATAAGAACTAATTACATGGACATTATTTTATATTGGAGGCTCTCTTTGATGAAGCTCAACAGTTTCTACTACATTAAAGTATTCTGTTTAATTCAGGATCACATTAAAAGAAAACCTCATGGTAGAAATCACCATGATTCTCCAACATCCCAGTCAATAATATTTCTCTAAGGAGTATCACCTTATATTCCCCAATCCTTTATCCTTGGGTATGGATAAATGCTTGGATTCTATGGCATGTGTGTCTATATGAATATATGATAAAAAGATGTACAAATATGCTACTGTTATTCCATGCTTTAGTTCTGTCCAGAAGTAGTATAAACATATTACAGCTTATTAACAACAACCTTCCCATGAGACTAAAAAAACCCCATTAAACCAAAGGAAGCTCTGTGTTACCTTTGAGGTTTCCCGGTTCTGGAGTCAGCTAAGACCACAGAACACGTAAAAACAGCTTCAGGGATATTCTAAAGCTATGTCTACACTGATGGTGGCAAATTTGGCCCCGTCAAATCGATTTCTCAGGACTGATTGAACGGAAGTGAAGACCCGCTCAATCAAGCCGGAAATCGACTTAATAAATCCACTCCCGGAAGAAGAGTAACACTGCATCGACAGGAATGCATTTCCCATTGGCACAGCGTAGTGGAGACGATGTGCAGAATGGACTTTAGGAAGTCGATGGATTTGCCGGTAAGTATAGACTAGGCCTGTGCTGTGCCTGGATGTCCATGGTCCCGAGAGGGCAGTTTCAGCAGCTGGGGATTGCTGGAATGCAGTGGTACTCCAGACATGCCTTCTTACCCCTGGCTATGGAAATCAGGTGTTTGAAGAATCTCCAAATAGCTTGTTAAATGACCATTTCAGTCTTTTGACCACCAGAGCAGCAAAGTTTTGTTACCATAATTGGCAGAGAATCTAGACCACTCTCTCATAAATCCTATGAATTGTTTTATATAAAACAAACTCTTAAGAAAAAATAATAGCCCGATAAGAAGATATAGATTCCTAAATAGCCTCGTTGAAAGCTGAAGACTCCAGAGGCAGATCTTGACACACAGCCAATCAAATTATGGAGGTGGTATTGCAGTTTTTAATTATCAGAATTTTGGAGGCAGATACATCCAAGCCAAGAGTACTTTAATTATTTTTCCAAAAAGATTCCACCAAAAGTTTCTAGACAAAAGCCAAAATGTCCAATTACTCTTGTATTGAGCCTTAAACAAAACATCATATACAGAAAAACTAATTAAGAATCAGCAAAAAACAAAACTACTATTTTTAATTGAGACTCAATTTTGTAAGCTGTAAAAACAAACAAACAAAAAAAAATCAACGGGAAGTTTATCTAGCTGACACAGCTGATTCTTATCAGAGAGAAGCTTTTTCTACAGCTTTCTAGTACGACATGCACATTATCTTCCTCCTTCCTTTAAAAGTGGTTTAAGAAAACATCAGCAGAAGAAGTTTGTCTCTAAGTAATCAGAATGTGAGTATTTCCCTTTTAATTAAAAATACGCTAAAACAAATTTCAGTAAAATATAGATTATAAAGGTATTACTGACCATCCAGGAACTTAAAACATTAAGTTACAAGCCTCAAAGTTTAAGTAAACAATGTCTGATTTGCTACCTGCATTTGTCCTGGTAGACGAGATGTTACTTTGCTTGTAATACTTTCATAACTTGCTTAATATTCACTTCTCTGTTTTGCTTAAAAACTAACTTTATAAATAACAGTATCAAAAAAAATTTCCCCATGAAAGTACTTAATTAGCAATGTGAAAGATGGTCTTCAAATGTACAATTGGAATAAACATGCTGTCTATTAGATCAAAACTACTTCTTTTACAATAGTCTGTGACCCAAATAATGATATGACAATATTGTACACATAATAATAATATGACAATCTGTATAGGGTTATTTACATAGTGTGAAGTCATTTTCAATATATTACCTACTGTTGTCATAAGAAGAGACAACTTGGTATACCAAAATATTTTTGAACTTTCATTCAGTTAGTCTGAATCTTTCAAGTGTACATCTTTATGCATATTAGCTTTGACCAATATTCAGATTTTTTTTTCTCTTGAATTATGTTGCCATCTGTGCTGTTAAAATGGTACCCCATATTCAATTACACTCTCCATTTTCAGGAGCTGACACATAGATGAAAGTTTGCTGTAAGATGGAATTTGAGATACTCCCCTCTCCCCCAATATGTTGTTCTGTTAGAGTACAAAAAAAGTGTAAAACTGTGAGCTTATAAAAAACAAAGATCTGGTTAAAAAACACCTAAACTCAATGAAGCTGTCATTTACTCTCTGTGTAAGTCAGTATTTTAATTTCCATATTCTGACAGTTGCTCTTACACAAAAAAACAAAAACAAAACAAAAAAGAACCCATTAGCACTCAAATAAATTAAAGTCAAAAGAGATACCTAACAGCCTAAATAGTACCATTACCAAAATATGTAGAATATTGAAGTACATATACAAATCAAGTACAAAAGTGCAGAATTTAGTCAATTACTTATTTAATCAAGGGTATATCATTCTACTATTTTCATTGCTGTTTTGGGAAAACACTTGTTTTAGACATTTCCATTAAAAAATATATATATATTTTTAACACTAATGTGAAGTCAAGGCTGAGGCTCTGTCTTCTGTTTCTGGCTTCCTGCCAACAACAAACTCAAAGCTAGAGATCGTATGAAAATAACCACAGCACTCCATAGAACAAATTTTTTTTTTAATTCTGTTGTGTATATTTGTAGGTATAATTTGTCTGTCTTCTCCTTTCCAGAAAGCTTTTTTTTTTTTTCTCCAAACATACAAAAAATTATAGTTTAAAAAAGTAATTACAGCATAACCATAAATTAATTTTCACATGAGTTTTATTTCAGCATCTGCTTTTGCACACTCAGTGGAAGAGTGAAAAAGAAGGGCATATAACATAAGTGGTTCAGAAATTATGAATTGTGGATGAAAGTTCTTCTGCACATCTGATTCTTAATCTGATCTGATACTTAAAATAGAAATTATGGAAATTTGTATTTGCTACTATTGTTGCTGCCTTTAAATATCTATACAAATAATTTGATTCAAGACTGTGCCTATGACAAAGTAACTTAACATATGACATTAATATCACAGTGAACAATTCTTAAGTATTTCTCTTTGCATCTTTATAGGACAGTGTAAGAAAACTCCAACAGATGATGGCGACAACTTTATCTGAGTTCCTGAAAGTTTTGTGGAGTAACCAAACTGACCAAAGCAGAAACATATCTTCAGAAATCACAAATGCTACTGACTGTCTCATGAATGAAAGCTCACTGTCTCTTGTTTTGATAGTTTTTTACTCCATTATTTTTGCCATTGGACTGGCTGGCAATATTATAGCCTTGTTTGCTTTTTTGTGCATTAATCACAAAAGAAATTCTATCCAGATTTACTTGCTTAATGTAGCCATTGCAGACCTTCTACTGATCTTCTGCCTCCCCTTCCGAATATTTTATCATATTAACAAAAACACATGGACGTTGGGATTGATTTTCTGCAAGATTGTAGGAACCCTATTTTATATGAACATGTACATTAGCATAGTACTGCTGGGATTAATTAGCATGGATCGTTATGTAAAAATTAACAAGTCTATACGGCGTCCAAAAATGTTAACAGCTACACGAAGCAGATATATCTGTTGCATATTGTGGATAACTGCAGTAACAGGACTCATAACAACAGTTGCTCAGTCTGTTAAAAGGGAAGAACACAGTTCTACTGTGTGCTTCCATTACAGAGATAAACAGAATGCAAAAATGGAAGCAATTCTAAACTATATTCTTGTTATAATCTTTTGGATAGTTTTCTTTCTACTAATACTTTCATATGTTAAAATTGCGGCCAACCTTCTGAAAATTTCCAAGAAAAGAGCAGATTTTCCCAATGCTGGAAAGTACAGTACCACAGCAAGGAATTCCTTCATTGTACTTATTATTTTCACCCTGTGTTTTGTTCCTTTTCATATTTTTCGATTTGTCTACATTACATCACAGTTACAAGATATATCTTGTACCTGGAAGGAGATCATTCACAAATGCAATGAGATTATGCTTGTATTCTCATCTTTCAACAGCTGTTTAGATCCAGTTATGTATTTCCTAATGTCCAGCAGTGTTCGTAAGACTGTATACCACCTTATTTGTAGAAGACTTCATGGGGACTCAAGTGTGAGTGATAGTATTTCAGAAATGAAACACGGGCAATCTCATCGTGATACTGTGACTACCATTACCCCGCATTCAAGCTTTTTAAGGAAAAAGACCCTCATCTGATTGATTAAATATAATAGACAACAGCTTCTCAAAAAGACAAGCAGACAATCGACTACATAATCTAAATAATTGACACTGAATGTACATGGGTACAGAAATATACAGCTGGTAATACTGCCTCAGAAAAGCATTTCCCCCCTCCTTTCATTCATTTTTTAGAAGTACAGGAGGTCATACTTCTTCTGTTTAAACAAATGAAAAATTATTTTTGGAGAGAAAGAACTTAACTTTATCATTACAAGTCAATACGAAGTTTGAAACCTTCATTTAAAAAATCATTTAATACAGGATTAATCTAGAGCACTTTCTTTCAGGAGCAAATTTTAAAAATATGACCTCAATTTGTGTGCATGAAACCACACACACAAATATTTGGTTTACATTTATTAGCACTACCAAGTATGCACATGTGATAGGATGAATTTTAAACAAGTAAATCTTGGCCTGTATCTAATTCAAATCAACTATGAAACTCATGTATTAAGAGATTTTATAAATCGGTCTTTGAAAAAAAATGTATTTTAGCAGGCTTCTTCACTGCATGTATTAAAAATCAGCATCTTCACTGCATGTATTAAACTAACACTTTCAGCAAAATGTTTCATAATCTATTATGAATATGTCTTATACAAAAGGTAAAAACAAGACATTAGTTCATTTATTAAAAAAATGTGCTTTCTATTTTGTTTATTAAGCAAAATTAGAATATTCAATTATTGATTTTGACTTCCTCTAAAAAACCTTCCACAACCTTCATTAAGTTTTTAACATTTATGTTAACACCAATCTTAACTCAGGGGAAAAAACAAGTGAAAATATAGGAAAGTAGGCAATTCACATTTTGAGGGGAGGAGATATCCAAGATTTGTTTAAAAATTCTGACAAATCTAATAACTTCAAAATGTACATATGCCAAAATCTCAACAAGGATAAGAAATTCAGAATAAAAAACAGTTATAAGAAATGTAAACACAAAATTAAGCTACTGTGGACGTAGGAGGATTTGGAATGAGCAATGGTTTGTCAGTCTCTGTTTAATTCTAGTCACCTAGGTTTTGAAGATATCATCTACTTACAGATTTCCAAACACATTTATTTCAAATATAATACCCCTATGGCAAAGACGTCTTTTTTACTAAAGTAGCACACTCACCAATGATGTTTTGCAAATAATGATAAAATATCTGGAGCACATACTGTATATCCCAGTTCAAGATCAAAACCAAGCAGATTTATGCAGTTAATGTGTACAGACAGAGTAAAATTTTTAAAACAGTTAAGCTATGTTTGATGACTTGGAGAGCTGGACTAAGAACGGAATCTCTAATCTGGTAGGCCAGAATGCTGTCCATGCCTGAATTTTGTTTTAAACTCTAAAATAATGGGTCTAAACCTATAAACACACAAGTAACTTTACTCAAGTGAGTAGTGGTACTGAAGTTGAAAACACTCATGTGACTACTCATTATATCTCTGCAAGACTGGGTCCTAAGGCATCATATTGCATGTCGAAACTTGCATGTTCTCAATACTCAGTATTCTTATAATTTTAAGTTTACTTACAGTCTCAACATTTGCATTTTTCTTGACTGTTTTAACAAATGCAAATAACATTTAAGATTGATTATTAAAGTAGCTCCCAAAGGATCCTTATAGTAATTTCTAATCTGCTTCTCAGAATTTATAGAAATAATGTCAAGGATTGTAGATAGTCATAGCATACAGTTACTTATGTGTTCATCCATAAACCAGCAGGTGACACTGTCTCCTTATTCAGTTTCCACACTCTATCCTACGAGCCCACAAGAAACTGCATCCTTCTCTCTAGAACACTCACAGATCAAGATGTTTGTACATGTCTATATTTTTTTCTGACCAGAAATAGCCAACACAAACTACAAATTTAATGAAAAGCAAAAATAAAATTTTCAGTTAAGTACAGGTTGAAAGTCCCTATTCACCAGGCAGTGAGGGAACTGAACAAAGAAACAAGAAAGTAAGTTAAACTTTTAAAATTTTCTTTCACAATACATTAATTTTAAGAAAGCTCATTAAAAGGTTACAGTCTATAGAAACAGTGTTATCATATGGGGCACATACGGGGATATCTTCAGTAAACCAAATAGTATTCACATGAGAATTCACAATTTGTTCTGAAATCCACCTTTGGGGAAAGCCAAAATCTAATGGAAAAATATTCTTGATTATAGAAAAATCTCCTCTGTGTTTGTTTTTGTAAAGCCATCATCAATTTTGTTATTGTAGTATTGTTTTGTAGAAAAGCAAGTAATTGTTCTGTGATTAGGACAACATGAAAAATATTATTCAGTTTTGGAGCTATAATAGCAAGATTTGAGCCTATCAGATATAATGGTGGGCTTTTTTGTTTTAATAATGTGTATGTGAATTACTTGTGAAAGATGCTGTTCTGGAGACTGAAGCTGAATATTCATACAGCACAGGTGCAGAACGGGTAGCAGAAGTTAAAGATTTTCCAAATTGCCCTACCAAATTATAATGCTAAACTGGAGTTATCACCTTTGAGAGTCGGGGTAAGTCAGTCTTAACACAGCCTCTATGTTAAGATTGCAAATAGCTCCAATAAGTGCTATTTTATTTGTGAATTTTGTGATGTGCAAATTTGTACACTAGGATCTGATCTGAGACCATAAATTTATTTCCATTAAATATAGAGCTGTGTGAAAAGCTGATTTTTTAGTTTGCTAGCAGTTCTGAAAAATTGAAAAAAAAATAATTGTTTTAGATTCACTCAAATCAACTTTTAAATTTTTTTTTCAGCAAACCAAAAATCTAAAATGAAAATTCTTTTTAAGTTGAATGCAATGTTTTGTTCAACCCCAAACTAAATGTTTTGTTTCTCAGCTTTTAGAAATGTTTTTATATTTTTAAAAGATTAAAACAAATAAATTTCAAAGTCATTTTGAATAAAAAAAATCAAAATGTTTAGTTTAGAAAATGTCAAAATGATTCCCCCCACCCAGTTTTGGCCTGACAAACAATTTGGCAAAGTAGACAACTTCATAAAATGTTTACCTAGTCCCAAATCTGCATTTTCGATCAAAAAAAGTTTTGGCCAAAAAGTTTCACCCTGTTCTGATTAAAAAGCCTTCTGATAGTGATGATTTTGGCCAACGTTGACCTTCGTTGGATTTTAACCAGTGACCTTGTTTAAATTTTTTCTACTATGGTGTTTTGATAAATCCTAGAAACCTAAAAGTGAAGGTAAAAACACAAAACTACTTATTTCTTGATGAATACTACTGTTTGTTAGTATTGCTTTTAAATAAAATTCCAATTTTTTCTCCTTCATTTTACTTATTAAAAAAATCACATTTATAGAGCTTTTTTAATTCTAGGGGACCCCAAAGTACTTTACACGCTAGTATATACACACGCACAGTATGAAGTAGAAGGTAGCAACTTCTAAACATCAAAGAGACACAAGTTGACATTATTAGGCAAGAAGTGTCTACCGTATCCAATGAAATCAAAAGAGAATTTCAGGCAAGCTATAAGCTTCCCTTCAACATTTTTTCTTCTGGGATTGATATACATCAGTATAGATGGCACAATATGATGTCCTGCAAACCAATCTCATGGAATAACAGATCCTGAACTAACATTGGACATCTGTGGAAAGTTATGTCATGATGTCACAATCACACTTCAAAATGTCCTTATAATGGTGTGTTCTGATGCACATTTATTCTACTGGACAAACTTCTATACATGACCAACCTAACAGACAGAATGTAATTAATCAAACCGAAATTTGGCTAAAACACCAGGATTATTTCCTGCCATACTTGTGAAGTGTGCTACATGATAAGAGACTGGAATGACAAGCTGTTTGGACCTCTATTTTACATTTCACCCCAAAGATGGCAACCAGCAATATGATTGGGCATTTGTACAGTACCTTAATCATGCTGAGTAGTACACTCATTTCAATATAACTACTCTTAAAGTACTAGTCCTCAAAACTGCCAGATTGTGACACCCTCACTGATGTTCAGTAGTAGCTCACTGATTTCAGTGGGATTCCTGAAGAAGTCTCTATATACACTTTATGGGTCTCATGCTGTTTTTCTATTGAAGTCAGAGGCAAAATTTCCATGGACTTCAATGAGTGCAGTATCATGACTATGTCTCTGTCTTTCTTTAAATTTTATAAACACACATGTACTCTCATACTATATACATCATATGGAAGGTAAGTAAGGAAACGTGTGTGTTCCATTTTGGACCTGTCAAACTAGACAAATCCTTTAATAGGTTGGTTATTTTAAAACAGACTGAAAGGCCAAATAATAAGCCAAGTGTTTTCAAAATGTAAGGACTAAAGGCCAGTCTTGAGTTATAAACATATAAAAATGTTTCTGGGTCTAGTAAGCAACTTTTGTATTCACTCTCAATTTAACTGCACTCCAAGTTTTAACTTGCAAAATTGGTTTGCTTTCTGAGAGGAGAAAATGGGAGAAGTGAAATGTCATTCTGGTGACAATACTAAATTTCAAGTTGAAGTGAATAACTAACTTCCCCTAAACAAAAGTGAATTTAGTCTTGAAACCCCAAAAAGGAAGAGCAGTCTCAGAACACTGTTTTCAGAAATGAAAGAACAATTAACAAAGGGCGGGCCAGATCACACCCTGTACTGGGAAATTCCAGCAGGAATCACCTAGCCTGAGACTACCTTCAAAATTGTACATGGAAAGGGTGTAGGTGCTGCACAGTATAGAGGGGCTCCTCAGAGAAGCACCTACACCTCACTAGGCCAAAGTAAATTTCTTGCATAGTCCCTGCAGGATTGGTGTAACAATGTGCATCTTATGTGCCAGCACTATCCCCCCCTCACACAAATTCCTGAACCCACTGCGGGCTCACTATGAAATCTAGGGCAAGGCATGGAAGTGCCATGAAGATAATAGCTGCCCCCACCCCCCCGCACACACACACCATGTAGACACAGACAGATCCTTGTAAAGAGGATGTGAACCGATATCAGGGAGGAGGAGAAGAGGTCCCCTTAATTCCCAGAGCATTGGAGCCAGAGTATCACATCAGAAAATTAAGCACCTTCTCTCTCTCTCTTCTGCCTGGGTGTAAGGAGCAATAGCATATGAAACACTGCAGTGTTACTAGAAAAAACAGAGTTACTTACCAGTAACTGTTGTTCTTCGAGATGTGTTGCTTATATCCATTCCAATATAGGTGAGTGCACGCCACTGTGCACGGGTTCCCAGAACTTTTTTCTCCTTAGCAGACCCCATAGGGTTGGCTCAGGCACCACCTGGAGTACCGCTCTCATGCGTGGTATATGAAGCACCGCCGACCCTATGGCCCCTCAGTCCCTTCTTTCTGCCAACTCCGACAGCGGGGATGGAGGGTGCGTGTGGAATGGATATGAGCAACACATCTCGAAGAACAACAGTTACTGGTAAGTAACCCTGTTTTCTACTTCACGTGATTGCTCATATCCATTCCAATATAGGTGATTAAAAAGCAATACTTTGGAGGTGGGTAGGAGTTACTGGTGAGCTGCCCTCAGCACGGCTCTGCTGAATCCCGCGTCTTTTCTTGCCTGCTGCACGATGGCATAGTGGGACATGAAGGTATGCACCAATGACCAGGTGGCGGTTTTGCAGATGTCCGGCAGGGGCACCCTCTCCAGGAAGGCCGCAGACGAGGCCTGAGCTCTGGTTGAGTGTGCTGTAATGGCCCCTGGAAGCGGTACATTCGCCTGCTCGTAGCAGCACCTAATGCAGGAGGTGATCCACGCGGAGATGTGTTGGGTGGAGACAGGTGATCCTCTCATCTGGTCCGCCAGTGAATGAAGAGCTGCATCGACTTCCGGAATGGTTTTGTCCTGTTGACGTAGTAGGCCAGGGCTCGTCTGACATCCAGCGAGTGCCATCTCCGCTCCTCCTCCAAGCCGTGCGGTTTGGGAAAAAACACGGGGAGGAAGATGTCTTGGTTATAATGAAATTAGGAGACCACCTTAGGCAGGAAGGCTGGATGGGGTCTCAACCGCACCTTATCTTTATAAAACATGGTGTAGGGGGGCTCCGAGGTCAAAACTCTAATCTCGGAAACCCTCCTAGCCGAGGTAATGGCCACCAGGAAGGCTACCTTCCAAGATAGGACGAGCAGTGGGCATGTAGCCATGGGCTCAAAGGGGGGCCTCGTTAGTCTGGAGAGGACCAGGTTAAGATCCCAGCAAGGCACTGGGTCACAGACCTGCGGATAAAGCTTCTCCACCCCCTTGAGGAACCTGACTGACATGGGGTGGGAGAACAGGGATCTCCCCTCTAGTGGCTGATGGAAAGCCGAAATGGCCACCAGGTGGACCTTTAGGGAGGCTAGCGCCAACCCTTGGAGTTTTAACTGGAGCAGGTACTCCAGAATCGCCTGGATAGGTGAGAGGCTTGGCCGGATGCCCCGGGACTCCGCCCAGCAGGTAAACCTTCTCCACATGGCCTGGTACACGACCTGTGTTGAAGGTTTTCTGCTGCCCAGCAGAATTTGTTGGACCTGCGTTGAGCAGGCTCTCTCCCTCTCCGTCAGCCACAGAGCCTCCAGGCCGTTAGGTGCAGGGAGTCCAGGTCCAGGTGGAGCAGGCGACCCTAGTCCTGGGAGAGCAGGTCGTGTCGTCTCGGGAGCTCCACTGGCGGGGCGATTGACAGGTTTAACAGCATACTGTACCAATGCTGTCTCGGCCAGGCCGGGGCAATGTGTATCATGTCCGCTCTGTCCCTCTTGATTTTCAAGAGGACCTTGGGCAGGAGAGGAATGGGGGGGAATGCATACATGAAGGTCCCCTTTCATTCGATAAGGAACACATCGGATTTGGAGCCCGGCTCGCGACCCCAGGGCGAGCAAAACCTCAGGCACTTCTTGTTCCAGAACGACGCGAACAGGTTCAGTTGGGGAACACCACACTCACGGAAAATGGAAGTTTATGAGCAGCCCCAACTTGTTGCATGTGGTACAGGTGAGAGGGACACTGTTCTGAACGTGGGACCTGGAGCTGCTCCTGATTAGCCAGTCGTCCAGGTAAGGGAAAATCTGCACCCCTCTGCGCCTCAAGTGGGCCGCCACTACCACCATACACTTGGTGAATACCCTGGGGGCGGATGAAAAGCCAAAGGGCAGGGTCGTGAACTGGTAGTGGGACCCAGCTACCATAAACCAGAGGAAGCGCCTGTGGCTGGGAAGGATAGAAACATGAAAATATGCATCGTTCAAATCGATAGTGGCATACCAATCTCCTGGATCCAAAGCACGGATAATGGAGGCTAGGGAGACCATGTGGAATCTGAGACTCTTGATAAACTTGTTTAGTTGGCCTAGGTCTAATATGGGCCTCAGGCCCCCTTTTGCCTTGGGGATGAAGAAGTATCTGGAATAAAATCCTCTATTTTGTGCGGAAGAACAGCTTCCACCACCCCCAGATCAAGGAGGGTGTTCACCTCCTGTAAGAGGAGTTGCTCGTGAGAGGGGTCCCTGAAAAGGGATGGGGTGGAGGGTGTTGTTTGGAGGGGAGGCTGTAAGCTGAAGGGTATATCCTCGGAGAACTATTCCGAGGACCCAATGGTCTAATGTTATATTTTCCTATTCTGCGTAGAAGGGTTTCAGCCTGTCTAGAAAGGGACGGGACGGATCCAGGAGAAAGGTATGAGTGCCACCCCTCGGGCGCACCATCAAAATTGCTTTCTGTTATTTGGCCCCTTGTGGGGCCCTTGCTGGGAGGTTGCGGACGAGCTACGCCGACTGCGCCGCCCGAACCCCCTATTCCTCTCTCTACCCCTACCGGGCTGAAAGGGCTAGGCGGTGGCCTAGGCTGCTGCTGTTGTTGGCGTTCTGGCTGCGGCAGAGACTGACGCCTCAAGGCCTGGGGTGTGTAGAAGCCCAAGGAATGCAAGGTGGCTCGCGAATCCTTAGAGCGTGCAGCTTTTCATCAGTCTTGTCTGAAAACAGGCCCGACCCATCAAAGGGGAGGTCCTGTACTGATTGCTGCACCTCTTGTGACAGCTCCGATGACTGCAGCCACGAACACCGCCTCATAGCAATGGCAGAGGCCATGGCCCTGCTCACGGTGTCTGCGGCGTCACTGGCAGTTTGTAGTGCCGCTTTCCGCCACCGTGATCCCCTCCTCAAGGACCGTGGCAAAGTCCGCCGCCTGGTCCTGGGGCAACCTCTCCGCGAACCACCGCATGGAGTCCCAGAGGTTGAAATTATAGCGCCCTAATAGGGCCTGGTGGTTTGCTATGTGAAACTACAAGGCCCCAGTAGAACAGACCTTCCTCCCAAATAAACCCATTTTTTGGTTCTCTTTGTTTTTGGGAGTGGTGCCTTCGTACCCCTGCCTGTCCCTTTGATTGGCCGCGTCAACCACCAAGGTTCCTGCGGCTGGGTGGGTGTAAAGAAACTCAAACCCTTCCGCGGGGACGTAGTATTTCCTTTTGGTGCCCTTGGATATGGGGGCGCCCGAGGCAGGGGTTTGCCACAGGGCCTTAGCGAGCTTAAAGACCCTGTCGTGCATGGGGAGGGCCACCCTCGATGGTCCCTCTGACCCTAATACACTAAAGAGGGGATCCTCCTCCCCTGATAGCTCCCTAACCTCCAGATTGAGGTTGGTGGCCACCCTTTTCAGGAGTTATTGGTGTGCCCTGAAGTCTGTCAGTGGCGCCCTGTGGTCCCTGGAAGCCGCCTCATCTGGGGAGGAGGAGAAGGATTGTGGGTGCTTGCCCCCTCTTGACGGGGCTCCGTGGAGGGACCCTCCTCTGGGTCCGATTCTTCATCCGAGGAATGGCCCTTGCACTCCTTGTGTGGTGTGGGGGGCACCGATTGTGCTGCTGAAGATGGGACCAACACAGTACCCTGTCCCATCTGAGCCCCCCATGGGCCCCAATACGGCCATTGCCAGGGACCCTGAGGCCACCCCGGTGCTGGCATTGCACTGGCTGCTGTGTGTCCTGGTGGCGTTGGGTGTCCTTGCCCTTCTGGGACCCCGAGCCACTGGAACAGTGCCGACAAACCCGTCTCCTGCTCTTGCTGCTCCTTGCCGGGGACTGGCCCCTTGACAACCCTGAAGAGGTGGTGCCGCCGCAAGCAGTGCCGACGGGAGGAAGCACGCACTGACAAACTCGAGGACGGAGTCCGTCGCCTCAGTACCAACGACTTGCGGTGTTGCTTGCCCTTGGGAGACCGGAAATGGTGCCATCTGTGGCCTCCCGGTGCCGAGCCCGACTCCGAAGACCGGTATCTGCGATGCGCTGAGGTGGCGGAGTCCTTCAGTGCCGGGCTCCGTGCCGGAGATTGGGTCTTGTGCCACACTGGCGAAGGGCTCAGTGCCGGAGTCTGGGAGCGGGAGCTGCCTTCGCCGTGCGAGGCGGACTTAGAGTGGTGCTGCCTTGAATGCGCTGCCTCCGGTGCCAGGGTCCATCCTTGATGCCGTGGGGAGGATACACTCGACGAGTTAGACTCAGAGCTATGAGGGGAGCTTCCACACTCCACCCTCGATGGCTGTCTGGTGGGAGACTTTTCCCCTGCCAGGGGTCTCGACCAGTCTCCAAGGGGACCCAGCGCGGGTTTACCCCGGGACACTAGCCCTCTCTCTCTTGGTAGAGGAGGGGACGGAGGTGTGGGCATAGCCATTAAGGTTCGTGCCGCCTGGCAAGCCTCCGGCATCGACGGCACCTGCAGGGGTGCTCCACCACTCCCAGGAGTCAGGGGAGTCTCCCTGTGTGGAGATGCAGGCTCCGGAGCAAGCTCTACAGGCACCTCCACCCTCGACCCCGGCCGCACAGGTGGTGCAGGGTAGTGTGAGCGCTCCGGGCGCTGACGCCTTTTCTTCACCAGGGAAGGCTTGTGTCAAGTCGACTCCAGTGCTGGCGGAGCGTTCTGCACCGAGGAGACGCTTGGTGCCGAGGTGGAATGGGGCAGCTCGGAAGCTGGTCAGAGCGCCGCTTTCATCAGGATAGCCTTCAGCCTGATATCCCTCTCTTTCTGAGTCCTAGGCTTGAAGGCTTTACAGATGCTGCACTTCTCCCTCCGATGCTGCTCTCCCAGGCACTTGAGGCAGCGATCGTGAGGGTCACTAACAGGGAAAACCTTGCCACAAGCGGCACAAGGCTTAAAGCCAGGAGAGCCGGGCATAGCCCGGCCACCCTAAGCCCCAAAGGGCTCCTATTCAAACCTAACTACTCTACTTAACTAAACACTTAAACACTTAACTGACTATAGACAACGAAGCTGAACAGGGGAAAGTGCTTGCAGAAGCAAGAGATGTTCCAGCAACCATCACGGGCGGAAAGAAGGAACTGAGGAAGGCAAAAAAAAACCCCACTGCCTATGCTGTCTTTTGTAATCACTGTGCTCCCACTTCAAAATGTATTAAATTATATTGGCATATTGTCCCTTTTGACTCCAGTTAAAAGTAAGAGTGGCATCTTTATAGCATTATCCGGCAACAGAACTTTAATTTAAGTCTTCATGCTTTACAAAAGGAGAAAAATATGCAAACTATTCCTTCCACCAAAATTCATGGCAAAATCATCATGATACGTTAGATCAGACAATGAAAAGCCTGATAAATTCTGAATATTTTTGCCTGAGACACAGCATCAAGTTCTCTCATCTCCAAACTCTCTCTGTTCGGAATGTGAACGCTGCTGAGCAGTACGGAATGAGAGTCAGCAAGCAAAAAAAAAAAAAAAAAAAAAAAAAAAGCTGCAGTCAGCAGAATTTACCCTTTGATTATCAGCTTCATTCTCACTGTAATACTGAAATTTTATTTTTGCAAGTGACTAAAGCTAGTGAAAAACCACATTAATTTTTGCTTTTTCACAAAACCTGTACAAAATTCTATATGTGGGAAAAATTTCTGGTAACGCTACCGAAAAACCTATTGTACACATACATGTAATTTGAAGAAACCAAACTCATATTAATTTGTAATATAATAGAATACAGTGAAAATTCTCTTCTCTGCCACTTCCAAATGTAGTTTAAATGTGAAAACTGAATTCTGAAGTCAGAGTGATTTCATAACTAACATAAGCTTTTCCGTCCTTGTTTCTCTGTTTTGCGTGTATGATAAAGTGAGACCTCTGGAGGCAGCATGAAGAATTTCACTAGAATAATTCTGAAACTGAATTTAGTGGTAAAGGCCTGAATCCTAAACAAAGGCTAAGAACAAATTTTAGAGGTAAAGACAAACACAAAAGAATCTTTTGACAAATTTTCAAATGTTTGAGAAAGTTATTTTACCTGTATTATGTATACCAGATACATGGGCAGCCCTGGTCAGTGAATGACCTGCTTTATTTTCAGAGTTTGTAATAACGACATAGTGGGTTATGAAGATATAGCTACAACATACCTCTGCATGTGCACTCCTGTGGGCAGTAAAATGCAACAGACTTTTCTGAGATGTGCCTATCACTTTTGCATAAAGTTATATTAATCAAGTAATATATTAACTTTCATTTTTTAATTATAAAAATTTAAAAAACTGAATTAGCCAAAGCCACTGAAAATTGCAAAATTTACAGAACATAAATTAATGTTGGTCAATGGTGCAATGTCTACACATTTCTGGTCCCAAATGAACAAAATATTTAAAACACAGACCTTACTCCATTCTCAGTCAACAAAATACTTGACTTCAATGGGATTTAAACGGGTATCTAAATATTTTACTGAACTGCTACTTCTAATAGCATTACATACTAGAGCAAGTCATGAATTTTTTGATGTAATTTTTTTTGGTCAGAAAATGTCAGTTATTTTGACAAAACTTTCACTGGGAAACCTGCAATTTCAGTACAGAACTCTCTCTCTTTTTTTTTTTTTTTAAACTGAAGAATCAATAGTCACAAAATATACTACGCTAACTTGTACAAATGCTATCCAACAGTACTTCTAGAAGCATAATTAGAGTAGTAGCTCCACAGTAGTTAATGCAAATTTGTGAGACAATTATATTAGTGCCCCTATATTTACAAGACATCCTAAACTAAAACCAATTTAAAAAACAATTTAAAAACAATTTAAAATTCTCTGTCTATTTTGCATATGTTGTACATAGTAATATTGAATAACAAGTAAGAAAGAATAAACTATCAAGCCAAAGACTGTCCTTCCACTCTAAATTTCCCTGTTTTTGTGGATTTTGGTCAAGGTATTTACTATGGGAGTATTTTTCTTTCTTTTTTTTTTTTTTTTTTTAATTCTAATCATAAAATTATCTACAACATATGAACACAGTTAAGTAACATCAGTATTACATATAATATAATTTGTAATTATCTACGTATAACAACTTGTATGCCAGAATCCGGTCTGATTGCTCTCCCTCTGGAAGCAACCTATGAATCCTTCCTTCTTTGTCATTCCTGCTGTCATTAGTGTTTCAGAATAATCAATGTGACTGTGCCCTGATTTCGATTTCCATATTCAAAGCAATTATGTAAATGTTTTGGTTTCTTTTCACATTTTCCTTGTTTGAAAATGGAAGCCATAAATAAAAATACCTGTGTTTCTTGTCTACTTTTCCTTTTCCATTACCTCTATTCATTTCCCAAGTTTTACTGTACTATGATTTTGGTGGTGGTTGTAAGAAAGCATTTTAATGTCATACTTAACAGAAACATCTGTTGAAATTTTATGAGCCAATATGAATGAATCCTCTGCAACTTACACAAATGCATATTTTAAAAAACGTAGGTGCATATTTTGCACTTGATAGACAATGTCATAATAATCCACAGAAAGGAGCTTTTCTAATTACATACATACCTGTCTATAGTATTAATGAATAGAACACAGAATATCAATTCAGCTAATTTTTAAATATGAACAGCAAGTAAAAAATAACTGAAGGACCCCAATCTGTATTAATGAATAAATATTTGGAAAAATAATGGAAAAAAGATTTTTCTCCTTTAAAACAATGCCTTTACAGAAAAAAATCCATATGCTAAATTTCAGCCTAGAATTCATTTTATTACAGCAGATAAACCATCTAAAAAGATGTCTTGCTAAGCTGACAATCCCCTAAACTATAGTGCCACTACTGAGCATAGTTAGAATACGTAAATTACAAAATGAAATGGATGTAAGGGGAGAATATTTTCCCCCAATGTACATATTGTTTTTAATGGCTACCAGCTGCAGAGAAGAAAAACATTATGACCAAAATTACAAGAAACGCATAATTTAACAACTTAGTACTAGGAAAGTTTGGAGTATCTGTGCAAGCAGTACTACACGTTGGATGAGAAGGCAGTATCAGGAAATGCTGATTCTTGGGGTTAAAGATTTAAAAAATAAAAAATGCCTAATAGCTTTTCATTTCATAATGCCGTTTGATGTTCCTACATTTAACTACAGCCACAGTCTTGGAGGATTCACGACTACTCCCTCTCATTCTGTTACAATGCAATCTCCAATACATTGTACTGTGAATTAATGATTGATTGGTTCTCCTTAATTCCTTATTTGCTTAATTTGAGCTATCATCAGTTTTTGCTAATAAAAAAACAAGAGTATGTTCATAGGCTCATTTACATTGTTGAAAGCTGTAGTCCAGCCTCCGGTGCTTTTGACATTTAATGGCACTATGTTTAAACATGGCAGCAAAAAGGAAAGTTGACACTAAAAACCATTCATTTAAAGAAGAGTGGACTTACTGTTATTTTGCCAGAATGTTCATAGGCTAGACTAGTATGTTTAATTTGTACAGTGACTGTGGCTAAATGTGGGAACATCAAACGGCACTTGAAACAAAGCACATGGATTTTGACCACAAATATCCACCAGGCTTCTGTTTAAGGTCAGACAAGATAGCTTCATTACAAGATGGATATTTTCAAAGCACAAATATTTCTAAGGCTATATGCGCACAATAAAATGCAACTGAATCTTCACTTAGGTGTGTGTGGGTAATGGCAAAACACAGGAAACCTTTTACAGATGTGGACATTATTAAGCTGTGTATGGTTACTGGAACTGAAACCCTTTTTGTGGAAATGAAAGACATTGATGCCTTCGGATATTTTTTGATGGAAATACATTTGTGGAGGATTTTTTGTCCCTTAACAATCACTCAACAGGTGAGGATCTGTTTAATTCTGTTCCAACTTATTTGTCTAATAAAGGTTTTGACCTGACTCAGATTGTATCAGTTGCAACAGATGGCACTCCTGCCATGATCGGCACTCACCGAGGGCTTGTGAAAGGTGTGCAAGACCTGAACCCCAATCTGATTTCTTATCACCGGGTAATCCACCTAACTGCACTTTGTGCAAAGCTTAACAATGAGTATGCAACATAATGTCAATGGTGATGAAACTTGTCGATTTCCTTCAGTCCAAGCCAGCACTGCAATACACAGTTCAAAATCCTTCTTTCAGAAGTATCTGACAATTACGATGACCTTTTGGTTCATAACAACATCCATTGGCTGAGCAGAGGGAAGTACTACGAAGACTGTGGGAAACAGGAGTTCAGGTAGAAGAATATCTACACAAAATAACACCGGGGGGGGGGGGGGGAGGGAAGGGAGGAAGGGTGAAGCAGAAGAGCTACACATATTTTTGAGGGATTCTGCAGGCATGAGCATCCTGGCCTTCCTTGTTGATTTGACAGGCCACTTACATGATTTCAACTTAAAGCTACAGGGGCGAAATCGCAATGTAGTGGATCTCCACAGAATTCTCACTTAATTTCAAAACAAACGGAGTCTTTTCAAAAGTGATTCGGAAACTGGGGAGATGCTTCATTTCCTGAAGCTCCAAAGCTGCCAGGACACTGCAGACATGAACCAGATGGTGTCACTTCTGGAAAGACTTCTTCAAAACTTCCAGCAGAGGTTCCAAGAATTTAATGTGTTAAAAAGACATCGTCCTGTTTGCAAGGAACCCATCTGTGATACAAGCAAATGGCACTTGGTACGATCAAGCAAAAGCATCCCTTGCAGATGTTAAAAAAGCAAAACTACAGCTAGAGCTTACTGATTTATTAGTGAATGAAGTGCTTAAGGGGCAGCACACTAAAACTACATCTGAAACCTTCTGGACAACCCTAGTGCTGGACTCCATGTAACCACACTTGAGGAAGGTGGCATTTAACATCATGACTGTTTGGCTCGACATTAAATGGCGTAATCGCACCATTTAGACTGAGAGTGGTCTGTTCAATTGCCTCTGTCTTGCATTGACTGAACTCACTCGAAACTTCAAGGCCTTTGTCCGTCAGAGGAGCTGCCACTTTCCCCACTGATGGTGAGTACTATAATTATTCACAATGGCGTACCATGGGTTTCCAGCACCTGGGGGCCATACTTACATTGGTCCCTCCCCCACCCCTTCTTGGCAGTGGGATGGGGGTGTGTATATGACTGCGGCCTGTGTCCTTCCCTTCTCCACTCCCCTCCCATTGGCAGCAGCACCCCACGGGAGGAGGGGTGCGGTCTGTGGGCCCAAGTCCCGCTCTCCTCCACTCCCATGTTGGTGGCAGCAGCGGCATCAGCAGCACCCGGTGGGAGGGGCTGTTTCCCACTCTCCCTCACTGTGGGGGACAGCGGGGGCTGCCTGGTGGCAGTGAGGGCTGTGATGGGCTCTAGTGGTCTCCGTAGCGCCCTCCTTGCGTCCAGTGCAGAGGCAGAGGGGCCGGGAAGACACCCTGGTGCCTGCCTGTGAGAGGGGGCGACTCCTCCTCCAACGGCCTGGCCCCTCCCCTGCTCTCTCCCTGGTACGCCCCTGATTATTCATGTATATTTCATTTTAAATTTGTATTGCCGTATAAAATTACATTTTCAGTAGCGATACAGTTTTAACAGGTATTTCACAGTAATTATTCATATCTATATAGATATATGCCTACAATAATTTTATTTGACAAAACCAAAGTTAATACTCTTTGTAAACTCACAACAAATTCAAAACTTAAAACAGTTGTTTGAAAGTATTTTAATGCTAATATTTGCATCTATTTGACAGTTTATCTATATACTATCTCAAAGTCTCAAAGGTAATTTATTACATCTTTTCTGGAGGTTATTTTTAGGTTATACAGTGATTTGCTTATATTTGTACTGCACTGTATTGCATTGCATACAGTGGTCTTTCCACTAGACCCCCTAGTTGCCATATGACTCCTCAGTGCTACTCCCTCCTCCTGTATGTTTTGTTACAGTGTAATGGGGATCATGGTCATGTTTTGAAATGTTTGAAATTTATAGTTGCTACCAAGGCTGGTGACAGGAATCTCATCCATGGTCTGTCTCCCCACATCTTGACAGTTTTATTATATGGTGGTTAACTTTAAGCACATGAGAGAAGACTGGCAAATCTCTCCTTTTCCACTCCACCTCCTGCCCCACCATTCTCTGCAACATTTCCAGCTCCCCACTCGCATGAAGTCATCAGTTAGCAGTGTAGAAGTCATAACCATGTCAGAAGTTGCTCCTTGCTGTCTCTGGTTCTCTGCTACTGTGCAAACTATTAAGCACAGAGAGCAGCTTACTGGAAGGCCGCACACTAGCTTGGTTACGTAGGCAGAGCTGCACACTGAGCTGGGACCCTCAGATCTATTTAGCCCTCCTCACCTAGGTCTCTTGTGCTTGCTTCAGCCAGGCTTCCCTAGTTCAAAACAGTTCCTCCTCTGCCCCAAGGCGACATGTACCCTAACTGTTAATTTCCTGGATTTCAGATGTTAAATATGCATTTTCAGTGCCATACCCCACCTCAAAGATCCCAGTTCACATAGGGGGCATGGAGAGGGGCTCAGACACCCCCAAGATCCCAGGACACCCAGGGTATATCTACACAACAATTCACCTGGGGCTGGCCCAAGTCTGCTGTCTCAGGTTTATGAGGCTCAGGCTGTGGGACTGTAAAACTGCAGTGTAGATGTTTGGGCTTGGGTTAAGGGGGCAGGGTCCCAGAGCCTGGTCTGCAGTCCACGCCTGAATGTCTACACCCCCGTTTTAGAACCCCGCAGCCCAAGCCCCATGAGTCTGAGTCAGCTGACCCAGAGAGAATCTGGGGTATGTCAGGCACGCCCATTTTCAACTGCTCATCCCAGTCTCAGCAGTGTGCTCTTGGTGCATGCTTCCAGCAAACCTGTTCTCAGCTCACCATACAGAGGGACAGGGCTTCCCCGGATTCCAGCTCACATGAGGGGTGGGGAGAAGGGCTCAGACTCTCCCACCCCCCAGAAGGGCAAGCCCCCCCACCTCAAACCTGGTTCACATGACGGAGGGCAGACCACTGTTGATTGGCAGAGCCTCCCAGATCCCCCCACATACACATGAAAGTCAGGAGAGGGGTTCAGACTCTCCTCCTACCTCCCCCCCGAGAGAGGCAGTCCCCTAGATACTGGCACATACATACAGGTGAGTATCAGGTTGAGAGAAACCCCTGCCTCTCTTCTCCCTCAGCCTTCCTGCTACTCACCCCATCTCATCTTTTCAAGTGTCCCTACCCTCCCATTCCCCGTAAACCTCATCCCTCAAAAACCCACCCCTTCTCCACTTCCCCTACTAACTATCCTCATTCCCCTCCTCTTGCTACAGCCCCAAAACCTCTCCCCCCATTCTCCCCTTCTCAGAAAGCATTTGCACATTTAATCTCCCCCTGTTCAAAATACTTTGATTACAAAATTGAGCCTGACCCGAGACAGATTTTAGTAACATATCTTCATACCTTTTCCAGATTTCTACCCTGTGTAGGTCTTGACACTAGACGGGGGTGGAGTGAGGGTCAGGATCAAAAAGCTTATTGCTTATCCCATTGAGTTAGCCAGCTTCAGTAAAGTTTTTGAGGCTACAAGCCCTCTTGGCTCCTCCTCCTCCGTCTGTGCATGTTTAGAGTGATCAGTTTACCCTATGATCATTGGCATGAACCTAAAACAAGAGCTAAACTCTTTGGCAAATGCACTGAACCACCCAAAGGAGCAGTGGTTGTCATGTACTTTGTGGGCATAACTGTCAAGTGAGTGAGTGAGCGAGAGCTTTGTGTCAAGATCAATGCCATAGTTTGACTTTGAATCCTCAGGTCTGGGGGGAAAAATATGGGTAGAATACTTCAACCTTAAGAAAAGCTGTGATATGGGTCAAGCATGCCCATTTATCAATTGCTCCCCCCAATTGTATTCTTGGTGCATGCTCCCAAGAAGCTTGATCTCAGCTCCCCATGGGGAGTGGGGCAGGGAGGGGAAGGACTATCTCAGGAATCCATTGGTCAAATGACCCTAGATTTGGATTACTACATTTAATTCATACCCCCATGAGGCTCACCAAATTTCAAGGCAATCCAAGTAACCATGGGGATTTTAAAGCACTTAGAAAAGTCAAGTGTTAAACAAAGCTGACCTTAACTTCAACTATAGCAGACCTCTAAAATAAATTCTGAGAAATGATGAGTTTCTATTTATTTACTTAATTTTGTGGAGGAAAGGGGGTGTTTTCAGACAGTGGGTTATACCGAAAAGGAAATGCCTCAAACAGAAACATTCGGTCTTTGAGGGGGAAGGTGCTTGCAGTTTTCATAGGTAAGCTTGTAAATTTCCTTATTTGTTTCATCCAAACATACAAAAAATACCAGAATTAGGCATTAGACTGTGAGCTATGGACTTCAATAGTTACTCTGGATTTCCTTCACTTAACAGCAAAATTTATCTCAGTTTCTTTAAAAATCCAGATAGTATTGACACTAAAAGGGAATAGTTACACTAAAGCTAAAGTTTCATTTGAGAATTATCATGGCTATAAGGGGTTTTGCATTTTTAAACAAGACTTTTGAAACTTTTTGTTTTTCTGACATCTTGTATATATGGCTTTCTGTATCTTTCTTTTGCACTTTTTTATGTTTATGCAGAATTTTCTCTCTACTTTTATAACTCTTATAACAGTTTTAAAATACACATTTTTTTATTTTATAATTTGGAATGTGTTTGAAATTTTTCCATGAATTTATAAATTAAATAAAATATCATTAGGGATCTAGTTCATTACTAAGTAAGGTGTGCATGAAGGAGAATATAGCTTCAGCCACACTAGCAAGCTGAAATGCCAGTTTAAATGTCAGAAAGACATGCTGTCACTACTGAGTACTTTAACACTGCTCAAATGCATTAGATTCCTTATTTACAGTCTGTAAATATACAAAATAAAATGAAAACTAAATTAAACTGGCCCAAATTTAATTTTGTGGAATGACTGCTGAAAAATCTGATCAAGTTTGAAAACATTTCATAATCAGAAAAGAGTGAATGTGATAGCTATAGCTGCCATGATCAGGGCTCAGAACAGAGTGGTAAAGAGTATTGGAAGATTTTTCTTTCACCACAAACTAAATCCATGTGGCCAGAATTTTAGGACCACAGTACATCTCCAATACTTATTTACATGGAGGCAAGGCAGTGCTACTCTGCATTTCCACAATCAAAATACTACTTTATATTTATTTAGCATCTTTGATTTGATAATATCAAAATTCTCTAGCAGCAGATTATTGCCATTTTATAATTCAGGATATTGAGATATGAAGAGATTTAAGTGCTAGGCCAAGATCATGAGTTATTGTCAGAATTTGGATTAAAATCCAGATTTCCTGAATCTGAGTCTCCATGTGGTATGTTATTGGACTTAGGATTTATGTATCTAAGGCCTTGGATATTTAGCATTATACTATTTTTGTATAGTGTCTGATCCGTGTCTGAAAGTTTCATGTCAACTCAAAAAGAAATTCCAATTCCACCATCCTGAAAAGTATCAAGATGATAACTTCCAGGAGGCTTACTGCTGTGTAATAAATATGCAAGAGTCTGAGGGAAAGAAAAGGAATTGTTAGCAAAATTATGAGAGCAATAAATATGAAAGACATTAAATACAGATTACAGACTAAAATAACTCCTGCAATTGTTTTTCAGCTCAGTGGGCATTTATTCAAGAAAAGATGGGATTAATGAGAAATTCAACATGTCTTCTTCAGCCATCATTGGCTTCTACAGTAGTTCTGCCAATCATCTACTCTTTCCTATTTATTACAGGCAGTTTTGGAAACATTCTCTCTTACTGGATATTTTCAAAGCATATAGCTACAAAAAGAACACAGAACATCTACCTGACAAATCTTGTTATTGCAAATTTACTTGTATGCAGTACAATGCCTTTTCTCGCTGCCTATTTTGCAGATGGCTATCAGTGGGCATATGAATCTGTGCTATGTAAAATAGTAAACTATTTTGGAACTCTGGCTATGCAAACTAGTATGTACATCAGCATTACAATATTATGTTGGACTGCTGTAAGCCAGTATGCAACACTGATGAAAAATAATGACTACACACAATATTCTCCATCTGTTAATGAAAACTTCTTTTATAAATGTCTACTGGATAAGTTTCGTCAGCCAAAATTTGCTAAATACTTGTGCATTAGTATATGGATCATTGTACTGGGCGTAACTATACCAGTTATAATGTATGATTATCATGTAGAGCCTAATCAAGAACAAGTTGACAGATGCTACCACTGGAAGTCAGAATACGGCGGACTCACTGCAAAGATCCCAGTTCTTATTGCTACTGCATGGTTTTTTTTATTTTTTACAACAGTATTATTCTCATACTATTCCCTTGTCAATCATCTGAGTAAAATACAGAAAAATTCTTGCATTGGAAAGAAACATCTAATTTACTGTACAGTCAAAAGAAACATTTTTGTCATCCAGCTTATATTAACTGTCTGCTTTCTTCCATACCATATTTTCAGGCCAATTTTTTATGCACTGTTTGCTAGTGAAGACTGCCAGAGGATGAACTATTTAGTGGAAACAAAAAACTTCCTTACTTGTCTTGCGGTTGCCAAAAGTAGCACAGATCCTGTTGTAAATCTTTTATTGGATAAAACATTTAAGAAGAATCTGTACAATTTCTTTAGAAAATCCTCATTACAACATCACAAGCATACAGCTGATATTGAAGAGACAACACAAATGTGCAGGAATAAGTAAAAATCTTAACAGGACATATTTTATGACAAAAGTCTTATTGCCAAACATAGCTACCTATAACAGAAGAATTCTTTCCATCCATAGTGAAAACAAATTTACAGATAAAGGATGAATTATTTACATAACTTAAAAAAACCTGCTTATCAATATTAAACCTGTTAATTCATGTTTGCAACTTCGCTGTTGCTTGATGAACCTTGATAATTCTTACAATGAACTGTGCACTATGATTTTGCCTATACAAAATGAAGAAAGGATTACATTTTATGTTTGAACTTTACACATTGATTAATTCTAGTCCTTGAGAAAACGAAAGATAAGGAAACAGAAGACAGCAGACACTAGATCAAAAAGTAATAACTTGGCTCACCTGTATCATTGCAGAAATATGCCAAGGTTTCAGACATTTATTTAAATTATGACAAAAATATTAAAAAAACAACTAGGCATGGGTAATTTTTACGATATAATCAAATCAAGTTTCTGATATATATAGTCATACCTACAGAGAGAGAGCCAAGAATTTGAAATTAACATAGAGTTTTTTACTCAGATGTACTGCGGTAGAAGGTGGTTTCCTTGTCTATTGGGATGAGTCTCTGACACAGATTAACCAATGAAACTGACAGGAAGTGAGAGAGCAGTTAGTCTGCTATTTGAATTCTTAGAATATAATTAAATAAACATTCTTCCTACTTTGAAGCCCCATCCTAGACTCAGCAGGAGGGGACTTAAAATAGGGTTGTATTAAAAGGGTGGGAGTCTCATATGGGTGAGAAATGATTAACTTCTGGTTTATTCTTGCCTCTAACAGGGATATGGAATGAAATTACACAGTTACACCCCACGGATGACAAGGGTTTGCTGGTGGTTACTGACCTATGGCTAGGGCCCTACGAAATTCACAGTCCATTCCGGTCAATTCACAGCCAGAGGATTTGAAAATTAGTCAATTTCACCTTTTCAAATGTTTACATCTGAAATTTCACAGTTGTAACTGTGGGGGTCCTGACTCAAAAAGGTGTTGTGAGGGGGGAGAGGGCGGAAGGTTGCAAAATGGTGGGGGAGGGATCACAGGATTGCCACCCTCAAGTCTGTCCTGCCTTCAGAGGAGATTGAAAGGTGGAGATGGGTCGATCTCCCCTGTGCTCCTGGGAGCACCTCAGCTCCAAGTCCTGGCCAGCGGTGTATTAACACACAGGCCCACAGGCCCCATGCCGTGGGGCCCCAGGCAATTTGGGGGACCCCTGGAAAAATGGGTGCCCTGAGCCCCAGCAGAAGCCATGGGGATGAAAACCTGGAGCTCAGGCAGGAGCCACAGGGCTGAAGCCCAGAGCTGGGGGTGCCTCAGCCCCAGCAGGAGCTGCAGGAGCAGAAGACCAGAGCTCCAGCAGAAGCTGGTGATCGAACCTGGGCACCCTGAGCTGTGGCAGAAGCCGTGGGGCAAAAACCCCAAGCCCAACTACTGGCTGGGCTGAGGAGGGATAGGACTTGCTCTTCCCCTGCATATGGTTGCTCTTGTGGAAGATCAGACCCACTTTCAGGTACCTCCCCAGCTGCAGGAAGCTCTGGGGCTGCTGCAGCAAAGAAGTGACACACCCACACTTCTGCGCTGCTTCCAGAAGTGGGTCTGATCTCCCTATCAAGAGTGGCCATGTGTGGGAGCAAGTCCTGTCCCTCCCCAGTCCAGCCGGCTCTAGTAGTTACAAGCCCCTTGCTGGGGCGCTCCAGGAGCAAGAGGAAGATCAGATCCAACTCCACCTCCGGAAGCCTCCTCAAGCTACAGGAAGCTCTGGGGTTGCTGCCCATCTCTGGAGCTTCCTGCAGCAGGGAAGGTATCTGGAGGTGAATTTGAATACCCCCTGAGAGCAGCTGGGCAGGGGAAAGACAAGTCCTGTCTCTCCCCGGCCCAGCCAGAACTAGCAACTAGGGTCCCTAGCTGAGGAGCTCCCAACAGCATAGATCAGATTTCACAGTGAAGGGTTTATTTCACGGTCCGTAACATGTTTTTCTCCTCCGTGAAATTGGTAAGGCCTTACCTACGGGGGTAAGAGACTGACAGAGACATGAGGAAATCTGGAAGCTGGAATGAGGGACATATTGTTTTAGACGTTTTCTATAGTTTGTTCTGGAAATCCTCATGTGGGAGCCCATCCATAGCAGTTGTGTTCCTTGAATGACCATTTGCAATCATGGTTCTGTTTTTGGGACAATGGATTTATTGTAAAATGCCATGCACACCCCCCGTAGTGTTAACATTCATTATTATTTATTTATGTATTAGTCTCACCTCAAGAGCTGGTTTTACCACATCAATTAATCTAAAATATTTAATTTATACAAGAACAATCTTAACCAAAGAGATGATTTATATTAGTAAACAAAAAGTGCATAACAATATATGTACAATATTCTGACATATCCTAACGTATACAAAAACTAAGCTTAAGCAAAACAGAGAACCATAAAGCATGCACACAATGTATCTGAACTTTAGCCCACAGATAATCCTCCATTAATCAATCTGCCACTGCTGGTCTCCTTCTGTACAGTCTAGTCTTAAATCAGGTAAATTCTGTGGTGTAATTAGGATGACACTGACTCTTCATCAAGGCTCATCATTTAAGGATGGACAAAATAAAGGCATTTAACAATGTGACTGAACAATACAATTAATGGATAATCAACTGGTAATTACAGAGTACACTTCTAGTTGGAATACAGCCTGTCTATGTTTCTCATTGAAGAAGTTTGAGGCTCATGGAGAAAAACTAATAATATTAAGGAGCAATTTTAAAGAAAAACAAACAAACTGAGGTCTAGATAATACTTAGTCCTGTCATGAGTGCAGGGGACTGAACTAGATGACCTGTTGAGGTCCCTTCCAGTCATACAATACTGTGATCTTTAGAGTTCTTGTTGCAATTAAAAGTTTTATCTCCCCCCCACCCCCGCACTCTTTTTCTTCCCCCACCATACTGATGCACAGTAGGCAATACAAAGCCACTGAAAAATACAAAAGCATAGCATGTAACACGTTCAGCATTAACTGAATGTACATTCATTGTTACTATGTAAAATGAAGAGTAGCTTTTAACTGCAATCTCTCATAAAAGAGTTAGCAATACGTTATCTCTTTCAAAAAGGATATTCATGTAACTTTAGAAATGCTTACATGCAGAAATCTAGTTTTTTCAATTGTGTTGACTGAATCTGCACTTACTACAAAAATCTCATTTGTGCTCTAACCTATTACATAAATTCTGTTACCACCATCATATAGTATCACAGCCACTGCAATAAAATTATGCAACTTCTGCTGTTAGTTCAGATAACTTGCAGAAAAAAAGTCCATGTTTGAAATCCTGGTTAAACTGAAGTCAATGACAAAAATCTCATTGGCTTCAATAGGGTCAGGATTTCACTCAAGATGCACAAAAACACAATCCAAGTGAAAAAGTTACACAAATTTAAAATAATTAAACAACAATGACCTAAATGATGCACAGAAATGAAAACTGTTTCATGACTTCAAACACTGTGTTAAATGTGGATATATTAAAAAAAGGGACTATTGTTAGGCTTGCTGAAGATAGTGGGATTGCACAAATTTATCAGAGAAAAGAATTTCTTCAGAGGACCTTTATAACAGAGGTCCATATGCCAGAAAAATATCAAGCTAGATTTCACATCCCAGGATCCTAGACTTGGATTACAGGCCTGGCAGTACAAAAAATCCACAACGCATTCATCAAGCTTTAAACAGGTGGCTTTTTAAAAAAATTTACACATACCCTCCCCTCTGCTTTGACTTCTTCCCTCCCGCATCTGCTGTCCCTTTACCTCCCTGAATTCCTGCCCACTGTCTCTCACCCAGTACTGCTTCCCCTGAAAACAGTCTTTATTGCTAATATGCCTACGAAATGTAGTTATGTTCTTAAAAGAGAACATGTAAAAATATATTGTGAGATTCCATGTTTGATGCAATGGCTTCCAGATATAGCATGTTCAATTTAAATCCACACACCCCTACTCTTTTTAAACTACACATTATTCATCCTTTTAGAAGCTGCAGAACAGCTTTCCTTATAAATTCATTTCATTTTATTTGTGAAACAATGTATTGTTGTTTGTACCTGCACTTTGAATTTACTGGTTTTATACCAGTATCAGATTATATCAACAGGAGCGCACAGAACTGGCTAGTGAGTCTTGCCCACATGCCCAGGGTTTAATTGATCCCCATATTTGGGGTTGGAAAGGAATTTTCCCCCAGGGCAGATTGGCATAGGCCCTGGGGTTTTTCGCCTTTCTCCGTAGCATGGGGCACAGGTCACTTGCTGGTGGATTCTCTGTACCCTGAAGTCTTTAAATCACTATTTGAGGACTTCAATAACTCAACTTTAGGTTGGGGTCTGTTAAAGAAGTTGGTGAAGTTCTGTGACCTGCATTGTGCAGAAACTCAGACTAGACCTTATAGTCTACGAGTCTCTAAGAACTATGGAAATACAGTTATTCTGCAAATGAAGTCAGAGAAGCAATTAACATATTTTAATTTGTGTACATATATACCAAAAATTAAAGAAAACACATGTGCTTTTTAAAACAAGGAGAATATAATGAAATAATGTGTATGTAAATAAGAAATTGCACTACTCGATCTTTTTGGCTATTAATTCAAATCTTGTTTATATTAAAACTGATTATTTGCATAATCTACTTTTAACTGTAAACCATTAAAACCTTTTATATTATGACAAGCAATTAACATTCTCTATTTCTTAAAGAGGTTAAAAATCAGATATTTTAAGAACAAATTTGCTTGCAGATATTGCAACCAATACCTTAGATTTTAAAAATCCATTATTTTAATAGTTTAAATTTTAATTACACAGTAATAACTTTTTATTATTTGTACTATATGTTAAGTTTTTGCATTTCTCTCAGTTTGGAAAATGAAAATATAGAAGCCTGTCATTTTCTTGTATGCAGTGTTGCTGAATCTGTGTTGATCCCAGGACATTAGAGAGACAAGGTGGATGAGGTTGTATCTTTTATTGGACCAACTTTGTTGGTAAAACACACAAGCTTTCGAGCTTACACACATCTCTTCTTCAGATCCTTTGAGGATGGGAACTGAAAGGGCACAGGTACATGCCTTAACACACTTAAAACCACCTTCATCACACTAGGAACACTCCACCAGAGAAGCAGATAGCACCATGGAACAGGCCACCCAAATACCCTAAGAGAACCTGCTTCAATACAGAAAAAAACCTTCCAACCACAAACCCCTAGTAGTTACCTACACTGGAACCCATACGGGGTATCATTAAACAATTACAACCCATACTCAATAGGGATCACATCCTGAAATAAATCTTTCCTGAACCCCCTCTTCTGGCATTCAAACACTGCTCAGTCTCACCAAACGCATCACCTGAAGCAAGCTCCCCACAGACCAAGATCCACCAACTCAAAACTGCACCAAACACTGCCATAACAGATGCAAAACCTGCAGACATATCTCCACCGCAACGATGATCAGTACCCCCCAATACACACACACTCCTACCTTTCAAGATCCATGGGTCCTACACTTGCCTATCAACACGTGGCGTACTTCACCTAGTGCACTAAATGCCCCAACATCATGGGTGAAACCAGACAATCACTATGCTCTCAAATTAATGCACACAAAAAAAGGATAGACAAAAACAGCATATCACTCTTGGGGAACACTTTTCAAAAAACAATCACTCCATATCTAGAAACACAAGGTGGGTGAGGTAGTATCTTTTATTGGACCAGCTTCTGTTGGTGAGAGAGAGACGAGCTTTCTTTGACTTCTTCTTCTAAAAGATATTTCACCCACCTTGTCTCTCTAATATCTATGGATAAAATTTTGTCATAGTTGAATTAAGCAAAACCCATGAAACAGTCATTGTAAAAATGAACAAAATCATGGTATGGTCACAGCAACAAAACGTGTTATAATTTGACAATGAAATATTACAGTATAACATTTACATGAAACAAATAACGTTAATGCAATAGTTTTCACTTCCTTGACCAGGTAAACTATTTTGAAATTATATATGCATCTTGTGCAAAAATTTTTCAAACAAAAATAGTGAAAAACTATAGAACAAAAATCACCGATTCTTTTTAGTAAAGTTCCTTGTGTTAACTGTTACAATTTTGGTATAACAAGTTATACATAGATTGTTATTTTTTATGTGGCGTCTGTTGTACCCAAGCACATTTTTATAAAATGAGAAGGGGTGTTAGGTGTCCACATCGTTGACTGGTACTGCTAAACGTCATAGGGCAACTACTGACAGAGCTGCGTCCTCATTCCTTAATTCCTGAACTGCTCCACAGTAAGCCCGATATTCTCTCAATGCTGGAATGTGGATGTCAAACAATGGTATATTTTAAAATATCATGATCTCACAAATGTCAAGGTGTTTTGCTTGATTTGGCTCTTCAGCATCCATTAAAGAAAGCAGCAGCAGGTTGGCGAAAGTGGGAGGTTGAGTCAGTATCCATGAAAGACTTCTTTTTTTTTTTTGGTTGATCTTTCCAAGAATGCTGTTTTTGCTGTTGGGCAGGGTTTCAGGGCAGCTCTCTGCCCACAATGCAAGATCACATATGTCATTTGTGACTTGATAAGCACAAACTGTGGGCTCTTTATAAGTTGTAAGCATGTTCATGATTTGTGGTGCAAAGTCTTTCAGAGCGTGGAGCCCTTCCTGCACATATTGGCTGGGAACTGCAGGGCCTCTGGGGCCCCTGCCATCTGTAGATTGGCAGAGAGATCCAGGGCCCTTGCAGCCCCTGGCAGCTGACAGATTTGGCCCCACACTGCAGGACATAGGATAATTTCACGGAAGTCTGTGAAAGTCATGAAATCTGTGATTTCCATGACAAAATCTTATCCTTATTAATATCCTAGGACCAACACTGCTTCCACAACACTGTATATCAGATCTATCAGTCTTCATTCTCAAAGGAAACTTGCACAACACCTTCAAAAGACATTAAAAATCATGGTCTTAATAAAGACATTGGATTTATGGCTTATTACAATGATCTGTAACCCACTAGCTCTCCTCTTTCTCCTATGACTGCAAAGGTGTTAACGATCACTTCACCTTGAATGGTCTCTTAGAATATTAACTAACTACTTATGCTAAACCATCTGGTCCATTTTATATTTAATTGTGACAATCTGAGTACCTTTCCCTGACCAGAAGAAGAGCTCTGTGTAGCCTGAAAGCTTGTCTCTTCCACCAACAGAAACTGGTCCAATAAAAATATACTACCTCGCCCACCTTGATACTGCAACATCATGGGAAATTTTTATTAAAAACTTTTAAAAAGAACTACACAGTAAGTCCCTGCTGTAGAAAACATTATTAGAATAGTATACCTGACATAAATGGACTTCTTTTGTTTCAGAGTCAAGAACTGAAAGTTATTGGTTAGTGTGGTAGACAATACAACTCAAGACTTCTCCAGTTGTTTATGACACCAGTCTCAAGTGTGTGTAAAGAGAGGGAGCAGATGATGGAAAAAGGGACTAGGAAGGGGAAGTGACAGAGAATTCATCCTTGAGAGAGGAAACTGTGTCTAAAGAGCTCACGTCAGAAGTAGAACAAAATTACAGATACAAAAAGCTGGCTCATGCATGGACGTTGTTAGCCACAACACAGTTACTTCACTACCTTATTGCATGCACAGAATGAGCCTGATCTGAGGAGGCATCAAGGTTGTGCAGCATAGGACCCTGGCCACATTCACTGCAGAAGTTAGAAGATGTGCACTGAATGAGGCAGGGGATTGCAGGAAAAGAAAAGACAAGATGGTCACATAGTTAAGGCAGTTCAATGTTGCTCTGGAGAAATGGATTCTATCCTTGCCTCTGCCACAGTGCCTATGTGATCCTGGGCAAGTCACTTAAACCAAACTTTTCAGAGGTAGCCTAACTATCTTCTTCATTTTATGGGTGTTCAACTTGAGACCAGGGGGTGGGCTGTATGCTCACTGCTGCAACTGAAGTCAGTGGGAAGCTGTGCTCTGAACATACCAAGTGCTATAAGTGTTAAGTACTCAGAAAAAGTTAGGTCCTAACCATCTAACATTGGGCACCCAAAGTGCGGTGAAACCTTAATTCTGACATTTCCTACCTTTTGAGTGCTTGACTTCGCAACTTTAATGTTCTTCTAACAGAATGTATGTGTAATTTAACATATATTTAGCGGACAGATTACATTTTTCATCTGGAAATCTAGCAGCCTTTGGAAAACAAAGTTACACAGTAGCTGATACCAGAACATCTCATCTCCAGAGAAGACATAAAGGTTCCTTTGAAGTCAGAATACTGGAAGAAGTATTACGTGGGAACCTGCTGATAGGTAGAGCCCTATGCAGATACAAAATTTGTATCTGCATCTGATCTGCAAACATGGTCCGTGGATATAAAGGGGAAATCAGCAGATTTGCTGGGCTCTACTAATGAGATTCTTAGGGATTTAGAATGAAAGACTTTATTAAAGAGCAAAAATGAATAACTGAGCAGGTCACAAATTCACTTGTGCTGAAAAGGGTGAGGCTTCTACAGATCTGCTAAACAGATACAAATAAAATAATGTTACTGATATAGACAGGTCATTCAGTTAAAAACAAAGCTAATAGTAAAAGATATTCCTAGTAAGAAGAGAGGAAAATTCAAGTAACGCCACAAAAGGAAACAAATCATCATGCTACATGTTATAAATACAAATGACCAGGCAATAAAATGCACCTTAAGGAGGCGCGTGCAGGGTTATTCATAGTAAAATATGGCTGGCATATCAGTTAGCAGAATTACCATTACTTGTCAAAGTAGTGACATGCTGTTATTTCAACACACACATACGTGCAGAATTCCACCTGTCATCTTACAAAGGTCACGCTATTTTCCTTGAACAGAATAAATATTCTGTAAAGCCCAGCAAATATTCTTTTATTTTTATATTCATCTTTTTAAATTCGGGGCTGTAACTTTAAATTAAAATTTTCACAAATGATTAGAACATTTTAAAAATAATTATTTGTTGGCATTAAATATTTGCCCTAGCAATTTACTTTATAACGCTCACTGTAGAGACTAAGTGAGTGATCTTTCTTAATAGAAATTTTCAAGAGAAATGACACCACACCATTGAAAATCCCCAATCACTGTTTCTTTGCATCTTTTCTCAAAATTGTTTCCTGTGAGGCTCAGAAATTTGTGTTTGTTCTTTTGTTTTACATCAGTCAAAAAAAAGGGGGTGGGGGGGCAAATCAAATTCGCTACAGAAAAATTGTTAGTATCACAGATATATTCTGTCAGTGTCCACTGCCAGAACATTATCATAACAAAATCCTGTCTTTGAGAAGATTCAAAACCATGGAGTTTAGATCAAAGTCCCTCACATTCAGCTTGTTTCAACTATGGTGATTAGTGAAACATCTAACTTCCTCCACAGTACAGAAAACAAAAGTGAAATCGGCAAAAGAATTATTTTTAAACTAAGGAGACAGATTATTTTTTGTTAATTACACTATGTATGTATTTACAGTGATCTCTAGACTAGATTTAGACATCAAAAAAGCATCAGGACTTGTTCAACATAAAAATTCTAGTTCTCTTATCTTAAAACACTGTCCTGACAAGTTTAACACTGGAAACAATACTTCCACCTGTATACAATAACCCACTGCATCAAAAACAGCTTTTTGGATGTGCCATGTAACAGTATAATACTTAGCTATGCTTTTTGGAAAAACATTTTCTGTTCCATCAGATTCAGAACTAGAGATGCATCTTTTCCATCTGAAAAAGGCAGGAGGCTATACACTGTGGGTTTATACTTTATGAGATTTATCTTTTTCACTGGTCACTCTTTGAATTTTTACACAGCTTCAGCAAACATCCACACCCACAGAAATGAACCTTCTCAACTACGAGTTACATTAAATTTGTTTTCATTAGCAAAATAAAAAAATCTGTATAAAAGCCAAATTTGTCTGCCCAAAACATCAGTTGTTTTGTCAGTTTGGATGCCCCCCAAGACACTCAGATAATCTGACTAACTAACATTGTTATTTTATTCAACACACGCGTGTGCATCCCCTCCCTCCCAAAAGCTCTATGATACACCTCATCAAGTCTGAGCTTTAATTGCAAAAAACAAACAAACAAACAAAAACCCAACAAACCCAAAATCTGGAACCTGACAGTTAAGGTTCTCGCTATGACCGCAATCCATTCTTGTGTTTGAACTATTAAAAACTATTTTCATTACATGAACTCACAGAATATGCAGCAATACAAAATGCTATATGTTTACATCTCAGTTTGAGAAAAACATATGGGTTAAACAAATCAACAGTATGCAATTAAACTTACATATTTTATTGCAGAAATAGTATTAAAATTCAGTTGAACACCTTATGCAATAACAGATTTTATATGTGCCTCTAACATTAAAGAAAGAAATGCAGTTCTTTTGTAGATCATTATGTCTATATGAACAGTATATCTCAATATATGATTATACAACACTTAGCAATAGCTCATTTCTTTCTTGAGGTCATGTCTACACTCCAAAATTAAGTTTACCTAATTTACATCAACATACAGCCACCACAGGGATTACATCCCTTGTGCATGTCTACACTTTGCCTCTTTTGTTGACGGTGTGTGTCTTCACCAGGCATGTGTGTTTTGATTGTACTGTCAGTGTGGGGCATTATGGGATAGCTCCTGAAAGCCAGTAACAGTCGACATAAGCAATGCAGTGTCTACACTGACACTGCATTGACCTAACTACGTTGACCTTGACTCTACGTCACTCTTGGAGGTGGAGTTATTAAGTTGGCATAGCAGGGCAGTTACATTGGTGGAAGCAAAAAAGTGAAGACACTTCATATTTAGGGCAGTGTAAGCTACCGCATGTTGACCTAACTCTGTACTATAGATCAGACCTGAAATGAATCTCTATTTCTCTTCAATAACTGCTTGAAAACATTTAGATTTCAAAAAACACAAGCAGCTTTCATCCAGATTCACAAGTTCTTCCACCTATTTAGATATGATTCAGTATAACTCAAGATTTCTTGATAAATTCATCTCAGACACAAATATGCAACTCCAAAATCTTTAAGGTCAGAAAAATATTGTATCACTTGATACAATGTGCGTCTTTTGTTATTCCATATTCCATCCTTTTAACTGCTTTAAGTACTGAATGAATAAGAGTGTAAATTCCAGTTGTTAATGAGAAACACAAGGCTGTGGAGGCTAAGGAATAGTTATATTTTTTTTTAAATCAGCTATATCCCAGACAATTATGAATTGTAGAAGTGTCACTGCTGGCTCTTCCTTCTCTTAGAGGAAGATTCCAGACTTATTTCAATTATGGAGAACATAGTAAAATCATTTTGCTCCCACCTCTATTGCTAAATCTTGGGGGTAAAGTGCCTTTGGTAAAGATAAGTCCTAGATGCTAGGGCAACCGATGTTCAATTGCTGCTTTGTAGACTTCATTGTGAAACATCTGGTAGTCTCAGATGCTGTTAGTAAATAGATTTCCTCCCACCATCCTTCCTGGGAAACCCATAAAAAAAGAGCAATATTTATGGGGGAACAAAAGCTTGTGTAGAATATTCAGGCATATAATAGCAGCTGAGTGCTTTATGCTTATCAGCACAACTGATGAAGGTTTTAACCAGCTTCTTTATACCTTAAAATGGCTGGTTTGTGCTCAAGGTGATACCCCAGCATGTACTCTCTTGATGTCATCTGTATTTGGTGATATACCCTTATTGCACGAAATGAGGAAGACAGCCACAGCCTATCCTCTGAGGACCCTCTCAACTCCTGGAATAGGGGATGTGGCTGGAAGCAGGAGGGATGTATTGTGGTGGGACTGTAGCACATAGCACTGGAAAGATTCTGGTTAGCACTGCTGCTTATACGAAACTGGGAACAAGTTGCCATCATTTAGACAGGCCTGGGGCCTAAGTTCTGGTAGGGGCACTTCAGCCTCCATAACAAGCCATAATTAGGAAGATACAAAAGTGGCTTGAAGCCACTTTAACCCTCTGGGCTGCAAGTTTTCTCTCTCACTTCTTAGAGGCACAACCTAGAATCTTACCCTGGTTGCATAAGAGGCTTTGCAACTCTTAGGCCCTGTCTACACTAGAAAGTTGTACTGCTTTAACTATATTAGTTTAGTTAAAGTGATACAACTGCCACAGAGTGGATACAGCGATATGAGTATTAAGGTGCTTTATACCAGCACAGCTATCTTCATACAAAAATGGGAAGAACTATACTGGTATAACTGCATCCACTCAGGGCATGTACCAGTATGACTATATGAGTTTTGGGGGAGGAAGGGGGGGAAAAATCAGACCTCTAACCAACGGTTATATCAGTACAACTTTAAAGTGTACACCAAGCTTTACTGAGTGAGTTGTAATCCAATAACTGCAAACCTTAAAAAGTGCAAAGTGACTAGAACACTATTTAATATTTTATTTACCAAAACCCACGTCTTATTCCATTTTACATACAACATATATTCAATCTACTCAGGTAAAATGGACGTTGGTCATTTAGACTGCTAGCTTCCTTTTAAATCATTACCTGTATAGTGACACTTAGACCTCTATCCTGAGATATTGCAGTTATTTGAGACTCAATGTGCAAAATTAGTTTAAATTATTTTTTCCAGTTAATTATACCTTGTAACCGGTCTATGGTGAACTTTGTCTGCAACAGTGTGGCCTAGTCACCAGTTTATTTGATCATTCTGTAGATCCTCACTCTCCTCCATAGATTTTACTAATTAGATAATTTTGTGTTGCTGAAAAATCTTGCCACTTATCTATTCACCATCTTCAAGATTTATAAAATAAAGTTAACACACTGAATATCACAGTAATGATCTCAGGAACACTTCACTTTTAACTACTCTGCTTTGAAGGGAGTTGTCCATTTATTTTTATTTTCTAGATGTTTTAAATCCATGACAGGATTCCACCCCTGAGCCCGTAGTTACTATATTTCACAATAGCTTCTAGAAGAAACTTTTTTTGGGTAAAGTGTAAATTACATTCACTGGCAGATAGGAACACTAGAAATGTTCAACCAACCATGTAATCTGATTGATTTATTGTAACACATTGGACCAAATTCAATAAAAACACTGCTTGATTTTGATAATTTTAAAGCTAGATGGCATGGAAAATGGATATTTTACTCAATCTGGCCCTCAATGCTTTATTTTTATGTTAAATTTTCTCTCTCTCTCTCTCTCCCCCCCTTCCACCCTCCCCCAAATACTAAAAACTAACAGTTTGGCCAAGAAAACAAAGAGAGCAGATTATTATACTTGGGAGACTTGAAGGTGAGGTTAGTGTTATGCACAATTGCTATTGTTTCTTTCCTTCACTGATTTAAAAAAAAAACCACAAATTTATATGAATGACTTATTCTGGCTTTAAAGGGATATAGTCAGGGCCCATAGAGATGCCATCTCTTGCCCATTCCCTTTCTGTGAAATAAAAGCTTTTTTGTTTCTAGCTATCTGAAAACATGAATGGAGTGAAAACTGATCCAATGTTTTTTTTCCTGAATCTGCGCACCATATTAAACAGTAACTGAGAGGTGTGAACTGCCCCATTCATTTAAATTAGTTTTTTTAAACGATGAAACCGAACAGATAATATTTAGTTGTTAGCTTTGTCACTGTTCAGCATTTTAAGCAAAGATATCCAGTTAACAAGCTCATCCCACAATTCCGAACAATCTCCCAACCTAGGCCACTGCACAAACTAGAGTGATATAGCTATGATCCTGAGTTATGCTAGCATAACGCTGTAGTGTAGATGCAGCCTCCAGTGATAGAAAGGAGTTTTCCATCGCTGTAGGAGCTCCACCTCCCCCACTGATGGCGGCTAGGTCAACAGAAGCATTCTTCTGTCCACTTTGCTGAGTCCACATTAGGAGTTGGGTCAGCACAGCTGTGTCGGCCAGGGGTGTGCATTCTTCACACTCCTGAGTGCTGTAGTTATGTTGACCTAAATTTTAAATGTAGACCAGGCCTTAGACTTGCAAGAAATGAGGGTCACTGATCACATCAGATATCAATCTGCTAGCACAGAGTATTCATCTAGAAAATCAGACGATGCAGGTGGCCTGGGCCAAGGAAGAAAGAAATCTACTGGCATTGTAAACTGTGAGGTTTAAAACGTTCCATCAGAAAAATTTCAATCAGCTCTTCTAATCCATACCCTAAATAGTAAGACTTTTCATTTGTTTGTTACAGTGTCATGGATTCCATGATTGTTGTAATTGGGGGTGGGGGAAAAACGCAGCTGCACAACTGTCCTCTGCAGGGCTCTCTTCAAGTTGGTGTTCTTTTTGTTTTAAGGTAAATGTCTAGCCCCTTATGGTTGAAGATAGTTACTATTTGGAAGACTAAGGCCTGGTCTACACTAGAAAATTAGGTCAGCATAACTACATTGCTCGGGGGTGTGAAAAATCTACACCCCGAGTGGCATTTTAAGTCACCATGTAGGATTATCTACACCGATTGGAGAATCCTTCCTGTTGGCATAGATGCTGTGCCACTGTAGCGTGTTAAGTGTAGACAAGCTCTAAGTATAACCAATGCAGTGATGTCTTCCTAAATCCCTACCAACAAACTGTGCTTCTGCTGAGCATTTTTTTTTCCAAATATGAAGTAGTGTTTAGAAATGACAGGAAATCTATAAAACCATGTAATTTAGGAACATGTAACATGGTTAGCATCAATACTATCGATATTCTTGTGTTAGTGATTTTTCTTATCTGAAATGATTTATCATAGGTTTAGTATATATGAAGTGACACCCCCACATATATCTGAAAAGTCTTTTGGTTTTTTTTTTTTTTTAGCTGCGGTGGTGATGTCAGCATTTTTTGTCATAATAAAGAGCCTTGGATTCACCTATCTAACTTCTAAGATGACCCTGCACTTTAAAACTTCACTCCTTTACATGGAAGAAATTATCCTGTTAGTGTAGTGAAGGGAAGGAAATTAAGTCTAAGAAGAACAGAATTCTCTCCCTTATCTATCTACTTATAAAAAAACGCTTTACAGTGCCTGCACACTTGCTACCAAGTGTCTGTTTTAAATAGCGTCATCAATTCAGGGACATCTTTCTCTCTCAGATGATGTCTCCATTGGTAAGATTCTGAAAAGCAACAATCATCCCTCCGCCACGTGTCATGCAAATCTTTTTTGTCTTAGGATCTCAATGCACAACCACAGAGTCCAGTATCGACTCTCTTCAAACCTTTCATCAGTTCCCCTACATTCTCTCTAGTTAAATGGTCATTTTAAACAGAATCATCTGATGTATCTCTGAAATTGCTGCTCTGTTAATGGAAAAACCATGCTGTATAGTTCCATAAGTATGAAATACAGCTGTAATATACCTGAAATGTTCATGACAAAAGTAAATGTTCTTGTTCACACATCCCAGTTGACTATGCTCCTTTCTTTTTGCCTTAATCCTACCCACCAAAAATAAAATAGGGCACAATTATTTTTAAGAAGAATAGCTTTAAAAAAATCTGTTTCTTTCTTTTAATGTCACTCCTAGTGTATTGGTGTAAAAACATCCAAATCCTCACTGGCAACATAAGTTAACCTGGTGCAAAGAATTAAAGCCATCTTAATTGGTGAGATGAATTTATTGTTACCAGTGAAGCCTAAGTAGCTTCAGAGAAATTCCTCCCTAAAGGCATCCAAGTTCATTCTATCCATTGTATTGCAGCTTCTTTGATAGAAAGAGCATCAGTGTGAAGACATCTGCAGAGCAACCACCTGCTCTTTGAGCTAAACATTCCCAAACCATAATAAATTCTACGTTTTAATCCTTTGCTGATGAATCCCTCACAGAAAACAGGTGCTCCACATTGAGTTCCTTTGGTACGAAACTCATAGGTTTGGGTGATATCCCTTCACATTTGCTCATTATTTCCACTCCTTATCCTCCCTTTCTCTTCCTTCACTGCTCATTTCTTCTCACCAGTACAGAATGGTGGAGATGAAGTGAAACAGAGTGGAACATTTCTTACGTGAGAATTTTTTTTTTTTATGGTTTACCACCACCACCAAACCAACCCACGATCATTATCTGAAGAACTATATAGTTCTACAAAGATGCAGTTCTTTTTTTTTCCTGTGATGACTCTCAAAGTTGCTTGCCTTAACAGTTTGCATGTGACACAAAGGGTAAAAAAGTGTATAGTTACTGAATTGATGTGTTTTATCTCTATAGCTTTGGAAAGAAGCTTCTGTCAGGAAGCAGAATGTGATGGCTTACAGTCCCATGGTTCACAATGAAGTGCTTGAACTGTACCCTGTCTCAGTATGGATGGAGACAATTTATTTGGGAAGACTGATAGAAATATCCATCTTCAAAAGGAAATTCACAAACATTTTCCAGTTAAAGATTTTTCACTAAGACAACTTTTTACATGAACAGCAACCAATAAGTTATTATTTACATTAATGACCAGAGTCCTTGATCAGAACCATGGCCCTTTTTGGCTAGGTATTTTATAAATAAGTACATAAGTTCCAATAGGAACTGACCAAAACTCACTTCAGAAGATGAGTTTAATGAACATGGAAAACATGGAATTCTGATTACATTTTTAAAGTGAAAAAATCTACTTTTCCAAATAATGTGTGCACATGTAAAGGATCTGTTAACATTTGGGGAAATGTTTAGAAGAATGTCTTAAATTAGTTGACAAGCTAAAAAAGATAATGTAAATGACATTTCATTTAAGCACAAACATCTTTGGAGATTTAGTTTTTGCTGAATATGGTCACTAAGTGTAAAAAAGATGAAATAATTGCATAAAAACTGAAATTGGTAGAAGATTTAATTAAGTAAATCTCAAATTTTCTTTAAAAGAAAATTCACAAGCAGAAATTATATTAATATTCAGCACTCAGAAGTCATATGACTTCCAAATTAAGTCAAATACATGTTTAACTAGTGAATGAAGAATTATTACAAATTTTATGCTGACAAAATCAAGATATTTTCCTTACAGTATCAGTGTTACTAGTGCCAATTATATTTCTCCTACATACAAACTCCCATCTTACCCTAAATTACAGAAAGCTTTTAAAGCAGGTAGGATATGTTAATTGTGGAAGTGAGAAAAGACTTACCTTCACATCCCTGTGAATTATGTTATTATCATGACAGTAACGTAGAGCTTCCAGTATCTGTCTCATGTAATGACTGTAAAAACAAAATATGTCTAAGACTATATAACAAACTTGCAAAAAAAAGTATATAAATACAGTGCACTCATTTTAAGCCTCCCACCTAACTTACCTTTAAAGTACACAATTATAAATATGCCAAGTATTAGAGTGGGAATTATGTTTTCATAAGAATGGATAATAAAAATAAAACCTGAACATAAATATTTCTAATAATTTGAAAGCTTCAGGGGTATTTTGACCATTAAGAATAAGTAATTTTTTTCTAGGAAAAAACGCATCTACACATTTAAATATGTAATTTATTACAAAATAAGCTTATGCTAAGAAAATAGGGAACAATATTCTTACTCTTAAAGTTCACTTTCTTTTTTCCTAATATTCAATTATTTCTACTCATCCAATAAAGAAAGAGGATCACTAGTATAAGAATGAACACACTGCACAGCAACACATGCAAATCACATAAATGCACAAAGAAAAGATCAAAATACTATGTAAAAGATTAACAGTTAAGGTACAGAGGAAAATTGAAAATCAGCTAGTTACATAAAGGATCATTCACTCAGTTACAACAACTACATTGTGAAATATTTTTGTGAAGACAATATATATATACAAATTAATTTGCCAGATCCACGAGTAAATTTAACAGGCATCATATAAACTTATTTTACATTTAGTATACACTAAATTATAGCCTATTATAATTATTATATTTTTATAATATAAATTATAACGAAGGAAGTAGGGTTCATTTCAGGCAGTGGGACTGTATTTTAGGCATATAATCCTCATTCAGTGTCGCTTTTTTTTATCCCTGTGGAACAGTAATACATGCTGCCTTAATAATAGGGGCACAGGAATTCTGCAGAAACTACAGGTTTTTTGAATAGCAAATTCACTCAAAATCTATATAAACTATAATGGTCTTGTGGATAGGGCACTCATGTCGGCATCAGGAGACCTGGATTCCATTCGGAGCTCTTCCACTGGCTCACTGGAATGACTGAGGGCAATAATAATGTCTCAAATTTTCCAATACATTCAGTTAATTTTTAGGCCTCCACTTTCATACACACAGGGTGCTAAGCACTCACAACTGCAACTGATATCAATAGGGGCTGTAGGTGGCTAGCATATCTGAAAATCAGATGCCAAGTATCTGAGTTTGAGAATCCAAAAATGAAGGCACCCCATGCCTCTTCTTTAAATTTTGGCCTGAAATGCTCAACATCTTGGTTTCTCCATCTGGGAAATAAATATTTTTATATTTATCCACCTTTATAATGTGCTACACTATAACTGTATAAGCAATGAGAATTATACTGAATTGTATAGTAAATTATTAGTACTTTTATGCAGTTTTAACATAGGCTGTCAATTAATGGCTATTAGGTCAAGTGATTGACACAAAACAAATTAATTATATTAAAAAATTAGTCACAATTAATTGCAGTTTTAATCGCACTGTTAAACAATAATAGAATATCAATTTAAATTTATTATAAATATTTTTGGATGTTTTTCTATATTTTCAAATATATTGATTTCAATTACAACAGAATACAAAGTGTATAGTGCTCCACTTTATATTATTTTTATTACAAATATTTGCACTAAAAAAAAAGATAGTATTATTCAATTTACCTCATACAAGTACTGTAGTGCAAACTGTACTGAAAACGCAACTTACAAATGTAGAATTTTTTATTTATTTTTTTATTATTTTTTTTTTTAACCTAACTGCACCTAAAACCAAAACCATGCAAAACTTTAGAGCCTACAAGTCTACTCAGTCCTATTTCTTGTTCAGCCAATCTCTAAGACAAAGAAGTTAGTTTCCATTTATGGTAGATAATGCTGCCTGCTTCTTATTTACAATGTCACCTGAAAGGGAGAACAGGCATTCATATGGCACTGTTATAGCCAGCATTGCAAGGTATTTACATGCCATCTCAGCTGAAGTCAAAACAGAGTCCTCCACACTAAACCCTACCTAATTGGTTTTAGGATAAAAAAGCAACCGAACATCAGACTTGATAAAGTTTATGGATTAACTAATGACTTCAAGGAACTGGGTAAATCTTGGCTTGAAGTTGCCATCTTTTGGGACTTAAGTTTAAATTGCTGTAATCGTTTTCAAATTTTATAATTTAAGTTAATGAAAATTTTTTCAAGGATCCAGAATAGCAAGCTCCAAGCGGTGGCTGGTTCGCTGCACAGTCACATAGAGAGTTCTGATCTAAACTTGGTCTGCACTCAATATGAGGAACTCATATTCATTGCTGCACCACGTAAATTCAGCCCAACTAGTTTTGGATTTGAGCACCTCACCTTTCACTCCAAAAGCTGAACTCCTTCCATTGTTTTCATTCCTCTGTGATGCCAAGTTTATATCAGCAAAAGAGTACAAAGGTTTTCTATCATGCCTACAAATCTGATATGCACTGACTGGGCTTGCCTGTGGATCATCAGCACCACAAGCAATAAATCTGTGACCTGATTTTCAGAAGTGATGAGCCCCCATAAATTCCAATGAAGTCAATGGGGATTACAGGTGCTCAGCTCCTCTGACGATCAGGCAACTAGCTTTTAGTAATTCATTTCTAAGGCATTTTCCTAAGACACTTTGGCAATTGCCTATCAAATCTTTCATTCCATAGGTGTTAATAATAATAATAATTAATACATAATTAATAATAATGATACACGATTAGGACAAGTTGCACAGTATTTCTAAATCAGAAATTGAGGTAAGAGACTGTGTGAAAAACTCTAAAGCAGCCAAGAAACTTTTGGATCTTTCATTGCTTTTGATAGAGCAATATCATAACAGGATCTTCTTGTATACAAAGTGACAAATTGTTCATGTGAAACGCATGAAAGCTGATAGAGTGGCCATGTACACTGGAGTTATAAATTCCAAAATCTTACACCCACCTAGCAATGAACTGTTCTTATTTAAAAAGGTCACACTTTTTGCAAAGTGCACATGGTATTTATCTCAAGAAAGAGAGATTTATCACACTTATTTCAGTGAAGTCCACATTAAGCCCTGGACTACACTTACCTGGAGATTTGGCGGCAGTCGATGGGAGTTATGCAAGCTACACAGAGTAGCTTGTGTAACTCCCGTCGACTGCTATGCTTCCCTTCATGTGCGGTGTCTTCTCTTCACTGCACTGCGCTGATGGGAACTGCGTTCCCGTCGACGCAGTGCTACGCCACTTGAGGGGGTAATTCTACTGCGTTGACTTCAGGATCAAATGAGCGGGTCTTCACTGACCACTCAGTCGATCCACATAGGTCAATCTGATGGCGGCAACTTTGCCGCCATCAGTGTAGACGTACCCTTAATGACAAAGTCAGGCAGGCACTCAGTAAGGGCAAATATTCTGAATGTTAGTCTCCAAAATTGAGAGTCAATTTAAAAATTAGGGTTGGAAAGTTAAAACTGTAAAATAAGCTAAGTAAACTATTATTTGACTGCATGACCATTGCAATACAGAATATGCAGTACTGTAAGAATCAATTTTACATAAAATTTGATAACAAGTCAGAAGTAATATGATAGAGATGAGGTTATAATGACATGACTTATTTAGTTAAGTTGACAGCATCTCTACAAAAGAGAGGAAGGGACAGTCGCAGCCCCAAGAAGTCTACATTAAGAAACAAACAATACTTATTATCTGTAGAGGTCTAATGGATGACCACAGGATTCATTACAAGTTCTGTGACTATGTCATGTGATTAGCACTTTGACCACCACCTAATATATCATGTACATTTAAAGGATATATTAATGAAAAAAGACCACATCACAAAATAACGTCTTTTAGGGAAACCAGTCTCTCCAATACTTGTCAAGCAATTCACTTTATTACAACATGGTGGGGGTGTATCTTTCGGCAGAACTTATGTTCATATCAACACACGCAGTTCTCCAAATGACAGTCTACCAAAGCAGCAACAGCAGATAATACATTGAGATGTGTCAGATTAGAAGTAGAACTATATTTAAGTTCCAGTCAATATAGAGATCAGGGAGAATTTCAACGTAAAGGTTTATTTTACAAGCACACATGCTGAGTGTATAGAGGCTTTGACTATTAGATGAACTGTGAAGTATATTTGTTTTATTTAGAGGTATAATACTCTGTATATGTTTAAGAGTTCAACAAACTGAACAAAAATTTTAGGAAGCTACAAGGTCTAGAAAAATTATCACAAAGCTAGGAGTCCAGAACTTCCGAGTTCCACTCCGAACTCCAACTACTTGCCTTATCACTCAAACTGATCTTTACAAAACTCTATGCCCCAAGTTTCAGTTACCATCTTTTGCTGACAACTTGACGGTTTCTCTCTCCTCCTGAACTTGGCTCCTCTATACAATTTCATATCACTTCGTTTCTCACTGTATTCTTTTGGACATCACACCATTTTCTCAAGTTAAAAGTCAAACTGAGCATCTCATCTTCTCTCAAAGCATCTCCTGTTTCTATTTTCACTTCTCTTTTTTACAACTTCATCAACTTCCTGATAACTTCAGATCTCAAGCTCTGGATCATTTTCAACTGTCCTCACCTCCTTTGCTTCTCATATCTAGACTTGTGCCAAACAATTTCTCTTCCTATATCATCCTCAAAATTTGCTACTTCATCACTCTCACTGCTAAAACTCTTGCAAGCTGTCATTTCTCACTTAAACTGCACTGCAGAGGGTAACTGACTAGAATTTTATTATTCTAGTCAGTTTCTTTCTGCAGCCCCTTCCAAACCACAAACCTTTATAGCCTTTACCTCAAAGGGAAATATCAATTTCAGCATGATTCAAAGGCCTTACAGATGCAACTGACTTCAAAAAGAAACTGACTAGAACTGTTGCTTTGTCTTTGCAATTAAGTTTCAGTATAAAGAACTTGATAAGCACGAAAAAAGACTGTTACTTACCTTATAACTGTTGTTCTTTGAGATGTGTTGTTCATGTCCATTCCATTGTATGTGTGTGTGTGTGTGTGTGTGCATGCCCTCGTGCACAGTTACCAGAACTTTCTTCCCTTTAGCAGAACCTGTAGGGCCAGCTCCAGTGCCGCCTGGAGCCCCATGCACATGCCGCGGTATATGAAGCGCTTCCGACCCTACGCCCCCTCAGTTCCTTCTTGCCATAACTCCGGGAGCGGGCACTGGCGGGGGGGGGGGGGGGGGGAGGAGTCATGGAATGGATATGAGCAACACATCTTGAAGAACAACAGTTATAAGGAAGAAGAAAAGAAGGTTACTTACAAGTGCTTGCTCATGTCCATTCCATTGTAGATGACTCACAAGCAATACCTTGGAGGTGGACTAGAAATACAGATAAGCTGCCTGCAGCACCGCTCTGCCGAAGCTTGCGTCATCCCACACCTGCTGGATGATGGCGTAGTGGGACATGAAGGTGTGCACAGATGACCAGGTGCAGCCCTGCAGATGTCTTGCACAGGCACTGTCGCTAGCAAGGCTGTAGACGAAGCTTGAGCTCTGGTTGAATGGGCTGAAATCACCCCTGGAAGCGGCACCTTTGCTTGCTCATAGCAGAACTTGATGCAGGAGGTTATCCACGATAATATGCGCTGGGTGGAAACAGGTAAGCCTTTCATCCAGTCAGCCACGAAAATGAACAGTTGTGTAGACCTCCAGAACTGTCTCATAGACTCAATGTAGAATGCCAACACCTGTCTGACGTCTAATGCGTGCCACCTCCTCTCCTCCTCCAAACCATGTGGCTTAGGAAAAAACATGGGGAGAAAAATGTCTTGGTTATAATGAAATTGGGAAACCACTTTAGGCAGGAAGGCCGGGTGTGGCCTCAACCAAACCTTGTCTTTATAGAACACAGTATAAGGGGGCTCCGAGGTCAGCGCCCTAATCTTGGAGACCTTCCTTGCCGAGGTAATGGCCACCAGGAAGGCCACTTTCCATGACAGCAGCAGTAATGGGCAAGTAGCCATAGGCTCAAAGGGGGGCCCCATGAGCTGCGAAAGGACCAGGTTGAGATCCCTGGGAGACACCGGGTCACGGACCTGCGGATAGAGCCTCTCCATCCCCTCTGGGAACCTAATCGTTATGGGGTGGGAGAAAACTGATCTCCTTTCTAAAGGCTAGTGGAACGCCGATATAGCCGCTAGGTGGACCATCAGGGAGGCCACGGCCAGCCCTTGGAATTTTAGTTGCAAGGTTTTCTGTTACCCAACAGAATTTGCTGGACTTGCGTGGAACAGGCTCGCTCGTCTGCGCTCAGCCACTGAGTCTCCACGCTGTGAGGTGCACGGAGTCCAGGTCCGGGTGCAGCAAGCGACTGTGATCCTGGGACAGGAGATTGTACCATCTCGGAAGCTCCAGCAGGGGACGATCGATAAGTCCAGCAGCATGCCTGGTGCGGCCAGGCTGGCCCCACTAAGGTAAAGTTCGCTTTATTCCTCTTGATTTTCAGCAGGACCTTGTGAAGGAGAGGAATGGGTGGGAACACGTACATGAGGCTTCCCGACCACTGCAGCAGGAAGGCATTGGAGAGCGACCCGGCCTCCAGACATCAAAGGAGGCAGAACTGCTAGCATTTTTTGTTCCATGCAGACGTGAACAGGTCCACCTCAGGATAGCCCCACCGCTGGAAAATCAGAGACCACCTTCGGCTCCAGCGACCAGTCATGGCAGGGAAAGAACGACCTGCTGAGGCAGTTCGCCTCATCGTTCCTCACTTCCGGGAGTTGAGAAGCTATTATGTGAAAATTGTGCTTCACCGTCAGATCCCACAAACAAATGACTTCCTTGCAGAAGGCTGAGGAGCAGGTTCCCCACACCTGTTAATGTAATACATGACTGCTGTAATGTCTGTCGGTACCTACACCACCTTGTGAGCAATAAGGTGGAGGAACACTCCACATGCTAGTCGAATAGCCCGTAACTCTCTTACATTGATATGCATGCACCTCTCCTCCCTCGACCAGACTCCTTGTGTGCTGAGGTTGGTGCTGATATGGGCCCCCCATCCTAAGTCCGAGGCGTCCGCTATCAGGGTAACCGAGGGGATTAGCTCTTCGAACGATACATCCCTCAACACTGCCAAGGGACTCCGCCACCAGTCTAGTGTGGCCAGGATGTGAGAGGGAACTGACACCACCCAGTCCAGGGAATGTCTGCTCGGGGCATAAACTGATGACTGAAGTGGTCTGAGTCTTAGGCAAGCCAGCTTCACCATGTAAGTGCAGGTCGCCATGTGGCCTAACAGCTTCAGACAGTGCCTGGCTGTTGTCGTTGGGCAGAGGTGCAGGTGAGCAATGATGGCCAACATTGACTCAAATCGTGGCTGGGGCAGGAAAGCTCTGGCTTGGGAAGCACCTAGGACCTCCCCGATGAACTCTATTCACTGCACCAGGGTTAAAGTGGACTTCTGCTCATTTATTAGCAGACCCAGCCAGCAACAGGTGACATTTCAGATCTACACTGCTCTGGACCTGAACCCTAGACCTGCCCCTGATTAGCCAGTCATCCAGGTAAGGGAAAATTTGGACCCCTCTGTGCCTCAGGTGCACCACCACACATTTTGTAAACATCCTTGGGGCCAAGGAAAGGCCAAAGGGCAGTGCTGCAAACTGGTAGTGGGAACCAGCTAACGAAACGGAGGAAACACCTGTGGCTGGGGAAGATAGAAATGTGGAAGTAAGCGCCCTTCAGATCGAGGATGGCATAGCAGTCTCCTGGATCCAGGGAGGGGATGATAGAGGCTAGGGAGACCATGCAAAATTTCAACTTCTTGAGAAATTTGTTGAGACAACTCAGATCTAGAATTGACCTTAGACCCCCTTTGGCTATGGGGATGAGGAAGTACCTCGAGTAAAACTCTTTTCCCCTCACGTCCAGTGGAACCCTCTCTATGGCCCCCAGGCTGAGAAGTATCTCTACCTCTTGAATGAGGAATTGCTCACGAGAGGGGTCTCTGCAGAGGGACAGGGTGAGAGGGTTGTTGGGAGAGGTAGAAGCAAACTGGAGGGCATATCCTGCTGAAACCATGCCAAGGATCCAGCAGTCCAAAGTGACCTTGGCTCATTCGGACAGGAAGGGAGGTAGGCGCTCAAGAAGGGACGGGAGGGATCCAGGGAACAGACTGGTACACCACCCTCGGATGCACCTTCAAAACTTAGATTCCCCTTAGATTGCTAGATTGGCTAAACGACCCTTGCTGGGGGGCTGAGGAGGACCCTGGCATTGGTTGATGTCTCCTAGATCCCCCATTTCTATCCCTCTGCCTGTAGGGCGTGAATCGTTGAGACTGGTACCTCTGCTGTTGCTGGCCCTGAGGATGGGTCTGGAGCCTAGAGGTCTGGGGAATATAGAGACCCAACGAGCGAAGCGTGGCGCTCAAGTCATTCAGACCATGAAACTTTGCATCTGTCTGGTCTAAGAACAAGGCTGACTCATCAAAGGGGAGGTCCTGGATGGACTGTTGGACCTCCTGTGACAGCCCCGAGGATCGCAGCCACGAGCACCTGCGCATGCAGATGGCAGAGGCCATGGCTCTGCCAGCCTAGTCTGTTGCATCCGAAGATGCCTGTAATGCCACTCTGGCTACCGTGATGCCTTCTCCAGGTTGGTACTAAAGTCCAGCGCCTGGTCCTGGGGCAAAGCATCCGCAAAGTGCTTTAGCAAGTCCAAGAGACTGAAACTGTACCTGCCCAGGAGAACCTGCTGATTGGCAATTTGAAATTGCAGGCTTGCTGTTGAATAAATCTTTCTCCTGAACAGGTCCAGCTTCTTGTTATCCTTGTTTTTTGGCGTGGAGCCAGGCTGTCCCTGCCTGTCCCGCTGGTTGGCCACATCTACCACTAGGGTACCCAGAGCAGGGTGGGTGAAGAGGTACTCGAACCCTTTTGCCAGGATGAAGTTTTTTTCTCTGCCCCCTTGGAGGTTGGGGCCACTGATGAAGGGTCTGCCACAGGGCCTTTACTATTTTCAATACCCTCTCATGCACAGGGAGGGCAACCTGTGCTGGGGCAGCAGCTCACAGGACATTAAAGAGACTGTCTGATGCCTCCTACAGCTCCTCCACCTCCAACCCCAAGTTGGAAGCCACCCTTTTGAGGAGTTCCTGATGTGCCCTGAAATAATCCAGGGGTGCTGAGTATTCCTGGTTAACCGCCCAATCCGGGGAAGAGGATGAGGACTTGCAGGGTGTGGGTGGTGGCATCTCTGCCTGCTGACAGGGGGGCCCCCAACAGAGGTCCCTTCTGGGGGGGTCCAACTCGTCATTGGAAACCAAACGATGGCCCTTGTCTGCAGTCGGTGGTGCGGACTGTACTCCAAATGACCTAAACGACTGCGGGCCTGGTCCGACTGGAAACCCCCAGGATCCCCAATACGGCCGTTGGGGAGGCCACTGCTTCTGAGGCTATCCCTGGGCTGCCTGAGCTGAAGGGTGCTCCAGCACCTTTTGTTGGTGGCGGCGGCTCACCCGGAGTTTGTCCTCTCGAGAGGACCCGGACTCACTGTCAGACGATCATGGTGGGGCTGCCTCAGAGGTTCCCATTGCATGGTGCCGAGCAATGGGGAAATAGTGACCCAATCTGTGGGTGCTTCGGCACACAGGAGAACGGCCTCTCGGTGGCATTGATTGCGATGACAATGATACCTGGCACTGGTGCCCCAACCAGTGCCAATGTGGGGAATCATGCTCCGACTGCAAGTTGGAATGCCTGGAGTGTCGCCTGTGCATCGAAGACTTGCGGCGCTGCTTCGCTCTCAATGCCGAGTCAGCCTCCGGCAATTGGGTTCTGCACCTCCTTGGTGTATGGGCAAACTCCTCGGTGCCAGGGAATAGTGCCAACTTTCCTCTGGGGAGCGGCCTCCTGCAGGCAACCCTGATGGGTGCTGCCTCCTGACACGAACTTCACCCAGTGCCAGGGATTGTGACCGGTGCTGGGAGTGCGAACTCGCTCCTTGCACCGCTGATGTATGGTGCTCTGGTGACAGTGACCTGGAGCGACTTCTAGGGGAGCGATGCCACGTCAACCCCTCCATTTGTGGTGACCGGGTTGTCGGAGATCTCATCCTCGCTCCAGGGATCGCTTGATCCAACCAGGGGATCCCAACGCGGGCTTCCCCTGCGACACCAGCCCCTTCTCTCTTGGCAGAGGCCGGGTTGGGGGTATGGGCAAGGCCAACAAGGTCCATGCTGCCTGAAACACCTCCGGTGTCGATAGTGCCGGCAGGTGTAGAGATGCCCCCCACTCCCAAGAGTCAGGGGTGGCTCTCTAGTTGGAGATTCCTGCAGTGATGAGTGAGCCTCCACAGTCTGGCTGGGGTGCGGCACCAGGCTTGACCCCACTCTCTTCGGTTTAGGGGAGTGACCCAGCTCCGTACGTTGTTTGTACTGCTTTTTCCTTGATGGAGAGGAAGAAGGCCGGTGCCAAGGCGGAGCCGGTGCCGACGGCGCGCTCCGTACCAATACCACACTCAGTACCAAAGCAGAGCGGGTTGGTTTGGAGGCTCGTCGGAGTGCCACCTCCATTAGTAAGGCTTTCAAGCAGATCGCTCTGTCCTTTTGAGTTCGGGGCCTGAAAACCTTACAAATCTTACACTTATCCTTGTGGTGAGCTTTCCCCAGGCACTTTAGGTAACTATCATGGGGGAGGTCCGCTCAGCGAAAAGGCCTTCCTGCAGGAGGCACACAGCTTGAAGCTCGGTTACCGGGGCATGCCCCGCTCCCAGCAAAGTCCTAGCTGAGACTATCCTAAGCTGACTAACTATACTATTAACAACACTTAAGGCCTAATCTATCTAACTAAGTTAAACAAACAAACAATTAGGGTCAGAACAAAAGGGAATGAGCACTTGCGATTGCAAACCAAGGCAGTTCCAGCAACTGTCACAGGCGGAAAGAAGGAACTGAGGAGGCATAGGGACGGCAGCACCTCATATACCATGGCATGTGCGCGGGGCTCCAGAGAGTGCCAAAGCCAGCCCTACGGGTTCTGTTCAAGGGAAAAAAGTTTCGGTAATCATACACGAGGGTGCACACACATCTACAATGGAATGGACATGAGCAAGCACTCGAAGAACTGGCTAATACTAGTCCGTTTTAATCTACCTCAAGATCTTTTCACAGAAAGTTGCTTGTCATTTTGCCTTCTTGGTGCCTCAGGCTATTGCCTATGTTATCTATGCTTAAAACAAGCCCTTTTCCAATAAACTTGATTTATTACGTGGCATTCTTGTCCTATACTAAACTAATTCCAAAGTGGAGTGTTAAGTGCTGCTGATTTTGGAACAACATGTAAAAATTCATGTCCTCACCCACTGTGGTTCTTAAAGATTCTATAGACTTTTCTGCACTTAAAACATGACAAGGCACAAATGTACCACTGTAACAGTGCATTGCAGACCTATGCTGATAGGAGGGATTCTCCCATCAGTGCAAGTAATCCACCTCCCTGAGAGGAGGTGGATTCTTCTGTTGACTGATAGCTGTATACATGGGGATTTAGATCAGCTTAATTACACCATTCAGGGATGTGGATTTTTCACACCCCAAACAATAGAATTATGCTGGCCTAATTTTCTAGGGTAGACCAGACCTAAGAAAGGAACTTAGGCCCAATAGCCTGGCTAAATTAGTGTCTGAATAATAGCTTCCTTGTCTTCCAAATTCTATTGTTTCAACTGAGTACAGTATATTTTAAAATTTATTTCTTGTCCTGAACTGTTGCATAATGTTATTGTGTGCTGTTAAGTAGTTGCTGAGATTATTCCAGCAGCTCCATGGTTAAGGTTGTATTATGTTTTACACAAAGCAAAGTTTAAATCCCTTAAATTACAGTTAAACCTCACTCAGATCATTGCCAAACTTGCATACATTTAAATGAGGATAAAAATCAATATTCTAGATAATTTTCATGCTGTATTCAGTTGTAGTTTGAGATTTCTAAGCAATCTGAATAATTCATTTTGGAATCCTTTTTTCCTACAAGCCTAAAATTTTGGGTCTGCATGGCTTCATTTCAACACTTACGTATTTCTAATTTTCTGCATTAGTAAATCCTGTAAAACATACCAGCCTCATATGATTTTGGAAAAAAAAAAGTGTGACGTCTAAACAAAGATATGACAGTATATGGCATACTTTTTTCAGATATCAGAGAAGCAGATGGAGAAAGTTTCTCTGCTATGGGCTCCTTGGCACAGAAGAAAGGGGAAGTAGCCGATGACCACTGAAGCTGAGTAAGGTACACTCAGCGTGGGCTGCATAGAGTGCCAGGATGAACGCTTTAGTAATGAAGTAGGCAGGAGACACAAGAACTTTTCTTTACCTGACAGATCTGCTATGACTTGCTAAGATTCCTGGGACTGAGAACCATAGCAGGTCTATCAAGTGGAGAAGGCAGTAAAGTGTTCAGTGCTTCAGCAGAGAAAGTCATTCATTACTCTTTAGCCATCCACAGATGGTCCTCTCTACTCTTTGCTGCTCCCCCATAACCCTTGCCTTAGCCTTGCTCCCCCACCACAGCCCCATACCTTCCCATTCTCCCCTCCACCCCAACCTTAGCCCTACTCTGTCCCTTCTTCATGCATGGATGTGTTATGGTTTGCAAGAGAGGAATCCTGGTGATGTAAGTTATAGCAGGTTAAGTGTTAGGCTGAGACAGGGAACAAAGAGCAGTCAAAGTGCACTCTCTAGGATAGTGGCAGGAAACCAGAGTTTAAGGTGAAACCTCTGGCAGCTCAGGAGGTTTTTTAAAAATACTTGGCCAAAATCGGGCATCTGGCAGTTGAGAGTTCCACATGTACCTAAGAGGAGTCTGTGGAAGTAGGTAAATTTTTAAAAGGACATTCAATTGAATATAGCAATACAGGATTTCTTTGTTGACAACTTTGAATTCACTGTCATTTTAGCCTATCATGCAACTACAAAAGTTAAAAAATTAAATGAGTTAGAAACACAGTTACAGGGATAAGCTTGACACTACTAAAAGCTGCTGAAGGAGTACCAGCAGTAAAATGAAATGTTTAGTCCCACCAGGCCCATTGGCCATCAAATCCCACCCAGTGTGGCACCTATAAAAAAGGCAAAGAAAGACTTCAATATTGATTTTGAAATAGCACATTATTTGACAATCAGATCAAGCATTCAGAATCATAGCTCACATAAAAGGGACCGCTTTTATATATAGTATCCTTTAAAACACTCTACTGTAGATCTCCCTATAAGAATCAAATCTGCAAAGACTTATTTATAGCATTTCTATTTTTAACCACAAGTCAGTGCAACTGAAATTACTTATTCCATCCCCTCCTCTTTATCCCCAGGGATTAATTAGAGTACATACCTGGCTACAGCTTCACTGTATACAAAACCAGCATCTGCTCTCTTTACAATTTCAAAACACAGATCTGCTCCATCCATACTGTGGGTAGAAAGATATGAAAAACGTTCTTGTAAGAAAACAGATAATAGGCTTTCAAGTCCAACTACAGTAAAATATTTCAGAAATATGTTTATTCAATTTGTATAATGCTCATATCAAAAGTGCTTTATTCATATGTACAATTCATAATTAAACAATAACACATTTAGCAAATATATCCAAAATGACATGTCAACTACAAATTCCCCAACCCAAAACATCTCATGCCCTCAACACCATTAAAAGTCTGGGAAAGTAGCCAGCCTCTAGAGCATACCCTAACAGTCAACAGATTAAGGCTTAGTCAGCGCTAGGTGGAAAAACTAATTCTAGAACCAACATCTCCCCAACAAAAACACCATACCAGCAGGTCACTGATGGCCTGCTCAGACACTACAGCTGATCTCATCTGCCCCAGTTGGATGCACTCTCTCTAACACACAGGCCCCCAGACCACAGAAGGATTTTTTAGGCTAGAAATCAATAACCTGAATAGACTGAGAAATAAACTGGAAAGCCATCACAGTTACTGGAGCTCTAATGTTGTAATGCTCGATATGTGGAAGCTCTGTCAAGAGGGCAGATGTCCACATTCTGGGCTTGCTGAAGCTAAGCGATCTTCAAAGTGTACCCCAATGTAGGGTGCTTTAAGTACTCCAACTGGAAATAACAGGGGCACGCATGGATGACTATGGCAAGATCCATGTCCAGGACAAATGGCTGCAATCTTCTACTCCAGAGCAAATGGAAGAAGCCCTCTTGGCCTCTGATGTTGGAGTTGGATAAACAGCTGAGCTGAAGGGCTCAAGAGAACCCTAGATTATAAACTTTAACAAATGGCAAGACCCATATCCGAACTCTTAGTGTGTAGGGGCAGATATCACATCTGCTAGTGTTTCCCCTTACCAATCAACTTTGTCTTATCCAGATTTAGGTTCAGCCATCTAGCTCTCATTCAAGCCTCAGTCATGGCCAGACAGGGGAAGCTAAGCAACCACAGCATGAGACAAATTAAATGAAGATATACAGCAGTGTTCTCAAAATACTACTGGCAGTGGAACCCACACCAAATCTGTATATCCCTTACTGTTCTTGTATACATGCTGAACAAGAGATGTGAAAAAGACACTCCTATGGTACCATACACAGCAGGGCCCTCAAAGCAAACATCCAGTTACACAATATTATCCTACAAGTCCTTTCAAAGAGGAAAAAATGAAGCCACACAAGTACAACTGTATTTACACCAGGAATTGCAGTTGTATGCAAGGCAATCTCAGTCAGATACTGTATTCCAAGGAGGGAATTCTGTTCAAACTGAATTTTAAATAGTGACTTTCAGCCATATATCCCCAAAAGGGCTATAGTCTTTCCAACTAGTATTCTCATAGGGATGATGTAGAAGTCAGTCAGTTTAGCACCACTTTAGTCACTCTGAGGTGCACCTGAAAAAAATGGCAGTGCATATTGTATTTTTGACACTGGTTCCTTGGTTTTCCTACCTAATTGCCCATAAAGAGATAAGATGGGTGGGTGAGGTGGGTTATCTTTTATGGGATAAACCTCTGCTGGTGAGAGAGACAAGCTTTCGAGCCACACAGAGCTCTTCTTCAGGTATTCAGATATTCTCTAATATTCTGCAACTGACATGGCTATCACTAATTGCCTATATTCTCTAAATCCTGATCTACACTACAAATTTATGTTGATATACCTACATCACTCAGGTGTGGAAAATCCACCCTGCTGAACGACAGTGTTATACCGACCTAACCCATAATGTGGACAGCACTGTTGATGGGAGGTCTTCTCCTGTTAGCATAGATTGGGGAGGTGGAATACCTATGCTGATGGGAGAAGGTCTCCTGTCAGCCTAGTTAGTATCTTCTCTAAGCGCTGCAGCAGCGCTGTAAGTGTTCACAAGTACTAAGGTAACCTAACTTTCAATGAGAAGTAGTAAACCACTTGTGGATTCATGGATAATATTACTTTTATAAACTTCAGACTATAGAAATAAACTTGTCAGCAGTACAGTATTCTCCAGAACTAAGCAGACTGATTGAGATTTATATCAAAGTGTGCATCCATTGCTTTTTAATTTTACTTTTTATTTGGTGGAGGGGAGGGTTAGAGTAGAACAGAGCTACAGGAGTTAACACAAAATCAAAAATGAAGACATGCATTACAAATTGGGCATTCAACTTCAAACATGGTGTTTACTTGCCACAATAATAATCATATAACTCTTTCACTTTCAACCACCCTCACACTTCAGCCTCCCTCTCCAAAGGTCCGAGATAAAGACAGGCTTAGCAGCATATCTACAAAGTTTACATATCCAGTCTTTAGCAGACCAAGAGAGAAGGAAGTATCTGCATAGGAGATCCCTTATGAAAAGTGACCTCTAAGCAGTTTTCCTTACTATCATTTAAACTAGTGGGTCTCCAGCTTAAGCACCTTCAACTGATCACAACTGCAGAGGCATTGCATCAGGGGAGAGGCAGACTTTCAGACAACTGGATTCCAAACTATTTATGGTTTCAAGCAACACCTTGAAAGCCAGTCAAACTAAAAGGCAACCAGTTCAGATCACACTCCTGTGCTCTCAACACAAAGCTCTGCTTAAGTGTACAGATGTAATCTACACCAACTTCAGTTCCCAGGATAAAACCTTTATGTAGGGGGCGCTGCAGGAGTCTAGCCTCAAGGTAACAAAGTATGGATAACTGTAAAAAGATCTGTAACCAAAGGAAACTTGCACTCATCTTACCAGGAAAAAAACCTATTGGCCACACCTGTTATGTGAGCATCCAGCAGCAGCATCAGAGTTAACTAGCCCTACAAATTGTAAACCTGTATTACAAACATTGGCTGCACTTTCTTAGGCTAATATAATCCTCATTAATTCTTCTAGTTGTTACCCCTATGTTTCCATTATTACATCAGTCTTGTCGGAACTAAATTGCAGACATCTAGCCCTTATCCAAACCCAAATCTCTTACACAGAGAGAGTCACTCATAGCAATCTGTACTGCAATGCCATGGTCAGAGATGATGTAAACATGGGGTGTCATCAGCAGTCCTGAGACACCTCTGCCAATGTCTCCTTACTAACCCTACTGGCCTATGATGAGCTAGACAACTGACAAGGTAGAAGACTGAAGGGCCCTTGGCATGACAGATTCTTCAGAGTAGAGAAGGAACTACATTCAGACCTCTCCTGAAGGAGCAGAGAAGTCACATAAGAGTGACTCCATCCATACCTGCTAGGAATTGCAGATTAATCAAAATTCAGTTGTATCAAAGATTGATATCAAAGGGCAATGGCATCAGAACTAAAAGAATCAGTAAGGACACTCTTTCCCCACATATGACTAAGATGAGATAATAAACTAGAGCCTGTATTGTAGATAATTGAATACCACCACCAGTTTTCATCCTATATCCATTCCTAAAACTTTATTTTCTGAGGTCAAGAAAATCTGAAGATTCCCTACACCACCACAGTTGTCCAGTTGCACCTTTTTAAAATATGAACTTTCCCCAAGAAGAGGGATCAGACACAGGGTGATAGCAAGATTGACAGCATCAAGTAGTGGTTTCTTGACCAAAGGCTTTACAATAAGATATACGTTTATAATGCATTGTGTCCTCAAAAGCTACTATAAACACCTATCTTTAGGATTGTTCTACTCAGAAAATAAATGTGCTCACTTTAATACTCTTCCTACAGATAAATGGCAATTTTCAAAAGTGACGGGAAGAAAATCTCCCTTGTTTTAGAAAATTAAAGTCAATTTGAAATTGGTTTGATATTGTTAAAATGGGCTACAGCATGTGAGCAGCAATGCTTTTAACATTTTATTCAATCAGTTCAACTACACTACTCTCACTAGCACAACCAAACTGTCTGTATTTTTCCTCACTCAGACTTTAACTGATCAGCTTTCCATGAAAGAACCTTACTGTAAGAGATTAATTTGTTTCATGTCTAAATAGTGTTGTCACTAAAAAATATACTGCCTTAAAAGTTTAAAATTTATGATGGAAGTCTTTGCTACCATGAAGCATACAAGCTGGAATCTTGGTCTCTGCTATGGCAAACACCAGAAAATTCAATGTGCTTAGACAGTAAGCTAATAATTATAGCAACGTCTCAACCAGTACTTCAACTAAAAGACAAATTTTGTAGAAACTAGAGCGTTTCACTACATGAAAGTTGTATTTTACTAGAGCATTAAGGACTTGAGATATTGGAAAAAAAGAGGTGCAAGAAGCGCTTCTCTTAACCCCACTTTTTTTCAGATTTGGACAGACCATGTCAACACCAAGCCAGAAAGAGCTTGATGCCCAAGCATGCAATACTGTCTAAAAATTCTGAAAATAACTAACCTGTGTTACATTCTACTAAAAACTATGTTTTTTGTTTTGGTAAAGACAGAATCTAGCACCAGCCAGAGTTCTAGACACACATTGGTGATGTGGAGAGAAAGGTGTTGTGGAAGTCGAAAGGCAGCATTTTCCTTATACATCCCCAGCACTCAGTTGTTTGATGGTTTGAGAAGGTGCTCATACATGGAGCAGGAAGTACTCTGTAGCAGGTTTCTGAGTAACACTGAGTAATGTTTTACGTAACATTTCAATACGGGCTGTCTTCTTTATATTCGCAGATGTACTAATAAAATTGCTTATGACAGACTGATGATTCACCAGGTTGAAGTCAGAGTTTGAGAAACACTGCTCTACGGCACTGAACAACTTTAGGGCCTTGTAATGGTGTGGTGCCTACCTCTCACGAGCACCCCTTCTGGTCGGGTGTGTCTGCAGTCTTTAACCAGTCCCAGCCCTGGTACTGGGCAAGAACCCCAGGGCTTCCTCGCTGGAGACAACAGTTTTGCCCTCTTTGTGCCCTTCTGGCCCCAGTCTCCAGCTGGGCCACTAATCAGTTCAGCTCCCCTTCTGGGGGTTTAGCATTGTCCCATTGTAGGCCACATCCCCACTGGCCTCTGGGGATGGAGGGCCCAGACCCACCCACTACTCTGGGCCCCCCAGACCAGAGACCCTAAGAATAGCAGCCATACGCCACCATGCCCCTTTAACAAAACTGCTTTCAGTTTCCTGGGCCCACTTCCCCGCTGTCCCAGCCTTCACTGATGCTTCGCCCTTAGCTCAGGGCTCCTCTAGGTTTAGGCCCAGCAACTAGCCAGGAGCCTTTTCTCATCCCACCCCGCCCGTCAGTACTGAGCTGTCCATGGTGCTGCAGTTCAATTTGGCCAGCCAGGAGCACCAATTGCACTCCATCAGCTCCAGCAAGGAACGGACTGTTTCTGGCTCTGAAGCTCCTTTTATATGGCCCTTCTGGACCCTGATTGGCTGCTCCTTGCAGTCTCTCTGATTCGTGGCTTCCCCTGCAGCCACTCTAGACTGCTTAGAAGGACTCTTCTGCTGCTCCTTTCCTGGGACATGTGTGGCAGGACCCTGAGCTTCCAGCAGGGGGCCTCTGAGCCTAGTCCACCCAATCACAAGTTGCTCCAAAGGGGGAGGACTTCCCCAGATCCTGGCTCTCACTAGGGACAAAGAGGGGGCCTCAGACACTCCCAAAAGGTCAAGAGCCCCAGAACTTTGCTCATATGAATGGGATATAGGATATCCAACCCCTGTAGATGTGCACAGGCCCCCCAGTTCCTGGCACACACAGGGGGGAGGTCAGCAAGAGGGCCTCAGAACCCCAGAGGGGCAAGCCTTGCCATCCCAGCTCATATGAGGGGAGCAGGAGGGAGGCTGAGACCCCGCTAGAGTGGCAAGAGCTGCCCAGATCTGTAGGGAGCATGCCTTGGTGCTCTGAACCTACTCTCCCTTAGTCCCCCTTCCATTCAGCCCCACATCCCTCTTCCCAGTGTCCCACCCCCTCCACTCCCTCAACCCCCATGCCTCCCTCACCTGAGCCCCCAACTTTCTAATTCATCCCCATTTATCTCCCTCCCCAGAACTGCAGCCCCTTGTTGCAGCCCCAACCCCTACTCTCCCCATATACCACTTCCCCTCCCAGGAAGTATTCATGTGTCTAATTTTTTTCACCCAAATACTTCACGTTCCTCTCCCACCCCCAGCAAATCAAATTGCCACTCGGGACTCACAAATTGTAGCAACTGTAGCAATTGCCAGTCACCCAGTCAAAAACTCCTTTGATCTTCGGTGGGGGGAGGTGAATAACTTCTACTTAGCTATGTTAATTGAAGGGCGAGTTCACATCCATCAATCTCAATGAGATCTGTGATTCAGCCAGTCGTTAGTATCTTTCAGTTTAACAGGAAAAGGCAGCTATTGCTACCATGTGCCCCTCTGAGACACATCAAAATCTCAAAGCAATTCAGCTAACCATTTGGATTTTAGTAGCTGCTGTACCACTATAAAATGTTCATGTATGTATGTAGGTGCTGTAAAAGATAAACAATAAGTTTTAGATGACAACATTACCCATCCACCATTTGTAGTCTCTCTAGAACTGTGGTCATACTTTCCTCATCCGACAGTGAAGATAAAACTGGCACTCCTGTGCACCCCATAACAGAAGAATCAAACAGCACATGCGCATAGTCATTGATTTTGGGGTTTACCAACATGCAGAATGCAAGTCTACTGTAAACTGTTCAGGACAGCAGCTGTCTTACTATGTCTGAGGGTAGCATCCTAAAATGGGAATAATTTGGGGCACAAATCCTTATTTCTCCTCTAAAAGTTTAGTGTGAAATTTCAGTGTTAGTTTTCATGAATTTTCTATGCAGTTTTTATTTAGTCTTCTTCTGTGTTTTAAAAGGAAATCCTTGAAACTGGGATCTCATTGAAATTTTTCCTTGGCAGTCCAATCTTTCATTGTCGTCAGATATTTCAAAAAACACCATAGATCTAAGCAAAATTTGGTAAAGAGGTATATACTGAGTAGAGCTGGTGTAAAGCAGTTTTTGGGAGAGAAAAAATTTGTTTTAGGGTCATTTTCAGCAGTCTTTCTTTGTAGCTGAAAGAGTATTACCAATGGTAGTGAACAGAAACTATATATTCTGCTTATGTGGAGCTGTGTGTAAACTTTATGCTGGTGTTTAAATTTTATGTACCATTTATTTGCTGCTGCTGTTGCATAAGAATTCATGTGTCATTTATGGGCAGCAGATGACACAAACTTTGTGTGTAACTTCTGTGTATAACAGAGAAAGCTTTTATATCTAACTCCTGACACAAATGTTCATGTGCAGCAATTACCAGTACCTAAAGTCTTCTCCATCACCTGCTGCATCTACAAGCCAACAGGTCTGCCCTCTTCACTTTCATTCAGTGTTAAGCCACCATTTAAGAATTAATAAAATAAATTTAAAATGTAGGAAATTACAATAAAAAACTTCACTGGGAAAAAGTTAGGTTTGCTACATATATAACATAGCTGATGCAAACCCGCAAAAGCAAGGAAAAAGTTAAATAACCAAACAGTAAATGCCCTCTTTTTCTCTACCCACTGGCGCACACCTTACCATTACTACAACTACCACATATCACCCACCACAATCTTAACCTGCTCTAGATGCCAGCCTCCATTACCCCCCTTTATGAAACTATCTCCACCAAATACAATACATTACATCACTAAACATCCACAACAAATAGTGTTAGGAGAGGGTAGTTTAGTAAAGCTTATGGAAAAGGGAAGCAAGAGGGAAGGGCAGACTTAAAGTTGCAGCAGATGCAGTGTAGAGTAGTTGTGGTGACAGTAAGGAAGGTTTGTGGATGAAGGAGGACGGGGTACGTATTTTTTAAGGTGACTTTTCTTTTTATTTCCTTCCGTTCTGGGTTTGAGTCAGCTATGTTATGCGTGTAGCAAACTTAACTGTTTCACAGTGAAGTTTTTTGTATATTAATATTAAATAGCAATAAGACTATGTAATTAAAAAGCCAATTAAGAGTGTTTGTACCATAATTCTGAGCTACTGGAATGGTAAAAATAAATGTAAACCCTTGTTTCCATTTCCAATTTTTTTAAATCCCTATTAATTACTACAATGAGTGTCCCCAAGGTGTACATAATCATTTATAAGAGTGTAATTAAGTCTCCTGGCCCATGCTTTGGGACTTACAGAATAAATCAAGCACCACAATCAGTTCTGCATGTAATTTATTGCTTAGAAAGAAAAAATATTTTGCAGTCAACATATCAAAATTTAACACACATTGTTTTAAAAAACCAAAATCTAAGGCAAGTATTTTTTAGGTCACATCTTTACTGTCCTCCTACCTTCTAATTCTCGCCTTCAGTGATAACCCTATCATATATGGGGGTGAGTCCATTAACACATATCTGAAGTCCAAATCTAGATATTGTTGGAGGTGTCAACATAGCCTACCATATTGAAATTATGTGGTTTGCTCTACTATAAGAAGGGAAGGTCAGTAGGGGCCTAAGCCATAAGAGAAGGTTACTCACCTTGTTCAATAACTGGAGGTTCCTTGAGATGTCTCCCCCCACGGGTACTCCACTGTAGATGCAGCAGTGCCTTTGCGGTCTGGAGCTGGAGGTCTTCAATAGCAATGCCCATCAGACTGTGCACGTGAACCTCCCCTCTCTCACACAGTGCGTGGAAAATATATAGTGTGCAGAGCAGTCCGACCACCCTCAGAGCCCATATGTTAAACTCCAAAGGAGAGGGGAGAAGGAAGGGTAGTGGAACACCCTTGGGGACAAATATCTCGAAGAACCTCAGTTACTGCACAAGGTGAGTAACCTTCTCTTCTTCGAGTGAGATCTTCATGGGTGCCCCTCTGTAAGTGACTACAAAGAAGGGCCCCTAACTGGAAGGTTGGGGCTTTGAAGCAGCTTGGACTGTATGTCCAAGGATGGGGTCTGCAGAGGAATCCTGCTTGATGGTATACTATTGGGCGAATGTATCCAGGACACTCGTTCCACTTTTTTGATGTCCATGATTGGAACATTGTTAAGAAATGCAATGGAGGTTGACAGTGCTTGTGTGGACTGTGTCCTTATTGAGGTAGTCGACTGTCTATTATGGAATTCATGTGAGTGGTGTAAGCATTGTGAAATCCATTTATAGAGGTGGTGTTTTGATACAGCATGGCCCCAAGACTTCTTGGTTGTGGATATGAACAGATGTGGTGATTTTCAGAATGGTCTAGTTCTATCGAAGTACAATGATAATGCGAGTCTTACATCCAATGAAGAGTTGCATCTCATTGGTTACCATATGGTTTGTGAAAAAAGGAGGGGAGGTGTATGGGTTGGTTCAAATGAAAAGATGTTAAGACTTTTAGTAGATATTTGGGATGTGGACAAAATGTCACTTTGTCCTTATAAAACACTATCAGTGGCAGGTATGCCATAAGGGTCGAGATTTTTCCCACCTGCTGAGCCAAAGTGATGGCAATGAGAAAGGCCATTTTCATAGCTACATATAAATGTGAACATGTTGCCATTGGTTCAAACAGGGGTCTAGTCAGAGAGCATAAGATAGGCTTGGGTCCCTGGTAGGGGAGGGGACTCTTACCTGTGGGCATAGATTCTGAATGAACTTTATGAAACGCTTCGCGAGGGGGTGTGAGAATACTGAATGCCTTTCAGTAGGATGGTGAAAAGTAGTAATTGCAGCCATGTGCACCCTAATCGAGCTATTGGCTAGTCCACCTTATTTGAATTGAAGGAGGTAGTCTAGTATGAGAGGTAACGGTGCATGAGCAGCCTCTATATGTTTTGGGGTGCACCAATGTTGAAATCTAGTCCATTTATGTAAACAGGTGCGTCTAGTGGTGTCACGTCTGCTATGTAAGGTTCAGCTGCATCTGCTATATAATAAGATGTGCTTTACTGGGTCAGATTGGTCTTCCTGTATCTTGAGTAAGACTCAGAACAGGGGGGATAACAGGGAATGCATACAGAAGTGATCCATTCCAGGTTATGAGAAATGCACCCCCAGTGATCCGTGTCACGGTCCCACTCCAGAGATGCACGCGAGGGAGGGAAGGTGTACATGTGCGATCCGATGGGCACTTCTACTGAAGATCTCCGACTCCAGACACAAAGGTGTTGCTGCACCTACAGTGCAGCACCTCTGGGGACATCACTTGAAGAAGAAATATGGATTAATAGAATGCAGGGAGACAAAGAAAAGTAGCAGATGGCAAGAGTATATGTACATACATGGCATGTGTGTTCAGGGGAGTAGTAAGAGAAAATCAAACCCCCATTGTTCTAGGTGTGCAGGATGGGGCAAAGGGCTAAACCTGGAAGGATTTAGAGAAGATGTACTGCAAGCAAAGGCATTATTTTACTGTGTATGTTTTTTCCCCTCATTAATATTATCCCAAAAAGCCTGCAAACCATAACTCATGTCCTCATCAGGTAGTTGGTCAGGCTAGGAAGGGACACCACCATCTGGAACAGAGGACAGAAATTCAACAGGCTTTGATAAACTTGTAGAAGATGCTCAATTTAGCATTCTTCAGAGGTGGTTTTCCTACTGTTTGTAACTAAGTTTCTCCCTCCAAATTGGCTATGAGACTCAACTCATGAGAACTAGTCATAACAAATTTGGAGGGGGGTTTAGTAATTTTTTAAAAAGCTACTGTTGAGCAAGAAGATTGTAAACTGCTGGAAAGTGGTATTTCTTCACTCTCCCATAAGTCAATGATAGCTAAATTGATTATCTTCAAACTAAAAAAACCAAATACATATTTTCATATGAGGTGAAACGGTATTATAATGTAACAGAAGTATCTAAACTGTCCCAGTAAACTTTATTTCTTTTTTAAAACTAGTAATATAAAAACAAACAAAAAAAACTCACGAATGAATGATTTGAAAATGTATAAACATTATAGCTTTAGAGTTATGAACAATGCTTCAAACTACAGTCAAAAGGGTGGTTCCATATATTTGTTTCCCCTTGTCTTGTCCCTTCCCCCTGAATTACACAAAATGCAGTCCCTGCTCAATAAACAGATTGCTAATTGTGATGATGCTTGTCCCCAGGGTGCACCCTGCTAGGGACATCACATCCACCACAGAATAGTATTTTCACACCTATAATGGGGGGACTTAAAGAACTACAGCCATGTTTTTATTTTGTATCCAAAACTCCCATATATTTGTATTTAATAGAAATGTATTTGTACTTTTGAAAACTGAATACTCCTATACCACTCCAGACTCCTGAGTAGTACCTCTTCTAACCAGTAGGTGGAGATATACACACATTAATGAATGAAGTGTAATTTTTGTCCTCTTCATTCTATCCTGGACTTTCCCACTTTGAAAAAGTATTTCCCAATATTAGGAAATAGCATTTTAAAAACTTGGCTAAAGACTGTTTACCTTCATTAAGTTAGCAACACTTTCCCTCACATTTAAAAAAACATGTCAATAAGGGCAGGAAAAGAAGAGTATCAACAGTTATTGAAAGCTTGCAGGAATTCATTTTAGGTAAGCACACATTACATTTTCTGCTTCATTTCTTTGCTTTTGGGGATTTTATATTCATTAGTGACATTATACATTTAAATTATTAGTCTATGTGATGACAAACCACAAAAAATAATTATTTTAACAACTGGTGAAATTTGTGTGATATTAATATCAGGCCCTAATTGTGTGTCTTGTTTTCTGAGGTCACTTGCAAGTTGGAGGCTAAGATCAGTCTCTTCCGCCCATTTAGCTCAAGGAAATGCAAAGCTACATGTTCATGTAAATGTCTGTTTTGCTCTCATGTCTGTTGGTAGAAGCCTGAAGTCCTGAAAGTGTTTGAGCACGACTAATTTAAAACCTTTGAAAAAAATGTCATTAATGTGAAAGATTGCTGTTTGTGTTAATATGGACTATAGCCATTATTTTATAAGAAATGGCCAACATTTTTAAACTGGAGTGCCTAAAGTTAAACTCCTAAATTCATACTCAGATATCTAAACATGTGGCTTGATTTTCAAAGGTCCTGGGCAAGATCATCTCCCTGTGAAGTCAATGGGAGCTACAAGTACTCAATGTCTTTGAAAATTAGGCCACTTATATGCAGGTGCCATATATGTATTGAAGAGACAAACCTTAGATATCTAGGTTTGAAAAATGTTGGCCATTTGCTTTTTTTAGGTACAATTTTAAAAAATAGTTTTGAATCAGCCTGCCATAAAGTGAATTTGTATAATTTTTGGATGATTATTCAACAGAATAATCTTGTTTCATCTCTCCCAAGGAAGCATTGCAAACAAACAAAATTAACTTTTATACTTAAAACATGCTGCTTTTAAAAGAAAGTGACACCAAAAACTGAAGCACTTTAAATGTAACTCACTAAATAATTGAGAAATCTCAATTTAAATCTACAACCAAAATTAACCTGAATTCAAAATCAGAATGATTTAGATTATATGTTTTATGCTTAATATATGTCATTACCAGAGCTGAGCAAGTAATTAATTTTTTGATTTGAAGGCCAAACCAAACAAATTTTTAAAATGGCTTCCTTTTACCTGAGCAATTTGCTGTTGTAGTTTGTTTTGTTTCCAGATATTTTACCTTTTTATTTTTTAAATAAATCCAGCTAAATTTCTAAACAAACTGTTTCAAAATGAAACGTCAAAATATTTTGTTTAAAAAATGTTGAAAAAAATGTTTTGACTTGAAAAAAATTCCCATTTTATTTAAGCCAAAATTATTCACTGAATTCTACATGAACGGTTCTGGTTGCCCTTAAGCTGCATATTTTGACAAAGAAACAATTCATCCGAAAATGTTGCCCAACTCTAGTCATTAATCAAACAACACTGTGATAAAAACAAAGAAAGAAACTTACAATTCGAAAACCATATAAAGCATTCCATCTGAACTGTATGTCTCCAATAGTTCAACAATATGGGGATGCTTCAGCATGTGACAGATACTGGCTTCCCTCTTCAGATCTGTGGAAGATAATGAAAAGTATTGTATCAGTTGCCTTGATCACAGAGTGGTAGCACACAACCAAGAAGTTTAAGATCAATTAGTAAAGAAAAACACATTCTTTGGGAAGGTTCAGACATCTGACATTATTTCCAAAATAATCTTTAACTTTTATAACCAAAACTGACAAGAGGACAATGAGTCATTTTTCCTTCTCTGAGTGTTTTTCTGAAACGAGGTAAGTTTTTCTGAAACAAGAGTAAATGCACAAAATTAGATCTGTTAGTGGGAAAGTACAACAGCAGCAAAAGAAAAATCAATCCTAAATTCTTATGTGAGGTTATTTCTTTTTCTAAAGTATAGAATGAACCGATATTTAAAAAAATAACTGTACACCATATTTTGAAAAATTGAACTACTCTCTACATACTAAGGTTCATAGGTCTTGTAATAATACCCAGCTACGCATGTGTAATCCATGCTTCTCTGGCAGTTCCTTTAAATAGTAGTAGTTAGGGTTTTTTTTTGCCAGAAGAGTACAGTAGCTGTCCAAAGATTCCAGTTTGTCTGGGACTGAGGGGGAGGGCAGGGGGAGAGGTTCATGAACCTTTGGAGCATGCTCAGTAGGACACTTCCAAGGATGGGGGATAATTCCACTCCCAAATTTAAAAACAAAAAAACCCACCAACTTCAGTTAGTTTAGTTCACCCAGACACAGAGAGAGAGAGAGAGCGCGAGTGAGCTCCGTACTTGGGAGGAGGAGGAGGATTTCTGCCCTGAGGGCTGAGGCTCACCTGCCTATTTTTACTAATTTTCACAAGATAACCACAAGGAGAAAGATACCAGCCTATTCAAAGAACTGGATGCGCGTGCTCCTTTTTCAGTGCAGGATGGTGTGGTAACAAATGCCAAATCAGTGGTGCATGTTTTAAATTCATAGGATTTGTGGCCTGCGTACCTTCTGGTACTGAAGAAATCTGTGCGTTTGATGCCATTATTTTTGTTTTCATAGTATTTCCTGTATTGCTGTAATCATAAGATCATGTTTAGATTTATGAAGAGTCTTAGTGAACTCTCAAATTGTCTTCTTACAAAGAAAGTTTTTTTATTTTTCAGTCTGTACAGCTTTAATACACTGTTGTCTCTTTATTCCAAAGTGGGGCAACTCAGGGTACAGGTATCCATGACAGTTCAACTTTGCATATTTATCTTATGCCTTATCATCCAAAGGTGGGTATTCTGCTGTCAAAACAGACTGAACTCACTAACTATTCCTGCAGTAAAATGGAATTACAGTTAGTACTTATGTAATTAAAGTTTAGTGGGTTACACATATATGTGGTGCACTACTTTTTTCCTTTAATTTCATTAGAAAGTGGTCTCCTGGTACAAAAAAACCACAACAGTAATCTACCCCATGCCATTGCAACAACCATTTTAAAATTATTAAAAGTTAGAAATAATATGGGAGATTATGTCCTTAATATTGTGTTAGAAGGAGGAGAAAAGGATTGAAGATTCTAACGTTCAAACATATCCAGAGCACATCTGTGAAATGGCATTGACATCAATTTAAAGTATAGCCTCTTTTTACAGTATTTTAGAAAGTAAGAACAAGAAAAAATTATGATTCATCTCAAAGTTCTTTAGCAATTCAGAGTATTCACAATATATTTTTTAAAAAGTCCTTCTCTTCTCACAGAGGCATAACAAAATCCAATGTGGGTTGGTTTTAAATTTCTCTTTCCTTTATCAGCATGAATATGTTTTTCTTCACCATTGCTCCAACTTCATTAAATGGACACTTCCCAACACATCAGCTCAAATTCTAAAAGATGAAAGCCTGTCATCAACATCTTATTTTTTATGCTTTTTTGTGCATGGTTAAAGACAATGTCATTCTTTATTTTCAGCTGCAAATCTTAGTTTTCATTCCCCCTTTTTCTGGGTTTCATTGTCATAGAGTTACTTGAATGCAACTTATTTATGGCAGAATATAAATGATGATGCTTTCATGGCTTTGGGATGTTTTGACATGTGTATACTTAACCATTGAGAGAGGAACAATAGCACTATTTTCATAAATGTTATGACACTTCTAAAGTAAATTACAAGTATCTAGGATAGCACGGGAAATGGCAGGAATATGTATTTATTATTCATTTTAGTTTCATACCATGTGAAGTAGATAAGAAATAAGAAAAGAAATAAGGTAAGAAAATTTCCCAGCTCCATTATATACTTTATTTTGCTAATCTACATTTTTCTAAATTTAGAAAAAAATTCATAACTTTAACATTTAATTAAACGTCAGTCCAAGATAGAACTTTTATTTTAAACACACATATTGCAATCTTGTTTCCTATAACAATCATATTTTACACTTGCAGTATAAAGTTTCTCTCAAAAACCTTTATAAACAAACTACAGAACAAACTTTGCACAGTGATCACTTATGCGTCTGGTGTGGAACACAGTATCTTTTTACCAGCACAGAATAATATTACTGAACAACTTAGGGTTAGAAGTGAATATCAACACTCATTTGCAATTTCAGCTAGGCAAAAATGAAGTTATTCTATTTTGTCCAGTATGCTGTAATTAGCTTGTCTTAATGAAAAATCTACTGTTATTTCTTATCAATAGTAGTTAAGATCTCAGGTTTGTGTCCCATCCTTAGAGAAGAAGCCACCCATTCCATAGCATCTTCTAACATGCTGTGGTATTCCAGTACTAACAGTGAAAGGTATCTACTGAACGACTATCACTTTCTGCAGCAACTGTGTATATCTTAGGTCTTTCACTCAAGTATAGACCTGACCCCTACTTAAATTGGGAGGTCTGATGGGAGCACAGTTAAGTGCTACAGAGTCAACGTTTCTAGAATTCCGCAAAATATCTTAGTGGTGTTTTGTGACAGCAAAAAGTTTTCTACACCAGAATCTGCTTTTCATTACTCCAAGGTCCATTCTCCTTCCACATGTAGAAAATACCAAAAGTGTTTCAGGCTATTCCTGGGTTCTCCCTAATGATTAAGACTGTTTGTAAGGCACAAGTGGTGCCTTGTATCATTTAGTAAACTCTTGTAGGTCTTACATCTTATAGCAAGCATCTCTACCAGCCAACAAAACCTCCTGTTAGGACAAAATATTGAAGCAAGTAAAAAGATTTTAGAACTTAACTGTCCTCCTTTTGAACAATTTTACTTTCTTCATTCAACTTCCTTTAAAGTACTTAATCTATACAACTTCTACTTCTTGATACTTCTCCACAAATTTCACTTCAACCCATTCTCTTGCCTTTACCCAGGGTCCTTCACTAAAGTCACTGGTGAGAGTTTCAGGATTCCAGTTTTCTTCTAACTTTGGGTTCTGAGCAGCTGGAGACACAAATTTAAGTTTTCATGTTATAAATTGCATTCCACTGGCACTATTTTAATGACTTCCTGTTAAATACTTTGAAAATTCAGACTTCCTTAATGAAAAGGTAAGTTATAACGTGGAAAAGGGAGCCCCCCATATGGTTTAAAACATGTTCAACAAAAAGTTAGCCTAGCTGTTTCAATACTGACGCCCCAAAGTAAGTCTCCTGGAGCCATTTAAAAATATAATTGCTCAACTGAAGAGGAAAGATAGTACCTTATTTGTAATGCAAAAATATAAAACATTAAATTTAAAGAAAGTTTCTAATGAAGATCAGGGCTAATTTCAAGCAGAGGTATTGTTCTACCAAACTGTCAAAATGGGATTAAAATTCACCCTATTCATCTCTAGGACAACTGGATGTCATTTAACTAGGAGAGAGAACATCACTACACTCTAGTATTTGACTATTTTATCATTAGATGCTAATGGTGCATGGAGAAGTTTAGTAGAGACAAAGCAGTGCTAAGAGGGAAAGTATAAAAAGATAAACCACAGGGGAAGGAGAGCAAAACCACAGGCAGAGATGAGTAGAAAACAGGAAATGTATCCCACCAAAAATTGTGCATCTCATTAGAGGCAAACAAGAAGCATTGCTTCCACAATAACTGATTGATGTAACTAAGCATTGTAGAAGTGATAGGAAGGGGCCAAATCATAATCAAAAGTACAGCAGAAGCCATTCAAAAATCAATCTTGGCAACCATACCCCCCTCCCCCCCCCACTTTAGCAAAAGATGCTTTGATGAATACTGCTTTGTCAAGTGATGACTTTTAATGGTCAACACTGTAAGAACAAAGCTTTGGTCACAGCAATTACTTTTAATTTAAATTCCTAGTTTTGATCATTAAATACATAGTGCCTCTCTTTGATAAGTTTCTTAAATATACCTGGAACACAAAAGCTATGTACAATCAATTATATTTCCTTTATTATTTATTCAATCTTCAGAACAAATAAGACCACTTGGAAGCTTAAACAATACATAAACACTTCAACTAGGAGAATACCAAATTAAGTTTGTGATCATTACAATACCCTCTGGGAGAACAGCTCCATTTTAAAAACAACACAAGAGTTTGGATGAGATCCTCAGCTCCACTCTGGCCCATTTAAGCCAGGTAAAAAGGCTACAGCCTTTTAAAGGGCTCTAAGAGTCACAGACATCGCTGAGGAAGAATTGACCCTGAGCAGGAATGGAAGAAAACAGCAGGCACAGGATGTCCTCCAAGGATCCGTTCACAAGCCTGATAGTGGTGTATTGGGGCATAGCTGGGAACAAGAGGGGCATGTCAAGGGCAGGGCCCAAGCACAGCACTGCAGAGATTCTGAGCAAGGCTGCTGCCAGTAGAGCATCTTAGGGAGGCTGCAGTAAGTTAAACAGCCCAGAGAGCAGCCCAGGATTGGGAGGTACCCCTTCCTCTGGGAGGTAAATTTGTGCTTCACCTCCCAGAGGAGCAGCATAGAATCTCACCCACAATCTCTCAGTCGGTCAAAGATATTTAATCCAGCAATATCCAGACGCTGCAAGCTACTCTGAAAAATTGACAGACATACAGAAGCTCAGATAGCATGGTGGTAGCTGTAGTATAAAAACGTAGGGGTACACACATTGCCAATTGAGGATGTACTCACTGATTCTGCAAACAGACAAATATATTTGCAAGTCAACTTTAATGAAACCGCAGCTTGTATGCTGGACAGAGTTCTGTGGAAGTTCACCTGTGTTTTTAATAGCATACTGTTTTAGTTGAAAATAAACAAATTTTGGATAAGGGGCAAACTTGATCTTTTCACTCAAGTCATTACTGTTCAGTATCCTTAAGTGACTCCCCCATTACATGCAATCCTACACAGACCCTATAAAGGAATGCGGGTAAGCAGGCAGCAGTGGCTGCAAGACTGTGACAGAGTAATACAGAGAATGCTGCAGGGGCTGGTTGGTTGTCCAAGCCTAGGAGTAGGAATGCCTAGGCCAAGTGAAACTAGCTAAGCCAAATTGGCCCTGCTAAATGACCCATGGTGAGAAATAGGGGCGCTGAAGCATTGGGATCTGGTATAAGAGTAGCAGAGTCATGGGACTCCCTCTTAAGCAAAGGGGAGGCTCAGAGTCTGTCCCTGCAAAGGGTCACTCATGAGAGACTGCAGAGGGGCAAAAGAAAAAGCACACCCTGTGATTCATGACAGACACATTCCTAGTATTTTACTAATATGTCTGATTTAGATTCGAAAACCTCACACAAAATAAATGAAAAAGGCACCATCTAGTTATGCTATATATGGTATGTGCGAGACACACTGCCAAGGAAGTATGTATTCAACTGATGTGCAAGACCAAATTGTAAACTGAACTTACTTTAATAAACGGAGCCCCACAAGCATCAGCCCAGAAGTAGCAACTGAGAAAAGTGACACAAAATGAAATGTTTGACTGACAAGTCTGATCCAGGAGCCCATCAGGACTCTCCAGAAAGGAGAAGTACCCTCAGCATCCCAAAGGTCTGCCTAACCAGGGTGCCTGAGAAGCAGATAGCTGGTGATAGCCAGGCCATAGGAGGAGGAGAAGGAGGAATGAGTGCACTAGGAGCTGTACTGACATACCATAGCATAGAATGCACATGGCTAGAACAGCCCTGACATGCATGTTGGGACCAGCACACTGTTTGGGGGAAAGGAATTGGTTGTAGCAAAAGGAGGAGATGCAGCCTCTCATGTTGCTTTTGGTCAGAAAGGGAAAGGAAGAGTCCTAACTGTATTAAATTTGTAGGATTTTTATTATTTGATAGAAGCAGCAATTAATTGTTGCTTTGGGCGTTAATTATTTCTTTGCATACACCAGATTACCCGACTTCCATGCTTTTTTCTTTTATTCCTGACTCTGTCTATATCCAATCTTTTAACTTCATGATTTCATTTCTCGTAAAATGTGTTAGTTTCTTCTTCCTTGATTTCTATAAAAGACAATAACAAACTGCCCTAGAGGTCATCTGGGCTGAATATAAATGTATTGATTCAGTCTCTCGGGGGAGACACCGCACCTTTCATAGTTTAACATAACCAGGAAGCTTAGAGCTGCTACCTGCACTCAAACCAAGGAGCACAAAGAACCCAGGGCCCATTGGTCCTAAAATGGGCCACAGAGACACTTAGGAACAAATTGACTCTGCTAATCTTGGAGAAACGAAGCCAGAGATTTGAGAGGGGGTAGAGGGGGGATTTGTGGCTCTATAAAATTAAAAGCTTAAAAATCCATAGAAGGCTATACACTGCTGAGAGTGAATTAGTTGGGATAAAAATGCCAAAAACTTCCTTTCCAGAAATAAAGAAAACAAAACAGGTATGTGAACAGGTAGAAAAAGATGGGCTTGTAAGGTCAGAATGAGTCTCTGGGCACAAATGAAGTTCTAGGACCAATTCTAGTTCTTTTAAAAAATTTAATGCCATTTCATTTTCATCCATTTCATGAGAGTCTATATTTTGGTTCGGAAATATCCTGGACCTCCACGAAGTCTTCAGAAAATCTTGACGGCATATTATTAATTAGTCTTAATGCACAGATTAACAGTTGCCTATTGCAAATAATTGCCTTAAACCTTTGAAAGCTACTTTTTGTTTGTTTGTTTTTTAAATAGCTAGTAACAAATCTTAGCACAGTCAACTTTTTACAATGCATCCACATGCAACAAAAAAGGATGAGCAAATGGCTTAAAAATAAATACTTTTATTCCATTACTTGAAATGTAAATAAATCTCCCTCTTTCCCCTATAACTATCCCCCATTCTACTTACTTCTATTAGCAGTAGTTCTTGGGAAAGGTGGCAGCCAACAAGTTAAATAAAGATCAAATAAATGCAGGGGGCTTGTTGGAATGATAGGAACTGTGTCAGAAGAAGGAAGAATACGACAACTTTAACAACTGAGGAAGAGGAGAAATTCAAAAGATTTGGCAACTCAAATTAGTAACAAAACTTTTGAGTTTCACGAGTGAAAATGGGCATATTCAACACAACGGCTGTCTTCAGACTTCAGCCCTCCACTTCAAAGGTTTCTGAATGGATAGAACATTTTAGAAAGTACAGAAAGCAACATTTAAGTAAAAGGCATCTTTATTAATGCAGCCATATAATTTATGACAAACTAACCAACCTGCAATTTATATGTATAGACAAAATTCTCAACTCTAAATCTTTTCTGGCTGAACAAGGTTGCTACTACTCTCTCCTGTATTGTTTGTGTAGACAGGAATAAGTCTTGATACCAAGGAAGATGATGGTAAAACACTATCACAAATGTGCATCTTTCACTAGTTTTCACTCTCTCAACAAATTTGAATATAGTTACTCTGTAAATAGAAAAGAAGAATTTAGAGAAGATATTGAAGAGAAAAAGCAAAAGTACATAATCTATGTATTAATTGGGGATATAAAGTCTTACGTACTAGTGGGTGGTATGTTTCACTTTTCATTTAATTTCAAACATTTGGGAATGCAGGATATAGCACTGTGTCCCATCAATAACTGAAATATATATTTAAGTACGCGCACAGGCTTGGCATCATCAAAAGTTCAGTAGATAACACAAATGAACAAAGTGTAGTCAAAAATAACTTCTCTCCAAATAAGAATCAATGATTTGCTAATAGGAAATTCAAAATCCTCTAGACTTAAAAAGACAAAGGCAGCAACATTAACTTTAGTGCATGGCCTACATTTAGAATCCCTGCTTGTGCTGATCTTTATTTTCAGGGAGTGGAGCATTAAGATTACCTTTTTCCTTTACTATACCTGCAACAATCAAAGAGAATTTGTGTGAATTTGCCTTAATTTACCAATTTCAATATAGTAATAATAAATGTTACAAATAAAACATTTGTTTCTAGAATTAATCGCAGCATGTTATCAAGTTTAGGTAAATCTGGAAAAAAAAAAAAAAAAAAAAGGTATATGTATACATACAGATTTCCCACTGGCAGGCAACACAGATCATAATATGAAATTGTTATTCAGACAACAGATCACTGAACACATACATAATCTTTTTTAAAAATTGCAGAGAATTAAATGTACTCTTATCTCTAGCCATTTTCAATGTTTTTACTGGTCTGGATAACATAGAATAGAATCCTGGCATAAAAATAGAACATTTTTTCCACCTCTCTAAATAATTAACGTATGCCCAAGGCCAGCCACTTACTAGGTCATCAAGATTTTGCAGAAAAACATTCGCCCTCTGCATTCCCCATAAGTCATTCAAAGCGGATGACTCCACCAAAAATTTATTATACTGTATATAATAATCAATTAAGTGCATTACAGGGCTATAATTTCACCAGCGGTGGCTGTGATTTCAAAGTATGAATTTGCCTAACAAGCAAAACTAGAACTCATATCTGGAACTATTGCACCCAAATCCAGTAAGGCACTTTACGTATGTGCACTTAAGTAACTTTGAGCATATGAATAATCCCATTGATTTAAACAGAACTAACATGATTAAAGTTAATCATATTTGTAAATATTTTGCTGGATTGGGGCCATAGTTCCCAAATTTTAAAATGTCATCCCTTTTAAAAAAAAAATTAGTAAAGATGGTGGAATAAAAGCCCTGGAGAAGGAAGTTTCCTATTTATCCACAGAATAGGAACAGCACAGGTAACAGAGCAAAAAGTGTAGACTATCATAGCAAAAAAAGCAGATATATGCCATAAGGAGAGGGCCCCAAGATTCCCCAAGAGAATCATCACTAATTTTAATTTTAACTTGGATTAACATAGTTTTATTGGGTTTGACTTTGGAGTCCTCTTCGCTACTGTAGCTTTAAATCAAATAGGTTCAGTTACTCAGGTCAAGATGACGGACTATTGAGGACTGAATTTTGCAGTCCTTGCTTTGAGAAAACTATTGACAACAATGGGTTTTTGCATAAAGATTGCAAGCTTTGGCCCTAAACAATGATATTCACAAACTAAAAACCCCTTAGCAGAAATCAGCAGCAAGGTTGTTAAATTCCACTTGAACCTGAAGAGAACTACTAGTACTTCTAACGCCCTTATTTTAATCATTTTCCTTACTTCCTCAGTTTGGAATTTCTTGTTTTCTGTAGCATCACTTCTGCTTCAACGCAACCACAGAAAAATGTAGTTTTTGGTTTCAGCAGAGATTATCAACTTGACAGGAAAGAACCTGGAAGCTGAAAAAGTAACTGAAACGCTGTATTTCTCAGACAGAACTGAAGTAGCACACCTTCAGTGTAATTTGCCTAACCTGCAAACTTCATTTCTGCAACAGTCTCACCTGGTCTGGAACTACCGGCTACTCCTTACTCCACTCTGCACACTAATAGATGAACTGTTCCACAAAGATCAGCAGCAGACTGCCCCAAATTCTCTAGGTAATATTACTTTAGCAACTAACTATACCCACAAAACTTGTATCAGATACACACACACACACACACACAAATACCTGAAATTGGTCCAGCAGTCATCTCCCCAGACAGGGGAAGCCTCTCACAGAGAGGAAGTACTCTTTCTGATCAAAGCTCTCCTGGTTTGAAACTGGTGGGCTCTGCATGGCTAACACCATACTCTGAGTGGGTCCATGATGACTGGCTGGAATTAATTCATTTTGCCTGGGCTACTGAACCCAGGACAGTCCATCCATAGGCAGAATCTGAAGAAATGCTGTCTCCTATTTTACAGTGCTTTGAAGAGCTGTGTATTGTGTGCTAGGTGGCTACCTGGCAAGTTCAAAGGATAGATGCTGATTCCCATTCTACCTAGGAATCCTGTAGCAGATTGAGACCTGAATCCTAAGAGACAGTCAACTTGGTCCAAGTTGTATACTTTAGTAATACAGGCCTGGTTCCAGTGCCAGAATACCACTAGACGCCTGCTTTTACTAGAGTATAACACTTTGTTTGGGCTGCAAAACAGCTAAAGGCAAGTGGTAGAACTCCAGGACTTGAAAAAGTCAAATTTTATGATTTGGTTCTGCTCTTGTACTTTCTTTTGTTTTGCATTTACCACACGAAGATACAGACAGACACACACTTTTTAAAAAACTGCACGTTATAAGATGATCTTTTTAAAAGAGATGTGCATGTCTTGATTTGTGTTTTGGTCACTTCAGTAACAAAACTACTGCAATTTATACTTTATTAGCAGTTTCAAGATCTCATGCTGCAAACTGACCTAGCTTTAACTAGATTAGCATTATTTTAACATATCTAGACAATATTGTTGGATTGTCACTGTTAAAGTAACTCAAAACATTCACCATTTTAAAGAGCCCATTTTTCTTTTTGACTCCTTTAGGTGCAATATTCTCAGACCCTTGAAATTAACATTTCTTTCTATAATGGTTTTGTCCTATTTCATCTGGCAAAAATACTATTTTAGTAATACAAGGATTGCATTATGGGTTAACCATCTTTATTTCGTTGACATTAATATCACAGCAGCTGTAAAAATAGTGCCTACTTTGTCTCTCTCTCTCTCTGCATTGGCTGGTTGCTTGCCTGTGCAATAAGCTTAAAATATTGTAATTTTGCATAAGCAGTGGTGATTTTTTCTGGGTGCATGTGCAAGAAACAAACAGACAAGACTGATAGATTTAATACTTCCCCAGCATAAACAGTGCAATCCACTTAACAGGGATGTCTCCCAGAAAAGCAACTTAAATTCTATGAATCTTCAGTGACCTGAAAAGTACAGATTTTTGTTAAATTGCATTTGTGTACTTTTTAAATTGTTTAAGGACAAGTTCCTCTCCCCTTTTCCAGCCAAAATAATACTAAATAAAAGTTTCTACTTTTTGCCCCCTTCAAATTAATTGGGAATGTCAAATATGTTATTCCCTGTGCTTTTTCTGCAAGTTCTGGTGAGGGACCTGAATGATGAGGTAGCTAGACTTCCCCAGTATTTACCTGAGGTTGTCATAAATGAATCAATTGTATGAAACTCAGCATGGGCAAAGTGAGATGATTCCAGGTTTGGTTTCTGTCCCCATCTCATAAATTTGGTCTTGGATCTCGGACTGCTCCTGAAATCTCAAGTAGTGGTTATTGGCAAAGATCACCTTTGTTCACCTGTGTCTGGCTAGATATTTACAATCTTTTCTTTCAGATCCAGGCCACAGTAATTCATGCTTTATTGACTTCTAGATTTTATTTTAATGCACTCTACTCTTTAAAATGACTCAGAAGATACAACTGGCTCAAAATGGGATTTCTGATCCTTTGGTTCTGATAGCATTTGCCCTGAGGGGTTAAGGCAGGCTAGAGGGGCCAATTAACCTATTAGATGGCAAACTGGGGGAAATTAAGACTGGGAGAGAAGACTTAATTAGAAGAAGCTCATCTGTGCTGGAACAGGTGGGGCCTATATAAGCCAGAAGGCTGACAAGAGAGGAGGCTGCTGGGAAATGCTGCCTGGGAAGAGGGAGGAGGGTTTGGAGGCTGCAGAGAAATGTAGGCTGCAGTTGCTACCTGAGAGGAGGGAGTGGTGAAGCTGGCAGACTCAGAAGGGAGAGCCAAGTGGTTAGGACAGGACTCAGGAAAATGCAGCAAGGAATGGGATGGAAGAGACCTTGATTGCTGACTAGAGTCCCTGAGCCAGAACCTGGAGTAGAGAGTGCACCTGGGTTTCCCTACCAGCCACTGGGGACGTGGTATCAGCAGGGCAGTGAGAAAGAAGACTGCCTAAGCCTGTCTGTGAGAAGAGACTTTCCTCCCCCCCTCCCCCCCCCAGAAGGGGAAACAACAATAGTGACCTAGTCGGAGGGCGGAGTCATGAGGAGGCTACATCAGCATGGGGGGAGAGAGGGGCTTCAGACAAAGACAGAGGCAGAGGGATGGCGTGCAACTGCCGGAATGGGCACCATACCTGCAGCGAGTACGGCACTCTATCACTGAGGGTGGGAGGAGATTTGCTTCCCTGGAATTTGCTTTCCAGATTAGTCTGACAAATCTTAGTTTGTGCATCTTTAGAGTACTCCACAAGGCCCACTCTTAAGCATCTGAATGTGAGGTGGTAATTGGGGAAGGTAGAAAAAGGAATTATTTGTTTTGGGTATTATCCTCTCTCTTTTGCCTTTGATATGAAGCGTACGCACAAGAGAGAGATTGTACAACTGCATTCTGAACTAAAATGATTGGGTATATTTTATAAAAGTAAATCAAGTAGCAGCTAATAATTCACACCTTCAGCACTAAAATAATTACTGCTTTGTAAAATCACAATGACTGAAAGAGAAACATAATTAGCTGGCTTTTGTTTAAAAAAGGATCTTAATCTCCTCTCCACAAGAGCTAAAAAATTAAGGGTCCATCTACACTAACCACCACTATATGTTGGAGGATGTCATGATGACACAATGGGTTCTTTTACCAGGTGAAAATGAGATTCACTCTTGCAGTATAGACATGACAGAACCATGTCTCTACTATAGTCCTGAACTATTCTACAACTTTGCTGAAGTCCAGCGCTACAACATGGTTCTCTCCTGTCTATGCTGCAATACCAAAACAATCTTTTAACAGAGGACTATCATGTTGTAACTGGGTTCCCAAACATGAAGGTAATTATAATACAAACAGGACTTTAAATCACCCTATTTATCAGCTGCTCACCATTCTTTAGCAGAAAAGGTTAGAACCAAACTGGTGAGTAAGTTTGATCAATACTCAAACCTTTCAGCATGCTTGAACTATAGGGTGTTTGTTGTTGTATTTTGTCTTCTGCTTTCTTCAAGCCAAGTCAGGAAAACAGTAACTATCAGAATCTATTTAAAAACTTCATTTTACCACAAACAATTCCATTCAATGACACTCAGGCTGTCTTAATGACATCCATAAGGATAAAAGTGCAAACAGTTTTCAATAAATACAATACCCTAATCAGCTTATGGCTATGAGCAAGAAAAGGAGGTGTATTTTTCAAAATAATTAATTTAAATGAAATTTTGCAAAAATAAATTTTCCACATGTCTAAGAATCTACCTGCCAAGTTTAACTTTGAAGATTGTTAGAGTGGCCTATTATAAATCCTTCAAAGAGACAGTTCATAACGAAAAAACTGACAACTTCTGCTGGTTGTGCTGCCAAATACATTTCCCCTACTGCTCGTTTCATTGCTTTTCGTAATTGCCAGTTCTCCATTAGTTTCCTATTCAGAGTACTGATAACATTCATATACTAAAAATTTCACCATAAACAGAGGTCTATTGACATCAATGAAACCACATTCACAATCTCTAGCTTGGGAAAAGATTTTAATCTGCTACACAGCCAGTAGCCATGTATGATAATTTACTTCATATAAATAATGTATTTTGTCAGTACAAAAAAACCCCAATAAATAATAAGAGACAATCTCATATGGTTATAAACTCAAAAGTCAGGAAATGCCAAATTAATGTTGCATGCACAACCTTCCTTTTCTCCCCTTGTAAGCACTGATACTCAAATGATCAAATACATTTTTTCCCCCTAGAACCATATAACCTTAGAGGTTATAGAACCTCAGCACTATCTGACCCTGACTCAGAACTGGTTTCTTTGGTGAAAACAATGCTTACAGAAATAAGAGAATTGAAAACAGACACATCAAGCTTCAATAATGAAGCACAGTTGACCAACCACCTCTCCAATTCCTTCACTGCTGTGAATCATGAGTAAAGGACCCAAAGCAGAGGGGAAGGACGGAGGGCAATAAAATACAGATATGGACCACACTCCTCCAAATACTCTAATTACTACATAAATTAAATAATCTCTTTCTTCGAGTGCTGATCCCTATGTATATTCCCCTGTGGGTGACTGACAAGCAGTACTCATTGAGGAAGAGAGTGCAAGGATCAATGAAGTACTGATGACTGAAGGACCACTGAGCCAAAAGATTCATCAGCTGCAGAAGCTTGCATTAGGGCATAATGTCGTGTGAAAATATGGAGAGAACCCCACATTGCCACTTTATAGATGTCAAACAGGGGAACTTCTTGCAGCAAGGCTACCAAAGCAGTCTTGGCTCTTGTAGAGCGGGCCCTCACCATGTGGAGAACTATCTGCTAACTGGTAGCACAGCAGAATATAGCCTGAAATCCACTTAAAGCCTTCTCCCGTCATTCATTCTGCAAGGAAATGAACAGCCTAAGCAATTCCCTAAATTTTTCTGTTCTTTCTAGGTAGAATGGCATATATCCAGGGAATGGAGTCTCCTGTTCTCAAGCCTGTGGCTTAGGGGGAGGGGGAGAGACAAAACAAACAGGTAAGTGGACAGGTAAGGTAGTTAGGGCGGGTCCTACTTTGAGCAGGGTGTTGGACCAAATGACCTCCTGAGGGCCTTCCAACCCTAATCTTCTATGATTCTATGATTGTCTCATTCAGGTGAAAATCCGAAATTACTCGGAGAGCAAATTTAGGGAGCAGTCTCAGTGAAATCTTATTCTTATGGAATATTGTGTAGGGTGGATCAGCCATCAGGCTCCTAGTTCCCCAACTCTTCTAGTCCAAGTGATGGGCACTAGAAAGGCATCCTTTACAGATAAACAGGTCAGTGAGCATTTTGTTAAAGGTTCAAATGGGGACTCAGATAACATCAAGAAGAACAAGGTAAGATCCCATGTTGGAGCAGGTTGTGTTACTGGAGGAACGGTTCTGACTAGACCCTTTAGAAAACTTCTTCCACTTAGCTAAACAGCATTTTCGGGTGGATTCCTTCCTGCTACTATTAGGGATGGCTTAAACGGCTGCAGAACACGTCTGTTCTAGGTTCAATGCCCATCCAAAAACCATGTTGTGAGGTGGAGGAAGTCTGGACTGTGATGTCTTATCTTGCCCATGTCCTTTGTCAAGAGGTATGCAAAAGATACTGATAGATGGATGGGCTGATGGATGGAGGAAACTGGGAAACCAGATCTGCCTAGGCCATTTGGGAGAAATTAGGATGATCTTTGCTTCATCCTGTTGCATCTTCCTGAGGACTTGAGGTAAGAGTGGAATGGAGGAAAGGCATACCTTAAGTGTCTCAACCACAGGACTAGAAGGGACTTTCCCCTGGAGTCCTGACCTTGAGCCCCTGAAGCAGTAAATCCTGAGGAATGAAGCCAGGGCTCCTGGATGCATGTGATGACAGCGGTCACCATGGATTATGACGCTGTGTCAACTGCATCCTCTGAAGCTTGGAGGAATGATCTTTCAATCAAATCAATCTACACTGATCAATAAGGGCTTAAAATTGTGCTATAACCTCCTTAGGAAGCTTGTCTTTGAATTCCGAAAATTTTGAGTAACTGACAAAATCATACGTGATAATTGGAGTAAATATTTCCCATTAAAAAAAAGGTCCAATCATTTAGCCTCTTTATCTGAAAGAGTGGACCTTCAATGCTGTTGCCTATTACTTTCAGTGGCAGCTTGAATAACCAGAGTTCAAGGCAGGACATGTGAACACAAATTTTGCCCCCTTGACTGGGACAAAGTACTTCTTTTCTGCCCTCTTGGAAGTAGGCGCACATGTTGCTGGAGTATGCCACACAAATCTGGCAGGCTCCAGGATAGTCTTATTAACGGGCAGCACAACCCTAATAGGCCCTGCACTCTGTAAAATTTCAAGGAATTTGTAAGGTGTCTCTTGGACTTCCTCCAGAGGAATTTGGGGAGTGTCAACAACCCTCCTTAACAGGTCTTGAAGCTGTTTGTAGTCATCTGGCAGCCACAGTGAAGCTGGGGCAATGGCTTCCTCGGATGATGATACTTCAGTTACAACTGGTACTACTGATGAATTTGGCTATTCCTCTTCCTCCTCTATAGGCTCCTGGCAGAGCTCAGATTGCTCCTGGGGAGGGGAGGGATGATGTAACTCCCTATGGCAGCGATCTTCACTATTTTTCAAGCGGGGGCCACTCAGGCAAAAAACCTTCAATGTGAGAGCCACATCAACTACTAAATTAATTACTAATTGCTAGTCCTTTATGATGTAATGTTACAGAGCGACTCATGTAACTAAAACTTCTGTTTGTTCGTTTCATTAATATCTACAGTTACGTTCTTATCTGCTTTTTCTCTTGTTTTACTTTCTGATTTTCTCTTCAACAGAATTAAGAATCTATCCATTCTTTCCAGTAACTCACTGGGGCCCAAAAATTATATATGACACAAACAGTTGAACACTCAGCATTCTACATTGGTTGCTATGGTAATATTGCAGTTATTATACAATGGATATATTTAGATGCACTTATTGGCACACATTGTACCATGTGGTCAATGTGACATGTAAAGAAGTGACTTTGATAGGCTCAGTACATATTCTAATGTTAAAAAGTAAAATAAATTGGAATATAAACAATTAGTCAGTGAGCTGCACTTAGGGTCGATGGGAGCCTCCACTAGCTCCCAGGCCTTGCAATGAAGAACGCTGCCCTATGGGATCATACCAATGCAGGATATTGCATGTACAGACGCCATGGTCTTCTCCTTTCATAACTTTTACAGATCAAATGTTGTCAGAATCTCCCTTATAAATACCAGCTCAGTGGCACTAGAACATACGTCCTGTAAGTGTGAACATGCAGAGGCAGTTTTCAAAGAAGAATCTTATGTATATTTAAGTTTTGCCAATTTGTGCATACTGATACCCTTCAGTATTATCTTCAGTAAACACACCATCCACACTCCAAAACTACTTCTTGTTAAAGATTACTTATGTCCATACTTTTCCAGTGTTTTAGAAGTTATGGTAATGATTTTCTATGTCTTTTTCAAAAGAGCCAACCAACCCAAACCCAAAATAAAAAGTTACATATTTTCACATATTTTAAACCTGAAATAGAATAAAATAGTTTATTTTTCCAACATTAGTCAATAGGAAGTGCCTGATTCTCCACTGCCTTACACTCCATGTAATCACTGAACTCAATTTGCACTTGACAATACCTACACAAAAAGTGCCAGGCAGTGGAGAATGAGACCCCGAAGATGCAAAATTTACTACACAGGCAACTGAGTGTTAAAGGCTACATGTATACAACACCCAGGGTCCTAATAAAAATACACAGTCCTGTAGTGCCTTTCATCCATATTTAACTCTATCACTGTCTACTCAATTAAAAATCACATTTAGGGGTGTTTAAGGGTAGCATTGCAGTAATGAGCCTCTCTCCCTTCTATAAACAGTTTTCAACTCCTCCCACTGACATACAGTAAAAGGGAGAAGATTATGTCTCTCACTGGATTTAAACAAGACTTTATACTAGCTTCCTGCCACATTTGCTGGAAGAGTGCTTTTTCTTTTGGTTTGGGTACCAGGATGAGACAGGATTCATGTAGGTTGCAGCAAGACAGAACGGTGTCATCCAAACAGAGGAGCTGCATTCAAATCAGGAGCAAGAGTCGCATAAGACATCTGACAAGCTGTAGATGGATCAGACTCCAAATAGACTTTAAAGTGAGGCTATTCATTCATCCTGCATATTTTAAATATAATGTATGCTCCTTTAGAAATATCACTAAGCACTTTTTATATGTTATACAGGGAATTTTGTTGCTAGGCAAAAAAAAGAGGAGAAATTGCTTTTATACGATTTAGCCAAGATAGGAGAAAAGTGTGGAAAACCCCCTTTTAGTTTGATATTTGACTTTTACAGCATTTTTTGAGCATATCTGCAATTCAAGGCTATTTTTTCTTTAGAATCCAGCATATAAAAATTTAAAGGAAAATGAAACAATGTGGATAAAATTAACACCTCATATGGAAAATTGTAAACTTATTTTAAAAGCATTCCACAGATTACAAACCACAGCTCTAATAATGCAGACTATAAACTTGGATCAAGTTGTAGAATCGAGTCCAGTAACTACCCAAACGTCCCCCTACTTGTCACTAAAGTGAAAATGGCCCTGATTTGCAAGGTTCATCTCTGTAACTCTTCTTTTCCCAGAAGCTTGGATACAGGGGTTTGGTGGAGCCTATATATATATTTAGGGTCCAACTGCAAAGATCTGTTATATTACTTGTGCCCGCCCCACATTGTATTTTTAAAAGCACTGTACAATAACTGAGAGGTACTAGAGTTTCTCGTTATTACAAGTACCACCCTTCAATTATTAAAATTAAAAGAATTTCTCAAATCCATTTCACTTTTCATTACTTGTCTGTTTTTGCATTTCTTTTAACAAGCACAATGAAAATGAAGTTTCTCTTTCTTGTTCTTATGCCATAACAAAGCTATAATGTTTGGATTACAAACACTACTGTGGAAATATGTCAAAAATATTTCCAATTGAATGAAAAAATTCAAATTAATGAAAACATTACAGCTGGGTCCTGCTTTTTGCAACTTAATAAAACCCATTAATCTTTTTCACTCAGTAGCACAGCTCCCTGCATCCTTTCCTGATACTGCTAAACTCTAGTATGTTGCTAACAGAGGCAGCATGGAGTAATGTATCTAAAATTAATTCTCTAGTCAGTACTGAGGACCTGTGTCTCTTTGGTGACATGGAGCCACTAAGAGTTCAAGGTTGCTAGCGTTCTTCCAACAGGAAGATCACATAAAAATGATACTGGCAGAATGGTTAGTCACGCCATAGTTTCAATCAAAGCCAGATTTGTTGCTGCTTAGAGTTAGGGAATTTAAGACTGCTTCTAAAAATGGTTAAATTATATAGCTGAGAATACTGAACTGTATTAAATACAAATGTAGTTTGTCTTCTTGGCTGGTGACTTTTTCCTTTTCTTTAAGTTCTAAAAGTTTTTGTAAATCTTTTAAGGTGAAATGTCAAATGCCCAAGGGTCACAGCAGTCCTTATAAATATACAACAATAATCTAAGATGATCAAAATGTTGTGTTCTCTCTAGCAATGGCATTTTTCAAAGGCAGTACTGCCTGAAGGTCTTTTAACTATTGTGATTTTGGAGGTAGCTTGTCAAGATTTCAGAAGAGTGATATAAACATTTTCACAATGTGCAATGATAGTCACAATTTTTTGCATACTCCATATTTGTTCCAAACTGTCTAAGAGCTGTGTTTAAAAACAAAATGCTGGAGGCATGGGAACTGTGTGTGTAACTATTAAATACACTAATTTCTCCCTCCAGAAAGTTCCTAAAGTTATGTTCCTAAAGCTTATGCTTCAAGGACCATTCAGGGCATCAGCCAGACAATTGCAGGGATCAAGGAGGGATTCTCATCTCCCCCGCAATGTATTCTGGGAGTGATTTTTTTTTGTCTCCTTCTTCCTTCTGTCAGAGTAGCTAATGTCATTTGTGGAGGCAGTACTCCTATTGCAGCAGAAAAACTGTTAGTGTAGACTGCTTCTACACTAAGGGGTTATATAGTGTAGACATACCCTACGGATATAACTCATTAAATTTGTTTAATAGAAAATCTTTCCAGTCCTTCAATCTCCTAAATCTATCCTCTTCCTCTCCACCTCAAATTTCTTGTGGTGTCTTGCAATAGAAGATTTTAGAGGGAACTGTTAGTGGCCCCTATATTTAGGTCACTTAACATTTTCCTCCTTTATCAAAGATTCTTGTGACCTTGTTTTTTAGAAGATCTAACACTTCCATTGTTTGTGGCAGGACTTTGAAATGTATTAGGAAGAAAGCCCTGGGGCTAGAGAAATGCCTTTTCTTTGTTCCATGCAGTTCCATCCAGGTTTAGCAGAGTTACAAACTTTTTAAAAAAACAGCACTATACATCTGCCATTTGTGATGTCAGCAAAATTTTGGCTGTATGCCACTATAATGAAACATGAACATTCCAATTTAAGGCCAGGTCCACATTGCCACCAAAGCAGCAACAGCAGGCATTGCACTCTGAGCCCTGGAAGCATACAGCCTGGCTTTTGATGGAGTAGCTGTAGTGGGAGGGAAGTGGAGCAACAGGATGGGACAGAACTGAACTGCACTCCTCGACAACTCTGCTAAACCCAACAAATAGACTCAGTTGCCCGCCTGCCACTGCCTCTGCCGAGGGAAAGCAAGGATGAGTCAAGATGGGCCAGGGTGTCCACTCCTGGAACCAAGATATGAACCCAGTGGCCTGTCTCTTGTGCTTGTCCAGAGCTACAGTGCCGATGGCAGAGCTAGGACTAGAATGCAGGTCCTCTGAATTCAAGTCCAATGTTGTATTGATAAGGTCACACTGCCTCTAACAGACACTGACTTCTTCAGAAACACTCCCTGAGCGTGACAAAAGACACAAGCATCTGCCTAGTGGAAGACCCTGAAGCCATGGCTGGCAGCGTGGTATTTTGGGTAAGATCCAAACTTATATTGATCTGGTACTGTGGCTGACCCTTTGGGGATCAGGAGAACCTTTTCGGTAAAGAGCATAGAGTTTAAATAACTTATCTCTTTACTGGACCTAGTGGCTGATGGAGAGCCAGAGACTGAAATGCAGTAAAGGGGATTGTGTATATTTTGTTGTAGCTTCTTGATAACCACTGTGGGGAATCAGAAGCACTGTTTGTGGCTGGTTGGGAAGTCTAACTTCAGTGTTACCCACCAGGACTGGGAGAATCTGCTCTCCTTTTGCAGCCTGGCTGACCTTGGCATTTTCAGGTGGTCTACCGTAGGCATGGATGGGTCACAGACTGGTTCAGATGAAAATGAAAACATTTTAGGAATGAACTTCAGGTGAGGTTTTAGCAATACCATGTCCCTATGGAACACCATATAGGGGGTTCAGTCATAAGTAAGGATAAGATTATGTCATGGAGATCACAGAAGCTACGGAATCTATGACTTCCTGCAACCTTTGTGACATTTTCTGCTTTAGCTGGGGTGGGGCAACAGCTTTTAACTCACAGGTGGCCTGGCAGTTCCCAGCCATCACCGCAGGGCCTTAACAGAGTTGAACAAAAGTCTGACCTCTTTTAAATATAAAAAGTAGTTGAGGATTTTTGGCATCGAGGACCAGATCAAGATGGGCCACCTATATCAGGAACCTCTTCCCTTCCACTCAGTTGGGTACATCCTGCTGGTAAATATTCTCCTGCTCTGAACCAAGATTTCTCAGACTTGTAAGGAACAGTCCTACCTGTGATACTTAACCAGCCAACTTTCATGCCCTCCCGTGTAGTGACTCTAGGTCTGGATGGAGTATTTGAGCTATGGTACTGAGAGATCAGGTCTGGATGGCCTGGGAGCTGGATAGGAGATTTGTAACAGATCTATTAGCCAAAACTGCCTTGGCAAATATGGGGCAACGAGAATGACAGTGGTTCTGTATCTCCTGATTTTGAAGATTTCCCTGATTGTCAGGGAAACGACATAAAGCAGGCCTCTGTTCCACTGCAGAAGGAAGAATCTAGTAGCAATCCTGGGCTTAGCCCTCTCCTGGAGCAAAAGTTCTGAAATTTGGCATTTGCCTTAGGGGCAAACAAGTCTATTAGGAAGGATCCCGAGTGGCAGAACATTGATCCTATGACAGACCCCCTGAAAGGACCGTTAGTGGTTGGTTACTGCCTATCTGCTCAGAAAATCCACTCGGTTGTTACTGGCTCCCACAAGATGAAGGGCCTTTGGGGTCAACTCCATTCAGTTGACATCATGACCAGAAGTTGAGAGCTGACAGACAAACAGATGAGGAACAGGTGCCCTCATCTTTATGTAGTGCTCACGTTGCCTGATGATTTGCACTAGTGAGTTCTAGAGAATAGAAAGGAATGCCACATAGGCCAGTCTGATGACTCTGAGCTCCAGGACTTTCATAGGCAACATCATGTCATCTGGATACCATGACCCTTGAAGCTGCAGGTGGCTCAAAGAGGTCCCCCACTCTGTCCTTGATGCATTCCTCATCAAGTCTTCAATGGGGAGGGGACTAAAAAGCATATCCCTTTTCCATGTATTTGTGGGATCCAAGCACCAAGCCCACTCTGTTATTAAATGCTGGGGAACTGAAACTTTCTTGTCTATACAATATCTCACTGAGGAATAGCCCAAATCAAGCCAGAGCCACTTCACTGCGGGTGAAATCTGGCAAACAGCCTCAGGTACATTCATGCCAACGTGACCTAACACTGCAAGACAAGTCCATTTAGTAGCAGTCTGTTTTGATATAAGCTGGAGAATGAATGAATGAATGCTTTTAACAACTGGAACCTGTCCTCGAGCAGGTATGCCTTTTCTGATCTGGAGTGAATCATGGCTCCTATGAACTCTATTGTCTGTGATGGGAAGAGCGATGGTTTTTCATAGTCCACTAGGAGACCCAGCTGAGTGAATAGGAAGAGAGCATATTCCGTCTACTGCTGTGATTTGCCTCTGATCAGCCAGACATCCACATGGGGTGGATGTGAATACCCTGCCTTCTCAGGTGGGCTGGTATCACTGCTAGGCAGTTTGTAAATACCTGCAGTGCCATGGAGAGTCCAAATGGCAGGTGGATAGCAGTTACAGAGAAGTATGCATCTTGCAAGTTGAGAGCCATGAACCAATCTTTAGCCTGAAGACATGGAATGATTGAGGCAAACATTACCATCCTGAATCTGAAGCGATGTTTATATTTCGTCATTCCAAAACAAGAATGAATTTCGAAATCCTCTGTGAAACAGAATTACCGTTTTCTAGCCAGCTCTACTTATCAGCATAAGCACCCATGCATCAGTGGAAGAACAGTGCACTGCTGTACGCAAATTTCAATTCCTAACATCTTTTCTAATACCAATATTTTATAGTGAAAATAATTTACTTCAATAGCACATCTTATTGTGTTACTTGCTAAAAGGGTCATCAATCAAGATATCACTTGTATTTCATATTTTTCTATCAGGCACAGGAGAAATGGGGATAGCTTTGGTAACTGCTTTTCATTTTTGGAACTTTGATATTTGATTTTTTTTTTTTTCTGTCATGAAGCTGACAATCTCCAAATGTTATAATTCTTGCATTTCACATTAAGTAACTTCAATTCTCTGCAGATTAATGCCTAGTAAAGTCTGCTAAAACAATCCCAGCACAAAAACAGACTAATCATTTTCATTATATACATTAATTTGTGGACAAACTGCTCACATAAAATATTTCTGAGGTTGAAGTCATTTATCTAATGTTCATATTAAACCATATTTCCCCATTAACTTTGACATCATTAGAGAAATTGAATCCCCCCCCCCCCCCCCCCATGACATCACAGCACAAGAAGCAGAAGAATCCAAATATACTTGGGAAATTGAAGCATAATATTAAAATATTTTAATATTAAACAGCCATTGAGGACTTTAGTTGTATGGTCTCTGCAATGACATAATTAACTCTGATTCAATTATGTGCCTTCAGTCTTCAGCTCAGTACGTATAGCTCAAGCTTACTTATATCAGATTTACAGAGACTAGCAATTCTACCTGCAGTTGCAAAGGACTATAGCTCTGAATACTAGTCAACTAGAGTGACTCCTGTGACGTTGGCGGGGGGGAGGGCATTTATTATTTAACATCAGTATGTCAAAATCATAATAATTCACATAAGATATGCCATGTCAGGTACTGTTAAAAAGGCTATAATGTGCTAAGATAGATAATGTTTATGTTCATATGTTATATGTGTAATGGAAGTTATGGATATGTTGATATATCTGTATTTCATATTGTTCTGTGTTTCTGGGTGACACCCCAGACAGGATGGCTGTAGTAATAGCCTGCTTAATGGCCCATTAAAGAAATTCACAGGTAAAATGGGTCCAGGGGGAGAAGCCAGAGATATACCTGTTGAGTCACCAGACACTCATGTGACCCTGGACTCCATCTTATTCCTGTAAATTTCCACATGCAGCTTGGCAAAGGCCAAAAGGACATAACAGGCAGTTGCACCACATCCATTTGTCTTCAGTCGTCTTCAGCCTACCTCTGGATAACTCATCTACAACTGAACTGAAGCTGAGAAACAAAGGACTGAGACCTATCCAGGTACTGAATGTATACCAGAGGGACTATTCAAGCCAGCAAACTCCACAATTCTACTAGAAACCTGATATATATGGACTTTCAAATCAATTGTATTTGTCTGATTGCTTTAATCCTTTAACATTTCTCTTTAGTTTGTTTCTTTCTTTTTATAATAAACCTTTACGTTTTATATACTAAAGGATTGGCTGGCAGCGTGGTTTTTTGGGTAAGATCCAAACTCATATTAATCTGGTACTGTGGCTGACCCTTTGGGGTCAGGAGAAACCTTTTTGGTAAAAAGCATAGAGTTTTAAATAACTAGTCTCTTTACTGGACCTGGTAGCTAATTGGAAGCCAGAGATTGAAATGCAGTAAAGGGGGCTGTGTATATTTTTATTTTGGCTTCTTGATAACCAGTGTGGGGAATCAGAAGCACTGTTTGTGACTGGTTGGGAAGTCTGACTTCAGTGTCACCCACCAGTGTTGGGAGAATCTGCCCTCATTTTACAGCTTGCCCTGATGACCTTGGCATTTTCAGGTGGCTACCCTAGGCACGGATGGGTCACAACTCCTTTTGCAGAGCATAATTGTAAAATCTTTGGGAGAAAAAGTAGCAAAAGAAATACAGATACCACAGGGTGAGAGAGAAAAGAGTAGTAACTCCAGTAGTTTTCCTTATGTGTTGGGGTAAAGACAGATAAGAGAAACAAGGCAGTATTCTGGATTGGATGCCAGCCTACTTTCTAGTTCCTGCAGCACTCCCTTCCTCTAACCAGTGCTCTGAACTCTTCTTTGCTTATTGTGCATGCTTGATTGTTAAGGCAGAAAGAATGAAGTGGAAGATTGGAGGGGCAGAAAGCTATCATGTAAGGATTCAGTGAGAGAGCGAGATGGCTGGGTGGTGAAAGGGAAGTGAGACCATAAAGGAAAGATGAGTAACACAAGGAAGAGAAGAGAAAAAAAATGGGAAAAATAGGATTAGACAGACAAAACTAAAGAATTAATTGTAAAGGAAATGGCACTTTTTGTATGGCAGATAAAAGGTGGTGCGCCTCAAGAAGAGCCAATTCATACATCAGAAACTGTGAGAGAAATGGGGAATACCCAAATCATCTTACTAAGAGTAGTAAACTGAAAAAAAGCATAAAAACAAACACACTTTTCAAAAACATACAGCTTGGATACCATGATGATGAGCACAATCTAAAAACGAAGGCAGATATATTACACAAGTGACCAACAGGAAATGCTAGAAACGTGCAAAATCAACATGCACTAATTTACAGAATCAGTGAGGAGTGAACCACTTGAATGAAGTTCTAATGCAGGGAAGAGAAACGAAGTCCTAAATTATTTTCAACTCTCTGCAAAGTATACAAGCTCCAGACATGAAAGGAGGTAGAAGTGGAATGGAAAGCCTAGGAAGTCCCAATTCCACAGTGAACAAAGTCTTGAGAGGAATCACAAGATGCCCAATGTCTTCTAAGCCGATCTAAGTGCTTCTTATCCTTCAAAAGCCAGTGTGATGCTACTGCTCAGTCCACATTCAAGTATTGACACTAAAATCAGGTAGACAAGGTGGGTGAGAGAATATCTTTTACTGGACCAATCTGCTGGGTTGGGATTGTTGCCCCTTCAATCTTCCACAGAAGTTGGTCCAATGAAAGATATTACCTCACCCACCTTGTCTCTCTAGTATCTTGGGACTGACACAATAACTACTATTAAAATCAGGTGGTAGCCCTTAGGGAAACGGAACCACTATTTTCTGCTCTAAGCATGAAGAGCGCCATACTCTCTCTCTCTAGATTGCTTTTTTAAGCAGATTTTTCTTGTTTTAGGGTACCATCAAATGAAACCAAGTACAGAATTAACTGAAACTTAGCTCTCTTTAGCTGTTAATGGAAGCACGATCTTTTACAAGGAAACTAATGGAGTCTGAAAACGAGGATGTGATGATCTGGAGAATCTGTGTGCTGTGTATGACTTCTGTTTGTGAATAGAACTCCTTGTATACATCCACTTTGATTGTCTTTGCTTTCCTGCTTTTCACTTTCATCCTAAACAAATTCCAAAGGTTGGTGACACAGGGTTAACAATGGAAGGTCATTAAACTCTGATGATTGCCTATTTAAATGGAGTACTCTTGGGCAAAGAGATGGATGTCACTTAGGCCCAATCAGTTTTTCAAATCTGATTTTTAGAAGGGGATGTAACTAAGCAACAGATCACCTGGGAGGGGATTTTATCTCCTGATGAGGCTGATCAGGAAGTCAGCTGCCTGACAAAGGGGACCAAAGGTATAAGAGACAGGGTTTCACCAGCTATTTTAGAAGGAGAGGGAGAAGAGACCAGTTTTATAAAGGACAGCTCAATGTACAAGAAACATACCTTACTTACTGTACTGCAGACTGGAAATGTGCTGCTTTATTCAATTACACAAGTGAATGGCGGAAAACATTAACAAAAGAGGAGAAAGGGAGGGTTAGAGCATGACTCCAACCCATGATGCTCTGAGTAAGCAAGTTAACCCCTTGGTGACCACTTTACTAAACCTACAGAGACTCCATGTTCCAGCGCAGAAACCAGGTGCAAGAGGATGGGGGAATGGATTACCCAGACTATGCTGACCTAAGCCCAAGGAACATTTAAGAGTGGTGAGAAACAGATGCAGGGAAATGCATACGTGTGTATTTATTATTTTGTCTAGTTCTTTATATTTCTTGTGCTAGCTCAAGTAAAGAGTAATTGTGTTTAGAAATTTTTCTAATGTCTGTGTGTCTATTTGCTTTAAAATATAATGTGCCCCTGAGGAGCTGAGCTGTAAATCCAATTTCCCAACAAGGTTGGCACTCCAGAGAAATGTGTGCTTAAGCTACTGAGGAGTCTGCAGGTCAGCACTAGTCCTGGGGACCTAGTGCAGCTGAGCTACATAGGCCTAGTTCCCTGAAGGGGTAATAGACGGACAGCCTGTGCCTATGAAGTGTGCCAGAGAGGCCAAGGGAACAGACAACATGACAGCCTACTCTCACCAATTTATGAGCACACAGGCCCAGTGTGAGAGGCTCAAATACAACAGCCTGAAGAACAACCAGCCAGGAGGAGGTAACATTTAAATTAACATTTACATTCTCTGTCTAGCATAGGCTTGTAAGTAAACAATAAACCAGCTTGGGGTTTGTTTGTTTGTTGTTTTTAACATGTTTTATATTCTGTTACTTTCTGGAAGGAAACAAGATGTGTCAATTCAATACAGAATTTACTGAAAATTTAATGTGCCAACACTGAATTAAGAAAATTTAAATCTATACATCTTTATTCAAATCTCCTATGATATGAAAATGGATTCTAAACTTTATTTAACTGCACAGATCACTTATTAGGTATTTTTCATAACCCATTCTTTCCTTCTACTGTACTACTACTGTAAAACAGCATTGAAAACTAAAATACATGTGCCTGATGGGTGGAGGCCAATTTTAAACGTTAATATTTTATTTTGACAGGATGGTGTATTAGAGAATAACTGCTAAATAAAAGTGAACAATCTTTAAACAAAGTGACAGAACCTAGGGCCTACAGCTCATTAAGACCCACAGAAAAAAGTTACTCATCTTCTATAACTTTGCTCTTCTAGATGTGTTGCTCATGTCCATTCTAAGTAGGTGTGTGCACGTCATCTGCACAGTCGCCACCAGGTTTTTCTCCTAGTGGTATTTGTAGGGTCAGCTCTGGAGCCCCCTGGAGTCGCACCTTCATAGTGCCTTATATAGGGCGCTGCTGACCACCTGCTTCTTCAGCTCTTTCTTGCTGGCTGACTCCGACAGAGAGGTAGGTGGGTTGGTCTTGGAATGGACATGAGCAATACATCTCAAAGAACAGTTACAGAAGGTTAGTATTCTTTGACACGAAACCAGAAGGTCTTTCATCCTTTCTTCCACCATTACAAAAAGCTGTGTAGTTTTCCTAAAGGGTTTAGTCCTTTCAATATAGAAAGCCAGAGCCCATCTAACATCCAGAGTACGTAGCCTCTGCTCTTGGCTGCTGGTGTGCAGTTTTGGGTAGAAAACTGGAAGGAATATGTCCTGGTTTAAGTGGAATTGTGACACTACCTTCAGAAGTAAAGCCAGATAAGGGCGCAGCTGAACCTTATCTTTGAAGAAGACCATATAAAGGAGGCTCAGATCTGAGGGCCTTGAATTCTGAAACTCTCCTGGCAGAAGTTATAGCCACTAGAAAGGAGTGGCTACCTTCCATGATAGGTAGAGGAGTGAGCATGTTGCTAGAGGTTCAAACAGAGGACCTGTCAGTCTTGATGGTACAAGCGTAAGATCCCATTGGGGAATTGGCTGATGTGCTTGAGGGTATAATCTGTCTAGACCCTTAAGGAAATGCCCCACCATGGGATTGGCAAAGACCGAGCAGCCTGCCACCCAATGGTGAAAGCCAAGATTGCGACTAGGTGGACTTAATCAATGATACTGACAGCCCGTTGCATGAGATGTAACAATTAGTCCACAATAAGAGGTATAGACGATAACGTGGGTAGAGTACAATTCTGTGTTGATCAGATGGAGAACCTCTTCCACTTAGCCAGGTAAGTGGTCCTGGTGGAAAGATTTCTGCTGCCAAGGAGGACCTCTGTCTGGTTCTGGACATTCCAATTCCAGAGAGTTCAGTCATGGAGCTACGACACTGTGAGATGGAAAGACTCTAGATTGAGGTGGCGAAGACGGGCTTGATTCTGAGTGATTAAGTCCAGCACCAGAGGCAGGCTGACAGGAGTTTCCACTGAGAGGTTGAGGAGCGTGGTGTACAAGTGTTGGCACAGCCATGCTAAGACTATCAGAATTACAGAGGTCCTTTCTTTCCTGATCTTGAGCAGGACATTGTGAACTAGCGGGATTGGTGGAAACATGTAGAACATATGGTCTGCCCAAGGGGTGAAGAATGTGTCCACGATTGATCCTGGGCTGTGATTCTGGAAGAAGCAGAACTGCATGCACTTCCTGTTGCGCCTCATCACAAACAAATCTATGTGGGGAATTCCCCACCTTTGGAGAATGTTGTTCACCACATCTGGGCAGAGAGACCACTTGTGGTTGGAGAAAGCCCAGCTAAGATGATCTGCCAACTCGTTTTGTGACCTAGGTAGGTAGGATGCCTCTTGGTGAATCGAGTGGGCTATCCCGAAGTCCCATAATTGAAGGGCTTTGTGACGCAGGAGAGAGAAGTGTGTGCCATTCTGTCTGTTTATACAGAACATTGCTGTTGTATTGGCCGTCCTTCCCGATACACATTCGCCTTCCAAGTGAGTTCGGAAGGCCTAACAAACTAAGTGTACCGTCTTCATTCCTCTCACACTGATGCGGAGTGAGAACTCTGTCTGGGACGAGAGGCCTTGCGTCCTGAGACATTCTAGATGAACTCCTCAGCCCATCGCCAAGGCATCGGTGACCAGGGACAGTGAGGGAGAAGGTGCAGAAAAAGGGACGCTCCTGACTACAGGTTGAGCCACCAGCGGAGCATTTCTAACACGGGGGGAGGCAGGACGAGATTACCCTGTTGATGTGGTCTCGGGATGGATGATAAACTGAGGCTAGCCAAGCCTGTAATGGTCTGAGACATAGCCTAGCATGCTGGATGACATACATGCATGCAGCTAGGTGCCCCAGTAGTTTCAGGCCATGGTGGTGGGTGCCATTTCCATTCTTCTGTGATGGAGTATATGGTCCAGAACTAAGAGTCTGGGAGATAAGCCCTAGCCTAGTTTGAATCTAGCACAGCTCCTATGAACTTTATTCTCTGAGTGGGGATCAAAGTCGATTCTTGCACATTGACCAGGAGACCCAATCTGATGAAGGTTGACCTTATCAATGTTATATCTGCTTCCACCTGTTCCGTGGAGCGACCTTTGATCAGCCAGTTGTCGAGGTATGGATAGACTTGTACCTTCCACTTTCTAAGGAATGTGGCTGTACCGCCATACACTTGGTAAAGACTCTGGGAGCTGCCGAAAGGCCAAACAGAAGTACTGTGAACTGGTAGTGGGTCCGGTTGACTATGAAATGAAGAAAACTTCCATGGCTTGGAATTACTGACACATGAAAATATGAGTCCTTCAAGTCAAGGACAGCATAGCAATCCCCTGTATCCAAGGAGGGAATAATCGAGATCAAAGAGACCATGCGGAACCTCAACTTCATTAATCTGTTGAGGTTTCATAAATCCAGAATGGGTCTAAAACTACCTTTGGCTTTTGGGATTAGGAAGTAACAGGAGTTGAACCTCTTGCCCCTTAGTTCCCAAGGAATCACTTCCACAGCTCCTATTTTTAGGAGCACCTACGCTTCTTGGATTAGAAATTGCTCATGAAAGGGGTTCCTGAAGAGGGATAGGGAAGATGGGTGGGTGGAAGCTGAACTGGAGGAAGTATCCCAGTTCTACAGTGCATAGCACCCAATGATCCGACGTAATCTGGGCCCATGCCTGGTAGAAGTAGGATAACAGTCTAAGAATGGGGTGGAGGATCTAAGTCCTGCGTTGGTACACCATCCTTGGGCGCACCCTCAAAAGTTCTGCTGGGGGCCAGATGATTGTCTCTCTGGACCTGCCCCATGGCTGGTGGAAGGTTGAGAGCGTTTCCTCCTGTAATTCCTGCCCCTCTTGCAACTGTATTCCTGCCTCTGTTAAGGCTGGTAGAACTGAGACAGGGGTCTGAGGTCTGAAATGCCTCCTTTGTGGTGCTGCAGTGTAGAGGCCTAGTGACTTGAGGGTGTCTTGAAAGTCCTTAAGACTGTGTAATTTCGAGTCTATCTAAATCAGAAAACAGAGTAGGACTTCAAATAGGAGGTCCTGGATTGTTTGTTGGACCTCATGGGGTCTGCATTGAAGGAGACCTTCTCGATCTGAAGCCCCAGGTTCTGTGCCACTGTCCTTAAGAGCACCTGGTGGGCCCTGCTGTCCTCTGCGACTGGTACCAGTCAGTGATGACCCGGTGACTGCCTCATCCGGGGACAACAATGACTACACGCTAACTGTGGCAGTCTCTTGACCCTCTGCTCCCAGGGGGTCCTGCAGCGCCAATTGCTCGAGGTCAGTGCCGGAGTCAACATTGTGCTCAGTGCTGAGTGTGGCATCACACTGGGCGCTGGTTTTGTTGCTGAGAGGAAGCACGTCCTCTGATTGGGGTGGCTGGTATCTATGACTAGAGGCCAGTGACAATAGCCCTGATTGTGGCCCCCGGGATTGGTGGAATGCCCAAGGGGTCCAAAAAGGACACTGGGCCAGTATTTGCCACTGTGGCGGCCAAGGCATGGGGAAGGGCTGACCAGCCTCCAACTCCTGGTATTGCCTCCCTTCCCGGTGTTGGCTTTGCCTCAAGGAGTAGGACTCCATTTCAGACTCGGAGCCTGACAATTCACTTCTTGGGGATCAGGGTGGTGCATTTCCTATCAGTGCCTGTAGTAGGGTTGGCCGTCCCCCCCCGTCAGTCTTGGAGGGAGGCCACACCTCCTTACTACCCTGCTTTGGCAGGGGTAGTCCCATCTCGGGGCTGGGAGGGAACAGTCTGCGAGCTATAAATAGTGGGCGGGGGCTGCAAACAGTCTAAAGGCCCCCAGGGTGGTCAGGGAAGGGAGAGCAGGACACAGGCCCACCCGACTCCACTGCATCCCTGCCCAAGTTCCTAGCTGTGGCCGAGGGGTAGGCCGTGGGGTCCGCCACAGAGTCAGCGGGGTCCCAACCGCAACATGCTGAGTCACCGTCCGGCTCCCCGGAGCGTGTCGCCCCTCCCCTGGGCTACTTCCTTCCACCTGTCCCTCAGGTACCTGGTGTACTGCTGTCCAGTCGCCCTCGTCAGGGTAAGTGCCCAGGGGCAGGTTGTAGAACCCCTGGATCTCGTCAGAGGGTGGCAGGTTGGGCAGCTCTTTGGGGTCATCTGCGGAGAGCAGTTCCTCCAGGGCTGGCCCCGGTAGGGCCGCGTCTGCATCGGGCAACTACTCCAGGTCCTCGCCCCTCGGGATCACTGGGGTGGGTGGATCCGGGGTACCGCTGAGCCCCAGGTCTTGCGCTGCTCCTTCGCTGGCCCTGGTCCGCTTTCCCGGGTACCTGGTCTCGGTCGGCTCGCCTGGGTACCAGGCCGTAGGCAGAGCTGGAGGGCCGGGAGGGGACTTCCTTCCCCTCCGGGAGCTGGCCGCCAACTGAGCTCCTGGGCCTCTCTTTTGTACTTCCTGTCCCACCCCCTCGCTTCCGGGCTGGCAGACAGGAAGTCTCTGGCTCCGCCCCCACAGACCCGGCCTGTTGCTCCCCCTCAGTCTTGGAGGGAGGCCACACCTCCTCACTACAGTGCCCATGACCAGTGCTGGTTGAGGCATCATAGCCGGCATTGATTCCCCTTGGATGGTACAGAGTTCTTCGGCACTGATGGCCTGGAGCATTCTCACACCTTGCAGGGGATGGCAGTGCCATACTCTCACTAAGATCCCTGGCCGCCTTGAAGGCTTATGGCATGGAGGGGAGCTGCAGGTCCTCCTCGCAGATCTCCCTAGGTAGGGAGTCTAACGGCACCCAACTCGATGGACCCCTTCCCGGGTCTGGAGCCAACAGTACAATGGCCATGGGTGTAGCTTGAGTGGTCTGATGCAGGTCGCAATCCGCTCAAGTCCTTATTCCCTACTGTTTTGGGCATTGGCAAGTGCCTCTTCCGTTTTCCTCTGCTTCTTGTGTGGCACAGGGGAATGGGATTGATGCCACGCCCGTGAGTTGCCCCTCAGTGTCAGCAATCCGTGATGGTGCCAAGGATCTCTAGTCAGAGTCCTTCCTCAGTGCCGTCTCTCTCACGGATGATGGTTCGCTTCACACAGAGGTCAACATATTGGGTATCAGCTCCACTGGGCCCGGTGGTGGCCAGAGAGCAGCCTCCATAAGAATAAACTTTAGTCTGGCTCCTCTTTTTCTTCATTCATGGGCAGAATTCCCTGCAGATCTTGCAGCAATCCCTCTGATGGGTCTCCCCGAGACACTTAAGACAAGTGGTATGGGGATCGCTCCTGGACATGGGCTTTTTACAAGCCCCACACAGCTTAAAATGAAGGAAATGAGGCATGCCCTGGTCCTGGGAAAAGGGGAAGGTGATCCCGATATGGGTCCTATCTAACTAAACTAAATCGTATTAACAACGATTTACAGGTACAAGACGGTAACCATTATGAAGGAGACGCTTGCAGAGCAAGAACAGATCAACGTTCCAGCGACTGTCACAGATGGTAAGAAGGAACTGAAGAGGCAGGGGGTTGGCAAGGCCCTATATAGGGCACCATGAAGGCGCAATGCCAGGGGGCACCACAGCCGATCCTACGGATACCACTGGGGAAAAAGCCTTCTGGTGACTATGCACACACATACACCTACTTGAAATCAACATAAGCAAGCACTCAAAGAACCTCAGGGCATATGTCTTAGATTTGTTTGTTTAATGCCAAGCTTCTTCCCTGCATCATGATAAAAAATAAGGCCAACATTAATTTGCCCCGGGCATTAGTGTAGTCAAAACTATTTCTTAACCCATCTTATAGGAATTCAGTACCTGTAAACAGTATCTCCTAAATACAATTTTCCCCTTTGTACAGACACTGTGCGTTGGTGTTGTTTCAGAAGAGTATACTAATTTTAAATTAATAAATAAAAGGTTTTTGAAGTTCTTAGAAAGTGCAAGGAGGCTAAAGAAAGCTTAAGGAAGAAGTCTAGCATGCCACAACATTAATCATCAACAGCTACTCCAAGGTTCAGATAAAAATAATGAGCACAGTTAGTATATACAATACCAAGTGCAAGGGATGAGAATGGTGAATAGAATTGGAGTACCAAACAGACATAAGATTATTATTTTTAAAAAAACAAAAACAATTGTTAATTTAAATTAGTGCGTTTAAGCTGGAACAGAGTTATTCCATAAAGCAGTTACATGAATACGCAAAATCAAATAACTTCCCAGAGCCTGGATTAGTGGAGCCTGGCATGACCAGGTTATGCTGCACCCAGTCTTCTGTGCATCTGCAAAAACGTGACATATCATTCATAAAGCAATATACATTTTTAAGCAGGTAGAATAGGACAAGTATACTGCCTTCTAAACATGAAATAGGGCCTTCCCCACTACCTGGTTCTCATAATTGATTAAACATTTACAAAGAAATATTCATGCAATTTTCAGTTAATTCTTTTCATGGTAGTTACCACAGCTACAAAATGATTATACTATGTGATAAATAAAATCAGATGCCTTAGTATTTTATGTTTAAGCTTGCAAACTGTCATTAAAAATATATTAGGGTTAACCAACTGAATAGTTGAAAAATAAAATTATATTTTATGGTCTTTAACAACACATTTTTAAGTTGGTCAGGCTATGTGAAAGACTTAAAATCCATCTCACGGATATGACTGTAGTTAAAGACAGTGTCCCACATCTGCAGTTAAACAGTTATTAGGCACTACCGCAAGCAAGTTATGCTTAGTATATTTAATTTGACATGTTTACATTCGCTATATTAACTGTGAGAAGCCACCCCAAATTTTCTTCACTGAATGCATCAGCTCCCCCCACATTTACTGATGGAAAGTGATAACGAATGAATCTTTGTGCATTATGTATGCATTTTTAGCTGATACTAATGTAAATGTAAAGCTTTAGTTAAACGTGACAGAAAGGGATTTCATCCTAGTAGCACAACTAATGACTTTGTTTTAGTGAACAAGAGCTGGCATACTATCTATTGTGTACAGATCTTGACTTTAGGAGCAAAAATCAAAGTGATAGTAAAATACACAGTATTTGGTTCTTTGTTGTTCTATCTGTACTGAATCTGGAATAGAATTGAACATAAAATATTTAAGGGGCTGTAGTCTACATCTTGTAAAACACACAAAATGAACCTTGATTAACTATTCAAGAAGACCTCTTTTGACACAGAAATGACTGCTTCCTTCACCTATTACCTCACACTATCCACACCAATCATAAGAGCAGCCAACTAGTCTGTACTAAAAATGGATTAAGTTAAACAATCCTTTTGGTATGGTCATTTTATTAAAGAGGCATGGTAGCACCGCTATATTACAGTTGGGCTCTGTTTTTCTACTCAAAGCAAGGATTCAATCTTATTTTTATATGAAGAATACACTGTTTTTTCACCAAATTTACAGCATATAATTTCAGTAAATATTGAACTTTCTGGGGATTTTCAACTAACCCTGCTGCTTCATTTAGAAGTTAAATTAAAGAATGAGATCTTTAAGAATTCTCTCATGCTTCATTCACAAACATATGACACAGCACATTTAACTTGTGCATAGATTTGTATCTCAACCATGAATATTTGCCAACGTTACTGAGATTGCAATGAAGGTTTTGCATTATACTGTGATGGAGATTAATGTTTAATTTGCTTCTTTATCTGATGAAGGCAGAAGGAAATTCCTTATGATGATAAAGTCTGTCTCTGTCACTCTGGCTTTAGCACCTACTGTATGAATCAGTATATGACAATTTCTTCTGTTTAATTTACTGTTTAATGGACTGATAGTTGAGTTGATGAAGGCTTTTTTTAAAAATTTGGAATTTGTAGTTCAGAGAATAGTAGTTGAAACCCCTTTCTATTTGCAGATTTTACTGTAAGTGCTCATATTTGTCACATTAAAGAATACCACCATACTTTAATTGGTACAAAATTCAGAACCTCTATTTATCATAGTGTATGTTCAACAATTGATGTCTGAATTGTTAGGATACTATTTTGCAACAGACTGCATCAAGTGTTCAAGATTTAAGCAAGCAGCCAGTGTTAGACTGGAAGGCTGCTGTTTCCTGATGGTCTGTTGTAGATTCTTTTATTCTTCTTAGCTGTTTTGTTGTGGCTACTGTTTGCTTATAAAGGGGTTAACTTGACCAGGTGATGCAGTGTTTAGTGTGCTGGCATTGCAATTAAGAGAAATTTATACTTTCTGTAGTTTCAGTGAAGGGGAGCCCTCTTTCGGGAGTTTGGTTAGATTCATGATTAGTTGTCATCACTCTTCATTGGTTCAGTACCTTTGTGTGCTGGTCTTGGTAGCATCTTCAGCTCAAATATGCAATCTGCTAATACATATGCAGCAGGAGCGTAATTACTTTTGTCTTTAGGCTGAAAAACTCAGACCACTGTTGAAGTTAAACCTCTTTTATATAGCCCATTTTCTCAAATATGCTTTTAGTTCCATCATGGTTTAATAGGAGTTGAAATCCTATTTCAAATGAGTACATGCACTCCTGTTCTCTATTTAAAAGTATTTCTGCTCTCAAAATAGTTTTTTTTAATAAATAATTCTTAAAGAGTATTTAAGCTGAAAATCAAAAAAGGTAGTCTCTTTTCTTTTTACTAATCTGTGCAAAAGTTCTTGACTTCTGAAGTTTTAATTTCCCAAATGAATGCAAATATTTCTGTACTCAAATGACTTCTTATGTTAGTATCCAGTAACAGCATCAAGTGACCTTTCTATATCCATACATTTCTTACTATTCATATAACAATGTTATCAGGCAGTTATTGTATGAATGCCTGCATTTAGATAAAAAAATATTTGTAAATATACATCCCAAAAGAAGCTTATACTATCTGAAGCATTTGAGAAAAAGATTTTCATCATTAAATGGAAACGAGTTGGAAAAAAATCCTGACCTTAAATAGTCTCCTTAAAGTTAAAAGGAGAAACACTTCATAAGGACTCTAAAAGAAATCAGTTTCAATAAGGATATTTTTAGAATTCTTTGTCTGGCTTTAAACTAAGGATTTTCTTTGCAAAGAGGAGGAGTAAGAGACCTAGGCTTATAATTTAGGATCTATTATGAGCTATATACTAAATATTACTACTTTTTGGAATTTTCTGAATAAAAACATCCTCACATTCTTTTACACAACCAGGACACACACAAACAAATATATTACAGAATCTGTTTTCTTGAAATAAAATACATTTATATCAAACTGGTATCTTATACAAAAGAGGGATGACGTATTCTTTGCTAAGGTATCAACTGGTTTGCCGCCTGCCTTTTGGCACATGGTTTCTAGCTTGGAACCTACCATTTGCTGTATATTGTGAAGAGGTCTTTTCCTAGGAAGCCCAGGGTGAGAAATATCTCTCATAGGAAAGGATGTCGTCTGTTCAGGTGTCCTTCAAATCTGGTATTGTTATGCACCAGTTCCAAAGTTCTACGGCTTCTGCACACAAGGACTGGGATATCACTCCTTCTTGATGGTTTATAATACATACTTGCTCTGTTGTCTGTCATGACTCTGAGTGACCCTTGATCTTGGGTAGAAAGTTGTTGCATGTGTTCTGAACTGCTCTGAGCTTGAGTAGATTGACGTGAAGAGCAGACTCCTGAGGAGTCCATCTGCTTTCTACCATGTGGTCCAGGTGGTGAGCTCCCCTGCCTACTAGGGAGGAATCTGTGATGATGGTCTTTGTGGGGAGCAGATGCAAGAATGGGACTCCCATGCAAACTTCGTGGGGATTCTTCCTCAGAGTTCTTGACTTTTGCAATTGGTGGGAGACACCCACTTGGACACCTCATGATTGTTGGGAGTGTAGACAGTTTTGAGACAGATTTGGAGGACTCAGGAATGCAGTCTGGTGCTAGGTGTTATGACCATAAAGCCTGCCAACGGTTCAGAAGCTGCAGGCTGGCCTCTGTTGTGGTTTGAGTGCCCAACTGGAGTGTGGAAATGAGATTGGACATAGCAACAAATGTATCCATGGATAAATAAGTCCTGGTGACTTGGGAGTGCAGGGTGGCCCTTATGAAGTTGATGGATAGATATCAAAGTAGATGCTTCTGCACTGAGTTGCAGCCCTAGAGAGTGGAAGAAACATAGGCATTTGCTGGTTGCTGACCGTATGTCAGGAAAAGAACAATCCTTGACGAGCCAGTCATCCAGAAAGGGAAAGAGGATTACTCTCATCTGCTACAGATGAGCTGCAATGACAGAGGATCTTTGTCAAGACTTTTGGGGTAGTCAAAAGGCCAAAGGGAAGCACTTAAATACTAATAGTGATCTTTGCCAATGAAGAACCACAGGAACTCTGTGAGTTGAGCACTTTACTATATGAAAATACTCATGCTGAAGGCCATAAACCGGTCTCTTGGATCTAATGATGGTATTATTGCTGCTAGCGTTGTCATCCTGAAGGTATATGCAAGGATGAATGCATTCAAAGTCCTGAGGTCAGGACTGCTCTCCATCCTCCTTTTTTCTTGGGCACCATGAAGTACATGGAGTAGAACCCTTTTCAAATGAAGGGGCGAGGGGAGGGGAGAAAAACTGATTCAACTGTCCCAATGAACAAGTTGGCTGTATCTACTGCATTAAGATCCTAATGAGAAGGGTTCTGAAAAGGGAAGGGGAAGTGAAGCAGGGGATGGAGCTGAAGTGAATGGCATAGCCTGATGTAATGACTTCTAGTGTCCATCTGTCTGATGTGATGTGTACCCAAAAACAAAAAGGGGGACCCCCAAAAGCACACAGTATGTGCCAGAAATTAATTAAAACAAAATAAAACAAAAATGGTAAGAATACAAGAAGTTAGCTAGCTAAAACTTTGAAACTAATAGACACTGCAACACTCCACTAGCTGCGGGTGATTGAGAAGGAACTGGAATGGCGATGGATTTGCCTTTTCCTATATACCCTCAGATGAGAGCACAGAGATATACAGTACATCAGTATGGACCCTGTGGACACTGCTACCAAAAATGTCCAATCTAAAGCATGTCGGGTGCACACATCTAAAATGGGACATCCATAGGGACAAGTACTCCTAGAAGTTATAAAGCTGCATTCCAATCTGTGTAAACACACTGGGAGGAATTAAACATTATTTTATGAATATTAGGATGCAATCCAGAACCAAATATCACAAATTATTGGATATTTATTACCAAATGATCCTTTGGTAATCCTCCTGGGTCTTTCTAATGAAAATGGTCACACAAAAGGAAATGAAGAACTAACCTCTTATTCACTAGTAGCTGCTCAGTTACTGATAGGCTTTCACTAGGAAAAGAAAAAAAAGTCCAGCCATAAAGGAATGGTCAAAAAGATAAGGGGGGTTACTGTTATGGAAAAACTAACACACTGACTAAGTACCCAGCAAAACAGACGAGGACAATTAGAGACTTGGATTTTTCATTACCTTTTATTCAATACTCAGACAAAATACATTAACTTGCAAATACCACAGCACACCTGTCCATTTTTTTAAAAATAGGCACACTTGATAGACTTGCCTGATCTGTTAAATCTGTAATTAGAAATTGTATTCAATTTAATAAAATCCCTAGAAATGAAATGTCATAGGTATTAGAATGATGCTCATGCTGTATGATGGCAATATGGTAACATCCTGCTAAACAGAGATCTGAAAACTTGTATTCTTGTATAATGCCTCTTTAAACAAAAGCTCACTATTGTAATGATTATTGTTTTGTTTCTGATATTTACAGGCAGGGATTTGTAAACCTGTTAACATTGCCTAAATAAATAGTATGGGGAGGGTGGGTGAGCTAAAAAAATACCTTGTTTTATAGCTAAGGAGTTATCATCTTCCTTGGCACTTGTGTCTCTCCCTCATTGACAAAACAGAAAATTTCCTAGGAATTTCCTAGGCTGGAACATTTCTTATAATTAGATAAGCAACTAAACATCAGTGTGTATGCTATCATTCTCCAAGCATGTCCATGAAAATAATTTTAAATATTTCTTATGATTCAGTAAAGGTGCAGGCATGTATGTAATAATTTAACGTAAAAATAATTTTATTAATAACCAGTTTTGCATCAATATTGAGGTCTACCTCTTACATCTTTCTCTTTGGAAGAGGACTCTGCAGCATCCTGAGATGAGGAGGGCTTCTTAAGAATCTGACTCTACTAGAATCCTTTCCATCAAAGATGGGGGAATATGGTTTGGGCAAGGTATCAAATATCAAGTGCTGTGGCTAGAAGGGAAGCTCACAGAAGCTGAAAAGGATGAAGTTCCAGCTGAAGCTCCACAAGTAAAAAGATTCCTTTAATGGAAGGGATTTCAGCAACCTTCTCAGTCTCAAGGAGCCTGAGAGGATAAGGTGGTGGATGCTAAAGCAGGCTTTGGAAGAGAGACCTTTTAGGCACTTCAGGTAATGCATGTCAAGTACTGGTCTGTTACATGAATTTTCACACAGAAAACCCTGCACAATTTATACCCTGATTTTACTGGCAACGGACAAATCAGGAACCAACAACATCAAAGATGATAAGAACTCACGGGGCCTGAATGAACCAGCCAATGCAGCAAAAGCTATGCCAAGGAGGATAACAATCTACTATGCTAACTCTGCTAAAGAAGAAACAGAGTAACAAATGTTAAAAAACAAAAAGCGGCAGCAGCAGCACAAGGATGGACAATCCAATGATTTAAAAAAACAGCTCTTACCAGCAACAGAAAAAAAACTGGAACAGTTCCCAGCATGTTCCCTTACCTGAAGCATGGACATGTCCCCATATACATGAAAAAGCCCAACAGACAGTACTTTCCCACATAGTTCAGAATCTGTGTCAGGAGCATCTCTTCTATGGGGGGACAGTGGAGGAAATTCTCAAAGGTGAACTTCAAACAAAAAGTGAAAATGTGAAAGAAAAAAATCTCTCACCCCTAATTCTCTCCAGAACTATAAATGCTTGGGAACTGACTCTATAGTGAAACCCACATTCTGAACTTCTCTCAACAGTCAGGTCAAGGGGAGAAACTAAAACTTTAATTCAAGCCCTCAGCCCTTAAATCTACTCACCAGACAACAGCAACATTTCACTTTCACTTAAAGAACAGCCTTCACCCAGACTGCAGTAACTAAGTTCCTTATCCCTCAGGAACACACATCTACTGAATTTCCTTGCCAATGGCATGCAGTCTACTCCATATAACATTCTATGGCACTTTCCCATTATAATTCATAGATTTATGGCACTTTCCCATTATAACTCACAGATTTAATGGTACAGGTATTCCAGTAAATTCTTTAGTCACCATGAGAGTTAAGTTGCAATCCAAACCTTCAAAGAATGATGAATTTCTGTAGCAAGTCAAACCGTGTTAGTGGACTGTATGATTCAATTTGTAAGTTAACAAAAGTCATTTTTATTACATAAGCTTCTTTGTGTAGCACATACCGTTCTTGATCTGTGTATCATTATTGTGAATGAAGACAAATAATGAATGAAGTTTATGACAATGTTCTTCCGTAATGCTATTTAGCATTTTTGTAAATTCATTAATGGCTATTTTATCTATAAAATCTAGACCAATTGCATGTTTAAACCTAAGTTATAACTTCTTTTATTCCAGGAAAATTCCCTGAAGTGCTAACTACATATATTTTATTATAACGTGTGGTTTAAGGACTACAAGGTATTGTATAGTAATTTTCTACATAGTACTTTACCACATTACTTTCAGAATGCACAATATTCTGGCATTCACAATTACTAGTTGTAATTGTAAATTGTAATGCCATTGTGAAGACTATCATATAATTACATTATGAACTATAACTTCAGACAGATGAAGTGTGCCATCTAAAATTAGGAAATCTTTAAGAATGATTTGTTAATATTGCATGATGCAACTCCAGAGGCAGTTTCTCCGATAGTTCCATAGTTTCCCTACATAGACAAATTTCTAATTCACCTGGTTATGTGATTTTAGCCACCAAATGCAGACATTCTTATCCCATTCCTGAGCCAATACAGAAACCAACAAGAGGTATATAAAGTCAATGGCAGCAATTATTTTCTCAATACATCTGAGCTTCATCTGGACAGATACGAACAGACATGCAAAACTATGCCTGGCTTAAATTTATTACGCATTTCTGACAAAATGTTCAGTGTTGTATAAAATCTTAAGTGAACAGAAATTCATACATAACACAACAAGTGCTTATGAGCACTATACAATATAAGCATCAAACAAAAGGACAGCTTTGAAAACAAGTTGTGTTTTGGGGAAGTATCTGAAGAAGAACAGAAGGGTTTCTAGGCATATGGGAGTAATGCAAAGCCTCTCACTACTGTAAGCAACCTTACCAAATCATCAGGTGGCATTCCTCCATCCTTTTCAAGCATTCATGAACCGGTTAATGCACAGTATGTGTAAGTACACAAGTATGTATTGTCCTTAACATTTAACCTTCTTTATTACACTGGTTTTTGGTTGACTGCTCTTACTTTTTCCTTCTGGAAGAAAGGTAGGACACGTGAAGTTAGATTTACAAAGAAACCTAGGCGTTGTGATGCTCAATGTTACATGTCTAACTTTTAGGTGGCCTAAAAAATCATTGGGATTCACAAAGCCTGGGTTAGGCACCTGGGCTCCCTATACAAGGAATGGAGAGCAATAGGTGCCATGGAATGGGATTAACAGGAGGCAGCATGCCATACAACTCCCAACCTATGCTAGCTAGCATTTCAACAGGAACCTCTCAGGTGAATGTCCTAACCACTGGGCTATAGGATATTCTGATGCAGAGCTCCCTCTCTCTCTCCTGTTGAAGCTGTTCCACTGTGGATAAATACCGAAAGAATCAGTGGTCCAGACAGAGAGTAAGACCTGTTCTACACTGCCATTAACTTACTAACTTTCACTTACCACAGGGTCTCCACTGCACTGCGCTGCGCTGACAAATAAATGTTCTCCAGTCAATGCAGCCATACACTTTTCGCAAGGGGTGGATTTACAGTGTTGACCGGAGATCACTTCCGGGATTGACTGAGCAGGTCTCCACTGCCTGCTCAATTGATCCCACGGCATAGATCCTACAGCACAGGCACAGCCCCTGCAGTGTAGATGTACCCTGAGAGAAAGTACGAGCACACACAAACATAAGATTGAATCTCTAGCCTGATAGAGCACTCACTTGGGAGGTGGGAGATCCTTGTTCCAATGAATTTTTATCCACAGTGGAAAAGCTTCAATAGCAAAGACTGGTGGTGGGGCTCTCTTAAGAGTATCCAGCGGCCAGGGCACTCAACTGAGAGATGCAAGATCGCTGTTCAAATCCCTTTTCCCCTGCAGGTGGAGGGGGGAACTTGAACCAAAGGTCTCCCACATCCCAGGTAAGTATCCTAACCACTGGGCTATAAGTGAAAAGGGTGGTGGTTCCTTCCTTCCCCACCTGTTTTGTGTAAGCTCATCTATAGGGCCTGATCTGGTAGGTGAGCTCGGATCATGCTTACTGGATCAGGCCTCACAGGCAGGTTAGGCAGAGGAACACCTATCTTCCCCTGATTTGTGCATCACACTAGGATTTAGGCTGGACACCTAGTATCAGGCAGCAGCGCACATGCCCAAAGGCAGAAACATTGATGTCTAGGGAATTTTTACTGCAAAACACAAGGTGCTGAGCGAATTTAGGCACCCAGAGGATTCAGCAGCAGATACTCAGGGGCTTTGAGAATCCTACTGGGGCCTGATTCTGGGATTTAAGCCCAAAGGGGCAGTTAGGCACCTAAATCCTTTTGTGAATCTTGGCCATAGCCACCTCAAGGCAGATATCAATACTGCTCTGAATTAGCCAGCAACGTTTGATGTTCTTTATCAAAGAATTGTCACTGTCCATTTTATCTTCATTTTAATATATATTTAATGCTACAAAGAATATTCATATCATGATGCTTCCTTTCTAGAAACTCAGTGCATAGCCTCCACAACAACATTATCTCCAGGAGCAGAGAGAATGGAGTGCTTAAAAAGTCCCCCTAAGCTTTCATGCACTTCAATTATGCCACAATAGTTCAAAACATTTAAGATTTAATTTAAACTTTTTTTTTGCACAGGTAACATTTGATATTAAGAGTTAAAAGGTTTTTGTTCCATAAAACAAAGTAAAGAAGGAAAAATTACAATGAAAGTACACCTTGTATACCATTTTAAATATGTGCTTATCACTATTTCTTATACACTGTGAGGAAAGCTGAACTGTGCTACTGACCTAATAATCCCGCACCCTCACATACAGGTATACTTTCTCGTTACTTGTACAAACCCAGACTTAGGTCTTGTCTACACTGGCATTTATTCTGGCAAAACTTTTGTCGCTCAGGAGTGTGAAAAAAAACAGTGAGGGTGTGTTTCTTTTTGAACAAAACTGCCTTACAATGGTTAGGCAGGAAGAATCCACAATGGTTAGTCAACTAGGCTCTTACAATATATGCAGAAAAACCACTTACAATATAGCTAGGCTAAGAAAAAAATCAGTGCCTTTTTAAGTCAAGTTAGTTAATGCAACTGGCTAGATCCTCAGTTCCTGATTGTTCCATGGGAGCTAAAGGGGATCTTAAGTTGCCATAATGGGACATCCAGGGAAGAAGAAGAAATCCCTGGCTAATGCAGGGTCTATATCACCCCTTAACATCTCACAGCAAAGAGAACATGTCATGGTAGACATGGTAGTTGTAGTGCCTTGGGTTCCAGCGATCCACAGTCAGCAGAATGGACTGCAGGGGACTGCTGCATCTGGCATTAATCAGAAAAACTCTCAACTACTTCCAGGATTGGAGGGGCACAAGGAGTGTCTTAATGCTAACTTTGGCACCCCATCCCACCCTCACATGCATTGCTAGCATGGTTAATTTATCCAAACCAGAGGGATCTAGCTCAATATTCTTATGAAATTACCACCAAAAATGTGCCTATTTAAGCTTCTGTTCTGCCAAACATGTTTAGATATAAAATTTCAAAGCCTCCACTCATCTGTGCTCAAAACTGAAGATACACAGGTATTTGAACAAACTAAGTGTGTCTATACGCTTTAATATCTGTGCAGCTCTTTCAAATCCTGCATTTGCAAGTTTCAGAATTTACACCTATACATTCTAACACTTGCACGCTTGCAAGGAATAGACTACTGAAAGTATAGACCATGTAGGCATGAGAATTTTTAATACACAGAGCTGTTGGCATCTAGATTAGGTGCTGCATGTTTTCTTTAGTTCTGGAAGCAGCACAAACCAACTCACCAGATGATGATGATGCTGTATGACTGTGATGCTGTATGACTGAAATATGAGCATGTATATCACTAGTATTGCTACTGTTAGACAACTGCAACAAAACTTATACAGAAGTGCATCATGTAAGGTGTCACTGGAAAGTTATGATTCGCTAAATATGATTATCTTGTTTAAATCCAGATATCACATTGTATCTGCATTTATGAATATTGTCGATATATATCTGTATCCCAAATATGTTTGTTCCTGGGGAAACATCCACCAGATAAAAGCTACATTGAAGCCAGACAGCTTTGTGCTGATGGCCCATCAAAGACACTCACCTATCACAACGGGCCATCAAAGAAACTCATCCTGCCTAGTAAGCCTTCCTGTGGACGCCTCAGCACAGGGCCAGCCATTGGCCATATCTGAGAGTCAGCAAACCATGTAAGGGCAAGTGACATCCTCAAGTGATCCTAGACTCCATCTTGTGCCTGTAATTTTCCATAAACTGTGTGCTTGTTTGGTACAGTAAAATTCCAAGCAGAGGTCCCAGGGTATTAAAGACCCTTGAATCATCTTTATGTTGCCTCTGTCCTGCTCGGATTCTCTGGACTATGAACTTCCAATAAAAGGAGCATTACAATCCTTTGGAAGTTACCAGAGACTCTACATGTCAGCAGTTTATTTAGCACTGCTACAAACCTGATAAGAATTTTGTAATGATTGTATGTATATAATCTATTAACCATTTTAACGCTCCACTTCTTTTCTCTTATAAACAAACTTTTAGAATTTAGTTACTAAAATATTGACAGCAGTGTGATTATTGGGTAAAACTGGAATTATATACTGACCTTGTTATGTGGCTGATCTTTTTAGATCAGAAGAACCCTTTGTTTGATTACATTAGTTTTCAATAACCACTCAAAGTCCAGTGTCTGGGTGGTGAATCAAAGGCTGGAATGCTTAAGGAGACCATATTTTTGACTTTTTGTTAACCAATGTGGTGAGACAGATGTTTATTTTTGTTACAAGCTTGGTATAATCTTAGGATAAAATAACCACTGGTTTGGGGCGAGTCTTCCCTATTTCTCAGCAGTTTGTCCTGAATTTGGCATCCTTAGTTGTAACCCACTAAGGCAGAATGACACCCCCTATTTTAGGTAATCCTTTTCCAACTCTTATGCAAATCATCATCTTGATATTAATATCTTTACAAAGCACAAATTACAGTATCACCAGATAATCTATTCACAATACTATATAATATAAAGGTCTGAATGTTTAAAAAGTAGTGCAAGGTCCAGTAAAAACTGCTTCAATTTCTAGTGACAGGTTTAAATGTGCTCTATCTATCTAAAGTACAGCAATACCAAAGGGGAAACTACTACAGGTGCTACTGCACACAAATCATTTTGTGGTCAGACATTTGAGGTTAGACATTTCAGATAATGCTGCTGATGTATAGACAAAGTCCTTCCTGTGTTTTTACATGATTTAGAAATTTTTATTTTGAAGGTTATGTGCACAGGTTTTTTATTTTATTATTATTATTATTAAATGAGGAAAAAAGTTGTTCAGCTTTCAAAAACTGAAACATCTGAGTTTTTTTTCCAAAACCATCATCACTCCAAGGTAGTGGATGAGTATTCATAGAAACAGAAATTGCCATACCAGATCAGACCAGTGGTCTAAGCAGTCCACAATCCCTGTCTCTGGCAGTAGCAGTACCAGATGGTTCAGAGGAACCTGAAGTAGTCAAGCATATCCCTCCTCCCCCTGACATTTCTAGTTCCCACACATGGCCTGCACAGCATGCAGCGCACAGAAATGCTCTGCTTCTCTCATGCCAGTACTTCACAACAACAAAGCACCTCCACTGTTCATTGGCTCCTGAGCAGCCTATCAGCTGTTCAAGTGGGGTGTGAAAGCAAACAGCCTCTCAAAGGCTGAAAAGCATTAAAAGACAGTGCACGAGCAGTACTTGAATGGCCTTCAGGTGACTGGAGAATTGTCTTCAGGCTGTGATCAACCTGAAAATGGAAGGCAATGGAAAAGTGCCTCTCCAGCCAGCTGCAGCCTTGAGAATGGAGGAAGAAAAGAATAACTTTTGTTTTCTTTAAAAACTGAGGACTGGGGTGTAGTCCCAAATTTTTTTTAAAACAAAAGTGATTAAAAATAACAAAATTAAGTACTGTGCACAGCTACTACATCAGATTCAAATTGCTTACATTTGTGGAACAAATTCCCCAAACTATCAAAATCACTTGTCTTCCTTCAGCAGTAAGCCGTTGGGGCAGGAACCTTGTTGACCTCACAAGCACGGTATATGTGTGAGGTCACGCTGCATGGAGGATGCCATTTTATACAGAATGCATGAGTGGGGGGGTTACACCAGCAGGGCGAGGCCACACTAGCAGGAGGCTAACGGGGACAGAGTACCTGCACTTAAAAATTCAGGACTACACCCCAATCCTCAGTAACAACTAATTCCATGACAAATATGAAGTTCAGAAAACTAACTCATTTGAGATATCCAAGCACAAAAAAGCTTACTATTTGTGCAATGAACACATTTCCCCTACCCTCACATTCACATTTCAAATATGGTTACATGTTTTTGTCATAACTTGTTTTATTAAAAACCTCTTTTGGCTAAGACAGAGGATGAGAAATATCTGCACAAGCACTCACACTCATTCATATTATACATAGACACACAAAGACAAGTGCCCAACTGGCCACAAAATATGCCTTTACAGAGTGTCAACAGCCATACTCTTATGACATCTTGAACAAAAGCTGTATATAGGTTCACCATTTAAGAATTATACTGAATGAGTTTTTTAAAGAAATCAGGAAAAAAAAATCTGCATTTCACCTTTAAAATTGGCTATACATAGCCCCTAGTAAACTACTATCCATAAAATAAGGGTTAAACACCTATCAATAGACAAGTGCAAAAAAAAAAAAAAAAAAAAAAAAAGGAGTATGGCCATTCCACCATGTGAGCTATGAACTTATTATTCAACCCAAGAAAATTCATAGAATGCTTTCAATAAAATTTTCAACAGTAACACATGTGCTGCTAGAACACTAGAAACTGCATCAAACCTGTGTCAGTTAAAAAATTGAACAGCAAATAATTATTTTTAAGTACAAAAACAAATGAGAAAAAAAAAAGGACCAGATCATCAGTTTGCAATCTAGCCCAAGGCAAAGTTCAGCATGTTGTGCTGTCCACACAGCAGCCCAGGAAGGAGATAATGATACTGGGGATATGTCTACACTGCAGTGTAAGCCGAGGGTTAGTAGAACTCAAGTCTGCTAACCTGTGTTAGAAAACCCTGGGTTTGAATGTCTATTAAGACTTTTCTTACCTGTGCTCAAACCTAGGGCTCTGGCATCCACACTGCAGTGTGCAGACCTGAGTCAAAGTAACATAGCCTGTCTTCCAAGAGTGGCCAATGTCAGGTGCTTCAGAGAGAATGAACAGAACAGGAAATCATCAAGTGATCCATCCCATAGGCCATTCCCAGCCTCTGGCAAACAGCAATCCCTGTTGATGGACCTATCCTCAATTGATGGACCTATCTTCCATGAACTTGTCTAGTTATTTTTGAATCCCTTTCTTGGTCTTCACAACATCCTCTGGGGCAAGGAGTTCCACAGGTTGACTGTGCATTGTGTGAAAAATACTTCCTTTTGTCCGTTTTAAACCTGCTGCCTATTAATTGAATTTGGTAAACCCTAGTTTTTGTGTTAGGAGAAGTAAATAACGTTTCCTGATTTACTTTCTCCATATCAGCCATGACTTTATAGACCTCTATCATATTCCCTCCCCGCTCCCCAGTCATCTCATTTCCAAACTGAAAAGTCCCAGTCTTATTAATCTCCCCTCATATGGAAGCTTTTCCATACCCCTAATCATTTTAGCAAAACAGTGAGATCCTGTGGCACCTTAAAGACTAACAAGTTTATTTGGGCATAAGCTTTCGTGCGCAGAAACCTACTCTCTCGATGCAAGTGGCTTTCTTCCCAAGAAAGTTTATGCCCAAATAAATTTGCTAGTTTTTAAAGTGCCATAGGACTCCCGCTGTTTTGCTAAAAATAGACTAACACGGCTACCCCTCTGGAACTAATCATTTTAGTTGTCCTTTTCCGTACCTTTTCCAATACAACTTTTTTGAGATGGGGTGCCCAGAGCTGCAAGCCGTATTCAAGATGTGGGTGTACCATGGATTTATAAAGAGGCAATACAATATTTTCTGTCTTATTATCATCCCTTTCCTAGTGATTACCAACATTCTGAACCTTTTTCACTGGTGCTGCACATTGAGTGAATGTTTTCAGAGAACTATCCACAATGATTCCGAGATCTCTTTCTTGAGTAATAACTAATTTAGACCCTATCATTTTATATGTATAGTTGGGATTATGTTTTCCAATGTGCATTATTTTGCATTTATCAACACTGAATTTCATCTGCCATTTTGTTGCCCAGTCACCCAGCTGCCTCCTCATTCATCTCCCCTCCCCCTGGTGGCAGGAGGGAAACCACATGCATCCTGTAGCCTCGTGAGCTCCACCTGGATCCCTAGGCAGTGGCTCCCTTCTGCAGCTAGGGGGACAGGAGATCAGTGCTCCTCTAGCTCCGGCAGGGATCCCAGCACCTAGGGATCCAGGCAGAGTGCTTTGCTCTCTGCTCGAGCCGGAGGAGAGGAGCGCTGATCTCCTTTCCCTCTAGCTCCAGAAGGGATTCCAGCACCTATGGACCCAGGCGGAGCACTTTGCCATGCTCCCTATTACAGCCAAGGGGAGGGGAGCACTCATCTCCCATCCCCATGGCTGCAGCAAGGAAACCACATGCATCCTGTAGCCCCCTGGGCTCCACCTGGGTCCTTAGGCAGCAGCTCCCTTCTGCAGCCAGCGGGAGGGAAGCAGCGGGCCATTTTGAAAGACCCCGCAAGCCACTTTTGGCCCATGGGCCACAGGTTGGGAACCACTGGTTTACCCCCTTTTCCAGATCATTTATGAATATGTTGAACAGTACAGTACTAGTCCCAGTACAGACACTGGAGACACCACTATTTACCTTTTTCCATTCCAAAAACTGACCATTTATTCCTACCCTTTGTTTCCTAACTTTTAGCCAGTTACTGATCCAGGAGAGGATCTTTCCTCTTATCCCATTACTGCTTTCTTTGCTTAAGAGCCTTTGCTGAGGGACCTTGCCAAAGGCTTTCTGAAAATCTAAGTACACTATTTCCAGTGGATCACACTTGTCCACATGCTTGTTGACCCCCTCAAAGAATTCTAGTAGATTGGTGAGGCATGATTTCCCTTTACAAAAATCATGTTGACTCTTTCTCAACAAATCGTATTCATATCTGTGTCTGATAATTCTGGGGTTTTTTTTACTATAGTTTCAACCAATTTGCCTGGTACTGGTTAGGCTTACCAAGCTGTAATTGTCAGGATCACCTCTAGAGCCTTTTTTAAAAATTGGCAACACATTAACTATCCTCCATTCATCTGGTACAAAGCTGATCTAAATGATATTTTACATACCACAATTAGTAGTTCTGCAATTTCACATTTGAGTTCCTTCAGAACTCTTGGATGGATATCATCAGGTTCCGGTGACTTATTACTGTTTAATTTATCAATTTGTTCTAAAAGCTCGTCTAATGGTACCTCAATCTGGGATAGTTCCTCAGATTTGTCATCTAGAAAGAATGGCTCAGGTCTGGGAATCTCCCTCACATCCTCAGCTGTGAAGACTGATGCAAAGAATTAATTTAGTTTCTCCACAATAGCCTTATCTTCCTTAAGTAGTCCTTTAGCACCTCAATTGTCCAGTGGCCCCATTAGTTGTATAGCAGGCTTCCTGCTTTTGATGTACTTAAACATTTTTTGGTTTTACTTTTTGAGTCTTTGACTAGCTGCTTTTCAAATTCTTTTTTGGCCTTCCTAATTATACTTTTACACTTAACTTGCCAGAATTTATGCTCTTTTTTATTTTCCTCAATAGGATTTAACTTCCACTTTTTAAAGGATACCTTTTGCCTCTACCTGCTTCTTTTACTTTATTGTTTAGCCACAATAGCACTTTTTTGGTCCTCTTACAGTGTTTTTTAATTTGGGGTATACATTTAAATTGAGCCTCTTTTATGGTGTCTTTACAGAGTTTCCATGCAGTTTGAAAGGATTTCACTTTTAATGTCTGTTTAACTTCCTCATTTTTGTGTAGTTCCCCTTTCTGAAATTAAATGCTACCGTGGTGGGCTGCTTTGGTGCATCTCTTCTCTTCCCTTCCCTCTCCCCGCCCCCACAGATGTTAAATTTTACTACATTATGGTCACTATTACAAAGTGGTTCAGCTATATTCACTTCTTGGACCAGAGCCTGTGATCCACTTAGGACTAAATCAAGAATTGCATCTCCTCCTATGGGTTCCAGGAGTAACTGTCCAAGAAGCAGTCATTTAAGGTGTCAAGACTATCTCTGCATCCCATCCTGAGGTAACCATAACCCAGAGTCTCTTGAGCTTCTCCCCTCTTTCCCCTGAAATGTGGCCACTCTAGCCCTAAGACCATGGTGCATTGTGGGAGAACTTTACTGCCCACCTTGCATGTTACCAGGAAGTAGCTTACTTTGCAAAAGACTTGTAGGTTCGCTCTCCATTGCAGAACCAGGAGATTCTCTGATAGCGTGCTGCTGATTGGTGATCAGAACAGAATGGATTAATGCTGAGCTGAGTTGCTGCCGTTTGCCCATGGGGGGGTGGGGGGGGGGGCACCGCGGCTTCAGTTTTCAATAGAGTGCATTAGAGACTGTGGAGCTAAAGAGGGCTAAGGAAGTTGTCGCATGGAATTGTGGGATACTTCTGGTTGATTCCTGGGATCTGAGTCAAGCGGCGCAGTGACTACACTGCAAAGCAATAGAGCTTGGACCCTGGGTCCCAGCTTGACTTGATCTTGGACCCTCCAGCCCTGCAGGGTCCTGGGACCCTGGGTCCAAGCACTGGGTTAATATAATTGCAATGTAAACACAATGGGCTTGGGCTTACACTGCTGTGTAGACAAACCCTGGGTTCAATGTCCCTCCCAGCCTCCTCATTACTTTGGAATGCCCCTGAACTGTGATTGGCCCACCTGTTGTAGCCTATGCTCCTCAGTGCACACACAAGTGTAACTAGACCACAAGGAGCATACGGGAAGTAGGTAGTCAAATCTCCACCCACTCACACCCATTTGCATGCGTTGTGGACATAGTGCGTATAGCCTGCTTCTCCCCCAGCATGAAAAAAGCAACAGTACAGTGCACTAGCACAAGGGAATTGTCTTACACTCCCTCAACTCTTATGAGACAGTGCTCAAACCAACACTGTGGAAATAGTTCAACAGAATCTATTATATTATATAAATAAAAACTGGTTAGGATGGATTATAATCTACACGTATACTGCACAACTATGATGATGAAAGAACACGAGTGGCTTTTTTAGTTTTAAATTTAGTCAGAAACTTTCAGGTGGTGGTAACTGGAACAAGACAGGATAATTTCTATGAAAGTGAAATGAGTTAAAGTTTGGAATAATTTATTCTCTAGAAAATTGGTTTCTACAAATCTGACAATCCAACATTTGAGTCTATTGTCTTCCAGCTCTGAAACAACAGATTGTGCACTTAATATTGGCCGCTTTCATTATGATGTTGCCATTGAGACTCATCCTTTTAAAAAAATCGTTCTCGTGTTATACTTAATTTGTATCAATAGAGCTCCCTGATAAAATCTGAATACTTTCCACCATTTTTATGGTAGCAACTGTGGGATAAGTTAGATAAGTGGGATAAATTCATGGAGGATAGGTCCATCAATGGCTATTAGCCAAGATAGTCAAGGATGCAACCCTGCGCTTTGGGTGTCTCTCAGCCTCTGATTGCCAGATGCTGGGACTGGATGGCAAGAAAATGGATCACTCAATTGTCCTGTTTTGTTCATTGCCTCTGAAGCATCTGACGTTGGCCACTGTCAGAAGATAGGATACTGGGCTAGATGGACTATTGGTCTGACCCAATCTAGCCATTCTTATGACCAGGATGTAGCTACCAGCATTTTAAACTCTATGCTTCAAAACACTGCATAAATGTGTTTTCACATCAACTAGAGTTTCACTAATACTAGTGTTATTCTGCAGTCTGTAAATGGATGTTCTGTCCTTTCAGTGCCAAAGACTCGTGTACAGATTACATCCTCAAGAATGCTCTCATCCAGTGGGCAGCTGGAGCCGTGCCTACATTAGCACTAAAATGATGGCATCAACTGTGAGAAACTGGGGGTAGAAGGTGGTCTTTCACTGCAGTGACTAGAAAAATCAACCTCATGTAAACCTTTGTTCGCTACAAATTCCTTATGTATTTCTACTACACAATGAAAAGAAAACCGCCTTTTTGACTAAGCAGCAGTGAAATTAACATGGATCAAACAGAACTGATAAGTATCTTGTCAAATTCCAGATATGTAGCTGTTACTGATAGAGAGAGAAAGGATTATTGTATAAAACTGTACAAATGCAATAAAACTTTTTTTTTCCCAAATCGAAAGCTATGAAAAGCATAACACTAGTAAATCTGGTGTGACTTCTTAATGCAGCTTGTTCTCAAGCAAAGACTTAAGTGAGACTGTATTATATTATAAAAAACGCTTTAAAAAACAGAAGGAAATGAACAATAGAAGAAATCTTTTCATAATTAGGCAGGCATTCTTATACAAAAATACTCTGTAAAGATAACTTGTGACTCATCACACCATACCAATAACAAAAGGCCAAATTACGGGGTGGTGAATCTTTACTAAGAACTAATCAAAGCCTTTCACATAAGCTACATGGACAATTAAATATCTAGATTAATTCAATTCCAACTATAAATGCAGCAATAAAAGCTACTGTAAGGTAATTTATCTGAGGGAAAACAAAATAAAAATAAGGCCATAAGTAAATAAAATCAGTTTCTGAATCACTGTCTTGAAATCTGATCAAATGAGAGGAGTGAAATAAGAAACATAGGTCACGTTGGTGGAAAAGAAAAACTGTGGACAACCCATATATTTTCTTTTAATAAAATGGTTACCGGACTTCCTTGATCTAAACATCTAGTCATCCCAGTATATATGCAGTAAAATATAGCTCAAAGATTTCTGATACCGAAAGGTCAGTACTAGAGCTGGTTGGAAAATTGCAGTAACTGCTATTGAATTTTGCAGATTTATCAAAATCGAAAAGTTTCAGAGGCAGTTCGATTTTTACAACATTCCGACTGAACCATGAAAATTGTTTGATTACTGCATCTTGGGTGCTAACCTTTTAGTATAAAGGAGCTTCTAGCAGAAATCACAATATTTTATTACATATATTGAATTTAATATTGGAAAAATATTGGATTCAATTGGATATTTAGATCCAAAATGTCAAGTATCCTTTTTATTAAAAGAAAACATACAGGTTGGTCATCAGTTTTTTCCTTCTAAGGACAATGATATTTCTCATGCTCCCTTTCACTTTATCTAATCCTTAACAATCAATCTACCTTCAAACTGGAAAACGAGCTGATAGCTCTAATGGCTAACCTGTGATGGGAGAAGTTAGTAATCTGAATTATTGGCATTTTAATTGTTATGTGGTTTAGGTCCACCTCGGCATCTTGCTTCCCCCACTTTGTTTTCCAGGACATCAAGATTTCAGCTATAATCATGAGGAAAGTATAATTTGTACATTTTTGCACCTTTTTTATTGTCACGTGTAATGATTACATTACTACTTGATTTCCCTTCTAAGAGGAGTTGACAAATGAGAACATAAAATTTACACTGAACATTTAAAAAAATTCAGTGATTCAAGTATAGTTATCGGTACATAAGGGTCTGGGAAAGTTTGGCAATATTTCCATCACTTGTCCCATTTCACACACACACAAAATAGCCCTCTTTCTGCAAGTTCCTTTCATTATCTAAACTGACCCAGGACCAGTACAAGAAAATGAGAGACAGTATCTAAACTGTTTCTAGTCTTCTGATTTAGTCACTTGCCAGATTCTTTTAATATCAGCTGTTTTACACATACCTCCTAAGCTTAGATGAGGACCACACTATCCTTCTGGGTCATATTTAGCACATACAAAAAAGTTAGTTGGAGAATTATAACCTCTCCCCATTCATTTTATGAGGAACATTACAAACATGCTCATCAGGAAAATTTTGAGATGCTACATTAAGCAGCTGCTTGTTTGTTTTTACACCCTTTTCCTTTTGACACAAAATATAGGCACCTATATAGTAGTTCTGTCCCTTTCATTTCAGTAAAATTTCCCACTATTACTTGTTTCAACCATTTTTAGGTATGAATTCTACCTATTAAATGGAAAAGCATATTTTAAATGAGAAAAAAATGTAGGGATGAGCACAAAGCAAAAAACCATCAAACAAATATTTTGAACAAGCAGGTAAGTGAGCAAAGTAAAAAGAAGTAGCTGTTTTTCACTGGATCCTTCCTCATCCAAAACAAGAAAGCAATAAAAGAAAAGTGTAATTAGATAAAAATGGAAAGGAGGAAAAAAATGTTCCATAAGGAAGTTTGATATAAGCAGCAGCCCTACCCCATATTACAGATCATCATCATCCCATGGTGCATTTTACTTCAATTTCAGATTTCTCAGACAGTGCATGTGGATTAATTTTAAACTTAACTAATTACATCAGTCAGTATTAAGCATTAATGGGATTTGCTTTATATTTTAGCTCTATTTATGGCTACTTGCATGATATGGAAGCTGTTGGACAGACAGAAGGTAGGAAGGATGTGTTGACAACTAGAAATCTTAAAACTACAGTTGAGTATGAGAACATTAAATAAAGTAAATTTGGCAGTTTCAATGTAGTACTTTGGGGATAGTACTTCACATTCCCCGGTTACCAAAAGTTAGTCTCCCTACGAATGAACGAACTCAGGTGCAAACTATTTACAGCAAGCTATCATCTTCACTGGAGTCATTCTAACAAGAATCATAGGGTTAGAAGGGACCGGAAGGGTCATCTAGTCTAACCCTCTGCTAAGATGCAGGATTTGCTGTGTCTAAACCATCTATTATTGACTAAAGTCAATAAAACAGTGCCATTTTTGCTATACTTTGGGTCCAATAGAATGCCCTCAACAGAAACAAAGGGAAAGCTAAAAAGGAGTCCACATCTGTTACCAGATCCTGGGGAATGTATTATAGCAGTGAAGAATTTACATAATTTCTTGAAAACTGTGGGGAAGGAGACTTTACAGTGAATGGCTGATAAGTATACCAACTCTTCCAGAAACAGAGGAATATGGAAAGGCTAATATGATTTGCTCCTTTGGGGATGGGGGAAGAGAAAAGAGGGGAAAAGAGGACTGTACAAGTGGCTCTAACTGAAGGAAAACTGAAAAGGTCATGACTATATTCTAGAAAGAGCCAATGACTACTCTCAGCTTTAAACACTTACTTGGCTATGTAGGGGTTCAGAAAACAACCTGTTGAAGATGGTTTATCCTCCAAAGAACTGGAGATGCTCCAAATGGAAGCAGAGCATTGAGTATATTCTTGTTCAGCGGAGCCACAACTACGGTCCCAGTCATCCTCATTGACCTTCATTTCCAGAGGAGAGCAGCAGCACTAAACTTTAGAGTAAATCTAGTTTAGGTCTATAAACTGCAGGCAGTCCGCTTAGTAAGTCTAAGGCTAAAGAAGCTGCAGTTTTACCACATAGCATATCAGAAAATAAGCACAGGAAATATTAGAATAAATCAGTCAGGAAATTACACAAACAACTTTACTTTTTTAGGTTAGAAGCATATGCCTCCCCACTGTCACTTTTGTTCATCTGGGTTTTTTGTCATTATTATTTGATCCTCTAACTCTGTAACCGGACAACTGACCTTCCACCCCTGAGAAGGAAGGATTCCCCTGTGGTGGGGTGCATTCATGCACCGCGGAGGAATTATGTCTGTGGTCTGGTCTTTTCTGCTTTGATCTGTTCTTCTGCATTGAACAGCCCTTCTGCACTCCGTGAAAGTAAGCAACGGAACCAAGTGCTGAACACTATCCACCTTGCTGCATCCCATGAAGGTAAGCAGGGGAAATAGAGCTTGTTTTATTTATTTATCCTTTAGGAGTCTGTCCCTAATAATCCTGCTTTAGAAGGTGGAGTGAAATTGGGCTTAGATGATTTCAAATTTCTATGTCAATATTTCAAGTTGCTAGTGATCTCCCTCCCCTCAAATAGGCTGGTCTTACCGTCTTCCCGCTCCAAACACCTCAAAAGGGGAAACAGAACTGAGGGGACAATCTCACCAAAAAATAAAATGCAGTCTAGAAACAGTGCTGGTAATCAGACAGACATATTGAGTCAAACTGTTAGTCAGAAATTTGAAATAGCATTTGGAGTGTTCCCCAGAAGAGCTCTGCAGCATAGGGGTCTGGCTGACCACCGGCTTCTATGGAGGCAAAAAATGTACGTAATTTTAGGGGACATGGCATTCCCCTCCTTCCTGTGACTGACAGGTCTGGTTCTGTCTCTAAACTTCAATCAGGCTGACGTACCCATCAGAGAGGCTCTGTGGATCTTGGCACAATGAAGAATATATCATCATATTCAGATTTTCATTTTTAAGTCTTCAGTTTGTCAGTGAGGGCAATATGATGTCCCTGGATCTTTGTGGCATTGTTTAGTTGAAGCTTTGTGGGGGTTAAACGAGGACTAGAATAAGGATATTGGTGAGCTTATGTATGCTTTGTTACTAATTTATAAAACTTCACCGGTAAGAATGGAAAGAGCAGTGTTCATGCTGCACAAATTCGATCTCCCAAGCTGGTACAAACCTATCAACTGAGCTATTTGAAAACAACTTCTGAATTGAAACAGCCATATTAACAGAATCCAAAATCAAAGCAAAAGAACTTGCTAATAGACAGGTCAGGGACCTTACATTTCAAAGCAGCATTATAGTTGTAATATATCAACTTCTTGTGGAAAACCACAATTCCTGCCATAGAAAAAAAGCAGAGGAACAGCAGATGCTTTGTAACAAAATCTGGTATGGTTTAGATTTGAAAGTGAAGTAGAAGCCAAACACAATTTAAAATCCTATCCATAAAATTTCATCAGGGACTGTGCAACCTCTTCTTTTCCCCTACCTTATGTCTGATGGGAAACTAATACTACTTGCAGCATCCAATCAATTGTTGTTTTAAACTTTAAAGGAAGTTTAAAAAGTCAGTCTCCACTGTAGACAAATTTATCCTTGTTTCCAGAGACACTTATGTTCCTCACTAAAGGTGACAGTTTGCAAAGCACAAGTCAAATGTTTTTGTAATAACTACTGAGTTATCATCTAAATGCCTAAGCCATCTAAACCAACAATACTTTATCATAGCAAAGCTTAGGACCAGCTTTCTGTTTAAAGCTCAAACTGTTTTAAGTGCTTTAAAACCCATCTGGTTACATGGATTATTTTGAAATTTTATGTGCCTCAGGGGCTCAACGTAGGACAAGTGATCCAAATTTGGGATCACTTGGCTAAAGGGGTTCCCAAGATACAACACCTAGAAAAGAAACAGCTTTTCCTAAAGTTGACACATTCTGGTAACTTTTTTTGCATATGGACAGAGCTCAAACCACGACTCAGATCATCGCAATAAGTTCTCTAATAGTCAAGGGTTACTTCAACAGAGTGCATAGAACCCACCAACCCTTTGCGGGAAAACAAATTAAAACATTATTTTAAGAAGAGTTTGTTTCTCTAGTTAGGTACATGCCAAGCAGTTCTAAGGTTCACACATCTAAGCATGAGCCAAATGGATAACATTTCATATGTGCAGAGGAAGAAGCTAATCTGGAAAACAATCGCTACATCACGGGACCTATGTGGCTTCACAGGTGAATTATGGGCATTGAATCCAAGCACTACGCAGGCACTGTATATCTCAATCCAACCTAGGGTGGAAACCTGAATTAAAGGGAGGATGGGAGGGAAAGCGTCTTGCTTCAACTGCCTCTGGTGGGTTGTGTTTTGGGGGAGGGGGAACAATGTAATCAAATTATTTTTGTAAAATACATTTAAATCATATGAATGCTTGCTGACAGGGGAAGAGGGGGGGGGGGGAGAGAGACTGGAAAGGGAGTATGAGGATGAGTGGCAAGGGAACTAAGGAAGATAGGGAAGGGCTGTCTATCAGCGCCACAGTCTCTCATTGTGCGTACGCACACATGCTAGGATCTGGGGACCCTCTGCCCCATTAGAAGGCTCTGAGCCCTTCTCCCTGCTCTGCTCCCCATGTGAGCTGGGAATCCTTGCCCCCCAGTGGTTTCTGAGCCTTCTCCCTGCATGGGTGTCAGGATCTGGGGTGCCACTGTCCATCAATGGTCCGACTCCCCCATGTCCCTTCTTCTCATGTTAGCCAGGTTCTGGGAAGCCTGCCTTTTTGGGGTGTTCAGAGCCCCTCTCCATACACCACTATGTGAAATGGGACCTGGGGTGCCTTGTCCCCTCTAAGGAAGTCTGAGCTCAACTCCCTATCTCACCCACCCCACCCATGTGAGCCAGGATTCTCTGGGCGGGGAGCTAAGAGCAGGTACCAACACCACACTGCTGAGGCTGAGAATGAGTATGCTTAAGACATCAAAAACTCTCCAGCACTGGGCAGGGGCGGAAATACCTATGGACATGAATGGAGCAGTTCATGTGTCTCAGAGCTATTGTTTCAGACTCAATTCATCTCCTTTGAGTATTCTCTTTCATCCAAGAACACCTGGTTGAGATGAATGGGCCACTTAACAGCTCTCTAACCCTGTAACTTTGAAGTTTACCTTGTACAGAAGTTTGAAAATGAACTGTGAACATTTGTGACAAAATCTGCCTTTGCCAAAGTTCTCCTCCCTCCCCCCCCCCACCCAATTATTTTATTTTATTAATTTACAAATGTAATCTGAGTACATCAGAATGTTCAGCAGGCACTGAAACTATTTGTGGGGGAAAAATAATTACACAAGCAAACGCTAACAGGAGAGTAATTGGGGTGAAAGAGCAGGTGGGAATGGAAGGAGACGGGTTTGGAGCTGCTGCACGGGATGGGGCATTATGAGAATGGACAGTAAGAATTAGATGGGAGAAGTTGGAGAATATGAGGGGTAGCAGAGGAAGTTAGGGCTCTAAGGGTGGTAGTGGCCTGCCAGCCCTGACTTCTCCCCTTGTGGCGGGTGCGCTAGGATCTGGAGGAGCCCTACCCTTCTCCAAGGAACTGAGCTACTCTCCCTGCCCCAATATGTAAGCTAGGGAAGTGGGGGTGGGGGACTGAAGGTGATGCAAATTTAAACATCTGAAATCCAGAAAACAAACAGTTAAGATACACATCTCACCCCTGTGTAGGGTGAGGAGGGACCGGGCTGACCAGAGTGTGTGGGGGAGGGCCTGGTACGGAGAGACAAAAAACTGTGTGGACTTGAGGCATAGCTGGGGCAGCCTGGCTGAAGCAGGGGCAGGAGTCACAGGTCGGAGTGGGTATTGGGAGTGAGGGGCCCAGCTCAATGTCCAGCTCAAGGTAAATAACCAAGGAAATGTGTGGTCTTCCAATAAAGGGGAAGAGGGCTAGAAATGTTGGTGGGGGAGCAACAAGTTGCAGGGAATTGTGCAGCAAGAAGTGGAAAAGACAGATACACGTTAGTCTTTTCTCACACGCTTAAAGTTACTGTAAGTGCCATGTGATGGAAGCTGTCAAGATTTTGGAACACACACCAAGGATGAAACTTTTCTCGGAAGTCCTGCTAGCAAATACACATTTCATTATCCCCATTTCACTATAACAAAATGTACAGGAGGGGGAAGAAGCACTTAGGAACTACATGGCAACCGTGTGAAAAGATCACTGGACTGACACTATTTCTAGCTCTGCCACTAGCCTGATGGCTGACTTTGGGCAAATCACTTGATTTCTGTGTACCTCATTCTTCCATCTGTAAAATGGGGATAATGATGTAAAATCTGTTGAGAGCTACTGATGAAAAGTGCTATATAAAAGCTAGATCATTTTGTTATTTCCGAGCCACATGGTGTATCAACTATAAAGCACTACCTGAGAACTATAACTGTCTAAATGACCACTCACTCTCACAACACATTTCTTTCCGTTAAACACACGCGCACATGCACCGGGAAATTCCCTGATAAAAAACATTCATTAATGCAGAATTAAGGTTACCCGGAGATATCTCATACCCTTCCAGAATGTCATGTTCATCAAAACTCAAACCTCTAAAAACCAGACAAGTTCAGGTACACACCAATGCAATATGTTAGAAATTGAGAGGCATCTGATAAGCCTTACAGTCATTCCTCCCACTGATCAAAGCACAAGTCCTTACAGACAAGGCCATGAACATTCCCTGCATCAGCTGTAGGTACCTACTCAGTCTCAACTTCTTCTTTGCAAACAGACAAAAGCTCTGCATCTTCTAAACAGCCCTGCACTGAGGAAGAGAAAACAATCTTGTCACATCCATAAAATGGGGATAATGATATTAAGTTCTTTGAGAATTACTGATGAAAAAGCACTATACAAAAGGCGAGGTCTTCTTGATAATTACTTAGCAACACTAGTATTATCAATTGCAAACGTATATGAAAAACACAACTGACTACATGACCACTAACCTCTAACAACAAACATTTCTCTTTCTGTTTAAAAAGAAATAAGTAGGAAGTGGCATGGCAAAAATCTTTGTTAACTCAGAGTTAAGGTTGTTCATTGATAGCTCACTTGTGCCCTTCTAGAACACTGAGTTCAGCAAAACTCAAACTTCCGCAAACCAGGAAATATTAAGTTACGGTAAACATCCACCCGACCTTAACTGTGCCCTTTTTGAGTAACACCCCAAACACCCATCCCATACATACTCATCTTCTGCCCTTTCACTGTAATAGACAGGTATTACCTGCACTTACCCTGTGCTTAAATACTTAGCTTACTCTCCCAGTAACATACCACATTTGAAAAATATAAAATAAAATTCTGTACTGAAATGAAGCAGACAGGGACTTGAAGGTATACATGAACCTCTTTCCTTTGATGACGATAGCACACATGGGGGGACTCAAACAGAGATACTGTCACAACACAATCATAGCTCTGTGATCACAGTTCTCCAAACTGTTCCATCTTATTGCTCCCCCAATCAATATACCTACATCTAACACAATGAATGGGAATTATCTGCATGCACTCTAGCTGCAGTGACTACTACCAGTTCAATGTGCACAGAATTAGGTAAAAACCCACACATCCTTAACTGTGTATCTTCTGATTTGCAGAAGTTTGAGTTTTGCTGCACTTGGCATTTTGAAGGTAAAGAGCTATCACTAGGTAACCTTAAATCTGCATTAATGATACATTTTTGCCATTTAATAGCATCCTAAATTCGCTACTTTGTCACATTTCAATTTCCACTTAAAGCAATGGAATAAAACAGTATATTCAAAACCATTTCACATAATTTTCTCTCTCCCAACACAACTTTTAATCAATAAAAATTAATTACTACTTTATCCTAATACTATTTTCTAAAATAGCAAATGTTCTGATTTTTTTTTCCTTTTTAAGTACTAGATCCAATTTCATTAAAGACAGACAATGGAAAAATTCCAACTGATTTCAATATAAGGTGGATTAGGCCCTTGAAACAAAATAAAAATCTATGCAAAATACATGTACAGTAAGTGTGCAACACTGTCTTTCAAAAGTAGAAACATTTCATATGATCGTGTCAGTCAACTTTCAGAACAATGACCTGAAATAATGTACATACACTGACTTCTCCTGCCAACTGGCTATAGAAACTATTGGCATAAGCTTTAAAACCCTTATTTGAATAAGGAAGACTTTGCTGTGCATAATTGCTATAATAGAGAATGCTTGAATTAAAAACAATCATGGTGTGCAAGCCACACAATTGGAAAAGAAAAGAGTAGAAAGAAAGCTAGAGAAAGCACGATGAGAGAAAGAGGAGAAAAAGAAAGAGGAAGTAAAAGTTTCACTACGAGGCATAAAAGTATCAGAAATAAGGACAACACCGTTCACATTTCTGTCTCAACAATTTAGAGTGTTACTATTAACAATTATAATCTGAAATTACATGGATTATTTTGATATTAGATTTTTAAAGACTTCACTAATTCAGAATCACTAATTTTTCACATGGTTTTCTAGAATATTCTGTCATGGAAGTACAGGATAACCTCATTTATATTGAGATCTAAAAATATTCAAACTGTTCACATCTTCTCATATACATTTGTATATAGCAAAGGACAAAGAATATGAAGTGATAGCAACACTGCAGTAATGTGTCATCATGCACATAACCAGTGTTAATCCAGTAGACCATGCAGCCACTTGAACAGTGATAAGGTGTCAATAGACTGTATTAGAGCTGATGAATTACAACATTACAGAGACTGATAATACACAGTACACAAGACCATGAATACTAATGCTTAGTTCCAATAGTATTTAGCCTATATTATCTTTGTTAGCTGTCAGACACCATTACAAGGCATTAAACAAAATTCATCTTTCTATTATAAAACTATTGTAAGCATGTGCATATCCACCAAGTAATTTCTTATGTCCAAGTACATAAGTGCTACACATATGGAGTGTGCTTTTGGAAAGAACACTGCAGTAAATATGTTTTCCTTACAGGCCAGCAGTCACTCAGGCAATGTGCCACAACAGTTTATAGTAGTAACAACTGCTATTCAGAGACTACAGAATTTTTTTAAAGCTTGATTGTTTGTTAGAGCAATGCTAATTGTACTGCTACAGTAAGATGCATGTGTGTGTTCTTTTAGTAAAGTGTTTAAAATGAACACCAAGTTTTTCAAAACACTGCAGTACTGTATCTCAACTTTCTTAATAGAGAATATTAGGATCATATTGTCCAGTAGTTTGAATGTGAACTTTTGGTACACCATAAAAAGCTTTAAAACAGACTTTTGCGCACACATGTACTAAACATTTTTTGCTCTTCCAAGAACTCTATTCAACCATTTAATAACAAATAAAGATGTCTGTTGCTATGTTGAGGGAAAGATCAAACGGTGCAGTAGAGAAGTGAAAGAAGCCAAGGTAGACAGCACCAGAAATCTTCAACCAACTAATTGCTTTGCTGCCTGTCACTCAAAGGAGGCAGGAGAAGATCCCTTAATATTACACTGTTTAATATTGTCCAAATTAATTATTTTGGTATTAATATTCAATTTAAACAGAAAGTCCTTTTAATACCATTTTGCTAGAACCCAGACAAATCATGTGTGAGTACAACGCTATATAATACATGAAAGAGAATGTTAAAGCAACTGTGGTCATTCATGACAGGCAGTATTGTAAATTCATTAGAACATGATGAAAATGTTCCTGAACTCTCAAGCTATCATTACTATCTGATAATATTTACAATTTATTACATTTTTAAGTTTACATTTTTACAATACAGGTAAATTATGATTTTACTGAATATCAAACTTTTACGATCAAAATTTGTGTCAAAATACAAGTTAGCTTTTACAAACCTCCATTTTTACAAAGGTGTCTCTAAACACGGAGAGTAATTAACCACTAGAACAATTTATCAAGTGCCATGGTAGAGTCTCCATCACTGACTGTTTTTAAATCAAGATCAGATGTTTTTCTGAAAGATATACTCTAGGAATTATTTTGGGGAAGTTCTATGGCCTATGAAATACAGGAGGTCAGACTAGAAGATGATAATAATGGTCCCTTCTGGCCTTAGAACCAATGAATGTATGAAAAAAACCCTAAGAAAAATATATGTAGTACTCTTCAAGTATCTGTTCAGTGTTACTTTTCTACTCCAAAAATCTTAGAATTAGTTACAATAATAATATTAGAGTGGGAGGAATTTTAGATCTACAACAATGCAACTGTTAACCCATCTGCTTATTGTCCCTATGGAAATCAAGTAGGTCTCAATACAGACAGTCATAACTTCTTTCAACCAGAAAGTCTATACACAGTCTACCAACACACAGACATAAGCACAGAATGTAATTTGCATTCCCTACTGTGTTTTGGTTTCAGCCAGAAGGTACAATAACGTTCTGGTTCACAAACACGAAAAGAGAAGGCATGCATCACAAAAGAGCTGAGAAAAGAGAACAGCGTTTATTATTAACTAATCTAATGGGATGAGAATAGTGCAATAGGGATTTAATTTACTTAATATGATAATGTTTAAGTACCTATCTAAGCCTCCTGGTAAAAACTCTTGTAAATTCCATTACTAGATTTTGGAATGGAGAGGTCACAATGACTAGAATATTGGTATAGAGGGGTATAGGTTTTTTCAGAAAGGACAGGCAGGGAAAAAAGATAGGAGGGGTTGCATTATACAAAAAGGATATGTACATGTGTTCTAAGGTCAAGAAGGAGGTAGAAGACTTACCAGTTAAAAGTCTCTGGGTAAAGATAAAAAGGTTAAAAATAGGGGTGACGTAGTGGTGGGGGGTCTACCATAGACCACCAAATCAGGAAGAGGAGGTGGACGAGGTCTTCCTAAAAACAAACAAATATCCAAAACACAATACCTGGTAGTAATGGGTCACTAAATACCCAGACATCTGCTGGAAAAGTAATGTGGCAAAATACAAAATTTCCAGTAAGTTCTTGGAATGTATCAGACACAACTTTTTGTTCCAGAAAGTGAAGGAAATAACTAGGGGTACAGCAATTTTAGACTTAATTCTGACCAACAGGGAAGAATTGGTAGTAAATCTGAAGGTGAAAGACAACTTATAAAACTGATAGGTAATTTCCCATGGGAAAAAAATTTAAGGGAAAAAGGAGTTCAGGAGAGCTGGCAGTTCCTCAAGGAGACAATGTTAAAGGCACAACTGCAAACTATTCTGATGCAAAAGAAAGATAGGAAGAATAGTAAGAGGCCAATGTGTCTTCATCAGGAGACCTTTAATGACCTGAAAAATCAAAAAGGAATCCTACTGAAGGTAGGACAAGAAGTCATTGGCTTAACCTGCAGCAAAGGAAATTTAGGTTAGATATTAGGAAAAAATTTCTAACTAGAAAGGTAGTCAAGGGAGGAGTCCCCGTCACTGGAAGTTTTTAAAAACAAGTTGGACAAACACCTGTCAGGGATGGTCTAGATTTACTTGGTCCTACCACAGCACAGGGGGTTGGACTTAATGACTTCTTGGGGTCCCTTCCAGCTACCTATATTTCTGTGATTCGATGTCTGTTTTTTCAAAGAACAGCATGGAAGATCTTAGTGAAGGGACAAATCCTGCCTCTTCTGTGGACGCAGGTGCCCATGTAGCAGAACAAATGGTATGGCTCCAATGCACAAGGATTTTGGAGGTGGAGGGGCATGCTAAGTGTGGATGAACCCTCTGATGGTGCAGAACCCAGCTATCCTCGGGGATAGCTGGTAAAGAGTTGGGATGCAGGATTGGCCAATATACAGATCCCTAGTCATCACAATGGGATTAACCCAGATGACCTATCCACAGGAGAGAAAATCTATGACTCTAAGGACCATGTTTTATTACCTAGAACTTTGATTGAATGAGTTTAGTACCATCCCAGTCATACTAAGGAGATGTATGCCAGACTTCTGAAACATTGCTCTGAAAAAGTAACTACTTAAAAGTTCTAGTACAGCAAAGCAAGGTATGGTTCAAAACTATCCATTTTGGGGGGCATGGAAGAGGGGATATCTAAAAAAAGATACAAAATTCAAACTCTAGTAATAGCCTAGTAAACTTTTCATGGCCTTGATTAAGTATAAAACCCAAAGTAACCAAGAAGTGAGAGTAAGGGTGGCAGAATCTGGCTCTTTGCTTTTAGAGCACTAACTTGGAAAGGGAAGAAAGGCTAAATACTTGCCTTAAGTACTGACCCATAGTTAATACGCTGAACACTGCCTACAAAGGAGCAGCAAACAAGGTAAACATAAAATTTACTCAGTTCAAAAACTACACTGGCTGAGACAAATACAGTATGCTTACATTAGTGTCTTTTAGAAACTCATCTTTAACAACAGTGATCTCACCATAGCTAGTTCTTCTTCCAATTATAGGGAAACGTCAAATACCACAGTGTGGGGAATCACTTGTAAATACTGATTGAACAGTGTGGACTAATTGATATTTATATTGATTCTCTCCAAAGACTTTTGTATCTTGACAAAAGGGGGAAAATATATGTAGGACACAAAGGCAATTCAAGATGATCCTGAATTAATACAACTTGCAGTTCAACCAGGTTGCTCCATCATTTATGCTCTGCATTGTAGTTGGAAATTTTCTGGATGCCATTCTTACTTACCCATCAGATAGAATGTACTCAATTTATATTAATTAAATCCACGTGACCATTTTGAGCATTTCTAGATTAATTTGTACAATTATGAATCCTCTTATTTACTGTAGTTACCTGATGAGTACATGATTGCTTTCTGAGCCCATTTTAAGGTATGAAATTTTGGTCAAGCCTTCATTTCTAATATGCCATTCAAACATTTCTTCTGGTAAAGAAACAGTTACTTACATTACAGTAACTGTGGTGCTTTGAGATTTGCTGTCCATACATATTCCACCATTGGTACACATGCACCCAAAGCACTTGCGTTTACACTCTTTTGGGCAGAAGCATCTCTTGGGGTCAGTGTATGGGCCTAAGTGTTCCTCTGCCTCCAATCGCATAATGGGCAAGCCAACCCCCAACCACCTCTTTTCCTTCACTAATACAGAACCAGGTGCTGGATTCTGTGGTAACAGGGAAGGAAGGCAGGTCAGGGAACATATGACAACACATTTCTAAGGACTATAGTCATTGTAAGAGAAGTAACTATTTCTTCTCATTTGAGTGCTTGTTCACGTGTTTTCCCGCTGTTGGCGACTCACAAGCAGTGACCAAGATTACAGGAAATGGGTCCTAGGAATCTACCTAAAAAATGATTGTAAGACAGCCCTCCCAAAATGAGTACCAGGTCTTGATGCGTCCACTAGGCAGTAATGCTGTGCACTGAACCTCAGGCAGCTGCTCCACATATTTCTCAAAGTAGTAACAAAAGCTGCTCGTGTTCTCAGAATGAGCAGCCACTCTGACTGGTGAAGCTTTACTGATCAATTTATAACACATTGTGATACCAGCAGAAATCCAGTTAGAAAGTCTATTGAAATGGCCTGTCCTTGAATCCAGTCCCCATAAGCTATAAAACATTTTGGGGGCTACCCTAAATGTCTTGGTTCTGTCAATATAGAGAGAGTACCCTAAAAACATCAAGTTTATGAAGCTTAACCTTACCTTTCTTGGAATGTGATTTTGGGAAAAATACAGGCAGATGCTGTGACATTGTCTGGAATAGGGGTGACCATTTATAATATTGATATCAATATTGCAAAATTACAATAATTCATATGAGATATGCCATGTCAGGTACTGTTAGAAAGGTTATAATTCGTTGAGATTGATAAGCACATTTCTATGTATGTTAACAGTGTTGTATTATAAGTTCTAAATATGTATGATATATTTGTATTTCAGCTTGTGCTGTGTTTCTGGGTGATACCCCCAGACAGGATAACAGCAGCACTAAGCCTGCTTAATGGCCCATCAAGGGAACTCAAAGGGTACCATGAAGTCAGTGAAAAAACCGAGGGGCTTTTCCATGACATGTGCTGTGTGGCTGTGTTTGGGGCAAGCCACATGGCAAAGGGACTTAAAAGGCAGCTGCACCATCCCCATCTGGTCTTCATTTCTGCTTCCTACCTTGGAATCAACTATCTACATCTGAAGCTCTGAAACAAAGAACTGACACCCATCCAGGTACTGAGTGTACTCCAGAGGAACTGTACAAGCCTGCGAACTCCACAATTCTGCTGAGAATCTGATATATATGGATTTGAATGTCACTTGTATGTATCTGATTGCTTTGATTATTTAACATTTATCTTCTCATTTGTTTCTTTCCTTTTATAATAAACCTTAGTTTTAGCTATGAAAGGACTGGCTGGCAGCGTAGTATTTTGGGTAGGATCCAAACTTCTATTGATCTGGCAATGTGGCTGACCTTTTTGGGTGAGAAGAATATTTTGGTAAAGGGAACAGAGTTTTAAATAACTTATCTCTTCACTGGACCTCATTGCTGACTGGGAGCCAGAGACTGAAATGCAGTAAAGGGGGCTGTATAATTTTTTTCTTTTAGCTTCTTGATAACCAGTGTGGAGAATCAGAAGCACTGTTAGTAATTGGTTAGGGAATCTAACTGCAGTGTTAGCCACCAGTTTGAGAGAATCTGCTCTCTTTTTGCAGCCTGCCCTGACTTTGGCATTTTCAGGTGGACTACCCTAGGCATGGACTGGTCACAGGTACATAAACTAATGTAGACAGTCATAATTACCTTCACTATAAATTTTGAGTGAGGTCTCAAAAACACTCTGTTTTTATGGAAAAAATGGATATGGAGCCCTGCCATTAGTCCTAGTATCTCAGTTTTCTTTGTGGCCAATGTTACTGCTGCCAGAGAGGCTGTTTTGATGGAAAGAAGAAAGAGTACATATAGCAAATGGCTTGAAAGGTGGGCTCATTAACCCTGCCAGTACAACATTTAGATCTCAGCGTGGGGGATGCTACTCTGATGGGGCCTTTAAAATATCTAGCTACTATATGGTGTGAAAATGTAAACTATCCCTACATAGAGGATATAGAGGTGAGATGGCTATGAGGTGAACTCCCAGGGAGCCAACGAGAGTCCAGAGTTATTTAACGATAGAAGGTAGTCCAATATATTGGGTATTTGAGCTAGAGATTGAAATATCTAGTGTTCTTAGACAGAGAACCACTTTTCAGAATAGGTCTGCCTCGTAGAGTCCATTGTACTGTGGATGCAAATGTTGTGACATTGGTAGAGAGAACTTGTTCAACTGAAGTTAAGTCAGCCAGCATCCATGCCATGAGGTGCAAGGAATATGAATCCAGATGGTGGAATCTTACAATCTTTTTGATATATTATATCTGTCTGGAGAGGCAATAGTATTGGAGGTTGGATAGAGAAATTCTTAGATCTGAGACCCAGAACTGCTTCTGCTATGCTGGAGCTTCTATGTTCATCCTGGCTGAATCCTGCCTGAGCTTCCTGACAATGTTCAGGATTGATGGAACTGAAGGGTAAGCATACCTCAGGCCCTGAGACCAGGGTATTACAAATGCATTGGACGGAAATCCCTAACTCTGTCTTCCTCTGGAACAGAACTTTTGACACTTCCAGTATTCTCTGGTGGCAAGGAGATCTATAGTTGGATGACCTCCACATGAGAAATATGTTTGGAGAATGTGATTTCTGAAGTGTCTGCTGAGGTGATCTTCTAGCACATTCTGTATCCTGTGAGATGTACTGCTTTCAGAGCAGTTCCATAGAGGGTACAAAAGTTCTACAGACATACAGCTTCGCTTGCACCCCTTATTTGTTTTCATAAAACATATCTTTTGTATTGTCCAACATGAGTTGACTTGTCAGTCTTTTGGAAGTGGGAGGAAAACTGTGCACGCCCAACAAATTGCCCTTTGCTCCATAACATTTAGGTGAAGTAATGTCGGCTGTTCAAATGGGCTTCCCAACCAAGTGTGAATGTCTCTATCACCAACATCTATGGCTCATATTACTAAGTCCTGGGAAGGGTTGTACACTAACTTTCTTAAATGATTAGAAACCTCATTCTTGTTGTGACTTTAAAGGTATGGTACAGGGTGCAAAAGCCGGAAGTGCCGTGTGCACCACTTTGAAGTGTGGGGTGCAGAGGAGCAGGAAAAATGGAGTTACCCTATTGGATGATTCAGGGACTACTTAAGGCTTTGGATAACCTGAGCAAAAAGCTGTCCTCCATGGTGGCAGCCACGTAGTGGAACACGAGAAGATCTTTGAGAGAGACAGTTTATCAGTTCCTGTTGTTCCTGCTCCTTCTTCATTGCTCTTGCTGTTCCTGATGGTGTCCCTCAGATCCTCTTCCTGGTTCTTAATCCCGATTTGATCTTGATCTGACCCTAGGTTGATTCTGTTCCATTTTGTGATGATGATGTATTAATTTTCTTTTCACTTGTTTAGTGTACCCAGGGGTCTGTTTATATGGTGTTGGCCTTGGCTTTAAGCCTTTTTGATAAACCACTGAGCCTTATCACCATTTTGTTAATAAACTACTCTTTGTTCTTATCCTTACATGCTGTTTTATTGGTTTGATTAACACATTTCTTTTCCCTGGTGATTACATATGTGATAATGGGTGGACCTAAGGGAGGAAAGGGTCCTTAATAAAGATTATTTTCCCTTGGAACCCACATTACAAACATTTTCCTTGTAATAGAGTGACCTAGGCCGGTGATTACTGTGGGCATGGCATTCCTTCCCATTCCTTTCAGGTGACTGGGTGAAGAAAGACAACTACTCTACCAGTCTCACTATATGATTTCTTTGAAGAGTGAGCCCAGAAACTGTGCACTGAGCTGTAGCTCACAGGAATAATCACAGAAGATGATAGATGAGGCCTGGAAGACCCTTTCCTCTGATTCTGAGGAGGCTCTCATTCAGTGCTCCAGGAGAAAAAAATTAAGATTCGCCTCTCTCACCTTCTGCATCCTCTTGGAGAAAGAGCAACAGATTGAGCATCTATCAAGGATAGGCCCCATTTTGAAAGGAAAAAGGCACCTTGACTGCCCTTCATTAAACAGAACCGCTACATCAAGGAGGGGGATGTTCTGAACCACAGGGACTTTGTTTCAGCCATAGGAGTAAAATCCCGGTACCAGGAATGTCCCTAAAAATAACACCCCTTTATTAGTGTTATCTCCTAACTAGCATTAAAAAAAAGAAAACACTACTCTGACTATTCCACTACATATGCACCCAAAGATCAGAAAAGTTGCACAGTGTGTAGAGAAGCAGACACTATAGGTGCTCCATTTTACAGCCATAGGCAGTAAGAAGGAACAGAGTAATATTTGGGCTTACGTCACCCTTTAAGTCCTCCAATGTGTGTGGAGGGAATGGGGTGGTGCACAAGAGCATCCAGGGATGTTGCTGTCCAGAAGAATCCAATCTCAAGTGCATGAGCATCAGAAGTGGAATACACATAGACAATCATTCAAAGAACACTATCATCTTCCTTGGGGAGTGTGAAGAAACTGAACTACAGTAGAACATCAGAGTTACAAACTGATCAGTCAAGCACACATCTCATTTAGAACAAGAAGTATGCTATCAGGCACCAGCAGAGAAAAAAAAAAAGCAAACATAGAGCAATACTGTGTTAAATGTAAACTACTACAAAAATAAAAGGTAAAGTTTAAAAAGGATTTGACAAGATAAGGAAATGAATTCTGTGCTGGTTTCATTTAAATTAAGATGGCTAAAAGCAGCATTGTTCTTCTGCATAGTAAAGTTTCAAAGCATTAAGTCAATGTTCAGTTGTAAACTTTGAATAAACCACCATAACATTTTGTTCAGAACGGAGAACGTTTCAGAGTTACAAACAACCTCCATTCCTGAGGTATTCGTAACTCTGAGGTTCTACCGTGCTCATCCACCCAAAATAAAATTACATCATTTACAAATTTAATTCAGAAAAAGTTTGGTGGTTTACGCTAAACAATATGGGGTGAGGTAAGAATTTTGTTTTTAAAAATGTTGTATGGATTGGCAGCATTCTTTTAAAGTATTTTATACCTTTTATGTATAAATATCAGTTTGGTATAACTTTTGCCCCTTTTAGGCTGAGGATTTTTCAGTACAAACAATTTATTGGCTTATAAGGAATTACTTCCTAAAGCCAAACTGCTGAAAAAGAGTATACAGATGGACATGTCTTTATTAGTTTATTTGCTTTCTGTACTTCCTCCCCAAAAGGATTCTAGGCAGGACTGAAGAAGTCTTAGACATAACTTCCTTCCTAGTACATAGTCCTATAACCAGACAATCATGGAACCTACTAAAACTTGAGCAGATTTAGCAGGATGCAATCATTCCAAGTTTCAGATGCAGGAAGTCTTTGTTCAATGCTCCACATAAATTTGAACCAAACAGGATCTTAAAAGTTAGCAAGTAGGTACTAGAAGTCAGAGAAAAAAACTACTTTACAAATAAACAAGAACTTACTTAAAAGTCCTCCCCTTACCTTCTGTACTTAATCCAGGACTTGAGGTGAATTTTGCTACATCGACAATCTTGACAGCAAACTGTTGGCCAGTTTCCCTGTTGATACATCGCCGCACAACACTGAATGGACCCCTAAAAAAAAGTCAGATTTTCTTGCGTTAAAAGAATTCCAAACTATTCTGTTCTCCTTTACATGTTTAGTTGTGCAGTTCCATTATTTCCTAACACAGCTAAGCAGGTGCACGTGCAGGGATTTAAATGTGACTACTTTTGGAGGGCATTTTAAACACCAGCCACCCAACAAATGCCCCCAGGACTCACTGCCTCACCTCCCCCACCGCCTCCCTGTGCTCCCCACTATCCCCCCAGTGCCCCCAGACTCTGCTACCTCCCCCGCCCTCCACACATTGTTCTGAGCTCCCTTCTGTGCACCCCAGGCACGCTCCAAACATTTACTGGAGGCTGCGGGCGGGCGAGGAAGGGACGGGACGCAGCAGGCTTTCCCAAGTTCCCTCTGGCAGAGCTGTGCTGCCAGCCTGGCTTCCCAGCCTGGGTGCCATCTAGTGGGGCTCAGTGGCAGCACTAGCTGCAGTGCCTTTCCCAGGCACTTAGCCCTACTCCCATCCTGGCAGAAAGTGAGGAGGACAGGCTTGGGGTAGGGAACTCCAGAGCAGTGGACCAGATCAGAAGCTGGGGGTGATGACCGAGATTATTACTGGGGAGCCCGAGCCCCTGCTTGCCCCCTCTTGTGCACACCCCTGCATCTAAGGTTTTGGACCTATAATACTGTACTGAAGCTTGCACCTCTCACCCACACTCCCCACAATGAAATGTAATTGCTACTAGAGTTTAATGTAAACAGCATTTTACTAACTTAATTTTTTCATTCTTAAAATGCTCAGTTTATTTCATAAAGTTGGCTTGTAAAGGATACAACTAATATAACCTGTACAAAATTGTCATACTACTGCTACATTTTAAGTGTAATTTATTTATTACGATACAAAATACAGTAAGAAAAACACTACAAAATACCTTTATGCTTATGGTACTCAGATTTACTATCATCACATTTCTCTGTAATTAAATTTGTCAAATATATATTCTGATAGGCTCAAATCCTGAAGTCTGTACTCATCCTATTGAGTTCATTGGGAATTTGCCTAAGTAAAAAAGTGAGTCAACTTTTACTGAGGACTTCAGGATATGACTGACTACAAGTACTGTTTAATATAAAAGAGAATGAATAAAAAATGCATTTAATTCTATTAAATTAATGTTTTAAAATATCAATTATACTATTAAGAAACACCTAGAAAGGATATTTTGAAGTAACAGTCAAGCCTACCAAAAATCTAAGTCAATCTTTCTAAATACATCACAAGCCAGTGCATTTTAAACCAACATAGGAGACATGGGAAATGTCCCTTACCAGAACTCCAGGGTTATAGAAACAAATACCTCAAATTTTCTCTCATCCTTATTTCTTAAAGAGCCATCATGGACTCAAAGAAGCTGCACAAAAAAGATTAGATTATCTAATTTATACACCTGACAATACTGCATTTAATCCTGTAAAAACTGTTTGCAGTTCAAAATAATTAAATGTGCCTAATTTTTTTCAAAATCTGACACCAGAATGATTGTATCCCTAAGAAATGCCACAATATATAGCTGAGAGACAAGGTGGGAGAGGCATATCTTTTATTGGAGCAACTTCAGTGGCTTAGTGTGTGGCTCAAAACCTTGTCTCTCTCACCAGCAGAAGTTGGTCCAATAAAAGATATTACCTCACCCAGCTTGTGGAACTGACACAGCTACAACTACACTGCATACAACAATATATGGTTTACAATTACCTTCCTGCTTTGCTTCACATATTTCTTTGAAAATTGATTAAGTGTCATGAGCCGCACATACATTTTTGAAAGTCATCGTTAATATTAGGATTTAACGTCAACATTCTTAGAGCTAACAAGCTGTGCAACAAAACAACTTTAATTTGTGATATTTTCATATAAACTGCATCCCACAATGTTAGATGATACCTAGTTAAATAGCAATAATGGGTAATTGTAAATTACTAGGGTATAGACATGAGAGAAAATGTTTTTAGATAAGATTATGGAAACACAGGAAGATGGTTTTAGCTAGCAGTAGTCACAAAAAGAGCATATTTTATTTTTGTTGTTGTTGCTGCTTATTTAACAGCGATCACAAAGGGCAACTTGTGAAGTTAATTGGCACGTGCTAGAGAAAATTAGGCTAACATGCCAGTTGACAAAGAAACTAGAAGTTTCCCGGAAAGATAAGAGAAGTAAATTAAAGAGCATGGATGGAAGTTTTGCATGCAAGTTTCAGGTTCCTCTGTTGAGTGTAATAAAAAGCAGAGTGTTTAGCTTAAAGGATGAGTTTTTCCTTGTAGGAAGCAAACAGCAAGTCAGGTTATGGATTTCTGACTCCAGAGACTGCAAAGTGACAGCCTTTCCAGTTCTCAATAGAGACTTTTTAGGGGGTTGGAGTGGCGAGAACAACAGGAAAAAAAATCATCAGTTTGAATATGTTTATTTACTCACCCTTATAATTTTAGTTTGATATTCCTGTACATACAGGGTTATTTTTGGAATTTAATTTGTTATTCTTTTAACCAGATTCAAATTTTGAATCTAGATTAATACTGTAAGAGTCTAAAAATTACATTTTTTAATCCATTTTACACTTCCGTATGGAGTCTTATTTAAAACATTAATAGTATTCTAAAAAAAGGACAAATGGAGAGAGTGTAGCATTTAATCTGAAGCCTACTAAATATTGTAACAGGAATCCAGAGAGGGAATTCTAAGTCTTTATCAAATTAAACACATAAAAAGGGTAACTAAACCCTAATTTATATTATCCTCTAGTGAAAAGCCCCTCCAAATTGCACTGTGGGCCAGACAAATAGTCAGAGATAGAGGCAGCCAAACAGTTTTGTTTTTAAATAAATTACAAGGTAAGGTCTCAATCCAGGAAATACTTATTCACGTATTTAACCTTAATACATGGTAAGTAGGCCCACTGTATGCAATGGGACTACTCATTTGTAAAGTTAAGCATGTGCAAAAGCATGATTAGAGCTCAAACAGGTAATTTTTTCTCACTAAGCTATGTGCATAGGTATCCATATTTGGAATGTCCTATTCCTTTTCAATATTTATTAAGGGTATATTTTAACCACCACTGATATGGATTTTTTTTTTTTAAATTATTGAACAAAAAAATCCTTAGTATACAAGATAAAAAAATTTCATTCATGGATCCTTGGATAGAAATTGTACTGGTGCAGTTGACTAGCAAGACACATTCCTTAATTAATACGTTATGGAACTGAAATTTAACATTCCTTACACTTTGGTAGTGAAGCCTTCTTTGATGACTAAATATGGCTAGCATGGATTCGTCATCTTTTTCGCACTTGACGACCAGAGCTAATTTATGTATCAGGGGTGCAGGAACTATTTTTACAGCTGTAGCCAGCAGTTTCTCCAAAAGACTAAATACATCTGTAGCATTATTCCCAAAGGGAAAGCACTTGGCAATTAATAATATTTTAGTTTCATAAGTAAACTGTCTTCAATGAAGAATGAAAATCTAGGTTTTAGAATTGGGCTTCTTTATAAGAAAGAATGCCTTGAGGAATTCGAAAATGGTTATTATTCATACTGCAGTGACACCTAGGAGTCCCAATCATGGATTGGGGCCCAGCACGTTCAACTGCGTATCAATTTAACTAAAAGACTCCCTGAAAAACTTCGTTGAATTCAACGGTTACCTAGTTTATTATATTCCAACCTTGATGGAGGTTATTTAGACATTCTATATATTTCTTCTGAGGTCGCAGATTTGCCCCCATTCATTTAATTCCACACGAAGCCATTTCTTTTGGCTACCAAATGCTCCAGCAGCACCAATGGGAAATTAAGGATAATTTTCCTTTAGAAAACTGCAAAATATATTTTGATTATACTATTTTAAGGCAAAATAGGTTGGATGACACTAAACATTCATTAGGTTTTATTGTTTGTTTGTTTTAATTCAGTGGATGAAGTTCTACTCAGAAAAGTGAGTGTAATGACATGGACTTTAAAGAAGAGCAGCAAGATAGAGAGTGCATGCTTCCCCACAGGAGTGCTTCCAGTAAAACATTCATATGCAACAGCTATTATCCCTATTGGAGGGCTCTGTGCTAAAAATATTTGGGAGCCTGTTTTCCAAGTCTCATCCTACAATCCAAGCAGCCAATTTCTTTTACAATTATTAGACTACCTACTGCTATTAAACTTCATGCTTCAGGGAATAAAGATCTGATCACTAGAAAAGTCCAGAAGTTTTCTATACGTGATATAGTACTGCCCAGTTGTGCACGTTATGTAGCTATTAAACTTTCATCTGAAGGCCTGTCACAGACTAAACATCTAACTAAGGTGGGCCTTTATTTTATTCCACCTTCGGAGTTCATGTATGGATTGGAATTTACCAGAAACACATAATCCTGCCTTCCAACTGTCTGATAAAAAGAAGCAATTAACGTAAATGTCCCCTTTCATCCTGACATTTGGATATTTTGTCTTTCTTCCTTCTCACATACACAACCTTATTTCTGCAATTATCTTTCTCCCAGCTTGACTTGGGCTCAGACCTTGCATTCCCACGGGTTCCTAGGACCAACCCAGAGAGTTGCGTGTGTAGAGGAAAGGGGGTTTTGGCTCAAGCCTGAATCTGAGCCTGGTCTTATACTGCAGTGTATTTAGCATTCACGGAGCCTTTCAAAATGAGATTAGTGTGAAATAGTGTACAAATGTGTAAGTTAATTTATGAACATTTTACAAAATTTTCAAAATTAAAGTACAGTTTATTATAAATAAAATAGCGTGGGCAATAATACATAATTACCATAAATATCTATAATTTAAAATTCACAGTTAAAACATATCTATTCTTTTCATTGCACTCATCAGTTTTCCGTGTTGGGAAAAAATCTCTGAAGACAATAAATAAGGTTCTCATTGTAATCGGACATAAAAGAGAAATCCATCAAAAATCCAACAAAGCTCAATAATTTTTGCCTAAAAATGGGCTTGTAACATCTGCTCCTTCACAGAAGAGAGCCTGCAGTCTCCAACATAGAGGAAGAGCCTCTAGTACAGTATCTCTGCTAACAAGGAAGGAATTTACTTTAAAAATTCCTGCTGATGGTCTTCATGCATGTCTGGGTTGTACAGTTTGGCTGTGCGTTCAAATTAGAATTGGCAACATCCAAGAAACTGGAGGAGGGGTAAGATAACAAGATTTGATCATCCTTGCAACAGCAAGGAGGATCAAACTAGCGTATACCCTATCCCGTTACAAAAAAATCTCTAGTAATAGCCCCTGGCTGCCAGGAGTAGCAGTAGCAATAGTCGTCTAGCATATTTTTTTAAACACTGGCTTTGAGTCTATTTTTATTATTTATCACTAGTATTATTGTAGCGCCTAGGAGCTCCAGTCATGGATCAGCACCACTTTGTGATAGGCACTGAACACACAGAACAAAAAGTCCAGGCCCAACACAGATTACCATCTAAATATAAGACAAGAGAAGGATACTGAGAGACCGACGTGGCAGTACAAGAAAACTGGTGAGAATGATAGAACGACATGTTAAGACCATAGCCTATCAAGTCTTGTGTACCCCGAGAGGCACGAACAATTTGTATGCTGAAACATTTTGAGAAGTTTGGAGCAAAACCAAGACGAATCTATTTGAAAGTTGGAAGAAATTCATGTTGTGAACCATGGAACTAGAATAACCAGTACTCTGAAATGAAAAATGGGAGGAAAAATGTAAACAAGAGAAGCTCTGAAGTGCATTAGCCATAAACTCATTATCTAATCTCCAAAAAGGCACTTCTGTAAGATAAAAATGGCTTCAATGGGATTAGAAATAAGTGGGTCACAAATGCTTCATCACAGCATTCAGCACTGTGTTCAATTCTCATAATGAAAAAGTGTACTGAGAGCATCATTAAAATCTTGACGTTTACTGCACCGCTGTATTTAACTTACCTATGATATTTGCAGTATTTCCTAGACTTAGGATAGGGAATACTACAGATTCCTCAGTAAATTTAACTACTGCAAGAGAGAAATGTCAAGAAGTTAGTGGTGCACACTATGCACTAATCTAATGAAAGAACACAGACAATGAAAAAAGAAAGGTTTGTTTTTAATATATTGTGAGGCTGATGCTACTATTTAACAACTTCAGACTTCCAATTCTTTCAGAACTTAGTCTTACACATACCATGTGTGTGTGTGTGTGTATTCAAACAACTCAAGTATATTGTGACATCAAACAGATACACATGTTCAATTTATTATGGAGGTGTTGGTCACAAATACTGAATCAGATGTTTTAAATTTAAGAGGTGATTTAAACTTTTATTTTAATAACACCTCATTAAAATAGCAACAACATAGAAAGTATTCTTTGAGTATTATTGAATTTTTCCTTGTGGTTTGATGATAATTAGAGTGATACAGAAAGAATAAGAGTTACAAGATTATGCTTCTTGAAGTTTTCCACTAGACTGTCTCACTTTATTTTTTGAATATCATTTGCAAGAAAATAAAGCACTCTGGAGTCAGTGCTTTGCTTCATGTGCTAAGTTATATATAATCGGTACTTGTCTGTGGCTTAATGTTTAACTTCTCCAAGTTGAACTGAAAATGCATCAATTAGACGTCACTGTATTTAGCGGTGACAGTGCAACACGGCCACTCGGGTAACTTGCCCACCCAATACCCGTGTAAATTAAAAGAAAAGTACTTCAAGCTGGGAAAGGAGATCATGCCCCAGGAGTTAAAATATCACCTCTACTGAGGTTTATATTTCCATGCAGCTCACCTCCTTATTACTGACTACTAACATCAATCACCAATCCTAGAACACAGTCAAGTATGAGCAGTCACTTCATTTCACAAACAAAGAGGTTATACAAGGTTACTATGTGCAGAGTCAAGAATAGAACCCAGAACTAATATGATCATAGCGCCTAGGAATCCCAGTCATGGACGAGCACCATTTTGTGATAGGCATTGTACAAACAGAACAAAAAGTCCCTTCCCAAAGAGATTACCATCTAAATTTAAGATGAGACACAACAGATGGATACAGACAGACTAATGATGGATACAAAGAAACAATGATAGTATTGGTGAGAATGGCAGTCTGTGGTCTCAGCCCATCATTTTTTCAAGTTTTGTACATCTCGATCCCTAATCTTAGCTATTCAACCACACTGCCTTTCAAGTTACTTTGTCTTTAACCACTAAATAACACTTCTCCCAGGGTCAAGGATGAACCCCAGTTCCTGACCTATAGAATGCTACTGATGTCTAGCAAACAGTTGTGCCACCCATTGGGAAAGTGTGCATTGAGTGTTCTTCTGAACTGGGGGTCTAAAAGTCCAGGATTCAAGCCCTCCCGCTGACCCAAGGAAGAGAGTATGTTCTGGTTGCAGGTGACAGATTGTTTTTCAAATAGTATTAGCTTACTTAGTTCACACAATGAGAAAATATTTTTAATAGTCTTGTAATTGAAGAATTATTACAGCTTTTAAACTACAGTGTGACATGAAGATACAGGTATTTCACATTTCAATTGTCACCCCCTTTTCTCCCTACCTGGCCTTGCAGATTTACTGACTGAAGTACACCATTGCCACCTAAAAAAGCTAGGAAAAACTCTCAACAAATTAATTTTGTTACAGTTGCCTCAGAACATGCCTCACCAATTCAAAATCTGACTACATGGAAATAAGTTAATAGTAGAGACTTCTGAGTTCCTTGTCATTTTCAAGTTGCCGAAACACTGATGATGAAAGCCTTACAGAGTGTTGAGCATGCTATTTTCACCTCCAACAGATACCAAAAAAGCAGTACATTTTCCAACTTCATCAAACTTGCAAAGCTGGGTTATGTATTGCTTTTCAATATCTTTTGGAGGTGAAATTAAAAGCTGCATGAGCATTGAACAGATTATCAATAGCGCTTGAAAAACAAGAAAGTGTAAAGGAATGCTCGATTTTTCCCTTGTATCAGCTTTTGAGTTGGTGGGATGTGTCCTGATGTAACCTTAGCTGCCAAATGAATTTTGAGAGTTTATCATATAGTATCACCAACAGATCATTTTCCATAGCATAGTTCTCTCCCCATATTATACTTCATTATTTACCACTCCCTCGAAGAGAGACCAGGTCACTGACACAGAGATATGGATTGACTGGTAAACTGGACACAAGCAAATAATGTGTTTCAATACAGCCAAATGTAAATTTATATATCCGGGAACAAAGAATGTAGGCCGTACACACAGGATGAAGAACTCTGTCCTCAGAAGCAGTGACTCTGAAGAAAAACTTGGAGGTCATGGTGGAGAATCAGCTGAACATGAGCTCCATGTGACATTATGGCCAAAAGTACTAATCATGCAATCCTTGGATAGACGAACAAGGGAAGTAGTAGCAAGGTTACATTAATTCTGTATTTGCCTCTAACATGCTTACTGCTGGAATATTGTGTCCAATACTCATGTCCACAATTCAAGAAGGATGTTGATGATAAATTGGAGAGGGTTCAGAGAAGAGCCAGGAGAATGATAAAAGAATTGGAAAACATGCCTTCTAGCAAGAGACTCAAAGAGCTCTATCTATTTAGCTTAAAGAAAGGTTAAGGGATAACTTGAATGCATTCTATAAATACCTACACGCGGAACAAATATTTGATAATGGGCTCTTTAATCTAGAAGACAAAAGGTATAACATGATCCAATTGCTGGAAGCTGAAAACTTGACAAAAATGTAGGTCTTATTTCCAGTCTGAATTTAACAGTGAGGATAAGTAACCACTGGAACAACTTAGCAAGAATTGTGGTGAATTCACCATCAATGGCAATTTTTAAACCAAACAATGTTTTTCAAAAGATATGCTCTACCTCAAACTGGATTTTGGGGAAGTTCTATTTCCTGGGTTATGCAGGAGGTCAGACAAGATGATCAAAGTGGTCCCTTATCTATAAACATGAATCTTAAGATCAATTACCTTCTCCTCAACAGAACACAGTGTTTATTCTGACCCAGCCTCATTCTCTACGATCTAGTCATTTTCTTCAGTATGAATCCCTTCTCACCCACCCACCCAAACTCCGTGTCAGCTCATTTGTTCAGTATATTGTCCTCTCTACTTGTTGTTCTAGCATTTATTAAGATATTAAAACACTGGAACCAACCAGATACTCATGGAAACCTGCTAACATCACTCAAAAAATATGTTTTCAGACAGTGAATATATACAAAAATCAACTTCAACTCTTCTCTCTCTTTCAGTAGCTAACTTGGTAACCTTAACTTTCTTTTAATGAAGGACTTTTTAAAATGGTATAAATTGTGACAACTAAAAAATAAGTAGATGTTTCAAGGGGATCAACTTAACCTCCAAAAGAGATGTCTCATTTATAGGGAAAAGGCCTCAAGTTCTTCCCCTTATTTTAATGGAGACTAAATTATAAAGAAACTCAAATATCATGATGGAACATACTCCTGATGTCCCACCTTTCTGTTCTTGTTTTGCATTTAAAATTGAAGATTCAGATTTCTGCTTCACACCTACTTTTGTAAATGATATTGTGTCACCATTCACTGCACCTACATGGTGGAAATATGTGGCAGTAAAATCATGAAAGACAAAAGTTGAATTATGAATTTTTTTCATATTTTCAGTTTTTCCAATGCCTACACTTCTCTCCAGTTTTTTCAGCATCAGCCAGATATTTTTTAATTTTTAAACCCATTTGTATTGGTTTGGTCAAACCTTTGCAGTAGGCTGCGCCTGAAAAAGTAAAAAATGTTTTTAAAGTGCATCTGTATCAAAGGGCAGATGCAAGTGAGAGGACTGCTGAGTCAGTGGTCTGGGAACTCTATAATATAGCTACTGGCCATAATCTATATTTCTCTATAGAACTTTAATTTAGCTACTCTATTTCACCGCTGCCAAGACTAGTTTGCCACAAGACATTAGCCTGTTATAGAATTAATAAAGTTGTGGCCACTTGGTCAAAAATTCCAAGTATCTGTATCTGTCCTCAGTGACCCTAGTAATTCGCAATGTATTCTTGTGTTTTAATTAGAGTTGTTCGCTTTTTATTTTGGACAATCAGCCTGGTTTTTGTCTGATGATCAAATAGGCTTACTAAGTAAATCATGTTTGCCATGCTTCAACTTAATGAAATCTTTGTGAGGATTTCTTCTCCTATAAAAATTGTTTCTTCCAGGGAAAAAAGTGCTTTTTTGGGCCAGGGGAAAATCTCAGCTACATTGGCCACACCTCAATTTTCTCTCAAAAATATTCTTTTGGGAAGAATTGCTTTGTCGTGGTCTTTCTCCAGTGCCTTCCTTAATGTTCATGAATCTCAGTTTTTTGGCAACAAACTTTGTTCTCTGTCAAGAGTTATTTCCCCTCATTGCACCAGTTTTCCATAAGAAAGAGGAAAACAAATGCTTTTATGGAAGGAGTTACCTGATGGTGCCATAATAGATAGTTTTACAAGATTTGTTTCTTCTTAGCATGAAAGCACTGTTTAGTCTATGAAGGAATGCTCCATTGTTAGTTTTGTGATGGGAAATGATACAAGGAGAATGATACAACCTTAATCTAACTAAAGTCTATTCTTGGGAAAGAGGTACTCCCCAGGTACCTGGCACTGGCATTTGGGCTGAGATTCCTAAGAACATATTGTCTGTCTGCTGTTTGTGATAACCCCATTCAATGACTGAACAGTGTAAAAGCAAGTTACATTGGGGGGGAAGAAACACCCTAAAAATCTACCACCATTTGGCGGAGGGATGACATTTTCTCTTACAGCATAGTCTGCCTGATGTGGACATCCAGAACACTTATTTCAGTTCTACAGCAGGCATTAAAGATTCTTTAGTCTACACTCACAGGGACACTAGCTCATTTATTGACGACAATTCCATACAGTTTATTACAGTTTTAAAACTGCAGTAATGTCTTCAAGCAATGCCTCTGTAACACCATCATTATACAAATACACAAACACTAGTTGACCTTTTTGCAGCTTCAAACCAATCTTTCTACAGACGCAATTCTCTCAAACTAGGACATATGAGCAGACCAATTCCACAGAATGTCTGAGGAAGCGTGGTATAAGAAACCATCAACTAAGTGCTTGCAAGGTTTTGCATGATAATCTACTCTCTGTCTGTCCAAAAGAGAAAGGTATAAAATGAACAGAAATAAATCAAAGTTACATCCCTGAAAAGCACTGATATAAAAATGAGACAAGCGAATTCCATAATTACAATGCCACAGAGTAGCTTCAATCCAAAAAGCTATTTATATTAGTAGTAATAATTTATGTTCACACCATAGTTTATCATTTTACAAGATCACATAACAGTAATAAAATTTACTTTATTCCTTTTAACGGAAGCATGTAGTAGGATAGGGACAAAATTTACCAATAGGCAGAATGTCTATGAGAAAAGCCAAACAAAAAGCATCTCTCAAACAGGGAATTAACAAGTATTGCTCTATTTGCCTTAGGGAAATTAAATCTCTTAGAAACAAATCCATCCTTGCTTTCCATTTGCACACACATAATACATCATACATAATGCTTCCTGCATTTACTGAGAACACCTGGGGGTATTTATCAAAGTTGTCACATGAAAGAGTCAAACCTATGTGCACCTGAAGGTCATCCCCCCTATTAGTTCCCAGTGGGAAAATGAGACGTACTGGCAAAATGTGAGGATCGATAGTGCAGAGATCAAGCAGTAAAAAATTGTTCAACCCCCTCCCCACACTAGTTTGAACAAATATTTGGCAGAAGCTTTTGCTTAATTTTGATAGGATTTTGCCTGTAAATATAAATTAAATCTGAAAGATCACTGAAAACTTTTGACTGTCGATATTACAATGAACTGGCATAAATCCTAGTTTCATGACTTGGAATGTCAATTTACCCAATCCATTTTTAGTCCTCAAACCTGATATGAATTAGGACTCCCAGGATATTTATTTTTTAGCCAGTCTCTGGGGTTTCACAATTAGAAGGTCCCCTCTAAAATCAGCAGCCTTCTTCTTAAGGAGAGCTGCCTACAAATTCAGAAAAAAGAGGAGCAGATGCCATGTTTAATTATGGACCATAAGCCATATAAATTCAGGACTTCACATTCACTTCAATCCACTGGGAATCTCCCACTGACATCAGTGGCAGGTTTACATAGAAATCAAGGAGAATGCAGTCTTTAAGTAGTAACTAGACTTTCATGTATTATTTAATATTGATTAAGTACCTTGTCATCACATTCAGTATCATTTAAACAAAATATGCTCCCCTTTAGGACATTTACTTCTACCTTTATTTCTCTCCCTCCCACATCTTGATTTTTCTCTCCCCGCCCTTCTGTTTTTGAGCGTTTCCTCTGTTATTCTTTCTGCATTTCCTTCCCTAGAGACACTTCCAATTCCCACCCCTAAAAGTTTCATTCTCTCCCCCTCCCCCTTCTTGTTCCATCTGCTAAAATGATCAAATCCGCCTTGAGACTGAAGTGCTATCACTGGGCTTTGGAGCTGACATTCCAAAGAGATTAACAATGACAGGGTAATTTACACCTCAGTCATTGTTTCAGGCTGTTTGCAGACTCAGGCAGAAATCATGACATTGGTTTACACATAGCTCATACCTATCAGTAGTTCACACCTTGGAAAAGGAAGCTGACATTCGCTACCAGATGAGCAACATTCAGCTTTGAGATGAAACTGCCACTAATACTGAAAAGTATGATAGCAGTTAATTAGATCTCTCTGCTCCATGTGGGTATAGGAAATATCTTTTCAGACCAAGATTAGTGGAACTGGAGTAATAAATATACAAGCCACTTTTTGGACTGCTTGCAGCTTTGCTCCTAGCTGAGCTGAGGAGAAAAAGAGTAATAGAAAAATAAATAATTTTAATGAGTATTGGGTGTCCAAATTCCTTAGGCAACTTTAAATCTCTTAGATCATAGTTTCTCAACCTGTGGTACGCGTACTCGTGGGGGTACATGAGAGACAGGCAGGGGGTACCTGGGGAAAAACTGAGTGAATGGGAGGCGGGCGGCAGCAGCTCACTTCCCGCCCTGTCACAGCTCCCAGCTGGGAAGTGAGTGGCAGCCCCCAGCTTCTGGGGAAGGCGGGCGGCAGGCGCTACAGTCCTGGGAAGCCAGGCTGCAGCCACCCGCTTCCTGCCCGGTCCCAGCTGAGAGGTAGGCAGCAGCCACGGGCTTTTGAGGAAGGCACACGGCAGCCGCCCGCTTCCTGCCTGGTCGCAGCTCCCAGATGGGAAGTGAGCAGCAGCCGCCTGCTCTTGCAGGAAGCAGGCGGCAGCTGCCTGCGTCCTGCCAGGTCCCAGCTCGGTGCCTGGTGGCGGCCTCCTGCGTCTTGCGAGCTGGGCTCACAGCTGGGTAGCAGCCACCCATGCCCCGGCTTTGAGCGGAGGGACAGCTTCCAGCGCCCTGGCTTGAAGAAAGGCAGCAGGCATCTGCCCACATCCCTGGGTCCCAACCCACATGGAAGCCTCCTCTGCCCCAGTTCCGGCTGGGTGGCATTTGCCCACCTCCCGGGCTGGCAGCCAGGCGGCAGCCGCCTGCAACTTGCCCAGGTGGCAGCCCCCTTTCCTGGCTCAAAGCCCAGGGCCCAGAAAACTTGTCAATTTCACTGCTCTAGCTGAGCAGTGAAATTGACAATTATAACAGCCCCAGATTTCACCAGTTACCCTCTTTTCCTGTAGCTCTCTCTCCCCCTCCTTCCCTCTCTCTCTCTCACCCCTTCCTCTTCTCAAATCTATGGCAAAAAATTTGGTGTGGCGCTTTATATTCCCCGGCATTGGCATGCTGCTCAAAGCCTCCTAGCTTTGGCCAACATCACCTGTAGACCAGATACATACTTGAGTTGCACACCTCTGATATAAAGGTGGTAACCCTAACCACACTAGATCTGACATCTGTCATATCACAGCCTTGTATACTCAGCCCTTCTTCCAACATATGGCTCACATTAGTCTGTAAATATAAAATCCGGTGGAAAACTGAGTGTTGGGGTACTTATTAAAATTTTCAGAAGTTAGGGGGTACTTGCTACTTAAAAGGTTGAGAAACACTGTCTGAGAATATAAAAAAGACAAGACTTATTTTTATAGATTTGCTTTTAATTTAAAAAAAGGATATTCTAGATGTAAAGTATACATGTACTAGCTTTGATTTCTCCTAAGTCTTAATGAGGAAAATGGCAATAGTGGGCATTTTGCAAAGGTCATCTTAACAGAGGGCAGCCAGTTGCCTCAGTTCAACTGAGAACAGAAGTGGCAGCTATTCTGAAACAAGACAGTACATAAAATCATCATAAAAAGTTCATAAGGCCTAGTTGAAGGAGAAACTTTCAATTATAAAGAATGGCAAAAATTGACCATTAATACTAAAAAAAATCTTCAAATGTAGCATATTCTCAAGATTTCATAAATAACAGTAATGAAAACAACAAGTTATCCTTGAACGCCTGGGGATACACTGTTTCATTGCCAAGGGGCATACTTTTACACCGCCCCTCCTATCACCAAATGTTGTTTTAAACCCAATTATCAGGATAAAATAACATGTAGTTAAGGGTAAAAACCCAATGTAGGTAATTAGCATATAAATAAAAAAAAGAATTAGGTAAAGGCTGTTTATAAAAGGGTATAAAAAGTCACCACATAAACAAAGGGGCGCACTCCATCAACACCTGAATCCACAGAAGGTGCTGCCAGTTAAACCAAAAAATCCACCAACTCCCTGGCGGGGCCCCTGAAAAAAGCCATTCCTGTATACAGCCTTCTGAGTAACTGCTTAGCTCTCCAGGCTTCGTAAGTATAATATATTGTACTTAATTTCAGGCTTTGTATCTAACTAGTATATTTATAAAAAGCCTTGCACATTAAACCTTATTAATCCGCAAATCAGGCGTACCATGTCTCGCTGGTATCCACACTAATCATAAAGTGTCCAGTAGCAACCACCAACACCAGCCACCACATTTTGACCAGTTGAGAAAAGAATTACTTGCTCCCAAAGTAAAAGAGCCTGGTATCAATATATCAAGGTCTACACTAAGTAGAGGAGAAAGTCATGCAGATTGCAATGAGCAGCACCTACTGACCTTGCTTTGGTTCCTGCCTTCCCAGGAGTTTCAGCTGCCACTTGCAAAGTGTTACTGTTCTTTCCTATTACACTTCATGGATCCAGTTGCCAAATACCTTGCCTGGCTGGACAAAGGATTTTACTCTACTTTGCTGACAACCCCATGACTACTCTGTCACTTGGCTTTCTGAAAAAGTTTCCCAACTGGAGTTTTAAGAGCTGGGAGCTGAACTGCCTGAGCATGCGCTTTCAGCATCCAAAGCTCCATACAAATGAGGTCAGCCATTCATCTCTCCTCCTGCCCTCAAAGGCTATGCCTAGGCTATGAGCTAGCCGTGATTTCCCTGCTCACGTACACATACTCGAGCTACCTTGTTCAGCTAGCATGTGTGTAAACAGCAGTATAGCCGCAACAGGGTTAACAGCAGTGGACTCACCGCTGAGCTGCACCAAATACAAACCCACCTGCAACCAGTGGGTATGCACTCAGCACAGAGCTAGCACAAGTATGTGTACACAAGCAGAGGAATCACACCATTAATTCGTAGTATAGACCTAACCAAAGATGCTGAATTTACTGTATCCACACCCTCTCTAGGACCCATTTCTGGGTCTCTCAAGGAGCAACCTGGGATTTGAGAATGGCCTCTCCAGAAACCTGATGCCATGGTGTCGGATTCCCCAGAATAAGAGATCCCATGGACTGCAGTGTCTAAGCTACATACAAGTCCTTCCAGCTGCAGTGCAAGGGGAAGTGAAGTGGGATGAAGCAGCTGAGCACTATGGTCAGGAGTTGTAGCTGTGCTTTATAGAGTTAGTGTGCACTCTAGAAACACAGGCCTGGTCTTCCTTCCAGTATGCTGTCCTAGCATTGCTCCCCTCCTGGAGATGCCACTGGAGTCAACTTTCCTATGCCCCCTGCCTCTTTTTCAGACATAGAGGACATGGACAGAAGAGATGCCTACTGAAGACAAAACTGCATTCTGCCCGCAGAGAAGGCCAAGCTCCCCAGTGAGATACTTGATAGCAGACCAAAACAAAAATAACAAAACCAGAAAACCAAACTTGTGCTGTTTTGGTCTTGCTTCATCATGAGGCTGCAGGAGCACATGCTGCTATAGTCCTTGTGAATAGGAAACAGAGGGAAAGCGGAAAATTGCCCAAACACACATCCCTGGGACATGACTAAAACTTAAGACAGCCAACTTACTAGCTGATTTTTTTGTTACAAATTTGAAACATTTTAGAAATTTCTTCCAACAACTCTGCAGCAGGGAAGTCTATTTGCCTTCCTATTGCTGCAGAGGTCGAACAAAACTGGCCTGACTCCAGAGGTTCGGGCACACCCTTTCTGTCAGTCTGCATGTCTATTTTTGCCTCCAAGCAAGCTGAAATATCCATCACTAACTGGTGGACCATAGCACAATGAAAAATTAACCTATTACCTGGGTTACTAATTTTTTAAGTGAATGTTAAGCTAATATTGTCAAATACTATAAACATGTATTAATCATATAGTTTTACTTTTATATGTACTTAAGTATGGATGCAAGGCTATATACACACACAACTGAAATATGTAAAAACATGTTCTTTTAATCTGTGGTATGTTAACACCAGTAACATCAATTGTCATTTTATTTTGTGTGAAAGCAGAAAGAAGAGTTTGTTCCGATGACAGGCTTACCAGGATTTTTTTTATACTACCTACATAAATTAAGACTAAAATGCCTCTTCTTTCTGACAATATACATATTGTACCTTTTCATTTAGAACATGTTAACGTATTTGAGGGCTCAGACAGGCAATGAGTTAAAAAGTGTTATCCTTAAAGATGTTCTCAAGAGACATTCAATTTAGGAAATACTGTAATAATCTCATATGTTTTGGTGCTTTTTGTCAACATTCACTAATTAATGCTTACAGTAGCCCTGTAATGTATCTTCGTTTTAAAGCCGGGGAAACAGAAGGGGTTAAGTTATTTGACCAAGATCACTCAGCAAATCCGAGGCAGAGCTAGAATTACAGCACAGGAGTTCCTCACTCCCAGTCTCATGCTTAGTCCAACTACATTGCCTTTGTTATCTCAAATTTTTTAAGATCAATACCTACCCAGCTAGCTTTCCAGGAGGCTTTTATAGTAATATGATATGACCAAATCCAGTTCCTGTGCTTTTTCTACTTCTCCTTTCTGCATTGTCCTGTCTCTGCCCTTTGCAAGTTTCCATTCTTATGCAGGCAGAAAGTGAAAAATTACTAGAATCCTGGAATGAAGTCTGGACTCCATTCAAGTCGGTCACAAAACTCTCTGACTTCAGTGAGGCCAGGATACACCTCTGATCTATAATACACTATCTGCCAGTTCTCCAGAGATCATGATTCTGGTATATTTTACTTTGCAGCCTATATAGTGCACAAAGCCAAAGTGCGTTTTAGGAGAGAACGGGAGAAAGGAGAGGAAAATACAGAAGGACTGATAATGACAAGACAGTGGGATAATATGATTCTCGTATGCTAACCTGATGGATAAGAACTAGAAAGTCTACAGGGCTTTTTATAGGCACTACTGAAAAGAACTGTTTAGTTCCCTCTATCCTCCATAATAAAAGCTTTACTTGCTACTAGTAGCTAAAGTAATATCCAGGGTTAGTAATATCCACTGCTAGTGTCCACATTATATACTATTTTTTAAAATTCAAACATTGCTTCTACATTCCCATTCTACTGATGTTCACAGGCTTAAATGTTAACTATAATAATATTAAGGCAATCAGCAAATTGTCTGAATACTCCATTTTTTTAAAACCCTAACAATTATAGCTGTACAAATTAGTATTCCAATCAAACCAAAGCACGCAAGAGTCAGTATTATCATAGCAAACTGCTTCTTTTTGTTCTAGAACTATAATAAATTACTGTACTATATACAGGCCATTTATTATACTAGTATGTTACATTTCAGTATATAAAGGCTTCATGAATTTCATTGTTAAACCTATTAATGTGCATCTCAATTCACAATTTATGACATACATAAAGGGATCCAGTGGTTTGGACACTAACTTGGAACACTGGAGATATGGGTTCTATTTAATTCTCTATTCCACCAGAGCAAAGGCTATGTCTACACTACGGTTTATGTGGGCGTAATTTATGTTGCTCAGAAGTGTGAATAAACCACCCCCCTTAGCAACATAAATTAAACCAACATAAGCACTGGTGTAGACAGCGCTAATGTCTGTGGGAGAGCTTCTCCCACCAACATAGCTTATGGCTCTCACAGAGGTGGTTTTATTATGCTGATGGGAGAGCTCTTCACCAGACGCACTGCAGTGGCACCGCTGCAGCACGGTATGTGTAGACACGCCCTAATTTACATTGGGCATGTCAATTAATCCCTCAGTTCCCCAGCTATAAAATGGGGATAATTCAACTTCCCTACCTCTGAGGAGTTTTGTGAGGATAAAAATTATTAAAGATTGTGAGGCACCTAGCCTGTACTGTAGTGTCAGACTTGTCAGAGCAAAGGAACTCCAAATCTCTGTAAAGCAGACAGACAGGAAGGAAGGAATTAACCTGGGATCTTGTAGATCATATGAGCTCTCTAGGACACCAATATCAGTGAGAAATCAAGAAGATACAGCAAATGGGTGGTAATGAAACTGATAAAAATATAAAAATAATCCACTTTGATGTTATTTGGGAAAGCTATGAACAGCAGAGGCAAGTAATGGAGATATTCAGGGGAAATTACCACTCAAAGAGGAGGCTAAAATAAAGGTAGTAGTACAGTGTCTGGAGAGGCAGATATTGTTGTCTTTGCAGCAACCGGTAAGACCCTCCCACCCATCCTGCAACAGGCAAGAGAGTGGTAAGGAACAGAGCTCCTTCATCCTTCCAGCAGCCCAAAGTAGGCAGGGATCAGAGAGAGAACTTTAAAATTGATCTGACCCCCTAACTATCTGGATGTTGATATGATAAACTATTCCCAAGCAGGGTTCAGAGACAGCCCCCAGATAGGAAGCCCAGAAACATCCCTCTTCTCTCGGTCACATCTCTCAAACACATATATGCACCTTACATATATGCACCTTACTAGCCTCTGTCTAGTGTGTGGCTGCTCTGAACGACCTGAAAATCAAAAAAAAATTACAAAAAGTAGACAAACTGCTAAGGATGAGTACAAAAGAATAGCACAAACATTGGGACAAAATCCAAAAGGCTAAGGCGCAAGAGTTACACCTACCAACGGACATAAAAGACAATAAGAAGAGGTTATATAAACACATTAGGAGCAAGGGGAAAAAAAACAAAAAAGTGTAGACCGCTACTTAGCAGGAAAGGAGAGCTAATAATGGATGATATTAAGAAAGCTGAGGGCTTTGATGACTATTTTGCTTCAGTCTTCACTAAAAAGGTTAATTATGAGCAGATACTTATAACAATGTTAACAACAAGGCAAAAAGAACATGAGTCAAAATAGGGAAAGAACAGGTTAAAGCCTATTCAAATAAGTTAGATGTATTCAAGATGGTAGGGCCTGATGAAATTCATCCTGGGGTATTTAAGGAACTAGCTGAAGCCCTCTTGGAACCATTACCAATTATCTTTGAGAACTGCGGGAAAAAAATCAGTGAGATCCCACAGGACTGTAGAAGGGTAAACAGAGTACCTATGTTTACAAAGAACAAAGAGGACCAGGAGAATTATAGACCAGTCAGCCTGACTTCAGTACAATCAATTTGTAATCATCTAGAGGATAACAGGTTGATGGGTAATAGCCACTATGGATTTGTCAAGAACAAATCATGCCAGACCAACCTAATTTCCTTCTTTGACAAGGTAACTAGCCTAATAAATAGGAGGAAAGCTGTAGATGTGATTTATCAGTCCTTGTCCTCAAAAGGAACCTCCTCCCCCACCCCTAGACACCTTCAAAAGATGAGCCTGGAAGCTTAAATTTATAACTTTGTTAGATACTAAAAATCTTGGACTCAAAGACACTAGATTTATCGCTTATTACAACCATCTATAAACTACTCACCCTCCTCTGCCCTACAACTGCAGGGGTGCTAACTGGCCACTTCACCTTGATCTTTTACAACGTAACTTCTTATGCTAAACAATCTGTCTCATCTTGTATTTCGCTGTAACATTCTGAGTACCTTTCCCAGACCTAAGGAAGAGCTCTGTGTAAGTTCAAAAGCTTGTCTCTTTCATTAACAGAAGTTGATTCAGTAAATGATATTGTCTCCTCTCTAACAATATAAATATAATTTGGTATTGGTAGGACACCATGAGGTAGTAGTCTCAAAAGACAACAGGAGAGATCTCGAACAACATTCATTTGTAGATGACAAGAATTTATTTTCTCATGTATTTTTTCATGGTAAGCAAGTTCTGGATGTGTTCTAGGTTTTTCAAATGCTGCATACTGAATAAGAGATTCTGATCGCCCAGGGAGAGTAAATGACTTCTCTTTCCCATGCTCAATGATATTTCTTGTGGTGCTTGACTATCTGCTGATTGTTGCTGAATATTATTTTAACCATTGACTAGAAGGTACTCTTTCTATCAGTGGTCTCTAGTCTGATGTCTATGTTATCATCTCTTTCAAAGATGTGATTTCCACCCACCTAAAGTGGTACAATTCCATTTGGAATGAACACCTCCCTGGAGTCTTTTTACTTCAGTTTTTGCAGTATTAGCCATGACCCACCTCAGCTCATAACTGATGCAGAATCCATGAACAGTACAGTATGTCAATTAAAATATGAGACCCAGACTCATGGTGTAGCTATGCACCAAGGCTTATGTGAAGTGGTGTGATAATTTTGGAACTGTTAAATACTATGCACTCCATAACTGAGAAGTACCTTTCAATGTCTTCTGAAGGGCGACGCTCAATTATATGCCTCTATCCAACAACCAAAGGACAAACTCCTGCACCAACTGGGGCACAAAACTAGCTGAACTCTGCAAGCTATAATCTCCTGGTTTTGAATAACAGCCAGAATGAAAGCCTCTGAACATTTCAGACCAAAGGATTGAAGCAGCATTCTATAAATCCACTTGTTAATTTGAAAGCTGTCCATCAGGTCCACTCACCAAAAGAGCCTCCACAAAATGTATCGATAACTTAAATTCCTGCTTCAGATTGCTAGCAGCTAATATTATTGCAGCACACAGAACAACAGTAGACTTGCTTTGTCCATGCTGTGCCTGGAATGAAATCGCAGAACCATCGTGTTTTTTAATCTTGCCTGTAATTTGCTACTGAAATAACCTGCAGTTTCTACATCTGAGAAAAATAGGGCTTTATATCTGTGTAGCACCTTGGATTGGAAAAGAACATCCTGGTTGTATATAAAATCATTGTCTCTCTCTTCAATTAGCCGATGAAATGCAATTTCATAAAGTGACTATAGTTGCAGTGCAATTAGATGGTTTTGCTTTAAGATTTGTTTTGACAGTTTTGCAGTCTTGATTTTCTTGACAAACAGCACATTTTGTCTTTTTCTCTTTGAGGAAAGCTTTAAGGGGCCTGTATCCTCCCTGTCTTTATATACTGGGTATGTCTACACGGCTGGTGGCACAGCCAGAAGTGCAGGATCGATTTTGTGGGTTCGACTGAGTGGCAGTAAAGACTCGCTTAATCAAACCCGGAAGTTGATTCCATAAATCCACCCTGGCAAGTAGCGTAGCGCTGCGTCAACAGGACGGCATTTCCTGTTGGCACAGCACAGCGGAGACGGTAAGCAGGCGTTAGGAAGTCAGCGGGAGGTATGTAAATTACTGTACGTAGCTTGTGTATCTCCCATCAACCGTCAAAATCCGTAGCCAGTGTAGACCAGGCCACTATAACTTCACTGGAGAGGAAAAATTTCCAAAGCATATTGTTAGCATTACAACTACCAGCACCATTTTTCATTTTGTGCAAGTATACAGACTTGTGCTAAATTAGACATATGTTAGCAACAAAATTGCCATTTTTGTTTAGAGAGCACTTTGACAGAAGCCCAATATGAAGCTGCATATTGTCATCTCTAACACTAATACTGATCTGTGCATAAGTGTCACTGAATTAAAAAAGCTAGTTTCTATAGTATTTCAAAGGCTAGTAATGAATGCATAGGCAATTACAAATTAAATTCTTCTACCAGGCTGATTAAATACTACATTGTATGTGCAAAAACTTACAAATTGAGAAGCACTACATTAGGAACTCAGATACATTTATATCTACTCACCATGCAGCACAAACTATTGGCACACAATCTCCTGCTACTGGTGCACAATCTTCAGTGAGACACTGGCCAGAAATTTCAATTGAAAGTAGAGAAAACTACTATAACTTGTGTAATTTGATAATTAAGAATATGGAATGTGAAAACATTGTGTGTTAGTATACTGCAAAATGTTTATAGTTGCCATTTTTGCCACATGCTAAACAGTTTCATCTTTTCTGAAAAAACATTTGGCCATGCAAAACCAATAAAAATCTTAAGAAATTGTCATGTGAAGCTTTGACCAATAAACACCACATTAAGGTTTTGAAATTAACTTAACAGTAAAAACTGTAATCACAGTCATGTTGCAATGTTTCTGGAACTGTGCAAAAAATGACACTCATTTTGGGTACCTTTTCACCTCATCTACAGTCTTATGGCATCACCTGACAGCTCCAGATCATACCATACATAAATTAAGCTTTCAAATAATATGTGATGTGGGTACACATCACCTGTGTAAGATCGGTACATTAAACTTAAAAAATATGTCACCTTTTGAAGAACAGCTGTACACCCACGTTGTCCAACCACTGGTCTTTTACCTAAGCCATTTAACACAATGGGTACAAAATAAAAGGAAATAACCATTTACAAAGCAAAGCAAATGAGGTTTTCAGTCATAATTGTGCTAATCAGTTTCATGGTCTTAAACACACAAAGGAGTTTATCTGTAAAGCTGTGGATCTAGAAGGAATTAACATCTAAAATGAATGATTAACAGGGACTCTGCTTCGTTAAGCAGTATCATCTTTTAGAACAATCAGGCATTCACTACAGAAAAGCCTTCAGAGAAGAGCCACACACTATGGATAAAAATATAGACGTTTGAATGCAGCAAAAGGGTTATATAATTTCAAGTTTGTGTTTGCAAGCTACTGAAGTATCACTGTTTATATATAGCTAATAGCTAGTCCAAGAACAGGCATGATGGGAACTATTCTTTCATATCCTCCTTTATATACTTTTTTTCCAGCACTCGGGAAAGGTCATTGTTGGGTGGTAGATTGTGACCTTAAATGAAAGAAATCCCAAACAGCTCTCTGAATTCTCACCAGTGGTTCACTTAACATATGACCTTACTGCACAAGTTCAGGTTGTTAGCTGTCTCCAAGGTCATCATCTTCACCAAAGTGAGAAAATGACAATATCTTGCTACAAACTCATTAGTTACTTCCTTTATTTACATGGTGGGATAGTGATACTAGTTTCACATTCCTGAATACATGCTGTTTTAACAGTCCCAGACACTAAATCTCTCTGTTACCCTATTGACACAGATGTAGGGTCAGACACTATAAGTCTATGAGGCAAAATACATACTATTAGCAAGAGAAGAGGCAAGTCCCAACTGCTTTAAAACCACCTATTAAGAGTCACTGCAGCTGCTGTCAATTTCTAAGCAGTCATGGAGAGTGAAACTGAAAGTTGGATGGTGATGGAGGAGGTGTCTTCACCACATGGGTAGAAGCCAGTGAACTTCGAAGGGATGAGGAAGGAAAGGGAAAAGTTATATTGTTTACCAGTCTCCTGAATTAGTTCAAGGTGAATGGGAGTCCACTCCAAGCACTATAAGTGATTCAAGATATGAGCTATGACCCACCTCTGAGCACAGAAACCAGTCTGGGAGTGGGAGCAAGGATGGGAGGAGAGTCTTTGCTCACTTGAAGTGACCTTTTTTAGTGTCCTTCTAATACTTGAGTAACACATGGCTTGACAGTTTTGTTTTTGTGCTATGATGTTCTGAACAAGTCAAAGGCTCTGAACACATTGCTATTGTGTACCGGAGGAGTGACCTTTTATCAGGGCCAGGCATCTTCTAACATTTGCTCAAGTGAGCTGTCCCTTTCCCTGAGGAGGCAGGGCCAGAAAGTGAGCAGGAAAAAGGTGCAGTGAACAAGGATGGGAGGAGAACTAATAGAAAAGTATCTTATAAGCCAATCAGTGTAAAGAAAGAGGACGAAAAAAGGATTATGGAGCAGTGAGAAGCTAGCATTTAAGAACAAACAATGTTACAGGGGAAAGAATTATTTCAATTGCTAAAGGAAAAAGATACTTTTTAAAAAGTAAATTTGACTCTACACAAATAAAGTAGGTACAGTAGAACCTCAGAGTTACGAACACCAGAGTTACAAATAGACCCGTCAACTACACACCTTGTTTGAAACCAGAAGCACGCAGTCAAGCAGCTACGGGAGGGGGAGGTAAGGGGGGAGCAAATACAGTACAGTACTATGATAAACGTAGACTACTAAAAAAATAAAGGGAAAGCATGATTTTTTTCTGCATAGTAGTGTTTCAAAGTTGTATTAAGTTAATGTTCAGTTGTAAACTTTTGAAAGAACAAGAACAACATTTTGTTCAGAGTTACAAACATTTTCGAGTTATGGACAACCTCTATTCCCGAGGTGTATGTAACTCTGAGGTTCTACTGCATACAGAAAAGCTCCATTCTCTCCTGACTGCAATAGGCAAGAACTCGATCACTTTTCTCTCCCCTTAGAGACTGGTGGAGAAATTTACTCTTACCCCATTGCTATGTCTTTGTCCCTTCAGAGTGCATTTCATTTCCCCCTGTGCATTCCAGTGCCTTATGTATTGATGTTCCACTATTCGCTTGCTCGAGTCCCTACCAACAAAAGCATATTGAGAATATAATTGGCCTTCTCAGAGATGGACAGAAACTTTTCAAGTCCTTTGAAGGTAGAGGGACAAAAGACTTTTTAGACTGTCCTTGTAAGCATATTCTTTAGAGCATTGCATTACATTCTGCAGTCCTCATACAGGGTAGCTTGCTGGATCAGGGGCTATATGACCATATTCCTGCACACACATACATCCCCATTATCTTCCATGGGGCTTAATACAGAAGCAGGGATCTGCCTGTATCTTTCTCATTGCAGGAGCAAGCTCTTTAGGCTCACGCAGGGCATAGATCACTGGAGCATCCTGTATTCTGCTAAATACTTGGCTGTAATAAGATGGGAAATGGCACCAGGTATTAGCCACTTAAGAATTAACAGATTTATTGAAAATGAAATGTGTCTTACATTGGATTTCTGAAATCAGCTAACACGTACTCCAATTTCTCCTGTCAAGATGACAGATTTGTTTACTACTCAACTTCAGTATAAGAGCATTTTTGAATGATTTATTCTGCTATGTAGTGATTGCAGTTTCTTTATTATATTAAATTTTCTTTACAAAAATCAGTCCAGTGAAAACCCAAAATGCCAAGTGTATAGTAACATATTAGAAATCACTCTAACCGTCAGCTGCTGTCACTGCCTAAAAGACAAAAAAGTCTGATTTAAAGCATTAATTGATTAATTCGATTAAGTTAACAATAGCATGGTGTTGCCAAAATAAGTTTCCTATATGCTTCTGATGATGGGCAAGAGTATAACTGCTTGCTTGGCTCACTATAGAAATGCTGGAGAAAATTAGAGGTTTTGAGGGGAATATTGTACCCTAAAATCTAAAATACCGGAAGTATTTTAGTTCTGGTGATGTTTCAACATTTCATTCCATAATATGACCAAATGAAGTTTTAAAATTCTTTGCATACTTCCCTCCCTCTTTCACAATATTTGATGAGCAAAGTAACTATTCTCTCCTCCCATTTCCTGTAGGGGTGTAGCATTCTTTTGAAGAGGTCTCGAACCTCAACAGATCATCACTATCCAACATTCTAAAATCAAACTTGAAAAAACCACAAGTATAAATCTTAAGAGTCTCAAACACTTTATAACTGTGTTTTTACAGTACAAGATCAATGGTCATTGCAGTGCTTTGCCAATTTTTATAACTTGAAAGGGGCTTGAAGGGCTTTTTATGAAAAACTCACAAGTGGTTTCTCCGCTTTGATATTATAATGTTCTATCATTAATGACATCCATTGTGATACAAAACAACTTCAAAAGACAGTAATGCCTAAAGACCTCAAGGGTAATGGTCAAACTATGAGCTCTTTCACTTATGTACTGGATAACTAGATATTGACGCTATTTGATAAGCAATATTAAATTGAATACCAATAGTAATAGAGTTCAATTGAATTCAAGAAAAGGCATCTTTCCGTACAATAACCGTAAATATTTTTAACTTTATTTTTAAAAATACCTTGATTAATTTTCACCAGCTATTCAGAACACATGGTCTCGGTGATCATTTTGTCTTCATCCTCAACCCTCACTCCTTCTTCCAGTGCCACAAAACAAACAGTTGGGATGCAGCAATGCTTCCCCTCCACTGACACATTGGCCCACACGAAGTGGTAATACTTTTTATTGGGGAAGCGCATGAAGGAGAATCATGGAGTTCAAGGAAAGGCAGAAAATAAAGTATGGAATTTAAGCTGCATTGTCAGTAGAGAAGTTTGGTTTGTCTTGAAGCTCAGAACACCAGGAAGCTCTGGGATATAAAACATGCTACCACTCACACAACTGGATATGGGAAAGATGATTAGTGAAGCCCAATGCATACAGACAGGCTCCAACTTCCTTTGAGGAGGGTCAGGGCAAGGCTGGCCTCCTGAGCCTTTGGTCAAGACTATACTAATTATAACTATTTGATATAAGACCTGCTTACATTTTAGAACATGGTTACAAATAAACCATACAAAAACTTAAGTTGAAAATATTGCTGGTGAAGTGTCTACCCAGGCTGCCCTAGAGGAGGGGTGACATTTATCTAATCATAGTTAAACACGCACAGTCCTACCTCAGTTCTAGATACACTAGTTAGTGCAGAGTTAAATAATGGGCCTCACTGCTGACTCTTGCTGGGGAGCCTGACTTTTAAACCATGTGAAATTCGTCTCTCTAACCCCTAAATTCCATCAAAGTGTTATAGGACATGTGAACACTATCAGCAAAACTTACAATTGCCTTGAGCTCTATGGTTTATGCTAGTGAAGCTTACAATTTTAGTGAGGCTAAAAGGGCATGACACAAGGTGGTTACACTAGCAAGGCTTATGTTTTCCACAAAGCTTTAAATATGCTGCTTATGCCAGATATAAACTGAAGAAATATATAACCATCATATTAAGGGCTTTACAGAAATGTTAAGGTCTGCCTCGCCTCCATGGTAAAGGAGAGGGGAGATGGAATATGTAGATGTATTCCCCCTGTTTGGCAGTCTCCTTGCTCCTCAGACAGCGTGTATCTAACAGATTTTATCTGTCCTCTCTTCCCTCATTTCAGTCACTAAGTCATGCGATAATCTAAGGGAGTCTAGATAAACACAGTGCAATTTTTATTGCTCTGCCCATTCAGAGTGTGTCCTGCAAACTGCACCACCAACAGATAGCTGTCCATCAACAATCAGTTGTTGACAAAACATGCTGACAAAATTTAGTTGGAGTTCAACTACAGAAGAACTGTTGAGCTGAAGAAACGAGGAACAAATTTAGGCTGAATACCAGGAAAAGCTTCCTACCAGTGACATATACTAAAATGCTAAACTCCCTCCTGGGAGCAGCAGAAACTCAATCCCTTGAGGATTTTGTTCAATCCAAATCTGAAACCTCAGAAAATTTACAGTAAGAAATTGGTGGAAGTTCCAGATGAGAAAAATCTAATAAATCATGCAAATCTCTGATTCTGCAACAGTAGTTCTCCAATAAAAATTTGTTTAGGAGACTACCAGATAGAACCAAAATGCACTGCATCTCAACTGCCTCTGTGCCCTAAGAAAATGTAGTCATGCTATTCAGATAGCAATACTCAAACACTAAAGGACCATGAAATGTTTCTAAACAGAGCTCCTCCGGTCTTCAATATTCCATTCATAAGACTGATTTTAGAAGACATGAACCTAGAGTGCAAGTTTCAGTTACAAAGAACACCACCTTGGACACTAAGGAAAGCATGAAGTTGTAAGAAAAGCTTCTAAAATAGTATGGGCCTATTTCTCACTAAATGGCTTGAAGCTTATATTGTTTATATAATGTATTCTTAGAAATTACTACTACTTTAACACAAAGTAATAAAACAATTAGGCTTTTAAACATAAGACATAATGGCTTCTTAAAATATTGGTTATGTGTTTTAAAGTCCTTTGTGATCCTGAGATGTTAACAATAAGAGCTAAAGATCACTGCTAAGCCTGAATTTTTCATAAAAGCCAATATGGAAAGCATTTTCCATACGTAATCAGTTTTTGTAGTTCTGAAGACTTAAATAGTAATATTTAAACTATGACTCATACAAACAATATAATGTACAACTATCATTGTTTCACTACCTTCTATTAAAACAGAAAGCTAGTCTCTACTATTTACCTGACTGTAAAATAATTTTTAAAAGCTTTTAAAGAAAATATAGTCATACAAATAAAATTATGACACTAACTATATATAGCACAAACACTCTTAGCTGTTTTAAGGAAGAGACCAACATATTCCAAATCAAAATACTTTACATCATAAACCAGAAAGAAAAGCATTCCAGATATCACCATTTTCCACTTCCTTCAAATCCCTCCCTAAAACCTTCTTCCCAGGAATTCTTCCTACCATATTATCTACTCCCTCCCCTACTAAAATTGTTGCCCTGTATCATCATCTTGTTTTGTCTATGACAACATAGACCCTTTGGGGATGGTAGCATCCTGATTTATGTGAAGAGCCTTGTAAACGAATTGTTCTACATAAGTCATCAATAAGAGGACATTCTTGGACAACTCAATTTACCATATGTTTCCAATAATGAAATTGGTTTAGATTTCAAATAAACTACTCAAATCTAGGTAAAGGCATAGCATTAAAAACACACACCTTTAGATATATACAAAATACATGAACAAGCAGTAACAGAAAATAAAATTTAATAAAATCTCTTTAAAATCATTCTTGGCCACCAAAATCTCCATCCCAATCCCAATCTCAATCATAACATCACATTCGTCTCCCTTTCCAAACAAGGCAGGCTTGAGAAAACTAAAGGAGTCTTGCAACATGTCCTAAAAATCATCATATCCAAGCTCTGATTAACTGAGGTGGGATACTAGTTCAAGCACCACAGCTCCAGACCACTCACTGAAGACATCCTGTTGCCAGCCCACACCAATTTAGTTTTAAATTATCTCATCTGCCACAGTAGCACATGTACAAAAGAGACAGGCCTCAGACAGGAACAAAACCACTGAGGGTTTTACACATCAAAACCACAAGTAGTCAGTGCAGATTGCAGAGCACCAATGTAAGTTGCTCCACACACAAACCAGCATTTAACAGACTACTACCTTCTCCATTAGCCAGGGGGGCTGGAACAATTTATATAATAGGGGTGCTGAGAGCCATTGAACCAAACTGGAAAGAAATCCTGTACATGATAGAAACACTTCAAGCCAAGGGTGAGGCAGTACCTCCAGCACCCCTAATTCCAGCACCTATGCCATTAGCTGCAACTTCAGAAGATATAGTATCACACACAGCACATTTGCCGTAACATACCACTGTTGGCTGTACTGGATTACTTTCAATTCGTACGTAGACCCAATTTGTTTTCAAGCAGATGTACTCTGAAACACCAAATAAAACAAATGACGACAGTTCCATTCCTTTGCACTCAGTCACCTCCTCCTTTGTGTCTAAGCGGCTATCTTATAAATGTAAGAAAAAAGTCACCAAATAAAAACTGATAAAGTGGAGCAAGGACAACGTCATCTGCTGATCTTTATCCAATCAGCCAACTATGCAAAATGTGGTTCAGCGGGTCATAAGAGGGTAAAAATGGTTTTCATTGCTACTAAATTAACCCTAATAGAATTTAGGTCCATCAGTTCTGGGTGTATCATCCCAGAACATTCTAATATTAAATACTATGCTATAGAGACGGTCACATTAGCCTTTTCCTTTTTTATATATTACAGTTGTTTGTTCAAAGAAAAAAACAGTTACAACTAGACAGAAAGAAAACTGAGAAAGGTACTCTTAAAATAATTTTTAAATCTAACAGTAGAAGAAAGCCATATACAAAAACAGGGCAGGAAATGAACCACAATAATCAATACTTCAGTATATTAACTTACAAATGTTAGAACAATAAGGCTGAAAAGTTATGCATTCAAAAGTCACGAAACTCCAAACGTAAGCACACCCACACACCTCATCTGTGGCCATTGTACATGTTTTTACAATGCAATACTGTAATTATATATATTTCCACAAAACCCCTGCCTTGTTCTATGGACAGCCTGGACAAGGCACAGTGAAATGATGCAGCTGAGCAATATTTATTTTTATACTCGCTGTTCAAAGAGTGAACTGCTGTCTCATTCACTATAAACCACTAAAATGACAGTCAAAATCTGCTTTCATAAAAGTTATATCTGTAAATTCAGATTAAGTACACTAACTTCAGCTGAAGTGGTAACTATCAATGGATTTGACCCTTAGAAGGCACAGACCAACAAAACTCATCTTACTCAGTGCACAAGTCTGCCTCATTCAGTGCACACTGATCAACCTGCACAATGAGCACATGATCCAAAATTCACTCAAGTCAGTGGTAGTCTGTCCATCGATTTCTGTTTTGTGAAAGTAATAGTATGTGATCATCCAGAAAGAGATTTAGCATGATCTAAGTGTTCAGGGAGTAGTGGTAAGACTGTACTGGCAAAACTTAACTTTGGCAGTTATGCTGAATTATGAGTGCTTCATCTTAACATTATTTTAAGAATTTACATTTACATGTCCTCTGCTTAAAAACAGGAAAAAATAAATTCCATTATGTGAACCTATCTACTAGATCAACACACAGATGAATGCATTCTATGTGCACCTTGAAAGATTGTATAAAAAAGAAAGTGTTTTCATTTTTTTAAAAAAAGGATAAGCAGTATTTAAAGTTCATTTAGACTTTCTTCTAAAAAAACAACTTCTGGGGTTTCATATTTTGGCCTCTGCTATATTAAACTTCATTTTTCTAAAACCTGGAATGCAAGTTGTCCACCCGACACATTTAAATTCTAAAAGCAGCTTACTTAGCTTAAGTTTTCAGATAGTTATTTTTACACCATTCTACTGGTACTGTGCATGTACATGTAGTAAAGTGGTATGGAATTTTGTAGTGTCATCGTGCAGAGCAAATTTCATTCCAGAATTGTCTTCTAGTAGGACAGTAGAGAAGCACCTCTAAATATTAAAGGGTCAACACTGCACCAGAGAGAACTAAGCAAATAATACTCTAAGATTAATAGGAATCAAAGGCAGGAGGAAAAGGTATTTTTATTGTAATGAACCATGAATAAAAATAAAAGAAATAACTGAGCAAATAACTTATCATAGCAAAATTGAAACTTCCAAATTGAAGTTAACCTCTTTCAATTTAGGGAAGAAAATTTGTATACAAGATCATTTTAACTAAAACAAGCTAGTTCTACAAGTCCAGAATACAAATGCAGTAAATTAATTTCTATTCGATCAAGTGGTTTATAAATACAATAAAAAAGGAAGTGTGCCCTTCAGTAAGAAAAATCTATAACAATTAAAATACAGAGATGTAAAGAACCCAACTAATGGAACAATTCTCAAATTAAGATCACATCTCACAAAGTAGTGAAAAATCTTGTCTTCAGTCATGATGCTTTCTACTAGCAAGAAATAAATCCAGGACTCATGGTTTCCAAATGTTTTTTAGCCAACTGTACACACACAAAAAAAGACCCACTCACAATCCTCCTGCCATTTCACATAGCCGTTTGTTGAGTGTTTTACTGTAACTTAAGCCATGACTATGTTTTTGGGTAACAGTAAAATTGGAACGGTAGCAAAAAACTAGACAACAAAACCAAAGTGCAAAGAGACCTACACAGATTAACGTATGTAAATTGCTACTTCCAGGAAGAGGAAATAAATAAATAAAAAAAATTGAGGGGATCGGGGAAGAGACAGATCCAAGCAGCCAGAGTGTGTTTCCCTTTTCTTAGCATTATGTTTTGCATGCAAAAAAAGCATTTCAGTTGGCACAGAAGATACAGGATTGCAAACTGAAGAGCCCGAAAGGAGCTCTATTTTAAAAAGTGGTCCGCAACATTACATAAATACTTTGACAGTAGAGTTTTAGCAGACACAGTGGAAAGCAACAACCCATTAGCAATCTATTTCTAAGGTAGTGGTCAACAATACTGACAGATAAATAGGATCTTTGTCAAGCACTTGGTCATCTAGTATTTTTATATCACTTTAGGTGAAAAAGGAACATGCAAGTGGCAGGACTAAGCAGTGGAATTGGAAACAAAAATTAACACAGATGTCTATCCCTTCCCAATTCCCCAGAAAATTCTGAAGTCATAGAAATTTCATTTCAGTTTATTTCATGGTCGTAGTGCAATATCACAACCAGAAAAAACTACCTTGTCTCAGCTCATCCCTATATTACAATAATAGTTCTCAGTTAACAAGATGATGGCTCTCTATTAGATGTTCTAGTCTTTTTAATTATAAGCAAAGTCATTTTCTTCCATTTATGTGTGTTTTTAGAAAACACTGTTCCCTTGCTGTAGACAAGATGGGTGAGGTAATTCATATTTAGCAGGGATTAGAGAAAAAGTAGTACACATTTAAGGGTGAAGTCTTGCCCTATTGAAATCTATGGCAAAACTCTCAGACCTCAATGGGGACAAAATTTCACCTTAAGACTGGAGCTATTGCATACGAAGAAATGTAATTTCAGTTTTAATAACCGTGCTTGAGGCTTCAGTGGTATCTTAATTGAAATATAGCATTTTCAACATCCATTCACATATATCTTGGAGATTTCTCAGATACTTTTTGAAGGAAATTCAGATTAGGAAAAAAGTTAATTTATGACACAAATTGTTAATGTCCATGCGCCAAAACAAGATCACACAAAAGTATGGTCTTTCAATTTGAGGTAGTGGAAGCTGAAGAAAAAAAATTTATTGGTAAGAACAAAATTGCTTTTCTGCAGCAGCTTCCTGCACTGATTTCAAGAAGCAATACAACACCCCTCTAAAAAGAGGGATTCTCACTGCATCACAGTCTGTAAATACATTCTGCTTATTGAGTCACGAAAACACAAAGCTAATATGGAGTTCTAAAAATGATAGGTCTACCCTTCACTCAATAAGAAGTTACTATCCCTATGAACATCTGCTTTCTCTGCAAAGTTGGAGTCCTATGAAGAAAAACTAACTGCACTTTCAATAAACCTGAGGTGTTCTTTTATCATTAAGCTATGGCCAACCTACAATAATTTTATTTCTTGCTTTGGTTGAAAGTCTGTTCATCTTGAGCAACAAACTACATCAAAACCTCAAGAGAACTGCATGGAATTGAAAGATGAGCCACAGACTATGCTTGCAACTCAAATTGAACATCTGGCATAAGGCCAAAAGGCTGACCTTGATTGACAAAAAAACAAAGCAGCAAAATAGAAAACTGAAATCAAAGGGCAGGCTTAACATCTTACAATACATTAGAAACAGAAAGAAATTTCAACGCTGGAGAAATTAATGTATTTAGTTATACTCACTTATACAAAAAGATTCACTTGGTCCCCAGGTGCATTGCCTGAATGAGAGTTTTGCTCATGATGCAGTTTCACTGTTAATTTCCCAATTAGAACAGCCTTTTCCCATAAAAGTCATTGAAACATAAATCGGCATTACCACCTCACTATAGGATCAGTGAGGCTGAAATAAGCCTGGTGGGAAGAAGCTCTCATTTAGATCGTATTTACCAGCAAACAACAAATCTTGCAATAAAAAAGCATAATATGAGTTAAAGTACTGAAAAGGAAATATTAGCCTTTATTTAGATCGTAAAGTCTTTGGGGCATGGACTGTTGCCTAGCTCAGTGGAATCCTGGTCCCCACTAGGTTCTACCATAACAAAATAAAAACCGAAACCTCCATTCCAACTAAACAGATTAGCTTTCCTGAAACATATCTAGGTGGGACCCCAGTTCATGCCCATTTATCTCAATTGCAACCATATGAAAGTGAATGGATGCCAATCTCAAAAAAATAGATAATCTGGCCCATAAATGCATGCTCAAATATTATGATACTGTCACAATCATCTGCAAAGATTTCAGAAATCCAGATGTGTACTCTCTGGAAGGAAAAAAAAATCTTGTCTCAAGAGTTCTAATGGGAACAAGATAATCTGCAAACTAGAATACTGAATTAGCTTTTAGTAGTTCAGATCTTCCTTCTTACAGTGAAGGACAAGGTTACTAACCTTGCATATTCACAAACATGCCAGCTAGTTAGTTCTAGGTCACAGAACTGTTAGAATCAGATGAAGTTACACCAAAATGAGTTTTTGCAAAATGTGTGACAAATGCATACAATGATGAAGCAGATGACAAACAGAACAAAACTATCATAATCTGAGTTTATAGAGACACTCATTATCTAGCAACAGTATGGAGTTGAGAAGTCCATAGGACACATTTTCAACACCAAATGCAGAAAATTACATATCTGTTATCAAACAAGCACAAAAATGTCTACCGTAATAGCTTGAGCATGAGACAAACCAGGAACTCAAATTCTAATCTCAGATTTGTTACTGATTTGGTGCTCTGACTGAGTAGATTACTAAATCATCTAAAATTTACTTATGTTAGAACAAGTTATACTTGGCAAGCATTTTTCATTCATATATCTCAAATGTGTTCAAAGCATAACCTTCTCTGTCTCCAAAATAGAACGGCATGGATTCACATCTGTAATGCACTTTGAAGATGTAGTGTTACACAAGTGCAATGAATGAACAGGTGGCAGCAGCAGCAGAGCACTTAGAATAATGGAGATATAGATATATATATTTTTTTTTAAACAAACACTTCCTGCTAGTCTGTCACTGAAGAAATCTTTGTCGGGTTTCCCTTCCCATTTTATCCATTTTCTTTCTCCATCTAATATCTAAAGCTTTAGGATCACTGACAACAACAAAATTAACAAATTTTTTTTTTTTTTGCTTTTTCAAGATAGTGGAAGAAGTTTAAAATCAAAGCAATATAAAACCTTACAGCATTATGGAACTTGTCCGTTTCTTGTCACTATTACTACATGCTTCTCAATAATACTCTCTATTGCCTCCAGAACACAATGCTCATCTCTCTCAGGTGAGGACCTTACATTCCTGCCATGATTCATGCGTTTGTACTCATGAATTATGAGCTAGGTAAGAAACTGACAAGCAAAACCTCCCATGCCTACTAGGCATCAAAGCCCATCCGCTGGTACCGTGGCTGTCCCTTGAACAGAGTTTTTCCACAGAAACATTGTCCTATGTAAAAATAGCTACATTACAATTTGTCTGAATTAATTTCCAGCAAAAGCCTTTACCAATTATCTATTATTTTGAGAGGCTGTTGCCCTTGAAAATGTAAAAACCTGTAGCTGTGCATTTTTTTAAGTGGCCCAGTGATCTCCAGAGGTGGGATCAAAAATTAATGATCTGATGACCTCTGATGCTGTCCAAAGGGTGACCTCTTACTTACAATCTCCCACAATTTCCCACACTGCAGTAGGATAGGGGGAAATGTCACAATTCCATTGGTAAGGAAAGAGGAAGCATGTAGAGATGATGTCTAATTCTCTTTGAGAAAGGAGAGAATGCTGACTGACTAACATCCAATATAATCCCACCTTTGCATACAGAGACCACATAAGAAAGGAGAGAAAAAAGGAGAATGAGCAGAGAAGTTACCCCAGTGTCACACTGCATCATCCCACAATGAGCTTTTCATAGAGAAGGTAAAGGATAAAAGAAAAGAATAAAAAGGGGATAACAAAGGAGGTAGGAGGAGAGGGAGACAGCACTGACATGCCTATGCTGGGATAGGCTATCAGCCAGTAACCGTTTAAACATATAAACAGACCTATAAGGTGCCAAAACTACCATTTGGCATGTGTACCGCTACTCAGAGTAAATTAGTACAACTCATCAGGCCTCAGATTAAATGGATCTAAGAACAGAAAAGGAAACTATTTTTGGTGAGTTGCTTCTTTTTATTCAAACTTAATTGACTATTACCCAAACATTATTCCTTTCAAGCACACCTATGTAGTTATTTATATTCTTAGTCCTTTTAAAAAACTAGACATTTCATAATGATCATACCGGTCAATTACAAATTCAAGAATCACATTACATTTCTATAAGTGAGAGCAGTATAAAGAACTTCAGCTGGTTTTCCATTAGCTACCATAGCTGACAGAATAATCCATTTGCTTTGGACTTTCCTACTAAAAAAATTACCTCACTTTATACCATACTGTCTCAACTGCAATCAGTAGATATGCTCAAAAGCTGAATTCTTCTGGATTTAAAAGTGATGGGTCTAGCAGTACAGTCAGGGGATCTCGGCTCTTGACCAACCTCTTCTCAACCTCAGTCGAAAACAGACCAGGTCTGCTGACCTTCTTGACATGTTGCAGGGCACATCATTCGTGTGGCTGCTGAGGAAGTTGGTTTTCAATGGGAACTAGATTTGTTGGAGGAAGAGGAGTTGTGTCCTGGTGGCTGCTTATTTTTATTTGTTTTGTAATTTATGCATGTAGAGCCTGGATAGTTGCCTTCCTTTTTTTACATAAACCTAAATAAATATGTTAGAAATTACAGGGACTATGGATACCCTTATGCAAATAAGTCAAAGATTTTGCTCTTATCTGTTAATGTACTGATTTTATTTAGTATTGTATTCTTAAAATACCTCTCCTCAAGCATGGTCCTAATTTTGTCAGAGGCCTGACAATTCTTCCATTTTTTCACACCCTCAACATCCCAAACCACAGCCAACCATGTTTCTATCCAAGCACTGAACAGGCTCCTTTAGTAACTCATTAATACAATCTTGAGGTGCTTCCTGATAAAAGCCGCTAACATTGTTACAATTTATCTTTACAATACATTGTACCTCTTCATTCACTATGTTATTAAAGTTAATTGGTCCATTGTTTAGGCTTAATTTTAGTGTACTGTACTAGTGATGAACTAAAAACTGTAGGGTACCAGTTATGGCTCCTGAAAACTTGACATTTTTCCAGCCAAAGAGATATTACAGAGATAGTGCAACAAATAGCTTAAAAGTAAATTTAGCAATTTTTATATGTCTGACAATCAATCTGAGGAACACCCAGGTGGCCAAGCCTATAAAATTTGTGACTGGATAACCTAACATGGTTAATCAATAAAAGCTCCAGCATTCATAATTCACAATAGGCACAAAATAGTCACATTAGAACAAAATGGAAATGCAATTCACCACCAGTACTTAGGATGAAAATGCAGGTGGATTAGTTTACATTAGTACTTGGAAAGAAAAACAAGCTTTGCAATTGACTATTAGTGCTGGATTTAAGCCTAATTCCATTTCTAACATGAGCCAATACCAACAGCCTGGAAGGGACCCATAAGTGAAAACTTTACGATTCAACAACTCCTCAAACTATTTCATTCTTGCTGAAAATAATGTCTAAGCACTGTATTTGTTAAACTTTTCCCTAAATATTTTGGGTTAGTGGGTGGCAGAATTTGCTGGTAAAAACAATTACTTAGAGAATGTAAATTGGATTGCATGCATGCAATGAAAGGACGCCATTAATGAGTAAACTGAAAAATTAGTGTATCTGATAAACTATATTTTAGAGGGTGTCCCCTTTCCCAGTGAATATATCCGTAGTCTGCCTCTGTAGCTCATGTCCTTCCCAAGCAGCAACCATGTGAAAAAACTGACATGAATCTTGTCTGTATCACTGCTACCAACAGAGTTCTTCACAGCCACAGTAAAGTTGACCAATGACTTGTTACCTTCACTCTGTCACAGCTTAGGAAAGCGGTGAACAGCTGCAGAGGCAATGGAGGTAAATGACTGCAGGCCACCATTACTACATTGGTTTACATAAGAAAAGTTTATCTTCACAAAGACCAGAAACTTTTTCAAAAATGAAAGCTTAACTTCTCCAGATGTCAGCAGATTAGGTCATACTACTTGACAGAGAAAGCTTCCTTCCTGCCACTGTTGAGTGGATTTTTCCAGAACTATTCTACAGTTTATTCAATACGGTCAATACCATCCAACAATATATTACACTGTGCCGTGCTGGAAAAGTGAGCAACCATTTCCAGTACCAAATTTATGGCGGTCATATGTTTAACAGATATTAACACTTCAGAAACTACATCAGGTGGTTTTATTTGGCATAGGAATTATAAACTGTAGTTATAGAAGCTGCTACTGTAAGAGTGGAAGAGATGGTATTAAGATATTTACAATGTTCAGTACTGAAGACAACTCAATACAGAGTACATCATACACTATTTATTATTGCACATGCTAGCATTTGCATTGCTTCTCAATATTAGAACACTGACCATAAATGCTTTGTATTTTATACAAAAGCACATTTGCTGCCCTCATTGCTTCAGAGAGAATAAATACGGCATATACCAACTGTCACAACACAGATTTACCCTTCTATCAAGAATATTAGGAATAGTCAGGTTTCTGATAACTCACTCAGCGTTACCAAATGCATTAATTTGGTCCTGGTGTGGTACCAAAAGTAAACTTAGTACCAGTCAAAGAACAGTCACTTACTTTACAGTATCTGTGGTTCTTTGTGATGTTTTGTCCACATGAATTCCACTCTAGGGGTGCACGTGCCCCAAGAATGCAAGATCAGATTATTTTGGCCAGCGGTATCAATTGGGACCATGCATGCACCCTGCATGCCCTTGAGCCCCTCCCCCAATGATATAAAGGGCAGGCCAGCCCACCACAATTCAGTTCCTTCATTAATACAGAATCCCCAAGGCTAAAGGACTCCACAGTAGTGGGAAAGGAGGGTGGGTTGGGGATCCATATGGAAGAAATGTCTTGAAGAACCACAGTTATTGTAAGTAAGTTCTTCAAACATCTGTCCACATGGATCCGACTCTAGGCAACTGGCAACCAGCCTCTCAAAACGGTGGTAGGCATCAGAAGTTCTATTTAAATAAGGAATGCAAAACTGCCCTGTCAAACTGTGCATCAGATCTAGAGGCTGACACCAGAGAATAATGGCTTGTAAACGTATGTATGGAAATCCAAGTAGCAGCTCTACAGATTTCAAATATAAAGGTGCCTCTTCATAAGACTGCAGAGGCTACCTGAGCTCTTGTAGAACATGGCTTGCCACACAACTGTGGAGTTAGCTTAGCTCAAAAGATATTCTAATGTAGTCTGACTCCCTTTTTGAATGTGTGTTGAAACAGCCTGTTTCCTGGATTTACTACCAAAAGAGATATAAATAGTCTTGGTAATTTGTGGAATGTTTTTGCCATATTGGGGTAATATAAGACAGCTCTTTGCTTGTGCTCTGCATAGGCTACACTATACATACTGGACATTTTAAGTCTCAGAAAGAATACTGAAAATGAATAAATCGATTCAAGTGTAAGTCCAAGACCACTTTAGGAAGATGATGAATAGTAACTATCTTTACAGAGGGTGGTATAAAGTGATCCTGGGATTTTTTTTTCACTTTGAGAACAGAGAAAATAGTCACCAAGAATACAGTTTTGACAAATGTTACAAAGAACAGGAGAACACAGGTTCAAACAGAGGCTCTGTAAAATATGGGATTACATTTAAGCCATTCCATAACGCTTGGAAAAACATGCTTTAGTCCCTTTCAAAAGTTTGATTCAGATGGGGAAAAAAATTAAGTGACACTGTACTGGAGGATGGCAGCAGATATTGCTGCTAGGTGAACTTTAACAGAACTATTGAAGAGACCTGAATGCTTCAATAACAACAGATAATTCAAGATGACAGGAATAGATGACGCCATAGAGTGAAAATTATGGTGAGAAGTCCATATTGAAAACCATTTCCACTTGGCCCCATAGGTAAGCACTGTTGAAAGTTTCCAGCTCTCAACAAGAATGTTCTGTACTTCAACAGAGCAATGCATCGTCCCAGTTCAGACAGCTAGAATCCAAGCCGAGAGATGTAGAGATTCCAGGGGTAGAATTAGACCTTGTTCCTGCGATATAGTGTCTGGAGCAGCTGGCAGCTTGAATTGTGGTTGAGTGTATAGGTGTACCATCTCTAAAGCACCAAAACTGACATTCACACTAGCGCTATCAAGATGACTTGAGCCCTGTCCTATCTCATTTTCCTGAGGACCCTGGGGATTAAAAGGATAGGACGACATGCACAGAACAGATTCATATCCCAAAGAATTAGAAACGCATATGAGAGGGAGCTCAGACTCATTCCTCCCCTGAAGAGCAATGTCTGGCTTTTTTTTTTTTTAAGATTGGTCACTAACAAGTCTATGGTTGGAGGGTCCCCACTTATGAAAATTGCCTGAAGGACTGAATCTTTGAGGGAACATTCATGAAGAGAAGAGCATTTTCTACTAAGAGGATCTGCTAAATTGCTTTGGACATTGGGTAAGTAATAAGGCTACTGGATTCATTTGAGGCAGAACACACCATTCCCACGATTGTCTCTCTATGAATCACAGGAAGTATGCACCCTGCAAGGCAAGAGTCACAAGCCAATACATGGGATAATGGGAGGGAATTACAGAGACAAGAGTGAAACAAATGAACTTACAAATGAAATTACAGAAACAAACAACAAATGATCTTGTTTAGATCTAAGGTCCAACACAGGACACTATCTACCTTTCTTCTTTGGTATGAGGAAGTAGTGGAATAAAAATCTCTGCTCAAGAATTCTGAAGGCATCCTACTGCAATAGGATAGCTGAAGGAGAGAGTCTGCCTCCTGCTGAAGCATGCTCTTGTGAGAGGAATCCCTGAAAAAGGATAGGGTTTGGAAGTTGAGCAGTAGGCAGAGACTTGAATTGAACCACAGAGCCCTTCTGGGTGTCTTGAGACATCAGTAATCTGCAGGCCATTCATTGAAAAAGACAGACAAGTGGTTACGAAATGAAGCAGGGAAAGGTATATATCTGAATGAATTGCTCTTGAACAGGTCATCAAACTTGCTGTCTTGGTACAGATGTATTGTGAGATGTTACAGTAGAATAAGCAGAACTTTTTCTTCTGGCAACAAAGCCTCATAAAAGGACTCAGTCTCCAATGGAAAAAGTAAGGGGAAGGAGTCCTCTGTTGGGCTGTGTTTTGAACTGTTTCCTTCTCTGGGACAGGATGTAAACAATTAAAGAAATGAAGCATCATTCTGGAATATTTCAATGAATGCAACGCTTCGTCAGTTTTAGAATGGAAGTTATCATGACCCACATAGGATAAACCCTCTATTGCAGTTTGGACCTCCAATGATTGGAGCCAAGATGCTCTACACAGCTGTAGTTGCCATTGATCTTGCAGCAGTGTCAGATCAAATGCAGCTTGCAAAACAGTCTTTGTAATTAAGATGGCCAAAGGCTCATCCCTAGAGTTATGTAGAAGTTTATCCAGGAATTGGAAGACTCTCTCACTGGAGGTAGTTATACTTGGCTAGCAAAAGCGTGTAGTCTGCAATTGAAGGTTCATCAAGGAATACACCTTCCTCCCAAACAGGTCCAACTTTTGGGGGTCTTTGTTGTAGGAGTAGACTCTGGTTGACCATGCTGCTTAAGTTTTTCATGGACAACAGCCAGGACAAGCAAAGAACTGTGTTATGTAGGAAACTCCTCAGCACCTTTAGGTGAAACTTGATAATGATGGCCCACTTTTTTAAAAGGTAGCTGAGCTGGAGACTGGGGTCTGCCAAAGGTCCCTGGCTGGATCAAGAATGCCTTCTTTAATTGGTATCCCCAGATATCCTTGAGAAACAGGATGCAATATAGTTGTTGGAGGCCCAGTGCAATTTGAGTTGCCTGATGACTGTCCTACAGGCCTAGCATAGCTTCAGTTCCTTGCTTGGCTATTCTGACCCCTGTAGCATGACATCTTCTATTTAACAAAAATAAATAAAACTACTAAGTAACCTTGTAGATGGTCTCAGTTTCTGCATACCACGGCACATAAAACAAAACACACACCATGTATGCTTGCAGCTGCACATAAATAGCAGTGATAAAAACAAGTTATCCTTAAATGTCTGGAGGTGCACTTTTTCCACTATCAAGGGGCATATTTTTACACAGCCCCTCCTATCACCAAATATTATTTTAACAACCCCAATTATTATAGTAAAAATTAAATATAATTAAAAATAAAAACCCAATGTAAATAATTAGCGGATATAATAATAAATAAAAAAAATTATTTATAAATATAAAAAATTATCACAAATAAAAAAAGCACACTCCATCAAAACCTGATTCCACGGGAGGTGCTGCTGGTTGGACCAGAAGCCACTGATTCCCTGGCGGGGCCACTAAAAAAAAGCCGTTCCTGTATACAGCGTTCTAAATGACTGCTTAGCTCTCCAAGTTTAATAAATATAATATATTAGAATTAATTTTAAACTTTATAGTCAACTAATATCTATAAAAAAACCTTGCACATTAAACCTTATTAATCTGCAAATCGGGTGTACTGTGTCTCATTGGTATTCACACTATCCACTAAGTGTCCAATATCAACAATCAGGAGCAATTTCAGTGACCTTTCTTGCACCACTTCAAGAGGAATTCCTAGGAAGTGTTAGCTATCCTCTTTAGAAGGCCCTGAAAGGCAACCAAAGTTCTTGACAGTAGAAGGCACCAAGCGATTAAGAGCTTCAAAAGGAAGATAAAGAAAAAACAGCTCAGAGCTGAAGGGTCAGCATAATGATCCAGGTTATCATCCTCTTCACTCAAGGCTTCTTGGACCAGTTTCTAAGGAGCATTTTGTGCAGATGAATGAGATGGTCATGATGAATCCAAGAGCTTTACCTCTAGCTGCGGGAGCTTTGGAAGAATGTGAGACTGTGTGTTCCAGAGAGGCCAGTATGGCTAGGACTGTGTCCCATACAGACAAAGCACAGAGATCTAAGGATTCGGAGGTCTTCTTGAATCATTTCTTGTATGATAAGAGGAAAGTCTTGCAATCTTCTTCTCAGTATCCCCTTCATGGATCAACTTAAGAGAAAAGACAGATCTCTGGAAGATGGATTTCTATGACAGACCAAAGGCAACAACAAAGCAGAACACACTTCTGCTAAAGTAGGTGCTGATATTAGTGGAGTTGAGAGAAACTGCGGCTATCGTGATACCATGCACCGAGATACTGAAATTGGAGCTAAATGCATTAATTATAATGAAACCCTGAACTCCAGTATCAAGAAAGATTTAAAAACTACTGACAACTAGAGAAGAGTCTATCTCTGATGTCACAATCATGCTGAAAGTAGTCAGTGCTGAGGTTAGCGATACTGATGCTTGCAATACCAATGGCATAGATTCCAGAAGAGTTGGCACTGGAGTAGAAATGGTCACTGGTACTGATCTTTTGTCATGAGGAGGTACTAGAAAAACTGAAGTCAGCAGTATGGAAGTTGATGGTACAGATACAGAAATAGTGGTGACTGTAGCAGAGATGGAATGGCACTGAGTCGGTACCACAGTTGTTGTAGCTGGCTGGACAGATTTAGAAGCCGGAGCCTGCACTAAGATGATTGGTTCATTTTCACATTTTTAGACAGTATCAGGAATGATGATCAGTCAGGATGCAGTTTCAGAGTAGTGCTCCTTTCTACCACAGGCAGCAGGAGTGACTACTGTTTCTACCACAGACAGCACTGACTGACCTCAGTGGATCTGTGTCAGAACACAAGCAGTCATTGATATTCTTGACATTTTTGAACCCAAAGAGACTTGAAATCCAGGAGCACGCTCACAAATAGCATTCAGCCAGTGCTACAGCTGTTTTGAAGGAATGTCTAATCACTGAAAGGTCTCAGAATCAGATCCTCCCTTGATGGAGCTCTCTCTCAAAAAAAAAAGTTTAATTTAAATGAACGTCTCTAACCTTTTGAGTGCATTTTAAATGATATTTACAAATCAAGCACTTAGTTCACACATGCCCCTTCAGAAGCAGAATAGGCATTTAACATGCCCATCATTCAACTGTATGGCTGCCCCACAGGTTGGATTGGTCTGTAACACTGGAGCCAGCCTCCAAAATAAGGGCAGTACCTCAGAACCAAGAAAGCCTATTGGCAAAAAAGAGAGAACCTACCAAGAGACTTTCTTATGTTTTTTATAGTTAACTAACATTATCTATTAAGAGTATCAAAGAAACTATAGCTGGGATAGCAGAGAACACCAATGCAGTTCCAGCTCACTGTCATGGTTGGTAAGAAGGAAATTGGGGCAGTTGAGGCCACCTCACACTTTACATCCCCAGGGGCCGGGCATAAGGGCACACAAGGTGCATGCTCAGGACCAATGGACACTGATGGCCAAAAGAATTTGATCTCCCTCCCTCTCCCTCACACACACAGACACACACACACACACACACACACACACACACACACACACACACACACACACAGTGGGAGTAAGATCCGTGTAAACCAGCGGTTCCCAACCTGTGGTCCACGGACGCCTGATGGTCCATAAGGCTACAACAGAGGGTCCGCGGAAAAGAAAAATAACATCTTCACCAAGGAACTATACAATTTCAAATAAAATATAATTTCATATAGTTTCTAAAAGCCTACTACTGTAATTTATTTTTCAACTAGTAGCATGTGGTGGTCCGCAAAATGTTTGGAGGTTGAAAGGGGTCCACACGCGCAAAAAGGTTGGGAACCGTTGGTGTAGACAAAATACTTGAATAAAAAGAACTTGCCACATCAACTGGTGCAAATTCATGCAAGCATGCAAATTCATCAGCTAACTTAAAGGACTGCATATTGCCATTAAACAACAAGAAGAAGTGACAATGGACACGTAGGAAATAAGAGGTGCAAGTAGTGGACTGCGTTCACATGATCAACACTGTTTCATTAAAGTTCACAGAAATCTTTTATTTGTACTTTACCACCAACTGCAGTGCACTACTGAAACAACAAAAGGAAGTCCATTTTTGGCACTACACTCTGACTTGAGACACGCGGCACTACAGTTGTACTTTACCGGTTGTTCTTTTGTCAGTGCTGAAAGCTGTCGATCCAGGCTGAATCTGAATTACTCCTCTGTCTCAAACACGTATATACTAATGCATGTCAGGTTTAGATGCTAAACTACTAAAGTCTATGTTTATACTTGCTCATCTGCACAGATCACCAGATTTAGGGGAAACAAATCCAAAGTACATTGTTATCTATAAATACCACAACAGTAAGTTAACCATTACTATACAACCAGTCCTAAATAATTTAAGCTTTATTATACAAACACTGAAATTAAGTTCTTAGTTGTGTGGAATACCATTACTGCTTTTTAAAAAAAAAAAAAAATAATAAGGTCTGCTCTAAGATAAAATTGTCTTTGCTTAAGATTTAGGTGCAACTAATTACCCAATTCCTTGTGCATTTTTAGTGACTGCTTGAGAACAGACTGAAAATGTGAAAATGAGAAATCAACACTATCAAAACCTTTTAAAACATGTTACTGTTCCCATAAATAGCTGTAAAAATAGTGCATCAATGTAGTTCAACCTTTCTGCTCTTTGAAAAGCAATTAGTCATAATAAACAGAGCTCTTCATATTTTATTCTTAACAATTAGCACTACAACAGTGATCCAGGGCTCCATAAACTGTGAACATAGGTTATTTTACACCTACAAACCGAAGTCTGGCTAATGATGTTGCTCAATCCAGCAGTCTTATGATAGCATTAAGTATCTCTTTCTTGAAAAAAATAGCAGCCTCCCCATGTTCCCAACAGGATTCATTTTTCACTTCTTTATGACAGTCATTTGAAAAGCTTTAAAATCATGAGGGCCCAAACTTCTTAAAATTTCCCTTTCAAGTCACAAACTAAAGGTGCTAAAAGTAGCACAATCAGTGCAAAATACAGTGTAAGGTTATATTTTTTAAAGGGTGGTGGTGTTTGGTTAATCAGTAGTGGAGTGAAGAATAAAAAATATTGAGTATTTGGACATTCTCTACTAGCTATAGCAGTTTTAATTTTGACAGATCTATATCACTATGTCTCTTTTACTCAACTTCTATATACACCCTACTAGAAAATATTGACATGTACATTTTTCTAGTAACTAAAAAAGTGCTTTTGCAAAATACAAATACCAAAAAAGTGTTTTTTCTTTGTGTGATGCCCTCCACCACCATGTTTACCCTTACAGTATAATGGTGTATTGTTTAATGCAAATAAGGTGTCTTTGCTATGCTCATGAGGTACTGATCATTATTGTTGTAAGAGGTTTGTTGCAATTTTATGTGTATGGTTATGAGGTTTCACTATGTAATATTCCCAAAGATGTGTCCTCATGGCTTGAAACATCCAGGCAAAACTCTCCAGGAGCTGAGGGGCAGTTCACACTTCATCAAGGCGTGCATAAGACAAACCCAGCTCAGCCTTCCCGGAACAAAAGGACTGGCCTGAGCATCAACAGAGGATCAACTGGACTTTCCAGTGAGTCACCTCCCTTCCCTTGGGCAGCCTGGAACCCTGAGGAGGTAATGCTCATGGACACAGGACATGGATGAGTCCACATAAGGACACCGTTTGTCGCCTAGCCCTAGGGGTGAAGAAGTAAAGCCCCAGAAGGGAGAAGGAACATTATAAAAAGGGGAGACATTTGCCATGCTCTCTCTCTTCCACCTCCATCTACAAACAGCACCAAGCAATGGAAGTGCTGACTAAAGAGGAGACCTGGCTGAAGGGAAACCAGCCAGCTTGTGGTGAGAATCACATACGTTTGTAAGATTGCTGGAAATGTTAAGCTTAGTTTAAAATATGTTTTGTTTTTGTTTCTCTCAACCAAATCTGACTTGTTATGCTTTGACTTATAATCACTTAAAATCCTTCTGTAGCTAATAAATGTGTTTGTTTTACCTAAAGCAGTGCATTTGGTTTGAAGTATGTTGGAGACTCCACTTGGAACAACAAGGCTGGTCCATATCAATTTCTTTGTTAAATTGCCAAATTAATATGAGCTTATGTCGTTCAGGGGGCATAACTGAACACTGTAAGACGTTGGTTCCTAGGGCTGCATCTGGATTCTGTTGCATAAACTAAAGAGTAGCTGGCTAGAAGCACTCACTCACTTAGTTGGGAGCAGCTTACATGCTGGAGGTTGTGCGTGAACAGCCCAGAAGTGGAGGGTCTCACAGCAGAGCAGAGTAAGAGGAGCTCCAGAAGTGGGGGTTGGGGTGATGCAGCTATACACCAGTCCAGATTGCACCAGGGGAACATCACACTTTGACAGTTAAATATGTGATTAATTAGTATGCAAAATGACATGTTAGATTAACACAGTAATCACTTGTCAACACAAGGGAGTAGAAATAAGATTGGTTTTGTCACTACTAAAAGATTGAAGTTAAACATTCTTCCTCAATTTATAAAATGACTTCTAATAACTTACTAAATGCTCTCTACAAAAATACACACCTTTATAAGTCAGACAAAGTTCCCATCCTGATGGAATTCAAAAAGTTTATCTTACTACATCTATTACCATAATTTATTTGAATGCTTTCTTCATTCTAAAAATGTGTCCTTCATTTCACAAAGTCACATTCAAATTGACTTTGAAAAAGGTAAAAATCTAAAAGAAATAAAATAGTTGTAGGTATAGAAAAGTAATACTTTTGCTATATGCATATATTAACTTAGAAAGTTACTTAATCAGCTTCAAGCCTAAGAAATGCTTTAAAAAGAAAAGAAGGGGGGGGGGGGGGGGTAATAGATAAAGAAGAAGTTGAAGGCCGAACAGACATCAAGCGCCTGGATACAGATAAAGGGCAAACCACAAGATGTAGAAATCAACGTCTACCCCCTTCCTGCTTTTGCTAAGGCTATGTGCCAACCTAAGTTAATTAACGGGCCCAGTAGTCGGGAGTTATCTTCCTTGAAAGGAAAAACCCCTGATTAAACAATCCCGTTAGAAAAAGGTCAAAAAGGCACCTTAAAAGACGCATGCGTAATGAGGTGTTAGAATATTATCGCACACCCTGCATAGAAAATTGGTTCATTAGCATGAACATGGAATGACGTTTGTATGAAAAAGACAATGTATGTAGTAGGCAGTCGCGAAAGGTGTAAACCTTTCAGTACCCAGCCAATGGGGAACGAAGGGAGGGATTCTTTCGGCCGGGATAGGAAATATATACTGCTGAATAAGAAAGGAGGGGCGCGCTCCTTTCAGAATAGATTCTTTTTTTGTTCTGGAGTTGTGCCCAGCTTTGCAAACCTGTTAAAGAAATAAAACTAGTTTTTTTTTACTCTTTACCTGTATCCGATGTTCTTTATTAGACCTTTTTAGTCCTAAGTGGACAAATTGAAAAGGTATTATTTACAACTTGGTTAACTTTGAAGTAACATCGCTGAAGGTTCAGTGCCAAAATTTGATGCATCTTTAAATTGTTTTAATTCACTTTAATTTTTAGACATTTTACACAATCCACTACTCCATCACCAACAAATTAAAAACTGCCATGCACTGTTTATGCATATCACCATAGGTATTTATTCCACGATACAGCAGAACAAGCTAGCCACATTTTAAATCCTATCCTCAGAGCTGTACTGATGTCACAGGTTTGTGCCTGTCTGGAACACTGGAGTGAACAGTTGGAATGTCACAAATCAAAATCTATCTTACCTCCAGTATTAAAATGCCTAATAAACTATGACCATCCTTGGTATAATTCACACATACACGTGCCAATGTAGAGTAGGACACTTTCCTTGGAGAATGGGATAAGCCCACTTAGTCCCTAAAGAGAGAGACTGTCATGTAAAAAATTTACTAGCACTTATTTATGCAAAGATAAATTTCAAAATATGATTAGAATGAAACACAATGGAGTATCTCTTTCTAAATGTGCAAACAGACTGACACAGTAGAAAGCAGGAGCTGCTTAAGGCCCAAATTCTGGTCCAAGAAATTCTGGAGTTTGTGAGGGGAGGAGGAAAGAGACATGAAAGAATCCTCCTCCCTTCTAGTCAGCAGAAGCAGAGCAGCTCCACAGCTGTTATTTCAGCCTAAGAACTGGTGTGGACACAAGTGACACAGTGGCTATTCTACATTAGGGAGGAAGAGGAGTCTGAGAGCCTGGGGAAGGCAGGGAAGAAAGCAGGAAATCAAAGAGGTTTCTGTTGGAAATCTACTTTGTTTCCATCCAAGGTTTCCCATGAACTGTTTGAATTTTGACTACTCAGCATTTTCTGACAGAAAAATGTGCCATCAGAAAATTTCTGCCAGCTTTACAAACCACCTTGGATATTTTCACTTTTTATACACAAACTATGAATTTTAAATATAAGAAGTTTGATTACTTCAGTTTATAAAGACAAAATTCACATTGCAAAAGGACAAGGATTTAATACTTTGGGGTAGAATACATAGAAAATACTGTAGTGTTTTTCATACAGCTATTCTCAAAGAAGAGGCTATGCATTTTCACTTGCCTTAGATCAGTGAATTCTGCAATATTTTATAACCTTTCAACAAAGCCCAGGACATCAGTGAAATGGCAGAGCTCACTGTAATTCTCTCCCACTTCCCAGAAAGATACCATTAGAGATTAGAAAGCTTTCCTTATATACAGGAATTACCTGAAATACTACTATTACGGACGAAGATCTTACTAAGAAAATACACAGAAAGAAGTAGAATCACTCTATATCTATACCAAAATATTGTCCAGCAGGTGGCAATCGAGAGGCATTGATAGAAATAGGAAACTGGATTTCCTACAATTGCTTTATCATTTTCTTTTGGTTCTGAATGAAGTGCTGGTGACAAATCAGCTGGTCAGGTCTCTGGATATCTCCACTTCTCCACAAAGAATAAATATTTTCACAAAGCAGATTTGCTCCCATTTTACCAATATGTACCATAAGTTTGCTTAGAATGCTTATTTATTTTGTCACTTGCTTTTCCTGTCAACATAGATTTTTATCTTGTAGGCTTAAGCATAGTTAATTTTGCTCCAAAAGCTCTTAAATCTTCTTACACACAAACCTTGTTGCTGTCCACATGATCATTTAGCTCATGGCAAACTGGGATATGAATCTACCCCATGCCAGCTTGCCAGAGACCAACTGTCCATGTGCTGCACCCTGTTGACATACATTAACAGCTTGTTAGATCACTCTGATCTAGTCCTCTTTGAAATGGGACTAGATCAAAGCCAACTAACAAACTGTTAATCAGTTTCAGCAAGGTCCCATAGAAACAATTCACAGCAAGCTAACATAGTATAGATCACACCCCTGCTTGCCATGAGCTAAATGTCTGTGGAGATATTCCCTAAGACATATGCCATGGGATCCATGTACTATAATATTGCTTAGCTCTCTGTTCTATTTTTTTTCCAAAACTTGCTGACAACTATATTGCTCTCCATGAGATTTGCATTGGCTTCACAGATTTCATGACACTCAAATTTCTGTACATGTAGTTAATTTGTGCTTTTGCTTCTCATTTTTGATTAATGCTCACTGGATTTTTCTTTTTTGATCAGATGAATCTGCAGTTGGAACAAAACCCATTTCAAGTGTCCGAAAAAAGTGCAGACCTCTAAGAAATTTATTCCAGTGCAAATCTGCTCCTTTATTTTCTCCATCTCAAGCAGGCTGAAATGATTTCCAGGATCCAACAGAGGGAGTACACAGACGCACAAAAAGCCTGTTCTCACCCACTATCACCAATTTCTCTCTCTCCAGTCTCAAATGCTCAGAATTAGTGATTTTCCCTACAGAGTCACTCTCTATCAATACTCGAGGTAGTAGATAGCATCCCTGGAAAGCAATGGAAAGTGCTCCTTTTCTCCTCACATTGAGAGTAAGAAAACAGGATTTAACTTGGGCCCTGAATTCCACTGCCCTGCACGGATACTTCCATTGAATTATAATTTTTAGGCTTATTTTAGTTATCCAAGATTTCCTGACAGACAGGAGAGAGAACCTCACATTAACTTCAACTAATAGAGGCCTATGCTTCATCTTAAATGTACTACCTTCCTCAAGCCTAGGGGCTGGCCTTTTCACTACTCCTGGACACAAAGGATGTTGCACTGGCAAGAAATGTCTTCTCCCATCTACAGTTGGCCATGAGATTGCACTCTTTCCTCTCAAAGATCTAGCTACTACAATCCATGTATGTATGACCTCTAGCTTCTAGTTATGTGTTGTGCCAATGAATGAAAGTGACTAAAAAACTCCAACAGGTTCTGAATGCAGCAGCAAACTATGCCAGCAACATGAGTTGAGGAGCACATCACTCCAATGTTCCACTCGGGCACAAAAGCAGCCTCTGGGTTCGCACAGCCTGAGCAGGTAAAAAGTAGTGTTCGGTGTTCTTTTAAAAGACTTCCTTTCTCCAAAAAACTTAATCAGTCACTGATGTTTTGTGTGTGTTAATAAAATTTTTTTCAAGCGTCTAACTAAAAATCACTTCCCATTTCAGTTACTGAGTTTTCATTCCCTGGAGTCTTACAATGTCATTTTACTAAATTTCCCTAAAATCAACCAACAACTTTACAGGTGGTATATCCAGACCTTCCCTTTATACCTCTGTTAGAACTGTGGCAGGTTTATTTTCTTCATCATGGAATAACTAGTTACTTTTTGCTCATTATGTAAAGTTAAGTTAGAGAAGTACAAAGCTCTACTTGGTACAGGTCTGAAAAGATGATTATGACAAATACAGCAAAACAACCAAAAAAGCCTTGGAAAATTTCTTCTTATGAACCTGCATTATTGTAAGTATACAATACACAAAGCGAAATCCTGCCATAACTAAACTGAAAGTCATAGTCAGCACCAAAATGAAGGTTTCATATCAAGCAAAAAGTCCAGAATTTATCATTTTGATTTGTCCAAAAGTAATTCAGTAGCTCTTCCAGCAATTGTTGAGCACCCTGATACCAGGCTGCAGTTCTACCTTTAACCTTCTTACAAGATGATGCCTGGAAAATAACATGTAATGACATATTTAGAGTTTAGAGATGAACAACTGACTTACGGGAGTTCTATGGTGAATGATCACTTCTGAGTATACATTTCCACTGTGTAAAATAAAATAGTTTCATTCACCAAAATTCTTTGGTCTAATGAGCAACAATAGCAATCATTAGAAGGCAAAGTACTGGAAGGGAATATCAAAGTAGGGCCCTACCAAATTCATGGTCCATTCTGGTCAATTTCATGGCCAGGGTTTTAAAATTAGTCAATTTCACATTTTCTGAAGTTTACATCTGAAATTTCATGGTGTTGTAACTGTGTGGGTCCCCACACAAAAGGAGGGCAGAGGGGATTGCAAAGCAGTTATAGGGGGAAGTTGCAGGATTGCCACCCTCACAGCCATGGCACTTCCTACAGCTGGAATAGGTTCCTGTCGATGGAAGTGGGTCTCATTTCCTCCATGTACTGGGAGCACCCCAACTAGTGGTAGGGAAAATGTTTTTAAGTGTTTTAAGGTACTCTCCTTTGTGTGTAAATAGTTGGTAACCAGGCCAAAAACTCCATTTTGGATTCTAGAATCCATGGTGGTGAAAGCAGGATGCTGATGCTGGCAAAATGCCACGAGCTGAAATCTGCCTAGTGATGGCAGGAAAAAGGTGGGAAGCCTGATGGACTGGTGCCGAGTGCACAAATTGGTTCTGTGTGCACAGGCAGGAGTTCCGTGTGCACAACCTAGCAGAGCGGAAGAAATCCTGGCCATGGATTGGCTAGGAGCAGAGCAGATAAGGTTATATTAGGCAGTAAGCGCCAAAGAACGCTGCTGCACATCTGAGTGGCAGCGTGGAGGGTGTCAGCTTATTTGCACGGGCTTCAGGACCAGGCCGAGAACCAGACGACCGCGGACCAGGCCAAGAAGCAGATGGTAACATCAGAACAGCTCGACCAGCCCATTGGGAATCGTGACCAACACTCCCTAGGGAGGGGGCGAAGAACAATTGTAAATATTATTGCGGACTGTGGGAAACCAAGGGTTGTGTTCGTAGTAAGGGATCTGGGGTTCATCCCCATCGTTTATTCTCAGTACCAGTGTTTTGTGGTTATATTTGATCATTCCCCCAATAAACCTTAGTTGTGTTTCACTATTTATCAGTGGTCTGTTTTCAGTCAATCCCCCGGTGATAGATCCAGCAATCAGGGTAAATGAATACCAGAGAATAATTTTCTTAACACTAGGGGCTCCTAGGTGCTAGTCTGGGCCAGGCTGCGGATGGACAGGACTTCCTCTTCCCCTGCATGGCCACTATCAGGGGAAGATGAGACCCACCTCCGGGTATCTCCCCTGGCTGCAAGAAGCTCTGCAGCTACGCTGCCTTCAGAGCTGGACTCTGAAGGCAGCAGCCACAGAGCTTCCTGCAGCTGGAGAAGGGTCTGATCCTCTTCCTCTGCATGGCCATTCTCAGGGGGCAGAAGTTCCATCACTCCCAAACCCAGCTGGAACTAGCAGCTGGAGCTCGGTGCATGGTAGGAGCACCCATAGCCCTACCCCTGTCCCTGCCCTCCAATAGCTAGATTTCACAGGAGAAGTCTGATTTCATTACATGTCTTTCACGTCATGATACGTGTTTTTCACGGCCATGAGTTTCGTAGGGTCTTAGTCATAAGCATAAAGCTTTAGCTAAGCAGTTACAAATATAAGACCAAAAGCAAGCAATATCTAAGCATTTCCAATAATTTATAAATAAAGGTACACCTCATAAGAAATATATTTAGAACAAAGGTTAGCACTCATAGTAATTAAATATTTTGTACTTTCAAAGCAATCCTTTTTACTGTTTATTCCCCTTTTACAAAAGGGAAAATTGAGACACAGATGTATTAAATGTCTTCCCAAACTCACACAGAAAATCTACAGCCTTACAGGAAACCAAATCCACATATTTTGATGTAGCATTTCTTTAGTATGAGAGTTAAGATATTTTCACTTGTACGTAACAGACACCATATTTGAAACCAACATAGTACATGACTAGCCAAGTTATCCAAAAAAAAAGTCATAATAGAAGTAAAGCACATTAAAGAATCAAATGACAGGTGTCAATACATGTCCTCACCTTGGAGGGAACATATGTTTTGATAATATTTGCTTTGACAGCACAAATAGTGGACCTGTCCTTTAGCCTCTTAAATTATGTAATATTTTAAAAAGTATATGAATCATGGTCATATATGAAAGGTGTAACTAAAAGAAAAAAGTTGTGGATTTCCTGTAGAAATTCTCTACAGTAATGACAAGACTGCATTCAAAGCATCTTGTTGTGCCCTACATAATAAAAACCTTAACTGGAGGCCTGTCCACTGTCCATAACAGCATGTAAAGGGTGTAAACACTGAGGGAGATAGGGTAGAAGATTTTGGAAACAAGTACTAGAATGGTGGCTTTCAAGGACTTACCATCCATGCTGAAGGCATTTGTCACATTAAGGCCACTTTTTAATTTATAATTAGGTTATTAATTTAGAATTAAAGTTAATTTATAGTTGTTTATAAACATATCTTTATAAATTAGCCTATATATCTAAATACACAAAGCTATTAAGCATTTTGGTTCTGTAGGAGCCTACAGCCTAGCAAATTACAATAGAGGAACTCTCTAATTTATACTACTGGGACTTGGCTAATGAACTTACTGAAATTGATGCTACTTGACCATTTAACTTAGATTTTTTTTTTCTTTTACAGTGAGGTTAAGAGGCAATCAAGTTGTTACATGAGAGTTGTTTGTATTCACCATACTATTGGCATTAAAGAATTGGCAAAATAAGGTCACGACCCTGCTCATACTCTCACTCTATTAGACTTATAAATTCCCATGAAGCAGGTAGTTAGAACCTGACAAAGCCATGTGTGGAGATAGCCCTCAGGAAACCTTGATTGAACTGTGCATGACCTGGGAGCAGTAAGGAATGGTGATGTATTTTTGGTAAGAAATACAGCAGTAGGGGAATGAAGTTTCCACAGTACATTGTAATGTCAATTATTAGGGGACTTTACTTAAACAATGCACCATGGAAATTTAATTCCACAAATGAAATTTTATTTAAAGCTGAAGCTCCAGACATCACCATTTATTTTATAGAACTATCTGCCTCTTTTTTTTCCAATCTTTAGCAGGCCCTGCAAGAAGTTGTTTACTATGGTTCAGATGATTTAACTAGCTAGAAGATAAAGAAAAGGAGAAAAGTAGCACAGAATTTTTATGTTTTCAAACATCAGTGAAATGAACTGGGAAAGCAAGCAAAGGCAATGCACTCTTTTACCCAGTTTTAAATAATGTCAATGAATCCAAGTCAAAATTCAGCAGCATACTACTGCTAACAATTCTTAGAACAGGAGAGAACAAAGTCAGTAAATCATATGCATGATTAGCATTAAATTTTGTGCAACATGAACTGCGAAGCCAGAAGTGCCGAAACTGAACAGAGTTAAGTATTGATAATGCAAGTATAGAGCAGTTGTGATGTTTTAAGCACCTTATTTATTCATTAGTTTATTAATAGGGCATATTTTAAGTATCTTTAGTAAAGATAACATGAATTACATTGAGACATTTTACACTGAAAAGATCAACATTAACTGTACTGAGAAAACCTTGAAACATATTGTATTTGAATTTGATTTTAAAGTATTTCAGTTAAAATGCATTTCACCTCATTAAGTGCAAAAGAACAAATAAACCACAAACTAATGTGGTAAAACCCAGTAAAACATTTGTTAACACTATCAATGTTAACGCTATCAATTTCAGCATTAGAGAAGTGATTAGCACAGACATCTTTAATACAAAAGCAGAATTTAGTGCAACTCCTAAACGTATAATAAACTGAAAATTAACTGTGGTAAAAAGTTATGAACTGTAACTGACTGCATAAACAAACTAGAAAACCTGCTCAATATAGTTTGCGTGAATATGCTGTTCAGGGACTGCAAAGCACCATTTAAAATATGAGGGGAGGGGAGCTGCCATAGATTTGCCCTCCTCCCACCTTCACTTGATCCTTCTCTTGCCCACTCAGGAGCCCACCACCACCTCCAGTAACCTGACCCTCTGGCCCATGAATCCCAATATACCTACCCCCTTCAAAATGTGAGTGACATTCAGACATAGCACACAGGCTCACAGCACTACTCAGGTTTGGTCTGACCACCCCGCTATCATAATGGAGGGGTGGCCAGGCCAAATCTGAGTGAGTGGCACTTGACTTTGCACCAACCCCCATTCTATGATACAGTTCATAACATTGTATCCACAAGGCTGTGTAACATTTATGCAGATTTGTTCTTTGATTTTGGATTTATTGGTCTCCATAAGAACCACAGGATTGCCCCAACTGGTTTCTGCTCCATCTCACTTAAGTGAACACACAATGGATTTGCTCTTTTGTGTAAGACTAGTTATAGAGTATGGTGATCTCATCTGTCATTGTTAGATATGTACTTAAAAAAAACAAAACAAAAAAAAAAAACGCCACACACACAAAGAACCTATCCACACACCCAGTGGAGTTGGACCTGTTTAAACAGACCACTCTTGGCTACTAATAGATATGGAGTTCTGGAACTCAGACAGAAAATGCTGTCCATATGCTTGCCCAGCGTCTCAAATGCCTGTAGACCACAAACTTTTTTTGTTTCTTTGTTTACAACATTCAAATCACTGGGCCTATATGCCCCATCATCCATGAAAGTATCATGGTACAAAGAACTTGAGAGAGACAACGCAATAGGGCAAAAGGCTAGAGTTCCATTGACTGATGACATGCTCGAAACTGTGTGGGATTCAAACGCCTATACTGTGACAGAGGTTAAAATAAGTAATTTTTTCCTCTAGAACAATTTCTGTTAACTACAGACCAACAGAACTATTCCAAGCAGCAAACAGAGTGGGAAATCCCAATAGCTGTGTCTTGGAAACAGAATCAAGTATCTATCTTCGTGAAGATTTTTCACGATCTACAGAACTTCACAGGTACAACTGACCAGATCTGAGGTAGTCTACTTGACAACAGACACAGATGACCCGAACAAATGGGGTAAATTGGGTTCACTAAGAACCTTTGTCAGTGATACAGATATGCTGGGAAGGCTTTACTCAGTCCCAAGAGATAAGTCAGACTTAGGATCAAATTTAGACTTTGGTTATTCAACAGAAAAATAAACAGTCCTCCATACCAATGACAAAAATAACGCATTTCAAAGGCTTTTAATTAGGTAGTTCATTTTTAGATGCAATTTAAACATCCGTAAAAACACATACAAATCTCTGGATATATTCCTTATGATCATAATGTCTACTCTATATTATCTCATCATCTCTTGAACTACTGTAGGACAAGATAGTTTGGTCCATTTTTGGAGCTTAGACATTCAGAGCAATGTTTTGGCATTGTCTACATGTGAAAAGAATCTGTTTAACAAATATTTAGCTCATGTTTAATATAAGCAAGGTAACGTTACAAGGAACAGAATACAATTCCATGTGACTTGACTGCACACCAACAACACACATTTCGGTTTTATTTTGTGTTGTGAGCATTTTTAAGTGATATTTGAGTAATTACATGTGGGCCACTGAAAGATATACTTATATTCAAGATTGCAGCCACATTACAACAATAAATACAGCATGTAAAAAGAGCTATTTTGGTAGCTTTTCACAATATGTGCACTATGATTATTAGATGTTTGGCTATCTAGTTCTATCCATTTCTGGTTTATAATTCAAATTTTTACTTTTTTTAAATAAAGGACTGGTAGATCCATAAGGAATACAAAAATTTCATTAAAAAATTACAGATAAAACCACAAGGAAAAAACGAACTTTAGTGTTAAAGTTGTCACTGTGTCTTTAACTTACACCATTGTGCTTGTAACCAAACAGTAGTATTGTTGTTTTGCATTAAAGAATTACTGTTCACTGGTGACTGGATGAGAAAACATTTCATTTCTGTTTCCACTTAAGTGAAAATGTTCTGGTCATTCTTTAGGAGCCTCTGTCCAGGCCACAATACTGGCTTTAGAGTGCCTTAAACAAAAGAAATGAAATTGCTATAGTAAACACTGCAGTATAAAATGTTGATATATTCAAGATAAAAGAGAGCTTTTTCAGAACATTAGCATACTAAAAGTGTTTTTGGTTTTGTTTACTACCATTTAGAAAACAAAGCAACTAGACAACTAATACCCATTTACTTCTGCTAGTAATCAATATTACTAAAGTATAGGATGTTAGCATAATATAATGCTATGGAGGTTTTTAGTATCAACAACATGTGCTACTTTTTCTTCAAATTACTGTAATGAGGGAAAGTCAAGTTCTCTTAAAGCTAATCACTAGAAACCCTGAATGGATTTTTTCCTGCACTACCACTGGGGTAGGTTGGTATATCTATTATATTCTATGGTAAGTGACTTTAAATGCATTCATCACATTTAATACGTAGTTTAATATATTATCACAGTTTCAGTCTACATTTTAACATACAGTACAATAATTAACTGACAATAGTATATATTTATACAGTAATGAAGCTCAGATATTTAAGTGTAGCCAATATGGTTCACTTAAACACAAACAGATGAATTTACAGCTAGCATAAGCAGGTTCTATTCCACTAACAATGAGACAGCAACCACTGATTAAATTCACAGTTGATAAAAATCTTCCGCAGTATTTGGAGGCAGATTCAAAGGTATATTGAATACACATGTAAATTCAACAGCATATTCTCGAAGGGACACAATGATGCACCCAAGAATTACATTAGTACTCTCAAAGTATATATTACAAAACTATAGCTATGCTGTCTATGTTCACTCCAAATGGGAGATTTGAGCCTGAAGAACTAGCAACACACAAATATTAGATGTCAGAATTTCAAATCAATTAAAATAAAAAATTAAAGTTAGTGAATGCCCTTTTAACAAAATACATTCTCAATCCAAAATATATTTTTAAATTAACAATTAGCTTAATTACTATAATCCTATAATGTATTTAATAATTTTGCAAACACAATACTTTCTTAAATTTATAACTGATTGTACATAACATGCTTTGTTTCAACAGTACAAATACTTAATGCTTGGGAGGAGATTAACTTCTGAAGACTGTTTACAGACTATATATAACAGCTAGTAGTGCACACCAAGAACTGGGAGTTGTAACCACCTCCATCACACCTAGTCAAAAAGAGGTTCAAACAGTGACTCTCACATTTCCAATGCTCAGTACAGATAGATAACTGGAATGAAAAGCAGTCATTGTTTCCCAAATTGTCACATGCTGCCATACACTCAGTAACATGGTAAAAACTGATTGCTTTTATTTTCCCACTGAAATCTAGTATTCTTAATTTTAAAAAAACAAAAGCAAAAAACAAGTGATTTGTATGAAGGGATTTAAGGGTACTAAAATTCTGAAGTAGAAAAGTTGCCTAACCTCTGAAAGAAAACTTCTAAAATAAAATCCTCAGCCAGTAGGTACTACTAATTTCAGTAAAGATTATCAGGTACAACTATTGTAAAAGCAACTTGTACATATTATGAAATGGACAGTTTTCAATACTACTAACTGTTGTGTCTGACACTGAATAAGGTTTTAGAATTTGTTAACTAAGTCAATTTACATGAGAAGGTCAATTTTCACAAAAAGTTACTCTCTCTTTATGCAGCTCTTTGCCCAGCACAATGAATGAATGAAGCAGAAAACTAAAGCTATACTGCTCTGTAAGATAAAACATACAAAACAAATATATTGCAAACAAACAAAACAAATATATTGCACAGCATAGCTAAGTCTGCATGTATGAAATACTATGGTTTAAGATATACTGTTTTGTCTACATTTAAAGCATAGCAGTAGAGCAATTCTTCTGGAATTGAACCTCTTCCCCACACAAACACAGAATAAATCCACCTAAAGCTAAGTTTTCCCATTTGTCTTTTAAACAAAGCCAGTCATTTATGAGAGGTCTACAAGATCAGTTACCATATTATAGAGGTACAAAAGGGATCATTTTGCTGCATTGCAAGTTCCTCTGAAATAGTACGAGTTTTAAATTCTGACTTCTCAGAAAGGGAAAATACTTTCCATTCTTTAGTGAATATATTAATGGTTCTCTCTTTAGATATTTAGGAGTTAAAGGCCCATTTTGCAGTAACAACAAGGCAGGGTAGGGCACAAGTATTAAAATTTGCATCCACAAATCAATTTTGTAAAACGCAAGCATGAAGAGGGTTAATGTTTTGTTTGCGCTTCCTCAGAGGCTAATTTAGAGCACTTTACTCTTTATGATGCTTAAACATCTCATTTTTCCTCTACATCTCCTTGGGTTTTCAAGAAAATTACAATAATTTTAATTGTAATGCGCAAATGTGTTACAGTTTGTATACAAAAACATATGTTCTTTGGACATTTGATGATTTAGATATGTAATTCAATCAGAAAGAGAAGAACAAAGCAGCTTTAGATTGTGCTTTTTTCTCCAAGAAATTAGATCTAACATTTAGAATCATGCCGTAGACAGATCTACCCCCTCACCTTCTCCCCTACCAACATGATTTTACTTGTTACTATAATTTTCACTATTAAACATCTTCATTTAAAAAGTGAGTTTACTCACCAAGTGGGGTTCTCCCAGGCACTCTCAGCTCTAGTTATAAAACCAACCAAAAGCCTGTTAAAGTCTCCTGCTGCCAAGGACTGGCTTTAGATATATTTATAGCAGAAAACGTGGCGAGGCCTAGATAAGTCGTATTAGCCTATATAATGATTATTTGGGGATTTGTTTATTAAACCTTTAATAACTTAAAAATAACTGAGCTTCAATTCATCATTAGAACTTTGAAATGTCTCTAACTTACTAGTAGTTTGTTGGCAAGCCAGCTCTTCAAGGCCTCTGCTGCTTTAATAGAAAATAACTAAAAAGCATAAATTTAAACAGTAACATGCCTCAAATTTAAGCCACTCAATCACAGCAAACAAGCCATAACCATCTTAAAATAAAAGCCAACATACATAGTTCCCACAGCACTATTACAAAGTCAAGAGTTAACAGCTTTTGAAATTAGACTTTAATAAACTAAATTTTGGTCTAGATTCCAGCTAGAAGATGATCAGAAGTAGCAAGTTCTCATATGGGTTGTGAAGGAGGATAGTGAAGATTCTTGGTGCACAGAAGTGAAGTAAACAACATGGAAAAAAGGAAAGAAGACAAGAGTGGGAGGAGGAGATGACAAAAGGAACAGTAGGAAAAATGAGCTGAGCTCAGGGACAAGGCAGTCAACAATGGGAGATAAACTATGTTATGTAAGAAACAACTCTGTAGAGTACAGACAGCTGGTGAACAGAGCTCTATCAGCTTCAAGGACAGCCTGGGTAATGTCCTCAGGTAGACAAGTCTACTAGAAAACTGATTCCTTTCAGGAACCACAAAATCTAGATTCACTTTTTTGTAAAATGCACACCGAAACTTACAACTATTTGAGTCCCAGATGCATGCCTAAACGCCATAAAGATTAAAAAGGTGAAATAAACTTAATTCATGAGAAAAGCCACATAAGCTATGTCTTACCTTCAGAAAAGGAATGAATTTTAACTAAGTGTCCCAGAGGTTTATGAAACCTAGTCAGGAATTTCAATCATATGGTTGTTTTCTCATTTAAAGATACCCAGTGAATTAAAGTTTCCCATAAGCAATATACAGGCGAAGTGTAGAACTGAACATCCCAGGAATGCTAACCTTTGCCAGATACAGAGCAACACCTGTGATTGATATTCATTTTTGCCTCCATTTTCAAGGCACAGGGGAAAGTGGTGTGTGCAACCACTAGACAAGTCTGCTCTTAAGTTTCCTAGCACATAACAGCTAGTGAGTCATGTGACATCAACTAGATTTTTGCAGGAGTTTAAATGTGCCACGATTCCAATAAAAAACAGTACACTTTTACTTTTAGACAATCTCAGTATGTGTAGAACTTATGTCAAAGCTGCAAGTTCCACAGCTCAGAGCAATTCTATAGTTGCAGATAAATAGACTGGTAGGTATTCAGGTTTTAGGTTGAGGCCCTATTTCCCGTTCTTACTGGTAAATCTTCTCTAAGTTTATTGAAATCCCAAAGTGTGTACCAGTTAATTGCATTCAAACTACTCACATAGTTCTGTTTTCTTAAATGAATAGAAACCATTTGTTTTTTAAAAGGCACACTTCAGTTTGCGCATATATATATATACACACATGCACACAATTTTAAACTTACTTGCTACAACTGGCACTTAAAATCCAATAACTGAAAAACTGGAGAGCTTTGTCCAACTCTGATTTTCAGCTGATTTCTGGGCAAAGGAATCCAGTCAGTCACCTAGAGTTCTGCATCCTACTTCCAACCTTTTTAACTAGAGAGATGAACAAAAATGACTTTTCTAATGAATCCTTCCACTCAGGAAATAGGAGAAGCCCTGCCTCCTCACTGAATTGCTTAGCCACTGGAGAGTTTAAGTTTCTGATTGTGAGAAACCAATAAGGACTATATTTCAGAAGAAACTTGTCAAGGAGCTTCCAAAGAAGAGGAAAGAACCATTTCTTCCTACAGTTCCTGGTTTAGAAAGAGATGTGTGGGGAAGGGCTCAGTCATAGGTGGTGACCAAAAAATTTCAGAAGGAAGGTGGGGAAGCTGGAAGCAAAGGGCAGTTGCAGCACACTTTTAGACCTTTTTGTTGATGGAGAAATATAAAGGCAGGTGAAAAGGAGAGGAGCAATGCTGCATAGGCCCTCCTTGTCAGGGTAGTTGTCCCTGGATTCAGACACTCACTTGGGGGAAACTGGAACACCAATGATAGGCCAGGAGGATGGCTTAAGGGGATCCACTATAGCAACCTTCAGGAAGATAACAAGGACAGGGCAAAGATTTTAGGGAGGCTTCAAAGCTGAAGTGACACTGATTTAAAGTCACCATGATAAAAGAAAAACACAATTTTCCCCCGTGACAATGCAAACACCTGTACATATACTTAACTTTAAGAGCATGAGTAGTTCCATTAAACTCAATGGGACCACTCATGTGAGTCTAGTTACATACCTTAATTTTCAATATTTTGGTTTTTGCCTACAGCCGTTTAAAAAAAAAAATAAAGAAAGAAACCCTAATGGTATTTAAAAAATAATCTCTCTCATCATACTTTCAAATTTATTTTATAAAGCTTCAACCTAATTCAATCCATTACTTTAAAAAAAAAAACAACAACAAGCTCCATAATGATCTGAACCAAAGTACCAGTATACAAAACAGAAAAATAGAGCGTAATGTAAAAGACCACCATTTGAAGCATGATAATCAGAATTACAGAGGGATCAACAGACTTTTTTAGGCCTGGCAAAAATAAGCACAAAAAATAGAGGGTTCACTTAGGACACTGAAAATGTAAAATTTTTCCCTCGATTGCACAATGTCGCCAAAGCTCACTTATTTTGAAACAGAAATGCCTAAAAAAACCCAAAGTTTATACAGATATACCAAACAATGCTGAATTATAAATAACTAGGGCCCTACCAAACTCATGGCTATGAACAGATTTCCCAGTTCGTGACACGTTTGTCTTCCCCGTGAAATCTACTAGGGACAGGCAAGGCCCGGAGCACTCCAGTTGGGGTTCCTACCATGCGCTGGGCTCCAGCTGCCAGTCCTAGCAGGGCAGGGGGGGACGGGATTTCCTCTTCCCCTCTAGGGGCCGCTTCCAGAGCTAGGTCAGCCTCCCCTGCGGGAAACCTTCCTCAGCCGCAGGAAGCCATACCCACACCGCTTCCTGCCCCCTTGTTTCCTAGCCTCAGGGGAAAGGGGTCACTGTATGGGGAGCAGCCACAGAGCTTCTTGCAAGCAGGAGAGATTCCCAGATGGGTCTGACCCGGACCCAGGAATGGCCCCTGAAGGAGAAGAGGAAATCCATCCCTTCCCAGCCTGGCTGGGACTAGGAGGAGGAGCCCGGCACATGATAGGAGAACTCTGCTGGGGCGTCCCCAGCCAATAGCACTGGAACCAGGGGGACCAAAGGGCCATGCCCCTCACTTTTTAAACATGGGTCCAGTTTGGGGGGACAGAGGCAGAAATGTCCACCCAAACTGCAAGTCTCGGGCAGGCGTGGAGTGGTGCTGGCACTTTCACAGTGGGGGAGCTGGCTGTGTGCGTGGGAGAGGGGCCCTGTCTCCCCAAAAAGTGATGACCCCGCCCCCATACCATGCAACCCTCACATCTGTGCTGCCTGCTGCTCTCCAGCTGCCCAGCTCTGAAGGCAGCACCTCTGCCAGCAGCAGCTCAGAAGGAAGGGTGGCAATATCCTGACCCCCAGACAATAGCCTTGCGACCCCTTTCACAATCCTCTTTTGGGTTGGGGACCCCCATAGTGAAATTTCAGTTTTAAAAACAGTTTCAGATGAAACTGTGAAATTGATGATTTTAAAAATCCTATGACCATGAAATTGACCAAAATGGACCATGAGTTTCATAGGGCCCTATAAATAACCATGCCCTATGAAAAATTATGAAGTATCACTTACCTGTATCCTACCTTCAATAACTGCATATCATCACTCTGTCACCTCATTCAAACCACAGCCTAATCTGCTAAACACACCATATGAAGGACAACTGATTCTTCAAATTAAGACAAAAGCATTACTCTGACAGCACTACTTCACTCCTATGCTGGCTCTGGCAACAATGCAAACCTTTATTCCTCATTTGTCCATTTTCCTAAAACTGTCTCCCTACCTTTTTTATGCTCCTTACAGACATGGAAAGCACTTGTGAGCCACTCGACAAGGCTGCTATCCTCTCCTCATTCAAATCCCTCCGAAAGACACATTTGCAAGAAGAAAGTTGAAGTGTTTTTATATAAAAGTTTTAAAAACTTGCTCCACCCAACTGTGTACAGACCTTCACTGTTTATACATGTAATTATATTGACAATACACTCAATCTTTCTATTTACTGACCAGACAAGCCTGAGACTTTGGTCGGATCTCACTCAAGGGTAGCTTTCCTGGATAGTCATAACAAGTGCTGCTCTGACATCCCTATACTGGCACTCCCTATCTTCCTCTCTTCCTTTCACAGTTTATGGTTCAGAGGTTGGACTATGACATTAGAAGAATAATAATGCATCTGACGAAGTGGGTTTCTGCCATTAAAGTTTATGCCCAAATAAATTTGTTAGTCTTTAAGGTGCCACAGAACTCTCGCTGTTTTAATAATAAGAAAACATCCTTCTCTTTCTTCTGTCCTTTCCAGTGAGACTGACAAATTTCATGCTGCTAACCTACTCTTTGCATAATACAACCCAGACTAATATAAATTTCCAGATTATTAAAAAGAGTCCAGAGAATTTGAATCAAAGATTTAATAGCATGCATATCTACACAAATTCTACTGTAATTGACAGCCGTTTATCTGGATGCCTGGATGGGTCCAATAAAGTTACAACTGTAGTGTGGTTGCTGTTCTGCAGGTGCTCTAACACCAGCTGTCATTGTGGTACCCTCAGAAGCTACAGTACTACTAGCTGCCACTCAGATATTCTGGTCCTGCAGCACATACACTACAGATAGAGACCCAAAGGCACAGAGCAGGGAACACTGGCTTCTGTGAGGCCATTTCTGATTGTATGTTCTCTCTGGTGCGTCTGCTCCCAATGTTCCAGACTCAGGAACAGGGGGATTGTCTGAACTGAAGGAAGACTCCTGAGCCTGTGGATACATTTTTCTGAGCTTATAGAATCATAGAGTTGGAAGGGACCTCAGGAGGTCACCTAGTCCAAACCCCTGCTCAGAGCAGGACTAACCTCAGCTAAATAATCCCAGCCAGGGTTTTGTCAAGCCGCAGCTTAAAAACCTCTAAAGATGGAGATTCCACCACCTCCCTAGGTAACCCATTCCAGTGCTTCACCACCCTCCTAGTGAAAAACTTTTTCCTAATGTCCAACCTAGACCTCCCCCACTGCAACTTGAGACCGTTGCTCCTTGTTCTGTCATCTGCCACCACAGAGAACAGCCTAGCTCCATCCTCCCTGGAATCCCCTTTCAGGTAGTTGAAGGCTGCTATCAAATCCCCCCTCATTCTTCTCTTCTGTAGACTAAACAAGCCTAGTTCCCTTAGCCTCTCCTCATAAGTCTTGTGCTCCACCCCCCTAATCATTTTTGTTGCCCTCCGCTGGACTTTCTCTAACTTCTCCACATCCTTGTTGTAGTGGGGGGCCCAAAACTGGACACAATACTCCAAATGCGGCCTCACCAATACCGAATAGAGGGGAATGATCACTTCCTGTGATCTGCTGACAATGCTCCTACTAATGCAGCCCAATATGCTATTAGCCTTCTTGGCAACCAGGGCACACTGCTGACTCATATCCAGCTTCTTATCCATTGTTACCCCCAGGTCCTTTTCTGCAGAACTGCTGCCTAGCTCGTCGGTCCCCAGTCTTAGAAGGTTGCATGTGTGTATAAAAGACTGGGAGCTTCACGAAAGATAGTTCTTAGCTGAGGACAGATTAAGTAAGGTAAGAAAGGGCTCTGAGCTGGTGAGATGCGAGTTGGAGGAAGTTGGTCGGGTATTTAGGAAGTTCTGAGCTGGAAGGGGGAATGGGATCAATAGGTAAATCAAGTCATGGGGCAATTGGTGAGGTGAACTGTGGGGCAGGAGAAATGGTGGGCAACAGCTAGACAGAGTAGGAGAGAATAAGGGGGTCACAGAGAGGTAAACCTTTGTCTCCCACTATAATGTAAATTGTACCTGTCTGCTAGCATTCAAAAAGCAGGGTAAGTGGCAACTGAGTAGCATGTAAGATGCCACAGAGCCATTTGACTACTGTAGCCTCCATGGGATTGTTCTGCACACATGGATAGAGAAGACTGCTACCCCATGTTCTGCCCCTGCTCACATATATGCACAGTGCCAAGTTTGTAACCTTCTCATATATATATTAAGGGATATTTCTTTCCACATTTTTAGTAAAAAACAAATCAAAACAGTATGAAACTCAAAGAAATAAAAAGTTTACCAGCTGCATTGACATGCCTGCATGGAATTATTTATTTAAGTTACATGGCCAAATTCTGCAGTGAAGGCACTGAACCACATGCATGCATGCGCAGACAGTACCATGCCCACTGTGTGTTGCCAGAAACACAGTAAGTTAGCTTCATTGACCATCTCACTACAAATCTGATACATCTGCAAAATAAATCCTTTTGAAAACATTTCACAGAAGCAAGAGGAAATAAATTTCAAACCTCATATTGTTCTAAAAGGAAGAATGCTAGTAGAGATCCTAACCAACATCTTGTCATATCTATCTTACCAACTGGTAAGAGCTCTGTAACGGTAGTATTTAAGAACCTCACAATCTTTAATGGATTTATCTTTGCAACACCCTTGCAAGGTAGGGAAGTACTATTATTCCAATTTTGCAGATGAGAACTGAGGCAGAGAGACTAGAGACAAAACACTCAAAAGGATTTAGGCACCTAAGTATTTTAGAGGATCTGGGCCAAAGGTGTCTCAGGAATTCAGTGGCAGGACAGGGAACTGAATCCAGGTCTCCCAAGTCCAAGGACAGCATCGTAAGTACTGGACCATCCTTCCTTTCCAGTTGCTTGTGACAGGGTGTACCAGGCCCTTTGAGGCCCCTTGTTGGAGGCCTCAATGTCCTACCACACCGCACCCCAGAAAAGGAGTAGTGAAGGTGGGTTCTCCAGGCCTGCCTAGTGTGGCTGCAGGGAAGCAGCCAAAGTGGAGTAGGCTCAGATAAATCAGCTGCAGGGCCTAAGCAACTGGCTGGGACCAGAAGGTGAGGAAGACTTGGAAGGCTGTGAAACTCTCCAGGCGAGGCAGCCCGGGAAATACCCTGCTCAAGCCAGGAACAGATAGACAACTTCAGCACTGAAGGAAGGGACTACGTAGGAAGTGGCCCAGCAAACAGCAGCAGCAACTATAACTGGAAGCAGCACATGGCTGCTATTTGTAAGGTCCCTGGGTTGAGACCTGGAGTAGTGGGTGGGCCTTGGACCCTATCCCCCACCATTGGCCACTGGCAGAGTGGCCAAAACCCCAAGAAAGGGAAAAGCGCTGTTTAGAAGCCCAAGAAACAAACTAGAATTTAAAGGGCTCCAGGATGTATTAACGACCTTGGAGAGGGCCAACCATTTGTTGAACGTTGTTACTCCCCTGGAAGGGGATTGAATGTGAGAGGTGAACTGGCTGGAGAGCTGGGTTAGTGGGAAGCACTGAGGACAAAGTCTCCCGGGAGGAAGCCCTGGGGGCACTGCTTTATAACAGGACAGGAACAGACAAAGCTAGCCCAGAAGGCGCTGAGAATAGAGCCCAGAGACAGGGCTGCAGACATTACCAAGGCCACAGGGTCAGGCCCTGTTGGACCTTTTACTCCAGAAGGGGTTGGTTTGTTCACACAGGTTGACTGTGTGTGACTTGGCCGGAGGGCTGAGCCACTGAAGATCCATCAGATGAGGGCAACAACTGACAGGGGGCACTATGAGCAGAAAAAGTACAGGTTCACAGCAGACAAACAGGAGGCCCTCAGGAGAGGTGAGTGTGCACCGTCACACTGCCTTTAAGGTTGCACTTCCAACATTAATTTGGACCCCTTGTTCATATGCATTATGACACAATTACATGAACAAATATTTTTCCACAAAACTCCTGTCTCATTCAGCACGCAGGTTGGACCCGCTCTGGAAGTAAGTTAAGGTCATGTAATCAAGGAGGCTATTTCTAAGACCATTGCCTCATTTGTTGCAGAAGTTGGAAGGTGTTGAGTGAATGAGGCAAGGGATGGCAGAAACAGAATGAAGGTAGCTGAATACTGCCCTGGAGAATTGGATTCTATTCCTGCCTATGCCACAGAGTTCCTATGTGATGCTAGTCAAATGACTTATATCAAGCTTTTCAATGATTGTCACCAATTAATGGTGCATTCTTCATTTTCTGTGTGCCTGGTTTGAGACCCTGGAGTCTGATTTGCAGCGGCACTGCGACCTCACAGCTGCAAAACTGAAGTCAATGGTAGCTATGCTTGAATATATAAAGTGCTATATAATACTAAGTGCTCTGAAAACGTCAGGTCCTAGGCATCTCAAGTTTGGGGAGCCAAAATTAGTGGATACTTTTGACTTTAGTGTCTCTGTCCCTCAGTTCCCCCAACTATAAAATGGAAATACCCCCTTCCTTTCATACAGGTGTTGTGCAAATTTATGGCTGTGAAGCTCTCAAATGATCATCAGGGAAAACATCAAGAAATTAATAATTCTGTCTTCACAACAGGATTTGAATAGCATGCAGTAAATAAAGCATGGGCCACACACTGAGCAATAAAGAGCACTATCTCTTCTGTGCACTGAATGAGGTAGGATTCCAGTGGAAAACATAGTATGTGATCATGAAAATAAAGACTCTCATAATGTATACACACAGACTGTCAGTTGACCAGCTTGCCAAGACTATTTATTATTTGACCGCAGTCAAATACTGTCAAATATTCCAGCAAGAATCCCATGATATAGGCAAGTGGCCTAAACTTTTTACTGCATCATGGGGCCATCTGTTAGCAAGCCTATATAAATGTCTTAATCACTCACCTTAGCTACATGCTAATGGCGTCTATTGGGATTCAGGCAAAAAGTAAACTAACAGAACACTGAGCTTCCTGATTGGTTGGAAAAAACACTGTATATTATGTACATCTTTATTTGTATAACAGGCCATTAATGTATATGGCAGTTTACATATCACATTAAACAAATCAAGACAAACTCTGCCCCGAAATTCTTATTATCTGAATTGACAAAATTTACAGAGGAGATTAACTCAGAACAGAGTGGAAGATGGAGAGGAAGGTTCACAGCCATTAAGCCTCCTCCCCCAACACAAAGAAAAAAGATGTACAGACATTAAGCTTGTTCACATTTAAATACTAACTTACTATTACTTAAAAAAAAATAATAATAATAAAAAAAAGGGTAATTTCATTTTTGGAGAACTTCATTTTGTTGTGTTTTGCATTTTTCTGAGTTAAATTTCTTAACTGAGTTATTGTTTTTTGTTTTTTGCAGTTAGGCTTATGTATCTAAGAGCTTGTCTACACTACAAAATTAAATCGACTTACTTTAGATTGACCTACAGCCACCACAGTAATTAAATCGATTGTTCATGTCCATACTATCCTCCTTATGTTGGTGCAAGCGAGCGCTCATCACCTGGAGTCCTTGCACCAACTAAGTAGGGCATTGTGGGGGACCGATGTCTATGGCTTCTGGACCAAGAGCAGCAGGCCCGACGGCTCAGGTTGTCAAAGGCAGCAACAGGCAATGTAGTTTACTTGGACACTGCATCAACCTAACTACATCGACCTAAGTGTTACGCCTCTCACGGAGGTTGAGTGATTAGATCAGCGTAATGGGTGACTTACATTGGCGGGAGCAACATTGTAGTGTAGACACTTACAGAGTTAGATCGACAAACTGCCTTACGTCGACTTAACTCTGTAGTGTAGACCAAGCATAAAGGCTAAGCTGGCAGCATGTCTACACTGTGGCTGGGAGCATGCCTCCCAGCCTGGGTAAAAAGACCCGCACTAGCTCTCCTTGAGCAAACATGCTTGGAAAAGCTTTGTGTCTGTAGCAGCACAGGTGGTGGCTCAGACTAGTCTCCTGAGCTCAGTCCCATGGAGTCAGGCAGACTTGTACTCAGACAGCCGGCCCTGACTGACACCTATGTCACAACATCCACACTGCAACACTTCCATTAGCACAAGGAGAGCTAGCATAAGTATGCGTACCCAGGCTGGGAGGCATACTGGCAGCTGCAGTGTAGACAAACCCAGAGAGGTCATTCTTTGTAACTGTTCTAATAAATTAGTGCTTTAAAATATTTGACCATTTTTTCACTTTATCTGACAAATGTTTGAGCCGTCAGTTGCCCAACCCTATGCACAAGGTGCCCAAATTAAGGTTGCACAGGCAACCTTAATTCTGGTATTTCTTAACTTTCGAGCACTTGTTTGACTTGTTATCTTAATGTTCTTTTAACATAGTTTTATAGGTTTTTTAAAAAGCAAACTGAAAAATAAAAAGAAATTCCATCACCTGGCATCATATTGACTCCCACATTATTCATCAGCAGGGTTGAAACCTTTAGATCCACCACACTTCAGCGAATGGAGGAAACAATTGTATTATGTTGTCATCCTCTATGTGGACCAACATTAGAGGGATGGGACACTTTGTCAATGAGCTTCAGTTATTTTCCTCACAGCAGAGGCATGGTAAGACTTAGGAGACTTGGGTTCCATTCCAGGATCTGGAGGACATATGTTCTAGGGCAGGGGTGGCCAACCAGTGAGAGACAAATTGCTGCAGTTACCGTGACCTCAGGTAGCGCGTCAATTGCACTCCCTCTGTCTCTCTACCCTACACCATACCCTACACCCACAGTCCCCACTGATCTGTCCATTTTGAGGGCAGCTCGTCAATTTCACGCCCCCTTCTTCTCCCTAGCACAGCATTTGTTGGAGCAAAGAGCTGCATGCAGCTCGCAAGTCGCAGGTTGGCCACCCCTGTTCTAGGGGATGCAGACTTCTGCCCACTCACCGCCCCCAAAAGGGATCCCATCTGTTGCCCTATCCCCTCCAACTTGTCCCTGTCCCAAGCCTGTCTCCTTGCCCAGCCATTCTCAGTTCCCCACCTCCGCACCCAACCTTGTCCTCAAACTCACTGCCCAGCCTGTCTGTTTCACCCATCCCAGCTCCTTATCTGATTGATCTCTCCCCCCACACACTGTCCTACAATCACTCCTACCCACCCATGTTCCTGGTCCTCACTGGCTCCCAGTTGCAATCTCCCTTCACAGGCTCCTTGTCCAATCTCAATATCTACTCCCCCACCTTCAGTTCCTTGTCTCAGTCTCCCCACAAATCCTCATCTGATTTCAGACTCCTCTTCACCTCATCACCTAGTGGTTCCCATTTCCCACCACAGATTCCAGAACCAGTCCCCACCTCTAACTCCCAGTTTCCCGCCTCCCACACATCAGCTTCCCATCCCAATTTTTGCCCCACCCACCACTCTTCCCAATCTATCCCCCTCCCCCACAGGTCTGGTTCTTAATCCCCCTACATTTGAATCCAACAGCTTCCTCCTCCATGCTGCCAAGACCAGCAGGGGAATCACAGAGCACAGGAGACAGTCTCCCTGTTCTCAGTTTAGGCGCCTGGACCAAGACCCAGTCCAGATCTGCAATTGCAAGGGAAGTTCTCCTCAGCCCCAGGCTGGAGTGTACAGAGTGCAGACAGAATTTAGCTGCTAAAATCTAGTTTGAGCATGTATGAAATGAGACATTTCAAAAGCCTGTAACTTGGGCAAATTTGGGCAGACTTTTCCAAGGATGGCAAAAGGCACATTCCTGATACAATGGTCACTACCTTGCCAGATTTCAAGCTCCTGCTCCAAAGCATGGGAGTGCTAGACCATTTCAAACAAAAGGGTGCCAAAATTTAACATGGGCTAAGCAATGTATTTTCCCTTAGCTTCTGTCTCAGAGACAGCTGAATGATTTTGACTGAAATTTAAAAAAAAAATAGTCCAAGGCCAATATCTAGCTTTGAAAATTGTAGGGTTTGTACATTTAGGGTTTGGTGAAGTTATCAGCAGCTGTAAACAATATCTTGTAATGGAAAGTGTCAGGAAAGCTCCAGTTCTCAACACACTGAGATGTGCACCAGTGTGGAAAATACTTCACCTTTGGGACTTCTAAGATTTGTGGGGTAAGGACCCTACTTTTTGCAAAGCTTTGATCTCTACTAGCCAGACCCACTCAAAAGAAAGCATCTAAAATTTCATAAATCAATTTGCCTGTAGAATTTTCTCTCTCACCATATGACAAACAGCATGAACAAAATTAAAATATGATTTTAAAACAAAAGCATTTGTAAACTGCAGGGATCAAAAAGTTAGGGAATTCCCGCAACACAAAAATTTCAAAAAAGGAATAATTTTTAATGCCTTCAAAATTGTATACAAAATGACAACTTTCCAAACAAAATAAGCCTTTAACCTAGGAAAAAATGGTGCAATTCAGGTTATGGTCAAAGTTTATTTTCATGTCAACAGCAATTAACACAGTACTTTCCTTGAAAAAACTCTACGTACTATTTACTATGGAGTTGCTAGCAAATCCTCCATAATATAGTATGTCCAACACCTGTATCTGCCTCTACAACAATGGTACTGCATTAAGTTTTTTTTCCAACTGGTATGCTCAGGTCTTTCCACACAAGTATTCAATCTCTTTCTTGTTTGGCATTCAGTCGCTTATTTTCTATTTTTACTTTTATTTACATTTTTCGTGCAGATTACTTTGCATTTATCTTCGTTAAATGTAGTCCACTGACCCTTCCTCTAAATTTACCTGTCAGACCAGATTATTAATTTTAGATAATTCAATATGCAGTTAGTGACTACACTCACTTGTGGTAATACCAAGACATGCAACGTAGGCAATATTTTGAATCATACTGTGTGCCATCTTGTGTTTTGCTTAGCTTTCCTAAGGGAGAGGCGTGAGGGGAGCCAGGGGCGTGTGTGAAAACAGCTTCCCCCTCTAAGTGCGATGGGATGGAGTGGGAGGGGGTTGAACAGCGCAGACCCCAGACTGTTTCTGCTATGCACAGTATTTGCTTTTTCCCCTCCCCCTCCCGCCCCCCACTGCTGCCTGATTGCTTACAGTACTTCTGGTTTCACAGGGTGTTTGGTTGACTGGTCAGTTCATAACTCTGGTGTTTGTATCTTTGAGATTCTACTGTATTTCTATTTCCTTCTCCAGATCATTAATAAGTAGGATTAATGAGAGATGGATACAGCACAGAATCTTGATAAACCCCAAATGAACATGTCCTCAAGATGACAGTAATATTTAGTTACCTATCACTTCCTATTGCATAGACAGTTGTCCTCTCTAGACTCTACCTTTTTATAGTTTCTTTGAATATTGCAACAGTATCAAATGCCATTTAAAAAAAATCAATATCCAGTGCATTATTCATCTCTATTAAAACAATTATCTTGTAACAATTTGACAGCCTTAAAAGCCAATGACAACCTGACACTTTCTTCAAATACTCAATTAGTGACAGATTAGTTGTTCCAAATGTTTAGTTGGAACTGTGCTAAACTAAATAGGTTTATAATTCCTTGCATCATCTTTTGTGACTACTGTTACTATATTAGCTCTGTACCAGACTGGGGACCTTTCCTGTCCTCCAACAGCAACTGAATATAATCAATAATGGTTCCAAATTCTGAAGCCAATTTCTTTAATACTCAGGTGGATTCCATCTGTTCATGCTGATTTAAACATGTTCCATCTCCTCCAGATTTTTCTTCATGTGTTCTTTAACAATTTTATTAAAAACTGCCTCTCATATTTGCCACTTTAAATTCTTTAGTAAAACCCAAAGCAAGATAGGCCTGCAGAACCTCAGCCATTTCCATCCCCCATAATTTGTTCCTTTTCCTATTCAAGTGACCCTACAATTTTTTTCTCCTATAAATTTAAAAAACTACTTTTCTAATTTGTCTCCTTTAGAATTTATCTGCTTGCCTCTATCCTTTGCCTTCACTCAACTTGAGATAGCCAAGAAGTTGGGGTGCTTTAAGACATCCCATCTAGTCTACACCTTCTGCTCTTAAAAAACTCATTCCCTTTTAGCATCTCAAAATCTGCATTCTTGAAATCCATAATTTTTTTAATCTTATCTGTACTGCAATTATGAAGAACATAATAGCAGCTTACACTATAGAGACAGCAACACTTTTCAACTGAGAAGTTCTAAACACTTTACAAACATTAAACCCTCCCTTAAAAAAAAAAAATTGTGAATTAAGTAATGCAGATACTGAGGGGTCATATACTTCATAGATATGCAGCAAATCTAGACAGCTGTAACATTCTCTGTGGGGCTATCCCTTGGGACAAGTTGGAGCTGAAACTAGTGCAGAATGCTACAGCCTACTTAAATTACATCAGGAGTACAATACACCATTGCTTCACGATACATGCTAGCATCTAATAAACTTCCAGATTTAAAATCAAGACACTGAATTCACTTTATAAAACACTACATGGTTTGGGACTTGGATAACCTTAAATTTCCTCTTTCCCCATAAATTGCCATAGTTTCAATCAGTGAAGAAGTGCAAGTTAGAGCTCCCGTCAACATAAAAAAAGGGGACTGCTTGTAGGGTGTTCTTTATAAAGAAGTCCTCTAATTTAGTACTTGCTCCACCAGAACTCCAGTTCATTATCCTTGTGAGTATGCTACAACAAAGCCTCTTTCTCTCAAACCCCAGTACCCCATCAGGTATTTGGGAACGGGGTAGGTTGAAGGCTAAAAGAGTACTGAGGATATTTATTTGTGTATGGACAGTCCATTACATTACATTGTAATGTTTATATGATAGGCATCAGAGCCTATATTATTCCTGTTGACATTTTTATAAAGTTTCAATAAAATAATTTAATAGAATCACCAGAGTACAAAATCATCATAACCTACATCAGTTTCTCTCCAACCTTATCCAGCATTACAGAGATGGCCTGCAATTGCAGCACTGTTATCAATCTTAGGTTCTTTTAGTCTCAAGTAGATGAGTCTCTAAATCACCAGTTCTGTCTCTCACATCAACTTAGATAGAATCCAGGAAAAAATCTAAGTAATGAACAAAACTGAGTTCTCTTGCCTGTTTAGCTTGAGATCTCACCAGACTGCAGTAATGGGGCCAGACAGCATTGATGCTACAGATCAGCAAAGAAAGGGGAACAAGAGACACTAAGATCCCTGATGACAAGCAAGAAATAAGAGCCTGAACTAAACAGATTGTGTTCAGGTTAATGAAAAATGGGAGGGAGAATCCACACGTACTGCAGTGACCAACATCAAGCTGTCACACTTCTTTTCTAATATAGCGCATGGCAACACCAAGAACTAAAAATTGTTTGTTATTCATTAAAAATATTAACTGGAGTGTGAATATTAAAGTAAATAAAGGCAGTTATTTTATTTACAAGATTTCAAGTTGACAGTGACCCTTTAACTGTGGTTTTCTTATAGCTTTCACTAGTATTTGCTTGAGCTAACTTTTATACTATATTTAATTATTTCTAATGTTACACTATAGATTACACCCTGCATAATTCCAGAAACTATATATATGAATAAAAACCTGTGAAAAGATTAAGTGTAGCTTTAGAAATACTATGCAGGATTTTTTTCAAATGTAGAATTTTATCCTCATAACTCATGCAAATGAATCTTTTCCTGGTTCTCAGGACAAAGAGCTCAATGATTTACTCAAGGTCAAAAAAACAGGTAACCCTCTGCATGCAATATTTTATTTCAATATACCAGTTCAACAGAAAATTTGGTTTTAAGTCTTATAACCCAGAGGTGATCCAAATAAACCTGCAAAACACACAAAAAGTCTGCATTCAGAGGAAAACTAACACCTTATTTTATTTTACAGTGGCCATGACAAAATATTGATCAAAATGAAGCTCAACAGATCAGAAAAAGCAAATGGCTAAAAAGGAGGAGCAAATGGCTAAAAAGTAATTTGATGTTATCTAAATACTTTATTTGGTTTATAGGACAGTATGGGGGGAGTGCCTCATTTCTTTGTACCATACTACCCAATTCAGAAACCATCAGCTGTCTTCACAAGGAGCAGTCTCCAGCCTTTATAGCCAGCATAGCTGTTGCAACATGGAGGTGTTCAGTTGAGGAATAAAAATGAAAAATTTGAGGCAGAAAAAGAAAATCTTAGGAGACCCCTTTTCTTGACCTCCAATAAAGAAATAAGAAAATGTATACATGCTTACCTGAAAATTCCCCTTTCTTCAAATAATAAGGTCTACAAATCTGTTTCAAGAGGGTTTTCATAGAAGGTACCTTCAGAGTGGGAAGTAGGATCATCCTTTAAATGTGAACATTCAAAATGAGGTAGATAATTTTCTATAATCTCCTCCATCTTTCCCTGGACACTAAGACATGGAGAAAACTTCTGCCAAAAATAGGAAATGACACTGGCTAAGACTGGATGACCAATATGCAAAATTTGGTGAACTAATGGCCACCTAGCAGATCTCAATATAGGCAACATAACTACTCTGCCCTGAGACTGTCAATGATCCTAAAGCCTGGATTTTGATACTCAATCAAAGTAGGAATATTTTATAATTTACTTATGGAATGAATATTATGACAGTAGTGAAGACTACACGTCTGAAATACAATCCTGGATCGTAACAGAGAAATGTCCAACTTCAAATAAGACACATGATTGGAGACAGCCATCAGGAGGCCCACTTTAATGAATATGACGTACAATGACAACTCTTATAGGACTTCAATCTGGGTAGTGCTGTAAAGAGTAGAATGAGGTTGGGGTAAGGTTGATGCCCTTAATGTTTGAAGTTTTATATGAAACTTCCTTCTTTTGAACATACTAAGAACATTACACTGTACAGATTTGACCTTTTTGCTAGAACACTCCAGTATACCCACAATAAAACCCTCCTGTAGGGAACTCAAGCCTACATTCCATTTGCTTAATACAGTATCTAAACTATGGACTTCACATCAACTAGTAGAATAAATTGTATTTGTTAACTTCCCTTTTGAGGCCCATGAGAGCAATAATTACTTCATCCAAGTAATCATTTAATAACTGCCTTTGTCTTGGATGGAGGTTTGGTCTTGCAATAGCAGTCCTCTTCTGTGAGACGGATATCTGAAGATCCAATACTACATTAAATGGAGGCTGAGAGGCATAAGCACTATCACTACCACTCTCTCAGTTCTATTTTTTGTACTGGCCTGAAGAGCAATGGAAAAGATTGTAAGACCTATAACAGAGAACTTGTCCAGCTATGCAAGAGATCATTTACTACCTCACATCCTGCATTCTAACACACAGCAAGACCAAACAACATTTTATTGTTCCCAGATGCAAAAAGGTCAGCCCACCAGCCCACCAAAATGACTTACGGTGAGAGATGTTCCTGGATACAGGAGTCACTCTGCTAATCCAATTTCTGCATCTAAGTCTTGGTGTTCATCTCCCCTGTGGTGGGCTGTGCACATAGATATAGGAAACTCTGCTCCATGCAGGCCAGAAAAATCTCTCTCTGGGATAGGGTTTATAGTGTTCTTCCTAATTATTAGGCAAGTCCTCTCAGATATGTTGATTGTCTTCACCAGAACAAGTCTGTTATCCACGGAAGGCACAGTACTGAGAGGCTTCAGTGAACCATTGCATTCTAGCAGATGAATGTTGTGCTTTTTTTTCTGGTACCCATTTCCTGAACTAAATTGGGAAAATCCTGTTAAAAACAACCTGGTTTTCAGAAACCACCAGTTATGGAAGTAGAGAATATGCAACTAGATCTCTGCCAGTGGATAAGATACAGATGGGATATCTGGGAATTACTGGATGGGTATCCAATGACCCAAGAGTTCATATAAAAATGCTAAGGTATAAGATCAGAATTCCCAACAGGCTCCAATAACAATAGGATTTTTGTTTCTGTAACACTTGTTTTTCATTATGGCAATCTTCCATTAACATTCTTCTGAGATGAGATCTTTCCCTGATTATTATTCATCCTTAAGCAAAGTCTATGAGGATATGTCTACACAGCAAAGAAAAACCTGTGGCTGGCCTGTGCTAGCAGACTCAGGCTCACAGAACTTGGGCTCAAAGGGCTGTTTCATTGCCGTGTAGACTTGTGGGACATTCCCAACCCAAAATCCTAGAGCCTGGATTCCAGCCCGAGCCCAGAAATCTACACTACAATGAAGCAGCCCCGCAACCCAAGTCCTGCGAACCCAAGTCAGCTGGCATGGGCCAGCTACAGGTTTTTCTTTGCTGTGTAGACATAACGTGAGTGACTTCTTTGGCAGAGCATCTCTATCCTAAATCCAGGATACTACAGGAACCATATATCAGTGTTAGAATTTGCTTCAGCTTTCTCTCTATACAAAACCCTTATCAGAAAAATTGTCCAGTGAATTTCCTTCTTCCCTAGAGCCAATATTATTACCACCATGATACTTGAAAAACATACTGGGAACACACAAGATCAAATGTAAAAATCTAAGCTGAGAAAATAAAAAGGCTGCCATTCATCTGCAAACATAAGAACTGTAGAAGCACAGACAAATGGGAATGCTTGAAAACAAGTCTCCATTAGGAACTTATTTAGATGTTTCAGACAGGGGTCTGCTCTGTTTGTTGCCAACTCTGAGGCTAGAAATAAGATGGAGAGGTTACAATGTTCCAATCTGAAGTAGATGGATGATTTCATTAATGTCATGGCCTTTCCAAGGGCTACAGAGGCTAGGAATGGGACAAAGCAGTTTTTGAAAATCTAGAGCATCTCCAGAGGTGACCCTCTCTGGACAACGTCAAATGACCTCATTTGATCAAGCTTTAGCTCCCGAATTGGGAGAGCATGGCACTAACCAGATGTCTAACTCCACATATGACTGATTGGGGTACCAGAGGATAGCTCTGATACAACAGAAGGCAGCTACTGACCTTCTACTTGTTCTTGCTACCACTCACACAGATATTTTCTCCTGTTGTACTTCACAGGGCTGCGGGTGTGGTGCAGATGTGGACAGACATAAAAGACAGTCTCTGGATCATGGGTCAGATACAAGTTGATTCTAGGGGATGCGGATCCACATTTTTGTATCTGTGCAGTGCTCTACTGCGTGGATACAAAATTTGTACCGGCATCTGATCTGCAAAATGATCTGGAGATATCTGTAGATTTGCAGGGCTTTAGATATAAAATCTGGATTCGCATCCATCCGCCATCTGTAAAAATGGTCTGTGAATGCAGATATCTGCAGATATAATGCGGATATCCATGGATTTGCAGGGCTTTACTCATCACTCCACAGCCACATGTTGGGGAAGGAGGTGATGAGGCATGGCAACCTACAACTGAAGCTAGGAGCAATAACTTGAATAGTAGGGCATGGTGACCAATAGCAGCAGCTGGGAATGACAGCCCAATATTTTCCCAATCTTAAATTTGGAAATCCCCCTCTCACTCACTCACGTACAAAGAAGAATACATAGCTATAGCTTGTGAAGGGCAGCTGCAGACCTTTTAAGCATAGTTTCATAATACTCAACACACTTTGCCTGACAGGTTATCCTTTGTTGATTGGTTATTTGATTTTGTTTGTCTAAATATATTTTACTATTTGATTCTCTAATGCTAACTTAGACTGCTGGCCTTCCTCCCCTAAGGAGAAGCATTCCCTCTGTGTGAGCGCATGCATGTCAGGAGATGGAGGGACAGACAGGGTAGAACAGACAGCTTATGTCTGTGGCTTGGTGTTTTCTGCATTACTCTGAAGGTGAACAGGGAACACAGCACCGCCTTTGGGATTAATCCTGCTTCCAAGGGGGGAGTGAAACAAGGCTCAGAGACTGCTCTGAAAACATTTCCAGTGGCACGTACACTTCCTTGTCCCCAAAAAGGCAGGGCTTCTGTGTCTCCCGTCCCTCATGTGGGCCATTTTTAGGGCTCTCAGAGAAGATACTAGCCTAGGGCTCAAGGACGGGCTCCACAGAAGCTCTATAATTCTCTACTGCATGGGATCTACACAGGTCACATAGGTCTGTTTTCCTGGGAGGTCTCAGAGACCTGGGAGGTGCCCAGAGAAAGGGGACTCTGGGGCTTTTCAATGCCATGTGCTCTGTGACTGTGTTTGGGACAAAGGAAGCAGAAGCCTCATGGCAGAAACTATAAAATGCAGCTGTACCATCTCCATTTTGTTTTCCTTCCTGTTTCCTTCCTACCTCTGGATCAACTATTCTATACCTGAAGCTATGAAACAAAGGACTGAGACCCATCCAGGTATTTAATGTACTCCAGAGGAACTGTACAAGCCTGCAAACTCCACAATTCTCTTGAGAATCTGATATATATGGACTTTGGAGTTATTTGCATGCATCTGATTGCTTTGACCATTTAACATCTCTCTTCTTGTTTGTTTCTTTCCTTTTATAATAAACCTTTAGTTTTAGTTACTAAAGGATTGGCTGGCAGCATGGTATTTTGGATAAGATGGAAACAAAGTTTTAAGTAACTTCTCTTTACTGGACTTAGCTGCTGATTGGGAGCCAAAGACTGAAATGTAATAAGGGTGTATTTCTTGATGTAGCTTCATGATAACCAGTGTGGGAAATCAGTAGCACCGTTTGACTGGTCATGGAGTCTAACTTCAGTGTTACCCACCAGTTCTGGAAGAATCTGCTCTCCTTTTACAGCCTGTCCTGACCTTGACATTTTCAAGTGGGCTACCCTAGGCACGGACAGGTCACAACTTGAACTTTTGCCAGGGACACAAGACAGAGATGTTTTCTTCACAGGCAGCCCAAGAAAAACATTTTTCACATCTGCAGAGATAATACTCTAGCTATAGTACAACATCTATTTTACAAGACCACTAAGATGTGGTCTACACACATTTTTTGTACTAGTATTAAATCAATGCTACTTAGGGGTCTGATTTTTTTAACTGATTAGTTATGCTTGTATATCACACTAAGTTGTACCAGTATTTAAGTACAGTTAAAGCAATACAACTTTTTTTGTTTAAATTAAGCCCTAAGTAAACAAACAATTTACACAGAAACCATTGTTTCCATCCAGCAGCACAAAAATCTGCTCTTGGACAGACATTTATTAAAGCAGAATTTGGCCCTTATCCATTAAGGTAGATAAAACCATGGCATTCACTGCCTACATGCCTCTTACAATTTTTAATCCTGCAATCAAAAATTCTATTTCACTAATTCTCAGACAAATATTAACTCAGACTTCTACATTTCTTTTCACCTAACCCACTCCAAAACATGCGGATAAGGAAACTTTTTCACATCATCAAAACAACCTGCTGTAGTTTGAAGGGATACAATCTAGCTTGAATCATTTCTATACACAACTTTAATTTGTATAGTGGAAGGCAATACTTAAGATTACTTGAAGCAAAATAAGAATTGCAACCGAAAACTGCACAAAAAAGATCTCCCCCAGCCATCAGAAGGGTTTGCCTCACAGCCACTGACTCCACAAGCAGGCAGCAGCTAGCCAAGGAGACACATCGCTACTCTTCCCTGCTACATCAGCACTTCAGGGAGCAGGGCCAAATGGAAGGCAGAAAACTGGGGGGCACATGACCCCTCTGGTTGGGGGTCCGAAGGTTTGTCTATTTAAGTTTAGGGGTCCCTGGGTAACACAAGATTGAGAACCACTGTCTCAGACTATTCTCAACTTTTTTTTTTTTTTTTTGCTCCTCACTGACTGAAAACCCTATATGACAATGAGGCTGCTGAGCACAAGTTCCTTTTCGTCAGTACAATGTATATTATAATTGCTTATTAGGTTTGCCATGATCTTTGATTGGGATCTCTAAGGTATGTATAGAAGGAAGAAAGCACTAACCTCCTTGGGCCTATGAAAGATGAATTCATTTAAGGATGAAAGCCAAGTCGTCACCTTATCCATTGTGACCTATGATTTAGGGTCTGTCAATAATTTATGTTTTATGGTAAGAAATTAAGAAGTTTTGAAAAAAGGTCCACATTCATGCTACATTCAGAAAAGATTAAAACTAGGACTGATCTATATACAGTTTATGTACTGCTATATCAAATTTAGAACCAATTTAGATTAAACGTGATAAAAACCGCTAATGTGGACATAGTTACAAGAGTACAAGCCCTTGGAGTATTCAGCCAAAAGGCTTGAGATTGTGCCATTTGTTCCTCTATGTTGGAGCTGACCAAAAGTTAATCAGTGTATTTAGCCCAAGGAAATGGAAGTCACTGGGGCTTTTGATTTATCAGTCTGGGGAGACAGAAAGCAGAGGGAAACAGCTGTAACTGAGATTAGTCATATGGTTTTCCTCCTAAACAGTACTCCCAATCAAAATTTGCTCTGTGCTAATATTAATGAAACCTCACAGCAGTATTTCCCCCCCTCTCTGTAACTTAGCTAAGAATGCCTTATTTTATTGGCTTATGTTAAACTCTAGATAAGTCAAGCAAACTGTTTCTTTTAATTCCATTTTTTGTCAAGATTACTGCTTCATGGGTAATTTCTTGCAGATGTACCCAAAAGAAAAAGCCCCAAAATTCTAAGGAAAGGTGCTGAGGGGTAAAGAATTCCTAGGACCTGCGCCACCTGCACTCTCAGTCATGGACAAAGGTGCCCTATCTCAGTGACTTGTGTTACCATCAAACTGTGGTGGGGAAACAAGGGAAAATCTGGAAGACCAAGGACAAGTGGATGAAGGCATTTACATATTGGTGTAAAAATGCAATATTGTGGATCACTCCAGACGACTCTTATTACTTAGAAAAACCTTACAGCATTACCTAGAGTCCCTCATTTTTTCTTATTATTTCTCCTCACTCCCTCTTCCCCTTTGTTTTCTTAGCAATTGATACACTTCCACATTGTGATACAAACATAGGTAAAGGTGTTATAACCTACAGCAGTGATTCTCAGCCTTTATTTTTTAAACCCAGGGACCCCTAAACTTAAATAGACCATTGTGCAGATCCCCAACCAGAGGCAACCGTTTGGGAGGGGGGTCATGCACTCTCCCTTCCCCAGATTTCTGCCTTCCATTTGGCCCTGCTCCCAGGAGTGCTGATGTAGCAGGGCAGAGCAGTGATGTGTCTTCTTCGCTAGCTGCTGCCTGCTCATGGAGTCAATGGTTGTGAGGCACTCTCTTCTGGTGGCAGGGCGAGATCTTTCTTCTGCAGTGACACTGCTATTTTTGGTTGCACCCCCTCAAACCAGACAGGCTGGCTGGCCCACTGAGGTGAGTTGGGGGTGGAGGTGGTGCTCTCTCCCCAAACCCCGCCACCCAAGGCTGAAGCCCAAACTACGCCAGCAGGGGCTGAAGCCCTGAAACCTACTCATTGCCCCCCACCCCCAGGGGCCACAGACCACCGGCTAAGAACCAGTGCTCTAAACTACAATATAAAGTCAGTTTGTTCAATTTCCTGAAATCTGTATCATGTTCTGGAAACACAGAAGGTTGTGATAATTATATATTTATTATAAGTATCAAGTAATTAAGAGCTTGTTTTAAGAAGCTGTTACTGTTAAATGTTGGGTTTATGTTCAGTACTTGTAAAGAATAAAAAATTTGCAGAGGAGAAAGACATTACTTAGTGGCAGCAATATTCTGAGCTCACATCTCACTACTTCATTACAGTTAGCCAATGCACAGTATTTAGCCACAGACACCTCTCTCAAAGTGGAAAGGCAATTTAGTTTACATGTGGTTCAAGCAAACTACATTCTGGTTCCACCAACAACATAAACATGCAATACATTTAATACTTTTAGGAGCAACAGAACAAGTGTCTTCGAAACCTGGGAGCACAATTTTGAGCAAAACATTTCCCTGGGTTAAAACAATGATTTGTGAACTAGTATAAAACAATGGCTACACGTAAATATGTAAAGGGCTAATAAAACTTCTAAATCATTCTTTCCTCAGCTACCTCCACTCTCTCCCACAATATTCACCTTGCCCTTACTCAGCAATTTTCATAACTTGTCATTAATTCTATTGTGCACAAATTAAACAGATGCTTATTAGTCAGAAGTGGGTATAAAGAAGAGCCTTCCTTCTCTCCCCATCCACCCAATTTTATAGGGTCTCACTCAGGTGAGAAGCCCAGGCAGATCTCATTCTAACCCAATTAAAAAGGGCAGAGTTAAGTTTTCTACTTCCACACACGATCCTAGAAGGATCATCATTAGGAGAAGAATCCTCTCTCTTCTGCTGTTGCCCTTTCAATTCTAAACAGGAGCAATGAAGCTGGCCAGTTCACCATTAAGTTTCCTCTTCTGTAGAAGCAGAATGAGAGAGCTTGCAAGAGGAGAAAAGATAAAATACCACTGTACACGGATTAGTGGACAACTGCAGTTTTTAGAGCTAAACACAAAGGCATAATACTGTACAATTAATCTATGAGGAGGAAAGTTAAACACTGAAATTCTGTTGCTGTTCCATTGACCCTTCTGACAGGAAAACTGCACACTGTGCAGCCAATTTCTTGGGAGGGAGCAGCTCCTATTTCAGAGCGGTTTCAGGCTGGCTACAGACTCAGGGAGATAACACTGTCTAAACTGTTCACATTTTCAAGGGGTTTGTTTCCTGCAACCATGAGGGCTAGATTATTTTTTTTAAATTATTAAAGCTTTGATTTTGAACCCCAATTCTGCAGCAAACCATAGATTGCATGGAAGAAGTATTCCTGCTCCATGGCAATAAGAAGAAAAGATGCTGAATCTGAACACATCTCCTTGAACAGAGAACAGCCTAGAACCTGCCTGAACAGCAGTGGGTGGAAAGCCTAAGTGGAAGAAATCTCTCAAGATATACTAGTAATATTATTTGGAGTATGTTCATGTGAATGACTACACAAAAAGTGATGCTATGAAAAAAGACTGGAGACCAACATGAAGAAAGCTAGAGGTTGCTGTGACAAAGCAGATTCAAGACATCAAGCAGCTGCAGACTAAAAAAGGAAGCGCCTGAAAAAGAATGAAAGTTGACACAAACAAATTTATGGATTTAGAAGAGAGAAGAACAAAAAGGTATTAAAATACACTGAGATTCAGAGTGAAAGTGAAGTTCTTATAGTAAACAAGGACAGGGGAAAATAAAACTAATGTAGGAGGAACTCTAGATGTGCACTGATAGTTTCAGAGAAAAAGCAGAATCAGGAAGACGAATATATCCCTTGCCTTCCACTGCAGGTCATGCAGAGACAAGAAAAAAAATACAATCTTCTTGGGTCATCTTGTATGTAAATGACTACGATCTGGAGGCATTTTAGTAACATTTCAAAAGTAGTCCTTAAAACCATTGGGAATAAGTGGACCAGAAGTCTCTAGAATGTGACCACAGCAAGGGCAACAACCAGTGAAGGTAGTGTGCAGGATTGTAATAGTTAGAACAGTGTCACCATGAAAACAAAATAATAGGAGTTGATTAGCCCTAGTTGGATTTGTAACGTAGTTTGGGAGGAATCCAAGATGTGGCACTTTAAAGCTCCATTTGTCTTTTCTGATGGAAGTGGACATAAAGAAGTCTGTGTAACTCTGTTTACATGCACTTCATTTTAGGATACGTACTCTTTCAAATCCTGCTAACAGAAAATGTATAGGTGAGAGAGAAGTCGCTTCTCTTTGTACGTGTACAGATGAGCAGAATAGGGAAGGAAGTACCAATTCAAGCTGTCTTTCCTTTAAGATTTGCTCAAGACTTTTCTGCCACCAATATCCACTAAAGGAGAATAGAAGGAAACAAAATTAGGAAATGAAATTAAGTGAAATCTTAAACAAGATTTGAAGTTCACCTCAAAATCTTTTATTACTATGGGTATGCATAAAGACCTCATTTTTTATTACAGGTGCCAGACATTTCTTCTGCTTAAAATGAGCAATACCACTGGAAGTAATAACTATCACCAGAGTAAATTTTTAAAATGCATCTACTGTAAGCCTTTTACAGAATATTTTCTTAGGCAAATTGAGAATAAAATGGTTTAAAATAGCCTTTAACAACACATTTAGAAATGCAACATTCCATCAACCAGTATCTGTAGCTATCCCTTGTACTACTACACATTCCAGCAGTACATCTATTAGTTAATGAAGAGAATCCAACCACTTTTTTTTTTTTTTTTAATTAAAGATAAGCATCCTTTGTTTAACCCTTTCTGATAATGCCTAAGTGATTTTCAGTGCCTAAGGAGTTTTGACCTGCTGCTTTCTGATCTAGGGTAAAATTTTACAAGACATCTCGGTGATTTAGAAGCCTGAGTCCCATTTTCAAGTATGACTTAAACTCTTAAATTTCTGAGTGCTTAAGTAATCCAGGAGCTTTTGAAAACGTAACCCCTAATATTTAGGCAACTTCTGTATTAAGCCTTAAGATGGTATTCAGCATATAAACTTAGTATGCTATTGAAAAAACACAGCAAGCAAGTAATGATTCCTAACTTGGTTTCTCCACTCAGTTACTCCAATCAACTGAACTGTGTTTGCTCAGTTCTCAAACAGTAAAATTCAACGTGGAGAGACCAAGCAAAGAAAGTTTTTGCTCAGTAGGTGAAAGTTTAAAAAGCTATGAACAACTAAAATGGAAGGCTAGACTAGAAACCTTATACAGCCACCTTAACTTTCTCTATTATACAAATATCCGTGGAATTTTTTTCTTTTAAAAGAGCTCTACAGCCATATCTATTGGGGATAAGGGGGAGGCTCAAAGGCTGATATTTAGCAGGTTTTTCTCACGGAGGAAAAGGATTTTTGTGTGCTCCAGTGAAACGCTGACCTACAGAGAGAAGCTGGTGTTTAAAGAAAGTGAGAGGACTCCACAGTATTAATAGATTTTTCAGTTTCTGCTGGCGGTGGCAGCTTAGCATTTTAATCAGGCTTGGCCAGACCTTCATCTTCAGGAGAAGCAGAGTGGCCTGAAGTTTACCGTGTGCATTTTTATATCAGAGCTTAAAAACTAAGGGTCTGTGTATGCACTGCAGAATTCACAATACATCTCACAAGATCAGGTAGGGTTTTGTCCATATCATTGTGCCAAACCTCCCACCATCTCTGCTGCGGAGTACCAAAATTTCAGGTGGCCTGACACCATCAAGAGACTAGTGAAATTCCATGGTATGCAAAGGATTTAAATGTTCTATAAATGTAATAAATGCATATACCACTAGCTCTCTGGGACAAATGTCTCCTATGCAAGTAATTTAGCCTATTAACATGAATAGTAACTGTTCCTTAATAGTAGAACTATTAGCATAAATTTAGCAGATACCAAATAATTTGTGATTAACTAGATGCTAATTAAGTGTCAAATTCTAAGATTTTTTTTTAATAAACAAAAGACCAAATAAAATGTATGGAGTACTTTTCCTCAAAGGCTCAGTCAAGGAAGGTAGGGTTCCACAGAGATCTTCCCAAATACTTCCTGCTTATGGCATATACACAGTCTATTTGTAGTATTTTGCAAGCTAGCATAGCTTCTAAACAATGGAGACTGTAGCTCCCACTATCCTCTTTTAAAAGATATTAGTGGAAAAACAAGAGATCCTCAAACTAAGAGTTGACCACATGCTAGAAGCTGTTTCATGAATCACCTCCCCCGTCCCATTTAGGATTACACAGACCACCTCCTTTCCCATACAAGTCTATTGCAACTCTGATTTTTATATGGCAAAGAAATTAGAAAAATATTTTTAGGTTGTCTTTAATACAATTAACATTTTCTTTTCTCCTTTTTGAAAGGAATTAGTCACACTGGCCAAATTTTCCAAACTGAATCCAAAGTTAAGGTACTTAATTGGGAAAATACAGAGTGACCTGATTTTTAGAAGTGCTGAAGTCACCAGAATATGTGAAAAAGGTTTTCAGGTCTCTCACTAAACTGAGGCAATACAGATTATTGAAAACGCTGGGGAATTTTGGCAAATTGTCAGAATCTGATGAGAAAGGGCACCTGTACACATATCCTGCAAATTAACCGAATCAAAGGAATACCCTGAGCTGAACAACAGCTACAAAACATTGACTGCTTTCCAGTTTGAAGTGCTTGTAAAATGAGAAAAGAATTGAGATATTTAAGATTAGGCATGCACCTCCTGATAGTTTGAGTAACATGAACAGCAAAAGAATAAATTCCTAAATATGGCTAACGCTCTAGAACTGGAGGTCCAAAGAATCCAGTTAACTGGTTTTCCAGAGTCCATATCATGGTTTCACTTTCTCCAAGATAGGAAGTGAAGGGAAGACATGAAACTGACTATTGCAGATGACAGAAATGAATTCCCAACAACACTCAGAAAAGATGTCTGATAACTAGGGCCCTACCAAATTCATGGTTCATTTTGGTCAATTTCACGGCCAGGGGTTTTTAAATTAGTCAATTTCAAATTTTCAGATGTTTACATCTGAAATTTCATGGTGTTATAAAGGGTGGGGATCATGATCCAAAAGTAGGTCATACGGAGAGGGAGGTTCACAAAACTGTTAGGGAGTTGCAAGATTGCCACCCTCACAGCCACAGAGCTTTCTGCAGCTGGTGGAGGTTCCTGAAGATGGGTCTGATCTCTCATCTTGCTGCTGGAAACGCCTCAGTCAGGGGCTTTTAGCTGCTAGTCCCAGCCAGGCTGGGAAGGGACAGAACTTCCTCTTCCCCTACACAGCTACTCTCAGGGAGAATCAGACCCACCAGGTCTGTTACCACCAATAACACACATTTGTTCATTGATTAATGCAATGACATTCTGCTATTCAGGGAGAACAGAGAAGGGCAGGAAGCACTCTGGCATCAGGAAGAAACCTTGGCTTTGGAGGCACTATTGGTTTCTGATCACTGGAGTCCTGGGGTTGTGGAGTCTCTGGAACCAAGATGTGAACTTGGATCCATTAAGGGAAATATAAAATAACACTCCCTGAGTGGCAAAAGGATAATGTCTTTCTTACCAAAAAGTTGTTCTTTTCAACACAGCTTGATCCAGGATATCCCAGCACAGATGTTTCCCTCCTTGAAGAGGTTACCAACCTTCCCACACCTTAAAACAATGATCCTTTTGGCCAAATAAATTGTTGGTTCACAGAAATGACCAAATCCCAATACTGTAGCACATAAAAAAATCTGATCCCAATTAAATGTTTTCCCGAGCCTTCTTAATATGACCATTCAGGACGGTTTCTCAAGACCCCTACCGTAACCACTTTACCATTGCTTTTGCAGTGGAGCTCACAGTAGAAATGGCAGTAAGAGCCTTACTAAATCATTGCTTCTGCAGAAATTAGATTCTCATTTATCATCATAGGTTCTTGGCAGTCCCAGAGCATACTATACATCTAATTGCTGTATGCAGAACCTGCAGCGTCCTACAAGAATCAAAGCATTCTTTTTTGCAGCCTATAAATTTTACAACAAAAAAATACATTAAAAACATTATTTTGGTTACAAAATCAACCACTTGAAAGTTAGAAAACGCCAGATTTACAGTTGCCTGTTCAACCTTAATTTGACCCCCTTGTGCTCCCACCATGTGCACTGAGTGAGGCAGGGCTCCTCATTCCAAAGTAGTATGTGGTATTATTAAAGATTACAAATACACACACGAGAACCAAATTAAAGTTGCATGGGCAACCATAAACCTGATATTTCTTAACTTTTTGTTGCCTGACTTCACAATCCAAACATTTTTTTAGTCTTTTTGTGTATGCAATTTCCTAGGGTTTTTTTTTTTTTTTTGGTTTTTGATTTTGTAAAAGGACAAACAAACATTTTATTACGTATAACTAACAACCTTCCTATCAGGCATCATCATGGGAATTTCCAGCAGACTTTTACCACTTGAAATGCCAGACTAAATACATTAGGTGGCCACAGGAAAAGGCAGATATACAAAGGAGGTGGGAAATGTGGGAAAAACTAGGCTAGTGGCACCATGTTGGCTCAGTCTAATGGTGGTCAGGACTCGGGAGGGAGCCTGGCCCAGCTCTCCTGGGAACTGGGGGAGCTCCTGCACCATGTGATGTCCCAAGAGAAATGATGGGCTGCTGGGGCAGGGTTACAGGTGCCTGGCTTGACTCTCTCCCTCAACCTACTGGGAGGTGTGCAAGTTCCTGTTCTATGTCAGGCCCTTGGGGGGATGGAACACCAGAGTATATGCTGGGTCAGGGTGTGGGTTGTTGGTGGAATCCCAAACTGGCTCTCCTCAATCCCCAGCTACTGCTATTCTGGAATCATCCAGGCATTCCCAGCACGTCTGCTGCTGCTGCTTTGGGCAGCGTCATGGGCCTGGCCTTGGAAATCTTTCTGCATGTTTATGGTTGCGGCAGGCTATCAAAATTTTCCTGAGGAATGCAAGTGAAAGAAGGGTAATGGTGATTTTTATCACTGTGAACCTGTCTACATGGGAACTTCTTCCAATCATAAACCACTATAATTAAGATCCTCCTTAATTTGAGATATTGAAGATCCCGCAATATTAGGCTTCCACCGCACTTTTGATTGGCTTACTTTGCACAGTCCACAATTTTGCACAGACATTGTTCCCCATTAATATAATAGAAACTCATTTATCCGAGCTGATAGCAGCTTGGGCTCAGGCTGTCAGCCCTGGGCAGCTGGAGCTCACACTGTCAGCCGCACACGTTAATGACTATCATATAGTTGCAGCAAAATGCTTGGTTATCCAAAAAATTAGCAGGCATAACATAAAACTTGAATGTTTATACTATGCCAGCATATTTTTCTTAAACAAATAGGTCTTCTCTGGCTTTTCCAAATTACCACCAATTAATAAAGGCCCATTACTACTTTTCCACGATTTTCCATGTCTTGTCTGCAACTGAGCTGCGATTATTTGACAATCAATGCAATTCCAGTAAGGCTTTAGCTATAATGGTTTAACTATAGCCATATCATTAAACTGCTATACTGGTATAACTCCACGTCTGGACACTTATTCCGGAATAAAAGCAGCTTTTTTCAGCTTGGCTTCCCCACTTCCAAAGTGACAAACTAAACTGGAAAAACTAAACTTACCTAATTTAAACTACTAGATTTTTACTGCTAGCTTCCCATGTGGACACTTATTCCAGTATAACTTTCCCATGTAAACAAGCCTTACATAACTTGCTTTATCCAAATGCTTTAGAAAAATACAAAGTGTTAAACAGAATGAATGTATAACAAATGTTAAGATTCAACAAAGAGTTCAAACAACCCTTTAGTTCTAAAATTTTCCAGGAAAGATAGAAATATATGAGACGTGTTAGGAATGAAGCCAGTGTCTGCCATGGTAAGCATGCATTGGGCATCTGGAGGAACAAGCAAATGAGACACACCAGTAGAATTCCTCTGCTGAACACTACTGAGACAGAAAACTTATGGGACTTACCGACAAAGGACATATAAAGAGCAGCCTCGGAAAGAGAGGGGAGGAGTGACAGAGTCTTGTTCATGCCTTAAGTGATGTCTAACAGCACAAGAAGGATTCCAATTCAAATTAATCCAAATGGAATTTCACGGGACAAATAAAGCACTACTATAGTCAGAAGGGTTCCTCCTTGCTGAATATCAAAGGTCTGCTGCAAATAATGAAGATATTCATGCCTCTCAAAGAAAAGGTCACAGGAATCATTTTAATAGGTAGGTTGTTTAACACTTAATTATGGAGTCACTACCAGGTCTTCCCAATAATATATATCCTAAGGTCCAGTCTTCACGAAGTACCAAACTAGTTATACCAGTACAATCCTTAGTGGTTCTCAACCTACAACGGGCCACATATGCAGCTCTGTATGTGTTATATGGGCTGCATCCACACAATATATATACCACCTGTACATATTAAAAAAAAAAAAAGGTTTAGTTTTTGTTATAAGACAGCAATACGATTCAAGTCATATAGTACCTTTCATTTCAACACTGGCAAATGTCTACCAAAAGCATTTTAAATTAGCAGAATAAGTCAAAATTAACTGTTAAAATTAATTTACTGTAAGGGTGCATAGCATGGTGTATTGCCACCCTCGCTTCGGCGCTGCTGCTGGTGGCAAAGATGAGCTGAGCACCCGGAGAGCACAACTGTGGAGCCTGCCTGCAAAGATGGGGATCCCTGCTTGGTGCGGGGTGCCCTCCCAGCCAGGGACTGCTTCCCAGGCATCCAACACCCCAGACAGTGACTATGCCCCCAGCGTCCCAGACCCTCCTCTCCACAACACTGGGCTGGAACCCATGCCTGCCCTGCATAGATAGGGTGTCCTGTCTAGGGCAGAACAGTCCCCGAAGAGACTGCCCTCCATGCACCCAGCCCCACACTTAGGTACTTCCCCCTAGTAGCAACTGCCCCCAGCAACCCCAAGGACTGCTCCCCAGAACTCAACCCCCCATCCAAGGACTGTGCCCCAGTATCTATCCCCTCATTCAGGGATGCCCCCAGCCACCAGTCCTCACACCTAGAGTCTGTCCCCCATTCACCAGCTGCACCCCCATCTCCTTGCCGCAGCACCCCCCATCCACTGGTCTCCTATCTCAGCTGCACATAGTTCAGTGATGCAGCCCGCCCTGCCCACCTGCTGCTCCAGTCCTAGTGCCAGGGAGCCTACTCCAGCTGAGGTCACTGGACCTGCAATCCTGCAGGTGTTCCTCCTGTCCTGCCCCAGCTACGGCCACGGGGATATCATGGATCACAGCTGTGTGCTGACTGGGCCGCAAGCAGCCTGCAGGCCACGAACCACTGGTTTAGACTCATGATGATTGCCTAGTCTAATGTGGCTTCCTAGTGAATGCTGAAAAGGTCTCCAAATGAGCTTAAGGTCTGGAGCTCAAAGCCCTACTGAACCTCCTAAGGACAGTAATTCTGAAGGTTTGTAGGTGAGGTGAAATGTGCACCACCACCACCAGACTTCCTTTCTCCTCTGCCCTCAGATTCATCTCAACCCAGCCTCCCCTGTAAACCACCTTTACAGTCCACAGGAAATGCACATTAGGAGTTACGCAGGAGGATATATCAAGGTTAACAGAGGACTCTGTGAAGCAGCAGAGCAAAAGCTCAAATCCAGTGAAACAACTACACAACCAAGCCACAGGAGAGAGACTTTCTATTCAGGTCCCATAATACAAAATAGTGAAAAATCTTGCCACTATCAAATGGAAATCCTAAGCCTGCAAAAAAGAGAAAGAGAATCATGCAACATCAGAAATCTACCACTGAATAGAAGACAGACAGTCATGACAAACTGACACAGGGGATCCCTAACATAATAACCAAATAAGGACGTTACAACTGTCAGAATTACACCGAATTCTGACCAAAGATTCTAGTTTGGGGGGATGGTTTGCGCACGCTCTCTCTCTCACTTACACAACTCTTTTTATAGTTGTCATTCTAGTACAATATTTTGACTCAGTTTCAGAGCAAGGAAGCATTGCTTTCTGTCAAATTAATAAGTCCAAAAAGCATCATCATAATCCATTCTCAAACTTGCAAAAAAATTCTAAAATAATTTTTTACTTGGAGGACTGCCACTCTTAAATCTGGCTTGGTTTAAAGATAAAATTTAAGTTGACACTAAGCTTTTCTGGAAGTTCCCTTCCCTTAACTGAATGACAAGCTACATTCGGGATCTGTTCACAGGTGGACATCTATATTTGCAAAGAGGCTTTATTTTTATTTATTTTAAATTGTAGGTCTCCAACGATCTTCGGATGTCCTAACTTAAAGCCTTCAGGGTCTACAAGCTATTTTCATGCTGTTGTTCTAAAAATCAAATCACCTAATCTTTGCCCTTGTGAAATAACTCATGTAGGAGAGGTTTTTGCTACAAATTGACAATGTTAGAACACTCTGTGGTGATTACCTATTTTTAGTGTCAAGATTCATAAAATTCTTTAAATGAATTGAACATCTGGCACAAAACACCTACTTTAACCTCACACCTAGCCTATTAATTTGGAGGCCAATATCAGTGGATTTTAGACAGGATACCGAAAGTCATTTTAAAATGGAAACTAAATTGCCATCTTAACTGTCATAGTAACAGTTACCTACGCCAGGGGTCAGCAACCTTTGGGAAGTGGCCTGCCAAGTCTTCCCCCCACCCCTCTCCTACGTGTTGTGGGCCCAGCGACCTGGTCAGGAGCTGCTCCTGGCCCTAAGCAGCGACATGTGGTAGCCGCTCCCCTCTCCCGGCACCGCCCATTTTCCCCACCTCCCACGTGACATGGGTCCAGCGCCACCAAAATTATACAATCCTGACATGTTCCACCCAAAATCATCTCGCGTGCTACATTTGGCATGCGTGCCACAGTTTGCCAACCTCTGACCGACGCATACAATGTACATAATACAACATTAAATGGTTTAAGAATATTAATCAGTTGCAGAGATACATATATTTAAGCATTACAATTTGTAAGTTGTTAAATGAAGGACGGCAATATTAAAAAGGAAAGTATTTTTCGGAGCAAAATTTAAACTTGACATGACTACTGAATATTAAGAACTAACTTTTGCTAAACACCATGTTAGGATTAATATGGCCTGATTTCCTTTAACTTGTACCATGATATCTACACAAAAGATTACAGGACTATAAAAGTCATCAACAACATCGTAAACAAAAACCACAGGACAAAATGCAATTCACCTCTTTTATAATGCTATCTTGTCCTTTGCTGTAACAAGTCAGAAAAAGGAAGGTTTTATAAAGATTTAAGCCAGAATGCAGCAGCTTGCCAAAGATGCACTGAAAGGAGCCTGATTACCAAGAAGAGGTGCTGGCTAATAAGTAACATTCCAAATAAGTAGATACCTAGGTTCCAACGCCAAATGGGACCACTGATCATCTAGTCTGACCTCCTGCATAATACAGGCTATAGAACATCCCCAAAGTATTTCCTATAGCATCTCTTTTAAAAACCATCTACATTTTATCTAAAAATTGTTAATGATGAAGAATCCGCCAAGACTTCTGGTAAACCGTTCCAATGGTTAATTACTCTCACTGTTCACAATTTATGCCTTATTTCCTGTCTGAATGCGTGTATCCTGCTATACCTTTCTCTGCTAGTCTGAAGGGCCCACCATCAAATAGTTGTTCTCCATGTAGATACTTACAGACTAATCAAGTCACTCCTTAACCTTCCCTTTGTTAAGCTAAATAGATTGAGCTCGAGTCTGCCTCTGTAAGGTCTAAGCTACACTAGAGAGTTTTGCTGACCAAAATCAGCTTTGACAAAACAAACATGTTGTACACACTGCCTGTGTGGCTGCCGAGCTCCGTGCAAGGGAGCTGAGAGACCAGGCTCTCAACTCCCCACACTGCCCCTCTTAGGTCGGTGGAAATGCTCCTGGTGAGGACCCACTCCACCGACCCAAGGAGGGCAGTGTGGACATCAGCAACCTATGTTAGCTGGACTTGTTTTTCAAGCATAGACAAGGTCTGAGGCATGTTTTCTAATCCTTTAATCAGTCTCATGGCTCTTCTCTGAACCCTCTCCGATTTATCATCATCATCCTTTTTCAATTGTAAACATCAAAACTGGACATAGTAGTCCAGCAACAGTCATACTAGTGCCTAATACAGAAGTAAAATAACTTTTCACTCCTACTCAAGATTCCCATTTATGCATTCAAGGATCATATTAGCCCTTCTGGACGCAGCATTACACCGGGAGCTCATGTTCAGCTGATTATTCCCTATTACCCCCAAATCTTTTTCAGCATAAATGCTTTCCAAGATAGAAATCCTCGTCCCCATTCTATAAGCATTTAGATTTAGCCATATTAACACACACATTGTATCAGTGTCCTGTCCTCTTCACTATTTACCAACCCTCAATTTGTGTGTCTTCTACAAACTTTAATCAGTCATAATTTTGTTTTTTCTTCCAGGTCATGGATAAAATGTTTAAAAAAAAAAAATAGGGTCAAAATTTGATCCCTGCAGGACCCCACTAGCACACCTGCACAATGATGATTCCCGGTTTACAATTACATTTTGAGACCTATGAGTCAGCCAGCTTTTAATCATTTAATGTGTGCCAATCAATGTGTTAAGCAGGACTTGAACCAACTAAAAGTAGGGAATTCAGAGTATGACCCTGTTTGTGCTACACACAAAGTCCATGCAACCAAACCATATTATAGACATAAAAACGTTACTTACTACCATAGGATTATAATATGGTTCTGTACTAATAGGCCTTTCCTACACTATCCTGTCTTCCCATAAAATCTACCAGTGATACCACCACCAGTGCTGCTCCACAAGTGACAGCAATGATGGGAGTGCTAGAGTAGACAAGGTGCTATGGCCATCAATCTTGTCATCTAGTAATTCTCTAAACTAGGTTAGACAATACGGGAGTCTGAACCCCGGCATCGGGTCTAAACAAGCATTTTCACTAGTAGCAGCAATAGCATGAAAAAGCCTAACTCAGATACAGTTTTAAATAAGCATACACTAAAATGTGGTTCTGTAAGGCAACTAAACACGCTCCAGCTACAATGGAAATACAAATTTAAATTGCAAGGTGTAAGAAAGTCAAACTCTAAATAGAAAAAGTTTTAAATGAAAACCACCATTACAAGAACTTAATTGAATGCATGTATCTGCCAAATGGAATCTTGAGCTAATTGGATTCTGTTGAAGGAAAATATGCTATTACCACCGCCAGCTTTAACCAACTATTCATTAAAAACAGCTCCCCCATTCATCTTAAACATCTTCTCTGTTGCACAAGATAGGTAAACTTTGCAGAAAAAATATTTTACAGAAAACGGATTGAAGATTTGTAAGTTTGTGCAAACTTTGTAGTAAACAAAGAAATTAACTGCAAGTACAGAAATATAAAAATCCTACAACCATGGCAGAACTCTGTTTCCTCCAAACTATTACATGACAAAGTAAAAGAGTGATGAAACCACCCCCACCCCCTACAAAAATCTCAATCACTTTATCCAATGCCTCAAAAACAGATCAGGACCTAGATTTGACCAGATCTGAGATCATCTGTGATAGGACCTAAAGAAATCACTGTAAATGCTTTACCTGATGTCAGCCCACAAAGGGCCGAAACATCAACTATCTTGCCATTGCTCAGAGCTTGTATTAGTATTGTAGAAGAATAAATCATATCAACTCCAGTGTGGAAAGCAGTATCATCAGATATCTCCATAGTTCTCAGAATTAATGCACTCGCATTTTAGACAGAAAGATACAATTTTTTTCATACCTTAATTTTTGGAGGGGGAGGATACTGAATAACTTTGTTTATTGTTCGGTTTCAGTTTTCCTTTTATTGTTTGTTAAAAACCGTCATTACAGTTCATTGTTTACTTTACCATCCTGTTGTGTGTCAAACACAAAAATAAATTAGTACGTAGCAGAAGGCATATTGACAGCCAGTAGTGTTCTCAGCCTTGTGCAAGTAAAAACAAATGAGAAATTAAAGACAGAGGTTAAATTGTATTATTTAAATTCTCACATCTGAATAGCTAAAGCCATTAATAACACAAGAGAACTTTTTGAAAAATACAATTTTAATTTTGACAATGTCCATTCAACATGAATTTACTGCAGAGTAATTCATTAGACTGAAATATTTACAATTAAGGCATTCTGATAGACATCAGTGTAAGTAACTGCAATGAAAGCAATCTGTAGTCTATGTTGTTGGGAAAAATCACAGACAGTCTCCATGTTAGCATTAGATGAGTGCCATAGATCAATGTGAATCTTAGAATACCAGCAAATCAAAGCCAGACCCACGCTGAAACTAAATCCTTACACAGCAACAATTGAAAACAAACCCATATTGAACATAGAATACATGTTTTGGTCTTGTATGTTCAGTACCTATGGTCTCTCTTCTATATTAAAAGGAAAGCAGGCATTATTTTCCGCCTAAATAAACGTATTGCATATAGTACAGAATGAGCTTAAATGATTTTCATGGCAACACCTCAGGTGGTAAAGCTTTACCCATTTTAAGTTTTATACAGTATGCAGTTTTAACATTACACTATATGTTGTGGTCAGAATGAAGGTTTTATGTAAAAAAATGCACTTAGCATGATTATCTATGAATTATGAATCTAATTCACTGCCTCACCATTAGAATGAAAACGCTTAAATATTTTAGCGTATATCCCTCTCAACAGCCAAGGAGAGTTGCTTCCAAATAAATCTTTACAAAGAAAGTCTTAAATATTTCTCTCTAACTCACCTCACTGCCACTTAATTTGAGATAAACACATTTGTAAAGGCTCATATATAGATACTCCCTAACTCTTTACTCTAGGCCAAGCCCTAATCAGAGTGCATTTGGACATGCACACGTTTGTCAACAATACAAGACTTAACCTAGTATTGGCACAGTAATATGACTAGGGCCTTATCAAATTCATGGCCATGAAAAATAGGTCACGGACCATAAAATTAGACCTAGCCTGTAGCCTGAAATCTAGTATTGGATGGGTGAAGGACAGGTAGGGCTGGGTGCTCTTACTGTGCATCAGGCTCCAGCTGCTAGTCACAGCCAGGCTGGGGAAGAACAGGAATTCCTCTTCCGCTGCATGGCCACTCTTGGTGAGGAGGAGGGCGGGAGGGAAATAAATCAGATCCACCTCCACCTCTAGGAGCCACCCCAGTCTGCAGGAAGCTCCATGGTTGCAGCCTTCAGAGCCCAGTTGTGGAGCTTCCTGCAGCCAGAGGAGGGTCGGATTTCCCCCACCTCCTGGACAGAGGTCATGCAGGAAAAGAGGAGTCCTGTTCCCCCCCAGCCCAACCTGGACTAGCAGCTAGGAGCCCCTGGTGTGGGCTCTCCCAGCAGCATGGGAGAAATCAGACCCACCTCCACTATCGGGAATATCCCTCAGCTGCAGGAAGCTCTGTAGCTGCTGCCTTCAGAGCAAGACAGTATAGAAGTGAGGGTGGCAATCCCATGATATCAGCACAATAGCTGTGTGTGTCCCCCCACAATCCCCTTTTGGGTCAGGGACCTCCAGGGTTACAATACTGTGAAATTTTAAATGTAAACATCTGCAAACATAAATTGACTAACTTTACAACCTTCTGGCCCTGAAATTGACCAAAATGGACCCTGAATTTGGTAGGGCCCCAAACATGACCAATGCTAGCATCCTAAAAGGCACCACTGAATTTTAAATGAAAGGCAACAAGGTTTAACAAGGTATAGATGTTTTATGGTTCTGATTATTTATGTAATATTTGTTTTATTTTTAGGGATAAAGAGCTATATTATGTGATGTATACAAGTGAAAGTCTCTCCTCCAGTGTATTCTGGATGATACCCTTTGACAAACATATCTATTCCCTGCTCTCCTTATACTCCTTTCCTCAAACATCCCTTCAACATGAATAAAGCTTACCAACGGAATTTAAGCATGGGAAACACTACTCAACTGTTCTCTGGCTGTTTATTATCACAACCTCAATTTCAATCAATTCATTTGTATGAGATTACAATGTAATATATTCCAACAGACTAAAAACTACAAATATTTGTCCATTGAAACAACAAGTACACAGGTAAGAATGGCTTATTTTCATTACAATTTGGTGAACCCAGAAGTCTAACCCCATACACTCTACTTTTGTGTGTTAGCTGGGAGATTAAAGCCCATGAAGGCTAGGTTTCCAGATCAACAGAACAGAAATACAAGGATATACTTCTAACATCTGTTCAATCCCTGAAGATGTGTAAAACACTAACACTATCTAGTTCTCCTTTCCATAGAAAGACGTTTTCATGAGAACTATGTAAGATGGCAGTAGTAGCCACCCATTTGGAAAAAATAAATTATACACATTTTAAATATTTCATGTGTCTGAAATGCAAATCAAGACCAGGTGTGCTGCTTTGCAAGAGCTAAATTACTGTATTAATCAGGAATAAGTCACAGGAACATGCAAACATTTCATTGTTGTTTTACTGACAGATGTTTAGTAAGATGCATATGCAGCAATACAAATCAGTTTTACACTAGCCTGCCTCGGACTACTCAAAAATGAATAAACCTCATAGATCTGAGGTGGTGTAAAGTAAGAAACTCCAACTATAGCCTCCAACAGGTATCTTTGGGATATTATTCAAGTGACAATAATACTGATCACACAAATAATGGAGTAGTTTATTAAAATGGTCCTCTTAAGAGGAATGACATCTTTCTGACCTCTACAAAAGAAGCTGACTAAGCAATCATAACTAGTTAGCAGGGCTGACAGCATGATGACCCAACCTATTTCTTGCTACAGTGCTGTGTCACCTTAACACTACTCTGACACTATTAACCTATTTACATTACAAAGAACACTGTCTTACAGACCATGTGATTCAGGAAACACTGAAATATTCCTTTAAAGTTCTGTAAATAATTTAGAGCTTGTGTTATCTTTTCAGAAGCGTTTGCACACAAAATAAGAGTCATTTTATACTTCAAAATATTTACAGCCATCTTTGGGTAACACGCTCTTTGAAAGGTGTTGATAAACACTAGGCATATATATTATACCCTTTTTATTAATCTTAACTGAATCTGAGTAAAATACACAAGGTACTATAATTCACACACAATACTGTCACCTGAAGAAATCTTGTGACACAACATAATACATGAACAGCAGAAGCTATTCTTCCGATAGTACCAGTTTCATCCAATTTCTTAACCACAGAAGCTTTTCTCCACTTGATGAGCATTAAGTAAATCAGTTAAACCATTTTTTGTGCTAACACATATGTCCCTTTAAACCTTTATAGTTGACATGGTTTTATAAAGGCAATCGGCAATGTTAATACAGTTGTGCTCTATGATAAACAATAAATGTAAAGTGCCCAAATATTTGTATTTAATTAAGAAAAAGCTATCTGACATAAGACTGACATGTTGGTGCAATGCTGAGGAAAGAGGAGTATTTTAGCCCCGGTTTTCAAGTCAAACAAGTATTGACATTTAAACTCACATAGTCATTGCAAAATAAATAATTAAAAATATAAGACCACAGCACTTAAAAACAAGAGAATATTGTAACTAGTCATCCAGACACAAGGCTTCCAGAAGCCACTGTCAACAACAAATGGAAAAGTTTCACCACTAAAACACCTACAACATCAATTTTTGAATGAGAAACATGCATAAAATTAGGAAGTTATAAATCTCTTCAAATATGGTGCATCTCCCCGTTCATGTCCATTTTGCAACCAAAACATAAGCCCCGAAGATACGAAATGTGAGAGAAGGCTGATAAAAGGTTTCAATACTGGACAGTCAGCTTCAATTTCCCATCATCTTCCTGAGCAGACTAATTCCTAGTATAATTACACAACTAAGATCAAAGGGAGTGGGGGGGGGGGAGGGCTCGGGCTGTCGTTTTCACACACCCTACACCACACTGATGAGCGACACCAGTCCCCGCGGTGCCACGTTAACACAGCTATCCCAACTTGGCTGTGATGCACGCCCTGACCATCGGTTCAACGGCAGTTGCATAATAAGCCTCAAAAAAAGGCCAAGCTCTCCCGAGTCCTGCGTCGCTCCCCCGCACCGGCGGGCACCGCAAAGAGATTCACCCAGGGGCTGAGCCTTACCCGAGTATCAGCGGCATAGCCGCCAGCGAGCTGGTGACCGCCGCGCAGCACGGCCCAGGGAGGCACCTGGCCAGCGGCGCCCCAACGCGCGGACACCCCACGCAGAGGCGGCTCCACCGAGGAGCCTGGCCCTGCCCCCGGCAGTCACGGAGCCTGGGAAAGCGGCGGCGGCGGCGGCGGCTGCAGCCGGGCTGGGCGTCGGAGGAGCACGGCGGCCGGAGGAGATAGCGGGTCGCTTCTCCCCTCCGCGCCCATGCTACGAGAGGCGGGCGCCGCCGTGGAGTCACCGCGGCCGCACGCAGCGGGGGGGAGCGGGTGACACACGGGCGCGGCGGCGGCGGCGGCTCAGGTGGGCGCCGAGCGGAGCATCCCTCTCTCCCCGCGCCGAGGAGCCGGGCCGGGCCGAGCCGAGCCGGGCCGCTCGCTGCTGCCGCCCCCACCACCGCCCCCCCGCGGAACTTACTTGCCGATCACCTCGCACAGCTCGTACACGTCCTCGAACAGCACGTCGTCGTCGGCCATGGTCCAGGCGGGGGGGGACCCGCCGGAGAGGCGGCCCGGGGGAGGGGGGCCCGCGGGCACGATCCTCTCCGCGCTCCCCGCCGGGCACCACCTTCAATCCCAGCCTCCTCGGCCGCCGCCGCCGCCGCCGCCCAGCCCGCCCGGGGGCTCCCACGGCCACGCCGGGAATCCCCGCTCCTCCTGCGGGCCGCGGCCGCCCCGCGCGCCTCACGCTGGCTCCGGGCTCCGCGACCCCACCCCGCCGGGCTCCCTCCCTCCGCCGGCAGCGGCTCCGGCTAGCGGCGGGGCGGAGCGGGCAGCATGCAGGGGCCGGTGTAGTAGCAGAAGGCAGCGCCGCCTCTCCCTCCTCACAGTGCACGCGCGCGGGGAGGGAGGGGGCCCCGCGCGCGGCCCCGAGCGCACTCCGGGAGGAGCGGCGATAAGCGCTTTACCGGCGGGCAGGCGCGCGCGCGCGGCACCATCGACACTCTCCCAGCCTGTCACGCAAGCGAGAGAGCGAGCAGGCGCGCGCCCGCCACCAAGCACGCACGCGGGCTGCTCCTCTCTCTCTCTCTCCCTACTCCCTCCGCCAAGCCCCCCCCCTCGTCACATCGCAACCGCGCGCAGAGCCACGCCCACTATTCCCTCCGGGAGAGCGGGATTAGCCGCTGTGCGCAGGCGCGCCACGGCCCCACACAACGTTACGTCATGTGGGCGGGCAGAGAGCAGGGTGGAGAAGGACGGCAGGCTGAGGCTCCAGCCACGTGAAGCTCGCGAGTCAGGAGAGCGCGTGCGGGTCACTCGCTGCCCGGGCCGGGCTCCGAGGCGGCAGGGGCGGGTGTGCCCCGCACCGAAGCATGGGGCCGGGGGAGGGACCCGTCGTGCTTGGAGGCCGGGCCGCGACCCCGGGCGCAGGCGATTATCGGAGGCCACCAGCGCCCCGCTGCAATCAGTGTCACGCGCAGCGGTGCTTGCAGCGGCTGCTCCTGGGCCCGCCTTAGGGGCTCTCTGCCCGGTCCCCCGGCGCTGCGCTTTGACAGTCCCTCGCGGGAAGTTAGCAGGGCAGGGAAACTGACGAGACAGAGCGGGCAGCAGGTGAGGGCAGCTGCTCTCTTCTCGCCTCGGCCGTGAGTGCTGCTAGACGGCAGTGGGGCGGGCCAGAGAGAAGTCGGATCGCTGTGGTGTCTGTACCCCTTGGTGTCTGTACTCCTTGGCGTTTTCAGTTACTTTGCTGTTCGTCTACTGAACCAGCCCTTTAAAGCGTCATTAGAGCCCGGTCCAGAGGATGGCCAAAGTCGTTTCCAGTAAGATAGGAGCAGTTTCAGAAGGAATGTGTATATCCTCCCCCCCCTGGCCCTAGTTGAGCCCCTGTAGAAAAGTAGAAAAGACATCACCTTACTCGTCCCCAGAGCCTGCATATTTCCTTTTTAAACAGTGCTCTTTAAGGGAGCATTCTTGCTGTATCATTTTCTTCGCCTGCATAAAAAAGTAGTAAGGTAGCTTTTTTTCAATTTAAAGCTCATGGCTGCTCCATTCTGTTCCATTAACCTTTTGGAATTATACAAAACCCACACTAGAAGCATATTCTAAATTACTTCAAGGCTAGAGCTTCCCTAAGGAAAATGGTGGCTTTTTTTTTTTAAAGCATGTTCAGGAAGTTCCTACATAGGTGTAGTTGTTAAAACTCATTAACATTAAGCTAGAAGAACTTTGTACAGTCATCCCCTATGGTATTCTGAAAAATCAATTCTGGGGCTGATATGGGTCCTCAGTTGTGCAGCCATTCACCCAGAACACCCTGCTTGCTGTCCCCCCCCCACTTAAAAAGAAAAGCAACAAAGTAATATATCTTATTTCCCGTATTGTGTTAATTCACACAGTGAAACACAGTGAAATCTAGGGCACAAACTATAGATAAAAATCAGCACCTTGAATTGTATTAGCTTTCTATTTGCTTCCACATACAACACCTCTTCATTAAAGGTTATGCTCCCTGAAGTTCACACTGCTAAGCAGGTGAGCAGCCAAATTCTGCCTTAGTTGAAGCCTGAGAGTTGTCTTCATGAGCAGCCTCAAGCAGTGCTCCCTGCAATACAATAATAGGGTTGTCACACTGTCCGGGATGGCTCACAACTGAGTGCTAGTCTCCAGGCAGACTATCAGAAACAGGGCAGAAAACACCCAAACTGGTTGAATAGAATTAGATTTCACCAAATCAGCAACACGTAGATTCTTGGAGCACTATACTAGTTTTGGCACAGAGCCATAGACAGACACCGTAGACACTCCAGCTTATATTACCACCCAGACAAACTGGACTTCAGTGCTATAAGGTTACTAAAACAACAAAAAACACCACACCCAAGTTCTTCCAGCCCCAGGGGGTCAATCACTTACTAAGGTCAATGGATACTTCAGATCACACCCCAAAAACAATGCTGTAGCCAAACTTTTAATAAACCTTGAGTTTACTAATTAAGAAAAAGAAATGAGTTATTAAGTGGTTAAAGCAGATCATATACATTACAGTTGAATCCGATTAGACGGTCCATGACAGTTTCAAGTATGTTAAATCTACGAATTTTCTCTAAATTTCTCTGACTTGCCCAAATAGTTTAGGGACCTTAGTCCTTTTGTTCAAAATTTCCCCTTATTAGAATTTACCAGTTTGGAGATCGGGTAGGAAAAAGGTGGCCATGGGCCTTTGTTCTTCCCTTAACCCTTTTGCTGGAAAAATACTGGCTGTCTCATAAGGCAAGCATCTCCATGGTGTACATGCTTTTCTATCAGATCCTCATATGAGCTGCAAATCTTTGCTTGCACCAATCTGTGACATGCTGTCTGAGGTGTTTTTGCCCTTGTTTACCGTTTCTTTGTCATCACCGTGGACATTTGTCAAGCTCACAGTATGTCTGAGATACACACGCAGCATAGTTTCATAATTTCATGTACAATAATGATACACATTTAAACAGGAAAATATTTAGCAGACTTTTCCAGTGATACTTCACAAAGCATAAATCTTGTACAAAGTATCACAATTTTGCAACAGTGGTGACCATATTAGTGTAGACAGTCACATTCCCTTCTATACAACCTCACAATGGTTAAGCGGTTGCAAATGATGAATAACTGCAGTTACATGCACACTGGACAGAACTTGTCAGTCATTCTAGATAAACACAGATGAAGTAATGGTGAAAAGTGACTCAGAACAATTGATCTAGGAAATCAGACAAAAACTTTAGCAGACAATCTTTACAAAAAGTGGATATGTTTCTTAATATGTTCTACAAATGCTTCCCAAACCTCCCAGCATCACCTCAATCTTGTATTGATTGAGTTTCAGTAATCTCATATTTATCTGAGTGCCAATCTCTACCATGTACTAGAAGAGACAAGAGACCATATTCACCTGGATTTAACCAAAGAAACCTATGTGAATGAGAAGATGCACACTGAGCGCTCTATCTTCATACTGGTGAAACTGTAGACAAGGTGTCAGTCTCCACTTGTAGCCTAAACATGCATGTTTAATATGAGGGATGGCAAAAGAAGTCACTCCCTTCGGGATTTTTCAAAAGAAAGAATCTAGTCTAAGCAGGGCCTATACATCTATAGTATCAAAAGCTGTAGACAGGATAAGAATAAGTTTGGACATTTGTCCTGTCTGTCACGACCATGACTGACCTGAAAAAGAGAAAATGATAGTTTCCACAACTTAGTCAATAATTAGCCAGACTGCATTGAACAGATGTTTTCCTTGATAATGGATTTCACCCCAGTCTGAGGGAAGCCATTTTCTTGCCTTTTCAGAGACAGACATTGATAATCCTTACCAAAAACAGCCAACACTTCACTGCTAGATTTTACCAGCTAAGGAAGGCCTTGTCTAATTTAAAAGTTGCTGGTTAAATCTTGACAGTATGTGCAGAACCCAATAAAGTTTGTTCAACAAAATTGGTTGAAATACAAGTAGAGAAGAAACAACTTGAGTTCTGTAGCACTTTAAAGACTAACAATTTTAATTTCAGCAGGCATAAGCTTTTGTAAGCCTCAGCTCATTTCCTCAGATGAAGAAGTAGAAGTAGAGAAGAGTTTACATTTGTCCCCTTCTGGAATGGTTTACCTATAAGAAAAGGGGCCAATCTGATCTGAATCCAACAAAGTTAGTATAAAATGCCTGACAGCAAGAAATAGCCAACTGTTTTGGGGCAAAAGATGCTTGGATTACGAGGTGATATTCTGCTGATTGCAGATGCTATGGTAGAGAACCAAAGTCCCCCAGAATTTTGTTCTTTCCAGCATATACATAGTATACAGACTCAGACTGATCACAGTAATGCCACTGGTACGTTGCTCTCCAATCCATACATTTCAGCCATATATGAATGGTTGAGAAGAAATAATCTTAATGGCCTATTAGGCCACTGATAGGGAGCTATTAACTGTACAGTATTGTCTAAAGATGCAAACTCCATGAGCAGACAAATTTATGGGTCCTCCTACACTGATGGCGGCAGAAGTGTGTCCTGACTTAAATGCAAAGGAGGCAAAGGTGTGAACATGAGAAAGGTATACATCGTCACTCCTTCAGTTTCAGTCAAAAAATATACAAGTGGACCTATTCTGTATCTTAAAACAGAAATTGCCTGACTGGATCTAATGCTCGTCAGGGTTTCCCCAGTTAATTCCAAAGAATCAACATGGACCCACAATAAGCTTGAGTAGTTCCTAGACTATATCAAATAGCTCAGTCAATTTGGCTTGGAAGTCTGAGGTATAGCAGGGTGGTCTGCAGAGCATTACTACTCCATATCTCAAATGCAACACTAGAAATAATTTTTGGAGGAGGAATCCTCTAAGTCAGGCACAAATGAGATGTCTGCACCACCACCTTCACATTCTTGGGTCATGCTGAACCAGGTATCTGGCTGGGGGAAACCAAGTCAAATCAGCCAGCCAGTCTTGCTTATGCAGAAAAAAATCCAGATGCTGATTTGTGATTAAGCCATAGATGGTGATGGCCTGATAGAAGAGCATGAACTAGGACCAATAACTACTGTCATCTTGCTCACATGCCTAGTCTCCCCATGTATTGTAGGAATCTGACCGTAGCCTCTAAAACAGTTTTTTTTTGGATATTGCTTTTTAGTGTGATCTGCCACATTTAAAAAGAAAAATATTTGCTCTTCAAAAGCAACTTTAAAAGGCAAAGAAAAGACAGCCCCAATAGGAATGGCTTGACATCATTAAAAGAGGGAGAAGAACTTCTACATGTCAAATGCCCCTATTTAATAGGGACAGATATTTAAAGCTATACATTTGCCATTCCCTTCTCCCCACCCCTCCCCCGCCTCCAAATGTACTATACCTCTATAAAGAGTTTGGTCTAATATTTTAAATAGAGTTAAAAGTTGTGTGCTTATTTTTCCTCTCCTCAGTGATACCTTTTCTGCATTGATCAGTATAAATTAAATTATATAAAATTGAAGCAAATCTCTTCTATGCTCCATCAATTTGAACATTTTTTAAATCAAAGTGTTACAAAAATTATGGCTCATGAAGAAGCAGAATTTTATTTTGGCCATGTTTTTCACCAATATCTTAAACATACACTTATTTCCATGTGTCATCCCTGCATAGGTAATTAAAACCATGTAGCAAGATTTAAATTCTTATTTTACAAACCGCACCAACAGGAGAACTTCATAAAAGTCACACACTAATATTGAAAGAAAAATTGTGAAAGCCACACCAGTAGGGACTCAGTTCAGCTTTCCTTTCACACTTAAGACTCCTGTTGTTCTCGGGAGTTTTGGGTGCATAAAGAAAGCAAGACAGGTACTCAAATATAAGTTTCAAATATAAGAATATGAAATTAACTATTTCCTAGAAAGTTATAAATGTTTTCTTTTTTTCTTTCCCTTTTCCAATTTCTTAATTTTCTTCTCTCCTGCATTGTCTCCTCCTCTTCCCTATACACACACACACACACACACACACTTTCAGTCCTTTGTGTCCATACTACTTTGTTTTTCCTTCTGTCATTTCTTTACTTTGTTGTGGGGGAGGGGTCTTTTTGTCACCAAGTCTTTTTTCCTTGAATCCCATTTATTAGTCTGGTTTCCTGATTTTTATCACTACATCTCCCAAGTTCCTCCTCCTACTCACCATCTATATAGGTGTGGATGGCAGAGCAGCTATACTGCTATACACAGCTCTTACATAATACTTTGCACTGGTAGATCTCAAAGTGCTTTACAAAGGAGGTCAGTATCATTATTGCCATTTTACAAATGAAGAAACTGAGGCAAAGAGAGAAGAAATGAGGTGCCCAAAGTCACTCAGCAAGCAAATGGCAGAGTCAGGAAGAAAATCCAAGTCTTGAGTTCTTCACATTTACTGCTTTAGGCTCTACACAAAACTTTGGAGCCCAAGACTCCCAAGTTCTAGTCCTGACATTGACTTGCCATATGACTTTAGGGCAAGTCACGTAGACCAAAACTTTACAAGTTTTCACTTGTGAGAGACACCCAATGCCCAAGTTCCATAGAGGCTCCTCAGCACCTCTGAAAGGCAGGCATCAGTGACTTTAGGTACCCAAAATGACACACAAAAACAGCCAAATGTTCACTGATTATTCTCTCTGCTTCATCCCAATCTTTTAAATAGGGTTAAGTCATCAAGTTCTCATTAATTTCAGCAACATTTCATTACAGATGAAGACATGTGTAACCCATCTGCCAGACCAAGTCAGCAGCAGCAAGGGCCGGGTTCTATATCTAGGGGTCCCTGTAAATGATGCAACACCAAACTGGCTCGAGCCCCCACCCAGTCACCTGGGAAATTACACACTATCCCCTGGGCGCCCTCCAAAGGGCAATACTTCCCCTCTCGCAAGCACAGAGTCTGAGTGTAGAAAGAAACCTTTTAATAGCAAAACAGAGATAACACCGCACTGGTTTGGGGAAACAGTGCAAACAGAGTTCATGAACTCATTGAGCCCAAACCCATCCCAGAGTACGGGGCGTGTCCTTCGCCTCTCCCTTCCTTCTTGCCCCTGTACTGACCGTCGTAGTTGCAATATCCACCTCTCAGGTGTGACTCCGCCCCGTAGGCCGCACCGGTCCAACACAGGCTTGTCCAGGCCCCCTCTGCTGCTGTCTCCTATCGCCTGTGGGCCTCACTGAGTCCCCCACCGCTGGCAACGACCACGCCGATCTCCCACCGACTGCTGGCACCAACCGCACCTGGCTCCCGCCGACCGCTGGCCGCCCTGGCTGGCACCGACTGTGCCGGCCCCTCCGCCAACCGCTGGCCGCCCTGGGCTGGCCCCGACTGTGCCCGGCCCCTCCGCCGACCGCCTTGGGCTGGCCCCGACTGTGCCCGGCCCCTCCGCCGGCCGCCTTGGGCTGGCCCCGACTGTGCCCGGCCCCTCCGCCGGCCGCCTTGGGCTGGCCCCGACTGTGCCCGGCCCCTCCGCCGGCCGCCTTGGGCTGGCCCCGACTGTGCCCGGCCCCTCCGCCGGCCGCCTTGGGCTGGCCCCGACTGTGCCCGGCCCCCCTTGTTGACTGGGCTGGCACCGACTGTGCTAGCCTCCCACCAGAGTTGCCTGTTGCCCACTCAGCTCTGTTAGTGGTCAGGCAAGGTTCAGCTCTTAGTGATTTCAGCTCCTAATGATTTCAGCTCTTAGTGATTTCAGCTCATAGGTAAACCTTCTGCTGTCATACAGGAAATGTCCCTGCTTTCAATAGACAAAAGACTCCAAGGTGAGTCATTAAGTCTACCTTTTAACAATGGGAGGTGAGAGTCACTACCTGCCAGGGGGCCATTCTTTCACTTGGCCCCTGCAATCCCAATAGGAGACTCCTCCACCTTTTCCAGGCTGAAACATCGGCCTGCCATCCTTGGGGAGCTCTGTCTATTTTAGGGTGAAGTGTTCTATCATAACAGACTAAATACAGTTTTGCTGAAATCTATTCATACAATTGAAGGGCAACATTTCATTACCCCAGCAGTTAACACAAAAGTGTTTTGTAATCCAAACCCAGCCCTGCTAACCATTTCCCATTATGCTCCACACCTAGGTAAATTATGCTAAGTTCTTAATTGTACTCATGCAGATACAAAGCCCATGCAAATAATGTGCCCCCCTTTACTCAGACACTCAGACCTTGCTTACACATGGAAAGATGATTGTAAGGTATTATTTGCCCATTCCTTTACCTCCCTTCTGGTCCCTTGTCACCTAGCTCTTTTCCCTTCTTCCTTGTATTCTCAGCCCACTATAAAGGAATCTTCTTTCTTGTTGCCTGGGTCAGTCAGAATCCTGCTCTGCCTGCCTGCCTGCCTGCAAGCCTACCTTATGGTTTCCTACTCACCCCTCTCATTCCAGCACTTTGTGGTTCTCAGCTACTATCCGTAGATGCAGACCTTGCAGCGTCTCCAGATGCAACTTGAACTAGAGGTTTTCCCATCCTTGTTCAAAAGCAGAGCCACTTGTTTTAGGGAGAGCTGTTACTGCCCATCCATTTAGTTTGGATAACTTTCCATTAGGAAATATTTTTGTCACTTTTTATTTGTAGTGGGTCTAGCACCTTGATTATTTGCAGCTGGCCTCTGAAATTCAGGAGAGAAGCAGCCCTGGAGCCAGAGAAGTGTCTTTTCTTTGCCCTATGAAAGTCCATTGAATTTTGGATGAAATATAAATCCTGGAACCACTCTTTCGATCTTTCACCAACACAGCATCCAGGTGCTATCAGAGTCCCTATTAGTAGGGAAGGCAGGCAGGCCATGGAAAATATATAGACAACACATCTTGCAATACCACAATTATTGTAAGATAAGTAATCATCTCTTCAATGAGTGCTTGGTGTGTATGTATTCACTTTTGGTGATTAACAAGCAGTGACCTAGATTACAGGAGGTGTGTGCTAGAAGTCTACCTAATAATGATTGTAAAGCAGCCCTACCAAAATGAGTATCAGGTCTTAATGATTCCACTATGGAGTAATGCAAGGTAAACATATGAACTGAACTCCAAGTAACTGCTCTATCTCTCTCTGATATTGGAACATTTCACAAAGAAGCTACAGTAGCTTCTTGAACTCTCAGAGTGAGCTGTTACTCACTGGTGGGTCCAAAATGGTGATTTCATAGCACAGTTAGAAACATGTGGAAATCCAATTAGAGAATCTGTGTGTGGATAAGATTTGATCTTTCATGCTGTCCCTATAACTTGCAAATAAGCTGGAGGACACCCTAAATGGCTTAGTATTATTTAGGTAGAAATAGTGCTCTAAGAAAAAACAAGGTGTGACATTTAGCCTCCCCTTTGGAATGAGGCTTTGGGAAGAACACAGGTAGGTGTATTACTTGGTTGAGATGGAAGTCAAAGACAGCCTTCCACAAGAACTCCACATGAGGTTTCAAGGGTATGAATGTCTGTGAAGACTTACAAGGTCTCATGGAAAGATCTGCATATATCTCTCTTACCCTTCTGATAGATGTTACTGTGATTAAAAAGGCTGTTTTGATGGAAAGATGGAACAAGGACCATGCAGCTAGCAGCTGAAAGGGTGGGCCCATTAAACCCATGAGTCCAATGTTGCAAATTGAATGCAAACCGGAGAAAGATTTGGTGGTTTCAGACACACTTTAGAGCAGTGATACTCAGACTGAGTCTCATGAGTTGTAAGTGGCTCTTTAATGAGTCTCCTGCAGCTCTTTGCAGCACATTATATTAAAAACAATGTGATTTAATTAACCAGTTTAAGTTATTAACCAATCAGGATGCTTTTACTCTGTTATTAACCAATTGTAGTTACTAAAATAATATTTGGTCAGTCAGTGTGTTACAAGAAAATATGTAATAGTAAATGAAACAATTAATTCACACTACTGTGGTTTTTTTGGGTAACATTGATTGCTAATCTGGCTCCTGAACCAGTGAAATCTGAGTATCACTGCTGTAGGGTATTTGACAAAAGTGCAGTGGAGATTGACATGTTCAAAATCTATGTGATAAGAAACAAAAACAAAACTGTATGGATTCAGACAAAATGTGGACGGTGATTGCCAGAACTACTGCTCAGGATGAGACTCTGCAGAAAGTAATTAGGACTATTAGCACACAGTGTCTTGGAACAGCATATTCCCAGCTTCTATAATCAATTAAAGGAGGGGCACTCAATCCTAGATAAGATTTTGTTTAAAGACATCAGGGTGATGATTCCTAAGATGTTACAGAAAAATATGTTGAAAAAAGGATACATGGAGGTCATTCAGGAATCAAAAAATTCACAAGAAGGGCCTGAGACTTAATATACGGGCCTCAAATGAACAGTGACATTGAGAAAGCTGTTAAGACTTGTCATATATACAAAAAATACTGGCCAACTGAAGCAAAAGAGGCCATATTGGTGGCACAGGAAAAATTGACACCCAGGAACAAAGTAGCATAGATTTATTTATATCGGCTAGAAAAAAAAAAAGCTATGTTCTTGTCCTTGGCTTTTCCCCCCTCACTTCTGTGAGATAACCTTACTAGAAGAAACTACAGTTAGGCGATTCTATATATTAAATCTATTTGTGCTAGACTCAGTATACCTGACATGGTAATGTTTGACAATGGGCCACAGTTTAGTGGGCATGAATTTAAGCATATTTCAGTGAAGGATGGATTTAGACAGGTAACCACCAGTCCCTATTATCCCCAATTCAATGCATTGGTGTAAAACTGTCAAAATAATAAAGTCTGCTGAAAAGGGCTGTGGAATTGGACTCTGAGCTGTATTTAGCACTATTAAATTACAGAATGGCACCAGTGAAGCATGGGGTTGTCACCTGCTGACATTTTGTTCAAAAAAAAAAAAAAAAAATGAAAAGAAGAACGTCTGCACAGTTAGAAACTGTTAGAATCACAGGAGATTTGCAGATGTATAAAGAGACAGATGAGGCAAAAGAAACTCAATAAGTTCTAGGGTTCTGGGAGCTGCTACCACCTAATGAAAATTACATTGTGCATCTCTCTGATGGGAAACAATGGCTGAAAATAGCAGTGCCATCACAAGAGGTTGCCGTATGATCATGAGGTTGTCACCTCAGACACATCCTGCAGATGAATAGGTGACATCTTTTACAAATTCCAGGAAAGAGGGCGATAAAGGGCATTGAGTTGGCCATCTCGCCTGAGAAAGTCTGAGAGACACAGTAACCATAGCAGGCTGAGATGGCTGAGCCCCAGCATATGGCACAACCACAACGTACTGCCTCCTGCCAGCAGTGGTACTGATGTCTCCGGGGAGATCTGCAGGTCCATGCACCAGTGCAAGACATCTCAGAAACCAGTTATTTAGTTAGCAGATTGGTAATACAGTATTTCAAATAGATCTATGTTAATATTGATTATTCATTGTTATATTAGGCTGAGGAGGAAAGATGTGGGGAACTATACTTTTAAGAGGCTCTTGCCAGCATCAGTTGGAATCAGTTATGTTATGCAGAGGCTCATGTTGCACAGTGCTGATGAGTTGGAAATCAGACTGAGTGAAGCAAATGGGTGTGATGATATAGAATTGGAATTACTGAGACTATAGTTACCATTCTGAGCCTAAGCCAGTGAATGAAGGAGTTCAGTTTTCTTGGATCCAGAATAGAGCATGAGCCCCCTTTCTTTTGGGGAATTAGAAAGTAAAGAGAGTAGAAACCCTTCCCATGTTCTTGGAGCAGTGGATGTAGTACCTCAAGATTTAGAAGTGATTGCACCTCCTGATGCAGTATGGTTGTGTCAGAGATGAGGGTTTGATGGTATTCCAAATCCCACAGAAATGAAATAAACAATTCCCCAATGAAAGGGATATAACAGGAAAATCAACAGAATTTGTATGCTGCTCCTGACCAAGGTTTCAAATCTGCTGCCTTGATGATGAGGCTGGTGCAGAGACATGGTGGTAGATGCAGATTATTTCCTCCTCTGGTGCTTCCTGTGTGGTTCAGGTTTTCTATATGGGTGTAGAATGACTGCCTCTCCTGTGGTTGAGACAAAGTTTTTCTGCTTTTGTGTAGGTGCCTTGATTCCTAGGGACTGCAACATTGTCCAAGAGTCCTTTTGTTTCATGAAAATTTGAGATAGACTAGTTGTCCCATTTCAGGATGGGAAAGTTTTTCAATATGGTGAAAATTTTCGTGGGATGGGAAAATCATTTCCCACCTAGCTTCACCCTTGACTTTTGCTGGTGTATAATGCACTGAATATCTAGACCCTAAGAAATGAACTGGTGATACCACACTACTGTCATCAGAGCCAAAGAAAGTGAAGGCGTAATCCTCTTGAAGAGGAGTAGCAGCAGTTCCATCTGGAGTATTGAGAACATCAACATACTGTCCTCTGATTGGTATCGCTGATGTGCTTCATACTAGTGTAGGAACAGCAGTCTGTACCAGAGGTAACGTCACCACTGCCAGTGGTAGGGAGTCCACTATTGAAGAGTCTATAGGAGAGGTCCTTTGAAGCCAGGTAGGATTTTGGAATGAAGTTAGTCAAGTGATTAGATGGCATTAATACTGAGGTAGGCTCTACCACTTATCTCTGGCACCAGGGCTATTGGTACTAGATTTCTGTGGTAATGAGGTCTAGATGCACAGTGACTGGTGCCTGAATGGTTCCCAGAAGGACTCACTCTGGATCTTGAACTATCATTTTCTGCTGAGATATGACAGGATTTGTGGCTCCTTGAGGAAGGACCTGGTGAAGGAGATAGATCTCTTCCTTTTATGGGCTTGGTGCTCTTTTCGGTCTCCTGAGATTTTTACCAGCTAAAGAGGACAAATCTTAGGAGTGGTTCTCTCAGTTCTGTGAGCAGAGGAGCCAGCAGGAGTATGTTTTGATTAGGAGGACTCAGGATTTCGACACTAGCTACTCCAGGGTCTGAAAAGGGGATGCATTGAGTTCTCCAGAAACATCTTCAAACAAGACTACCCAGCTCTTTGAAAAATATTTACAAATGGCACCTCTTTTATGTCCCTCAACCAACACAATATGCATCTGCTGTACTCATCATTTAGAGTCATCACCACCTCACATGGAAGACATTTCTTAAAATGTCTGGAGGTCTGTATTCAGCCATGACTGGTCTTGATACGGAGGCAGATTCTCAGACAAAACCAAAATGGGTTTTCTTCTTGTTACAGAGGAAAGGACCTACTACCAAAAATATTGAATGAACGAACTGGTGATACCATGCTACTTTATGTGATGCAAGGTCAATCTTAAGCACTTTTACTATTCTGTGCGGGCTAAGGAACATTTCTGGGACATGACTGTAAAAGTGACAAGTAACAAGTTGGGTCCCAATCCAGCAGTCACTCAAATACATAGGCTTCAATTCTGAAACATGCTAAGTATGCTGGATCCAGTCCAACAAAATCTCTCTGCACTATCACTAATGACTAACCCAGTGCCATTTACAAAACAGTGAGGAAGTCGCACAGTGAGTGAAAAGGCTTGGACACCGCACATTTCAACTCGTAGCTACGGGACTGTGAGTCGGTTGGGGTCATTCTACCCTCTACACTCGTTTGAAGGCCCGAGGACCCTCAGGGCACAGGCACGGATACTAACAGACATTGCTGGCCAAAAGAAGCCACACTCAAGTTCCTGGGGCACATGTGCACCAACAGTGGCATATATGGACAAGCATTCAAAGAACATCACAATTGTATTCTTGCCTCTGCCACAGATTTCTGTGATGCTCAACAAGTAATTTAAATCAAGATTTTGACAGGGGGCTACTAATTCTGTGTTCCTTGTTCTGAGTGCCTAATTTGCGAGAGTGCTATAATTTAAATCAGAGTGGCATGAGCACAGTTTGGGAGTCAGGAGGGTCTCAGTTCTAATCCCGATTTTGCCAGTTATTCATTTGGTAGCCTCAGCCAAGTTTCTCAGTTTACCCATTAGTAAAATAGGGAGAATAACATTCTGATATCATAGGGGAGAGATGTGGAGACACAAAAATATTTGAGACACTCATGCTATGTTGATGAGCGCCCTAAAAGAGACCATGAGGAAGTGAATAATTTATTATGTGGTACAGGGCTTGGATGACATGCAGTAAATAAGGCATGGGGCCACACATTGAATGATGAAAGATAAAGAGAAATATTCTAACAGCTGCCTTATGCCCTGAATTCCATCCATCCTATGCAGAGTGAGGCAAAGGGGAAAATAAAACAATATGTGAGCATGTAATGAAAGGCATAGATTCCTTTGCATGTAATTAAATATACAGTATTCAAGAGAATGATCTTCCTGTTGAATCATATTAGATTTTTTTCACTTAAGAAAATCTTTTCTTTTCCCCTCGACTTGCTTGATTCTCTCCTGGAAGCGGGAAGGGCTTATCCAGAATTGTCAGCCTCACAGTTTGAGGATGCCGTCTTAAGGGCATCTTGGGGGAAAAGAAAGTGGCCTCAAACTTTGTGCCTCCAAGTCTGAAATCTATGAATAATTGCAATCACATAGCTACCCATTAATATTCAAAGTTAAAGCTCATTCTCCAAAACTAATGTTTAAACAAATAACTTGTTGCAGGTGTAATGGGTAAAAAAATTAGTACTATCACTTACATTATAATTTAAAAGGAATAAAAATATTTGCCTCATAGGTTTAACACTCAGGAGGTTCCAGACCTAAATGTGAAAATGTAACTAATCTCACTAGAGAACTTATACTCTTGTTTTAATAGAATGAAACCAAAGTCCTTTTAAATTTAATGCCTAGGGTCTAATTTGTTAAAATTTTGCAGTGAGTCCAGAATTTTCTCTATGATAAGGACTGTATCAAAAGACCTCCTTCTGCCTTTTTTCTTCCTGTTTAACCTCAAGTGACAAACAATAGAAAGCTAGTAGCTTCTTTTGCTCTGCTTGCTAGAGATAATGCTACAACTCCGTCTGATTTTTTCCCCTCACCTTTTTCTCTTTGCGCTTTGATTTTTCCTTTTTACAATTGATACAGTAGCCTTAAGTATAGCATGAAATTAATTTAAGAAATACTCCCACGAGCAATCATATGAAAAGGAGGTATTTAAATTAGTTCTTGACTAAGAATTAAATGTTCCCATTTGCTCTTTATTTGATGCAAGGTCAATTTTAAGCACTGCTACTATTCTGTGAGGGATAAGGAACATTTTGGGGAAGTGGCTGTAAAAGCAACCAGTAGCAAGTTGGGTCCCAATCCAGTAGACCCTTAAATACAGGGTTCAATCCTGAATCCATGTTAAGCATGTTGGCCCCAGTCCAACAAAGAGCTTAACTTGAAGCATGTGAGCCATCTCATTGACATAACTGGGACTATTCGCATACTTGAAGCATGTACTTTGTTGGCTTGGGGCCAGCAAACTTGGCCCCTTGGAAGATCAAGCCCAAAGGTAGCCCTATGGAACTCACTGGGACCTGCTCTTAGACGTAAAATTAAGCATGTCCTTAAGTATCTGCATGTGTATCCAACTGAATCTGCATTTGTAGGATTCTGCTCCATATCTACCACTCCATGGCAGCATGACCTGCACCTTTTGGGCTCTTCTGTCCACAGAATATTATGGCCCCTCTCCTAAGGGAGGTGTAGGCATTAAATCTTGCACTAATAGCCCCTATATTCTGTGGGGAGCATGCCGTGGATAGATGTTGCTTCCCCTGCTTCTCCATGCTACAGTCTCTCAGAGCTTAGAACAGGACCAGAGAGGCTGCTGCAAGGTCCCACAGATAGCTGAGGAACATGCAAAGGAGGTGCCACTCCCTATCTATTCTGTTCCCTGGCCCACTTCTGTCTGCTATTGTTCCCTTCTATGCAGTGTGTTTATGAAAGAGTCGCTAAGTGAACTCCGGAAATGGGACCCAAAAGGGATCTACTTTATACCGCCAAGGTCTTTTGCCATTGCTTCAGCATGCAGGACCAAACCCTTTCACTCTTCAATCTTTGGCACCATCTACTGGACCTGTGAGACAAGGATTAAGTTCTGGCAGTGGACCATAATGAGAGATTGAACAAGATGATCACACTAGTCTTATCTTGTTTGACTTGAGTCACAGTCTGTGGAAACAAGAAGAAATGTTCATCCTCAAATCATTTACTATCTCTCTTGTGGCAGGCAGGTAGTATAAAAGACTCTGCTAATACACAGGAGTTAAGAAATACAGTGTTAGACCATTCAAAGTTGGAAGAGGACTGATGGGTATTAGCTGGCATAGGCTGATGTCTGTATTAAGCAGCCACAAGCTTGCATTTATTGCATATTCACTTTTGCATATTGCTCATCTGAGTAATTGAGATTGATTCAAAAGGGAGAGAAATGCTCTATTAATTTTCATATTAGCTACTAATATTTTAAAATAAAACTACTAAAAGTTACAAAGAACTGTAGTTCACACTACAGTACACACCTCTGAACTCTGCAACAGCAGTCACTACAGACCACTGACTGAGAAATTAAGTTAAGCGTAGTAGAACTGTGTGATGACGTGCTCCAGTCCTAAGGCATTTACTCTGGTAAAGCGTCCATTTACTTCAGATCAAAGTTTTGCTTGAGTAAGAACGTCAGGTCTTGATTAAGAGGCCTTTATGTTGGGAATATTTGTATTTTATTACAGTAGCACCTGGATGCCCCATAGTGGGAGCTGCTGTGTATATATACACATAGTGAAAATCTGTCCCAGATAGCTTACAATCTAAAGAGATAAGATGGATAAAATGAAGTATTTTGTACATACACCTATAACATGGGGAACTAAGGCAAAGAGATAACATGGTCAAGATTTTCAGAAATGGTTTGTGATTTTGTGGGCCTCACTTTTTGGATGCCCAACTTGAGCTAATGGGAAGCTGGAGGGAGCTTAACTGTCAGAAAGTGATGAGTATTCACCCTAGAAAAAAAATCTGGCTCTTAAGACACCTCAAGTTGGTCATTTAAAAACTGAATGTGTTCCCTCCCTCCCTCACTCCTCCAAATCACTAGTCATCTTTGAAAATCAGGGCCTTAGGTGACTTGCTGGGAGGTCACAAAGAAAGTCTGTGGCAGCAGCTAGAACTGACCCCAGGTCTACCAAGTATCATTTCACAAGAACACTTGTGTTCTGTCTACCCTGGAGCTTCTATGGTTGTTGGTACTAATGCAGGGGAAAAAAACAATCCCCCCCCCCCCCCATTCCCTTTACTGAGCAGAAAGGATGGCCTTAATGCCAAGATACTGAAATCAGGTGCATGATTTGCTATGGGCTGTTGCCCTCCCCTCCACTTTTCATAGACCTATGTGCTCCATTATGTCTCTATGTCCCACCTCCCCCTACCCAAGCTCCGCATGTGGTCATTAAGAAAGCAATAATTGCCTAGATTTTATCATTCATGACGCTATGCGGAACAGAGAATATTCTATATGTTGACACAACTTTGTGCCACTCAGTATTTTTCTGAAATGGTGCCTGTGCTTACCACCTTCTTGGGAGCTCTAACAGGCTGAAATCCTCAGCATCTTGAAGATTAGAGCCCAGATTTTGTAAAGTGCTTTTGGTGTGAAAGATGTTTTATAGGCATTATAAGGCTTGGGTCTTGTAATCACTGATAGTAAACAGATCAAGGTTTACAAGTACAAAATGCGCAAGATAACTGGGGTACAAAAGGGTAAGCATAAATAATTCCACTAGGCTTTGCTAACTTCTGTCTTCAAAAAGGAAAATTGCATAGAAGGTATTTTCTTGGCATGTGGCACCTTTAGCATCTTTACAAATGGTCATACATCTCATGTTATATTTGAGGTTATTTCTTGTAACATATTGATTTTTTTTCCCTGTGTGGTAAGCCTCATTGTTAAGATTTGTAACACTGATGAAGACATGGAACATATTCAGGGCTGCTGGTGTAGGGAGGTACAGATAATTTCTGTATCACAGCTGAAATTCACCCTTAACACAAGAGCAGCCTGTTTTCCCACTGCCTTTTCCCAGGAGGTCTACCAAGGAGAACAGTTTTAGTTTCTACCCAGGGCTTCATTGGAGTCCAACCAGCGGGGGTTGCAGAATCAATGCACTAATTCAACAAGTCCTTTGTCTGATCTGCTCACGGCCTTTCCTTAAATATGGTCACACTTTCAACCTGTTCTGCCCCCAGCTGAGGGAAGGTTGAAGTTTCCTTGTACGACTGAAGCCTCCTTTAGCAGGCTTTCTGCCACCAGGGCCCTATCCACTGGTTTACGCCTGTGGAAGCCCAAAACCAATATAGAAAACATATAGGACAAAGCCTAGAGAGAAAAAAGTGTTAAGGTGACAACGTGTTTAAACAAGTTATTCAGATTCTTCTGAATATTCTATAAATACGTTGTATACAGTTTTTGTAGTAGCTGTGTTGGTCCCTGGATACTGGTGAGAGAGTCAAGCTTTCAAGATATTACTTCACCAACAGAAGTTGGTCCAATAAGAGAAATTACCTCACCCACCTTGTCTCTCTATAAATATGTTCAGAACTCTTTAAACTCAACACACCAGTGCCTTCATGTTTGCACTAGCATTCTGGATTTGACAAGTGGATAAGTTCCTAACAAAACTGATGCACGTTTGGCAAAGCTTTTTATACCTGCGTTTATAAAGCCCCTTCAAAGGAACAGATTAGAACAAGAAAAGTTGAAGGCAGTTAAGGCAGAAAGTAGGAAAGTGGTAAATATAAAGGATTATTTGACAATGTTGATTCTGCATGAGAATTTCCCCCAGAATCATAGGTGCTGGCACTAGGAGTGCAGGAGCTGCAGCCCCTGGCTTGAAGTGGTTTCCATTATATACAGGGTTTACAGTTTGATTCAATGGCACTCAGCACCCCCACTATAAAAATAGTTCCAGCCCCCCTGCCTGGAATTAGGACAGTCCCACTGAAACTGAGAAACTATGCTATTAGTTTTTATAAATATTTCCATTGACACTTGGCATTTATGGCATTTTCTCAGGGAGGATCTCAAGACATTTTACAAAACATTAATAAATGAAGCTTCACAATACCCTTATAAGGTAATTAAATATTATTATTTACATTTTACAGGTGGGGAAGTGAATAAAAGTTAAGTGATTTACTCAAGGTTACACTGTAAGTAACTGGCAGAGCAGGGATTGGAATCCAGTATTATCTCCAAATTCTGTGCTTTAGGCACTGGGCCCTAGTCCATCCTAGCAAAGATTACTGCAGATGTAAAATGAGAGACGTTGCAAAGATAGTAGATAGCCAAGCAGATGCAAGTGTTCAGGACAATTTTGTGATTATAGACCTGTAAGTCTTACTTCACTACCAGGTAAGCTGGATGCAACAATCAAACAAAGATATGAGACCGTGACCTAGGTGAATAAGATATGATAAAGACAAAGATGTGTCATTAATATAAAAGAAAACTTGAGCCCCTCTAAATAGGAGATAAAAAATCCAAGTAACTTTGATTCTCCTTTAAAATCTTTGAAAGGTTTTGAGGGGCTATGAAAGAATCTAAATAAGAATCTAATAGGCAAGAGGTAAAGTTTTGTCATTGATCAGAAATTAAGTGAGACAAAAAATGAAGTGTAGAAATGTGTCTAGTTTTTAAACTGACAAAAGATCAGTAGTAGGATGGCCCAAGGATAAGTGATTAATAGAGTTAAGCATCTGTAGAAGGAGGATGAGCAGTGAAGTATCAACGTTTGCAGATGAGAAAATTATTCAGGATAATTAAAGAGCAGAAGACTGATATACTCCAGAAGGATAACAAAGCTAGATGATCAGGCAGTGCAGTGGTAGATGAAATTCAGTGTATTGCATATTGGACAGAATTGTTTGAACTTCTCATGAACGTCTCTGGGCTCAAAGTTGACTATAATCACTGGAGGAAAAAAACCTGAGTATATAAACCTCAACATGCAGGAATAGTAAAAGGAAACATGTTAGGATGTATAAAGAATGAGCAAGAGATACTGTAGCTATTAGATAAAGCAATGGTATGGTCTCATCTGGAATAGTTTATTTCTTTTGGGTCACCATATTTGAAGAAAGGTAGCACACAAAGGAAATCAGAGAGACACGTGATGAAAATGGCATAGAAAGGCACCCATCTGAGATGGAAGATTAGGATGTTTACAGAGGAGATGAATAAGAAAGGACGAGGGCACATAAATAAATAAATAAATAAATATAGAGAAGGCCTATCAAGTACTTCTATTTATCCTATTTATTAAATAAAACATGGTGACATCCAATGAAACAAAGAATGTTTTATGTTTTATAAAAAGGATAGATTTTTTTTTTTTAAACCACAATGCATAATTTACCTTTGGGATACATAACTTCAATGTTATATTGTAACAAAGAGCTTAGCCAGATACAGGCAAGGATCGGACATTTATGACTTTAATGAGAACATGTGCCGTTACATATAGGATTAAAGAAGAGGAATATACAAATCCTCATGTTTCAGGCATAAACCAAACATTAACTGACAGGAAGAAGCTTCCCCAATTTCATAACTGTATGTTAACTTGATTAAACAAAATGTTTGTTTCTACTACAGAGAAGTTTTATAAAATTGTACATGCTCTTTAGCTTTATTTTAACATTTAAACAATATTTTCCCCTAGTTTCAAGAGTTTTAATTAATAATAAGCACTTGTGAAACAATTTTGCATGTAGACATGAAAAGTAGATAAGCATTTTCATCTTTATTTTATCAAGAGTCAGAGCCCCCCAAAGTGAATCAATAGCAGAGCTAGGGTTAGAACAAAGGCCTGACGGCTCCCTCAATGCTCTTTCTACTGGGCAAACCAATGACTAGAAATCTTTAAATTAAAAAACCCCAATAAAACCTTACAAATTAGCAAGTTTTCCCGTGGAAACACTCAAGCTCCTGCCTTCAACTTTTCAAGTTTTCCTGTCTCATTTGTCTCAATGATTTGCTGCTCCATCCTGGAGGGGGTGGAGGGAGGCAGGGGGGAGGAAATGGGATCTGTGCAAGCTCATACCACACGACTTGCTCTATTTTGTGCTGCCAAGATTATATTTTTCCACTTCCCTCCCTAGGAGTGTGCATGTCCACATTCTGAGAAGACTCTTGTGGTGTTTATTCTCTTTATTTTACATTGTGATGGATTCAGATCAATATCAGATATGGGGCATAAGTTCCCTAGGAGAAGACATTCACTTTCTGATGTTATTAGAGTAAAGGCAGGGATTATGTAGCGGTTTATACAGGAAATTCAAGTTGCATGTTTATTTTACAAACTTTATAGCCTATACTCACTCCAAACAAGATTCAGGGCCTGATTTTCAAGGAGTCAGGCATATAACAACAACTACTATGATTGATGTCTGTGCTGGGCATTTATGCACTAGCAGCCAGAAACTCAGAAATAGACCTGAGTGGAGAAGACTTTTTTTTTTTTTTTTTTTAAATTACCAGGTTATTAACAAAACCACTGTGTGCCAAAATTAATTCTCTGACTTGAATTTGTGATGACTAAAATATGCAGTTAAATAGAGCTGAATGGCTGTAGGTACAGCTCTAATAAGATCTGTTATAATTTTTAAATGTATTTTTGGGGAAAGGTAACCTGAAATAGCAGTTTTTGTACTGTCATACAGAGGATCAAATGTAGCCCTATATTCCACCTTATTTTAGGATCATCAGGAAAGTGTTGCTTTGCAACTTCAAGGGAATGAAGATTTGAACCACTACAATCAGGGCACCTGTTGGGAAATAGGCTCTCTGGAGTAAACATCCTCAAGATTGAAAGGATGTTGCAGACCTTAGGCCAGGTCTATACATGTAGCGCTGCAGAGGTGCCGCAGCAGCATGTCTGGTGAAGATGGTCTATGCTGACGGGAGAGAGCTCTCCCATTGGCGTAAAATCCCAACTCCAGGAGTGGCAGAAGCTGCGTACATGAGCACATATGTTGGTGAAATATGTGTCACTCAGGGGGTGGAATATTCACACCCCTCAGCAACGTAAGTTTGCCAACATAGCCTAAGGAGGAGTCTAGGAGTGCTTTTACTGGAGTGCCGGGATTGTACCCAGACATCATAACTACACAGATGACCTGCAGTTTCCTATTCTGGTTGTTGCAGTTGTAACTCAGAATCCCCATGTTATCCAAGCATCTCATTATAAATAGTGGCATTGCCCTTATGAAGCCATTTACACCTCAGCAGAATTGGCTTAAACCCTTGATTCTTCAATCTGGTCCATGCAGACATACCCCTGAGTTTATGCAGAACTTCACTGAGTTTACAAAAGCCAACGGAGTTGACAGGGATTTGCCTGCATGGATCAGGTTGCACGATCAGGGTTTTAGATCAATTTTATCTAGTGAGAAATAGCTTGATTTTTATGTCTAAACAAGGAGGATGGGTCAGGCAGCATTTCAAGCCCTTGTAGTCACACAAAGCATGGAAGACAGAATCTTTTTGATCTTTCCAGGAGGATTTCAAAGTCTCTTTCTTTCCGTCTGTCTCTCTCCCCCGTCCTCCCCTGCACCTTGGTTCTCTTTCTAGTTTCTTCTTTTGTTCTTGCTTTTTCCCCTTCTGCCTTCACTTTTTCTTCCCTGACACAGCTCTGTTTACATACCCCCTCCTGTTTCCTCTCACTGCTGTCTCCTCCCCCTTCATCAGGGCTGCCATTGTCACTGCTCTCATTTCAACTTCCTCCTTCTTTCCAGCTGCCACTTTCTGATTCCAAACACACCATCCTTGTCCTGCCAATAGGACACGACTTCTGGCAGCTAAGCCCTGACAACTTGTTTGGAGTTTTATCAAATACAAACTTAAGAGAAACTTTTTGCTTGATATTTAACAGTAGAGAGGAAAAGAATCTCTCCATCCGAACCCCATTACATTCTACATGTAATGTAATGTAATGTAATGTAATGTAATGTAAAGGATGATCCACATACCTTTAAAAGGGGAAATTTTGTCCTACTAGCTTCTCAGCCTGGATAGTTCTACCTATGGATAAAGAGTGCAGAAGAAAGCTGCACAAGTGGTTGTATGGAGGTATGAAAGAGTATTAAAAATATTTTCTCTGTGTTGGCATGTTAAGAATAAAGTTATTACTCCAAACAAATGAGCTACTCAATTATCATCCAATCCATGAATGGAACTTCATATGGACTTCTGTGATCTCCAATAACCATTCACTACCCTGGAGATGAAACAGGCAGCATCACATCCAGAAGAGCAGAGATACTTAAAGTACACAGGATATTCTTAATATATGGAGTATCAGCAGTCATCAAATCAGACAAGAGTTCATCATTCAGAAATTCCTAGTTTGCCAAGTATCTAGGATTCTACCTTTTTTGGAGTGGGAGGGGGAAGTCACTCAGTTAGCTTGTGTTCAGTGATGAATATGAGCACTTGACAAGGATTCTGAAAACTCTGCCAATCACCCCAACCAGCAACAAAACAGAACAAGACTAATGTGGATTCTTGCACCATTATGCTTCACAGCTCAACTGCCACTGCTCCTGCTACCATTCTTATAGGAAAAAGGAGGTATAACTAGATTGTTTCAAGTATTATTGGATTGTGATGAGTCCACAGGAAACTGTGATGCAGCATGGGGGGAGAGGTGGGAGTGGAAAGTATAAGCTATTCTGTCCAGAAAAGGAAAAATACCAGTTTTGCACACTGATCAAAAGGTGGCTCCTCCTCAAAGTACACACAGTCAGCTATCCACCCACTATCACTCTGATTCATACCAAATCAAGAGAAAGTGTATGGAAGTGATCGTTAGGAGAGAGATGAATGCAAGGTCACCTTCCTCCTTTAGGTACTTCTAGTTCCTCCTTGCAATCCAGTTCTTGAAAGGGATATATTCTCTTTGGCCTACACCTACAAGACCTCTACATGCATTCAGCTGCCCTGTAACATCCAATGATCTCTCTTAAAACAGACTGAAATCCACCTGTTCATTTCAAGGGCTACAGTCCCTTTTACAGCCAATTCACATTATTGGAAAAAGAGGGATGCAATCTTCTGTGGATATTCCATCCAGACTCCTAACCAGAACTTTGGAATAAGCAAGGAAAAATTTACCTCTGGAGACCTTTTCAGTAAGCCCAGTGCACACTGGAACAGAACTTTGTACAGTTAGTCAGCACTGGACGGATAGTTAGTCCATGATCATATTAGGGAATTTTACCACCAAAAAAAAAAAAATCAATCCCTCTGGTTCAGCTCAACTGCTGGCAGGACTGGTGAGATCCTTAAATGCAGTGATGGCTCCAGTGGCCTCTACAGGGATTTTTTTCCTGCCTTTGCTGAATGTATGTATAGGTAGCATAAATAAGTATGTTTAGGACCAGTAATAGCTGCTCCAGTCCAGGTGAACTAAGAGATGGAGGAAGAGGATTCAGGGCCCCGGTCCCTCTGTCTTCTGCATTGGAGCACAGAAATTAATCATAATTTGGTGGTCCACGCTTTCTGAAGCCAGTGCAGCCTTCCACACTGTGTCTTGGAAAGACGGGAGGAAAGGAATTAAAAAAAAAAAAAAAAAAGGTGTTTGGGTCAGGTGAAGACGTGGCCATGCCCTTCTTGACCTTGCACAACAAGCAGCAGATAAAGGACTGACTGCACTGGGTTGGGATAACATTCTAGCTCTTTGCTAAAAGCATGACAAGGGCTGGTGGTAATCATGCTTTCCCCAGAATCACTAGAGGCACAATTGCAGTTTCTGATCCACCCACATCTTCATCCTCCCTCCCATACTTCAGCTCTTGGTTTAGGAGCCTTAATTTGGGTCATAGTATGAGAAAACTTGTTGTGGAACACTCATGTTCCTGCTACTTGACTATGAAGGGACACTTGATTTGAGTAGTCAGAATTCCTTTGTGAGACAACTCTTACATTCCTGTGTCTTTTCATGGTTTCACTTTTAAAGGTACACACACATCTTCAATTGTTATTTGGAGTTTTATGGTGTCCCTAAGATCAACTCTTATGCTGGTCCAAAGCTTTGGGCATCCTCTTTACTCACACCTATAAATGAGAACATTCCACCCTTGTCCTCAACATTTTAATTCTGTCTTTTCGTCCATTTCAGGAGGCCAATTCAAGAGTCTCCTTCTCAACTTGAAGACTCTCCAAGTATTTCCCTGAATTTTCTGATCTGTACCCGATTCCTCACACTCCTCCAATACAAGTTCTGTCCACCCTTCTTATGTTTCCAGATTAGGGAACATATGTCTCCTGTGCTGCCTCTCTGTCAATATCCCATTGACTCCTCAAATTCCCATCTCTTTATACTAGCATCCCAGTACAAATCCTCTCTTTAATAAAGAATTTATTTTCCCAGAGCTTCCTAGGTTATGTCTGCACAGCACACTAAATCAGGGTCTGTGGGGCCTGCTCTTGCAGACTTGGTGTTTCCGAGTCTGTGCTTGAGCGTCCACACTTTATTGGAAATCCAGGCCTCACAACTGAGCTCACGCATCCATACTGCAGACCCAAGTCAAAACTTCAGCTTCTGCGGGTGTTTACCATCACATTCCAGGGTTCCTACTGCCCATGTACATGAAACTGTGAGTTGAAGGCTTATTGTGTTGGCACTTTTAAAATGTTTATAATCAAATGTAGTCAGAAGGGGCATGATGATGACCTATATTAATGTTGGTGATACTTTTAGCATTAAATAGAACAAAACGTGCTATTATTGTATGTATATAGATATAGATGGCCTCGTGTTTGCCCTGCAGAGGTGGAAGGGCCTTGAAAGGAAAGAGAAAAAGCACATTGTCTGGCCATGATAAAAAAAAATTACATTTTCCATTATCTCAAAGGGCCTGCTTTAATTCCAGGTCAAAAGAAGCTACTTTTTAAATCAATGGACTTTGTTTTATTCACATAAAAAAACATTGTCCACTTCAGACATCCTTTGGAGCAGCACCAAAAGCCATCACGCTTCATGATAAGAAACACATACAAAATTCAATTGAAATGACTTCTATGTCTTTCATTTTGTGGTGGGGGACTTATGAGGTGTCTAGTCACTAGCTATGGTTTTCCAATCCTTTCAGGCAGGGCAGCCTCTGGAGAACATTGATATTCTGGAGGTCTCATTTGTCTATGAGAAGGAGATATTTAGGGGTCTAGTGACTGACCAGCACATCTTGGAGTGAAGGAGGGGTTCATGAGTTACCGAGTTGACCCTAATAAGTATGGCCGGCCCAAGAACCAGAGGTGATGGGGGTGGGGATATATGGGGTCATGCTCCCCCCCAGATTTCTGCCATAGTTTGCCAGCCCCACTTGGTTACATTGCAGCTGAGCCCCCTTCCTACATGGCAGCTGCTGGAGCTGGAGAGCTGTGTCCCACGGGCAGAGGCAGGAGCAACAGCTGGGAGCTGCAGGGAGAGGCTGCTGCTTTCCAGGAGAGGAGACTGAGGATAAAGGTGGACTTGCAGGGGGAGCCATGACGCAAGCTAATCCAGGGGCAGCCAAACCTTTAAACGGTGTCCCCTCTCCCCCAGGTATGGGTCATCTCTGCCCACAATGTAACTGACCGTCTGGAGCTGCTACTCTGTAAGAAGATTGCTTTTTTTACCATGAACTTTTACCCGTTGCTTTCATCACGACCCAGCAACAAGTTGCTGAGTTAGCATGGAGACACAGTACAGCCTCCTAACACAGCCAGCCAGCCTCTGCTGTAATTCAGTTGCCTATTTCAGCCAAAATACACACTTCGGTTTTGTTTGGACTTGCAACAGCTAAATTTGTTTGAGATTCTGTTTATAGGTTGTCCAGCACCGTGCGGGCATGGCTGACTCATAAAGCATGCTGTATTAGATGGGCAGGGCACACGAGACTGTGAATTGTGGAGCCTGAACCCATATACTTATAACAAACCATCAATGAGTAACTAGTAAAAATTTCATGACAGTTGCTTGTATAGTTCCCCCCAACTCCCCATTTCAGGGTGTCCATTTTGAATCCCACGTGGTGTTGAGGGAAAGGGGTGATGCTAGTGGAATGGTAAGGGTGCTACCCTGAATGGAAGCCCACCCAAGCTCCAGCTTGTATTAATAACTTAGTAGGGTGGTAAGATGTAACTCTCTCCTCTCCCTATATTAACAAACATGGTGGCAGATGTTTTCCAGGCTTCAGCTCTGGCTCTGGTGCTTGTTCTGATGCCAGTTCTGCAGTGGGTTTCTCCGCTCAGCCATCCCCAAACAGCTTCTCCAAGTACAGACCCAGGCCATGTCTATACTGAGAGTGGCAAAGTCACCGCCGCCAGATCAATCTTTCCAGATTGATTGAGTGGTCAGTGTAGACCCGCTCAATCGATCAGGAAGTCCACTGAGTAAAACCACCCCGTCAAGTAGCGTAGCGCTGCAGGTGTTCCCGTCGGCTCAGCACAGCTTAGAGAGAGCACAGAAGGGAAGCGCAGCAGTCGACGGGAGTTATGCAAGCTACTCTGAATAGTTTGCGTAACTCCCGTCAACTGCCGGTGAATCGCCAGTGAGTGTGGACCAGGGCCCAGGCTGTGCTGTATCTGCTTCAGCAGCATAACCTCTTTGGTTACTGGCCTCAGCAGCAGGGCCACTTCAGGCTCTTCATCAAGTATCTGGCTCTCTTCTGATGGTATCTGTGATCGGGGAGTTTACCAGTGTGCCAGCCCTGCTTGGCAAATTGTCACATACTGTTGTAACAGGATGCAAACTTGTTTGTAAAGTGTATGCCCCGAGTCCACTTTTGAGAGAAGTAAGCTACAAGCCCATATATGGAGAACTTGGAGGCAGCAAAAAGTTATGACCGAAAGTTAACTTAGTGAACCTAGAATAAGCCGAACATGCAAGTGCAGCAGTTCCAGGCCCAAATTTGGAAGTTTGCAGTCACTGCAACTTCAACTTAGCAGGTCATATCCGGTCAGTGACAAACTTCTGACCTGAGAATTTTCCAAGGAGGAGCCGACAAAGTTACGTGGGAAAAGCCCATAATTGGCTTGGCGGATGTATAGGTTGGAGTGGAGATAAAAGGGGTTGTCAGGCAAGCCCAAATCGGGGAACCACAAATCAAGAAAGGAGTGCACCAGAATCGCACTGCGTAGAGGGTCTGATCAACCGTCTCGCCTCTCCCCAGCTCGTCACCTCAATATAGCATTAGAATAGTCAGGTAACTGAGCTGATAACCTGTTGGGACTTGTCCCGCGGATGATAATCTGGATGTGAATACGATAGAGGTTCCACCTGGATGAAAAATAGAATTCTAAATAAATAGACCAGGTCATTAAATGCTTTTTGTTTTTGCTGCAATTGAGTTTATCTGTGTATGTAGTAAGTAGTCAATGTCAATGTTTGTTTAAACATACTAATTCTACTTGTATTCCAGGGGGTATCATAAGTGTAACAGTAGCAGTAACTGTTAGTGTTGTATGTGTAAGTCTTTTTTGTGTTTTTGGTTTTATTTGTGTTTTAAGAATTTGTAAGAGAATAAGAGAGGACGATTTGTGGTAAAATAAATCACTTAGGTGGTTGTATTTGGAAGTTGATAAATAAAAAACTATTAAGTGGTTAAGAATCTAAGTAGTTTGTCAAGTTTTTCCGCTCCATCACACTCCGATTAAAAACTTTTAAGTAGCCTTAGGTGCTCACACCGCTGGTCGGAGCGAATACCTAATTGTGTTACCTCACGTACCACTGCGGGCTTGGTGCTTACTACAATTCCCATTCCTGTAAGAGGCAAGAAGATGGGCAGTTCCCAGACATGCTGCTAGAAGCTTTGACTTTACAGTAGTCTGTCTGCAGCCCCTTGATTTGCCATCTCCATCGTTCAGCAGTCTGGTCAATCCCCAACACTACCAGCTGCTTGGCTATAGCTCTGTAGACATAATTATTTCTTGTATGTTTGCTGAAGTGGAACGTCTTGCTTGCCTCACACCAGAGGTTAACCAGAATCCTGCTGTGTTCCTCTGGCCAGATAGCAGCATGCTTGACGCAGGGCTTCTTCTTAGTGAGGGCCATGCTAACACACGTGTGCATCGACTGTATTTCCTGTTGAGCAGTTCACATGGAAAATGAGGCATTAAACACCCAGCAGCTGTTTCTGAATTAGGAGGTTGCTTCCAGTTCCTGGGAAGTGAATGGGAAGTTTTGGGATGGAAGAGCTGGGAAACACAGCCCCAGAGTTTTGTGGGATTGCATTGATGTACTCTCCAGACCCAAGTCTAGTGACCTGGCTGCTTTCACACTGCAGAATACCTTGGTTTTGACCTGCATCACAGCAGGAGTGGGCTCTGACCCACCCCTCTAGCAGGATTTGTGAGCCTGAATCCAGAGGTGTTTCTGGCCTGAGTCAGACTAATTTCAGTGTGGATGGGAGTGGGATTTTAGGCTTAAACCAGAGTCAGAGCCCAGGTTTAATGCGCAGTGTAGACATACCCCTAGTTTCCCTGTGAACATGCATTTTTAAGAGCCATTATACACCCTTTATCTCTACCACATTTACATACTGATGGTAGGTGTTTTAAAAACAAAACACCTCCCACAACACCCTCCCCCCAAGCATTTATTTAGATCTATAGATTAACAGCTGAAGTAATAAATACATTTAAAAAAATCACAGTAAAAGCTATAACAATAGTATATAAAATTTTCCCTTTCCCTTTACAATGATTAATTTCTAAACATAAGAACTATCTTGTCTTATAAGCTGCCAGTGGCCCTGGAAACTATCCAAATTATTGTAGAAGAGATTTTGTCAGGGTGGCAAGAGGGGGTGACCTGTGGTGGGGTGTATCTCTTGGTAATTAAGCTTAGACATTTGTTGTAGTTTAACTCAGATAGTTAGCAGGGCCTGACAAAGATACTACAAACAAATAATCACTAACCAAAAAGAGTATACAGTTGTCTAGCCTAGAGCTATACAAGCAACATACCAACATCTTTTGAGCCATGGACATTTTCTCCTTAAAGCCTCTTCACCCTGAGGTTGTCTTCCTATAATTTCTTCTGCTGAGAAACACACAAACCCTTTTTTTAATGAGCTCCTGATTAGGTAATGAAGTTCACTTGTCCTGATTAAATCAAGCTTAGCAAAGCACTCAGCTGCTTTCCCCACAGCTGGGAGGGAGCCACTCTTGTTTGTCTGCCCAGCCTCACTTTAGGTTGCACCCACCTGATTTGATAAGGATCTGAGATTTGGGATTCTTGGGAACTGAACTCTGAATCCTATAGTTTCTGTTGGATGGGCAGTTGGTTTGTTAGCCTAGTTCTAGTGACCTAAATCTGATAGACACCACTAACCCTGATTGTTGGGGTCTGCCTGTGTGTTGGAAAAATTGGGGCCCCCAAGGACCTGGAGACCCTGTCACTTTAATGTTCTAATCTGAAAAATGACTGTAAAAATGTCATTGCGGGGTTCCATGTTGATTGTCCCTCAGAGATTTCCAGATCCAATGTGTTCAATTTATCAGATGTCAACCCTGCAAAATCAGCCTGAGGTCTGCAAGTCAGGCTTTTTTTCTGGCTTTTGTATCATTAATAGAACTGGGTGAATTTTTTTGGTGAATAATAAATTTGCCAAAAATACGTTTCTAGGGTACTGAAACTATTTGTGAATTTGGGTCAAATTCAATTAATAGTTTTGGCTGAAAATAAATAAAACAAACATTTTGAAAATGTCAAAATGGTTTGTTTTGGAAAAAGATCACAATAAAAATTTTCTAAACAAAATGTCAATTCAAATTGATTCAACATTCTGTTTTGGAAATATTTCAGTTCAACATTTCATTTTGAAATGTCAACTTGAATTGACATTGAGAACACTTAGTTTTGATCCATAGAATTTTTTTTTTTTTTTTATTAAAAAATTTAGTTTTGGTTCAAAACTAACCCACTTTCTTTCTTTCTTTTTCTTCCCCCCCCCCCCCTCTCAGATTCTTTGGCTCAGCAACCGAACCAAAAAAATCACTGATTTGCTCAGCTCTAATGATCAGTAAAAAAGATTCTGCAACTGGAATTCAGTGGTTGATACTCATGATTCATGAAGAGAAAGAGACCCCCACTGACTCTCCCAGAACTATGTGGGTTATGAAGTAGGAGTAAAAAATAGTATTCACATTTGTCAGTACAGTTAGACTATATGACCCAAAATACATAAAACAATCAGCTCTGTTGAGTAAGGAGTTGCCATTTTTACACAGTCATTTATTTCCATAACTGCACTTTAAGTAAAGACAGTTGCATTCCAATTTACTTTAGTGGGAAATCCTGTTTACATAGCAATAAAAGTATTTCCTTTAAAATTTCATATCAGAATATCTGCAATGCATTTCATACTTAAAAAATATAAGTAACTAAATATGCATAACATTAAGCTTTTAAATTAAAGTGTGCTGTTTAGTGTACATGCATTTAATTGCCAAATACCAAAACTGACAAAGTCCACAAAAATCCTTATGGGCCAAACCCTGTGCTTTAAAAATATCTGGAGAGTTATCTGTGAGCATGGGAAAATCCTACTCCCTCCCCTGGCTAAAAAAGCAGACAGATATATGCTTATATCTGCCTGATAGGAAAACTACTACAGGCCTCAATAGTCCAAATAGTGGAAGATATATGCATTCCCCCCCAATGCTACATCCTGTAACCGTTATCGGCTCCATTTCTGTGACCAGCAGAAAGACGGTGATGCACAAGTTGAGGGGTTTATGTTCACATTACTTTTAAAATTTTTAATTATCTACTAAATTTGGAGAGTTTCCTATCTAGCATCAGTAGAGAATTATTACCAACTGCCAGAATGGCAACTTTCCAAATTAGTAGGTAAACCAATAAATCCTAAAGTAATAGGCACAGTTAAAACCTCCCACTGCTTGAAGAAGACATCTCCATGCAGCCTAAAGTAACCTTCAGCTGCTGACTTGTTGCCTGTCCCAACCTGCTCTTAGAGCTTGTTCTAGTGCAGTGTTTCTCAATTAAATTTGGCCACGGAACCCTTTTGAACTCGATAAATAATTGCGGAACCCCCCAAACTCTTAACAGTATTTTTACATATGGGGCCAAAAAAAATGTAGAAATAAGCAAATGATATACAAACAACTAGGTCAGCATTTCTCAATAAAATTTCCCTGCAGAACCCTTTAGGCTCCACGGGGAAATTACACTCATACTTGATACCCTCTGCCGAAAAATCCGGGACATCTTCCCTTTTTTGGCGGCACGGAGAACAGCTGCTCTCGGTGGCATGATGTCACTTTCTCGCAGAACCCTAACAGTGATCTTGCGGAACCCCAGGGTTCCACGGAACACCAATTGAGAAACACTGTTCTAGTGGATATGTATATTCAGGAGCTGTATATTCTTTGACTTCAGACCCCACCAGGAGTGACCGTGTACAGACATTTTCTGTGTGTCTATAGCTCCTTTTCTTGCTTGGCAGGTAATGGCAGGTCAGAGGGTTGTGAAGGGGTTTAAAGGTAGGGAGTATGCAGGCTCTGTGTAATCCAGTACGACACAGAGCAGACTGCTTGGTGGTGGTGTACATTTAGGCTGCTACAGCGATATGCAAGGAGCAACCCTACACATCCCCATGTGGTACTGAATCCCTATGTGTATATGTGTACTTAGAAATAAGCTATTTTTTCATTAAAAGTGACAGTACTTTAAAAAATGCCTGAGCTATGCTCTTAAACAATGCTCAGTTTTTTTGGAAACAGTAATTGCACTTTGGGCAAAATAATTATTTACAGAGTTGCAATTATAAATCTGAGATAAAAATTATACAAAGGAATATTTATTATTACTATTACAATAGTAATGGTGCATCTTAGGCCTTATACCAATATAGCAACACCTGTTTCACCTGTGTGTGTATATATATATATATATATATATATATATATACAGACACATATACATATATACAGACACATATTCCTGTCATTTCTTTTATTACTCTTAAGAAACAAAACAAACAAAAAAGATTATAAAGAGAACACTGATACCATATTTTGGCATCATAAAAGATTCCATATTTTCCCTTAGGGTGCTTCACTACCATGGCCTTACGTTATTTTGACCATTGCTATTGCAAGCATGGGCGCCAGGTTCGTATAATATTTGGTGGTGCCTGTAATGGGTCCGGGCCCGGGCACAGGGCCCATGTCATGTGGGAGGGGGGTGGGGGAAGAGGGGACCGGGAGGGGAGAGCGGCCATTGCGTGGTGCTGCTTCTGGCCAGGACACTGAGCCACAGGGGAGGTGGGGCCAGCCTGGGAGGGGGGAGCAGCTGCCGCTGCACCGCACACAGCTTGAGGCCAGGGCCGGCACCGGAGCGGCTCATGGCCAGCCGCTGAGTGTGTCAGGGGGGTTAAGGAGGGAGTCAGAATGGCCAGGCCGTGCTGGGGGCCACTGCGCTCAGCACCTCCACAGCCGAGCACCACTAGCAGCTCCACGGCTGGCCCCCCAGCACCACAGAAATATTGGTGGAGCTAGGCCCACCATCCTCAATGTTGGTGGAGCACGGGCACCACGGGCCCATATAACTCGCCGCCTATGATTGCAAGGATGCTTGGATATAACTCTTTCTGAGTCCAACAATGTTGGTGGCCTGAAAGGTGATATTTCCTGTCTCCCAAGGATCTTACGACCTGAGTTTGGTAACTGAACCCAGATCTTTAGATCACTGGATTGGCCCAGAAGAAAGAAATTTTATGGTAGAAGGCTTTTCTTAATAAAGAGATGTCAAACCTTTACCTTTACTATGGTAAAATTTCATTGAAAGTAAATGGGATTTTTTGTCCATGTATAGACTGGAGGACTGTACCCTTGCTCTTTAAATATGTTTATGCTGTAGCTTTCCTGCCTTTAAATGCATTCAAGGTCTGCTGCTCTGCTGTGTTTATAGTTAATGTTTGGGCACCACTTTGAAAATGTACCATGCTATCTAAAGATGACTATTGTCATTATGATGCCTGCTCAGTGCTGTGGTACACTAAATCTCTAAGGTTCTACGAGTGTACAATGACTCGCAGGCAAGTGCCAAAGCTGCTTCAGCTTCAAGGCCCTCAAAGTGCTAGTGCTGGTGGGTCCCAATAACCACTAAAATATGTGGCTAAAGTGAAGAGGTATTTTACGAGGCAGGGAAGGGAAAGATTCCAAATACGCTAGCTACAGAGGTTTAGCAGTTACAACTCAAAGTGAAACAACAGCAGTTCTTATTTGCGTGGGTTCCTAGGGGCAGCCCAGCAGAGAATTAGGACTCTTTAGGCCTACTAGTGCCTAGGTGCCCTCTCCAATCCAGTCTTCTGTTACAGCGAATAGGAGTTTGCATGCTTCTCGGCCAGACTCAGTTAGAGATGTGTCTTCGTTCCCGCCCAGTCTCTGCTGCTTCCCTACAAATTCCACACAGACCTGAACATGCCTACAGTGTCTAACAGTCACACCCTGTTCAGGCATGGTTCCCTGTCTTCTGCTGCAGCCTGGTAGTTTCCCCCTACATCCAGCTTCTCTGCTGCTCCTGACTTGCCATGCTGCCACAGCTTCCTCAAGGTTCAGATTCCTTCTTGGGTCAGGGTCTTTCCATGGCATTTCTGCCCCCTCCCTCTACTTGGACAGTGGAAGTGGATATGCCTGCATGCCATAGATCAGTGAAGAGAGAGATTGATGGGGAATCTGCTTAGCTGATTCATCACATTACAATAAAAATATTAGTCAGAAAATGGAGCTCCAACACATTTCTGACCAGCTTGGCTGCCCTTACAGATTTGTGAAGGGCTGGGGAGACAGGGCACAGGGACAGACCAAATCTCTCTACTTGCTTGTTGTGAATACGTGCAGGGGTGTGTTTTAGCACCACCATAGCCCTATTTTTCCTTCTGCATTGGTTGGTGGTATTGGGACTGGAGCATACATTGCCACCTTTCAAGAGATGTAGCAGTTGCTGCTCCTGCATGCTTTACACACCCTCAGACCCCAGAAGCATTCTAGCAGTCTGTCCTCAGGCAAAACTGACTCCAGGAATTGCTGCTGGAATTGTCCCCTTATCCCTTGTATCCTACTAATGTAACAATGGATTTAAGGCAACAGCTACAATATATGCTTTTACATTTAAAAAATAATCCAACCTTTCAGAATTATAGACCCCCATTCACCATTATCCTACACCTAGGTTGTTATTTACACCAGTGGGAAGTAGGTATAAAATGCTACTGTTTTGATAGTCTTTGTAACTCACTTTGCAGTAGTGTAGATGGCTATCCCAAGTGTCGGACATTTGGAGCAACTGAAAATATTTTGCTAGCCCAACTCCAGATTACCACAAGGTTCCTTAAAATGCACACAAACTACTGTTGGAGCAATCTCATTTTTCTCCTTTGAAAACATTCTGTTTAATATATAATTAAGTTAAATGTATTCCACCTTGTATTGTGTGGTATTGAATGTTTAAGTTAAAGACTGAGCTCTACTCCAATTTTGTAAATGTCAGTTTATTATTTGGAGACAATACAGTATTAGCTAAGCTGGATAGAACTAGTCTTCTTACAGTTTAATTAATTTTCTTTTTCATCGCTCTAGTTTACGTATCTTTAATCCTTTTTCCATCTTTGGTGCAGATAATTATTCATTCTAATGAAGATGTGCAACGAGATAGATGTTTCTAAGAAGGTAGACTATTGTTCCCAACTGCAGCTAATAGTAGTGGTGGCCACAAGCACAAAATTATGAAGCCGAAGTGCATGTAGGAGTTTAATCTGAATATTTCTGAGGGGTACAAAGCTGACTCATTCATCAGTTACAAGTAAATGAGAGAGAAAATGGATGGATCTTACAATGATCCACAACAGTGATATGTTTGGTAACCATAATATTAGGAAATTACAGAAATCTTTTTAGGTTTCCATAAAAACTCAAGTTACTTGATTATTGTGTGTGTGTGGTCTGAACAAGAAAAAGAATACTGTGATTATTACTGTCAATTAACTTATTGGCATTTAAAAGGAACAGACTACTAAGCAGAGAATTGATTTAAATGTTTTTAAAATTGATTTAGCATTTTTGGACTGCTTCAGTTCACTGGAAGCTGGTTAAAATTTGAGAGAAAAGTTTCCAACAGCTTTACAAAGCACATTTCTATGTCTTATAAAATAAAGATATTCTATATGGTTCATGTTGGTTCCTATTGCACCAGAATGTACCAGCAGAATAAACTTTGATGAACCTCAGCTGTTAACATTATAACAACAGTTACTGGGATTCTTTTCTTGCAGTCGTCTTTCCTGAGTTTAGTCATCTGGCCACAGTTATTTCATATTTGCCCTTTGGTCGGAAATCAACCATTGTGGAAGCCATGTGGTTATGTTGCAAGATTTTGTTTAGTCTAGATTAAAAGCAGAAGAGTTTGGGGGGTGATTATACAGTTGTGACAAAATTAACTTGTTACCTTTGTGAAAAGGAATTCTGAAATATATGGTGGCTGTCACTATGTTAAAATGAAAATATCCCACAGATTATCAATTTTATTTACAAGAGTGTATGTGTGAAGAGGCCCTCATGTCCTAAGCCTGCTACCCTGGTGTCCCAGCTCTAACCACAGAAGTTGTCAGCCACTTCCCTTTCCCTACACTGGTGTGAAAGTGGGGCCTATGCCCATCCCATGGGGGCAGCTACCCACATGGCCCAAGTCTGACCTCTGGGGTTTCCCTGTATTTCCTCCCTTTCTTCCCACATTTTTAGATTCTGATTTGCAGAGGTGCTAAGTACTCTCCGTTCCTGTTGACTTCAGTTGGGGCAGTGGATATTCGGCCTTCCTGAAAATCAAGGACTTGGTGTGAGTTGTCTGTTGTATGATGCATTTGAACCCTTTTTCTGTAACAGTGCTGTAGAATTTTATTTGCTGAAAGATTTTAATAGATTCTCCCCATATTATTTTGTGGCTAAGTATCAGATTAAATATATGTTAATATTCCATTTGCATAATTACATATGTGATTATCAGCTTATATATCATATAAATTTGCCAGATGAAATTTAGTATTTATACCCAATAAAAATGTCAAACAAACCTCAGAAATTTGGGAAGCATCAAAGCTGTTACTACCTGATACTCAGACTTACAGTAGCTCACTATCATCTGGTCATTCTCCTAATGTGGAAGGAGAAATAATTGTGTTCTAATCTTTGAACAACTTAAAATCTGGGGAATCACTCAAGCTGCTTTACAGCTCTATCCAGCTGGCAGCACCTTTGCTTGAACCATGGACAACAGCAGATAACTGTAACAGAACAGTCCCTGTCTAAAGAAGAAAGATTTTCTATACTAACAAATAATGAAGTTGAACAACTCATGCAGGCAACAATGGAAAAACACTGCCAAGAAACTGAAGACATATTCAGACCTTTAAAGACAATGAAAATAATATAGTAAAAGAGTAAGATATTGAAAATATCACTCCTGAACAACAACATAAGGACAAAAGAAAAGCTTTGTTCACAATATGGGGTCATCTCCAGATTTTTCCAGTAACATACATATGATTCATGCCTTGTGTCTCCTCATGGAGTGATTATAATGATGATTATCATGAGCATAGGAATTGCCATACCGAAACAGACCAGTAGCTCATCTGATCCAGTATCCTGTCTCTGAATCTTTTCTAAATCCTATCAATTTCTTGGCCTCAGTACTAAGTTGTGGCAATGTGTGCCACAGGTTAATTGTGCATTGTGTAGAAAAGAATTTTCTTTTATCAGTTTTAAATGTGTTGGCTTTGAATTTCATAGAAAGTCTCCTTGTCCTTGTATTATGAGAAAGGGTAGATAGGGAGTGCCTGATCTATCTTCTCTATAGCCTTCATTATTTTATGCAGTTCTATCATGTCCTCAAAGTTTTAATCTTTTCAGTCTTGCCTCATATAGAAATCTTTCCATGCTGTTAACCATTTCTGAACCCTAGATTTCTGCTATATCTTTTCTGAGCTCATATCTTATCGTAACACAGGTCTTATCATAACACAGTTTCCGATATGTTCATGGACATTTCCTGTCTTATGGCAATATAAAAAAGGCTAAATTCTTATCTGCAGAATTTACATGACACGTAAAGTATGGGAAATATTCATGGAAAGCAGGGATTATTCTTCCACTTCATTACCCTTTGTATCTTTCCCTCTCGTAAATTGCAGTGTTTGTTTCAAACTGTGCAGTGTCAAGGTTTATACACTGGCACTCAACACAGGCTTAGGATAACAGCAGTAACTGATTATTATATCATTGCAAGGGAGGGGAGACAAAGACAGCCTAGTTCCTCTGCCTCAGACCTCTCTTATTTCTAGTCCTCCTAGAATTTCTATTTTTATCACTTCCCTCTAGGACAGAGAGGTAAAACCAAAGGCTGTATTTCTCTCCCTGTAACTGCACAATACCACATCCAACAGGATGCTATTATGGCCCAGATTCTTATCTGAGGCTTGTATCAGAAATATAACTGATATAATTAATGTTCTGCATACCATATGCTTGTGATATTTATTTGTGTTAATTAGCATTTCTATATCATATCATTCAGAAATTAGAAGGGGAGAAAGTGCAAGAGTATCAGAGGAAGCTAAACATCTTGTGCCTCTGTAGGCAATAGGTTAACCTGTATTTAAAAATTCATATTTTCTCCTGAGTCTGTAAATTCTCTCATTTTCTGTAAATCAAGATGGCCTGCGGACACGCTTCTGCAAGTTTGGTTGCCTTGATAAGTTTGTCAACGTTATTAAATCTTTTCTTGAGGAGTGCAGGTTTGTGTCCTTGACTACAGCTGCTTCTCGGCTCCCTTTGTTGTCACTAGTGGAATAAAACAAGGCTGTGTTCTTGCTCTGACATTATTTAGCATCATGTTTGCAGCTGTTCTAACATATGCATTCAGACAATGATTGTGACATTTATATGCAGTACTGTATGGATGGAGGTGTCTTGAATCTTCATCGCTTGTGTGAGAAGACAAAAGTTATGAAGACAATTGTTCTCAAATTACGGTTTGCTGATGATTTTGCTTTATTGGACCATAAACAAACACATTGTATTGCTTACTGATTGCTTTGTATGTGCAGCAAAGCATTTTGGCTTAACAATCAGCCTAAAGAGGACAGAAGTCATGGTCCAGCCTTGACCGGGATGTACCGCAACTACTTCAGTTGTGTCCATTGATGATGTACCACTGAAGGTTGTTGACAAATTTTGCTGCCTAAGCAGTGTCGTTTCATGAGGTGCAAAGATTGATGATGACATTACGAAGCACATTGGTGCAGCCAGGGATGCTTTCAAAAAAAAATTAGGAATCATCTCTGAAACGAACACTGTGTCACACTGCAAACAAAAATTGATGTTTACCATGCCATTGTCATCGCCACTCTATGGCTCTATGGCTGCGATATGTGGACTATTTATCAACATCACATAAAACACTTGGACCAATTCCACCTACAATTTCTATGGCAAATTATGGGAATTAAATTGCAAGGTTTGGTTCCAAATACCAATGTCCTTGAGTGCTGTAACATCACAGGAATTGAAGCTTTCATAGTGAAAGTGCAGTTGATGTGGTGCGGTCATGTTGTCCATATATCTGATATAGAATTCTGAAGGCGGTCTTTGACAGAAAATTGCAGTCTGGTACTTGTCTTAGGTGCAGATCAAGAAAACGTTACAAAGACACTCTCAAGGCCAATGTCCAGTCTTCAGTGTTGACCTTAACACCTGGGAGTTCTTAGCCCATGACAAGATCTGATGGTGCCAGCTCTGCCGCCTTAGACTGAAAGATTTCAGAAGATCATGGATTGTTGCAATCAATGAGAAATGTGTGAGGTGTAAAGCTAAAAGCAGCACACATTCATCTACAATTGTTTTCATCTGTGGCGCTTGTGGACAGCGCTGCAGGTCTGGAATTGGTCTTTGGCCTCATCTAAGGACTGTAACTCATCTGTTGAACTCAGTGGGAGACTTCACCATTATTTAGTTCATAATATATGTTTTCCCTTACATGTTTCACCTGGGAAACATCTATTTATTAGATATACAGTGATCACCATTCAAATCTTTACCATTTTGCCTTTGAAATCAGAAAATGGTATTCCTTGGGTATTCGCTGTACTTAACAGAGGGAATACTTGGGAACATTTGTTACTAGCAAAACCATTTATACAGATTTTAAGTGACACTTCCCCTGTAAAAACCATTTGCATCTCCACTGTGATACTTGGGTGTGCCCAGAGGAAATCTCTGGCTAATAGGGGTTTGATTTCCCACCATGAAGTTTTGGAGGACAGTTTAGAAACACAATGCTATGCATATGGGGAAACTGACACATCCCTTCTTGTGGTTTCCAGGGGAGGTGTTGATAAATATGCTATTGCCATCTTTAACATCATGCATTTGAATGTAAGGGGCATCTGGAACCATATCAGGGAAGTTGAAAAAGTTGTTTGAGGCAAATATCCATGTTGGTGCTATTTGTAAAACAAAGCTTTCTGACCAACAAAGCATTATAGGTTTTGACTATTTGGAAAAGGAAGGCAGGGCAAGAGCTGATAGAGGTCTGATTCTTTTTATTAGGAACACATATATGGAATTGTATGAGATGAATATGTGTAATCTTTGGGTGGGTTAGAGTTTACTTCACTGACCTTCTATTAGTGCCTAAAAACAACTCTGATAGAAAAGCTCATGGAGACCCAGAATTCAGTCACTGAGAATTTTCAGCAAGGATTGCACAGAGTCAACCTCCCCAAAATCAAGCCCCTCACCCCCCCAAAAAAATAATTAACAATTCATAAGTACCAACTTTATAAAAATCCTGTAATGATAAAGAAACATAACAACAATTTAATTTTTACAACATAAGGCTACTTTATAATCCATATATATTATTTTCAGTTATACATAAACATAAATAAAAGAAAACAAATTAAATCTAAACAGGTCAGTCGCCACAGAAACACAGTGAGCAGGTCCCAAAGCTTAGGTTGAGTTCACCTAAGTCTCAGTTAGGGTCTTTGGTCACCAAGCCTATACAGGCTGCTGAGTCAATGTTGGAAAGCAATCATCAATCTGTATTCACTTGTTGGAATAGGCAGATAGTGAACTCTCAGTTGATAAAATAGGAGATGAAATTTTTGTAAGGTTGACTCATCCTATTTCACAGACACACTTGAGAACATTAGTTCTCAAACACCCATAACCTTGAGGAAGTGTGACAATCAGGGTCAAGACTCTCCAGGGAGAGAACAAAGGTTAATGCTCCAAAATAAGCAGTTGCACCAACTGATTGCATACTGTATTACTGTACTGTAAAAGTATATTGAATAAGGTATTTTATTGACACGTGTAATGTTCTGAACTTGATGGTCATTATGAGGTGTGGTTATGAATCTATGTATTTATGTATATAGAAAACTGTGCTTATACTCTGTACTACACCTCACAGCAGGCTGGTGAGCAGTCAAGCAGGGTGGGCCCCTTCCAAGCTAGGTGTTTACATGAAACCAGCTTTAACTGAAGGTTTCTATCCAGAAACTGAAGGACAGTCTCTAGGTGGGAGTGGGTCCATGAACCCTGGATGCCTCCTGTAGTGAGAGGATACACTGGGAAACTTTTCAAAGGCAATAGGTAACTTGTATTAGAAAAGGGATTTTATCTAATATGGAAGTGTAAAACCTGAGGTTGTGTTTTTATGTTTGGTTTCTGGGTAACTTGTGCAGGTTTATTTTCCCTTACTATTTTATTTTTGAAGCAGTGGTTTTTCTATTAAATAAACTTTTTGTTTATTTTTATCCCAAGCAGGTCTCTGCTGTGCAAACAGTGCAGAGTGTGCATGCCACAGTAAACTGGAATCTGGGGGGCTGGTTTCACACCTTCAGGGGTGATGAACCAGAAGGGAATGGTCTGAGTGTCCAGTACTTAAGAACTCCGGAACTATGTATTTGGGGAGACTCAGGACTAGATGGGCTGTTGCTGTCACCTTGCAAAGAGTAACTGGGATAGTGAGAGCCAGGGTGAGTCTGTCTGCTTGTGTCTGGCTACTGGTGTCAGGAAACTGAACCATAGCTACCAATGCCCCAAGATTACAAAGCAGGTGGTGACAAGACCCCTTACTCGTCTTGGTTAGTTTCCAAAATGTCACAGGAAGATCTTAAGGTTTCTGAATCGACTGTGCAGAAATTATCAAAAAAGGCACCCCAAGAGACAATGGGTCCCACATTGGAATGATGCTGGTGCTTAATCTTATTAAGGAAAGGAGTCACATTTGAGTGGAGATTGAATGGAACTTGAGAGACAAAGAGGACAGAGGAAAATGGAGTGAAGTCTTGAAAGATGTCACCATGAAAACAGCGGAATATAGAAGGCATTGAGAGGAAAAGATTTATGGATGATACTGAAGTGAATTGAGAACAATCAGACTAAGGTTGTAATCTAAAGAACACCAATATCCTGAAAATGGGGAGACAGAGGCATTAGATGACAAAATCTGCAAATATGCTGGTTGAACATCACACCAAGATTAGCACACTGTAAGGGGTTTCCTGCCATAGCCCCTCTGCTTTGCTTCTCCTCTGGCCAACAAAGGATGCAAAGACCCTTTGGTTTGTAATCACCAGTGCTTTTATTTACAAGGTGTGCATGAATTCCTACCATCTTATAGTGCTCTGCTTCAGCCAGCACTCTATGGGGCTATTCAGGGAGACAGGCACAGCCTCCCCACTTCTCTTCTTACCTTTCTCTTCCTTTCCTCCTGGGCCAGCATATAAACCCTGCTGGGTCAGTGGGGCAGCTGCTACCCATTGCCTGATCAAGCCTGGGCAACTGCTCAGCCTGCGTAGGCTGACCGCTGCCTCCCCTGTGGTAATCTGGCCACTGCCCAACTAACCAGCTCTGCTGCCCCTCAGCTATAAAGGCTGGAATGAAAGGGGACTGGTCATGGGGTCACTTTCTAGCACCTTGTTGCCCCCCTGGTTCTGGCTTCCCCCTACCAGGAAGGTCCTTATGTGTGGGAGGGTCCCTCTTTTGGGGGCCCTTAGCTTTTCTCATGCAGGTTTCACTCATCCCCCACCCCCAGAAGCTACTTTCTGTGGGTGGTGGCACCCCAGAGTTCTACCTCTGCCTACAGGTCTTCACACCAGTCGCAGCCCTGTGGCTGCCCCACATCATGCCCCCCCAAGCTTCCTGGATGGTACTCCTGGGTGACCACCCACATCCTTGAGGGTACCCAGGGCTTCCGGGGCCTCAAGCTTACCAGGTGAGGCCTGGGGCACTTCTCATTGGTGACAGGGGGGGGGTCCTTCAGCCTTTCCTCCTTCATTTGGTGGCCTGGGCTGGACCCTTCCCCTATATCTCTCTCCATACTTTCTTCCCCCTTGCCCTCTGGCTCTTGGGGACACCTCTCTCTGTCCTGGCTCTACTTTTGTTGTCTAGGGGTTTTTTCCTTATCAGGGCCTCCCACCCCTAGGGTTCCTGTCCCTTCCTTAGGGAAACCCATGGGGTTTCCCCCTGTGGAGTTCTTTCCCCCTTTATGTTTCCCTTTTTGGGAGGGCTTCCAATGGGCCCCCACCACCACTGGGTAGGGCAGTCCCTCCACTATGCGACCTGTTTCCACAGAAACTGTCCCCTGACCTCCAGGGGTACCTGGGCCACAGGCTACCGCCTCGTGTCCCACTGGACACATTCCACATCCACCTTAGCCCTGGGGAACACCCAGTGCGGCTTTATCAGCCACCTCTGGACAAGGGTGTGGGTGGAGGCTGTGTCCACCAAACCCCTCTGGAACTTCCTCTCCACCTTCACAGGTATGAGGGACAATTTTCTCACCTCCCCCCTCCCTTTCACATAAGTCCAGCCATAAAACTCAGCCAGTCCACAATCCGTGTGCAGGCAGTCCTGTTTCTTATGTACGAGTTGGCTCCATTGCCAGCATATGACCATTTGGGTCCCTGCAGGGGCCCCCCAATGGTCCTCCCCTTTCCTTTCTAGACCCCTTCTGGGCAGGGGTTCTCTGAGTTTCCCTCCAGGTTCTGGACTCTTATAGGGCTGGCCCGCCTTCCTGGGGGCATCTGTCTCCCCGTATTCCTCAGTCAGTCTCACTGCCGCCTCTACCGTGCCAGGCTGGTGTTGCCTTACCCAGACCCGTACATTCATGGAGTCCCTGTAAAAACTGTTCCAGGGCCACCATGTCCATAATCAGCTCCACAGCTCCACCGGGTGGCCCAATCTCAGAGTCTTTGGGCAAACACCTGGGGCTGTAGTCTTCCCATCCACTTCGCTGCCCACAATTTCTGGCGGTATCACTCCACTGACAGCTCAACCCGATCCAGAATGGCAGACTTTACCACCTCGTACTCTCGGGCCTGTCCCTCACTCAGGGCCATGTAGGCTGCCTGGTCCTCACCCTCCAGGTAGGGCACCAGTCGCAGGGCCCACGTCGCCTTTTCCCATCCTGCCCCCATGGCTACCCGCTCAAAAGTACCAAGGAAGGTGTCCAGGTCATCCGCTGGGCCCATCTTGCAAAGTCCCAAGCCCGGTGCCCGGGTGCCATTTCCCATTGTGGGACTCACCAGTTTCTGCAGGAGCTGCTGCTGGACAGTGGCTTGCTCCTTTATAAGCCTTGCAGGATTTTTCCTGGTCTGCCTGCCAGGTAAGCAAGGCCTGCCTTTCTAACTGGTGAGACTCCTGAAGGCTTTGCAGGGCCTTCCCCATCACCTCCTGCTGCTCACCACTCACTGCGGGGTTTCCTCCATCTCCAGGTCACCACCTCTTGAGCAGGCTGGAATTGTGTCCTGGACAAGCCCCCACATGTAAGGGGTTTCCCGCCGCAGCCCCTCTGGCCAACAAAGGACTCAAAGACTCTTTGGTTTGCAGTCACCAGTACTTTTATTTACAAGGTGTGCATGAATTCCCACCACTTCACAGTGCCCTGCTTCAGCCAGAAGTCTATGGGGCTGTTCAGGGAGAGAGGTAAAGCCTCCACACTCCCTTCCCATCTCTCTCTGCCTTCCCTCTTCCCTTCTGGGTCAGCATATAAACCCTGCTGGGTCAGTGGGGCAGCTGCTGCCCATTGCCTGATCAAGGCTGGGCAACTGTTCAGCCTGTGTAGGCTGACAGCTACCTCCCCTCAGGTAATCACACCACCGCCCAGCTAACCAGCTCTGCTTCCCCTCATTTATAGAAGCTAGAGGTCATCCCCCAGCGTGCACGCACACACACAGATGGGGATAGAGCTGTCGCAAAACACACATGTGGATTATTCAGGAAGAAAGACAAAGAATCTAAAAGCATGTATGCTGATCCCGTTGAGTACCTGACTTTAGAAAGATCTCATATAGATGAGCTAGAAGACGCAATAGAGAAGCTGAAATGAAGCAAATCTCCTGGACTGGACCTCATTTATGGCTATATGATAGAGCACTTTGAGGAGAAGAATAAAGCAAGGTTGTTGGACATTCTAAATGGATCATGGACAATAGGGAAGGTACCTAAACAGTGGAAGTCAGCAATTATTGTTTCTTTTCTTTAGTCTGTTAAGGATCCTTCTTCTCTGGGAAGCTATTGGCCTGTATTTTTTAACCAGTTCACCTGTGTAAGATAATAGAGAGGATGATACAATCCAGGCTTCTATGGTGACTTCAAAAAAAGGGAAGATAGAACCTACCCAAATGGCATACATGCCCTTGCATTCAACTACAGACCTACTAATGGTCTTCTGTCAGCCTAATATCAACGGTTTCCAACAAAAGCCACTACAGTCATCAATAGGAGCCTTTCTGACTCTCAGTGCAACATTTGATAGCGTGTGGCATGATAAGTTCTAGTCAAACTTAGTAAACTCAGTAAGATGGGAATCCATGACAAAATGTTCTTCTGGGTAAGAGATTTTCTACCGTACAGAGAAATAACAGTAAGACTAAATGAGAGAGACAAGGTGGATGAGGTAATATCTTTTATTGGACCAACTTCTGTTGGTGAAAGAGACAAGCTTTCAAACTCCAAGGTCCTGATGAAGAGCTTTGTGGAGTTCGAAAGTTTGTCTCTTTTACCAACAGAAGTTGGTCCAATAAAAGATATTACCTCACTCTCCTTGTCTCTCTCATGTCCTGGGACCAACACAGCAAAAACAGCACAGTAAGACTAAATGGGTTTTTGTTTGTTTGTTTGTTTGTTTTTTAAGACAAGGCCATTCAGGGTGGGAGTTCCTCAGGGCTCAGTTTTAAGTTCTCTTCTTTTTCTGCTGGACTGTCAGGCTGCTTGAAATCATTTGTACTCACACATGCAGCTGATACTGTGCTTTGTATCATGGGTCATGAAACAGATATATTGAAAAATGAATTGAATGAAGGCTCAGAAATTGTAACTAGATGGGCAAAGGAACATAAATTCCAATGAAATCCAGCAAAAATAAAGTCCACCTGTTCCACCACAAGCCATGAGAGGTTCAACTACAGTCCGAAAATAATGTCAAATGGAGAAGGTACTGACATGGAGAGGAATCTGGTCCACCTTGGAGTGACCTTGGACACAGAACTAATGTTTGGACCATCAGCCAAAGCAAAGATGAAACCAAATCTTCTACACTATATCATTGGCACTAATTGGGGTTCATGTGTTAGGACATTGAAAACAGCCTACTGCTTGATACTTTACCCAGTACATGAATATACTGCACCTGTCTGATCGCATACTGCTCACAGTAATCTTGCCAAGATAAATGTTGTGCAGTCGTGATATCTGGAGCTGTAAAATCTACTCCAACAGCAATTTGTGAATAGGAGTCTAATATTCAACTTTTTGAAAGTGTAACTGTAAACAAGAAATCTTCATCAAGCAGGTCTGTTTCCAGAGGGCTCCCACAGGGATTGGTTCTTGGCCTGATGCTATATTATATCTTTATCATTGACCTGGAAGAAAACATAAAATCATTCACTTATAAAGTTTGCAGATGACAAATATTTGGGGAGAGGTAAATGATGAAGAAGACAGGTCACAGATTCAGAGTCATCTAGATTGCTTGGTAAATTGGGCACAAGGAAACAATATATGTTTTAATATGGCTAAATGTAAATGTCAGATCATTAGACTCTTACATCTGGGAACAAAGAAAGTAGGTCATTCATACAAGGTAGAGGACTCCATCCTAGGAAGCAGTGACATTGAAAAAGATTTGGGGGTCGTGGCAGATAATCAGCTGAACATGAGCTTCCATTGTGATACTGTGGCCAAGAGAGTTAATACAATCCTGGGATGCATAAACAGCAAAATATTGCGTAGGATATTTTACCTTTGTATTTGGCATTGGTGAAACTGCTGCTGGAATACTATGTCAAGTTCTGGGGCTCACAGTTCAAGAAGGATACAGATAAATTGGAGAGGTTCAGAGAAGAGCCATGAAAATGATTAAAGGATTAGAAAACATGCTTTATAGTGATAGACTCTAGGAGCTCAATCTATTAGCTTAACAAGAGAAGGTTAAGGGATGACTTGATTAGTCTATAAGTACCTACATGGGGAACAAATATTTAATAATGGGCTCTTCAATTTAATGGAGAAAGGTATAACAGGATCCAATGGCTGGAAGTTGAAGCTAGACAAATTCAGAGTGGAAATAAAGAGTAAATTGTTAATGGTGAGAGTATTTAATAACAATTTACCAAGGGTTGTGGTGGATTCACCATCTCTGACAATTTTAAAATCAAGATTGGCTGTTTTTCTAAAAGATATACTCTAGGAATTATTTGGGGGGAAGTTGTATGGCCTGTGTTATATAGGAGGTCAGACTACACGATTACATTGGTCTCTTCTGGCCTTAGAATCTATGAGACTCATAGAAAAGAACAGCTAATTTGGTATGAAAATTGTCTTTATTCCCAACTGAACGGCATCATTGTTCCAGTCTGTTCAGGAAATGGAAAATCAAATCAAGGCTGAAATGATCATCTTGTTTCAAAAGGTGTATAAATGCTACTGAAAAAATGGAAGTATTTGATGATGTTCAGGGGGTAGAGTGTGTGAAGAACCTTGTATGCCCAGTCATTCCTCCACATGAACATATTTACTTTAGTAAATGTTCCTCCCATTTGGAACTTTACTCAAAGGACTATTTGGACCTGGCTACATCAAAGAAAATTGCAGAAAAGAACATCTCATGGTATCAGTCACAAGGCAAACAGATTCATGTGTGCTCTGGTAGTTCATCAGACGAACTCTTCCAGAATGGCAGTTGTGGGGTTTTCATCCAGTGGCCTAATAGAGACAGAACGAGAGAGCATTAGTGAGAAATATAGCAGCTTGAATTATGTCGCTGAAATGAAAGTGATTCTCACCACACTACAAGAAATAAATGGAGTGGATATAGGGGCAGATGTTGTGATGTTTGTTGACTTGCAGGCCTTTAGAAGCAACCAGAATGCTATCAACAGTGCAATTCATCAGGAGGTTCAGAGGAGCAGAGAGCGAGGCAATAAACTGAGTTTTCAGTGGATTCCATCAGACGTTGGTATATCTGGAGGTGAGACAGCTGATGAGCTGGACAAAACTGGAAGGTCAGAAGCTTGGGTAGAAATGACAAGAGTTGAGGAGACTGACACAGTATTAAGGAAAATATTAGCTGAAATAAATGGTTGGAAGGTTAAAGATCCTCTGATCGATATCAAGCATGTCAGAAAATAACATTCACTGTCACGAGGTTGTGGACATGAAAATCAATAGAGATGGGACCAAGATATATCCACTCTGCAAGGTTAGTCAGAAGCAAACTTTAGCACCTGTCCATGCTTCTGAATGTTATATTGTAAGGAAAGAGAAGCACCTTAGATCAAACCCTTATGTAGGGCCCTGTAAGAGTTGCCAAATTCAGTCTCAAACTGTATGGTATGATATGATTATCATGAGACAAGACAACAAAAAGTGACATCTATACTGTTTACATACGACTAATTGGGGTTTTGCGTTTTTTTTTAGAATGAGGACTGGAAATATAATCAATAATATTTTACTGTTCAAATCATGTTTTCATAAAAATCATCTTGTTAATGTATTATTTGTGTGTAGTCTATCACTTAGCTAGATCCTAAATCATCTAGGGCTTTATAGGTCAAAAACAACACCGTCAGCACCATCTGGAAAATTGCTGGAAGCCATTGGTGATAATCAGAGTACATTTGCATAAGCTGTCTGGAAGCTCAAGATGGACAACCATTTCAGTGTTTTCAGCTGGGATGTGGATGGCCTTAGCGCTCATAGATGACGTACTTAAAAGGCCTCAAGATTGTTATTGTGAAATCAAGGCGACTCACATGGAACTTGGCTTTATAAAACACTTATACACCATACATTTACTTTATCATAATTATTTCAGACCTTCTGTTTGCTAGGCAGAACAAAGATGGTTGTCAAAGTAGCGTTTTCTTGTCACAGTGACACACTGTTATTTAAAATTATATTAGCAGTCATTTTAATCTAGAAGTAAATACAGCAGTTGCATGAACTCAGCCATCTGTTAGGATGGCATAATGCCTACTCAAAAATTACTACAATCCTTGTGAAATTAGTATAAATTCCAGGCAATGATGAGTTTAGGTGGGCAGCGTCCATATTGCTTTGGGTGCAATTTTTCTGCACGAAATTTCTTTTATATCAATATTAGAGGACTGGCATCACATAACTTCTCACTTGGTTACAACTTTCCATACTGATGTGCCAAGGCCAAGAATACCTGAACAGTGGAGAAAAGGAAGACACTGGCGCTTCTGGCTGCCAAAAAAGGTTATACAGCACTGAGCACATAGGAAAGGAATATAATAGAACAGTGCTGTTTGTAGTATAGCTTGACAAAGCCAGCCCCATGTGAGGTAGTGTCAATAAAGAACAAATGAATGCACAGTATAGTGCTTGTAATAGCTATCAGTGAACTTAGTGGTTACATATCTCGGTCATGTGACTGGTGTGTAACTTTTTGTTTTCCTGACTGAAGCCCACATTATATGATGGAAGCCAAGAAATAAAGATCAGTCTCTTACCAGCACTCCTGCATGTCACGTTCTACTATGACTGCAACAGAGTTTTACACACAGTTTATATACATTCCCTAAAAAGTAGGTCATCAGCCAAGGGGGGTTTACAGTACTCTCACAAAAAGACAAAGATAACATAGTTCTTGGGATGGCACGTATTCATGTTTGCAGCCCTTCAGTTGAACTGCCAATTTAATATGCCGCTGTTGAAGATTCCTCCAAGCTACTTAAAATGCTGAACATGACAAAAAATTTCAAATGGGACAAAAGAGACCCAGAGTTAAACTGAAAAGATAAGAAGAACAGAAAACTAAGGGATTAATGGGATTAACAAATATTAAGATCTGTGGTCTGGCACAGATGGTTTTTTGAAACTGGAGTTACTCTGGCTTCTTTCTGTTTAGTTTCATCTTGATGTCATAGGAAAATATATAAAATAAACATGGGATATTGATCCACAGATTTGAAGCGGTGACAGCAGAACTATATTCTCAATTCCTTATATGGAATAAGACTATGTTGTCTTTTATTTGCTGTTCATTATTCCTGATGTCTGATTGGTCATCTAAATCCCATGGTGTTGTTTCTGCTTCCTAATTAGATAACTGGAACTCTTATAAACAGCAGGAAAGAAATCAGAGATTTCAACATGACCTCACAAACTCACTGGCAATGAACAAACCAATAGGACTAAGAATATCAAAGCAAATTTATTTTAAATCCAACCGTTTGTGAGCACTATTCTGTATTATTCTCTCAGCTCAAGTTACTATTTTTAGTTTTGTAATAAATTTGTAGTAAATAAACAAACTTGGCATATAGTTGGCCTGCCAGAAAGAACATGTGTGTTTTGAGGAGGAAAGTGTTTGCTGAGGTGAATTTTTTTTAAAATCACACAGGTCATAGCATCTAGTCAACCCACAGATAGAACTGGTCTGACATAATCAGTCAGGACATTTAAAAAAAAAAAGTGTTAAAATTTTCTCTCAGCTAATCTGGTGCAATGCAACTCAAATCAGTGGGATTGTATTTGTGTAACTGAGGATCCATCTGCACAAGGAAAATGCTCTGTTGTGACAATAATTCAAGTGGTATTAAAAATTACTTATTTGCTTGTATGGGTTGGACAAAAACACAACATAAAAAGCATGACAGACACTATATTTCATCATGTCTCAATCATACTTTCTATAATGGAGCTGAAAATGGTTTTGTCCATTCTACATTAGTGCTTAACTAATTTTCAGCATCAGTGAAAGGGTTGCAAGAGGATTACACTGTTGACAACCACTGTCAAGAAAATGTCAAATTTCTTACATATATGGACCTTAAGAGCAGAATTTGGCGCTACTAGAGCGCAGATAAGTATAAGAGAACCATGTGTATTCTGCTGGAAACAAAGATCCAAAATATTGAAGCCAATGGAATTACACTAGGGAAAGTTCAACTCAAGGAAACCAATCTTAATCTCAGGGGGACATCTCCTCTCTATTTATATGTATACTCTTGTGTCTAGTCTGTCATAATTCTCTATGATTGTGCTGAGGTGAGCTATTCATGACTACATCATCTTAATGGGCCACCTTCCAGATGAGAGGTATGGCATTTTTCTCTGTGCTAGTCAGAGGTGCTAACAGTTGAGAATCTGGGTTCCATAGGGCAGTGCTAAGCAGCTTTTGAATGCTGAATCAGAATGAGACCTCATAGGAACTGAGCCTGAGAAGCTCTACTGATACTACAGAAACACAATATTATATTTTATAGAGCACTGCACCCAATTTATAAACAGAGTAAACATCAAAGACACTGAAGCTAAAGATCACTCTAACACATTTTTAAAGGCAAAATCATATCTTACCCATTAATGCTAGATGCTGTTTTTTAAAGCACCTCGGTTACTTACTATACAATAAAATACAGGAGCTGAAATTACAAGGTAAAGGATCACATGACCAAGAGACACGAACATTCAGATGTTATAACCCTGTGGTTACAATGTATATATTTTGGAATTTGGAGCAATGCTCATTAAAATTGAAGATGTTGAACTCAGAACTGGCTGTACTAACAAATAGCACCTAAAAACATAGTAATGTCCCTAGAGAAGATAGAGAATAGAGACAGGATTCCAGTATCACAGTATAAACAAAGGGGATTCTCCACCTGCAGTGGACATGTGTGAACCTTATAGTTTAATGGCTCTCTGTGTAGCTTGAGGACTGTTTTAGTCCTGGCCCAGATGAAACAATCATGGTGGTGGATACCTCCCCCACTGTATCCCAACAATAGCACAATATTTATTATGTATTATTTGTATTGCAATAGCACCTAGAGCCTCAACCAGGTTGGGAGCCCATTGTGCTAGGTCCTGTATAAACATATATACTAAATGACAGTTCCTGTCCCCAAACTTACAACCTAAAAGGAAATAAGCCATAAAATCCATGTCACTATCTCTGTAGAGTCATTGGTAAGTCATCACAGAGACCTACAGTTAATCTTCCGGTGTTACACTTATAAATGAAATAAACAGCAGGATCTTATTCAGGGAGGACAAGACAATACACCACGTTTATTGTCAATACAGAGATTCCAAAAAGCAATTGCCCACACACACACACTTCTGCAGGAGGGATATAATTACCAGCCTCTGTGTTGCTTGAGTTGAGCCACTGGCCAGGTAAATCGGGCAGGAGGATGGAGCCAGGCTCTATCAGTCACGACACGATGCTCTTTGGAGTTTGCAGAACGAATCCAAAGTTTCCATTTCTTCGCTCCATTTTTATAGGAGCCAGTCCCCATGTAAGTCTATGGATTTCACCATGTCATGCTGCCTCTGCGTTTGATGTGATTGTTAATCACTCTTGATGTTGCAGACATGACAACTTTTTGTTATCCTTCCGTTCCTGTTTCACACCTTGTCTTGTTCCTGTCCTTGGGTGTTAACCCCGGAACGCAGAGGAGTTATCTTGCTTCGCATTCTTCAGCCAACTGGGTTGTAAAAGGTTTTTAAACGAAGCATCTTCCCTCCCTCCTGCTTCCATGGAGATTTAGGGTTGCCACTTCCTTATTTTCTACAAACTCAAACTGCATTCACTCTTCAGTCACAGAAACTAACTTTTTACTTCTAACAGAACTTTCTCAAATTCCCTAATTGGGACCACATACCTACCAAATACTACATTCTACAATCTTAGAAAGAAAACAGATACCAGGGTAGTATTGACCATCAATATGGGTTCACTGACATTCATTATCAGAGACCAATTTAAAATGGATGTTCCTTGATTTACACAACAAATGCATTCTTGATAGGCATCAGACACTTACATGGTATAGCAAAAGGGCCTCAGGATGTTCCCAAACGAACATACATAAGTTCTGATGAACAACGCTCCAAGGTGTTACAAAATGTTAAAACAGGATGTTTCCCATGCATTTATAAACACAATTACTGCCCTAGAATCCCAGGACACTAAGATGTTAAGTGACAGCAAAATAGAGAGCAGGATGTTAAACTATCACTGTTGCTCTCATTTGTTAGATCTCAGTGTGCTAGGACTCAGATGGCTGTTGCTCTCAGATATCAAACTATTGTTTTTGGCCTACACTGGGACAATGCTTCAGAGGAGATGTCAATGTTACAGTCTTGGGAGTTGCTTAAATCTCCTCCTCCTCCTCTTCTCAACTGTCAAGGGTCTGTGTCTGACTTTGAAATGCGATGTATTTCTTATTATGGAATGTCATTTCCCTGGTCAGGGATTAGACTGCCTTTCGCATGGACCACCAATTTATATTCTGTACACCTAGTCACCCTTCCAGTAGTTACCCACTCCTTGAAATCAATATCAGTGATTCCCTGTTCCAGAGTGCACGAGTCCCAGCCACCACATCATGGTTAATTTCTAGTGGGCTAGTGAGAATCACTTCAGACTCCTGTCTGAACTGCGAGACTCTTTCATAAAATACTAACTTTTAGTACTAGATTGACTTAGAAGATACTTTTAAGAACTGCAAATTATCAAATAATATTTTGAATAAGGAAAAACAGATTATTTGCTACAAACATTAATCTTACAATTTAATTGCTCTATAACTATATTATAGTAAATCTGCTTGCTGATATTATGGCATTTTAAATAAGTGCTAGATGATTTAGTTTGTTCTTGTGATATTCATAGCTAAAATCTTTTAAGTCTGGAACAAGACTGCAATATGCTAATTAATGAAACATCAGTTAATCGAGGTATGATAGGTCTTTCATTGATACTTTACTCTCAGCATATATTTTGTTCTTGGAGTATCTTAGTATCTTACTAACATCACAATCTTCCAACTCTTGCTGTTAAACCAATAATAATAAAAGATATTTAGCCCCTTTCATCCAGTAGATATGTGATGTACATATAATATATGAAAGGATTAGTCTGGAAGTGCTAGCTTTCAGAAGTTGCTAGAAGCAGTATCATGCCCTCAGTATATGATCAGTTAATGTGAGTTTGTTCTGTTGATGTAATGCGTCTCGCTTGTTTTGTTGGCTGAGTGTGTTACTACTTGCCAGAAATTGTTGGGATGGGAGGTTGGGGGTGGGGTGGTTGGTAGATTATATCTATCTATTATTAGTTATATAGAGTGGGACTGAATAAATGCAATACAGTCCTAAGAACCCTGCAAGGAACATACATACATAAGGGGAGTCAGGAGAAGGGAAACAAAATGGCTATGGTGACCGCATTTTTTTGTCTGATTTTACTTGAATAAAAGAATCCCCTTTAATAACTAACTCTTATACAGAACTTTTCATCAGTAGATCATAGAGTCATCAAATTGTAGGACTGGAAGGGACTTCGAGAGGTCTTCTAGTCCAGGACCCTGCATCTCAAAGCTCTTAGCTATTTTTAATATATTTATTCTCCCAACATCCCTATGGCATAGGAAAGTATTATTAGCCGCATTTCACAGATGGAGGGGGGTGGGGAACTGAGGCATAGAAAGGCTGAGTGATTTGTCACTGGAAGTCTGTGGTAGAGCCGGGAATTTAACCCAGGTGTCCTAGGCTAGTGCTCTAACATTGGACAATTCTTCCTCCTACACTTTTGTTTTTCGTCAAAATACAAACAGGGGCAGAATTCTGTGTGTGCCCAGAGAAGTTTTTCTCCACCATGCATCATTTAGTTTAGCATCTTATTAAATGCAGTAATTATTTTACTAACTCAATGCTGTGTTCTTACTTTTGCTTCACACACAACAGGATGGTATTTTCAAACTAAGACTAGAAGTGAGCCTAGGTAGAAGAAAACAAAAGTGGCTGGTTTTCTTTTAAACTGATGCTCACCTAAGCATCCAGAACTGACTGGGGGCCAAATTCTGCTCTCATTAGTTATTGCAAAGAATCCTACTGAAAGCAAAAGCAGTATCTATACGAGTCAGGTAGGCAAAATTTGACCTTGTGGGAATGACTCAGAAGAATCAGAGGCTTGCTGGTAGGATACAGTATTTGAAGGCTTTCATGTGCCTTTCTGGGAATTCTCATGGTCTTTTCTTTTCCCTTTTTCCCCCTTCATATTAATGAAATGTACATGTCTCCTTTTAACAATCAAACTCAAATTGTTGAAAGTGCCACATGGATCTTTTCTCATAAGGCCTCATGTAACATATATCTTTAAAAAGTGATGTCTATTGTCAGAGGGCTAAGCTCTGTCTTCGCATACACTTGTGCAACCTTATTCAGGATACACTTGTGTTAGGTGATCTCAGCCAAATTTTGCCCTAACTACATGTGCCATTCCAGCCTAAACAAGGGTGCGGGAAATACTATACAAAAGCATTTATATAAAAACCAAATGTGTGTCCACTGTATTCATGATCTCTTTTATTCACTTTTGAGACTGTAACCTCTTCTAAGTATGGATTGTGTCTTTACATATGTTTGTACAGCACCTAGCACACTGAGGCTCGGCTCCTGATAGCACCCTGGGTGCTGCTGCCATGCAAATGATTAATAAATAATAACAAACAAATGCTGTATAAGCAAAATATTAGTTGCAAAGATCTTCCTGGAATAGGAAGATGTCATGAATTCTCTTGCGAATGTATGTCAAGGAGATATTGCAGCTCACATATTTTATTAAGTGTTAAAAAAAACCCAGTTTGTTGATATTTACTTTTGTAAATTTTTTTCTTCTAAGTGCTTTTAAAATAAATTTATAAGTTCTTAGGAGATCTATTTATTAGAAAACTAGGGTGAGTCACTCCACTCCCATTTAGTAAATATTTGTGCTTGTATTATTTTAAATATTAAGCCAGTCCAGCAAAATATTAAATTAGGTCTGTGCACTAATTGGTAAGAAAGAGCTCCTCAGAATACAAAAAACAACACAGACTCTTTCAGCCTGTTCCCCTGAATAAATCATTTGTTCATGTAGTAACCATCTCATCAATAGCACTGCAATCTACTCCTCTTTAGTGTCCGTCAGTATTGCCCCTCCCTCAAGGTCAATCAGAGCTGGCACTAAAATGTCTTCCTAGTTTGTTGTTCAAACCATGTCAGTCTCCTCTTTGAATCACTCTGCTGATATCCTCTTGCTCAGCATATCAAATTAAGTGTCTCTATCCTCACATTCAAATCCCTGCGCAAATCTGCCCTGATCTACATTTCAGACCTAGTCTATCGCTCTACCCTCTCCACTTTACAGAAGTGCAGGAAGAGACAGTGTTTTTACATAGTAAATAAAGAATTTCTCTGATGCATGAGGCCATTGAAAAACTGTTCATTAAGGACTAGTGTGAAGCTGAACCAGAATGGAACATGCCTGAATTACAAAGAATTCTGACAGTGAAGAATGTCAATAGCATTAAAAAACCGAACACATTTTGCTCAGACTACCCTTTAAAGTTCACTTCTTGAGAACATCTCACTGGGCATAAGCTGTCAGTTAGAGACAACGTTAAAGTTTTTTACTTGAACTGGCATTTCAGAATCTCCTTCTGGCAGAGACACTACTGCTGAAAAGTGACATCACTTATGACAATGGTAGTATGGGTCTCAATATCAGATTCATTTGCTTCTTACTCAAATGCTACAGTACTCTAAAAATCAGAAGATTAAAAGGATATTCATTGAAAAAATCATTTTCTGATCATGCCCTATAAGTGGTAGGTCCTGAATTAAAAAAAAAATCTTTAAATGTTTTTAAAGGTCTTTCTGCTTTCCTGTTAATGTTTATAAGGGTCATTTCTGGTAGCTGGTGTCTCTCTGGATAGTTATGTGTTCAAGGAAACCCACAACACAAAACGCTGTCAAATGTACAAAGCAAACATATGAAAAAAATACACAATTTCTTCCCTGCTAACTTTTCAGTATTAATAATCTTACCTGTTAATAATTTAATAATTTTACATTTTCCTCATTCTAGAGCAATAGTAGGTACAACGTCTTCAGAAGCAATACAATTTTCACTTTGATGGTGCACCTTTAATTTTAATGTACAATATATAAAACACAAAAAGTATTTACCAGCAAAACTTTCACATACCAGAATGGAAAGTGGCTTACCACTGCTGACAACGGTCTTCCATGATACTGCTGTCATAAATTAGGTTTTTAAGTTGTGTGATGGCAGCCCGTGGGAGATAAATGCAGATTAGTTTGACTATTTTAATATTCCTCTAAATATTACAAACTACATAACAAGTGGATACAGCTGCAGTATTCTAATTGCAAATATATAATGAGCTGAGATTTATATTCAAGGTTGTAAAGTAAGTGATAAAATAATTTATGTGAAAATAGCTGTATCATTCTCTTTGTATATTTTTTGCTCAGGGAATTCTAAAAGGGCCAACCAGCCAATTTTCTCTAGCTATTTTCTCTATAGTTCTGTTTGTCATTTCTCCTCAGAATTAAAGCATCTCCTAAATTCAGGCACTTAACTTGCTCAGTTAAAAGGCAAGTGATCCAAGTTCACATTTTCAAATAATAAATCCCCTGAAAAGGAAGACTCATTAATGTAATGAATAAATCGAATGGTGATTTGTTATACACAACTAACCTTAATTAATCGAAGTGGGCACATTCACAAATTACAGGACAGTGATTGTTTGGCAGAAGTGATGTTGGTGTGACAAGGAATATGTTTTGAAGAACTGGCCAAAACAATCTAGCCAAATCAATCACATCTCTGATGCTTGATTGTATCTACTCCCCGATCACTGAGGTAGTTCAGAGTATTGGTGTTCTTCCAGATTCTGTGCTGCTCCTGGATACACAAATATCAGTAGCCAGAAACACCTCTTCCAATCTTCATCTGGCCAGAAGCCTGCGACCATTTCTCTTGAATGAAGAACTAGTCAGAATGTTCATGGGTCAAACTGACTGGACTGCAGTAGTTCAGCTCACTGGTGCTTTTCCTTGGTGGCTGCATCTTGTGCTCCAGAATCCAATTTACTCTCATTTATTTATTTTCTTAAATTAAGCCTCTAGCTTGAGAAAAAAATCTCCAGAATGTGAACCAAATGTGGATCAATGCAGAGATTTCTGCCTGAGTATGAAGTTAACCTGAATCACTAGCTCCAAGAGCTACAAACTGTCCCTCTTTATTTCAAGAGGCATCAACTCTGAAGCCTATTGGTGCCAATTTAAAATCATCTTTGTTAACTGTTTCACTGCTGACAGAAACAGCATGCAGGAAAGAAGGATGATATTCTGAAGATCTGCAGAGAGTCTACTCTGTGTGACATCCCATTTCAGCACCACAAATATAATAAATAATAATAATACCTACCGCTTACATAGTATTTCATCAGTGGTTCTCAAAGCACTTTACATGGGAGATCAGTATCAGTTTCTCCATTTTACAGATGAGGAAACTGAGGTGCAGAAAGGGGCAGTGACTTGCCCCAGGTCAGTCTCAGCTTAAGTTTACTGGGCTTTTGGCTCTCACAGGATGGGAAGCCTCCTTGTGGAGGTTTGTTATATTACTTTGTGATAAGGGGAAATCAAGGCACTATGGCTTCAAAGAGGGTGGTACCAAGAGATGTCTGCTCTTAGACCCCGAATCCCTTTGACTGAGACCTTGGATTTTTTTTAAAACACTTTCCCTTCTACCCCCACTTAATTTACTGTAATAGCACCAGGATTTGTGGGCACTGGCTCAGTCACAGGAAGCTGAATTCCAGAAAATAGAGCTGAATACTGAAAGGTTCCCTGCTTTTGCTAGCACAGGAGACCGTGGCATGGAGAAAATACTTAATGTATATTTTTGCTATTGATTTTGTTCTCCTTTTCATAGCTATGTTATTTTTCTACTAGTTTTTATGAGCTTACTGCTAGATCTGCCTGGTTTCTTTTTGCTATGATAATTTCCCTCTTCTGTTTGTGAGAGGGGAATTAGTTTGGTTGTTTGGGAACTCTGCTGTATATTTTTATTAAAAGAGTAGAGCAGTAAGCTATTTTTGCATTATCAGTTGGTGCTGTAGTTCATTTTCAGGTACTGTATATTCACTACTGTTACCTATATAGAAGTCAATAAAATACTAATGAAAAACGGCCAGTGCCGAAATTCTGCAGTCAATATGCAATAGGTTTTACATGCTGATCCTAGCCATATGGATTTAATATCACATCTGATTTACATCTAGTACCAACAGATTCTTGGCTGTAATGTTGTTTTCTGTTATTTTAAGATTTAGTATTATCCACTTCAGATTTTAATGGGTCTTGAACTTTACTCAAGGGGCAATATTATGTCTTCCGTTATACTTATGCAACCAACTGGATTTCAGTGACAAACTCCTGCCTTTAAGGGTCTTGCATGGATGTAACAAAGGGCAAAGTGGGACCCACTGAGCCAGATTCTAACTTCAGTTACAATGGTATAAATCTAGAAAAACTCCATTGACTTGAGTAAAGTACACTGGACTTACACAACTGTGACTGAGATGAGCATTTGTTATGTTCTCTCTAGCTTTACCTCTGACATTTCAACTAAACGCTTAAGCATTTGTGGGCAATCTAATCAGATTCACTCTATAACTGAGATAGCTAGAAGCTGTGGCTCCAATTCTGCCCTGACTTACACTTCATTCATCCCCATTATAATGTTACGTGGGTTGCACAAGGTGTAAATCCAGGCCAGATTTGGCCTGCTGTTTTCAGTGCTCTCTAGCAACTGCTGTAATAGAAAGCTAAATTATATTATACTGTTCAAACAGTAGGTGGCTCTGTGTGTAATATACCTTATTTAGATGAACCTCAGCTGTACCTGGCAAAGCATTAAAGGATCTTATGATTAACACATCTGGTGTGTTTGAACAAGCTCTGTAGCCAGTCCATATCTGTTATAGAAGTACATGACATGGTGTCAGGAGTAAACTAAGAATAAAAACAGAAGGAAAACAACAACACAGGTCGCAGATATAAGGAACAAAGTGACAACGGTTGCAGGATCTCATCAACACGCCTCTCTTCAGTGCCCCAGAGAACTTCCAGCTTTGGCAACCTTCATGACTGACAGACTGGAAGCAATATTTTGAATTGCGAACAAACCACACAAAGAAACTGAAGATATACACACACATCTTCTATAATTTATGCTATGAGGCAGCTGGCAGAGCATGTCTTTAAATTCTTTGTCTTTACTGAAGATATCTTTTCCTAGCTGATTGAGGAGAGGGGCCTATCATGTAGCTGTCTCCCTTGTGAGGTTGCCTCAGCAAATGATGGAATACATTTACAAGCAGTGTTTTCTATGCCTTCTAAAGGTAGTGTTAATTTTTTGCTTTTTAGTTATTGATCATTTATTAATTATCATTATTTAGTTATTTAGGACATTTTTGTTTCAAACATTCTTTAACTTTGAAAAGTTATAAAATTTGTTTGATATTTTGATTATATTTTAATTTTTTTGTTAAAATACAAAGCTACACCATTGAAGAGGTTGGGGAAGATCACTTTAAAATGTATTATTATTTTTAACAGTCAGCCTTCTTTTTAGTATAATCTTGTGCAAAGCCATTTGTATAGGACCTCAGGTCAGTAACTCACATAGCACTTTCAGGGGAAAGTTTCACAACTGGTTACAAGATCAGGGCACTTGACATGGGGGAACCTGGAAGGGAAAGTATCAGCAGTGGAAGGCGGGGGCAGGAGTAAGTCTTTGCAGTTTTTCGGAGCCTCTGTAATCTGCCAGCCTATTGGTTTTCCAGAGCTGTGTGTTTCTATCCTGTCATCCAACTGGTGGAAAGAGAAGGTGGTCAAAGAGAGCCTTCCTCAGTACTAGGAAAGGGCTTGGGTGTGGTGTGGGGAGATATGGAAAGAAGCCAGGTGATGATGAGAGGGGCTCCTGCCTTGCTGTGGCTGACTGAATGGTTTGATGGGGACATGCTCTGCCACTATGTTCTCTAGTTCACAAGCCCTAGGAGTCAAGAACAGATAAAAATGCAGAGGGAGCCAAAGATATTCCATCTCTGTATACACATCTCCCACCCACCTACCAGAATACAGGCACAAGTGTGCACCTGCATTTTGGCAAAAATGCTGGCATCCTCTGCTCTGTAAACATCTATAATAGCGTTCATTGAACGTGTATAAACCACTCCCTTCAGAACAGTCACCTTGGGTTGGTGGGTGGATAGAGTCTGCTGCATTCTTCTCCTGTCACATACAGAGCCCTTTGTTAGGCTGGTGTTGACAGTATCCTCCAAAACAGTCTACTTAACAGCTGAATGAGATGCATGAGGCAGTTGACCCCCCCCCCAAGATCATGTTGCAGATTGTCTCCAGCCTCAGGCAGACATCGTTACACTCTGGTCATCTTCTTAAGATTTTCTTTACAACCATGAGGGCTAGAAACACTATTAAAAAACAAACAAACAAACAAACAAACAAACAAAAAAACCTAAATGGGCTCTGACATAACCTCATGATTTCAGGAGCTGCACCTTGAGTTATGGCCCTAAAGAGCCTTAATCCATCCCTGCCAGAGTGAGCAGATTCTAGAGACACTGGTCCAGATTCAGAAAGGTACTTAGCCACCTCACTCCCATTGATTTCAATCTGGGCCATGACTCTTAAGGTCTAGAGGTTCAATCCTAGGAATTTACAACAAGAGTGAGCCAATATCTTGCAACCCCTGTGGGAGGACATGGTGAGAAAAGGTGAGGTTTTGAAGATAACTGGGTTCCACACCACACAGAGATTTAAGATGATAACCAATATGTTGAATGATATCTAGAAGCATACAGGAAGCAAAGGCAGGGTACAGAGCAGTGTTATGTGTACAGAGTAGTTCACTGCACCCTACTTCCTGCACCAGCTGAGGCTTGTGTGTTTGTTTCAAGGGTAGTCCTAAGTGTTTTGCAGTAGTCAAGTTGTGAAGTTGATATGTCAAAATCACGCAGTAGTCTCCATTAAAACTCTACATTTACCAGCTGTTATCACACATCAGTCTGTGAGATACTGTGTTATTTGTCTGTACTTAGAATAGAACGGTGGCATTACAGGCTGTATGGTGTACTAAGTCTTCAGTATTTCAGTAGCACCAAACCATTGTTTTCAATAACTTCTGTTGGTGCTCTGACCTATGATTCAAGTATACAACAGGCTGTTACTTTGTGGCTTGTGTAGTAAGAAGTAAGAGCTTAAGGCCTATAAAACAGGCTAAGGCCTAAATGGAAAAAGCCGAGTGAACAGAAGTATAAGGGGTCACTCAAGTTAACTGTGACTGGTATAGGAAAGTGCTGATTCTGCAAGGTTGTAAGACTGCCAAAATATTACTAAAATATGTAGTAGGTATAAGAGGTACCAAGATATTAACTCTCTGAAATGACACTTTTATGGGTAGAAATGATATATGGAGTGTCAGTGCCCAAATCAGCCAATCAACGGAAAAAGGTGATATTAGACTACGTCAGGAGGGTGGCAACTACCTACGTGAAAGGGGGCAGACCGAAAGTGCATGTAACAGTGTATAAAAGAGGGTGTCAGAGGGAATACCAGTGTCCGGTCTAGGGGATAACTGAAAGTCCCGCCATTGGGCCGAGACCATTGTAACGCCGCCAATATGAAACTGTCCCAGAGATACTCTGTAAGTCATTTCTCATTGTGCTGCACGCAATAAACCTGGCTTGGGCGCCTTCGTTACTCAGCTAATCTGTGGTCGTGTCGACTCATTCGATCGTGAGAGCCGTCTCAGTTTCCTGGCCAAGCCTGGGACAGCATCTACACAGGGACACATGCACGCAGCCTACACCGATAAACACCGGTGACCAACACACCGAGTACCACAGCTTGTATTTGCAAGGGCTGGGACTTTGGGACTGGCTGTCCTGGTACTGATATTTTCATTATGCAGCTGCTTTACTGTCCTTTATATTTTTGAGACTATTTTCTCTGTAGTTTTAAACTTTTTATTCTGCAGTCCTTCCTGTTTGAGCTCCAGGCAGCAATTGACTTCTCTGCCTCTTCTGCTTCCTTTTGTATGGCCCTGCAGCCTCCCTGATTCGCTGCTCTGCGGCAGCCCCGCTGATCTTTTCTGGGGTGGGGTGAGGCAGGGCCACAAGGCCTCCCTCCCACAGGGGGCCTCCAGACCTAGTCCCCCCTGTCACAGTATGCCTGTATAGTTACAACAGCAAACCTTTCCAAAGGTAGACCTGGCCTAAGAAATCATTGGAGATTAAAAAAAAATCCCTTTGAGTTTTCCTTAAGAAAATTGATTAGGCTTTAGCTACGATACTAAGCAATCAAGGGCAGATTGATGAGTTTTAGTTCAAAATGCAAGTCTTAAGAACTGGTAGTCTTCTTCATAAATGATCTCTTAAAATATAGCAACATGAGCTCAACAGAAGACATTTAATTATACCTTCTTTCTCTCAAACTCAAAATAAAATGGATTACACATTTAGTTAGAAAGTAACATCCTGATGGTATTTCTGATTTTCAACCCAAGGTCTATTTCATTTATGAGTATGGTATAGCAAAAATAGAACTTATGTATAATTTGATTTCATGTGCCTCAGACCTGCTCTGAAATTTGTAGACAGCATTATAAAAACAAATTGAGGTTGATCACAGAACCCGATGGGTTTAAATTTGTGCACATTTTTAATGAAATGACATAGTGGAATGCTCTCATAGCTTAAGTCTATCTAAAGTGACACCTGCCACCTTGTTTCTAGCAGTGTTGATGTAAAAGGTTATTGCAGTTTTACTCCCTCCCTTGGAGGTTTGTAACTAACTTTGCAATCAAACGATTCCAGTCATTCAGCAGAGGGAAAGAGGGCAGCAGTCTTTTGAGACCAGCAATGGTTATTTTTAAAGCAGCCAAAACATCATAAGCAAAAAGTAGTACTGATGTTCTTTCCCATGATGCCTTCTTTGCAAAATCTTCATACTCATTTAAATGTTGTCATTCAGAGACCTCCAATGAATTCTGTTGTATTACAACTAACCTGTTCAGAGTCTCCAAAGACTGAGAATCAATACTGCTATAGATCATTCAGGGACATGTTTTGCCCTCATTACTGACATTGAGTAGTACCTGATAGACCCGTCCTGCATCATGGAAATCAATGCGAGTTTTTCCACTGACTTCAATGGGAGCAGGGCCAAGCCTTTGCTACATGTATAGTGCCAGTGAACTCTATGGGACTGTGTTCACAGTCAGGAACCATTCAGCTGAGTGTGGCAGAACAGAGCACTAAGCAAAGAAACTTCCTTTCCTGTTAAAGTCTGGATGACCATGAATGTACAATGGCTTTATGATATTTTATCATCTGACTACAAGTTATGTCCTGAGAAAGATTATGCCTCCCGTTCCAGACTATGGGGAACAGCAGTCACTTCAGGAATCCAGCTCTGACTCCCAGATCACTGTCTAACCTTCACTCGGGGCAGGAGGAGTAGGCCTGCTACTGCTCTAACTTCTGTTGCTGCCATAAACTCTGAAGATTATAGAGCAAGGGTCAGATGCAGTGGAGTTCACTTCCATCATGCCCCTAACACATTCTTTCCTCTTGCTTACACCATGGGAAAAGGAGCAGCTGGAGTAGGAGGTGGTTATGCTGCTTCTAGCACCTTTCCCTAGAAAACAGCTATACATGCTCGTGTTCTATAACTTTTATTTCCTCACCCTTGTGTCCTGTCCCGACAAGAAGTGGCAGGACCTCCTACCACCTGTGAAGGGTGAGGAGTCCTGGTGGGCCAGTCTCTATTCCACCCTGCTTTCATGACCTGCTGTGGACATTAGTTGGTGGCTCCTTCATGGAGCCATGAGCAGGGGCATGTACCTGGCGTGGTTCACCCCCTTACCCTTCGCCCTTGTGCGATGAGAGGGAGACCCTGGTGTACATTTACATCAGGTGTGCCGGGTTGCAGCCCCTTTTCCAGCTCTTCCAGAACCTTCTCCTTCGGTTATGGCTGCACTTTTCCCTACAGTGCCTGATCCACACACACCCCATCCACCATACCGGGAGGAGGATGTTGGACAGGAGGTGCTCTGTGACTGTGGGGCCTACTTCTGCTCCTCCCTGAAGTCACACTTCCAGGCAAAGTTCCTCTTGGCCACATCCACTGGCTCCCTAGACACCTTCGAGGAGCAGAGGGCGCTGGCCAGGGCTCTTTGCTTGGTGTCCCCTTCTGGATCCCTGCTTTTGACCCTCCCATCCCTGATTTTTTCATTTGTTGTCCCCCAAACTTACTAGAGCTCTGGGTTCAGTAGCTTTTCCCCTTAGGCTGAGGGTGGGAGGTGGAGGGAGGCTTTAGATGTGGGTGGACTTGTGCCCATCCATTCCTCCGGAAAATCAATAGGCATTTTGCACACTATCCCACAGAGCTGAGTTGAGTCACCACTCAGGTATGCAGCAACAACCCAGCCACACTGACCCACCTTTCCAGCAGAGCCTGCAGTGACTCAGCCCTCAGGCATGCAGCTGCAACCTATCCCTAAGCCAAGCCTGGAGAAGATGACCTCCAGGCTCCGATGTTTCCCCAACCACATCAAAGCTGCAGACAGATCAGTCTGTGCAACAGCACTACCTGGTCAGGAACCTGCCTGCTGCCTCACAGTACATCAGACTCTTGAGACTCTCAGCCTGCTCCTGCCTGAACCTTGTTCCAGTCTTGTCCTTGCCCTACTCTGACTTCACTCCAGCCCTTTTACTGACCTGCTCCAGCCTTGCTTCCACTTCCTGATCCTCAGATTGACCACCTGGCTTCAATATTTGGCCTATATCTGGACCCTACCTATGGTATGGACTTGGCTTGTCCCTGAACTCTGACCACCTGGCTTTGACCCCAGTTTGCACCTGGACTTTGGCCATGGTACAGGTTCTTGCTTGCCTATGGACTCTGGTCTAGGCCTGTCCCCTGATCTCTGTTGGTTCAGTTCTTATCCTACATCTGGTTTCAACCTCTGTTCCAACCACTAGGCCTGACTACCGGGAGGCAGTATTGACCTGACAGGCCAAAAGAGAACAATTTTCAAAAAGCAAAAAGCCACCACTTCCCCGTCCTCCCCCATGTTTGAAAACACACTGCCCATTTAAGAAGGTTGTGTTGCATAAACTAACTCATTTGAATGAAACCTGGCATTTTTCAGTCTTGTTTTTCACATGGGCAATGTGTTTCAGCATAGAAAGGCAATGTCAAGTAGCCAGCAAGTCTGTGAAATAGACCACTGAGTATATTCACCTTTGGAATCCAAGCCAGTGACTCTCTGCACTTGTCTGATCTCCACTAGCTCAGGAAGGAGGAGTCCTGTGTTGATTCTCACAATGCCCCAGTGGCATAGCCAACCACAAAGGCCTTTGAACCTTTTAGTTACATCTTGCTGAGACTATAGTATCATGGAAAGAGGTTTTGTATTCAAAACCTAGGTAGCCAAGTGCAATTAAAATGTCTTCACAGTCATGAGAAGTCCTGTTATGCTTATTCTCACCTTTCTATCATGATGTAGGTTTTCTAGTCTGTTTTGCAAACAGCCTTCTAGAAACAAGAGTTTTCAAGGTTGCATATCTTGTAAGTGAAAAGCTGACAGCAAAAGCTGATAGTTCTGACACAAAGCTGCTTTGTGTTTGGACACGAGCAAGGTCATTAAAATACAAACAGGAGAATGGCAAAGAAATACTGACACACAACAGCATACAGTTAAGTGGAAGATCCTATAAAGATACCACTAGCTTGAATATTTATTATATTTTCCAAGGTTGGACCCATTCAGAATAAAAGAAAAAAAATAGTGCCAAAGAATTGCAGAATGCAGTGTTACAGGTTGCCACACACTTGTGATTATATTGTGATACCATATGATTAATCCCAGTACTGTAAACTTTCCTAATCACATATGGGCCTTTTGCTATAATAAAAAATTGATTCCTCTGTTGCTGTTAAAAAGTTCATATGCCAAATTTATACTAATTTCCTGGGTTGTTTTTTAAAAAAAGTGGTAGTACATAGTTTATATCCTCCCAGATCAATGAAAATTTATTTTTCCTATTATTCTGTTGCCTTTTTGCTCTTTTCCCCTTCAAAGAGTTATTTAAAAAATAAATCCAAAGATCTTCAAAACAAGCAGCAGCAGCACTGTAATAGCTCTTTATATGTTCAAAGCACTGTACTGACATTAACTAATTAATCCTCACAACACTTCTGTAACTGTAGCTTATAAGACACTTTGTTACCTGGACTCCAACATTTTACATATAATAGTCATCAATGGTCCTCAGAGTCGAGGATGATGTCTGTCAGGCTTGGTGGGTCTTCAGATGACTGAGGAGCCTGATTCTGGATGCACATGTTCTTCGGCAGTGGGGTCATGTTATGTGGGGGAGTGGGATTCACAGCCCCGGGTTGGTCTCTTTCTCCTTCCTCCGCCACCTCTGTTCTGCCTCGGTGTCAAGTCATTGGGCCTCGAAGTGGCACACACCTTGATGGACCAGGTCAGAAGCTTGCTCCTCCCAGTCATTGGTGTCGATGCCTCTATGCTTAAGGGCGACTTTGACCATGTCCTCATACCGCTTCCTTTGGTCACTCTGAGCGTTGGCCAGCAGAGAGCTGTGAGAAGAGAACCTGGCGAGGGAGGCCATTCTCGGGCATCCAGATGCAGTGGCCCATCCATCGGAGTTGATTTCTCAGCAGCAAGGCTTCGATGCTGGTGGACGCAGCTTCACGAAGAACACTCGCACTGGTTCGGCGGTCGTCCCATTTGATCCCCATGATTTGACTGAAGCACTGCTGTTGGAAGCTCTCAAGGGTCTTATTGTAGCATCGATAGATGGTCCAGGTTTTGTTGCAGTAAAGGAGGGTGGTCAGCACAACAGCCTTATAAACCAGGACCTTCATCGACTTCCGAAGACCTCTGTTTTCAAAGACACATTGTCGCAGCTTGAGGAAGGCGACACTGGTGCAGTTAATTTGGTGCTGGACTTCATCGATGGTAGCTTGTTTGGAGAGGTGGCTGCCGAGATATGGGAAATACTCCATGTACTCCAGAGCCTCCCCGTTTATGTGAATAGCGCGAGGGATGTTCAATTGGCCAGGAGAAGGTTGGTGGAGGACCTTTGTCTTGACAACATTCAAGGACAGGACAGGTCTCTTATACGAAACATTGAAGAGCTCTAGCATTGCTAACACACCCTGTGCAGAGAGCCATCACGCAGCAGTTGTCCGCAAACTGAAGGTCATGAATGTCCTTGGTGGTGAGTTTTGTTTTTGCCTGGAAGTGACTAAAATTGAAGAGCTTCCTGTCCAATCGATACTGAATACTGATGCTGGGTGGTAGGCAGATGACAGTGGTCAGATAGATGGTGAACAAGGTGGGGGCGATCTCACAACCTTGTTTGATCCCGGTCCGGATGCAGAAGGCATCAATTTCAGATCTTCCACGCAGAATGATGGCAGTTATATCGTCATGCAGGAGTCTCAACATGGTAACAAACTTCAACGAGCAACCCAGACATTAGAGGACGATCCACAGAGCTTCACAATTTAAGGAATTGAACACCTTGGTCAGGTCAATGAAGGCGAGGAACAGTTCTCATTTTTACTCCCAACATTTTTCTTGTATCTGCCTGACAACAAAGACCATGTCCGCAGTGCCCTGGAATGGTCAGAAGCCACGCTTTCTGGGAGGATCTCCTCAGCGATGGGTCGAAGGTGGTTCAGGAGGATATGGGCCAGGATCTTACCCAAGATGGACAGGAGGGAAATCCCTCTCTAATTCCCACAATCAGATTTGTCCGTTTTCTTGTAGATGGTCATGATGGTCATGTTCTTGAGATCACTGGGGATGTCCTCTTCATCCCAGAGATGGAGGATGAGCTGGTGGAGTTGTGAAGTAAGCTGGAAGCTGCTGGCATGGTAGACCTCTGCAGGTATACCATCTGGCCCGCAGGCTTTGTTGGTTTTCATCTGTTGGGTAGCCTGCTTCAGCTCTCTAATGGTTGGTGGATCACCAAGGGAATCCTCCATGGGGCATTGCGGGACAGCTTGGAGGGTCTCCTCCAATATGGTGGACTCCTGATTGAGGCATTCAAAATGCTCCTTCCGATGCTGACGGATGGCAGCATCGTCCTTGAGAAGCCGGGAGCTGTCCTGTGATTGGAGGGGATTTTGTTTAATGGAGCAAGGTCCGTAGATTGTCTTGGTAGCCTGACAAAAGTGATGCATGTCATGTTGGTTGGGGTAGCCCTGGATCTTGCCCGCCTTCTCCACCACCAGTTCTTCATGTCACAGATGTGTTGCTGGACCTCAGCCTTTAGCTGGTGATATTCTGCCATCTTTTACCAGGTTTGTGGATGGCTTTGCCAGGTAATGAAGGCTGCTCACTTCCCCTCAAGGAGATGGCGGATCTGAGCATCATTGGCATTAAACCAGTCCTTGTTCTGTCGTGATGCGAAACCAATAGTCTGGGTGCAGGCATCTTGAACAGAGGATGTGAATTGCTCCCAATGTGCCTGAATGAAGGTGGCATCAGCGGTAGGGACTTGCTCCAGTGCACTGTGCAATTGGGCCTGGAACACCTCCCCATCCTGGGTCCTTCAGGGCTGTGATGTGCAGTCATCTCCGGGCGGCCTTCTGGGTCTTCCAGTGTCTTGGTGCCAGATGGATGTTCATCACTGAGCACACAAGTCGATGGTCCATCCAGCAGTCTTCAGATCCCTGCATGGCCCTTGAAATAAGCATTTCCCCTCAGGTCTCTGCCTCGGATGATGATGTAGTCCAAGAGGTGCAAATGCTTCGACCTTGGATGCTTCCACGTGGTCTTGAGCCAGTTTTTCTGGCAGATCAGGCTGTGTTGGGCACACCTGGTCAGGAGCAGGATACCGCTGGCATTGGCCTTCCCCACACCATTCTTGCCAATAGTTCCACTCCAGTTTTTGTGGTCATGTCCAACCCGGGCATTGAAATCACCCAGGAGAATGACCTTGATCAGATCAGAGTAGAACCTTTCCTTGACTCTATCATCAGAATCCAGAATTGGGGCATATGTGCTGATGACATGTATTGGTATGTATGTATGTATAAGGTATATATAATAATCCTCCACATAATTAGATGATATAAAGAGAGTCAGTGTGGTCCAGTGCATAAGCTACAGCACTGGAGTTAGGAGACCAAGTTTCTCATCCTGACTGCCATTGACCTATTGTGTGATCTTAGGCAAGTTACTTCACCTTTCTGTGCCTCTATTTCCCCACCCACATTGTCTTGTTTATTTAGATTGTAAGGTTTTTAGGGTAGGGACTCTCTCTCACTAGGTTTGTACAGTGCCTACAGCAATGAGACTTCAAGCTCATTTGGAGCCTCAAGGTAATACAAATAATAAGTAATAGGCAGGAGTTTACAATGGCTTCATTTCTCATGGTAGCAAAGCCACAAGTGATTTTGTAGGTCATCTTAAACAAGGGCTGATAAATCTTACACTACATATTCTGTTTATGCCATGTATACTACATTATAGAAATATTTTAAATTTTTGAAAATGAGCACTGTTTTTCTATGTACATCAACATGTAAAGCCAGGTGCTTTAGTTATCAACTGCACAGATCTTGGAAGGTGAGAAAAGTTATTCTAATATTCCTGTTTATTATTTATAAGGGTATGTCTACACAGCCGGGGCTACAGGGATCAGCTGAGTGGGCTGTGGAGACCTGCTCAATCTATCCCGGAAGTACTCTCCGGTCGCTGCGATTAATCCACTCCCTCGAAAGGAGTAAGGCTGCGTCGACCGGAGAGTGTCTCCCATCGACGCAGCACAATGGAGATGTTGCAGTATGGTAAAGTAAGTCAACAGGAGAAATGCAAGTTACATTATGTAGCTTGCAAATCTCTCCCTTGACTGCCTGCAGCAGCGTAGACCAGGCCTACGTCCCAGGGTGATACATTTTAAAAGTGCAAATTACTGAATGTGCCATCAAATATATTGTTGCTCAATTGCTGAATGATAGCCAATTTAGGGGCCTTTTGTAAGTCAATTTCCCATTGGAGGAGAAATTGATGATGCAGTCAGGTTATTTTCTTCCTGTAGTTTGTTTATTTACAAAACACACCCCTTTCCCCCAAGTGATGTGGGCAGCGCTATGTTGGCGGGAGATGTTGCCGTAAACTCTGTAGTGTAGACATAACCTGAATGTTTATACATCAGTGATTTGTAACATGCTTGACATTAGTATCTTTCATCCTAATACTGTGATAATTTTTAATTATTATAATTAAAATCTGAGAAGGAGAGAGATTTGAGGAGATCAGAGAGGAGACTGGAAGATTTCTAGGGGAGATTAGAATCTTTCCTTCCTCCCTTACAGAAGTGAGGTTTAAAAAAAAAAAATTACTGAACAAAATAAAGTTTATTTAAAGCTACTCAAAGAGGCAAATAATTTGCTAACCAATTGCATGTGCGTACTGAGAGAATTCACTTGTATTTCTACAGATTAAAAAATATCCTTTAAATTTTGGGGAAAAGTCATTGGAAATTTGTAAAGTCTCCCATAGATTTCCAGTGACCCTAGAAATGAGTCAATAGTCTCAGGTAGACCATAGGATGCGTCTGTCCCTGTGGCTCCAGCCGCTTTCCTTCACACTTTAATACAAATAACAATTTCTTCTCTGGCAGGGTCTGACAGGACTAAAATGCATTCATGGAATTAAGGAAAGGTTTGCATAATATTTACGTGTACTGAGTTTGTCTCTAGGCAGGACTCTTGGCCTCCCATTCATAAGCATTAAGTTCTACCAGTAAAAAAACAAAACAAAAAACAAAAAAACCTCTAACTTTGAATGCAATGAAATAATCTGATCCAAACTACTACCTATGGTCCCATGGTTCCACTCCCTAGTATTGTCTCCATTTTAAACAACAGTATTTCACTCTGTTCAAAAACACTGGCAAGTCCAATATTTGAACCAGATGAGAGTATAATCATCAAGAAATTAAAAGCAGGGCACTTAAAAAAAAACAAAACCAGACCATGTGTGTGCAGGAATAAAGAAAGTTTGTTCTTCTCTTGTTTAGGTAGGTTGTTTTTCATACATAGAGGGTTTGGCACATGTGCAAACTCATGGAGCCCAAATTAGGTAGAACTGGTCAAGCAGGCCTGACAACCAAAGGGATGCGTGTTTACCTCATTTTGCATATAGGCTGCAAACAGAGCCCTCAGACAGCGAGACGGGGAAGACAGAAAGAAAACATGCATTTCATCCTACATGGGTGAAGAGAAACAGCATAAAGGCTCCTTCCTCCACTAGACTCCAAGGTCTCCTTGCTCTCAGCTGGAAAGAACTTCAGCTGGGGGTCCCACTCAGAAAAAAGCTTTTCAAAGGGTGACTGCACTATGCAAGTGAAGGGGCAAAACCACCCCAAGTTCTCTCTTCCTAGCCATCTTTCTCTTTTCACCAAAGAGGACAAAAGAACCAGCTGTCGGACCTTGGGAGCAGATCCTGAGCTGAAACTTGGTCAGCAATGCTACTGAAAACCTGTGGTAAGAATTTCACCACCTTGAACCAAATCTAGTTTGTTAAGTTTAGTACTAGGAAGTGTTTTCTCTTTATTTTTCTTGTAACCATTTCTGGCTTTAATGCCTTAACACTTGTATTCACTTAAAGCGTCTCTTTTTGTAGTTAAAAACTTATTTCATTCTTTAATAAGTTCACAATACCAGATTAGTTTTGGTTGGGTAACTTCACTTAAGGTGTCAAGCTGTTGCATCTTGATCCCCTTAGAGGGACAACAAACCTAATATGGCTGGACAGTGCAGAACACATGGTTTTGGTGAAAAATCCAGGACCATGCATTGGGGGTCACCCTACAATTAGTAACCAAGGCTGCTGGAAGCCAGAATGTGGCTGGTGTTTGACGACAGGCTGCTGGGATCAGAGCTGCTGGACCAGGGCTCTGGCTATACACAGACATTCAGAGTGTAACCTGCATGCTGTCTGGCTGATCATAAGCAGGCCAGGTAGGGAGCCACTGCAGCAAAGCATTCTGAGGTACCTCAGGTTGTAAGGCAGGTGGGGACATAGCCCCTCACTGGTCTGGATTGCACCCCGCAATGTCATTATATACTTCTCTGTCTGCTCTCTTACAATCAAATCTATTCCATTGCCTATTTGCCTTTGCTATCTTTGTTTTGTAATGGTATAAATATCAGCTTTCCTCTGCCTCACCTCATATAGTGCTTGAGGACTTGGTGTGGCAGAAATGACCAGCAAGTCAGCTATTAATCATTGTTAACGAGAGCAAAAAACAAAAAAACAAAAAACAAAAAACCCAAAACCCCACACTTCAGAAAAAATCTCAACCTGTTTCTTTAAAAGGTTGTTACTCATATCTACATGTGTGGGGAGAGTTCAATCATATGCACAGACTGCAATATTAAAAAACCCCCAATAGTTTGCAAGAATTGTATTTAATTTATTTAAATTATGCTTATGAGACCAGCTCATCCTTTTTCCTTCTGAGAGCAAAGGGACTCTGACTGGGGGAGGGGAGAGTGGTATGGACAGGGCCCCCACCTGGTGGGAGGGTTACACTTTACCAGGGCCTAGAGGCCCTGGCCCAGTCTGCAACCCCCATTACCATGAGGAAAAATGTTTTCATGGCTCATGAGATTGTATGTATGGGATGAGGGATTGTGGTATGTGTGTGTTTGCAGGGGGGGGGAGGCCTGTGTTACAAGTTTGTACTGGGCCTGAAAAAATTATACTTGGGCCCTGGGTATGAATGCTGCCTCCACAAAATCATTCTCCACCCCATCCCTGCACCAGCCTCAGAATTTTGCTATCGGCTTAAGTGGATCAGGGCCTTAATGTGCAAGATAATGCTGACTCTCACAGCTTTGGATCATCACCTCTTTGGGGCTGCTGCTAGGAGAGGCAGTGGCCAGCAAGGAAGCCCATGAAATCTGGAAAGCAGTATGGATGTCTAGGGCTTATGTGCACGTGATGTTGGACTCGTAGATCTCGCGCGACCTAAGGGACTTCAGGAACTGAACCTCCTTTGTTTGTTCCATGGGGAGGGACAGGCATATCATGCAGCCAAGGAACAAGAAAGTGGAAAGTCCATGAATGCAATTTTATGGACTGTCCAGTCTCGTATATGAGAAAATTCTACAAAGGAAATGATCTTGCCTTCGGTGTTTTTTTCTTGTCAACAAAGCTGACTTATTACAGATCAAAAGCAATACTGAAAACAGAAGAGGGAAGAAAAAGTCTAAAAAAAATCAATAGACAAATTTCTAATAGAAAAAAAGAGAATTGTATACATCAATTAAATTACTCCACTATCAGAACTTTCTATGGCAGTTTCAAAATACAGGATTATTTTGCAAGAAATGGGAAATATATAGAAGTTATAATGCAATCAGTGAACACCATTATATAATTTGTCATGTATTTGCTGTGCTTAAACCTTCAGGACGTCTGACCAGATATCTTGGAAAGTATCTAATCCATCATTATTCTGAAAAATAATCTTTCAAGACTAGCAGACTTACTTCAAACCACAGAACCAGTGGATTATCTTCACTGTTGTGGGGAATTTCCACTTGTGGAGGATCAGTCTTTCGGTAGTAAGTAGTACTTTTAAAAGGAGGGCTTTTTCCCCCCAATTTTATATTAGATAGGATTCAATGGAGTTACAGTAGCCTAGAGAAGACCGTGTCTATCATGCATTCTTATTATTTGCATTGAAGTAATACCTAGAGATACCAGCCACATCTAGATATCCCTGCTTCACTGTATGAACATACAACTTGCCTCAAGCATTTTATAATCTAAATATAAAACAAGATGCAACAAGTGGATTAAACAAACCAATGGGGATTACAAGATAACAGTGATATGGTCAGGATGAGCACACGATGAATAATGATCAACATTCCAAATGATGATTTTACACCCTAAAATGGCCATAACATATAGAAAACATTGTATTTTGCTGCCGCACATCATCAGCATTTGTTGTTCTTAATTTCACTCTTCATCATTCTATTTCATGTTCAGTGCATTCTGCAATGTTTCTTCTGCTAAATTTAGTCAATAATTAAAATATACACGTTCTTGCAGTTGCCTGCATTCTATACATTTTTAAAAGGTCAGGTAATTAGAAAAACACTCTTAGGTTAGGTTTAAGGTAAAAATAAATAAGGTACTAATAAACCAATTTAATAGACCGTTAAAAACATCTTAGCTTCAAAGAAATTAAAACTCTCTCTAAGATACATTGTCACTGAGTAGTCACCTTGTCATAATTGAGCCTTTTTATCAGCACAAAATCTTACCAAAAGGCTTTGTGAACAGCCAAGATAATTAAAAATCAAAGCATGCAAACAAATCCTGTTAATAAATCTTTAGCAAAAGGGGATTTGACATTGTTATATAAATTAAATATGAAGCCAGCTCAAGCAATGTTTGGAAACATTGAAGTGGTGCTTCAGTGAAACTCTCGGCTAAGTAGGTGTCACAGACACAGGCACCTCCACTGTATTTCACTGGCTAGTGAGTTCACACAGTGTCTGTCTGTCTGTCTCTGTCTCACACACACCTTTCACTAATGGGTGTACTTATTCTTTTTTTACAAATTAACACTTGGCAATGCAGGCTTACAGTGAGGGACAGCTTCCCTGTAGCCACCACACCTCAAGCCAGGCCTCTCTTCTGGGGGGTTTCTTTCTGAATGCTCACTGTGTCTGCTTCCTTCCATTTATAGTCTCCCAATTACATCATTAGCACAACGATTACCAGGTGCTCCTAATTCCCCAAACTAAAGTGTTTAATTGCTTATAGCTGGGCCTGCAGGCCTCTTCATCCTGAAGCAACATCAGTGACCAGGGTGCTACTAATAGCGCCCTGTCACAGGGCACTGTATGTAATATGAAGAAATTAATCCTATTTTTGACTGGCTGCCAATGATCTGAATAAATGCTGCAGATGGTGACCCTTGGATCCATTCCTCTTATCTTTCTACATAGGTCTTCTTTGGGCCATACTTCAGCCTTAGGGAGCCCTTAGAAATCACATGATGATGCAGGACTGTGGAGTAGCAATGGGCTACACTGAAAATAGGGTTTTCAAGCATTCAGCTCTGTAGCAGCAAGGTCTGAGTGAAACATGCTGTGGGTTATGTAGGTATGACCAGCTCCACGTCCAAGACTGGACACCCTCCAGCTGGGAGATTTGATAGATTTCTTACACCTTCTGGAAAGTGTTTTTGTTTAAAAATGTCCTACTCCACAGTGCTTTATACAAACCATTTATTAGTATTATTAACATTTCTATTGTGGCAGCACTTAAAGGCCACCACCAGTGTTGTCCTTGTTTCTGGATAAGAAATACAAACTGGTCTCCTAGCTGCAGAAAAATAAAGCAAAACAGAACCACTTCCTTCAGAGTAGTGAAAATAAACAGATCCGGTCCGTTGGTCCAAGGAATGTAAGTAGAACAGTTCCTCATCTGCAGGGAAAAATAAACTCAGTTGATCCTGTAGAGCTGAGTGTATAAACAGCAGTCCCTTTACTCCCTGGTTTGGTCAGATTCAAAATAAACAGTGCATCAACCTTTCAGACCTAATTAGGTCATGTTCTGTACCTTGGCTTCAGGTCCCCAAACTGCTCTCTCCACATCACTACAGAGAGAGGTCCAGTTTCTCCCCACTGGAAAAGAGCTGGTCAAACACTGCCTCCTCTTTAATATTTGGTCCCTCAGGAACCCAGCTAGAGGATCTTCTTGACATGCTTGGCAGATCCAGTGAAAGATCTGAAAAATCAGCCAGATGAAATTCAATAACGACAAACGCAAAGTACTACCCTTTGGAAGGACAAATCCAATGCACAATACAAAAAAGGGAATAACTGGCTAGGTTGCAGTAATGCTGAAAAGGATCTAGGGGCTAGACCAGATCACAAACTGAACGAGAGTCAATAATGTGATGCAGTTGTGAAAAAGGCTTCTGGGGTGTTTTAACAGGAGTGCCATTTAAAACATGGGAGATAACTGTCTTGCTCTGCTTGGTGCTGATGAGTAGGGCCTTACTCTGATCCCCCATTCTGCTGGGAGCGCCCCCACCAGGGGCCCCTAGCTGCTAGTCCAGGCCAGGCTGGGGCACTCCCAGCAGCACAGGGGAGATCAGATTCACCTCCCTGCTGCCTTCAGAGCACAGAAGTGAGGGTGGCAATAATCCTGCCACCCCGCTACAACAGGTTTGTGACCACTCCACAACCCCATCTTGGGTCAGGACCCCCAGGGTTACAACACCTGAAATTTCAGATGAAAACATCTGAAATTGTGAAATTGACCAATTTTCAAACCCTATGGCCTTGAAATTGACTAGAATGGACCCAGAATTTGGTAGGGCCCTACTGATGGGGCCTCTGCTGGAGTACTGTGTCCTATTCTGGGTGCCACATATTAGGAAAATATGGACAAATTGGAAAGAGTCCAGAGGAGAGCAACAAAAATGATGAAAGGTTTAGAAAAATCTGACTGAAGAGGAAATCTTAAAAAACTAGACATGTTTAGTCGTGCGAAAAGAAGACTGTGTGGGGACCCGATAGTAGTCTTCAGATGCCTTAAGAGTTGTAACAAGGAGGATGGTGATCCATTGTTCTCCATGTCCACTGAAGGTAGGACAAGAAGTAATGGGCTTAATCTGCAACAAGGGAGATTTAGGTTAGATATCAAGAAATTTTTTCAAACAATAAAGGTAGTTAATCATTGAAGTAGGCTTCCAAGGGAGGTTGTGGAATCTCAGTCATTGAAGGGTTTTAATAACAGGTTAGACAAGCACCTGTCAGGAATGGTCTAGGTTTACTTGGTCCTGCCTGAGAGCAGGGAGCTGTGCTAGATAATCCCTCTAGGGTCTCTTCCAGCCCTACATTTCTATGATTCTATGAAGATAGCTCTTGTCCCTTCCTGCAGAGATTGAATTTAATCCTTCCTTGACTTGCTGGGTATATTCCATCAACTGTAGAGTAGGATCAGCTTTCCACTTTGTTTCCCCAGACTTTAGTTACCTACTCAGCATACATGGAAATATGCCATGCAAGTTACAACTTGCTTATTTTTCACCTCTTTCAGTAAAAATAATTTAACAGTATTACAATTTGTTAATATTAACTAATTAATCCTCCATCATGTGTGGGTAGATATTAGTCCCATGTTGACGGGAAAACTGAGACACAGGCTGGTTTTGCCCAAGGTCACAAATAGCAAAATAAGTTATTAGAACTTAGAAATTCCTTTTAGAGCACAAGAGCCAAATTCTGCACTGTTTTGTACCCCACGCAATCTCCGTGAGTTTAAATGCTTGCAACTCACTGTTGCATTTAGTGCTAGCAAACAAAATGAAACCACAGAAATAGGTAGCAAAAGCCCAAACTAACATTGATATATATTCTTAAATCCCTAGTTTACACCAGTTTTAATGGCTGCTGTGTAATGTCTTTCAGTGACTGATATGACTGGGTGCCTTAACTGAATATTTTTATATTTTTGAATGTTTAGATTTTGTTTACATTTATTTCTTAATTCATAGTTTCTATTTTTTTAAACTATTAAATAACTATAATGTTGCTTCAAAAAAATGTAATTTTCAAGTTACTGAAATGGGCTCTCAATCCTTAAGTCCTGTTTAGTTTTATCTGCGAGTTTTACTTTATTAAAAACTCTCTAATGGTGCTCCCACAGGAGGAGACTTGTTAGGAATATGTACTGTGCCTTTAAGAGCAAAGCACATGCTAGGAAGAATGGGTTGCAGGCTGGAGTCAGGGTCACCAGATACGTAACTAGGAGGACATGGCTCTCCTTTGCCTTATGTAACTGTTTCAGTTCTGATAAAGCCTTACTTCTAAGAGCCCAGACTGCCTTCTTTGTATGAATCCAAGACAATACAAGACTGGGCTTTCTAAGACTCCACAGGGGTTATTTTGAACTTCAATTTCTTTCCCAGTTGTGAGAATTCCTTCCATCATCATTTGTGATCAATATATACAGAGCCAGGTTTCAAAAGAGCTGAGGGCCAGGTTTTCAGGAGCTCACCAATTACAGCTGGGGCCAAACTATTTGTCACAACCTGGCCTAGTACCATTCTGTTGCAAGCGGACCCAGCCGTGGGGTCCCACATACTTGTAAGCACACTGGGTCTGGGTGGAATCTAGTCAGTTTCTAGCTCAGGGTCTCAGGGCACACTCCCCAGGCTCAGGCCCCTTGTCTGAGCCTTTCTTTGGGCTGTGGAACTCCCCTGTCCTGCCCCCGCCAGACCCTGGAATCAGTGCCTCAGACATCCCCACACCCACCGTTCCTTACACATGCTCCCCCAGAGTTCCATCTACCTGTGGGCACGCTGGGCTCTCATTTGAACTCTTTTGGGACAACGTGGCATGAAAGCAGGGAACACAGGATTAGCAAAGGAATTTCTTACATCAGTCACTTTACTTTTAATAAAGCGGTGGAGAGTTACTGATCTTTGCAATATAAATGTCCGCCCTTCCGAGGGTATCTGCCTCTGTATATTCCTCCGTCAGCCATATGGCCGCCTCTACCAGGTCAGGCTGATGTCATCTTACCCAGATGCCTACATTGTCTGGGAGTTCCTGTAAAAACTGCTCCAGGATCACCGTGTCCATAATCTCATCCACTGTCTGGTGGAGGGCCGCAGTCACTGGGTAGCCCAATCTCCCAGTCTTTGGGCAAATGCCTGCGGCCGCTGATTCCCCATTCACTTTGCTGCCCGAAATTTCTGGCAGTACCGCTCTGTGGACAGCCCGACCCGATCCAGGATGGCTGCTTTCACTGCCTCATAGTCGCAGGCCTGACTCTCGTTCAAGGTCATGTAGGCTGCCTGGGCCTCCCCCACCAAATAGGGCACCAGTCACAGGGCCCAGGTCACCTTGTCCCACCAGCCCCCATGGCCACCCATTCAAAAGTGTCTAGGAATGCATCCGAATCATCCACCGGGCCCATTTTGCAAAGCTCTAGTCCCAGCACTCGAGTGCCATCCTCCGTCATGGGACTCACCAGTTTCTGTAGGAGCTGTTGCTGGACCCCAGCTCATTCCTTTATAAAGTCTTATAGGGCCCTCTGCTGGTCCACATGCCAAATCAGCAAGGTCTGTCTTTCTACCTGGTGCAATTTGTTTACAGCAAAACACAATAATTCGTGGGTTGATTATAAGACACATTGTTAAATGTATAAATGTACACCAAGCACTACACAGTTCCTAACAGCTGATAAACCTTCAGGGCCACACAGCACGTCATGCACAGCACGTCCCTATGGCTGACTGTTAAAAGTGTTCTTTCAAAGCAACCGGTAATCGCATAGCTCCATATTGGGCTTGTGTAATGGCCCTTATGTCTGGCTGTTCAAACTCAGCAGACAGCTGTTGCACCTCTGCTCTCCATTCCGGTGGCAACGTTTCTTTCTTTGCTTCAAATATATTATGCAGCGCACAAGAGGCAGCTATAACCTTAGGGATATTTTTCTCATCAAGATTCAGTCTTGTGAGTAAACAATGCCAGTGTTCCTTCAATCTCCCAAATGCACATTCAATTTTCATTCTGCACTTGCTGAGCCAGTAGCTGAATCTTTCCTTGATGCTGTCGAGGTGGCTGGTGTATGGCTTCTAGAGCCAGGGAAGCAAGGGGTAGGCTCGGTCCCACAGGCTCACTACTGGCATTTCAACATTGCCAGTGGTAATCCGCCAGTTGGGAAAGAAAGTCCCTTCTTGCAGATTTCTGAACAGTCCTGTGTTCTTAAAGATCTGAGCGTCAGGCACCTTCCCTGGCCAGCTCGCACGGATATCAGTGAAGTGACCTCGGAGATCCACCAAGGCTTGCATAACCATAAAAAAGTAGCCCTTTCTGTTGATAGACTCTGGTGCCAGAATAGAGATATGCATGCCATCTATTGCTCCACTGCAGTTCAGGAATCTCATTGCTGCAAATCCATCCATTAAGTCCTACACATTGCTGGGAGTCAGTCCTATGAAGTAGCAAAGGTTAGTGGCCCTACACACACTAGCATGAGAATGGCCCTCGCTGTTGATTTTCCAACTCTGAAATGATTTCCCACTGATAGCACTGCAAGTTTCCAATGTGCGATTGCATCTTCTTTCTCAACTGTCAATGCAGCTTTCATTCTGGTGTCCCGGCGCTGGAAGGCTGGGGTGAGCTCGCCCCACAGATCCAGGAACGTGGCCTTTTGTATCCGAAAGTTCTGCAACCACTGCTCATCAGCCCAAACCAACGTTACAATGCAATCTCACCAGTCAGTGCTTGTTTCTCAGGTTCAGAAGCAGCACTCCACCATCAGCAGCTGCTTCATGACCACCACCAGCAACCTTGAATTGTTTTTTGCTGTGCCCCTCAGCAATTGGTCCTTGAAGAAATTGTCATGACCACCACTGTTGCTGTTCCTCATGTGGCTCTGATAAGACTGGAAAGTCATGCGTTGCAACATTCATGAGATTAGTAAAGAGCTCTGTATGCTCCATGCTTTGTCAGAGATGGCGGACACCAACCAGAGCTGCGTGAGTTTGTGGGATCTTAAAAAAAAGTATGAAAATTGTGGAATAGCGGTGGCATTAGGGGATGGAGAAAGCTGCATAATGAGAACTTGACCCCTAGTTCCCAGAGTTCCTTGAGCAACGCATATCTACCCCAGAATACATTGCCAAAACTTCCCAGAAGGCATTTCTCTGGATGGTGGTGCATGGCACACTGGGATACCTACCTATGGTGCACTTCACTTTGCATCAACACAAGCACTTTTAGTAAGCATGCGAAGCGCGGATGCAAACAGCCAAGTATCCATGCACACAAGCAATATACTAACTGTGGTAGCTGTATGCTGACATCACTTGCCTTGACTAAAGTTTGTAGTGTAGTCATGGCCCCATGGACAGATTTCTCAAAGGTATTTAGGCGCCTAAAGATGCAGATAGGCACCAAGTGGGATTTACAGAAGTGCCTAAGCAGCACTGATTGCAATAGGAGTTAGGTGTCTAATGTGTTTAGGCACCTTTTAAGGATTCCCCTACATGCCTATCTGCATTGTTAGGTGCTTAAATACCTTTGAAAATCTGGCCCTCTAGTCTCTCTGTGCCTAAGTTCTCCATCTGTAAAATGGGGTAACAGCACTTCTTTAACTCACCGGAATGTTGTGAGGATAAATACATTAGAGATTGGGAGGCGCTCAGATGCTACGATGCTAGATAGTGTGTAGAAGGTATTTAATTAAATAGCTATAGTGTTTTATCTTTTGAACTGGAAAGGAAACAGGAAGAAAACCATTTTCATCTTTCCTTGTTTAATGGGTTAACTAATTGGTACAGTGTAGCTACAGCTCAGCCAAATTTGGGAGAAAAGACCAGACCACAAATTGGGAAAAATAAAAGAAGTGGTACTTTTCTCACCTGAGATTTCCTGATAAGAGATCCCTCACAGGAGATTGAACTCTGATGGGCTCCTCAGGTGTCGTTCCCCATCAGCCGGTTTCAGGTACTCCCATGACAGAGCTGGATTAAGGCATATGACAACAGGCACATACCTAGGGCCCCAGCTCCAAGTCCTAGAGGCATGGGCAGTGGGTATAATAGGCCAGGGGAAGCTAAGCCTTCCCTGGCGCAGTTGCCGCCAACCTGCCACTGGATGCCTGGCCCATGGTGGCCCCGCCTCTTCCCATCCCTGCTCCGCCCCTTCTCCGAGGCCCCCACCATCTGCTTCTGCCTAGTTGCTTATCTCCTCCACTCCATCCTCCCTCTCCAGAGGTCCCCGCCGCTCGCTGTGTCCCTCCTCAACTCCCTACCCCCATGAGACCCTGCTCACTGCCTGCCACCTGCCGCTCGCTGTATCCTTCCTGTGGTGGGGTGCCGAGCAGGGGAGAGGGGCAGAACAGGGGTGGAGTGTGGGCTGAGCCGTGGGCAGAACAGGCAGGACTGGGAGCTAGCCTCCCCCAGGGGAAGCTTCGCCTGCCACCCATGCCTAGAGGTGATAACATCAAAATTCCAAGCACAAAACCTACTAAGACCCCCTCATCCTGTACATGCGGATGCTTGTGTACACATTAGTCTGCTCCTCAAAATGAAGCCAGGAATAAGCCTCCTGTTAGGTTTGAGGGAAGTTAGGCAAGGTGGGGAGCAAATGTGTCAAGTAGTGGTGTTGTAGTGCACATCAAGAAAGTCAAGACCAATAAAGGCTAGCTGTCTTTCTAGCATGCTTTAAAGCACATGAGAGTGTCAAATAGTTCTGGGACCTCTAATGAAGGAAGACAGGATGTTTCCCAGGCAATGAGGCGAGGCTAATTAAAATGTCAGATAAATGCAAGTTGTATGGTTTGAAACAGACCTTCATGCAAGAACATCTCTATTTATTAGCTATGAACTTAACTTTTCTAGAAATAAAATCCTTAACATTTTAAGGGCCTAACTGATCTGACCTCTGCTCCCTACCAACCTAGCCTGACAAATCAAAACGTATACTACAGATTAAACGCTCTCAACAAACACACACTCTGTTGAGCTAAGCGATTAGTAAGGGACTGTCCCCTACCTGAGGGCAAATGCTTCAGGCAAGTTTAGTTGGTGTAAAAGTGTGGACTTTTCAATGACTAATAGTACATTCTCCTAGAGTTTCCTGGCAACATCCGCTTGGAAAGAAAAATGGAGATGGACACAGGTGAAGACATTGCATTGAACTCAGAGACTTTAAGGTCAGAAGGGACCATCATGATCATCTAGTCTGACCTCCTGCACATTGCTATGTTACAGACACTCCTCTGTATCACTTCTCAACATATAGGGATCATTTGCATAATGTAAGGTGCCTGAAAATATGCTTTAATGATCCCATAATAAAAATGACCCTTGTTTGTTGTCACTTGACTATTTTCCGTTCCTTCCTTCCTAGGCCCTCATCCTGCAAAGAGCCCTGCAGCATGGACAGCCGCAGCGTCTGCCCAGAGCCATTGACTTCAACAAAGCTTCACATGGGTGCAAGGGTCTATTTCAGGATCTGGGCCTTGCTTTCTGCTGCTTCTCAGGTCCGTATTTCTTAGCTGCTCGTCTTTCTCAGTTGCCATGCTGTGGAACTCATTTCAGGACCTGGCATCTGAGCCTTTGGCACATCCCTCTGACAGCTGTGTTGTGTTATGCACAGTTGCCTCTGGGGTGCTAATGGCAAGAATGCTGATTGGCTGCTGGAGGTGCCTGAATCTATTTATTTTGGAAGTTTATTTATTTATTTCCTAAAAACATGCCCACAACATGTCCAAGGAGATACGCGCAGTGTCCAACAACACAGCCTACGTTAGCCTGTTTGCTGAGAGTGAAAAGCTTGTCTCCTCTTTGGAAACAAAGAGAGGGGCATTCCCTTAAAGTTACTGGGCCACAGCATGTGTGCGTGTGAGACTCTGTTGATGTCAAAGGAGTCGCACCTGCTTATACCAAGGCTGAATTTGACCCAATACATTTCATCTCACTCCACAAACCACTGTATTTGTACAGGTTCTGTAACAGTATAAAAATGCCACTTCCTCTGTTTCCCCCCTGCATGCGCTCCCTGCAAAGACAGAATCAGCACTGGCCTTGGCTAACTCCCTCATAGCATACCTTCACATCGTAGCACTGGCTTGTACCTGCAGAACTGAGGAGGATTTGCAGGTTAAACTCAGTACGACGTATCCTCTTTTATCAAGTTCTCTCCCTGGACTGCAGCATTCACCCCTTCTCGGTACCTTGCCAGTTCTCCACATTTTGCAGGGGGTGGAGACTGAATGTGAGGGAGGGAAAAGCCTCTTTCCCTTTCCTTACTGGGGCTGAGATAGGGTGTGGGGTGGGTGGGAGTGGGGAGAGCATTCTTTCTCTTCCCCTCTCCCCATCGTTAGAGATCTGAGGTCCTTCGTGGAATGGCTCTTGCTTGGAGGTGAGGGGCACCTAAGAGGCTCCCCTCATCACTGGCTCCAGTCTTGCAGTGCTCTCCCCTCTTGCTCCCTGAGCACCACAGGGCCCCCTAGTAATGCAGCCTGTGCAAGGCTTGGGCAGGCTCTGCATAGAAGTTCCCTGAGCCAAGGAAGGCACATTTCCTGTTTGCCTGCCTCACTCATTGGAGAGTGGACAGATTCCCACCATTTTCATGGCTGAGCTGCCTGCAGCTTCTGACCTGGAGCTTGCCTACTCCTGCGGTAAGGAAACGTTCAGCATTTTAATCTCCCTTCCCCTTTTTAGAAGTAATTTATGTATGAGGCCACACTCTGCTTACTAATCATTTCTGAAATGAATGTGGAATTTTTCTAAAATTAAACGATCATTCTTGCCTCTTCACACTTGCCTGTCATATCTCTCTTAATGCAAATCCGTCATTGACGAGAGACATCGCGGTAGGAAGCTATTTTAGCTGGCTCATCGGTAATAAGTTGATTTTAAAAGTGAAGACAGCTTTGGGGAGATAAACTGGGCTGGTGGAAAAGGGGAAAAAAGGAAGCTCTCTGTTTGAACATCAGTGAACGCCTACTCCCAACCAAAGCCAGAAATATAACCTGGTGGCATCCAAATGTCTTATCCCCTGCACTAACCATTAGATCCCATTCCTTTCCTAGAGCCTATAGAACTCAGGAGCGCTGATTCCCAGATTCCAAGTGTGTGTCATGCCTCCTTCCAATAAGTGGTTATAGAGGATAAGTGTTATTCCAATAACTGTAGCAGTATTCTGGGTGGAGAAGTTGAAGGTCCACTTTTCACGCTCTGATGAGGACCTATGTGGGCCTGGAGGGGCACTTGACAGAGTTCCTGTTTTTCTCATTTTCTGAAAACAAAACAAAACAACCCCCTTCCCCCGCCAAGCAAACTCATTTGTTTAATTCACACAGTAAGAAAATATTCTTTAAAAAGGGCTTATTGTGATAAAACATTCTAATCTAATCAATTATGTCATGATGCTCAACAAAGAACAGGTGTCCTAGTCTTTTGTCAGGAATCACACACTTCAATTGCTTCTGTCACACACAGTGTTTGATAGCCTCCATTGCACTAAAGTCAGTGCTGTCTGCCCTGAGAGAAGCCTGTGACTTCAGTGTCTTTGGATGCAATGGACTAGGCTTGGTACACCCAACTAGTTAAGTAGTAGTGATCCTTACTGAGGGCACCGAGCAATTTCAATCCTCTTGGGCAGCTTCGGTCCCATTGAAAGTCATGGAAAATAGTGGCCAGTTTGAGTAAGGGAAAATTGTACATATAACGGGGAAGATAGGAAAAAGTATTGTTAATAACTTTGCTTAGTCATAACCAAATTTCTTCAAATATTCACTCAAAGATATCTGGCAGTGCTTGTTAACTGTATGGAAAGTTTGAAGGATAAAGGACATCTATTTGTTAGCCGAAGAGGTCTGAAAAAGCTAAGACGCTGAAAACATCTGAAAAGTCCCATTTAAAATTTTTCATTTTCATAATCATAATGTATTTACACAAGAGGGCCAACAAAGTTGCACAGAAATCTGTCATTTCCTAACTTGCCAGTGCTTGACTTGCAACCTAAAGAGAGCTCTTTTAACAGAAGGATTTTTGTGTGTATTTTTTTTAATAAAGAAAAAGGTAAAAAATATTCTATTATGGGCAAATGTAACAACCCTCTCCCCACATCATGAGTCATCACAGCAAGTTGTGAGCCTTGAATTGTTAGCGCTACAGCACAGCTTGAGCTACAGGATTAATTGTATTTGGCCTGATCTACCCTACAAAGTTAAGTTGATGTAAGCCACCTTGCGTCTACCTAGTTGTGCACGTGTCTACTGTTGAATTGTCTCCCAGCAAGGTAAGTGCCCTGTTATGGTGACATGGCATTGAGCTAGGGTTGACGTACTGAGGTTGATGCAGCGCAAATATAGACACTGTGTTACCTACATTGGCTCTAACAACCCTACAGAAGCTGTCCCACAATGCCCGACACTGACCGCTATGATCACTTTTGTGAACTTCACTGCCCAAGGGTCACAGAGACTGGAAGGCCCCTCCCCTGCTTTAATTTTTTAAATGCTTTTTTCTGATTGTCCAACGTGGTGAGCACACCCGGCAGCTCTCCATTGTTGCATGCAACTGCCCAGCTGACCATGCTGGCTACATGCTCTAGCCATGTACCAGCCTGGGATAGACAGGAGATAGTGGATCTCCTGGGCCTGTGGGGAGAAGAGGCTATATAGGCACAGCTAAAGATCAGTGGTAGAAACGTGGACACCTATGGAGCAGATTGCATGGGGGATGCCTGAGAAGGGGTATGATGGGAATCAGCAGCAGGGCCCTGTGAAAATGAAGGAACTGCAGGAGGCATATCAGAAGGCCAACTGTCAATCTGGTGCTGAACTGCAGACCTGCCACTTTTACAAAGAGCTGCGGGCAGTAGTTGGCAGAGACCCCCACCAGCACTCCACACACCCCCATGGATACTTCCAAGGTGCCTGAGATGCAGAACCCTGCCATGAACAGTGAGGCAGGACATGCGTTCAGGGGGTCCTGTGAGCCAGGGCCTGTTTGGAGACTCCACCACAGCCCATTCAGTCAAGCACGGGCAGGGCAGATGCAGGGGAAGGAACCTCGGGTAAGTGTGTAAATGAATTTCCCATTGCAGCGCTGCACCCAACTATTAACTTTTTGTTACATTTCCTCATACTAGAAGAGGTACAACAATGAGAGGTAGAGGTGTTATCTGCTTTTCATAGCAGTTGGGGGGCAAAGGGGAGAACAACCAGGTGGAGCAGTTTGTTTATGTGCGCAGGGATGTCTCTTGGAGCCCTCCAGAGAGATCTCGATGAAACTTTCATGGAGGCACACTGCACTCCTCTCCTGAAGTTTTCATGGGAGGGCAGCCTTATTTCTTCCTCTGCCATAGGACACTTTGCCCTGTCAGTCAGCGATACCTTCGGCAGACACCACTGCAGTACACAGACTAGCGGCATGCAGGCCTGGGCAGTGGTGGGACACCGGCAGCAGCTGCGCCCCCGGTGCCTCTGTCACCCTCAGGAGTGAGCTACCGGCTAAAAATCACCACCCCTTATGGAAATTAGTGCCAGTATTCAGTGCCATTTCCCTATACGCTAACAGAGTCATGCAACTGAGCAATTCCCTCATCCCTGTGCGCCATGCTGAACCTGGCTGGTGCTGTGAGCGGTGCCAGACACAAGCACTCCATAGCTGACGTGTCAATAAGCCTGTCTCGCCTAAAACTTTAGGGGAGCAAGGGAAGGTAGTTCTGGAGGTTAACTTTCACTTTCCATTGTGACTATATCTTTGTTTTATCTGCAAGTGCTGCTGTTACAGCCTAGAGGGTTTCCCTCTCCACGCGTGAGCCTGATACTTAGGAGAAAGAAGAACACTTGGGATGACATATTCAGTGAGATCCTGCAAGCCAGTGCTGCAACAGATCGTGACCAGAGGGCCTGGAGGATGAATATTGCAGACTGTACGAAGGAGGAAAGAGGAGACAGGAGAAAAACCCAGGAGCCCCAGCAGGAAAAAAAGAGGAAGATGCACCAGGACATAATGGGGATTTTCTGGCAGCAAACACGGGTAGTCCTACAGGTTCAATGATCATGGGCTCACCTCCCTTTGCAGTCCATGGAGAACTCCCTTATAGCACCTCCCTACAACCCCCTCCCCCTCAAAATCAACATTCCTCACGGCAACAGGGACTGTATTCCTGCCCTTACCTCTCCACCCCGGGGGACATTAAGGACAACCACAGCATCACCTACAGCAACCAGGGCTCTCATGGGTTAGTGTATGTGTTGCCAAAACAGACATGAATGTTCCTTCCCCTTCTTAAGCTCTGTTCCATAAATGTATTAAGTTGATGTATTTGCTTTTAACTTTGCAAAAAAAAAAAAATCCTGCACATATTTTCGTTACTGAATGAAATTCTAGTGTTTGGAAAATAACTAATCTTAGTGATTAGTTCTCAACATAAGCTGCAGAATGCCTAGCGGTACTGAAAGCACCCATTTACTTCTTGTTGTACAGTGACAACTCCTAGGGTCCGTGACTGTGTAATCATCCTACAGGTACAGAAAGCAGCACAAAAACAGGTGCATTGACAGCGTTATTTTCATAGACGTACCTGAAGCACCACACGATTCCTAGCAGGCCCCAAGACAGCAGGCCAGGTAGAGCACAGAGTACACCACAATGCAGCCCTGTGCAGCTCTGTTAAAGTGCTCTTTCAAAGCTTCCCTGTGTTGTATAGCTCTGCACTGATCTCCAACAACCCTTCTGTCAGGCTGTTCAAATTCAGCAGACAGCCGCTCCGCCTCTGCTCCGGTGGCAACTTACCCACTTCACTTCCCAGATATTACTCAGGACACAAGAGGCAGTTATAACCAATGGTTCCTCCCCCACTCCCACGGAGCTCAATCTTGTGAGTAAACAATGCCACTGACCCTTCAATCTACCAAAAGCACATTCAAGTGTCACTACTGGCATTTCGACATCACCAATGGGAATCCACTGGTTGGGAAAGAAAGTCCCTGCTTGCAGCTTTCTGAATAGTCCTGTGTTCTTAAAGATGCAGGCATCATGCACCTTCCTTGACCAGCCCACATCATTCACCAGTGCTTGCATAACCACAGAAAAGCAGCCCTTTCTGTTGATGTACTCTGTGGCAAGGTGGGCCGGTGCCAAAATAGGGATATGAGTGCCATGTATCACCTTACAACAGCCTGGGAACAGCATTGCTGCAAATCCATCCACTACGTCCTGCACATTGCTGAGAGTCACAGTCCTGGGTAGCAGGAAATGATTAACGGCACTACACCCTTGCATGACAACGACCCCCACTGTGGTTTTTCCAGCTCCAAAATGATTTCCCACTTGACCAGTAGCAATCTGGTGTGGCAACTTTCTACAGTGCAATTGCCACACGCTTTTCCACTGCCTGTGCAGCTCTCATTTTAGTGTCCTTGCACTGGAGGGCTGGAGCAAGCTTGACACACAGAGCCAGGAATGTGGTCTTGCATGGCCGGAAGTTCTGCAGCTGCTGCTTGTCATCCCAAGCCTGCGTTATGACCAGCGGTGCTGGAACTGGGGGTGCGGTAGCACTTGCTGGCTTGAAGTGGGTTCCATCATATACAGGATTTACAGTTGCACCCCCACGGCAAAAATTGTTCCAATGCCACTGATTATGATGCGATCCCACCAGTCAGTGTTCTTTTCTCGGGCCCTGAAGCAGCACGCCACCATCTGCAGCTGATCCATGACCACCACCCACAACCCTGAATTGGTTCTCGCTGTGTCCCACGGCAATCTGGCCTCCAAGAAAATCGGCATGTTGCCTGTTTGGTTCTTCCTGTGGCTCTGCAAATACCCAAAGACTGTGCGTTCTGTGCTGGCAACGCTCATAACCGTGGTGCAGGCTCCATGCTTCTGGCAGAGCTTGTGGACAGTGGGAAGCATTGCGCAGGTGAATGGGATTTATAAAAAAAAGGCATGAAAATGATGGGATATGGCTGACACGATGGGAAGGAGAAAGTTGCATGCTGGGACGTTGGCCCTTGCTCTGAACCATCCCCGCAGGACTCGTTTTTGCCCCACAAGGCATTGCTAAAACTTCTGAAAAGATAGCGCATTGGACAGTGGCGAGCTGCATGCTGGGATACCCAGCTATGATGCAGTGCACCGGGCATAAGCACTCCTGGGGAGTACGTGCAGCGCTGGCGCCAGGAGCCACATATGCATGGGTACAAGCGAGGTAGTCACTGCTGTGGCTTTATGCTGACGTAACCTACGTTGGCAGAAGTTCGTAGTGCAGAGACGTCCCCCGTCACTAACAGCAGACGACAATTTTCCCAAGTGGGGATGGATGGGTGGCTGGGTCCAGGAAGTGGCTGGAGTGGGACCCCATCTCTTCCCGTCCAGCAACTGGGGGAACCTCCTAGTCCATGTGTTGCCCCCACAGAAGGGATTGGCTGTCGATGCCATGTGCAGGCTCTGGCTGGAGGTGGGAGGGGGCCCACCCCAGCTCTCCCCATAGCTACTCGGACACCTTCCTGGTGTTCCCAGTGCAGGGTGCGTGGCAGCAGCTGCGGCTGCTTTGGCAGCAGGATGAGCCCATCCTCAAAATGGCAAAAATGGGGACATTTTTCCTGAGGAATACAAATGAGAGAAGGAAAAGTATTGCTAACATTTTATATCTCAGCCAGATTTTAATGGATTTTTCACAGGGCTAATAAAAGGCATGTCTATAACTTGAGGGGATTCCCCCTGCTGAATATCAAAGGCCTGGTGCAAACAAAGGTGTGAAAGCTCCTCAAAGGTAAGATTGCAAGAATCCTTTGTAATGGAAAGTATTAGGCTACTAACTGCAGGGGTCCCTTCCAGCTGTCCCTGTCGCACACACATACACACACGCTTTTTATTTTATTTTTTAATATAATGGGAAATTTTAGGCAACCATAATATATGGCTCGCTACTAAGCTCCCTATAATAAAATTATTATAAAATTGATTAGATTATAAAAGGTTTTTTTCTTTTAGTGAAAACTATTTACAGAGGGACAGATTCTGATCCTCTGACGTGCACCGAGTAACTCCTTACTCCATGAGAAATTACATTGAAGTCAATGGAACTACTCAGAGAGTCAGGTACTATTCAGTGTAAGTTTATCAGAGTGTGACCCTATATATCTCAGGCGTAACATAATTTGAGCCAGTATACCTGGGGAGTTGTTATAGGAACCTGGCCAGGGCCCTCCCAGGAGATGAAGTGGCTGAGGAAACAACACTTTCCATGCTTAAATTATCTTGAGAAAGGCACAGTTCTAAAAGAGAAAAGGAGACATAATTCCTCAAGTTTAGTCTTTTTCTGATGCAAGTCCCCTGACACAGAAAGAAAAGAGAATCAGTTATGGTGGTTTTCAGAGAAAAAGCCCACCCACAGCAACATTTCCTCCTGCCATGCTTCAAGTGCTTTACACCCAGAGTACACATTTTCTGGGATAAAAAAGCATTGCTAGCACAGTGGTGGCCTGCACAAAGGAAAAGCGATGCAAAGAGGATTCTCTGGATGAAAACTTGTAAAATGGAGTAATGACTGTTGTGTAGTTTCCTTTCTTGTTCTTTTTCAAGTCGAGGGGGGTGCGCAAGGGGTGTGTATCAAGCAGGTGCCTGAGCCTCCCCAATCGGTGGGGACACAGAACTCCTCTGGGGCTGGGGGTGACAACGCCTCCTGGGCTAGGGCGGGAGATGACAGCTCCTCCAGATACAGGGTGCAGGCGGAGAACCAGCTGTGGAGAGAGGGGGAAGCCAGATCCACTAGCCACGAGGTTGTGGGGTGGGGATGGGCTGGGAAGGGGAGGGCCAGCTCCACTGGTCCCAGGAGCATAGAAAGCGTCTCTCCAAAAGCGGCCAAATTTTTATTCCTGTGTACGCACCTGAAGGTTTGACTGTAAAATATTCTGCTGGGTTTTGATCTAAACTTTTAACTTTTGGGGCATGGCTGACATCACCATTCAGATTTTGTCCGTTTGTATGGTCTGTTGAGCTGGGCAAATATTTTAAAATATGCAATTAGTTGCTGATTTTTTTTAAACGAAATCACTTCAACCATGATTTTATGGTCAGGTTCAAGATTACAAGATTTTATGGTCAGGTTCCTTGACTATTTGAGCCATAGAGTTTTACTGGCACTGCCATTCATGGAAAGTACATGTCAAAGTCAGACGTCTGAGTATTTGTAGAAACCAACTTTTCAATTCATAGATGCAAGCAATGACACTGAAAGTACTTGTGTGGTGTCCCAGTCCACGGACAAAAATAAAACTATTTTTCCTATCTCACCAATCACAACACCTGAGCAACAAAGTTCAAATTTTTTTTTATTTATGATCAATTCATAAAGTCAAAAATGCTGAATGGAATTAGTCAAATAAATCCAAAGAACAAATGCATACAAGGAAGTTGCAATCTGCTTATGGATATTCACTGATCAGGAAAAGAAACGAAAATAATTAAATTACAAATTCTATATTGTTCATAGAGCTCTTTTGTCCACAAAGTAATCACGGTTAGTTCAAAGTCTAACAATATTTGGAGCTATTGTAAGTTTAAAAAAAAAAAAAAAACAGGAAGGAAAACCTCCAAACATTTTCATGTGTGGTCTTGCAATTTCTCAAATATTTACAGGATTTTATCTGCCTCACTTAATTCAAAATCCAGGGCTGCTATCATCCTCATCATGACTTTGGTTAGGAACAGAGCCCTGAGATCAGACTGAAGTTTCCAAAGAAAGATGGCTTATTAAAGAAAAATAAGTCTAGAGAGTTTTTTTCTCTTTTGTGCAAAGATGATAAAAAATACCTCACTCAGCTTTTCCACAAGTGCTCTGGGAGCTCCATACAGCCAGCTACATCAGAATGAAAATACAATGCCTTTGGCAAGGCAAAATTTTATAACCTGGAGCTATCTCATCAGGTCACACTGTTAAAGAGAAAGAACTTCCTTCTTCCTTATGAAATGCACGTCATATCAGCCACACTGCAATCCTTACGCCATCTATTTGCCTTTTTGTTCCAAACTACAAAAGTCCATTTTATTAAAAACAGCAAATCCATTGACTGCAGAACGACATCAATTTACACCAGCTAAGGATTTGGCCCCTCAATATCAATGAAGACACAGGTGTAACCAAACGTTTTGGTTGCATGCTTTAATTTTTTTAATTAAAATTATGCAAATTAGGGTCAACCATTCAGCTCCTGGCAGGTTGCCCAAGCAACCCTTAGTGTTATCAAGTTTGTGTGCCCCGGAAGTAGCAAATCATAGTCCTTAACAACAAAACAAAGCTCATTGCTTTTTTCTGTGGGCATGAATACATTCTGAATTTTCTAAGGATTTCTAACTCCGTCTGTAAAATTGTTTCTGTACCTGTCTGTTATATGAACTGCACAAATCCCTGTTGGGGGAATGCCCACATTATACACAGGGTTTTGTTGGTTTATTTTCACCTTACCAAACAATTAGTTTAAGTAATACGGGAAACAGCTTCGGTGCTCTGCCTTTCCTTACATAAGAAAGACTTGCTGACTTCTCAGCTGCTTCTGGATGTGCTCATAACAGTCAGTGGTGGCCAGGAGTGAATTTGAAAAGCTCACATTCAGTGAGGATGTTTCAATCTTCATTTCTGGATATGAACCTCCTCACTGCTACCCACGCCTTTGCCACATCCGAGGTGGAGTGTTGCAGATTTGTCTGCTCCAGACTGATGACATTTCTCAGTGGTAATCAAGGCATAAATTGTACAGATCCTAGCTGCCCTTTCACACAGTGATGCTTCTGGCAGGTAGTACCTTATACCATACACTGCCAAGGCTTCTAATTCGTTTCTGGATGCAATTCAAGATGGTGGCTTTAATATACAAAGTCCTTTAGGATTTGCATCATGCACATAATGGAGACTGAAGGCCTAATTTCCTCACACTAGTTTTACACTACTGTAACCCCATTGACTTCACTAAAGTTACTCCTGATTTACTCCATTGTATATGAGGACTTGCTCCCTATCTTGAGATCCACTGGGACTTATAAGCAAACACTCCTAGATTGGTACATGTGTGGAGTGAGGGGGGAGGGGGGGGGAAAAGAGATTTTCAGCGAGGAACCTCCCTCTGGAATTCACTGGTCACCACCACTCCATTCCTTTTAAGACCTGAAAGAACCCAAGTTTATTGCCCTCCACGGAGCACTCAGAGACAGATGTCTTAATCCAGGTGTTTTCTGAGGAGTTTATTTAAAGGGTTTTGGTGTTCTTTGGTCGATTGAGTTATTTTGTTTGTTTAGCACTGGTTTGGCTGCTGCTGATTTTATTAGTTCCAGAGGGGTAGCCGTGTTAGTCTGTATACAGCAAAAACAACAAGAGTTCTGTAAGATGCCTCTGTGTTACCTATTTTCTGTATTACTGCATCTGAAGAAGACAGCTGAAGTCTCTCGAAAGCTTATGTCTGCAAATATTAAATTTGTTAGTCTTTAAAGTGCCACAGAACTCTTGTTGTTTTTGCCGATTTTATTGTTGATGTTGTTTATATGTCAATGATTTTATTCCTGGTGGTTGTAAATGTAGCGGGAGTATACTTGATAGGTATACCAGAAATAAATTAACAATTTGGGTGGTGCTGAGTAATAATAATGGTAGTTTAAAGCGACAGTTACAGCTAATTTATATTGTTACAGAGCCTGATCATTTCCACAGGTGGCTATTCAAGTAAGGTTAGTTTATATTCAGAATGCATTTTTAAAATGTTCAAGATTTGCATCTAACTGTTGATCAGGGAATTATGTTTTGCTTTTGCTGAATGTTGACCAGCCATATTCCTCCATTTTCAGCCCAGTTAGCAATTGAATATTCACAGTATCTTAAGTTTATTAAAGTTCTTCTGTATCACAGAACCTTGAGGTTAAACCAATAGAACTGGTACATCCCATCTTCTTGAATGAATGCAACATGCAGTAGGAGATCATACAGCTATTTCCCTTTATCTAATTTTGAGAAGCAAATGTTAGAAACATTTTGGTTCATAGAAGGTTCTTTGTGAAGATAACCACTAACTGAAGATAACTGGTTGTTGTTAACTGGTTATTTATTCTACAACAAGGTTATATTCATATAATGCCTTGGAACACTGAGTTAAATAAAAATTGAAACATTAAGTATCCCTAACCCTCATGCCTCAGAAAATCATCCTTAATTCTAACTGAATAATGCATGTAGCCTTATTTACGTAATGTACAAACTGTATATAGATTCATTTAAAACTCCCAGGTGAAAGAATTAAAGTTTGTTTTCAGTGAACTTTCCACTTCTGCTTGATAACTAAACATTTTATATGTGAAAAACACGGCCATGCAAAATGACTTGGCTTAAATCCAAAAGGAGCTGGCTGACCTTGCAAATTTCACTTCTGAGCTCCTGATGTCCTTTCATTACCAGATTTTTTTTGGATGAGTAGTAGCCCTTTCTCTGATATTTCATTACTTTTCTGCATTGTGGCAGTGATAATTTAACAGATCCCTTTCCTACATATGAGGATGGTGTTATATTGCTGAAAAAGAGGAAGTAGAAGAAAAAATCCTTTTGCTTGTAAAAACGAGAGTTCTGTAGCATTTTAAAGACTAACAAATGTAATTTCTGCAGGCATAAGCTTTTGTGGGCTGTAACCCACTTCATCAGATGTAAGGAATAGAAATCAGATTGGGGGTATATATATACACATCTAAGGTTAAGGAACAATAATGGGGAAGTTAGGTATAAGCAAAGTCCATTCAGTCAGTGCCTGTTGCCAGCTCTGCATCGACTCTAGTGACACCATCACAGGTCCTAACCACATCAGCCACACCATAAGGAGCTCATTCATCTGTACATCTACTAATGTAATATATGCCATCATATGCCAGCAATGCCCCTCTGCCATGTACATTAGCCAAACCGGACTGTCACTACACAAAAGAATAAATGGACACAAATCAGACATAAAAAATGGTAACATCCATAAACCAATCAGAGAGCACTTCAACCTCCCAGGACACTGTAGCTGACTTGAAAGTTGCTATACTTCTACAAAAAAAACCTTCAAAAACAGACTTCAGTGAGAAACTGCAGAGCTGGAACTCATATGCAAACTTGACACAATCAAATTGGGTCTAAATAGGGACTTGGAATGGTTCTCTCATTACAAGAAGTAATTGTCACTGTTCACACATTCTCACCTCCTAATCTATGGTTGTGAATAGGCCTCAACTACTCTAACTGAATGGACTTGCTTATACCTAACTTCCCCATTGTTGTTCCTTAACCTTAGATGTATATATATATATATATATATATATATATACACATATACCCCCAATCTGATTTCTATTCCTTACATCTGACGAAGTGGGTTACAACCCACGAAAGCTTATGCCTGCAGAAATTAAATTTGTTAGTCTTTAAAGTGCTACAGAACTCTCGTTATTTTTGCTGTATACAGACTAACACGGCTACCCCTCTGGAACCTTTTGCTTGTGCTATTTCACCATTTCCAAGGCTGTTCAGATGCTGGTATGCAAATACCTCAGAGAAGGGACGTTTATTTCTTTTATATTTGCAATATGTTATTCACACCTGTGGGACTTTATAATTGAGAAATATTAATACTTGAGCCTGAATTCATTTGTGATTGCAGTATCAGTCAGAAAGTGAGTTTTACAGTGCAGAGAGTGACAATCTAGTTTTCCAGGAAATGGATGTATAAGATTTTCAAGGGCAACAAATGTTTAAGAGTTTAATGTAATCCCATGCCAGGCAAAATACCCTCAGTCAAATTTAGACAAATGTGAGAGGACCCTACACATTTCACTTGTAAATCTAAGTGTTGTTGGTTTATTCTGACAAAACTATTCAACCTATCAATTCAGTTACAAAAAATATATGGCTGTGTATGCATTCTGATACAACAGAATAGAAGCCTGCTAGCTAGCACATATCTAGCATCAGACAATGTCTTTTTATCACAAACATAAGGCATGGTTGTGTGATAGTGATTTTATCGTCTCTCATACAGCTGGAAAATAAAGGGATAATGGAACTCTGGAACTGAAGATGGTAATAAGACTTACTGAAGTTCAGAAAGCCAGAATTTCAGTACTGAAAGATCAGCAGTACCTTTTTACTGCACAGGTATGCAGTGCTTAATTTGTCATGAAAGAGTTGTTGGCGCTCAAGCAATTAGGTGCTGTGGCTCAAGCAATTTCTTTTTTATATTCATAACTGATGCAGCAAGCCCAGAGGTGCCAGGGATCTGAAATGTCAAGCCTAGAGGTGCCGGGGCTCAGCCCAGGCAAGCCGTGGCACAATTAAGCACTGCAGGTATGTTATATGATGTCTATCTTTTAGAACTAAACCAAATAAAACCGTATTTTCAACTTTTTATTCTAATTTTATTATTGCTTTGCACCCTGCTCTCTTTTGTCATGACGACATATTGGTGGTATGGTACATGTGTTCTCACCATTTTGTTCTTAAGATTGGTGTTTCAATTGATATTCTTAAAAATTAAAGAAAAATCCTTAGGGAACATTCAATAATTGGAAATTTTAAGAACTCTGGTATATAAGGATTTTGTTTCTTCTTTTAATTAAAAGAGAATTTTTGAAATACTTTGATAGATGAAGGAAGGAAGAGATCCACTGTCCTCTCTCTCATTTTCTCTTCCACATGAGCTCCTGGGTAATTTGCTTGTAATGAGTAAGTGATAGACAAGTACACAAATTTTCTAGCTTACTCAAAAAAAAAAAAAAAAAATCCAAGCACCTCCAAGAATGTATTGATATATGAGTTACGTTCTATGAGGAGTTGTCATTAGTATTAGATAAACTAGAACATTTATTGGAGAAATCCAGAAAAGAGCATGATTTGTTTTGGTGCCCTCTGTTCACTTTGTAACTCCAACTCCCTGAATGTATGTAGGAAAGTAAGTTCAGCTCATGTTCATGCTCAAAATGACACTAATGGTGGAAAATAGATTGTAGGTAAAATTTCCCATAAAGCCTATGTGACTTAGAAATGAAGTCCCAATCCCATTTTCAATGAGGTTTAGGCTCCTAAGTGCTTAAATGCTTGCAAAGTACTTACTTTTGCAATTTTACACTACATCTCAGAGCTCTCTGTTGAGCTGACTGGCTGGAGTGTCTATGGTGGATACTTCTGGGAGACTTCAGTGTCAAAAGAGGTGATAAGAGTGCAAGATGAGCAATTTACCCAGTGTCTGACCAGGGCTGGAATGAGAGTGATCTGGCTAAGACTTAACCTAAAATGGCTATGTATACAGCTTAAGGGATGCAAAGAAGGAAAAGCAGATGCCCATTGCTTCTTCCTCAGATTTATGACCACGAGCAAGATCCTTTATGTCATCTCAAGTTGGGCTGCCAAAAATAACTTGCGAAAGTCCTGGCCAAAGTGTCAAATAGCTTAGCCTAGCAAAACAAAGGGATATTATTGCTCTCTAGAAACATACCAAAGGGCGCAAAGAATTCTATGCTCAAGGACAATGTTGGCACACAAACAAATTGGTATAAACTTAAATCTGGAAAGTAGGTGATTTCTGACCATCAGAGGAGTGAGGTTCTGGAACAGCCTCCTGACACGGGTCCGGGGGACAAACAACTTAATTAGTTTTAAGCTACATCTTGATAAATTTCTGAGTGGGATTGTAGGATGGGGTTGCTTGTGATGGTGGAGGTCAGGGCTCAGCAGCCCTGGGAGCCCCTTTCAGTTCATGTCTTGTGTTCCTAAAGTCTCATGCCTCACGGCTTTAGCTGGTCACCCGCATGAATCAGGAAGGGATTCCGCACAGCACCCCAAGTAAAGATTCTTTTGTTTTTTTTTGGTGTCTTCTACTTCTGAAGCATCAGATGTGGCCATTGCTGAAGATGGGACACTGGACATGGCCAGGTCTGACTGATCACTATATTTGGAGTTGGGAAGGAATTTCCCTCAGGTCATATTGGCAGTGATCTTACGGGGGTTTTCACCTCTCTCTGCAGTGTGGACCACAGGCCACTTGCTGGGATTGTCTGGCTAACCTCTGACTAAATCAATTCCCACCATTGCAGGGGCCTCACACATTGGTGCACCTCCGTCCTTCCTGTTAACTGACTGTAGCACACAATAGTTCAGTCTGAGGGCTGTAATATTTTGGTCTAATTCCAGTGGGTGGGCTTGGAGTGGGGATGGCAGGGTGGTGTTTAGTGGCCTGTCAGGTGGTCAGACTAGATTATATGGTGGACCCTTCTTGCCTTACACTCTTTGAAATAGGTGTTATTATTCAACATTACTTCCGCTGTGCCATCTGGTGAACGCTATATTAAAAAAACAAAACAACAAAACAAACTTTCCCACACTTTAACCATGGAGAGAGAGCTGATCAGTTAGTATTGTGCTATTATGCCTTAATTCACAGTAACAGGCAACATTCACAGCTGCTGAACTCATATTTGAAAGTCAGAAAGCTGTTAAAGAATGACTCAATATCGCAGAGAGTCACCAGATATCAAGTTTGAAAAAAGATATTCTGTTGAGAACCACAGGGTTTGTAAATTGTTAGTGCCCTTGGATCCTGTGAGAAGGACTTCCTGATCAGAAACACAAGCTGTGAGATTTCTGTAGCACAGTAAATAAAACCAGTATATCTGGCACCAACCCATATCACTGTTCAGACTAGATGAAACATTCTGCTACTACTTCTATATGCACCGCTTGATCAATTGGCACTTGGATCTGTACTAGCTTAGCTGATGCTGTTTCTAGTAAAACCCCCTGTGACCCAAGAACCTCGAATGCCAACTGGCAAGGGGGTTACAGGAACATCCTGATTCTGGTATGTGCTGTCTCAGATGAAAGCTGGTGTCACACTGCTCCTTAATACTGCTGTGAACCGTATCTGTAGATCCTAAGTCAGGAGTTTGTTTACACACACACACACACACACACACACACACACAGAGAGAGAGAGAGAAAATATGTTTTTGAAGTCTCAATCAAGGTATTAGACAGATGCAAAGGTGAAAAATGGGTTTTCCTCCAGAGAGGAGTTAAAATGTGTGCAAATTAAGCACTGTAGGTTAACCAATGAATGCCTATTTACATACAAAGTAAAATGTTAATGGAGATGTGAAGTCAATATGGAAGCGGCACACAGGAAAAAAGATGAGCCAGGGTAGGTATCCTGTCTAAGAGCAGCAATCATGAACTTTGAGGAATATTTATAGATGGCAATCCAACACCTAGGAAGTAAATGGACAGTATGTTTGCATTTATGAAAATGGGATCTCAGTCAACCTTAGTTGAAACACAGCAGAGGGCTCTAGGCAAGATAAAACTTCTTTAGACAGGAGGTTAACCTGTTAGTTAAAGTTAGTTTCTAGAATGTGTGTTATGATTTAGTTTTATATGTAACCCTTTGTTTCCAATATCCTTATTCACTATTGCCTGAATCTCTAGTCTTTGATAATAAACAATCTTGTTTTCACCATAAATATACCTCACAGCTGTGGTGTTAAGCAAAGCGCTGATGCTTTGGGACCAGAAGGCCTGGTATTTCAGTGAGTAGCCAGCATCAGGGGCTGGATATCACAGGGGAATGCTTCATAGGGACTTAGGTTCATTTATTTTTAAACTGAAAGGCAAAGTAAGGCCTGGCATAACCCAGAGGAGAATGCCTGAGTGGCTCACAGACTGGTGGTGTTAAGGAGTGGACACCCAGCTAAGCACAGGCAAGACTGACTCCTGCTGGAGTGAGGGGGTACCAAGGTGACTCACGGCTCCACCAAAGGCACTTAGGCTTGCAGCACCTAACCCGTAGGCACTGTGCCACCTAGTGGAATCCTCGACTTGAGTCAGGTGCTCAGGATCACTAGACAATGCCCAGGGAGACTGAGGCACCTAAGGAAGGTATCCTCAGAAGCCAGGAAGCTGATCAGGAAGCCACTAAGCTAGCCATGAGTGAAATGCAGGAGAGTGGAGTGGAGTTTTGGCCCTACCCTCAGGGGTAGCTAGGCACTTAATTCTTATTTATTTGGGCCTCTAGGCACCTGACTGTCATAACCTGGAAGCAGCAGTTTTGGTAAGAGTGCTTAAAAACGAATCCCTCAGTGACTCTGCTTGATTTGTATTGATTTAATTATCATTTTTGCCAGTCTGCAGCCCCTTTGAGCTGCCGGGGCTTCAGCGAGGGCTCAGAGCGGCTGGTTAGCTGTGGGGGGTGGCAGCATGGAGGTGGCTTGTGCATGTTGGCCAGCAGCAGCTAAGGTGCCTAGGGGAGCAGCTAAGGTGCCTAGGGGGCTTGGAACCGATGGGGTTGAGTGGCAGCTGCGTGGTGGTTCTGAGAACGTCAATGGCGCCTAAATGGTGGACTTGGGTGTCTAAAAAGGCAGTGAGGCACCTAAATACCTCTGTGGATCTGCCCCTAACTTCTCTATGGATGCTCATAAACAAAGATCAAATGCTTATTGTGGATTGATAGGGGCAGCATACCACAGTGTACGTGCCTAGGCTGATGGATAAAATAGACTGAGACAAAAGTCTCTCTTTTCCTGGAGAGAAAGAGATTAGAATCTGGCCCCTTTGTTCTGATAACCTTTAAAGGGCAGCCGTGCTTGCCAGAAAAACTACTGATACACTAAGGAAAAGGAAGCAAGTAATAAAACATATTTTGGATCAAACACTGACATTCTGTTGCACACATGTAAAACACACCAGAAAGAACACAGTGCTGCTTTAAAAGAACGAAGAAGAAAATGAACCACCATATTAGCTCAGTATTTGTCTAAAAATATAAAACCCCAAGATACAGACAGCTATACTCAGCCCATGGTGTTTTGGGAAAGAATGTGAATCCTGTAGCCCTATTTTGCTTAAGTTTCATATTTTTAGCTATGCAATAGACTCTTGCCATACAGCTCATATTCAATAACAAAAAAAATATTCACATGGGCCTTGTGCAATCCTCAGAACTTCTGGACCTTGCTGATGCTCTTTTACTTTAGCTCTGTAGTGTTGAATGTGAACACTAATATTAGTTGTCTTCATTTCCCCCCAAACAGTACATAATGAATATTTAGGAAGGATGCCTATGCTAACAAATAAGATGTGCTCTACCTCCAGTACTGCCCCATCAAGAAGAGTTCAGTCAGTCTATGTAGCCCATCAATAGTCATGTAGGGCCACTGAATTTGTCCAATGGAGTCTGGAGTTGATTGGCACTGGGTTGCTTTGGATCTTAGCACTATTACACTGTGGTAGAATTCACCGTATTGCTGTGGAATACGGATCTACTGCATAGAGCCTGTATGGGAAGCTGTAAGGAGTACAGTGAGTTTGCAATGGGAAGCTATATAGGGGAAGAAAAACATGGGAGAAAAATCAAATGAAGCAACACAGGCAGAGGAGGAAGAGAAATAAATACATAAAGTACATCTCCTATTATGTCAACAAAATAAAAGATCAAATCTTTAAATGGATTTGATTATATCAGTTTTCAAAATAATCTCCGTATTTAGAGACTGGCATTGAGTAACCAACCAATCAACCACTGAAGTCATTGACTGCAGTGATCATGCAACGGGTTGAGTTTGTTTGTTATTGTACCATACTGGATTGCACCCTCTCGTTCCCTTGAGCTGCAAGTTCTTTATTAGTTTGCAACAATTCTTCTGAGGGAAAATCCTGGTTGTGTGGAAGTGAAGTCAATGGTAAAATTCACACGATGGGACCAGGAAGTAAGACTGAGCACAGAAGTATGTCAGCAGTCATTGCAGAAGTTTTTTTTTTTTTTTTTTTTTTTTTTTTTGGCAGTTAAAACAAAGTATTTTCTTCTCTGAAATTCATGCGAATTATCCCAGAATGTGTCCTTCTTGGACTTCACTAATACAGGGGGTAGGGAGGGGGGAAGACACGGATGGCAATGAGAAATGCTACTGGAAAACCTCCTCATCTCACTAATTTGTAGTTACCATGGATACATATGGACCATTAATTGCTTCAAACTCATTAGAAAAGTCTGGTATGAAATTCATTTTTTGCTTATACTTTATCTTAATGGGTAATAAAAGGAAAGGGAGGCTCAGCATGCGACATCTGTGAAAACCGAGTAACAAGTCAAGTTATAGTTCCCTAAAGCAGGGGTTAGACTGGGCGGGGGGGGGGGAAAGGGGAAGCAGTGGTGCTGTCCAGGCTCTGCCTATTCACAATATCAGACTGAAGTTGCACTCAAAGTAAATTGTGCAGATATTCATAACATGGTCATACTTCTTGTGCTGGATCAGCAATAATGGAATATTAATATTTAAATGATCATATTTAGGTTTCTGGGTTAACAGCCCATTCAGATGAATTAAGGTAGCTCACACCTCAGGACTATTATTTTTTGTTGTCTGCAGATTCAGGTAGATGTCACTGAATTGGCTTACATTCAGTTTGCATTTTGAAAGTCTTCTTTGGAAGCATGAGGACTAAATACTTTTATTTGCAAAAGAAATCTTGGATTACAAGATGTTAGCCACAATAGTAAAATACCAACTCAATTCAACCTCTGCCCTCAGTGAGGTCACTCATGTGCCATTACTCTCTGGAATGTCATGAGATACAGAAGAACCTCAGAGTTACGAATACCTTGGGAATGGAGGTTGTTGTTAACTCTGAAATGTTCGTAATCCTGAACAAAACAAAACGTTATGGTTGTTTTTTTAAAAACGTTTACAACTGAACATTGACTTACAGCTTTGAAACTTTACTATGCAGAAGAAAAATGCTGCTTTTAGATTTAATTTAAATGCAACAAGCAGAGAAACCATTTCCTTACCTTGTCAGATCTTTTTTAAACTTTCCCTTAATTTTTTTTACTAGTTTATGTTTAACACAGTACTGTACTGTATTTGCCTTTTCTCTTTGGCTCTGCTGGTGCCGGATTGTGTACTTCCAATTCCAGATGCAGTGTGTGTTTGACTGGTCAGTTCGTAACTCTGGTGTTTGTAACTCTGAGGTTCTACTTAATAGATGAGTTGTTTAGTATAGAGGCAAACTGATACATGACTGAGAGGGGATATAACAGTTTTCAAGTACATAAAAGGTTGTTGCAAGGAGAAGGAAGAACAACTGTTCTCCTTAACCTCTGAGGATAGGGCAAGGAGCAATGGACTTAAATTGTAGCAAGTGAGGTTTAGGCTGGACATTAGGAAAGACTTCCTAACTCTCAGGGTAGGAAATAAATTGCCTAGGGAGGTTATGGAATCTTCATCATTGGAGATTTTTAAGAGTTGGTCAGACAAATACCTGTCAGGGATGGTTTAGATAATGCTTGGTCCTCCCATAAGTGGAGGGGACTTGACTAGATGACTTTGTGAGGTCCCTTCCAGTCCTATGAATGCATATATGGCCCAATTTTTAAAAGGCATTTAGGCATTGCTTCTCTCAGCATTTTCAAAAGTGTGTGAGGCACTTCGGAGCCTGAGCCCAATTGACTTTCAGTGAAACTTAGGCTCCTAGGGGCTAAATCCCCAAAGGGACTTGCATTACAACAGTTAGCGTTTAGGTGCTCTGCCACCTAGTGTAATCTACAGCCTTGAATTGGGTGTCCAGGCTCCCTATACAGTCCACGGGGAGAGTTAGGTGCCTAGGAAAGAGATTAACAGAAGCCAGCAACCTGAGCAGGAAACTGTCTAAACTAGCCCAGGGGGGATGCCAAGTACAACGGTGGGGCCTAAGTCCTGCCCCTTAAAAAGGAAGTTAGGTACCTAAGTCTGGACTCTAGGAGCTGCCCATCTTCACTCAGGATTCACAGCAATGAACCATCTCCTAGACTTAAGTGCCTGAGACCCTTTGTGGCTCTAGCCCTACATGCCTATGTAATTTTTGAACATGATACTTAGGCCTTGCAACACTGAATGGAGCAACACTTAAATACCTCTAAAAAAAAAAATCTAGGCTTGGATTAGGCTGCAAGGCCCATCAAAGTCAGAGTTAGGCTTTGGAACTGTCCCTTAGATTCTGGAATCTCAGAAAATAAATCTCTCAAATTTGAGATACCTACCTTCTCTCACAATATTTCTGGATGCATTGATCATCCTTCAAAGCATTTGCTTTGTGGTCTCAGTGAGGACTAATTTAAATGATACATTTAAAAAAATTTGAAGCTCCACTCCTTTCCTTGCTCAGCACAGGTCTTGAGATTAAAGACCCCACCTTTACTTCCTGTGACAGGTGTGTGCCATATGTGGTGCATACGGAAGGTAAATGTGGCCCGCATTTCCATTTTAGCTAGCCACGAGATACAGTTGAAATGCTAGTGAACAGAAGAATGTAAACTCCTAAAACCCTGCTTCCCAAGATGACTGAAATCAGGATGGGATAGACAGATGACAGCCGACATTTCGGTGGAAGAGATTGCCAACCACATGGTCCTTACAGAACTCCTGCCAATAGAACTACAGACTAATGTTGCCAGTAGCTTTAGAAGAAGCTGTGAAACTCTTCCACGGAGAGAGGGGAACTCTGCTACAACAGCAATCTGCTAATATGTCTAAGTGTGGGGGAAGGCAGTAGAGGGACAAGGAGGAAAAACCCTCTCCAACATGTTAGCCAGAGCCGGTGCTAGGCATGAGCAGACCAAGAAGTTGCTTATGGCACTGAGCAGCTAAAGGGAGACCCCTCTTCACTTTTTTAGGGTGTTGCATGAGGGGGTCCCCCCAAAATATTCCTGTTTAGGACTCCCAATGGGCTAGCACTGCCTGTGATGTTAGCTATGGAATGAAGGCACAAATATTGTCCACTATTAAATGACTGAGCTCAGCAGGAATAATTAAAAAACTAAAATTAAAGCAGTTGTAACTATATCTGATAGTGCCCTATATCTATCCATTTGCCTTTTTATGACTGTTTCCAACATTTATTCTTGTATTTTTTCTGTTTTTCAGGGTATGAAATGTACATTATATTTTGTGTGTACGTGTATGTACATGTACATTTCCAAAAGTTGCTAGTGATTTTTGGGTGCCCCCCATGAAAAACCTTAAGGGGGTCTGAGATTGCATATCACTGGTGAAAACTGGATGCCTTTAAAGTGTCTCAAGATAGTCATGCAAAAAATGGAGGCATCCAGAATCAGTAGTCACTCTTCAATATGCAGATCATAATCTCTATCAGGTGTTTCCTTGCAAAAAGTTTTCAGTAACAAACATCCTGACTTCGCAAAAGTTCATTCTGCCCACCTGCAGTATGAAAAATGCACACTGCGGGCTTACGTTGAGCTTTATAGAAGATGCTTTTTGATGAGATGTTGGAATTAATCCATGGATTTTAGTCAAATAAAAATAGATTTTTCTTAATTAATGGTTTACTTTAATAGTCATCTATTTGTTCCATGTTTCCCAGAGTGCTGCTGTCATTTTTATTATTGGAATTACAACTGCACCTAGGCTGTGATGTTGGCTGAGATAGTTTAAACAGGGCAAAACTGCAAAGAACAGGGCAGGCAGACCCCTAAATACAGGTGTTTTTTCTTCCATAAGATATACCAAGCCAGCAACAAACAGCTTCTGATCACCTCACTGGTCATTCAGAAGATAAAAATACAGCTGCCTTAAAGCTATTCAGCCCTTTGGCTGGCACCCAGACAGCCAAGTCAAATATGATGGGGATTACTGAAAAGCTTTATCCGTCATATGTAAAAAAAGTTCTGTCAATCATAAAGGATTGGACACATTACCAAACAGGTCAATGACTAGTTCAGATCTTACCCAAATACATGCTTAAAGCCAATGCAAGATTTAACCGCAAAATCTTAGCTATTTACAATAATGGCTCTAGTTACCATTTTAATATCTTTAAACATGTCCTCAAAGGTTGATTTTGGGTTATTTCAGCCTGCTAGACTCAACCCTTCCTGGCTCCGTGTCACACCAGCCAAAATCCAGGCTCCATTTTGCCAGTCACCGTACAGCCATATAAGCATCTCTGCTCTACCATTTTAGACAAATTACTGTCCTAATAAAATTCACAACTAAAATTACCTGAAGGTCTTGTTTAAACTTAAATGACAACAACAACAGCATTCAGCAAGCAAAACACACAATCTGTAGATAACATATGTGTTTAGATTGCAAGCTCTTGGATTTGGGAACTACCTACTACTTTGGGTTTGTACAGGGCCTAAGACAATGAGGCCCCATTCTTGTTTAGTGTACAGGCACTACTGTAATAAACATGATTAATAATAAGTGCATGTACACTCTCCTGGACTGCTGCATAATAAAGCATGGACATTATAGTGGCAAGCCCAAGGCCAGAGAAATTGACATGACCCCCCATCTAGAGGAAAGCACTGATGGTTTTGTTAGAGATCGCATATATTTTCTGCCATTGCAGCTGAACCCTTCTCTCTCTAGTAACTTTTGGACTGACATGTCAGATTCCAGAGTGGCATGGACCAAATAGGTTAGCTAAAACACAGAGGAAGAAAGATCTTATGTTTACATGCCACAAACTCATTGGAGGGACATGGGAATTTTCTTCTTATTAGTAAAGTTTTGGCACAAAACAGCCATATTAAAGTGAGAGCCATATTAGAGCTCAGAGGAGGTAACAGAATAAGAGAGGAAAGTGGTATAACCTAGTTCGCCCATATTCTTTAAGTGCAATTTGCCCCTGTATTACAAAGCCAATAAAAATTGGGCTTTATGTTGGGAATTTTGTGTGGCCTAGGATGAGTGGAAATTACTCTTCCATCTCTAGTCAGGCCACAGAGCTATGATGCAGTGCTCCCTTTCTATGTCCCTGGCTACTCTCCCATCTTCTGGTCTGGAATACCAGCTGCTGCCCTTCTGTGACCGTGACATTGTTTTTCTGGCCACTGGACATGCATAATCACATATCCTCTGGCTTTAGTCCCAGCTCTGCTGGTCTGGCCTATTGAGGACTTAGCACATGGTGTTTTAGTACTTTTTTGGTCTTACAAAAGAAAAAAAGCAAGTTAAAATATAAAGCAGGAATTCAAAGCCATAGCTGAAATGCTGAGCCTTAACAATTGTTTGTATCATCTTCATGCACGGCAGAGTGGGTAATAGCCTTAGAAGAGCAAGACACTCAAAACGCATCCCATTGAGCAGCAATAGAGAACTTACATTTGTTGCCATAAAAGAGCCAACTTTTACCAGAAGTTGGTAATTTTTAAGCGGAGTCTAGGAAAGAGCTGATTGATCCAACTCCCCTCAAGCCTCCATTTTTGACTTATGGCCATCATTCTTCTGCCTGAGGAAGGCTGGATGTAGCAGCCTGTGGCCTTCTCTGTTTCCACTGAATTGGAAGGAGACGTTGTTGTAGAATAGTCTGAAGTGCTCCTTCCCCTCAAGGTGGATTGCTTTACCTTCACAGAGCTCCTGGCCCAGCCCTACCCACCTGAAATCAAAGGAGCTAGTAGTGTCAAGCTCAGTTCTTCACATGGGAGTACATTGCATTACTGCTAGCCTCTGAGAAGCCAAGAAGATTTTCAGCATCTTCCTCCAGCAGTTAAATGTGAACATTGAAAGCACTCACACAAAGAATATCTCAGAGATGAAAGTTTAGCAATATTTCATGCTTAAAAACTCAAATGAAAATAAACCTTGAAAGTAATAAATGAATGAAAATTAGAAAAAAAAAAGATTCTGTATTATCAGAGCTACTGCAGTAGCTCATGGGCATATGCTAGATCATCCTCCTGACCTCTGCTTTTGCCATCTGAAGCAAAAGGAACAGCTAGAACTGGTTGAAAAATGGAAAGAAGTATTGTGAAACAATGCAAAACGTGAGGCCATATTTGGAGTATTGTGTCCAGTTTTGGGCCCCCCACTACGGAACGGATGTGGACGGACTGGAGAAGGTCCAGTGGAGGGCAACAAAAATGATCAGGGGGCTGGAGCACATGACTTATGAGGTGAGGCTGAGGGAACTAGGCTTGTTTAGTCTGCAGAAAAGAAGAATGAGGGGGAATTTGATAGTAGCGTTTAACTATCTGAAGGGGGGTTCCAGGGAGGATGGATCTAGGCTATTCTCAGTGGTGGTAGATGACAGAACAAGGAGCAATGGTCTCAAGTTGCAGTGGGGAAGGTCTAGGTTGGATATTAGGAAAAAACTTTTCACTGGGACGGTGGTGAAGCACTGGAATGAGTTACCTAGGGAGATGGTGGAATCTCCATCCTTAGAGGTTTCTAAGGCCCAGCTTCACAAAGCTCTGGCTGGGATGATTTAGTTGGGGTTAGTCCTGCTTTGAGCAGGGGGTTGGACTAAATGACCTCCTGAGATCCCTTCCAACCCTAATCTTCTATGATTCTGCTGTGATGACATCATATCAAATCCATTATTGAGAGGATTGTGCAAAAAAGCAGAGTACATGCCTAGTTCTGTAAGGCACAGGGAATTAAAAGCAAATAGCAAAGCAGGTGGGACAGAGCTGTTAAGGTGGCCTAATACTCTAAGGGTAATTTGCCGCCATCAGTTCAATCTATCGGGATCGACTGAGTGGCAGTGAAGACCTGCTCAATCGATCCTGAAGTCGATTCAATTAAACCACCTCCTCAAAAGGCATAGTGCTGCATCGATGGAAACCTATTTCCTGTCGGCGTAGCATAGTGGAGACGGCACACAGAAGAGAATTTAGTAAGTTGACCTGAGTTATGCAAGCTACTCTACCTAACTTGCATAACTCCAGTCAACTGCCTCCAAATTTCCTGGTAAGTGTGTACTAAGCCTAAGATGTTCTAAGAGTGGTTGCCCTCTGGGAAAGCAAAACTGCAACTGGTGTCTTTGTGACATCATTCACCCTTTGCACATCATTGTTGTTCAGGAATGAACTATTGTTAAGCAGCAATTTTATGGACTCCACTCCAGTCTCACTTCCAAGGTCTTTCTTGGTTTATTAAATAGGGATTTGAGAAGTGATTATTTTATGACATGCATGGAATTGAATGCCAAGTAAAAATTTCAAAGAAAATTGTAGATCAAGAAAATAGAGATAATGAATTTTTCTCATGCTGTAGCATTTTTATCAGAAAATGGCTTTTAGTAATTTACTTGGTAAATTGGAGTGATTCACAGGCCATCTGTTTCATTTCCCCCACCCCAGAATCATATGCACTCTGTTTATGCTGGGCAACATATTTGCAATCTATTAAAGACAGAGAAGACTTCAGATCATTCGAAACAAATATAACCACACATGCCTAAGAGCCAGGTTTTAAAAGGTATTAAGTAGGGGTAGTTGGAAAACTTTTGATGGAGCCATATTCTACTGGAATATGCTGTCCTTGAAATCAAAGTGCTTAATGAAATAGTGTCAATTTCACTGACATTTAATTTGGAGAACAAAAGAGAAAAAAGAAGTTCCAACAATGTTGAAACAGTCCATTTCTACATTTTTAGACTGAAACATTTCAATTTCTTTCAAAATGATGGGTCATTTCATTTAAAAAAAAAAGTGTATTATAATACATGCAAACATAAAAGAGCCAAAGTCAAAATGAAATGCCTCACTGAAAATCAGTGGGATTTAGGAGCTTAAATGCCTAAATCTCATTTTCAAAAATGAGATTTAGACTCCTAAATTACATAGGTCTTGCAATGCTGAGCAGAGAAACACTTATATACTTTTAAAAATTCAGGCCTGAGTGACTGGAGCATGTGTAAGCCACCATTTCACCAAAGCATAGAGCCTGGTCCATGCTCTGCCTCCTTTGCCTTAAATCTGCCCTTATGCAGTCTGCTAAGGGTTCTTCCAGAGTGAGGGAAACACCCTCCCCTGCCTCCCTGACTTAGAGGGGCATGCTAGGGCCATGGCCAGAATATTTTGTACTCCAGCAATTCCTAAGGCATGGTCTAAATCAGTGATACTCAGATTGAGGCTCGTGAGTCCCAGGGGGCTCTTTAGTGTGTCTCCTGCAGCTCTTTGCAGCACATAATATTAATAACACTGTGTGATTTAATTATTAACCAATCTAAGTTATAGTAAGAGCACCCTGATTGGTTAATGTTATTAACCAATTGTTGATAAAATAATACTTCATCAGTCATTTTGCTGTAAGAATAATATAAATAGTAAGTGAAACAATGAATTCACATTAGTGATCAACATTATCCAAAAAAGCTATGGTAATTTGGCTCCTGAACCACTGAGGAGTGAGTGTCGCTGGTCTAAATCATCAGCAAATCTGAATCCTACCATAGCAGATTTTAATAATGGGAAATTCACAGGTGACCCAATTAGACACAAATAGGCAACAGCTTGGATTGGACTAAAATAATCCTGTACACAGAACAGGTATAAAATGTAACTATAAAAACTGCAGCCTGGTAGGGGAAGAGAATAAATTGGGTCAGTCAGAAACAACAGAACATAGCCTGTACAGGGTGTAATCTTGTAGCAGCTTTTCCTGAGAGCGACCCCCTGGTTCGCTGACTTGGCCCTAATGTTGTATGGTCTCTACAAATCTTGTGCAATACAACCCTCTGTGAAAACAGTTATTTTTACCAAGTCTTCTCCACTGTAGTCAAATGAGCAAAGGCATCAGTATTACATATTTCTCATTAGGCTGGTGAGGTTAGATTAGATTATTATTTAACTCTATTAAACAGCTATGGTACTGCACTGTACGTAATTCAGGGAGCAATTTAGATACAACAATGTAAACACCAACACAAGGTTCTGCTATGTTTATTCACGTGGGAGCTTTTGTTTTGTGTCTTGCTACCACCAGATAGTAAATTATTTCTCCTAGGTTTTAAGATTTGGATTCTATACATTTTATAGTGGCCCAAGGGGTAATAGAAGCTGTACAAACATATTACAGTTGATCCCTGCTTTGAAGTACTCAAAGAACAGGCCACACCTCCTAAGTGCCTCTTTGTGGCCTGAGGTCACTCTGCACCAGCAGTTTCCCCACTTTTCAGGACTCTCGAACTATCAGAACAAACTATTTTCTGGTCCAGCAACATCCTTCCCTGGGGCTGGATGTTATTAAAATGACAAAAATCATTCCTGAAACAGATTTCTCAATTCTCCATCAAGTCCATACTCCTCATCCCCCTGCCCCCCACTAGGGGGTGTCTCTCTCCCAGGACATCGCTGCCAGGATGTCTTCTTCTGAGGGACTCAGAGTCCCCTGCTGATACCTACTTGCTCCCAGCAGTCTCTCAATGTCTACTTGATCCCTGTGGGTTCGTTGGTAGAATCTCCTCATTCCCAGAAGCCATTGCCTGTCTTGGCAATCCTGTGCTATCATCTCTCACAGCAGCTTCACTCCACCTGGTTGGTTCATTTGGTTTATTGATGTTGAGGTGTGTCCTCCCCCCCACTCTTTATAGGGGAATCAACTCCTCCATATCCAGATGGTGCTGCTAATTAAACCCCAAACCTACCCCAGGTGTGGTGGGCAGGACTAAATTGGACAGGGCTGGCCGGCTCCAGGCCTATGGCCCTTATAGGGTCAGGCCTCCCTGTTACAGCCCTGATCTGGCAATCTGATCCAATCAGGCAGAACCCTGCACCCATGTGTAATGCACCCTGAATCAATGGGCTCAGGGGTCTGGCCATGCTGATCTGATTACAGGATTGGGGCCTAAATTTCAGCCTGGTGGGTGGGGGGCTGTCCTGATCTTGCCCTACATGTTTTAGATTTCTTCATAATCAGCAAAAGGTTTATGAAATTGAATAAGAAAGAGAAACTTTTGTGCAGATCATTTACAAATCTCCCTCTGTAATTCTGAAACTGTTTTCAAACACACAGTAGGAAACTGATATGTTTCACTGTAGGATAGAGTGTATGTCTTACTGCAAACCATACTATTTTATTTGATTTCATAACCCTGCATTTGCTTTTGAATGTGCTTATTCCTGGTCTGTTCTGAATCAGCTATACTACATATTCTCAATGCTACTTTTATGAGAAAACAGAGCTGCACTAGGCAACTCCTATCAGCTCCATGCTATGGTACTGCAAGGAATATTTCTATCAGCTTTCTCTTGATTTTCCTTTTTCCAGATATTCATTTTTTTATGTGGTCTGAAGCCTTTGTATGGTGAAAAGGCATGGAAGAAAGTACAGTGTCCTTCGCTGCAATTCAGTGTCAATGACAATAGCCACAAACACACACCGATGTAATTCAGCCAAAATATGAATGGTGTTAGAAAAATATGCCAGGTGTTGCTTAAAGAATCAAGCATTCTTTTTTTATGAATTTGGTGAGATTTTTGCACATTTCATCATCTCACTCAACAGTTTACAAGTTAATTATCTGAGACATTTGTCAAATTGGATGTTTTCTTTCAATGCTATTGTATGTAAAGGTGTAGAATTAGAATGTTATATCTGACTAACTGTGCAAAAATCAGAAAGCCAGGTGACATGATGAATTAATAGATGGTCTTTGAACTTTGCTGCTTGTTTGAATGTCATTTATTTGCAGTTATGGTTCCGATGTGATTTCTGAATGCAAACTCTTTTGTTAGTTAAAGATGCTCTTGCTTTTGATGTTAAGTCACAGGTTTGATTTAGAATTTATCATTTTCTCTGTCACTTACCTGGATGTCTAGATACAACTATCATAAATAACTAAATTGTAAAGGTATCGCTACAAAGACTGCAGTAAAATCTTTCCCACACTTTCAAATAATGTCTCTCAATCTTGACCTAGAGGATCAATCTCTAGTTGTGAGAGGGTAATTAAATCTGCATGCTGACTTAATCCTTGGCATCCACTAAGATGGCTAAAAATGGTGCCAGTTCTGAGAGTAGCGTTGTGCTGAAATATCCAACCCACTTGGAATGTGAATGAAACCACCATTTTCATACTGACTGCAGCTATCAGATAAATAATGATGCTACCTTTATTTTGTAAAGTGCTTTGAGTTCTACAGATAAATAGTGCTATGTAAGTGCTAAATATTATTACTTTCTAGACAGGTCGTGTGTGTGTGTGTGTGTGTGTGTAAATAAAGAGCCTTGGTTAAATGTTTTCATTTTCGAAGCTGTAAAAATCATGGAAAGTTGGCAGTTTCCCTTTTGGAAAATTACAGTCATCTGGTTACATGGCTGGCTATTTGGCATGGAAATAAATTGAGACCAATTTTGCGGCTCTGAATGAGTAGGGGAAATTACCCTTTATACGACTCACAGATGCCCCAACTCACCTTTTTCCAACATACGTTTATAGATACTATCCTCTAGATATGTAGACTTCAAAAGTAATTCATACTAAAAAAGAACTCAGTGTTGCCTGTGAGGTATATGTGCACTGTTTTTTTAAAGTCTATACCGGGAAGCCAGTCAGGAAGGGCTGTAAACGGTTCTTGGCTGAAGCTCTACCATGAAGCAGTGGGACAGACACACAGAGTAACTTGAGAGATAATACTTGTTCCTTATTTCTAATGAAGTTCCTTGCTTAATGTCAGAAGAAAGCCATTATTTCTGTAATTCTTTACCATTGTCACATTACATTGCCCCTAACTCCAGTCCTGAAGAATCCACATTTCTTATCTTTCCGGTCCTAAAAGGTATAATACATTTTGTGACAGATTAATGGCAATAAGCGCAAACATAATTATTTGTTGCCAAGCATGGTTTTATTTCACCGAAATCTTCTAAAACATTTTCGTTTAATTGATACCTCAATGTTTGCCAACCAAAAGATCAAACATATTTTTTGGGACCATGATTTTTATGACATATTGGAACTTGTTCCCTGAGCCCTATGCACACAACTTTCTCTCCCTAAATATGCCCTTTTCCTTTTACTCTAGTTTTATAGAGGGGTAGCCGTGTTAGTCTGTATACAGCAAAAACAACGAGAGTCCTGTAGCACCTTAAAGACTAACAAATTTCTGCGGGCATAAGCTTTCGTGGACTGCAACCCACTGCATCTGACGAAGTGGGCTGCAGCCCATGAAAGTTTATGCCCGCAGAAATTTGTTAGTCTTTAAGGTGCTACAGGATTCTCGTTGTTTTTTCTAGTTTTACCATTACATCTTCAGGGACACGTGATAATGAAAGCAAACAGATGTACAGGCTTTGTAAGGATTATGAAAAAAATCACTCTTTCATTTAGCTAATACAATAAATATACAGATCTCGACAAAATAATAAATACACCTATATGCATTTCCCTGCCTCTGTTTCCTCACTGCTCTGGAATGTTCTTTAGGCATAGGTCCCAGTTCTCCGGATCCTTCCTCTCCCCCTGCCCTCTTGCACATATCTTTTCTTCTAGAAGATGGAATCTCTCTGTTCTCTTCTCCCTCTCTCTAAAATGGCTGGGGCAAAACCCTTTCTTTTATAACCTCTAGCTCCCTTTGTCAGGTGACTCCCTGATCAGCCTCATCAGGTGGTTCAAAGCCCTAGCAGGTTATTCATTGCTTAGATACCACCTCTCTAGAGTTCAAACTTGAAAAACTGGTTTACCATGGGGGAAAGCCATCTTTGTCCCTGGGTACTCTATTTATATGGACGATCATCAAAGCATAACAACTTTCCATTGTTAGCCCTGTGTCACCAGCTCCTAGAATTTTAGTCTAAGATGGAAATAAAGGACAACAGGAAGGAAAAGACCAGCCTTACAATAAAGTTGGAGTTTTTAGTTTGATAAAAATATATACAGAGAGTTCATAATCTCACACAGAAGTAATAAATTGTATATAACCAGCATCCTCAAATTGTCACACCTGGCTAGAGTCTAAATGTGAATATTTAAGATGTTCTGGTGCTACCTCAGGGGAAACTGTTTTTTATGTCTCCATTTACACCAAAGTGCATGGCATACAATTTAGCATTATGTAATAACCACAATTCACACCAGCATTTTTTAACGGTAGCAAGCTTTGAAAAAGGCCACTGTATTTGAGCAGAAGTAGGGAAAGAGGTTCTAATGGTCACATGTTGGAATCATCAGTGGTACAAACTTTTTGGCAATAAATCTACAAATGTCCTACACTGTCCTCTGCTTTGAATTGTGTCAGTCTTACTGGAGCTTATCCTCCTTGACTGCAGAACAGAAAGCTTTATCATCAGTATCTTTCACATTGTTTCTAGTTTGTGACCAGAGGCTCTGTACAGTTTATAGGTGGACAAAAGAAGGGACCACTAGAGTTTGAAAAAGACTTCCATGAAGCTCCATTTCTGTGAAATAGCACATACAGTACCACAAAGGACTCCAGGAAGAAACGGTAACTCAAATATGCTCTATTTTATTGTGCATACACTTTTGATTGCATCATTGTTTGAGTTTCTTGATAGAAGATTGAATTAGATTATTTTTTGTGGTTTATTTTTTCTGTTCTCTACTACATTCATTGGCATCTGATTATCACATTGTGTGCCTGACTTGTATTTATACTGATCTCCGGTATTGAATAAGCTCTCCTTTATATTTTATTCTGGAACATTCTAAGGAAAAATATTGGGGCAAAAAGTTGTCAACATTACAGTTCTCTATTCAGTGTGTCAGTGGCCTACAGTAAGCATCCACATTTTCATTTGTAAAAGAATTTCAGATTTAAATCTTTTACTGTTGCAAATTTGTCCTATCTATTAGCTATTTTTCTTCTGCTTGATCTTGTCTTATTCCTCTATTTTCTTGTCTTCTTTCAGCTGTTATGCTTATGTAACATTTCTGTTAGAATTTATTCCACTAGAATAAGAGATGCTCAAGCTCAGGTTTGTCCTAACCCACAATGATATATTTTGTGAAAGATGGGATTTGGTGGCTGAGTGAATTAGTCACTATCTTTTGCCATCTGGAATTGCTGTTTGAATCACATTGTTATTAAAATCACAGAAGATAAAGTCTTTGGTGGTCAAACTAAATATTTTTGGACTGCAGCCTGTAGCATAAGGCACATTCGGGCCCTCTTCAAGTTATCTAGAGTTCCTGGATTTTATCAGATTTATTTCCAAATTTTTAATAAGGAAGGACTCCGTTTAAGAAGCAAGTTGATTGTAACATTACAGTGGTTTGTTTGTCATTGTGTATGAGAGGATTTTATATTTGTACTTCAGAAGATAAGAATGAATGGGAGTTCTTCAGGCTGTGCTATCTTTGGCCCTCAGGACTGTGTTCAGACATCTCAGCACTGAAAACAGAGAAACAGAAGCTGGTCGGACACTTTTTTTTATCAATCTGTTTAACATGCAGTATTTTAGCTGACACCCCCCAGCCTTCCATTACATTACTATTCTTCCACATCCTCCTCCTATCCTCACACATAGGTTACCACTAGCCTAGCCACAGGAAAAATACACCAGTGGTGCTGATCTCAAGCACTACCATAAACAGTTTTATTGAAACGATAATAATTGGAAGAAGGTGCTGTAAGCCTCTGGCAAACAAACGCATAGTCCAGGTCAGAAATAGGTTAATTAAAAGGAGATAAGCAAAGCTACTGAGTTTTGAAATAGATAACATTAGTTGTGATTATCTTAGCTTTGAAATGTACTTAGCAGTTTTTCTTCTCATACAGTCTATCTTTCCTAAATCTTAGTCTTTTGCATTCATTAGGAAAAAATACCATAATTCAATGGGATTTAATTTACATTGTTTTTCCTTTTTGACTATGAGCCTGCCTACAGCTCTTATTGAAGTCAGTGGGAATATTGCTTTTGACTTCAGAATTGGACCCTATACATTTGTTTTAATGCAGCTTAGTAAATAGGCTTAGCAAAAAAAGGGTCAGCATAAAATATAAGAGGTGTGATGCTTTTGGATGCAGCAAAGTCACACTTACCATGGATAAAAGATTGTAGGTCCTAGACTGCAAGTACACTGAGGGGTCAATTAAAGCTCCTAGAGCCAGTCATGTTAGAGAAGGAGAAGTAGTGCCTCAGTGATAGAGATGGGACACATTTTACCTGAGAATGGCAGAAGCAGGCATAGAGCCTCTAGCAGACCTTGTTGTACCCACTACATAAACAAAGCCTCACACATGCAGCCCAATAACAAGCAATTATTCATATAGATTGAGGATAGCTGGGCAGTGATAACTTCTTTGCATATGCATGCACTCCCTAATGCATGTGCACATTTTACAGGCCACATCAGTTAAGGGGAAGAGGTCCTATACACATGTGGCCCATGCTGTACTATTGCTATTATATAATACATGTTATATGGAGTCAAGCGCCATGGGAAGTATTGATGAGTTCATCTATCAAGGCTGCAGGCAGAGTTCAGATGATCACAGCAGTAGGTCGATGAACAGGTCTCACTTCATCCTTCACAAAGTCCATGTCTCACTTTCGGGTGCAAAAAAGTCTTTCCACTGAGACAAAGTTCAGGATCTATCAAACCGGTGTGCTCCTTGAATTGCTATAAGGGTCAGAAACCAAGACCCTCTGACAAGCAGACTTAGTGTACATGAAATGCCTCTGGCCACTCTGTTGGGGCCAAATCCAGAGCATATAGTGGTTTGGCTTTGTGCAAAATGTCACAGTCTCGCAAAGATCTAGTCTCTTTTCAGCTGCTCACTATATTTAAAAGTGGCATTGCATGCTCTTTGGCCACGTTGCCAGGATGGACAAAAACACCCTAGGCCACCATGCTTCTAAATGCTCCATCAATAGGCACAGGGGTGCATGCCCTCCCCCAACTGCCCCCCACCCAGAGATTTGTGGATTTGTAGGATTGAACCAGATTTGGGACCTTCATTACATGATTCCTGCTGAAAAGTCATCAGCCATAGTTGCTCTGGCTGGCGCAACAGTCCTTAGTAAACTGTAAATGTTTGATGGTCATGTTCATGGCATACGCACAGAGAAGTTAGATGAAAGCATAAATACTCTTGCTGGAAGGTTGCCATGTAACACTATTTTATTGCTTAGAATTCAGACTAACAACACATAAGAACCCCAAAACAGAGAGACACAAAACAGGCTGCTCCCTAGAACTGTCAGGCACAGCTCACCCCATATGACGCTAGGCCGTCTGTCTGCTGGCTGACTCTTCCTACTTTCCTACAGATCTCTCTCACCTGCAAGCAGCATCAGGAAACCCTTTATAAATGTAAGTGACAACCTAAAATTCCAAAACGTTTTTCAAAAGCACTGCAGGAAAGATGGGCTGACCAAGTAAATTTAGCTTATTCCATCAGTGGTCTCTCTCAATCCATTGGAGAAGAGAATATTTTACTATCTGCCACCAACTACCTGCAGATAAGTGGTTGGGTGATTTGGGCTGCCCACAAGCTGGCTCTGGAGGTTTAGCAATAAAAATAATTGATAATATATATGTTAAAGGTATGTTAAAGGTATGTTAAACCTTTCCAATCAAGGGATCCAGGGATATTTTACAAATACCACAGAAATACAACCCCTTATGGAGTGGAGGGATGTAACGAACCAGCATAAGGCACCATCTGCAACGGTGACAACAGGAGAAACTTTGGCCAACTGCACCAGAGCAAACTCATATTCTGAATGAAAGAATACATAAATATATATATAAAAGCATGAGGGAACTTTGAAGTCCATTCTGGACCCCTCGTTTATAAATCCTATCCCAAAGACCTGCACACTCAAAGATGCACAGAACCCAGCTTAGCTACCTGCGGAAATAAGGAGATATATTGAGCATTCTGAGATCTGAATTTGTGCTTCCAGGGAGTCTAGGTATTTTACATGTGATGTTTGGATTGCAAAACTCCATCTCTTCGAGCCAAATTAAGCTGAAACAAAGACTTTTTCTTCCCTCAGAAGCAAGTTCCTCTGTGAGCTGAACTTTCTATGGCTTTCTGGCATTCACAGTGTGTTTCTGGCTGATCCATGTTCTTCACATATTGGCTGTGTATTTCATGAAATGCATTGCAAATGTACATAACATCTGAAATTGGCCAATTTTCACTATTTTTAAAATATACGGTTGACATTTAAAAACATGTATTTATAGGTTTTTCTATAGCATGTATTTATCATCATAGGAGCTGAGCTACCTACTAGCATTGATTGATTTATCCTCACAACTCCTCTGTGAGGTAGGGAAGCATTATTATCCCCATTTTACCGGCAGGGATTGAGACACAGAGATAAAGGCTCCAATTTAACAAAACACTTAAGTGCCTGTACTCTTTGTGTCTGTCTACACTGCATCTGGGAATATGCCTCTCCGTTTGGGTAGGCAGGTATGTGCTAACGGTGCTCGAGTTAGCATGCGAAAAATAGCAGTGTGGATGTTGCGGCATGTATACAAGCCCAGCCAACCCCCTGGTCCAAGCTTGAGTGTCTAGTCTAGACTGCCACCCCGTCCAACATCCACACTGCTATTTCTAATCTTACGTGTGTCTGTCCGCTCAGGCTAGAAGGCATGCTCCCAGCTGCAGAGCTTCAGTGTAGCCATACCCTTCAAGTCAGTGCTGACTCAGGTCCTAAATGACTTGCCCAAGGTCAGTCTGGAAGTCTGTGGTAGAGCTGGGAACAGAACGTAGATCTTGAGACCCAACCCTATTAGCCTCCCTCTTTTGGATAATAAACACAAGCTTTAGAACTTCTCCCAAATAATTCCCAGAGTACATCTTTTAGAAAAACATCCAATCTTAATTTAAAAATGGTCAGTGATGGAGAATCCACCAGGACCCTTGGTAAATTGCTCCAATGGTTAATTACGCTCACCATTAACAACGTATGCCATATTTCCAGCCTGAATTTGTCTAGCTCCAACTTCCAGCCATTGGATCATGTTATACCTTTCTCTGCTAGATAGAAGAGCCTGTTATTAAACATTTGTTATCTATGTAAATACTTACAGAGTGTAATGATCACCCCTTAACCTTCCCTTTGTTAAGCTAGATAGACTCAAGGACCTCAGTCTATCTCTATAAAGAATGTTTTCTAATCCTTTAATCATTCTCCTGGCTCTTCTCTGAACCTTCTACAATTTATCAGTATCCTTCTTTAATCATGGACCCTAGAACTGGAAACACTATTTCAACAGTGGTCGCACCAGTGCCAAATACAGAGGTAAAATAACATTTCTCCTCCTCCTCAAGAGTCCCCTGTTTATGCATCTCAGGATCTCATTAGTTCTTTGGCCTCAGAGTCACCCTGGGAGGTTATGTTCAGCTGATTATCCACCACGACTCCCAAGTCTTTTTCAGAGTCACTGCTTTCCAGTCCCCCCATCCTATAAGTATGGCCTACAGTCTTTGTTCCTAGTTGTATATATTTAGATGTAGCTGTATTAAAAGGCATATTGTTTGCCTGCGTCCAGTTTACAAAGTGATCAAAATCAGTGACCTGAATCAGTGACCTGTCCTCTTCATTATTTACCACTCCCCCAATTTTTATCATCTGCAAACTTTATTAGTGATGATTTTATATTTTCTTCCAGGTCATTGATAAAAATGTTAAATAGCATAGGTCCAAGAAGCAATTCCTGCAGGACCCCTCTGGAAACAGACCCTTTTGATGTTGATTCCACATTTACAGTTTCATTTAGAGACCTATCAGTTAGTCAGTTTTTAGCCCTTTTAACGTGTGCCATGTTCATTTTATATAGTTCTATTTTTTTTGGATCTAGTTACAATACATATAACTTTTTCCCTGTATTCAGTGTGCTGCAATATGGTATTTCCCTTTATAAAAGTTAACCGTTCACAGCAATCCCTGACCACAAATACCGTTGAGTGGAACATCTGGTTATAATGTAGAATTTAGAAATGTTACTTTCTACAGTATACTCATTTGCTCCCAAATGATGATATTTTTCCCTTATGTTTGCCGAGAACGGCTTGTACGCTGATCAATATCTGAATCAGCAAAGGAACAATTTGAGACCACAGCCTTCGAAAGCCACATAAATGGCTTCCCCGAACCATAAGCGATCATAGACGATTTTATAGTCTGGCAGTGTAAAAAAGAAGAAAACCAGATGCAGTTGCTTTTATATTGGCCTGCTCTGCTCTTCCTACTGATACTATACCTGCTACTCTAATCTCCTTTTTCCCCCTTTTACATACTAAATTCTTTCTACAATTCCTCCTTTACTTCTAGCAACACCTATTCAAATGTTTAAAAGGGGAATACTCTTGCCCAGATCCTTTGTGCTGTTGAATCCCTTATGCTATTCTCCTGTAACTTTTCAGATAGCTAGCCTTTCAGTGCTATCCATTACTATAACGTTCCTAACTATAGTGTCAAATAAAGGTCCTATATAAAAGAGACTCCTGATAAGGTACTGTGTCCATGAACAGAGACTGTGGAGTCAGTGAATGGGGGAGGGAGGATGAGGCAGGACTGTTTAATGTATTTTCAGGCATGGGAAAGCATACAAAGGCTGATGAAGTCTGAATTCCAGTGAAAGCTAAGGTACATGTCGGGCATCTCTGCAATGAATAGGGTCTAAATGACACATGAATATGTTCATTGGAATGAGTGTGGAGATATTCTAAGATTTACTTAGGGAAACACTGTGAACAAGTGAGAGATTCTTAAGTATTTAAGACATCAGAGGCCTGCTGCTGTGACAGTATAAAGGGCGCTTAGTGTCAGTGGGAATCAGGCTTCAGGGACTGTTTATAAATTTATCAACAGAAAATCTTGAAATGAGAGATTAAATTATGCGTCACTAAAATCCATCATTCTGTGTAGTTTTAGAAAACATGCACAAAGAGATTTTTTTGGTGGGGCAGGCAGCTGGATTACTTACCTGGGATTTCAAAACAAAAACAAAAACTGAAACAGAAAACCGCAACACTCTGTACTAGTAAATGGTGGTGATTACAAACAGAAGGTAAAGCAGTGTGAGATTCTCAGAGACTAGGGTTGCCATGATAAGCTCTATATGTAGTATCATTGGAATGAAGACACCATTACAAATTTTAAAATATGCTCTGATTAATGAAATTGATATCCCAGAGATGCATGGGAAGACATTGTAGAGAAGATGTTTGATGATAACTACTACATAGTCAAGTGGGTTTTTTTGGGAAACCATTTGGCAATAGGAGGTTACATTATTGCATTTCTAGTAGCCTCATCTTGAGTGCATATTTTCCATTTTTTTGTAAAAACACCCATAAACTGGGCTGTCTCATTGATCAGCCACTGCCTTCTTGTTGTAAAGTAAGGGTAAGTGACACACAATGTACAATATATGCAGATAGTAAAACTTAGATTAATGATACAGCTGAAGTGTTTAATTCTCTACGGTACTTGGCTTTGTAGAAATACTTGAATCCACGGATGCTTTCAGAACTCTATTATCTGCATGAATTATCTTTGGCAGTTCTGTTGTGCATGCATGGACAATGCACAAATTCACACAAGAGATGCATATGCTTCCATGTGGCTCTGTGGAAATAGGGATGGTTGGTGAGGAAGGTTCTGTCTGACTCTGCCCACAAAGAATAGGCTACAGTCAAGAGACAAGTAAACTCGAAGGAAAGCGTATAAATTCCAGCTGTCTATATTAGATGAATTTATGTTTCAGAAGACAAGGGTAGTGGATAGAGCTGGGCAAAAATTTTTAAATGAAATATTTTATCTGAAAAATGCAGCTTCACATCAACTAAAACATATTGCAAATTCATGTCAAATTGCCCCCCCTCCCCCCTCCCTTCCCTCCAAAATCTGAGGAAGTCAAAATGGTTTGTTTTGATATTTTTGATATGTAACATTTTGACTTTTTGATTTGAAATGTTTCATTTTAAATTTTATGTCAGTCATTAAAAATCTGTAAAAAAAAAAATGGTAAAAAAACTTTGAAATGAAACAAAATGTTTCAGTGCAGGTTGAAGAAAACTTTTTGTTTGACCCAAATGAAATGTTTTCATCCTTTTTCAGTTTGTCGAAATTAAAAAAAAAAAAAAAATTCATTTCAGGCTGACCTACCCTAAGTTCCCACCCCGCCCCTCCATATTTTTGGTTTGGCACTGAACCAAACAATTGGTTTCTCTCACAGCTCCAGGAGTTGATGAAGATTAAGCAGCAGAAACTGGATCACACTTTCAGCTCTTTAGTGGCTGAAATAGTTGACCATGATTTTCTATGTGCTGAGAGTGTAAAGGCTACTTCTGGGGCATGTTGGAGTGCTCGGATTTCTCCTTTTGTGCAGCACAAGTGGGATCTGACACATATCTTTCCCATAACCTTCAGCTCCATTCCCATGATACCACCCACCCTGATCAGTGCTCCGTTTCCACTAGCAGCAGATCTCATTGGTCTTTTTCTAGCTGAGAGAGATCCCAGTTGAGCGCCTCATCTCCACCCCCAGCAACTCCATCCTTTCTCTGGAACCCAGGCATGCCCCAACCCCTCTTTTAGCTTCAGCACCTCACACTATCCCCACTTCACCGCCTCTTTTACTTGGGGTTAAGCAGAAATACAAGTGTTTGCCATGCTTCTTACTTTAGAGAGAGCAGCAGTGCTGAATATAGAGTTAAAATACACAGATGCGACATAGTTGGAGTCATATGTATAGGAGTGTCCCTTCAGAGAGTTGAAGGTTTGGATAAAAATGAACCCTGGATCCAATCACCCACCCCATTTAGACAGTGCAAAACTAGAATTTGAGCAACTAAATTTTATATCTTCCCCTCCACACCCACCGTATTGCTAATTTGCTCAAAGAAAGTATTAAGAGCTAAATTCTTTGCCACTAACCATTGAGGGGCAAGCTAAAAGGCAGAATAAATTTGTAACAGGCTGTGCAGATCACTTAATGCCCTGCTTCTCTTTAACAACCACTCCCACAATGGAAGGGGACAAAGAAACTCACCAGCAGAGCTCTGAACATGGGAGGAAGGAAGGAATCTGTAGGGGGGGTCTGGTACTCAGACAGGGAGGACATGCAGGGGCAGGCATAGGAATAAAAATGTGGCTTCTTTTGGAGGAGCACTTTCTATGATCCCTGTGGCCAGAGGAGTTGGTTCCTTCCCATCCCCATTGCCCCCACGCCGTGCCCCCATGGCTGGAGGAGCTGATTCTTCCCCTGTGGCTCCGGGTCTAGAGAAGTTGTCATCTCCCACCCTGGCCTGAGGCAGAAGAAGCTTGCTTGCTCTCCTTGCCTTAGCCCCAGAAGAGTTTTGTGCCCCAGTTGATTGGGGAGACCCGTGCCACTTCTTCCCCCCCCCTTGTGCACGTCCCTGAGGACATGTTTATCCTGTTCCCCTAAAACTCAGAAAGAGGAGGTCTAGAGACAGGGACAGAGGAGTAACCAGGCTGGGCGTCGGGTCCTTTATAACGTGCCTTGAGATCGACTGATGAAAAGTGCTATTTCAAATCTAAGAATTATTATTTATTATTAATACAAGGACTGAGTGAATATTGTAATGTTTTAGGTTTATTCTGAGTTTGAGAAAATCAGGAATAAGCCTCAGAAAGGAGCAGAGCTGATATGTGCCATAAACTTCTTAATTTAAGAAATAGCAACAACATTGGAAAGGGATTTTCCCTGAACTAATCTGTTTCTTGTAGTTTGGCATGAACTTTGGGCCTTCCACAGAGCAATAAGGGTAATGAAATAAGGTGGTTATATCTGAAAAAAGTAGAAAGATCATTGCTTATGTTCTTCCAAAGCAAGATTCTTAATAGGTTTTATTGGAAACCTGAAAAAATGCTTAACTCAGGATTTTAATCTGATTGAGTTAAAACAAGGCCAATATGGTATCATTCCTTTCTATAAAATGGATGTGTCGGCACACTCTTTGACCCTGTTTGATAAATGTAAAATAAAATCAAATATACAGTATGGTTTTATTGACACATCTTAATATAAATTTCAGTAATTTACAAAAGGTTGCATGGAAAAAATCTGACCTATACAGTCCTAACAGACAGAACTTTAGATGATCATTTTGAGATATTTTCATCCTCTTTGTTACTGCCTCTAAACCTCTTCCCTAGAACTTCTGTATATTGGAATGAAGCCTGGCCTTGGACAACTGCAGTACTGGTGTTGGATGCAGCTTCTATGACTACAGCAAAATTTCTGACACTGCTGTGCTTGATTGGTACCTTTACCCAACAACTCTTGAAAACAAAATGGGGTGCTCCTGGGATGAGCTCTTTTCTGACAGGGGAAATCAAATGAAACAGGTGGAAGAGCTTAAAAGGGACAGTAACTCAACATTTTGGGGTCCTCTGAGGCTGTTCCCTGGCTCCCTGACCTTCTGTTCCGTAAGGTTAGTCAGGGAGACTGGCACGTCAGCCATTTATTTTATCTTCTGCCTCTGCAAGTGTTCAGAGGAAACAAGCTTTTGTGGCTTCCATAATGCAACCTTCCAAGTGAAGGAAATGCATAGGTATAACTGAGGGAAGAAGAGGGTCCCATTTGTTTACAGGTACAAATAACACAACTGGCTATTATTTTTGTACCAAGGCTAAGCTAAGCTATGACCAGCAAAGTATTGTCAGAAGAGAAGAGGATCAAATTAGCAAATGAAGCCGTTTAATTGCCCTTTTATAAGAAATGCTATGACAGACAGCCATCGTTTATGAAAACTGCGCTTTGATATGTGAAAACCTCGGTTTATAAGAACAGCATTATAGAAAGGGTATTTTGAACTCTTCGCAACATAGCTGACAAAACTTAATAATACACGAGCTCTTATTTTAGCACTTTTTAGCCATATTTTACTCCTGTGACTTACGGCTCTCAGGAGTTGAGTCAGCAAAAAATACGTCCAGCATTAGTAGAGTGAAAAACAGCACAAGGCTGGGCAGAGACTGAAAACTGGCTTCTGCAAGATGCAGATGGTTGATGAGCATTATTTTCTTTTCAATGCCCCATTGAACCTTTTAGAAATTAGGCAATGTTTGTGAAGGAGTGCTAAGAAAATAAAATGACTCTTGAAACAACTATGGGCTTTAATGCGCTGATGCAGGGAAGCACCCCTAGAAAGGAAAACACAAACACATACTTAAAGTTAAGCACGTGTTTAACACCAATTGAAGTTGGTGAGACTTAATCATGTATTTATGTGCTTTCCTGAATTGGAATGCTCTTAAGGACACTTTTAAAGCCTTTCCTGAATCAGAGAAAACTCATTTTTTTTGAAGTAACACAATTTGTGATTTTTATGTAAGATTTGAATCGTTTCCCCCCGTGATAAACAAGTGGAAGTTTGGTAGTTTGGATATGTACTTGGAAAACAGATACCATATAAGGAAGTCTGCTTACCCAAACAGTTTTTTGTCATGGTGTGATGGAGGAATGCTGTGCAGTCACAGATGTACAAGAGGTTTAAAACTAATTCATCTCTCTTGACTCCCTTCCCAAAAAACAAGACACAGTATTTGTGGTGAATCAACATATTCTGAAACACCTGATGTGCTTTCAGTTTCGACAACAAAGCAGTCTTTCTGATTCATGCTTCTTAGAATACATTAAACTGCAGCTGAAAAACTAAAAATCCCATATGGCAGATTATTGTCAAACAAACAAACAAAAACTATCTACATGCCAAACAGATTTAGGACACTTATTTTGTGCAAAAGACCCATCCCTCCTTTGATTCAGCTAAATGCTTCTCTCAAGGGAAATATATTGGATTATTTCTCTTTAATCCTTTAGGAGGGAAGCGGTCTGGCCATTAGAATGTGCATAAAGTATTGTAGGTATTTTCCATCTCATTCTGGTTTTAGTGTTATTCCAGGTTTCAGAGATAACCATTACACCTAAGAAGAGGAGTATGCCTAGAGCTGGTAATATCTCTAACTTGAAATTAATGTTTTAAGTGTGCTTACTGTGTTTTAAATGGGTGAAATACTGTGAGTTGGAAAGCTGGTGACTGGGCATGCACAATTATACTTCTCATGCATCCCTTATTATGAAGGGTACCATTCAGTCTAGCTTAAAATGACCTCTTGTCCACACAACACCTGCTCTTAGTTCACTTTTCTGATCACAAATTACAATGTAGACCCAACCCTACAATGAATCTTTACTCATATGAATAGTCCTTCACATATTTGGCTTTAGTTAGGCTATTGGTGTGTGAAGGTTTGCTGGATCAGGCTCCCCATGAAACTGAGATTACAGTAAATGTTATGTATTCAAAGAAAATGAATGTCACATCGTTTTAAGAGTCCTGAAGGAGTAAGCTCTGAGCTGTTTGGTGCTAGCCTGTGTAGGAAAAATCAGCAGAGTTCTTTCTCCTCATCTTTTGTTCAAAGAGAAAAAACTAATTCTGCCACTTGCAAAGGTTTTAATTGGATGCAGTCTGCTGAACTGCACTTCATTATAATTCATATACATTGAAAGAAGTGTAGGTTTGAAATAGCAGCATACACTCCCCTCCACCTCCAATGTTACAGGGAGCACAAGTAGTGCTGGGAGCTGATGGGAATCAGATGAGGAGCCTTGGGTGGGAGAGCCTGAGACTGCCTGGACAAGGAAACTGAGGCAGCCTGGAGTGGAGAATGGGATCAGGGGAGGGAACCTGAGATTGGGAGTAAGGTGGTAGGAAGGCTGGTACTCAGATGCGAAGTTGGAGTGGGTGAAGACTGGAATTGGCCAGTGAATGAGGTTGAGACTGGGATGAGGAGTTAGGGAAAGAGAGACTGAGAAGAGGAGCTGAATGGCAGTGGAAGGAGACAGGACTGGGACAATGACAAGCTAAATGGGACAGGGGGTAGAAAGGTCTGTAACCACTACAGTACATTCCTCTCATAACCTGGGAGAGAACACAGAATTCCCAAGTCTCACCTTTGTTTTGCTGTCAGCACATATCTGTGATAGTCAATGGAAAACTGTGAGTCTCATCTTTTTTTTAGTGCTGTTCCACACAGAGGGTGACAACCTACCAGTTACTCCATTAGTTCAAGTGGCAGAGGTCTGAGCAGTGAATCTAAAGATTACAATCCTGCTGATGATCCTTGGTAGGTGTCAATATGATTACACATGATGGAAAACCTGATTTTTCAAATTGCTTTTTAAAAAAAAAAAAAAATAGGAAATTACACACAAACAACTATGTTAAAAGAAACTTAATTTGGCCCCCTCATGCATGTATACTTTGAGACAGTCTTTAATTACATGACCACACATTATTTCTTCCACAGGACACCTGCCTTATTTAGTGCACAGGTTGGATAATGCTCCTTGAATGATCGTGCTCCCTATAAGATAGAATTTTCCAGAATGCAGTGGCACAAAAATGCTTGTGATACACAGGTGCTGTGGACAGATAACCATGGTTGTGCGAGGAATAATGCTGCTGAACTGTCTTAGCTGTAACAATGTCAGAGCCTGGTTTTACTAAACATAGTTATATTTGTATTATAGACAGAGCTCGTGTTTATAAAAGGATTGCTTCCAAAGAATGCCTCTAGCCCCTCTAGCCTAATCTATTATAAAATGCATGGCTGAGTAGGAATTGACCATGTATTTGGCAGATGGTTTTGCATATAATGATTTTTTTCCTGGAGGAGAACTTGTGTAAATTGGTAGTGTAAACTCCTTTCTCTCTGTTTGTCTCAATTCCCCACATCTTATCGGGGTTGCACATCTCCCTTGAGAAAATGTGCACCCAGCTCCATGAAATGCAGTAGAATGAGGCTCTGATGATATCACTTAAAAAAACAAAAACAAAACAAAAAAAAAGGCAGGAAGGAAGGACAACAACATTCAGAAATAGAGCTGAAATGTTGGCCTGTGGATGATGTTACCTAACTTTTCAGCATGTTGAAGTACCAGTGCTCAATAGATTACATTAAGGATAGATTGTCAGAATGGATTTTCAGATACACCTCTGAATTTCTTCACTTTTATGTCTTTAATTCAAACCCTTAACATTATGCTAATATAGCTTTTTTTGTGTGATTTAATTTACTTTAGCATCAATTTAGACTTGAGGGTTATACTGTATAGCCAAGTAGAAGGGGGTGGCTGGTCTTTTTACTCCAACTTTTTTGTTAAGCCAGGCTGTTAGCAAGGATCTCAGGGAAGATAATTTTACCCTTGTTAATAAATCAGCCAATCTTTTACAGTGAGACAAATAGCAATTCAAGCAGCAAAGCTGGACAAAGAATAGCTGAAATAGAGTGCCAAGAGATTATGAAAGAAGCCTGCTGGTGTGCAGGTTTTTGCCTTTTCAACATCAAAATCAGCATCAAATGACACAACTCAGGTTAAACAAAACACCTCTGTGTGGAATATAATATTACATTCAAACACCATTTTTCATAATTGGTGAGCAAGAAGTTATAACGTATTTAGTTTATTAGACTCAAAGCCACTTTACTAGGCACACATTTGAATATTAAAAAATTTATTTGGGTTGGTAGAGTAGATAGCTAAGTTACAATATAGTGCTAATGTGCAAGATAGAGATCACATAGAGAAAGCTCTATGCTGTATAAAAGAGGGAGAAAAGTAAAAGTGAACTTTCCCTTTCAATCTGCTGCACTTTCTCTAAGCACAGTATATTTTCATAGCTATAGCTCACAGCTGTAGGGTAAGAGAGAAGACCCCATTATTGAAATATCACTCATTACTGTACAAAGCTAACGATTTAGCAGGCTGCTGCTTAGTGTTATTACATCATGTTTAGCAAATTTCAAACTCTTGACTTGCATAGGTCTACTGAACAGGATTACATAATTTGACTGTGCATTGGTGTCTGTCTGTCTGTCTCTCAGTTCTTTAAAGTGAGGAATCTGACAGCACCTCTTGAAAGACAAACAAAGTTATCTGCTTTCCTTTCAGCTTTTCTTCAGGAATATTTTCCCCAGCTCTGCTTTATTTGTTCCATGGCAATCTAGAAAATTATTGGAAAGATATTTCTGGTTTGATTCACGTTATCTGGGAATCAAATGTTAAGTGCAATGGAATCTACATGGCAGGTCTTTAGAGTCTAAGCAGGTCCACTGTTTCTAAGGCTATGTTCACACTGCAGCGCTCATTCGAATTAGCTTAAATTGACTTTCAGCAGCCGATTTAAAGAAATAGCAGCAGTCTGTTCTCACTATGCTATTTGCATTCATACATTCATACATTCCAGCCTTAATTCGAATTAGAAAGCAGTGCAATCTGGGTAGCTATCCCACAGTGCAACTACCGACGGAGGCTGTGGCATTGTCCCAGGATTCATCGCTGCTTCCCCCACTCTTTCCCCCTCCCAAACAAACAGGAAAAGGATTTTTAGGTGGTTTTTTTGCTCCCTGATTTCGCCATTACTTTTCACGGCTTAGCATGGGGTACTTGAGAAAAAGAGCAAGAAGGTGAAGCAGCCGTGGCTGCCCTGCTTCAAGACATCCAGCAGAACAATTCCCAATTGCTGCAGGCAATGAACGAGTGATGCATTAGTGATTTCTGTCCCTGTATGTTGCTAGCCTTTTCTCATGCACCCCCCTCTGTATTTTGCTTGCCTTTTCTCATCCACCCAGACCCCCCCCCCAATATGTTGATTTCTCAGCTTGCATTCCAAACACACATAGATAGGAAAAACAGGGGTTGTGATGGAGTTGGATTTGTCTTCTTGCATTCAACACACACACAGACAGGATCGGGGTGGGGGGGCATGAGGGGTTGCTTTCTCTGTTTGCATTCAACACACACACAGACAGGATCGGGGTGGGGGGCATAAGGGGTTGCTTTCTCTGGTTGCATTCCAAACCCTCACAGATAGAAAGATGGGGGTTGTGGAGGTGTTGGGTTTCTCTGCTTGCATTCAACACGCACACAGAGACTGGAACTGAAGAAAGAGAACTCACCAGATGTCCCTTCCCCAGCATGCCTTTCCCCCTCCCAGACAAACAGGAAAATCAAATCTTCCTGGGGCTTGAGGGTAGGGGACTTTACCTGCTATTGTGACCACAGAGCACCACAGATTGATTGGCCAGAGAGGTGAAAATGGAGCATAATGGGATACATTCCTGAGGTTAATTAATTCGAATTAAGCTCCATTACGTTCACACAAACACTAATTCGAATTTACAAAGTCGATTTAGGCGCTACGCCACTTGCAGAGGTGGTCTTATTAAATCGATTTATTGGCACCTTAAGTCGACTTAACAGTGGTGACAGTGTGAACGTCGGAGTACTTAAATCGATATAGGGGACTTTAAATCGACATAAGTCCACAGTGTGAACCAGCCCTAAGTGGTAGATGATTTTGAAAACACCTTAGGTATGAGAACTAAATGCCAATATGGGCTGCCTGCCTCTAACCTCGACCCTGAAGTGAAAGGTAATTCAGTCTGCTAGCAAGCTCAGTCCTAGGCTTCCTCTCTTGGGTAGTCTGCCAATTCTTGGTGATTTACTAAGAGGATCAATGAAGTATATTTTATTAAGGATAACATCTTCTATTTGAATTATGGTTCTTAAAGTAAAATGCCAGCATTTTAATTTCTACTTGCTCCCCAGAACCTTTCAGGCAGATTTTTAAACTTGAGATACTATAGTGAGCACAGGTCTTCATCACTGCTGGTAGCTTTCAACACAAGTCATTGTGGGATTTAGTTTCATCTCCATATATATATATATCACTGAATACGCTGAAGCAAATTCATTACCAAGAAGCTAGCCGGCATCCTGGTTGCATTTTCCGCACATGTTCTAATTGAATTGCAGAAATGGTTAAACAGCATGCACTTGAAACTGGAAGTGCAAAGCAACAAAAACTGCACTCCAGCCATTATGTGGGTGAGGAGGCATTTATGACTTACTGCCCAGCAAATCCGCTAACAGAGATGACAACCCTGTTAGTGTTCTTGCCAAAAAAGAATCTGATATTAAACATTTGTCTTCAGGCAAGGGAGATGAGAACCAGGGAGACAATGACCAATTTTTATGACATATTACACCAAATAGCACATGTGAGTTGACTGACTTCAGGTCTGATCTACTGCCCACTGATTTTCTTTGGCATTTGGAGCAGGACCTTGTATAGCGAGATCAACAAGCAAATTATACAACATTGATCAAACAAGCTTTGCAGAATACCTCTTAGTGATTCAGAGCATATACTGGACAGTTTCTTGGACAACTAAGGAGCTATCGAAGTGACAGTCATAGGCCTGAACATGGAAAAAGTATACAATTTTTATGTCTGATATAGCCATGCAAGCCTTGAAGCTTAGCTGGCCAAGACTCAAGAAGCCCATCCAATGTTTAGAAAGGAATATCACAGATGTGGCAAGAAAAGCCCCTTCATGAAACAATGCTTCTTCCAGATGAGAATGTTCAAACCCCAGTCAGGGAATGGGTAAGCCAGCTTCCATGGGCCAGGGAATCATACAGTCAACATGTGAGAACTCCAGGTTGGTCAGGCAATGGCTACAGGACAAAAGGACACTGAATCTGAACACAGTCTGCATGAGTGGAGCACAGCTGACAGCATGTCAGAACTGCAGTGCCCTAAATGCAGAATTGGAAGAGAAAGGTTGACTCTCAAGATATATCGGCAGCATTGTCTGGAGTATGCTTCAGTGAAAGAATACACAAAATGCTGGGCTGTGATGAGGGAACTGGAGGCCCAAGTGAAGAAAGCTGGAGATTGCTGTGGCAAAACAGAATCAAGGCATCAAGCAGTTGCAGACCGAAAAGAAAGTGTTTGAAAAAGAATGCAAATTAGCACAGGAAAAAATCTATGGATTTACACAAGGGAAGAATAAAAACTAATTAAAATATGCAGAGACTTCAAGTGCAAGTGAGATTCTGACTGTAAAAACACAGACAGGGGAAAACAAATTACTGTGGGAGGAACTCTAGATGAGCACTGACCCTTCAACAGAGAAAAGATAGAACCAGGAAGACAAATATAGCCCTGTCTTCCATTGCAGGTCATTCAGGGCTGGGGGGATGTAGAGAGAAGAGGGCTTGTCCATATTAGAAGGTTATACCAGTTCAACTGACATCAGTTTAAAACCAGTTTATTTAAACTGGTGCAGCTCCCAGTGTGGGCACTCTTGTTTCAGTGTAAGCGTGGTTTATTGCAGTTTACCTTCAATTAGCAAGGAGTTGAATAAAGCTAAATCAATATGAAGCACTCAAACCAAATTACAAATGCCTGCACAGGGTTTTGCACTGGTTTAACTAGGTTGGTTTAAAACTGTCCTTTAAATTAAACTGTGTTTGTGTACAGCCCAGGACTATAACTGCAATGTTCTCAGAAGGACATCTGGACTCAAACTGTAGATGAAACAATGGGGGAGGGGAGAGAAGCATTATTTTAAAAAATCCCACATAAGGGATCAGAGCCCTGATTCTGATCTTACACCAGTTTTATACCAAACTGATGTCATTGATGTCAGTGGTGTTATTACTGATTTATACATGTGTAAAGCTGATCAGGATTAGGCCACTAAGTTTCTAACAGTTGAGGCTTTTATAATATTACTTATTTATTAATAGGTAGAACTAAAATTTTACATTAGTGTGAAGGATGTGGAGGAGAAGCAAAGTGAAGAATGGAAGAAGATAAGATTTGCCCACGGCAACTGATTAAAGAGCAATCTACTTTAATGATGTCACCTATATAATTTCTTCTGTGTCTATCTGCCACTACTAGTGAATTCCTCACCTCAGAGGCTGAGGCATTCTCAAGAGGTTTGTTGTTACAGTTAAATAGTCTTATTAGTTTAACCCTTTTCTGTTGAGGCAACAAAGTGTGAAATCATTCAGTGCAAAAAAATTAGCTTCTCCTTCAGTGATAAAGGAGAGAAGTGTGTATATTACAGATGAATCTCTTTTCTTATCCTGCTTTTCTTCTCTTTGGATTCAGCAAAGTACCTGCATGGCTTTGGCAAAACAACAGCTATTGCTTCAGTTTGTACATGTGTATTAATATATTACATGTGATTTTTTAAAGATTCCTCTAGCTTCTCTTTCCTGCTATTTTAGGCAACTCTCTATGCTGTGTATAAGGAGAAGAGACTTTTGATCTTCAAAAAGTGGTATTCTTTAAATTAATGCCTATTAAAATATTTGCTTATGATTAAAAAGTCTGAGATCCTTACAGCTATTTATAGAAACTCATTCTACCAGAACAAGGATGAAATTCTATTTTCTCTTTGAATACACTGGAAGTTTCTATATTTGCATTCTAATTCCATGTTTCAATACCAACAGTTTTTAATGCTAGCAACTTTGCTGTTGAAATTAAAATGTAATTGCATCAGCCTGTCATGGTCCTATGTTTTGGAACATGGCAGCAAATCTTCATAGTATTCATTTTTATACCAGGAGGTATAATGACATTAAATTATTTGATTCAGTCAATCAAGACACTTGGCTGATATGACTCATGACATATTTACACCAGTAACTCTCTGTAATATCTTTCTAGTAAGGAAGCCTACTCTCATAGGATCTGATCCTGCTCTCAATGAAGTCAACTGCAAAACTCCCATTGAATTCAATGGTGCAGGGTCAGAGGGCTGGGTTTATTTGGTAAAGAAATTTTGGGAAGATAAATATCAATCTAACATGGTCTGGATTTTTTAAAAAAGAGTTCTGGTTTGATTTTGCCTTTATATGTCTGTTGGCATATGTTTATATGATCTATTATTTTAATGAATTCAACAAGCAAATGTTTGTTGATGTGATACACATAACAAGAGATATGAAAACGGTGGTTTTAAACTATGAGAAATAATATTAAAAGAAACTGATCACTGAAGGCTTGAATTTTCCACACTAGTTTTGCATGCCTTTCATTTTTTGGGTGCCCAGCCTGAGACAGGTAGAGGCCTGATTTTCAGAGGCACTGAGCCCCTACAGTTCCAGTTGACTTAAACTGGCATTTTGGGTAGTGTTGGGTGAAATTTTTCAGCCAACATTTCTTATTAGTGAAAAATGCAGATTTAGCAACTCCAAAGCATTTAGCAAATTCATGTGGGTTTCACTGACTGGCTTGTTCTGAAAAACTCCAAACCAAACCAAAATCCCCCCAAAATCAGAACATTGCCCTTTGACACTTTCTAAACAAAATGTTTTGATTTTTTTTTTTGCTTTGAAACGACTTTTCATTTAAAAATTCCTTTAATTAAAAAAAACCCAACAATTAAAAACATTTTAAAATGATCAGAATCCAAAACAAAATGCTTTGTTTGACCTGTCACTATTTCTCCCCTCCCCCCGCCCAACTTTTCAAAATTGCCAATAGACTGAAAAATCCATTATTTGCCCAGCTCTTCTTTTGGGTACTCAGGGTCAAATTTGTAAAAGGCTTTTGGTGTTGCTCAGCTGAGTAAAACAATCTCAGCCCTTGTCTGCCTGCAGCTTAGTGGAATTTTCAGTATTGCCAACCTCAAACGTTCAAAAATCATGAGTCAGGCTCACCAGAAACCATGAGATCGGCTTTAAAATCATGAGATTATGTAAAAATAATAGATTTGGTCTTCTTTTTATTTGGCTTCTGCTTTTTTGAGACTTTAAGGTGCACTAGAGTCACATTTTGAAGTTTACTCCACAGCCACGAGGGCTAGAAACTGTCTCTTTCTTTAAGAAAGAAGGCTAAAATCATCACATATCCACTTGACTCCAGGAGCTGGGGCTTTAAGAAAAACAATAATTAACATGAGCCTCATGAGAAAATCAGGAGAGTTAGCAACACTGAATTTTCAGCCCTGAGTTAGGTGGCTTCAAGCCTAGATAATATTTAGTCCCACCTCGGTTCAGAAGACTAAATTAGATGACCCATTGAGGTCCCTTCCTGTCTTACATTTCTATGATTCTGTGCTACTTAGTGTCCTTCCAGAATACAGGCCTAAGAAAGGGATTTGCAGAAGCTGATTAGCAAGGCAAGAAGCTGCCTAAGTGAGATGTCATGGACTGGTTGGGTAGAGGAGATTGGTGTAGACATCTAAATGTATGTCTACAATGCACATTAAACCAGGACTCTGACTCAGATTTTAGCTCAAGTCCCCATTGTGTCCACACACAAATCAGTCTGCAAGCATTCAGCACCAAGGTTCTATGACCCTGCTAGGGGGTTGGGTCATAGCCCGAGTCCCCCTGTGACACGGGTTCAAGCCCTGCCATTTTGCAATGTGGATGCAGATAAGCCAGAAACCTGAGTCAGAAGGTGTGTATCATTTAGTATGGATGTGAGTCTAGCATGGCAGTGTGTCCTGGGTCCAGCAATTGTAAACCCAGGCTTACAATTCAGTGTGGACATTCAAGCATAGGCTTGGAAACACCGAGTCCACAAGCGTGGGTCCCACAGAGCCAGACTTAGTGTCCAGTGTAGACATCTCCTAAGAGGCTGACCTAGTGCACCTGCCTGATGGATCGGAGATAGGCACCTTCCTCCACTTAGGATCCTCATCCCCAGACCCACTTCTGGAGTTAGGCACCTAAGCCAGGTTAGCCACTTAGATAGCCCATGCCCTAGCAGCTGAAAGCATTGGTCAGTCTCTGTCTCCTGCTCACGCTCATTACCTCTCTCACCCTCACCCTACATGTCCCTCCTCCCTGGGTTGTCTTTTATGTGGGCACTATGTTGCCCCACCATTATTGGTGGCCTGCATCGAGTCTTCCTTCTGCAGAGTCTGACAGGTATCAGGTCTTAGGCGTGCTCTGAGCATGCCTAGTGGATCAGGCCCTGCTGGTGAGATAGATGTCTCCCCCACATAATTTTAAAATCCTGCTTCGGGGCCTCCAGGGCTTTGACTTGACCTAGAGCTCTAAACTTGCATTAGCTGTGGGGTGGTAGCAGTGCTTAGGCTTCTTTGAAAATGCTGATTAGTAGAAATTTAGGCGCCTATGGGACTTAGGCACCTTGGAGTGTTAGGTGGCACCTGAGTTGTGGCTTTGAAAATATCAATGGTGCCTACATGGTGGACTTAGGCACTTATCTGCTTGCATAGTTGCCTAAATCCTTTGCTTCCTGAAATCAGGACCCCAGGTATCTTCACACTAGGCATCCAGTACCAAGTCACATTGAGTTAGTGAGCACTTCTTAAAAATATAAGCCTGAAACCGGTGGGATTCACTGTGAATCTTCATTTTGCATATCATAACTGGTCAACAGTGAACTTGCTTTTCCCTCACGTTGATAATTATAAACCAGGCGAATGAGCTCATATAAAATAGTAAGGAAATATGTTGACAGGGTTTTATTTTTTAGTTTCTGCTTCTCCTCTGGCTGCCTGGGACTTTTATGTTGTCCATCACCATGGTACCTAAGTGCTTCATACAGTTTAGTGTACTACCTGATTCCTGGTATTAGCTGTTGGTTCAGAGTTCCTCCCAGGGATAGAACAGGGCTAGTAAATACAGGGCTTATCTAGGCAATTATATAATGGTTCAGTACCCTTCTCCTTCATAGCCTTAAATAAGTGCTGTTCATGTAGGATAACCCCTTTAAACAGTGTTTCACCAAATTTAGCAGTTGATTTGCCTATTTCTTGCTGTTACATCATAGTAAATGTTGGATTGATTAATCATAGCATTTATTTTATTCACATGAGGATGCTTTTTAGTGTATTTCAGATACTGTAACTCAGACTTTTTTCAGATATCTCAAAATATGTTCTGAATTCTGATGCTTGGCTGAATTTTTATAACCTAAGATACTTGTATGAAATTCAGAGTTAAGGCTTAATTTTCAAATTGTATAACATTTCATTGTGCTTAAGTACTGCAAGGATGCCCTGGTACATATGGGGTTCTGCAGGATCTCTCCACAGACTGGAATTATTGATTCATTTTCATTAATGACTTAGATAATAGAGTGGAGTGTATGCTTACAAAATTTTCAGATGACACCAAACTGGGAGGGGTTGTTATCACTTTGGAAGACAGGATTAGAATTCAAAATGATGGGGATGAATTGGAGAATTAGCCTGAAATTCAGTTAAGACAAAAGCAAAGAACTATACTGAGAAAGAAAAAAAAAAATCAAATGCACAACTACAAAATGGGGGAAAATTGGCTACGTGGTAATGCTGCTGAAAAGTATCTGAGGGTTATAGTGGATCACAAATTGAATGAGAGTCAAAAAGATGATGCAATTATGAAAAAGGCTAAATATCATTCTGCAGTGTATTAACAGGCATGTTGTATGTAGGACACACGAGGTAATTGTCTCATTCTATTTGGTACTGGTGAAGCCTCAGCTGGAGTATGGTGTACAGTTCTGAGCGCCACACTTTAAGAAAGATGTAGAGAAATTGGAGCGAGTCAAGAGGAGAGCAACAAAAGTAATCAAATGTTTAGAAAACCTTTCTATAAGGAAAATTAAAAAAAAGTTGGGCATGTTTAGGCTATGTCTACAGTAGCGCTTTTGTCGGTATAACTTTTGTTGGTCAGAGGTATGAAAAAAACACCCCCTGACCGACATAAGTTTCACTGACAGAAGCGCCGGTGTGGACAACGCTATGTCACCTGGAGACATAGTCATGAGAAGAGATGACTCGGGGGGACCTGATAATATAAGGAGAGTTAAGACTTGGAATACGCTTCCCAGGGGGCTGTGAAATCATCTTTGGAAGTTTTTAAGAATGGCCTAGACAAGTGCCTGTCAGGAATGGTCCAGGTGTATTTGGTCCTGCCTCAGTGGAGATGGCTGAACTAGATGACCTCTGAAGGTCCCTTTCAACCCTACTTTTCTAGGGCTCTATGACTTTACATATCATGCTAAAAGTCGGAAAATAACTAGGTACAAAAAAGCGGATTAATGATTGAGATTTAGCTTTCCCTCTCTCTGACACTTTGGGGATCACCCAGAGCAGGAAAGGTTTCTTTCACAGCCTTTCTCCTAACTTTGGCTGCCTTCATGCTATGCTGCTATGGCTCAGAGCTCTGACATCACTAGCCAGCCTACCAGCAGAAAGATCTCAACCCTGGCTTCCACCGGCCTAGTTACTCTTTGCAAGGTGATTCCATTTGCCCTTCTGGTCCCAATCCCCCCAAATCTGTCTTCCTGAATTCTTAACTACCATTGGACTTTCCCCCTTTGCTTTTTCGCCCCTGGAGTGAAACCTGCCTCCAATTATCAGTTCACTCTGGCGCACACACTCCACACAGGTTGCACACCAGTGACCTCTTGGGGTAAAATTAAAAAAAAAAGTTTATTTAATAGAAAAACCATATATTCAAAGATGAAAGAATCAGGAAAAGCAAACACAAACCACACAGAAAATAAGCACAAAGATGCAAGCTCTGGCTTTACACTTCTATATTAGCTAAATTCCCTTTTCTGAGGCCCTGACTACACTAGCGAGCTTACAGCAGCACAGCTGTACTGATGCAGTCACGCCATGGAGCTGCTCTATGCTGACGGGAGGGAGCTCTCCCATGGACATAATAAAACTACCTCAATGAGCAGCGGTAGCTATGTCGTCAGGAGAAGATCTCCCGCTGACATTGCGCTGTGCACACTACCACTTATACTGGTGAAACTTATGTCACTGAGGGATGTGTTTTTTCTCACCCCTGAGTGACATAACTTTTGCCGGCTATAAGTGGTAGTGGCGACATGACCTAATACAAGTTACCTATTGCATCTGAACAGTTTCCCAGCGTGCCCCCTGTCCTAGATGGGATCCAGTCTTTCATGGACAGCATGCTGCATAGATGCATGTCTTAACTATGTTGCTCAAGAGTGTGGATTTTTCACACCCCTGAGCAATGTAGCTGGGTCGACCTAACTTTTTAGTGCAGACTTGGCCTTAGTTTTCCAAGACTCGGGTTTTCTTTTAATTTTCAGTGTCTTTCCATTAACTTTAATGGTCCACCATTGTCTTTCCCTAGGTTGTACAATGTTAGGTGCTTACAGTTAGTTTTGTGTAAACTAGTTTTGTGGCCCTCCCTGCCTCATTATTTTACCCCCCTGTTGCAAGGTGATGCTGTAGATGCATTGTAGTTACATTTGCAATATATTACAGATATACACATGCATACATTCATAACCTATATACGTATCTCCTAATGACCATCAAGTTCAGACCATTACCAGCTTTCATAAAAGACCTTCCTTGACATATACACAATAATATTGTATACAATCAATTGATTCAACTGCTTATTCTTTGGGGTTCAGACCTCCTGTTCTCCTCTTGGGGTTTCTGGACCCTGATTGTCACACTCTCCATGTCTTATGGGATTGGTAATGGAAGATGGAGTCTTTCACCTCTAGGTCATTGCTTCAAATCCAGCCCAGGATGGTACTGACCAAAAGTTATCACCGCCTGATTGCTCAATGATAATCTATATGAATTCATGAGTTGCAGATCTCATCTTTAGTTCTTAGGTGCTCCTTGAACAGGTAGGATAGAAGAGTGTCCTATTTTCAGGAGAGTTTTGATTGTGGATGTGTGTGCACCTCCTCTGTTGGCTCTTCAGAGAGGTGCAACTTGCATTTAGCTCTGACAGATGAGTCAATAAGAACCCACTCCACGGGATGTCGGAGAGGGCATTGCTTAATGAATAGTGTATGAAAGACAAATTTCTTGTGGCTCACCTGAAATGGGGGAATTAACTTCTTCATCGACCATTACTATGGAGTTCTAAAAGTATTTTATATATTACCTCTCTTTAGGGCCCAAGCATAATTTTTTTGGGCCCAGTACAAACTTGTAACACGGGCCCCCTCGCACACACATACCCATGAGGGTGCAGCCATGGCCAGGCCCTGCAGCGCCTCTGGGCCCCGGTAAAGTGTACCCTTCCCCCCCTTTCCCCCCATGTGGGGGCCCTGCCTCTCTTTAATGATTCGAGGGAACAAAATATTCAGGCTCATCACTACAAATACTACTATCTAGAAATGAGATTTTAATGTAATTAAATTACAATAGAGTATCCTAATGATTTACATTGCATTAGAACAGAGAGCCCATCACAGAGAGACACTCTGCCTATCCAGTTCTCAGGGTTATTTATCACTACAAAAATTGAAACTGATCAATTTGATTACACAATGCACAGAGTGAGATTTTAAACACATCCTTCGGGAAATTATAACCTGGAAGGATTGCCTTACAAAGAAATAAAATAATCAAGTGACATAAAAAATTTGGAAATCTGATACAAGACAGAGGAATGGATTATAAGCAAAACAAAGGTTTAATATTTTCATGCTTTGTAGACCATGGTTCTCTCTTTATCTGAAGAATAAAATGGTGCTTTTATTTTGTATTTTGTTTAAGTCATTACTGTACAAGATGATTCACTGGGAATAACCTATGTTGAGAAAAATTAGAAAAATGATACCAGAGATATTTAATTAGCTCCTGTAATAGAATATTCTTTTTCATGTATTAAACATCTAAAATGAGTTTTCGATATTAAAATTCTCTTAATATTGAAGAGTGCAACTGCTGAGTACAAAAAGCCTTTTCTCTCATGCGCAGAACCTCTGAAGATTTTTATCCTATTATCTTAGCTTATGTGGACCTTTCACAAACAGGTAGTTTTGTTATTGTAGGAGGGGAGATGATTCTTTAAATGAGGTTTATTGCAAACGGTCCAAGTACCAAGTTTCACGTATCAGGCTGGGTGAGGTTCGTCCTGCAGCAGTGGGAAGTTCGCCAGCTGAGAGAAAAGCAGCAAGGTGCCGGTATCTTTTGGTGGCATCACTTTTTTCTTGTTTAAAGAATGTTCACCGTGTTTGATATTTTCACCTTGGAACGGTTATGTCTCATATTTGCCTCTTGAAAAGTCAGTCAAAAGAAACAACATGAGCTTTCCCCCAAATATTTTATATCCCTCTCACACATTAAATATCAGTGAAGAACTAACTCTTTCACTGGGACAAGTGGTTTGGGTACATAACTGTCACTACTTGAGAACTAACAGCCTGATTTTTGCAGATGTGCTGAGCAGCATCAGCACCTACTGATGTCAGTAGAAGCTGAAAGTTCCACCTTTCCCGAGGTTTCTACTGTGTATATATATATGTAGGCTGATGAAGGAACACAGCACAAAAACCAACAAAGCCAGCCAATCACATCTCTTCTTTCCGGTAGACCTTTATAGCTCAGCCATAGGACAATAGTTAACAAAACGTCATCAGTGTAACAAGTGTTCCTTGGCTCGTGGTTTCTAACCCTGACTCATAGCCCTGTTTTCAGACACCAGCCGTCTCCCAAAGGTCTCTCCTTCTGTCCCTGGAGCTCTAGCAGCTGTTTTATGGTCCCCTTGGATCACCTGTATAAGCTTGAGTTGTTAACGTCTCATTTGCCAAAGACAGGATAGTGCCTCTGCAATCTACCAGAGTCTAATTTTGGTAGATTAATAGCAGGAATGTGCCAGTCCTTGCACAGATACAGAGGTAGGGCAGGACAGATGGTGGTAGAAGATCTTGTTCTGCCTGGAACAAAAGGTGGTGCAGCACCCCCACTGTACTCCTTGTGCTGGCTTGCAGCAAAATGCCTCCAGTATTTCTGGTCACGCCTTACCACAGGCTGTGCCTAAAAGACATCATTTAGCCTTGTGCAGAGATTTTCATAGATGGTGGTAACAGCAAGGACTTAAAACATAGTTCTATCACAGTCAATATTCATAATTTCCATAGGAGCGCCTTCCTGATGCTGTTAAGGAAGGCTATTCAGTTGTTGGGACTGATTTTCCACTCCATTGCATCAAGAACTGGATTTGGAATGACTGTGGTATAAGATTGATATAGCACAGTGGAGAAGGAGATCTGATGTATGTTAGTTTACTGAATGCCTGGCTTGTAATTTAGTTTCTTTCTGACAATCTCCTTTCCAAGCAATTTGAGAGACTGATACTTGAAACTAAAGGAACGCTAACTTAATTCAGCTCTTTGGGGACATGCCCATGGCCACACACTAATGAGCCATCAGGCTTTATATTTGCTAAATGTCAATGAAATAATGCAATAGGCACTTAAAGTTTTAATGGGAGTGGGAGTAATACGGGCCTCTTGCTCTTAGAATGAAGGAGTTGGTTTTTGAGGCATGTCGTGCACACACATTGATAATTTTATGCAGATGATAATTTCCACAGCAAGCTCAATAATCAAGATATATTTCTGATTGCAACAAGCTGAATACCACCACCAGTTACATCTTCAAAGCCTGCTCCAACATATTCCTTCATTCATGATCTACTCTCATTTCTGAACCATTACATACAACACGGGGGAGGGAGAGTGGGCAGCACCTGAAGCTCAAGCACCTCCTTCTTTGTTGCAGTGGGGGCTGGGGAGGTTTCCACTGGTGGCAGCAGAAGCTCAAGGAACAGAAGCGAGGGGTTAAGTATTGCTACACCTGGTAAAGGGCTGAATCAAATTACTGTGCCCCTGCCCCTCCCCCAGGAGCAAAGGGGGATGGGCTCCTCCTGGTACAGTTCAGTTATGTGCCTTTGCTCAACACCCTGAATACGGGACTCACTATGGATGAACTTAATTCACATCAAGCCTCAGGTTTAAAAACAAACTCATATTTGAGTTATCCAAATACAAAAAAAGCATCATTTTTTTTGCAGGAGTTGTATTTTTCATGCTTGTGTAACCTGTCCTAAGGTATTATGGCTCTTTGTTCCCCTCTAGTGGGCAGTGTTACCTTCAAAAATTCCTCAACTCATTTTATTGACATTAAAAAAAAAAGCCTTTTGGTTGAGAAATAAGCACGAGAAATGTCAGCCCTCCCTTCCCCTTCCCCCCCCCAAAAAAAGTTGGGAGTAAAATCATGAGGAAGTAAAACTGCAGGTAGAATAGAATGGCTTCTTTGGCCTTATGTATGACTGTAATAGCTGTAACTTGCTCTAGCAAAAAAACCAGAACCTCTACAGCTCAGAGTTCTCAGGTTCATAGGGACCGACCCTGCAAGATATGGAGTGATTCCTGGATGTGGAAATTGAGGACACTCAGCAGGTCCAGATACTGGGCAGGCCTAGGAGGTGAAACTTGCAAAGGTGGTGGTGGGGTTTTTTTTTTTTAAATTTAAATCCTTGCCTTTCACCCCTACTGTAAGCAAAGATGTTTTTCCCATATAGGGTCTGATCTTGCTCTAATTGAAGTCAATGATAAAAACTCCATTGACATCAGTGGGAGCTCAATTGTGCTTTTAATCGGAAAAACAGAGAAAAAGGATGACCTAGCGGAGTGGTTCAACATGATACTATATTGGTCTCCCTCTAAACACTAGCATGAATGCTATTTGATTCAGTCACACTTTAAAAACAATTTTTTTTTTGGTGATGACCGACAAGTGTATAGGTCTCCAAAGCAAGTACAATTTGGCATCACTGGTGATGTATTGGTCAATTGCTTCTTGAAAGGTAGTCTAAAAATGACTACTGCCTCTTGAATTTTTATACTAAAAAAATCTAGAGTGCGTAAATTTGCTAACTGCAGTTGGAGTGGCTGGATTCCAAGTCTAAATGTGACTTTTTACAGTTTGCATCTGAAGTGATGACTTGCTAACCCACAATCTTGCTAGTTAAACGAGCAAGTTGTTATTAGTGTTTGCTACGCTAGGCATTAGAGAACAAGCCAATAATCTGTATTAGTGACACGCTGGGCCAGATTCTCAGCTGCTGCAAATCCATGGAGCTAGGCTGATTTATAGCAGATGGAACCTGAACTGCTAATCCATGCTATTTGAAAGATTTCAAAGGGGGGGGCAGGACAAAATGCAGTGTTTGCACTTTCAGCTAGGACTGAATGCAGATTAAAGGAATTGCTTTGACCTCCGGGAATCTGGCCCTCACAGCCAGAAGGCACATGGTAGGCAGGGTGTCAGTGGGAACACAGCTGATTGCAGCCTGCCAGAGTGGGCTGGGCTGCCTTACTGTGAAGGAAGATCAATGATTCATGACTGGGAGGAAGATAAAGTTCCATCTTGGTGGGGTGGGGATGGACTGAATGGAGCTCCAACAAGCTCTTCTTAAGGTCCTTTTTTCAGATGGAGCAACTGAACATTTTGTGGCTCAGGGCCCCATTTACCATAATCAATCCCAGACACTGGAAATACTGGAAGAAAACTCACCCCCATTTAAAAAAAAAAAAAAGAAGAAGGAAAAAAAAAAGGAATTCTGCAGTATCTAAAGCATACAACACAATTAGGCTATGTCCCACACTTCATAATTGCCTTAGTTCTTAAAGTTCTTTTCCTACCATAGTAGCTGGACTGATCGTTGGGGAGATAACCTGGGATGGGATGGGAACCGGAAACTCTTCCCCAGGATCTGCATAACAGTGGTTCCTTTAACTCTTGCCCTGCCCATTGCATACTGCCAGTGCCATGCAGAGAACTTTCATGGAACTGACCTATACACTATGTTGCTCCAACACTACAGCAGAACCGCACTGGTGTTGCTAATAAGGGAATCTCTGAAGCCAGAGAGATGAGATGAATTCTGTAAAGGGAGCATGCACTCCCTCGCATGGCTCGCATAAATCCTACTGCCTCTAATTGTACCTCAGAGCTGCACTAGTTCTGCTGCTAATGGAAGCTCCGCAGCCCCTGAGGCAGAGCCAGGACTTTCCCTTTTAGCAAAGTTATATGTGGATATTAAACCCCCTCCATGTAAAGGGAGACCCGCCAAAAAAGTTTGAGAACCCCTGAAAAGGGAAAAAATATTAAAGTACTTACTAAGAAAGGGTGCTACACACTGGTAAATTGCAATAATGCAACGGCTGCCACTGCTTTGCTTGGCTATTGATATTGAGAGGAAGTGGGTCAAGAAAAATGATTTGGAAGGACCTAGACTAAAAGTGAGAAGTGCGAACAGTTCATATCAAAACAAACAATCATTCAAGGGTTGAAAAACATCACTTATGCCATCCCAGTACAAGCTGAAATAACTACAGTATAACCTAGGGCTGGTTGAACATTTTCCATTAATTTTCTTTTTTTGATGGAGCGTTGGGTTTCTGACTAAACAAACATTTTCTACAGAAAGCATTTGTTTTCCTCAAAATTTTTTGATTTTTCATTGGAAAATTGAAAATGTGGGGCCAAAACCCAAAAAAATCTTTCAGCAGTTTTCAGCTGCTGAAAAAAAAAAAGTTTTCTATATTTTGGTGAAAAGTCAAAAATTTCCACTGAAAATTTCAGTGAATTTTCCCCCCCATTTTCATTAAAATTTTCCATTGACCCTCACCTGCCCATGATCTGATCAGCTGTAGTAATGTGTATTGCATTACATTAACAGCTATTGCACATATTTCTTTCCAAACCAGATAACCACTACGTTTTGTAGTCTGTCCTATTCTTTATTCAACAGTGCCATCCCTTTGGATTGATTAATCAATGTTAAATGAAAAAGAAAGGTCACCAAGGTTACATAAACTTCATTCAGATTTTAATTGTCAAGATTTATTATAATTCAGTTAGCTGTCAGAAAGCCTCATTATTGAAATGGTGGTGGTTACATGATTGTCATAAATTGGAGTCAATCATACAGACCAAATTGTCTTTTTTTATGTTACTCTGGTAGGCATCATTTTTTCTTTTTTTTGTTTTTAAGTTGTGGGTGAAATTCCTCCTTCCTCCTTAGTGCTATGGGTTTTGGCTGGGGAATAATATGGAATTGGAATTCACCCCCAAACTCCTGTACAGATGGACTACTGGCCACAACGTCTCATTACTCCTACAACGAGGTCTTGGGCTACTTAAACGTTCATAATCAAGGGTCCAACATCATATTCCCCACCAGCCACACTCTGTGAGGGCCTATTAAGGCCCAGTATTTGTCCCATACCTCTCTAACATGCAAAACCCCCCACCTTCTCCCTCTGTGCTGCTGATCCTCTTGCGTTCCCAGTGCGGAGGTCTGAAGTGGCACTTCTGTGATGTAGAGGGCCTCGTGCAGGCTAGTAACCTTCACCTCCCGTGGTTGTAAGAAGTTGAATGAATGGGTATTATGGACCATTAAAAAAATTCCATTGGAGGATTGTTATGAATCCTGCCAATAGAAAATAACATTTTATGTGTTAGATTGAGAGATACAGTCCTGAGCAGGGGATGGTGGGGAGCTGCACTGTCTCAGGGGAAACACCAGAAAACCTTCTCTGTCCCCTTCTTGGGCTCCCTGAGACAGTGCAGGGACTGCAGCCGTGGCTGGCCTCAGTATGGGCTACTCAACAGGCGTTGTTCTTTGCACCTTCACCACCTGTGCACTTACCTACGTACCAGGCATGATCCGGCCCTTATTATTTCAGGGCTGGAGCCAGAGCCCCCACATTGGGGGGGGGGGGGGAAGGTTACACTTTACTGGGGTCTGGAGGCCCTGGGGGGCCTGGCCTAGGCTGCAACCCCCATTACCATGAGGAAAAAATGTTTCATGGCTCATGAGATTGTATGTATGGGATGAGGGATTGTGGTATGTGTGTGGGAGGGGGCCCGTGTTACAAGTTTGTACTGGGCCTGAAAAAATTATGCTTGGGCCCTGGCTGAAGCTATTTTATTATTTATAGGCTTTTGCCAACAGAATCAAAATGAAGCACAATTCAGTTAAAAAATTGTATGGTCCGACCAATCTGAGCTTGGCTCTAGGAATGGGGAGTAGAAGGCAAAGGTGACTTTACCCAACCATTGCATCTCCCCATGTTGTGGGGCCAGCACAGTCTCCAGCACAAACTTGAATAGACTCAGATCAGCTCTAATTTGTTCTTGGTTGCAATGGCCCCCTAGGGACTCTTTATACCAGCAAAGAATATCCAGAGTACCATATGCTCCAGCTATGTCCCCTCTTCTGGCCACACACCTTGCCAGTGACTGTGTGAAAGGTTTTGAGCCTACCTCATTCAGAGACACCCATATGCTCCGCCTATTTCCTAGCAAACAGATCCCCACGTATATGGCCCCTCTGTGCTGTAGGGCCGTGGAAGATCAATCCCGACATCTCTACTCCTCCCTCCCCCCCACACTGGTATCTCCACATGACATCAAGACTTGTGATGAGAAACACCAAACGGGTGAGCGTTACCCTCTTTATTGACCTGTTTTAATCACTGCCTGCCTGAAGTTGCATCTAGAGGACTGCCACAGCTGCATGTCTCATTGATCCTTAAAGCCACTCTGGATTACACGCTGTGTAATTCATTAATGTCTACCAACCCTTTCCCAACTCACAAAAATAGTGGGTGATTCTACCATTAAAAAATACATAAGAAATGCAAGATTATCCTTCTAATTGGAAGAAGTGTCATACTTTGAGGAGGAAATGTCAGATTAGGCCAAACTGTGCTGCTTCTAACTGGAGCTTGGAAGTACATTAGGGAATTTCAGTCATGGTCTATGAACTACTACAGTATTAAGTGTATTTTACTTGTTTGCATTATAGTTCTGAGTTCAGATGAAAGTTATTATTGAATGTGAGATCAGATATAACAACTTCTATGAGCTTCCTTTGGCAAAAAAGAGAATTCAAAGGCTCTTTTAAATTATCGACAAAAAAGCTATTAGACAAGTTTGGGGTAAAGCTCAGAGGACAGCCGTGCTAATTTTTAAATAAATATTTTAGATTTCTGGTCCATTCAGAAACCTGAATGACTCTTGATCTGAGTGCAAAGTTCTTCTTTTGTTTAGTTCTTGAGAATCAAAAATTTCAAAATGTATTGAAATAGAATTGAAGTGACCGTTACATACAAGAAGTGATTGACTTAAGAAAGTACCACGAATACTAAGATAATACGTAATGGTAGTCTTCAGTTTTTATTAGTTATCAGGGGTGCTTAAACTGGGGTCGTGACCCCTAAGGGGGTTGCAAGGTTATTATGGTGGGATTGCAAGTGGAGGGGTTGGCACAGTCTGAAACATTTACAAAGCGGGTTCCAGCAAAAAAAGTTTGAGAACCCCTGAGTTATATGCTTGAAAATCTGTTAAAAAAACCAAACAAATTAATATGTCAAAATACCATTGTAAGTAGGGTGACCAGATGTCCCGATATTCTGGGCTTTGTCTTATATAGGCGCCTATTACCTCTCATTCCCTGTCCCAATTTTTCACACTTGCTTATCTGGTCACCCTAATTGTAAGAATCAAAGGACAATGGCATAATCATTCTTAAAAGCAGGGGACCAGTTCTGTGTTCAAGTGTTACAAGAGCTTTACTAGCATGAAGCATGTTTAATTAATAGGACTTCTAATGGATCATGAAACTTTTAACGAATGCCTTTGGTATTGAGAAATCGTTGGAGTATGTATCCTGTATATTACAAAGCGTCAGATCTCCGCAGGCCATGCATAACATTATGTCAGTAACTCTAAACAACCAAGATTCTACTGTAAAAGCCTGCAGTGTAGCGAGTGGGGTTTCTTCTAGTTCTGAATGCTGCCTTTTAATTTTATTCCCATGTGAGCTGACTGTCATGAGCTTTCACATTGGTGGCCAGATCCCGCTCACTTTACCCACCCAAACAGGCCCACGGAAGACAGTTGTCAACAATGTCAATGGGACTGTGTAAAAGAAGTGGGTGTGGCCCCAAGAAGGCAAATACATATTTGCGTTAAGACCAAAGTCTGCATGTCTGCTGACCAAAGAAACCATTATTAAAATCTTTGCTGATGGTTTGCGTCTCACAGTGGAGTGAACAGTGGAGTGAGTCTGTCTGAGGGGTGATAAGTGGAAGACAGTGGTGATTGCTGCTTTCCTTTCTCAATGCAGTTTTGAATGTCACATTTTAGCTTCCTGGCGCAGTCTGTGTGATAACCATTCTAGGTGAATTTGGGGGAGGTAAAGTTACAGGATATGGCCAGCATCTCGTTATGGATGGATTAACAGCCTTAAACAGAGAGATTATGCTACCCTGAGTTTTTGCTTTTCCTAGCAGGAATCCCGGAAGTTAGACAGGGTATGAAAACTCTGGATTCTTGGGGTGAAGGAATTTAAATACAGTTAAAAGATATGTAACGTATGGGTTCTGCTTTCTCCTTCTCCTGTTCTTTATCCCTGATTCTAATGGACTACTCATCAACTTTTCTATGGAGAGTGCTCTGTCAGCATTTTATGAACTCTCCAGGTGGGAACCTTCTGTGTTAAAGGAACAGTCAACCTGTTTATTATTAATATCCATTTCATTAAATTCATCATCCTGCCCCCTTAAAGAAGTTAATCTGAGTTTGATCCTAAATTCACATAATAAAAATATGAATTTGAATATAAAAATTGATGAACAAAAATAAGGAGGGCAGTTTAAATTAATCAGAGTGGAAGGCCATAAAATTCAAGAAAATAATGCCAGCAACATTCTCCGGTTTATTCCTATGGCAAATAAATCTCTTCATGTGTATTCACTTGCTTTCTTCTTGTACACAATTCCATTAAATATTGTTAAATTGACATATATATTTTTTCTCTAATGCCTACTAAAAATTAAGAGATATTTCTGCCTATTTGCATAGTTTTCTATTCTCTTTGTTAAAATTCATGTAGCATGAGGTGAATTGTACTGCATAGGTGAGGAGGGTTGCACATACAAGCACAAAGTAAAAAGGTACAAGCATGACTGGGAGCAAAGGGAGAATTGGACCTGCTTTAATTTGCTGCTGTTTGACCACCCAGTTACACCTGCCTACTAGCAAGAATAAGGCCCAAGATAGGAACACATAGCACATTAGGATAATGAAGATCATACTTAAGTTTAACTCCTTAGAAACTTCCATGTGCTTTCATTTTATTCCTCTATACACTTGCAAGGAAGAGGAGAGCATATCATGGACGTGAGGGGCTCAGTGTACAAGGACTCTTCATGGTACTTGACCTCACCCATCCACAGCCTCCCCGTGCAGTTGCGCAATAACCACATACACCTTTGTGAGATCAAGACCTACATGTTACAGACTTCTTTCCCAGACTCCTCAACCCGATGTCCATACTATACTCACCCTTATGACACAGCTGGATACTTCCTGTCACAACGGTTCATAAACTTTAAACAAGAGTTTCCCTTAGGTGCTAGGACCTTAGCTCAGTCAAAGAGTCATCCTGTCCTCCTAGTTTTATATAGAGGTGTGCTGGCTTAATAAGAGCAGTGGAGTGCAAAAATGAACAAGAATTTAAAAGAAACACAGAGCAGTCTTAGGCCCCAATCCTGCAGTTACCCATGTGTTTGCTTTACACATGGGCAATGCCACTGACCTCATGTGGGAAGTGAAACAGGTGGTAACTGTGCGAGGATCACAACCCATCATCTGTTACCTGGCAGGGACAGAGAATAATGCAACACGCAAAAGTGACATTTGTCAGTTTGTAACAAGCTGAAATGAGGAAATACAACTCAGATCACTTTTATGAAGTTACAACTACACGAAAGCAAGATTCACATTAAAAGGGAGATAGGTCTCTGAATGCACCATGGTTTTGCATGGTCTGTTCAAGGCCACTTTTCTATAACTTTAGGCAGTCTAATTTCTCTTCCACGCTAAAGAAGACTCTTCAGAAAGCCAAGATCATAAGTTTGTGTGTTCTGTGAAAGACAATTCTTCACCGCAAGGTGTACGGAAAAAGTCCTCAAGGGACAACAGCTGGTCATCAACAATGCTAGCATTTGACAGTTCAGGTGTAGCAGGAGAATGTTTCATATGGTGATAAGGGGACTTCAGGGGAGGTGAAGTAGCACAATAGATTCTTAGAGGAGATTCAATTTGAAACTGTTGAGACAATAACTGGGAGTGCTGAAAGAAAGTCTCTTCAACCTAGGAATTACTGTGTTCCATATATAATGTGAGAGTATATTTGTAACATGAAACATTCCTATATCTTGATCAGAAAGTAATTTAATAATTAAAATAATTAAAAACACCATTTTGTTCTATAATACAACAAGGATCTCAAAATACAGGGTCCAGTTCATCATCACAGAACCTGAAAGCAGCACTTAATCTGTGGCACATCTTTATTTTTACAGATCATTAATCTGAAATGTGGTATTGCTGCCATATTTACTGCAGTGGAACTTTTGGTTCTTGGGCCTATGATCAAAGCAGGTGAAGGTATGGTTGGGTCTAGTGATTAATGAAGACACCAATTCTTTTTTTTAGTGAGATAAGCTGCTAGGATTTGCTTTTAATCGATTAAAAGGACAGAATCAAACAGAAGCTTGACCACCGAGCGAATAAGCACACGCTTTTCTCTGTGCATGAGGTACAACAAATAGGACAAAAGCTATCTGTGGCATTAGTAGATCTCATTTGTTGTTTATTTTCTACATTCACTTTAATAGCTATTGCTACTGTTCTGTTAATACATTCAGTTTGATTTATTTCCTAAGCTGCTGCTCTGTTGCTAAGATTTGCAGAAACATGTTTGAAGGTTCATTGTTGAAAGGAGTATGTTGCATTCTGACTGCTGCTCTCCCACAGACTTTGGAGCACCAAGTTAGGCCAAAGTTTCCTAAACAGTTGAGTGTAAGAGTATGGCCAGGGACACTGATTGTCCAAAGATGCCTTCTGATTGTCTGACTGGATGATACCACAGCCATGTACCAGTTCATAAGGGTCCTGTTCAGACCTCAAGCAAAATATTTGCCTATTTTATGAAAAACTATTAATAAATATTCATAAATATTTTATTATGTTAAATGCATGGTGGGCAAAAACAACAAGAAAAGGAAAATATTTTTAAAGCAAACCTGCTTCAGCCTCTGTTTTATTTAAATTATTTTAAAAAATCCTAGCTACAGATAAACCTGTAGCCAGTCCTTCTCTGCCTAGGCACCTCTCTTTCTGGTTTTCTCTTCACAGCTGCTTTCCTTCCTCTCCCTCTCTCACTACCCAGATGCCCCAGGAACTGAAGTGCCACAGAATCCTTCCATGCACTTTTTAGGGGGAGAGATAAGGAAATGAAAGTTAAATAAAAAATTTACGGTAGTAGCAGGATTCTTTGGTCTGCTAAAGTCACTTTGTGCTGTGGCTGACATTAGACAGAGGAGAATCTTCTCCTTGGAGGGGATCTCTCTCTGCTGGCAGAAGTCTGGTAAAGGCAGCCTGCCATCTCCCTGGCATAAGGGAAAGGGGAGGGCATGGTGGTGGCATTCTAGAGATAGAGCTTGGACAAGTTGGGGAGCAGAACTCTGAACTTACGACTGCTCCTGTGCATCTCTAACTTGTGTGAGGGCCAGGTGGCTCTGAACCAGAGACCCACAAGTAACTCCCTGCAGGCTCCTATCTCGACTCAGAGTGGAGGATCAAGCCATAAGAGCGTTAATGGCACATCAGTTCCTTTTCAATGAGCTCAGCCCTGGAACTGAAAAACAGTCATTGGAGGTGCAAACTTTGTCAAACAGCTGTTGACATGTATTGCCCCCCCAGCCCTGCAACTGATAACGCAGGGATACTGAGGTCACAAGCATGAGGTACACCAAAACATGAAGCTTGCAGGATTTTCTGTTAACATTACTACTTGGTGACAATGTGACTGGTTGTTTTTCTTAAATCCTTGATGCTGCAAGCACCTCTGAACATGCACAATTTTACACACATACTTAAAGTGTTTGCAGGATCACTGTCACAAGACTGAACCAATGTGAGTCCCTATTAAAAAAACCTCCCAAATGAGCAATTACTGCAGCAAGTGGAGTGGGTGTTTATGCTAGCAGGTAGAGAGGTTGTGTAATAGGCTTGGGGAAAGCACTATGCTAATTGCTAATGTATATATTTCTTTCCCATTTCCTGTGCCTCAGCTCACCTCTCTGCTGTGGTACACACCAGAGTTTAGTTTTTTCAGGACTTTGCTATGATACTATATAGAGTTAAATCCCTGTTAGAAGGAAAATGAAACAAAATCTGTGAAGGAAAATTCTCTTTCTGCTCATACATAATGGTTGTAAACCTTGAAACAATTGTGACTGGTATCTGTAGCAATTCTTGTTTACAGACAGCACTTTCAGGGCGTTCCCCCCCTCCCAAGTTTTAGTACTTGTTATTATCATAACTTCAAATGCAAGATATTATTATGCATGCTCAGGTTATTTATATAACTTACTTAGGGAGCAACATCAATCTGCAGTTTGCACAGCCTGCAGCGATTCTAGTCTTCTCCTCCAGTGGGTCAAGGGAGCTTGCAGTCTAATCCAGCAAAGTCCCTGGAACACAGTCCTTACAGTATATCCTGCTACTCCTTGTGCTGCTGGGCCCCTGAGACCACCAGTCAGCCGGGCTCTCATTCCTCCTATTTATAAACTCCTTCCCTTCCCCTTGAACTCCCATTGGTTCCATTCTCAGAGAGAGAAAGGTGATCAGGAACAGTCAGCATAGATTCACCAAGGGCAAGTCATGCCTAATCAACCCGATTGCCTTCTCTGATGAGATGACTGGCTCTGTGGATGTGGGGAAAGTGGTGGATGTGATATACCTCGACTTTAGCAAAGCTTTTGATACAGTCTCCCACAGTATTCTTATCAGCAAGTTAAAGAAGTATGGGTTGAATGAATGGTCTATAAGGTGGATAGAAAGCTGGCTAGATCATAGGGCTCAATGGTTAGTAATTAACAGCTCAATGTCTAGTTGGCATCCAGTAAGAAGTGGAGTACCCCAGGAGTCGGTGCTGGGGCCGGTTTTGTTCAACATCTTCATTAATGATCTGGAGGATGGAGTGGATTGCACCCTCAGCAAGTTTGCAGATGGCACTAAGCTAGGGGGAGTGGTAGATACCCTGGAAGGTAGGGATAGGATACAGAGTGACTTAGACAAATTAGAGGATTGGGCCAAAAGAAATATGATGAGATTCAACAAGGACAAGTGCAGAGTCCTGCACTTAGGACAGAAGAATCCCATGCACCGCTACAGACTGGAGACCGACTGGCTAGGCAGCAGTTCTGCTGAAAAGGACTTGCGGGTTACAGTGGACAAGAAGCTGGATATGAGTCAACAATGTGCCCTTATTCCCAAGAACTCCAATGGCATATTGAGCTGCATTAGTAGGAGCATTGCCAGCAGATCGAGAGAAGTGATTATTCCCTCTATTTGGCACTGGTGAGGCCTCATTTGGAGTAATGTGTCCAGTTTTGGGCCCCCCACAGCAGAAAGGATGTGGACAAATTGGAGAAAGTCCAGCAGAGGGCAACGAAAATTATTAGGGGGCTGGAGCACATGACTTATGAGGAGAGACTGAGGGAACTAGGCTTATTTAATTTGCAGAAGAGAAGAGTGAGGGGGGATTTGATAGTAGCCTTTAGCTACCCGAAAGGGGTTCCAGGGAGGATGAACTAGGCAGTTCTCAGTGGTAGAAGATGACAGAACTAGGAGCAATGGTTTCAAGTTGCAGTGGGGGAGGTCTAGGTTGGATATTAGGAAAACGTTTTTCACTAGGAGGGTGGTGAAGCACTGGAATGGATTACCTAGGGAGGTGATGGAATCTCCATCCTTAGAGATTTTTAAGATGCGCCTTGACAAAACCCTGGCTGGGATGGTTTAGTTGGGGTTGGTCCTGCTTTGAGGAGGGGGTTGTACTAGATGACCTCCTAAGGTCCCTTCCAACCCTAATCTTCTCTGATTCTGGGTGTGTCCAGCCAGGCTGTATGCCCACAAATAAAATTCCTTCAAACAGCTAACAAACATCTCTAGTGCCTACTGCCCCCATTCCTGGATTATTGTGGCTCATTCAGCAGAGTCACCCCACCTGCCTCTGGCAAGGGTGCAGACATATAGACCCGGATCCATGAAGGGACTTAGGTGTTGCAATGCTGAATCTCATGGCACCTCACTTTGAGGTTCCTAAAGAAAAATCACAGGAACAACACTGTGATTCCCAGAGCTGAGTTAGACATCTAGGCTCCCGGTATAATGAACGGGGAGAGAGAGGCATCTTAGGCTGCAATCCACAAAGCCAGCGTGCTAGGTGGGGAGCTGCCTAAGCTAGCCAATGGGAGATATCAAGAAGAGAGGTGTGTGCTAAGCCCAAACTCTCCTCCTGGAGTCTGGCACCTAAGTCCAGGTAGCAGAGAAGTGCCTATCTTTGCTAATGAACCACCTTCCAGGGGAAGATAGGCTGCCTAAGTTGAGTGGGGGGGAGGAGGGCTGATCCAGTAGAAATGCTCAGAGGCTGGCCCTTAAAGCGAGTTCACACAAACCAATGAGGAACACAGGCTCCTAAGTTCCTTTGTGCATCCCACCTACAGAGTCCCCAAAATAAAACCAAGAAACTATGCATCATCCCCACTGTTTCTTCCCTTATTTATAGCACTCGATGCTGCTGTGCATGCATGTGGGTTACAGCTGCATCCCACATGCCCTCATTTTTTCTTTTAAAATTAATTCATTTTTCATTAGACCATTTCATTAACTGACTAATTGGAAAACAAATGATTTGGGCAGGGGAGATGATGGAAGATTTGGGGTGAGAGAGACTGGATTCCAAGTAGGCGAGGATGGACAAGGCTTCCCCCCAGTTGAGCCAGTTACAGGGACTGATGAGCAGAAGCAGTATCAGGGAGGTGCGCATGGAAGCACAGGGAAGGGCTGTCTCCTGCAAGGCAAGCCCGTTTGGGAGGAGTAGGAGCAGAGAAAGGTGGGCGGGGTTTGAACACGTTCTAATTCTGCTCCGCTAAGCAGTGCTATAGTTCATCTCAAGCAAGCAAGATAGGATCATGGCACCAGAGCTGATTGCTGGAGTCATGGCCCTCCCTTGATGACATCTTCTGATCAATCAAAATAATATTTGGGCAGCCCCTAAGTTTTGGAGGAAGAACTGCCTGCTGGAGAAGTGGCCATTGCTGAGGGAACTGCATGCCTCTGCTCTTGAGCCTTCCTGTAACTGGCTATGGAAGCATGAAACCATGTTTTATTTTTTTGAGAAATACTTTGAGTGAAATCCTGGCCCCATTGAAATCAACGGCAAAACCCCCATTAACTTCAATGGGGCCAGGATTTTATCCTTTGTTATTCAGCACTTGTAGAGATGCTGCTGCTGCTGCTTTCAGCCATCTTCATTTTGGAAGAAATGTCTGATAACGAAACCAACATATGTGACATAGCGTGATTCAAACTCCAAAACGATAACAACAAAGACCCCAGTAAGTAAGGTGTTCCAGAAGATACTAGGGGAATGAACTGGCCTCTCCCAGGAACACAACTATGAGCCCCAAAAGCACAGGCTAGTTGCAAAACTTGCATATAATCCCTTGATTTTAAATAGGAAGCCATAACAATAAAAAAACTTCCCAAAACCTGCGGGAATTACAGGATGCAGTAGGTCATTGCCTGCCAGAATCAGACTGATAGATGTGGCGTTAGGATTTTTGTGCACTCATTTTTCCAGCTGTTTCATGCAGCTTGAATTTGAATCAAGTCTGACTTCAAGTAAATTTCAGGTTTTGGTGGAACATTTCACAGATACCCCTCTAAAAAAGGCATATATAAAGACAACAGGTACTATGGAACCTGCACTATTCTTTGCTTCCACAATGAAAATCTAAACTCTAAGGTTACATCTCATACACTTAAATACAGTGGCCCAGATGCCAGCTCCACAAAGGAACTTAGGCCTTGCAACGCTGAGTTTTGTGGCATCTAACTTTTAGGAGCCTAGAAAAAAAAATATCACAGGAACACTGTGAGCGACAAAGCCTGAAGTAGGTACCTAGGCTCCTACACAAAGAATGGGATGAGACAGGCACTTAAACTGCAATCCACAAAGCCAGCACGCTAGGCAGGGAGCAGCCTAATCATGTCAACAGGAGAGGCTGAGGAGAGGGCAGTGTGCTAAGCCCCGTCCCTCTCACAGAGCTTGGTGTGTAAGTCCGAGCTACTGACATAGGTGCCTAGCTCTGCTAGCGATCCAGCAACTGTGGGGGAAGGGAGGCATTTGGCTGCCTCAGTTGCATGTGGGGCCTGAAACAAAACAGCTAGAGGGTGCAGGGGGACCTCCCTTAGAGCCTTCAGGTGAGTGGCTCGAGTACTCACTCAGGATGTGGGAAACCCCCCCAGTTTGCGTGCTCCTCTTCTGAGTGGGAGAAGGGATTTGAACAGGGAGCTGCCACCTCTCAAAGACGTGACCTAATCACTAGGCTATAGAGTCATTCCGACTCTGACTCTGGCCCAGTTAATATTTAGTTATTCAGTTATTTAATTAAAGTGAAATAATTTCAGTTGGAGAGATTGAGGGAGACGAACACCAGAATATTCCATAACCTACGGGCTAGGGCACTCATGGCAGATCCCTCTGCCAATCCCCTCTGCTCATCAGGCAGAGGCCAGTCTGGAAGTGGAGGTCTCCCACATTCTGTGTGAGTACCCTAAACATTAGGCTAAAGTATTAAGGGAAGGCCTCCTCCCCCACGCCCACTTATTTGGTGTGGACTTACCTGAGGGGCCCAGTCTTCTAGGCACCCACTAGCACATCTACTGGCTCAAGCCCCACCCCACGATTTAGGCAGCCGAACGCCTATCTTCCCCCATAGTTTGTGGATCACTAGCAGAGCTAGGCACCTCCATGCAGCTCAGACTTACACACTGAACTCTGAGAGAGGGAAGGGGCTAGATGCATGGATGCCTAGGGGGCTGCAGTGCACATGCTCAAAGGCCAACGTATAGGTGTCAAGTGAGTTGAGGTGCCTACAGGGATAGGCAGCAGCCAAGCAGAAGTTATGTGGATCGCTCTGGTGTCTACTAATGGGACTTAGGCACCTTAGTAGACTGCACCCAATGTCAATGCTGTTTACGGCCTGTATGGCTGTGTATAACATTATATGTACAGGCCGAATCTTTTAATATACATAGAAAGAGACCCTGCTGGGATATTTTGTTCCACAGTATGAAAAATATAACTAACTGTTAAAAATTCCTTCATTAAGAGGCATGCATAGACAAAGACAGAAGCAAAAATGTGTTGCAAAGATGTTTTACCACCTCTTCAGATTATTTCCATGTCTGCATTTTATGAGTGTCAGCCACATGTTTTACACACCAGCAAAATGGAACATGCATTGTTCAAAAGAGCGACTCATGATTTTTTCAAGGGCTGCTTTTTAAAAAATTCACATGTGATATTGAGAACTCTTTGTATAGCTATAAGCACACTGACAAATGAAATAGTTACTGTTGAGCTTTATTGGTTGCTGACTGGTGAGACAGATAATTTAGGGATTGATAGACACGGATAACAAGTGCGGTACCATCTCTGTATCATGTGCTTTATAAATCTTCATCTTGATTTTGTGCCATAAATGCTGATACTGTAGTTGTAAGTCAGTACTTCACATTGCTAGCATGAGTTGAATCTAAAGTGGCTCTAAGCTATTTTATTAATGAGTGTTTGCTTTCCTTCTCCTTGAGTGTAGATAACCACAGAAACTACTGCACACAGGCTAACAGATAAGAGGGGAAGCTATGGAGATTCTTCCTGTGCACATAACTGTTTAAGGTGATTTATTCCATTTCCTAGCGCATTTTGGGTGAATGTGAATCAACCAAACCTGACTCCTTTAATAGCTGGTTGGTGAAAGGAGCACTTCTCCATAAGATTTCGAGTTACACAGTTTTTCAGCAGTTGAAGTGGTAGACAGTATTCTAGGGACTGTATTCATAATCCACATTTGAGTGGCATTTCCTTCTCTTAGATGACCTCCTGAGGTCCCTTCAACCCTAATCGTCTATGATCCTACCTCCCCTTTTGGAAGCAACCATAACCTACCATATGCATTCTTTTAAAAAAGTTAAATCTACATCTCTGCAAGCTGAACCTTCATGTAAAGTCAACTGTGTTCTAATTTTTCATTAGAAACACATTGTTTCATTTAAAACATTTTATTCTGGTTTGCTCAACTTTTGCGTATTAGCAAAATAATACACTAAAAGTCAGTGCAGTAACCAATCCCCAACAAAAAAACAAAACAAAAGAAAAACCAAACAAAAATACAGAAGGTTTAAGAACTGTATAATGTATTAACTTTTGATATTTATAAACGAAGTTGTGACTAGCATAAACTTAGTGGAGTCCTCTGGATGTAGAAAATTGCATCTCCTTTGTTTCCTCTCGTCTGCTGTTTAGCACATTAGGGTAAAATTTACAAATGCAGTACATCTGACCTTAGTAACAGCTGGTGGACTTAAGTAAAGCATACCTAGATTGTGATGATTACTAAAAAGGGTTGGGAAATGTACTTTCACGGGACGTCTTATTCACTGGTCAGGCAAAGACTGTCATATTGAATCCTAGTAATACAGGAAATACAACTGGCCAGGTCATTCTAGAGTAGCGAAGTCTGGACAGTTGACATAAATCTGAACCTATGTTTATAAAGTCACAATTAGGAGCCAGAGTCCCTGCTCCTGATTCACACTGAGTTGACATTTCACACTAAAAATCCTGATGATGTCTTTGGTACTACTCACGTGAGTAAGTACTGCTCAGTGTCAGTGGAGGTGCAGAATCTAGCCCTTAATACCCCACTGTTTTCACCAGGCTCTCTGATACAATGCTTATCTCACCCTGAGCTATATAGCAGCAGGTTTTAAAAGCACGTTTTAGATACATTTTCAAATGTTAGTGTCCTTGAGCAAATACTGATAGCAATGTCTACTGTCATACAAAGGATGAGATGGCCTTGAGCCAGATTTGCCATATAAAACTACCATAGCACCTTCTCACTATCCCAGAGCCCTTCCACACCGGGGCCCTTCCTGAGCCAAGACTGAATTATATTAAATTGCCTGCTGTTTTTTTTTTTGTTTTTGTTTTTAACTATTTGGAGAAGATTCTCTGGGTTGAGACTTCACTTCACTTGAGGCTTCTCCATATGAATGCTCTAAACATGTATTCTCCTGAAATTCTGAGGAAACAATTATTGTGACTAATTCACATTGAGATCTAAATATCACTCTCCTCGATGTCAGACTGAAGAAAAACTCTAAGTTTGATAGTGCCACTCAGACTTGCCCATAATAAGGAGTAGTGCAGGATACATCTTGGAGCTCCCAAGCAGCTTCTACACCATGCTTCTTAGTTTCAGCTTACTTTCCCTTGTGCAGCTGGCTAGTTTGACTGGCTAATGCACAGAGGGAACAGAGCAATAGCCCTGCCCCTTCCTGCCCCCTTGATGCACTTGGCACTCCCAGGGGAGGAGAGATATGCACCCACCTCTCTGGTGCTTGGAGAGCAGGGGTTATAATTCTGTCTGGCTCTTATGCAGGCTGCTTAACGGGATGGGAAAGGTTTCTTATACTGTCCAGCACTACGTAAGAAGCAAGTGTGACAGCTGCCATCTTGGCAAACACATCGGGATTTAAACCCAGGATCTCCAGAGATAAAAGTATGAGCTATCACAGCCTGAGGTAAAAATCCCAGGCTGTCTAGCTGGGGCTGTTATAGACTCATATCTTTTGTGGCTCAGGCACAGATGGAGGACATGTAACCTACACTTAGCAGTGGGTTATACAAACACATTCCAGCCCTAAATGAGTCTGAATCTAGTAGGCCTCACCAGCCTAAGCCAGAAAAGATAAAAATCTCCTATTCTTCTATGGGGAACCATATTACACCAATGTCCTCCTCTCTACCACTAATCCCACAGCGTCCCAGGTCTCAGTATTTGCTCCTGAGAGATTTTGTCATGTTTTCCATTTACATACAGAAGTTAGCATTAATATAAAATTGTATCCATACAGAATGATATCTATAGGCCTGGAACTGAAAGGGAGGAATTGGAGAAGAGAGATGCAAAGCCCCTCAGACCATTGAATTAAAAACAAAGGTAGATGGCCACCTGGGAAGTTCAGGGCTTCATGATTCTCTGGCGACCAATGGCCTGGGGTTAAGGAAAATGGTGTAAAAACAATACTCCCTTCCACATGGAATATCTTCAAAATAGGTCAGGTTCTTGCTTGTGATGCCTACAAGATATATCCCAGGCCTGGCTTTTGGGTAGACACTTGGTTGTGGGGTAAGGAAAGGGCTCAAAGACACTAATATTTATGATAATTTATATTCATATTAAAATTGGATTAAAATAGAAACTTCAGATATTAGCATCCATGGATAGCCCGCTCCAGAAATGTTTACATTTAAGATGCTAGAGGATACACGCATATTAGAGAAGGCTGCCACCTTGGGGTATGTAGAAATAGCATAGGATCTAACCATGGGGTTGTGCCAAGCCTCCTTTAGCTCCCCTGAAAATTAGTACTCAGGAGACCTCTCTCTTATTTTTGCCTACAACATAATGAAGAGTATGAAAATAGAGGTCTGTAGACCTAGCTTGCATGTCATGACGTTAGTGTCAAAGACCGATTTTTTGGGACATGAAGGTTAGTTCTCAGACTAAAGCATTAGAGATTTAGCTCCCCACTTACCCGCCCACTAGTGCCAGTAGGAGTCGCTAGGGCAGGAAGCTAGGGGCAACTTAAAAAGTTTTAGAGGCTGTACAAAGGTTCAGGCTGGTTCTTATTTTGCTTGAACTGGTCCACAAGTCTGTCTTCCCCTCAATCTGCCCAGCCGCCTCTCTTCCCATGCTTATACCAAGAGCTGCTCCTTGTGGGCTGAAGGAAGGGAGAAGCAGGAAAAGCGTAGGGGGGGAAAAGTGTTTGCAGGGGTTACAGACTTTGGATACCTTTGCAGCTATTGCACCAAAGAGCATTTTTCTTCTTTTAAAAATATCATTTATAAATAGGGAGTGAGTGAAGGAGGAATGACCCTCTTTTTATAATCTCTCCTCCCCTCACGTATTGGGAATCAGCATATGTCTGTATGATTGGTGGTTCCCCTGGGAGTTGGTGCACAGCTGTGACAGGACCAAAAAGGCCTCATTGGCCAATCAAAGCATCGTTTTGGACACTCAGGATGGCCTGATTTTCAGCAGTGCTGTGCACTCACAACTGCATTTGCAGATAGCGAGACTTGTGAGAGCTTGGCATCTTTGAAAATTGGGCCATTATAGGCCAGTGCCAGACTCTAATACAGATTAAAAATGAATGGGGGAGAAAAACAAACCAAACACTCCCCCCCCCCACCCCCCCAGGCCCATCCATAAACCCAAGTACCGAACTATTTAAATACAAGGTACTAAAAAGATCCCAACATGCTGTAACTAGCTTCCAGTATTTAGGTCAGGAATATCTCTCTTTTCACTAAACACCATGTTTCAGTACTTAGGCACTTACTGTATTTTGATGTATACTCTACTCCATCTGTACTCCTCACATTTATAGCATATTACAATCTTTAAAGTGAATTTAGTGGCAGAAGCACCTAGGTGGGCAACATTAGAAAACAAAGTCCTCTTTTCACCCACAGAACAGGAAGATGATAAGGCAATGACAGTGCAAGCTTTTCCACACTGCCCAGGAACATCAGCCCTGTTATGCAGGGAACATGTAGCATGACAGATGTTAAGATTTCTACTCCTTTGGCTGCCCCCCATGAGTCTCTAATAAGGACATGAACAGTGAACAATTTAAATCCATATCAACGTATTGACAGAACACCAAACCTCAGGGTTAGCTGACCCCTCAAAGTTAGCATACTTCTCCATGCAATGTTCCATATTGTTATTAGCAAAGAACCCTGGTTATTCATGTGAACACAATGATTGACCAATCAATAGTTAAATATCCCTGCAGTTCTGTCCATACTGCATTACAGTATGTCTGACTAGGCCTCTCTCACAAGGCTTCCCTAATTTTAAAGAGCAATAAATCAGTCAAACCCTGGTCACTCCTACCTTCAATTCAGGCTGCCTACTGCCTGTTTGCCTTCCCATGAGGCCTGCAAGACAGCCAGTTATTTCCTACACTCCTCCAGTGAATCTCATTTTTCCAGCCTCCTTGCTCATCGTGTACCTCCCTCACTGCCTTTCACCCCTGGCATTTTGTGAACCTTTGTCCCTTCTTCAAAGGCACGAAGGCTGAAATCCTGGCCTCATTGAAGCCAATTAGAGTTGGGGCCAGGACTTCACTCAGAGTTCATGTTTTCTGCTTTGCACTGAGCATTTGCGGTGCTTAGTGTTTATGCTCTTTGGCAGCTCCCCCATCCAAGCACGATGCTGCTTTTGGCTGCATCACCACTGTGATGAGTGAGTGGATGGTAAACACTCGGGGGGGAGTGAGGGAGGGAAGAGGGCTATGAGAAGGTATTTCCATCTCAGCGGCCTTTCTTCGGCGATTGCCAGTGAAAGTACCAATTACGAGGGTGAGTGGTGGTGTTGTACGGACATATTTCTACTGGGAACTGATTGACATAATCAGCTGCCAAGCCATTCCAGGCCCCACTTTCGCACCAAGGAACTTAGAGAAGATCGGTGAGCGAATTCTTTGGGATATAGTCCAAGTTAATTGACTCATTTTGTGGAAAGCGCATGTAAGAAGGAATCTTAGGTTCCTCCCAGACTCCTGCTGTAGGAGCAGAGCCCAATTGTTTGTTCCTCTCAGACCTAGTGACTGGTTCAAGTTGGCCAGTGTTTTTAAAGCTATCCTTGGGAGGGTAGGGCTGAGAAAACTCACTTTTTTCGAGAAATGAAATGGGAGATTCTCCTTTAAGTTTCTACTTTCCCCACACCAGGGGGTCCCAGAACTGAAGGGCAGCTTTGATAATCTCATTTCATATTGATCACAAATCACATGAGCTGGCAATGATTTTCCCTCACTGATAACCCCAGCTACATTTTTCATTAATTTAACGAGTGTCACAAGCAATCCACACATTGGTGGGAATAGAATTTACTAAACTTATTTCATGAGGCGTGCTGAGAGCTCCATAATGGTAAAATGGAACAGTCTCCCCCTCCGAAAAGCCTCTAACAAAATAAAACCCTACCCCAGGATAGCTGAGGATTTCCTTGCTCTGACTCATAGGATCAATGCATACCCCCAGGAGCAACAATTGTCCGGCTTTTTCTCCTCATTCATTTGTGTTTGGTCAGTTTTAGTCCCCGAGGCCATCTTCCTGAGAGACCATCAACAGGCACAGGTGCCACCCAACATAGCCTTTCCCTTCAGAGAATGTTTGTGATGAAAGCTGCGTGTCTGGAAGCATGCTACTAATAGGGATAGCCAAGCACTGTGGAAGTCAAGGTTTTGTGAATTTCTGGATTTGGTGGAGTTCCCCAAGTTAGTTTCAGTTTATGAACCTTCTTTTCAAACAGTTAAAACCCATGGCTTTTTCCTCCCCTGAAGGCAATCCACTTTATTTCTAACTAAGGAGATATTTGATCTAGGTATGATGGAGAGATCGGACACCCTCCTCTTTCCTCTCCCCCAAAAGCTACAATAGTACAATTCACCATCTGCAGAAGGCCTATACTATGGGGCTAATAATCCCATGCTACATCTCAGAAGTGTTGCGAGGTCCAGTTAATCAACATCTCTAAAACACTTTGAGCATGCAAAGACCTCTACCACTGCTATAGTAATGTATTTTTTTTTTCCAATGGAATTTTCTCTCAGCTCTTCTTTGCTACAGTCTAAACATATGGACAAAATGCACCACATAATATAGGAGGGTCTTAACCAGAGAATCTTTGTTTTTTGTTAACAACTGGTTTGCAATATTTTTTTTAGATGGATGCGTATTAGAGTTTTCTGGCAGCACAGACTTTCAAGTTATAATGACAAAGGGACAGTCCTCTGTGCTGTAGGCTATGGAAGAAACAGATAAAAATGTTTAGTATGTATGGTGCTATAAAAAATTAGCAAGGAGACACTGAATGGAAAGGGGGTGAGGGGAGTTAATTACATAGGGCCAGAATCTCCTAACCTTACTCATGTTGGATAGTACTATACTGGACAAGTCTAATTGATTGCTATGTGTCTATTGGTGGCATAAGATACTACTCAAAAGGGACATGAGTGTCTAGCAAAATTGCCACCCTGACACTCCCTCTCCTGGCTGGCTGAGACACAGCAATAACATCTGCCTCTGTTTCCCCATTTTCTTTTAGCCTACTCCAGACATAGGAGTGGCCTAGCCCTCTGGCCAGATCACTTCATAGAGTCCAGCTCCTTCCCAAGCTGCAGAATCCTTTAGAAAAGCCCCCCAAAATATATACAAACCAAGTCCTCACCTCCCTGGGGTTCAGCAGGAAGTCACTTCACTGCAAGCTTGCCTCTGTTTCTGCTGCAACTGCTCCTCCCTGGTTCAATCCCTCTACCAGTCCAGGGGTTGGGACACACCTCCTCTTACTCAGGACTTCTGCTAGGCTCTTACTAACCAAGGCCCTTACTAACCAACCCTTACTAACCAAGGCCCTCATCTCAGACTTCCAGCCCATCCTGAGGGAAGACTAGCTGATTCCCCCCCACCTCCTTGTTTTCAGGTAGTTTCTCAGAAAGGCAGTACTTCCCACCTTCTCTTACCTCCCCAGCTGCATCCACCCAGCTTTTTATGGAGGCAAACCCTTCTCTTCCCCAGATGGGCTTTATTTCTGTCCCCCACTCACTGGTGTATCCAGGCTGCTTAAGTGGCTTCTCAGGCACAAATTCTTTCCCCACCTGTGTGATGTAAACACCCCATCACAGGGTGACAGAATCTGACGGTTAATTAATCAATAAGGACATTTGAAGAGCCTTTAAAAGAAGCGTTTTTGTTGTGGGACTCTTCTGAAGCTTTTAAATAACATTCACATGTAATGGAGTTGGTTTCAAGACAAAACGATTGTTTAATTTTTTGACCCATCTGAAAGCCCAGTTGAAAGTGACTGCATCTGTGTGCTAAGTGTGAGGGGCTCTAAAGCACAGAAATCATTAACTGCAGCATAATGGCCTCAGTTCTGGATTTGTGTACATGCATATAAATGCATTCCCAGAAAACCATAAGGTGCCATTCAAATAATTATTTTAGTAGCACAGCGTTCTATCGTGAGCTGCTCAGCATATGGCAAACTCAACAGCTGTCTATAGTTCAGATAATGTTATAAAAAAGAAAAAAGAGAAGCCATTACGTTGTTGGCATACTGACTGAGCACACTCAGGGGGGGCTAAAGTGGAGCCTGGTGTCCTGTCTGTCAACCTGCTGATTAGCTAATGTGAAACACAGGCCAGTAAGGTGTGGGAAAAGCAAGACTTTTGTGGTGCCTGAGCACCAATTCCAAAGAAATTACACACACCACCCTTCATGAAATGTTTAACAAAGGATTTGTCCTGGTCACACAGAAGCCTGGCTTCCCACCTGCCATGTAGCAGGCTTTGGGTTGGAAACAAAGCTTGGGATTCCTCGGGGTGATTAGAAACTGATGGTGTTATGGATGCGATGTCCTTGGTGTCCTGGAGGAAGTGGGTCGGCAATACAGCTGCCAGCTGATTCATGGGCAGCAGCTGCAGATGAAGGGCTGTTTCCTGCCCTCCCAGCAGGAGGGAAACAGTCAGGAGAGGGCCCCTGCCAGGGTGGGCTGGGATTCAGAATGAAAAGCTGGGTTCTATTCTATAATCAGATACTGGTGGAGATCCTGCAAGAAAACTTCCTTCCCCAGATGGGAAAAAACTCAAACCCCCCCCACAAACCCCCCCTGCTCACATGATTGAAAGCAAATGCTGCTCCTGTCACAAGTGCACAGTACAAAGTGGAGCATTTGAGAATTAGGCTGTTCTCCTGCAGTGTAATTTGATACCTAGAAATATTGGGTAAAATCACAATGAGATTTTTTTCCCTTTAACGTGAAGGATTCCTTCTGTTCCAAAGATAGGGAGGAAAGTGGCAACAGGAGGAAAAGGAGCTGGGAACAGAAAGCGCAGAGTGAAGAATCACAAGTGACTGAATGCTCTTGAGGAATTGTATCAAACCCTGGAATGATGGTTCGTGCTGGCAGGGGTGCCAGCAAGAGAAATACAACAGGTTTTGCTGTGTGCCAGCACCAGTGGGCAGTACTGTAAGACAAACAGAGACAGCGTTTTACTGGGGAAACCTCTCTCTTCTCCATAAAAACAGAGTGGCAACTTATGGCAATTTGGAGTGCAGCCATCGGTCTTGGGAATCTGCTTTGATTCCTAAACTAAAAAAGGGAAGAAAGCAGAACAAAGTGAATTTTCTTGTCCCCCTGAGTGCTTCTGGAACAAATCACAGTGTGTGAACACTACCCCGTTTCATAGGAATTTTGGGTGGTCCACTAAATATTTGGTGGAAGGCATATTTATGTTTGGAGATGGGATGGTAAGACAAGGGTCTGGTTTTGTAAAATATGTGGGTTTTATGGACTTGTTTGTAGGTTTGGTTATGTAAAATCAAAAGCAAAGCTGATGATGAATTGAATCCTCTTTTCCCTCAACCACCAAGTGTGCATGTGTATGAGATAAAAGATTCCAGTTATGGCCCTATCTAGTTATAAAAACAGCTTTCCAGAACTTACCTCCAGCTAATATGTGGGATTGCTTTTATTTCTCTTCCCAGAAAGTAGCCCTTCAATTATAAGACTATAGGTCAAACTGGACGAGTAGGAAAGATATTTTGGTGAACGATGAACATGTAGAAAACATAATTTCATTTGCAGTTCCTCAAGTTTAATATTCTTTACTGAGTATGCTTTAAAGTTATGCACAAAATAATTATGAAAGGCCTATTTTGCAAAAATGCAGAATATGCTGGGTTTGAATCCCCCAGCTGCCTAGACACTAAATTCCAATTCTCAGTACGAAAATATAACATGCTCACTTACAGATCTCAGATTCCCAACTTTAGCTACATTGCCATGACTGCTGATCTTGTGATAAACTCCTCCCTCTTTCTTAATATAGAACTTGTAATGCCACATAAAATAATGCCAGCTGGTGACTCCCAATAATGCATGATTTCTTGTGTGTCTTAAGTTTTCCCCTAGAAAGTGTTCAGTTAGATATCTTCTATTCTGCCGACCATCAGGCCTACCAAGGTTTCTGGTAATGTATTAGCAGTTCCATTTTTTTCTCTTTGTGGAGCTGAAAGAATTTGAAGTTTGTTTTTAACGAAATCTCTGTCTATTTACTTACATACATGGACCACATTGCCATATTATATGAGCGCCACCATTCTTACAATGTCAGATGCTGGGTTTGTTTCTATGCCTGCTGCCATCCAAAGGTGTGTCTACACTGCAATTAGACACCTGTGGCTGGCCCATGCCTACTGACTCATGCTGGGGCTGCGGGGCTGTTTAATTGCAATATAGATGCTCTGGCTTGGGTTGAAGCCTGAGCTCTAGGATCCTCCCCCGTTGCAGCCTGAGCCTGGACATTTACACTACAGTTATGTAGTGAGCTCAAGTCAGCTGGCACAGGTGAGCCACAGGTTTTTAACTGCAATGTAGATATACCCCCAAACAGCCTTTTTTCCACTCTCATGTTGTTATGCCAGAGTCCGCAGCCCAGTGAAGAGAAAACAGACTCAAAGAGAGGTCCATATACAATAGAGCTGAACAAATGATCTTGGAAAAAAGAGCTCCCTGCACCAGGCCTTTCTCCCTAACCTGAACCAAGCCCAAATCAAAACTTTCCTTTGTCATTCTTCATTTACTTGCATCTCTGCAGTGCTGGGTTGTTGCTGCACTGTGTAACGCAAATGCTGAAACACTGACATTTTCCAGGAAGATGTGGAAAAATCATCAGATTTCAAGCCAGAATTTTTTCAGACTCTGGATGTGTGGATAGTTTTGGGTGAGTTTCAGATAAGCATTCAAACAAACACAAATGTTTAGATTTACTCATCATTAATACCAGCAAACAGGAGTTGGTGAAGTCCATTGATATCTTACTATTATCTTTAAATCTTTAAAGAAGTTGAATTTTGCTGCAATTGATTTGTTAAAGGAGCTGCATACTCTCCTCTGGGATAAAGGCAGAGAAATACAGTTTGCATTAGAAAGACAATAATGATCAGGCAAATGCAGGAAAAAAATTGAAATAAAACATCCTCTGGAACAGGAATCAGACCCACAAGACACAAAGCAGCTTGAGGCACAGATTTTCAAAAGCTGGTCTCAAATTATGCACCTGCAAATAATTGCTGATGAAAAAATAGAGGCCTGGTTAAGGCCAGTATGAAATTTACCTCTGAAAGAGAAAAGTTTAAGAGCTCTAGGATTACCTATAGTGACTAAGGGAAATAGAGGTCTGATCCTGATCTCATTTAAAAATGTGAATATGGAGCAATTCCAATGGAGTTAATGGAATTTTACTGATGTAAAACCAGCAGAAATGAGAGCAGAATCAAGCCCTATCTCTTTCTGGTCAGATGGTTCTAAAATTAACACTGCAGTAATTCAATTTGTACATTCTTTATGGCTTTAGTAGATACCATGAAAGTTCCAGTAGAATGATCTGTGGCCCATTTTTATGCTTGGTCTACACTACAGAGTTTTCTTAACCAAAATCAGCTTTTTTCACCAAAGCAGTGGTGGTGTACACACTGCAACTCCACCCGCTCCCCCCACCAACCCAACTCCCCTGCTTTTGTGACAAAATAAGCCCACTTCGACAAGAGGCATAGAGCTTTTTGCACCAAACCTTTAGTGATAAAGCATCAGTGTAGACACCGTGCTTGGTTTTGTCATGGTAAATGGCCTCCAGGAAGTGTCCCACAATCCTCATCCTGACCACTCTTGCCATCAGTTTGCACTCTGCTGCCCTGTAGCCATTTGCCACTTCCCCTCTAAAGTCCTGGGAATATTTCAAATTCCACTTCCTGCTTGGTCGGCATAGAGAGCTCTCATCACATCTTCCCAGCTGACCGTGGCAGCTCCACACACTAAATGCTCTCCTTCTTGGAGCACACCGGAGCTTCTGGATCTGATCAGCATTTGGGGAGAAGAGGCTGTGCAATCACATCTCTGCTCCGGCCAAAGGAACTTCGATACATACAGTCAAATTTCTTATTTAATGGCAGTGAAGGGCTATGAATGGGACACACTGCAAATCAAGGAGCTGCGGCAGGAGTACCAAAAGAGTAGGGAGTCAAACTGTTGCTCTGGTGCAGAGCCAAAGACTTGCCACTTCTATAAGGAGCTGGAAGCCATCCTCAGTGGAGACCCCACTTCCCACCACCAAGAGACTCATGGATACCTCTGCAGGCTCGGAGGCAGAGGACACCAAACTCAACCCCAACAAAGTCATGGATGAGGAGATTGAGTTGGAGGAAGATGCGGAGCAGGGGACTAGGTCATTTGGTGACATGGGGTGCCAGGACCTCGTCTCAACCCCGGAGGGTTCAAGCCAATCCCAGCCCTCCAGCTCTGGCATACAGGATGTAGGAGAGGAGAGCTCAGGTAAGTGATATTTTTGAGCTGATGTTGCTTGGTTACGTGAAGTACAACTGTCCTTTGCTTTGTTGCATTATACAGCTGGTTGAAGGGATGGAAATGCACAAGAGTAGCTGCATTTGCATGTGCTTCCTATTCCCCTGTGCAGACAGGCAGTGCGGTGGAAGAGTATGTGTTATTGCACACCGAGATTTCACAGGAATCCTCCAGAGACATCTCTGGGAAACTTTCCTGGAGGTATTTGCCAATCCTCTGCTGGGTCCTGCGCCAATCGGCAAACAATTTTGAAGGAACCAAAGTGGCACACAGGCGAGCAGCATAGGGACCCAATTTGAAGCTGCTTGCATGGAGGAGATGCACCCAAGCATCCTTGCTTAATCTCAGGAGAGAGATATTGGCTTCTATGGGCCCCATTTGTGGAAAATGGTGGCACAATTTGAAATTGTGTTCCTATTTACTTGAATCAATACCACAAACAGTCACCCAGAACCATTTCCCCAGCTTGAGAGCCCCCTCCCCCGGGCACAACTCATCATGCCCTGGTTGATCGTCGAGCTGTGCGCTTGGTAGGGGACAGTGAAAAAGAGATGTGTTTTATGGTAATGAATCAGTGCTGTTGATGCATTGACAAATCATGCCTCTGTTAACGGTTTATTGTACTTCTACAGATGTGCCCTTGAGGGGAAACCCCTCTATACCCGCTGGGCGCCTGTAGCTGATAAGAAAATGATCACGGAGAAGCAAAAAGGAGATGTTCCAAGAACTCCTCCAGTCCTCTGAGGCAGAAAAAATGGTGTGGAGACACAATGTATTTGAAAATCAAAAAATTGATAGGTAGGAGGGGAGGTTAAGCCAGGAGCAAGTGATAGCAGGCCACGAGCGCATAATAAAAGCCATGTAGGAGCAAACGGAGCTGCTAAAGTCACCAACAACACTGCAGGCTGAATTCATGCATGCTCATCCCCCCTTATAGCCAATACAGAACTGCTTTCCATGCTCTTGCCAAACTCCAACACACATTCCTACCAAACTCATGGCTCATCTTGGTACCCTGTTCACTCCACCCCTTAAGATAACTTCCAGAACAATAGCTGGACTTACACCTGGCTCTCATAGCTCACACTGCCCCTCACTGCTTTCTCCCCTCCAGCCCAGCTTTTTTGTGTGTGTTGGGAATAACTGTTATTTAATAAAGACTTACTCTGGGAAGGATAAGCAATTTTTATTTGTCTGTTGCACATGGCGGTTACCCCTCATATTGATATACAGTGCAAACTGGATAGCAGTCATAGCATGGCGCAGTGCTGTTTATAAAGACACTTATTGTTGCCATTGTCAAAATGGCTCCTCAGGGCCTTCCTGATTCAAATAGACCCCTATTGTGCCCCTCTAATAGCCATGACATCTGGTTGTTCATAGTCAGCCTCAAGGTGATTCACCAAGGGGGAAACTTTTCACCCTTAGCTTCACAAATCTTATGGAGCACACAGCAGGCAGCTATCCAGGTTGCCCATATAAGGCTTCATGAGTCATGGCAGTAAGGGATAAGCTGGGTCTCCCAGGATTACTATGGGCATTTCAACATCCCCTATTGGAATCTTCTGGTCTGGAAAGAAAGTCCTAGTGTGCAGCTTTCTGTATAGGCCGGTGTTCCTGAAGATGCCTGTGTCATGCACCTTCCCTGACCACCCCGCATTGATGTCAGTGAAATGCCCAGGGTGATCCACAAGTGCCTGCAGCACCATAGAGAAATACTCCTTTCTATTGATGTACTCTGTCACAAGATGGTCTGGGGCCATAACTGGGATATGCATGCCATCTATCACCCCACCACAGTTAGGGAATCCCCTTGCCATGAAATGAGCCACTATTTCAGGCATTCCAGGAGCTGACTGAGGAGATATCTGAGCCATTAGCAATTATCTTTGAAAAGTCATGGAGAGATTCCAAAAGACTGGAAAAGGGAAAATATAGTGCCCATCTATAAAAAGGGACATAAGGACAAAGCCGGGTGTGACAGAGTGGAGGGTGGTAAACCCCTCGGCTGCGTCTGTCGGCCCAAACCCAGTGGGCTGGGCTAAGGCAGTGCAGGTCAGTGGAGCCAAGAACTAACAGCTGACCGCACTGATTAGGCTAAGCCAGAACCCTGACTAATGAGGAAAAGAGAGAGGCGTGGCCAGGCAGGGTGGGGAGGACTGGGAGTCAGTCTACTCCTGCCTGCTGATCAGGAGGGGCGAGCAACCCTGAGCCTCCAAGCCCCTTGAGTGCCTGGGGCGGGAACTGATTGTGTGCACTGTAAATAAATGAGCACGGGTGACTGCAACACAAACTGCTGTGAGTTCTTTGTAGAAGCGGGGGAACCCCGAGGGCCAGGAGGGCCCAGCCACGCAGCACGCTAGATGGGGAATTACAAACCAGTCAGTTTAACTGCTGTACCTGGAAAGATAATGGAGCAAATAATTAAGCGATCAATTTGCAAATACCTAGAGATAATAAGGTGATAAGTAACACTCAGCATGGATTTGTCAAGAACAAATTATGTCATACCACCCTGATAGATTTGTTTGATAAGGTAACAAGCCTTTTGGTAGGTGGGAAGCCCTAGATGTAGTATATCTTGACTTTAGTAAGGCTTTGGATACTGTTTTGTATGACCTTCTCATAAACAAACTAGGGGGAAAGACAACCTAAATGGAGCTCCTATAAGGAGGATGCATGACTGGTTGAAAACCATTCCCAGAGAGTAATCAGTGGTTCACAGTCAAGTTGGAAAGGCATATTGAGTGGGGTCTCACAGGGCTCACATCTAGATCTGATTCTGTTCAATATCTTCATCAACGATTTAGATAATGGCATAGAGAGTACACTTATAAAGTTTGCGGACAACACTAAGCTGGGAAGGGTTGCAAGTGCTTTGGAGGATAGGATTAAAATTTGAAATGATCTGGACAAACTGGAGAAATGATTTGAAGTAAATAGGATGAAATTCAACAAAGTCAAATGCAAAGTACTCCACTTAGGAAGGAACAATCATTTGCACACATACAAAATAGGAAATGATTCCCTTGGAAACTGTACTGCAGAAAGGGATCTGCGGGTCATGCAGGATCACAAGCTAAACATGTATCAACAGTGTAACACTGTGGCAAAAAACCACCAAACATCATTCTGGGATGTATTAGCAAGAGTATTGTAAGCAAGACACAGGGAGTAATTCTTCTGCTTTACTCTGTGCTGATTAGGTCTCAACTGTAGTATTGTGTCTAGTTCTGGGTGCGAGATTTCAGGAAAGATGTGGACAAATTGGAGAAAGTCCAGAGAAGAGTAACAAAAATGATTAAAGGTCTAGAAAACATGACTTATGAGGGAATATTGAAAAAATTGTGTTTGTTTAGTCTGCAGAAGAGAAGATTGAGAGGGGACATAACAGTTTTGAAGTACATAAAAGATTGTTACAAGGAGGAGGGAGAACAAGTGTTATCTTAACCTCTGAGGACAGGACAAGAAGCAATGGGCTTAAATTGCAGTAAGGTCGGGTTAGATTGGACATTAGGAAAAACTTCCTAACTGTCAGGGTAATTACACACTTGAATAAATTGCCTAGGGAGGTTGTGGAATCTCCATCACTGGAGATTTTTAAGAGCAGGTTAGACAAACACTGTCAGGGATGGTCTAGAGATAATGCTTGGTCCTGCCATAAATCCAGGGGCTGGACTAGATGACTTTGCGAGGTCCCTTCCTGTCTTATGATTCTATGCTCTCTCTGTCTTTGTGGGTATTTGCTTTGAGGGTTTCACTGTCCTAAAAGAAAAAGACGATTTGGTGTGCAGTATAGGATATTTATTATTATTATGCACTTATACAGCACATAGGTGTGGGAAAGCAAGTTCTTCTAAATTACCATGACATGAGGGTTGAAGGATGAAAAGGGATATTGATCTGCACATGCGATCCAACAATGGATGAAGGATAATAGAGAGCAATTTTTTGTCTTCTAACGATCATAAGCAGACATTGGTGGTCCATATCCAAAAATCAGAAGGAAAGCACCTAGAGGATGCTACTAACTTAGAAGTTATTTACGTTATTTATCCAGTCATATTTATCCTCTTGGCTATTGAAGAATCATGTTATTTAGATTGTAAATTCTTTGGGGGCAGGGATTGTCTTTTTGTTCTGTGTTTGTTAAGTGCCTAGCATGATGTGGTCTTGGTACATGACTATGGCTCTGTAGCAAGGCGCTGTGGCCTTCCTCCGAGCCTGGGACCGAGGGAGGGTTGCTCTGCCCCCAGTGGACAGAATCAGCCCCTGCAGGCCCAGCCACCTGGAAGCAGAGGGGTGGTGCCAGGCCTAGGGCTGGCAGTATAAAAGACAGGCCCAGGAGCTCAATTGGGAGACGGCGGCCGCAGGAGGCAAACGCATCTTTATCTTCATCGAGGCTGCAGCCTAGGCCTGATCCAGGCCCCACGGCTGGATGGCAAAGATGCCCTGCCGACCGGAGCCTCCAACCCTGGCTGGATCTGCCCAGCCCGAGTGACTGGAGTGGGCTGCCTGGTCCTGTTGACCGAGTAGGGTCACCCGGCCTGGAGAACTGGAGAGGGCCCCCAGACCCTGTTGACTGGGAGGGGCTGCCGGACCCTCCTAGCTGGGAAAAACTAACCCCGCCGGCTGGATGGGAAAACCCCCCGGAGGCTGGCCCTGACCTGGAATCACTGCCTGGCATGGAGGACCCACCGGCGTGGACTGGCCCTATGAGACTGGAAGAACCCCTGGGACCCTGCGACCTAGAGGAGTTACCCCTCACCGATGACCCTCAGGTATTCCTGGACCTGCCGCCAGTCAACAGTGAGGGATTCACCAGATGCTGGCTCACCATCTCCCCAAGTGACCCTGGGGGGGGGACACGTGGATGCATGTACCCCGGGATTGGGTGGGAGGAAGTGGCCCAGGGATGGCCATAGCTAGTGGCTGAGTCCGGGGCGAAACCCCTCCGTCAGCGTGTTGCTGTGGAAGCCCTGCTGACTCAGTGGCAACGCCTTTGCTACTGATAGGGCCCTGGGCTGGGACGCAGTGGAGATGGGTGGGCCTGCGTCCCCCCCTTCCCCTTCCCTGGCCACCTTGGGCGAACGTGCTCCCCCCTACCGCTATCAACAGCAGAGCTATTGCTGCATGCTTGCCCGCCCTGCCTGAGGGCCGGGGCATGAGACTGCTTGCTTGCCCACGTGGCCAAGGGGCCGGGCCGTTAGACTGCTTGCTTGCTTGCCCGCCCTACCTAAGGGCCGGGGCAACAGACTCCTAACCGACTGCTAATTCCCCTTAGCAGAGGCGCTGTGGCCTTCCTTGGAGCCTGGGACCGAGGAAGGGTCGCGATGCACCCGCTGTGCCGTGCCGCCCGCTTACAGACTCCAAGTTGTTACAATAATACAAATAACAATGTGCATTTTATTATCTATTCTGTGAATGTTTATTTCCTATGTGGATTTGTTTAGTTGTAAAATAATGGTCATTGTAAATGCCAAAGAAGCTTGGTTTAATGTTCTGCATACCTGTCAGTAAGCTGGGAGAGCAAATACACTTTAGAATCACATGAGCAAGCATTGTGCCCTAGATCTGAGGCAAGTAATACAAGATGCATGTCCATGGGATTTCCTGTGACCCTCCTGAAAAGCTTCAAGTGATGAATTTGATGTCAGAGAAAATCTTGTCAATGGCACAGAAAGCATGACCAACCTCCTTTTCTTCATATAGCTGAGTCCTCAAGATTGTATGGGTTGGGAATGGTGCGTTTGGCCATGTGATGTTTAAATGGATGTCAACCATGCTGGGAAAGTAAGCTGGTCATTGTCATCTGACCGCACATCTTTCTGCCTTTCCCTCAGGATAAAAGCACTCTCAGGGTACCTTGGAAGACAACAACAGATTTGTGATGTTTGAGCAGTCTGTGACGGAGGAGGGAGGCTGTCAGGCAATCATTAATAGTAAACGAGTGGCCCCTCATGAGTACCCTCTTGTGGCCACCCTGCAAGTATCCCTTTGTCTCAGCGTCCCTTTTTGCGCACATCTACACTGCAATTAAATACTCACAGCTGACCCACGTCAGCTGATTTGGGTTCGGACTGCAGGGCTGTACAATTGCTGCATGGATGGTTGGGCTTGGTCCAGAGCCTGGGCCCTGGGACCCCATGACGGGGGGAGGGCCCTAAGTGCCTGAGGTCCAGGTGGAGCCCAAATGTCTGCCCAACAATTTTTAGCCCTGCAGCCCGAGCCCTGTGAGCCTGAGTCAACTGACTCAGGTCAGCCCCGGCCATGCCACTGGTCTTTTATTCCAATGTAGATGCACCCTTTGACTCCCCAGTAACTCCATGCAAGCTTCTCAGCTAGTTCATACCCATCGCTTATGAACAAACCAGTGCAAAAGTCCATCACTGCCCTGCTTATTTCTCTTGTGTCAGGCACAGAGTGGGGGTTCTGCCATACATGCGAGAGCGTACAGCCAACAGCTCTCTCCTTTAACTCCCTCTAGCTCTGCCCAATCCTTCCCTTCTCACAGGCCTCCTCTTCCTCTTTAAAAAAGGTCCTGGACCTTATTTGGACAAGTCTTTCGAACTTGTCCTTCCTTCCCATGCATGAAACACCTCTGAGAGGGGGTCGTCTTCTGGCTTTTTCCTAGCTGGACATGTCTTGTGTGCCACTTAGGGGACCCTCTCAGCATGGCCTGTTGGGCCTCTTCTCTTCCCCCCGACCCATGCATTTTTACAGTTCTTAAAGGAGCAGACCCTCCTAAAATGCTCTAGCCCTCCACGCTTTGGCTGGCCTTTCCGCCACGGGAGGACCATCTCTTCCTCAGGCCCACTCTGAGCACTCTCACTACGAACCAGGACACACCTCTTCCTTCTGGCCAAGCTCCCCACATTAAACCATTGGAAGTCCCTCCTCACTTGCTAGCTAGCATCAGTGATCTCTCTGCCAATGCTGCTGCGCCCTCTGTGACACCTGCTGCTCCTGTAGAAGGACAGCCTGCATCCACTGTTGCTGCTCAGTCAGTAAACAAGCGGCCTCCCCTACGGCCTGCATCCCAGGCCTCCACTTTCCCTCCTTGCCATGAGGGCATCCGCAGGATGCTGCTAACTACACCAGTTGTAATGGGGTGGCCACCTGCTAAGCATCCCTTCATGGCTGGGGTGCCCTCTGAAGTGCCCCATGCCTGTGTTCCCCTCCTTCTCTTCAGGGCTCCTTAAGCCCCACATGGTCTTTTTTATTCAATCACAGTCCTTCTGTGGGTCTGGTTTCTTTATTTATAAAGTTCCAAAAAAAAAAAACAAAAAACCCCAAACCCAGACTAATCTTCCACCCGGCCAGAACCTGGGCACAGGCTCTTCTCCCGCTCTCAGCTGGGACTTCTTCCCCAATCCTCTTTTTTAGGGACCACTGCAGGAGACCCTCTTTCCCTGCAGTTTCATGCTACCGTTCTCCTTCTAGTTCTGAGGACTCTCACTGAGCACCCTCTGACCCTATATAGCCCTGGTGCAGCCCTGACACCTTAACTGGCTCAACTGGGAGCACCTGCTCTGGAACCGGGGTGCGGAACCTATTTCAACCCTGTGACAATAATATCATGACTGTGATTTACCTTGGTTAACAGACTGCACATTACTTCACCATATGACGATCGAGCACACGTATGTGCACTGAATAAAGATACATAGGATCATAGGCACTTATATAGCTGCTGAAGTGGGGGGAATCCAATGCCACTGGAAAGACTGTCATTGACTTCCATGGGCATTGGATCAGGCTCTGAATTTCTCATGCTCACACACATCTACAGATGTGATCCTGTGCAGTATAGCAGAAGTTTACAAGCTCTGGTGCATGGACCACCGGAGGTCCATAAGAACTCGCTGGACACTGGAGGAAAGTTGCCTTGTTACATAGGGCTGGCTTTCCCTTATTTCTAGCTGCATCTGACGTAGTGGGTTGCAGCCCACGGAAGCGTATGCCCGCAGAAATTTGTTAGTCTTTAAGGTGCTACTCTCGTCGTTTTCACTTTCCTAATTTTACTTTTTCACATAAGTGATTTCTATACCTGTCTCAGGTGTGTAATTTGTCCATGAATTTGAGAGGACATAGCACTAGGAGTAGTTTTCATTAGACAATCTCTCCATTAAAATGTAGTCCACACCACGAACAAGTCTGAGAACCCCAGTAATACTGCACGTAGTCGTACGGGAATGAGTATGATCATCTGATCAGGGATTTTATTTGCTCAAAAGATGTGTTCTGCAAAACAGGCCTTTTGAACTCACTTTTGGTTTGCAGCTCGTTGAAAGTGACTTGATTCCTCAGTGCACATAATGTCAGACTAAAGGCTTGTCTACCCAAACAGTTAGTTTGTGACAAGTGGGGCTGCGAATCTACTAGCATACCGTGGTCTAGCTGTCCCTGTGCACTCTGGTTTGTCGCTGTGATTTGAGCTAGTCCCATTTCAAAGTGGACTAGATCAATGTGCTCTACCACACTGTTAACGCATGGCGGCAGGGTGCATACGGACAGTTAGTCCACAGCAGGCGAGTGCAGGGTAGATTCACATCCAGTTTGCCATGAACTAATTGTTTATGTAGACAAACCGTAAGTGATGAATACACAAAGAGGCAGTCAGGAAAACCAGCATATGCCTATTATGGAGAAGATTCCAGGAATGCCAAAACGGTTGCCTATGTACACAGCTCCTTTGCCTGGGAATAAGAGAGCATGCCACCACTATTTCTGATCAGAGCTAGATTGACTTTGAAAATCAGTTGAAATGAAGAAGAAACTAAGAACTCTGCTGTTTCTTACCAAAATCAAATTGACCCCAATATGATTATTCCTGCTTAATCTTCCCTAGTAACATAGGGAAAAATATGGTAAATCTGCCTGCCTATCTAGCTATTTCAAGGTTTTGTACTGCTATCCATCACGTATTATCTGAGCACCTTCCATTTAAATTGACTGCAATTGCAGAGTCCCTAGTGGATTTCATGGAATCTCTTGCATTTCTCCCTGTCTGGGTAAAGACTCTGTCTTGGGTAGGGATTTTGGTTTTGATTTTTTTCAATTTTATTAATTTACTTTTGAAAAAGTATCTATGAATTGTCATTGTTCTGGCCAGGCAGTGTTCCCTATATTTCTGTAAAAGCTCATTTTTCTGACAAGCACCGCTCAAACAAAAGACTAAGCAGTAGGAGTGAGGAAGGTCTAACAGCATTAGATAATTATTGCCTCAAATCAACATGCACATTAACTACTTCAGAGACGATTGCTGCTATTGGGTCTCACTCTTCCTTGGCTCCCTAGGGCTCCTGGGTCACTTAGGACACAGCTTTGTGCTGTTTTGAGGTCATGATGTTGGTGGCAGCCCATTATTTCTTAAGTGGCAATGCTAAGATGCTTTTTTTTTTTTAATTCATCCTCTCCTGATCAGATTGCAGCATGATGGTTTATTCTGTGCTCCGACCATGAGTCACACAAGCCTAAATGAAAAGCTCCACTGCAGACCCAGGGAAATATAATTTCCTGTGTGACGGGGGTGCTGGGGGTTGAACAAGGGGGCAGGAAGCCCCACAGGCATATACTTCAGTAGCAAAAGAACACGATTCTAGCCTAGCATTCACTTGAGTGGCTGGAACAATGGCTAATGAGCCTGCCAGTAAGAGAAGTCTTCTGGCTCGCGGAAATGTTTAGGTCTTGGCCCTCCTGAACATATTCTACCTTCAGCCAGGGGTGCTGGAACTAGGGGTGCTGAGGGAGCGGCAGCACGTCCTGGTTTGAAGTGGTTTCTATCATCAGTTTGGAAATCACAGGGTTAAAGTTTTGTTCACTGGCTTTGAGCACCCCCCACCATACATATTGTTCCAACGCCCCTGCCCTCAGCAACAAATTCTTGGGGGCTGGGCAGCCCATGTAGTTCCTTTTTAAAGGAACAGTGAGCTGTGCAAGAAAGCACATCCCTCCTCATTGGCCTGACTGCCCTGTGCAGCAGGGTGGCTACAGAGGATTCCACGTGGCATCCCCTGTGCTCCATTTTGCTTGGCTCAATCCACGGGAGTAATGGTAGAGTTTTGGCCTAAACCACTTATGCTAATAGCTTTGTTTTATTGCTGGTGTAAATTTTTAATCCTGCTTTTATCTCCCAGCTAGAGATTTAATACTTAATTTAGACTGGGTCATATATATTAGATCCAGGACAGAGGTAAGAACAAGTAGTTAAGAACTTGTTTATTAGCATCCTGCCGTTCTATTTACACTGGTAAACAGATACTGAGTCATTTGGTTTATAATGCAAGCAATTCAGTTAATAATAAACTGAGGCGTGTTCAGTTAGCTCAAGGAAGGAGGTACAAAGACCATTTTAAGTCACCTTTGGGTTCCCTAAACCCTGGCACGATCTAGATACTGCGGCCAAAGCCAGCTGAGGGAAGAAGCTGTGAGGGAGGGGTAAGGCCAAGAAACAGTTGTGGGGTGGGGATCTTAGCCTCTTATCTTGTTTCGCAGTTCCCATGGCAGCTATTGCTTCAGTTTATGACTGCTGTCAGCAGACTCAGGTTGGTGTCACTGCGTTAACTGCACTTGGCTCATGTTTTCAAGCCTTTCTTCACAAGCATCAGGGCTAAAAAACATACTTATTTTTTTTAAATGAAAGCTCAGAGTCTGATCTAATCTCGTGACCCTGCATGCTGGAGTCCCAGGAATAGGTATATAAAGCCTATGCCTTAGTCTGGCCCTAATCCTGTCATAAACCATTCCCTGTGTCCTAAACCCTATTGACCTCAATGGGCTTCTCATGGGATTAAAAGTTGTAAGATCCGGCCCAAAATGACATGCCCAGGTACAACTTGCTTGATTGATGAAATGGGCACCGTGAGCACCTCCCTCTCTCTCTTAAAGTGACCAGCAATACAATTATAAGAGGGTAGTTTGAGCATTGAGGGTCAGGCGCAAATCTTAAACTGAAATAAGGCAAAGCATAGCCCTGCAGAACAAATAAGGAGGATGGAGTTGCATAGGCCAGCCCTTATCACCATTTTCTTTAATATGGTTGTGTCACCTGGGTACTGCACATCCCCACATGCAATAATAGCTTCTGCTCGGATCAAGTTGGAATACTGCATATTGGGATCTCGAGCCTTCAGTGTGTCACGTTTCCCTATTAAAATGAGAGGGATTACAATCGGTTCCATTTCTTGCAAATTACATATTGTCAATGTGGCTTCAGTGGGGTAAAGTTTGGGGAACTCCTGTCTTATCTCATGTTTTTGTTTATGTGTACATAATACACTTGACCTAATGAAGTTCAGTCAAAGTTTGCTATCCTCAGAATAGTTCAGCTATACACAACTCTTCTGGGCTGCTTATGAATTAGAGCAGCCACTTCCCTAGTTTCAGTGTGACTTTTTTGTATGGGTTTATAAGGCAAGGAGGATTTGAGCTTAGATCTTGGCTTACATCTCACATTCATTACTCATATGGGGCCAGATTCTGATATTTTTGCTCACAAGGTTGAAAATCCATACCTTACTTTGGAAACACTGCCCCTACATTGAGTGGAACTGTTCAGGAAATAAAGGTACTACCCAACATGAGCCAGGATATCAAAATTGGGCCCTTCACATTGAAATTCTTTATTTTAAAATCATGCTACTATAAATCAATGGGAAATTGTAAATCATAAACTTAAACAAGCTTTTTTCTCCTACATTCAGTTGTTTTCAGAAGTTCCCTTTTTTATTATTTCTTGTCTTCCAAGCACAGCCAGTAAAGACGAGTCCAAATAAAAACACTCCTGGAACCACTAACAACATTTCATGAACTAAAAAGTCTAGCCTCGCAATTTTGTGTTACTTCTAGTACCTCAGAGACCTTCGGTTTAATGCTGACTGTAAAGAGATTATTCTGAGTAATAGTGCCAGGGTTAGAATAATTTCTCATTGTTTGTGGTTATTGCTACAATCCTGCTGTTTGTTGCTGCTTTGTGTATTATGTTTTTCCATAGGCTTAGACACAAAGCAAGCACATACCTTCAGTCAGGAAGACTTCTACATTTTAGATTAATAGAAACCAAGAATGAGAAGGGAAAAGTAAAGTAAGGCCCGATCCTGCATTCCAATCCATGTGGGTGGTTCCCTGTTCCTATGGGGCGATCCATTGACTTCAGTGGGACTCTGCACAGTTATAAAGCGCTGCGTCCACAAATCCAATTGCAGGATCAGGACAAAAGTTTCCAGTCTGGTAAATGCTTACAACTGGACGTAGTGCTTATTAGCAGAATTAGCCACGTGGGGGGCATAGACATTGAAATCAATGTGATTACTCACAGTAGCAAGCACTTTGCCTGGTAGTAAGCATTTGCAGGATCAGCTGATAATGACTGCATGAGAGAGCACAGAGAGTGTATGACTCACGCTATAAATGCTGCCATCTTAACCCACAGGGAGCACCTCTGCAGACAGGCTTAGGGCTGCAGTTTTCTTTTATAGGTGCAGTACATAGAAAATAGCCTTACAGCTAGTTACATGCCCATAACTTCATATGTGCCATGATCTGCATTTGAGCAAGTTAATACCCCTGGACCTTTATTCAAACATGTTTTAGTTTCCCCAGGTAAGTGCTTTTGACGTAAGTAAAATTTAAATATGCTAATTCTTTTCCCATCATTCATTTAAAAATATACTTTCACTTAAGTAAGGTCACACCTTATGTAAATAAGTCTGTAGGGCTCAATTCTGAATCCCGTTACACTTGGGTTTTTTTGGTTTCTTTGCCAGTGTAATTTCATAGGTAGCAGCTGAGTTACTCTAGTGCAAAGCTGGAATAATACAGCGGTGAATCAATATGATCCAAGTATGCAACTAAATAATATGAAAGTGTATGATTATACACTGAATAAAATCACTATTGTTTTTGAGGTGACGAGAATAAAAAAAACTCGTTTTTGACAAATTCCGCTTAATATTCTGTGCCTGCTGTGTGCAGCGCTCTGTTTATCTTCCTCTGATTTAAAGAGGGGTGCTGCCGCTATTTGGTGACTGTGCTTTAGGAGTGAAATTCACCCTTATAAGTAAGGAACAGACTGAAAATGCAGCGTAACCATTGTGCTTCCACAGCACAAATGGACTCATACTTTCCCCGTGTGACTCCACATAGGCCAGTTTGCATTGGGGTGGGCTGAGGGAGTGATGGGGTATGGAACGTGAGGTCTGTGGTTTCATGAATCTACTGGTCAAAGACCACACGTAGGGTGGTACAGAGGGGTCATGGTCCCTATTCTAGCCAGTGGCGTGGAGAAACAACTTCTGTGCCCCTCTACAGTTAATCTTACCTCTGTGGGTTGGCAGATAGTTTCCATCCCTTAATGCTCATGTAGTTCCCATGCACTAAAACTGTTTATTCGGTCTTTGTACAGAGAGAGGTGGTGTATTTCACATTCGATATCTCTTTGCTCTGGCTCTGAACAGCCTGGTGCCTACCTTGATTTCAGATTGCACAAGAGTGTTTAAGGCCAGGAGAAGACCATATGGTCCACCCAAGACTGTTCCTACAAAGTCTTAAGAATAATCAGCCAAGTTTCCATCATCCAAATCTAATTAGCCACAGCATTTCTTTGCCCCATCTGGCTTTAAAAAAATACGTCTAGCTCTCCCTTGACTTGGCTTGTATATACTCCTTATCTACTGCTAACTTTAAACATTTGTTCTGTAGTACAACCACTCTTTGTAAATAGAATGTCTATCTACATAACCTACCTCGTATGCTATTAAGGCAGAGGGTGTCAAGCTATGACCTCTTGTTTACAAATTAGTTGCTGTCTTAAACAGCTTACTGACACAAATCTGTTCCTTTTTTCCCTAGGACTTGTTTGCCTCTTACAATCCCTGGTTTAGTCTTTTTTCTCAAAGCCACAGAGGCCAATTTGGGTTAATCTTATTTCATAATGGCTACCAGCAGCCTGATCCCAACACAATGGCCTCATCCTGGCTTCCACCAGCCCAGTTATTCCTTGAAGGATGACACCTACAACCCTGCCAGTACTGAGTCTCCCGAAAACTATCTCCCCTTCAGTGTCCAGTCCCTCTTAGTGGACCATCATAGAAGTTATTCAGTTCACTGCCTCCAAAGAGACAGTATGCATATTAGCCTGGTAGTGTAGCTGAAGTCCAACACTTTAATCAAATGCATAGCAATGAGCTGATTTTGTAATAAAAGAAGAGGAAGTTTGTTAATAAAGAACAGGTATTGAAGTGATAAGAACAGAAGACAGATATGGTTACAAGTAAAAATAAAACAAACCACCTTTCCAGTGACTCAAACTTAATTTTAGCAAGTTACAATCTTGGTCTAAGCAAGTTGCTCACTTATAGTCAATTTCCAGAGACTTTTAACCCCTTTGGTTGAAAGGATCCACTTTCCTCACAATTCAAGAACTCGGGCCCCTTGTTTCTGTTCAGTAATGGATAACAAAATGGCTTTTTGACTCTGCTTATATCTTCCCAAATTTCACTGTCTCAAGAGGCAGGAAGGCTTCTTAGGGGTGCAATCTCTGCCCCCTCCCCCCCCCATTGAGATTAAGTGGTTATTTAACCCCACTTGCTTGCCTGGTGGCTTTGTTTTCTTTACATGTAAATGTGCTTTTTCATTGTCTTTGGTCTCACCTTGCTTAATTTACATTGGAGTCACAGTCAAGCTGGCAAAACATTCCTTTTTCTAGGACAGGTTGGTCTTAGGCAGTGCCTGTCAAATACATTTGAGGAACATATTTCCAGCACACAGCTATAATTCTTTGTACACTATTTGTACATACATCATACAATATTAATGACCAGCTTGTTACCAGTTTGCACACGATACCTTACACACCTTTCAGATACAAATTATGACCTTAGCAAGTTGGGGCAATGAGTGTGTCAGGCCAGATGAGACTTATGATGTGGTGTGCCCTCTACCATTTGGCATTGAAGGGTTCCCTGGGTCACACAGGCGCCTCCCAGGCCTTGTCACCCATACAGAGAGCTACTAAACGTTTTCCTGCCTTACGGCACTGCCTGTTCTACCTATCAGGGAAGGCTGGCCCTTGGCTTCTTTAGTCAGGTGCTAAAGCCAACAAAAGCCAGCCTTAACTGCTGGCATTTCACCAAGAACAAAGGTAGGTAAAGGCAAAAGGTAAGCATCAGGTTTCTTAATTTCTAAAAAGGATTTAAATATTGTGCAATAGAGAGAGCTGATGTGTGAACTCAGGTAGCAGAAGAAAAGGGGACAACTATTGAGATGGATTACAAATGGCTTAAGAATGAGAAAGTGTCAGTAAAAAAAATAAATATCTGAAAGCACAGGCACTGTAACCAGACAGGTGTCACATATATCAATATTTGGACCAATTTGTTCACCTTGAATATGAATAACCTGGTGAGGCAAAACACTAAGAGGAAAATCCTGGTCTGCCTTGGGCAGGGTGGGGGCATAAGGATGCAGAGAACTTCTCACACCTTCACCCCTCTGCTCCAGTCTATCCACACAGGAAACCGATCTAGCCTGCCAGTGAATGTTAAGTGGGGACCTGGCTAACGCTACCAATCTCATTCTGTGGAACCCAAGAAGCTTGTGGCATTGGCATGCCCTGGTCCCACCCCCGCCCCCCGCCCAGAGTGCATGCCACCATCAGTTGCAGGCACTGAGAAGCCAGGGAAGCCTCAGTGGAGCAGCATTAAGGAGTCTTGTGGGCCTACTGCCTCCAACCCATCATGGCATGTGCAGCAGAGACCAAATGGCTCTGGGATCTTTTGCTCACCATCTCCCAGCATGCCTCAGACCCTTAGAGTATGTCTAAACCATAATAAAAAAATCCCACAGCAGAGTCTCAGAGCCCAGGTCAGCTGGTTCGAGCTCGCAGGGCTCAGGCAGTGGGCTATACAACTATTGCTAAGGCTCAGGCTGGAGCCCAGGTTCTGAGACCCTGCCCCCACTTGTGGGGGTTCAGAGCCCAGGCTCCAGCCCAAGCCCAAATATCTTCACAGCTGTTTTATAGCCCTGCAGCCCGAGCTCCAGGAGCCTGAGTCAGCCAAGCCAGCCACAACTCTTTTATTGCCGTATAGACACACCCATTAGGACTGAACTTTGCCCAGTAAGTTCAAAAGTAGATAAACCGGCTGGTGACACTCAAAGACACAGTCCATAAACAGCTCTGAAGGGACAGTGCAGTATGTGTTTCAAATTATTTGGTGAAGTTAAATTTATATGTTAGAAAATGTCTCGTGTCATTTATTGTATAAAAGTGTAATATAAGAAAACCTAGGCACCCAAAATAATCAGAAACAACAGGTTATGAAGAACTCAGAATCCCAAGACAGATCAGAAAAAAAGGATTTAGGGGTGACTGTGGTTAATACACTTAAGCCATCTGCTCAGTGTCTAAGCAGTAAAAAGGCAAATAAGATCTTGGAATGTTTTATCCTCCAGCAATAAATACAAGTACAATTCTAGTTAAGGGTATACCAGGATAGCATCCCTGTCATAAACCTCCTTTAGAAAGGGTATAACTTTGGGAAAGGTATATTTAAAAAAGGGTGAATTTGCTTCACAATGAAACCTGGCATTAAATCAATATTTTTTTAAATGTACATTCAGTTAAAAAATGTATTTTAGGGATTTTTCAAGTACAAAACAGGAGAGCTACAGAGTTATATGGCCATGTATTTGGGGTAGATATCAATGCTTATTGATGAAGTTAGATGTTAACCAGGAGAATCCATCAACATTATAGTGATTCAGAAATCTATGTAGAGGGATTAATATCTATCATCTATTGTGAAAGTAATATAAAAGACTTATATTTATCTATGGGGATGCCCCATCGATATTAGAGTCTTCATTTGCCATGAATGGAAACCAAACAGATCAGTTTGGCCATTTTTAAGTTACAGCAGGGCAAACATTATTAATACTTGTATTCTGGTAGTATCTAGAGGCCCCAGCTGAGTTCATGACCTCATTGTGCTCTGCACTGTACAGATACATGGTAAGAGGTAGTTTGTGTTCTGCAGAAGTTACATTCTAAGAGAACACAGACAAAGGAAGTAGTATCCCAGTTTTACAGATGAGGAACGGAGACATAGATAGATTAATTAATTTGCACAAAGCTGCATAGCAGATCTGTTCCAGAACTAAGAATTGAACCTATATATCCTGAGTTCCAGACTACCAGGCATTCCTTCCTCTCAAACCAAAGTTCACTGGATTTAGATTTGTTCTGTGTTGTGTGATATATCAAGGGCAGAGGGCGGCAGGAGAGTGTGCGAGGGGAGGTATATCAGCCCCAGGATGATCAGGGCTTTATTCCCTGAAGCCTAACGGGAGTCATGAGGGGGGCAATTAGGAGCCAGCTGGGGCCAATTAGTGATTAGCCAGGTGCTCCATAAAAGGGCTCCGCCCCAAACACTCAGGGCACAAGTTGGAAGGAGTAGAGGTGCGGTGCGGTGCAGTGCAGTGCAGTGCAGTGCAGGGAAGGGAAGGGAAGGAGCAGACCGAAGTAGCAGAGTGTGGGAGAGCGGAGGAACCCCGGAAGGAGGTACTGAGCCCAGCAAGGGGCAGCAAGAACATAGGGCCTGAGAGGCCAGAAGGACTGAGGGGGGAAAGTAGCCCAGGGAAAGAGGCAGCAGCTCAAACAATAGTGAGCTAGCAGTATACCGCTGCGGTTCATAGGGCCCCTGGGCTGGGACCCGGAGGAGCAGGTGGGCCCGGGTCCCTCCCCCAGGGAAGACGGGGTGATGGGCACTTTCCTGGCCCCCTACAGGAGGAAAGCACAAGATCCACTGGAGGGGAGCCGGCCATCTGCCACAGTTGCTTATTTGCTTGTTTTTTTCCTTCCAGGTGACAAAGTCAGGTTGGAAATCTTCAATATTAACTAACTGCACATGGTATTTTGAAATACAATATTTTGAAAAACAACTATGATAAAGTACGGAGATTTTAAAATTAGTATCTGCACATGCACATTTGTTCATTTTCAGCAAGTTTTTCTTAGTCATTTGATATTATGGACCCATAATATCCATTCACAGCATATACCTATTCAGCATTTGAAAATGCAAAAATGAGTTATGGAATTTGCCATTGACTTCAATAGTACTCAGGATTTCATCCTTCATTTGTAGAGATATTACAGGTTGCAGCAGTGTTTCCAATTTTAAGTATAGAGATAATGCTCAACCTGATAGAATACTTCACATGTAGTAAATTTGTGAAGTCCAATCAATCAGTTTGACTACCCTTTTATTAAATGACATGAAAGCACCCAAATCTATATTAACTAATATTGTGGGTCTAACTTAAACATGATAAAATATATTTCAACATTAAAGCTGAAACTCTACGCGGCCCAGGAATTGCTTTTGCTTGCAGATTTCTCTGCAAAACTGGATCATTTTAAGCCCTCAGTCCAATCCGGACATTCTTACTTGGGCAAAACTCCCACTGTTTTCAATGGTAATGCAGTAAAGCCTGCAGGATCCGGCTACATGCATGTTTTGATTCCTATGCATAAGAAGTAGCATTAAGCATACAGCTTCTTTAACTCTGAACTTTCTGACTTTGGAGGATTTAAATCAGATCCTAAAGATAATTTTAGCTCCAATTTGTCAAGGTCATTTTGAATTTTAAACCTGTCCTTCAAAGTACTTGAAACAGCTTGTTGTTATCTGCAGATTTTATAAGCATACTCTCTACTCCATTATCCAAGTCATTAATGAAAATATCAAATAGTTCCAGATCCAGGACTGACCCCTGCAGAACCCCACAAGATACACCCTACCACTTTGGCCGCAAACCATTGATCACTATTCACTTTTTATGAATTCATGTTTGTTGTCATGGAGCAGGTCCAGTGGGGGTTGTCTCTGTTTGCCCAGTGCAGGGTTGATACACCCTGGTACACAGTCATCGAGATTCTCTGCTGAGTCAAACAAGCACAATCAGACCTGGGCGGAGCAGAGCAAACAATCAGTCAATAGCCCCTGAGCTTCCTGGCTGTGGCAAACAATAGCAGTTTGGGGGCTCGACCCTCTGGGTGGGGTAAAACAACAATCAGTCTATATAAAGAGTCCTTGGCAGCCACACCTACAGGCCAGTGTATATGGGTGTGTGTGTAGGGGAACCCAGGCCCATCAGGTTCCAACCCAGGGCCCTATGAAGCCGGTAAACTCCCTATTAAAGGTTCAAGTCTCGGCTCCTAACACAGTCCCTGGGCCACTTCCTACCATAAAATCCATCTCAGGCAGCTGCTCGGCTGGCAGCAGCTTGGTGTCCCCATCAATCTCTGCAGCCAGCTGGTCCTCTGCAGTATAGTCCGGGTCCATCGCCTCAGCAATCTAGAGAGTTGATGGTTCCTCTGTAGAAGCCTGCAGCACATATTCTTCCTCCTCCTCAGCCAGCCCCAACTGAGCCAGGCTGCCTCCTTTTATCTGTCCCCTTCACCTGGCGCATGCGCAGCAGATGTGGGGGGTGTGGTCTCCTGAGCCCACAGCAATTGGTCAGCCCCCCACTGGTCCACTGTGGGTTGATACGCTCCATCACACTAATCCTGTGAAGAACTATAACTAAAATAAATTATAAAAGATTTCTTGGAAATATACATTTGACAATTAGATGGACTCTGATAGTATTAACTTAAAACTAAGTATGGTTTTTTTTTTGTTTGTTTTTTTTTTGCTTTATCCTATGAGTTTTGTAGATTACATGAAGATCTCATGGTTACATACAGATAGCATCTGAAGTTGATTGTGGAATATGTATACACACAAATTTTAAATTACTTTGAGAGTATCAGGAAGGATTAGGAGCAGAGTTAGCCAGATACTATGGATAAGATAATATTGATATTATCCAGATAACATGGATACTAGCAGCTGAACTACTTGGAGAACTGGGCAGGCTTAAATGCTACAGAAATGTTGGTATTTCCTAGGTGGCAGAACACATTAGCTAGCTCTGTGTTCTGCTACTACCCTGCCTTTATTAAGGAAAACTCTTCAAAGATTTTCATACTATATGTCCTTTTTACAGTAAAGTAAATACACTAATCTTACCATTATGATTAATGAATTTGAGTTTGTGGTCCTAGATTAGAGTAAAGTGATTTTTAAAGACACATTTTTCTCTTTTTCATTAAATTGTCACCATAGGGCTGAATTAAGATTATTTGAGCACCTTAGAATCATAGAATATTAGAGTTGGAAGGGACCTCAGGAGGTCATCTAGTACAACCCCCTGATCAAAGCAGGACCAACCCCAGGTAAATCATCCCAGCCAGGGCTTTGTCAATCCACAGCTTAAAAACCTCTAAATATGAAGATTCCACCACCTCCCTAGGTAACCCATTCCAGTGCTTCACCACCCTCCTAGTGAAAAACTTTTGCCTAATGTCCAACCTAGACCTCCCCCTCCCCGCAACTTGAGACCGTTGCTCCTTGATCTGTCATCTGCCACCACTGAGAACAGCCTAGCTCCATCCTCCCTGGAACCCCCTTTCAGGTAGTTAAAGGCTGCTATCAAATCCCCCTCATTCTTCTCTTCTGCAGACTAAACAAGCCTAGTTCCCTTAGCCTCTCCTCATAAGTCTTTTGCTCCACCCCCCTAATCATTTTTGTTGCCCTCTGCTGGACTCTCTCCAACTTCTCCACATCCTTTTTGTAGTGGGGGGCCCAAAACTGGACACAATACTCTAAATGCGGCCTCACCAATGCCGAATAGAGGGGAATAATCACTTCCCGTGATCTGCTGGGAATGCTTCTACTAATGCAGCCCAATATGCTATTAGCCTTCTTGGCAACCAGGGTACACTGCTGACTCATATCCAGCTTCTTATCCACTGTTATCCCCAGGTCCTTTTCTGCAGAACTGCTGCCTAGCTCATCGGTCCCCAGTCTGTAGTTCTCACAGTATTCTTATCAGCAAGTTAAAGAAATATGGGTTGGATGAATGGACTATAAAATGGATAGAGAACTGGCTAGAGCATAGGGCTCAACGAGTAGTGATCAATGGCTCCATCTCTAGCTGGCAGCTGGTCACAAGTGGAGTGCCCCAGGGGTCGGTGCTGGGGCCAGTTTTGTTCAACATCTTCATTAATGATCTGGAGGATGGGGTGGATTACACCCTCAGCAAGTTTGCAGATGACACTATGCTGGGGGGAGTGGTGGATACTCTGGAAGGTAGGGATAGGATACAGAAGAACCTAAACAAACTGGAGGATTGGGCCAAAATAAATCTGATGAGGTTCAACAAGGACAAGTGCAGAGTCCTGCACTTAGGACGGAAGAATCCCATGCACAGCTACAGACTGGGGACTGATGAGCACCTTAACTGTACATTTCCTTATCTTAATATTTCTGTTTCTTTTAAGTTTAATTTTACCTTTGAATTGCCTGGTTTTATAAAGCTTGGTTGGGGGATAATTACAACATCTCTGAATGTCTTCTACCCTTGTGTAACTGATATGTGCTTGCACACTCAATTCCATTTTAATGTTTGTTGTCTAGGAACATAGGCAAAACTTTCAAAAGCACCTTAAGTAATTTAGGAGCCTCATTCCCCTTTGACAGTTGGGCTCTAAATACTTAAAGTACCATTGAAAATGTAATGTAGGTTCCTAAATCACTTGAGCACTTTTAAGAATTTAATAGATAGACTCTAGTCAGGGTCAGGTCAACAGCTGTGATCACTGCTAACTGGAACCAAAGTATGGTACTGAAAATTGTAAATGTCTAACTTTGTTTTGTTTTTTTTAATTGTAGGAGGTGGTTAGAGCTTTGGACAGGCATCAGAGAAATCAAACTAAAATAATGAAAAAAATATGCTATGCTGACTGAAATGAATGTTTCAAGGATACTTTTCAATCTGCCAATGTCCATATTTGGGGTTCAGTGTGTGACAAAGATTCAGGATGAGGGACACAAAATTATTGTGAATAAATCTTAAATTTACACTAACAGGATGAATCCTTCTGTAACCTCAGTTTCATGATTTTACAGTTTAGATGTAAATGATTTTCAGTAATAAATGTTAGGGGAAACCAAATTTATGTGGAATGGAACAAACTATGGAACTAGAAGGAATAACATCCCTTGAAACAGGACACTTAAGAGGTATGGTTGCAAGCGTCCAAGTCATTTCAATGGGACTTCATATAGTAAGGGGGCATGTGGTATTAGTACATATTTGAGTCTTTTTTAACTTTATGTAAAATATTTATGAGGAAAAGAAATTTAAATATTGAAAAAAATCTCATTTACTAGAGTGGCAATGGCCTCTAAATTATGAGAAATAAAAATTGCTAGCACCTGTCAACAACGTATTAAAACACATTGACTGAAGCAGCAACTACAAAAATAGAAAAGGAAATAAATAATGGATGAATTAGTGGTTCCTCTTTGCATTATTAAAAAAGCAAGAGGATGGAATAGCAAAAAAAGAGAACAAAGATAAAAGGTTTTTTTTGGAGGAAGAACTGTCAACATTCTCTGGAACCAGCTTTATATCACTAAAAACAGAGGAAAAAACCCACAAATAAAAAAAGATGTTACTTATTGACGAGGGACTCATACCCTTTGAAAGCCTACATTTGTCTCTTTGAGTTGACTTTTTATCAGTTTAGTTATATTTTATCTTGTGTGGTTTAAAAATTATTCATATGCACCTAAAGGTTGTGCGACACGCATTTTGTAAGCTGAAAGATAAGCAAGTAAAACAAGAAAAGATTTTACAGCGGAAGGGATATGCATATATTTCAGACTGCAAAAGTCCATTCATTTTCCACAATAACTGTCATGGTAGTCACAACATTTCTTACCACACCTGATAATTTCCATAACTATGTCTGCTTAAACATCAATTGGCAGCCTCACACCCCCATTTTCATTTTATTTGATCCTCTAGTAAAGTCCTGGGGCCAACTCTGGCTTTTATTAAAGTCTATAGGAGTTTTGCCTTTGACTTCAGTGGAAGCAGAATTGGGGCCATAATAGTGAAATTTAACATAGCAGCCATTTTCAATACACTTCTGCTCTCTCTCTCTTGCTCAGTCATTTTGGCAACTAGGTGCAAGTACACATGTAGGACCAGATCAGTCTTCAGTCACACTGGTGATTACTTGCTCATTCAAGGAGCCCTGTTAAAACAAATGGGACCACTTAGGTAAGTGTTATTAGTATTACAGTAATGACGACAGGCCTCAGCTGAAATCTGGGCTTCGCTGTGCTAGGTGCTGTACAAACTTAGTGATAGACAGTATATTCTTTGGTGAAGGGACTATCTAAATAGACAAGACAAAGAAAATGTGGAAGCAGAAACAGAGAGGTAAAGTTTCTTGCCAAAGGTCATTGGAATAGAATACCTGTCCTCAGATTCCTACTCTATTGTCCTCTCTACTGGTCCATGCTGCCTCTCCAAATAATTACTTCTGTGAGTAAGGTCTCCACACTATGGTCCTTAAGGATTCCAAGGAGTGTGACTATGATGTTCTCTTCTGAAATATTCAGCTGCTGTTACTTAGATTATGTAGTTGGATTTATTTGTTTCTTCTCGTCTCTTTCTTCTCTCCAAATCTAATGGTCTATATTCTTTGGCCCTACCCTTTTGGGGAAGTCTTACAAAGTGTTCGATCATGCTCTGTGCTCTGAACAGGTCTGGAATCATTATGATTCCCTCACATTAATGAGCTCCACAGTTTAAAGCCTTTCACTGAGGATGTTTTACTTCTTATTCCTAAAAGTTCCACACTGAACACACAGCGCCAGCAAGCTCTGAGCTATGTAGCTTTGTGTTTTACTGCTGGCTGTTCTCATAAAAGGCTTGTTCCTAAACCACTGAAGTCAGTGGGACTTTTGCCATTGACTTCAATTGGGTCAGGATCGGGGGTTAAAATAACCTGCCCCCAGCCCATTCAGGACTTAAAGATTAGGACCAGAACCCTGACAGGAAATAGAATCTGATGAGGACCCAGTGGAGGATGTATAGCACTGGTGTAATGTGTTCTTGCCAGTTTTTCTTGCTCAGAAGGCATACTGCTGCATATTGCACAAGCTGAAGTCTTTGTGTACCATAGATGTTGATGTCAGAACCAGGATTGTGGTTTTACTGCAGGATCAAACAGGCAAAGCTCACCGTGATGGATCAAATCCTTATTAAAATATGAACATTAAATAGAAGCGGAAATTTGGAAACATCTCTATAGGCCTCATTCTGTAGTCATTTTAGATTTAATTTGGTAAAAACGTTCTCTTCTTCCCATTCCCCTCCCAAAATTGGACCTAGTGTGAAAGTCCATTTTCAAATAGAAGGGAATTAGACCATTTGAAAACAAAAACCACAAAAGAACACATACATCCACTAAAATGTTCTAAATAACTTAATTTAACCCAACTTTGGACCAAGCCCTGCAGATAATGGGACTTACTGAATTTCATCTGTAAATCTGTTGTAATAAATCAGGATGGAAAAAAAGACAAAGATAGTCCATAGGGCAGGCATCACTGGTGGTAAAGACATGTCTGATCAATAACACGTGAAAAGAAAGCCCCTCAAATCCCTTAGTTTTATAGTCTGATAAGAGATGTATTCAGTTCAGAGGATACAGTGCTGTAACTATTATTTTTGTTCTGTGATCTCATTGTCTCCTTATTGGTGGATTAGCATAAGCAGGTAGAGTTCCTGGAATGATGACACAGGCATGAACTCAGTAAACAGTAGGACAACATGCATTTATTACTGGAAGAAGGTTCACAGCAGCTCTCCTCCTGCTACTGGTACAAAACAGTCTCACTTTCTCTCCCAGTAGGACGCATACACAAATCCTTAACATTTTCTTGCAGTTACTTTTGTCAACAGTCCCTTCCCCTTGGGGATTGTGACAGGCCCCAGTTTAGTCTTGTTTACCCCATTATGGCTCTATGTATCATGGGTCTGGGTGCAGGATAGGGAGCAGCTACTGTATGCCCAGTACCTGCCCCTGCTCCTGTAAGCAGGTGGGCAAATAGGGTTGGGTAGTAGCAGGTACCTTGGTTCCACCCCTAAAGCTAAGTCAGCAAGGAGGGATGAATAAATTGCATCCTCCCAGGAGCAAATGGGGAGTAGGAAAAAAATTGCAAGGCAGCTCCATCTCAATTCCTTTCTGTGGTTCCTCCTGCACCATTCCTTTCACAGAGCTGAGCCTAAAGGCTCAGGCTGTGTTTATACTGACGGTGGCAAATTTGCTGCCACCAGATCGATCTTTCTGGATCGATTGAGCGGTCAGTTTAGACCTGCTCAATCGATCAGGAAGTCGACTGAGTAAATCCACCCCCTCAACAAGCGTAGCACTGAGTCGATGGGAACACAGTTCCCGTCAGCGCAGTACAGTGAAGATGGCGCGCAGAAGGGAAGCAGAGCAGTTGACGTGAGTTACGCAAACTACACAGAGTAGTTTGCGTAACTCCCATCGACTGCCGCCAAATCGCGCGGTCATTGTGAACCAGCCCTAAGTCTAACTCCAAATAATTAGTGCTCCATACCAGTAGCTTCACTTTCCTCTGCTGTACCCAGTGTAGGCTAATAAATAGGAAAAACTCAGAACAGGTAATGTGCATTTAGATACCAGAGAACAATACTGCACAACTAATACGGGTAATGTGTTTTACAGCCATTTTGGAAGTTTTCTATTTTTAACGAGGAAAGATGAACTCACTCTTGAACTTACACTAAGAAATATTTCTTATTGCTTTAGCAGTCAAATCTGGATTGAAACAAGTTTTTTGTTAAATGAACACTAGGTCTGGCAAATTTCAGTATGATTCAGCTGGAAATTACTAAGATTATATACATATATTAAATTTGATTATCAATACACGAAAAAAAAAGTTATATTGCAGAATACAGGACTGTACAGGAAACTTGTCTTTTTCAGTGCAACAGCCTGTATGTTCACTAACTATCTTCCAGATATAATGATCATGGCCAGTATTAAAATACTAGCAAGGCATTAATCCACGAAGAGGTTAGTTACAATGGAATACTCATGATCAGCTCCTTGATAAGTGCCACATACATTTTACAGAGACAATTGCCAGGGAAGAGATTCACTTCAACGCATTTTAGTTTACTCAAAGCACTGGTTACATGCCGCATCTACTTTGTTTAAATGCCACTGCTGTTTATCTGTAGCTAATAAGCTGTTTGCTCATTTAAACTGCCTACTGCACAGAGGCTGATGGCTATCTATCAACATTTTAGTTGATCCTGAAGACATGCACTTATGTCTCAAATACACAAATATCTAGCAACATGTTAGGCTTTGTCTACACTCGTGGCTATGCTGGCAAAACTTTGTCACTCTGGTGTGTGAAAACCCCTCCCCCTGAGCGATATAAGTTTTGCTGGCATAAGCATGAGCATGGACAAAGTGTTGGCTGGAGATGCTCTCTGCCAACATAGCAGCCGCCGCTCATTTAGGTGGTTTTATTATGTGGGCGGGAGAGCTCTCTGCTGTTGACATAACACAGTTACACTTGTGTTTATGTAGCAAAACTTACATCACTTGGGGTGTGTGTGTTTCTTTCCCCACGCTTGAGCAACAAAGTTTTGCCAGCAAAACTGTGAGCGTAGACAAGGGGAATGTTAGGAAATGGACTTATGTCCCAAATGTCTATCAACATTTAGCTACACATGGACTTATTTAAATAAGGTCAAGCTTGAATATGTGTGGCTGCTGGATATGAAGACTGGCTACTCTCTCTTTGGAGCCCCCCACTGCAATTTACACAGTAGTTTGGGGCACCAGAATAGCTTCTTCCACATGGTAAGGATAAAAGGGGTAAAAAACAAAGGTGATGTTCAGGTAGGGGTCTACTACAGACCACCTAACCAAGAAGAAGAGGTGGATGATGCTTTTAAAAAAAAAAAAAAAAAACTAACAAAATCATCCAAACCAAATATAGTGCCAATTTATAAAAATGGAAATAAGGACAACCCAAGGGAATTACAGACAAGTCAGTTTATCTTTAGTACCTGGAAAGATAATGGAGCAAATAATTAAGCAACCAATTTGCAAACAGATAGATAATAAGGTGATAAGTAACAGTCAGCATGGATTTCTCAAGAACAAATAGTGTCAAACTGACCTCATTGCTTTCTTTGACAAGGTAACAAGACTTTTAGCTAGGGAGGGAAGTGCTAGATGTGATATATCTTTACTTTAGTAAGGCTTTTGATACGGTCTCACATGACCGTCTTGTAAACGAGCTAGGGAAATACAACCAAGATGGAGCTACCATAAGGTGGGTGCATAACTGGATGAAAAACTGTTTCCAGATAGTAGTGTGGCAGACAGCTGAGTCCACCCTAGTGGGCCTCATGCTTCCATTGCTTGTAGTGGGTCAGGGCGTCCCCTGTCACTCCATTTTCCCCGAGGAGGGGGTAGGGACCCGGGCCCATCCTCTCCTCTGGGTCCCAGCCCAGGGGCCCTGTGAGGAGCAGCTATGTGCTGCTGGCACCGTGTTCCCAACTGCAAACTCTCTTCCCCTGGGTTAATTTCCCCCTCCTTCTGTCTTCTTGAGCCTGGTACCTTCCTCCAGTCCGCTCTTCCACAGAATCTCTGCACTCTGGTCTGTTCCGCCTCTCAATCAGTACTCCTACACACGACACGACACGACATTTCCCCCTCCTTCTGTCTTCTTGAGCCGACACGCTCTTCCACAGAATCTCTGCACTCTGGTCTGTTCCGCCTCTCAATCACACGACACGACACGACACGACACGACACGACACGGCACTCCTGCTCCTCCCAGGTCATGCCCTGTCTGTTTGAGTCAGAGGGTTTTTATGGAGCACCTGGCTGGTCCCTAATTAGCCCCAGCTGTTCCTAATTGCCCCCTAACGACTCTCAGCTAAACTGCAGGGAACAGAGCCCGGAGCATTCTGAGGCTTACATATCTCCCTTCAATCACTTTTCTACAGCCTTCTACCTTCGCTATATCACAGTAGTTATTAGTGGTTCACAATCAAGTTGGAAGGGCATGTCGAGTGGATCAGGTCTGCATCTGATTCTGTTCAATATCTTCATCAATTATTTAGATAATGGCATAGAGAGTACATATAAAGTTTGCAGACAACACAACTGGGAGGAGTTGCAAGTGCTTTGGAGCATAGGATTAAAATTCAAAATGATTTGGACAAACTGGAGAAATGATTTGAAGTAAATAGGATGAAATTCAATAAGGACAAATGCAAAGTACTCCTCTTAGGAAGAAACAATCAATTGCACACATACAAAATAGGAAATGATTCCCTAGGAAAGTACTGCAGAAAGGGATCTTGGGGTCATGCAGGATCACAAGCTAAATATGTGTCAACAGTGTAACACTGTGACAAAAAAAGCAAACATCATTCTGGGACATATTAACAAGAGAATTGTAAGCAAGACACAAGAAGTAATTCTTCTGCTCTACTCAGCACTGATTAGGCCTCAAATGGAGCATCGTGTCCAGTTCTGGATGCCACATTTCAGGAAAGATGTGGACAAACTGGAGAAAGTCCAGAGAAGAGCAACAAAAATGATTAAAGGTCTAGGAAACACGACCTCTGAGGGAAGATTGAAAAACATTGATTTGTGTAGTTGGGAGAAGAGAAGACAGAGGGGACATCATTTCCATGTACATAAAAGATTGTTACAAGGAGGAGGAAGAAAAATTGTTCTTTTTAACCTCTGAGGATAGGCCAAGAAGCAATGGGCTTAAATTACAGAAAGGGTGATTTAGGTTGGATATTAGGAATAAATTGCCTAGGGAGTTTGTGGAATCTCCGTCATTGGAGATAAAGAGCAGGTTAGACAAACACCTGTCAGGGATGGTCTAGAATCCTAGATAATACCTAGTCCCGTCCCATCATAAGCGCAGGAATAGATAACTTCCTGAGGTCCCTTCCAGTCCTACTGGGTCTAGGGATCCTTTATTTGGAGAATTACACTGTTAAGTCCACAACTACATTTTACATACACTGAGGCACATTTTTATTCTGCTGATTTAGTAGTAGTTGTTGTTTTTCAGGTGAGGTAGCAGGATGGTATAACGGGTGCCTCACCAGAAGAGCTTATTGTTTCTCCCTCGCTCTTATGAATTTAACATCCTCCCTCTCCTCAAAAGAAGTGTATATAAACCAAAGAAAATGTATAGCATTTAGAAAAATCAGCTATTGAACAATAAGCTAGTCTTAACCTTAACTTTAAAGGTGGCACTACCCCACTATAATAAAAGTGGGGCAACATGTTACTCTGCCCTTTCCTCCATTCTTTATTTGCTTTGTTTGTCTCTAGATTGTAAACTCTTTGGAGCAGAGACCCTGTTATCTTACATATCTAAAAGTTCACTTGGGGCACTGTTATAATAAACAAACACCACAACACACATATCTTTATACAGTACTGTTTTAAAATACTTCAATGATTTTTATTATGCTTATTTTTAAAGTAACAGAGGACATGAGAGTGACTATCTCCCAGCAAAATGTATTCCCTATTAATGACCAAGACAACCACTTAATTACGATGCTTTTATTTTGATTGGGATGGGCTGGTTAAGAGAATTGTATAGGACCTGGAAAATATCCTTTCTAAAATTAAATTTTTCCGCTATTAAAAACTCCCTTAACTTTAGAAACAACTTTAATAGTCTTTCATTTTGTGTGTAAATAACATCAGTGCTGGCAAATTTATATATTAAATATTAGGCTGGTGTGATTTCAGCCAGTTGAGTAAAATCCCTTGGAACATGTAATTTTCATTAGAAATATAGACAGACCTTTATGTGTGTGTCACTGGATCCCACTATTATACTCTCTTTCTCTAAAAAACATACATCACTAAGATGCTGTTTGACATTTAAAAATAGATTTAGTGTTGCCAATTAGTCAGTCATGCTTGTGGTAACCTTATTCAATGTTATGGTGGTAATCGCTTCTGGAAGGCCTTGACATATTTTATAATTGAACTGCCAGGTTTGCACTTAGCTGCAATTCATTCACACATAAGTGTGACTTGTTAACCAAATTATTATGTTGACTTCCTTTGAAGGCTGAATAGAAGGCTGTAGCTCTCACTTCTGTCTTCAAAATGATATTACAGTACTATGACAGAACATTAGCATGATAAAATTTTTTGTATTGTTCTGTGAGTTATAGGGTAATTTGACAACAGGCTGCCGGTGTGCAGAAACTATTGCCTACCATTCTGACTAATCATTGCTTTCTTGTACTCCTTCTGTCTGCCTGTATCCACCAATCATCTCTTGTTTTACACTTTGATTGTAAACATTTGGGGCAGGGACCCTCTTTTTGTTCTGTGTTTGTACAGCACCTAGCAAAAGGAGTTCTGCTCCATGACTAGGGTTGCTAAGTGCTATGGTCATGCAAATAATTTCCCTCCATTTTCCCTCTTCATTAGCTGCAGGAAACTTGACCGTTGCTAGAAAGATCATCTGGGAATCAGCTGTACAACAGGTTACTACGGACCATTAGACACTCATCACCTTTTTTGTTTGACATGCACATCATGATGCAGATCCCAATGCAGTAACATTTTGACACAACTTTGTAGGTGATGTCATCTAAGACTTGAACCAACACCCCAGAACCAATTATTTCAAACTCTGGGTAGTTCACATCTGGATCTGACTAAGCCATCTTTTTAAAATGGGACTCACCAAATGCTTCCAATATGAACTTTCTAAATTTGGGAATGCAAATCTTAGATCCAAATCCAAATTTAGCAGCTTGGATTCATCTCTAGATGTCGTGTGTGATTGGATCACACTGTTCACAAGCAGGGGTGATGTGTTGATGAGGCAATGGAAGTAGTGTAGAACAATTCAAAGGCTGGGTTTTCCCCTTGGGGTGCCTTTCAGGGCCCTAATGAAGTGATGTGATCATTTATTTTTAACTCCTGTCTTAATATCTCTACATAACAGCCATCATCACTCAAACTGAGGAGGACAGGACAACACTCCCACTAGAGTTCTTTGTAGGAGGGCAGACTCACCACTGGTGCACCACCCCATAGCTGGATGTGGCATAGCATCTCTTTCTTCTCTAGCACCTCCTGCTGATGGTCACTGCAGTCCTGTGGAGATCTGCCTCTTCCAGTGACTTGACCCTCAACCCAGGTCATGGTTGAATTCCACACCTTTTGGGGTTACAGAAAGTCCAACACAAATGTCCTTGCATCAGGTCATTCCCCAACTCCGAGTCCCATGGTCCTTACATTTTTTTAATATCAGGTGTCTCTATAGTCCTTATCCCCTTCTGTCAAGGGCTTCATGTCATATTCCCTGGTGGCTGGTAAGGGAATCCAGGCCCTCCTGCTGTACTGGGTTCCAGTCCAGGGACCTTATGACCAGCAGCCTATGTCTGCTCTGTCAGATTCCTTGCAGCTGCCTAGCTGGACTCTTCCTACTACAGCCTCTTTAAGTTCACCTTTCTTTCAGGGCCACCATACGGCTCTCCCAATAATTCCCAAACCAAATGTATAGACTTAAACCAACTTCTGCCCCTCATGGGCTTGATCTTTCATCCCTCTTACGTTTCCCTTGCTCAGTTCCTTAGCTGATAGCCTCCCTTGGCTCTCTCATTAGAAGTACAGATCCTTTATCAGGGCTCACTACCACAGCCTGCTCCACAGTGTCTGCTTTGTGTTTCTACTGCCCTTCTGCCAGACTTCTCTACTTAGGAGAGGATCCCAGGGCCAATTCTCCCCTTTGGCTTCTTCCTTGGCCTTCCTGGATTCTCCCTTCTCTAGCTCCAAGAAAGGGATTGCAGAGTTCTTCCTTATCCCCCTACGGTCCTGTACTATTTCCTTTATGAAGACTCATCTCGTTCCCACTTGGGTTTGATCACCAATTATGTCTCACACTCTTCTACCCAGTAGCCTAGTTAAGTTCAGGGTCTTATTAAGCCATAGTTAACTAGTGTGGGATTTACACACACACACACACATCACATTCACAGCATTGCCAATACCAAATGTTCAAAAATCATGAGTCAGGCTCACCAAAAATCATGCGATTGACTGTAAAATCATGAGATTGTGTAAAAATAATGGATTTGGTCATCTCTTCATTTGCCTTCTGCTTTTTGAGCCTTGAAGGGTCACGTTTTGAAGCTTTCTCCACAGCCATGAGGGCTAGAAACTCACTTTTTCTTTAGGAATGAAGGCTGAAATCATCACTTGACTCCAGGTGCTGGGGCTTTAAGGAAAACAATAATTATCATGATACTCATGACAAAATCATGAGAGTTGGCAACACTGCATTAATCAACACTGCTCTCTTTACTGGCAGTAGCTACAGGTTTAAGGTATGTAGAGGTGGTGTGTTTATCCCCTAGTGGAAGGCACTAACAACTAGTCATTCTTCAATGACTCTCTGGAGGAAGCCCACAGAAAAATGTTGTCAGAGTAGCTGCTGCACTGTGGAGTGTGTTAAGTTGTTGAGTGATGACAAATACACCCTCAGTCCCATGCTGATCTGTTGATCATACTGTTTTGATAGCATTGTCAGTAGTACAGCTGCTTTTAATTGTTTTCACAATTGTTCTAAATTGTTTTCACAATTTAGCGCAGGCATGGTAACTCTCCAGATTGTGTGAGAGAAGGTGTCTCCTATCTATGGAAGCAGGAAAACCTAAGATCACCAACAGAGAAAGGCCTATGTAGGGTGCTCAACTATTGTTATCCTACAGAAAATATCCTACCTGCCTGTGGATGCTCAGAAATGATAGGATCAGCAGCATCTTTTTCCATCACTGATTCCAGGATGGATCTCTTCTAGGAATGAAGTCACAATATCAGCCAGACAACACTGCCCATCATTCAAGGAATGATATTAATGAGACTGATTTTGTGAGACTCAGTTTCCAGGACCTAACACAGCAATGCCTGTAAGTCTGGTCCTTTTGTCCTCTCTTTCTTACCTCCAATTTACCTGTGTGTCCCTAAATATCACCATCAGAATTTTGAGGTACCTGGTCCTGATTGGACCTATGCAGCGCAGTTCCAGCTCGCAGTACATTTTAGTGGACTCAGTCTTTGGATTATTGTTTGCAGTTTTGTAGCCATGTTGGTCCCAGGATATTAGACAGAGGAGGTGGATGAGAAGATATCAGTCCGATAAAAGATATTGTCTCACCCACCTTGTCTCTTTGGATTATGTCAGTTCAGGGATTCAGCATGTTTAAACTCTTGATGCTTTCTATTTCAACAAATCCAGGTAGCAATAACTGCCTCCATTTTTCTTCACAGTGACATGGAATGTCTGAGATCCATGAATAAACAGAAAACCCTGTAGCCTGCCTCAGGCTGATCACCTTAGCCTTAAATGGATTGAGTTGAATTCATCCTAACTCCACTGGTTTCAACAGGGTTAGACCAGGGATGAATTTGACTCATTGTGCTGTTGCACTGTTTTGAAATGGCCACTGTCTGTGGCTTTTGAAATGGTTTGCTCTTATTGGCCTATTCAAATATAAACTGCCAGTGCTTAGCAGGTGGTCTAATGAGGATGACCGGTAGCTCTGTGGCACTTACAACTCCATGGGAATCAGGGAAAATCTGCATTGAACAATTTATATAGAGAAGGCTGAATACGTTTTTTAGTTGTGTTAGAGCTTAAAAATGTAATTTAACCGTTTGATATAATAGGTCACCGAGAGGAGAGAGAAATTCCTTATAGTCCAAAATAAATAATTGAAGTTCAGAGCTGATAGGACAAAATACCTTTAGAGAGTCTACAAGGCTAAATCTTGCTCCTGCTGCAAATTGAGTGAATTAATTATTATGGGAGACACAAGGTGGGTGAGGTAATATCTTTTATTAGACCAACTTCTCTGACCGACAGCAGTCCAATAAAAGATATTATCTCACCCACCTCGTCTCTCTAATATCCTGGGACCACTTGGGCTGCACCACCACTGCATACATTAGTTGTTATTATTGGTCAGGAGTCTGCCTTTAAAAAGTACAACACATCCAGTGCGGTTGGTAATCAGATGTTATATTCCAGTATATTTGGGGACCTTTCAAAGAAAGCCATCCCTTAATAGAAATCTTTGTTCAACAGAAGAGGCCAGTGAGTTGCTGCTCATTAAAAATGCGGGTCTATCTTGCAATTTTTAGAATATCTGTCCTGCATTCCATTCTTTTCTTTTTTTTTAAATATACCCTGAAAAAGCAGTCAGAGCTATTAAAAATGTGAAAGCTATTCCAGCAAATCAGTTACTGAAATTCCATATGTGGCGAGTTTGATGATTGTTGTCAGGATGGGATTTTGTAACAAATATTAAAAAACGGGCGAAAAAATGTATGGGCTTCTTAAAAGAGATTTTGTAAAAAATCTTTGGGATTGAATGGGACAGGCACAGGCCAATGGAATTCCCCTAATTCGATCTCAGTGCCTCTAAAACCAAGATGTTTATGGAGTCCCTGATGGACCTCAGTCTTTTAAAACATTTTTTTAGTAGCTGATTTTACTCCATTCTGTTTTTGAAAAGGTGGCAGCCTGTGCTCCTGGGGGTCATAAAGGGTGCAGGAGAATGAATTAGCTTTCCCTGCTGGAAGCTACAGTACTGTCAGGTATGAAACACGATGCTCATTAAAGGAGTTTGGCTAAATGCTACATGCAAGGTTACTACTTGCTAGAAATGATTTGTGGTTGGAAAAAGGAAGAGCTCCTTTGGAAATAGAAGTTTTCAAAGATAATCTCCCTCTATTGAAAAGGAACATTATTCGCAAGGAAAATGGAAGGGCACAGAGGAAAGGACATCTCAGGCTTGGTCTAAACTACATACATTTGTGGGTATAACTAAGTCGCTCAGGGGTGTGGAAAATTCACACCACTAAGTGACGTAGTTATGCTGACCTGACGTCTGGTGCAGACAGTGCTAGGTTGATGGGAGGGCTTCTCCTGTTGATATAGCTACCGCCTCTTGAGGAGGTGGAATACATAGGGTCATATATTAAAGGTTTTCTCTACAACCATGAGGGTAAGAGACTTTTTAAAGAGAAAGCCAAAATTTAAGAGAACAAAATAGCAGCCCCAAAATAAAGTATCAGATTGCTGACTGGGCATGCCCCAAACCAATTTGATTCCTGCTTAAGAAAAATAAATATAATCCTCAACCTTAGCCTCCTTCTGAGTTGGCTATTTCTACATTTTTTTCTTGTAAGTGTTTCTGCCTGAACTCCAGCCTCTATTTTGCCTTGGAGTCATTCACCTTTTATCCTATTGTATATGGCTGTCTGAATGAGTGAGCAAAATCACCCCCCAGGATCCCCAGCACGGATTTAGATCCTGACATCCTACATGAGAGAGTTTGCAATGTGGATTAATGAAAGGACTAATGAACTGACATCAAATTATAGCAAACAGGAGACCAGCATCACAGAAGAGTTTACGCAGATAACAGGGGAATGTGCAGAAGGGGAAAGGAACAGTATGAAAATATAGAAAGTACTAAGAGAAGTGCCTAGTCTGCCTCTGAATATTCAGAGTATTGGCAAATATTTGCTCCAGCTTTAGCTACTTATTAATATTGCTTTGCCAAGTCAAACTGGAAGAGAGTGATTATTTGCTTTTTTATTATTTCTTTGCCTGTTACAGATGGCTAATTTAATGGGGGGTGGGGGTGGGGGTGGAAGCTTTTAGAAAAATAGCTTGACTATTCAATTGCTTATTTAGAACAAAGAGTAAACCACTATATTGTGGTAAAGTCTTTGCAGCAAGATTCTAACCAAGAATACATCATTTAGAAATGAACATTATATCATACTTTCCAAACTATTCATAAAATGAAGCCAACTGTATATACACGGTACTTTCTTTTACAGATCTGAATGCAGCATAGAAACAGACATTTGTTTTGGACATTTTTCAAGACACAGCTATTGTTTATACTGTGCAGTGGCCCAGGGCTGTAGAAGAGGAAATTGTAACTTGTAATAAGCAAGTTAGAGTATGTACATTATGTGCTCTTGGAATATTCAGCTCTTCAGCTGAAGTATGAAAGACTAAAGAGACGAAGTGAACGTTTAAAATGTAATTTAAAAAGTCCACAATAAGAGACAAAAATAAAATGAATATGAACTGCTGAGTCTGATTCTGATTTCACTTCCACCGGTGTAAATTAAGCATAGTTTTGCTGAAGACTATGGTGTAAAATTCATGTAAGTGAGATCAAAATAAGATTCTGGAATTTAGGGGGGGGGGAGGTTGTTTCCACTATATTTTGTTCCAGAAATGTACAATTTTGGGTTAGGTAAAATTAAGCATCTTTAAATAAGGAAGACATTATGGGGACGGGGTTAGTTTTACATTCAGAATGTGCACTATATAGAATTATTATTCTTATTTACATTAGAATAGTGCATAGAGGTCCAACAAAAATCAAGGCCTCATTGTGCTAGGCACTGTACAAACATATAGTAAAAGACAGTCCCTGTGCCAGGAGCTTATCTAAATAACTAGAAAGGAAACACTATTATCCCCATTTTACTGGAAGAGAACTGAGACAGAGAAGTTAAATGGCTTGCCCAAGAACACATGAAATCTATGGCACAACTGGAATCTGAATCCAGACCCCACTTGAGTGGCAGTTCAGTGCCTTAACCATAAGGCTATCTGCCTTGTCTGAGAAGTCTGGTTATTAAATGGAGATCAGGAAAGGACTTTAAAAGCCCATTGAAAATGTTTCCCTTCTTCTCTGAAGTACATCCGTAAAAAATTATCAGAATTTTAGGAAGATCCACAGTGAGTAGGAGGGGGTGTATTAGAAGCACTTTGAAAAAAGTTAGCATGTGACTGGAGTTACTAGGAGGTTTCAGATTCAGTTAAGAAAAAAATTGATAAATGCTAAAGAGACACTATAAGTAGAGCTCTGCAAATTCATGATATTCGCATCCATGGTGCAGATGTCCACAGACCATTTTTGCAGATCGCGAATGAATGCAGATCCAAATTTTATATTTAAAGCCCTGAAAATCCACAGCTATCTGCTTTATATCCATGGATCGTTTTTGTGGATTGGATGCAGATACAAACTTTTTGTCTGCGCGGGGTTCTAGATATAAGGAGAAAACAAATACAGCAGACACCAGTAAAATCCTTAGGAAAACTGCAGAGTGCTAAACAAAATGAGGTAATGTGTACAACAAGTGGAAGTGCCATGTCAACAGGGACTTGACGGGATAAATCTGTACAGCTGGATAATTTTAAAGCTTACTGCTACAAGCACAGCCTGTTGCCACAGTTACAGTGACCCTCTCCTAACATTAAACTTGGACATGAGATGAAGGGGAATGAAAACAGAGATTCTGAGCTCTACTTCTTCCTTGAATGTTTTTAAAATACATGGTTTTTACCTCCTCTCGTGAAAGTGGATTAACTATGCCAGTGGGAGTTCTCCCATCAGTGAAGGAGCATTTCGCCCAAGAAGCAACTGTGTTGATGCAGCATTTTAAGTGTGGACCTGCCCTCAGTTCTGACCTCCAATCCCCAACTTTCATTCTGACTCTCTTCTGAGCAGAAGCTACAATTGCACTGAATTCTGCCATATGCCCTTTCCCCAGCACACTCCCTTCAGATTACCTTACTCCAGGGGAAAGTGGGCTGGCATGTGCAGGAGGCAATGGAACCACCAGCTTTCTATTGGTGGTGAACTCCTCTGACAGGGGGAATGCCCTATTGCCTTCTCTAGCTAGTTTAAGGCCACATGCACACCAAGTGGCCTCAGAGAAACAGGCTCCCACTGTCTGCAAATGCTATTGGAAAACGCAGCCCTTGCATCTCTAAGCTGGTAGTCACTGGAACTTTATCCTGAAACTGAATCTTAGGGCAGGATTGAGGGAAAAAAAAGCTTTCAGAGGTGCTGAGGGGAGCCCACATGCTGGCAAATGCTTGCTACACCTTTTAGAAAGATGTAGCACATGCTTCTTCAGTGCAGCCCTCCAGCTGCTTGCCTGTATACTAGGGGCTGTCTTGGCTGCCAGGAGCGAGGTCATGGCCACACTACCTAGACATGCTGTATCTGGGGCAATATGCAATGCTGTCTGTGCTAGACCAGTGTTTGCTTTCAAGGAGTGCAAGCATCATCGCTGCCTGCTGTGTGGGAACGCTAGGGACTGGGAACAGGTTGCTGGCATCCTCTTCCCTGTGTGTTATGTGCACATGCTGGGGCAGCCATAATCAGGCTCCAAACTAGGATGCAAAAAAAAGCCAAATTTGGGATTAGTGTGATGCGAGTGACTATGAAGTCTACAGGTAAGTAGGGAAAGCCAACAAGGGGGCAGGGGCGGGGGAGAAGCAAGAGAGATTATAGGTTGTGGGTGAAAAGTGGAAAAGTACATTCTTCCTTCAGGCAAATATAGTCACAGTGCGTGCAGTTTCCCACCACAGATTAATGAGAGAAGGAGCATATTTTAAGTCAATAGGCAAAGCACTTGCAGCAAGTCTGGAAACTAGATGCTGAATTCTGAAGGGAGAACAAGTCTTTAGTCAAAAATTCATGTTCATTTATTAGATAGACAAATGAACTGTTAATATAGGAGTTGCCGTACTCGATCAGACCTATAGTCCAGCTCATCCCATGTTCTGTCTCCGACCGTGGCCAGCACAGATGCCTCAGGGGAAGGTGCATGAAACTCTGCAGTAGGCAGTTATAGGGTAACACAGAAGACTACTTTCTTCCTCACCCTCATTGCTGAGAGGTAGGCTTTTACCTAAAAGCACAAGTGTTTATGTCCTTTCAATAATGTTGCTAACTCTCATAATCTTGTGTGATAATAGTTGGTTGGTGTTTATCTTGTGTATTTTCTTTATGTTCATGAAGTTGTGATTACATAGGAATCCCAGCTCTCATTTTTTAAAGTAAGTTTAACCCCTCGAGTTATGAAGGAAAAGGTGAAACCCAATAGCTCAAAAAGGAAAATATAAACAACCTAAAATTATTTTTAAAGAAGTCTCATGATTTTCTAAGTCAATTGTGTGATTTTGGGCATCAGCTTGTGATTTTTGAATGCTAAGTTGGCAATACTGCTTCTAAAACGCTTGAATGTTTTAGTACTTAACTGTAATGCTGAATATTCTTGTTAGAATTCTATAATTGTCATATTTTGTTTAATATTGAATATCAGTACAACGTTTTGTTAATGCATTTTAACTGCGGCATAGTCTCAGAAAAAAGTCAATGATGTGAGTTGGTTAAAATAAGAAATGATTGAGAGATGGTTTTGCAGTGATTCTTTATCATCTGGTTTTAAAAAAAAAAAGTAAACTTACAGGGAATGACGACAGTCAAGGTGAGACGAGGCTGATTCTGCTGTCATGTCAGCTGTGACTTAGGTTCTGATTCAGCAAAGTACTGAAGCACATAACTTCAGTGGGACTAGCCACCTGCCTAAAGAGAGCTACAGACTTAGATTCCCTTGTGGACTCCGGGTCTTAATTGGGAAAAACCCTGATGTTCTGAACTGGCAGTGTAGTGCAAGGGCCCCTGGATTCCCAGCCACAGTAAAGCCTGGAACAAGCACGATTCTGAACAGACAAGAAAGAAAAAGGCAAGACTCTGCTAAAATGGTGTCAGAGGAAATAATCTTGCTGCCTACAAATAAAAAAAAGGATAAGGAAAAAGAAAGCGTTACTCATACCCAGCAGCAGAGAATATATTTTAACACTGCACACAATCTTAAAGAATATTTTATTTTTAGATTGAAAACTTTATTATTGCTAATTAATTTCAGTGGGGGTGAGCAGACAAAGAGGCAGACACCTGCTGGTGAGATTAATTGTTCAGTGTGGGAAAGGATAAAATGTGCATGAAGATGCGGAAAAAAGGGAACAGGGTCTGGAGATCACTAATGAGGACGAGAGAAACATAAGGAACAATTTGAGTTCTGTGTAGAAAGTGTTACTCCTCTGAGGTCGGCAGAAATTAAAATAAAAAAAACCCCATAAATACAGGTAGGTATGTTTGTAAGAGTTTCTATTTATAGAATTACTAAGTAGTGTCATGGCAGTTGCAATAAACTTGACCTGAGAAACTAGCAAATAAATGAGGCTGTATCAGGTAAAGATGTTTGCCTGTGACGTGATCTGGCTTACAAACCACAGCTGATATATAGCCCCAGGGGGTGAGATGGGAGTGTTTTGCAACAGCAGAAGTGAAGGGATAAAATGTTAAATAGAAAGGAAGGCCTTGATAGAATCTGCCCATCTCTAGGAGCACCTGATTGGCTAAACACTGCACTTTACCACCATGTGGGAGACAGAACAGTAAATTCTGGCCGACACAAAGGTAATTCTCTTTGGCTGGAAGTTAAACAAAAAAAGAAGCTTGACTGATTAAATCTAAAAGGTCCTTTCAAAACCGGGCTGGAACAGGTGTCTGTTAGGTACTGCAGTGGGAAATGGAAAGGAGAAGATAGTAACCTTCAGAACTCTGTACAGCCTAATTGCTACAAAGCTCTTGTTGTAGTGTTATGGATAACAGACTCACAGCCCCACTGATAATTATCTTAGGTAATGGTATTGTAACCACGTTAGTTCCAGGATATTAGAGAGACAAGGTGGGTGAGGTAATATCTTTTGTTGGACCAACTCCTGTTTGTGAAAGAGACAAGCTTTTGAGCAACACAGAGCTCTTCTTCATAGCTGGGAAATGTTCTCCGACTGTCAGGGCAGGTCTGCCCTACAAACTTGCAATGGTGCCGCTACATCCATGTAGCTGCACTGTTGCGGCACTTCTGGTGAGGACACTAAGTCAATGGGACAGAGATCTCCTGTCGGCTAAATAACTGCACCTCCATGAGAGGTGGTAGCTATGTCAGCGTGAGAAGCTCTCCTGCCAACATAGCGCTGTCTACATGGATGGTTAATGTCAAACTGGTTGCTTAGGGGTGTGGATTTTTCACACCCCTGAATGACAGTTATACAGAAGAAAGTGTGTAGTGTAGACCAGGCCTCTCCGCTAAATACAAGGTAGAACTGATTGTTAACACATATTTCAAGGGACCATTCAAGGTCAGGTGATCACTTAACACTTCTCCAGTCATAGAGGGGGAAAACATTTATCTGACACTCTCAGCTGGATCAATGAGACTTGGAGAATAGTACAGTACAGGGGAGGTTGGCTTACAGTCATTCCATCTTTGGTTTTTCCTCTCACTATACTTAGCACTTCCCTGAAGACAAAAGCATCGCTAGATTTTCTGCCCCCTTTCATTTGGAGGTGTCACTATCGCTTCTTTGTGTATCTGAACAGTCTCACTCTAGTAAGGCTGGCATCCTTCCCAAAAACTCTTGTATCAGAAAGATAAAAGATGAAAACTCCTCTGAGACAGATGTGATTGCCACCCCATAGCGTGGCTAGAAGAAAGCAGATGGGGGTCAAACTGTGGGGAGGGGAGTGGTACTTTAAGCTCCACCCACTTGAGATGCCATTCACAGATGGCAGGTATTCACAGTAGGGTTACATGTTTGGCTAGGGGAATGCAAATCCAAAGAGTCTAAGCAGACTCTGCTGGGCTCCTTGAGCTTGGCTCCTTCTTGACTGGAGGGAAAAATGGTTCTCCCAAATGCCGCCACTGATAGCACCGAACTGATCTAGCACTCTCAGTAAATTAACAAGATTGATATTTAAATCATCATCAAGCTTGTGTTGTGTTAATACCTTGTGGAGATAAACAGGACAGTTCACGCCTCACAAACCTGTGATCTGCACGCTGTCTCAGGCAGACATCACTGCACCAGTTACACTCCATTCACATTTTGCAGGTTTTTTTTTTTTTAAAGCGGAGATTCTGGAGTACAAGATGTCTGCTTGAAAGAGGAGTTGATTTGCCATACTGCCCTGCCCACACAGCCCAGTTGCATCACTGAGATATTGTTAGGGGTCTGAGAATTCACCAGGCTCCATTTGAACCCTGGTCTTCAATAGGTCACCTCACCTCACCCTTATGGTTTGAATGTTTGTTTTCACCTGTTCTGCGGTGATGTCTTTTAGACAAACCCATGGGGAGGAAGGGGTGAATTAATTAGAGTGATTTGAATAAGGGCCTGCTTTGAGCATTATCCTGCTTAGCCAAAACATTTGAGACAGCAGCTATGAGGACGGTTTAATACTGAGAATGAATGCTGAGCTGCAGCAGTCCGTGGGAGAGCTTCTTGGACACTTCTTGTTGAGAATGTCATCTGAGGAATCCTTGATGCATTGCACACTCTGTTCATGGGCTGGCCCTTTTACTGGCATTTGTGTGGATGCTATTATCTCTGTTCACATGTTGGTCCCATCTTTGCCTTAGAGCCTTCGATTTGACTTGATGATACTTGCTGACATTCATATGGCAAAAAGCAAATATTTGAGCCAACTGCTGCAATTTACTTTCTTTTGCGCTACTTTACTAAGTTAAGCTGACAATAAGAGGAAATGCGGTTCAGAACACACTTGGGATGACTGATATTTTAGGACACTTAATTTGACTCATTAAAATGTGACCAGGCTTTTAAAATTCTGAATGTAGATTCAAGCCATAAAACTACCCAAACACTTAAAGCCGAAAGGTAAATCTGCAGTATGAAGTTCAGGGATTTATTCCACATGTGAATCCTCCATGAGTTTCACAGCTAAATCCCTGTGCAGCTTATTATAAATATATGCACATTTTTTCCCTATATTATATCAAACAAATTAGTGTCAGTACAGTTCTGGGGTTTTCCAATCTTTATTATGGCAATCTTCGCTGGACAAGCAAATGTGGATAACATTCTGATAATGGTTTAAATTGCCCTGCCACAATATTTACATCTAGCTGCATATCAGTAATTGTCTGACTGCTTTTTTGCAGAGTCTATTCCCAACGTTGGAATGAACATCACTCATATCACATGACAAGATACAACAAACCACTCAATAGAGCTTTTCTTGCCCTGGGAGGATTTGAAAGTACTTGATTCATGCTTTATCCCTCTGTCCAGTGCCATCATATTTGGAGTGAGGCTTAAATGAATAATTGCCTGACAGTGGATCTGAGAAGTTAATGGTTGAAGGGAATAGCCTGGTGGAAAAGTAGTGATATGACTGGACAGATATCAGTAGGAGGGTTTAGAATTATTGGTGGGGGATCATGTTCAATTTTCTTAGACACTGCAACTGACTTTACTTCCTCTTTTGTCCTGTAAAAGGGTAAATTCGCAGTATTATACAGGGGACTCGTACTAATGGAAGGAGCATGGCTGCAGCCTCCTAGCCCATCATGCTGAATATTCAGCTATGAAAAGTTGGACAGTATTCAGCACCTTTTATCCCCAACCATCTCTGCTCAGCACTCTGATCAAATGCTGTTTCAGTCAGGCTGAACAATGGGAAAAGAATGCAGATGTTCTAGAAAATCAGAACTACACACTGTACAACCCTGAAATAGACAGATGAAACTCTGTTCTGACACTTACTTGTGAGTTATTCTCCCTGCAGTGGGGTGACACGCCGCCCTTCTTCGTGAAGATAATGCCATAACAAATACTTATGATTATGAATGTTAGTTTATAGGGTTTGAGTTCCTTTTGGGGATTTCTGATGGAGGGGGCATTAGGAAGGGGTAGTACCTCTGTCAGATGAGCACATCGTACTACTTAGGGAGTAGTCATCTGCTTTGGTCCCCACCTACACCAAGCTCTCACCTGTGGCTCCAAGTCACTGTTTGCTTCTGACAATGGTCACACTCTAGTAAACCGCTTTGACACATGGGCTAAACCAGGTGAGGATAGCCGATGGGTCTTTTACCCTCAGTGAGATTAGAGAAAGGCAATTTCCCTAGCATGCGAAGATTGTTCCGGAGGGCTGGGCAGATGAAATCAATTTGTGATTCAGTGGCCAGGAAGGTGGTTCAGCAGAGTGCTGTGGGGTGCGGAGAGCATGTCAAGGCACTGAAGATGTCCTAGTCATCCACCACAGCTAAGGAAGTCCCCAGCCGTAATGATTCTTCATGCCACTGGAATCAGGCTTCCACAGCCAAGAGAGGGGGACTGCCCCTGTGCAATGGCTTTTCTCACTCAAAAGTGTCCCACAGGTTCTCGCAAATCTTACTCCCATTAACATTTTATCAGATATCATGATTAATCTTCTATCATTAACCCAAGTCCTGCAGCAATGGTGGTGTGGTGAAGCAACAGGTGGAGATGACCACCAGCAGTCGTGGCCACAATCCTGCACATAGCCGGCCTGGAGCCTCGTGGCCGTTCAGCTCCATCTCCAGGGCAGCGGAGAAGTTTGGCAGCATCCTAAGCAACTGAGCAGCCCTTTTTTAGGATAGCTCTGCTCATCCTTTTTAAGGGAGGGGGGCTAGAAAAGATGCCTTAAACATTGCCTGCCCCATAACATCTGGCCAGACTACTGTGGCTGGCAGATCATCCTACAGTGGTCAAAAAAAAAAAAAAAAAAAAAACAAGGAAAAAGAAGAGACTCATTCTAAGAGCATGGAATGTCTGCACTCTTATGGACAGAGGTGATGCACAAAGGCCTGAAAGAAGAACAACTCATCTCCAAAGACCTCACTTGCTACAATATTGATATTGCAGCACTGAAAGAGACTAAATTGGCCAGAGAAGGGTCCATCAGTGAGTTAGGCGGTGACTACACTTTCTTTTGGAAAGGAAAAGTAGAGGCTGAAGACAGGATCTATGGAATTGGATTTGCAATTAGATCATCTTTCCTGAAACAACTTCCAGACCTCCCTGTCAGCCTGAATGAACAGCTCATGAAACTCTGATTCCCCCCTGAATCCTTTCTGGCATGTCACTGATCAGTATCTATGCACCTACACTGACCAGCACAGAAGAAAGCAAGGAACAGTCTACTCAGATCTGGAATCCATCCTAAGATCAGCCCCTGCATATGATAAGCTCATCCTGCTGGGAGACTTCAACACTAGAGTTGGTAGAGACAGCAGTGACTGGAGAGGTGCGATAGAATGACATGGAATGGGAAAGATGAACAGCAATGGATTCCTCCTCTTGAGTAAGTGTGCAGAACATAGTCTGCTCATCACCATCATCATCTTTAGGCAAAATGATAAATATAAAACATGAATGCACCCATGGTCTAAATAATGGCACCTGATCGATTACGTTATCACCTGCCAATGTGATGTCCGCAATGTCAGAATTATCAGAACCATGCATGGCACAAAATGCTGGCCAGACCACAGGCTGGTGAGAGCAGTGCCTAACCTGCATATAGTTCCCTCACAGCACAAGTGTCCCAAGCTCAACAGAACACCCTCAACATAGCAAAGCTCAAGCACATTGACTATCAGGTGTAGTTTCAGCAGTCACTTGCTGACAAGTTTTTTCATGCCCACCGATCACTGGCAACCCAACAGAAAAATGGAACCAGTTCAAAGATGTGATTGACACGGCTAAAGCAGTGGGGGCCAAAGAAAAGGATACATCAGGATTGGTTTGATGAGAACTCCTAAGTAACAAGCATAACGCATTTGTTGAATGGCAGAATGATCTCACTTCCATCTCAAAGAAAGATAGGTTTAAGTGCCTACAGAGCAAGGCCTAGTTTGAACTGAGGAAAATGCAGGATGAGTGGTGGGAGAGGAAAGCTGCCTAATGCTGAACTTCTGCAGACACAAACAATGCAAAGATGTTCTCCGACTCCCTCAAAGCAGTCTACGGACCATCTAAGTCTGGCACAGCTCTCCTGAAGTCGGCAGATGGCATAACCCTCAAAGACAAAGAGGGAATTATACAGATAGGCTGAACACTTCAGTAATCTCCTCAATAGACCATCCACAGTCAACTGGCATGAGAAACTCAAAGAGAATCTCGATCTCGATCTACTTTTATCAGTTGAAGAGATCATGAAAGTCAAACAAATGAACTCTGGCTTCTAGAAAGGATGGTATTCCAGCAGAACTATATAAAGTAGCAGGCACAAAGGGTATCGAGGTGTTTCATGACAACCTGAGTAGCATTTGGGAGGAAGAAGAAATGCCACAAGACTTCAAAGATGCTATAATTGTATCATTGTTAAAAAACAGACAGCAAAGCTGACTGCAGAAACTACAGAGTCATTTCTCTCCTCTGTATAGCAGGGAAAATACTAGATCACATTCTACTGAACAGAGTCATTGCAAACATTTCTGAGGACTATCTGCCAGAAGTGCAGTGTGGTTTCAGACCAAGTCATAGGACACGATTTTTGTTGTAAGGCAGGTCCAAGAAAAATGTATAGAGCAGAACATGGACCTGTATGCAGTCTTCATTGACTTTACCAAAGCTTTTGATACAGTCAACTGAGAGGGTCTATGGCTAGTCTACATAAACTAGGCTGCACAATAAGGTTCATACAAATCATCTGTCTGTTCCATGACCACATGACAGTGCAAATGCTCTCCATTGGTGACTGACGCATTTGAAACCTCGAATGGAATGAAGCAAGGATGCGTACTTGCTTCAGTGCTGTTCAATTTGTTGTTTGCCTGTGTCCTTAGTCATGCCACAAGGGACTTGGATCAGGGGCTATACATCTGCTACTGATTTGATGGCTCCATCTTTGAGCTTTGAAGACTCAATGCTAAGACCAAGATGCTGGAGAGACTTCTCCTCCAGGCACTTTTTGTAAATGACTGTGCCTTGATGGCTTCTAGATGTGACCACTTTAAGGTCATTATTGACAGGTTTTTCTGAAGCATCCCAACTCCTTGGCCTCACCATCAGGCTCTGTAAAAAAGAGGTCTTGTTCCAGCCAGCACCTCATTCTAATACCCCAGTGCCAGCCATCTTCATCCCAGGCATACAGGTGCAAAATGTGGATCAGTTCAAGTATTTGGGCAGCACCATCTTGAGTGACGGGTTCCTTGATAAGGAATTTGCCTCCAAAAATCAGTAAAGTTAGCCAGGCCCTTGGCTGACTCTGAACAAAAGTCCTAAACCAACACAACATTCATCTCTCCACCAAACTGAAGATCTACAGTGCAGTGGTTCTAACATCTCTCCTGTATGGATCTGAGACATGGACTTTTTATAGATGGCACATTAAACAGCTTGAGGAATTTCACATATGCTTTCTATCCATTTAATAATGAGCATTTGTTGTCAGGACAGAGAGACCAGTATTATGGTCCTTGAGAGAGCAAACAACTAGCATTGAGGAAATGCTGTTGAGAGCACAACTTAGATGGATTGGACATGTCAGAATGGAAGACCACTGCCTCCTAAAACAGATCTTGTATGGGGAGCTGAGGCAGGGCAAAAGAAAGAAGGATCATCCATGTAAGTGCATCAAAGATAACCTGAAGAGCAGTTTTCAGTGGGCAGGCATCAATCTCAACGAACTCAAGCAAGTGGCTCAGAACAGGACTCACTAGCGGTCTCTGACAAGATTGGCATGTAACAGGTTTGATCTGGATTGACTAAATCATCTCCGGGCTGCATGTGAAAAGGCACCACAAAGCTACATCAAACATTACAGATCTGGACTCCCCATGCCCTCAGTGCAGCCAACTCCATGCATCAGGATTCGGACTTCAGAGTCACATGCGTAGCCACAGATGCGAATTGTGACAATACCGTCATCGTCGTCAGTGATGGACCACCACCACCAACATTCTTTTTATTCTTTGGGGGGAAATTATGCTAATGGTATTCTGAATGTAACACCTTGTGGCTAATCGAGACTAGTATTAAACACTGTGTATGATGAACAGTCTGGTTTAGTATATTGGTCACAACCAATCTAGTGAGCCATCTTGGGCTATGGACCTTTTGAGGGACACTAATCTCACAGTAGAAGAGATCAGAAGGGTCTCAGGTACTTTTCTTATGGTTGGTCAGTTGTTCTTAGGCTTTTGTGAAATCACTGGGTAGTTCAATCCGGCTCTTAGTGGACAACAGTCCATGTCACCAAACAAAAATCCCCACACCAGCACAGTTGTCTGTCACCTTTATCCATGAGCTCAGAATAGACTCAGAACTAAATGAGTACAGAAACTGAAGTTTATCAGCTGTGACAGTATCTATTTAACAAGATTTTCATTAGGAGTTTCCAGAATTCAGACTCTCAGCTCCATTTGCAATCTGTGTTAGCCCCAAATTATACCTGCACTCTCTAAAGGAAAGCCTCTTTTCTCACAGTTAACCCCATGAGTGTACAGCCATGACATAGGTGTCAATTAATCACGAAAAATTAAGATCTATATCAAAGAATGACTTATCTAAAGACTACATACTCTTTTTGTTACACAAACAAACCCTGAAGACATTTTTAGTATCATGTACCTGTAACAAACTCTGACTAGAGGTCATCAGCAGGACTAGAACCCATGACCTTCAGCACAGGCCCCCAGCACTTGAGTGAAAGGAAAGATTCCATTAGCTTGTAGCAGGGTCTTAGCCTCTGTATGAAGCAGCTACAACAGGGGGCATGACACCCTAAGGCCCTGTTTAAATGGGAGAAGTTTCCACTGGCATAATTATGAGTATTTCTACATTGCGAAACTCCCCCCAAACCTCAGATTAAAATAGCAGTGACAACATGGCAACACTGAAGTTTTAGCTTGTATTAACTTCTCAAGTTAAATATTATAAGAGAGCCTGGAGTTGAATTTAAGGAGCTAACCTAAGTTAAAATCCGAGTTGCCAGGTCTTCACTGCTATATTCACGTTAGCTAACCTGACTTAAGAACACATCACCCCCACCACTTCAGTGTGGACATACTCTACATCCGTGCAGCTACATTGGTGCAGATCTTTATTGTAGGCAAGGTTTTAATACACCTTTATGGGAAAGATGAAAATGGTTAGAGTTTAATCTACTAAGAAATGACTAATGAAAAAAATCCTGTGCAGAAAAAAGTGCAAGCTATCTGTCACTTTGCAGAAGTGACAGCAAAGGCTAAAAGCGCTGATTTTAAATGCAAATTGAAAATAAACCCTGCATGAATCATGACCTTTTCTGTGTTGCTGGCAGTGGAGTCTTTGGTAGGTATTTTTTCTTCTGCTAAATCTGGCAGAAGGACTAAACAGTGTTAATTGGCAAACTACTAACTAAAAAATAATTTTGAGCTGGAAAAATATTTTTGGTGCAAAGGCACAGGCATGAAAATACATATATCAAAACACTGAGTACAGTATTTGCACGTGTGAATAAATTGCACTTTAGTACTCAGCACTACACCAGTGATATTTTCTCGGTGAAAATAGTTACTTCTATTGTATGTTAGCTTTGTAACTTGGGCACGAACATCTAAAATATGAAATCAAGGTCCACTGACGAGATAAACTGAAGGCACAACAGTCAGGCAAACAAACATGTCTATCAAGTATGTAACTGTACGTGAATGAAAGAGCCATATCTTCTTGGAGTGAAAGATAAAAATCCAGCTACTTGTGCCATACATGTTTGCAGTTATATCACCCAGGTATTTTCTTCATGCCTATTTGTTACAGGAACTTTTACAGATTTCTATTTACTTAATAAAAGTAGTTTAATAAAGAAATCAAAAACGACATAGCAGTGTTCAAGGGTTTTGAGCAGGCACCTTTAATAAACATCTTGACAGCTCTTTATGGCAAGTACCTCCTGAATAAACAGTATTAATGTTTATGTAGTAGGGAATCTTTATAGTCACCTAAATTCTCTGCTAATGAAACTCCCTTGAAGTCACAAGAGTTAAAACAGCAGAGATATGACCAGTGGAAACAAGTCAAATATGTATATTTGGTCAGTTCAGACAAGTATGGAGGAGAAATCACAAACAGGTTTGCCATGTTTAGACACATGCTTCCATCTCTGTCCTCAAATAGCTCCTGTGTAGTACATAGCACCAGTTAACACCTACAATGATGTTTATTGTAGACAACTGTTTGTTCATATTGTATGTCCATGCCCTGCTACCACATCATTTTATAAGAAATGGATATTCTATATTTCCAAGAACTGATAGATTATCATCATGTCTTAAGGATTCTAGTAGCTATAAATCAAAGGGACAATTCATATTGTGACTGGTTGTATTTAGAACAGTGTCTCTAAAGTCAATAAACCTCTTAGAAGATTCTATAGAATCTCATTCTCCTCCCTCCCCATTCCCCCCACACTAGAAGAAATATTTCTGAACCTCAGCAGCAGGATCTTTCCACCAGAAGCTTGTGAGGGGCCCTTCTTCTGATAATCCAAACCACTAAAGGCATTTTAGGAACAAACATGGATGGACTGAATCATTTCTACCATAGTTTGTAATTTTGAAGTTGTGATTTTTCTTAGTCTGTGATTTCAGTTACCTAGAGCTCTCGGAACAGGCCAACACATGCTCATTCATGTTTTCTTTAAATTTGCATGCAGAGAACTACAGCTTCACCCACTCTCCACCCCTCTAATGCTTGCGATGGCAGCCAGAAGTCCTCTGTTTATCCACAAAGGAAGGGCAATAGCAGTGCAAGCTGCCCCATTCCAATATATCTTGAAACGGAGTGATAACTCCGTGTCTAGTCTTACCTAGTCTTTGTCCTCTCTGCTAAGGCTAATAGCATGGATGCTACTTGGTGCCAGTTGTGTAAGCTGTTTTTCAGAGGTGGGCACTTAGACCAACTTTTTCAAAAGTGGCCATTGATTTTTGGTGCCCAGTTTGGGGCACAGAGGTCTTGGTTTTCAGACATGCTGAATACCTATGACTCCAAGTGGAGACTGTAACATAGGAGGGCTTCTCCTCAGCTACCAAGCATACACTACCACTACCACTACACTACCACCCTCCAGTCTCCTTTAAATAGGTTTATTATCCACACATAACCAAACAGACAAAAACAGTCTCTTAGCTCACCCTTTGTCCAAGGGTTTCACAGCCTCCCCTTCCAGTGGTCTCAGGTAATCTTGGTTCTTGCAGCTTCCCAGTTCTAGCCAACTCCCTTTCCATTCTGTAACAGTGGCCCTGAGTTATCTCTTAAATACCTGCCCCCTTGCTTCAGAGTTAGCACCATTCCACTATAGCTTCTTTCCTCCAGACACAGCCCATCCCAATCACTTCTCCTCTTCCTGTCTTCTGATGGGCCTTTATAGCCCCAGGTGTAGCCCTGCCCCTTTAATTGGCTTAACTGGGCACATCTGCTCTGACACAGGGGCACTGGGCCTGGTCTACTCACAGGGACCACCTGCCCTGGGACAGAGACAAGGGGAGTGTTGACAGCTCAAGTCAGGCTCAAAGTATTCCATTTGAGCTTAACTGGTTGCCAGCTTCCGGCACATTTGTGACTGGACGTTCCATCATCCTCCACACCGGGGTGTGTGCAGGAATTTAAATTCCACCACTTTTAGAGTGGCACATTCTGTGCCCACGCCAAGGCCCTGTGGCTGGAGGAGCTGGCTCCCCACACTGGGGCCCCGGGCCAAAGGAGCTCACACTCTCCCTGCTGGGGCCTCAGGGCTGGAGGAGCTCTGTGCCCTATCACCTGTTGGGGCCCTGGGGCCTGGAGGAAATCTGTCTCCCCCTTCTGGTTATTGTGGAGGCCTGTATCCCTGCTTGACCCCTCTTGTGTATGCCCCTGCCTCCATATAACCACAGTCATTCCTCTTCTCTTTCAGCAGCCTCATGCCTGCACCAAGCTATTCATTCCCATACCTAGTATCTGAACTCTGCTGACACCTACTCCATTTGAGACACTGATCTCTCTTGTTCCTACAGTGATATTGATACCAGGCTTTTCTTTTCTTTTCACTCTCTTACCCACACTACTGATTGACCTGTACTGCTTACTCAAGGCTCAGACCCCAGCACACCCAGAATAGAAGAAATAGGAAATAGATGCAAGCCTTGGATCCCACAGTCTGGTTGGAAAATAAGAGGAGGAGGAAAATGTGGCACCTACTTATATCTAAACATGGTCAGGCAAATCTGACACACAGTGAATGGGTATGATCTAGTCATTTAAAGGGTTAAATTAGTTTTTTCTGCAGGTGTTCAGGAAAATTGTCTTGCAAAAATGGGCTCATGTGTGTATATGGTACAGGTAACATTGGTGCTATGGCTTACTGGCCATATCAGCATAATTCAAATCCTGCTGGAAGTATAATTACCGCAGAGGAGCGGAAGTTTAAAAATCATGGATACTTCCATGTGCAAAAAAGATGCCTATTGCATTCAAAGTTTTTTTGGATGCTGAAAACAACAATATAAGTTAGAATCTGATTATAAAATGTTGTCCCTTTTCTATGTGTAGCTGTAAACAAACAAATAAACCAAACTTGCACTCCGGACATGATGAGTCATAGATCTTCCACACAAAAAAACCCTCTAAAAATGTATATATACACACTTAAAACTTTAAATGATATCGCTAAGTTAACTACATTGCTAGACAAATTAATTGTAATTTCTATTACTGTCACAACTTTGGTGAGCCAATAAAAGTGAACCAGTTCATTGAACTGAACAACAAAAACCTAAGTAAAAACATGCCTGGAGCAAAGGTAATACACTTTCTAAACTTTTTCTAGGGTGTGTTATCACTGCCAAAATTATCCATCTGCCTTTTTCTCATCAGCCTCCTCTTCTTCCTCATTCATTTTGGAACCTCCTCCAAGGTACAGTATGACTGTCAAAGATTTGTTCCTTAAAAAAGAAATGTTAGACTTCAGGGATAGATATCTAGAAAAATCCTTTAGTCAATAATACCAATTAATGGGCAGTTAATGTACTCCATAGAAAGTGTACATCTTGTAGATTATAATTTCAATTTAAATGCAGACAATTTTTAATGGTGTTCCATGTCAGATTCAGTTATTAATAAAATGAGCACAGTGTATTGAAAAATTACTTCTGATTGCATGGAACACTTGAAAAGAGGCTTCTTCATAAAGCAGCTCACCAAATGCAATGACACTATCATTTGCTTCAAAAATCTTCTGTGCACACTACATTTTTGTCTCAAGCAGCTAAATGAATGATTTACTTGGGGGGCCATCATCACTTGGTGTGGCTTCCTCAAAGAGCCTCAGGAGAGTTCACAAGCTTTGCAAAGGACTCCACTGTGCATAGGCCAGATACACAGTGCCCATCATCATTCTGTCCTCTCCATAATGGGTCTGTACTGCTCAAAAAATGATGAATGTAAAATTCCTCCCTTGGATGCAAATATGTGATTCTTAGCAGACTCAAGTGGGAGTTGCGTGGGCACCTGTGCTTGTATAATTTGGCGTGTACTTTATAATTCCACTTATTAAGTATCTGTCTAAACTTGTAGAGGACTAGCACCTTTTTCTCTCTCACTCTCAAAGAGAAAAATTGAAGTAACTGATGGGCTGTCACCTATATTCTTGTGTTTGCTTAAGAAATCATAGACAATCAAATTAAAGCAGTAGGCAAAACCTGTCAGATGAAACAATTACCTATCATTAATGGCACGAACCACATTTACCATGGTATCTGAGATGAAAACCCTGGGAGGGAGGAAAGGATAAGTAATAGGATTTCATCACACAGATTCTGCAGCACATTCACTGAATTGTGCGGTGGTAGTTTTTTTTTTTTTTTAAAGCTGCACACGCGGAATGCCATTTGCCTGCATGCAAGTGAGAAACCTGGTGGCTTCTTGTGATGAGGATTGAAAACAAGATTGATTGTGCCCAATCTCCTTGACCTTGCAAGTCCATACATGGTGTGAAACAGGGAGCTCAGAATAGTTGTGCTCCAGAGCAAGTGTGAGCAGAGCTTACACATGGGGATAAATATACTCAAAGCTAGAACCCTGGTCCTGCATTTGGATCAGCTAATGTAGACCCATGTGGGATTCTGCACAGACCAAGGGTCTGGGCTAATGGATTTTAGTGCAGGATGGGGTTTCAGGCATAATAAGTAGTAAACAGAAGTACACCTCAAGTCCCTTGTGCACCTGGGGCGAAATCCTGACTCCAGGCAAAAATCCCATTGACTTCAGTGGGGCCAGGATTTCACCCCTGGTTTCTAACTGTGATCTTCATGCTCACTATGCTCTTCCCTCTGGCATCCTTCACACTACTTGGCAGGAGAAACCTCTTGGACGTATGGCATAACTGCAGAATCAAGACACTACACTCCTCATCATTTTTTACCTTGCATTTATCTGAGCAACACTCAGCAGATTTTCTGTAGTCCAGGCCAAAGAAATCAGACCACTTTTAATTTGTGTTTAAATATGGCATTAGATGCCTAACTTTTTGCCTCCAAGTGTGAAAATTTTGGCCATGCTGTCTGGTTAATAGACTATATCAAAAGGTCCAGTATACAATATCTATTTCAACATAAATTATTTTTTCACACCTTGCTCAAATAATCTTAGACTGCTCTGTAGGGGCTACCTGACTAGAAAAGTTGGTCCCCGCTTACTATTAGCTATTTCTGAGTTCCCATGTAGAGTAGAGGTGCAGACATGCTGCAATATGCAGATCTGTGAATTTCAGACATCCCAAATTTCTATGAATTTCAGATATCCCAAAACTTGGAGATCCAAGGATCAGGTACATGGTTTTGGGTACCATTTGTGACATTCCAATTCAGATTAAAATAAAAAAACTTCCTAAAATGTGAATGTTTTTGCATGTTTAGACCTGGGGTTTTAGTTCAGCATACAATCGACTTGGTTCCCCAAGTCCTCTGCAACCAAGAAGACTGCAGGTTTAGGACAGGCACTTTGGTGCATTTTTTCTTTAGGTGATGATTTTTAAGACTCTGTCTACACTTACCTCCAAGATTCGGCGGCAGTCAACGGAAGTTACGCAAGTTACGCAAAAAACTTGCGTAACTCCCGTCGACTTCTCTGCTTCTCTTCTGCTTGCCATCTTCACTGCACTGCATCGATGGGAATCGCATTCCCGTTGACACAGCTCTACGCCACTTGAGAAGGTGGTCTTAGTATGTCGATTTCTGGATCGACTGAGCAGGTCTTCACTGACTGCTCAGTCGATCCAGAGAAATCGATCTTACGGCGGCAACTTTGCCATCTGCTTCATATACACAGGTATTTCTTTCAGTTATTTTGTGTGTGGCTTTCTTCAGTCACTGTTCCACACTGGCTAGTCTCTTACCTTCAGTGACACTTTTCCTGTACAAAGAGCAGGCTTCACTGGTGACATTGGTCTTTTACATCTATGAAGGAAACAAGTCTCAGACCAGTGAGATTGACAATGGTGTATGTGGATTTAGACTACTCCCATTTTCATCCCCTGCTCTGCATTCAGATAACCTATAGTCCCTGTTTCTGTGTTTTATTCTTACTCTTTACAAATACTAACTTTCTTTGCACCCTTGCATGCCAATACCATCATGGGATCCATTTGATGGTTCTCTGCTTATCGGTTCAAATGGGATTGGGATTTTCATCACTCCTCTTTTTCCTCTGCCTGGCTTCTCCCTAATATAGTATGTGTTGAAAGGAATGGGGACTCTCAAGAAAAACATCAGTCACTTGGGAATATTACTGCTTGTACTCTCTGCCCCTTTGTTTTTTCCTCTGTAGAGTGGTCAGACCCTGGATTACTGACAACATTGATAGGAGATTTTCTCATTTACTGCTGAGCCTCACATGGTCACTGCTGTCACATCTGCCTGTTGTCTCTATCTCTTTTCATTTAATGGAAGAACCTGGAATGCCTCTATTACTAGAGATTTTTCTTTTTTGTTTTATGTGCTCCTCTTTTCTCTCTCTCTCCTTTGTTCTTTATTCATTTGTAGAACCTTTCTTTTTTACACTTTCCCTACCACATTTACCCAACCACTTTTCCTTCAACAACAGCCAGTTCATTAATCCCTGCCTCTCCCCACCCCACACCCACCCCTCTCAAAAGAAACCAGATGAAATCACATTTCAACAGAGTCATATTAAGTGCAAACATTTTCCCAGAGATTATACACCAGATAAATCTTTCAGTTTCAGCACATAGTTTATATCTAAGTGCACTGTCTGCCCACACATGTAGAAACAGATAACCAGTGATTTATATTTTCATAATGAATACTGTAGTGATTCATTTCGTAGTGCTATATTCCTATCAGTGGCAGTGGTGACAATATTCTCAAACATCAGGGCAAAATATTTGTTTAAGAGTAAAGATAAATCAAAGAACGGCTTGCAATACAAAAGCTACATAACTGGGAGAGAGGTTAAGACACACAGGATGATTGTAGCTGATTGCTTTCAATGGCCGAAGGTGTGTTATGTCACAAGAAGAGTCCTGCAGGCCCCTTTTGGATCCTTTCCAGCAGTTTTACTCTTTGGCCTCCCTTGTCCCCTCAAGGCCATTGGATCATGAAGAATGTCCCACATGCTGAGAAGAGGTAGGTTAGCTCTCTGGAGACTGTCAATACTACTGACTTTACATTGCATCCCTGGAGTGTATCGTGCTCCTTTCCACAGAGGCTGAGCATAAGAATTGCCCTCACACTGCTCTGTGGCCCCGCTGACTTGTGAGCAAGAGACTGAGCGTTCCCCTCCCCCCTAGATTCAGCAAGGTACTTAAGCAAATGAGTAGTCCGACTGGCTTTAGTTCAATGCTGTGGTACAGATCACTTCAAAAGGGTACTTTCCAGGTTACCACACCTCCCTGGCTATCCTGCCACAGCTCCAAATTGTAACTGTATAAGAAAATTTTTCCTCAATGTTCAAATATTTGTATACATTTTAAACAGTGATTTTCATGGCTTTGAATGGTTCTCAGAGCCAGGTTGACCACAGGATGGATATTCTCCAGACACCTTATTTTTAAATATGAGCATCTTCTTGCTTATGGTTTTAGTGGTAATCTCCTTCCACTCTGTGTGAAGAGTATTTCTTGAACAAGTTGTGACTATTTTAGTCTCTTCAGCTATTTGATTTCTATAGAAACCAGGGGCCTGATGTAAACAAAGCTCTTTTGAAAAACATGACCCCAGAAATGCACTTCTAGAGTACATAAGTACACGGCGCTATGTGAAAGTCAAGCAGATTGCAGCCATCTCATGCATGGAAGTTTTAACTAGAATTGGGCAAATACGAATAATAAAAAAAAGGATGTTGAAATATTTTATTTAATAGAAACCACAGACTGGCATCAGCGATATTGTGACTCCTATGACTGGCTTTCTGGGAATGCTCATATGCAGAGTATAACGGTTTTCCCTCTCTGCTCGTGCTGCTTCCTGCTGGTCGTGCAGGGGATTAGCTCTGTCTCATGTTGCACACTCCTCAGTGGTCTCTCCACCCATTTTCTTCTCTCTGTATGTTCAATCAGTGCTGCCACTTCCAGTCCATGGCTTGGCCTTCTGGCCAGGTCACTCAGTCCCTCCCCTTTCAGGGAAATCAGTCTTTCTGGTCCAGCTGGCTTCACCAGCTTCTCCACACCCTCCTCTCAGGGAGTCTGTGCAGCCTGCATTCCTGCAGCCCCAAACACTCCTCACCCTTTCCCGGGAGTGACTGCCCTTTTCTAGCAACCCCATCTCCCCCTACCCTGTAGCCAGCTACCTGGCTTTCTACAAGCCCTGCCTATTCCTGCCCAGGTGGTTCCTCCTCAATTATCTCTCTGGCTTGCAGTCTAATTAGTAGTAGCTTGGACTTGTCTGGCGCACCCAGCTCTTGCCATGCCAGTGTGGGGTGCACGCCCTATCACACAGGGCTACAGGTTTGTCATGGCAGGAAAAATGTTATGGATACTGTGATTTTCCCATGTGCCCATGATTTGTCTTTGTGTCTGTAACTCATCCCGCAGTGGCGGCGCCTGTCCTGCGGGTTTGGGCCCGGCTCCCAGCTCTGTAAGTTGTGACCTGGTGCACAGGTTTGTAGTGCTGCTCAGATCTGGCCTGGTCAACCCTCCGTCATGACAAGGGGATGGCTGGGCCAAACCAGAGTGGCACTGTCACCGCCCATGCCAGGTCACAACATCCAGAACTGCAACTGGACAACTTCACAACTGGACAGTTGGACAGCTCCACAAGACAGGAGCTGCCAGTGCGGGGTAAGTGCAGTGTTGGCTTGCTTTTCAGCCCCCACTCCCAACCATTGGTCACAACTTTTTTTAAAATCAGAAATCACAGAACTCGTGACTTTTTCTAAATGTATTGTTACTGCTCTGCGATTTTTTATTAAAAAAAAATGCGGTGTGAATCCCTGTTCACAAGAAAATTGGTGAAAAGAGGCAGCATCCCAAATATCAGTGTGTGTCTATATTCAGACAGGTATTTGTGCCGGAAGTGATCACTTGGGAAAGTGGAAAGGACTCTGTGTGGCTGCAAGTTTTCCAGTCAAGGAGGAGAAACAATCTCCTGCACAGATAATGACTAACACATAGCAAATGCTCAAAGCAACAGACATAGCAAATATTTGGTGAGGGGCCTATATGTGATGAGATTGTCAATGACTCATTCATGTGGACCTAATACCTAATAAGCACATTTGCTAACACTAGTCCATTCCCAGATAATTCACGAACCAAAATGAGAGCTAAGTTTGTTGAAAAAATTGTTCGCGGCTCTGCTTTTAATGCTGGGATAATTGCGATAATACTGAATGTATTAAAGAAAAGATATCACCACCCAAAATATTCAGCTAAAACAAACAGCTAGCATCTAGACCAACTCGTACCCAATGGGACACCTTTCAATACTGCCAGCTGAATCAATTTTATCATTTGTCTTCTGTTATAATCTGGGGGCAGGGGCACATGACTTGCTATTGTCCTGACCTAGCCGGACCTATTTGTTGTTGGACAGCATGTTATAGTCTTTACAAACCAACTTTAATTCCCCTTTCGTATTACCGGGCTTGATTGATGACTGTTTGATGAAATGATGAGGTGTATGCTTTGCACAACCCTCCGTGTCAGACAGGGCAGGTGTATTACTGATGGTAGAGTGGGGGATTCCTTCCCTGAGAAGGCAAACAGCGTTTTCAACTTTGCCTTTCTCAGGGGTTCTGCTGGGGCAGAGTGGTTTTCAGTCCCTGTCAGCAGAGGCTGCCCTACTAGATACACTCAATTAACACATTGACTAGTAGCGTCATGTTGCATGTGGGGCTGAGCTGATTGGCTCCAGGCCCCTGGTAAAACAAGGGTTTGTAGTTTTGTGCCACTGTATCCTCCCTTTTCCAAGCAGATTTTTCACTGCTGGGTCCTGAACCCTCTCCAGTGCATGCTAGGGCTGAATCAAGTCCATTATGTTAGTTAATGCAACTCTCCATTAAAGCAAATGTACACTTAACGCTAGGAGCAGCATCAGTGACACTTTTCTGGTGCATCTGGCCAGCTGCCTCCCTCTTTCCTCGTGCTAAAATTGGAAGCTAACTCTGTCTGCCTTCCATTTGATGAGCTGTTGGATACAGGATATGGCAGTTCCAGGGGATCCTGTGCACATGATTTGTAAATAAGGAGTCAGAACTGGGGGCGCAGGGAGCAGCTAAGCAATAACACATTTCAAAACTTCCAGAAAAAACTCTTTTGGACATAGGCCCTAATATCTTAAAAAATGGATTGTCTTTGCAGGCAAGTTTTCAGAACCATATGTTCACTTGAACACAGTTGTCACCGTACAAGATAGTTTCTCTCAGAAAATGTATTAAACATGGTTTAATTGACTTTATAGAGGCATCCAAGTAAAAAACCAAACCAACCGCATTTCCCCCTCCCGATGAACACATCATGATCATCCCGAAAGAAAACACAAGGGTCCCTTTGCTCATAGGGAACAGTATCTCACCCCACAAGAAGCAGGAGTACTGGCAGAAAGGGTGGCAGGATTGGGCCCTAAATGAGCAAAAGGGGATTAACTGGGAAAGTAGTTAAAATTGACACTGAAAGTAAGTCCACACTCTAAACATAAAAATGATTAATCTAATATGATAGTTTCTTGTAAACGAATGCCTTCCCCCCTCCACTCATAATGAAAAGTAGCAAATGTCTGGTGCAGGTAACAGGCCAACCAATAGTACAGTTTCAGATATGACACTGTTATTTAGAAAGTGCCAAACTGAGAAGTGATCCAGTAGAAACTGAGACAATAAACGTAACCATCCCAAAGGGAATTCTCCCCTCTCCGGAAGGAAACAAACCCCACGTTCCATACAGGAAAGTGGCAACTGTTAGCAACACACTGGCGAGCTAGGCCAAAATCTCAGTGCTTACATCAACTTCTTTTTACAACCCTCACCTCCACTGAAACAAACACAAACACAGAAGAAATTATTCCTATTGACTGCTGACAGAGATTATATAAATCTCTCCTCATACATCATTCTTATTTTTATTAAATCTCATGGAACTAGCTTGAGGCAGACAGTTAGGAACAGGATCCGTCATGCTGCTATTGTGATATGGAGCTATGTTAATTCTGCTATATTTCTTAGTGGGAGCCTTCAAGCTTAATCTAAAGCCTTTAGGCCATTACTATTACTAATCAACCTCCTTCCAGTCCAGACCTAACTGTTAATAAGTTCAAGTTATAATTCTGATAGCAATAATTCTTTGAATTTACAGAAACAGGAAACATCAGGCTTATCTCTTAACATCTGAGGTACTCTACCAATGTTAGACGGCATTAAAGTATGAGTAGCTCTGAAAAGAACTCATAATAGTAGGTAATTCGTAGATTAAATTAAAATTAATCTACCTCTGTATCTCAAGGCAGACGTTGTTTATATCTCATATAATGGTAATCTCCCTCTTAGGGTCCATATTAAAATCAGTAAAGAAATACCTAGTAAGCCCATTCAGAATTAGACACTGTGGAAGAGTCAGTCACCAGACCATGCACCCCCTCATGGCCAGGCTTGGTGCAGCAGCCTCTGCAACCCTGGCATCCCCATCAACTGCCCCTCCAAGCCTGCAGCAGGTTTGTCCCTTCTCACGACTCAGCCCATGAAGCAGAACAGTCTTCTGGCACTTCCGGTACTATCACGTATGATAGCAAAGCTGGGGGTCATGGGCTGGATGGTTCATACCTGCCCCACCCCAGCGGGTCCCAGAGCCGGTGACCCCCCAGCCCTAACCAGGAGCTCTCCACTGCAGCACAGTCTCCGTTGGTTCCAGGCAGAGCTGAGTTTGGCAGTACACCGAGGATGGGTGCTTCTTGCTCACTCACTATGCCCTGGGCCAGAGGAAGGAGGTCCCATTACTGAGATGCACCAGGGACTTGGCCAGAGACCCATGCCATGGATGGATCGATCAGGACCTGCGGGGAGCCTGTGAAGGTGCTGGAGTGTGGTGTAGACCCTGGTGGGCAGTACCAATGCACACGGAATAAGGGGGTGCAGTATAGAAGCTACTGCCATGGGGCACCTGGGGCTCCCCAGACTCAGGGAAGCTGCCGCAGTTTGCATTACTGTGACATATGAGTGATAGTACTGGAAGTGCGCTCTGGCACTATTTTTCAGGATTGGAGCACTGTGACCACTCCCCTTCTGCCTGGTCTGCAGGCTTTTATTCCAGGTGTTGATTATCTGCCACCCTGAGCAGTTATCTTCTTTGTTTCTTAACCCCTTTGTGGCTGTGGCAGGATGGGACTTTTACACCACATCACAGATAACAGTGGGCACTTCTCAGCTTAGCCAGGATCTGGCTGCTCTGGTGTAAGTCAGATACTGTGGGATCTTTACCCACTGCTATGTGTGAGCTCTGAATGTACCTTTACTTGCCAGTATTGCATCCTCACTTTCACATACCACCAGCTTGCAATTTTGGACAATCCTAGTGAGGTACTATAATGTATCAACAGATGCCCAAATATGGCCATAGGTTCCAAATAGTTTAAACACCAATCGGATTTGACACCGATCTTCTAAATCAAACAGAACAATATAGTATTTAAATTATGCTGCCTTTGTATGGCATGAACTTGTTAAAGTCATTTACAAACTCCCAGTGACTTCAGTAATGGGGCCAACAGTATGTGGAGACATTCCTGTTCTTCTCACTATTCATTTAAATCAACTTGCTCCATTTCATATATAAGCCAGGTATTTTATCTTTTAGACTAAACATTCTTTAATTGTAGTGCATGGGAATTTATCACAGTTAAATTAACTATATAAGGATTTATTTATGTAGTTCTCTTATGCCTCAGTTTCCCCATTTGTAAAATAGGGATAATGGTACTGACCTCCTTTTGTCAAGTGCTTTAATGTCTACTGATGAAAAATGCTACATAAGGATTAGGCATTATCATTGTCATCATTGTTCCTTTAATGCAATAGAAACATGATGAGAATGACCAGGAAAAATGTACTCGGTTACTTGAACAATCCCCTGGCCTCCTGTAATAGAGAGTTGAAGTGGCTGAGCTGTGAGGCTCTCTCTCTCTCACTTCTAAATATGGAAATTAAAAACCAATAATATTGCTTTAGAAGTTTCCTAGAACTTCCAAGCCTGAATCTAGTTTTTGCTTGGAAGTAACTGAGGTCATGAATCAATAAACAGCCCAGCTTGCAACTTTGGTGCTTATTGATTCAGTTGTTTATCTTCTTGTATAGTTTCAGCAAAAACAATTATCACTGAGTTAGCCAAACCAGTTTAGTCACTGTTAAGTATTAACATTGTCTTTTAACACTCGTTGAATAATTGTTTTGATCTACAAATAAAAGCCACTTAGTTCAAGATCATTCTAGAACAATTTGTATATACATTCTTTCCCATCAGGTTTCATGCAAATTTGGGATAGACTACCTTGGATTATGATCTGAGTGCAAAAAAGGCCTTGAAAGAAAGGAGAAGTTTAGATGATTGTTTTATTAATTATGTGTGGTAAATACTGCACTAAGTATATTACAATGATGGTATAATACTTTTTCATAAGGACACTGGACATAAACAATCCCTGTGGAAATTACTGTGATGAAAATGAGGAATCATGATGAGTGAATCTGTTTGTAATATTGGTATGGCTTTTTGGTAAATTCTGAGGAACAGAAATGAACAGCTAAAAAATTTTTTACGTAGAAACAGAAGACAAGAACCAACGTCACCGCTTGCTACCAATGCCCTAACTGCTGTAATCAGAAACAAACCACTTGGTCCTTACAGATGATCCTTGCTCAATGTTCTAAAGAAGGCAAAGCACCCCTCTTCCACAAATTCCCTACCAATAAGCTCTGGGGGGAAAATTCCTCCCAGCCCCTTCAATTTCATAGTCACTTCAACAGCACAAGGAGGCCCTGTCTTGCTCTGATTGAAGTCAATGGCAAAACTCCCATGGGGTTGGACTATGCAAGGCTAGGCATAGTGCTTGTATCCTTTGCTATTTCTTTGCTGGCCAGACACCTGAGGAAGAGGTTTCTTTGACTTCACTATCACCATGGTATATCAAAGCTTATGTAAAACTCTAAAGGGTTATTAGTCAAATTAATTATTCATGGGATGCAGCACTGTGCACTTTGCAGATCATTCTAGACAGATCATTCTCCTTCTGTCCATCAACATGAACTGTGGAGTAGTTTTCCTACACTTTATAGGGCAGAGCTCATTCATGTTTATTTGGATATCAGGCTTCCGCATAGTACACGTAACCCCTTACCCCAGACTGAAGAAGGAAACCTATGCTTAGAAGCATAGAAACTCTTCTGCAATGGCAGCAGGAAGGGGACCTGGCATGATAGACCTTTTCAAAGCCCAAAAGGGATGAGGGAATGGAAATTACATATTTTCAAAATAACAAAACTAAACATGATCCCCCACATATGGTCACATAGAGGAGATACCCCAGCCCAGGACTGAAGTAATTCCCCACGCTGAACATGGACACAGATGTGTGTGAAAAGAATTCTGTGTAATCCAACACTTTTGTCTATTGGACAAGGAAATATTTGCATGAGCTCTCCACCTTGCTCCATGCCACACATCTCTGCTGTTTGGTGCCACATTAAAGAAAGTGCATTTTAAGACAATCTCTTGCCATGCCAGCTGGTTCCATTCAAAACTTGTCTAAAGGATACAGAGGTCAATTTTAATTCTTCCCAGCCAGTTAGATTATAGACACAGAGAACAACTGGCATTTTTGGTAGCTTGTGGACAACAGAATTCCATCTGCATTCTACAGCATTGCATCATTTATCCTTAACCAATCAGAATGCATGATGGTAAGAGTTTATTTAGGGTTTGGAAATTATAGATCCCATAGGTGCGTTGAGCTTCTAAACTCTGAATAACATATCAATGTCATAAATGGTGGATCCAGCTGTGCAGTTACAACACTTACAAGCCTTTTCTTCTTTAGTGTACTGCTTCTTTGTTGTTGTTGAGGAATAAACTCAGAGATAAGTGGTTTGTGAATGAATAAACTCCTCTGCCTGAGCTCTACGACTCTCCTGTTTGCCACCCATTGTCTTTTTGTATCCTCTTCACTTCCCCCAAATACTTATTGCTTTAATATTGTACAGGAGAAATAAGTGATCATCAGGCCATTGAATATTGCTACCTTTGCTAAACCAACAGTATTATCACTGGGGGAAAAAACATGATGAACTGATGGCATTTTAGTTGACATAAATAAATGTGTCTCTGCAAAAGCTTTTCAGCTCCTTTGATTTTATATCTATAAATCAGTCAAAGATTCAGTTTGAATTTCACTGCTTAGGTAGATATGAAGATAGAGAAGATGGGTCACTTTTCAGCTATGAATACTGAAGGACACCGTTAAGCTATCCTGCAGTGGCTCAAGAACGTGCGTACCAACCTGAAGGCAGACTGTTAAGAAGCAGGTCACAAACCCCAAATTGGTTGTGAGTTCTCTTCTTAGATTTCACCACCCACTTATACAATGTAAACACCTCCAGCACTATAACAGCCTTAACATGGAGTCACAGAAGTCTCCTTGGATACTCTGATTTATCTTGCCACCCAGGTGAGCATACCTTTGTGGTAGCTGGTTCCTTACACCAAGAATCACAGCAAGATTCAGGTTACTCCCAGTCCCAAAGGACCAGTCACTTTCCCCAGATCAGTTGCACCCTACAACTCTCATCAAAGACAATGCTTGTAGGCAATCCTATAATAAACTATTTAAAGATTTATTAATTTGGAAAAAAAAATAAGAGAGCTATTTACAAGATTAAAGCAGGTAAACGTGTATACACACAAATGAGTTCCAGTCCTAAGTTTCCAAAGGTAATAGAAGCTTCTACAATAAGCAAACTTCATATGTCTTTTAGGGCTAACGGAGACCAATCACTGGGGATATTTTGCTTATGTTTAGTAATTCTTGCATGTCAGAGTCCAAGCAGCATAAAAGATAGTTTCTACGTAGGGCTTTTTATTCTTCCCCACCCCTCTTCTTCTAGTTGCAATTTCAGCTGTTGGGAGGAATTCAGTTGCACATCCCTTTTTAATGGGCCTGGGGAGCAATGAACAAGGTCTTTTGCCCTCTGATGTTCTACAGTGGTTCGTCTGGTGTTGATGGGCCTTCTTTTGTTGGGCAGGAAATAACACCTCTTGGTGCAAAATAGTATTTCACGTTTGTTAATGCTTTTCTCTTGTCTAGTGATTTACAGTTACAGAGCAAACAGTGAAATATTACTTGATAATATGGGATACAGATGTTAGAAGTGAGATCAATGTGTGCAGCAACTTACAAGCATTCCATAAAGTCTAACACTAAACACACGTTTATAACTCTAATACCTATTTTAACAGCACTAACACACAGGTGAGCCAGACCGGTTGCAGTTATGTATTTGTCACTGTTCATTGAAACCTAGGGGCCTTGATGTGAGCTGGTACCTTGTTTGCTAGGGCTAGAAATGCAATTTCTATAATAGCTAAACTATTTTTATTTGATCTATAGCTTTTTAATATATTATTTTTGAAAAGGGCTGTCTAGTGAGAGGTAAATGCAATTGCTCTGCAATGAGACTGATAAAAAGAGATTTTCAGCACTTTTGGCTCATTCCTATCATTCATATTAACAATTTTTCTTAAGGCAGTAAGTACATCAGTAGTCAGTTATTTTATTTGAATGCTAATTATATTTTCAATGTTTGAATTAATTATAACTCCTATTGACTATGGTGATACTGTTTAGAGAAATTATCTCTCAGGTCAGATGAAAAGCTTTGACTTTGTATGACAGATGAGCGATTTGTTCTCCAATGTGGCATTAATATTCCTTAGTGTGTGAGCTTCATGAAGTATTAAAACCAAATTAAACCAAGAAAGGGACCCCTCTGAGTTGACTTCTTCATTTGAAAAGTTATATAGGAAAGCTCCTGTCCTGCCTATCATACACCGTTGAACAAAAAAACAAAGAGACTTTTTCTTCTCTTTAGAATGTCTTCGAAGAAATGTCAGGGCAGAATGTTAAGAAGCAGGGCACAAACCCCAAGTTGGTTGTGAGTCCTATTCTTAGATTTCACCAACCAATTATCCAGTGTGAATTCCTCAAGTACTATAACAGCCTTAACATAGAGTCATAGAAGTCCCTTTGCCATTGTATGGTTACACCTGGGACAAATTCAGATCTCAGTGCAGGTGAAAGCAATGGAGTTGCACCAGCTTCATCAGGTCTGAACTTGTCCTCTGACATTTATGTGAAATGCCCCCTGTGCGTGTGTGAATGGAAAGAATGGTGTTTCCATGCCTGTTCTTTGTGGGGATTGTACAGTCCACAGAAAACAGCTCGAAAATCATGGTAGAATTAACTATTTCATTGCTACTTCAGAAGAAAAGGTTTAGACCCTAAGCACAGGGACTGACACTGCCCTTAGCTCTTGAATAATGTGTCAGGGGAAGGAGGATAGCGAGGACTCCTTGTTTCCTTCTATCTTGTTCAGCTGTGAAAGGGTTCAGGGAAAACTGGCCCTTATTTATTTTTATTCAGCACCATAAATGTGCATGACCCAGTTTCAATGGTTCAATTTTAGACCAAGGAGAAGAACGTAGAGTCTAAGCTCTTATTTGGACTTTGAGCCAACTAACATACTCTCTGCATTGGCTCCCCATGGAACATAAAATCAAATCTAAGGTATTGCTCCTTATGTTCAAAGCCCTTCCTGGGTATGGCTTAGATTGGTGTTTCTCAACGACCGATCCATGGTCCGGTGCCAGTCCCTGAGATCTCCTTGACACAGTTTAGGAAGGCTGCAACCCGATCCAAGCCAGCCCCTGGTATCAAAAAGGTGAGAAACACTGGCTTAGATCACCTGAGAAACCACCTCCTTCTATGCATCCAGGACTGCCCAAAACAACTACATTCTTCTGAAACAATGGAACTGTCATCCATGAGACTAAGACTGGGGAAAGGACTTCAAGGTCCCGGGGAATGTTCAGATGCCTAGACACACACAAATTTACATAGGGCATGAAGCAGTTTAGGAGATGGAACCACATCCCTAGAATTAAAAGCTAAGTGCCCCTGACAGGTAGGATGCTAAAAAGCATTTATGAATGTATATCGCGCTTGGTGGAATTGATACATTTTATTTATACTTCAGTTTTATCATTTTTTTACAAGAAAGAATAGTAAGGAGAAAAAGCTATGATGCGGTGGCATCCATTTATTGTAGGAGATAGCAAGAGACTCACTTGGGACTGAGATAAATGTCTCCTGTATTCTATTTCAGGTACAATATTCCAGCAAATGCATGCACAGCTGTTCCTCGGCATGCTTGAATACTTGATTATATCTATTTACTTCCTCCTCTGGGAGGCGGAAGAGCAGAAGATTGGCACACTACCCAGCAGTTACTGTGCTCTTCCACTTGTTTGCCAAGCAGTAAGTTAAGTGTTTATCAAAACTTAGGAAAGTGAGGCTAAGCACGTCCATTATCCCATACCAACCATCCTTACAGACACACAGTGTGTAGCTGCCCATCAGTGCGTCTGTTCAGGGAAAAAAAGTACTGATTAAAATAACATACTCTCTTGCTTGTGCCAAAAGAAATGGATGTTCTTCACAGTCTGACTATTCAGACCTCGTGATTTCAATGGTTCAATTTTAGTTCCACCTTCTAATCTGTATTCCTGACATCAGCTGTTAGGAAGCGAGTGAAATGACTTGAATTCAGACAGATTTAACATTATTAATTGCTCTGCCAATTCCTTTCCAATCATGTATTTTTTTAAGAGACACCAAAACCTGTGATGGATTTAAGATCCTTGATGCTTAAAAAAGAGAGCGAGAGAAGAATGAACCAATGAACCTGAATGGAACAAATTATCTATTACAGTCAGTTAGCTGCATTATCTAACATTGTGCCTGCCAGAAAAAAGGAATATCAGCCTTTTCATTCTCTGCATGTGGCAATATGTGTACTGCAAAAAAAGTGTAGGATGCTTTCTCAGACAGTTAAAGAAATGACATGATGTGGCATCACACTGAAAGCTGTTAAAGATAAAACAGGAAAAAAGCCCTGTTTCCATAGCAACCCAGTGAGCAACTAGGAATATATATCCATCCAGAAGCTGAATGTTTAAAGTTACAGCTAAATAACAAATTAAACACCTTGTGAGGTGTATGGAATTGAAATAAAGTGGTTTTAACTCAACAGATAATAATTTAATTTCAACCATTTTTTCCCCTCAGTGATGTAACACTGTGTGACTTAAGCTGACTTTTGTGAGAACTTCATAGTATTATCCTTCAAAAGCTACCACAGAGAAGCAAAGAGCAAAGTTTCAGCTAAATCCCTAAATAAAGGCCTTAAGTACGAAAAGACCTCTCCATCAGTACTTTGGGCATGAGGTTTAAAGGAGGGGGTGCAGAAGGGATGGAGTCTTAAAAGCACACTGACTATGCTTTACAAGCCTGCTGTACGCACATTGTCCTAGTCTACCTATGTTTTTTTTTAACACCAAAATAGTTATACCGGTACAACCACTACCGTGGATGCAGTTATATCAATAAAAAGGTACCTTATATTGGGTACAGTTTATTACTTTTCCTGTATGGAAATAGAATATACCAGCATAATCACCTTTATACTGGTATAACTTTATCCACACTAGGGCCTTGTCTACACCACAGAGTTTTGTCGACAAAAGTCATCTTTTGTCGACAAAACAGGGGAAGTGTACACACTACAATGCTCCCTCTGCTGACAAAATAAAACCACCTCGATGAGAGGTGTAGAACTTTCTGTGGCAAAGTTATATTGCCAAAGCATCAGTGTAGATGCTACACTTTGTTATATTGCCGCAAGTGGCCTCCGGAAGATGTTCCACAATGCCCATCCTGACTGCTCTGGTCATCAGTTTGAACTCTGTTGCCCTGCATTCAGGTACAAAGGCATCTGCCCCTCCCCATTTAAAGGTCTAGGAATCTTTGAAATTCCACTTCCTGTTTGCTCAGCGTGGTGAGCTCACATCACATCTTCTCAGCTGACCATGGTGACTCCATGCGGCAAACGCTCTCCTGCTTGGAGCACACTGGAGCTGTTGGATCTGCTGAGTATATGGGGGAGAGGAGGCAGTGCAGTTCCAGCTCTGCTCCAGCCGGAGGAATTTCGATACCTATGGTCAGATTCTCATGGCATGTTGGAGAAAGGCTATGAATGGGACATGCATCAATGCCATGCAAAGATAAAGGCGCTGAGGCAGGTATACCAGAAGGCAAGGGAATCAAACCATCGCTCTAGTGCTGTGCCAAAGACCTGCTGCTTCTATAAAGAGACGGACACCAGCCTCGGCAGTGACCCCACTTCCACTCCAAAGGGCCCTTTGGTGGGGCTGGAGATAGTGGACAGTGGACGCAATCCCAAGGACGAAGTCCTCAATGAGGAGGTGAAGTTGGAGGATGAGGAGGAAATGGTGACAGATCATCTGTAGGGAACCGGGACCTCTTCTTGACCCTGGAGGGTTCAAGCCAGACCCAGCACTCCAGCACTGGCATGCAGGACGCAGGAGAGGGGAGCTGTGGTACGTGATCTATTTTGAGTTGATGTTGCTTGGTTATATGAGGCAGAGCTGTCCTTTGCTTTGTTATAGTCTAGAAGTGTGTGAAGGGATAGAAATGTACAAGACTAGCTGTGTTTGCATGTGCTTCATATCTCCCTGTGCAGCTAAGCAGTGCAGTAAAAAAGTGTATTTATTAATGCACACTGAGATTTCACAGGAATCCTCCAGAGATATCTCTAGGAAGCTTTCCTGGAAGTACTCGCAAATTCTCTGCCGAGGTTCCTTGGCAGAGCTGCTTTGTTCCTTCCCCCGTTGTAGGAAACTTTCCCACGCCAATTGGCAATCACTTGTGCAGAGATCAAAGCGGCACACAGGTGAGCAGCATAGGGACCCTGTCTGAAGCTGCACACATGCAGGAGATACACACTTGCATCATTGCTTACGCTTAGGAGTGAGATATTGGCTCCAATGACTCCCGCCTCTCGAACATGCTGGCTGAATTTACAATTTTGTCCCTAGTTGCGTGCAGAGATCCCCTTAAAAAACCACCTAGACCCTTTGCCCCATCTTAAGCACCACCACCTCAGCCAAGCACACCATGTTTAGGGCATTTGCCATGTTGTGTGCGTGCCAAAGGATAGTGAGAAACTGATTCATATTTTTAAAATGTGTATTTTACTATAACTATAATGATTCGATGCTGTGAGTGAACTAACAATCATCCTTCTGTTTCTTGTGCGTCTGCAGATGTGGCCTTCAGGGGAATCCGCTACACACTGGTGGATCGTTTCTGCCATATAAGAAAGGAGGAGCAGGGAGGACATGTTTCGAGAGGTACTCCAATCCCAGAGGCCAAAAAACAAGAACGCGGGGCATTGAGAGAGACTTTAAATGAAAATGATAAAATAGACAGGCAGGACAGAAAGAGAGCCAGGAGCAAATTTTAAAGGGCCAGGAGTGGATGATCAAAATGATGGAGGACCAAACGGAGATATTGAAGTCCCTAATCATGCTGCAGGCAGAATTCATGCGTGCTTTCCCCCCCCATAGCCAATACAGAACTGCTTGCCATGCCCTCCCCAAACTCCTCCAAAAACATTCCTTCCAACATCCTGGTCTGTCTCAGTATCCATTTACTCCGCCCCTTCGGACAGCTTCCAAAATGATAGCTGGACTTACACACAGCTATGAAAGCCTGCACTGCCCTTCGCTGTTATCTCCCTTCCCACCAAGCTTTTTGTGTGTGTTTTAATTGGTATTTAATAAAAACACACTCGGAAATATAATCAAGCTTTATTTCTCTCCTGCACATGGTGGTTGCTGCTGAAATTAACACACAAAGGCAATTGGATTATTTGCAGACTACAAATCATGGTCAGGAATCATCAACATTTTCATGCAAGGTGCAAGTTAATAAAGCATGGCAGAGTGCTGTATAGAGAGACACATTACTGGTACTCATTGGCAATATGGTGCCTCAATGCCTCCCTGATTCCAATAACCCCCTGCTGTGCGCACTAATAACCCTGGTATTTGGCTGCTCAAAATCAGCCACCAGGCGATTCACCTCCACGCTCCACCCCGGAGGAAACTTTTCACCCTAAGCCATACAAATATTATGGAATGCACAGCAGGCTGCTATGACCATGGGAATATTTTCCTCATTTAGGTCTAACCTGCCATAAAGGCAGGGCCATCGAGTTTTTAATCTGACAAATGCACATTCTATGGTCATTCAGCACCTGCTCAACCTATTGCTGAAGCGCTCCTTGCTACTGTCCAGGTTTCCCATATAAGGCTTCATAAGCCATGGAAGTAAGGAGTATGCTGGGTCTCCCAAGATCACTATGGGCATTTCATCATCCCTCATTGGAATCTTCTGGTCTGGAAAGAAAGTCCCTGCTTGCAGCTTTCGATACAGGCCAGTGTTCCTGCAGATGCCTGAGTCATGCATCTTCCCTGACCTCCCCATGTTGATATCAGTGAAACGGCCCTGGTGATCTACCAGCACCTGCAAGAACATGGAGAAGTAGCCCTTTCGGTTGACATATTCTGTCACCAGGTGGTCGGGGGCCAAAATTGGGATATGCGTGCCATATGGTGCCCTGCCACAGTCAGGGAATCCCATTGCCACAAAGCCATCCACTGTTTCACGCACATTTCCAAGAGTCACATCCTTTGTAGCACAATGCAATTAATGGCCCTGCACATCTGCATTAACGCAGCCCCAACAGTGGACTTCCTGACTCTAAACTGATTAATGACTGACCGGTAGCAGTCTGGAGTTGCCAGCTTCCATATGGCGATTGCCACGCACTTCTCCACTGAGCGGGCAGCTCTCATTTTGGTGTCATTGCACCGCAGTGCTGGAACAAGCTGCACACACAGTTCCAGGAAGGTGGCTTTCTGCATCTGAAATTTCTGCAGCCACTGCTCATCATCCCAGACCTGCAAAGAGATGTGATCCCACCACTCAATGAGATTTTGTTTCCCAAGCCTAAAAGCAGTTGTCCACTGTGTGCAGCTGCTCCATGAATGGGAGCTCATGATATACTGCATGACCATCCATGATGTGTTCATAACAGTGAGCACAACAGTGGAGAGAAGTGCAGGATCCATCCTTTCAGACATAGATGGCAGGCATAAAGTAAACAGGGGCCTTTGAAAAATGCTGCAAAATGTAATCAGAAAATACTACATCATGGAACATTGAGCTCGCACCCATGATGCACTGCGTTCCACTCTGCCTTCCCACAACTCCTAGCTGCAGAAGGTGGTGAATTGCATAGCTACCTACAGTGCACTGCTCTCACTGTCAATGCTAGAGCACCAACTGTGGACACGTTTCACCGACAGAAGGAGCATTGCGTGAACCTGCACAAGTGATGTAATTATAGCACTTTTTGCTCATTGGCGTAACTTGCATCGACAAAATTCTGTAGTGCAGACAAGGTTTAGGAAGGCTTTGTACCACTTTAACTATATTGGGATATATATCAGTTTGTGTGTAGACGAGGCATTAAAAGCATTTTCAAGAGCTGCATCTGCCCTTGAAATCACTGCCATCGTTTTGTTGTTTTATAACTGCACATGGCTATATTTTAAAATGTTTTTCCTCTGTTGCTGTATGAAATACCCACATAAACCAAAAGGAGAAACTGGCTACAGAGGGAAAAGCAGTGAAATTAACTACTGACTCAAAACTGGCTTTGGATCAAGCCCCAAGTCCTGTCAAATGTACAAGGTAACCTGGATAAAATGGAGATTTTTTTTCTCTGGAATTTCTTTCAGTTCTCGTAATCTTAGATGTTAGTTGCAAAAACAGTAGGTTAAAAAGTGTTAGACAGTGTGACTTTTAGGTTGACAGTGTCTCTTTAAATATTGATGCAAGCAGATTTCCTGGAGGCTAAGTCACTTCAAATCTGCACCATCATACTTAAGTGGTAACATACTATTTGGATTAAATTTAATCACAAAATATTACTCCCAAACTTTCCTATTCTCTTTTGCTGTTGACAATGCTACCATCTTTCCTGTCAGTCAGGCTGCTGGCCTGCATGATCATCTTTTATTATTATCTATAATTTGTATCACAGTAGTATCTAGAGATCCAAACTGAGATCAAGGCCCCATTATGCTAGGTGCAGTACACACACATATATAAGAGACCATGGCGGCCCCAAATAATTTACAATCTATACAGACAAAATGAAGAAAGGGTGAGAGAAAAGAAATAGTATTAACCAATTTTAGAAATATTATTAGCCCATTTTATAACTGAGAAACTGAGACAAAGAGAAATTAAATGTCTTGCCCAAGATCACATAGGAGGTTTGTGGCAAAGCTGGGAAATGAATCATCAATCAAGTCCTAGTCCAGTGTCTTAACCACAAGACCATCCTTCCTTGGGTTTGACCCCCACACACTGTCTCCTTTGTGCCATCTGCATTGTGTTCAAATCCTGTCATTTTTCCTTTATAACATCTCTGAAATCTCACCTTTTCTTTTTGTCCATATACCTAAAACGTCTCATCTAGGACACTATTATCTCACACTTTGACTACTATACTCTCCTTATCTCAGCCTTCCTCACACCTGGATTATTTCCCCCCTGTCCACACAAAAGCTAAGATCAGCTTCCTTGCCCCTTGCTCTGACTGTATCCTCCTCCTACTTGAAAAGGCTCCTCGTTTTCCATTGTATAAAATTCAAAATCCTCATTGTCACCTTCAAGATCCGTTACAGCTCTGTCCTTACCCTTCTTGTCTCATCACCTTTTGCACTGCTCCCTCTGCTTTGCAAACAATGATAGCCTTGACTACCCTTCACTCACAACTGATTTTGTGCTTTCTTCCCCTCTGCCCCATGCATGGATTGCACTCCCTGAACTGAACCATAAGGTCACTTTCCTCTTTCAAATCCCTCCTCCAGATCCATTTCTACTGGAATGCCTCCAAGAAATTAGCCAACTAACAATGGCACAGCAGAGAGGCCACTGGGAATAATTTAATTTAAAAAGAGTATATAATGTACACATTATGTATTTTGACTTTCTCCCTGATCTTCATACAGTGTTTGCCTCCCTAGATTGCGGGCTCTTCAGGACATGGTATGTATGTGGGCATGGTTACCAGAATACAAGACATGAATAATAATAATTACAGTAATACGTGGAGCTACGTTTTCAAATGATGCAGCTGAGTGAGATGTGCAATGTGCTATTGTGCATGCAACCCTGTGCTTCTAGGTTTATACCTATGCACTTAATATGCACTCTTAAAATACAACCAAGTGTAACTAGATCTGTGAGCAAATTCACTTATAACATTGAATAGAATAGCCTTCTCTATATCACTATTGTATCACTTCATCTTCTTTAGGCCTTGGATCTCTACTGGGGGCCAGATCTTCAGCAGGAATAAATCAACATGGCTCCACTGAAATCAATGAAGTTTGACTGAATGATTTCAGCCAAGGATCTGGCTTTGAAAGAAAAGCCATCGTTTTTAAAAATGAAAAGAAAAAGGCAGATTCTTGTGATTTCCTACAGAAATGAAGACAAAACGTGTGTCGAAAGGCTGAGAGCAGCCAGTGACAAACCAGTAAGTTGAAGCAAATAGTGTCACAGGGGAGAGAATTTCATCAGTTTTGTCTGCGTTCCTTCCTAGCAGGGAACATTGCACTGTGAAAAAGTTCTGGAGACATGAGAAAGATCATGGATAAAAATAAGCCATAATATTTTACACCGCAACTGTTAAACACAAATTTGTTCAAGTGAGTTTGCTTTAATATGTCTAAAACCCTTGGGCGTGATTCTTCCCTCACTCCCTCACACAGCCTCTGCCTCACCGAGGGTGATTGAACTAGACTGCTGTCAAATTGGTGTAAATGAGAGGAGAACCAGGTCCTCACATTTTTGGGGGGTCAGGTATGTTTTCTTTTTCTTGAACTCTTAAATAATACATACCCCTTGGAACATGCTCTTCTGGAAATGCGCCTTTCCTAAAATTATTACTTTCTCTACTCACCTTCCCACACGTTACTCCCTCACTTGGTCAGTGCTTATACTGGTGATGATAATGCTGCTGTACACTGCTACCATCATCCTACATTAAAGCCACATCAATGTACCATAGCCATTAATGCAGCAGCATGATTACCCTTGGGTTTTGCTGTCATGTTTCCTGTTTACTCTGGGTCATAGCTTTGAATTTTTGTACACTGATTCCAAATGGATTTTAAGCTATTCCCCTCCCACCCCTATGATGCACTAGTGGGGCTACAATGAGGATTCTGCTATCAGATTGAAGAAATGGAGTGAATAACTGAATAGTACCCAGGCCCTTTACTCCTGAAACTTGAGCAGGATAAGAACAGAATGTGTAGCTCAACTTTTCTTACTCAGGCAGTGTGGCTTAGTGGCTAAAACACTGGCGTGTCACTCCAGGGAACAGGTGTCTATTTCTAGCTCTTCCAGTGGCATACTGAGTGACCTTAGGCAAATCACTCCACCTCTGTGTGACTCAGTTTCCTCATCTGTAAAACGGTGATAATGATACTGAGCTCTTTTGTAAAGTGCTTTGGGATCTGCTGATAAAAACTGCTTGGCATTGAAGAGCTAGGCAATTAAGCTATATAGATATAAAGTAACATCTGCTGCCCTAGCTGTGGCCTAACATGGGTGAGTGTGTGTGAGTCAGAGCCTGAGAGAGAACTGCTTTCTCGTCCTTATAGCTGCAGGCAAAGAACCTAGTAATATTTAGTGTGTGTATGAGCGTATGGAAGTCAGGGAGAGTCTTGCTACAAATTTAGACTGTGATAATGCCTCTTTCTTCATGCTACTGCTGATACTCTGATCTGAATGGATTTCCTGACTGCATTCTTAGGTCCCTGCTTTCTTGCTAGCAATCTCATTCACCCATTTCCCTTTCCACGTTAGACAGCTGCCCTGAAAGTAGCCTGGTTTTGCTGAGTGAGTGAATAGCTCCCTTCACAGTCAGCACTCAGTCTATTTTAGCTGCTAACACCAAAATATTCTAAAATTAGATGAGTATGACTTAAGATCAGAATTCACTGAAAAAAGTTTTAAGTTTGCCAAATGAATGAGTTGTCAGCTGCATAGGTAGAAACATTTTAGAAGCTTAAAAGAAAAGTCTCAAAATATTTTGGGCTATGATTCAGTATAAGCCCAATTACAGGATTTTAAATTACAAATAAGAAAAACAATCCTACAAATATTTCTAACCTTAGACTTATGAAATCATTGGGTACCACTAATACATTTGGTTGAGTGTTTGCAACAGCCTCTTTTGATCAGATTTCATCCAGTATACAGAATCTATCATAAGTGGTCATGTAAACCTACATGACTCTCATGCTGTTAAGCTCCTAGTAACATCAACAAAATATCACTGCAGCTCTCAGCTGGAATTTCCCAGATGACATAAGCATGTCAACTTTGAGTTAGCAATCCTTATTTAAAACATCTTCATTTGTAGTGTGACTGACACGGACAATACTTTAGTACGCACTTGTGCTTCTACAGGGCTTGGTAGCTCTGGGAATACTGCTCTTATTTTAATGAAAAATGTTTCATCCTTATTCTATTTTAAGGTACTTCATTAAGCAAATAATACCAATTTACCATGTAGCAATATTGCTCCTTAATATGGTCACAAAAATGCACTGTAAGTATAAAATTTATTTGCCCTTTAGAGTGCAAAGGTAGATTGTTTGTTTCAAACAACTTTCTGGCATAATTAGGTTGGTTTGTTTTTGCACACCCAGTATTAGGTCTTATTCTTAGAGGATATATACCTTCATAGGTACCCAGTGATATTCTTCATCCATAGCTTAGGCCATCTCTGCACTACAGAGTTAAGTCGACAAGTTATGTTGACAATCTTAAGCCACTTTAATAACATCGGTTGCGCATGTCCACGCAAAGCTCATTGTGTCGACGGAGTGTGTCCATAGTCACTGACAGAGAGAGTGTTGCATCGTGGATAGCTATCCCACTGTGCAATTCGCCACTCCCTGCCACCCTCTGCCATTGGGAGCTCTGGGAATGGATCACAGTGCATCATGAGGACATGCTCACTGTCCCATGATGTAGTTCTTTTATCCCATCCTTCCATGGGCTTCTACCTTCATTTCACACTGTTTTTCAACAGCCCTTGTAAACTGTGTGCCTGCCATCTCTGGCTGACAGCATGGATTCTTAACTGCTGACCAGTCTGGGGATAGGCTTTATGAACACAACACGGCTGGTCCTGCAGTATTTCATGAGCTGTGAAACAGAGAGTGAATTGGTGATACCGGCCCTGCTGTCTGCCATGAAAACAGATAATTCAAGATTGCTGCTGGCATTCATGGAACAGCTTGCCATGGTGTACCGCTGGTATGGGGCTTGGGAAACAAGCACTGAGCAGTGGGAGCGCATCATTATGCATGTATGGGATGATGAGCAGTGGCTGCAGAAATCCACCTTCCTGGAACTGTGTGCGGAGCTTGGCCCAGCACTGCAGTGCAAGGGCACCAGAAAGGGAGCTGCCCTCACTGTGGAAAAGCAAGTGGTAATCGCTGTGTGGAAACTCCAGACTGCTACCAGTCAGTCATAAATCAGTTTGGAGTTGGACAGTCTACTCTGGGGGTTGCGGTGATGTATGTGTGAAGGGCTATTAATCACCTCCTGCTGTGAAGCACTGTGACTCTCGACAATGTGCAGAAAGTAATCGATGGCTTTGAGGCTATGGGATTCCATAGCTTCGATGGATCGCATATCCCAATTTTGGCCCCCGACCATCTGGTGACAGAGTACATCAACCGAAAGGGCTACTTCTCCATGGTCTAGCAGACCAGATCCTGGTGATCCACCAGCACCATTTCACTGACATCATTGTGGGGTGGTCAGGGAAGGTGCATGACACATGCATCTTTCAGAACACTGGCCTGTACAGAAAGCTGAACACTGGGACTTTCTTTCCAGACCAAAAGATTCCAATGGGGGATGTGGAAATGCCCATAGTGATCCTGGGAGACTCTGCCTACCCCTTGTTCTCCAGGCTTACACTGGAAATCTAGACAGCAGCAAGGAGCACTTCAACAACAGGTGTTGAATGACTGTTGAAAGTGCCTTTGGCCGATTAAAAGGTAGCTGGAGCTGTCTTTTTGGCTGATTAGACCTCAATGAGGAAAATATTCCAATGGTCATTGTGGCCTGCTGTGCTCTACATAATATTTGCAAAGTGAAGGGGGAAAGGTTTCCCAAAGGGTGGACTGCTGAGGCTGACTGGCTGGCTGCTGATTTTGAGCAGCCAGATATAAGGGCAATTGTAGAAGGGCACAACAGGAAGCTATTTGAATCAGGGAGGCTTTGAAGGAGCATTTTGAGAATGAGTCCAAGTAATGTGTCTTTCTGTGACAGTGAGAAGTAGGTGTGTGTAACTTTTGTGATTCACGGCTGTGAGCGCATTCACAATACTGTCTCTGTTCATTGTTTCTTTGGTTTCTGCAGGTGTGCCCTTGAAGACACACCTCCACACCAGTGGAGCACCTCCGTCAGATAAAGCAGCAAACTAGGAGGAGTAAGGAGGATATGTTTCACGAAGTGCTGCAGTCAACAGATACAGCACAGAGCGAAACCGTCTCTTGTTTCACTATGTGCTGTATCTGTTGACTGCAGCACTTCATGAAACATACCTACTTCTCATTGTCCCTTGGCTGGCACACAGCTCAGCATGAGTCCCAAATATAGTGAGTTTGCTGGGTGGGGGGGCCGCTGTCAAGGGGGAATGTGCAAGAAGGGATAAAGGGTGGTTTGCGAAGGGGGTTACTATAAGCAGCGAGGAGACTATTGCCAACATTGGTACCCTTTTCCACAGGCTAGGGTAATCAAACTCAATATCTCACTCCTAAAGGTAACCCAGGATGCAAGTCTGCATCTCCTGAATGCATGTTCTTTCAGAGCAGCTCCGTATGGTGCTTGCCTGTGTGCTGGTCTGGCCCTTGCAGAAATAATTGCTGGGTGGCACATTAAAGTTTCCTACAGTGGGGGGAGAAACAAGGCTGCTCTGCCAAGGAACCTTTGGAAGAGGATTGCAGAACACTTACAGGAAAATTACCTAGAGATCTCTATGGTGGATTCCCGGAACATCCCCATATACATTAACAAACTTTTCCACTGTGGCCATGGCCCCGCTGTGTAAATGGATAGGCTCTGTTGTTAATTTCTGTATGCCTCCTCTACCATATAACAAAGTACATGAGACCTCAATCACCTCTCACCGTGCGGTATCAAAGCAAAATGAGCACTTAATGGAGCTCCCCTCTCCTGCATCCTGCGTGCCAGAGCTGGAGTGCTGGGACTGGCTAGATCCCTCCAGAATGGAAAAGAGGTCCTGATTCTCTGGGCCACTGGACGACCCTGCTGTGTGCTCCACATCATCCTCCAGATCCATTTCCTCGTCCACTACTTCATCATCCGGGTTGATTCCACTGGCTGCTGTCTTTTGTCCCTCTGAAGTATCCATGGGGCTCTTGGTGGTGGAGGTGGGGCACAGAAGGAGACTATTTGAATCAGGGAGGCTTTGAAGGAGCATTTAACTATACTAATATTCCTACCTATAGCTACTGTTTCAATGTTAGCACTGACTGATGTGTTTGTGACACAAATAAAGACTCATGTTATTGTAAAGACTCAAGTTTAATAATAGGACAAAACACACATTTTTGTTCAAACAGGACATGATAATGAGGGACAATCTCGCAATTAGGGCTCTCACAGCTGTGTGTAACTCCACCTGTCATTGAGAGACTCAGGCTGGATAGCCTGGGAAGGGCATAAGGGCAGGAGCGGATGATAAAGCTCCAGGAAGGCCAGACAGAGATGATGAAGTCCCTCATTACGCTGCAGTCTGAGTACATCTGTGCACTACTCCGCCTGCAGCCACTACAGAACTCCGCATCATGCCCTCCCCAAACTCCACCACTGCATTCTTCACATTTTCCCAGTTCCTCCCATGGCCCCATGCACTCCATGCCTCTTCTCCCCATAGACCCAGCAGATCCAACAGCTCTAGTGTGCTCCACATGGGAAAGTGTCTGCTGCGTAAAGCTGGCATGTTCAGCTGGGCAGTTGCTGTGGGAACTGTGCACGCCGAGCAAACAGGAAGAGGAATTAAAAAAATTCCTAGGCCTTTAAACAGGGGAGGGGCGCATATCTGTGTACCTTCAGAGCAGCGGAGTTCAAACTGCTGACTAGAGTGGTCAGTATGGGCATCGCGGGACACCTCCTGGAAGCCAGTTAGGGCGACATAACCAAGCGCAGAACCTATGCTGATGCTACCTTGCTGTACGTATGTCACAAAAAGCTCTGTGTCGCTCATTGAGGTGGTTTGGTTTTGTCGGCGTAGCAGGGGAGCTACACTGGCGGGAAGAGCATTTCAGTGTGTACACCTCCACTGGTTTGTCGACAAAAGCTGACTTTTGTCAACAAAACTGTGTAGTGTAGACAAGGCCTTACTTTTTATGAGCTGAGAAATATTTCCTTCAAGCTCTGAAGACAGAAGATCATATTCTCCATTGCTTACATCTTGGAGAGTGTGTCTGACCTGTCCAAAGTGAGTGCAAGCAAGGTGTCGAATCAGAGCAGAGCCAGATCAGAATGACAGCATTTTCCTCCCATTTTGCTCAGATATAACTGGATGCTGCAAGGGGCCTGGCAATAGAGAATCAGGCTCCAAACCTTTTAATTTTTTGAAAGCTTCCTGCACACTAATTGCACTGTCAAGCAAATAATTATGATGATATTGCTGCTTTTGATGGCCATTGCCCTGCGCCTTGAGTAGTTACACAGATCGCAGTGCCTGCATTTTGCCTTCACTTTGCTACACGTATAAATGGTTACACAGAGCACAAAGGAGCAGCTAGCCAGGACCTCAGTCTATGCCCTGAAAAGCTAGAGCTTATAATATGTTACTCCTCTCTTTCCCAGGTTAAGGTTACGGATCCTGGGTGGTGGAGTGGACGCTGACCAGGGAAGTTCTGGATTCAATGACTGGAACTGGGGCTGGAGAAATTGGGCCCAGGGGGATCACTCACAGGATGAAGAAAAAATGAGCTATTATTCTTTACAGCTGCAACCAGCATCAGATCAAAGAAAAGGGGCTGCTCATCCAGCTGCTGTCTGACTCCACCAAACTGCCATCAGCCTCCACAGAGCCTCTGTTATCCCACAGCCATTCCCTCACAGTTACCACCACTAATGGCCATAGCCACCCTTCAATTCTGCCAGTCAGGGCCAAGGTCTCTGGAGGGGGAGCCACTCCCACCCTGACTGCACTAGAGACAGCCACTCCCTGTGCAAACTCTGGGCCTTTCTAATATAAGATGGATGACTTCCTGCAGACACTGTCTCCATGCCCCAGGTTCAGGCTTGTTACAATTTCCCCTGTCTTGAAATAACCCATTGGCCCCAGTGGGGCTGGCATCACTTCTAACACATTCATGGATGTTCAAAGTAACACAAACATTTTTTCTGTTTACAGATGTACACACCACGATGTTTGTCCTCAGAGCTTGTCCTTTTCTCAGAGACCTCCTTGTAGGAGCTGGAGATTGCCCCTCTTGAAGTGAGTCATCCTCCGTAGATATAAATGTTCCACCCTGCCTAAGCTGGAGTATCAGCTTGTGACACAACATCTTCAGCCTCAGACTCCACATTTGTCCCCTCAGTCCCAGGAATTGACCAGCCCAAAACCTTATCCCTTTTGTAGAATCAGAAAAATTACAGACAGGATGTCTTAGACCGAAACTGTGATAAAAATGCTAAGTTCGAGCAGAATGTCTTAGCCCTGCCATCTAAATGCAAATTCATTAGTCTGTGTTGTAGAACTTAGCCACCTTTGAAGTCCGAACACAGACATCTCCTGTCAGATAAGTTAGCAAGTGTCTGTACGTGATCCAAGACTTCCTGGCCCCAGAAGACCCACCCAGACAGGCTAGCACCTGGAGCACCCCATTGTGTTTGTAATCACCTTACATGTGGGTAATAACCTGTTAATCAAACTCCACTATACGATCTATATGTAAATGAATCTAAAGCAAACCCATATAAGTCCTTTGTATCTGGTAGCAAGGGGAAGTGCCAGTGATCAGCACAGAGACGTGCTGCCTGGGCTTCCCTATAGCTATAGCTGTTTGTGTGTGTGTCACAAATAAAGCTCTACTCGATCTAACCCTAAAAGAGAAGCTGCGTGATCTTTCTTCCACGACACTTTGATATCACCTCAAGTACTCTGTGTGTATAACCTTAGGCTTGGTTCTGGGTCTCAGCTGAATCCTATACACTATCTCATCAATTCAGGCCACAATGACATAGGGGCCCTCCCAGGGCCTAGCTAGCTTACTTTCCTACTCTTCTTCCTTCTAGAGTTATAAAACCAAACCAGCTCTCCCCTTTTGTAAGAGTCCTCATAAGACCGTATGTTGTACAGTTTTTTTATTCCATCAGCTGACAATTTTAAGTTGTCTCTGGTGAAGGAATGTACCTTTTCAGTTTTGCACTGGAAAGTCTCTGTATAGTTCAGATAGTTCGGGTCCCTCTGTTCCACTTCTGGGACTCCATATGGGAGAGTCTGGGGTTTGCAGCTCATGCCCAAACATGAGAAAAGCTGGAGTGCATTTTATCCTTTCATTCACTGCAATTCTGTATGCCATCAAGAGGAATGGAATATGCTGGTCCCAGTCGTCTTGATGTTGCTATATGAAGCTAGCCAGCTGTAGTCCTAGAGTTTGATTGAACTGTTCTACCATTCCATTGGATTGTGGACATACTGGGGTCTTGCAAGTCTTGTATCTGAGAGTATGTCTACACTTGCTGCGAAATTCGGCAGAAGTCGATGGCAGATACGCAAGCTATGTAGAGTAGCTTGCATATCTCCCATCGACTTCCTAACTTCTACTTACTTTTGTGTCTTCAGTTCACTGCCCTGATGGGAAATGCCCTCCCATTGATGCAGCATTACTCCACCTGGTGGAGGTGGATTAGTAGCATCAGTTTCTGGGTTGATTGAGCAGGTCTCCACTTCCGCTCCGTCGATCCGGATAAATCGATTTGACAGCAGCGAATTTGCCACCATCAGTGTACACATAGCCTAAGTCCAATATGTGTAAGGTATTAAAATGAGGCAGTTCTATCACATGGTCAAGAGAGTGACATTACTTTTCATGCATATGAAATCTGTACTCAAGCACATGGGCTATTATTTCACCAGAACCAAAGAATTAAGTTAGAGGGAACCAATTAGGCTTCTTGGTAGGCTGGCTGGTACCCACCAAAACTCTTAGTAGTTTTGTCTATGTTGCTTATTGAAAGAAAAATGACTTGATATCCTTTTATATAAATGTTATTAAAATTTATAAACCAAAATAAAATCAAGAAAACATATTAATAAAGCTAAATTACTATACACACTACTAAATTAAGGATTAAAAACACAATTATCAAACTAAAGTATAATAAAAAAATCAGTGAGTTAATTATATTGGATTGAAATCAAGTAATCAATTTAGTCAAATCATCAGATTACTACAGCCGATAGTCAGTCCTTCTTAAATCCTAAAACAGGAGTCCAGGGAGGACGCTGTCCCTTTAGTTATAAACCCCAGTTAGAGAACCTTACCCATAGCAGTGGAATATTACAAGCTTAGCTTAGCTTGTTTAATATTTATGTATTGAAACCATCTTACTGTTTATGTTCTAGTCATAGCCGCCAAGTCAGTTAAAGCTTCCTCCTTGCATTTCACTATTATGTGTGGTAGCTAATCTTTTTTCCTTTCCCCCCAACACAAATATAGACCTAAATAAAAAAAATCTCTGATATGTGGAAGTTGAACAAATCCTACTTAACAGTTCACAGCTGACAGTTAAAGTTTCTCTAGACACTTTCATGAAAATAGGAAACATACATTCCATAATTTTATGAAACAGTATTGTAGATTTGGGGCACTTTCCTTCTGGCCCCATGTGGACTTTACAGTTGCTCACAACAGGTGCATGTACCAAAGCACACCTTCCCACCCTAACATAATAAAATGATTGGGACATCTCCCAGTTAATAAAAACAAAAGCCCAAAATTTAAAAAAAGGGCAAAATAAGATACTTAGGATGAAAGCTCTTGTAGTCTTCAGTCTCATGTGGAATAGCTGCAGTCAAGGAATCAGCTAACACTAGCAGGGCATTTGGGTACTGGGAGACTGGTCAGTGTTTGGCACAACCTGTTAGGTGTTGTCTTCACCTCCTCTTCCCATAGGTGGCTTGCCTCTGGAAGTAGGCATATCAGTCTCCCTTCAGGTAGCATGTCAACGTGAAGGAACCAAGGCCTTCCCCTTTTACCTTGATATTCATGGTTGCAGTTGTAGTTTTCTCCACATTACAGCATCTCCTCCTGAGGTCTCCAGGCAAATGAGGTGTGAAGTACATCTTGGATTCCAACAATGTGGCCAGCCCAGTCAGAGTGAAGCAAACTTTGGGCTAACATCAATTTGTAAAGTCCTGCTTAAGCCAGCAGTTTTCTTAAAATATCCATTGTGGCACACCCCCACAATATCAAAAATGATAGCTGCAAGAGGCAAGTTTTGAGAAATTTGCCCTTGCCTTTTACCTCATGATTGACATCTGCATCTGCTTCCACGAAGGAGGCCTTGAGAGATCCATACAACTAACTCATTGCATAAGCTTCTGGTAGAAAAGCCAAACAGTCCATCATGAATCCATCAACATTCTTAAAAATGAGTGTGGACATCTGATGATAATAACAGATGTCACATCTTTCCTTTGCAAACACGAGAACTGTGGAACTCAGTGACTGATATAATCTAACTGGCTAAAAGGTTACACAGCTTGTCTCCTTTAGTAACTTTTCTTCTCAAAGCAGAAAGTTACTTTACATCTTATCTATATAAATTCCATTTGAAATTAAAAAAATAACATTTACACTAGGTCTGTACTCTTCAATATTCTATTTCTTTCACATACCACACACAGCATTGTCAATTGCTTGCAGTTGCACAGAACAATGCAGCAGTACATGAGGACACATATTGAATTATACTGAGATTACAACATAGAGCTACACAATTTCAAAGGAAAGGTGAATGGTTACCAAGTCCTGCTCTCCTGTTTGGGTATGGTATTTTGAGATTCTCTAATTGTGGCGCTTAAATCAACACACTAATGTTTCCTACCATGGAGGAGGACTGTGCTGAAAACAAAATACAGGCACATGCATGAAATGCTAAACAATAATGTAACTCAGGCTCTCAGCCCTAGGACTTGTCTTAAATAGCAGAGAGAGAGAGAGAGAGAGCTGAGCCGATATTATCTTATGCTTCATTATCTTGCCCAGAATTGAAATTAGGCTGACAGACCTGTAATTACCTGGGTATTCCTGTTTGCCCTTTTTAAAAACTGGCACAACATTAGCTTTCTTCCAGTCTTCTAGAACTTCCCCAGTTCTCCAAGATTTATTGAAAATCAACATTAATGGTCTAGTGAGCTCTTCAGCCAGCTCTTTTGAAACTCTTGGATGCAAGTTCTCTGGACCGCCTGATTTACAACTGTCTAACTTTAGTAGCTTCTTTTTAACATCCTCCAGAGGTACTAGTGGAATGGAAAGAGTGTTAGTATTGCCATGTGATGAGACAGCATCATTTTTTTTTTGCTCCAAATATAGAACAGAAACATGTATTGAACACTTTTGTCTTTTCTGTATTATTATTGATAATTCTATCATTTCCATCTAGTAATTGAGCAATACCACTGTCAGGATTCTTTTTGTTTCTAATATGTTTTAAAAACCTCCTTCTTTTTATTCTTAACTCTGCCTGCCATAGATATCCTCTTGTGTCCCTTGGCTTCCCTTATCAATTTTCTGTCATTCCTAACTTCCAATTTGTATTCATTATTATTAACTTCCCCTTTCTTCTATTTGTTATATATATATATATATATATATATATATATATACAGCATAGCCTTCTTCCTCAGCTTTGGGATTGTGGCTTTTTGGACATCTGCTAAAGTGTTCTTAAATTATTCCCAATTATCATCCATATTTTTCTGATTAAATTTTCCACCCAGCCTATTTGGCTCATAACTGATTTCAGCTTTGTGAAATTGGCCCTATTAAAGCACCATATATTTATATTACGGGTCTGGACTTTATTCTGCTTGCACATTATAAATGTGATCAAGTCATGATAACTTGTACCTAAGCTACCATTACCTTTTAGTTCTTTGATAGGTTCTTTATCTGTTAGAACAAGATCTAATAGAGAATTCCCTGATGTTGGCTGCAACACTTTTGAGTTAGGAAATAGTCATCTATAATGTTTAGAAATTCCAAGGATGTTTTAGTACTGGCACCATGACACCTCCAGCGTATGTCACTCAAATTGAAATCTTCCCATAATCACACGTTTTTTTTCCCTACACATATTAAGCAGGATTCAATGCCCGTTGGATGCAGGTGATATCAGCGGGAACAGCTTAAGGGCTCAAGGATTTTGAAAATCACTCTTTGTGGTGGGGAAGTAAGCAAGCCCACAGTACCTCTCTTGACTGCTTCATATATTGACCCAAACTCCACAGAGGCCACACAATGATGTATAGGAGTTCATGATTTCCATTACTGTCCTACTTGGGAGCTGCACAATACAGTTCTATATGATCACACAACATAGAGGCACTGATAGTAAAGACTTCCTATGTATAGCTAAAATATTTGGAATTTGTTTTGATTTTTTCATCTGAAATGGCAATACTCTTTCCTATTTGAAGAGACCAAAAATATAATTAAACTATCAGTAAGATGCACTGTTAACTAACTACTTTTCTGTGAGAAAAGAGGATTATTGAATGTAAACAGGGAGTATTTAGTGAAAAAAAGATTATATTTTTTTCGATGTTCTGACCATGCTCTGCCAATTTCTCTGTCTTTCTGAAAAGCTTATTTCAAAACATTAGTACTCTATTATTTGACAGTCTGCCACTTCCCAAAATCTGAATTTTTAGTGAGTTGCAGTGTTCAAATAATGTATGTGTGTTGAGAAAATATTGTATCTGAATGTAGATACCCATAACTCTTAAATTACACAGTGCTGCCAAGTATCGACGTTTATGGTCGATAGCTTTAATATTACTATTTACGTCTCAATAAATTATACTTGCAGAAGTAAAAAAGGAATGTCAAGGTTGTATTAATAGCTATGCTAAGCATAACACTCAAAACATAATTGATGTGAATATCAGTAGAGAAATTTTAATAACATCAAACACGTCTGTGTCCTAGGATAGGATCTTCTAAATGCAGCATATGAGCAGTGCAGTAAATCAGATGAAAACTCATTTTGAAGAATACCTAACTTGAATGAATGAATGAAATCTAGATTTTCTGGGTTTCAAATCTTGGTGTCAGGCATGGATTTAAGTGAAAAACTTAAAAACTCTGTAAAATAAGACCACATCAGAAGTACTTTATTTCAGGTTTTACACTGCCGGGCATCTTTTGTTGTGGTTTGCAAACAATTTGTGCAAGGTACATTATTGAACAAACCTGTATCACTTTCTATAAGCACACGTTAATTTCTTACTTGCTAATCATTCTACTAAACCTGGTCAACAACAATGGGAGGCTCTGGATGCCCATAACAAAGTAAAAATGGATATGTGAAAGATTCCTATAATTAACACAGTATGACAGGAGACACAGGGGAACTGAGCCATGAACTAAAGTCCTCCGTGAACACTTTCTGTACAGTGTGCTAAGCGTGTGAGGGATTCTGCAGGACACTCTGTACCTCCTGAAGGGTTCTGAGTTCCCTCAGCCCCCAATAGACTTTCTCAACAGCTTGCAGGATTAGGCCCTAAATTTGACGTGATGAAGACCAAACTATTGAATATTTCCCTACAAAAACTGCTCATGGTCTTAAGATCAATTTTTGAGGCAGCTGGCAGCAGAACCCACCATGAAGATGTCCATATTTTTATAAAAAGAAATCTCTCTTGAGTTTCTTCTAACGATCCAACATCCAGGCCTATATATTGCATATACTGTATGTTTGTGCTTCACGTTGGGTGGAGGAAGGAATTCAGCAAGGCTGAAAAGCTCATAAAATTGGTTTACTTTTTGTGTTAGGGCCAGAAGTGCTTCTAATTATTCCAACCAGGAGCCCCAGACATTGCGCGGCTACCCAGATGTGAAATTACATGCCATCAGATGGCAATTTCACTCCAATCCATAAGTTAATTTTCTAGCCTCTATGGTTACAGTGTGGTTCTAACCCTGGGTATGGCATCTGAGGAGCAGGGGATGATTATCATTTGGAACAGTAAAAAAATGTAGGGCCAGCTCATGCCCTACTGTGGAGAAGCTCCTGGGAAAGGTCCAAAGAAATGGGAAAACACTGCAAGGTTGAACATATTGAGTTTTTTGCAGTGTCCCCTCCAGGAGAAGAGGTTTAGGAACAGTGGAATTTGCAGAGAATGAGGTGACTCAGTGGGGGAATCTATAGGGAAGGGATCTCCTAGATCCACAGTGGCAGAAACCATCGGCACAGATATCGATGGCTGCCCTTCTGTACAGCTCCATTGCACCTTTTCCCCTCCACACACCCCAGCAATCCAGCTTTTGCAGAGAGAGTAGAGACAGGGGACATTAGGACCAGGTTGTTAATTATAACTTAATTACTGTTCATATTCAGTCTAAATTTTCCTTTACAAATTTTGTAGCATTATCCCTAGTATCCTGCGAGGGTCCAACACAAATGCTCTCCCTCCATGGTGTTTACACCCTTCAAACTTTTGTAAACAGTTTTCATGTCCTTCTATCCTTATTCAAAGAAGTAAATGAACTGGAATGAATGTTCTGCTACCCACTCTGCTCAATATGTAAGTTAGGAAGCTAGAAGTGTTAGCAAAGAGATAGGGGCTAAGTGTCTTCACTGTGAGGATGATAACCAGTTATATATCACCATAATGGCAGAGTTTACTGGTACAGTGGCATGGGTCCCCCAGCATGGTGAGGAGATTGGGATTACCTGAAGGCTCGCTGGACAGAAAGGATATTAGGAAGCTGATGGATGGCTGGGCATGAATGTGAGCACCACTAATTGACAGTGTTTGTAAATTGGGTTCACAGTGTAGGGTTTTTATTAAACTCTAGACTGCTACTATGCTGAAGAGTATGTTTTTCCATTTCGGCTTCATAAGATGAGCGTGACCTTTGGGTTTGGAAGCAGACTTTGCTACTCGTTCCCCTATCTTTATCATCTGGAAATTAGATTGCTTTTGTGTTCTATGTGGGTTATACCTTGAGGAACTGGCCCCAATGCATCAGACCACTTATTAATGGAGTTTTATGGGCTCTGTAAGCTGTGCTAACTGCCAAGGGACTTCTAAATAACATTAAATGTTGGTATTTATCTTCAAGGGCCTGCTCCAAAGTCCCACAAAGTCATTAAAAAGATTCCCATTGACCTAAATCATCTTTGGATAAGATCTTAAAGCCTAAATGGTCTGGCTTACCTGAGAGACCTCTTATCTCTTCGCAACATAATGCCTCAGTTGTAGTCATTAGAGATGCTGGAGATGGAGCACTCTTTGTCTAAGGGAGTGGGGCTGTGAGCAGGGGTTGTCTGTGAAGCCTTCTTTATGCTGGAAGGCTCTTCCCCCCACTATGATCTTCTGGAGCCAGGATTTGTTAACCTTCCAGATATGTTGCAAAGCTTGTTTCTTTTCTCAGGTATTTGAGGGGCAGTTGGGGGATAAGAATCGAATGGGGGTGTTTACTAATGAAGTATAATTAAATAGTGGAGCTGGATTGGGTTAGGATTATATGGGCAGCTGGCAGTGGATGTGGGTGGATTTAATGTAATTTTTGCTTATTTTGAGTTGTAAGTTTTGTAAGGGGTACTCAGCAGTTGACAGATGCACGTCTAGTATTTATGTTTTGACAATCAAAATAAGTCAATATACAATGTACTAGTAAATAAATCTCAAAGGAAAGAAGTCCTTAATAAATATCTGTTCCACGGTTCAACTCAAGTTTCTGCCTTTCTCCTTGCATCTTGGATGCTTTGGGGTGAAAATACACTGAATAGACTATTTTGGGTCTCAGACATGATCTTCCTCCTTGAATCTCTGTTTTTCTTTCCTTTTCCTTGTCCTCTCTCTCAGTCTGTGTCACAGTCACAAGTCAGGCTTTGAGCTCAGATTATCCCCTACCTCTTCCCATCAGAGTTTGCATGAGATCATAATGCAGGAAATATTTCCGGATCCCTTACAGCTCAGCAGGCCTGTTGGCTCCGCTGCATGGGAAAGTCTGAATTTCCCAGTGGCTTAGCCCTGTGATTTTTTTTTTTTTAGGCTTGCTCTTCATCTCAGGTATAATGGATCTAGTCAGGCTTGTACTGAAGGGCAAGCCCACCAGGAGATGAGCAATAAGCCTGTGAGGTTTAAGAGAAGCTCATTCTCCAGGCCTCATAACTCTGATGAGTAGAATTCCGAAACTCCAGAATGAATAATTTTGAAGGTGCTGCTAATTCCCTGGTCTCCTTACCAGTAAGACAACATTGGATGGCAATGGTTTGTTTATCAGCTACAGGGAAAGAAAAAGCAATTGCTTTGTAATCACAAGGCATTAATTTAAAAATAAAAGTCCAGTGGGAGAGATTTCTGCACATCAATCTAGCCTACTTTTCTTCCTCCCCTAATTTTGTTTCACAAAGATATAACTTTTGGAAGATGCTGCAATGTGATGATGCAATGATTTTTTTAAGGACATCTCCCTTTGGAACATTTTTGTGTGTGGTTTCTTTGTTCAGTGGGTAGGATTTGCCTGCCAGCAAGTCAGAATCTCATTTAGTTATAAAGTCCACTGGCTCTGTTAATGAAGTCTTAGCTATGTTCTGCAGGGAAAGCATAGACGAGGCTTCCTTCAATTTTCTTTGCAGGGTCGTTATTGTTAATTTTAAAAGCACAAAGATCCTCTTGGGCATCCAGCTCTTTCAGTTGTTTGTAGATATGGTTGAATTATACATGATGAAGGTCATGGTAATTTGCATTGCCATCTAGCCATCTAGTTCTGGGAGAATTCAGTCTCTTTTTAGCCTTCATTCATCACATTAATACTCTGTCTAGGGGAGACTAACATACTGTGGTGCTTGAGTAATAAGTATTGAGTGATGTAATTTCAGCATGTTTTTTGGATTAAATTGGGATCACTATTTTCTGCCTTTGACAGAATAATCACACTGTTAGGAACAATACAAGAAGAGCAAAGGGATTGGCAAAATCAAGCAAAATACTGAAATGAAGACTCTGAACAAATTTATTATTGGGCATTTGACTTCATAGGTCTCTCCGATGCTGTCAGCTGGGTATGCTCAAGCTTTCTGGTGGTGGATAATGGACAAAACTAAAGTGTTGCTGTTAGGCCAGGTACTCGGACATCTCTTCTCGTTTTTATACTCCATCGGTACATTTTTTCTACATTATGCCTTTTACCAGAATAAAGGATCCGGAAATCCTTTCACAGCCACATTTATCCTTGGTTGCTCGTATTAACTCAGTTGCTGAATCTTGTAGTTTCAATTTAACAAACATGTTTAATGACTTGACTCCTTCTGCTACTGATTCTAGTTCACTTATCTCTGTGCTTGCTATAGTGTCGTTGCTGCTCCCCCTGCTTCCTTTGTCCAATATTTACTTTCTGTTCAAAATAAAGTTGGTTGTTTAATTTATCATAGTCCTTGAAATCCCTGCATTACCATCATTATTTGTACAGTTGCAGTGGTTGCCACTGACATTGAGAGTCAGCTTTACAATCTCTTTGCAGTAGTACAAGGGTCTCAACACCTCTATGTCAAATTTTGTGTGGGACCGGATTCAAGTTTATGGTCCATTTCATGTGCAACCTTCATGATCCAACTTATCTTTTGTCTTTGCCCTTTGCTTTTGGTAGGCCTCAAATATTTGCTCAGCTAAAGTTGCTCCAGGCTTGTCGAATTCTCTGCCTAGTAACGTGCGTGTGGCATCTTCATTCTGGTAGTTTTAAAACCAAACATATCTCCTTTTTTGCCTATTTTTAATGTATTACCAGTAATATTATTATAATTTATTTGTATTACAGGAATGCCCATAGGCCCTGCATGAGATTGGGATCCCATTGTGAGAGGCACTGTACATACACACAGTGAGAGACAGTTTGTGCCCTGAAGGATTTATGACTGAACTAGAGAAGACAACGAGTAGAAGGGCAAACAGAGGCACAGAGAAGTGAAGGGGCTTGCCCAAGGTCACAAGATGAGTCAGTGGAATAGAAACCAGATATTTTGACTCCCAGTCCATCCCCCTATTGCACCAAGCAATCCCAATTTTCCAGGGGAGGAACCCCGGGTCCCCCACGATTTACATTTTTGTTGCCTCCCCTCACTTCTACCATCCCCGAAAGCCCTCCCACTTCTATATGACTGGCTATAGGCCTGACTCTATCTGTTTCCAGAGTAGTAACTGGAGGCCTCTATCCCCACTGAAAGGAAAGTGACTGATGTGATTTGGCTCCTTTTGACTTCTGGTGGCTGCAAGGACATTATTTCTGTGTCAGTGCACATGGCCATTTGGCATTAACTGAGACCCCTCTCTTTGTGTCAGTGAAGACAGGATGTTAATTCTTTTTGATGTACCAGCAACATAGCAGTGGAACTTCAGTGAAGCATGTCTTTCTGTAGACAACTGATTCCCAATGTTCCTTAACAAAAAGGGAGCGTGTGGTACTGCAGTCGCGTGGAGCGTATGAGGTGGTAACTGGGCTCCTCCCTTAGAGCAGCCCTGCTAACTGCAAGCCAGTTTTGCTGTGTGCTTTTGGTATCAATGGGGTGGCAAGACTGTTTATTTTACTCACAGCCCTAGCTCTGCCTCAGAAACTTTTGCAGTTTATTCTACAACCTTTACATTTGAATTGTATTCATTTTGTGGGCTAGTAGACCGCTTCAGAAGCTCTATGCTGTGTGTATAAAATCACACGGCACCTGTACTGCTGTATCTCTGGCCAGTCTCCCTCCCTCCTCATATCATTTGAAAATATTCTCCTTCAGTGGCTTTCCATCAGATCATTAACTTCAGTTTACTGTCCATAAAGACAATTCTGCGACTTTCCCCTGAGGACTCCAGTGAACAGGCATAATTTGGAAGTGAAATGGGAGGGAAAACAGTGGAGGTATCTACATCCTTCCAGTGCTGACGCTGATTTGTGTGTTTACCTGACTAATCATGCACACTAACATTACTGTACCTCTTCCCTGAATTCTTGCATCTCTCATCACCCATGAGGTGATGCCAACAGTGAATGAGTTTATTTATTTTTATTGGTTTTACACTGAGGGGCAAATGAGTGGGCCCCTAAGAACAACGTTAATGCCAGCAGCAGCGCTAGAATAGTAAGTCAGATGAATGTGAGCTCCTTCTGACATGACAGCCCAGGACTCTGGATCCTATGTCTGCCCTTTATCAGAAAATGTGATGCGCTGCTGACCTATTAAGGTTACAGGAACTGTGGGTTCAGGTTAATCATGGACACATAATATTGCAACTCTTTATTTGAATAAGCCACATATAGCCTGGATCGTGTTATACCATTCACTGTCTGGGAAGGTAGTGTGAGTGTGTCTGACATTAGACAGTGAGAGGACAATTTGCTTCAGTGTCTCTTTTGAGGTCTGTGTCCTCCAGGGTGGAGAGTTTCAACGAGGCATAACTATTTGACTGCATATTCACTTGCCAACTCACCAGTTCTTCGTCATTTTTATAGTGCTTTCAATTCAGCAAACCTGAGTCAGATTCATGCACCTGTTCATTTGAAGCATTGGTGAGGGAGGATTCAGGGTTTTCATTGCTTTTGTGAATAGACACATGGGCTCTTTCTTTCCCTTGCTATTCTTTCCCTTCCAAGCTGAGGTGTCAGCTTTGGCATGTGTGTCAAACTGCTCAATATTTATGCTTATCCTTACATACAAAGACAAAACCAGATAACAGTATCTGGGGTCAGCAGCTGGGTGGGGCCTTGTCCCAGCCAGAGAAGATACACCATTGTAGGGAGGAATCCTAGCCTCTCAAGCTGTGAAATGGTTGTGGTCAAAATTTTTCCACTGAAAGGTTTTTGATGGAAAACTTGCTTTTTTGACTAAAGACACATTTTTGTGGGAAGTATCTGCTTTCCTTCAAAATTTCCAAGTTATCACTGGAAAACTGAAAATGTTGGGACCAAAAACTGAAAAAAAAAAAAAAAAAAGAAAGAAAGTTTTGGGTTTTCCAGCTTTCCAATGAAAGGTCAAAGTTTTCTGTTGAAAAAATTTACAAGTTTGCAATTCTTTTAGTCTTTGTCAAAATTTTCCAAGGAAATGTCCTCCAGTTTCTGACCAGCTAAAGTTGCGGAGCTGCTATCTGGAGTCTATGCACATCAACCCAAGAGCTGAAGTAGCCTCCACCAGGCAATCCCCTAAGTCTGCCGGGAGGTGATGAGAGTATCTGTGTAGCAGTGGTTCCTCAGCCCTCCCCACCACACCCTTTACATGGAAGAAGACTCCACATTACACAGGGACTGGACATTTCTTATCCAGGTCACCTTGGTACAGCCAAACCTCACCTGTTCCTTTGCATGGGGACCCAACTTGGACAAGGAGTGGGCTGTGCTTGCAGCCAGCGGTGTAGATGCCACCCACATCACTGTGCAACAGAGGCGGGAATGTTCAGGGAGATAACAAGGAAGGACTTCAACATGCCTCTTGCAGGCAGTTGGAGACAAAGGAAGGTTCCCACAATGTGACAGTGCTCAGGAAACAACAGTGCTTGATATATTATTTTCCCACATGCTCCAGAGAGGGCCCTGGCACTAGAGCTCATTCCTCCTCTCTACCACGGTCTTTGTCCTCACCAGGATCAGACCATGCAATTCCCATTTAGGTACCGAACAGGCTTCTCCAGTCAGCACTCCCAGGATAGCGAGTAGAGGCTCTGACTCATTGTCCAGTCTCTAGGTCTGACATAATTCTGTGTCCAAATACCACGTCTTACTTTAAAGTGAAATTGTAAGAACACACATCTCCAGGTTTACTAACTTCCCCTTGACGCTGCCCCAGGATGTCCTTGGCCTGCAAGGATCAGAGGATCCCCTCTTCTCCAAAATCAGCCCTCTTCCCCATCCACCTGCCCGCCCTTGGCCAGGCTTTTCCTGGTATCTTCTTGCTTAGATAGCTCCCCCTCTCCTCCCAGGCATGGTTAGAGTTGGTCAATAAAAACAAGTCACACCTATTCATCCTCATCTTAGCACATTTCAAAATGGACCACATTCCAAACACCACAAGGATAACTGAGGAATTCACACAACAGGATCCTTGACAGAAGATGATGAAACCTCAACAACCCCCTCAGAATACTTTGAATCACACTGTCCTTTGAGGGGTGTTGCTGACCTCAGTGGCCTTAGGTGGGATTTGAAAGTCAACGGGACCTGTGGTCCTAAACCAGTTAAGTGCTTTTGAAAATCACACCCCCTCATTGGCTTAATTAACTCAATTATAGATAGTGCAGCAAATTACAGCAGTAACCGTAGCTATTTGCAAACAGCAATGTAAAGATTGTACTGAATTCACTGTAAATATGCACTTGTAATCACCGGTTTGTGTAGAAGCAAATACATATTGCATGTGCAATTACCTGTCTATGCTTTCACGCTTCTATTTTGCTGGTGCCATTGAGGAGGCTGTGCTTAAAAATCTGAACATATCTTATTACATTCAGAATAAGCTCATCCTTAGTTAAGATGTTCAGTGTAATTGTAAAGCATTGCCAAAAGGTTTTCTCTATTCTCACTACCACCACCCACGCCCTCCCCAAAATTAGCAGTACAGCATACTGCCAATACTAACTATCCCCATGATACCTCAGATTTATAGTATTCTTCACTGTGTTTTAGTGTATGTTAGAAGTAAAGTGAAAGTAATTTCAAACACTTGCCAGCATCTAAAAATGTCAAGGGTGAGGGTAAAGGTAGATACAAGCTGTTAAACAATTATAGCAATCCTGGCCATGCGATCTTGAAAAATGCAGGCTGGGTGATGATTACTTCTAAACTGATTGTTTATAACAAAGATCTCCTAAAAGCATTGCTGCAGAAATGCCAAGTGCTATAAAATTGTCATCTAGCTTTATCCTGGTTATGAAGAGAAAAGGCTAAAGAGTCTCTTCTGTAACATCTTAAATACATTTACAGGCTAGATGAGCAAACCTGATCAAAACTTTGTATTTTGCAGCACGCTATTCCAGTCCCCACTCTTAGAGACGGGCACGATTCAGCCTTGACTCCCTGCCGGGCACAATAAGAAGAATTTTATAATTATCAATCTAGCGTTGGCATTTAAAAGCAAACGCATTATCATGCATATAAATCATCTCATGTCCCCAACAGCGAGATCCACAACAAGGACTGTCACTTTATCTCACTATAACTCTGATTTTATTACATTTAAATCTCCTCTATCAACATCCTCCCGCACCAAAAGATTTATTTTATTCATCAACGAGCATGTAGTCTGGAGTGACTGCCAACATATCTAAAGGTCGTATAACGTCAGAGTCATTATTTTTAAATCATCTCCACTCATGGGCTCTACTTTGCAAAGCCTGGATATCAAAACAATAATAAATGCTGACCATGCACGGTACTGCATGAAGATTTGCACCCTGTCCTTTAAAGAGAGTGGGAAATAAGAGGCAGAGAAGCAGAGAAATTCTTTCCCAATCTTTCTTCTATTGTTATAGTACAAGCTCTGTATTCTATAAAGCATTATGAAGTATCATTAATTTCATTAAATAGCATGAATCTCTTTTTGCTGATAGCAGTACTTCCTTTCGACCCACTATATAACTCAGGACTATGCATTTACAAGCCAGCTTACCCATTACAGAACTGCTTGCTCTGTCAGACCCTGATACTTTACCATGTCATGCATCAAGAAGATTAAAAACAATTTTCAAATGCACATGTTAGGATACTGAGTCCACTAACTCCATCCTATCTGCTTCAGCACAAACTTATAAATTGAGGCCAACATAAATACCCTGAATGGAGCCTAAACCCAATATTCTGTCAACTGGAAGTTTTTCAGTTTTCATAATCCAGGTAGGTTTCTGTCGCTGTTTGCACTCTCTTGAGGATTGTGCTGAATCTGCAGCACGGTGCACTTTTATATCTGGTTCTTCCAAGCACAGTAAAGCTGGGTGCTAGAGTTCATTCATTCAACAGGTTAATGTGCCCGACAGGGATCTAAGTAACTCAAAGGTCGATTACATTTACTCAGTGACCTGGCTCTTTCTGTAGAGTAAGGACTCCTTCCTTCTCCCCCCTCTTCTGCTGCCTCAAAAAAAGGCTCAGGCATCTGGGAAGTCTTCGTATGTCACTTTTGCAGTCATTTTTATTGCAGTGGCAATGGCAGCTGAAAAGGAAAACAAGTAGGGAAAGGCTTGAGATGAGAAGTTAAGCTGCCTGTACTGTGTTTGCCACTTGCATCACATCTGGGCCCCATGGCAAATTACCCTGCTACATTTCTGTGCCTGGCATCAATGTTAAGCTATTCTTCACAAAATCAGCCCAAGAGTAAAACAAGAAAAAAGACACATACACAATTTGTATATCTAAAGTGAGCCATTCTAACTCTACATCGTCCCTAAGCAATGTGGCAACAACAACAAGCCATTCCTCCTCACATCGTTCTAAATTATTCACTACAGCATTTTGAGCTGATATCCAGAATTTTTTTCTCCCCTCTGTTCAGAATGGTATTGGAATGAAATGAGGTAAATAAATAGCAGGAGATAAGAAATAAATCCTATTGAAACGCATTGGCTGATAAAATAAGAGTCTTTGAAATGGTGCCTGATGTGAGGGTAATTGCGTCATTTGTTAAAGTGCAATGCTGATGTACTCAGAACTGTCGCTGACTACGGCAGAGATGGTTTATGCACCAAAAGTGAAGCAAGAACATATTTGGGATGATAGGACTTTGTTTATAAAGCTTTTTAGCAGAGATGAGCCCAAGTGGCAAACTTCCAGATTTTTAATTCCCTCCTACAAAGTTTGGAGTGTTTTGGAGCTGAGGTCTTGGCCAAGTGCCCGGGTTCCACACAACCACACTAGGAAGTAAGCCTCCCCTCCCTCTTCCAAACACACTGAGCACTTGTGTAGAGACCGTTCAGGGAAAAGGCCCAGGTAGGGACCGTCGCATTGCGGAAATAAATGCGTGGTTATGCAGGTGGTGTCGAAGAGAGGGCTTTGGATTCTTCGATCATGGAATGTTGTTCCAGGAAGAAGGATTACTAGGAAGAGACGGGATTCACCTAACGAAGACAGGGAAGAGCATCTTCGCAGACAGGCTGGCTAACCTAGTGAGGAGGGCTTTAAACTAGGTTTGATGGGGGACGGAGACCTAAGACCAAAGGTAAGTAGGGAAGAGGGACACCACAAGGAAGCAGAAGGAGGAGGGTGCAGCAGGGGAGGCCTCCCGATTCATACTCTGAAAGTAGGGCAATCGGCTACTTATCTCAAGTGCCTGTACACAAATGCAAGAAGCCTGGGAAACAAGCAGGAGGAACTGGAAGTCCTGGCACAGTCAAGAAACTACAACATGATTGGAATAACTGAGACTTGGTGGAGTAACTCACACGATTGAAGCACTGTCATGGATGGGTATAAACTGTTCAGGAAGGACAGGCAGGGCAAAGGGGTGGAGGAGTTGCACTGTATGTAAGAGAGCACTATGATTGCTCTGAGCTCCAGTATGAAACTGGAGATAAGTCAGTTGAGTGTCTCTGGGTTAAGCTTAGAGGCAAGAACAATAAGGGTGATGTCGTGGTGGGTGTCTGTTATAGACCACCAGATCAGGAGGATGAGGTAGATAAGGCTCTCTTTACTCAACTAGGGAAAGTTTCCAGTTCACAGGACCTGATTCTCATGGGGGACTTCAATCACCCTGACATCTGCTGGAAGAGCAATACAGCAGAGCACAAACAATCCAGGAAGTTTTTAGAGAGTGTCGCAGACAATTTCCTGGTGCAAGTGCTGGAGCAACCAACTAGGGGCCGTGCTTCTCTTGACCTGCTGCTCACAAACAGGGAAGATTTGGTAGGGGAAGGAGAAGGAGAAGTGGGTGGCAACCTAGGCAGCAGTGACCATGAGATGGTCGAGTTCAGGATCCTGACAAAAGGAAGAAAGGAGAACAGCAGGCTACGGACCATGGACTTCAGAAAAGCGAACTTTGACTCCCTCAGGGAACTGATGGGCAGGATTCCCTGGGAGGCTAATATGAGGGGGAAAGGAATCCAAGAGAGCTGGCTGTATTTTAAAGAGACATTATTGAGGGCACAGGAGCAAACCATCCCGATGTGCAGAAAGAATAGCAAATATGGTAGGCATCCAGCTTGGCTTAACAAAGAAGTCTTTGGCGAACTTAAACACAAAAAAGAAGTTTACAAGAAGTGGAAGGTTGGTCAGATGACTAGGGAGGATTATAAAAACACTGCTCGAACATGCAGGAATGAAATCAGGAAGGCCAAAGCACAATTGGAGTTGCAGCTAGCAAGGGACGTGAAGGGGAACAAGAAGGGTTTCTACAGGTATGTTGCCAACAAGAGGAAGATTAGGGAAAGTGTGGGCCCCTTAGAGAATGAGGGAGGCAACCTAGTGACAGAGGATGTGGAGAAAGCTGAGGCACTCAATGCCTTTTTTGCCTCTGTCTTCACAGACAAGATCAGCTCCCAGACTACTGTACCGGGTGGCACAGAATGGGAAGGAGGCAAACATCCCGCAGTGCTGAAGGAACAGGTCCAAGACTATTTAGAAGGATTGGACATACACAAGTCCATGGGGCCAGATGCAATGCACCCGAGGGTGCTGAGGGAATTGGCTGAGGTGATTTCAGAGCCATTGGCTATTATCTTTGAAAGCTCGTGGCAACAGGGGAGGTCCCTGAGGACTGGAAAAAAGCAAATATAGTGCCCATCTTCAAAAAAGGGAGGAAAGAGGATCCAGGGAACTACAGATCGGTCAGCCTCACTTCAATCCCTGGAAAAATCATGGAGCAGGTCCTTAAGGAATCCATTTTAAGGCACTTGGAAGAGAGGAAGGTGATCAGGAACAGTCAACACGGATTCACCAAGGGAAAGTCATGCCTGACCAACCTGATTGCTTTCTATGATGAGGTGACTGGCTCTGTGGACATAGGGAAGGCGGTGGATGTGATATACCTTGACTTTAGCAAAGCTTTTGATACTGTCTCTCACAGTGTTCTTATCAGCAAGTTGAAGTATGGGTTGGATGAATGGACTATAAAATGGATAGAGAACTGGCTAGAGCATAGGGCTCAATGAGTAATGATCAATGGCTCTATGTCTAGCTGATAGCCGGTCACAAGCGGAGTTCCCCAGGGGTCGGTCCTGGGGCCGGTTTTGTTCAACATCTTCATTAATGATCTGGAAGATGGGGTAGATTGCACCCTCAGCAAGTTTGCGGACGACACTAAGCTGGGGGGAGTGGTAGATACCCTGGAGGGTAGGGATAGGATACAGAGTGACCTAAACAAATTGGAGGATTGGGCCAAAAGAAATCTAATGAGGTTCAACAAAGAAAAGTGCAGAGTCCTCCACTTAGGAAGGAAGAATCCCATGCATAGCTATAGACTGGGGACCGATGAGCTAGGCAGCAGTTCTGCAGAAAAGGACCTGGGGGTAACAGTGGATAAAAATCTGGATATGAGTCAGCAGTGTGCCCTGGTTGTCAAGAAGGCTAATAGCATATTGGGCTGCATTAGGAGGGGCATTGCCAGCAGGACGCGGGAAGTGATTATTCCCCTCTATTCGGCATTGGTGAGGCCTCATTTAGAGTATTGTGTCCAGTTTTGGGCCCCCCACTACAAAAAGGATGTGGACAAGTTGGAGAGAGTACAGCGGAGGGCAACAAAAATGATTAGGGGGCTGGAGCACAGGACTTATGAGGAGAGGCTAAGGGAACTGGGCTTGTTTAGTCTGCAAAAGAGAAGAATGAGGGGGGATTTGATAGCAGCCTTTAACTACCTGAAAGGGGGTACCAGGGAGGATGGAGCTAGGCTGTTCTCGGTGGTGGCAGATGACAGAACAAGGAGCAACGGTCTCAAGTTGCAGTGGGGGAGGTCTAGGTTGGACATTAGGAAAAAGTTTTTCACTAGGAGGGTGGTGAAGCACTGGAATGGGTTACCTAGGGAGGTGGTGGATCTCCATCTTTAGAGGTTTTTAAGCTGAGGCTTGACAAAGCCCTGGCTAGGATGATATAGTTGAGTTTAGTCCTGCTTTGAGCAGGGGGTTGGACTAGATGACCTCCTGAGGTCCCTTCCAACTCTAATATTCTATGGTTCTATGATTCTATGTTCAGATCATATCTCCAGTTCAGAATAGCAGATGCTGCACACCTGATACTATACCCCAGGAGCAAGTTGACAGGAAGGGCAGACTTTCCCTCCTTCCATCTCTCTGACACAGCGGTTAGCAGAGCTAGCTGCACACAGAGAAGGAATGCCATAAATTACTCCCTCATAACTAGGAGGGAGCCCAGGGCAGAAGTGTGGCTCCGAAGTATAGTTCCTCCCTGCACCTCCTAAAGTCTAAAGACTCAGTCTTGCCCTACAGACACAGGGGCTGGCTGTACAAATTAAATCTGGTTCTAGGTTTGGATTCTGAATCTGCACTCCCAGCCTCCAGAGTTCAGGGGTTTGCAGTTCTGTGACTGGGTCATTTTTAATTATAAATAGTAATGAATGAATTTCAAAACTATAGGCAGTTCCATGAGGGCAGAGTGAGGACCAAGTTAGCTGAAATTTTATCTGAACCCGTGTCTATCCCTAGTTCTAAGCCCAGTTTACTGTACGAGCAGAATTGTAGTTTGATTTTAACATCCTTTGCAATAATATCTGTCTTATATTGCAGTTGTTGTCTGTGCTGATTGCAATGTGAGCATCTGTTGAATCTCATCTTCATTTGTAAGCAAGCCATCATTTAGGTCCACCTCTGTCCTTCCCTGGATTTCATTTTAATGCATAAGTCAGAAGGAAGTTCAGTGAAACGGCTGTTAAAAATGTTACTGCCAAGGATTCTGCCTCAGTGAATTACTAAATGAACAGAGCATCCGTGAATCTCTGGCAGGATGAAAACGTATTTGGACAAGTTGGCAGAAAGGTTGCCTATAAGATTACCACAGGCAACTCTGTAAGTAAGGGTACCATCTGAGGCACAAAACAGAACCGGCAGATAATCAATGGTACAAGGCCAATGATGCCTTGGAATGAGGGGTTGTGCACAGCCTTTTGCATACTAAACTGGAGATAGGGTTTTGACACGTTGGGGCCACCATCTGTGCCAACAACCACTCTGAAAGAAGCAGGTAGAAAGTTTTGGGACAAAATTTCTTAAGTTGTTTTTGTTCATCTTAGTGAAATCAGATGCTTTCCCAAAATGGATCTTGATGCAAAAAACAGGTTAAACCAATGTAGCTCTTGTCCCTCATTTGCCAGATATTCCCTGAATTGTTGTAATGCTCTCTTTACGGGAAGGGCTCCCATACATGTTTGTCTCTTAACTGCACAGAATTTCTTCTGTGCTCACTCCTTAACAAAAGGTTTTCCCAGAGGAGGAGGTAGAGACAGATCACCCAAGAAGCAGAAAAATATGAGGAAGGGCAGGAGGGATAAATGTAATAAACATTTTAGAGGGGTCAGGAAACCAAAGCCATATTTTTAAAAACAGGAGAACAAAGATGGCAGCTTCTGTGATGGCCTATTGGAGCTGCTGAGAACCATTGATGCTAAGGAAATTGCCAGATCTTCATTTCCAAGCACAAAAGCAAATCCCCAAGATAAATCAGAACAGGGAAACTTAACCCCAGCATCAAAACTCTGAAAAAAGTGAGAAAAGGGCTGAGCAAAAAGGCTCCCTCACATAGTGGACAGAAGGGAAACTGTTGCCTTAATCAGAGGAGATAGTGGACTTGCATTCACACAGCCATTTGTAACCATGTGTCCAGAGCGGACCTGGAATTAATTGTTAAAAAGAGGAAGTTTGAAAATGCCTGTGAAGATCAAGGGGGAAGGCAAAATAGTCTGATAGTCATGGTTGGAGCCCTGGATGCCATGTATGAGAAAAATTAATACAATATGATCTTTGAGGTGTGACAGCTATAATCAGAAATGTCTGTCCATAGAGGGTTTCCTGACCTGTAAGGTAGGCTTTGTGGAATAATGCTCTGTTTGTGCAGGGAAGGAGGACTTTTACTGCACTCAGAAAGGACTGTAGTTCTATAGATGGTGCCAGTGTGAATGGGTATGTAAAAAATGGGTCTGGGATTTTAAAAGCAAGGGTGCAATACGTGTATGTTTAATTTATTCTATGTAAACCAGTGCATACAAATATATACTATTTGTACTTGCAAACTGAGAAGAACACGTAATTCTTACAAAGTGATGGGGGAAAAAAAAGGTTTACTGTGGGGTTCTCATTCAGATCCAGGTTCAAAATCCTCCTCTGAGGTAGATTCATTCATTGCTCAGTTGCTTGGAGATCTCTGTGTATTAAGGGACAAGTGCATCATCTCGTTTTAGTTACTAAAGCCTGAAGCTAGGCTCACAAATCCATAAGAAGGCACCTAAATAAAGGGCTTACTTTTCAGAAGTGCTGAGTGCCCACCAGCTCTCAGTTATGCTACTGAGAGCTTGTGGGTGCTTACTTCTGACAGCCAGCCTACTAACATAGGTGGATGGATTTAGGATCATCACTTTAGTTTTTACTTTTGGCTTTTTTAGGAAAGATGAGCACATTATTTTCTTTTATAAGTAGTAAAAGAGAGGTTGTCAGATACAGATAATGAGGGAATATTGTAAGTTGGGGCAATGTAAGGTTTAGTTTCAATGAGTTTACTTGCTGTCATCATAAAATTATATCAGTCATTTACTTTTAACTAGTTCATCCCACATGGTTCATTTTCCCTTCCAATGGATCAGTTATTGTTCTAATACAGACAGTAAGTTGTTCAATTCCCCTTCATTCTTTTATTCTTCCTACCCACATCTCGACAGTGGTGATTTGTTTCTACAGCCATAATTATACTTTCATGCACCAGTTTTACAAAACAAATTACGAAACCATTTTTCCCCGTGCAGTCTTTTTTATTGATGAGGGTCTTCTGGATTCTTTGCATCCTTCCAGGTGCTTGGCCTGCCAACTGCCTCCTCCACTAAGGGAGAAGTAGAGCCCAGCTGCTTGTATTGGGGACTGTGCACAGTGGTTGAAATTTGAAAAATATTTTCAAGGGACAATTCTCCATCTAAGCCAGCCGTTTGGAGGCTGCAACACCTTCCTTCACCTGAGATTTGAGCATATTCTTGTGAATTGTAGGTTTGTTGTGTCTTTTGCTCTTTACACAGCAAATGTGATATGAAAGAGCCACATTGGAACACTGGGGTCCCAATAACTATATACAACATGCAAGGCCTACATACCTATATGCCACAGAGTTATTTTTTCTCCAATTATTTAACTATAAAATCGAGAAGATCTGATTCTTATACAGACCTGGGCTCCTATTCATTTGGCAATGAAAAGGGGCCTTAAAGTGAGGGCAACTACAATTTATGTCCTCTTTAATGTCCCATCCCGCTGTCAGAGTGATGGAAAGGAGCATCAGTGTAAATGAGAATCAGGCCCAATGTGTCAAGCAGTATAAATGTAAGTATCCGAAATCCTACTCCTTTGTCCTAAGCATACAGAGATCTCACATCTGCCAGGGAAGCACAATTAAATAAAGGAAGATAAAGAGATTACATTTGATCCCCTAACCTAAATGTTATTTGTCTTTACTTGCTTATTCCTTCCTTCCATTTCTTTGCCCTTTTCCCTTTCCTTACATTCTCTGACTCAGTGGTTCTCAACCTGTGGCCCATTCAGCACACAGCTGCAGCCCATGTGACATCCTCAGGTAGTATATATAGTGTGGATGTGGCCCACATAACATATAGAGAGCTGCACATGTGGCCTACAGTGGTAAATAGGTTGAGAACCACGACTCTAACTCATTCTACCCACCTCCAAACCTTTTCTTTTATTTTCTCACTTCTGTGCACTGTTTAATCCAATTTTATTGTCTCTCCTTTCTTTGAAAAGCAGCATCTCCTTCGGTCTCGTTCTCTTTCTTATTCATACTTTGTTCATTCTTTGGTGTTTCTGTCCCACTACTTGTTGTGTCTTTCCCTTCAGTCTCTTTCCTCTGTTCTCAGTCTCTTGTTTCCTTCACCCTTACCTCTGTCACACTGGATTCCATCTATACTCCACATTTTAACCGGAGTCTTCCTCATCTCTCTCTCTCTAATTCTTGGCTCTGATAGAGCTTCCTACAGACATTAATTAATTGAAAGTTACAACATCACTGGGATGTAGACAAGTATTCCTAGTCCTGGATACATTGAAACAGAGGGGTGAAATGATTGGTCCAACAATCCAGAGGGAGTCATTGTCAGATTTGGGATTCACAGGCAGGAGTTCCTCATACACTAGACAGGTTGGGTAGGGCTTCTAAAAGTTTTCCTCAAACCTTCCTCTGGAGATTGAGTGAGTAAATTAGACCATCTTATTTCACACATAGGCAGATTTGTGATAAGTAAATCTATGTGGATGTAAGGGAGTTTGACTTTAAGGAGGTATAAATTAGCATAAAATCTAATTTGCACAATCTTATCAGTCACTTCTGAATTTGGGCCATTGTCTCTGAAGCCTTTTCATGGGCCAGGATGAAGCAGTTGGTGGGTCTTTGGCAACTTCATGATCCTTTTCATGCCCCATGGAATTAATTGGAGACTCTGTACAGATATGGGGATGCCTTTGAGGGAAGTCTGGAAACTATTTTCTCTATACTAACCTGCCAAGGAGTTTCAATGGAGTCTAATGCTCTGAGGGTTTCAAATTGGGTAGAAGTAATAATTGACATCCTGCAGAAAATGATCTCACTATGAGTGCTGCTCAGGGAGGACTTTCAAATGAGATGATATCAGCTACAGCTGTAATAAAAAAGCTTACTAAAAAGAAACTGTGCCCTTATCAAGAATATCAGCATCTCTGGAGAGTCAAACCAAAGCTTGAAATAAATACATGCTGGGTCTGAAAGAAGGTTTTAGTCAGTGGGTTTGTATCACTGTAAATGAAAAACAGATTTGACCTCCAGAGTCCAAGGAGGGCACCTCTAAGGTTGTGTAGAGTTATAATTATATCCTAACAATGTTTCTCCACTGGATAACGCAAAAGTTTTTAGAATTCCTAGCCTTCCTTCCGGTGCTTCCACTAGTTCTGGGAGATTTGGTGAAGGTACTGAAGGGTAAAATAGATATTGCATGTTAATTATTTTATACCCTCTTGATATAGAGCAGATTTTGACAAAAATAATTAAAATCAAAGGGCTGCACAAAATATAAACCAAAAGCAGAATCTGGCCCAAAATGAAAACTCTCATTTTACACCATCCAGCTAACCAAAGGGTAGAGGGTGGGGAAGAGATTTCAATATGTGTCATAACAGCCAATTAAAAAACAAGTTGCTGCCACTTTATCTATCACTCATTTGCTAGAGTGCTGCCATTCACACTCCCCAAAGAAAAATTAACTAAAAACAAAATAGTGATGTCAGCACCACATGTGAGTGAGGAGGAGCGAGAAGGAAAGATAATCTTGTGCTTAAGTCAGGATATCTGGCGTTAATGTCCAGCTCTACCACAGATTTCCAGTGTGACTTTGGGCATGGCTCTTATGGCCTGATTTCAGAGGTGCTAAGCACCCTTCATTGGGATTTGTGGATGCCCAGTAATTTTGAAAAGCTGGCAATTAATGTCTCTCTGCCTCAGTTCCTTATCTGTAAAAAGAGGGATAATAGTCATTGTTCCCTCGCTGGTAGCACAATTGCTAGAGTAAATTTATTAATGTTTGTGAGATACTTTTTAGAGAGACAGGGACAATGTAAACTACCTGGGGGGGAGGGAGAAAAAAGACAAGAGGGAAGGAACCCAGACTTTATGGCACTTCCTCAGTCTTCCCAGAAAATGATGAAAGAGTTGGATGGGAAGGAATAGGTAAACAGGAAGCATCATCATCCAAGTGTTTCTTTTCTAACAAGGTTTTGAAGAACTAGGGCCTACATATAAACAGTATTGTTTATATGTATGATCCATAATCATAGCATTAACACTTTGTTTTTGCAGGACCTACAGCAATTGATTTTAATTATTCAGTGCTAGAGCAACTGATGATTATAGAAAAGCAAATATAGTACCCATCTTCAAGAAAGGGAGGAAAGAGGATCCAGGGAACTACAGACCCATCAGCCTCACCTCAATCCCTGGAAAAATCATGGAGAAGGTCCTCAAGGAATCCATTTTAAGGCACTTAGAAGAGAGGAAGGTGATCAGAAACAGTCCACATGGATTCCCCCCAGGGAAAGTCATGCCTGACCAATCTGATTGCTTTCTATGAAGAAGTGACTGGCTTTGTGGATGTGGGGAAAGCGGTGGACAGGATATACCTTGACTTTAGCAAAGCTTTTGATATGGTCTCTCACAGATTTCCATAAGGGTGGCCCCACTACACAAGACATCCTTTCGTGTCTGCATAAGAAAACATAGGCACCTAAATCCTCAGCTGCACTGTGGGCGCAAAGAAGCTGTAAAGTTGGTGCAGTCAGCCATGGGGAGATCACTCCAGTGACATAGATCCTCCAGTGGTGAAGAACTGACATAGCAGCTCTTATAACCCCTACATTCCAGCTGCCTACTTTGGTGACATGGCTGAAGGGGAGAGTCATGGGTGGGGCATCTCTTTCCCCTGGTCATCCCTAGCTGCTGTTATTAGCTGGCACAAGTTGCTCTAATTATGTTGTGGGACTGGATTAGCACAGTTAGCCTAGGTCAGGGCCCTCCCTTCGCTGTACGTTCCTCTGCTGCTGCTGAGGATCTGGGTCACGGTATCTTGCTCAGACACACCCAAGTACTGTGCTCATTGATGAAAAGTTAATCTCTGTATATGACAGCGCCTGGAAATCATGTCAAAAGTTCACGTTTAATATTAATGTATTCTAACAGATGTTTCCAGGAAATAATCAGCCAAAAAAGGACTGTTATTGTATTTCTTTAATGAAATAACATGTCAGCCTAGCTAGTTCATACAAGGCAGCATGGCAATAGTAACTCTGTTGAGAAGAGATGGATGGGGCATAATTCCTGTTCAACAGGGAATAAAGACATTCATATCACTGGGAAACAAAGTGACCTATTCATTTCACATGGCAGGACCTGGCAGTGTAAAATTGTCAGAGGCACTAGACCATATGGAAAAATACAAATCAGAGATGAGAAAGACCTATTAAATCATCTAGTCCATACCTCTGCCAGTGCAGGATTGTTCCCTGCAGTACATTTCTTAGAGTTTTGTCCAGTCTAGACTTACATTTGCACTTATTTTCATCTATTTCTCTATTTAGATTGATACCAAAACAAAAAGGCATCTGTCCCTAGCTCTATTATTCTGAGAATTATTTAAAGGCACAATTGAACATGAGCAAAATCAGCAGCAGCCATCAATCAGACCATTTAATAAAAGACCAATGAGCAAAAACGTCCCACTGACCTAAAAATTGTCCCTTCCCATGTCCACCTCATCCCCCAAAGCCTCCCTAAAAGGATTAGTCTGGCAGCATGCTCTCAAAGTCAACAATTTGGGCTATTGGGGTAAGAGAAAGAAGGAATTCCAAAACAAAGGACTTGTCATGGAGAAGGCCCTTGTCAGCAATCTTCTCTTTCATACCAAGCTCAAGAATTTCCATTGAGCCACATTCTGGCAATATGGCCCCCGGTTGGGGTTCTACCACTTCCCTTTAGAGATAATAGCATTTAATACCTCTACATTCTTAGACTTTTCTGGCTCAGAACGCTTCTTCCAGCCTCGTTTTTCTTTCTCTTACTTTTATGGTGTTACTCTCAGGTATAATTTAACTATACCAGTTCTGCAGACAGCCAGTCAGAGGCCCAGCCTAGGCCCACACAGTAACAGAGCTGAGAATAATACCCAGAAATCCTAACTTCCAGTCTAATGCTCTAACTACTAAGCAACAGTGCCACCCCTAAAATAAGAAGGTTTATGCTTTGCCATATATTAAGAGTCCCTAGCATGCTGTGTCCAACTTCATAGAATTTATCTGTAATTTTTGCTAACTACTAACTAGCAATTATTCCTTGGCAGGAAATCATCAGTATTGCCCTTGAGTCCTATTCTCACAGAACAGGAATTACGCAGAGCACAGACAGTGTCATGTCATCATTTAGTTATCTACAACTATCCTCAAGTGATGTATCAGATGAGTCCAGCTTCTTTAGAACTGTTCATTGCACAATCCCTAGATCACATCTTGCTATGACACTTTTTGATGTATTGCTCATGAACAGATTGGTGATGAAGATGGATTGTGGAAGGTGGTAAAAGAGAAGTCCAAAGGACCTCACTGCCTAGTTAATACTGAAGACAAAATTCATTCACAACAAGGACGCTTTGAACTGTTTCACAGGGCCTGGCTAGCAATAGCATGATGCAGCATGGGAAGCCAGGTCTCTCTGAGGCTATATCTAGACTGATGGTGGCAAATTCGCCACCGTCAAGGTTGATTTATCCAGATCAATTGAGCAGAAGTGAAGACCCGCTCATTTGACCCGGAAATCGACGCTACTAATCCACCTCTGCCAAGTGGAGAAACGCTGTGTTGACAGGAGCGCATTTCCCGTTGGCACAGCAAACTAAGGACACCGCGGTAAGTAGGAGTTAGGAAGTCGATGGGAGATACGCAAGCTACTCTACGTAGCTTGCATATCTCCCGTCGACTGCTGCCGAATTTGGCAGCAAGTGTAGACGTAGTCAGAGTCCGATCTTTGGTAAATCTTAAACAGAAATACACGGCCAGGCTCCTCCTTTGCCATGGTAGATAATATATTACAGTCTTAAAAAAAAAAGTAAAAAGTTAATTACTTTCCAGATGCATTATGAGAATGACTATGAGTGCTTTCCTGTTCATCATTAATTTAGTATATATTACCTCACTGTTTAAAAATTTAGTGTTGTGATGCATATAATTGACATGGTTACAGCAAAGCATGCTAACTGTCTGTTTTATTTCTCAAAGACTGCACCATCTACATTGCACTACAGGAAATTGGAAGTCTGAATGCCATTGCACAACCAAAATAAATGCTTCCACTCTGCCCAGCTCAACATTTATGGCTGAATGAATTCCTTGAGAAAACTTCATTTAAGTATTACCATGTTATGAGTTTTTGGATGAAACTCTTAAGGGGCCTGATTGCAGAGCCGGAGGAATCAATATTTTCCTGTAAACAGGCAAACTGTCACATAAACAAACCTACTAAAGACCTGCATTTAGCAGTTCAGCCAAATACAAACTAGGAAAATGTACTTAAGTTGAGATACTTTAGTATACTTCATCCTGTTAAGCTGCACAAATTAAAATGTATGCTGGATCCTGTTCAATTTTTTAAAATGTTTATAGTTAACCTAATGTTACATGCTGGTGAGGCCAGATTCTGCCACTCCTAGGGTATGTCTACACTTAGGGTTGCCAACATTGTAATTCAAAAATAAGGGACTGTTTTCCTTAGAACCCCAACCCCATCCCTCCTCCTGATATTACTATCATCAATCATCATCATCATCATCATTATTAATAAGCAGAACTCACATTCGCCAGGGGTATTTCTTGCTGCTTTTTGCAGTACTTAGAAACTCCTAATCTTCTTGTACAGAGATGAAAAAATAAGGGACGTCCCTTGTAATAAGGGACTGTTGGCAACCCTTAGTACCTACACTGCATGCCCCCTAGCACAGGTATAAATAAGAGTGTAAACAAAGAGGCACTGCTTAGGTGAGTAAAGATCTGACAGAACACTAGGGTATGTACCCTAAATGGCTCTCTGCGTGCCCAAGCAGTGTGTCCCATCTATGCTGCTATTTTTAACAGTGTAGTGTCCCACTGCCAGAGTCTTTCCCATCCGCAGTGGAAGACTCCAGTAATGGGGAAAGGCTCCAGCAGAGGGAAGGCAGCAGGGAAGGCTCTGGCAGCTCCCCTCTGCTCCTTCTCCCTGCCAGAGCCTTTCACTGCCATAGGTAGCTACACACACCGACACAGCTTGCTTTTCACTGCGGTGTATAGCTACACATACTTTACATGCTGCTGCTAGCGCAGACAAGGCCTTACTTGAAATCAATGGGAGTTAGCACCTAATGCTTTTGAGGATCTGGACCTTAGTTCCATGTCTCAGTGAAAGGGTGGCAGAATCTGGCCCTTTAGCCGGAGCTAATATATATTTACACTATTTAAAAAAACAAAACAAAACCTAGCCTGTTTCTGATTTTTATTGTTTATGAAAGTATTTTTCAGATCTTAATTTAGTCCCGTTTGCTGCTCTGCCCTACCTTTTTTTTGTACTTCCGGTTTTCTGTCTCTTCACTTTAATACCTCCTTAAAGCACACTCCTTCTGCAAAGCCTCGTGACATTAATCCAGATCTTTAAAATAAAATCTGCCGTTTCTTTAACCATCATCTTATCATCTGGTGCGTTACCGAGTATGTCTATTAATTCTGGAACCATACTGGTTCTTTGTACGCTCCAAGACAAAGGGTGTAGCTTTGCAAATCTAGGCTTCGTACAGCACTGTGCACACTGATTATTATTAATTGTCATCATAGTGCCCTTAGGCCCCAATTGAGGTGCGGGCACCATCATGCTAGGTCCTGTACAGACAATCCCTGCTCCTGAGACCTTATAAAGTAAACAGAGAAGACAGGCAAAGGGTGGTGGCAAAAACCGAGAGATGAAATGACTTGCCCAAGTTCACAGAGCAGGCTGGAAATAGAACCTAGGGGAATGCTAATTTCCAGTCTAGTGCCCTGTCCACTAGATGACAACACTATCTTAGACAGAGTTCAGTAAATGAACTGATGAATATAAACAGTGTTTCTGATACTCAGAGTACTTTTGTTCTTCCCACTTCGTTGTTTTTGAATTCCTTCCCTAGTTCAAAAGTAAAATGATTTTTAAAAACGTGTTAATATGGGTATATTCAGTCATGTTTTTTCTTGGAGTGTGACAGTTATACAAGTAACTTAGGAGTTCTTCTGGAGTTCTCATATGTTTTCCAGGAAGATCTCATAATGGCATGTAGCACCAAAGCACATTCTCTCCATTGGACATTATTAACAATGTGATGCTATAATAACTCATGGTAACAGAAGGTGCAGTAAACAATTAAAGTCACATTAATACCTCACCTTCCCCCTTATTCTTAAAATAGGAAATAATCATTTTAACATTTTTAATGGTGACTACAGGGGCTTTATATTTCAGTTGTTTCCTGCCAGTGTGCAAGAGGAGAAATCTAGCCAGAGGAAAAAAGCAGAGCTGTGTCAAGATCTTTTATTATAACAGAAAGATTACCAAAAAAAGACAATCTGGTTTTAAGCAATTTTTTTCTTCAATAATTTCATAGTAAAATTGCTCAGAACATCTGTTGTATTGTCATCCACATGTACAATACTGAAAATAAATCCCAGTTCCATGCTTTTTGCTCTCCACTGTGAATTATTTTGCGCTCCTTCCCCCACATACTTATTTAGTAAGCGTGCCTTTGAGGGGTAGTTTTTAAGCAAAGGATATTGTCTAACCACCTTTCCATTAAGTGAAGTAATGATGGATTTCTTTGGGTCTATAAGGTTTATAATGGAAGGTGTAGTGTATGTTTGATGATGATTGCATTCTGGTTTCTTAGCTGATTGCATGATTGCATTCTGGTTTCTTAGCTGATTTTCATCATCTGCAACATTCTAAAGACATTATCTTTTAAAATGTTATAAATATTCATTCAATATCAACAGCCAACCCCTTTCTTAAGCAGCATGTAATAGCTGCACTTCTGAGACTGACTGGGCTTGAAAAACTTGGGACTTCCCATCTTCAACTGAGATTCCAATCTCGAAGAAGAAGAAATGCAGACAGCTCTTTCGTACACTCTGCGCAGAGGCACAGCAGCCCTAGCTGACAGCTTTATTTCAACGAGAGAAAATTCATTCTTGAAGGGCATTGGGTTTAAAATGATGCAGGGCACATCAGGGAAGAACTCAACTGAACTTCTGGATCTGTTAATGAATCAGAGTCAGTTTTCCATCCAGCAAGAAAGCCAGGCAAAGGGATTATTTTTCTAAGCAATAGAAAACTTATAGCAGTGGACTGATGATTCAGAGAAGCACCAGCAGACTTCTGCTGGGTCTTTAGGTGAGTTTCACAGCCTCATCTAGGTCCCTGTGTATATGAGCACTAGGGAAAAAGAGCAAACCGAAAGCTGCCAGGCAGAATGAAGGAAACAAGAGCATTAAACAAATGACTGTCATTCATGAATTAACACAGTGTACTGTATCTACTCTGACATCTGAATACATCTTCTAGACACGCTGAGAAATAAATTATTCTGCTGAGCTGTGTTTTTGTGATGGCTCATTGTAATGCCTTACCAAAGCACTTCTTCTCTTCTTCATATGGCTGATGTAGACGTAGAGCAACAACTATAATTTTATCTTTAGGTGGCTAAGCCAGATAATTGCATCAGGAATAGCGGAGTGTATTGCTGTGATGCCTCCTTTGTATTTGTGAATCGGGCAATGAGTTATTATATGTTCCATGGTCTGGATGGCCACAGTCACATGCTGGAGAGTTTTTAATTTTCCATTTGTGTATCAAGTATCCGTATTTGCCATGGTTTGTGCAGATGCAGTTTCGAGTTACCCTTAAACTTCGCAGAAGAAATCAGGGATTTTTTGCATCGGGTCTTTTACAAGGTGTTGTTTGTGACTTCTTGTGAACCCCATTCAGCTTTCCGAGCTTCATCAGGGTTGAAGTCACATTGTTGAAGGTTAAGCGCGTGGGTCGAAAAGGGACTGCGCGACTTCAGGTGGTGGTGAGGGACATCGTTGAGATCCTGGTGGATGGGGAGATGTTTGTTTTCCTTGATTCACTGGATTTCCCAGAGGGTTGTGGCATTGCGGTGAATGGATAGGTGAATGATGTGTGACAGCATGGGTAGCCAGGGTGTTGGGGTCGACTTGAGGGTTCCAGTGATGCACCATCCCAATGCAGTGGACATCATCATGTCAAGTGTGGTTACTTCTGGTCCATACTGATGCACAGTACTTGGCTATGGAGTACACAAGGGCCATCGCTGATGTGTGTAGCACTGATGCTGATACTCCTCAGCTTGTGCCTGCCAGTTTCTGGATCAGAATGACCCTGGTTTTCATCTTGGTGGCTACCTTCTTCAGGTGGTTGTGGAAGGCTAACGTGGTCCAGCTTCCCTTCGAGATAAGTCTTACAGTGTTGCCACAAAAGGTCACTTCCAGGGTGTGTTTAGCATTCCTGTTAGCAAGATGGAACGCAGGGCCTGTTGTTTTGTGGAGGTTTGGCTTGAGCCTCCATTTCCAGAAATATTTGTGTTTGGGTCCCCGTTGCATATGCAGATAACTTTGCCCTGGCAAGCAGCCACCAAAGCGCTGAACCCTAATAAATGGAAAGGTTCTCAGAACATGTCTACACTTCATCTGCAAGCGAGCCTCTCAGCCTGGATCCACAGATTTGTGCTAGCGGGGCTTATTCCAGTGCTCTAAAAATAGCTGCAGCTCAAACAGTCAAGCCCACATCCTCAGTCCAGCTTCAGAGCCCAAACAGCAATGTCAAATCCTGGCTGGGAGTCCCGCTCCCAGATGCAGCGTAGATGTGCCCTCAGGGACTCGCTCCAACAAAGCTTTATTCCTTCTTGTCCTAAAAGTCATGGAGCACTGCCCCTCCTGTAACAACAGCCGCTGGAGCCAAGTGATAGCAACCCCTGCCATATGGCAGAATAGGACTTTCTATAACCCTGACCATTTTTACATGACTAGGAAATAAAGACGAGTGTTTCACCAGCACTCAGGTGTACCACACTTTTCTTACATGGCATCAGAATTAAATTGACTCTTTGGTAACAATAGCAAATTAAGCAAACTGACTCTCTCATTCTGGAAAAGAACCTGACCTAGAACTGGAAGATGTGCTTATGACGCTTTCCAATTGTCCTGGAAACAAGTGGCATTGCAGAAAAATGGGAGAAGATGAAGTCCTCCACTCTGCTACCTGAGTCAGGCCCAGAGGCAGTGGGCTTCTCTAGCATACTCCGGGGGCATTGTGAAGAGAACTGCAAGCTGCTAGACAAAGTCATTCAAGAATTTCCATGTAGATCGCGGGAAGTGATTATTCCCCTCTATTTGGCATTGGTGAGGCCGCATTTGGAGTATTGTGTCCAGTTTTGGGCCCCCCACTACAAAAAGGATGTGGACAAGTTGGAGAGAGTACAGCGGAGGGCAACAAAAATGATTAGGGGGCTTGAGCACAAGACGTTGAGGAGAGGCTGAGGGAACTAGGCTTGTTTAGCCTGCAGAAGAGAAGAATGAGGGGGGATTTGATAGCAGCCTTTAACTACCTGAAAGGGGGTTCCTGGGAGGATGGAGCTAGGCTGTTCTCAGTGGTGGCAGACGACAGAACAAGGAGCAACGGTCTCAAGTTGCAGTGGGGAGGTCTAGGTTGGACATTAGGAAAAAGTTTTTCACTAGGAAGGTGGTGAAGCACTGGAATGGGTACCTAGGGAGGTGGTGGAATCTCCATCTTTAGAAGTTTTTAAGTTGCGGCTTGACAAAACCCTCACTGGGATTATTTAACTGAGGTTAGTCCTGCTTTGAGCAGGGGGTTGGACTAGATGACCTCCTGAGGTCCCTTCCAACTCTATGATTCTATGCAAGCGTATAACTTGAAAAAAGGACATTTTCTTTACAAGAAACCAACTGCCAGGTAAAATTACTGACCATTTGTTACAGAGCTGTATAATAAAGGCAAGCCATATGAATTTGAACAGTTAGAAGATGGACTAAGTGGAGACTGAATGAGTTGTGGTATAATTGATAACCAGGTGAAAACATGGCTATTGCAAAAGAATGGACTTGACTTTACAAAGAACTGGGCTAGTGAAAACTCTGTTTTCCAAATGAAAGTGGTAGCAAGTAGTGAAAGAACTGAAGTGCATCTAATTAAACTTGAATATCAAGGCATAGAGAAAGAATATAAAGGTAAACAAATAGCAGGTCAGATTAAGTTGCACTGAATGCAAAGTTATCCAACAGACTGTGCAGTGTAAAGCTGCAATAAAAGTAACCAATTTGTAAAAAAAAATTTACTCTCAGCAGAAATTACAAAGAAATACAAAAGCAATATTCATTGTTGGGCCTAGAGGTCATTGTTGGGTCCCTGAATACATTTCCAAAGCTCATAATTACAACAGCTTGGCTTGTGACAGCATCCAGTCTAGTTTCACAGAACCCTTTACTAGAATCACCTTCATGTTGCCTGGCGCTAAGGAATGTTAATGATGTCACAGGGAAGAGTGTAGTCCTACAGTCCCACAGCAATAAACAGTGAAATAATACAATATGCAATCAATATCATAAAGGTGAAGAAAGTGACTGGTAGCAGGTCTCATTACTACAGCTTTAGGGGCTCTCATGGGCCAACTTATAATTGTGTATTTCTGTATATCCCAAGGTTATCTCTAAACATGAAACAAGTTTTATAAGATTTCAGTTATAAAGGAATGGAGCTGTTAATAAATAGGAGTGTGGTGAATCACTGGAATGGGTTACTAGGGAGGTTTTGTCAAGTCAGGCCCTAAAAACCTCTAAGGATTTCACCACCTCCCTAGTAACCCATTCCAGTGATTAACCACACTCCTAGTGAAAAGGGTTTTCCTAATAGCGAACATAGATCTCCCCCACTGAAACTTGAGACCATTGTTCCTAGTTCTGTCATTTACCACCACCACTGAGAACAGCCTAGTTCCATCCTCCCTGGAACCCCCTTTCAGGTAGTAGAAGGCAGCTATCAAATCCCTCCTCACTCTTCTCTTCTGCAGACTAAAGAAGTCCAGTTCCCTCAGCCTCTCCTCATAAGTCATGTGCCCCAGCCCCCTAATCATTTTCGTTGCCCTCAGCTGGTCTCTCGCCAATTTGTCCACATCCTTCCTGTAGTGAGGGCCCCAAAACTAGACACAGCATTCCAAATGTGACCTCACCAATGCTAAATATAGGGGAATAATCACTTCCCTCAATATGTTGGCAATGCTCCTACTAATGCAGCCCAATATGCCATTAGCCTTTTTGGCAATAAGGGCATAGTGTTGACTTATATCCAGCTTCTTGTCCACTGTAATCACTAGGTCCTTTTCTGTGGAACTGCTGCCTAGCAAGTCGGTCCACAGGAGGTAGCAGTGCATGGGATTCTTTCGACTTAAGTGCAAGACTCTGCACTTGTCCTTGTTGAACCTCATCAGATTTCTTTTGGCCCAATCTTCCAATTTGTCTAGGTTACTCTGTAACCTATCCCTACCATCCGCGTATCTACCACTCCTCCCACCATAGTGTCATCTGCAAACTTGCTGAGGGTGCAATCCACCCCATCCTCCAGATCATTAATGAAGATGTTGAACAAAACTGGCCCCATGACAGCCCCATGGGGCACTCCGCTTGTTATGGACTGCCAACTAGACATTGAGATGTTGATCACTACCCATTGAGACTGATGATCTAGCCAACTTTCTATCCACCTTATAGTCCATTCATCCAACCTGCACATAAGGAAAAGATAATAACTCCTACCCCACTGGCGTAGTGTTAGTCTCAGTTAATTAAAGCATACAAAGCACATTAAGATCTTTGTCTGAAAGGTACTATATACCTTTAAGTGTAAAGTATACTTCTGATATGGGAATATAGTGTTTAAGAAACAGTCCTCTAGATGGGTTTGGATCTCTTCTGATTTAATTCAAAGTTGTGAGATCAGGTCATTATTATGACCTCATATATCACAAATTGGGAGTTGTTTTATGGCACTCATTAACAGGGTTATATGCACATTACAACCTAGAAGCTCTGGGTTATCACTGATGCTTGCAGTTGCCATGGCAACTGAGTTCATATGCATCTCTCACAGAGCCTTTTTTGTTTTTAAGGACTTCTTGAAAGAGTGAGTTGTTTAGCATCCAGCATGCACAGGCAGGTTTAGCCATCAAAATGTTCTCCCTACAAAATAACAGGCAATGTCTTCCTTTAGTTTCCCCATAGCTAATATATTATAGTCCTGCATTCATGCTACTGTATTTAAGAATCTGTCAGGGTTTTCATTAAGCACCCTTATTTTTCAAGGGGATATACCTAGACTTGGTTTTCAGAGATTTCAGTGTGCAGAGGTTTAGCTATGTGATTCTCACTGATATTAATGGGAGTTGCCCAGATCAACTTTCTTTTAAGACTTTTAAACATTTATACGATAAAGTAATAGGCCAGGAACAACAACAAAATTTTAATTGCTTTTGCCATTTTCAAATGAAAGCGAAATGCTTCGAAGTACTTAGAAACAGTTGTGATGATATATTTTGGTATTTTACTTTGCTGAGTATTCCCACTAACTGCCTCTGTAATAACTGTTACATTTCTTAACCTTTTACAAATAATCATACTTCTATGGATGCATTTACAGAGCAGACTTTATGAGCTGCTTTGAATTTAAGTACATATAATAATTAATAAGAAGAAAAATATTGTATTTGGTACTTCTTTAGCACTTTCCATCTGAGCCTATCAAAGCCCTTCACCATCATTAATGAAGTAAGCCATCCAGCACTCATGAGATAATTAAATATTATCATCTCCATTTTATTGATAGGGGAACTGAAGCACAGAAAGGTTAAATGACTTGCTGGAAATCACAAAATCTGTGACAGAATTGGAAACTGAATTAAGATCACCTAACTCCCATTCCCTGGGATTTAATCACTTCTTTCCTTCCTGGATATGCATTTAAAGGGCCAGATCTACACCAGCTGATGATCTGGGTCAATTTTAAAACATACAATATGTTTGCTTTAATATAAAAAGACTTAAGAAGACTGCATTTATTATTATTTACTTGTATTGTGGTAGTACCCCAAGTCTCCATTCAGCACTGGCTCCCCATTGTGCTAGGTGCTGTACAAACACAGGAAGAAATGGTTCCTCCCCTGAAAAGTTTACAGACTAGTTTCAAACTTAGCCTTAGCCTCAGTTTGGTTTGCAATTTTGTGTAGATGGAGAGGCAGAAGTAAGTCTGGAGCAGGGAACTGAAAGGTGAGAGGCTAGTGGCTTTGTAGATCACTTAGAGAGACTATTGTGGGAGAAGAAGCTAAGTGGATGCTGAAGGCAAGCATCATTTATGATGAAATGGAAGCAGGAAGTCTGGTTTCTGCAGAAAGTTCAGATGATGCTTATTTTGTGCTGGGTCCCGGCACCTTGAGGTTTGGCAGTTCATAGCCCCGGCACGTTTGAGCTTGCCACGTCAGTTACCCATCAGTCAGCTGCCAGAGGAACATCCTGAACCCCAGCATCTCTTTCCTTACAATTTAAGCACTGAGGGTAAGTGACAGTTCGGAGAGTCAGCAGAGTATATGGGGACAGGAGGGAGAGTCAGTGGCTGCATTGCTTTAGCAGTGGCAGAGGGAAGCATTACGCCTGTGTAAATCAGAATCCCCACAGAGATGCTTATACCAGAGGTAGAGCAACGGGTGGTACCCAGGGAGCCTGTAGCCTTGGTCATGCCATCAACTCACCCCCAAACATTCTATCTGAGTTGTTTAACATTGACAGCCGAGCTAGCAGCCACCCTCTGTGGCACTCTCTCTCTCCAATGCACCTACAGAACAGCAACCATAATTTGGCTCCTGTGCCCCATCTAGATTACATTTGAAGTTATGATTTTTACTCAAAAAGTATTAATTTGAGCTTCCTGTGGGCAGACAGCATCCTACTGAAAGGAAAAGCAGCATTGGAAGCTGCTGTCTCCAGGGCTAGAAGTGATTAACCAGTTTCTGAACTACTTAGACAGTTACTAATTTAACATTTACTGAGCACCTGTCATCCTCAGGGGTTCCCAAGCACATTACAGGGACCACTTCACTGATTACTGACATACCACCACCTTGGAATAAAATTCAGTTCTTCCGATAATGCAAAACAACAATACGAGAACAGGAAATGAAGAATAGTACATCCAGTTAGAACTAGAGGGTGGGGGGGTCGATAAGTCATTTTTTTATAGAAATATTGCCCGGTCTTGAAAAATCATTCATAGGAAAAATCATCAAGACAATCAAAGTCAAATCACACCCAAGCTCCCATAACATGTGACGTCTTCCAACATCCTGGCTGCTTTGAGGTTGCATCACAAAGGTTGCAGCACCGAGACAAAAATGCTCTAAAAATGACCTCCTGATGGCAATGGATAGAGGCCATATCATGATACTTGGACTACTCGCACGCTTAGCAGCTATTAGCAAGATGATACTAACAAACCTATATAATATATATGGAGTTGATCACACAGCACTAAAAAGGCTCTAGTCATTCCACAGATACAACAAGCACCATAAAAAAGGATGTCACAATGCCTAGATGTCAGGTCCTGAATTAAGAACAGCTGTCTCAAACTGAACTCAGGTAAGATCAATGTACATTACTCCTGTGATCTGATCCAGTTCTATCATCAATTCAATTCAAAGCCTTGGTCTTGATCTTCAAAGGCAGTAACAGGTCAGGATCCAGTTAAATCAGTGACTGTGTTCGGCATTCATGGTCGATCGCCACAACAATTCTGCTCATCTGGGACTGTACAGATCACAAAGCCCAGGACAAAGCATGTGAGAGCTTTAGATAAAGTACTTCCAGTCAAGAGGGTTCAATGAGGAAACCAGCTTTTAGAGGAGATCAGATTAATCTGAAGTCTGACAATCTTTAAGATGCACTGCCAGTCTTTCCTTTTTGACAAAGTTTTTCTATCATCATGATAATAAAAGAAAAAAATTATTACCCTATAAGAGCTTTGTGTGACCAGGAAAAAGAGAAGAGCAGGAAACCCCCATAACATCTATTGGAGATCTCACACATGTAGAGGAGCATTTAGATACTACAGTGATGGATGCTAAGACCTAAGCTAGGTAGAGGATGTAATTACCCAAGTTGGAATATGACCAACATTCAGATTTTTTAAATCAGTCCATTGGATCTTCATTGATCATGAATGGTCAATCTCAGTTTTACATTTCATCTGAAAATGGTACGTTCACGAGAACAGGCCCCGCTGGGGCACTGATTTATTACTGACTCAGAGGAGAGCATGCCACATACATGAACTGAAAACAACACTTCCTGTAACATCTGTGTCTTTTCTGGAGCTCTCACATCCATATACTTCCACAGGATGACTCTGCTTGGCTTCTGAGAGCTGATGGGATCACAGCCCAAAGTAATAGGGTTGCAGGCCATACTTTGAAACTAGTTTAATTGCCTGGAGAAGAATGTAGTTGTTTAAACATTTTGTTTAAATATTAAACAATAAAGTCCTTCTCCAAACTGTTGATACAGTGTCACCCGATTAGAAAGCAGTTTGGCCTCCCTGACACTGGAATCTCATGCTGGAAGTGTCCCAAATACACTCAGGAGATAACCACTAACACCACAGCATAGAAACACTGATGTTCGTAAAAAGCTCTAGGCCCGGTTCTCAACTGGTGGGAAACTGGCTTCGTTTCATTGACTTCAAAGGGGCTGCACTGATTTACAACAGCTGAGGAATTGGCCCTTCATCTTCACATCACATTTTCTTTATAGTGACTTGGTTTTTTCACACTCTTAAATTTCATAATGCTGCCCTAAGAAAATGGAGGCAGGTCTTGTACAATTATTTATCTAATAGAGTGAAATTACTGTGAAAACCTGAGACAGGAACCATTCAAGGTGAAGACCATGTGATAGAATCTTCTGTGGAAGAGTCTGTTTGATTACTTCTTGTCCAAAAACCAAAACAAGGATATTAATGCCAATACACTTCATTTAGAAGAGAGAAAAATTGGCATTTACTGAAACAAATTGCCAATTAATGCTGCCCACCTTCATTTTAGGGATTTATTATGCATCTGGCATGGTGGGGATAGTTTAAAATATCATTCCCTCCAGCCCCATCCCCTCTTCTGTGGGATCCCATATGACAGGGGAAAAAAGATTGACTTGCATAATACAGAGTTTGTTTGAGTGAGTCCTCAGGGATCCCTCCATTATCTGGTGCTATTCCCCCTCCCCTTGGCCTTGTATCTGGCCAGTTTGACTTCCAGTCAAAGATGTCCGGACACTTCTAAAGTTATGGTTCTCAAACTATGGTGTGTGGAGCACTACTAGTTGGTGAAGGCATTTCTGGTGTACTGCAAGGCTTCCAAAACAGACAGAGAATACAGAGAGAACAGTGCTGATGTCTCTCTTAAGAAGTGGTACACAGAATGCAAAGTGAGAGACTCACTGTGTCTAGAGCCCATCAGTGTTGCTTTATGGTAACACACTGGGTCATTGCAGAGTTGCTCCAGGCTTTCCCTCCCACAGAGGGGCTTTCTAGCTCATAGACAGCTTTAATACCTGAACTGTAACTGCTTTCTTAAGAACTACAAGTCAAAAGGGGCACAGCTGCAGGTAGTGAAGCTATTAAAAGTCACAGCGCTGCCCTCTTGAAACTCATTCAATTGAGTTTAGCTGATTATAAACAGTCTACCCTTTTACCATATCATGTGATGGCAAAACTGGTGGTTTCCACTTGCGGGGGGGCGCTAAGGACTGGAATTACTGCTGTCTACAAGAGTGGACTACAGTGAATATGCAGAAGTGTGACAGGAAATTTGCCTTGTGCCTGTCCCACAATAAGTCCCTAATTCTGAAGTAAATGCCATGTGATCAGGTCCCTGCACCTGTGCAGATCCCCACTGAAATCACCGCCCACATGGAAGATCAGAGCCTGTAATACAAATCAATAGAATCAGCCCCTCATTTTCAAAGGCAACAAAGTCATCTCAAAGATTCTAAAATGTGCATACTCTTTCCTTTCTCTGCTATTATCAGTGAGAACTGAACCACATGCGTCAGTCCTCATTCCTTGCTGATGGTGATTTAGAAAGCTAATGCAGGGAGATTTAGCTTCCTAAAATATGATAAAGTCAGTAAACAAATGTTATAAAGGACCTGTTTCCAGCTAAAGTGCTACTGGAGGCACAAGCTATGCCTCTGTGAAGGACATGTGCAGCGTTACTGCTTTACACTTACACCAAGCATTTCATCCAGAGATTTCAGCTGGCTTTACAAAGGTGGGTACAACATTATCCCCTTTTGCAGCTGGAGTAACTGAGAGGTTGAGTGACTTGCCTACAGTCACAGGATAAGTCAATGTCAGAGTTGGGAGCAGAACATAGAGCTCCTTATTCCTTGTCCTTTGCTCAGACCAACTGAGCACAGCTGTCAGTTTCTACTTCCTACCTGGGATGTCATACCTATTACATCCAAGGCTAATTTCAATATAAAAGGTTGAGTCTTGTAAAATTTTAATATGGGACATCTCAGAGATGTAGCAAACCCAAGTCTTGTTATCCTAAGTGTAGTGTGCATGCTTCTATTAGATTATATGTGTGCATGTAGTGGTGGGAGTGTTCTGTACCTACAGAAAAGCAAAATGCCAATGCAGGGAAACTGCTGTTTTCCGTCATACAATGACATTCTGTGTACAGTTAAATATATTGTGGCAGATAGCCGAGTACACCCTAGTGGGCCTCACGCTTCCATTGCTTGTAGTGGGTCAGGGCATCTCCAGCCACTCCAGTTTCCCCAAGGAGGGGGTAGGGACCCGGGCCCACCCACTCCTCCGGGTCCCAGCCCAGGAGCCCTGTGAGAAGCAGCTATGTGCTGCTGGCACCGTGTTCCCAGCTGCAAACTCTCTTCCCCTGGGCTAATTTTCCCCCTCCTTCTGGCTTCTTGAGCCTGGTACCTTCCTCCAGCCTGCTCTTCCACAGAATCTCTGCACTCTGGTCTGTTCCTCCTCACAATCAGTACTCCTACTCCTACTCCTACGCCACGCCCAGCCCAGCCCAGCCCAGCCCAGCGCTCCTGCTCCTCCCAACTCATGCCCTGTCTGTTTGGGTCAGAGGGTTTTTATGGAGCACCTGGCTGGTTCCTAATTAGCCCCAGCTGCTCCTAATTGCGCCCTAACGACTCTCAGCTAAACTGCAGGGAACAGAGCCCGGAGCATTCTGAGGCTTACATATCTCCCTTCAATCACTTTTCTACAGCCTTCTACCTTCGCTATATCACAATATACATTTCTTTCTTAGGCCTGTCATTCAGGATGATAAATGTGTGGTTTTCTTCTGCACAGAAATTCCTTTTGTTATGTTGATTTACAGGGGAGGGGTGGATATTTCAGTAATGGAAGGCTTAACTACAGCACTTGACGTGTTGTCCATACCCCGGAACATCGGTTTTTGAATGCCTAAAACATGGACAATAAAATATAACTCTGTTTGGTACAGTATTTTTCATGAGAACTATATTCTGTAACTCTTCACTGAGGTGACTAGCATGGATTCTGAATTAAACAGCACCAGGAGAAAAACATTGAGCGCTATAAGTAAATGTGAAAATAATCTAGATCCTGATCTGTGGCTTCAGTGCAGATGTGCTTGGTGCTGAACCTGAAGGTGAGTGGGGGTGTCAGGATGGCTTTATATCATTTCTATGTCCTTGCCCCAATCCAAGGCCAGCCAAGGTCTGGCTTGGACCCTGGCACAAGTTAGACCCTGTCTACACTTACCTCCGAGATTCGGCGGCAGTCAATGGGAGTTACGCAAGCTACTCAAAAAGCTTGCGTAACTCCCGTCGACGTCTCTGCTTCTCTTCTGCGCGCCGTCTTCACTGCACTGCGCCGACGGGAACCGTGTTCCCGTTGACGCAGCACTACGCCACTTGTGAAGGTGGCCTTAGTAAGTCGATTTCTGGATTGACTGAGCGGGTCTGCACTGACTGCTCAGTCAATCCAGAGAAATCGATCTGACAGCGGCGACTTTGCCGCCGTCAGTGTAGCCGTAGCCTTAGAGCGGCCTCAGAACTTCTTAAATTTGCACTGGCTATTAGTGGCCCCACAAGAGCCTCTTAAACCAGGTAGGGCTCACCAAAGAGCAGTCATTCTCTAGCACACCTCTTCCTGCTGGCCATCCCCCAGACATGCCACCTACAACAGAGGCTGCAAAGTTGGGATGGGGGAGATGTAGATTTGGCATAGCTGGCTGTGTGAAACCCAGAATTCCCTCATGCTGGCAGTATCCTCAGCCAGCTGGTTAAGTCAGTTGTGTGGCCACTTTATAAAAAGGAGTCTACACTCTGGGATTTAAAGAGGGATTCATTTGCTTCTTACTTTTCTTACTTCTGTGAAGTTGTGAGAGAGTGTTCTGGAGATCTGAGACTGGCCAAGTCAGTGTTATGATGCTTTAGAAAACAATCAACCCTACATTTACCCCACAAAAATTCCTAAAATATATTAATCTGAAAATTGCAATACATGGATTGCGAACACCGTAATGAAGCAGCACTGGTGCGTTGCTTGGGGGAAGGGGCAGAAGAAGCTGTCACAAATTCCCAGCTTGTGATTTACAGTGTCTTTGACTGTCACATGTGAAGAGTGTCAACTCGTGAATTATTCCAGCTGGTTTAACTGACAGAAGGAGTCATCTTCTTCTCTGCCACCACTGTGCAGAATTTATAGATGACACATTTCACCCATGACAGTCACAGGTAAATTCAGGACTGGAGTTATACTCCTCTCTACTAACAGGACATTTCTAATGCCCCTCACCATACATGCTGCCCATTGGTAACAGACACACACAGAGCAGACATTAGGTCATGTAATTTCATATTTGCTGTTTTCTACCCCGGTAACACATACCCCCAACTATGTGTCTCTTATCAGACCATACAGCAATCCAGAGAGAAACAAGGGATTAAGTCACATTCTGCTTTAAATCCCTACAACAGGGTCATAACCGTGTATGGCTGTGTTTTGTCTTTCCCCCCCACTGTCTCCAAGCTATCCTAACTATCATAGGTACTTATGCAGCCCCCCTCCATGGTATCTGAGCACCTCACACTCTTTAATGTATTTAACCTCACAACTGCCATGTGGGGTAGTAAAGTGTGACTAACTCAATTTTATTTTTTTAAACAAATGGGGAACTGAGGCACACAGAGGCTAAGGGGCTTGCCCAAGGTCACACAGGAAGACAGTAACAGAGCAGGGACTTGAACCTGGGTCACCGAAGTTCTAGGCTAACCACAGAACCATCCTTCTACTCTACACTTGAAATTCTTCAGCCATTGTCCTTCTAGAAAGTGGCCATGACATCCTTCTGAGTCTTAATTGATCGGAGAGGATGGGTCAGTCTTGATCAATATGAGGCAATCACCTTTCTTTCAGGGGCCAGGCATGAACCCATTTCAGCCATCCTAGCCAGGAAGTGATCAGATTTATTTTAATTAAGATAATGGAAGGCTTGTGAATAGAGATAATATGCAGGAAACAGGAAGAGAAATTTAGTTCTGCACTCTGGAACAATACAGGGTCTAAAAGTGCAATAGCCACAGGGGCCAGCTCAGACTAATTATCTGGTTTGAACTCCTAACTTCCCAGGCACTACAGGTTTGGTTCAACCATTCATCCCTTCCAAAGGCAAATAAAGTACCATTCTGTTTCCTGCTCTGGCTTCTTTTGCTGATCCCATGATCTTTTTTGAAGAGCAGAGGTGTGGCATGGATATCTGATCTAGAATATCAGAAGATAACTCCAGTCTTTCTGACTTTGAGCAGAAAAGGTAACAGCAAGAAGTAACAAAGAATTGAGATTTAGGTATATCTAGATGTGGCTACATCTCATTAAATCAATTCCCTGCCATTGCAGGAGCCTCGGGCATTGATTCATCTCAGTCCCCATTATTTTCTGCCAGTAGCACTAGGGTGACCAACCGACATGAGTCCAATTCCAGGACAGCATGATCTCATTTGCGGGCCATCGTGGGACACGACAAAATAAAAATAAATAAATCCCTTTATTGTAACTTCATCCCGTAGCAAAATAGACCATTTGGGGAAGCTGTAGACAGTTAAAACAACACATTTAACAAATTCTGCATCCAGTAACTAGCTAGCCAATCACTTTCCCCAGCCAGCACCAATATTTATTATGATATAGTAAATTATAATATTATATATAATATATAAAATATAATCATATATTTACTTGGCCATGGGCGGCACATGCACTTCAGAGAGGCTAGCCCCCTGCCCTGAAGCCGGCCCTCACCCCTTCCATCCGAGGCCCCTTCCCACCTGGCCCGGCCCTTCCATGCCCCCTGTGCTCGCCTGCCAGCCAGCCCGAAGGCCCCCCAAACCCACCGAGCCCGATGCGGAGCAGAAAAGCCAGGCTGGGCAGCGCCCCCGTCTCTGAGCCCAGAGTGGAGCAGCCCGACCAGGCAGGTCCCCCTTCCCAACTCCTAGCCCCGCGCAGAGCAGAGCAGCCTAGTCGGGCAGCCCCCACCGATTTCGTACTTTGCATTATGTAGTTGTTGCAAGACGTGAGACAAAGGATCGAATTGCGGGAGTGTCCTGTGATTTGCGGGACGGTTTGTCACCCTAAGTGGCACATAGTAGTTCAGTCTTCTGAGGGCTGTATACTTTAGTCTAATCCAGATTACACTGGGTCAATACAGGGGTAAACAGGTGTGGTTTGTGGCCTGAGATGTGCAGGAGGTCAGACACAATTAATCTGGTGATCCCTTCTGGTCTTAGACTCTATGACTGAAAATATGGAGCCAAATTCTCTGCTGGTATAAATTGGCTCAGCTCTACTGAAGTCAGTGGAACTGCACCAATTTACACAGCAAAGAATTTGGCCCAAGGACTCTTCCTGAGCGTCCTTTGGCAGTAGTGTGTGAAGTCTTGGTGAACAGAGGTAGTGATAGTGAAGGTTGTCTCCAGGTGAGACAACCATGGAGACGTATGGTTGGGAACTACGATACCACATTTGACCAGTGGTCCATCTAGTCCAGTATATTGTCTCTATCGGTGGCCAGTACTACAGTTCATTGGAAGATACACACATCCCTGTAATGGCCAATTATTGCGTAACCTGCCTCCGGGGGAAATTTCATCCAATTTCCTGTTAACCTCTGGCTGTTTTATACATTGAAATATGAGGGGTTGTATCTCTTATGCTTTTCTTCCTAGCTATGCATATAAATGCCTAATTTAAGAAACAAAATTCTGATACGTTCTTGGACTCAAAGGTATCTTGTAGCAATGCATTCCATGGGTTAATTATGTGTTGTGCAAACCAGTATAAGTGATTCAACAAACGCTGTGGGCAAGCAATGGAGAAGAGCAGCATGACACTGACAAATAAGTCTTTGAAGTAACAACATAATTGGTATATAGAAATATTTTGAAAGAAACAAGGTGAGCTGATGTAGAATTTGTGCAATGTTTGTTTCCTGTCAACTACATTTTTATCACGTACAAGCTTCTTTCTAGAGGAAAAGTGTAGAGAGGGTCACATTTTCAAAAGCAATAAGTCACTTCCTTTCAGTCAGTGGGACTTCGGTGCTTCTGAAAATGTTATCCCTAAACTTGAACAGTTGCTAGTCACTAGGAGAAACCGAGGAAGCAAAACTGGATAAATCAGAAAGGTTGTTGAAACAATGAATTGAAAGCTGAAACAAGAAAATAGATGGATAAATGTCATGACTAGGATGAGTAGCAAGAAGAGCAGAGGGCAAATTTCTGTGGAGCCTGGCAACCTAAACAGGCACTGAGAGCCTTTTGATTTTTTCTGTCTATGGCTTCATGCAAGAAATGATCAAAGATGGTGTGACCAGTGCCTAGAATGGAGCACACTGAGAATGCCACACTCCGGGCAAGACTGCAAGAAACAGGGCAGATACACCCCCAAACTGGTGGTTTATTTCATTGCATTTTTCAGGGTATTCCAAGTAACTACTTGGAAGGGCTCAGTCCCACAGCTTAAACTTTCCCTGTCCAAAGTTCAGCAGACTAGAGATGGCAGGATCAGGCCTGAGGTTTCTCTTTTGTAACTAAAGCAGGCTGTCAAGGATTTTGAGCACAGCATGTGTCTGAGGATTCCTCTTTGCTGAGCACGTGCTGACCCACCACTTGGAAGTTAACATTCTGTTTCCTATGCATACACAGGTAATCCAGTTACACTCATTTATATACGACTACAGCCGCTCATTGATTATAAAATGGATAGATAAGCTGAAGACAATGTAGATAATATTATTAGTTTCCTGCAGTGTCTCATATCTTTGATCTTAAGGTTAACTGAACACAGTTGCATACATATTGTAAGGCAATTAAGACATGAAAAGGACTTAGCATCTGAAAGCTAATTTGGTTACATTGGTAAACTTCTAACAGGCTGTAGGTTCCCAGACAAACACATTTAGCATCTACCCTTGATTTCTATTACTACAAATGAATGGGTTAGTGATTGCTGGTCTAGTACATCTCTTTGATATTCACATACAAGTTAATTGTCCTGATAATTTAACAAGAGGCATTGCAATTGTAATGGGTCATACACTGGTCAGCTGATTGCCCGTGTCACAGATGGAACTCCAGTTTCTTGCTTCTCTTGTCCCACTTACAGTAACCTGAGCCCTGAATTCTGGTATCTGTCACAGGGCCTATTGATAAAAAAGTAACACAGCTATAATGTCATTTTAAGAACATAAGGACAGAAAGTTAAAACAGTGTCATGATATCAGATCAGCAAGTCCTCCTATTTGTTAAGTGTTGACGATGTACTCTGCGCTGTACAGCACACACGCAGATACACAGATACAGCAGGAGTCTACTATGCTTTTGCCTCCTGTTTATTGAAAAAACCAAGTCTCATGATCTGCGTGCACCATTGTCAGCTATCTCAGGGTGATGCAGAATCATGAGATCATTGTGCATCAGGGACTCACATCACCCTCAGATAGGTGAGGAAGCTATTGATTTGGTATCTGATCGAGCTAAAGAAATCCTGGAATGATCACATCCCTATTTGTGTGTCTATATTTGAGGAAGTACATTCCTTTGGGATGAAAGATGCCATGTACATATGAATTATTCTTCATTTCTAAACCTCGATTGAAGATTTGAGAAGCAATAACTGTATGTTTGTTTGGAGAGAGGGGGAGAACTGTTATTAGTTTTCTTTCTGTTCTTGTCAACACCTATGATCGGGCGAAAATACAACAGGGAGGAACAAAAGTTGTCATGCATAGTAAAAATAACCACCACCAAGAAACAGCTAAAAAACACCAGCCTCCCAGAAAGACAGTACAGCTAGGAGAGGCAAGAAAAAATTACTGAAGCACAAGCTTAACTTCTAAACTTCATCATAATTGTAAAAAGTCTGCTTAGTCTCTTTTGCTCATAGATGTTGTCTAGTAAAATGTATTTTTAAGGTGTCAGACTGGTTAGCGTGTAAAATTCACTAGGGCTGTAGTATGTAGTCTCTGGCTGAGTTGTTTGATGGTTGTACAGAGAGAGAGAGAGTTCCTTCAGGGCAGAATCCTGCATTTACTGTGGGGGAGTTGAAATGAGAAATGGGGAGGGAAAGGAAAGGAGGAAGAACTGAGCAGTACCAGAGCTATCCTGTCAGTGCATACCAGTTGCCTTAGTTTGGGCAGCTACAAACATGATTTGACACACACTGCTATACCTTTGAAAAGGAGTAGCATGCACCCACAACTAGCATGTGCTGCAGATGGTCAGCTACCTACCAGACGTGGCATGGCTGACTACACTGCTTAATGCATCAGATCTCCCTAGAATGGCTAGGGTGCAGCAGCAGGCAGGGCTGGTGGTCTCCCTCCCGATTGGTCTTGAATGTTACCTTGGAATTATGCCCACCTGCTGCACAGGAAGGAAAAACAAGACAGCATTTGGGCCCTATGAATCCACAGTCGTGGGGTGCCTCTGGTTTAGGGAAACTAGACATATAAAGAAGAGTTTCATTTTTCTTCAGAGGAACACCTCTACTTTCTAGTCCTTATCCTAGCAAGGAGAGACTTAGAAATGTAAACCAATGTGAATCAGTGAATAGGTCAGAAAGCCACAGGAGCTGCCCTCCACATCTTCATCAGAAGGATGGGTTGGGGAGTGAGTGGGGCTCAAGATTCCCCCCCAGACACACACTTTTAATGCAAAATGAGTAAATTAAGTGTATTTCAAAGAAACAGCTTGTTAATCTTCCTCCTCAGACCACTCCTGTCCAAGGATGTGGGAATGGTGGATAGCACATGGAGGTACTTGGAGAGGAGCAGAATTGGAACATGGTGGTAAAATATTGGTTCATGGATCAGCCCCCGAACACTAAGGCTGGCTCTGAGGAAGAGGCTAGCTACAGTCTCTTCCCCCCACCAGCCCAAGACCTGCTCCTTCCAAACAGTGTTTTCCCCAGAAATTAAAATTAGAGGGGGTGTTCGAATTTACAGGGGCTGAGTTGGAAAATGACTAAATTGGCAACATATTGTGATATGTTGACCACTGTGGGAGGTGGGGGAGGAGGAGTTCAGGGTATGTGTGTATAGGGAAATCCCTGCTTCCAACCTCCTCTTTGCCCAATTTTAATTTGCATAGTGATACATAATATTATGAAGAATACATTACTAGGAGATTGTCCAGTCCCATCACCTTATCAAGGAGTCTCTTTTCAAGATATTAGAACATACATATAATTAGGGCTTGGAAGAATTGGATTTTTATAAGTAAATGTCAGTAAGCGTCAATTTCACTGTACACACACAAATCAATGAAAAAATGTTTCCATCAATGATAATAGAAATTTACCAATAGGCAAAGTAAGAAAAATGCCACTTGAGAACTTCAAAGTAGAGTTTGATTTAAGGATATTAATTTTGCATATTTTGACATGATGTTGATAATTTATAACTGTTAAAACACAAACGTTTAAGTTTTTGAATCTCAACATCTATGGTCATTAAATAATTGCCCAGCCCCACCCCAAATTTTTTCCACAACTGTAAAAATTTAAATGGATAAAACTAAAAAATAATTAAAATCCATAATTCCATTCAACTCTGAAAATGTTAGTTGTTAAAAAAAAAATCTAAAAACATGCATTAAGGATGTATGTTAATGTTTTGTTGTAACTTTCTCTTAATACATTTTTTTAAAAAAACAAACACCAATGTTATCTTACTACTCAGTCAGCACATCACTTTATCAGAAAACATATGGAGCTCTGCTATAGGATAATGCATCCTACACTAATACAGTTGTGGGTGAAGAAACAGGAAGACTGTATGTGTATGGGGGGAGGGGTTAACAGATAAATGGATCAAGGTCATATATTACATGGGGATATTAAAGAAACCATGTTTTCTTTGCTCCGTCCAGAAACTATTGGACAGTGAAAGAGAGGGGAGGGATGTAGAATAGGCAGACTCTATCTGTTCCTCTTTGTGATGTGTCTGAGGGGAATATGCTGGGAGTATACTTCCCCCAGCATAGCCACAAAGCCCTGAGCGACTCTGTGCCTCTCTGAAGTGAAATGGCTCTGACACACTTCCTGGAGCGGCACAGGCATCGCTCCTCAGTTTGAAATGTGCATAGTGCACAGTTTAGTCCTAGAATAGGCTTTTGTGATCACGTCTGGTATTACAGGAATAACTGCTACTACAGTGAAATAATAATAGGAATAAACCACCAGGTAAAAGTAGTATTAAGCACCCCTGATTGTCTATTGCCGGTCATGTACTTCCTGGAAGTCTCTTTTAGAACTCCCCTCATGGGACTGTAAGCAGTATGAACAGGTAGAGTGGGGATCTTGTATATGTCATTTCTAGTGAAATCCAAACATGAGAGATATCAAGGATTCCACGGAAAGAACAAAATAAATATATAAATAAAGAAGGGAAAGGAGAGATTTATACTTGAAATAACAGGAATAATAGAGCCAAAAATGCAACAATAGTAAATGCTGAAGTATCTCTGTGCAAAGAAAGAGAGATCAGTTTTACTTATGTAAATGTGAACTCTCCAGAAAGAGAAATTCACATAAAGAGAAAGATCAAAGAAAAAAGTGGAATTAGAAGGCTGAATTTTAATATGCTGCTGAGTGAAGACTAAGGAAACTCTTAGAGATGAGAGTGGAACGTATTTTGGAGATCAAAGTTTAGCCAGAGATAAAAGATGGAATAACAAACTAACATTTTGTATCTGCCCTCACTCCCATAAAGAATTCTAGCTTTATTTATGAACCAGCAGACCTGTTTTACTAAGGAAAACAGGTTAGATGCATCAGTGATCCAACCCCTTAACTTTCATATTTTGGCCCATCTTGCTTCCACTGGCCTGTGATAGGTTTGCTGTTGGTTTCAATAGGGGCAGGATAAATTTAACAATGGAAATAAACTAAATGCTTTTAGTTGCTTGTTTTAGGTATCCGGATTAGTTTATAAAATCCAAGTGCATCCTTGATCACTAAGGATTAACCAGGCTGTCAGTATTCTAAGCAGGATGCTAACTGTGAACCAAAGTACGTTCTGGGTAGTAAAATGATTGTGGAAAACAATACTGAAGGAAGCACTGTCTGGAGACATGAAAAGGCAAAAGTGGATGGTTATGTTATGTTAGAGGTCTGATTTATTATAGAACTGGCCTTGGGAGAAGATGACTGGCTTGGGTACTGGATCTATGGTACACTGTATCTTAGTGGCATCTAAGTGGAATTCTTAAGGGAAAGTTGTGGGCTTGGTGATCAGTGGGAATGCTTGGGTTGGATGCTGGGTGGATGTTTTGAAGCTGAGTAGAGAAATCTTCTCCAGACCACAAAGTGGAGTAGCCTCTGCAGAACCAGGGAAAAGTTAGGAGGATCCAATTTCTAATTCTGCCTTGGGCCTGTCCCTAGGCTGACTACTTCATCCCCTGTCTCCTTATGGAACTGTACAAGAAGCACCTGCAGAGATGGGCTGTGTGCCTCTCCTGTAACCTGCCTTTCCCCCTTGTGCAGCAGAACTGCAAAGTGTGCCTCTGTGGGAACTGAAGTGGGGGCTAAATTTGCCCCATAAAGCATTGCAACACCCAGCACAAAGGATTCTGGGACACCTTTTGAAATGGAAGGGGCCAGGTGGCAGGTAATAGAGAGCTTGAAATGGCAAGAGACTTTAGGAGGAGTACCAGATAAGAAACAGGAAGAAGAATTTGCTCACACAGGTAAGGGTCAAAAAAAGATAGGCCTATACTGATATATGTGAATGGCAATAGCAAATCTCTCCTTCTTCCTGGGCTAGCCCTGATTGCCTCTCAAAACAAAGAAATTCAGTTAAGGTGGAAGATTCTGAGTCCTTTGCTACTTCAGAATGTGTGACTAAGCAGCAGATGTAATAGAAATGTACACGCATATCGCTTTTAATAATCAAACAATTTAACTTATAGGTCATAATGATCCTTAGGTCTCTGATGAAGTGTTCCAAATTCATTTAATATTTATCTGGACACTACCTCACAGGTGGTGGATCAATGTGAGAAAGCTAATACACTCAGCAATGTCACGGAGGGGACATTTACCCTCAACTTTGCTGGTAAAGTAAATGTTGAGGCAAAGTCCTTCCCAACCAGCAGTAGCCAAGTATGGTGAGCATCAAGCCAAGAGCACTGAAGAAAAGACCTTCACCTTGGGGTGGGCTGAGAATCACTGGCATGGATTGATTTAACTATTATTCTATTAGAACTGTTTCTGAATCACTGTAGGCTATTGTATAGCTCCATACTTAAGTACTTTTAAAATGTATATTATTTAATTGACAGACCATTACTGCTCCTTTATAGCCATTACCGTCCGTCACATTGTGGTAATCTGAGTATGTAGCTGCCATTGAGTTAATACCGCTATACATACTAGGAAAGGATCTGAGGAAAAGTTACTGCACATAGATTTATAATGGAAACGGCAACTGAACCTTAACTATAGGCGTGCAAATGTGCTACGATAATGCATGGAACTTTAATGCATAATTTAGTGATTTCAGGGATGCCTCTTCCTAGAATAATGTTAATAGCTGTTCTTATTACTTTCCAAAAATGCATTAGTCCCATGGTACTGCATATTTCAAAGCCATGGTTTCAGAGTCTTGTGTTATACTCCCCACCCATTTGCTACAGTTTTTTAAGCTGGATCCCTGTACAAGCTGTAAAAGTAAAGGACATCAGAGGGCATACTGCTACATTATGATCCAGTGAAAAGAAGAAGATATATTTAAGGCAATGTTCCGTAGAGTGTATTTGGAGTTGGCGAATAAGTTCTTACACATTTACTTGTCATAAGAGTGCCATATATTACAGTGGTAATGGTGATACATTTTAGCAATTTCTTCTTCCTTTGCTGATCAGGTATTCCCAATTCCTTTTTATCCCAACTATCCTTACTGTGCAAATACTAATTTGCAAGTTTAAATAGAAATGCTGTTTGGGAAGATAAGATTTTGTAAATAAATACAGTATCTTCCCTGGAAGAGGAGGAAATTATTTTACATTGTATTAAACAATTATTTAGATAAAATTAAATCTTCTCCAGCTTACAATTTTTAGACAAAAATTTTAACACACATACACTCTTTATAAGAGGTATATTCTAATGTTTTGTGGTATTTTATTTATTTTAGCAGTTGATACGGTTAAACAATTCTCACACTGACTGGCAGTCACATACTGTAGCTACAAAATCAGTACCATTTACTGGATCACAATACAAAAATGAAGTAAAATCAAAATAAATAAAATCTTGTAACTATATGGTCCCTCCTACTAAGTGGTACCAGCAAAGTGTATTTAATAATAATCATATTTTGGATTATAGAGCTCCATTCATCCATATAGCTAAGACATTTATGAACACTGAAGACTTAAGCTTCACAATACCTGGGAGGTAAGTACTATTATTCCCTTTACCAGGAAGCTGAGGCAGAGAGAGAGGTTAAGTGATTTCCACAAGATCATACAGCAAGTCAGCGGCAGAGCTAGAAGCAGAACTCAGGATCTGTGACCCAGTGCTAGTGCTTCAGTTACTAGTTAATGCTGCCTTTTAGTGAAGCTGCTGCGGGCAAAACTGAGTTAACACTCACTGATACTCTCACCATTGTGATGTGGCAAAGGAAAAGTGTGTCTTCTTTGGCCCAACGAGTTCTTTCCTGCTCCTTCTTTTTGGTGACAAACAAAGATGTCATACAGGAATACGTTTTTGTCTTCAGACCTTGTGACCCCTTTAGAAACCTTCCCTGGGTGGCCAAATTCCAGTCACCCAATGCCAGATCACCCTTAAATGTGTGCATGTAGAGTCACCTGTAAGTCTGGATAGGCCCTTAGTCGTGTGGTGGTGGGGTCAGCTGCTTCTGTGTTCTGGATCTGTGGCAGTGCCGTAGCTACAGGTGGGCACTTCGAAAGCAGGCCCACCCAATCAGATTTTAAGCAATTCATCCCACATTTTTATCAGCCTGTTTTGCTTGTGACATAAGGCTTGTGCCCACCTATGTCAACCACAGGCTGTGCCAAAGAATCTGTTTTGTCTACATCTGTGGAGGGCTCTCTCTGTGACTTGGGCCTCCATAAGCTAAGGGGGGAGCATTGTTTTACCCTCCAAGCTCCTTTGGGAATGCACAGGAAGGTTACTTCCACCTGAGAGTGTAGAGTCCCTCTATGCTTTGGAGTTTCCCTAAGGAAGGATCTACTAGAGGAAACCTTGACAGCACTGCTCCAGTCTTGTAGTTGCCCCTTTTTGACCTGGGCAACTAGTCAAAGTTCAGATGTTCCAGGTGGGAGCAGAAATTGACATCGGTGTCTGGTGTTCTCTTTGATACAGTCTTGTTTATTCACAAGGAATGCACAGAGCCCTGCTTCTCTGAACACAGGAGGGACCACGAGGGGCAGTTTCTTAGCTTACAGCCCCAAGCCTCATTAGCCATGACACCCAAAAGTGCGCTCTTGGCTTTTTTCAGGGTCACACTGGACTCACAAAACACTGCTTGGCTTTCTTGCTTTTTGTCTCTAGCTCAGTTATCAGTTCTTGTGTGTTCTGCCCGCACATAATCCCCCACCCCTGATCTCAGTACCCAGTGGAACCCTCTGCACACACGGTGCTAGTTTCTGGACAGATTTGATTAGGTCTTGTTTTAAGTGTGGCCTCTGAACGGTCTCTTATAACTACCTTAAATGAAGGGTGACTTCTTAATGCAGCCCATAACAAAGTTTCACCCAGCTCATAATAGAGTGATGCTGCAATGCACCTGGAAGGGTAAGCGGGAGGCCTCAGAGTGAGTGTGGAGCTCAGAAGCCCCCTGCAGGTAACCTTGTGCCACCAGCCGCTCACAGGGGAAACCATGGGGTATGGAGGCTGGATCTCCTATATCTAGTGTTGGGGAAAAGGGGGCAAACCCTTCCTCCCCAACCCCCGCTGAAGAATTTAGAGAAACTCCGAAGTGTAGGGAGGAGGGGCGAGGGAGAAAAGTTTGAAAAAATACACCGTATTAACTGGATTGGTTAAAAACATTGGGCCAGAGCCTCCACAGCTGTATATCAGTGTAATTCCAATCTCCATTGATTTCAGTGGCTCTATGGCGATCTCCACTGGCTGGCAATCTGACCCATAATCAGTGACGCTCTTAACACGACAGCCTAGAAAGGCTGCTGCAGGAGAAGCTGTGATCTATCTTGTCAAGAGACATAAAAATCATTTTTAGTTCAATGAGAAAATCCATCACCTCCAGTGTGGCTGCTATGGTCATGCTCTAGGCCTACATGCTACCAATCCTGCAGAACCTTTTGCTGAAAGGCAATTATACCTGGGCAATAAGCTGTGCTCTTAAAATGGTATAAAGCAATGGTTCCCAAACTGTGGGTTGCAAACCCAAATAGGGCCACACCATCAGCAGATGGGGTTGCAACGATCCCTAGTGGGCAGAGGACACCATTTTGCTCAGCACAGCGTGACCTAGCATGTATTGTGTGTGACTTGCACGCACTGAACGTACAAGGTCACGCTGTAAGGAGGATGCTGGTTTTTAGAGCAAAACGGCATCCTCCATGAAGTGTGATCTCCTCACATGTACGGTGTGTGCATCGTCACATTGTGCAGAGGACACCATTTTGCTCTTCAAAATGGCATCCTCCATGCTGTCTCGGGTCCTAGCAGGAAATATATAATTAAAATGGGGTCATGCTGGCAAAAAGTTTGGGAACCCTGGTATAAAATAATAAAAACAATTAGAAAGCATTATGAACTAATCATCATTCAAAAAACCTTGAATGCTAAGTTTAATGCAGGCTGAATTTTTATGGCCATGTTATTATAAACCTTGAAAACAGAGGTTTATATACTGGAAATGCTGATGAGCCCTGAGCTACAGTGCTATGAACAGCTAATTGAATCCCATATTCCCCAGCATTCAGGGAATCAATACCTATTAGAAACAAAGGGCACTGCCTTAAAAGCCCACTATACATCTCATATGTATAGGGATTTTCTTAAGGGAGAAGCCTAGATATGAGACTCTAATGTGGGAATATGCACCAGATGTCTGAAGGAGAACTGAGCCCTCAAGATTTAGTTTGAAGCCTCATGCTAAAGCAAAGATTAATGAACTAGCCCTAAGCAAACACCATCATTCTTTCTTTTCTTCTGATTTAGCATGATAAAAGGTCTTGCATGCCAGTGTCAAAAATTGCCAGACCCCTGGGATCTTGAGCAGGGCAAAGGCACTCCTAGGAAAGGCGACGTTTCAATCAGGTTATGAACATACCAGAGAGAAAGGGAGAAAACCTATTTATAGAAGCAAAGTGCTCGAGCTGCAGCTTCACCGTGGTCTAATGAGACCAGCTAGTGACACATTACTTACTCATGCATAAAAATGACACCTTACGATACACAGACGGCTGCTCAGCAATAAGCTGGGAGCTAAAATGGCTGGTGGCAAAAGAGCCCCAGCGCCTCCTTGTGGAAGTAATGCCTACCCCAAAATCATGTACGGAAGACATGACGTAGTGGCTGCTCCAGCCTGTGAACTGGCATGCAGCTCCTTCATTGGCATGCAGGTGCTCTTCACTTGAGTTGTCTGCAATGAGAAAGAGAGAAGTGCTTGAACACAGCTAAACACAGCTATTTGCTCTTCTGAAGGGAAGCTGTTCTCTTTAACAGAAAACCCACCAAAATTTCAGGTGGATTTTGCTTTTGTCATAGCTAAGCCATATCCCATAGTGCTTCAAATAGCACTTGTAGCTGGGTCAGATCAGGACACCGTTAGATCCTTTCTATGCATGTGTGTGAATTTTTCATGCTGGCAGAGGAAGGGAGGGAGGAAGGGAGAGGAATAAGAGAACCATCAGTTAAATATTGCTCATTCTCCAGGAATCAAAAGGAAAGGATTTTGTATCCACTGTTCATCTTCATTTTTCTTGCAGTTGTTTGTTTGTAAGACACGGCAATATTTTTTCCTAAAGCATGTTCAAAATTAGTCCCTGATTCAGCAAAGAACGTAAGCGCAAGCATGTGAGAAGTCCCATTGAAATCTATTGAGCTACTCACATATTTAGCATGTGCTTAAGTGACTTACGGTGGGACTCTGTAAAAAGTAATACTTGCTCAGCACTAGTGTGTGTTTCACTTGAAGTGAGGTAGGATAGTTGCTCAAACTATTCCTTTCAAATAACATCGGTGATGAATTTAGCTGTTTTATTTTTGTTAGCTTCTTGTTTGTGAGCCATCCAGATTTCTGTGATTCCATGATTCATGACTGTTCATTGCCTAGCCTCATTGAATCATTTTCAGGCTCTGGGTTATTTCTTTTGATTATTAGTTTGCTTTGAGTATTGGTTATTTGTTTTATGTAATTGGAAAGCTAAGTCACATGGTATTTGTGCTCCAGGACTGGAGAACCCAAAACAGGAGACAAATGAAAAACAAAACGTCCACTATGAATTTTCAAAGGAATAAACCCTCATGATATAAACCATGAAACTTTTGGGATTCACAAACATTTTTGCTAGTACATGGTAGTTCAGGGAATATTTGGGAATAAGGAATATACTTACTCCACAAATCAATCAATCAATGAACTAAATAAATTGGATAATTTTTAGTGAAAATTTGCACAAACAGTTTATTTTGTACGATTTTAACATGTATCATGGCATTAAAGCCATCAAAAAAGGAGAGCCTGAATAAAGATTGAGCAGAGTGGCCAATTTAATAACAAGGCTTTTACTTCCATTAATACTATCGGGGCATCACATGATCCCCAAGGGGTAGTCACAACCAGGCCTAACATCCTAGAAAGCAGAAAATGATATTTGCCATAGCCAGGAAAAGATAACAGTATGGCAAACTGACGGCTGGATCTTGAATCTACATTAACATCAGGTGGCTATGGTACCAAACTCACTCCTGGGCACCCCTGCTGCCAATGCTTATTGCTATTTCCTGCTTCTTCCCCTACCAGGTAACTCTTGCTAATTTCTAACATTAACATATTTTCTGACAGATTCAGAGTTGTGACAAGCTCATGGTACAGTAGTTTCATATCAAAAGGCTACTGTAAAAAGTTCCCCCAGAGGAGCTGTGGAGCACCGTTTAAAGTGGGGGGAGGGTGATAGATTTGCTCCCTTGCCTGATCCTCCTCTTCCTCTCTCAGCCCGCCACAGCAATTTGACCCCCCCGCCCCAGGCCCAGGAGCCCCTACACCCACCCTCTTCAAATCTGAATGAGTGACATTGGGACCAGGCACAAGGGGGCACAGCACCACTCAGGTTCAAACCTGAGTATTGTTGTGATTCTGCGTGCCAGGCTGCATTGCCCGCACCCAAATTCGGCCCAGCTGCCCCTCCATCAGGACAGAGGGGCATCCACACCAAATTTGATTGAGTGGCGTTGTGACTTGGTGCACAGGGTCACAGTGCTGCTCAGGTTTGACTTGGCCACAAAGTGGGTGGGCGGGCCATGGACCAGGTGCCCCCCACCAGCTCTGCAGCCTATACCCCAACAAGTTTGCATCAAAACTAGTCAATTGCGAAATCAGATAGCTGTGAGGTTATGATGCAGGGGCATGGACACTGCAGCACAGGGAAGGAAACAGCAAAAGAGGACATGACGTTTGATGGGAGGGGGTTCTGAGTTATTACAGAGAATTCTTTCTTGGGTGTCTGGCTAGTGAATCTTGCCCACATGCTCAGGGTTTAACTGATCACCATATTTGGGGTCGGAAAAGAATTTTCTCCCAGGGCAGATTGGCAAGGCGAGGAAGGTGATCAGGAACAGTCAACATGGATTCACCAAGGGAAAGTCAAGCCTGACCAACCTTATTGCTTTCTATGAAGTGGTGACAGGCTCTGTGGATGTGGGGAAAGTGGTGGACGTGATATAACTTGACTTTAGCAAAGCTTTTGATACGGTCTCTCACGGTATTCTTATCAGCAAGTTAAGGAAGTATGGGTTGGATGAATGGACTATAAAATGGATAGAGAACTGGCTAGAGCATAGAGCTCAACGGGTAGTGATCAATAGTTCTATGTCTAGCTGGCAGCCAGTCACAAGCGGAGTGCCCCAGCGGTTGGTCCTGGGGCCGGTTTTGTTCAACATCTTCATTAATGATCTGGAGGATGGGGTAGATTGCACCCTCAGCAAGTTTGCAGATGACACTAAGCTAGGGAGAGTGGTAGATACCCTGAAAGGTAGGAATAGGATACAGAAGGACCTAAACAAACTGGAGGATTGGGCCAAAAGAAATCTGATGAGGTTCAACAAGGACAAGTGCAGAGTCCTCCACTTTAGACGGAAGAATTGCATACACAGCTACAGACTGGGAACCGATGAGCTAGGCAGCAGTTCTACAGAAAAAGACTTGGGGGTAACAATGGATAAGAAGCTGGATATGAGTCAGCAGTGTACCCTGGTTGTCAAGAAGGCTAATAGCATATTGGGCTGCATTAGTAGGAGCATTGCCAGCAGATCGTGAGAAGTGATTATTCCCCTCTATTCGGCATTGGTGAGGCCGCATTTGGAGTATTGTGTCCAGTTTTGGGCCCCCCACTACAAAAAGGATGTGGACAAGTTGAAGAGAGTCCAGTGGAGGGCAACAAAAATGATTAGGGGGCTGGAGCACAAGACTTATGAGGAGAGGCTGAGGGAACTGGGCTTGTTTAGTCTGCAGAAGAGAAGAATGAAGGGGGATTTGATAGCAGCCTTCAACTACCTGAAAGGGGGTTCCAGGAAGGATGGAGCTAGGCTGTTCTCAGTGGTGGCAGATGACAGAACAAGGAGCAACGGTCTCAAGTTGCAGTGGGGGAGGTCTAGGTTGGACATTAGGAAAACATTTTTCACTAGGAGGGTGGTGAAGCACTGGAATGGGTTATCTAGGGAGGTGTGAAATCTCCATCTTTAGAGGTTTTTAAGCTGCAGCCTGACAAAACCCTGGCTGGGATGATTTAGCTGAGGTTAGTCCTGCTTTGAGCAAGGGGTTGGACTAGATGACCTCCTGAGGTCCCTTCCATCTCTATGATTCTATGATTCTATTAAAGGCTCTGGAGGTTTTTCGCCTTTCTTGGTAGCATGGGGTACAGCTCACTTGCTGATGGATTCTCTGTACCTTAAAGTCTTTAAACCATGATTTGAGGACTTTAATAACTCAGTCATAGGTGAGAGGTTTATTATAGGATAGGTGCGTGAGGTTCTGTGGCCTGCGTTGTGTAGGAGGTCAGATTAGATGATCATATTGGCCCCTTCTGACCTTTGAGTCTATGAGTCCATGAGTGTAACTAGGCTTTTCTCAGTGGTAGTAGATGACAGAACAAGCACTGGAATGGGTTACCTAGGGAGGTGGTGGAATCTCCATCCTTAGAAGTTTTTAAGGTGCAGCTTGACAAAGCCCTGGCTGGGATTGTTTATTTGGGGTTGGTCCTACTTTGAGCAGGGGGTTGGACTAGATGACCTCCTGTGGTCTCTTCCAACCCTAATCTTGTATGATTCTATGATTCCTAGTATTCAGGGCTACCTCACTAGTTTGGTGGGGCTACTCCTATCATGCAGCATCTATAGAGCTGTTCCCGAGATAAACTGACAATAAGTGAAATAGTCACACACTCACTGCATTCCTCTGTATTTGTGTTTGACCTCTATGTCATTCTATTCTATACATTCTATACATTAATATAATGATGATGGTGAGGAACATATATTTGCTTGAGTGTACCTGGGAGCCATATGATTGACTGGGTGCCAAATGGCCACAGCAGGTGGGATCTGGCTATTTGAAAAGTCTGGATTGTGGAGGAGTGGCTCCGACTACAAGCATTGGCTGTGTAGGAGATGTGTTGGGGGATAGGTCTGTCCACTGCACAGATGAACACTCATTTTGTCTTAGAGTAACCACCACTTTCTCTACTGCAGAATCCCTGCAGCTAAAGGGGAAATTTTGTATTGTCTTTAGAGAACCGTTATGCACATCACTGGCTCTGCTGTGGACTTTGCCTACAATCAGGCCCTTTGCTTTTGGAAAACTTGTATTTCTTGTATCTTTGGATGATCCTTGCAGGCCTATCTGTGCAGAAAAAGGATCAGCTTGGGAGAGGGGATCCTTACTCCTAATAGGAAATTGGGAGTAGATCCACATGGAAAACTTCACTGTAGTGAGTGTTTTCACCAACATTCCTTCAGGCGGAGGGGAAAGAGCTAGGCCTAAGAGAGTGAAGGGAGACAGCAGAAAGGAGAAGTTTAGCTGTGCTATTTTGCCAAAACGCGGAGTACAACTGGTAAGGCACAGATGGAGCGTTTTTATGGATAGATCAAGTAATCAAACATGCACACAGTAACCCAGAGTTGCAGCAGCTTCTTGTATCCCTGTCTCACTAGGCACCGTATCAGTAGCTCTAAAAGAAACAGGTCATGCTGCCCATTATGCTTTGGGGACTCTGCACACTCCAACATAAACAGTCACCCCTTGCCTGGCACACTAGGTAAAAACATGTTGCTTCCGCTATTATTATGATTGCAGGCCCATCCAGCAGCACTTGGGACTTAAACCATGCTCCTTAACTTAGTGAGCTAAAGTAGCCCCTACCACTATTACACATAAGAGATATATTAAACTAGATCAATCTTCCTCCTGTAGTCAGCTGCAGCAGCAGTTTGAAAAATAGAAGAAAGATTGCATGCAATATTCAGATCTCCATGCAGGCCAATAGGAAGAAGACTCAGTGAAATGTCATAAAAAATTCAAAGGTCTTGTATACTGACTTCTCTCTCATCAGGAACTCTCAATTTTTTGAGCATCCCTGGCAACACCGTTGATGTAAAGTCCTGTCAATGTTTCCAGTATAAACATAGAAGTGGTAATAGGAGGCCTTAATATGTCCTCTGCATATGACTGCAGAGGGGACCCTCTGTAATCAGATATCCCTTGCCCATGTGAAAGGGGGACCCGTGGATTCTTCTCCTCCAAGGTTCTATGGGATCAGTGACCATACAATTTTGGGTGTGGGACTGGAGACAGAAGAGGTTGTGTGATGGGGCTCAATTCACCATACTGGCCCCTCCTACAGGCCATCTTGGGGATTAGCTCTGCAGGTCAGTACATCCTGTCCTGTCGGTGCCTTGCCCACAATCATGTCTGCTCTCTGGCCCGTGTCACTCCAGGGACCACAGCATCATCATGATGCAGCAGTCTGGCCATATCACCATCTATGCTCCCCTCTTCAGAGGGTTAGTATTGCAGTACAACTCAACCAGTGGTGAGTCAGGGGGAGCTGGGCCCACCCACTACTCCAGGTCCCAACCCAAGGACCCTGTAAATAGCAGCCTCCTGCTGAGTCTCTGTAACTTTTCCCGATACTGTTATGCTTCCCTGAGCCATTTCTCCATAGCTCCAGCACCTTCTTTGCCCTCACCTTAGGGCCCTCAGCTACTCAGTCCCTACAGCCAGCCAGGAGCTCTCTCTTGCTCCCCCAGTCCCTGCCAGCCACTGACCTATCCACAGTGTTAGTTTTCTTTCAGCCTGCTAGGGATACAGTCCTCACTCCAGGGGCTCCTACCAGCAACTGACTATCTCTGGCCCTGCAGCCCTTTTTCTGTGAGCCTGCTGGCCCTGATTGGCTGCTCCTCTCAGCCTCTCTTCTATTGGATGCTGCCCACACATCCTTCCTAGGACTCTATTAAGCTTTTTGGCCAGTGTAGGGTAAACATCTTATCACAGGTTGGAACAGAGGACTGGCTGTGTTCTGTGACAATATCCTTTGTTTTCCCAGAAGGTGCCTGGGTGGACATTCTAGAAGGAATTAATGTTGCTTCTGATAATTTCCTCTAGCCTGCAATGGAGCAAAGGGACCCAGCTAATGGCAAAGTAGCTCCTTCAGGAGCCCCAAACCATTCCCCCTCAAGGTGTTGCTTAACAGGAATCTATGCAAGGTGAGACTCATGGAAATTGTCCTGTACTCTTTTTGTTTGTTTGTTTTGTGGAAGAGTGTGATCTAGCTCAAGACTATTAAAATCTTCTCAGGCTTGTCATACAAGTTCTACCTTTCTCTGTCTGTCGTATTTATAGATTACCTGTCACCATGATATCTAAGTGGAGAAAAGACCTTTTAAAATAAAGTTTCTTCAATTCAGCTTTTAGATTCTGAGACACAACTCTGGCATTTCCCCAGGTTTCAGATGATGATTTTTGTCGTATTGTAGCAAGAAAAGGAATATTTTAGAATGTCTTATTTAGAATGGCAAAACAGAGAGAGACAGAGATTATTGGTACAAACACTTGGGAGCCCGGATCTCCTGTATTCTAAATTCTTGTTTTGCCACCAACTTCCCCTGTGGCAACTCCCTTCCACTCTCTGTGGAATTAAATTTCCCTATCTGTAAAACGAGGAATTATAATACTTACCTATCTATTTTACAGGGGTAGTACCAGGATTAATCACTTAATATTTAGAACATGCTTTGAAGAGGAAAATGTGCTAATAAATATAATAGTACCTAGCTTATATATCGCACTTTTCATCAGTGGATCTGAAAAGGCTTAATCATCTTTAATGTATTTTTATCCTCACAACACCCTGTGAGGTGGGGAAATATTATTATTCCCATTTTATAGATGAGGAATTGAGAAACACAGCGGCTAAATGACTTACCCAAGGTCACAATAGGAGTCTGCAGCAGAGCGGGTCTCCCAAGGCCTATGCTAGTGTTATAATTACTGAACCATCCTTCCTTTTGACATTTTAAAATTTGTTTGTAAAACCTGAGGTTTTTTTTCAGTTAAAACGCTACTTTCCAGGTGAGAGGATTTAAAAACCCCTGTTCTTTACAGTACTATATCATATATCCAATGGTACCATTCTAGAAGGCATGTTGGTTTGATACTTAGTGGCTCAGCAGCATAATTAGTGATTCAGTATTAAGATATTACAAACTTTTGTCTCTCAGTGGGGTTACTGAGATGGAATGATTCTTAGCTTCTTCCAACAACATTCTCTGGTCATATCTGGGAGTATCTGAAATTGAGATGTATGAATAACTGATTTTTTTTGGTTGGCTGGCCATTAAAAAGAAAATCAAAAGAATATTTCCTGTCAAACCAAAATTGAAATATTTCAAAATTTTCAATGAATCAAAAAGTTGAAAAAAATTATTTCAAGTCAAAACAAAATGTTTTGTTTAGACAAAATTGAAATGTTTCTTTCTGGTTTTGACCACTTTGACTGTTTTTGACTGTTTTATTAATAAAATTAAAGGAAATTATTAATCCAAAAGTCATCTTGAATAAAAAATTGAAATGTTTTGTTTCAAAAATGTCAAAACAAAATGTTTTCATTTGTTGGATTTTTTGAAAGGGAGAGACGGAGGGTCCGACTGAAACAATTCAGCAGAACTGCCATGAATGCACAAAATGTTTGAGTGTTGCCTAATCTGCATTTTCTGCGACACAAAAAGTTTCAGACAAAAATCTTCATTTAGCTCTAATCTGAAACCCTGAATCTTCATGGCCTTTTAGATTTTCTTTTTCATCTAGAAAGTCAATTGACCCTTATTTTTGCAAAGCAAAGCAGTTGTGAAGGGGAATGTGAATCAGAAACTCTTATGCTGATAAAAGGTCCCTTTCCCTTTCTCAGTAAATTGCTTCCACACAGGCTTTTCTATAGTTGTGAAGCACAGGAAAAGGCCTCTCCATAAGAAACCAAAGGCTCAAAACATCAATTATCACTTTACGGTCGCAGCTGCAGTCCCTTGATCAGACGTATCTCCATGTGAGATTAATCTATAAAAATTAAGCTGGAAGTATGACCCACCATTTTGATCTTCAAATGGGTTATATAGGATTTCCTGCTTGAAACAGAGAGGCCTGGTGACCAGATGAATGAAGTTAATAAACTCCAATCTCCATACAGAAAAAAGCCATTCAATCAAATGCAATGAAAATAAAACACTTATGGATATCATCATTTAATACCACTTACAACAAACCTGGAGAGATGGTGATTCTTGGCATTACTTCAAGCATAAATTGTGAGTAACCATGATGCTAACATAAACACTTCCTTTTTTATGTTAAATACTGTCAGAATTTAATATTTACAAAAGCCAGAGACTGACAGCATTGACTAAAGCCAGGCATGGTATTGGCAGGCACTGGGTAAGCTGCCCCATACCACTCTTCCAGTGGGTCTTGTTTTTGACCTCCTTGCTCCTATTTCAGTCTGGAGCCTGTCTTGAACAAAGACAGCTAATCATGCCAGATGTTGACAGATCATGTGGCAGTTTCCTGGTAGCCTTAGCCTTCTAAAATTCTGCTTCCCTTGTGACCCAAGGAAAAGCATAGTGCAAACATAGTAGGGAAAATGAAAAATAAATTCTGCTACTTCACTATTCCCTGCTCTTACTGAGTTATCATTTTGGCTCAGTTGGTAGCGTTTCCCAGAGCCTCAGATGTCAGGAAAGAATGTGGGAATCATATGCACACAGGTTAGTGTTAAGGGGAGCTGGATTAAGAGTGGTACAGATTTTAGATGAGATGTTAAACTTTCCTGTGTCTTTTTGTTGACTGTTTGGGTAGAAGATGGAGCTCCTATGGCACTTCCTGAAAAGAGTCAAAGATATATCCGGTGTTCTTGTAAATATTACCTCTCTCATTGAAACAGGTACTAATGTTTAAGCCAGCATGAGGCAGACTATGAAATACCTCATTTGTACAGCCATATGGGTCGTTCCGTGTCTGACATCGTTTTAGGAGACAAGAAATCACAAGACCTGGGATTAATCTCCCTCTTCAGTGTTGTGGTCTGCTGTTCATTTCAGTAACACACACACACCCTTCTCACAGAATTATGGAATCACCCCACAAAGAAAGGTTGATTGATCAAGGAAATCAGGGATGAGGATATGGGTTGCTTCAGAAGCTAGGCCATGGTCCTTGCCACCTGACATAGTGCTAGGTAGAATGATGGTGGAAGTGGATCCTAGCAGTAATTGTGCCAAGAGGGTGGTAGGGAACTGGGTAAATGCTGTCAGTGCAGACTGCATAGATTCTAAGGCCACAAGGGACCATTATGACAATCAAGGTTGACCTCCTGCGTAACACAGACCAATAGAATTTCACCAGATGATTCCTGCATCCAGCTCATAATTTATCCTGGTACCTCCAGAATCTGATTATGGGTGGAAACAATGACAAAGTAATTTAGATGAGCTGACATCTGAAGGGAGAGGTGCTGCGCTGGGATAGTATATATTCCTGTTTCAAATCACAGTCTAAAGTCACAGTGACAAAGGGACATTCTTTAGTGAGATTTCACTTTAGGTGTTCATTTGCAATCTAATCAGGTTACGTGCCTGCATGTCTAGGAAAAACTGTGATGAGAACTGGCAGAGTACTGAGGGTAGGAGGGGATTGTCCATGTTTTGATTCATGCCTATTATAATTTTTATAAGATGTTGAGGAGTCATTTATATGTAATGCTGTAGTAGAGAATTACTTGTTTTGACTAATTATCTGGTGCTATGATCACTGAGATGTTCATCATTTTAAATTCTCTGTTTCAGATTCTGCATTCCAAACTAGTATAACGTAGCTAAGCAGATAAGTGAGAGATATCTGTAACAAGCATGAAAGTGAATAAAATAAGGAAGCCAGATAAATTAGGCATCTAGGGATATGAACCGTAGTTCTTCAGGAAGGTTTCCTATGCAAGTAGTTTGCTTTATTGCATTTTATTTCTGTTTTGTCTCCCCCACACCATTCACTATCTATTAGCTGCTATTAGCTTTTTCTGTGGTGGGTCACTAAGCATACTAGGTGAAGATATTCTGAAGACAGCTTCTGTTCTGCAAGTATCAAATATGTCACTGTTACGGTCTTTGTAGGAACAGCCAATTTAGACCCTCAGGGATGTAATCCTTAGACCCTTCTTTAAACTTGGGTTTCACTATAGACTGCTATTGTACTATCACTCTCCCAGGGACTATTAGTTGTAAAGGATTTATTTTAAGTAATTTGATATGTGACCTGATGGTGCAGGAATGGCTACTTAATGCACTTCTAGAAAGTGGTAAGGACGGTATAACAACTAGAATAGAATAGAATAGAATAGAACCTAACTTCTAGAGCAACCTGCCTAATATTCAATTCTGTAAGCTGTCAAATATATGAAAAGCAGCTTTTAAAAATTGTCACGAAAATTTATTAGCTGAGGCACACAATCTACTTGCCTGACCTTCCCACAGGTACCTGGCAAGTAGATTATTTCATAGTTACATACTGCACAGCAGAGCAACACAAAAAACATATGATTAAGGCTTAACATATCTTGGGGTTCTGTGGACCTCAGAAATCCCTCAACTTTTGCTTCTGTGGTTATCCTAATACTACCAGAACCACGTGGGAAAAGGATGGTCTTGTGGTTAAGGCAATCTGGACCATGGCCTTTAACTAATGTTCAAACTATTTCTAAAATAATACATCATATAATTTTTCCACAACTTGAGATATATGCAGCATCCGGCAGTATTGTGTACCACTGCATATGTTCTAGAGAGAGACGGAGTCCATTAAAGCCACTGATATGAAAAGCGACTAGACAGAATACACAACACACTCCAGGAAATGATAGCCTCATAGAATAAGAGTGAACATTAGCTGATATTCAGTTAATATTCACTGAAAGTGCAACAAAGTTACCTCATAATTAACTGTCTCATCTGAATTACAACTAAGGATGTACAGTAAGTGTATGTGCATGTATGGTATATTAGCTTCATAGAATTAACTGCCTCATCCCCTTGAATTACACTTAAGGAAGGCAGTGATGTTGGTTGAAAATAATGAACAGACGGAATTTATAATGTTGTAGGCTGAATTAGATCTTGTTGAAACTGGCAAGCCTCCCTTCATACAGGTTAAATGTAAGAAACAATAGAGGGCCTCAAAGCAAAATACACACACATATCCCTGCTCCAGAAATATGCAAGTCCATTCAGGAATTTGCACTATGTGAGTGAAGGCCTTAGCTGGGCATTGTTTTGGGTAGGAGGTGCATGTGTTTGTGTGTGCAGTACTGCACAGCAGCAGAGACACTAAAGGAGCAGGAAGCCAGCCAAAGCAACAGAAACACTGGCAGCATGACCCTGAGAAAAAGCCTAGAGAGAGAGAGAGAGAGAGAGAGAGAGAGCTTTTGGGTAGAGTGCTGGCTGAAAGAGGCTTGGCACAAGGAAATTTCTTCTGTTGTTTGATTCCTCTGGTGTTCAGAGAAGCAGGACTTTGTAAATTGTTTGTAAATAAATAGATTCCTAAAGATTCCTGTTTCCATCATCAATTTCTCCTCCTAACCAGAGCAACCTGCAAAAGGCGAAATTTTTTGGCTAGCTGCTCAGATCAAAAGGATAAAAACTGAGGCCAACAGAGATACTGGACAAAGAAAATAGTGTAAGAAATACAAGAATGAAAAAATATTAGAAGATGCTACTCCTGTAGCTACTCCTAATGTAGAAAAAATGAATAATATTTTGTATTTGAGAAATATTCTATGAACCTGTACTTAGACTGTATCTTAATGTGCATTCGTAACCTTGGCATTTCCTGACTTTTGAGTGTTTAAAATTTGTTCTTTATTATCTTTAATATATATATGGAACTCAAGTTCTATTCTGACATCCCACGCAATCCTATTCATGTAAATGGGATATGTGTATATTGTATGTATGACTATGTAGAGTACACTTATATTATCTACCCATAGAGCACACATGCCTGTGTATCTGCTTATGCTAAATTAATTCTTCCACAACACCTTAAGAAATTATCTTCACTGCCCTTCATACAACAAATATACCAAACAACTCCAAAGCATTTGGTGACCGTATGTGATCTTAGAACACCAGGGAGATTTTAATTGATCTCTGAATTTTCATACAAACATGGCTACAATTCATAGCCCTTTCATAATGTTATACCACAGATTTATAATCTTCCCTAAGGAAACTAAATTAATTTTCAGAGGGTTTTTTTTTCCCCTTTTTTTAAACTGAGTGAGACGTATAATAAAATAATCCTTTCTAGAACCTTTGGAGATAATTGGCTAGAAAACTATAGGGTGATAATTGTTAACCAACTTGAGGTCACCTCAGCTGTACATTAGCACCATTGAGACATGCTTCTGAGTAACAAGAACATGCCCTTCAGACAAACATTAATTAAATGAAAAAGTTAAAAGAGAAGGAGTTGAATTCAGAGCCCAGTATACCTTGCCACACGTTTTAACCGCTGAGCTGGTTTTCAGCTTTTTCTCAGACTTTACAGAGCTTTCCTCTCTTATATGCATATTTTGTACCCAAAAGATTAATTTAATAGTGACTATTTTCAGTGAAAGAAAGACTGGTTAAATGGTCTAGCTTCCCACAAACTGAAAAGAATCAGTTGCTTGTAAGGAAAATTCTTTCATTGACTTTCATTTGCACCTATTCCAACCTGAAGTTTCAGCTGCATAATACTACAAATTATTCACATAATTCAAGTTTTTCCTCATCTCCTTCTGCCTAGGAGTGGACATAGTTGCAGAGTGTGCAAGTGTTCATGTAAAATTCCAGCGTGTACTGCCGCCATTAAACTCAACAGGACTATCACCACCACCGCTTTAATGGGAACAGGATTGTGCCCTTTGTCCGTGTTCTCTTAAAAAGTAGATAATTTAATGTATTGTGGTGCTTGCCAAACAAGATGTTGTATGTCGTTCATTATAATGGTCATACAGGTAGTTGCCAACCCAATGTAGTCTTCTAGTAGAGCTACACTCTGCAGTTCCTTACCCTTACAATCTAGGTTAGTCTCTTCAGAGTCTGATGGAGGCCATCCCAGGGACACATTCAGTACAGCACTGTGCAAAGGGACTATACGTAAAGAAAGCCACTAGTGATTCTTGTATTGGGGAAAAAATAAGTGACTCTTTCTTTTAAATTCACACTGTAGTCAATAATTAAAAAAATAGGAAAGTTCACTCATGCCAAGGAGGTTATGCTATTTTGAGAAGCTCTTTCCTATTCATTGCAGATAAAAAAGGACTCTAATATGGAAAGCACTCTAGCTTTGTTACAGTCGATTTGAAGCAAGTTTCAAAACCTATGATGTTTTTGGAGGGTATCTATTGCTTTCCTTTAACTTGTTTTTGTTTACTTTAAAGGCAGATAGGGTGTGGGATTTGTAGGCAAAGATAGAGAAATGACACCTTTTGCTGTCTCTAAAAGGATATTTTCTCTTTAATTGCATTCTATTTCTTCAGCTCCTAAGAGAGGGGCTATTAGAGGAGAAGAGGCACTTCCAGACCAGCCAGCTCAACTCTCTCTTTATTTTGATTCAGAAGTCTCATTGGGCCAATTCCCCATGTGGTTCCTCATAGGATGAAGACAGGTTAATATTCATAAGACAGAATGATTGGAGAGAAACTGCCCTCAAATATTTGTTTTCTGTAAGAGAGTGTGGTCTGGATGTTAGTCTTCATTCACAGTCACTGCTGAATGTTTGTACTCATATTCTACACAGGAGAAATGGGTTGTTAGGAGGAAGAGAATAAGGCCATGTCCAAAAGCAGCTCCTTAGGTAAAAGAAACCTCGTAGAATCCTAGAAGATGAGGGTTGAAAGGGACCTCAGGAGGTCATCTAGTCCAATCCCCTGCTCGAAGAAGGACCAACCCCAACTAAATCATCCCAGCCAGGGGTTTGTCAAGGCAGGCCTTAAAAACCTCTAAGGGTGGAGATTCCCTAGGTAACCCGTTCCAATGCTTCACCACCCTCCTAGTGAAAAAGCTTTTCCTAATATCCAACCTAGATCTCCCCTCCATTGCTCTTAGTTCTGTCATCTGCTACCACTGAAAACAGCCTAGTTTCATTCTCACTGGAATCTCCTTTAGGTAGTTAAAGGCTGCTAACAAATCCCTCCTCACTCTTCTCTTCTGCAGACTAAACAAGCCTAGTTCCCTCAGCCTCTCTTCACAAGTCATGTACTCCAGCCCCCTAATGATTTTTGTTGTCCTCTGCTGGACTTGTTCCAATTAGTCCACATCTTTTCTGTAGCGGGGGACCCAAAACTAGACACAGTACTCGAAATGCAGCCTCACCAGTGTTGAATGGATGGGAATGATCACTTCTCTTGATCTGCTGGCATCATCCCCTTCAAAAGCAAATAAAGCTTAGATTTATTTTTTTTAAAAAACCATATAATTTTCTTTTTAAGTTAAACTCTCCTCCTTGTCTTGCATAAAATCTACCTTTTGTTTTAAGAGACTGTGCCCTTGAATTATGGAACTGATCACAGGCCAACACAAACCCATTTGCAGAAGAAAAAGACAACAGAACTAAGCCAACATTAAAAGAGAAATTTAAGAACAAAAGACCAAGATTGGTCTTCAATTCAATATGAGCATCATATGTCAAAATGTGAAAGAAATGAATAAAGCCTGACGACCACGTTTTTAAAATGGCAGCGGGTGGTAATGCCTTCCAAATGTGGATTTGAGTAGGGCCAAAATTAGGCTGGTTAAAATCTGCAGTTAGGAAGATTTTTTTCCCTCCTCAACAAACTGAGATGACTGAAATATTGCAGGGAGAGAGAACGAGTTGAACTTCCCCAAACTGAAATTGTACCCCTGCTAATGGTGTGCATTTATGCTACTGAGACCCAACCGAGTACACAAAAGGTTGCTGTTATTGGTGATTTGTTTATTTCTTACATCAGTTTGGTAGAACTTCTCTCAGGGGGGATAAGGCCCAACAGTTGGCTGGTTACTATCCTCCTCTTTATATATTGAGCAAGTTGCTGTTTACAAGCAAGTGCACTCTGGAGGCATTCAGGTATACATTCTACCATACAAACAATGGCTGAAGCACTCTAGCCAACTAAATACAGAGGTAGTTTTCATCAAACTCTGACTTGATAATCTAGGAGATGATCCAGAGTGAAATTTTGGAATCCTGGATAAAGACCAAATAATCAAGCTTTTATGTGGCTACACTTTGTGGGAGAGACCTAAATCCACCCCTCTCCTAGCCAAGGGATAAGCAGAGAGGCTGCAGTGTAGCACCTCCACAGCCTTCTTGCTGTACCAGTTTATGAATTGGCATGGGGCCACTGTCCTGATATGGAAGGGTTCTGAGCAGATCCAGTGGCACTTACCTGGACAACCCTCAACACTCCCCAATGCACAGGCCTATTTGGAGCTCCTGGGTGAAGAATGTAGGGGGGGTGGAGGCCCTATTGCATAAACACTTCGTCCACACATCACCCCTATGCAGGAGATTATGACTGAAGTTACTGAGAGCTCCTTAAATCAAAGCACTAATCAAGGTTTTTGGGTACACAGCCATGAGCTGTACTGATCATATCTGCACAGTGTGTGTATTGATACAGAACTCATTAAACTCCCAAAGTCTTGTCCCAGTATGCACTGGGCTCATTTTAAAACTGGGGATGGATTGTCAAATGGCAGACTATTCCTTGGTTGTGCCAAAGTCCTGGTCAAATGTCTAGAGAGGACATCCTCTGCCTATTTCACAGAGCTCCTGCAGTTTTGAGAGCCTCCTACATACCGTCTACAAAGGGGCAATTTTAGCCCTAGTGACTACTATTATCCTTAAGGTGGAAGAAAAGGTAATTCAGATGCCACACTTGCTCAGTGTTAGATACTTGGATTTTTTTGTACATAAGATTGAATTAAAATGGGCCATTAGCCACTAGAAACTGAGCTGATACAAGCAAACTCACCCTTTTACACAAAAGCCCCAGTTAAAGGCCAGAACAGCCACAATCCAGTACAGCTGAATAGATTTTTTTAGGCACAGAAGTATGTTTCTGAATATTCAGTGGCAGCTTTAGGAAAGTTACCTATATTTGAAATACTTAATGTGGCATCCTTTCAATACCGCTGTGCAAAACAAATAGCTGCATTACGATTAGCTCTGATCATATTCCAAATGCAAATAAAGTCCTCCTTACTAAAGATTAAAATGCTAACCAATTTTAAAGGCTGCATGGCACCGTCCTGACACAGCAGATTTTTAATAGAAATGAATTTTAGAGATGTATTTATCACAGCAAAGGATTTGATGACATTGGCAGCAAGTAAACAGCCAAAAGCATACAGCTTTCTACTGAACGGTGTACCAAAGGACCAACTTTCTCTTCTACGGCCTTCTTCAGCAATATTTAGCATCTCTAGAACATGCAGGAATTTAGATAGATTGTAGGGAGAATATCATCAGTGGCTTTAATAAGGTGCAGCTCCATCGACTTAAAATAGAATTGAGCACATTTACATTATCTGAGGATCTGGGCCTATATCTGTGATTTTGTTTTTCTATTAGCCCTTGGGATTTAGCTTAGAAACTCAAATACAAATAACTAAATAAACAAACTGGAATTAAATCCAGAATTTCAGTAAATTGTGACTGGTTAAGTACAGATGAAACAATATTGTCTAATACACAGCTTACTTTTACGAGGAGATGGCAGCTTTGTGTTAGGTCTAGATCGCTTTCCCACTCAGCTGGATTTGATCACTCATTACTTCTGGCATTGGAAAAAAAAATTGCGATTGAACAGAATGGGAAATGATTTGGGGTCAGAAAAACCAATTTGAGAGGGGTGCCTTTCTGTGCTTCTGTCTGCAGCTGAAGAAAGCTCAGCAGCCACTTAACTTCTCTGTCTTCCTTGCTGTTGGCCAGCATCAGAGAAACAGCTGCAGTGGAGAGAAAGAGAAAGGTCTGAAGAGAGTGGAAGAGAAAAAAGGACAAGATGGATAATCCTCACTCTATGGTTATTGTGAAATACTATAGTGTGAATTCATCCACAGGGCAGAGAGAGGGGGATAGTAGATGGGAATGATCAGGCTGAATGCTGCAGTCTGAGGATTTCAAGGCATTTAGGAGGGATGGTTTGGCTATTCAGTTGAGAGGGGAGGAAGCAGGTGCAGAAGCTACAACATCTCACATCCTGCTTTCCCCTCTCAGGTTTCCTGGGACCCCAAAACCCCCAAGGGCCTAAAAACAGTAGTAGTAGTAAAACAACCTGCATATCACAGAGGTTCTCAAACTGTGCTCCACAAAGCAGTTGCTGGTGATCTGTGGAGACAGGGCAAGTCGCCTAGGTGCTGGATCCCCCCATATTGAGCTGCTAAATTGTATTAAAAGAAGCCAAAAATACATAAATGCATTCCTTAATTTCACCATTTCCTGCCTTTTGAGTGTGTAACTGTCCAGTTTTATCAAGGCTGTTTATGGGATATTTGCTAAATGTTTGAACTAGCATCTTTTATCTGAGGTTCACAAAACACTTCACAGTTTTCCCCATTCTCTAGAAAGGGAAGAAATGGAGGCACAGAGAGCTTGTGTGACTTGCTCAGGATCAGTGGCAGAGTCATGAATGGAACCCCGTTTTCCCAATTCTTAAAAGGCCAAACCCTGTGATTTTTTATCTAACCATTAGACAACACTGTCTCCTTCATACTAAACCTGCTCCCTTCCCTGTAAAGGCTGTCCTGAGAATTTAATGACCAGAGGGAGGCTTTGGAGTTCTGTACCGTACGTTGGCTGGGTGATCACAGACTAATCCAATAAGGATTCTAATGGTCTTAAAAGGTAATGACACTTGACAGCAGCCGGGGCTGAGTGAAGTGAAGAAACCTTCTGTCAGGGAGCTACTAAATATCCTAAGGAACATCTGCCTAGAAGACACAGAAAGAAACAAAATAAGTTCAAGGGAGAAGTGTCCACTCAAATTAACAGAGTCCCAACAGAAACGTCTTGCACAGAACTGCGTCATAATAAGACAACTCCGTTTCGTATGATTGCGTTCATGGAATGATGACAATGTATTCAGCTCAGAACCAATAAGATACTGTCCCTGACCCCACAAGTATGCATTCTAGTTAAAGAATGAATTTAATTAGAATCCCTTTGAATGCCTGCCTTGTATTTTTTTAACCTCTGTGTCCCAGTCTTTGATTCTCCCATTCTCTGGTTTTTATTGGCTGTGTATGTGGACAGGAAATTGCAAATTAGTAAATTTGTCCATTGAGTTTGCCCAATTTTCTTGCTATTTCTTTCCTTTGTTCCCCAGAATATAGGCCTTGATTCAATGTAGGCTTTAAGAACGTAAGTAATCCCATCCCCAATCAACAAAACACTTAAGCATATTACTTATGTCCTTCTATCCATCCATCCAAGTACTTCAGCTCTCATCACCATAGTATATGAGCTCCTCCCATTACTTACAAGATAAGCGCATGCTTAAGTACCTTTCTGAATCAGAGCATTAGAGAGATGAGCTGTATCGATCAGCTGACCAGGACCACCTGAACCTTAGATCTTTAAGAACATTACAACTTTTACATTTGTTGTACTACAGTGTTAAGGAGCAAAATGTTAAGAAGGTATATATTTTATATTAAGTGTATGTTTACAAACACCCAACATAATACACCCATATAGATAAACAAAAACAAAAAAAACAGAATAGAGAGGGAAAAAAATCATCCTTTAAAAGAAATACATATTCCTAATGTTTTCTCAGACTTTATCTGAAGATAAAACATTGAAAATCTACCACACTGATAGATAGGTGAAGGATAACACTAAAAAGTTATTTCTTTTTTGTTTAGGGAATAAAGAGGAGGGCCGTGCCTGTCACAATTTATCTTCTGAGCCCCGAGGATTTGCAGAGCTTCTTTCCTCAAAATTCAGTTTCATGAGACATGAGACTTTTACTGCTGCAATAGCTGGAGTTGAAAAACGAGCACATTAATTCCACATATTGTTCTTACGTCTATGTAACCGAGGTCCTACAGCAATAGGTTGTGTATGTGTGGCTGCAGAATTGCTCTCAATTCCTTACAGAGTGATTACATTTATAAGTGAGAACGCCAGATAATAATTCAATTTGGCAATTAGTCAGATTGTGGTAAAGAACCTGAACCTGAAAAATACAAATAAAATTCCTATTTATATTTTTAAACTACATGATGCATGTTGCATTCAATGATACTTATAGTTAATGAGCTACTTATTAGAATATGTATTGGACTTTATATTTATTTTAAGGTTGCAGTCTTTTCTCATTATTATCACTATTTTTAGCATGGGTTACAAGTCACAAACAAAAGAAGTTGCTATAGAAACAGAGAAGGCAGTTTAGAATGAAAATGTAGGAAGAAATGTTGTTCACTATTTATCAGTTGCAGGCAGGGAGATAAGATCACTATGTATGGTGTATCTGCTTTTCTAACTGTGGTTGTGGCTTCTTCAATGTTTGTCTTTGTATCCTAACATGTAGAGGAATATTAGCACTTATGCAAATGAGCATTGGTTGGACTGGAGACAGGTAGATGTGTGCTCTGCAAGCTTCCCCATACAGTTCAGCCTAAACAGTGCAACTAAGGCTATGTCTCTACACCTGAAACATTACAGCGGTACAGCTACAGCGCTGTCACTGTAGCATAGACACTTACTACAGCCATAGAAAGGGTCCTCCCAATTCCACCTCTATGAGAGGAAGAATTTTAATGTCAACCTAGTGCTGTCTACACTGGGGGTTAGGTTGGTTTAACTAACTCTCTAAAGGGTGGGTCAATCTAACTTTCTAGTGTAGACCTGCCCTAATGATGTCTATAATGCAATCAGAGGTGTGATTGCAGTGTGGGTAGTCACACGGGCACTAGCTCTAATCAAGCTAGCCCAGATGTACCCTTAAGCCAATATTATCCTGTGGAACTATTCTAATTTTTAAAAAAGCACTTACTTTTGTTGTCTTCATTTTAAAAATAGACTTCATACTCTACCAGATTGAAAACTGAATACAGGTAATTACCAGTCATATGGTCCCTGTTTTTTCTGAACTGAGTCTTTTAAATGCTGTATAAATATGAGTATTATCTATAGAGAGTCTAGTATGGATAAAGTGTTATATAATTTTAAGCCACTGGAAAGCAGACTCAAAGCCTAGTGGAAGAGCATGGATTACTGAAACAGCTTCGCAGGAGGGAATAATGTATAGCTAACATTTAAAGTAATCATTAGACAGTATCAAAGAACAATGGGCATTTCATGAGCAGGGCATCTGTACAATCAGGCCTTAAATATGTATTTTTACTTTTTCTGCTCTTGTTCTAGGTTTATTTTCCTTCATGTTCATTGTACAGTTTAGTTTTATGCTGATGATACAAACAAACAAATAAATTTGCTCTCTAATTCAAACAGCTCCAGAGAGTTTCAGCTCTTGTGGGGTTTTTAACTGTTCCACTCAGAATATTGTTGTAGTTTGTTTAGACCTGGTACCATGTGGTGTTCACTGATCACTCAGTACTCAAGGTGCTACCAGATCTCTGCTTTATTCTAAGTCCAGTTTCAGCAAGCTATATGTAACAAGAGCTTCACAGACCGACTGGGAAGTGCTACCAGTATGGCAAAGTTTCACATTCTTCTCACCTACATTAAAACCTGACAACCTTTCCCCAGGAGTTCAGTATTATTTTCTCAAGGGGATCCTCTGGATTTTTATGTGGTTTCAATGGGACTACTCCCATCAATCTGATCTATATTAAAATTATAGTGAGAGAAATTTGTCAGGGCTATGGGACCCAATTCAGGACAGCATTTAAATCCATAGCTAACTTTAAGTAAGTGATTAAGTCCCATAACTTTAATTGGAACTGAAGCACAAGCTTAGTGCTGTCCTGCATAGCGATACTTTTGTGAACGAGGGCCATATACTGTCTTGCGGCTGTTCTTGAAACTCTAGTTATACGGTCAATTATTTATTTTATTATATGCGCAAAGAGATTACAAGGTCTTGTGAAGAACAGTGAATCCAGAAGGGTCAAGCTAGTTATTAGATAGTAGGAAAGTTTGAAGCAGAAATGGAGCAAGATTTACTAGATACTCATGGCCAAATTCTGTTCTGAGATACACTAGGGCACCATCTTCTAAGTCAGTAGGACTGCACCAATGTAAATGGAAGCAGAATCTGGGCCACAGGCTTTTAAAGAATTGGCTGTATTTTCTGATGAATAGTTTACCTTGCCTCTGATGTCACAATTCCAATAGAGAGGGAGGAAGGAAAGTGGAAAGTAAGGAGAGAAGGGTGAAAAGAACAAGAAAGGCATTGGAAAGACTGGCTGACTTATGGAGGGACAAGGTGAGTGAGGCAATATCTTTTACTGGTGGTAAAGACAAACTTTCGAGCCACACAGAGCTTTTCTTCAGGTCTGGGAAAAGGTACTAATATTCTAGGACCAACACGGCTACAGCTACACTGCATCCAATAATGGCCAGCTTATAATCATACAAGACAACAAAGGAAGGAGAATGAACCAAGTCCCTTCCCCTCACGCTCAAGAAATGGAACGTTCACCCTTACACCGGGTGCAACATTTTATAAGGATAGCTAGGTGAACTGAAGCACGCTGTACACATGCAGTGGGGTGTTTGAAGTGGGAAGACTGCATCACAGGCTGGGTAGAGAGCAAATGTGTATGAATGAGTTTTACAAGCTGTAATTGCTGTAGCTTGTAAGCAGTGTCAGAGTGGAGCAGTCAAACCTTACTGGACAGGTTAGATTTCTTTTTTGTTCTCCCTTCTTTTTTTTCTGTTTTGAAGTATTTCAGAGATAACTATATATTAAGAACATTGCAGTTCACCTCTCAGTAGAACAGGCTTTCACGTGGACTTTCCTAAAAAGACCCAACATTTGATCTGAAAGACAGCTCCTCCAGTACCCTGGTGTCCTATAGCACCATGCTGAAATATTCATTCAAACCTGACTGACAGGAAATAGTGCCAGCTACTGAATCAGCAATACCACTTCCTCCTGTATGCTGCATTTTTAAAAAAAGTCAGGGCCAAGTATAGACAAGGTTTGATGCAGCTTAACTCATAAAATCTGATGAGATCCCATCTTGTGGTGCTAGTATTGCAGGTCCTACTCATACACAACATGTATTTGTCTGTGTGGTGAATTATTATGCATCCTCTTTGAGGGAAAAACAGTCAGGGCTAATGTGTGCAACATTTTATCCATGCTATACTGCATGCGGGGCAGTGCTAATTGCCTGTTTGTCAGCTTTCTCTGAGCTGGTCTTGCTGATTGACTATTGTCTGAAAATCAGGCAGCAGCTAGTGTTCTGATTAATACAAAGATTTTTAATTGCCACTTCCCTTGAAATTGTTAGGAGGTAAGAACACAGATGGAGGTTTTACAACAACTTCCTTTTCAGGGGCTAATTGGAATACCAAATGGAGTAAAGCCAGACAAATGCATTGGATTTTGACTGTTGAAGTGCTTGTGGGGCCCACAGAGGAGGCAGATCCACTCATAAATGAGTCCAAGTTTGCACTCTTCTGGGGAGACAGAAGATGAAAAGGGACTTGATGTTGGCCTTTTCTGGCTGCATTAAGAATGCAGTTTGCAGCATTTAGGGAGCTTTCCGTTCATTTTAACTTGAATCTGATATTTGGTGAGATTTTGTTTGTGTTTTTGAAAGGGGCAAGACAGTTGCAATTATTACATGTTCATATAGCCCTAGGCTAGATGCCGCTGGGGATCTGTATAACAGTGGATGGGAGGCTGGATCTTTGCTTTCTGGTAAATATCAGTTCTTTCTTTCTTTCTTTCTTTCTTTCTTTCTTTCTTTCTCTGTTTTTTATTTAATGAGGCATGCACATAGCACAGAGTTGCACTCTGCACACTGGAGAACAGGCTGCAGAGCTTTGAAACATAAATGTAGTTTCCTCCTTCTCTCCCTGGAATTTTCTCACTTCTAGTTGTTTTTGTTAGCAGAAATGAAAACAAATGAAGGCAATGCAATCCTCAATGGGAAGGAACTGCAGCAAACCCAACTGTTAATATCTTGAGCATTTTATTACGTCAATAATACCTAGCTTTATGAGCAAGGTTTAGACAGCTCTAGACTTGCCAGGGAGCCAGAAGGGCATTATTTTAAATTATGCCACAATAGGAAGCTCTTGGCCAATAAAATCCAGAGATAATGTCATATTATTTTCAATTGCATGGGTGTACTGCTGAGTGAAAGATATCATCCCAGCCTTCCTTCCCTTCAATTGCCTTTTTGTCCCAATCAACTGACTATCCAACCCCATTCTAGATTTCAGATGTCTGTTTACATAAACTCATTGGGCCAGAGAGTCAGCTGGTGAGAACTGGCATAGCTCCATTGACATTAATGGAGTTATGACAACTGACATCAGCTGAGAATCTGGTGCCCTATTTTGTATTAGTTGTGTAGCATGAAGAGTGTGCAAGGCACTTGGTTCCCTCCAGCAGTCTCTAAATTCATTTCTGCTCTTTGTCCAGTGCTGTTGAATACACTAAATTTGATTCCCTCTCCTGTTAACCCAATTGCCTTTTTCAGTGATCCCATTTACCAAATGACACTTATCCTCCAAATTACAGCAACATGGAGAAGAGCACCTCAGAATGTGGGACATCACTTATTTCACCATGTAAAGGGTTCTGATTTTTTTGCATGTCAGTGCTATTGTATTTGTATTTCTTACACTTGACTATATTGTTGCTCGTATTTTTGGACGAGTAATTTATAGGGCCAAAATAACAAAACACTTGTTTTTATGGTATTTCAGTTCCTGGCTGGCAAAAATAGCATGAGAAGAGCTGCTCTTGCATTTTTTCAGCACCATAAATGACTCCCTGAGGCATTAAGAAAGCCCAGGAAAAACAAATCTGAAGAGTAAGGTAGGTAGATTTATTGGGGTTTTCCCTAATATGCAGATTATTTTTAAAGTAAAACATATCAAGGATCTCTACATCTCTCTCTCCCCCTCCGTCTCTCTCCCCACCGCCATCTCCAGTAAGGAAAGAAAAGAAGACAAGCAACTCAATGACTGGGGAAAGAAGATGGAATGTAATTATCTAGATTGGACCTAGTCAGCTTTTTTCATCCAAAATGTTTTTTGTTTTTTTTTAATGGCCTCTTTTCAAAACTGGAAAATTTCACAAAAAGCTTTCAGTTGTTCAAGATGTTTTCCACTGAAAATGGAAATGTCAATAGTTTGATATTTTGAAATGTTGTGGATTTGAAATGTAAAAAATCTCTTGTTAAAAAAAATTCAGTATTGAAACAAAGCGATGTTAACATTTTCTTTTTCTTCACAAAACCTCTTTTCTTTGTTTCCCAATCAACTCCATTTTAGATCCTCAGCATGTATGAACTGGCATACTTCTCACTCTGTACCGGCTGAAAGCCTGGCCTATCATTTATTGTTCTGAAGCAACACCTTGTAAAGAATAAAATCTGTAGAAAAAATTGTAGTGACTCCTTTACTTTTCCTCAGTTCTTGCCCTTTGAGGCATAATTAGGGTTTGTCTTCCCTCTGTCAATGCAAGGTATGCTAGTTATGTTGCAGCATTTAGGGAGCTTTCCATTCATTTTAACTTGAATCTGATATTTGGTGAGATTTTGTTTGTGTTTTTGAAAGGGGCAAAACACTTGCAAATATTACATGTTCATACAGCCCTAGGCTAGATGCTGCTAGGGATCTGTATAACAGTGGATGGGAGGCTGAATCTGTGCTTCTGTAAAATATCAATTCTGCTCTCTCTCTCTGCCTCTCTTTTTTATTTATGAGGCATGCACACGGCACAGGGTTGCACACTGGAGAACAGACTGCCGAGGTTTGAAACATAAATGTAGTTTCTTCCTTCTCTCTCTGAAGTTGATGTACCTTGCACTACACTATGTTGATGGGAGATGCTCACGCTTCTTGGTCCGGTGGAGTACCAGAGTTGATGGGAGAGTGCTCAGCAATCACCTGAGCATGTCTTCACCAGACCTGCTCGATGAATGCCACTGTATCGATGGCTGTGGTGCTGATGGAGCAGCGTAGTGAAGACAAGACCTTTGCAACAGTTCCTTTTCTGCAGAAAAGGGCAGAAATACACTAAAAATGCTAAATAAGTTGCCATGATATGTTGCTATATAAGACGCCATTAGATCCACAGAAAAGAAAGGTGTGGCAACTCTAAGAATGAGTTGGGGGGTGGGAGTGGCTACATTAACCCCATTGGAGAAGATGAAACTTGCATATCTTGTGTCAGAGACCATGTAGTTTTACATTTATTTGCATGTTTCTACAAACAGAGTAGGGACCAGAGTGCACAACAGTAAGTAGTGATCATTTTTCATGACCTTTGCTTCCTAAGATGGAGCTCAGCCCCCTAACTGTTTTCTAATGGCCCTTGACAGATGTGACTATTAATCTTTCAGATATGATCTACAATGGTTAGAAGCCCTTAGGGGATAGTTTTCAGGGATAGCTGACTCCAAAGTATTAAGATCCAGAAAATATATGCTCCATTATCCAATTAGCTTTGAAAAACATAGCATTAATTGTATCAGAGATTATTCTGTAATGATTTATAGATGACCACTATGAAGTACACTACAGTGCTTTCCAGACACACTGCAGAACTAGTCCCTGACCTAAATCTACAATCTAAGTGTAGTTATCGTATGATAAGTACTAACTATAAACAAGGAGAGCAAGGAAGACAAATGTTAGAACAATAAAATCATATAGCTGCTACTTTGTTTTGTTATGCTGGCACCTTTACAATTCTACAATTAGTGTGTGTGTGTGTGAGACAGAAAGCCCCCAAAGTTAGAGGGGTAAAGAGGTGGGAAGTATGAGGCATAAGAGAATGCAGGGGAACAGAGATAGGGATGGAGAAGAGAAGTAATGTAAGGGCTAGATAAGAGAAGGTAGTTAAATCAAAGTGACATAGATGTGGAGAGTAAGTGAACTGATGCAAATAACGACAGGAGACAATCAATCAATAAATAAAAATGACAATAGAGACAGAACTTAATTCCAAGAGAACTTGGCCCAAACAGGTATGTAGTAGTTGTGACACTAAGCACCCCTGTATTCACACCCTAAAAATTACTGTAATAATCTTTATACAAAATATGCCTGGTGAGGTATCATTTGAAAACCAATAACTCACTGACCATTAATGTTCTGGCATGATGTATGTACATGGTGGGTTTTAAGAGTTAAGACTAAGGTGTGTTTAAACCAGGCATGCCAGGGGGTTGGTAAACAGGTCTGCAGTAGACAAAAGAATATGTTTTCTCCACCTGTGGGTTACTTCCAAAGTACTTCGAAAGAAAACAAATAGGAATTTACATATCGCATAAACAGATCCATCAAGCCACACGGGGTGGAGATAAACTTCACACTAACAAGTAGGAGAGGAGACAGCATGGAACCTATGCCCTAGCAGAGGAGAAAGACGCTTGGTCTGGGTTTTATTTTTCAGAAGAATCCATTTCATCGGTTGACTGGTCTATGAAGACAGCAGGGCTCAACTTCAAGTGATACGCAATAGAATCAACTGATCGTATACAATATTACTGTGTTATAAAAACGTATACAGTGAGGTCTTTTCTGAAAGCTAACAACACACTGATGATTAATATCATTGTGAAATTGATGCATTAAAACTATAGGAGGAAATATGGATACTTAATGATATTATATTTTACAGTGTGTGTCCAAACAAAGGGAGAAACTGAACCCTCTCAGATCTGTCTTGAATGAGATTAAAGCAAAGGGTGACCAGAGTAAACGGCAGCCCCATTTACACAGAAATAATATAGGGGGATGGGAAACCCACAGGACGGGAATAACATCATGAAGTCATTCTGCCTCTTGAAATACATTCATTGAACTTTGAAAGATATAAGCAAGGACAGAAGCCATCTTTGGCATCCGTCACTAGACAGACACAAGAGGCCAGAGCTTTTGCAAGCTGAGAAAAATGGGTCCTTAAACCAAGGTGGATTGAAGTCTCTGGAAGTGTATATAGGTGAGAAACCTTCTCAGACAAAGATCTTTTACTTAAGAAAACAAGGGAAGCCAGAACTTGTAGTTTTGTGGAAGGTGCTCACTGAGGGAAAGTCAGCCATGGCTGGGAAGAAGAATGACTGGTGAGAGAAACCATCTTGAACACAGCCTGTACCTTGCTAGATTACATTTTAGACTTTCAGATATGTGTTTTCATTTGTATTTCCCTTCTAACCCTTTCTAACTTTATTCCTTTTACTTGGCATCACTTAACCTAAGTCCTCTTTTTAATAAATTTAAGTTGATTTATAGTAAAAAAAATAAAACAGTATGGTGCCTAAATGAAAAGATATGTTTACCCCAGTTAAGTTAATGAGCCGTGATGTGCTTTTGTCTCTTTAGAGGAACAAATGAACTATATCATTTCTCTGAACTTTTCAGGAGACGGCTGGGCTTTTCAGAGTGCGCAATTTTGGGGAAATTGAGGAATGGGAGTGTGTTGGGGTCATCCTGCTGGTTGTAACCAAGGCTGGTGGAAGCCAGAGAGGAACTGTGGGGCTGTAGACAGGCTGCTGGGGTCAGAGCTGCTGAACCAGAGTTGTCTAGCACATAGACACTCAGGGTGTGACCTGCATATTTGAAGGCTAGTTGTGAGCAACGCACGCTGGGATCTACAAAAGGAAAGCATTGAGAGGCATCCAAAGTTGCACCCCAAACCTCATGGTCTGGATTGCATCCCAAACTCCATGAACTTTTTCACAGTACAACATGCATAATACATGTCTGGAATTCCTTGCAATTAAGTGGAGAAGCGATGATATCAGAGGATTAAGAGTTAAAAGATAGGAAACAGAGAATAGGAATAAATGGTCAGTTTTCACAGTGGAGAGAGGTAAATAGAGAAGTCCCCCACAGATACATAACAGGACCAGTGCTGTTCAACATATTCTTAAATAATCTGGAAAAAGGAGTAAACAGTGACGTGGCAAAGGTTGCAGATGATACAAAATTACAGAAGATAGTTAAATCCAATCCTGATTGTGAAGAGTTACAAGGGGATCTCACAAAACTGGGTGACCAAGCAACAAAATGGCTAATGAAATTCAATGATAAATGCAAAGTAATGCACATTGGAAAACATAATCCCAACTATACATAAAAAACGATGGTGGGCTAACCTAGCTGTTCCCACTCAAGAAAGAGATCTTGGGGTCACTGTGGGTAGTTCTCTGAAAACATCCCTTCAGTGTGCAGTGGCAGTCAAAAAATCTAACAGAATGTTAGGAACTACTAAGAAAGGGATAGATAAAACAGAAAATATCATCATGCCACTATATAAATCCACAGAATGTCCACACCTTGAATGCTGTGTGCTGTTCTGATCACAAAAAAGATATATTAGAATTGGAAAAAGTACAGAGAAGGGTAAAAAAAAATGATAAGGGGTATGAAACAGCTTCCATATGAAGAGAGATTAAAAAGATTGGGACTATTTTGCTTGGAAAAGAAACAACTAATGGAAGGGATATAATAGAGGTCTATAACATTATGAATGGTGTGGAGAAAAACTTTTATGCCTTCACATAACATAAGAACTACCACTCACCCAATGAAATTAATAGGCAGCAAGTTTAAAACAAATATAAGGAGCCTTTTGCATTGTGTAAAGAAGTACTGTCAACCTGTGGAACACATTGGCATGGGATGTCTTGCAGGCCAAAAGTATAACTGGTTTTAAAAAGTATTAGATAAGGTCATGGAGGCTAGGTTCATCAATGGCTATTAGCCAAGATGGTCTGGGATGCAACCTATGCTTTGGGTGGCCCTAAGCTGCTGACCGCTGGAAGCTGGGACTAGATGACAGGGGATGGATCACTCGATAATTGCCATATTCTGTTCATTCCCTCTGAAGCATCTGGCACCAGCCACTGCCAGAAGACAAGATACTAGGTGGACCATTGGGTCTGACCTAGTAAGGACATTCTTATTCTATTAAGAATACTGAAGATGAGGTCAGGCAATGGCTGGCGGTTGTGAAGGGATGCTCTTGCTGTTATTGGGCTGTTCCAGGAACAATGAGGCTTTTGAGAGACACCTCAAGAACAGAGCAGCAGGTGGTAGTACTGGTGGGAGGACCGTGCAGTAGGGGAGAGAACCCTGGAATCTTGAGATCTGGCAAGCTCTGTATCCTGATTACTACCAGGAGCAGCTGGCAGGCCTGGCTTTCTCCCCAAGATTGCAAAATCATTTCTATGATATCACAATCTCCCTGAAAAAGGTAGGACCATACTCATTTTGGAGCATAACATTACTGTATAGAATACAATTTACTATTAATTATGGGCCAAATTTTGGGGGGGAAAAAAGGCCTCTAATTTTGAATCTACAGTTTTGTGCCTGCAATGAAATGTACAAACAAATTATGAAATGTTGACATAGTTATCTGATTGCACTCGTAAATCATACAGTGAGATGTCTACCTTTGATCATTATGCTCACAATTGACTGTGCTCAGAGCTGTCTGTGAGCACAAAATCAGAGGCCAGGTTGAGGCTTTTTTGAAAATGCAGCCTTATGAGTCTATTTTTTTATTGTTTGTATTACAGTAGCCACCCACAGCATTTATTGTGGTATGCACTATATAGGTACAGTAAGATAATCTCCTATCCCTGGAGCATGTATCCATGTAAATAAACAAGACCGTCAAAAAATAGGAAAGTACAGACAGGTGAGGAGACTGCACCAAGTCAATAGCAGAGATGAGAACAGAAACTGGGTCTTCTTAGTTCCAGTCTGCTACCCTAGCCACTGGACCATGCTGCCTCTCCTTTTAGTGTTTTCTCACGGCACCCTGCATTAACCTTTTTGGCTGTTAGAGGGAGGAGCCTGTCTCTCACAACTATGTTCAGACTGACGGCGGCAAAATCGCTGCCGCCAGATCCATCTTTCTTATCAATTGAGCAGTCAGTGAGACCTGCTCAATCGATCAGGAAGTCGACTGAGTAAGTCCACCCCCTCAAGCAGCGTAGCGCTGAGCCGATGGGAACGCTGTTCCTGTCAACTCAGCGCAGTGAGAACAGTGCACAGAAGGGAAGCACAGCAGTCGACGTCAGTTACGCAAACTACTCTGCGTAGTTTGCATAACTCCTGTCGACTGCCGCCGAATCGCGCGGTAAGTGTGAACCAGCCCTAAGTTGCTGAGATATTGGTGTGCATGAAGTGTGAACATCTGAGAAGGTGTGGTTCAGGAAGAAGACATATATATATATGTCCAAGTTTTTGAGCAGAGCAAAGGTAAGCATGAGAACACCTGCAGAAAAGGAGAATATGTGAACTGTTTGCCAGAAGCTGAGAATGGGCGACAGGAGATGGATCGCTTGCTGATTACCTGTTCTGTTCATTCCCTCTGAAGCACCTGGCATTGGCCACTGTCAGAAGATAGGATACTGGGCTAGATGGGCCATTGGTCGATCCCTTATGGCCATTCCTATGTTTTTACCCAATCGCTGTCCCAATTCAGGTGTGCAAAGTCATGTAGTGTGCGCATATGTTTTAAGGGCTCTAAAGTTCCCTTCATTTGCTTGGGACTTTTGTTATCAAATATGGTTTTTCTCTTTAAACTGTAGAATGAAACTGCCTTAAAATTCCAAGGAACCCTGTTAATATTTACCATATTCAGGCAATCAGAATTATCCTCCTGCTGTTTGGGAAGCCCTTCAAAAAAGGGAAAAATCTGAGAGACAAATATGACACTAAGTAACTTGATCAGTAATGCTTTGCAGATAAGCTTTATTCAACTTCTCTCACTTAATATAGCAAACAATTCAGCTCAATAGGGACCCCAAAGAGCTGTGCTAGTGGCCAAGAGCAGTTTTCTGATCGATCTTTTGCTCCTCTAGCTGACAAAGAGTGGGACCTCTGCAGAGGTCATTAAGGAATGGCACAGGTGAAAGCCAAAGTGAGTCCAATCAAAGCGTATGATAGAAGTTGTGCTGGATTTGAGTCCTTGGAAGGGGTGGGAGAAGTAAATAAGCAGGAAAAAAAGAAGGTCCTTGGTGTTTTTGTGAGGCAGGAAACCAGGACAACTTGGATAAAAGGATTTCCTCTCGGCACCCCACCACCCAAAAAGCAATGAAGACAAGAAAGAAAATGGAACAAGTAGATGATACTAGGGCATCTTTAACTTGTGGCTCAGGTGGCCATTCTCTGTCACAGGGGCACATCCAAAAATGTGTTTATTTAGGGATCATATCTGATATCATGCATGCTATTTGCTGTAATAATGCCTTCTAAATAAGCAACATGAAAAGGAACAACACTGAGGCAATCTTCACCTTTATACTGAAGTCAAGGCCTTCCATACAATACGATAGATTTGAGCCATTTCATTGGCACATAGCTGCCTTTATTCTAGTTTAGCCAGGTAGTGGTGGATTCCCTCTGCCTAGGAGATTCCCAGAGTGTCAAAGAGCTTTCACAGAAGTTCCCAAGCCCCTCTCCTAAGTGTCAAGGCAGGGGACATGGCCAAGGGAAAGAGGGTGTGGCTGCAGCAAACCTGGAATCAGTTGATTTTGGCTTCGGGGGCAGTCCCTTCCGGCTATTACCAACTGCTACAAATTAGAACAGCTCCTCCTCAGAGATAACGGACAAAAATATCTTGTTCTATTGTATATTGCCTGACCAATCTCTATCGACAACAGATTCTCTCAAGGGCCAAAGTACAGAGTCCAGGTTTAGAGAACAGAGAAAATGGCATTTGTCTGGTGCCGTCAATGCCAAGAGAAGTGACAATTATTACTATATTCTATCCATTGGTCATAAGGAATTCTAGTAGAACTTGCTAAATAATCTGGTTGTATAGGATGCTGTAGCCTAATTTACCATGTGCTTTCTTCTGTATTTTGCTTTAGTAATGGCAGCACACAAAATCATGTCTACTAAATCCACTTGTTTGACCCTTTCCTTTTATGCAATCCTCAGTTTTTCTGCCCTCCATTTAGCACATTGAAAGCTCTTTCTATGCTCTTTTAAGTATCTCAATAAACGTTTACTTTATGTTGAAACTCATGATCGAGTAGTCCAATGAACAGCCTCATTAGGTACGGGACAATATCAGACAGGCATATGTAGAGCGCAGTTCCTCTAATTTCACACACTGACACCATGTGGTCAAGACTAGAGCTGGTCAGAAATTTTCCAATGGAACATGGTCAAAGTCAAAGCATTTTGCAGAAATGGATCAATTTTAACAAAACTGAATTTCGAAAAAAAATTAACCTTTCCATTTTCCTTTTCAAAATGACTGTTCATTTCAATGTTTTAGTTTTATACTATATAACATAATATAAAACATCAAAATTGGAACAAAATGTTCAGATTTTATTTAAATGAAACATTTCAATTGAGCCAAAATATTTTTGTTTTTGAATTTTGTTTCACAGGAAATTTTGAAATGTTTTGTCTTTGTCTTGGAAATTCTTAACGGAAATATTTTTTAAAAAACAATTTCCCATGAAATGGAAAATCTGGCTTCTGCACAGCTATAATCAAAAGAGAAGATGCATTGTGTCTAGGCTTGGCAGAATTCAGGGTGTTTTTTTTATAATTTCAACTGACAATATTGATGTTTATTTTTAAGTGTTTTTTCTATGTTTATTGATTTACATTTTCATAGTTCCAGGAAATTATGAGGGGGGGGGGGTGAGACAACGAGGAATGGAGGGTCAGACAATTATTTAATGGCAGGAGATATTGAGATTCAAAAAGTTAAAGCTTTATAACCATTAAAACACAAAAACTGTCAACATCCTGGGTCAAAAATATGCTTAGTAAATATCCTTAAATTAAACTCTGCATTCACAAGCAGCATTTTTCTTACTTTGCTTATTTGTAATTTCTGATTATCATCAATGGAAATATTGTTTCATCAGTTTGTTTATGTACAGTGAAATTGATGTATACCAGCATTTACTGATAAAAGTCTAATCTCTCCACGTTTAATTTTGCAATGGTGGATAATGTACCATCTGCATTTTGGGCCATTCCCCCCCTCAATTACAGTATTGTAATCTGGAGGAAAGTCCATTGACTTCAGTAGAGATACTCTGGTTCTACATCAATGTAAATGAGAGCAAAATTTGGTTTTGAGTCGTGGTATCACTGTTTTAACACCTTAATGTGTAGTGTCATATGGATTATCTTCAAAGGAAAAAAATCCTGACTGATTAATGTTCTGTTTTGAAGTAATGAAGATCCCCAAATACAAAAATGCAAAAATGTAGAAAATGTGATTTTTATATTTAGGGATAATAAAGCCCATGATAGGTGTTGCTGAGAAGATTCAGCAATATGAAGTTACATTTTTTCCTTCCAACACAAAAAGGCCACCTGTAGCTACTTAATGTTAGGTTCATATACTCCAAAGCATGCTACCACTGCTTTCTATTGAAATCCTTGCTGCGCTGCATTAATCAGATTAAGGTTGTTGTTATAATGCTAAATGACTGTCTGGGAACACCATGCATGCATAAGAAAGCTTTATTGCAGATACTGTTAGCAGCTGCTAGCAAGACACAGGAATCATCCCGATGGAGCCTCTTGCACATATGACTGATTTACCAACCTCCATCTGACCTTGGTTAACCGATCATTGAGGTAACACCCAGCCCGTATGTTTCTGGCATTCATATGCTGACTGTCTCTGACTTTGTGGGTGATGTTTTTCTACATAATGGTGAGGAAAATGATAAAAAAAATTACGATATGGGGGCCGAGAGAGGACACTGATTCACCCAGGAACAAGAACAGTTTTATACTTCTTAGGCAGACAGTTTGATGATATGATGTGCATCTTAATCTTGACAGTTTTTACACCCTGAATAATTCAGCGAATGGATTTATCACAAGAATTTCGGGCTATAGATCAATATTGGATTACATCATGGACAAAAATAATTAAGCGTGTCTTCATTCTGTGCAAGATAAAAGGTCCATCTGTTTCTGTTCTTTATTCATTTTGTCTGTAAGTAGATTACAGTGCTATACATTAATTAAATGCCTAAGACTGGCTAATAAATTTGTTACAAACCACTCTCATTATGATAGCTGTCTATTCATTAAATAAAGATTGGGAATTTACAAAAGAATGAATTTTTGCTATAAATTCTAAAAATCATGAATGTATTAAATCTAAGTAGTCTGGAGTTTTCCGTACCTCTTCTGCATTGTGATTTCTGCATCAGTGTTGTTGATATAAGAATGCAAGGAGGTAACTGCATTCATTCTTCTATTTTCTTTTATTTGCATGTGGGTCCAACACCAGAGGACAAATATACTACCTGTTTTCATTTTGGGAACACCATCAATAGCAATTTTCTTCCTTTCACCCCCATTCATGGGGAGATAGAGCCATTCAGGGCATGCTGCTAATACCATCCTGTGAATCAGTGAGCAAAAAAATGCTGAAAGAACAGACTAGCTAACACCCTTGCCATGTCCCTCTGCCACAATGGTCTGAATGTTTCACCAATGGCCAAGCTTCACTGATCTAGGAAGTAAGAATGACATAAAAGCTTGAATAGTGGACCTTCCTTATGAACTGTGCCAGCACAGCATGCTAACCACACAGAAGGTTTGGTGCTCTTTGGATTTTATGGTTTATACTATTATTCAGATGAATTAATTTGGAATGGAGGGTGAAGGAATCATTTAGGAGACTAATAATGACTTGACAAAAGAAAAAAAGAGAGAAGACCCATTATATTCGATGAGAGTATTAAACAGTTGTTTTAAATACATGATGCTCTGAATGAGATATGATGCCGGCAAGAATTTCATAAGCCCCTTTCTAAAGAGGTGCAGAAAAAAAAGCGAGTGTCTTTTATTAGTGTTCCTTAAAGTCATTATTACATGTCAGCATCTGGCTTGTAAGGTTTGAAGACAAATAAAAAGAGAAGTTTCTGTTGGCTTTGCAAGTCTTAGTGATATCTTCTCTTTGCTAACAACATAATACATTTTAAGTGACAGTAATGAAGTATCAGAGGCTCTGCTGAGTGTGACAAACAGGTTGAAAACATACATCTCATTGTAAACATGCAAAAGTGAGCAAGGTAAAAATCTTTGGAATGAGAAACAAAGGTAATCTACAGTGAGAGGGTATCTGGAAATGATTAATTTTTACCATATGTAATGATACATCTGTTGAAATTTGAGTGAAAACGTGTCTGATAAAATATGGGAGTCATCAGAGTTGAATATTTTCACAGGAAAATGTTAGACTAAAATTTTTTCAGTGAGAAAATTCAAAATGAAACTTTGTTTCAAATCAAAATATTGACTTTTCAAAATATCAAAAATGTTGACATTTTTACTTTAATAAAGAATTCTCAGAATTTTCAATCCACTTTTTTTTTTTAAATATATCTAGTTTGACTTTTTGTCCCATTTTGGAATGAAAACAAAAAGTTGAAATGTCAGAATTTCAGGCAAAACAGAAATTCCATTTTCTGAAAAGCTCCTGTTTTAAGTCTCAGCCACATCAGACAGAAATTCCAAGTGATCTCAGAAGTGGTAGACTGGTAGCACAAGAGCTAAGCAGAAAAATCAAAGGGATTAAGCAAATTACAAATTTTCTAAAAGAAGAGGGGGGGGGGAAGAGTAGCCTAATGCTACTATTTCTAAGAGCTAATATGTAGAGAACAGGAGGTGTGAATACATGCCCTTTCTGTTTTAATTCCCTCCCAAACACATTATAATCCTTTTCCTAGGTGGCATTCAATATCACTACCCACATGTAGCTATGGTGCTTCACGAGGGGAAAATACGTTCCCTCCACCCCTGTATCGAATTGCTCTGCAAACAAAGGAAGCTCGCTGGAATTCAGTCATTTTCCCTCTGAAATATAAGGACCAAATGTATCCCTCCTGTAATTTCAAATCCATGGAATTATATGGGAGGGGATGAATCTGGTTCAATGATTCAAGTGCCAGCTGCTGACTTCCTATAGTAAATGTTATCTGCTGTTCCACATAAGTATTGGGAATTTACAAAAGGGTTGCTAATCTTTTCGGAGATATTTACTTAAGTCATGTTATTGTCTCAGTAGATTTACCAATTTTGTTACAGTATTAAATGCTACCACTTGGGATGGTGGTTCCTGGGATGCAGTTGTGATGCTGGCAGACCATGTGCCCGCTCATGCCACGGCCTCTATGTCTCAACTTAATATTGACAAGTAAGCAGCTGGAAACAGTCTGGTTTACGTGTGTGTTAGTATTAAATAGATGTTAGAATGTTAAGAGTGTGCTTAGTGTTTAGACTTTATGGAATGCTTGTAAATTGCTGTGTGCATTAATCTCACTTATATTTAAGTGTTTGCTCTGGAAACTAAGGCTACAACTACACTGCTGGCAAAATTCAGCAGCAGTTGACGGGAGATATGCAAGAGTAGATTGGGTATCTCCTGTCAATTTCTTAACTTTTACCTACCGCCCTGGCCCAACTGCGCTGCACAGATGGGGACTACCCTCCCATCAATGCAGTTACTCTTTTTGGCAGGGGTGGATTAGCGATGTCGACTTCTGGATCGATTGAGCAGGTCTCCATTGCCACTCAATCAATCCCGCAGAATCGGTCCGGTAGCACCAATACTGCCGCCGTCAATATAGACATAGGCTAGACATAGGAGAGAAGCATTACAAAGTGTGAAACAGTAGTTTGCCAGAGAGAGGTGTTATCTCCTGCTCAACAAAAGAAGGACCATCAATAACAGACGAACCACTCTGGAACATAAGAGGACAAAAGATTTTGCTGATTGCACCTGCCCGTCTGTTCTTGCCATGAAGAGGAGACATGCAGCTGAATTCCTCCCAAAAGCTGAACTTGCAACTTAAAGCAGAAAGGGGGGAATGAAATGCACTAACATGGAGAAACAGTATCTTTTATGCTACTTGGACTCTGGGAAGCAAGGATTACCAAGCGTAAGACCCCACTAGTTGGGGCTCAGGCCTAACGCAATGTAAGGATAGGGGGACTAGAACCCAGATATGCAGAATCTGGAACAGCAGATTGTCCACAGTGCCATCAGGAACTGTGGATAATAGGTGCCGCAGGACGTATCACTCAAAAGACCCACTGTGGCAGTACCCTGCAGTCCTTTGATTGGCCCAGAGCCCTATTTAACTGCAGGGATTGCCCCAGTAACTTGTCTGGGCAACTAACAGACTTTGCTCAATCTCCTACCTCTAAGTCCAGCCTGATTCCTGTCTCCTGATTTTAGCCTGGTACTACCTTTTATCTGTGTCCTCTGACCCTGGCCTGATTCTGACCTTGACTCTTGCTTACAGGATCTAGCTCTTGTGATTCCTCCAACTCCTGCTCGGCGACTACCATCCCCTGTGTGCTGAGCTCAGCCCAACTATGACCACTAGGCCAGACTGCTATGCCCTGGTCCCTTACAAAGACATCTAGCATTTGCTTATTATAGAAGCTTCTATTACTGCTTGAAATGAAAGCCTGAAACTTATTTGTATATGTATGTTTTCCTACTTTAACCTTGTAAATAACTCTCATTTTCTTTTCCGATTTAATAAATCTTAAAATAGTTCACTATAGGATTGGCTACAAGCGTTGTCTTTGGTGTGAAATCTAAGGTGAAACTGATCTGAGGTAATTGACTGGTCCTTTGGGACTGGGAGTAACCTGAATATTGCTGACAAGTTCCAGAGGGGTAGCCGTGTTAGTCTGTTTTCAGCAAAACAACGAGAGTTCTGTGGCACCTTAAAGACTAACAAATTTATTTGGGCATAAGCTTTCGTGGGCAGAAACCCACTTCATCAGATGCATAAACATTGCTGTAATCTTTGGTGTAAGAGACCATCTCTCACAAAGGTAAGCTTATGTGGGTGGCAAGATAGGTCGGAGTACCCATGGACACTGCCTGAGACTCCATGTTAAGGTTGTTATAGTGCTTGAGGAGTTCACACTGGATAACTGGTTGGTGAAATCTAAGTATATAGCACACACAACCAATTTGGGGTTTGTGCCCTGCTTCTTAACAGTCTGCCCTGAGGTTGGTACTCATGCTCTTGAGCTACTGCAGAAAAGCTTGACAGCAGTGTCCACTGCCCTCTATGAACTGGAATGAGACCAGTACTAGTCAACCATCAGAGTTCAGGTTTTGTTTGGATGCCCACCCAAACGTCTGGATACTTAGTCGCATTATCTAACCCTGTTCAGTCTGAAAAACTGTGCTAAAAATTAGATGAAAGATTTCTAGTACTTCTTATTACACTAGGAATATTGAAAGAACACCATCTCTCTTGTGATATTTTACCAATCATGTTCTGCTTACAGTTGGAATCCAGAAGCGCACAGCTGTCAATGGGAAAAATTAAAAGTGAACTAGACATTTGCATTTTGTTTGATTCTAGAATAAGGCAAAAATAGGCTACAGCCAAACAAGTGATTTACTGGAGAAAGGTTTTTGTATCCCAACATTTGATCCTCCAACCCCTTCAGAGCCAGAGTTCTCTTCTTTTGAGATTATTAATCCTACAAATTTACCTAGAGAAGTGAATAAAAACAAAGGTCTCCTGCAGATATGAGGGTTATTACACGTGAAATGTATTGAGAGGCTTAGTTTTCTTTCCATGTCTTTTCTGTATCCTAAAATTGCAATATTATTTCTATCCTCCTCTAGGAGTCCTGTTCTCTGGCATCACCTGAGTGAAGAGAACAACTTCTCAGCCTATTTGACAACTATGGGTCTCTACCTCAGCAGAGGGGAGGGGGCCACAAAAATACAAAGGTCAACTAAGTACTGGCGACAGAAGTGAAGTCAAATGTTCAAAACCAGGGATCCAGAAGAGGACACTGAGCAGGAACCCCAAACAATTCCTGCTGCTCCAGAAAAGTGCCAAGGGTGTTTTGTAAAGGACCTCTGCCTTGATAAGTGCTCTAATGGGTGTAAGAAAAATGGCCTACCATAGCAGAGAGCATCCCTGTCCAGCTTCCTCCTCTCAGGTTTATGACTGGCCATTTTGTCCAGGTGAAGGTTGAGAAGATGGTCTCTAAACTTTGTAGGGCCACGAACAGCCATTCAGTAAAAGGTTTCCAGGGCTATCCCACTGCCTCCCTCTGCCTCAGACTCTATGCTTGCTGACATTGAAATAGGCAGTAATTTGGCAAGATGTTTTGTGCTTCTAAGTGTCTTTCTGTACAACTAATCATACAAATCCCTCATTACTAAAACTACGAGTGTAGCCTATAGGACTAGCCTGCTTGCTTGCATATATATAAATCTTTCTTTATAAATTTAAGTGTTGTTGCTTTATTATAATAGAGTCATAGATTCATATTAAAGTATTATAGCTGTAATGGAAGGTACCTTACATGCCACATCCTGTATGAAAGCTAAGGCAGTTAGTATACATATGTTTGGAACCTTTGGCCCAGATAAGTAACGATGAGTTAAAAGATAAGACATATATGGTTATAACCTTTATCCTAGATAAGTCAGGAGATATCAAGCCCGGGGGGGGGGGGGGGCGGCTGGCTCAGTTTATGCCCTGAGTAAACTTCACAGATACACCACAAAACCCACAAAAGGACCAAAAATAACAAAGATGAGATAAGTGAACCATCTGGAAAGGATATAGATATATCATTAATACACACGAACCTGCCAGCCTATCAAATAAGTGTATCCTAATAATTTGGGGGTAAAGAATCCAAGTTTGTACTTAGAAGGAGAACCCATATTCTTCAGGGTATAAAAAGGGGCAAACCATGTTACTTGGGGTGATCGTCACTTACTCCTTCTTGAAACTTCTTTTAGTTATTGTGTTAAGATCTTTTGCTCTTCATTTATACTTAGTATTATGTGTAGTGATAGTCTTAGCCTTATAGCTCTTAGCTCTCGAGCATTGCCTAGCTCTCCACCCCTCTACTCAAGAGTTGAGGAACCAGATCTCTCTCTCAACCAGGTCATCAGGTAAGGGTGTGAGTATAGTAATCCAAAGCATGCCATATAAATATATGTATCACATGTGTCTTTAGAATAAGACTGTAATCCTATCTATTATCCATTTGATTATTCATTTTCTTTTAATCAATCATTTGTCTATGTTATCTTAATAAAAGCTTATAAAATTATACAGATTCGGATATCAATGTGAGCATTCCTGTCATGCACCTCGGGGGTCCCTATAAAACTCTTCTGTAGCCTGATTTCGGGATTAGAACCTCATTATCTTCTGATCAGATCAATTGGTGAGCCTATAACCCCATTCAAATTACTAAACACCCAGAAATCAGGCAACATGAGGGATACTTCTATGGAAGAGATCGTCAGTATCTTCCACTAACACTTTTTCTTTTGTTTTAGGGCTGGTCTACATGGTGCATTAGTCTGCACCAGAGGGGTGTAAACTCAAGCCTGCACTAGCGTGTCACTCACTAACTGGCCCAAACAGTAATGTAGTCCTGTTTCAAACAATATTGAACACTAGAGAACTTTTAGTGAACACCAGCAAGGTCTACACAAGTCATTAGCATGTGACACTCAAATGCAGACTAGAATCTTCACCCCTCTGGTGCAGCCTGATGCACCATGTAGACAAACTCTTAGATTTAGGACCAGACTTTCCTCTAGTTTACATACCAGTCTAAAGCCATTAACTTCCAGGAAGATATTCCTGCTAATCACTGATGTGAGATTAGAATCAGGTCATGCAGATGCAGTCAGTCTATTTCCTCTTGATGCTAGAGAGCTTTGAACAAAATGGAAAGAATGCTTTAGCTAAATTTAAACAACAGATCTGTTTACTCTCCTCTACCCTTTATTTAATCAAGCACTCACATCAATGCTGTGTCAAGGCCAGGAGCCCTGCAGTACAACCTGCAGCCATACAATAAACCAATCACTCTCTCTGGGTCTTGGTCAGTGCCTGTCTTTCTGTATATGACTCTCTGAGCTGGAACATTGTTTTCTCCTTGAATCACAGGCAAATTAGTTGTTTTCTCCTTTCTTAAACAAATGTGTCAATGCCAAAGCAACGTCAGCAGCCCTGTGAAGCCTGCAGCAATCCAGTGGCCTCTGTCTATCACGCTCTTTGTGCAGCTGCTGGCTGGTTATCTGGTTTAGTTTTTTAGATTCTTGTCTAATCATGTTTTTAAAGCACAAGTACTAGTTGCCATATTGTGTGCTTTTGGATAAGAGACTGTGCTAAATGTCATGTTCCCGTGTCCCTCTCTAGTCTGTTCTTTTTCCACTCCAGTTTTTTTTGTTAAAATAAATTGTTAAGCTGGTAACGTTTAAGTATTTGTCTCTTACTGAGTCATTTTCAATGTGAAATGGGTGTCCTTTTCTCAGTCTCGGCCACAAGCCTCCTATAGCCTTCCACTTTTAGCAGCAATATAAAACTGACATGAGAGAGCAGTCTGGCCATGTACATACTGTCATTGACCCAAGCTCCTGTGATGCAGAGTATGAAATACTTGGTTTTCCAAGCGCCCACTTTAAAAAATGTGCTTATATTGTTATACTACAAAAGTTTTTATTTCAAATATGACAAGGAGGATAGTAGAAAACAAACATAGGGGAGTTCGAACAAACCAGTGGGCTGATGTTTTCCCACACAGGACTTCAGGTTAGGACTCCTGGGTCTCATCTCCCAATGACTGGGTAAGTTTAACCTTTCTGTGCCTCAGTTTGCCAATCTGTAAACTGGAGATCAAATGAACAGACACGCAGCCCATAACAAAAACACAAGGGGCCTGAGCCTCAAGTCTGACCAAGCTGTGCTTGATGCAGAACCCTAGAGTTAGGGAAAGTGGCTCAAAGCTACCTGACTCACCATTCCAGTCTTTGGGATGGCCAAAGCCAATTTGGCCCCAACATAATATGGAGATCAGCCCCCCGAGAACTGTACATCACTCAGGGATTCCCTTGTGCAGTTGCCAAATTAATCAGCTTTATAACTGCTTTATGCTTTGCAAAACACAGAAAGGGCTACAGATCTGTCCCAAGGTAGGATCTTATCCCATTCACTCCCTTTCTAGAGGATGGCTTTTAATCAATTGCCTCATTGACTTTACTAAGAACAAAACATTGAGACAGGACAATGCTTTCACACAATTCAATGGAAACCTTAATATCTAATTTATTCCTAAGGAAGGCCCTGATCCACAGGGTTTTTCCCTATATAATTTCCTGTCCCTGCTCATGTAGCACTCAGCTTTTTATCTTGGTGAGTTGGAACTAATGTGACCCAGCTGGTCTACCTGCCTGGTGGAGTCAGCAGAATAGTTTTACATTTCGTCACATGGTCTGAAATCCACAAACTTTTCACAAGGATAAGAATACTTTACCTGACAGGTGCTCTGGAGATTCATAAACATTTCTAAAGCATTGAGGCCTAAATCCACAAAGGGACTTAGACACTGCAACACTGGTCATCATGGAGCCTAACTTCTAGGTGCCTAGAAACCACAGCAACAACACTCTGATCTACAAAGCCTGAGTTAGGTGCCTAGGCTCCCTATACAATAAATGGGGAAAGATACACCTTAGAATGGGATCCACAAAGCCAGCACACTAGGTGGAAAGTTGCCTAAGCTAGCCAATGGGAGATGCTGATGGGAGGGGATGTCCTAAGCCCCACCCCTCTCGCAAAGATAGGTGCCTAAGATCAGGCTTCAGGGAGGCACCTATCTTTGCTTAGTGATCCCTGAATGGGAACCCCTCTCCAGGAGTCAGGCGGCTTAGGCACCACACAAAACAGCCAGAGGAGGATGTGGTGGTGGTGGTGGTGGTGGTGCTACTGCTGCTGCTGCTGCCACCGCCACCCTCCTTACAACTGGTAGCCCAGTGATTAGAGCACTCCCTTGGAAGGTGGGAGATCCAGGTTCAATTGCCTGCCAGATGGGGGAGAAGGAAGACCCTTGTTCAAGTCCTACCTCTCAGGAGAGCTACTCTAACCCCTGAGCTGTGGGATATGTTGATGTGGGGTCCCCTCAGCCTCTCCTCTTGAAGCTATTCCATTGTGGATAAAGGGTGATTGGAGCAGAGGGGGCTGGACTCAGGGTCTCCCACCTTTTAGGTGGGAGATCTAACCATGTGGCTACAGAGTTATTCTCTCTCTCTGGCCAGTGACTGTTCCATTGTGTGTAAATGTTTAATTAGTCATTGGGCCAAGGGGCCAAAGAGAAAGTGGGAATGATTCTGTAGCCTAGTGGTTAGATCACCTACAGGAGAGATGCTGGGTCCAGTCCCCCTTGTTCAATCACTCTTTCATCATATAGCCATAGTGGAACAGTTTCAACAGGAGAGATGGAGGGGAGGCTCCCCTCCCCCCAACAGCCAGGTACATCCTAATTTAGGTGATTAGAGCACTCTTCTGAGGGATAGGATTTGAATATGGGTTTCCCTTCTTCCCATCAGGCAAAATGGGGAATTGAACTAGGGTCTCCCACATCCCAGGTGAGTGCACCAGTCTAATCACTAAGGTTAAAGTTATAAGAGGGGCAGCAGCAGCTCCTCTTCCAGCCAGATTTTGAATGGGACTTGAGCCAACAGGTGGCAGCTTCTGAGCATGCTTACTGGATTAGGCCCCCATGTAAGAGAGGTAGACGAATGCCTCTATCCCTCCACTTCGTTGGTCACACTGGGGTTTAGGCAAGAGATAGGTTTCCAGACACCTATCGTGAGGCAGCAGTACACATATCCAGAGGCAAAAAACTTAGGGGCTGAGTGAGTTTAGGTGCTTACAGGATTCAATGGGAGTTTTTGTATAGCAGTGGAGTCTAAAACTAGGGCTTAGTTTTTACCTAAGTTCTTACCTAAGTTTTTACCTTAGTTCTTACCTAAGTGCCTTTTTGGATCGGGACCTTTGAGAGCCTCATGTGGAAAGAGATGTGGCTAGGATTATTTTTATTATCCACAAAACCTATGTTAGTTAAAGTAAGCAAGCAAGCAGTCCACAGACGTTGTCAGCGAGGAGATAAGTTACAGCCAGTGACAGTTCTAGGACAGAAAGAATGAATTTTGTAAACAATCAGAATATGCTGCATAGAGTGAATAATTGGTAATGAATAATTTATCCAGCTAATTTAGCCTCCTTGCAGAATGTCCAAGAGCAAATCAAGCAAAAGAAAGAAAGAAAACACATTCTATGGAATGGGTGTGAACAATTCTCTGTGGGCCTGATTCTCCATTCTGGCTTGGATGTACTGATCTTCTGGAAGATGGATGGTGGGCAAAGGTAATAGTAAGCCACTTCTGTGCCTCCCATATTCTGGGCCCTGCAGGGGGGATGTTTAATTCCTAATACAAGTCAGAGCAGCCCTCATACCCTAATTTACATTCAGGCTGCACATGCCCTTATGGAAAATGCTATGCAGCATTCACACAGCTGAGTGTGAATACCATATAAATTCTTGTAGCAATGGTATCGGGGTAGAACTGCAATATCTAAAACAGCTTAGCATATCTACTTACTAAACAAAATCAAAGCATGAAAAGAGAGTCACTTTCAGCTGAACTTTTGCTTTAAACATATATTGCTAAATCATTTCTTAGTAGATCTTGTGGCCTGCTGGTCTCTCTGTTAGTCTTGGCCTGTGTTGCAAATATAGTGCGTAGATCTGTTGGATGCCTGCTAACTATTGTAACGTCAGGGGCCATGTTGCAGAACAGGGGATGTGGTGACTTCTTATCATTCAAGACTAAACCCTGAATGTCAAGTGCAAAACCCTGTGTTTGTGATAATGAGTTTGCCATAGTTAAACTAAGGCTGGTGTTTGTTGATAAATTGAATAGTCAGTTGCTCAACCACACTTTGGTTTGTTATGAAATATACTCAAGAGATCAAATAACCAATGCCAGTCAGGTTTATTCATATGGTACAGGAAAGAGGTTCTATATGATACCAGTCTCTGGAGAGCTGTCCCGTGCAGTAATGTTACATTCACGTTGTACAGAATATGTGCTCCCCAAGTTACACATTTCAATTGGTATTATTTATATGATGATTTTACAAGTTACACCTCTCTATAGATGTCACTAAAGTCCAACTCATCAGTTTGTCCCAGTTCCCTAACTTGTTGTTCTGCTCCTTCACTGTCTTTGTTTTGAATACTAACATTCCAGGTACTGGTCCATGAGTCTACAAGTCCTAGCTTGTACTAAGACATATAACAAATGTATCTGCTTATGCTAAATGCTTATTTCAGCAGATGCAAGGAGTTATGGGATACTTAGCATAAGTGAATAGGATTATGGTACAGTAGAATCTCAGAGTTACGATACCAGAGCTACAAACTGACCAGTCAACCACACACCTCATTTGGAATTGGAAGTATGCAATCAAGCAGCAGCAGACACACACACACAAAGCAAATACAGTACAGTACTGTGTTAAACATAAATTACTAAAAAAAAGGGAAAGCAGCATTTCTCTTCTGTATAATAAATGTTCAAAATCAATGTTCAGTTGTAAGCTTTTGAAAGAACAACCATAGTGTTTTGTTCAGAGTTATGAACATTTCAGAGTTACAAACAACCTCCATTCCCAACGTGTTTGTAACTCTGAGGTTCTACTGTATAGGCCAATTTAGAATGTACCACTGTTGCAATATCTGTGCTTAATGTTATTGGTGTTTAATGCACACTAATTCTATATATGTTGTGGATAATACACATTATTAATATGATGTATATTTTTATGCTAGTCAGCATATATTAGTCAGCTTGTTTGAAATTCTGTGACTTGGGAAGCTGTCTCTGGCCTGAAAAAAAGCATCATTTACCCCAAGCAAGACTGAAAGAAAATATTTCCTTGTTTTCTGTGGTTTTGTGTTATGTTTAAAACCAGTCTGCCTCCCAAACCATATAAATCTTAAACAATTGTGCACCAGCTCTGTGGGCCTTGTACTCATATATAAACCCCAATTCTCTCATATGCTTCACATTGTTCACTCAATGACCTGAAGAGTTGTCACCTTTTACAGTTCACAGTCCTTCATCTGAATGAAGAATGGCAGCAGTAGGCTTCATACCATGTTAGCCCCTTATGTTTCATTGGTACATTGTTCCAGCAACAATTTATCAAAGGTAGACTGGGGTAGCTGGCTGTTGTTGCTGTTGCTGGGGCTAGTGTTTTGGGTAGTCTTGTAGGCAAAACAAAGATTGAATCAGTCAAAGACAATTCCAATCTCTAATTTGTATTTAGGATCAATTTGACTTTTAGGATTAAAACATACATAGCATGAATATAAGGCAATAAAAGTGCAAAAACATCAGTTCTTTATAGGCCTACTTTACAGAGTCTGGAATGTTAACTTTTCCAGGTGGCTCAGGACAGCTGCTCCTGTCAGCACGGCTCTGATTTACATCTCACGTCCTTTCATCCCGACAGAGTTGGAAACAAATATTTATTTATAGAAAAACTAAAAGGGATGGACCCGCAACAGGCACAACAAGGCCAGGCCCTTGAAGGTATTTAAAGCGAGAAAATTAAATCACCAGTGTAGACAATATGAATTCATCAGCGACTGGGAAGAAAGGTGAGGATTAAAAAAAATTAGATGACAAAGTGTGGACTTGGAGGTCACCCAAAGAAGGAGATCAGTAGAAAATGAAAGGTGTGTATTTGTGAACCAAATTAGGGTATGAATCTGTAAAGCATACAAACCTGACAGAGATGAATGTGTATCCTTCTCCACAATTACAGCTTATCACTTCACCCTGAAGGCCCATGGACAGAGCTCTGATTCACGAGAAGTCTGCGGCATGTGTGGGTTCTTTCTGACAAGTACAAATGCAACTCCTTGTGAACAATTGTCGGCACAGGACAAAAGGAACTAATTAAATATCATTTTAAGAATCGTAGTCATAGCCCCTCTACTTTGACCAGAGTTGGAGGCTGGATCTCAGCCAGCTCTTTAGTGGATTGGACAGCACTGCTGCAAACTCATAAATTCAGTGCTAATGCAGAAACAATGTAATAAAGAATAATGGAGAGCAGTATTTTTCATTCCAAGGGAACAAGTTTCAGCGCAGAGGTGTAGAATAGCTATCTACACTCGCCCCTAGTATAAATCTCCTAATGTCTGTTCATGTTTCTTTTCTGAAAGGGCCATGTATAGCTGCTTTTAATAATCTCAAGTAAGTACTCTGCCATTACACAACGAGCCAAATTAGAAAGCGAGACTCCAAGGAAATGCTTTTAAAAAAGACACTAACAGAGCTGATTTACTTAAACTCAAATTTTCTGACAATTTTTTTTCCCCTTTTGCAGGCGCCTCAATAATTTCATTACTATCTTTTCAGTAAAAGTTCCAAGCTGGCTTCTTGTCAACCAAGATATAGATATTTCTGTTGTCCATAACACTGAATGGTAATTCTGCCCCTTTGCCTCCCCACCCCCACCCGTGACTGCACACTGTCATTACGGAGAAGTTCATTAGCTCAACGCTTAACTAGAAATGCATAATTTATGTCAGTGAGTTCTAAAAATGGAGGAAAACCCACAAAGCTGCAGAAGTCTGCTGCATTTTGGGCCTTTAGCGTTACTGTTTGGACCTGATGGCCAGTTACTATGCTTGAGGCAGGTACTGAGTGTGTGGGTGGGGAAGGTAGTTTTAAAGCAGCCTTGTATTCCCTATAACATGGGGCTGTGCAAGGGCTTGCCCAGCCCGAGCTGTAAATCAGAACAGCCTCAGGGCTGCTGACGCTCTGCTTTCAGTCGCTCCCGATGGCCCTTGGGAAGCAGAGAACAGCTGTGGAATGGTACACGTCTGCCCACTACCGGGAATAGGGCCAGCACACATCCCTTACATCAGTTCTCAGATGCCACCCTAGGCAGAGGCAACTTAGGCAGTTGCCACCCCCGGGAATGGCACTGCCACCCCCAACCCAACTGCTCCTAGCGTGGGTAAGATCGCAGCGGTGGCCCAGGCTTAGAGCAGCCCTGTCAGCTATACCAAGGCTGTTAGCAGAAGGATTCCCCTGGCTCCATGTGGGTGCCCAGACCATGTATGCCGCTCTGTGCCTGGTCCCATGGGCTCTGCTGTCTGGGCAGCTCCCAGCCCCTGCTGCTGCCCTGGACTCACCATGTGCTATCAGCCTGGCAGCACCGAGCTCGTCCAGAAAGGCGCTGGGCTGACGGGTGCCTGGATCCCATTGGGATTGAGCTGAGCGACTCTGGGGGGAAGGTTGCAGGGGGAAGGGGTCCCCAGCCACCAGGGGTAGAGGCAGCTGGGGAAGGGTGGCCAGGGCAGATGGGACATGGGTCCCTGTGGCGAACTTCTAAGGGAGTAGGAGGAGAGCAGCACACTGAAGTGTTGCCCAGATGACAGATTGGCTTCAGCAGCTTCTGCCAGTTCTACACCCCCTGGGGGCTTTCCCTGGAAAAGGAGCAGTCTCCGGGATTGCGTACACCCTGTCCCAGGCACCTCAGCACTTCCAGAGCAGCCAAAAGGGGCCTTCGGGTGGGATCCACAAAGGGACTTAGGCGTTGCTATGCTGGGCATCACAGCGCCTCCCGTGTAGGCCTCTGGGGAAAAAATCACAGTAGCACCACTGCGATCAGCAAAGCCGAGTGAGGCACCTCGGTTCCTGTATAATGAACAGGGAGAGAGAGATGCCTTCGAATGGGGTCCACAGGAGCCAGCCTGCCAGGTAGAACAACCTAAGCTAGCCAATGGGAGATGCCAACCAGAGTGGTGTGAGCTATGTCCTGCCCCATCTCAGACACTGGTGCCTGTCTCTGTTTGACCAGCCACAAACAGGAACCAGGAATTAGGATGGCTTAGGCACCTCTTGCAGAAAGAGAAAGGTGCCTGCCTTGTGCTGGTGAGTGCGGGTGTGGAGCCCATCTTATAGGTTTCAGTCCAGTGGTTAGAGCACTTCTGCTTCCGTGCAGTCAAAAAACCATCAATGCACATTGAGCCTTTTCTTCCCAATCACAGTAAAAGTGAAAGGGTGAGTAGATTTTAGCCTTAGCTGAACAGATTTTGGCTGCTTTGGTGTCCAATCCAGCTCCCAATTAAGACAACGGAAAGGCACCCAAGGACTTCAACGGGGGTTGGATCAGGCCCATGGTGAGTTTTGCACACTTTATTAGCTAATTCATTTAGGAAACTGGCCTGAAGTAGTTTATAGGCTGCTTTTCTGACTTTGACCTTCAAACAGGTCTTGTAGGTATAAAATTTGCATTCTGATTTCTTGATAAACTGTCTGATTGCTCCCCAAATAATGAGTTCAATGAAAGGGCACTATAGACTCCTGAGAGTTACTGTAATTAATCGTATCTCCCATGCCCCATTAGATTGCAATGTGATTAGTTTATTTTAGTTCATATTGGACAGAAACATAATATTCTTCTTTTAAAGACTGATGAGGGAGTATAATAATGCTCATGAAAGTAGGGGCTCACTGGCTTAAGCCTGGCAACGTCGGGGCTTGGACTGCCTAGATCAGTGATTCCCAACCTGTGGCCTGGGGGCCAAAAGTGACCTGCGGGGATTTTTAAAGTGGCCTGTGGCTCCCTTCCTGCTGGCTGCAGAAGGGAGCTGCTGCCTAATGACCCGGCAGAACGCGTTTCCACAGGGCTAAAAGACCACTGCAGGTTCCTTGCTGCAGCCAAGGGGATGGGAGATCAGCCCTTCCCTCCCCCTGGCTGTTGCAGGGAGCATGGCAAAGCGCTCTGCCTGGGTCCATAGGTGCTGAGATCCCTGCTGGAGCCAGAGGGAGGAGAGCGCTGATCCTCCGTCCCCCTGGCGGCAGAAGGAAGCCGCTGCCTAGAGACCCAGGTGGAGAGCACAGGACTGCAGGATGCGTGCGGTTTCCCTGCTGCAGCCAGAGAGATGGCAGAGACTGGTGGCCCTTTAGGGTTGTAAAAATGTTACCTGTGGCCTTCAAGCCAAAAAGATTGGGAACCACTGGCCTAGATTCTTCACACCATTCTGCCTTGTCCCCTGACTCCTAACCTGTAGAGACCACTGAATTCAGAAAGGCCTGATGAGACCGAGCTCTGCTATCCAGTGGGTTTGGGTATCTCTTTAAAGTGCTGTGCTGCTTGGGCCACAGCCTCAACATTTCTACCCCTGTTGCAGGTGATATAGAAGCAGATCAGAGGGCTCCTGCTAGAGGAGAGACAGAGGGTGCAAGAGACAAGTAATGGAAATGATTAGAGGCATGGGGAGATTGCCATATAGGGGCAGCCTGAAAAGATCAGGATTGTTCAGTTTAGAGAGGAGACAAAGATGAAGAGATGTGATTGAGATAAAATAGTGAATGGTGTAGAGAAGGTAAATCAGATATTCCTAATACGAGAAACAAGAGGTCAAAAAATGAAATTGGAAGGCAACAAATTTAAAATTGATAAAAGAAATACTTTTTTAACACAATGCATAATTAATCTGTGAAACTCCTTGCCAAGGGACAAAGACATCAAAGGGACAAAAACTAGGAAGGATTGAAAAGATGATTGGACTTTTATGTGGACAATAGGAACATCTACAGTTATATTTGATAAGCTTTTTATCTTAGCAGCCATCTTGCTTCCTGCTTGGCCCGGAGATGAAGAGAAAGGGAGACAGCAGCAAACTCAATTCCCTGCTGTGTGTGCTGAAAGGGTGACAAAAGGGACAATGGGGGCATCATCTGGCTCTCTGCTCCAGCCAAGAATGTGAAGAAGAGATAGCAATTTGTCCATTTAGGTCTTGAAGCTGAGATTTAAAAGTGTTAAAATACAGAGCTAACCTGCCTCAATAAGTACTTCAAACCACTGTCTTCAAGCTTGCAATGTCAACTTTGACAGTGATCATGACAGGAGCGTGAAGGAGGCTTAGGGTAGGACAATCTGTCAGTATGTAGCATGTTTGAGCAAATACTTTTACAGCAAGACAAAATGCAGCTGGCAATAGCTCTGCTTGATGGAAAAATTGAGTCTATGACCTTGAGGATGAACAAACTGCAGGAGAGAATGGATACCTTGGCCCAGTGCTTAGAACAATCAGAAACCACAATCAAGATATCTTCACTACCTCTAGGGAAATTGTTTTGTTTTTGCTGAATAAGGACCTGATTTTCAGAGGTCTCGGGCCCCTTCAGCATCCTGTGTTGCTGAGAAGGCTCATTCAACCTCTCTGAAAATCAAGGCCTAAACTGTTATTTGAAGGTAATACTATGGTACGGAGTCTGGAGTTACTGCAGAATCAAGCATCTCACTCACCACAGAGGGTGAATCCAGCCCCCTTATCTTCAGTAAACTCCAACATTTGCTCTTGTAATTGTCAGTTGAATTTGCATGCTGTCTTTCTTTCAACTTTGCTCTTTGACCTACACTGGCTTCCTGTTGTCTAGTGAATGCACTTCAAGGTTTTACCATTAACATTCCAACTCTTAAATAGTACAGGACTGGCCTACCACAGAGACCATTTGTTGCCATCTGTCCCAACACAGCTACTGAGATAAGTGCTCACCATCCCATGGTACGTGTATTGTGAGAATGTGGGCAACAGAGTCTCGTTCACTGAAGACATGCTACGCTGGAATGCATTCCCCATCAATTTATAGAAGTGTAGATCTGTAGCATTTTTTCCATCGAAGCTCAAGCCCTTTTGTCATATACCTGGTAGGCTTTTTTTTTTTTTTTGGTTTTTCTTTTAATTTATAGAATGAGAGGAGATGGATTACTGGGGATTTCTTTGCCAACTGTAGAATTTATTGGACTATATTGCCTTTCTTATTATAGTTTAGATTTTTTTCTGAGGCATTCAATGGCCTTTGGCATGCATGTTTGATAAAACTTAGAACCATTAATAATAGTTATTAATTTCATTAGTATTACTACCCATTAATTAAGTTAGTCCCCTGATATGGGTCTTATCTTTTGGCCCCAGACAAACATCACAATTATGCAATTCACAGAGTGGCTTTGATATGCATCCTGTAAGCTTTCCAGACAGTAATTGTCAAGTTTCTGTACATTCACAATTCTGTACAAGTTCATCCCCTAGTAATTAATTCAAAAGGAGATGTTTAAGAGTCATTAGGGCTAACAGCTCTCATCCTGGTTTTCCTCCAGGGAAGGGTCTCAGGAGAACGTTATATTACATTTTTACAGTAATTGTGATTTCTACATTAAAATATGAATTATTATCACTTTCAGTAATTTAGGGCTAGATATCCATAAAGGGGAGAAAAAAGGTGCATAAAAAACTATGAGGCATCATCCCCTTCTAAGACAGCAGTGTGTGCATAGGTGTGGCCCTGAAACTGCTCAGATGTGTAAGACTGAGGGAGAAATCCAGCCCGGGTCAGGACAGTGGGCCTGCAACGTGTGACACAGACTGTGAACCCCAGAGACACTGTTTGTGGTGCCCCGTGCCAGGGGGCAGTGCTGGGTGTTTTCCTTTAACCTTTCTCCTCTTTTCTTATTTTTTAATTTGATTTGATTGCTGTTTGTGTAATAAATTGTATTGCTTTGCATTGTATATAATGATCAGTGGGTCAGGGAAGCACCCAGTGTAGAGTTAGTACTCCGGAGTGGGGACACCCTAGCCCCTGCCCTAAGAGACCATGGCAAGATTGGGGGTTGAGCCCTAGGAATCCTGGGCCCAGTCTTGTCGGGGTTACAGGCACCCCGCCACACAAGAGAGTGTGAGGGGAGCCCTCGAGGTCAGGTGGGCCTCTGGGTAAAAAGAGTGGGAGCAGGGACTCAGATCCTTTTGCTAGCCAACTCTACTGGGGTAGTGTACAAGCAAGGAAAGTTCCCCACAATAGTGGGCCCATTCCGCCGCTTACAATAAGGCAATAGTTCTGCTAGTTTACCAGCGCTCAGCATTACCTGGAGTACCTGTCCCTATGCCCTGCCTTTCACCACCCACACATGCATATAGAAATGGTATGGAGCACCCTCCGTGCAGTGTTCAATGAGTGAGTGACTGGCTAGAATCAGACAGTAATTTGTTTGCTTTCATATCATTCTCTCCTCACCATACAATGGAGGGAGAGATACGGCCCCTTGATAGTAATTTTCCATTATTCTTTTTTTCCTTATACAATGCAAACATATGAGTTATTGTAAAATTCCACAATGAAATTCGATTAGTGCCTCCTATGAAGGCCTTTGGCAAAATAAAGAGAAGGAGTGTACTGAGGGATGAAGGAAAGGCTCAGTACAATCAAAGTGTTACAGGCAGGTAATTTCAAATTAAAATAATTGTCTGGTAGACCTGAAAAAAAAATCGTATAGGAAAAAGGAGAAGATTCTTTATCCGTCTTAGCTGGCAAATTACCATATTACATATTACAGTCTCAGTCCAGTAATAAGTCCACAAGGACCAGATGGTATTCACCCAAGTTCTGAAGAAACTCAAATATGAAATTGCAGAATTACTCACTCTCGTGTGTAACCTATTGATGAAACAAGCCTCTGTACCAGATAACTGGAAGTTAGCTAACGTAATACTGTGTTTTAAAAGGGCTCCATAGGTGATCCTTGCAGTTACAGGCCAGTAAACATAACCTCAGTATCATGCAAATTGGTTGAAATTATAGTAAAGAACTCAATTTGTTGGGGAAGAGTCAACATGGCTTTTATAGGTGGAAGTCATGCTCACCAATCTATTAGAAGTCTTTGAGCATGTCAACAAGCATGTCGATACAGTGTACTTGGAATTTCAGAAAGCCATTGACAGGATCCTTCACCAAAAGCTCTTAAGGAAACTGAGTAGTCATGCAATAACCGGGAAGTTACTGTTTAAAAGATAGGAAACAAAGGGTAGGAATATATGGTCAGTTTTCACAATGGAGAGAGCTAAACAGCAGAGCCTTTCAAGGATCTGTAATGAATCTGTTGAACAGCACAGATCCTAATAATGATTTGGAAGAGGGCATAAATAGTGATGTGACAAAGTTTGCACATGATACAAAATTATTCAAAATAGTTAATTCCAAAGCCTACTGTGAAGAGTTACAGGGGGATCTCACAAAACTGGGCAACAAAATGCCAGATGAAATTCAGTGTTGATAAGTGCAAAGTAATGCACATTGGAAAAACTAATCCTAACACTACATATATAATGATGGGTTCTAATTAACTGTTACCACTACAAAAAAGAAAAGTCTTGTAATATTTGTGGTTATTTCTCTGAAAACTTCAGCTCAATGCACAACAGCAATCAAAATGGCTGACAAAATGTTAGAAACTATTAGGAAAGGGATAGATAGACAAAATATCAGAAGACCACTGTATAAATTCATGGTGCATTCACAGTTTGAATACCATGTCCAGTTCTGGTTGCTCATCTCAAAAAGTTTATAGTTGAACTGGAAAAGGTTCAAAGAAGAGCAAAAAAGATGATCACGGGCATGGAATGGCTTCCATGCAAGAAAAGATTTAAAAAGTTAGGGCTGTTCAGCTAGTGTTCAACTATTATGGGGGGATATAATAGAGGTCTATGAAATCATGAATGGTATAGAAAGTGTTATTTACCTTTCCCACAATACAAAAACCGGGGAAATTACTAGGCAGCAGGTTTAATACAAACAAGAAGCAAGTATTTTTTCACACAAAATGCACAATTAGTCTATGGAACTCATTGCCCTGGGACATTGTGATGGCCAAAAACTTGTTTCAAAAAAACTATACAATTTAATGGCGGATAGGTCTATGAGTGGTTATTAGCCAAGATGATCAGAGATGCTTGGGGCAACCCTAAATCTCTGACTGCCAGACGCTGAGAGAGGAAGACAAGGAGGATCTCTCTAAAATTGCCCTGTTCTGTATGCTCTTCCTGAGGCTTTGGTACTGGCCGCTGTTGGAGACAGGAGGATACTGGGCTAGTCTGACCCAGTATGGTAGTTAATGTCTAAATGAACAGCGGAAGAGACATTAAAGTTTAAAATGTCTGTTGTGTCACTGGCCCACCAATCATATAGCTTGGAAAACCATGTTTCATTTGAGGCAAAAGAATTGCAAAGACTGTACTACAGATGACTCTAACGGTTTAAAAGCTTTAATTTGCAAATGCATTTTTGAGCTTTGACCAACTGAAATATACAATTGCAAACCCACTAATAAACTTTTGATCCATAAACGTCAGTCAAGGCCACAAAGAATGCTTGTGTGGCTTCACCAGTCCCTGGACACAGGATCTCACAGGACCTGCATTCTTGCTATGTTTTAAATGGGCACTCGTAAATACAGAAACCCAGTACATATCACTACAATGTGAAAAAAATTACCATTAATAATCTCTTTACTGAATTCAGCCTAATATGAGATGCAAGACTCTAGGTTAAGGATGACATTTCTGCCTTTTCATTTTTTAAAAAGGGTTGGTTTGTTTTAGCCCATAGTTGGATATTTATTAACATTTTCATATTGATTACAACTGTTTAAGTGACTATAAAATATTCACTAGCCAAAGAAATATTTTTGATTTGCAGTAAATACATGCATAGCTGGAACTGGATGCTAACAGACTGAAACACTGAGTGGTAGCAACCTGCAAGTAGCAGTTTTGGGCTTTATCCCTTTCCTGTGGTAGCCAATAGGAGTTTTGCTGTTAATTTCAAGGGGAGAAGGTTTGGGATCCAAATGTTAAAGGCATAGTTAATACGTTTGTTTAAAAATGTAACTAGCTGGGTTACCTGCAGGGCTGTGTGAAGGGAGTGTTGGGCAAACTGGATTTGGAAGAAATATTGCAAGCTAGATTCAAGAAATATACACAGAGCTGCAGGCATCAGTACTAGCAAATGAGGGGAAATATCAGGGGAGATCCTGGCCTGATTGAATGAGAGTTTTACCACTGACTTCAACGGGACCAGGATTTCATGCTTATTTTTTTTCAGTCATGGGACCAGACAAGAATGCACATGTGTTGTGATCTTCTCTGAGATTCTTTAAATTCTGAGAAAAATAATTAACATTCATGGAATTAAAATAGGGGACACTGCATCGTTCATTTCACTTACTCTGGTTCTGGTTGATGTATTATTTTTAGCTTCACCAGAAGAAGCTGACTCCATCTGAGAAAATTTAAGTACTGTGCAGGTAAAATGTCTGCTGCAATAATATATGGTTCTGAGGCCAAGAGAGAGAAAGCATGATGAAAATTATGTGCTTCTTGTTTAAAAGAGGAAGGCTACAAATGGTTAAGGTCCAATTATCCTCTTCCGGGGATATACTTGGGCCTGTGTCCTTCAGCTGTATCCCAAGGATTCAGGTTTCATGGGACATTGTTAAGGCAGAGTATGCACTCTTTTGGCTGGTCAGCCCAAGTATATCATGCCTCTGGTCATCTCTCCCCTCATATTATGCTGCCACTGGTATTGCAGTTCATGCCTGTATTAAAACAGAAAATAAAAAAATCACCCCCACACATGCTCTTGCGCACCTTTCTAACGGAAAAGCAGACATGAACTCTCAATTAACTACTCCCAAGCAACATTATTTTAGGCACAGGTATCTACCATCATAAAGCTTCAGAATGGCACAGAAGGTAGTACCTTTTATTTCCTTCTCTAGTCTTTCAATCCACCTGGACCCAAACACCCAGAGTTCTAGTTGGAGGGTCTTGCATAGAAGTATGGAGTTGTGGAACTGGTATGTCTTCCTTTTCCAACCTCTTTGAGGGAGATCCATGTAGGTGGATTCCCCTCCGCTTGTAGATGCAGAAGGGACCATCGGACCTTTGGGAATTAAGCTTATGCTTAAGACAGCAATTTTGTGTGTGAACATTTTTATACCATTGCTGGAGACGATTCACAAGAAGTCAGAGTTGTTCAGGTGGGATGACAGCAGGCATGGTAATACTATTACTTCATTTTCTGCCTTCTGTAAATATGTCTCCTTAGCGATAAGGAGGGTTAGGTTTGTTTTGAAGTTGGCTGCATGGCCATGGTGACTGAACAGAAACTTCACAGGAAGGCCAGGTTAAACAAATAATCCTCGCTGGGATTCCAAGATTATTTTTACAGTATTCCTGAACAACCCAGCCACCATACACACAAAACCAAAAACCCACCCCAGTTTCACCTCATTGCTTACCAGCCGTGAGCACCTCCCAGAGATGCCTCTGAAAATTTCTTTGGAGGTTTAATAATGCAAAAACCCACATGACACTGTTTGGCTCAGAGGAAGCTAAAACTCAGGCCCCATTTGAGTGGGATCAGTGCTTAATTTGCGCCAAGGTTTGCCAGGACTGAGCCCCGGCACCTCTAGGCTTGGCAATTCATAGCCCCGGCACCTCTAGGCTTGGCAATTCATAGCCCCGGCACCTCTAGGCTTGGCAATTCATAGCCCCGGCACCTCTAGGCTTGGCAATTCATAGCCCCGGCACCTCTGGGCTTGGCAATTCATAGCCCCGGCACCTCTGGGCTTGCTATATCAGTTATGAAAGTTAAAAAAATTGCTTGAGGCCCAGCACCTCTTCCATTACAAATTAAGCACTGGGTGGAATGTGTAAAGGCACCTGCAGAGGGCACCCCACCACACACAGAAACAGAAGTTAGAGGTAAGAAGGAGGCTTTGATGGCACCTGTGACACAGAGAGGGTTGCTATTTCTTTGGCACAGATCATGAATGAAACCCAAGGAAAGGATCTAAGGGAGGAAATCTTCACAAGGATCTCCTATATTGTACCAGTGGAGGAGTAGAATTTGTCCTCTTACTGAAAAGTCCATGGGACCAGCACCTAAAGTGGGCAGTTCACCATGGTTCTGCTCCCTCTTCCTCACTTCCTGGTAGTACAGTACATGTAGGCGCCGGTGGTTCCATGAAAGTGATACTATAGCTGCAGACTGTATTTAGAGTCTAACTGATCTCTGTGTGGGAAAACATGCCCCTAGTCCTTTCTCTCAATCCTCACCAAAGCCCACCCAATCTCTTCTCCCTTCCCAGCACAGAATGAACTGCAGAAAGGCCTCTTCAGCTTCTATAGAGGGGAAGTGGTGGTGCCTCAGATTGGCTGGGGAAATCTATATGTGGAGGAAACTTCCTTTTCCACTCACCCTCCCAAATCTGAACTGGATCTTGTTGGAAATTTACTTATTTCATGGAATATGGAATATATTTCAGCTTGGAAAAGAGATGACTAAGGGGAGACATGATAGAGGTCTATAACATTATGACTGATATTGAGAAAGTAAAAGAGGAAGTGAATACTCCATCTCATAACACAAAAACTAGGGGTCACCAAATTCAATTAATAGGCAGCAGGCTTAAAAGGAACAAAAGGAAGTATTTCTTCAGACAATGTATAGTTCACTTGTGGAATTCCTTGCCAGAGAATGTTGTGAAGGCCAGGACTATAACAGGGTTCAAGAAAGAACTGGGTAAGTTCATGGAGGATAGGTCTATCAATGGCTATTAGCCAGGATAGGCAGGGATTGCTGTTTGCCAGAGGCTGGGAATGGCCAACGGGATGGATCACTTGATGATTACCTGTTCTATTAAATCTCTCTGAAGCATCTGTCATTGGCCACTGTGGGAAGATAGGCTACTGGGCTAGATGGACCATTGGTCTGACCCAGTATGGCCGTTCTTATGTTTTTATAAAACCAGGACTAGAGGACCCAGTCTGGGGTATAGATTATATTACTATAGCCCTTTAAAAGGTGTGAGAAAGAGAATCATTAAGAGACCGAACTTAATAACCTGTCTTTGGTTGTATGACATGGGCCAGGAATACAAAAAGTTATACCCCTTAATACTAAGTCCCATCATGTGACATGGATATATTCGATGTATTAGAATGAAACAAGTATATTTCCAGCAGCATCTGGTTTAGTTTTGTGAGGATGAGTGGAAAAGCAAGTTGTGGGCTGAGTATTTTGTGGATAGGATTTCGGGAGAACCACTGAGGTCTTGCGGTTTGTTTGTTCGTTGGCAACTCCTCCATTCCCAAAATTCTTTTGACCTTCCAGCTAATTGAGAAATATGAAAAATGTTATTTAGGAATCAACGAAAGAGCTGGAATTCATGGTCTATTACCAGTTTCAATAAGCTGGTTTCTATCACTCCCACCCACAAGTGGGTATATGCATTTCACTGGTTTTAAATTGCCATGCTTCCTTGCGCAACTCCCAGCTTAACAGGCCAGCGGGCAATGCTTACCTCCAAGCCAAAAGAAAAGCTTAACGCAGCGATATGAAGAGCCATAGCACTTATATCCCCTGCTATAAGCACTTTAGGCATGGGACCTAGGCTTTGTACCTGCCAAAAAGATGGCAGCACTTTACAAATGTCAGTAACTTCTGCACATGCAGTGGGGTGAGTATAGTAGAAAGAAGACTAGGCAGCATACCTCTGCTTAATTCTTCCTTTTCTGGACATGCTCTGGTAATGGTTATATTCTTTCCCTTCCAACCTGTCCATCCACTCTAGGAGAGAAGGAGGTTGTCTGCCAAATACACTGTTGGCCATTCTATGCCACAACCCACAGAAGTTCAGCTTCTTCAATTTCTGTTCTTAGAAATGCTGTGCTACTATGTGGGTAAACTATGAATGTGACATACTGAATGAACTTTATTGAATTACCTTTGGCTATATTGTATTAGAAATGCAAAGGTTTATGTACTATTGCAAGGTTGTATGGAACTTCTTTAGCAGGAAGATAAGATCAATGCAAACTGTGGAAAGTATCGGGAAGTTCAAAGGTCTTTGGGGAACAACATGTGAGAAGTGGATTTCCTAGGAAGTGCCTTGAGGGGAGGCGGATGTAAATTCTCCTCTCTGAAGCCAACCTTTTGAAGATGTGCCAGGGGGAGAGATCCATTGTGTTCTCATTACCTGCTTCTGGAAACTCCAGATCAAAGGCCCTGATCTGCGTACAAAGCAAACTGAACGAGTTATGAGGGTGCTTGTTCTGAACGGAAGTTGTGACGAACTTGTCACCGCAAGGATGCCCCTGGTGTGGGGGTTCAAACCGCTGCTCTTGCCAGAGTCCATTTTAGGATTGTGGATTCCTGGTCATCTTATTAGCATGGGTGTAGGTTCTTTTATTGTTTTTCATATGTTCTCTCTGTAGTGCTTTTTGCCTTAAAGGATAAAGCCACCTTTTGAGAGAGAGGGGGATGGTACTTTACCTGTTAACAATCCCTCTGTTATCAGTCTCTGGAGAGAAAGAAAGCAAGTGTTCTTGGGCAACCTGTCTGTGCTGGGAAATACTCTTTGAAGGCAGTGAATTGTGCAGTCCGGAAATCCATTGGTCAGAAGGGAGAGAGACGTGGGTCTCCAGCCACAAAGGTAATGATTGGGGAGCTGAAAGCCAAGAGCAGGTGACCTCTCTGTATCACTAAGGGGAAATATCTGTGCAGTTGCCCTGAACTGTGACATATATGGTGGCAGCATGTGTGGGATCTGCAACAGTGGGAATTGCGTAAGTGTCACCAACAGTAAAAGCATGTATCGTAGAAAAAACACAGAGAAAAAAGACAGTTGTTTTTTTGGGAAAAGGAATAGCAAAATGAGAGATGGGGAAAATTAATTATGAACAGCTAAAGAAAATCAATCAGTTGATTTAGTTACTCAGAGAAAGGGAGATCAGCTCTGAGGATACAATAAAACCACAGCTAGTAAGATCATTGTACTCCAATGACTAAATCAAGGAATGATGGTCTATATTCCTGGAGAACCTCCAGCCTGCTGACAGAGGTTCTCTGGGGAGAATCTTAGAGCCCACATGCTGGAGAGAAACAGGGAAGAGGATGATGACAAAGGCAGCAACTATGTTCTGCCGAGAAGTGATGGACAGCCCAGCTGCTAGAGCAGGAGAAGCTGCAGCTGGAGGGGGACAGAGTGTCTGGAAATCCAGCAGCTTGTGGACTGGGAACGAGAGAAAGCAGGTTGAGAAAGGCAGCATCAGTACAAGAGAGACAAGGAGGACAAGGAGCAGCATTATCAACTTGAGATGGAGAGACTGTGCCAGCAGAACTATAGTCCAGTAGGTGGAGCCAGTCCCCAGGTACCTGGCCTCGTGCGTGGGATAGACTCCAAATTACTTCCTCACTTTAGAGAGGGGGTGACATGGATGAGGCACATAGGGACAAGGGGCATGAATTGAATAAGGTGGGAAATGGGACCATGATAAGGTGCCTGGCTCCACTAATGACTGGGACAAAAGGCTTGGACATTTTTACCCTTGTGGGAAGGGAGGACGGTAAAGATTATGATTGTTGTAAAACAAGCTTTGTTACAAAAGTTTAAACTGTCCCCTGTAGCACACAGGAGAAGATTTCAAGGAATTCAGAATAAAGTGACATGATCTGTGGTGAGGTTTCAACCCAGATCAGGGGTTAAGTAAGGAAATGGAGAATTGGTTGGGGTGGGGGTGGGGATACCATGGTGGATGAGGCCTATGACTTAAATATGTATAGAACAATTCTATAAACTTTGTCTGCCTCCCTTCCCTCCCTCAGCCAACCTGAAATCATGGTTAATAGAGAAAAGTCCTAGAGATGCAACCATAGCCGGGAAATGGGCTGACCAATATGCAGATAGCAGGCTAGGGTTTGAGAGGAAGGTCAAGGGAGATGGATACAGAGCTGATCCTTCCAGAAGGTAGATGTGAGGGAGGGGGGGACCTTCCCAAAAGGGAGACTGGTCTAAACTCAGATCTGGTGGGAGGTAAACCCTAAGGGGCCCAAAAAAGAACATGAGGAGTGATATGTTTTTACTGCCACAAGACTGGCCCTACTTTGACACATTGCTTGGTACGAGAGAGATTGAGGGCCAGTGGTAGCCACAGCAGGTCCGGGTGGGAACAACCTCCCTCCCCAGCCATAAAACCAAAACAAGCCCCAATGGTTCAAACAGTTAGCCTGTCAGTGAGTACCCTGGCTGGATCACTGAGGGGAAATACAGGTGCAGTTGCTCTGAATTGTGGCAGTGAACTCTTGACTGTCGAGTCTTAGTACTGAATCAGGGCTGAAACCAGGCAATACCAACAAGCTGGAAGGAGCAGAATGTCCTAGATACAGAAGAAGCTCTTGGTGCTGAAGGACAAAGCTAAGCCCCATAGCTACACTCTAGTGAAGCTAACTGAACAAAAAGGCTACTCTCCAGAAGGAGGATAATTGGTAATACCCATGAACTGGAAGTGAAAAGGATTTTTAAAAAAAAGTGTTCGGTTGCTGTTTCCAAAATCATAAAACTCCGAGATGAAGAAAGCCTGTCTTAGGTCATCTACTCCATCCCTCTGTCAGTATGGAATGGCTCCTAAATATGTTTTTTCAGTGCTTTGTCCAGTCTAGGTTTAGGCGTCCCAAGTGATGGGGCTTCCACCATTTTCCTATCTGCACCCTCTGACATAGCATATAATTGTCTAAATAATCTGGAGTATATGTGGCCCCTGCATGGCTGTGCATGGATGAGCAAGAAGGTTCTTGCAAGGACCACATACAGTAATAAAGTAGACCTTTGAAAAGGAATTGGACCAAAGAGAGAGAGCAGCATTAGAGAGGCACAAACTCATGCTGGGTCATCAACCAGTCCCAGGATCAAAGGGTGTTTTAGAGCTACCCTTGCCTCCCCGTTCTTCAATGATGTGAATACAACTGTGCTCCAGCATTGCTGAGGAATTCCCCCTGCGATCAAAGACTGTTACTGTTTGGGCCCTCTTACAGGGAAGCAAGAGGGGCTGAGAATAAAGTTTCCATCTGCCACAAAGCTGAAGAGTCTGTAGAATCTGGCCTGTAGAGTTTTAGAAGATTCAAGAGGAGGAGTATGTCAGGTCATCATTTTCACGTGATTCAATTTTCCAGAAGCATAAACTGCCAGAAATCCACAGAAGCTCATAGTGCATCAGATTGCTTTCCTTTTCCATCAACTTTCTGCCCACTGCTGAAAAATAGTTGTGTATTCTTTTTATAAGCTATTTTTATTTATTATAACAGGCCTTACAACAAGGTCTTTGCAATAATCTTGATTTTCTCTTAACAACGACATTCACCTTTGCTGCCAGCTGCTCAGCCGCACAATGTGTGGCCTCGAAATCCGTTATGTGCTGTCTTCTTTGGCATACGATGTAGCTCTGCTATTGTGCTCACTTGTTGAATTGTAGGGCCTGCAACTGCTGGCACTGTTGCTTATTTAGCCCGATTCCAACATGTTCAGTTTCCCTTCAGTACTTTCATAGATGTCACTTGCCTTATTTTGCTGAGCCATTTTATTGTACGAGTGTAACTGCTTTAAACTCAAAGTACAACATGTCTGATTGTTTTCAGTGAAGCTTTGCCCCTCGGTCCATGTTCTATTGGACTTTCATGTTGTAAAACAAGTACCTACAATGTTAGTAGAGACTATAGATCCCTGACTTATAATTAGCTCTTAGTTCCTATTTTCCCAAATAACTTAGCTCTTCCAGCAGTATAATGAAAACTGCTTCAAGAAAACATGCTCCATACAACCAATCTCTGGTTGGCTTTCCTCCATCTTAGAGACACTTATTACCTTTTCCTATCACAAAATATAGTGTTAAATATATAAGCAACAGTTTAAGTGGCCATAAAATGTATTGAGGGCATACTACTGAACACTAGGTAAGACTGATTTGGTAGAGTTCAGTTTTAGGGAAAATTATAGTTATTGAGTTAATTTTTTTCCAAAAGCTTGGTCTTGGTTATTTAATATTGATCTTAAGAGTATTATAAAATACTGTTCTACTGTTTTCTGTAAGAAAAAAATCCTTCTTATACATAAAAAAAGTCAAGCTTAAAAGAATTCCTGGTTACATGAGTTGTGTTTGTGCAGAACATGCTCCCAGATTTTCTAAGCATGGGTTTGTCTGTCATTCACTGTAGTCATTTAATACTGCACAAGGCAGTTCAAGGAAGTTGTTGGACAGAAGTGCTTTCATGCCTCAACACATGAAAACCGTCAATGAAAAAATAAAGGTAGAGATCACAGTTGCATTGTTCGTCAGGATTTTGTTTAAAACACTTGGAGGAACAACCTCTTTTACAGAGGCGCACAGGAGAGCTATAATTCCGGCTTAAATTCTATCCCACAGGTAGATTTAAAAATTCTGTAGAAGGGACACCGTGTTCTATTAAATTCCATTGAGCCAGATTTGGATACTCTTATTTTTGAGTATTACTTTACTCTATGAGTGGGCCTATTAAAGTCAAGCTACTACTCTACGTGAGTATGGTTATCAGAATTTGTTCCCTACATTTATACTGTTCTAAAATCTTAATTGAATCAGATTCTACCACTCTTTGTATTGGTAGCAAGTAGTCTATTAGTCTATAACAAGTAGTCCCATTTAAACCAACAAGCCTACTTGAATAGTAAGGTGCTATCCAACATGAGCAAGAGGGGCAGAATTGAGCCCTTAATTTCTCTCTCCAGACCAAAAACTTTGTTAAACTGGAGTTAAAGTTGTGTACATATCAGTAATTTGGGGCAAAATACGTCACAGGAATATTATAATGATCCCAGAGTTTATCTTGTCAACTCACAATATGGGTTAAACTTAAAAGAAATATAAACCAGTTAAGGTATTGAAATACATAGTTAAGATATCCAGACAACCTTTTCTTTGCCCTGTAGTGCACTATGAGAAAAAATAGGAACAAGTCTAATTTATCATATAATCTAAGAACACAAAATTGTCTTAATATTAATCACATCATTATTGTATGGCACCATTTTTGTCCACTTGATCCTTATGGAAAAGTCTTATAGAGGAAGATTCAATGGTACTGATATAAAGTACCTGTAGGCCCAGTCTAACTGGCTAGTTTAACTTCATTTATGGCCACTTTGCATAACTAGCTTGAGAGTGTCACAAAAGAACTGGAAGACACTAGTGCATCTGCCCCTGTAATTCTTTTCCATAAGAACTGAGTGGGCAAAAATGCACATATTTGTTACCATGCCCATTAAATTCAGGCAGCATATTCAAAACCTGCAGTTGCAGCACTATTGCCTGTTATATCTATAAGCTGGAAAATAAAACCAAGGAATCACCTTGTGCTATATTGGCGTGGTGTATGCTTACCATCACATTTCTCTGCATGAAATAGATCAGACCTCCTCATGTGTATTAGCAATTCTCTCTATCACCAAACTAACGAAATTGTTTCTTTAGTTTATAAAGGTATAAGGCCTATGTTACTGGAACCAAAGGTCTTCATTTCTCTTCCTAGCTGACAACTGTGATGTGTATGTCCACATGGTATGTGACCACAGATCAATACTATCTGTGTGTAAAGGGTCTCAAAATATTTATGCTTAAAATTAGCTACTGTATAAAACTAAGTTGAGGAAGGACCTTAAAACTTCCCTGTTATGTTGGACTCTAAATAGTCTAAAATTATAGACTTTGACTTCTGAAGATCTGAATATGAAACTTTATGCCTCAGCCTAAAACTCAACACCAGGCAGCATGAGAATGAGCAGACTGAATTAAGAATCAGGAACTCCTTAACCAATTACCATGGAAGGAAGGCTTCCAGGGCACACAGCACTGGAGGGGGGACAAGGATTAAACCAATGCTATTCTTTGACAACTGCAATTCATTTTTAAAGGGTTTTTTGGTAATTGCAGAGCTAGATAATCCAACGGTGCTAAGAAAAAAATCTTAAAGCCCTACTTCTTTTTTCATCCTTACATACAGACTTATTTATTGGCCTGATCCAAAGCCCACTGAAGTCAAGGAACTACTCTCATTGACTTCAGCAATGGTTGGATCATGTCCAAAATGAGCTAGAGCCACAGGAATATTAACAGCCAGGAGAAAACAATATGCTTGGTTAAAGCCTGTCCTCACAAACCCAGAAAATACCAGCCAATCTCATCCCATCCCTAAAAATCCAATTAGTGGCTACAACAGTGAATTCTATTCTTGTCCAAAAATATGTTCAGTTCCCTCTACAGTTGGTTTACACTCTGCACATTTTGGTCGCTGACTTTTTCAGTCTATGCCAAATTATAAACTCTTTTCTGTGAAGTAGCTTTGTCTGAATTGCTTTTGCACCCACCCCATCCCAATTTCAGGCCATGGTCTCTTGTTTTAAAATTAGTTGCTTCTTAAACAGCTTACTGGCTTCAATCTGTTACTCTCAGGGTCTTGTTTATCTCTCTGACAACCTGCCATTTTGCCTCTCCCAATTTCAGGCCCATTTTGCCTCTCTGGCCATGAAGTTTGAGTGTGGGATTCCTTCTTAACCCCATTTCTATAACCCCATTCAGAATACACACAGCTACCCCTACACTAGGTCATAGTTTAACCATGGACCTATTTCTTTTCATTGCAAAGGCAAAAAATATTTAACTATAAAACCCTTTTGCACTCCTTCTCTCCCCCCACACCCCTGCTACAGATTACATTATAGTTCCTTCATAGGATATCAAGGCATGTCTGCTTCACCCTCTGCAAAACACCAAGGACAGTAAGGCACTGATTGCAACTATGTGAACTATTTTAAATTAATCATTCATTCTATTAATTTAGTCCCTTTGTCTGTTTAGGTGAAAAATCAGTCTTCTCACGGATAATTCACAAAGGGTAAAATTCATCCCTGGGCAGAGAACCAGTCCACAGGCTATGTATCACTTAATTCCCAGTGAAGTCCTGTTTCAAGGGCTGAAGGAGCATTAAAGAGGTGTACCGGTCCTGTGCTGGCTCTCTGCCTTCTGGGTAAATGTCACACTTTGTGATTTATCTGTGAGAAGACTGATTTTTTATTAATGGGTTCATTCTGTGAAGTTATTTGACAAACGGTTCATGTAAGTGTATTTCACATGATAGATTATTCAGACTACTGCTGTGATTATTGCTTTGAATTTTCACTATTCATAATGTGTATGTGTGCTGTGTGACTGGTCACCTAAAAGACATGCTATTGTTTATGGTCCCTGACTGGATGATTATCAAACCTACAAAGACAATGAATCCTTCCAGAAAGAACTATGGTTTGAAAAAATAAGGATCCGTGACACTTTCTCTTTCTGCTAACATTTTTGTGGAAAAAATTTGCTTGGATGACGTTTTATTATCATAGCCCTTAGGTGCCTTAGTCCTGGACCAAGATCCCACTGTGTTAGGCACTCTAAAAACCCAGAACAAGATATATTCTCTGTCCCGATACTTAGAATGTAAGACAAGAAACAACAGATGGATACAAGACCAACAGGGGAGTAAAATGAAACAATGGGACTATGTTGGTCAGCATGACAAGCAGGGATCTCCAGCAGTCTAACCGTTGTCAAGCTTTTTGTAGGCACCCTGGCAAAGGAAGGATTTGAAGAACAGTGAAAGTGACTTTGAGGACATTTATGGGGATTTTCTCCCAGACTGCCCCTCACACTTGAGAGGAAGCAATAAGGTGCTTGTCTGAAAATCTGATAAATGGGCAATGGCGGCTGGCATCATGGGCCGATCAGAGGTGGGAGCCAACCTTTCAGTACTGATTGATAAGTAGGGTGGGGACAGTCTGTGAAGGGCCTTGAAAATGAAGATAAGTACCTTCACAGCCATGAAAAACGTGGCATGACCATGAAATCTGATCTCCCCCATGAAATCTATTGTAGAGGAGGGGCAAGGCTGGGGGTGCCCCAGCTGAGGGCTCCTACCCTGCCCTGGACTCCAGCTGCTAGCTCTGGCTGGGCTGGGGAAAGATGAGATTTCCTCTTCCCCTACTGGATTCAGGAAGCTCCTGAGAGAGGTGGGTCTGACCCTAGCCCTAGGAGCAGCCCCAGCAAAGGAAGAGGAAATCCAATCCCTCCCCAACCCTGCCAGGACTAGCAGCTGGAGCCCGGCTCATGGGAGGAGCCCCTGGCTAGGGCGCCCCCAACCCTGCCCCTCCTCGGCTCTAGGCCCAGCGCTAGGGGATTAAAAGGGCCTTGACCTGGCTGAGGATGGGAAGGGATCCTACAGCGCCCCCCGGCCTGCAAGGCCCTGGGCAGTCGCCCATGTTGCCCACCTATAAGGTTGGCCTTACCCCCCTGCAAGTGACAACCACCCCATACCATGCCACCCTCACTTCTGCGCTGCTGCTGGCAGCAGAACTGCCTTCAGAGATGGGTGCCCGGCCAGCAGCCACCGCTCTCCAGCTGCCCAGCTCTTAAAGCAGCGTCACTGCCAGCAGCATCACAGAAGTAAGGGTGGCAATACTGCGACACCCCTGCCCACAACGACCTCCCTTTGGGTCAGAACTCCCATGGTTACACCGCCAGGAAATTTCCAATTTAAATATGGAAAACCATGAAATGTATCCTTTTATATATCCTGTGACTGTGAAATTGACCAAAATGGGCCATTCATTTGGGAGGGCCCACTGAGGCTTGGTGTAATAGAGAAGAGAGGGAGGCCAGCGGAGAGATGCAAAGAGAGGGACGACCTGGTCAAAGCGACAGGGGATAAAATGGGGCATTGAAGCAAATGAACGGTGTACATTCAAACAAGTGTCGATGATCACATTTTGCTCAGCTCCAGCTCTGCAGGATCCACAGGCAGAAAGGATTATGCGCAGATCTTCCCCTGAGTAGCAGAGCAGGAGACAGCTGCCTCCTCAGCACTGTCTCCCATCCCAGGGCCAACTCTGAGGTGGGCTGGGGAAGACAACAGGTGAAGATAGAGGTACGCTGCATACTGTTCCCCCCCCATCCCCACCAATTTCATGCTGAATCTGTTGCTAAGATATAAAGCTGTGTGCACTTTTCAGCGTCACCCCTCTAACCTTTGGAATTTTCCTTAAAGAGTGAGGGAGAGGTTTCCCGAAACAACACTGGGAAGGGAAGTTTCTGACAGCACGGCTCCATTGGACTTTACAACTGGAGATGCGTAGGCAGGAAGCTAAGGTGGGGCAGATGGTCCTGGAGCTAATGCGGATGGCCGTGGTCCCCAGTGAAAAATGGGGATTCTGTGGATCTAAAGTTTTGCTTGTTCTGCATGTGGGTGACACACATGCAAAACCTTATTCCCCAGGATAAAATGATATGGTGGAAAATATACAGAAACAACCTTGGAGATTTTTCCTCTGCTCCAGGGCCATCCTTCAGGTTTTGCTAGTGCTGAACATTTATAATAGTGAGCAATAAAGAGCCACACACAGCTTACATCACTCCTTTACCTATTGAGTCACCAGCATTCATAAATCAAGACACATCAGAATTGGCCAATACCCATTTAATATAGTACAGGATGCTCCACAGAGGAAAACGAAACTAAATATTTTCCTCTCCAAGATCTCCAAAATGCAGGTTTTTATTTATTGCCTTTTGCATTCTCTCTCCCAGAATATTTCTCTCATTCACTTAGTTCTCTGTCCCTCTTCTGCTATGTTTGTTCTTCTAGACACTTTCTGGGCTGCCTTCTAGCCCCCTTTTATTTGTTAGACAGCTGGTTGCCTATGTTCTTTCAGAAAGAATTCAATTATGTTCTCTCTCTCTCATTGGCTACTGAGAGTCCAGTATTATATTATTCTAAACCTCTGACTCCTAACAGAAGTTATCTGCTATTGAGGGAGGCAGAGAGAATTTAAGAGTCACACACTACCTTATTACTTTCTATTTAGATGCACTTATCTGCAATTGTGATATAGCATCAGCTCTACAGAAAAAGAAAAGTAAAGAAACTATAGCATTTATTTGTGACAGCTAGTTGCTAAGAAACTCATTATTATGAATTTGACAGGTTGTGCTTGTTCCCAAGAGCTCTTACTTCTCTGCTAAATACTGTGTGGGTAGTTCAGGGGACCACAAATACTCAGCCCACGTCTTGTGAAGTGTCCAGTCACCTGAGGCTTTGTTCTTTGGTCTGAATCTTCACCAGGTTTCTTGATAGGTTGTTTTTCATTCCAGCTTTTATTACTGCACATATTCCAGCATGGAAGTGTGCAAGGCTTTCAAACAGTAATTCTTCTAAGTTGCTTTGATTTTACTGTCTATCAGCAAATGCAGTTGCTTTTTAATATAGACCCTCCACCCAGACATTTATACAGTCAGCTTAAGACGAAGTGTCCTTAATTCTGAACCTTGTGGCATCCCACCTGATAGCTCACTTAACTGACTGTCCCCCCCCCCCCCACCCAAGATGCTCTTTATTTGTGTCAATTCTCTATATTTTAAGCCATTTCAATTCCTCTTCCCCTTTACCTGAGGTCTCACCTCATAAGTCACTAGTGTGTGATACAGTGTCAAGCCCCTTACCATATAGGACATGTTGCTCATACAGTATTACGTTCTGTCATCCTTGTGGTAATCGGTGTGTTGGTCACCGATGTTTATCAGTGTAGGCTGCGTGCATGTGTCCCTGTGTAGATGCTGTCCCAGCTCTGATCAGGAAACTGAGACGGCTCTCACGATCGAATGAGTCGACACGACCACAGATTAGCTGAGCAACGAAGGCGCCCAGGCCAGGTTTATTGCGTGCGGCACAATGAGAAATGACTTACAGAGTATCTCTGGGTCAGTTTCGCATAGGCGGCGTTACAATGGTCTCGGCCCAACGGCGGGACTTTCCGTTATCCCCTAGACCGGATGCCGGTATTCCCTCTGACACCCTCTTTTATACATTGTTACATACACTTTCGTTCTGCCCCCTTTGACGTAGGTAGTTGCCACCCTCCTGACATAGTCTAATATCACCTTTTTCTGTTGATTGGCTGATTTGGGCGCCGCCACTCCATGTATCATTTCTACCCATAAAAGTGTCATTTCAGAGAGTTAGTATCTTGGTACCTCTTATACCTACTACATATTTTAGTAATATTTTGGCAGTCTTACAACCTTGCAGAATCAGCACTTTCCTATACCAGTCTCAGTTAACTTGAGTGACCCCTTATACTTCTGTTCACTCGGCTTTTTCCATTTAGGCCTTAGCCTGTTTTACAGGCCTTAAGCTCTCACTTCTTACTACAATCCTTATCTCCAAATTCAGTGTTGTCCTCAGAAAAAGCCAAGCATGATACAAGTTATGCAAAAGGGAGAAGATGGGGAGACGTGATTCTCTTTGGAGAATCAAATCCAGCAGCTCTGAACCTCGAAGAGCGGGATCACTTCCAGCCTCTGGAAACCTAACTGCAACATGGTTCGCAAACTCCATTAGGAACAAAATGCTACATTCACACTCCTTTGGTTGTAGTTCTTTACACTGCCAGGTCATTTTGTTGCTCCCTGGGGCACAGAGATAGCTTTAAACAAACAGGATTGGCAGCTGGTTAGTGTCATCTTCCAGAGGGCACCAAAACTAGGTCCAGCTCTAATAAGCAGCCAACCAGCCGACCCCTGCTCTTCTTCCCACCCCTTTCTCACTCACCTACATTATTGGTGCAGGAACTCATCTTCAAAGTGCAAGCTACAAGAGGAAGCCAGCTGGCTAGAAGGCAAGCCTTCCGCTCTAGTGAAGGAGAGATGAAGTCAGATTGGCAGGCTAGGGGGAAGGATGGGAATAACTCAGGAAGAAGATGGGCTAGAGTTCCCTAGGGAAAAGGAAAGAAATGGAGATGGAGAGGTTTCTTCATCTAGGGCAACAAGGACTTAAGGCCAACTTCCTGGGGTTAACGGGGTCTGGGAGTGCAGCAGCGCCAACTCTGCCCTTGGAGAGGAAGAAAGTCAGGCTGTGGGATCCTTTTGGCAGATTCCCAGAGCATGAGGCTGTGGGACTGCGTTTACATTGCAAAACAATAGGGCTTCAACCCTGGGTCCCAGCTTGGCTCAGACTTGGACCCATGGGGTCCTGGAACCCTGGGTCTGAGCTTTGGGTTAGCATGATTTGTGTAGATGGAAGGAGGGTTAGGTTTGTGCCTAAGTTTGAACCTGGGGCTTACATTCAGGATAGACGTATCCCTAAAGTTGCTTGTTTACCCACAATGGAAAAAGTGATCAGCCCTCAGGGTCAACCACCTAAGCTGACAAATATAGTTTCTTTTTCTTTTCTTTTTTTTTTTTTTTTAAAAGACTATATTGATAATACATGAATAGAAAAGTGTCTCAACCATAATTTTTCTTTTTCCAGCTCAGCTCCACCTATCCAATGACCACACCTTCAAGTTTGAAATTGGGCATAACAACAACAAAACTACTCAATGAAAATTGAACTGTGCACCCTTGACCTCAGAATGACTGAGAATCTGTGGAATCAACTGCCTCACTTTGTCACTGAACAATTCAAATATAACATTAACACTTATAGGACTAATAATTTAATCACCACCTTGTACAAGGATGAAATCCCATCCTTCCCATGAACAACTATAGTATTACATAGACCCATAACTGGGAGTTTATTCCTTTTTATGAAGCTTCAGGTAATGTTCACTGACAGACATAGGATACTGGACTAAATTGCTGATTGGTCTGCTCTGGGATGCTAGTTCCTATATTCCTATACAGTGACTCTCTAAACAATTGTCAAGCAAAATGTCTTTTTTTTTTAGGACCTGATCCAGCTCTCTCTAAATCAAAGGAAGATTTTTTTCCATTGACTTTGGTGGGAGCTGAATCAAGGTCTTAGTGTGGATTTCACATTTGGCTTAAAAATAAATATTTCACGTTTTATACCATATGGTATGTTGATCTAAGGTTATACATTTATTGCTTGTACTGAAATTATTTACAACACACTTTAAAATATTTCTTGAGGGTTTGTACAGCATTTGGAAAGTTGTGGGAATGATTTGCAGAATACTGAAAATATTTTTCCTTACGTGTATTGATTTATGGAACAAATGAAGTGCTAAAAGCAGCGAAGGAATTAATACTTCTCACATGAATTATAGACATTTCTAAAAAACTTTCTAATACACACCTCAATAGCATTATAGAGAAAATATATTCTGTCAATTCTGTTATTCTTTTGCCTTTCTCCGTACGGAAATATGAAGCAGAAATTGACATTACCAAATTAAAATATTGGCTGTAGAATTGAACTATTTTTAAAAAATGCATTGCTTTTCTATGTATACCGTATCCTGGCTCATACCCTGTACCGCATAGGCAAGTATTTTTAAATGATCTGTTGACATGGTTGTTTTTATTTTCACAAGAATCTAGAGTTTGGGTAACTTTGTGAAAACATCTGGGTTTGCGGAGCCTGGGATGGCTGACGTTCCCACAGTGCCACCGGGAGGCCGTATAGAGCCACATCCAGGGAGCACGTAGAGAACAGGCACTGTAGGAAGTACTGCCCAAGGAAGCCAGAATGACAGTACCCTACAGACCTCTGATTGGCCAAACACCATATTTAACCCTGGAGGGTGTCCCAGGAAGTTGTCTGGGCAACACCACAGACTTTAGCCCTGCTGGAACTCCAGACCTCACCTTGTCTCCTGATCTCTGGCCTCTGATCCCAGCCTGATTCTGACCCCGATTCCTGCCTCCCATTTCCAGGCTGGTACCACCTTTGATCTCCTGTCTATAACCCTGATCTGACTTTGACCTCAACTCTTGCTTGTTGAACCCGGCTCTAGCAATTTCTCTGACCCCTGCTCACTGTCTACTGTCCCTGACGTTTGGACTCTAGACCAGTCCTATGCCCTGGTCCCTTACTTTTTATTTTCATTGGCTGTGTATTAATTCTGTAAGTCTGATGCTCACTGTTAAGCGCATGGTTTGTTTTCTGGCAGCAAATAATGAAATTAAACACATGCAATCTAAAATGGAATCAAAGAGGAGTACCATGAGTCCACAAATCCAATTTGGATTTAATATTGTTGCCTAATCCTGTAAACTGAACTCCCCATTCGAAAGACGCTTTGGTAGGTTGTGGTATTACGTTTTCATGCCAAAAAGTAAAAAGAAAAACCTCAAGAAAAAAAAACAAAACACACACACACAAAACCAGGCTAGATTAAGTTATTTCAGGCTCAGCATTGATTGTAAAGGAGTAGCTCGCTTTTAACAACAACTATACTTTTTTGGAGGGGGGTGGTGGGGGGGGGGGGAAGATCTATAAATCTGTAGCTTTAAGTTGGATGGCTAGACAGTATCCAGAATGTGCTGTTTGCTTCACAGAACAGTGAAAAAAACCAGGACATGGTCCTTGCTCTGAAGGTCTTATCTAATTGTAGACATATAGTAAGTGAGAGTATAATGGTTTTAGGCCTAGTGTTTGCTCAGTTTTTGTCTGTGCACATCTTAATGGTTCCATTATATTTAGGGTAGGATAACTCAGTTCTTGTGGGTAAAGAGAGTTGAATGGGGAGTGGGCATTGGCTTGGCAAACAAAGATTGAGGACAGTTGTTGCTTAGAGGTCAGTATGGAAAGAGAGGAAGAAGGACCGGGCTGTGGGTAAGAGGGGAGTGGTTGGGGGAACACACAGAAGACAAGTTTTGAGACATAGGCCAGGACAGAGTTGCAAAGGGCCTTGAATGCAAGGACAAGAAGTTTTAACTGAATATGCAGAGCAAGGTGGCACCAAAGAAGCGAGACAGCAAGGAAGATATGGTTCAACAACGTGCAGAAGAGGTAAGTATGACACCACCATTTTGGAAGTGGTGGGGAAAGTACTGCATTTACCCGTGTTCATTTTCATTCTTCCTCTCAGTTTTGCATTGATGGGAAACAACTACAAGTCTGAGCATGATAATTCAGCTACGTCATGATGGCAGCACCAATAATGGAAGATTAAGGATGAAATTTGGGCATTACTAAAGTAAATGACAAAACTCCCATTAATTTCAGCAGGGCCTAGATTTCATTCTAAAACTTCATAAGTATTATGGCAGACAAAAGAACCCATGCATCGTAATCATTCTGTGACTGCTATATACACATTGTTATGCAAAATATAGTCCAGGAGCATTAAAATGCCACTTTTTCTGCAGGAATCTTGTTTGTAGGAATGGAACGTTTTTCAGTGAAATTCACTCTGCAGAACAGGTGGCATTTAAGGCTCCAGGAAAGTAAGGATTAAAGATTTTACCATACACACAACATGTTGGAGGAAACCCTTGAGATTATTAGCATCTAAGGACATCAGAATTAACACAGATCATTGCTTACTACTACAGTGACTGGCACAATAGAAAAAAAGTACTCAGTCAGATTAGCTCATATAATACAGCTAACCAGCCAACAATGGTGTTTTTCCTCTCTCACAATTAGTTACACGTGGAACATTTCAGAATTGTCATACCAGGAATATATGCCATCAATGTACCCATTGGCTAGATACTACAGCCCAGGCACTGGCAGAACAAGCTTCCTTATCTTGCCCCACTAACAGGCTTCACTCATGACTTGGAGGATCCATACAAAGAGCCTGAACCATTCAGTTAATCACAGGTGATGTCTACTCTTATGGAAGTGTGTAGAGTACATAGACAGCACATCCCCTAATGGGGCGCAAACAGCAGCATAGATGGCAAGGCACTGCTTGGGCACGTGAAGTACAGACACACCAGAGCTATGGTGTATGTACCCTACACAGCTCTTCAGGCCCAAGCAGCATCTCACCTGACTACACTACTATTTTTGGCAGCATTGTGTCCTGCTGCAGGGAAAGAATCTGACAGGGGGAGACAGCAGGGAAAGGCTCTGGTGGCTCCCCACTGCCTCCCCCTGCCAGAGCCTTTGCCAGCTATGCCAGAAAGAGGACAGGAGACACTGAAAGTGGTTTCATTAGGCTGCAGCTTTATTCCTAAGTGTCAGAGTGTACCCAGCAGTAAAAGTACAGTGCAGGCAACTCCAACATCATTTACATATACTCGGGGGGAAGGAGGTGCTGCTGTCAGCTCTCCCCGTTTACCCATCCTGGTCCCCAGCTAACCTTCTCCTGGGACTTCACTACCCTCCCTCTCTTGAATGAGGGCTACGAGTGGCCTATAAAGAACAGGAGGTTTCGGATTAGGAGCCCCAAACCCTGTGTTTCCACTTCTTTCAAGAATACCTCCTTTAAATCTTTTACCACTCCATTTTATCTGATCACCACATCCTTTCCCTATGGAGCTTCTGCACTGGACCGCTGCCCCATGCTTACATCCTGAGTTGTAACATCGTGGCCTAACCCCTGTTTCATGTTTGCTCCAACAAAGCCCCCAACCTTCTGTGGCGGAGGTGGGAGGGAAAAAATAACAAAACTCACCTCACCTTGGCCAATCCAGCTTTGAAGGGAAAAATTCCTTCCCAACCCCCTGAGAAAGAAGTGACTAGTGTAATGACTACAGCAGATTATGACCACACCTGGTATTGCACCACTTCCACGGATAGCATGGTGAGGGCTGTGCCAGCATCCCCACACTGACCTGCTCTGAAGCTGCTGCAGCAAGTCACCCTCTGACTATCTAGCCCAGAAAGGGGCCACATACCTTTTTCTACAAGCCCTCACCATGTAATGTACAGTGAGGTCATTCTCTGCCGTGTGTAGCTACACACCACAGTGTGGATGCAGCCCACTTTTCACTGAGTGTGTGGCTATGTGCACCCTTCATGCCACTGCCAGGGTAGACAGGGCTCTATTTTCAGAAATCTTGTTTTATTTTAATAAGAGGCATTGACAGAATAAACCAAGCTTCTGTTCACATTCACGCTATCATTTTCAGAGGGCTAGACTGAGCTGTACAACTCAGCTCGGATTATGGGGCAGTGCTCAGCTGTGCTGCCCTAGGAGGGATATGGGAAGCCACAGTGTATTCCCTATTCCTCCCCCCACTCCCGCTGCAAAGGGGAAGTAAGTTATAACATCTTCCTTTGTTCCTGCCTAGCTCCACTGGCTGGTGCACTGGGGACAGAGCCCCCCCTCCTCATCTCGCTGCTCATGGGTAGGTTTTACACAATCATACAGGCAGTACAGGTGCCCTTGATCTCCCTCACTCCCTCACATAGCCAAGTGAGACAAGGGCACAATCTAACCTTTAATATGGCCTCGAGCAAGAAGGCTTTTGCTCTGTCAGTGTGTAATTATTACTGCTGCTCAGTGCCATAGTACCCCAACCACAACGGTGCCTGTAGCGTTCCAGATGTACTGCAGCTTGGAAGCAAGTACTGTCAGCACTTCAACAGCTACTGCCTTGTTGGTGCCAGTCCTGGTGGGATCCAATAATCACTCAGACACGTGGTTAAGGGAAAGGGTATGTTACCAGGGCTGACTAGAAAGGGAAAGATTGCAGATACCCTAGTCACAGTAGCTTAACGGTTACAGTTCAACATGAGAAATAGCAGGAAATGTTTCGGTCCCTAGGACAACCAAGAGTCAAGGCTCTTCATGTCTAGTGTCTGGGGTGCCCTCCTCATTCCAGTCTCTATTCAAAGCAAATAAGAGCTTGTGAATTCCTAAGCCAGGCTCATTGAGTGTTTCTCATTGGGGCCCCTCTGCACTAGGTCCCTGCCTCCTTCCCCTAAGTCCCACACAGACCTGCACCCAGCTCTAATGTGGGGCACTCATAGCCTGTTCCACAGACAGCACTGCTTACAGTTCCTGCCTCCTGCTCCTGGCTTGCCATGTAGCCACTGCTTCAGCTTCCCTCCAGCTCCTACCTTGCCAGGCAGCCACCGCTACCCAAAATGAGCCTGGCTACTTCCTGATTCAAGACCTTTCTCCTTAGCCGGCTTGGGAAGAGAGATGTGCAATGGGGATACAGCTGGTGGGATTTGTAGCCCCCAGTTTAGCAGACCCATCACAAATGAATGGCTTTGTTAGATATACCAGTGGGTTTGATCTGTGCCAATTGTTAGCAACACTTGTTCATTTAATGATGGGCACAATACGAATAAATACATGAACAATTATAATTGAAAATGAACAGCAGGGACCACTTTACGGATTTTGTGCTGATGGATTCTTTTTCTGATATTCTGGTAAGCTTCCACCTCAACTGTTTGAGTAATTGATGAAAGGGTGCTCTCCTCTGTGGTGAGCTATGCAATCATTAGGTTGTAAGGTAGCTGAGGTGGAGCTGGGAGAAATGATCATTTGACATTACTTGTCTAGACCAGAGACTTTAACTGTAATGTATTAAAATCTGATTGACCCTTGATTTGTCACATATGTAATACCCGTATTGGTGTGTTAGAGCAGGCTGGATGCAGTACTTCTATGATCCTGAAGATTGTCTGAGGTTAGTTAAGCCTCTTTGTGATCAAGGCCCTGATCCATAGCCCAGTTTTTCAAATGGAAAGACTGACTTTCACTTCAGTGAGGTTTGGATCAGGTCCTAATTAACAATTCGACAGGCCTAGGACATTCTAAAAGATGACACTACGGGATTTTCAAGGTAATCCATGAGGATGCAGCTCTGGCGTTCTCAAGGCTAGTTCAATCAAATCTAGGTCACACTAGGAAACAAACAATTTGACTGGGTTCCTTGGCTACAAACCCTGGAACAGTGTGTGACCTTGTTGCCACCTTTCCGTTGTCCCAAACTATGCCATGCCAGCTAGTGGGGGCAGGAAATTCTGCTCAGGTGGGGTTTGGGAAAATAATGCATCTATGTATTTGTGAAGGGTTCTAAGGAAGAATGAATAGATGTTTCCTGTTAAACAGAAGAGGGAAGAAACATGCAGCATTCCCCAGCCTGGCCCTGATTTTCCTTGGGGTTAGAGTTATCACTCCTAGAATTTTCAATAACCACAAGCAGCTTATATTTCATACTATGTGGCACTGGAGTATGAACTGTGAACATGACACTAGCCTTTCAGTCTGCATGTGGTGGAGTGGGAGTTGGGTGACCAGCTATCCCAATTTTATAAGGACAGTCCCGATATTCAGGGCTTTTTCTTATTATAGGTGCCTATTACCTGCTACCGCTGTCCCAATTTTTCACACTTGTATCTGGTCACCCTATGTGGGAGTCTCTGTGTGCATGGGCTGCCTGCACCCACAGGTTTGGCAGAATTGGCTGAACTAGCTCTGGAGATTGGATACGGTGGAGTTCACAGTGAAGTTACCATATAACTTTGAAAACCGACTGTCAAAACAGCACCCTTTTAGTCAGTGGACCTGCTCTCTGCATGTATTCAGAGCCACAATGGCTGATTTTATAAAACTAAAATAAGTTTTTACTGTGTTTTACTTCTGTTTGCGCTGCAGAGAGAAGAGAACTCTGGAAAATTGAGCTGGTTCTATTCTGGCTCATACCAACAGAAACGTTAACTAAGGTCTCACTGCAGAAGCCAGAAAGAACCCAGCTTAATATTCAGGGCCATGTATGTTCACTTCTGCATTAGTTCAGTTTTATCCCTTGATTTCAGTTGAGTTAGATTGACCTAAAACTGGAGAAACGCAGTGATGTAACAGCTCCTCAGAATCTAAGGTGAGTTTGCAGAGACGACAATTAGGGAAACCTCTTTTTACTTGTGTAATGAGCAAATCTGGTATGGAAGGCATTGAGATAACTACTATAAAACTCCAAGATGTCATTTTTGCAATGTCACTTTTCAAAGTTATGTCACTTGTCACTTTAAACTGACAAGAGGAGGTCAGTTGATGAGACGGTAGAGCTGAAAGAAGCTGCATTTGCCTGCTGCTTGAAGAGGTCCTGGTAGAGCTAAGTTTTGGGACCTTGTAACCTTGGAGGATCTGATCCTCAACTCTCATTAAAGCCAACAGCTCTTAGTTATTTATAACAGTTCCCATACTGAAATGTGGAAATCTAATTTGATATTATTCTAATGAGACATTTAAATAGCACCATACATTTACATGCTGCTTTAGAGAACACATAAGATATAAGCTCTTTAGGAAAGGAACACAGTCTAATTTATGTAGTAGCACCACTTCTAACACCTGATTTATTGAATAAACCCCATTTTACAACAGACCCTTACTTATTTTAATCTGAGGGATTGCCCCCTAATCTCACTATTCAGTACTGAGTAAGTATTGGATTTTCAGTACTGAGTTAAAGAGAAGAGAACCATCTATCAAATTGCTACTACCTATGTTTTCCTTGTAAGTCTTTTTTTAATCCAACTTCTGACTAGACCTTACCCAATTTAACTTGAGAGATCTGATGAGATCACATCCTCAGGCTCCTAGCCAAGTAGAAATGAGATTTTAATCCATACTGTGAATTGTCAGAAGTGGCGAATTAACTCACTGTGCCACCTAATTACCTAAATCCATCAGTTAGAATTGTCTTACTTTTGAGTAAGATGGTTTCTGAGGAAAGCAGCCCTATTCCCTAGTGCCCCTGTGTGACACTCAGATTCCACAGAGATGGGAATGGTATGAACAGAATAGATAATGGATAAGATGTAACTCCAACAGACTGGATTTGAGAGAAAATGAAGGGAAATGTTAGATTGACTTTGGATTTATTTTTAAAAAATGCATGTAACCCCCTTCTTTTTCTGGGTTACTTGAGTTATTTGGGAACAGGCAACACTCACCGGTGTGCAAGGGTGCCTAAGTTTGCTAACAACAAAGGAGATCCTGAGTATCTTAGTGATGATGTAGGATAGGTGGGAATCCTCTATCCACCCTTCAGCTGCAGTCCCTTTACTTCTAAAGGAATTTAAAATTGGCGGTGTCTCCACCTGGCTGGCCCCTGCACACGCTCAATAGCGGGCCTTGGGAGCTTCCAGGATTTAACCTAATCTAATAATTATAATAATCTGAGACATAGGTCTAACTCAACAATTGCAATTATGCAAACTAAATATCCAGTATACTTAAATTAGAGTTAACACACCTTTACTTAACAAATTAATAAAATATGGCATAACAGACTGAAATTAAACATCACTATTATTTTAAATCCACAGGGGCAGTTGAATAAATCAGTTAATAAAAATAGTATACAGTAATAAATGAAACTTGTCTAGCTGGCATCTACACTGCCATTATTTACCCCACCTCCGGAGTGCGCACTCCCCTAGAGTTTAGAGCCCTAACCCCTTGCTTGCGTGGGCGTGCTTGAAGATCTGAAGGAGACAGCACTCTGTTGGTCCAGTGTACCAGTTCAGCCCAGGTATCAAGCTGGAGATCTGGAGTTGGCCCAACCAAATGTCTGCAGTCCTGGTCCTGCTTGAAGAGACTCTCTCTCTGCCTCTTCTCAGGCCCAATTAAAGTCTCTCTGCTGTGTCCCTTCCTTTACAAGCTCTGCCCCAAAAAACAGAGGGGGGGACACTCACACCACCTTCACAGCAGGCCCACCTCAGTCAGCTCCAGACTCAATCTCTGCCCTGCCTTGGGCAATGCCACCAACCTCCGAAGCTCCCTGATCAATCAAAACTGCAGCAAACTCTCAGCAGCAGCTTTGGGACCCCAGCAGCAGCAGCAGCTTTGGGACTCTAGCAGTAGCAGCCAGCAACAGTCAGCCAGCAGCTTCCAGCCTTGGTTGCACTCCACCCCAGCATCAAAATGGAGTCCCCCACATGCCTTTTTCTCACTCCCTGGCAGGAGAACAGTCTCTCTCCCTTTTCCCCAAGGCACCATGAAGTTGTAGTCTCCCAGGATCTTCCTAACTGTAAAACTCCCAGTTAAGTTCCAAGGCCCCAGAAGTACAGGGTACCTACATGCGGAAGCCTTTTCAACATTTTCTTGTCTGGTTCCAAAAAATTGTCGAAGAGCCAACCACAAATTTTCTCTTCCATAGTTCTCATGTAGCAAGTTGAGGTATAAAAAAGTGAGTCAAAACATTGGAATTATTTCCAAGGAAAGATGTTTTTGGTTTTACTACAACTGCCAGCAATCAGAGAATGACTTCCTCTTTCTTTCTTCTGTACTCTCATCCATGAATGGCAAAATGCTTTGTCTTTTCTAAAAGGCACAACAGGGGCCCTTTTATCTCATTCTGTTCCCTCCTTTCCCCAAGTACCAAATCTTCCTACCTTTTTCTGGGGAAGAACATCCAGTTCTGATGCACTGATACACTGCCTTTAGGAGAGAAAATAATGCAGTCCACCTTAACTGCTTGATTGATGGATTCCAAACTGCTGGAACACACTGCTATTTGGGTACCTCTGCAGATTCATTAAAAATACAATTATTTCTTTTAAGAATGAGATAATTAGAGCTGAAATTAAAGCTCTAAACTTAACTTTCCTTAAGAAAGGATGTTAGCACGAAGGTCTAGTTTTTATTACTATCATTAAAGAAAATAATTTGCCCAGTATGAGCAAACTGATTTTGTTAAGAACGTGCTAGTGACAGTGCTGCTTGCTGCTGGGCAGGGGGACAGTCTTCCTCTTTGCATCGAACCTTTTGATTTGAATTGATCGAACTGCTCAAGTCTGTCAGTGCCCTTTCATTCATCGGCTGAACTTCTCTCGAAAGAAGACACAGAATGATTTTGCTTTGCAATCCCAAGGCCTCCTCAAACTAGTCTTCAAGCCTGAAGCAGCTGAAATATAGGACATCACTTACTCATCATAAATGGCTTTATTAATTCAGCAGAAGAGTCAGTATAGTTTTTTAACTGCTATCCAGATTTCTGCATTTCCCACTCCCTCTTTTCTTAAGTAAAAAAGAGAGAGTTAAGATTGCCTGGGGAAAGGGAGTTTGGGGGCAGGAAGAGAGAGAACAAATGGAGCTTCTGAAGTACAGAGTCACCTGTTATCTTAGTTTATCTGACATTTGTGGGAGATATAGTAAGTAGCTAGCCCCATCTGAAGGGGTTGTTGCGTAAAAGTCACCCAGAATGACTCAACCCAACCTCCTTTTCTCCTCTGTCTTCATCCTGTACCCCAGAAAATAGATCAAGGAGTAGAGCAATCTTCTTCTGGGTTCTTAAAGACTGCATTGTCATCATTTTATCTTTTTCTCCTTGCTTACTCCCAGTATTTTGTTCAAAACTGGTGGCAATGTACCACAGTGAAAGTTTCTACATAACTGGAACCTGATTTTTCATAGCCATTGTTTTGGTATCAAAGAAGTGTCCCCTTGAAGGTGCAGGTGATGTTTGTCTCCTCTTTGTCCCAACAACCGCTAGCATTTCGTGATTTACCAACACAAATCAACAACATGTAAGTCATAAACAGACATTTATGATACCCGCCACCGACCAGCAGTGCTATAAATCAAATACATTTGTTTCTGCCTCAATGAGCATGAAGGTGAGAGGAGATGGCAAGTGAAAAAAATGCCTCTTCAGTACACATACAGTACACATACAGTCTGACTAGTCCCTTCCTATGCCAGCCTTTGGAAAAGCATCAGATTATAGCATTCTGTCAATATTGCTTGCCAGACTCTTTAGAATTTATGCAGTCATGACTTTGTCCTCAACTGCATGGATTAAATATGGATGTGTATATTAATTATGTAAATATGAACCTGCAGATCTCAATCAAGTAAATCCAAGGATACACTATCCTTTGCAAGATCTGATTGACGCTGCGTGAGAGAGAGACCATTCACATTTACTGCTAGGTATACAGGAGAGAAGGAAGGAAAATCTGAAAGTGAACAGCAGTATTAATCTTAGAGACTGACCAAAAATATGACATATTAAAAACATTCTGTAACCACTTACAGTCCCTGCTCAACAAAAGCACAGTATGTGCTTGACAAAAGTCATCTCCGAAAAAATGGGGAAAACTGCATCCTACATCCATATGAGTGTCATCAGCTATAATCAAGATGTTTATAATAGTCTTAATCACAGCTAGGAGCTGGAGATGGTAATATCATGAGTGGAGAGTCCGATTCTCCTCTCACTTATACTGGTGTCAATCAGAAGTAAGTACATGGAATTTGGTGGGGTTACATCTGTGTAAAATTGATGTATGTGAGAGGAGAATAAACTCACTCTATTTAGCCTTGTGACTGGACTGTAATGGAAATGTTTACCTGAAAATGTGTTTTGATGCCTCGCCTTGGGTAAGATGACTGGAATGAAAGCCTGCATAAAGAGAGACTTTGACTATAGTGAAACTGCCTGATTCTCTGGAAATTTTCATCACACAATGGAGTGTCAATGCAGGATAGTGTTCCTTTAATAAAGTGTTTGGCTTTATGCTCCTATGGTGGGGCAGGTAGTCCACCCTGGCAGAGAAGGGGTTAATAGAGCCCTGGATAGGCTGCGGGGGTAGCAGCCAATTGGAAGGGTCACGGAGGAAGCATCCAATCGGGCCCAGGCAGGCCCATATAAGAAGGGCTGCTAGCCAGCAGGAGGGGGCAGTCACCCTCAGGAGCTCAGAGGGAGAAGGCCTGCCGACCGACCGACCGACCGACCAGCACCTTGGATAGAGCAGTGGCTGGCTCCAGGGAAGGAGCAGCTGTGGGCCCGGAAGCAAGGGCAGGGGTAGACTGTAAGGCTGGCTCCAGTGGAGGAGTAGCTGCTGGGCCCTGGAGTAAGAGCTAGACAGAGAGTAAGGGCCTGACTCTGGACTGCCATGGCCACTGATATAAGTGGCTAAGGACTATTGAATTCTCCCTCCTGGAAGGGGGAGGAGCAGAGACTGAGATACAGGTGGAGGGCTGTGCTGCAAAGCGGATGCTGGGACTGTGGGGAGATGTGGGTCTGGGAGTGGAAAAAGGATGGGCGATGCACCACCGGAGAGGGTGCAGCGGCCACTAGAGTGATCCCTGGGATGGCCAGCAGGAGGTGCCATGGTAGTGATCAGGGACCCATCACAGCTCCCTTCTGCCATGGCAGCAACCAGACATGGTTTATGTCAGAATTGTATTCTTGCTATTAATGGATATTTACCATGCCAGGAAGCAGACTTCAATATTACACTGTGATTGTGACTGAAGGCCAACATTATTTTATCATCAATGTCCTGTTCCTGATAATCTGATTGCTACATCAATTTTAGCTTTCAATAATGTCTTCAGGCCCAAAATTAACATGGTCATAGTAGAAAGACATACATTTCACCACAGTGCACAGAAAGCGAGTGAACCTATTGATGAACATTGTTACTTTACAGGAACAATATGGGGATTTGTCTGAGATGATTCAAGACCAGCTCCTGGAGATAACAGCCATGCTACCTATGTGTGACTGATTGTTGCTTGAACTAGGCCTAACTTTACCAAAAAATTATAGTTATTGCTAGTCAGATTGAGCCTACCCGGGGAGAGGCATAAATAACTTCTCAGGGACTAGAAGTAATGTAGTTAATGTATCAGTTCAAGCTCTTGAGTAAAATAGAACTAATATGTGCTACTATATAGTCTGAGAATATTTCATACACCTAGTAAACACCATGTATTTCCGCACCCTCCCATTACATTCAGCAGAGTCCTGCACTGCTGAGGACCTCTGCTGCACAAAGCCACAAGGTGTCCTGCAAAAGATACCCGATGTCATCAGTGTGGAAGTGGGCCACTTTTTGAAAGTGTGACAGAACCCTCTCCCCCAGATAAGTGAAGTCACTGTCCTTGATTTAAGTCCCTTGAGTGCGGGGAATTGGAGTTCAGCCACACCCCATTCAAATGATGCTAGATGATGGCTCAGCTGTGAAAGTTCTGGCCTGAATCTACTCGCATGCAATATTTTCAGACTACCTTGCTTTCAGAACCCAACCTACATTTGGTGACTTAAAAGAAGCAATCTCTGTGTTTGATTTCTTTAATGGGTTGTTGATGCACGACATCTGTCATTTACCTGCAAAGGTCTATACTGTGAAAAGTAGCAGTTCTCGGACTATACTCTTTGTTGGCTTGTATCTCCTTACCTGTTGCTAATTGATATGTCTCTTTCATGCCCACACAGAATGATCCTCAATATTTAGCTTCCATCCTTTCTGTGACAAATCATATACACATGCATTTGCCCATATAATAAAACTCAGGAGAGGTGTTACCCTCATACAGCAGAAACTCAGATGTTTGATTTGGCTACAAAAGGAACTTTTACAAATTATATACCACTTTGTTGTATCTTAAGATATGGCTTAATGCGAAGGATCCAAAGCTGTAATGTGGTTTGTTGAAAGACTTCTTTGTTGAAAGAATAGAATGTTTTTTAAAAGTTAGTAGTTGAATACAATAGCCCTTATATATTAGTTTACTTTATTCTATATCTAACTTGATAGAATATCACCTATTTTCACCCCCATCAGATTTAGATGACACACCTAAACTTAACTTTTCCTCTTAAAGTTTGCATGCATTTTTTGGAAAGGTCAGTATAACAAAAATACACTTCCAGCCTTAGCTCTTATCTAAGTCATAGATATCAGATTTAATCGATTCCAAGGCCAGAAGAGACTGTTGTGATCATCTAGTCTGACCTCCTGTATAACACAGGCCATAGAACTTCCCCCAAATTAATCCTAGAGTGTAGGTTTTAGAAAACCATTGAATCTTGATTTAAAAATCGCCAGTGATGGAGAATCTACTAGGACCCTTGGTAAATTGTCCAAATGGTTGGATACCCTCACTGGTAAAAAAAATAACTATTTCCAGTTCAAATTTGTCTAGATTCAACTTCCAGCCCTTGGATCATGTTACACCTTTCTCTACTAGACTGAAGAGCCCATTAACAAATTTTTGTTCTCCACATAGTCTGTTTCCTTACAGACTATAATCAAGTCACCAGTTAACCTTGTCTTTGTTAAGCTAAATAGATTGACCTCCTGAAGTAAATCTCTAAGGCAAGTTTTCCAATCCTTTTATTATTCTCATGGCTTTTCTTTGAACTTTCTCAAGTTTATCAATGTCCTTCTTGAATTGTGGACACCAGAACTGAACACATTAGTCCAGCAGCAGTCATACCAGTGTCAAATACAGAAATAATGTAACCTCTCTACTGCTACTTGAGATTACCCCATTTTTATGTATCCAATGATTGCAGTAGTCCTTTTGGCCACCCCATCACACAGGGAGCTCATGTTCAGCTGACTATGAACCTCAAGTCTTTTTCAGAGTCACTGCTTCCCAGGATAGAATCCCCACATCCTGTAAGTATGGCCTATAGTCTTTGTTCCTAGATGTATACATTTAGCTGCATTAAAATGCATATTGCTTGCTTCTTCCTAGTTTATCAAGTGACCCAGATCACTCTGAATCAGTAACCTGTCCTGTTCATTATTTACCACTACCACAATATCATCTGCAAATTTTAATGAAGTTGTTTGATTGTGGATGGGTTAGAAGTTCCTGGGATAAAAAGTAGACTGGTCACCTCTAAGGTGTGTTATCTCTGTCTATTTTACACATCGTAACACTTTTCTTCCCAGTGCCTGCCTGCTTTTTACAAGTTTCCACACTCACTGTGTCCAGAAAAGTCACAGATTTTAAAATTATGAGTGTTTTTCCCCTTTAGGTCACCGTTCTGAATCTAGCTGGGTGAGTACACTATTATACTTTGCTCTCTCTTTTGTGGCTTCAGTCTAGTTCCCATTAGACAGGTGTTCATGTCAAAAACCCCGCAAATTATGTTAACTAGTATCCTTGTTCTCAGCCTTAACGGAGATACCAGAACATGAACATGAGAACTGAAAAGGCTTCTCATCTCTACAAGTAGTTCTTTCCATGTCAGGACTGATGTACATTGCAGAATGGTGTGGAGAAAGTGACACTTCTGCTACTCATGCTCTGTCTGTCCTCTAAATAAGCAGGCCATTTTAATCTACAGTGCCATCAGTTCAGAAACATTAAACTGTAGATTCATTGTTTAAGTTTTGGAAAAATATACATACACCCTGAATGTCTGTTTCCTCGATGTATAAAAAGAGTGAAGGTGGAAAAATTCCATTGAAATCCACACACTAAAGTGAACTGGAAAACCTGCACTTTTCCAAGTGCAGGTGCGACAGGGAAATGAGGACAGTGGAAATCAAGTGAATATTATGAATGAGCCTGCTTCATTAGCTCAGTTGAGATTTTTAAAATTGTTTTTAAAGCTTTGTTATTTTAAGAACATGAGAACAGCCATATTGGGACAGATCAATGGTCCATCTAGCCCTGTATCCCGTCTCTCACAGTGGCCAGCACCAGATGCTCCTGGAGGAATGAACAAAACATAGAAATTTCAGGTGATCCATCCACGGTTGTCCAGGCCCATCTTCTGGCAACAGGAGGTTTAGGGACACCCAGAGCATGGGGTGTGTCCCTGACCATCTCGGCTAATAGCCATTGATGGACCTATCCTCCATTAACTTATCTAATTCTTTTTTGAATCCATATACATTTGACCTTCAAAACATGCCCTGGCAATGCAGGTTGACTGTGCATTGTGTGAAGAAGTACTTCCTTTTGTTTGTTTTAAATCTGCTGACTATTAATTTCATTAGCTGACCCCTGTTTCTTGTGTTTTGTGAAGGGGTAAAAAACACTTTCCCTATTCACCATTTCCACAACATTCATGATTTTGTAGACCTGTATCATATCGCCACTTAGCCATCTCTTTTCTAATCTGGTCAGTCCCAGACTTTTTTCTCTCTCCTCACGTGGAAGCTGTTCCATACACCTTATCTTTTTTGTTGCCTTTCTCCACGCCTTTTTCAATTCTAATATAGCTTTTTTTTGAGATAGGACGACCAGAACTGCATGCAGAATTCAAGGTGTAGGCATACACCTACAATAGTGTCATTATGTTATTTTATTATCTAACCCTTTCCTAATGGTTCCAACCACTGTCAACTTTTTTGACTGTCACTACATATTGAACAGATGTTTTCAGAAAAACATCTCCAAATGATTCCAAAATGTTTTTTGAGGGATAACAGATAATTTAGACCATCATTTTATATGTATAATCTGGATTCTTTTTTTTCAGTGTGCATTATTTTGCACTTACCAAGACTGAATTTCCTCTGCCATTTTGTCACACACTGACCCAGTTTAATAAGATCCCTTTGTACCTCTTCATTATCTTGAGTAATTTTGTATTATCCCCAGATGTTGCCACCTCACTGTTTATCCTTTTGCCTGGTACTGAAGTTAGGTTTACTGGCCAATGATTACTGTGGTTGCCTCTGGAGACGTTTAAAAAAAAAAAAGCATGTTACAGTAGCTATTCTCCAGTCATCTGGTACAGAGGCTGATTTAAGCGATAGGTTACATACCACAGTTAGTAGTTCTGCAATTTCATATTTGAGTTTTTTCATAACTCTTCAGTGAATGCCCTTTGGTCTGGTGACTTATTACATTTCAATTTTTCTGTTTGTTACCAAACCTCCTATATTAATACCTCAGTCTGGGACAGTTCCTCAGATTTGTCACCTAAAAAGAATGTCTTGGGTGTGGAAATCTCCCCCACATTCTATGCAGTGAGTACCCATGCAAAGAATTCATTTAGCTTCTCCCCAAGGGCCTTGTCTTCCTTGAGTGCTCATTTCACACCTCAATCATCCAGTGGCGCCCAGACTGTTTGGCAGGCTTTCTGCTTTTCATGTACTTAAATTTCTTTTTGCTGTTAGTTTGTGTCTTTTGCTAGTTGTTCTGCAGATTCTCTTTTATTATTCTTTTACATTTGACTTGTTAGAGTTTATTTTCCTTTCTATTTTCCTCAGTAGGATTTGACTTCTGATTTCTAAAAGATGTATTTTTACCTCTGTCTGCTTCTTTTACTCTGCTGTTTAGCCATGGTGGAATTTTTCTGGTCCTCTTCCTGTTTATTTTGGGAGGGGAGGTATACATTTAATTTGAGCCTCTATTATTGTGTTTTAAGTAATTTCCATGCAGTTTGCAGGCATTTCACCCTTATGACTGTTCCTTTTAATTTCTATAGACTCATAGACTTTAAGGTCAGAAGGGACCATTATGATAATCTAATCTGACCTCCTGCACAACGTAGGCCACAGAACCTCTCCCACCCACTCCTGAAATAGTCTATGACTGAGTTACTGAAGTCCTCAAATTATGGTTTAAAGACTTCAAGGTACAGAGAATCCAACCGAGGATCCCCAGCAAGTGACCCATGCCCCATGCTACAGAGGAAGGTGAAAACCCCCCAGGGCCTCTGCCAGTCTGTCCTGGGGGAAAATTCCTTCCCAACCCCAAATATGGTGATCAGCGAAACCCTGAGCATGTGGGCAAGACTCACCAGCCAGACACCTATAAAGAATTCTCTGTAGTAACTCAGAACACACCCCATCTAACATCCCACCACAGGCCATTGGGCATAGTCGTCAAAGATCAGTTAACTGCCAAATTAGGCAGTGACACACTGTACTCCATCTACACCCTCATAGTGTGATTTATGTATCTTTCATGTTCACCCTTACAGTGTAACTGCGTATTGTCTAATGCAAAGTATGTCATGGAAGGTGTTTCTGGAATGCTCATGACATACTGAATATTATTGTTATGGTAGCATGTTTCCTGCAATGGCATACGTATGTACAGTTATGAAACCCTGCTATGTCATATCCCCAAATGTGTGTCTCACATGGCTTGAATAGATGCAGACAAACACAAAGCTGTGATTCCATGCCCAGCAGAGGCATGCATACAGGAACAATGGACTGGCCTAAGCACCTGTGAGCACTTTGTCTCAAGTGGAAGAGATCATGCCCAATGCCGGACATCACCTGACCAGGGGCATGGGTGCCTGGTGTGTAAGGCATGGGCCTTACCTGGGAGCCAGGTGTGGCTCCACCCCCGCTCCTGCTACATCGTACTCAGATGAGTCTGGCAGCAGTGGAGGCAGCAGTCTGACTCTCAGTCGATTGCCTCTCTCTGCTGAAGTGGCTGTGAGGGAGCTGGGATGCAGGCGGCCAGCAGTGGGGGCGGACCAGCCATCAGCCAGGCCAGGCCTTGGACCGGGCTGACTTGGTGCTGTGGGGGGGCCAGGGCCGCATGGGCTGAGATGGCATTGCAGGGGCTGAGGCTTGGGCGTGTGGCTGGGGGCATTCCAGGGACTGGGACGGACTGGCCAGCTCCTGGTCAGGTTGGCGCTGGTGCTGGCCGGACAGTGGCACTCCGGCAGTGGAGGGGAGGATGGGCTGGTGCTTGGGCGGGATGGCACTGGGGCATGGGATGACCCAGCTCCGGCACTAACTGCATGCACCCAGCCAGCCTGGCGCTCGGGCCACCCAGAGTGGGGGTCTGATGGGGGAGGAGGGGGCGGGGCTTCAAGCAGAAGGGATGGGGCCAGAGCCTAGCCTACCCGAATGGGTGGTTCATGAACCACCCATGCCCAGGGGGTTGAAGAAATTTGTTAAAATAAAGAGCTATCTTTGTCTCAGGGCTCTCCTTTGGAATCCATCTTCTAAGCAACCCATCCATGCGGTGGAGTGGCCTTGTTGCAAGAGGCATCGCAGCCAGATGTAGGTAAGCTAACTTCACAGACTGAAAAGCTACTGAAATATTCATCTTAGTTAGGATGCGAGATACCTTTTAGTTGATTGTGAGCAACTCCTTGACTCATTATTAATCTCTTGATTTACATTAATCTGATTTATGATCACTTAAAATCCTGCTGTAGTCAAACTTATGTTTGTTTTATCTAAAACAGTGCATGGGGATTGAGTGTGTGAAGACTTCTCTTTGACTGACAGAGCTGGTGCATATCAATTTCTTTGATAAATTGACGGACAAATGTAAACGAGCTTGCAGGGTGCAGTGTACCACCCTGAACCCTGCAAGACGGCAGTTCCCAGGGTTGCATCTGGGGCTGGGGTGTTTGCTGAGTGTCCATCGCATGAGTGTCTGTCCTGAAGCGCTCCTTCACTGGGCCAGGGATAGACTACTTGCAGGAGGCTGGGCATGGGTTGACCCAGGAGTGGTAGTTCACACAGCAAAGTGGAATAAGTCGGCCCAGGAGTGATGAATTGGGGTGACACAGCTACACACCAATCCAGATTGCAGGGAGGGAGGAAATGTCACATAGGCTGTCCCATCATACCATCTCCTCCATAAATGTATCAAACTCAGTCGTAAAGCCAGGTTTTTTGCCCCCACTGCACCCCTTGGAAGGCTGTTCCAGAATTTCATTCCTCTGATGATTAAAAACCTTCATCTAATTTCAAGTCTAAACTTCCTGATGGCCAGTTTATATCCATTAGTTCTTGTGTCCACATTAGCGCTGAACTTAAATAATTCCTCTCCCTCCCTGGTATTTATCCCTCTGATGTATTTGTAGAGAGCAATCATATCTCCCCTTCGCCTTCTTTTAATTAGGCTAAACAAGGCAAGCTCGTCAAATCTCCTCTTGTCAGACTGGTTTTCCATTCCTGGGATCATCCTAGTAGCCCTTCTCTGCACCTGCTCCCGTTTGAATTCATCTTTCTTAAACATGGGAGACCAGAACTGTACACAGTATTCCAGATGAGGTCTCACCAGCACGTGGTATAACTACTAATACCTCCCTATCTCTACTGGAAGTACCTCACCTGATGCATCCTAGGACCGCATTAGCTTTTTTCATGGCCACATCACATTGGTGGCTCATAGTCATCCTGTAATCAACCAATACTCCTAGGTCCTTGTCCTTTTCTGTCACTTCCAACTGATGCATCCCCAGCTTATAGCAAAAAATTTGTTATTAGTCCCTAAATGCATGACCTTGCATTTGACTAGTTTCCTCGTTTTTGTGAAGTTCTCTTTTTTTAACTTAAATGCTGCTGTGGTGGATTTCCCCCCTACAAGGATGTTTAAATTTAATTACATTATGTTCACTATTACTGAGCCTTCAGCTATATTCACTTTTTGGGTCAGATCCTGTAGTCCAGTCAGGACTAAATCTAGAATTGCCTCCTTCCTTGTGTGTCCAAGAAAAGCTGGTCCAATAAGCAGTCATTTATGGTGTCTAGAAGTTTTCGCTCAGCATCTCAGGATAGGATGCAACGTACCCAGTCAGTGTGAGGATAACTAATCGGGAATTTCAACTATAATTGTGTTTTCTGCCTTTGTAGCCTCTCTAAATCCTCTGAGCATTTCACAGTCACCTTCACCATCATGGTAAGCAGTATATTCCTGCTGTTATACTCATTGTTCGAGCATGGAATTTCTATCCATCAAGATTCTGTGATATAGTTTGATTCATTCAATATTTTCAATTTGACTCTGCTTTCTTTCACCCAATGCCAACTCCCCTACCAGCATGAGCTACTCTGTCATTGCTATATATTTTGTACCCTGGTATTATTGTGTCCCATTGATTATCTTCATTCAGCCAAGTTTCCATGATGCCTGTTATATCAATATCCTCATTTAATGCCAGGCACTCTAGATCACCCATCTTAATATTCAGACATATACAAGTGTTAGACATTTTATAGCATTTGTGTACTTGCCTCCATATATATATATATATATTATATATATATACACACACACACACACACTGAGTCTGAGGTATGTCAGTGAGAAAGAAAAATAAAGTGGGGGGATAGTGGATTAAACCAAAAATAAAACTTGGATTGTGCTTCCTCCCCCACAATTTATTATACATTAAAGAGGAGAAGGGGACAAGTTGCACATATGGAGGCCCCAAACCCCTCCCTTGTGGTTTTTTACATCCTGAACAGCATCCAGAGTCCTCCCCCCACCTGAAGTTTAATTTTTAAAAATATTTATCTGACACTAGCCACAGAAGAAATTTAACCTCGGAAAAACAGTAATTGCTCCACTGCATGGGACAGGACAGCAGTGGTTCAGACACAAAAGGTGACTCCGCAGCCCCTGATTGGAGAAGAGCCTGACTCCGCAGCCCCTGATTGGAGAAGGGCCTGGAAGCAGAGCTATGGCTCTTGGGGAGTAGAAATTGCAATGGTACTTCATGTCTTAGAAGTCCAAGTGCCATTGACTTTCAATGAGGGTTAGGCTTTTAAAATACTTAAGCACTTTTGAAAATGTTTACTCTGGATAGTGTATGGAGGACCGTCTTGGATTTGCCGGCTATCACCTTAAGAGCAGGGGTTGTGGGTTTCCTGGTCCTACTCACAGGCTGCAAGGCTCAAAGGAGCTAGCTTAAAACAAGGTGTCGGGGGCGGGGGTGTAACTTGTGCCTTACTGCCTTATGAACTGGCCTGGTTTTTTTTCCTTTCTGTTTTTGGATTCTTGCATGATATCGTTCTGTATTCCAAGAAATCAATAAGGTTACATTGCAACCTTCCAGCAAGATATGTTTTTATCTAACTTCCTTGTGTGTATGCAATGAACACAACACCCTGGGCCTGCAATTAGAGATTCTGTAACCAGACCCTACCCAGGGTTGAGCTGAGTTCATGGGTGGACTAGCAGCTGCAGAGGTGTCCAGCACTCTGCCCCTGCTTTAGTAGATACATTCTGTCCCCTCAGTCTCCGTTTACTTCCTCCCACAATTCCAGATTAACCAGGCTTTGTGCAGGACTGGGGGGAAGTTGATTTCACCTTTATGGAATGTAGAGAGTTGAAAACAACATTAACCTGAAAATTCTTACAGATCCATTATAGAGTGTTCATTTCACCTTCATCAGCCCTCAGTATTGGAATGATCATTTGTTCCTCTTTATTAAAAACAAGAAGGCAAAAGAGGAAGGGCCAAGAAGAAAGATGTACTCAAAAGGAGTAGTGCTGGCAGTATGTGTTAACATAAACTGTGTCCCTACCTATTATACAAACAAATTGTCTTGTCACTGTGCAATGCACACATTACTGTGTTTAATATTACTCTCTCATCTGACGCTGTTACAGATACCGATATCATCCATTCTTCTGTGCCAGGTTTTGAATATGATTTCCAGTGTCAAAACATTATATTTTTTCAGTCATAACACTTACTTTTAATGTGACCAATATTCTCTGGTATAGACTCAAAAACATTTTTGGACCATCAAGCATCTCTGAAATACATGTTTGCAGTTCCATTGAATAAAAAAAAAAAAAAAAAGAAGTTATTTTTACATCAAGAAAAGCTGACTCACTGAAATTTTTCACAGAAACTTACTGGTGTAGAATGGAACTTCTGGTTAAGAGAGACCCCAAGCTAACTAATTGCCCAATGGTTAGGACGCTCACCTAGGATGTGGGTGACTCAGGTTCAGATACTTCCAAGGTAGGCAGAGTACTTGAATCTCATATAGCAGGAAAGTGCCTTGGCCATTGGGCTATAGTCAGTCTCTCACTCTTTCCTGTTGGACCTCTTCCACTTTTGTATAAATAACTAAAGAGAGAGAGAGAGAAAGACACTGGTGGTAGCGGAGTTCAAGTCCCTGCTCCAAATCAAGGAGTGCGGAGACTTAAATCTGGGTCTGCCACATCCTATTAGCTATTCTGGGGGAAGTGGGTCTCTTTCTCCTCCTCCCCCAAAATTAAAAGGTCTCAGTTTCATTCCAAAGCAGACCAAAACAAATTTCATTTTTGCAAAATTGAATTCTTGTTTACTGGCCAGTTCCAATAAAAATACCCCTGTACTTGTCACTCAGAAGTAAAATGTTTTTTCAGTAAAGAGACTTTTCCTGAATTGTGCAGTGAGACTAAGGTCTGAGGAGAAGCCTACATAAAATCACCTTTAGGATCTTGTGTTAATTTACATAAATTATTCTTAGAATTTGCTTCTTATCACTGGAGAGCATCAACAACAATGCATTTCAGCCATCTCCTCTTTCCTGGGTCTCCTTAGTGGTGGTATCGGTCACTTCACTCTGCTAGTAATTAAACCAAGGATGATAATAAGCACCACTCTTACTACTTGAGCTATAAGATAACTACAGTTGTAGAATTTAGATCCTCTTTGTACATCTCCAGCTACAAGAGAGTGAGACCATTTTCTTGTAGAATATTTCCTCAAAACAGAATGAAAAGTCAAATTCCACTCTGTGTTGGCAGTATGTAAAACATCCCCTCTCACCAACTACTATTTTCCTGGCAATTATTTTTGTTTTGTCATATAGTAATCCCAAAAGGTCTGTAGATTCTTCATTAGAAGCAAGCCTGAGCATTGCAAACACCTGTTTAACTCCACCTGCTTTCTTTGTGACAGTCTGCACCTGCCCATATTGGTGCAGTCACATTCCTCTGGAAGCTCAATAACTGAGCCAGGAAGCTCAGTATATTGCCATCTTATCTTAAAATTTTAGTGTTTTGTACTGTCACCCATCACAGTAATCTGAGCTTTTAGGACTAGGACTTCAAGAGACACCAGACATCTTTTCAACCACCAGATTGCTAAACTAGCAAAACATAGCTATCAGCTTAATTACGCTGATAACCTCTGATAACTCAGATAATTTATCATGTGCCCAAATAGATCCCCAAACTTCACCAGCCATTTACTATATTACATATTAACACTAAGATCTGCCATCCTATGTAAATATGGTAGCAAAGTACCTCTGTACCTGGCCTCAGAATCTGCCTCTTTCTCAATTTCCCCTCAGTTTCAGCTATTCACTGGCTCCTAACACTGCCAGCTCCCAGCAGTGTCAAGTTGCTGCACTGACCAAGCCTTCCTGTTATGTCCAAAAAGTCCAACCCTTCCAGGGTAAACAATAGTTTCCCCAGTCTCCCTGTAATAGCAAGGGTTGCAGCACCGCTCCCAGAGTAACACCACAGAGGAAAACCAAGTCCATGCTCTGAAGGACATGGGGCTATTCTATATTTATTTATGAATACTATATGTAACCAAATCCTAGGAAACATTTAGCATCTGACTGGGCAGAAGCATTGACTCACTACTAGTACTGGTTGTCACAGCTCTTTCCTCTAGTACCCTCTGGCAACAGCTGTTCCAGCCCTTCCTCTTCTTGTGACTCAGCCTTCTGTCCTGGTCAAATGTAGTCCCACCCCTTTCAGGGTAAACAAGGAGTCCAGTACACAAGACTCAAATAATCATAACTCATTGACCTTACCCAGGCTTACTCCCTTATTCCTTTACCCTTACTCCCTTACTCCTTTACCCTTTCCCAGGCTCGGCAGGGTTGTCCTTCTGCTCTTGTGTGGAGCAATGCCTCCCAGGGCTCTCTCCCTGGAGGCTCAGTTCCAAACTCAGTAGTCCTTCTTCCCCTCACATCAGGGTGTTTCTACACCACTTCTTCTGGTGAAAGGTTGGGAACACAGGTCCTCCCTCTCTTCTAGGTTCCATGCCAGGGACTCTGTAGAAAGCATCCAAAGTCTCCTCACTAGAATTCTTCCTAACAGCTTTCCTGCAGGCTTTTCCCTATAGCCCTTCCCTGGGATTACAGTACATCTGCCTCTCTCTAAGATCTAGAATCTATACCAGAGTTCTTTCCCTCTCACCCTGCAGCCTCCTTCCCATCTAAGACATCCTCTCCTTATGCTCACCGCCCAGCTTCTCCCCCACCTGTGCTTCGTTTTTAATTAGGCCTGGCCTGCCCTCCTGGTGCAGCCAGCTATGTTATGTGATGCTGGCAGACCAGGTGCCAGCTCATGCCAAAGTCCCTGTGTCTCAACTGAATACGCACAAGCACATAGCTGGAATCAGTCTGGCTCATCTGCGTTAGTATTGTTAAAATAGCTATTAGGATTATATGAATGTGTTTAGACTTTCTTGAATGCTTGCTGCATGCATTAATCTCACTTACAATATCTGTATCCAATATAGTAAAGTAATATTTGAGCAGTTGTATTGTGAGCCTCTGTAAAATACCAGAGAGAAGAGACGTTACCTAATGTGAAGGGCTGATCTCCAGCAGAAGGTTTTATATCCTGCCCAACAGCAAAGGTCCATGTACACCAGACAGACTATTGTGGGATGTTAAAGAGGACAAAGGACGTCAGTTTTTCTGCACTCACCCTGTAAAGATGAGCCATGCAAGTGGATTCCTCCTTTTGCAGCTCAGAGCAAAAAGGACAAGGGGGATAAAAACCCCTAACAAGAAGGAACAGTATTTTTCTGCTGCTTGGAAGCTAGGCAGTTAAGGTTTTCTACGCATAAGCAAGAGAACCCCAGCCACTTAGCCTGGGTTTCCCCTACAAGACTTATAGAGCTTGCATATTATAGAAGCTTCCATTATCTTTTGAAGTATAAGCCTTGAACTTATTTGTATATGTATGTTTTCCTGCTTTAACATTGAAAATAACTATCATTTCCTTTTACTATTTAATAAATCTGTATATTTATCTGTATAGTTTATTATAGGATTGGCTACAAGCATTGTCTTTGGTGTAAAATCTAAGGTGCAATTGACCTGGGCTAAAAGACTGGTCCTTTGGGACTGGGATAACCTGAATCTTGCTGTGATTCTTGTGTAAGGGAACATCTATCACAAAGATATGCTCACCTGGGTGGCAAGACAGATCAGAGTATCCAAGGGGAGGCTCAGTAACTCAATGTTTAGGCTGGTATAGTGCCTGAGGAGTTTACCCTTGATTACTGATTGGTGAAATCTAAGTATAGAATTCACAACCAATTTGGGGTTTGTAACCTGGTTCTTAACAGTCTGCCCTGAGTCTGGTATGCGCTCTCTTGAGACACTGCAGGCAGCATTACAGATTAGCTGGCCTCTCAGAGGCAGGATAGGGTATATAGCTCATTGTAGTCTATACTTGAATGTTTTCTGTATGCATATGAGAGTTTAGTTTGGTAGCCAGACTGTTAGGAGACAAAACAGCTCCAGGTAAACAAGTCAGAAACAATACCCGAGCTCTTCGGGACTAGAGAAAGCAGAGATGGAACAACAAGGGAAGGTGTGATCTCCCTCTGAGACAGGCCCACTCCTATGCTCCCTCTAACATTGACTACCAACCCCCCTCCATGGCCTCCACTGTTGACTAGCAGTAGTAGGGTCTGCCCACTTGATGAGTAGTTGTCAGCTGGCATGGAGGAGGGGGAAAGCTGGTAGGCGTGGTCATCAGCAATGGCATAGCCAATGACCTCCTAGGACTCAGGGGCATCCAACACTCCTCCTTGTTGAACTGAGGGATGGTCCCTCTGGATGTGCCATGAAGCTCAGCAGAGAAAGAGCTGAGCCTCCCCCAAAGAATAAAAGATGTGATAAAGGGAACCCTTTGGAATCCCCAAAAAAACCCTCCCAAGCTCCCCACCACCTCTGGCAGCTAGATGCTGACTTGCCAGCAGGAGAGCACCTAAGAGATGGTGGAGTCCTGGCAGCCCAGAGAGGCTAGATGCAGGAGGCCAGTTTCCTCAGGGATGAGAGGGGAAATAACAGGGTAGCACTGGGGAAGAAGGGCAAGACTGAGGTGAGAACAACAGATGCCCAGATCCTCCAAAGGCTCAAGGTGGACAAAGAGGCCACCCACTGAAACCTTATTCTCCTCCAATACCCGGAAGAAGACAACCTTCCCATACATCTGGGTCCACTATGGCTAAGGGCAGCACCACGCATGCCAGTGGCCATACATCTGTTTCCATATGAGGCAAGGGGGCCACCAGGAGTCAGTGGATGCTTTGCCTCCCAATGAGGGTAGAGAAGGGGCCCTAATCACCATAGATGGAAAAGGAGGAGGCAGTGACAGCAGTAGTGATAGAGGTGGATGGGGAAACCATGGCAGATGGTGATGGGGCAACGGATGGAGCAGTGGCCAGCTGGGCATATGCCCTGGGGACTGAAGGGTGGGCACTTCCAGAGCTTAGTGGAAGTGTCCGCAGGGGGAGGCAGAACCAAGGCTAATGGCAAGGCCATGGCAGTAGCAGCCGTAGCAGCATTAGGAACCTTCTGGGCAGGGCTCTTGTCTTTTTTCCTGCTCTGGCCCTTCTTGTTGACCCGTGGGTCTCCATTTGTGGTGGTAGCTTTGGCAGCAGAGTCCCTGCCTGTGCCTTCTGCCACCACCCTGTTGAGGGAGATGATGGTGCCAGCAGAGGTCTTTGGTGATAACTTCAGAGGTGGTGGGGGAGAAATCTGAGGTAGGGTGATGATGGTAGCCAGAGGATCCCCTCCCTCAGTATCCCCATCTTTCCCCATGGATGAAACTGCTGGAGCAGCTGTGCCTGTTGTGGATTAACTCCCTGAATTCACCAGCCTCTGGAACAAAAGCACTGCCTTTCAGGCCTCCACAGGCCTTGCTTGATCTGTCTGGACAGGTTAGCAATAGGCACCCACCAAATCCTGAGTCCCCAGAGTGTTCCCAGCAATGGTCAGTCTCTTGTCCACTAAACAGTCACAGAATTAGCAGGCTGGCTTTTCCCAAAGGAACAGTACACAGCAGCTTCCTAGTTATAACTTAGAACACAGCTCTGCTGAAAACACAGCACTTAGATATATTTATAGTTAAAAAAAAAAAGAATAAGTTTATTATCAAAGAACAGAGACTGAAGTGAGTATTGGAAACAAATGGCTACATATAAAACAAAATCGTAACTTGGTTTCTAAAGACTAAACTAAATTAACAAGGCATTCCCTTATTTTCGACAAGAAAGTTTATCCCAATTTCTTTCCCCAGAATATTCAACCCTTTTCATAAAATCAAGCCCGCCAACAGCTTATCCTCTCAGATTGAAGGCATACTTCTGGGTACATCTGTACCCTTAGATACAGTTTCAAAAGTTCATTGTATTACCCCTAAACTGACTAACGCCTGCCGTTTTCCTCTTCCTGGTAATTTCCTCTCTTTGAAGACCTGACAATTCTTCATTAGCTTTCGGCTCCAACTTGTGAATGGAGGCCCACTGTGAACCATATAATACTTAATTTACATGTAAACAGATAGACAGACAAACATTTCTTGTCTGACAGAAACCTGCTTTTCACCTTTCCTGGTGACCAGTCCCAAGACACAGACCTTAAGAACATAATTTTCAATGTATACAACATCCATATTCATGCGGTTCCCCATGACATTGATGAACACTGTAACACCGGCTTTTATTAGCGACCTCACATGACATACTGGAGTGAGCTTTAAGCCTTATGCACCCCTTCTGCCCTCTGTCCCTGCCTTCTCTCCCTGACATCAAGAGATCCTTGGGTCACACGTAGGGTCATACTTTAAGGGTATTTAGGCACCTACAGCTGTAGATAGGTGTCTTCTCTGATTTCAAAAATTTCTAGGCCCCTAGCTTTAAAAATCTTGCCCTAAGTGCCTAGGCAGTTTTGAAAATCCCTGTAGCTTCCTATTTACATTTTAGATGCCTAAATCCCTTTAAAATATGGCCCTTAAACTAAACTTTTCACAGGTGGTCACTAACTGTGTTCCTCATTTTCTGGGTGCCTGATTTTAGACCCTTAAGTCTGGTTTGAGGAAATTCTGTGCCCTCACAGCTGCTACAGAAATCAATGGGAGCTGTGCTCTGAACATATGGAGTGCTACATAATCCTAAATTCTCTGAAAAAAACAGGTTGTGGGCACCTCAGACTGGGCACCCAAAATCAGCAGATGCTTTTGACATTAATGCCTCTGTGCCTCAGCTGCCCATCTGTAAAATGGGGATAAGCCCCACTCATCTCACAGGGATATTGTGAAAATAAATTGATTTATGTTTATGAAGCACTCACATAGAATTACTAATGTCCACATGGGCTTTTCTATCACACTCATCACTATACTAGCTTCAGAGCAGCGTTTGAACAGTATGTGGTAAGGAAGGCCTAGGGCTACACGTAGAGCAATGAGAGTAAAACAAAATATTGAATAGCTGCTCATTCAGTGAGCACTATCTATCCTGTGCAAAAAATAGTACGTGATCATGTAATTAAAAAGACTGCATCGTAACACATACACGCTAGGAAAGCCAGTTAAGGTGGCATAGATAACTTTAATTCTGGTATTTCCTAAATTCTAAGTGCTTGACTTTGCAATCTTAATAACGCTCTTTTAACACTGGTTGTGTGTGTAACCACAACATGAATTCATCTTGAATTCTTTATTCAGGATGGTGTTTAAATGTTATTTGGTAAGTACTTGAATAGGCCCATTTCTATAAAAATGAAAAAAAAAAAAAAAAGAAAAAGTGGAATTTTGATGCATCCTACTGTGTCATAGCATTGGTTTCTGGGTTGATTTTTGAGATGTTGATTTTGACCCTCCCACCCCACCCCCTCAAAAAAATCCCTGAATGACTAGGGCCTACCTACATAAGAGACCCCCATTCTGCCTTAAGACATTACCACAGTTGGGGATGGTGGAGGTACATGAAGTTTAATTTCCATTGGAGTAAAAGAGAAGGGGTTGCTGACAGATCATTATCATTACAGGTCCATGCCTTTGGGACTCGCTTCCTGCCAGGTCTGTAAGAGCCTGAGCCTGTTAGTCCTCAGAGCGTACTGCAAGGTCTTTCTTTTCTCCCTGGGCCACAGGCAGCTGGGGGAAGGGTGTGGCTGGTTTTAGTGGCAGGGCTTATTATATTCATATAGCTACTAGGCTCATCATCTCAGAGGTAGAATTGTTAGCATCTGTTACATACACATTAGATTTAAAATTTATGAAGGACACCTAAAGCCTAGGATAAGAGTTGTTTTATGTACATGGCACAAATCTCCATACATAAATAGATTTCAAAAAACGAGAGTGTATGGATATGTTGTGATCTCAAAACCCAGTATTACTCCAGCTAGAGCCGGGCTTAATTTGACATGAAAGAGCTGCCGGGGCTCAAGCAATTTTTTTGCTTTCATAATTGCTGTGGTAAGCCCAGAGGTGCCGTGGCTATGAATTGCCAAGCCTAGAGGTGCCGGGGCTCAGCCTGGCGAGCCCTGGAACAAATTGAGCATTGAGCTAGAGCATTGTTGGTGTTCCACAGGGTTAAAACTAAACAATGGATTAAACAAATACAGGGAAGAGAAGGAATCCTACTTATTAACTATGGGCCATCGGGGCAATGCCAACCTGAGTGGAAGGCTAATCTCTTGTCCCTCATAGATGGAAGAGGGTGAATGCTTGACAGTGGTGCATGAATTCCATGACAGTGGTGTTACCTGTTAAAATGCATCATGGAAAGATGAATAGGTAAAAAACACTGGGGCTGTCAGCATACAAAAAAGATGCAACACTTTAAGCAATGAGTACTCGAAAGTTACACCTCAGAATATTTGGTATCTCCTTGAGGATTTCATTAGATTCCAGGAGCTCTTTGTAAGACCACTTGAAGTGGCACCGATACAATCTGTAACTCATAGATAAGCTTTAAAGTGAGTTTCTGAGGAAACTGAGTTTTTCCCTCAGGGTTTAAAATCATATTTAGCTTTATATCCAAAGATGTATTATACTAATTTAAAAAAAATATTGATGTAATGCTCCAAGCAGCCAGATACTCTAACATAATCACAGATATATTTTCATTGTATTGTGAAACAAATCGTTACCCAGAAATTATTAAATCATTAATCTTTCAAATCAAATTTGGGTTTGAGTCATATAAGTGAAAGGAGAAAAAAATCTGAAATCAGCTACTTGTTTTTTTCCAAACTCCTTTAATTCAGACATTTCACTCCTCAGGTTTCATGCCAACCTTCACGCTGGCTGCATGTTTATAGCCCATTTATTAACCCCTACAAAATAGAGGTTGATAGTCAGAAGATTAACATGACCTTACCTACAGCAACACAGTTTACAACCCTTTATCATACGGTGCCATTTCTCTCTGACAGTAAATCACCAACCCACCATGAAAACAACTCTGCAATGACAAACAGGAAAAAGCATGTGAGGTTACAAGATGGTTTTTTTCTTAGAGACCCAAGAGGATAAAGACCCTAACACCACCAGCCGCACCATGAATGCTGATTGACTTTCATGCCCTAGGAAGGAAGAGATTGGAGCACTGACCCATAGCACATAAACATCTGTCTGAGAAAATAATTCTACTCTATTATTACAGTGAAAATAGAAAGTGACCAGTGACTTGCAATCAATTTTCAATCATAGCCACAAAAATGGATACCTATCATGGTGATGTAATGCTGAGGACAAAGATCATTCTATCAAGACTGCTCTTTGTAGGAAAGCTACAAACCAGAAACTTGCCATGGTTAGATGGTGCTCTCATTTCTTGCTGAATGAAAGCATTCAGTGGTACGGTGACCATGAGTTCTGTATTTCAAGGGGGATCCTTTATTTAGTGCCTAATGTAGGTCCCATTGATTTGCATGTATTTAAGTCCCAGTGAAATCAGTCCGACTTAAGGACATGTTAAGAAGTTATAGGTTTGAAGTATTCCCTCTAAACAGGATTCTGTAGACTCTCTGCCAGTTTTATGCATTCTTGCCCCAGTTACATTGGGTCTTTAAGGGAAAAAAATAAAAGATGTAATAGACTCTGCTACATGCCTTTCCAGGCTGCTTTCTGGAATTGAAGTGGGGCAAGTATTTTCACTTTTCTCTCTCATCACGTGGTTTGGTAGTTTACTCCTTTTCCATGCCCCTCTGGCAATGCTACCAGAAAGATGTTCTCCCTTTGGTGCAGTACTTGTTTCCAAATGTGGAGATAGATTGTCCAGCACTTAAATTACCTTTTGTTTGGGAGTGAACACAATGAGATTTTAAAATGTTGCTCTAAAGCAGTGGTTCTCAATCCACGGCCCGCTTCCGGCCCAATCAACACACAGCTGCGGCCCATGTGACATCCTCAGGGCTATACAGGTAATAAATATATTGTGTGGAAGTGGCCCACATGACACATGGAGATCTGCATATGCAGCCCACAGTGGTAAATAGGTCGAGAACCAGTGCTCTAAAGGAAGGCTCTGAATGCTGTTTTGGCCCTTTGTTTTAGCTGCTGGACATAATTGTGCTTTTATTCAAATACATAGTGCTGGCCAGGGCATCTCAGAGGTTTAATGTGGGAGAAAGTGGGACCTCTTGAGAATGCTGCCAGGGGTAGCAAGTTGTTTCCTACTTTCGTGATTGTGTGATTTTTCTTTTAGACATTTTTCATGAGTACTCCATAAAAGGCTGGTTGTTTCCATTTAGTGCTGAGAGAAGCACAAAGCTAAAAACAAAGCTGTTCTGAGCTTTCTCCCTCAAAACCTCTTCCACCGCTCCTTTTTCCTCCTCCTCTGGTTTGCAGTTGGTGTTTATTTTTTTCTGTTACACTTCAGCTTTCTTCACTCCCACCCTAACTGTCTCCCCTTCCTAATGAAAATCAAATCCGGGCCTCATCCAAAACCCTTCCCCCCACTTTAGACTAAAACACACCAGGGCCTAATCCTGCAAAGTGCTGAGACCCATCCAATCTCTGGAAAGAAAGAGTCCTTACTCCACTACAGGAGCAGGCCCTAAATGAAGACTAAGGAACTAAAATTTATTGTATTAACCATAAGAGAAAATATTTAGCATCATGCCAGTTATGCTCCGAGGACTGTCCTCCTTCCCCACAGTTTGAGAGCGGGAGTGCTGCAGATCAGTGGGGTGATAGTCACACTGACATGATAGCATAGTTTATGGCAGTTAACCTTTGAACTTCAGCTCCCCCTCCGTAGTCACACATAAAACTCTTTCTGCCTGCATCCATCCATTTGCTCTGGTCTTATACGTACTCTGGATTTGGATGTGCATTACAGCAGTCAGGAAGGATACAAATGGGATTAGCAGTACTGTATGCCTAAATGGTCAAAATCCAGGAGTCAATCTTGCTGAAAATCAGACGATTTTAAAATAAAAGATCAGGTTCCTTTTATTTAGCTGCTGGCTTTGGAACCATTATGGGTCATGTTTTCCAGTTTCTCAAAAAACTCAGTTAAAATAAATTAATTCTGAGCTTCCCTCAAAATGACATGGCTCCGAATGGTGCTTTAAGAAAACCACCAAATATTATGAGGTGCATGATTTAAAAAAAACAAAATCAAACACACACACATACACACTAAAGGAGATGGCAATAGTGGTTTACTCTAGTAAAGGTCTGAGGCCTAATTCTCTTCTCAATTTCACTGATGTAAACCAGGAACACATCCACTGTAGTCAATGGAGTTACATCAGTGTAAAACTGGTGCAAGAGAAGAGAAGTAGGCCCTCTGTGCTTAAGCTGCTTCCAATCCTAATGCTGTTTTCAAAGTCTTAGGGCCAAATATTGCTCTCACTCGGAATGCTGTAAATCCAGAGTAACTTTACTGAAGTCAATGACCATGGTCATCTTTAAAATAATACATAGCCTACAGCACTGTAGTAGCTGAGCTCCTCACACTCTAGTGTATTTATCTTTGCAATACCCCTGTGAGGTAGGGAAATATCACTGTCCCCATTTTACAGATAGGGAACTGAAGCACAAAGAGACGGTGACAGAATATACCCCTGTATCCACACCCTACACACCATTGTAATAATCTTTGTACAAAGTACATTTTGTAAGGTATCATTTGAAAACTCATAGTTTGCTGATCAGTGTTAACCTGATAAAATGTGTGTGTGGCAACACTGTATGTGAAGTTATAAGATTCCATGATGGTGTTAACAACACATGTTCCAAACTTAGATTGGCAAACAGGTCTGTCTCAAACAAAGGAACGTGTGTTCTGCTTAATTTGCATTTAAGCAGTAAACAGAGTCATCAGGCGAGAAGAGAAACAAAGGAAGCTCAACAGGTAAGAAAAAGGGACAGGGAACCTCCTTCCCCATACACTTTTTGTCTCCAGTTATCCTGCTGGAAATGTTTTGTTTTTTTTTAATGGGGGACTGAAACTATAAAAAGGAGTGACAAACAGCCAAAGGGACCCCCTCTTTCTCCCTGCCCATAGCACTCTCTGCACCAGAAACAACAAAGGAAGCCTTCATTGGATTCTGCAAGAAGGGGTCCTGACCTAAGAAATCTGTTCAGTAAGACTTCTGAAAGCATGTGGTGAGAAAAGTTTGCTTTGAATTTAACATAGTTAAATTAGGCACTAGTAGCATTTTATCTTTATTTTTCTTGTAACCATTTCTGACTTTTATGCCTCATTAGTTGCATTCATTTAAAAACTCTCTTTGTAGTTAAACTTGTTTTATCTTATCCAGTGTAATTAAATTGAAGTGGCTATGAAGTTCCATTTGGAGTGGGAAGTTATGTGCATATTATTTCTATTAAAGAGATAATGGACTTTATATAACATATTGTCCAGAGAGGACTGGGCAGTACAGTACATATATTTCTGGGGAGAAATCTAAGACTGGGGATGTGTTTGGGTCATCGTGCAGTATAACCAAGGCTGGTGAGAGCCAAAGTGTAATCCAAGTGTGGCTAGCCAGGCTGCAGCTACACACAAACAATCAGGGTGTGGCTTGCATGCTGGAAGGCTATTTCTGAGTGGCCCAGGTGGGAGCTGCTTCAACCAAACATTGTAAGCACCTAAGGTTGTTGAGCAGAGGTGACACAGCTGGTCATTAATCTGGATTGTACTCTGGGATGTCACAGAGGCTAGGTGACTTGCCCAAGCTTACAAACCTGTGGCAAAGCAGATAATTAAATCTGGGTCTCCCAAGTCTTAGGCTAGTGTCCTAGTCACTGGATTGTCCTTCCTTTTTTTTCCACCATCTCATTGTGCTCTGCCTTTCTCTGTGCCAGCCTATCATGTAGCAAGTCACATTCCCTCTGCACTCTCAAAAGCTCCAGGGGATTGTCTCCCCCTGCAGGAGAATGCCTCCTCTTGCTTCCCATAGAGTGGCACAGCTTTATTAATAATCAGTAATTCAAGATGGCCTATGAGTCATTTGTTGGGGTTGGGAGTGGGGGGAAGACTTACAACAACCCTGCAGTTTAAAAGCATACATGAGATGGAAAAACTTTGCTTCAGACCTGTAACTGACATCAACAAAATCCTTGTTTTAACTGGATGTATTTCATGTGGATCAGCGTTGCCTAAACCAACCAACAGGTAAGGAAACGGCCCAATTTTATTGTTGCTACAGAACCAGCAAAAACATTTTATTGCATTTTTGTACGTCCTGTAAAATAGTAACAAAAATTCCAAGTACTATAGCTTCACTTTTTTCACTATTTATAACCTGGAGGGTTGAACAACATTTCATTTGAATTGTCTACAAGTAAATTGAGTAGCCATATTATCTTATGGCTGAAAAGCAAATCTTTTTGTCATCCTACTCCTATACTATTTGTTACGTCAAACCTAAAATTAGATTGTAAATACTTCAGGGAAGAGTGTGTGTCTGTGAAGTAGCTTTTTAAAAACTGAACAAAAAGTGTTATATTATTATTTAAGGTGGAGATTTTCAAAGGCACAAGTGCGTGAGAATTAGGTATCTAACTCCCATTGGTGCTTTTGAAATCTACCCATAATTTGAGAAAGTAGATTAAATATGGGGAATCTTAGCGTGTTCCTTTCACTTATAGGAAGGAAAAAAGAATGCTAATAGCTTCAGAAGTCTATTGTGCTTCTACAAGCCAAAAACGGATTAGGGTTTGTTTAGTTTTTACATTTGTCCATGGTCAAGTGCATTTGAATATTCTGAAAATCAAATAAACCACACTGGCATGGAATTTTGTTTTATACCAAAAATGCGTAAGATTTGTCAAAAGCAGAATATCAAAAACCAAAACCCTACCATAACTAAACATTCCACTGCACACACTTCTCCCCTGGAGAGAAGAAAAGAGAACAGCCAACATGTGGCAGATGCTGTGCAATATGACTAATGCACCACTGTACTGAGCTTGGATACCACAGGGATGAGCGCTGCATAAGAACCAACTTAGAATTTAGTGTTAATCAAATGAAGAATCACAATGCAGATTCACTGGTCCAATGGACCATAACTGCTCACATAGAGCCATTAGGGACCATAATACCAATAATCTGCATGCTAATGAGTCAGAAATCTTCAGATTAAAGATTTCCCAACTGAGCTCTGAGACAATGGACCTTGACTTCTCTATTACAGTCAAATTTGTCAGCTGAGTATTCTTTGACAGGTTGTCTGTGCCTCTGTCACTTTCACTGAGAATGAAAGTACTGTAGAGGAGTCCACTACAATTTCAGTGGTGGAAAAAACAGTGTCTCACACACATTATTTACATTTTCTTATTATTTATTTGTATTCTGCAGATTCAAATAAAGATTGTGTGTAGGGTTGGCCATAGGATGACAATTCCATTTTGTAACAACTTTTGGGGTTTGAAATTTGTTTTTGTTTCTCATTAGAATGAAAACAAAACCTTTTGCCTATTTTATGAAACAGCTGGGTCAAAATGCTTTTTTTTTTTTTTTTTTTTTAACTCATAATGTGTTCAGATTTTTTATTCTGCTCTTTCAGCAGAAGTGACCAGCAAAGTCCTTCTGGAGGAAAGCTTCATTGACACAGTATTGGTGAAACCATTTGGATTCAATGAAACATCATATTTCAGTTAAATACATTTAATTGAAAAATGTTCCAACCAACTCAGATTGTGGCCCCCATTGTGTTAGGGGCTTTATATACATCGTAATAACATCTGCTCCAAAATGATTACAATCTAAATAGACAGAGAAAGGAAGTGTTGTTACCCATTCAACTGATGGTGCACAGAGTGCTTAGGTGACTTGCCTAAGGTCAATATGGAAGTCTACGGTTCATTTCCCAGCTCCGCCAAAGTCCTTGTCCAATGCTTTAACTACAAAAGCATTCCTCTTCTCTTCAGTTCTTGCTTTTTGCTCTGCAAACCAAACCAAATCTAATGTCAAATTATAATAATGGTGACACTGCATTCCAGGGAAGCAAGACAATTTAAGAGTTACGGCTGCCATTTTTTTTCACCTCACCCACGTATGCTTAAGCTTTGCAGATGTCTCGTATCGCTTAGTTGACTTCCTACGGCATACAGGCTGCAGTAAGGGGAATCTAACACTGACTGTTGTCGTGTTATTATGGGTTTAAGTCAGATCTATACTCCAACATTTGTAAAGCTGTATGTGCGATTTTAACTCTGTGACTTCCAGTAAAATCAACTGGAGTCATGCAACTCTTTGATAATTGAGAGATGAAGATTTTCTGAATGACTGAAATACAGTACTGTATTTGTATAGCAATCTACAGTGCTTTTTGGCTCAAGTAACAGATTTCCTCCTTCCCCGGAGAAGTCTATTAAAACTGCAAAAAGATCTCCCAAATCTTAAACAGCTGGTTAAATAATTCCAACATAATCAAGACAGTGAAACCTGTATTTTGTCATATAAGCAAGTGGTATCATGAAGAGATGAACATTACAATGGTTTGATTCATGAAGGCTAAAAATTTGTTTATGGAGGCAATTTTGGAAGACAAAAATTATTCTAACTCTAGGAGGAAATGATACAAGATTAGTTTATATAGTGTTCTCTGTTTGTGCCTTGGTAGCTACATTTATCAAAATATATTTTTTAAAAACCCACCTGGTATCTTGTTATTGAAAGATAGCATTACCCAGTTCTGCTGAAGCCTTCGTGACTGACCAGTGTTTTGTGGTTTGCTGCCATTTTCAAAATAAAGTTTCCCTGATGCATATGCTATGGGACTGTCTAACAGACAGGCAGCTATGGAGAGAGATGGACACAAAAGTTAAAACAGTGCTCAACTTCAACAGCCAAACCTTTGCTGAAAGTTATATCCTAGTATATTTACCTACAGAGCTGTGTTTAATTCTGCCACAAAGACTTTGGTTTTTGAGGACTGCAATGATCATCAAATGCATGATTTTACAAAAGTGGAAGAGTAGGGTTATGGTGGATTAAACTAGTTGTATACAGACCTGTCTGAGTCCACAGCCAATGAAAGAATTGCTTATTATTGTGGAGACTGATTATATGAATTTGAAGAAATTTGGACCACCTTTTCAGATACATTTGGATAAAAGATGTTGAGACTTCTCAAAGAACGCCAGACCTCCATTCCACCTAACACTACTTCCTTTTCCCTCCCCTTCCTAATCAGCTCCTTCCTCAATATACATAGATGTCTTCTATTTTACTGTTGTAAACCCCACCTAGTGATGTGTTATGTCTATGTAATATTGTTTGGTTTTGTATTCTCCGGTTTTGCAGTTTTGATGAGTTGCAAAGTTCTACTGGAGATCCCGTGAAGTGGGCGGTATTTGGAAACACGTACAAGCTGTAAGCCATTCACCTATTTGTATTTTTTATTGTCTTTATAAAAATCAATCACACACAAAGGAGAAATCACACCAAGCAGGAAATCCAAGAAAATGTTTGTGGGAAAATCATTCCTACCTTTAGCACAATAAAGGTCTCCATTGTGCACATCATAGAGAAAGTCTCTATTGTCAGACATGGCAATAGAAATAATTCACAGAAAATTAGGCCACTCATGGAGGCAGTTGTAGGATCAGGTCACAAAGCTATCATTCAGAATTAGACAATAGAATGAGTTTTAATCACACATTCTCTGTGGCAAACAAGGAAATGCGGGTTTGAAGGAGAATGTGTCTATTCTCTGAGGCAATTCTCTCTTTGCTGACTGCCCTGGACCCCAGTTATCATCCACTTCGTCAAGACCTTGGTAAAATAGATGGGTCATCATCTCTTCTACCGGTTCTGGCTCCCTCTTCAAGGAAATAAAATAAGATGAGCAAAAAAAGTAGAGAGCTCAACATTTGCAGCTGCAAGGTATAAACCAAGGTGTGGTTCTTGGGTTATATTTTGAACAAGGATGCAGGCCAGTGCTGTGTATTTGCTCTCTGTGAGCACTCTGCATTATGCTTGGTCTGAGTATGCACAGGAGTTATAGTACTATGTCACCTGAACATCCATAGGTCACCCACTGGCTGCCTATCTGTTTCTGCACAGAGGGGAAGGGGCTGGTCTTGAACCATAGAGCCCAAAATGGCCTGTGACTTGCCCATCTGTGAACTCCCTTCACTCCTTGTCTGATACTGCTGCAGCTGTTGTCAACAGAACCACCTGGATTGGCACCTCGTTGGTTTAAAAGAGAGGATGCTGCCAAAAGAGTATTCTCAAAAAGGCACCCTTGACATTGATACTCCCTCTCTAGGACCAAAACAGCTTGAATCTGTAGACCTTGACCTTTAGGGCACTCCACAAAACCCCTCCACTTGCTCAGACTTTGAGGGAGAAGGAAGCTGGCAAGCGCTGCTATTCCTGGGAGGATACATTGTTCTTAGATTCATCTTTTTGATTGGCTCTCTTTTGCTGTGGGGTGAACTTATGCTGCTAAGTCTGTTTGTGTTTTATCAAGTTTGCCAAAGGCGCTCAGAGCCAGGGGTAAGCAGATTTTTGTTCTACAGATAAGTTGAAATAAAAATCTTTTCCCTCTTACATTATAAAATGTGAATGAAACATTGTCTGCCTCACTCCCTATACCTGATCATTATTGTTAATTTAATTATTTCTGTTACACTGATATACAGAGGCCCCATTAGGGATCAAAGCCCCATTGTACTAAGTACTGCACAGACATAATAAAGACATTCCACAAGTGCTTGGCTAGCCATCAGAGTACAATACACTCTTCTCATGGTGTTACCTACATTTAGATAGACAGCCTCTGTCCCTAACCCCAAAACTACCACCATTTGGAAGTGATTCTTCAAAGTATTTTTCTTCCCTCCCCTTCTAGACTCAGTTGAGAAGTCTGATATAATTTCCATCACCTTTAAATTCCTACTGTGAAAAGTATTAGTTAGTTAAGAGATTTAGTCACATATCCCCTATTCATTTTAATGGATGATATTTGGTTAAATCTCTTACATTGCTTTGATAATCTCAATCACGGCATGTGAAAGGGAATGGTACTCTCTTGGTGTTAATTTTAACTTCAGCCCTCATAATACGACCAGGATAGTTGTGATGTGAATGTCTGTAGGTCAAAGCAGAGAACACAACCACACTCAGCCCAGGTCTACAATACCGCTTACTTTGGTATGACTTACGTCGCTCAGGGTTGTGAAGAAGCCACCCCCATGAGCATCTAAGTTACCACTGTCCACACTGGCGCTTACGTCAGTGTATGTTGGCAGGAGAACTTCTCCCGCTGACATAGCTACCACCTCTCGCTGAGATGATTTTATTATGCCGATGGGAGAGCTCCCACTTTTATTGGAGACTAACCCTCAGTTTCAGTCTTAAAAAAAGAAGAGGGGGCGTGGATTGCAGCTGGAACTATCTGAAACATCCAGAGATCGGAGGAGCTCGATTAGTATAGTATAGAAACAAAAGCCCAGATCCTCAAAGGTATTTAGCTGCCTGGCTTCCACTGCAGTCTATGGGAGTTAGGTGCCTAAATACCATTGAGGATCTGTGCCTAGGAGCCCCTTTGACTTGACAACAGCACAACTGAATTTTCTTTCTAGGACTAATTTAAGTTCTCGTTCTATTTTTTACACTCTTTCCACACACAGCTCCATTTTGTACCTTTCTCACAGGTCACAAAACAAACAGAACTCAACAAGTAATCTGCAGGACAGAACTGAGAGCTCAATAATTCTCTCCACTTTTTTAGTAGAGTGGCTAACATGAACTGTGTTACCTCTTTACACCACTTGGATTCTCCATATCTCCTGGGCTTCACAGCCCTGGAATGAATTATACACAGCATTAATATAGCAATTGTACCATGCACCCATAGTTAATAAAGCTGACAAAGAATATACAAATTTACAGTATGTAGATGTTTTGGGGAAAGGGTAGATAAGGAAAATGTATATTTCTCCAGAAAGCAAAGAAGAAATAAGCACAAAATTCACTGTGGCGTGATTCCAATAATGGCTCACATTCTGTGGCTGGCTTTGAATATTCAGCACCACCAGTTTCCTGTACTATCTGCAGATGACACTCAGAGCAGGTCTATACTAGAAGCGCGACATTGGCGCAACTACACTGATGCAGCTGCACTGCTGTGGCACGTCTGGTGAAGACGCTGAATGCTGATGGGAGAGTGCTCTCCCGTCAGCATAATTACTCCACCGCTGTGAGAGGCAGAAGCTATGTCGGCAGGAGAGTGTCTTTTTCACACTTTGGAGCAATGTAAATTAGATCGACTTAAACAGAAGTGTAGACCTGCCCTCAGCATGTTCTTACAGTAGAAATTCAAATTAAATGGTGTTTAGGTAATTAAGGACACTTAGTGTGGTCTGAATAGAACTCTTTACAGCTGAAACATAAATATGTTACCAGTAATATTGATTTACCTTGCTAGACAATTTATATAGAACAAAATTACTTTGTCCTATCACATCTGTAGAGGGTAATCAAACAAAACAGTCTGCAATATATTAATAATGGTGTCAGTTCCCAATCAATTCCACTTAAAAAGAAATGACTGCAAGTTTCTCACTGTTAACATCCCCATTATTTTACCAAATTCACCATCATGTAATTTATCATATTGAATCACCCAAAGTTCTTTGCTATGGTCTTAACTGCCCAAATCCATATCTGTATACCTGTGATTAATGTTGCACTACCCATGTACTACGTGGATCATTGTAACCATTTAAATAACTTACAAATATTTTTTGAAAAGAAAATACTTACTCTGTCTCACTCATTTTAATGTGCAGCTACAATAAGGTACACCCCAAACTTCAAATGATGGAAGGTAATGATCTATCCATGACATGGGTTTAACTTCTATTTGCCTAGTCAACAAATGCTAATGCCTGGAATCAGAAGGGTACTTCAACATGTGCATAATTCCACTAAGGTCATTGGGGGCCTGGATTATCAGTGGTCAATTGTTTACTAGCTGAATACAAAAGAAAATTTGAAAAATTTGGAAATAGCTGAAGCATATTGTGTCAAATCTGTACTACAAAATTCTGTAGACACAGGCCAATGATGGAAAGTTTCAGGCTCAGATACATCATCTTGTCAAAGTTATGACCCACTGAAAACATGGAGTGAAATCCTGGCTTCTCTTAAACCAGAGTTTTGCCATCGACTTCAACGAGGCCAGATATCACCCATGTATTCTGCATACAAACCTCTTCTTGGTTTTATCCTTTACTGCAGCTTAGACAGCATGATGTTATGATGATTTATGCACATAAATATGAGAGTGAATTGTAAGGTTGTTACTAAAGACAGCATTTGAACAATACTGCAATTTCATTTAATTTATATTCACCCGTTTATAAAAAGAGAAGATATTGCAAAAACTAGTGGAAGTCCACATGAACACCAGTATTTACACTGGAATTAGAGCCAAGGTTTGGGGTTTTTTTAGTGGTAATTACGCTGGAAAATGCCATTTTTTCAGGACTCTATCTGTGAATTTGGGTCAAATTTGATTAGCTTTGGCGGAAATAATTTTTTTTAAGTCAGTTTTTTTAAAATGTTTTGAAAATTTCAAAACATTAGTTTCTACTTTATTTTGAAACAAGATTCTGTTTTGAAATTTGGCCAATTTTAAAAAAAAGGAACATAAAAAGAGGTGAAACACCCCAAAATGGCCAAAATAAAATGAAAAAACCCATTCTGTTGTGACCCAAAACATTCTGGTCAATTCAAAATGAAATTTCTCAAGTTTTCCAATTTGAAGAATTTGGGAAAATTTGTTATGGTTTGTACTGAACTGAGCTTCCCCTCCCCCCGATCCTTTAGTTTGTCCCCTGAACCAAAGTATCAATTATTCACTCAACTCTGTTGGAAGTACCATAAATATTTGGGCAAAATTGTATTTAAATTAATTTTCATACCATAAGTAACATTTTCAATGCCTCCTCTTTATTAAAGTTTCAAAAACATTATAAAGAGGTAGAGAGAACATCCTGCCATTTAGATCATCAATCACACAGCACAGATAGCATCTGACAAATAGTGAATACTTAAAGCAATACATCACTTAGCATCTTTTGACTATTCCACCCTAAAATAATGTAACTTTGTAACTCAAGCCTGCAAAAATAATGAAAAAGCAGAAAATAATTTATGACCATCCACAAACTGAAATTTGTTTACATAAAACATTCATTAAATAATTATGAACAAACAAATTAACCAAAAATTAAGTCTTTTCATGAAAGATTCACCAACAGGAAAAAAAAGCAGGCTAAAGTCTTCAAATAAATTGTTCATTGTGAATAGTTTGCCAGCTTTAGTTGTTTCAAAACCCCACCAAAGAAAAGAAATGGACAATTACAAATGGCATTACAATCTATTATATATTGTCCACAAACAGACTTCAACTTTTGTGGATTTTTTTTGGTACCACTGATGGGTTCAAGTAGGGTAAGAAAGAAAGAAATCTTCCTGAACCTCCTTTCTTGGCCTTGCAAGAACCCCCCAACCTTGTCAAGCTCATCATCAGAGGCAAGCTCCCCAGAGACTAGGACCCACTAATGCAAAGCAGCACCAGTCCCTATCATAACAGATGCAAAACCTACAGACATAGTTCCACTGCTATGACAATCAAGCCCCACTCCTATAATGCATTTTTCAAGATCTGTGGGTCCTACACATGCCTATCACAATGTGGAGTACCTCATCCAGAGCACTAAATGTCCCAACAACTATGAGGGTGAAACCAAACTATCACTACACTCTCCAATGAACTCAAATAAAAAATGATAAAAGACAAAAAAACACCCAATAACCTGTGGGCAAGCACTTTTCACAGAGTCATCACTCCATATCTGACTTCTCAGTCCTCATCCCCAAAGAAACCTATACAACACTTTCAAAAGACTAGTCTGGGAACTTAAATTCATAACTCTGCTAAACACTTAAAATCACGGACTTAACAGAGACACTGGTTTTATTGCTTATTACAACAATATGTAACACATCCTGCTGCCTACTAACACGCCTTTGTCTTACAACTGCAGAGGTGTTAAATCGCTTAATTTTAGCTGGTCTCCTACAACATGTGTGAACCGCTTATGCTGCATCTATCCTACTTGTGTTTAGCTGATATACTCCAGTTGCCTTCTCCAGATCTTAGGAAGAGCTCTATCATGCTCAAAAGCTTGACTCGTCCACCAACAGAAGTTGGCCCAATAAAAGATATTACCTCACTCACCTTGTCTCTAACAATATGCCTAGCAGTTCTCAGGAAGTGATATCTCCCAGTTTCTCCTGTTGTATGCTGAGTACTGTATTTTGAAGGCTTAGGAGCTGAGCACTGCTCTCACATAATCCTCCTACTCTCTAGTGTATAAACTCATTTAGGCCATATTACTATACTAGAAATATATTTGACAATGGTATATATAATATAAATGTGTAAGAATATAAGAAGAAGAATTACGAACTACCTAGCTCATATTACACTTTTCATCCAGGGATCTCAAAGTGCTTTATAAAGGAGGTCAATATAATTATTCCCATTGTTCGTGTAGCTGGTGCTGCTGATCTTGGAGCTCCGGCGTTAGCTGCACTAGCAGAGTATGCAGCTTGCCGATTCAGCAGACTTCCATGTTGTTCAGAAAGAAAGACGACAGCCTCAGTTTGGTGGCAAAGGTACTCGGCCAGGTTTATTGTTGACAAAGTGTGGTGCTAGCGCCCCATAGAAGCTATAGGTATACTAACATGTGCCCACAACAAGGTACCAGGTCAATCAACATACCAAGAAGCTGTCCTCTGGACTAGTTCACAGATGCCTCTTTTTGGCTTTTCCTATTATATGCTGATACAAACAAGTTATGTAATACACTCAGATATTGTTAGGTTACCGCCCATATACCTTGTGCCTGCTAGTTCGAACATAACATCCTCATCCAATTTCCTGTAATCCCACCCTTACGTAATGAAGGGTCAGTGTGTTCCTGTACTATCATCTCTTGGGAATTTGTTTACATAGTTACTTGAGAACTCTGCATGTTTTTGAATTGTCCTCTCAGGTCAGGAATGTGCTTACTTGGTTAGCTAATACCTAGTGTGTGGCTATTTTGCCAAGGCCAGGCCTACTCTGGTTATAAGCCTTTTGGTTTACACTGTTAGTTATGCTTAGGGTTCCTGCAAGGCCTAAAATCCCCATGGTACAGAAGTGGAAACTGAGTCACAGAAGTGACGGCACAGATTCTCAAAGGTATTTAGGTGCCAGATTGAGGATCTGGACTTAAGTCACGCACCAAAGATCATCCAGCAGGCCAGTCACAGATTTAGAAATCTTAGAAATGTAGGGCTAGAAGGGACCTGAGAAATCATCCAGTCCACCTCCCTGCATTGAGACAGGGCTAAGTAAACCTAGGGCATCCCTGACAGGTGTTTGTCCAACCTGTTCTTAAGAACCTCCAGTGATGGAGATTCCACAGCCTCCCTTGGAAGCCTGTTGCAGAGCTTACTACTCTTATAGTTAGAAAGTTTTTCCTGATATCTAGTCTAAATCTCCCTTGCTGCAGATTAAGCTCATTATTTCTTGTCCTAACTTCAGTGGACATGGAGAACAATTGATAACAGTCCTCTTTATAACAGACCTTAACATATTTGAAGACTTATCAGATCCTTCCCCCGCCCCTTCTTTTCTCAAGACTACAAATGCCCAGTTAATTTCTAACCTTTCCTCATAAAAAAAAGGTTTAGACCTTATTTTTGCTGCTCTCCTCTGGATTCTCCAATTTGTCCACATCTTTTCCTAAGGCATGGCACCCAGAATTGGACACAATATTCCCATTCTTACATACAACAATGCTGTTAATACATCCCAGAATAATATGAGCTGCTTTTGCAACTACACCACAACCATGACTCATTCAATTTTTGATCCACTATTACCCTTTGATCCTTTTCAGGAGTACTAATGCCCAATCAGTTATTCCCCATTTTGTAGTTGTGCATTTGACTTTTCCTTCTTAAGTGAAGAACTTTGCACTTGTCTTTATTGAATTGCATCATATTGAATTCAGACAATTCTCCAATTTGCCAAGGTCATTTTTAATTCTAATCCTGTCCTCCAAAGTACTTGCAACTCTTCCCAGCTTAATGTCATCTACAAATTTTTATAAGCATGCTCTCCACTCCATTATCTAAGTTGTTAATGAAAATACTGACTAGTAGGGACCCAGGACTAGCCCCTGCAGTTCCACACTACATATGCCTCCTCAGTTTGACAGTGATAACTACTGTGAATACAGTTTTTCAACCAATTGTGCACCCACCTTATAGTCATTTCATCTAGATTACATTTCTCTAGTTTGCTTATGGGACTGTCATCTGAAATGATGTCAAAAAGCCTTACTAAAATCAAGATATCATGGCTACAGCTTTCCTCTATTCACTGGGCCAGTAAGTCTGTTAAGGAAAGAAATTAAATTGGTTTGGCATGATTATTTTGTTCGTGACAAGTCCTGATGACAAGTCCATGATGACTATCACCTATTATCCTCTAGGTGATTACAAATTAATAGTTTAACAATTTATTCCAGTATCTTTCCAGCTATTAAAGTTAAGCTGACTGTCCTCTTAGTTCCTGTTTTTAAAAAGGGGAACAATTTTTGCCCTTTTCCAGTCCCTGGGGTTGGACCCATCTTCCATGAGTTCTTGAAGATAATTACTAATGTTTCTGAGAGCTCTTCAGCTAGTTCTTTAAGTAGCCTAGGATCAGTTTCATCAGGCCCAGCCAACTTGAATACATCTATCTAAATATTCTTTTTCCTGTTTCAGCTTGCATTCCAGGTCTCCTGAATCACAGTCTAGTGCTCCATCCACTAGCCAGCACTGCCTCTAATTTCATATGAATAATATTTACTATAAGGTTTCAGTACCTGCCTTCATCATTCTAGCAAGCAAGAGATGATGCAAAATATACCACAGTTAGAGGGAAAACACTGGCAAATAATTTAAAGCCAAACCAGTACACTTTTCCATTCAAAATGTTTGATAAATTATTTTCCTACTTTTATGCATAGTTCCAGGACACAGCCCTCAATGTCAGTGACATGGTGAATTAAAATGGTTACTGAATATATTGTTTAGTCTTTACTTTACCAATAAAACAATGGCCCAATTTTGAGAGAAGCCACTTTTGCTGTCATCTACTGTACAGAATAAAATCTACAGTGGATTGATGTTAAAATATACATAATTAACTCTAATAAAAGAGATCACCTCTTTAGATTAGACAGCCACCTGGATAGCCTTTTAATGCTTTGTCTAGGAAATATTTCTTTGTGAAGACCACAAACATGTCAAGTCATTGCAGTCTCTGCCTCCTTAATGCATATATTTTTTTGTTGTGTCTTTAGTTTTTTATCTGTCACTCAGACTTCCATATTATTGCTGATGTTCTTAGACAATTTCTGCCAATGGCACCCATTCTATTGATCTGATTCTTTGTCACCAAACCTATTGCAACCCATATGGTAGATAATCAAGGGGTGATCTTATACTTGAGGCACCTAGTAAACTACTCTTACACAGCAATTCATAAAGGGTGAAATTCACCCTTGTGTAGAGGGCCTATGCACAGCTTAAGTCCCACTGAAGTCTTCAGAATAGAGCTTAACTGGGACTTAAGTGTAGCATATGCTTTGTGCTGCCCCTCTGCATGGAGGGTGGTGCTAATGGTAAAAATCAACTGAAGTGAATCATCTAGTTTTGGCCCAATTTTAACACCATCCATCACTTCTTCATTTGATATCACAATAATTTCAAAAAGCCAACAAAATTTTACTGCACAGGAGTCGCAGTATTTTCTGTTAAACACTTTTATAAACATTCTTTGGGTTTTTTAATTCATTCTGTAATAATGCCTTCCAGAGACAAATGTATTTGTTATTCAGATCACGCTGTACTATTTCTTTAAGAGTTATGGCAAACCCAGGTATACAGAGAATCCAGCATCAGCATATAAAAGTCTCAGAAATAGAACAAGGATTCAGAAGATCATTAGTATATGGAAAAAATAGCACACCAAGTCCAGTATTTCAGGAACTGCATCAAGTAATAGGCAAACATTGCAATTTACAGAAAATTCCAAGCAATTCAACCGAATAAGATGAAAACCACAGAACCCCATTCCTCATTAAAACCAAATCTATAAAGTTCAATAGTCAAACAGATCACATCATCACAGAACCTTTGGAAAATTAATACTCTGACTAAATTACCAGATATTCATTTGGAAGCAAATGACACAGAAATTCATTACATTTGTGACCATTTTTAATTTATCAGAAATATGTTCTTCATTTACAACATTCTCAGGATAAGTAGTTGCTGTCTTATTACTGCAGATAATATAGTTTTTTGCTTGCTAAATTTTTGGGGGCCCGGTCCAGTCCCTTTCAGAGGAAATCTTCTGCATCTCAAATGATATTCTGCTACCAAGAGTCATCTGAGCGGAGACATTTATAGGAAAAGCCATAGAGAACTGTTGCAGCTGTGTTATATAAAAGGAAGACAATTTAAATGGAAAATTTCATACTTCGCAGAAATTTGATTGCCTCTTTTCTCTACGTAGATTTCTCATTAAAGTAGCTACAGCTGCACACTGAAGGTATATTTTGGCTGTTGATGATTGTGGTGATAGTCCTGGTGCTATATGTTGAATTTAATATTTCATTTTAATGCAGAATAGTAGAAAACATTTACAGCTCTCTGATATTTTCCTTTTATTAGGAAGGAGTAAGCAATTGCTCCTCAAGGCTGTTCTTTTTGCTCAGACAATATAAACTATCTCTTATAGTCAAGAGGTTACTTGGCTGTATTCAATGACAAGGGATTCAGCTAAGTTGATTAGATCTGTCCTCACCAAGAGGTGGTATTGTATGCAGGATAAATTATTGCAGTTATTTTTTCTGAGATCATAAGCATAATTTGTCCTACACATACAAAAAAAAGGCTTGGGGGGAAAATAAGTAAAATGTTTTTATTAAGTTGTGTCAGAACTATCCAACCTGGAGCTTTTGGGATCCTTTCTCTTATAATTATGGTTTGGAGGTGAATACGTCATAAATTCTCCATCATAAAATCTCATGGCTTTAGAGCTATAATAGTTCCATTTCTTCACTGAGGCCAAAATAATCCCAGAACTGCTGTCCAATGATTTATGTTCTGACATTTGGAGTTTATTAGTGTTAACAGGGTAATCCTATATCCTATTTGTGGTGCACAGAGTGCTACAGGCGGACCATTGCTGGGCTACAATAATTCAACAGCCAAAATAATTTAAAAATCCCAGCTGTCTATATATTTTATGCTCTTTACTTCTGTATGATTTTCACCAAAAGGCCAGGATCACTGTTCAAGACAGGTGTCCCTACCAATCCCTAACAGAGGATCCTCTCTTTCAGTAAGTATAGAATAAATATCAGAGTTAGGGGTTGAACTAAAGGTTGTTATGGATCAGATATAGTTGCTGCCTTCCATTCAGGATAAATGTAAAGAAGCCATTGTAAAAAAGTGGCTGAAATAACAGCAGCAGCACCCAAAACACAGGCACATGAAAAAACTTGAGTCGAAGCCGAGCCAAGTTGTCTAAGGGGTTTCAAATACAGGGGGTAGGGTTTGGATTGGTAGAACTATTTTTGTCTAGGGATGTGTGACGGAGACAGCCCACAATGATATGATGCATCACAGAGACAGAAGCAGCAAGAGAAAATTATGCCACTAGTAACAGAAGGCTGGTAACAGGGACCCGAGGAAAAGCTAAGAGAAAAAGTTTTTTGGGTACTGAGTGCTGGCTGCCAAGGGCTTGGAACAGAGAACACAAGAACTTTCTCCTGCTCTTTGTTTCTTACATTGTTCAGGGAAATGGGACTTTGATGAAATTTTGTTTATTTACAAAGCAATACCTGACTAATCACCAATTTTTCCTACTCCCACTCTTCTCCCCCTTTTGAAATGGCCACCCACTGAAGAAGCTGTTTGATAGGACAGAGATGATGGTAGCATATGCAAAGCAGCCTTGGAAGATTTCCCATTAATCTCTCTCTTTTATTGTATTTGGGGGCTGGAGGGAAGAGAACAGCAATTTTCAGCCCTCTCTCTTGAAAATCTACATGCTGCGTCACCTATTAATGTCTGTCCATTTGGAGAGAAAATCCTATCTTTTCTCCTTCAGCTATAGCTTGAGATGTTTATGCCTACATCCAGACTTTGGATTTTCATAACAATTAGAGCAGCCTTATCATACCCACAGCCAACTGCTCCCAGGAATCTGGATATAAGCAGTCCCTCACAGGGGTGCTGGAACAATTTTTATAGCGGGGGTGTTGAGAGCCATTGAACCAAACTGTAAACCCTGCATATGATGGAAACGACTTCAATCCAGAGGGTGTAGCAGCACCCCCGCAATCCTAGTTCTAGCAGCAATAGTCCCTCAGCTCATCTGAGCCTGGCCAAGAAGTACACCAAAGGATTCTAACTTCCCTACTCAAGGTATTTCAGGATTGTAGTCAGTCCAGAGAGGGTCATAAGGGGACATTCTAGCCCCACTGAAGTCAAAGGCAAGACTCCCATTGACTTCAATAAGGCCACTTCTTTGTTCTGGGCCTCTGCCATGAGGTTTCCCATCTCCACATATACAGGCAATCACTGTAGCTTTATCTCTGCACTCATGTTCACCGACAAAAGGACCCATAGTCAAGTAGGGTAACATTTCTCCAAACGATGTGCAATGCATCCTCTCTTCCCCATGACTGGAAGCTAGAATCACCAGACTTGTGATATCTCAGTCACTCCTAGAGCCAGAGATTACTTACAGACCGGGTTTCCCCACCCCATGCTATCAACTGAGCCTTTGGCCAGCAGAGCAGCCGTGGTTTTGGCAATTGGCTATGCTACGACAATCTGACAACATTAAGAAGCAGCTGGCAGTTCTGCAAGTAACTCAAGGCAATCTCTCTAGAAGAGAAAACATCATGGCCTTGTGCCAGCGCTGCCACACTAATTGTGTTCCTGTGCATTTGGAATCACAGCTGGTGCCTCACAACACCATCAGGAAAGCACTGTCAGCATTCAGTCTGAGAAAAGAGCCTAAAACCAGCATCCTATCTGTAAGATCAGTGAGGCGGTTAGTGGTAAGGACGGCAATTGGACCAACAAATATTACAGCAAAACAATTTCTTTTCCTACGAGGAAACACCAAGTGGTAGACAAAATGATCAGAGGATAACAGCATAGAGGAAGACAGGTCCTTAAATTATGTATAGTCTGAGGATTTAGTCCTATTAACATCACTGTGAGCTGGGCAGGTACATCCCCATAGAATTCTGAGAAATATTTCTTGGCGCCTGCATATTGCGTTGTGCTCATCTTCTCAAGCACAGAAGGGCTATTTCAAGGGAGAAGGGCTGAAAATTGAGAGGGGCTGTCCACTGGCATTCTACACCTGGTGCTCACTTCAGCAGCATCACAAGAATGCCTGCCTCAATGTCCATTCTTCAGTCTCCAGTCACTCTACACAAGCTTTCTTGACTCACAAATACCCCTCCTCGGGGCAGTTATTACAGACTGCTTGGGCTATGGTTTCTGTAATAACCACGACAGTCCATTTATGTGCCTGTAGTCCTTTAAAATCCAAAGACATCTAGTCCCTCAATACCCCCATACCACTCTCTTGCATTTTCTACCACACACAGGTAGCTCTTTGCTCCTCTCCTGTCTTATCACCAGGACAGTCACTCCAGCCCTTCCAACTAGAATGCAGCCCAGCTCTTCCTAGCTGGAACCTCCCACCAGCCTGTTTTCTGGGAGTGCATCCTCACCAGAGGGGCATCCATCATTCTTCCTGTCTTGTTAAGTTTTTCCAGCTCTCCCGCATGGCTATATCAGCAGCTAAACTGCTCTGCTGCCCCCTTGACATCAGCCCTCTGCTTCAGCTTAGTAGTCAGCAGGCAACTCCCTCTGCTGCTCTTCTACCATCAGCTCTCTCCAGTCCTGGCTCAGGGAGGTCAACCAGCTACTCCCTTTACCACCACCCTGCTTTCAGCCTTCCCCAGGAACCACCTACAGCTTCCTTCAGGCACCTCCTACTGTCTCTTGATCTCACTCCCAGGCAGCTCTTACATGTCCTTTTCCTGACTGATCTCTGTCACAATCACTCCCCATTTTATGGGCCAGGTGCCTTCACTTAAACCCAATAGGGAGGCAGCTGATGAGTCACAGATGCACTGGCCTCTTTCTTAAAGGACCAGTGCCACCTTTCTTGTGGAATTGAGTGGAATGTGGTCCTCCTTGTGGAAATAAAGAAAAGGGGACAGAAAATATTTGACTCAAATTCCAGAAAGAGTCAGGGTTGAAAAGGACGGCAGGAAAAGTTCATTTATGCACCTGAGAACTGATCCAAAGCTCACTGAATTCAATTAGCTTCAATAGTCCATTCTGCTATGTTTGAATCAGGCCCTTGGGTGAGAGGTTTGTTAAAGAAATGTATGTACTTTCTGCTAGTGACAAGTGCCTTCAAAGCTATTGGACAGTCGACTTGAAGGAAATACTCATCCCTGTACAACAGGTCAGCAAAAGGACTATGCCTCACTTAAATCATGAGAGTCATATTTCTCAGCTCCCAGGATTTAGGTGGGTCTTAAGTAGTGCATAAACCTCTGCACAGGGTGAATCTCAGCCTCGGTAAACAATTTGTAATGAATAACTTTTTGGATGAATTTGATCTCTTTCTATTTGCAGATCATTGGGGAAGAGCTTACTATTTTCTTAGCTATATTTGTCATTCATAATTATTTGTTGAATAAATTCCTCAAACATTTCATGGTCTGTAGTTTGTTTATAGCCAGGTTGTTCCAAGTATCTGGTCCAGTTTGAATAGTGTGAAAACACACGCCAAAGTTCCAACTTCAGCACCTAGAATTTGGTAGTTAGATCCACACTTAGGCACATAAATAAATGGTACTTCATGTAGGAGCAACAGTTGCTCAGCTTCCCTGAAAAAAACAGGCCCACTATCAATCAGAGGTGCCTCTATATGGATATTGCTACCTAACTTTAGGCACTTAGTTTTGAAACATTTGTTCCTTGATTATCTGGTATGTTTCTTTTCCCTGACTGGCTGTTTTCGGCTAATATTCCCAGTATCGCTTACACTTTACAGTTTGAACCAGTATTCCTGCCAGTAAACTCCTCTGGCAGTATACTCACAGAAAGCAAAGAATATGTGGTGCAGACAGTCAAAGCAAATTCTCTTAAATATGCAAACATTTACTGACATTTTTGCAGCATTCCTCCCGTTTGAATAATGGAGAGTTTCCTTTAACTCAGGTTGTTTTAAATCTTAGATCAAGCATTCAGGTCCCAGCAGGAAATGAATTTCCTCATGACAGCAAGAATTAGGCCACTGACAAAGATTGCCAGCTAATATTGTTAGGGAAACTGAACTACTGTAAAGTTAATGACACCATGCAGGTTCTTACTTTCGTCTTCTTAATTAGTCAGCTAAGTAAATAAAGTCACAGTCTTTCTGTCTCTTACCTCAGAAAGGGTCTTATCTTGCTCTCAGTGAAATCAATAACTAAACTCCCTTTGATGTCAATTGTACAGGATCAGGCCCCAAATAAGCATCAATTTATAAAAACAAAATGCAAGTGAAAGTATTATAACTTTCACAGGTAAAGCAGCAAGTGCAGAGACACATGCTGGATGGAGTCCATTGCTCTTAATGTGAGCCAAATTGATTCAGAAAGGCCCCTCCAAAACAGAAGGGGGTTTAAAAGTTAGTAAGTGGGCCAGGTTTGTGTTTTGATCCGCTATTCTTCCATAATGCCTCTTGAATGCGTCTTGTAGGCCCCATCGATGCTAAACTTTTAAATCATGTTAGGAGATTGCATTGAAACTGAATTTAAACATAGTTCTAGCTAAACGGGTTTCTAACATGGTTTGGTTAGCAAGCTTGTGTTCTTGAAAACTAACTTTAGAAACTATTTTTATACATAGCTTGGGCCCCTGGCATCGGTTAAAACCAAGGCCAAAGCTTTTTAAAAAAGGTACTGATGATTTGAGATTGCCTCCATTTTGGGGTGCCCAACTTGGCACACCTTAAAGAGGCCTGATTGATGGAGGGTCAAGCACTTAGAACTTCTCAAACTCAGGTTTCTTAAGGTGTCTCAAGTTGGGCACCCAAAAACTGAAGAACACAGAATCTCTAGTCACCTGGCCTGAGTTTAGACAAGGAGCTGCAAATGTTATTGCAGAAAGTACCATTCCTGAAAGCAGCAATAACAGCTAAAGAACAATATAATGTTACCTAGGGTTTAGCTGTGTTGTCTATTTCAAGCTTCAACTGTTAGCTTTTTTGGGGGAGGAAACATCTCACTGTGTGTTTGTACAAAGCCAAGTACCAAGGGGCTCAACTTTATATGCTACTTTAATGCATATTATACTAAATATCAAACAAGCGAAAGATGTTATTAGAAAAATGGAAGAAAGTGGTTGCATATTATGTATCCGTATTTAATAACTAAAATGCCAAATTGGTTCTCAGATTTATTAGTATGAATGGGTAACGGTTATGAGTGTTGATCAAGACAACATTGTTACAGCTCTGCCATAGCACAAATACAGGCCAAAAAACATTCAAAGATTCAGGTCTACTGCTTCTAACAATCTTCCCTGATTCATGGGTATAAATGAGAAATGAACCTTCTCAGCCTTCACATTTCAGCAATCAAACATTTATCTCACAACGATCTTGTCTGTGCTTTTTATGTAGATATAGATACAGTCAAGGCCAGATTTCCAGTTAGGCACAGTAGGCACATGGCTAGGGGCACCAGTGTTCTAGGGGCACCTAAGCAGTGGCGGATTACCACATGGGCCAATGGGGCCCATACCCAGGGGCCCCGGCCAATTTGGGAACCCTACATGAGCGCCAGAACTCTAGCCCCACCCCCCTGCTCCTCCTCCCTCCTGCCGCCCACTCCTCCTCTTTCCCCTGTGGCCCTGCCCCTTGGCTAGGCCAAAAGCCGGAGCCTAGGGTCATCATATTCCCCCCACGTGGAGCTAGCTGAGCTGGTTGCCCCAGCCACTCTCCTCCCTGCGCCCCCTCCCCACATGGAGCTGGCCCAGCCAGCCCCTCTCTCCCCCATGACCCCCCACCTGGAAAACACGAAGGTCTGCTATAGGCAGGGGAAGGAGGGTGCTGAAGATACTGTGCCTAGGAGCACGTAAGGTGTAAATCCAGCCCTGGATACAGTACTGAATATGAACATTGGTGGCTGGGTCTAGCACTGACTGTTTTCCTTCAAGACTCACTTGGAAATAATGATTTTCACCTGATAGGTCATTTCCTGATGGCTGCAAAACTTACCCAAAATAATCATGGTACATTCTTTATCATGGTCAGTGTGCCATGCAATCTTTTTAAACCTCATCTTCATTGGCTTGGTCTGGGAGAGTCATAGTGAAAAATTGTACCTGCTGAATTTTATCTTTTTTCTGTGTGCAAGTTATCCAGAAACAGCCTTGATTTTTATGAATGTATCCATTGTTTGTAGTTGCCTGATGAATTCATATTGTGTGGGGGAAAGCCAGGGACTCTCAGAGATGTGGGGTGAGAGAAGTTTCTCCCTCCCTTGTATAGCTGCTCACTGCTGCTTTCTCTGTGCTGTGGGATGTTCTTGGGCTGCTTGCTACAGAGCAGGACTCTGAAAATTGGAATGGAAGGAGGTGGAATCATGGCCTCATCCCCTCTTGAAAACTGGTCCATGGAGCAGGGCTGGAGCACAAGAGTGGAGCAGCCTGCTACATCTTAATTAATCTTTGTCTGTTCTGCTGTTTTTGACACACAACAGCCCATATGTTAAAGGTACGAGGAGAATTTTCCATGCAAAATTAGCGACACTTGAAAGGGATCCAAGACACAGGACAGAAAAGGAAATAAAAACTGTAAAACTCAAACCCATCTGCATTTTCTGAATCATTCAGTAATTACATTTGTTGTTGAAGATATAATTCATGCATGATTGTTTATAGATGTTCCTGCAGCTTTTTATCAGCTTACACACTATTATCTTTCTTTTCCTTCCTTCCAGTCTCAGACAGTAATCAGGTCCATAAGCTCTTTGAGCAGTTTGAAAACAATGTTTTTGTGAAAAACGAAGATGGAAAAGGGAAATTTTTTCAAAAGCTGCAGCCAGAGATAAAACCGCTAGTCAGAGAACTGAATGCTAGTTCCAGAAACAGAGTTTTGTCTGACCTACTAAAACCAGATTAAGAAGGGGTTAACTTTCTCTTTCTTTCCTCCTTCCAAAGCCACATTTTTTTTTTCCATTCAGCAATACAGTGTGAAATCACCACCATGTCTGTTCACAACTAAGGTCTGATCAACATGGAAGCGTTGCACCACCTGAACTATCCCGGTATAGTTAGAGCAGTACATCTCCCCTGGTGTGTGGCCAGTTATACCAGTACAGCCATTCCCATATAGGAAGGTGAATAAGCTATACCAGTTTATGGCACCTTTATGCCAGTATCATAAAGCTGCCATGGACTGAGTCCACAGTGGGGTTTTTACCAGTATGACTATTTTGGTTTAAAAAAATCACACCCCTAAACGGGAGACATAACCGCATGTAGACCAGGCCTCAGAATGGAACCATTAGAATGCTCCAGCTGCTTTCTGCTGCTCCAGTGATGCACAGGATTCAGACATCTAGCTTAACAGCTCAGTTAATCAGCATTACAGCTAATGTGCCTCATTGGAGGAGTTCTGCCAGGATGCACCAGTGGATTTGGCTCACTGAGCCTGATTCTGCCTTCATTATTGATATTTTTACACTGGTGTAGCTCCACTGACATCAGTGGGGGTCACTCTCTATTTGCTTATGCTGGTGTGAGTGGGAGAATAAGATTCAATGGCTCAGGTTCTCAAAAGGTATATAGGTACCTAAATACCTTTGAGGATCTGAGCTAATGTGTCTACTTATTTCTTGACAAGGCCTCTACACTTTTTCATCTATTCTATAATTACCCTTTTGACCACTCTTCAGCCTTAATCATACCCAGGGAGGTTTCTTTGGACTAATTCAGAAAGAAATCAGCAATAGGATTTTAAAAAAACCAAACAAACTAATTTCATTGTGATAATGAACTGGAACCATTTAACTTTAGAGAGGCCATGTCACCCCAATGGCAGGTTGCCTGTATCTTTATAACATTCCTAAGTGTGTTAGGCACCTCTCTCAATCAGATAACTAGTGCCTTCATATATTGCTGTGACACCTCAAGCCTTAAGTCTGTTTTTGAGTGCAGCTGACAATATGTCCCTCCTTGGCTAATCCCTTATCTGTTTAGCTCCCTGGCTGGGTTCCCAGGCATGCTATCAACTTTCTGCTGATTTCATTAAGTGTGGTTGTGCTTGGTAATGCTCACTTCCACTGACAAGGTTTTCTGTGATAAGAAACATGGTTCTTGCTGTCGATGATTTTAAGACTTGACAATGAATTTATTCATTGTCATCTTCAGGATGGAATCAACAATGATAGAAACAGATACTGGTCTAAGTGACAGCATTTCAATGCAGCTTGGTTTCTATGGTTGTCCCACAAAAGTCAGCCTACCTCAAAGCACCTCACCTCATATTACAGTAAGCTAGTTTTATTTTTGGGAAAAAAACTTGAACAGGTTGCTTTTTAAAAAAAAAATAAAGCGAAACACAAAAGACAGCAACATGGTTGCCATTGTAGTCATGACTCATAATGAGAGGTAAGATCAAGTTGCAGTATTTGGACTCTCATCTGGACTCAGGCATACTAGAGATCAAGGGTATTTAGATCCAGGATTCATATCAGGTCTCTATTAATAATGGACAATTTGTCAAATTCAGATCTGAATCCAAAACACTCCCAATGTTTCAGGATTATTTGGGCCAATCATTATGGATTACTACTGTAAGCATTTAACTAAATAGTGATCTATTATCACTGCTACTAATTATTTCTTATTTATACAGTGCCATCAGCATGCAAGACACTTTATGGACAAAGAGCATGACAACAATGTAAAAACCCTTGTGGAGTGGTCCTTACTCACTAACATGGGTTCAAGGGAATACTTGCAGAGGACTACTAATGTAAATAAAGGTTGGTAGAATTGATCCCTCATCTAGGACTGGATATAAATGATGGTGACAAGTGGTGAAAAGGATGGTTAGTGAAAATGAAGGATAAGGTTTACAACAACATAATGCGGTTAACATGCATGTGTGTATACACACATTTCCATCCTCCTGTTTTTAAAGCAACAGCTACTTTGAGGAAAGGTTAAGAGGCTGTGTTTGGTGGCAGAGGGTGTTGGTGGCCTGTGCTATACAGGAGGTCAGACTAGATGATCTGGTGATTCCTTCTGGCCTCAAACTTTACACGTGAGAAAGGTTGCAATGTGAAGAGTGTGGAAGAATGGATGATAGGGACTGAAAAGGCTTTTCAGGTATAAAAGAAGTCCATTGACATGAGCTCAAGAAATAGAGGACGGGGGGCTTAGTAGATTTGGAGAGAAAATTAGAGACCTTTCCCACAAAATATTTTTTTTTTTTTTGGTAAAGAGTTCATGCTAATGCAGGACAAAAAGTGGAAAAAGGAAGGTTTCTCCCACAAGAGGGGATTCCTAGGAATTTTTGGGAGAACCAAAAATGGAATTTCTCAGCTTGCTGCGTCCCTGACTGGGTGGCTCTTGTCAATGTCACTTTCTGCAGGCAGAAAGTGACATTAACAAGAGCTTTCCAGGTAGGCAGCCAGGGAGCTGTCACTTTGATTTACCCCAACAGAAAATTTCAATTTTGCAAGAAGGCGTTTTCCATCAGAATGCTTTTCCAACACAAAATTCCCAAACCAACACTAGCATTTAGACAAGTAGCTTGAGTGGCACAAAGGAAAAAAATTCTAAGTTGATTTAACTGTTCTGGCCACTCAAAAATGGAAGTGAACATCTGACTTTACGGCAGCTGGGTGTTTCAAAGCAATTAACAGATCAAGCCCCAGCTACATTGAAGTCTGAATTTTGAACTGTGAACCACTCTGGTAGTTGTTAGCACAAAGCCCAGAACTATAGATATGAAAGCTGGGGGCAAAACACCCTCAGTCAAGGGGATCAGGCTGTCTAGAGGAAATATTGCAAATCTTTCCTCTTTAAGGAAACCTTGTAACAGTGACCCCATCCCCTTTTCACTCAATACACTCCTATCAACCAATAAATAAAAAGGGAAAATTAATCAAAATCTAAATATAAAAAACCCCCTACCCATAACAGAGTCAGCCACCTCCCAAGTACTCCCTCAGGGAGGGAGACAGCTCAGCAGCACCTTGCCTCAGTTTCCCCATCTATTTGGGCCCCAAAGAACTCCACATAGTCCAAAAGGTATGAAGCAGAAGTCCCCTACTGAGGGTCTACTTTGAGTCCAAATCAACTTGTAAATAAAGTCTTTTCCACCCAGACTCCAGCCCCTCCTCCCTGAGAGACTGTTTCTTTGTACTCTCCGAACAGTTGGAGACAGCACCTGCCCTGCCTTCTTTACCTTTTCCCTACTCCAGCATCTGCTGTTACTCAAGCTACTCACTTTTCTGGAATCAAGAGCCCCCAAGCTCTCCTTCCTGAAGCTAGGTTCAGTTCTAACTGGCCCTTTATTCCCTACAGCTGTTTTCTCCAGCCAGCTGCAGCTCCCCAGACTTCTAGCCTTCCTAGACTGTCTACATATCCTGCTAAACTAGCTATGGGCAGGCTTGTGCTCACCCACATCCTAATGCTAAACTCCCACTCATTTTTCCTTCCTCAAGGACTAGCCCAGGAGTCTGTGCCTTCTCTCCTTATATCTCCAGGTGTGGCCTGAATTAATCAGATGACTTCATTACCTCATTCATTATTACTCACCTATTTACAAACTAGGAAGGTGAGCTGATCTTGTCACAGGTGGGGCTAAGGCCCCATTCTCCCTCACAAGGGCTAGCCACTGTAGGGAAACTACCCTAAGCAGAACTTTTACCCTGAACAAAGAGAAGTGCCAGCGACTCCATGAAGTCCACTAGGGACTTTGCTGTTATTGACTGATTTTATGTGGAAGGTTGGAAGGTGCTCAGGTACTACAGAGATGGTATCTCTCAGGTACTCTAGGCAGACAGACAGAACCAGGAGTCCAAAGCAAGGGAACTGTGATTTCTCCCCGCAAATGAAACTCACATAGGCAGGGAGACCGAAGGAGCGCTAGGTTAAGCAACACACATCTCCGGTGATAAGACAGGCATTTTAATAAAAAAGATGCCCCAGTTCTGAGCTATACCAGTTCTGTTCAATGCAGCTATAGAGAGGGAAACAACTATTAGACACTTGGAGCTTCCTTGGTGCCTTCAAAGGATGCTGGGGACTGATCTGGCCTCAGCATTGCTCTATGTCACGCTAGTTGTAAGAGACCCCCACACCCTCCATGGGCTGCTTTGCTAACTGAGGTTCTTTGGAGCACAGCACTTTCCACTCACACCCCCAAACAACCCCCTACATGGCCCTAACATTAGAGGTTCAACAAAGGCTGGTGTAGAGCTGGCTATTCTACAGTTATGCAACCTGGGGATCACCCAGTGCTAGGGGAATCCTTGGGTAACTGGCTAAACTGGCTCTGTGGTTGCTATGCTTTGGCAGAGTGGCACAAAAACAATGCAGTCAGGGCCAGGATTCGGCCTGGCATTTATTCTCTGTTTGTTTCTAAGTTACCTGTGCTTATCTTTGTGACTAAAAACAAATGTTTTAAATAGTTAGCTAGAGCTCCCTTGTAGGTACAAAAGGCTGTCTTCTGTATCATCAGCAAAGCTGTCAGCTAAATTCTGGTTACAAACTCTTCAGTTCTTTTTATAATGCAAGAGGCAGAAAGAACAAAGATTGATTTTCAGATCAGAGATTGAGTTTACAGTCGTGACAGAAAAATCTTCTCGTTGGTACACATAACAAACAGGAAGACAACAGAAATCACCAAGAGGCAATAACAATGGGACAAGGACCTCACACTATCATTTTTCAGTCATTCTCTGGCTAGAATCTCACTGATATTTAGCTCTGCTTCAAACGTGCATTCCGAATGGTTATCTGAGGCTCAGCTAGAAATCAGTTTGTGGAGAAGGAGCAACTTGTTGACCTCTGCCATTTGAGACAAAGCGCAGGACACAATACATGCCCCAAAATTCATTTTGCTGGGGAATAAGGGAGCAGGCAAAGGTGGTTTACAAGGTATTTGGATGAGTGAGCTCCCCAAGCCTGACAAAACCACTGATGGCTCTCTCAGTAAACAATGGAGTCACAGAGATACAGCACAAACCTACTAGACGGATAACCTAATGCTATTCTTCCAGCAGGTATTTGTTGAAATGGCAGGTTCCACTGTATCACAGTACTTTGGATAAGAGGTATGCTGGTGCCCTCAGATCTGTATCCAGGTTCTGCTGAATCTATAAAGGCACATACCTAAACACTGTATGAGCTCTTCAGACTTTGCGTAGATAGTGTAAATTTGGTCAGGGTCCTTTCTCATTTGTGTCCCCAGAAATGAAGTTTTGTTCTGTGATATATTTTAACTGCTTAGGTCAGGTTTGTTAATTATCCAATGAGCTTGTGCAGGGAAATTAGGTGTCTGATTGTTCTCCTGTGTGAACTATTTCCTCTTCTTCCCCAGTGCAATAGCCAGCAGAGTTAGGTCACCTCTGAGGGGGCAGTAATCTGCTGTTGGCCAAGGGTAACAGTAGGTTACTTTTCCCAGGAGCAAGGGGAGAACAAATAGTGGCTGTCAGAGGCACATGCCCCTAGCATGCTTTTGGGGCAGCGCAGATTGTAAGGTTACAGCGTTCTAGCTGAGAAATTGTATCACTAAAAACTAGGAGGGATTCCTTTTTGTGAATATCTGTCAGTCTGGACAATTATCTATTGGTTAGGCGCAGTGTTCCTAACATAGAACGTGGCTTAACCAATTGGTTACTAGGAAGGGTCTTTGCACTATAAAGCACTCAGCATGATTTGGTGGTCTGATCATTTGTAATCATATGATTATCGTTTGTAAGAACTGCTTTGTTTTTCTTTCTTGGGAATGGAGCAAGAGGAGATCTCCACTGAGGAGTCTGCCAGTTGCTCACCTTTATGCTCTCCCTCCTTAAAGCCTCACAGTACAGCAATATCCTTCTGCCCAAGAACAACTGGCAGGATCCCCAAAACACTGCTCCATATATGACGCACAATACTCCACTTAGGAGATAATCATGTTGGTCCAGATACTCGAGTATTAGGCTCCGAGCTCCCATTGAAATTAATGGAAATTAGGTGCCTAAATACCTTCGAGGATCTAGGCCATTGCCTCTGCAGCCTTCGCAGCCAGGCTAAAGATCAAGAGACCAGAACTGGGAACCGAGCCTAAATCTTCTGCCTGGCAATCTGTTACCTCCTGGCCCTAAATTTTGCAGGGACAGGTAAATTCTTGTCACAGACCACAGTAGCATAGAGAGCTGCCAGCTGCAATGCAAATCTTTTCACCCTATTTGTCAGCTTCTTTTACTGCTGAACTAAAACACCCTCAGCTCCTCTTTAGCACTGACAACTTTCCACAGGCAACAGTTCTATTGAAAACAAATTGTGTCAGTTTTTGATGGGGACTTATGTCAACCCGGGACTAAATCAAGACTATAATACTCGTTTCACTTGTGATCTCTCATCCAAGCCTGAAACAGGTCAAGGCCTCTAGAGGGGAAAGACAAGCATATTAACTCACTGCTTCACCCTATTCTACTCTTTCTCCTCAATGACAGCATTACAGGTCTTCAGTCATTTGAGGATGTGCACATCTCTAGAGCACTGAATGGTGAGTGGCTGTGAGAGCTCTCTTGAACTCCAGCAATGTGTTTTACCTTAATCCTCAAAGACATTCCCTTCAACCTGGAGAGTCTCAACTATGAGACAACATGCATCAAAAACCCACAATAGGGGGCACAAAACATTATTCATGTAGGAAACTTGCTGCGGAATTTACCTCCTGAGTGTAAAATTTTGGTTGCTTGGCTATTGATAACACCAATAAATCTCAACAATAAAAGTGAGGGGAGCACACAGTCTATGTGGAATGTAGTTAAGTTTGGGCCTAAAATGAGTGACATTCCTCAAAATGACAGACAATTGACAGGCATGCTCACAGCTATGACGGGTAGGGGAGAGTAATAGAGGGAAAGGATGCAGAGAGCTAAATTTCCTCGCCAGTATTCCACTGGGTTTCCTGGTGCAGAGGGCTCCAAAAGATCTTTGAGAGTAGAGTTTTCCTGCGGAGGTGAGCATGCAGGAAATAGCCATAATTTTCAGTCTCTTTTTCCAAATGATACGTTTTTAATAAATAGCTACAGGTAACTAACTGCAATAAACCTGGACCAAAGTTGGCATTTACCTTAAAATAAATATCCTGTTAACAAACCCCGAATTCTGTTGGCTGGATGGTGCTTATTGAAAAACTTTCCATGTGAAAACTGTTTTCATACTGAAAAGCCAGAAAAGAAGAAGAAAAAAATCAGTGTGCATGAACAGACTATTTTCATCTTTGGAGATGCATACTTCATCTCAACTGAAGTGCCACATATATTGCATATAATATTTTGAAGTCCTAAGTGAGGGAAGATTTCCTGACCGCAGCATATATATTATATATTATACCATGTTTGTGACTGTTAGCTGCTCTGTTTCCATTATACTTCCTTTTCTTGCCATCTCCACAGAGAAAAATGAAGCAGTATCTCTCATACACACACAGAGTGAGAAGTGGGGTCCAATTCAGCCCTCTTTGAATGGGTGCAATTCCATTAACTTAATTGAATTTGACCCACATTGTGTATATCTGAGTGCAGTGTGCATTTGCCACCGTATAAACCTGTGGGATCTTTCTCAAGATAGGTACAGTTGTTTATCCATTTCCAGTCTGCAACATGGAATCCTGCCAAACATGTAATTAACTTAGCTTTTTCACTTTAAGGTAATACTTTTGGCTTATTAAAGATAATAATATAAAACCCACCTTCCATTTCCCCTTAATTCTTTCTTCCTCCCTCCCTCCATACCAAAAACAAAAATATCAGCAACTGTTACAGAGTTGACCTAATGTTTAAACTGAATTCATGTTCTTCAACATCTCACTCTTTCAGATATTTACACTATGTGAGTACACATCAAAGTAAAGGGCCTCTCAAAAGGCTGTTTTTTATTCTCAGGATTCCCAGCATGCTTCACCCTTAAAGACATCTTTGGGGAAAAAAAAGAAAAAGTAGTCATTTCTAGTATAAACATACACATATACAACTATTCTCACCCTTTCCCCATTTCAACACCTTTCTGGGGTCACCAGTGTATGAAGATTTGAAGTATAGGTTCAGATAACTAAGCAGACTGAGTGAAAAAAACCTAAATCATTTTATGCACACATGTATATTATGAACGGGCATCCATGATCACTCCTCCTTCCTTTTCTATGGTGCTGTTGCATCAATACCTGCACTTTAACTTGGAAAATAAAAGTGCAGTAAGTGAGCGTAACAAACAACTAGAGGCAGGGGTGTGTGCAGAAATTTAAATTTGACCCCTTTTGGAGGGGCATGTTCTGTGCCCCCTGACCCTGCTCTCTTTCCCTCCACCCCAGCCCAGGGCCAGTGCCCCAGACAATTATTTGGCGAGCCAGTGCCCCTGCTTGCCCCCCCTTGTGCCCTCCCTGACTAGAGACAAGGGGGAAGGAGAGGAGGATACGGACAATATCACACAGATGCAGAGCTAACCTACAAGCACAGCTTGACAGTTCCAGGTCTTGTCTGTAATGGACATTATTTATCCTGAGATCACATTGCTATAACCCTCACTTGTCTCCATCCTTGTTCCCCCTTGCACATGGCTCACAACTGAAGTACCAACGTGGAAAATGAAAGAGAGCAATAGAGGTGTGCTGGCCAGTACTGACAAGGGTAAGTATAAAGAGAAAAGCAGGGGTCATTCCTGCATCTGTGGCAACACTTTAGTCCTCCTGCAGAATCACCAGAAATAGCACTAACAGGGAAAGACTCGGACAGAATAGCACTGCTTATCATCTTTGCTCTCCCTACATGCCGGCAAGCAGCAGCTACTTCACCTACAGCTTCGTTAGTCCCAGCAACCCACTTTCAGGATCCACGCTGCAGTGCACTTGTGCACTTGTATTGTATGGCTATAGACTAGCTATATACAGGAATGGGACTTAGCTGTAATGCTTTTAAAAACCCTGGCCAGAGCCTTGGGTAGGGAGTTTATTATAGGGATCTGAACCTAACTCTGCTCATGTGTGTTCACACACACAATAACTGCGTGTCAACAACTGTGGTAGGACTGTTGCTATGGGCAGAAAATAATGGACCACTCCGTAGAAAAAATGTTGCATAATTTATATGGTACGGGACCCACCAATTTACAGTGGCATTATTATCTATCCTAAAAATGATGCTTTAGGCCAAGGCCACCACGGTAAAGAAAATAATTTTTTTTTAAATATCCTAAATTTCCCTCAGGCCACTTATCTCCAGCTCCCACCTTCATCGTGAGAAAAGCAAAACCTAAGGGATTACTCAGGCCTGCCTCCGGTTAACAGCTATGGCCTCCAAACAGGGAACAGAAACAATTCAATGAGAAACAGGTGACCAATCACGCTGCACAAGTTTTGAATATATAACACTTACTATGATTGTTATTTATTTGTATTGTGGTAGCACCGAGAGGTCCCAGCCCCACTGCTGCACAAATATATAACAAAAAGACAATACCTGTCCCAAAGAGCTTTCAATCTAAAAGCCCCAGTCCTGGAAACAGATACACACACACTCGGCTTTATTCATGTGAGTAGTTCCATGGGATTTAGTGGGACTATTCAGATGCATTACAGTTAAGCATGTGTGTAAGTATTTGCAGAATCAGGGCCCAGGCACTTGAAGTGAACTGTCCAGGACCAATCCATAGGCTCTGTTTGTATAATATATGTGAGTGACAAACACACTTAAGAAAATTGCAATCTGCTTTAATACGTTCTGTGAGCATAAAACATGCTGAATTCAACACATTTCTGGTTATTTTTCAGTAACAATGGAGTCCTTGTTTAAAAAGAAACAACGGCCATGTGGCTTTTATACCATCCCTTTAAAAAAGCAATATACATAAAAAGAGTTACTCTGATCATGTGTGTCAAATGTACATCAGCACATAACCCTACCTAAACAATACTGTTCTTTCAGTGTCACCAAGGAGCTGTGCATGTTTTTATAAGAAGAAGAAAATGTATCTCCTGTGGTTATAGAATTTTGTTACTAATTCTTGAGTATTTTGGATAAAAGAGCCATAAAGTTGAATGGAAATAACACCCAGAGGACACAAGAAACAGCATAGTAATAATAATCAGACAGCATAGGATCTCCAGGCATAAAAATTTTCTCCTGTTTTGATAGAGTTATTATAGCTCTCTATATTTCCCTTTCAAGATGGAAACAAACAAAGTATTATCATATACAATTTTTAATATAGCCCAGGATTTTATCTTAGGAGATGTCAGCCTCATATAAAAAACTAATATATTTGGTCCCAATATTCATGATGTGTTTCAAAAACGGTATTCAGACTATTCTTTAAAAATATTTAGAATGTACTGGTGTCACACTTGCCAGCTTTTATTTAAAACCCCAAGTCTGGAACAACATAAGGACATTTATTTGAAGCTCAATTTTATTAAACATTACAGCTGGACAGAAAAGGAATTTTTTTCTCCATGGAAAATGTCACTTTTACATCAAAAAAAACAAAATATCAGAACTAAAAACTTCCAGAAAAAAGTAAAAAAAAATATTTTCAGCCAAAAATGTTTCATTTGCCCATGAAAAATTAAAAATGTTGAAGAAATCAAATGCTTGTTTAATTTAAATCCCAATTTTCCACAATAAGAAGTTTAGATGGAACATTTTTGAACAAACATATATGAGATAGCTGGAATGAATTTTCTTTTCATATTGGCAGATTTTCAAGAGTTCAGCACCTCAACTAGCATAAGATTTTCCAAAGAATCCAGTTCTTGGTTAGGCACTAACTAAGGGTCCAATTTTTAAAAAAACCTCAGTACCCAACATGCATCTAGCATGAACCTTTTTGAAAATCAGGCTGTGATTGTGAGTTCTGACTTCTTTTGAAATTCAGGCCCTTTTAGGAAATTCTAAATATTTTTAAATAATAGTCTGAATAGTTCCTTTTTAGGGAAGTCCAGTTACCATCACTGTACTGATAACTTTAATAGATTGCTACCGAATATCATTTTGACCAAATGATTGAAAGCCCATCGGAGGTTTTGAATCGTCTGTGACTGCCTTGATGAAGCACCTTAAGGCCTTGACATTGCAAGAGATTGTGTATGCAAAACCTTACACATGTGAGTAACCCTAGCATTAGACCCTTATCCTGCAAACGATTACACATGTAACATTATGCATGTGAGCAATCGTATGATAGAGATACAGTTCCAGGATTACTCCTGTGTGTAAGTTTATTGTGTACCTAGGTGTTTGTAGGATCAGGGCCTAATCCTATATCTTCCTGACTAATGAAGTAGGTGGACAAGAGAAGCAGAGAAAGCATGTAACAGAAGCGGAAGAAATCAATACAGTGATTTAGGCAGAAGAGATCAGTGAAGTGGTACAGCAGAAACATTGAATCCAGTGGTGTGGACAAAAGTAATCAATAAATACACATTTGCTTTTGAGATAAAGGATGAGTGAATAGATCCAAATAAAATAAACTTGACCTAGAGCTTTATCTGAATCAGCTCCAATCTGAATCTTTTTGGATGTTTGCTATAGCTGGTTATATACATATCTGTATCTTTTCCACTTTGTTTTTCAATTTCCATCCCTCTGCCTCCAGGTTCCAGCTAGGACTGAAGGCACAAGAGACAAAATACTGAGACAGAGTGAACCAAACATCTCATGAGAGAAAATGGTCCTGTGAGATCACCAGCATGGTTGACTCAGTAAATTTGGATAGTTTGTATGATGTTCAAATAAACATTCATACTGCTGGGTGATAATCCAGACTGAAACTCCCAACTGCCCTTTACTGCTTGTGTATCCTTAAAATGTGCCTTTTTCTATGTTCTTTCAACACAAAAAGTTTCCTCCCTCTCCTCCCAAAAAATGGTCTTTGAAACCTGGTCAGTTTCTGTGTCTAGCTTTCTGTTTCTCCTCCATTATGTCTTGAAAGAACTTGGAAAGAAGGTCATTCCCACGTTTACATAAAAGGGGGAATTTTTCCCTTAATCTGGCTATGACTCAAATCCGTTTGACTGGCTGCTTTTGATGCACTATATAATTTCCCCCTATCTTGGACTCTCTATAATGCCTCGCTCCTCCCCCGCCCCCTTTTCTCCTGGGAACAGCTAAAATTGGTATAACTTCAACATTGATTTCTCCATGAAGGAACAATCTCTCTTGTTTACCATACTAGGGAATAATTTTTATCCCTCACATAAAAATCCCGATTTTGCCCTGTAGTAGTTGAAAATATTATTTTCTGCTTTGAAACTGGATACAGGATATTTACTTTCCAACTCCAGTGTATGGGTTTCTGAAATGATAAGATATCATGCCCATAAGCTATACAGCTGACCCCAATTCTACTATACCATTTATTACATTTATCTCATTGCTGTTTGTGTGGAGCGCTGCAGTTTAAATTGTTATGGACTTTATGCTGCCAGAGCAGCTTTTATTTAACCATTACAAGGCTAAAAGTGTACATTGTGTCTTCAGAGATTTCTGTCTTGGAAAATAGCTGGTATTGTCCATCAGTCTAGTCCATACCAAATTCTTTCTTAATAATATGATTAGTGCTCCCCTCGAGCCATAGGAACATCTTTCCCCAGAAGACTCTGAACATTGCATTATTTACGTTCAGGCTGTGACCTCCATATCCTGCTTGGCTCTTTTCCTCCTCAGGGTTTTCCGGCTGTTCCACAGAAAACCCAGCCAGATCATCTCTTACTATGGTAAGTTAAGGCAATTGAAACCTGCAGCAGATCTTTGTATGATACAGAGTAGTCTCAGTAAAATAACGCTTGGAGTCATTCTGTGTCAGTTGCATGGCCTGCTATGGTACACATAGTTATTGAATCTTGACAGATCTGATGATGGAGGGCATTTTTTTCTGCAGAGTTCTGTTCTTCTTAGGAAGGTTTAATGTGTATTTGGAAAGTAAAGGAGAAACGTAGTGTTGCTGTGTCTGTAGCTGGCACGAGTTGCTGTATTGCTTAAGTGGACAGTATAAAAAGCTTGGGAAAGGTTGTGCCAAAGGGCAAGTACTGGAATTGAATTTTCAATAATGCAAACTTTCTCTTTCCTCAAATTTCTGTTCTTAAGTTATGGCTACTATTTTTTGTAGCTTAACATCCTCATAAACTGGTTTGCTGTGTTGACATTTACATCTCTGGAGAACAATCACACTCCACCTGAACTGATGCTACGTACTGGTGTAGCTGAATAAATCCTGCGTGAATCCATTTACCTAAAATGTTTTCAAATCACACTACTTACATTGAAACTGACACTTTTTGCAGAAATGATTCTGTTTTAATGAAACTTTCATCAGGAAGGTTTCTTGGGTCCAGGATGGAATTTCTTGTCAGATCTGAGAGATACAGCTCCAGCCGCCCTAGAATAGCCAATATACCAATGGGTTTGTTAGGGCACTCACCTTGTATGTGGGAAACCCAGGGTCAGGTCCCTGCGCTGAATCAGGCAGAGCAGGGACATGAACCTGAGTCATCTCCCACATTCCAAGTGAGTGCCCTAAATGCCAGATTATTGACTATTTTGGGGTGAGTCTCTCTTCTGGTATGTCTACATTGCAATTAGACACTTGCAACTGGTCCATACCAACGGTCTCAGACTCACAGGGTTCAGGCTAAGAGGCTGTTTAATTGTGGTGTAGATGTTTGGGCTTGGACTGGAGCCCAAGCTCTGGGACCCTCCCACCTTGACAGGTCCTAGAGCCGGGGCTCCAGCCTGAGCCTGAACATCTATGCCGGGCCATCCGCGGGTGTCTAATTGAAATGCAGATGTATCCTTCCACTCTCCCAGATGCAGAGTGAAACAGAATGCTGAAATCTCAACACTTTTTGCAAAATGGAATCCTTGTTTGCTGGCCAGCCTTACTAGTTATGCATGACAGTTGTGTGTCTGAAGTCTTCTTTACTGTGCAGTATGGCTGGATTTTCAATGGCGCCTAAAAGAGTTAGATGTTTAACTCCCACTGAAAATCAAAGTCCACAGTCTTCTCCCTAGAACTGACCATTTGAGTGCTTCACACTACCCAGGAGTTAAAGGAAATTTCTTCTGCAAAAAGTGACTTTAACAATTGCATCATGGAGTTCCAAACTTATTCTCTCTCTAGATCAGTTCTGCTCAGTTTACATGTAAAAGGATGGGGTGGGGTCTTAATCCTGCAAACTCAATCTAGCACCTGAAGATCGAACTGGGTTCTTTCTATTTTAGCCATCACCACAATAAATATCCTGCCATCAGAGCTTACCTGATGATCTGCAGCAAAAATAGTGGCTCATTCTTTTTTATTTGCATTCACCCAGCAGAGCAAACAGAAGTAAGATGTAAGAAAAATGTACTTCAGTCAGTAAAGTCAGCAGATATTACACTGAATACTCAGAGGTAGCAGATTAGTTGAGTAAAGAGGCACCATTACTGTATTTGTGTATAAATTAAAATATGGAGGAAGAAGTAGGGGAACCACAAATGATGAGCAGAATAGGTTTGTAATGAATCCATCTAAATGTTACCAGACAAACATGCAGTTTCTGACAGAATTACAAAATTAGTAGCTGGACGAAGGGATAATGGTAGATGTGCTATATCTGGGTTTCAATAAAGCATCTGATTTCTGTGTCTTACAAATTTTTACTTGACAAATTATTTCAAATTGGTTTGGATGTGGAGACTTTTATATAGCTTGACAACTGTTTAAAATGCCACAAGCAACATTTTTTAATGTTAGTGATCCAGCTCAGATTATGTAAGAGGAAGGTCATTCTAGGTATGCATAATCAGAACGGAAATGTTGTGCACCTTGCGTCAGCAGATTCTCAGCCCTGATTCTCTTGCTGAACTGGAATATGATGTTCTCTTACAACCTACGGGTTTCCCCAGCAAGGTAAAATTGTGACAAGTTACCATAGTAGCTATGTAGAGTTAACACGAAGAGCACTTCTACGGACCAGAGACTGTTATGACAAGAGACATTGACTAATGTACATGAATCATCTGCTTGCTTTGCAGTATTCATACTGTGTTGCTGCATTATAATGCTAATATTATGACACCATGCTTTAATGTGAGAAACCGTCACTTCAGCTAATTCAAACCTACACCGTCAACTTTTGTACTGGTAAACCCTACGATACAATCAATACAGAGCTCTGTTTCTGATCAGAGAAGTGCATATTTCATTGATGGCGCCATTTCTCTCTCTTCATTTCAGTATATAATTATTTTCTGTTACACAATTATCTCTTTAAAAAATGTAACACTTGTTTAAGTGTTAAGGCTAGATTAGATTCTCCATCCTTCCCAAGCACACATGGATGCTCTGGAGTAGAGGTTGAGGGGGGCACAAGGAGCTGGTTGTGGCTCCCTAATCCTGTATATCCCTGTCCCAGAATACATTAGTGATGCTGAAGAGCACTGCATTCCCTCAGGGACCGTTGCAAAGTGGACTTAGGGCCAGGTTCTTTGATCTGCTATGTGGTCAGCTCTGTATTGGACCACTGCAGAGATACAATACCTTAAGGAGAGCTCTTGGAGGCATCATGCTCTTAAGAGCAAGGATTCCCCGTGTGCTCAGGCCCTGGGCCAAAAATACTTGTAGGCCAAAGGCTCCTTGTACTCCCTGTCTCTCTCCTTTGGACGCCCTCAAACGGGCCAAACACAGTCTAGCTCCTAAGCATTCAATTTTGCAGTCTAATGGTCCAGCAAGTTTAAATTCCACTGAGAGGTTGGCTTACAGTCCCTCCCACTGACCTCCCATGGTGGTGATGTTAAAATTATTCCACTTTTCAGGCAGATGAATGCCTTCACCAAGCAGAAATGCCAATTATAATTAAAAACAACCCCTTTATTTTCAAATACACATCACTGTTTATTAGGAAGACACCACAGTGCTTCTTGATGATTTGAGCTTCTAGATTTCCAGGCAAATGGATGGAGTTTTTCTTTATATGAGAGCAAAGTTCTGTCTGAAAAGGATGTAACCATAAACATGAAAAAAAGTGAGGCAGTGATTCAGTGAGCAGTGATGCTCTAGAGCTTCAAGGACCAGGGTCCATATTCTGATCTCATTAGCATCACAGTAAATCCCAGGAAACTGTACTGAAGTCAGTCTACTTACTTCCTTGAAATTAAAGATTTACATCACTGCAAGCAAGAGGAAAATTTTGTCCTAAAACTTAAAATCACAGCATTGGCATTAATACCAGAGGGCCAATCCCAAGCCTGTCAGAAAAGAATTTATTCATTGACTGGGAAAGAAGGTTGCCCTATCAGTGAAAATCAGACTGACTGTTTATCCATTTTCATCTTCCTTTGTCTTCTGTGAAATTGGAGGAGATTTAAAAAGCAGAAATTTGTCAATCTTTTACATATTGGGAACCATTCCAAAGTGATAATCAGCTGCAAGCAACTTCTGTCCTGGAAATGAAATAGTCTGAAATATTTACAGACAAACAGACACATTAAAAGATGAGAAATCATCACTTAGAAAAAGGAACATGATTCTTTAAAAATAGGAAGCAGTATGTGAAGAGTGGAGGAGCCGGGGAAAAGCTTGGTAAAGTATTTGTTTGATTTAGCTCCTTTTTATCTTTACAAATAATCAGTGAGAACACTTGGATTCTCATAACAATGCTTGTTGTTCAGAACTATTCAATTAATGGTTTATGCGAATCTGTCTCAGACTATGGATCACTTATGATCTAGCTGTCACAGAATTTGAGTATTTGCTAGTCACAATTCTCTATGAACCTAAGTATTTTTTCACCTAAGTATTTCTCCTGCTCCCTGAATGGATAACTCCCAAATACACAAAGCCTTCTGGCTTGAATATTCATCACATTTTCATTAGTACAACTTTTTCCTCTTCACACAAACATTTTTGTGAGCTAACATTGCCTCATGTGACTGTTTAAAGAAAATGCTCTTATTCTAACAAAGATTTGTGACTACCTAATGCAGTATTCAGCCAGCCCTAGTTCTGGGAGTAAGGGGTGGGAGATGACCATCATATCATCCTGTAGTGACCTCTGTAGAAGGCGGGAACTGGGAGAAACCAGGGTAGAAGTGGATAATGTGGACCAGTGCCAAATAGGCATGATAGAACAAGTATGAATAAGAAGAGCCCAAAAACTAATATGAAAGGTGATCTTTATGTAGGTGCCAATTTTGTGTGCCGCATCCCCAGATTTGTCTAATGTTGCTAGATGTTATGTAGCTCCTCCTTATCATAATTGTATTGTGACTGAAAGTGAAAGGTCAACCAACATTTCAGTGGAAATCTGGGTTCAAAGAAATAGCCAAAGTCAATTATTAAGACATTTTTGAAAAGAGTATAAGGGATTTTTTTAAATGCCTCTTGAAACAGAGCCTACAATAAGCTTCCAAAGGCACAGTGATGCTTGAAAATGTGAGTTGGTTTTATTCCCAGTTACAGCTGGATCATCAGATGAGCTGTATTGCTGGAGGATATCAACTGCCTACATGACTTTGCTGTGACCAAGTCACAGTCATTTATTACTGTCTTATGTTCATCCCTCATTTCCTTTAACCAGTAAGTGATTTCAAATCCCTGGTTTCTTGCTTTTTAAACCAATTTATGAACAGCATTTGTTCACCAACACGGCATAAATGCATATTTACTTGTTACTGTTTTGACAAAATAGGACTTTTGAACTATTAGTTATTCCCTTTATTTGATTTGGCTATTTTGATTTGAAGCCAGAGAAAGAAGGAGCATGAATAGTGATATAAATACAATTTCCCTATATGTAAATGTACTGCATTCTGGATCTTTTTTTTTTTTTTACCCATTCACTTGTCTATGAAACTAAAAATACCATGTGTTTTGTGTAACTCCCATTGATTTCAGTGGGAACTAGGTGCCTAAATACCTTTGAAGATCTGGGCCTCCAGAGATAAAGCTGCCCTTAATACAGACAGTGCATGGTGGCTGCAGGAGCCCGCATAAAGTGTTGCTGCTTCATTTTCTCCCAGACGTACTGTGGAATCTTCGTATTTCCCTCTCCCTTTTACTCTGCTTTTTCATGACAATCCCTTCTGATGAAGAAGTTTGGACAGATCCCTTAGGCCTCATCTGTGCTACTCCAGACAGGATAGGTGAGAGGAATATGCTGCGCCTGTCTTCCAACCCTTGTCCCCAGAATGGAACATACTCTTTTGCAGTGATTCTAGGGATCAAGAACTGAATTCCCGAGGGAGAACATGTTATCCTGCTGCTACACCACCAAGCTCTGGCTTCATGGTTATTTCCAAAACTTTCCCACTAAAAGTTGCCGTCCATTTCAGAAATTCTACTCTTACAGATAACTGGCATGTAACAAATATGGAATTGTGCTGTTACAGATTATCCAGTGTTCTATAAATTCTGGAATGTGATTGCTAATTACTGTCATTATAATTATTCTTAATTTTCTCCTTTTGAATATTAGCAAATAGAAAAGATACGTATTTCTGAACATTCAATCCATCCAGAATAGTTAACCCTTTGATGAACTATTATGCTATGAACACTGCAAACTGCAAGTTCACTGAAATCCTATATTTATTTGAATTGTGACAGCTACCTGTCCAAGAATACAAATTATATAATTTATCACCATTTTGTGATAGAGGATGCTGCTATAATTTGAATGTAAGTCTATGTTAGTCAATGGTAATTGATTCTCTAACAAAGTCCATATGTGTAGGGCCATGCCTTGCTATAATATGAAACTCCAATATTTAAACAAAACGTTGGGGGTTTTTTAACAGAGCGTTATGTTGCGGCTTCTGAAAGGTGCTAGGTTAAAATAGCATTAAGGAAAAATTATTTTCTTTCTTTTCAAAATTCTGTATTCAGGATGACTTGAGTCTCCAGTTTTTGTCATCCAGAATCACAGTGAGGATGGAATAATATAAAGGTAAATCTACACTGGTAAATTGGGGTAAAGAGGTTTATCTTAAGGGATATAAAGGATATATCATTATAGAGTTTCTGATTTTCATTTCTATAAGTTTGATCTTAAAGGCTCTTCAGGAATGAATTGAACTGTTTTTCAAAAGGAACTCTCTTCTAGAATTCTATGGGTTCTTCAGAATTGAGCTTTCTATATAAAAGGATATTAAATTAAGTGTCCCAAGTGAATATAAAACAAAATTATTGGGAAAGGATGAAATGAAGACCAGACCCAACAAAGTGTAAGTTATGTTTAAAGTGAACCTGCTTTGTTCGATTATTTTATACAAATTGTTCAAAAATCTGTCTAGAATCATGATCAGACTTTATGAAATGCCTGAAAGACTTAATTGTTTATTCTCCAAATGCCAAATGAAATGCTCATGTCACCAAACAATTAATTTAATACAGTGACTGTGAAATTCATAAGTAACTATAGAAGTGACAATCAGGAACATAAATATGGAAGTCTTTTAACTGCTGAGGATTAGGAAGCTGTTAAAGGAGGGGATAGAGAGGTAAAGGAGAAAATGGTCAGGGAGCATAATTACAATTTTATTAAGTTTGGAAATTAAATAAAAATGAAAAGTAAAGGGAAAAGTCAAAAGAATTGAATTTGAAGGGTCACTTTGATCAGATTAACGGAGATGGAAATGGCTCAAGGGATAGAACAATAAGCAGCCATTTGAGACACCCTGGCCTCCAAGCTATCTCACTGTCTTTGTCTTTAGGCTGACAAGGACATAGATTTTTACGAAGTGGTGGAGCCGGCACTGCAGTTTTTCACCTGTTAATGGGGTCTTAAGGTAATGTGCAGGCTTGGCGCAGGATATTGTATTTCTAGCTGTCAGGGTCTCTGAAAAACAGCATTCACAGCTGTCTCTTTTATGAGGGAGGAAAGCACAATATAGGCAAAAAGATGGGTCTAGAATGCATGTGGTTCTCACAGGCTAATAAAATATCCTGTCTCTAACTTGAAGGGAGAAATCCCTTAAAATCTACTTTAGCCAGGTAGATAGCATAAGGGAAATTGCAAGTCCCCTCGACAATCAGAAGGCATTAAGCACTGGGAAAAGGGAGTTAAAGCTAGTGGACAGATGTCCCAGCTGGGAAGGTAAAATAAAGACCCAAACTCCAGTTCAGTCTAAGGCCCTTTCCTCAGGTGTGGTTTTATTAACACAAAATTATCCAAATCAAGAGCAAAGCAGCTCAGAACACTTGATCACAGCCACCAGAGACCTTTACAACTTTCAGCAGGGAGAGCAAGAAGGCACACCTTCCCCTAAGGAACTGGCCCAGCAGCTGCTTTCTGTGTATACTTATAACCTCACTCCAGATCACCCATATAATAAGCAGGGAGCCTGGGTTCTGCTTGTAACCATTAACATGCAAGGACTAAAGAATGCCTGTCTACCTTGTTACAGGAAGTGAGTGTCCCGTCCATGAATGTATGGAGGTGCAAAGTCTGCACATGTCGGTGACCATTCATGCAGTGGGAACTCAGGGAATTCATGTAAATGATTATTTATGATAGGAATAGTGCTTGCTGGGGGAGGATAAAAGATAAGGAAAAAATTAGGTTGATAAGGGCGGTTAAATTAATAAACAGAAGAGAAATAGCTGAAGAAATAAAGATAAACAGTAAGAAGTTCTTTAAATACATAAGAAGCCATAAGCAAGTAATGAGTCATTAAGTGCTGACAGTTGGAAAGTACAGATGAAGCTGATATTGTTAAGAGCCTGAATATGCTTTTTGTCTCTGCGTTCACAAAAGAAACTGAAGGTCATATTGCAGAGATTAAGATATATTTTCCTGAGGGAGAAAGTAAAATGTTAAAAGACTTTATGATTATGCTAGAACAGATAATTAGGCAGTAAGGACTATTAAAGATTGAAAAGACACTGGGCCCAGAAGGATTCCAGAGTACAGCAAAAAAAGTGTAACGTCTTAAAATAAAAACAAGGGGTCATGGATTGGCGATAAGGGAGAGGATTTGCTTTTGGCCTATAAGCAATTCAGGTAGACTGAGCCTTTTTTATACAAGAAGGGGTTGAACTTTGGAAAAAAGTACAACAGGCTGCAGAAGAAGTAAGTAGAGTAGATCAGTTACAGGTGGAATGGGGCACAGTTTTGTTGGTCAAAGTTAAAATGTATAGTCATTATTTAGACTGGGTTGGGGGTTAAGTTATGCAAGTAAGGTAGGGCTTCGTAGGTATTTTCCATTGTAAATGCTAGTTAATCCTCTTGTGCTCTAGCTCTTGCCATTATATAATCCTATACCAGGGACATTCGTTAATTATTGACTTATCCGTTGGCAAGAGAGCCATGGTTTAATGGCCTGAATGCCAAATTGAAAGCAAAGAACTGCAGATTTTAAATCCTGACTCTAACATTAACTCCTCCTGTAACCTAAAGCAAGCTGCTTATCCCTCTATAAGACCTATACATTCTTGACTTAAGAGAACGCCTAATGGCTTTTGATATATGACTTTCCATAACAATTTATCTTTAGTTACACTTGTATTATTTTACCAGGTCTGGCAACCACATCTGTTTAGTTCCAAGCCAAAACTGAATTTCCTCTCTACACTATTACCAGCCGCTCATCTACTCATTTCCTGTTAAAAGTTCAGTCACTTTCACCTGCCACCCTACCTTGATGCCAATAAGCAAAGCCCTTCATGTATTGATAATCTCTGTGGACATTAGAAGAAGCATAGAGAACTGTATATGAAAATTCAGATTTTTGCTTTCATGACCTACTCTTGAATAGCAGTACATTGTGTTGGAAAGATGCTATATTAGTAGTATCCTGCATCTAACATAGGAAGGCCTACTAACTAACTCACCTTTGCTCTCCATCCTGGCAATGCAGAATTGTTTTCTATACTGTGTTCTCAGATGCTTTGTTCAGTCTAGTTCAAAAGGACTCAAGCAATGAAGCTTCCTTTGATGTTTGCACACTTCAAACATTTATAAAAGGCTCTCTTTGGAAATGGGCCTTGTTGTGTCCCAGGTTTATGGTAGTTCCTCAAATCAAAAAACTCTCATTGAGACTCAAGAGTGAGGTAAATAACGATGAGCTTTTTTGATCATGTCTACAATGAATGAGTATTCACCAGCATTGTGGAGGAGCTAGCAAACAGGAGCAGCAAACAAGAGTTTTGCAAGGGAGTTCTCTGGGTGAAGGAGGAGCAACTCTGTGACCCTTGGAGTGAGTGTGTTGTCTGTTTGTTTGTTGTGTGTTTTACTGCTTGTTGTGTGCCTGGCTGATTGAAATTTATGGAGTGATCTATTTGGGAGGCCTACTAAGCAAGGCAAGGCAAGGCTGAGATCTTCTTAATGAGGCTTTGATCCCTTATCCCTTTAGCAGCCCTTAACCAGGAGGAAGGGCTATTGAGGGAGAACAGTGGCTTAAAAAGCCAGCTACTAAGCAACCAGAGAAGCTAGCAAACAGGAGCAGCAAACAGGGGAATTTTGCAAAGGAGCGAGAGAGCCAGATATACCTAACATTCTCTAAACTTAGGCCAACAAACACTCCCCTGCAAAACAAAACCGAAAAGCTACAAGAGTAATAATAATGAAGGTAGAAATCTAGCAGCAGTGGGGCGGCTATCCACTTAATTGCATTGAATGCAGCATGTATGATTACCTGCCTTGTGGGCAGGTGCATATGTGTGCATTCGGTGTAAGCAGCTCATGGCCTTCAGAAATTGAGCATGGGATCTTGAGGACAGAGTAGCTGAACTAGAGAAGCTAAAGGAAACAGAGACGCACATGGATGAGACTTTCCGGCACACAGCAGAGCAGTATCCCTCCTCCCCCAGTCTAACTGTCTCTGTGATGTTGAGGATGATGAAAGCACATCAAACTGGAGCAAAGAGAAACTATCCCATAGTTGGGAGCACTCTTCCAGATGATGTCATGGTATCCTCTCACACTGAGGATACCCCTCTGGAGGAGGGGCCCCAGTTATTAGGAAGAGACAGGCAATAGTAAAGGAGGATTTGATTATTGGAAATATAAATAGCTGTGTTTGTGGTGACTGGGAGAACCACATGGTAAATTTCCAGCTGGGTGTGAAGGCTGCAGATTTCTTAAGACATCTAAGGTATGTCTACAGAGCAAAGGAAAACTTATGGCTAGCCTGTGCCAGCTGAATCCGACTCGCGGGTCTTGGGCTGCAGGGCTGTTTCATTGCTGTGTAGATATCTGGGCTCAGCTTGGAGCCTGAGCTTTGGGACCCTCCCACCTCGCAGGGTCCTAGAACCCAGGATCCAGCCTGAGCCCAGAAGTGTACACACCAACGAAACCACCCCACAGCTTGAGCCCCATAAGCCCAAGTTGGCTGGCATGGGCTAGCCATGGGTGTCTAGTTGCTGTGTAGACATAACCCCAGGCAGATTTGTGTGTAGTGCTAGGGAGGATCCAGTGGTTGCGGTACATGTAGGTATCAGTGAGATAGGAGAGAGGTCCTGGAAGCCAAATGTAGGTGTCTTGGAAAGAGATAAAAGCCCAGAACCTCAATGGTAGCATTCCCTGAAATGTTTCCAATTCTACGTGTAGGGCCAGGTAGACAGGAAGAACTGCAAGGTCTCAATGTGTGGACAAGATGCTGATGTATGGAGGAGGGTATTAGGTTTAATAGGAACTGGGGAACCTTTTGGGAAAGGAGGAGTCTATACAGGAAGGATGGGCTGAACCTAAACCAAAAGGGAACTAAATTGCTGATATGTAAAATTTAAAAGGTCATTGTAAGGCATTGGGCTGTCCCTCTCTGTGCATCTGGGAGGGAGGCCATGCCCCCTCGCTACAGTGCTCCTGTAGGTGCAGAAACTAAAAGGGGAATTAGCGTTCGGGGCAAGGGTCCTGGACCCTCCTGCATGTTGCGGCGATTAAACAGTCTATAGCCCCTGGCTCTCAGGTCAAGTGGGGCGAACAAGCAGTCTGTAGCACCGGGCCGTCAGGCAGGGCGGGGCAGCAAGGAAGCAGTCTATAGCCCCAGGCCCTTAGGCAGGATGGGGTGAACAAGCAGTCTATGGCCCTTGGCCCCAGGCAGGGCGGGGAAAGCAAGCAAATAGTCTATGGGCCTCTGAGGCTTCACAGGACAGGATGACCTGACCACCCCAGGGGTGGTGTGGAAAGGGGGAGGGGGACGTGGGCCTTCCCAACTCCACCACATCCCAACCCAGAGCCCTGTCAGTGGTAGGGTGTTCTGCCACTGGGTCAATGGGGCTCCAGCTGCAACTCGCTGATGCAGCTGCAGGCCACAACACAACCAAACAGTCATCTGGTTCCCCTGGGCTGCTTCCTTTCCCCCTTCCCTGGAGTACCTGGGCCTCAGCGTTGCCTTCAGTCTCCTCAGGGTAGATGGCCAGGGATAGCCCCCACAGGTCCTCAGTGTCATGGGCCACAGGGAGCTCCTCCAGGTAATTTGCAGGCAGCAACTCCTCCAAGTCAGAAGCAGGCAGCTCTGGCAGCTCCTCTGGGTCCCAGGCAGTGGGCATCTCCTCAGTGGGGCAGCGGTTGGGCTGGGGCCGCAGCACCAGTGGAGAGACATTCTTCCCCTCCGGCAGCTCCCTCCCAACCGAGCAAGACAGCTCATCCCTTATACTTCCTGTCCCATCCCTCTGCTTCCGGTGGGGCGGGCAGACTTGTTCTGTCTCCGCCCACCAACGGTTGGGCCATCCCTCCCGGTCTGTCTCCAAGGGAGGCCACACCCCTTAGCTACAGTTGTAGATGTGTTTTTAAACTGAGGACTGAAGGAAAGCTGACAGGTGCAGAGGAGCACATGGTTTGGACAGAGATAGCCCTTAGGAAAAGATCTATTAATGGGGATTCTCTATATTCTAATAAAGAGGAGAGGAGAGAAGTTGATAAAATACTGGTAGGAGCTGAAGAGAAACTGTCAATTGAAAAGGAGTCCCGTTCAATTACATCACATGAAGGCAGTCAACTAAATACTGACAAAATTTATAAGTGCTAGTATGCAAATGCTAGAAGTTTAAATACTAAAATGGGTCAACTTTAGTGCATGGTATTAAATGAAGATATTGATATAATAGGCATCACAGAAACTTGGTGGAACAATGATAATCAATGGAACATGGTAATACCATGGTACAAAATATATATAAGAATGACAGAGTAGGTTGTGCTGGTGGGGGAGTGGCACTATATGCGAAAGAAAGCATAGAGTTAAATATAGTAAAAATCTTAAATGAATCAAACTGTACCATGGAATCGCTATAGATAGAAATTCCATGTTTGAATTATAAGAGTATAGTGGTAGGAATATACTACTGACCACATGACCAGAATGGTGATGGTGATTATGAAATGCTCAAGGTGATTAGAGAGGGTATAAATATAGAAAACTCAATAATAATGGGGGATTTCAAATATCCCCATGTTGATTGGGAACATGTCACCTTAGGATGGGTTGCAGAGACAAAATTTCTAGACACCCTTAGTGACTGCTTCTTGGAGCAGCTAATCCTGGAACCCAGAAGAGGGAATCCTTGATTTAGTCCTAAGTAGCACACAGGATCTCACCCAAGAAGTGAATATAGCTGAACTACTCAGTAATAGCGACCATAATGTAATTAAATTTAACATCCTTTTGTGAGGAGAAATACCAAAGAAGCCTACCACAGTGGCATTTAACTTCAAGAAGGGGAACTATACAAAAATGAGGAAGCTAGCTAAACAGAAATTAAAAGGAAAGTCACAAGAGTAAAATGCCTGCAAGCTGCATGGAAACTTTTTAGAAACACCATAACTGAGTCTCAAATTAAATGTATACCTCAAATAAAAAAGATATTAACAGGACCAAAAAAAGCCATCATAGCTAAACCAAAGAGTAAAAGAGACAGAAGCAAAAAGGCATCCTTCAGAAATTGAAAGTCATATCCCACTGAGGAAAATAAAAAGGAGAATTAACTCTGGCAAGTCAAATGTAAAAGTGTAATTAGGCAGGCCAAAAAACAATTTGAACAGCAACTAGAAAAAGACATGAAAGCAAACAGCAAAAAAAAGTTAAGTACATCAGGAGCGGAAAGCCTGCCAAACAATCCATGGGGTCACTGAATGGTCAAGGTGCTAAAGGAGCACTCAAGGAAGACAAGGCCACTTCAGAGAAGCCAAATGAATTCTTTGCATCAGCCTTCATTGTGGAGGATGTGAGGAAGATTCCCACACCTGCCCATTCTTCTTAGGTGACAAATCTGAGGAACTGTCCCAGATTGAGGTGTCAATAAAGGAGGTTTTAGAACAAATTGAAAAATTAAACAGTAATAGGCCACCAGATAAGATGGTATTCACCCAAGAGTTCTGAAGGAACTCAAATACGAAATTGCAGAAGTACTAACTGGTGTATGTAACCTATAATTTAAATCAGCCTCTGTACCAGATGACGGGAGAATAACTAATGCAATGCTAATTTTAATAAAAGGCTCCAGAGACGATCCTGGCAATCATAGGATGGTAAGCCTAACTTCAGTACCAGACAAATTGGTTGAAACTATAGTAAAGAACAGAATTTTCAGGCACATAAATTAATATATTTTGTTGGGGAAGAGTCAACATGGCTTTTGTAAGGGGAAATCATGTCTCAACCATCTATTAAAAAACTTTGAGGGGGTCAACAAACATGTGGACAAGGGTGATCCAGTGGATATAACAAGAGTCCTGTAGCACTGTTTGCTGTATACAGACTAACACGGCTACCCCTGTGGAACTTTTCACCAGTGGATATAGTGTGCTTGAACTTCCAGAAAGCCTTTGACAAGGTGCATCACTAAAGGCTCTTAAGCCAAGTAAGCAGTCTTGGGATAAGAGGGAAGATCCTCTCGTGGATCAGTAATTGGTTAAAAGACAGGAAACAAAGGGTAGGAATAAATGGCCAGTTTTCACAGTGGAGAGAGCTAAATAGCGGGGTCCCCCAGGGATCTGAACGGTGTTGTTCAATGTATTATAAGTCATCTGGAAAAATGATGAGGTGACAAAGTTTGCAGATGATACAAAATTACTCAAGATAGTTAAGTCCAAAGTGAACTGCAAAGAGCTAAAAAGGGATCTCACAAAGCTGGGCAACAAAATGACAGATGAAATTCAGTGTTGATAAATGCAAAGTAATGCACATTGGAAAACATAATCTCAACTACACACACAAAATAATGGGATCTAAATTAGCTGTTACCACTCAAGAAAGAGATCTTGGGATCACTGTAGGTAGTTCTCTGAAAACATCAACTCAATGTGCAGTGGCAGTCAAAAAGCTAACAATATTAGGAACCATTAGGAAAGGGATAGATAATGAGACCAAAAATATCATAATGCCACTATATAAATCCATGGTACACCCACACCTTGAATACTGTGTGCAGATCTGGTGGCTCCATCTAAAAAATGATGTATTAGAATTGGAAAAGGAACAGAGAAGGGCAACAAAAATGATATGTTCCAGAGGAGTAGCCATGTTAGTCTGTATGCAGCAAAAACAACGAGAGTCCTGTAGCACCTTAAAGACTAACAAATTCCTGCGGGCATAAGCTTTCGTGGGCTGCAACCCACTTCGTCAGATGCATGAAATGGAAATCACAGATAGGAGGTATATATATACATCCAAGGGTAAGAAACAACAATGGGGAGGGCAAGTGCTAACAAAGTCAATTCAGTTCGAGTAGAAATGATAAGGGGTACGGAACAGTTACCATATGAGGAGATATTAAAAAGACTGGAGCTATTCAGTTTGGAAAAGAGTTGACTAGGAGGGGATATGATAGAGGTCCATAAAATCATGACTGGTGTGGAGAAAATGTATAAGGAAGTGTTCTCTCTCTCTTCACATAACACGAGAACCAGGGTCATCCACTGAAATTAATAGGCAGCAGGTTTAAAACAAACAAAAGGAAGTACTTCTTCACACAACACACAGTCAGCCACAGTCAGCCACAGGCAATTCCAATGCCAATGAATTTTGTGAAGGCCAAAAGTATAACTGGGTTCAAAAATGAATTAAGTAAATTCATGGAGGATAGGTCCATAAATGGCTAAATGATCAGGGATGCAACCCCATGCTCTGGGTGTCAAAAAAAATAAAGATAATATAGAAATGGGGGGAAACATAAAATCAAATTTGGAACAAAATGTAGAAATTCTCTTAAACTTAATTTTTCAAAAACAAAACATTTTGGAATTTTTGTTTCATGGGAAATTTTGAAAATATTTGTTTTCACTTTGGAATTGGATCAAAAACAAATTTTGGAATGTCAAAATGTGAAGTGAAATGGAAATTCCCAGTTTTGACTAGCTGTACTGGTATCTGCAGAGGACTTTCGGGGTACAGTGCCTCACTCCCCATCCAAGCTGCCATTGCTTCCTAGCCCCATGCAGAGAACTGGAGTGAAGAAAGGGCTCCCAGGCCCTACAAAGTTTCACTTACAGCTGCATAGAGCTCTGGAGAGTAAATGGGGTGTTGTGGCTTTCAGTGTTTCCCACCACTATGGATGGATCTGGGGAATGAAGATGGAGGGATTACTCTGGCCACCTTCCTTCAGTTCCTGTTGTTCTACGGAGGAAAAGGAGACAATCTCCAACAGCTGTACAGAGAGAGAGAAAGACTAGATAGATAGATATATATAGATTTTCCTTTTTTTCCAGTCTCTTTACTCTGTGCATTTGCCAGCACTCTGTGCATAATGCATTTTACAGTATTACTAATGGTCATTTGCACTTCCTATTTCAGGCACCAACATGATTACATCACACCTTCATGCACTGCTCTGAAATGAGTTTATGTACATGATTTTCCTCGGGCCCTGCAAGACGGTATTTACCAATAAAAGAGCAACAGGATTGCTGCTCCTGTTGCTCATCATAGGATTAGGAGGCTGTCTCCTTTATACATAGACTATAGACATATCCAATATGTATATAGGGTGTCTTCTTTCAGTTATAGATGTTACTTCTGCTACTGAAAGACAGAAATGTGGTTTTCAGGTTGATGGTGTCCCTTTCAATCTGTAAATTCAGTGCAGGGTATGTTCTTTGTCTGACACATTGACCCAATGTAAAGAATTGTGAACACCTTCTGGCACTACATAAATGATAAATAACACTATTCAATCTCTGAAATGTGCATCTTGGTATTACAAAGGTAAGCACACAGATTTACAGATAAAGAAGCTCACAATTAATATTCTGTTTATAGGTGGAAACAGATTTGCAGTCGGGTCATGGAAAGGGAGAATGAGAAGGAAATATGCAAGCTAAAAAAGCAATGGCCTGATTTGCATATTTCTTTAAAGTTTTCTTTAAAAGCGTCTGCAAAACGCAACCATCTGGTTTTCAAGAACATCCTGTGGGGAGGACAGCTCATTCTCCTTTTTACATTGTGAAACAAGAAGCCTCCTCTTTATCAGTAATATTTTCACCCTTCAGGAGGGAAATGTGTGTATTTGTAAACCATTAGAGACATCTGCATATTAACCTGTACTCCTGTATTCAGTTATGTACAAGGCATTTTAACGCAGTTAGTGTGAGCCAATTTATCCAGATAAAAATGCTTGTCAGAACAATATACTTTATTCTGAGCACTTGCTATTAAATATTGGCAGGTGGGGGAATGGAGGAGGGAGGAAATGTATGACTGAAGTTCAAACACAAGCTGTAAATGCAATTCGGGAAAGTGATAAGCTGATAAAAATGGAGACTAGATTTGTTTTATCTATTTGCAAACCAGACACAGAACAATGAGCTGCTTCACATCAGTCCAGCCCCACAGGAACTGCCATTACTCAGACTAGTTCATCCTTCACTCTGTGCTTCTTTTTAGGAGCTAAGTGGAAGGGATGTTAATTTTGTATTTAACTGATCATTGCAGGAACTAGAACATCCATTCTGTGGAAAATTTTCCAAAAAACCTTGGTGGGATCCTAGGGATCTGAGAAGCCTGCCAGGTGAACAGCTGAGGAGCCAAACAGCCAGGGGACTCTTTATTTCACTTGAAGTTTTGTGTGTGTAGCCCCGTCCTGGGGGACCCATGGTCCCTAGGGTGATTAAAGCCTCTTATTCCTCCCTCAAAGGAAGGAATGTCCCTAAGGAGCTCAGTGTCCTGCCTTAGGAACAATGGGCCCTGGGGTCTTGGCGTTCAGTGTCTTCACCTAGGGCATAAATTGAAAACAACTCCTATGACTTACAGAACATTACAGATCATAATGGCAAGAAACAGGGGACGAACAGATTTTACAGAAAAATACATATTTATTGCAGGGAAAGCAAGGGGTAAAAGATAGGGGGAAGGTCAGGAACCAGGGACAAAAAGAAAAGGTAGCAAATAAGAAATGAGTGATTATCCAGTCACATAGCTATAATCAAACACTCCCTCCGTTAAATACTCAAAAGCCAACAACTAGGTAAGAAGAAGAAGAATATCCCTCCACAGCCATTAGCTGGTGGGTGAAGTTGCAGGTTGATGAGAGGGATGGTGCCCTTCACCAGGAAGTCAATAACTCTCCCGTCTAGGCTGAGTGGGTCACATGGTGTCTGAAAGCCTGAGCTTAACCCTAGATCCCAGTGCAGGGAAAGCTTCCTGGACTCAGCTGGCAGGCAGCCCCTTCAGGTCAAGAAAAATGAAACAGAGTGTCTGGTTCTCTGTGGCAGACAGCAACTCAGCAGCTGTGTCCTCACCTTATGGGGTTGCCAACTTTGTAATATTTAAAAATCAGACACTCCAGCAGAAGTACCAGAGCCACCCCTGCCCACCTCTTCCCCTCAAGTCCCTGCCCTTGTTCTCTCCTCTTCCCCCCACTCCATCACTTGCTGCTCTTCCTCTCTCCCCCAGCTCCCTGAGTTGGGAGGGACTCACCTGCAGAGCCAGGGCTGGGAGCTACAGCCATCTGATGCAGATAGGAGGCAGCCCCGGCCGAGTAGGGGCTGGCGCAGGCGATGACCCAGTACCTCCCCGTCTCTCCCACCCACTGGGGCATCCAGTCAGTAAATATGACAGACACTGTGAGATCCCCTTTTCGACTGGATATTCCAGTTGAAAACTGGGCACCTGGCCACCCTACCTGCTGCTGTAATCCAACTCCTTGCAGCCAGCTGTCTCTCTCTCCAAATGCCTGTCCCTTCATTCAATCACCCAGGCCTATTTAGCATGCTCTGGCATGGTAACTCCTCCTTTTTCTCCCAAATATAGGATCTGTTGGGACTCAGCTCATATGTTCAGGTGGTGTCTGCCATGCACATGTAATGTGAACTTCAAGCATTCAAAAATCATGAGTCAGGCCTCAAAAAATCATGAGATTGGCTTAAAAATCAGGATTTTTTTTTTTTAAATAATACATTTGGGGATTTTTTTGTTTCCCTTTTGGTTTCTGATCCTTTAGGGTAAACTTGCTTCCTATTTTCAAGCTTTTCACTGCAAATATGAGGGCTAGAAATTTGCTTTCCCATGCAATCCCTTGATACCAGCAGATGGTGTTTTAAGAAAAACACCAAATATCGGAAGACTCATGACAAAATACCAAGAGGTGACAAAACTGAGGCTCTCTGGGGCCTGCAGTTTGTTTCCCTGATTTCAGATGGGCTCTTGGTCCGGCCCCCTCAGGCAGTTTGTGTCGCTCAAGCACAGACTAAGGAGGTAGTTTCATGTTCAGTTCACCCAGCCTCCGTGCTGCTGTCTGTGGGAACTGATGGAAGCTGGTTCTCTCAAGCCCCCAAATGGCAAGAAAGGTAATTTTTCCTGTATAAAGTTATTTTAGGAATATATTAAAGAGTTTTGTTTTTTTAAATATATTGGGGTTATTCTGTATCACGGTACAATCAAAGCCAGGTATCTTGATCACCAAGAGTCCAAATGTACAGAGCTTAGAAGGAAAGAAATTATAACTAATGCATTTAAAACATCTCTAAGTAAGAGACCTAAAATATCTTTTCTATGCTTAAAAATGTTGTGGCTTTAAAATTTAACACGAATCTCCTCTTTCCAAGGACATGGACCTCCCATATCTAGTTCTGCAGGATTGTGAGATATTGGCCCTTAAACTTGCCAATGGACTGGACTGAAAATTGACCACATTGCTCCTCTGGCAAGAGCAATTTTTAGCATGATTACCACCTTTGGGGTAAAAAAGAAAACGTTTATCAAACAGGTGGATTTTTTAAAACTGCCCAGAGTTTCTGAGTGTTAGGGTGAGTCATGAAATCATAGACATAGAACCCACTCATAACATATGAACTCAAAAAGTGGACCTAGAAAACTCACTTCTCCCTGCCTGATCCAGAACAGCCTGAATTTGTTAGGCTTGAGAAAAGGGTGCAAGGCCCATCTTTTCTCCCTTGAGGGTGAGGAGTCAGGTCTTGGGTTAGGACTGCATTGGAGTGGTATGGGACTCTTGTGAAGATAATGTGAGGAGGCTGATTAATTTTTGCTACATTTATGTTGTCAGTTGGTGATTTAATTTGATCTTGGGTAACTGATGGATAGAGCTGGTTGGAAATTTTGCAAATTTTAATTAAATTAATTTAATTGCCAAAAATGGCTTTTTTTGGCTAAATGGAAATATTTGGGGTTTCGGTTCGTGGTTTTTCAATGCAAACTTGAAAAACTTTCAAGAAAAGAATCAGTGAGAACAATTTTTTTCCCATTTTCATCTAAATTATTCATGGGGGAAAAATTTCCTGACCAGCTTCCAACAGTTCTTTATTTATTAGTATGTTTTAAAAGATTGTTAGGGACACCTAGAATATTGGATGGGTGCTGTTTTATTGTAGTTTACCACACACAAAACACCAGCAACAAAACCAGTACAATACCACAGATGAAAGCACTTGAATAGATCAGCTGATCTATTTGTAAGGATGCTTACAAACCGGCAAAGAAGCTGTCTTCATGCATTTTTTCTGTAATAGGCCCACCAGTGCAATGGGGGCAACAAGTTTAAGTACTCATTTAAAATTATTTCATGGAGCAGATAAAATCCCATTAGAAGCCAAGCAGTGCAGATGCCCTTGTAATAAATAACAGGAGTTCATACGAATAAGAAGGAGCAGAGCAAGGTAAATCCTTGTAAATTAACATTAAGGATTGTGAAATGAATTTGTTACTTTCCCAGTAGGCTAGAAAAAACAACCTCCATTATTGTATTGTATGTTCAATATCACCGCTCCTGTCAGAAATCTAACTGTGAACTGTAACAACTGATGTCAGTGGTAAGTGGCTAGATATCTTACTTAGAAAGGAAAGATAATAACCACATCAAACCATGGAACAGGTTTCCAACAGTATCTCTAAAACTGTTTGACCCTGGTAAATTTGCTGAAGAGATATAAAGATTGGTCTGGTCATCCATTCTATCTATGTTTTTATAAAAGTGTCCATCCTTGTAGGATTGCAGTGCCTCCTGAAAGATTTGGAAACCAAATCCAGGAATGGCCCTTTTCCTGTTTCTCCTTCCACTTTCCCTCCCTTCAGCTCTTTTCCATGCTTCTCTTCATCTTTCCTTTTTTTAACATTTGTAGGAGGGGCTGGAGGAAAGTTGGATTTTCATTTCATGCTCAGGGCAGTGATATTTGTGGTCTGTCTGATCTCCTTCAGTAATGAGTCTTGGCCTTATTTACGAGAAAGCCCTGTTGCCTGCTTTCATGCACTTCAACCTTGAGACTGGCTATTTCATATAGTTTTTGGAAACCATAGCTGTCAAGGGAAGTCATTACTACAGAACGGGAAGTATCTGCTGTGATATAGAGGGCCAGTTTCATGGAGGGACTTGAAAAGCAGGACAGCAACTCAGACCTTGTCACAGTAAAAATGGAGAGCCAGCATGGCGCCCTAGTGATTGGCGTTGGAGAGAAGGCAGAATGCTGCAAGTGCTGACTGATCTTTCACAGACAGCTAAGAAAGGAACCAAAAACTTAGTAATACGACCAAAGGATGTCAACTGTACCTTCCTGTCTAATCCAATTCACTTCAGAGTTTTATAGGAAGTGTAATATCCTTTATCTGAAAATTCCTGTTATCCATAAAAGGATGTTCCCTGAGGATTACAGATAAGTGAGTTTAGATAATTGTGGCAGCACCCACTCATCCTCTAAGTCAGCGGTTCTCAACTTCGGTGGAGGGCATCGATCCCTCCACGCAACCCTGCCAACTTACCGAGTTCTACTCGGGCCAGGTACAGTCAGGTGAAGCGGTACTTGACCTGACTGTACCTGACCCGAGTGGTACTCTGTAAAAAAAGGTTGAGAACCGCTGCTCTAAGTCATCCCAGCCAGCTGCTTCCAGCAGAAAGAGCAGCAGTGTCATTCTACCCCACAGGGTTCCTTCCATTATAGGTCTTGCCTGCAGTGCACAAAGACCAGTGCACTAAAGTGCTGCTGAGCCGGCCAGCCTGGGGGAAGCTGTCTGGCTCCTCAGAACTAAGGGAGTTTGTACAGCAGACTTTGAAGTTGGTGCTTAGGGTTGGAGGAACATAAGCACTCACTGACTTCAATGTCTGCTGAGGTGGCTGCCTGCATGTCCATGGTTGGGCGGTCCCACCAGAGTTTGGGATGACTGATGTTGTCCTGTCTTTGTTTCTTGGGTCAAAGACATGAATTGTTATTATGTGGAAAAGAGGGGCCGGTACTATGCAAGCCTGGTTGGATAAGCACCGCCTTTTTTTTTTTTAGAGAGCGAATTGCATCTGCTCTGTTAAGGAAGGTTATCATCTCTGTGGATGTAGCCCTAGAGACCCATATTTTAAAGTCCAGTCCAGTTGTTTACCAGTTTATTATCAAACTGACCTGCCACACCACAAGATCTAAGCACACTGACTGGTGCTTTGCTCATTCTTGCAAATAGAGAGAGGAGAACCCAATCAAAGCAATACTCCTTTGTTCTGTTTGAAACCTAGCAACAATGGGAAAGAGATAATGGTCCCCCTCTTTTGCATCAGCATAACCGTGGATCCGTTCCATCTAGCACCAGGGAAGGAATATGGCTTGGTAGGAGCTGAGGATTGGCTGAAGAGTAAGTTTAGTTCATTTTTTGCCTCAGCTAAATGGGAGCAAAGCTACTTGGGAATTGGCAATAGTTCCCTGTAAGTTGGTGGAATGACGCAGCAGAGGGAAAAAAAGTTCCCACAAGCCTCACTTTCTCAAAGCAGCATTGTAGCCTTTCCCCTGAGTACCTGTGCAAGCGAACAGGGGAAGTCGAGCGCATTAACTCCTTGTTTAACAGGAGCCCAGGAATGCTTCTGTGCTTTGTCCCATTTTCCCAGTGTGTTTCCTCAGACCTTTACTCCCCTGTTAGCACACTTTGAAAGTGAAATGAAATGTGACATTCCTATACTACTAGTGACCTTGAGCAGAGCAACCCTTGCCTCCATGCATGAGGGATGAAAGGACATGGAGAGGTATAGCTGGGTTGAATGAAGACATATAAATGTGAGCTGTGCTTCCTTTTAAGACTGAATTGGGATAGGGGTGTTCCAGTATTATCCCACAACTGCAAGTCAATCATTAGGAAGCACCCAGGCATCCGCAGCTGGTTCTAGCAGAGAGGCAGATGCAGATGAATGCTTTGGTGATAGGAGAGAATGCTTTCTGACAGAAAATGACAATATTCCGGAGCCTGGGGAAAACATGGTATAGACTGCATAGACAGCATAAACAGAGAACTTTCTCTCCACTCCCTCCCCCCTCCCCACACACCCTTTTTTGTATCAGAAATAATTTAACTACACTTAAAAAGGCATTATTAGCATTTCATTAGATTGGAGTCCTCGCTGTGAGGTTGAATCCTCTTGCTGATGTCATTCTGGTTGTCACGGTTACCAAGGCACAAGCTGCTCAGTGTGCAGCATCAGCTGGGGGGGAGGGATTCTATAGAGAAATCAGACAAAAATAGAGAGCAGAAGCAGCTGACATCACCAGGTGAGTGAGAGAAACAGCAAGACTTAGCAAACAAAAGCATTAAGGGGATTACGGTATTACAGTCACGCTCGTCAACACAAGCTTGATATTAAAGAAATGAAAAGATTAGACAATTAACAAGAGAAGAGCCTATGCTGAAACAAGAAGTATTTAGAAGTCATATAGTCTCTTTCTCTCAATTAGGACAGTCCATCTTAAGGACAAGGAAGGTAGGATAGGAAGAGGGGAACTGGTGGGGGGAGTTGCAGCCATATATGTGCATATATACACATATGTGGTTGTGGGGTGTGTATTATATATGAAGACCCTATATACACAATATTTTGAAAAACAATAAAAATGAATCTCATTCAAACAAGCTGCAGAAAGAGCCAACTGCAAATTGCCATGTCATTTCTTTCACCAATCTTTTTCTCTTACAGGGAAAGAAATTAAAATGCAACTTTTCATACAATGTCTCTAGTACTGTCTCTTATGTAATAATCCTCCTTCTCTGGAAGAGACAGGTCAGCAACAGCTGCAGGGTCCTGTACCATCAGTGCTCATCTCAGAAAATGCTCTAGCTTTCCCTGGGATTTTCCAGCCACAACCTATTAAATATTTGTCTGTGATGAGTCAGGCTGGGTCAAGAGGCTCTTCCAGAAAGTGCTCAGGCAGATTTATAATTATTTATACAGTGCTCCTGTGGATTTTCCAGGATGAAGAAACTTGAGGATTTTTTATAATACTACTATATTTTTATTCAAAAATATAATATTAATGGGCAGCCAGTTACAGCTTAATGCACTCATTAGTTTTTAGTCTAAACAACCATATTTTTAAAAATCACCCTTAGTTTGAAAAGGGAGGGGCTAAGCACAACCTTTGTTCCCCCACATTATTTCCTTCTAGTAATGAATTGCTTCTTGCCACCAAGGTAAAGCTGTCATCTGTCTGGATTTAGACCCGGAATGCCAGATTTTCCAATTGAAGTCTGGTCCCTAATGTTTGGGTATTAGAAAGAGGAGTTCTAGCTAGGATTTATACCATAGAATATGTGACAGGTAATCTGCTAACAAGGATTTTTTTCCTGGTTTAGGCAAGGCTGTGGAACCATTTAAATTTCCTGAACCCATCAAAGTGCATATTCAAAATGCCATCTTCTGTTCTCTTCTTGGTTCTTATTATACCTATAATTATTTCGCTCCTTCTCCATCCCTTCATTTTGATTTTAACTTCACTCTCATTTTCCCCCTCTGGCTCTACCTGATCCCTTTCACCCTGACAGACCTTCTAGGTATCTGTGTTTGGGACTGACTAGCACCTTCCCCCACATGGTACAGATGATTTCCCTCCTGCTCACTCAAACCTGAAATAGTCACATTTGTTTTTAATTCTGTCTTTCCCAAGTGGATAGTGTCATGACAGTTCAGTCTGGATTAAATTCTGCCATGCACCCACTGAAGTCAATGAACTTTCATGGGATGTGAGGGCAGAAGCAGTATGTGGTCTATTTATGTTAAATTCCAGGCTATAATGTCTTGCTGGAGAAGACCCAGTCCAGGGCCATATTAATGCACAGGCAAACTAGGCACATGCCTAGGTCCCAGAGTAGTATGGGGTCCAACCTGATTGACACAGCAACCCCATGCGCCAGTTGACAGTGCCACTCACTCAGATTTGTCTTGGCTACCTCCTCTATCATGATGGAGGGACAGCGAGACCAAATTTGCGTGGGCAGTGCAGCAGCCAGGGCTGCTTCTCCTGGTCACTGCTGTGGGACCAGCTCCTGCCAGTACTGGCCAGCCTCACTCCACTTCTAGCAGTCTGTGACCGCTCTGCTCTGCCCTACAGGACTCACGCAATGACAGCCTCAAGACCTGTTACAAGTATTTGGAGCTACAGTGAGTGCCTGCATGGGGGAACTGGCTTGAAGAGGGACGGTGCAGAGTCCGGCTGGGGGGCAGACATGAGAGGGCTAGTAGGTCAGTGTCCATGCAGCAGGAACCAGTCACTGACTGAGATGGATAGGAGAGGGTTAACTAAACAACACCCATGCAGCAGGAGCCAGAGGTGCTTGAGTGAGTAGATCAGTAGTGTAATGATGCTGGCCAGGATAGGGTCAATATAAATGCATCCTTACCATGGGAGCATCTAGTTATCTGGCCAATAGAAAGTGTGTGTTTTTCTAGGGGCAAGTGATGGTTTAATCCGGCCCTGGGCTCTCTCTTACAGCAATCACAAGACATTAGATTCTGACCTAAGATCTCCCTTCATTTGTATATAATAGGCCAAGTTCTGCCTTGAGTTACTCTTGTACTATCCCCCTGATATCATTGGGGTCGTGTGGGTGCATGTTCCTTAGGACAAAATATGGCCCACATTTTCAAGTGTCCACTCACTGCTTGTGCCACCCTTTTTGTATGCCCAACCTGCAAGCGTTTGGGTCTGAATTTATAAAATTGATGAACACCCAGATCTCCAGTTGCAGGGTAGGGTGGGGGTTAGTGGAAACTGCTATTGCTCATCACATGTGAAGCTCAGGCCCAACTGATCTACAGATGGGCACCCATAAATTGGGGTACCCAATCTAAATGGCCACTTTTGAAAATGTTGGTTCTGATCTATATCTACATTGATACACATCGCAGGCAAACACACAGCACGGAAAATAATCAGTTTCATGTTTTAATGTGTTCAGAGCTGAGCCAGAATTGAATTTTAAGGGTGGGGAGGGGGTTACCTCAAATTACAGTAACTAAATAAATGTTTATTCAATTCTTTCCTTATGCATTCTGCACAGGCAGGGAAACTTTCACCAGATACACATAGTATAAAGTGGCTTACTACCTATAACCTTTTACTTATAAATATTTCTCCCTTTTTTTGTCTTCTTAATCCTTAAGGGCCTGATTCTGCCACCATTACTCTGCCTGAGGAGTACTTTACTTAATGGAATCAATGAGACTACTTCAGAAGAAAGGTACCACACAGCCTAGACTCTGCACAACTCAGAAAGAAGGAAGAGCTTGTGGTTAATATTGTGAACTGGGATTCTGGGCACCTGGATTCAATTCCAGCTTTTACGCAGACAACTTGCGTGACCTGGGGTAAGTTACTGAAGTTCCTATCACCCAAATGGGGATAATAATACTTTCCTACTTCAGATGTTGTGAGGATAAGAATAATTAATGATTGTGAGGTACTCAGATATTGCAGTGATGAGGACTATGTACATTTCATAGCTAGATCTCCTGAATAAGGATAATAGAACCGGGCCCTGTATTAATTATTATACCACCTTATTTTCTGAAACAAACCCTGTAATTTCCCTTTGTATAATGCCATATGTAACACATAAGCCTGCTTTTTTTCCCCCTTACAGATGAATCCTGAAGAAGGCCTCCTACTTAGATTGTTGCTAGATGATATTTCATCATTATATAACAATACAATTTAACATTACATAACCCTCTTGTTATATTTGGAAGCCATAAGAGTCATTATTCATCATTTATTCATATTGGGCTGGATTCTGTCAGCCTTACTCAAACTGAGTGAGTAAAGCAAGTGAAGGTAGCAGGATCTTGCCAATGTAATTAAAGCCTGTCCCAGGATGCAAATCCCTGTTTTGTTTTTCTATTTTTCCTTTCCAAAAATAAACACATAGGAGTGCAGAGTAATATTTTTTATAGAGGATAAAAAAATGGGGAGTTTGCATTCCCCCCCTCAGCTTGTGTCACTCTTCAAGTATATAAAACAAACTGAACAATGCTATCCACAAACCACATATTAAAGTGAAATTGTCAATTTAAATCATGCTTATGTCCAAAACTGTTTTTGATTCTTTTATTACAAACAACGGCTACAATCTGCTAGAACTGAATGTGATTAGAGAGGGGAAGGGCCTTTTCTCTATTTTTCTCAGTTAGTTTACTTTGTGCATTTAAGAGACACATTGCGTATAGTCAGTTTCACTGTTTTGCCTGTGGTCTGTTTATTAGAGGATTGCCCCTGTTTGTGTGAGTCTTTCACACAAAAAGGGAAAGAAGAACATTTTGAAACAGAAAAATGTGATAGTAAAACCACACACACACTTCTTCCAGGGGGATTCTGGGTCAGGTATAGCACCTAAAAGTTTTCACTTGTTTTAAAAACCTGACAAGTGTTGAAGTTGATAGTGTTCGTTTAAGAATTGTAATGATATCACAAACTGCCTGCGATTTGTTTTACCATGTTGTCGGAACAACCCCCAGAAGTGTATTTGTAGCCTTACAGCTCAGTGACCTGTGGATGCTCTCTTTCTAAAATATTTATATAAAATATACACTTGAGCAATATAATGGGCATCTTCTACTTTCAGGTACACCGGTGTAAATTTATTCTTTTCAATGTATCACTCCAGATTTTCAATTACACAAGTGTCAATCTGGAGTTTCTTCTTCTTCAAGTGTTATCTCTGATGCAGAGGTTGTCAACAGCCAACTTACAGCTTTCACAGTCGTGACAGAGTTGTAAAACTTCCACTCTCATTTGGATACCATTACATCTGATTATATTTTCGTTGTAACATTCTCTCTTTCTTCCTCTTCCTGGTTTGCCTGCAATCTTGCCTGATAGTAGGAGTGCTGGAAGCAAGTCACTCTGTGACCGATGAGCTGTGTGTCCACAAGAATATGTTATTCTTATATCTAGGGTCTCCAGTAATTGTGCTCTTTAAAATTCATCCTTCTCATTACCTCCTTGTTTGTAGTCTTTATTATCCAGCTAATTTGCAATATTCTTCTGTAACTCCAAAACTCAAATGCTCTGAGCCTGCTCTCAGTACCCAGCTCTCACAATTATACAGAAGAGTTGATCATATGTAGCACTTTGGTAGTCTACTATGGATATGCAGTTCTAACAACACAGAAGTCTTTGGAAGTTGGTGAATATATTTTCTGCAAGCTGTATCCTTCTCTTGATGTCTTCGTTATATCTGCCAGCTCATGATATTAGACTCTCTAAATAGGGGAACCTAGTCACATGTTCCACTACTCAACCATCCAGGTGTCATGTACCTTATCCATCACTGTGCTTACTTATACTTTGTCTTTCTAACGTTGATTGTCATTCCATATTTCTTGCAGACATTGTTCACAGCAATAAACATATTTTAAAATTCTTCCCTAGTTGAAGATATGCAAACTAGCTCATCAGTGTATCTTATGTTGTTGATGTATACACCCTTGACCTGTATGCCCTGGTTGGTGTCTTCTAAACTTTGTTTTATTATACCTTCTATATATTTATTGGATAGCTGTGGAACTAGAATGCAACCTTGACACCCGCACCTTTTTGATGATGCAATACTCAGATAGTTCGCAATTCATTCAAATTGCTGCTCTCTGTCCCCAATGCAGTTTTTAATTAATTGTATATCTTGAGAATCAATGATCTTCAAGAACATGTACCATTTTGTCCTGTTGGATTTTGTCAAATGTCTTCTCATAATCTATAGTGCACTGTAAGGCGGCGTGCTGTCCTTCCCTGTCCGTCTGGGAGGGAGGCCACACCACTTCACTACAGCGCTCCTGTGGGTACTGGCTCAAAAAGAGAAGATAGGCATTGGGGCAGGGATCCTGGCCCCTTCTGCAGGTCACAGGTGCCCCTGAAGTCTATATCCCCGGCCCTCAGGTAGGGTGAGGCAACCACTTCTAGCCCTAGGCCAGTCCAGTTAGGCCCCGGCCATCAAGTGGGGTGGGGCAGGTAGGCAGTCTCTAGCCCTGTGCAGGACGAGTCAGCAGTTTATAGGCCCGGACCCTCATTCAGAGCAGGGCAGGGAAGCAGTTTCTATATCCCAGAGCAGGGCAAACAAACAGTCTAGGGACCTTGGAGGCTTTACAGGCCGAGATGAGGTGATCACCCCAGGGATGGTGTGGGAAGGGAGGAGGGGGACACAGGCCCTCCTGACTGCACTGTGTCCCAGCCCAGGTCCCTATCAGTGGGAGACCCCTCTGCCACTGAGTCAGTGGGGCTCCAGCCACAACTCACTGACACGGCTGAAGGCCACAAGACCTCCGGAGTGTCATCCAGATCCCCTGGGCTATTTCCTTCCTCCTTTTCCTGGAGTACCTGGCTCTTTGGTACCTCGGGGTACTCAGCCGGGGGCAGGTTCCACAGCCCTTCAATGTCATCAACGGGCAGTAGGTTCGGCATCTCCTCAAGGTCATCCGCGGATGGCAGTTCCTCCAGGTCACAGATGGCCGGGGGTTGCTCCAGGTCCCAGGCAGCAGGCAGCTCTGGCAGTCCCTCAGCAGGGTTGTAGGTGGCTGGTCGCTCCGGCGGCCCCTCTGGGGTCCAGGATTCAGGCAGCCTTCCCAGGGTGCGGCGGTCTGGCCGGGGCTTCAGAGCAGGTGAAGAGGCATCCTTCCGCTCCAGCAGCCTGTTCCTGATGGAGGGAGAGGCCTCACCTTTTATACTTCCTGCTCCACCCCCCTGCTTCCAGTGGGCAGGCAGGGTTGTTCTGGCTCCGCCCACCCAGGAGTATGCCGTCCCTCCTTGTCTGCCTCAGAGGGAGGCTATGCCCCCTCGCTACATGCACATATGGTTTTTTCTTTGTACTTCTATCTCACACTCACCTAAGTATGGGTTGGATGAATGGACTATAAAATGGATAGAGAACTGGCTAGATCATAGGGCTCAACGAGTAGTGATCAATGTCTCCATGTTTAGCTGACAGCTGGTCACAAGCGGAGTGCCCCAGGGGTCGGTCCTGGGGCCGGTTTTGTTCAACATCTTCATTAATGATCTGGAGGATGGGGTAGATTGCACCCTCAGCAAGTTTGCAGATGACACTAAGTTGGGGGGAGTGGTAGATACCCTGGAAGGTAGGGATAGGATACAGAAGGACCTAAACAAACTGGAGGAGTGGGCCAAAAGAAATCTGATGAGGTTCAATAAGGACAAGTGCAGAGTCCTGCATTTAGGATGGAAGAATCCCATGCACAACTACAGACTGAGGACCGACGAGCTAGGCAGCAGTTCTGCAGAAAAGGACCTGGGGGTTACAGTGGATAAGAAACTGGATATGAGTCAGCAGCGTACCCTGGTTGCCAAGAAGACTAATAGCATATTGGGTTGGATTAGTAGGAGCATTGCCAGCAGATCACGGGAAGTGATTATTCCCCTCTATTCGGCATTGGTGAGGCTGCATTTGGAGTATTGTGTCCAGTTTTGGGCACCCCACTACAAAAAGGATGTGGAGAAGTTGGAAAGAGTCCAGTGGAGAGCAACAAAAATGATTAGGGGGCTGGAGCACAAGACTTATGAGGAGAGGCTGAGGGAACTAGGCTTGTTTAGTCTGCAGAAGAGCAGAATGAGAGGAGATTTGATAGCAGCCTTTAACTACCTGAAAGGGGGTTCTAGGGAGAATGGAGCTAGGCTGTTCTCAGTGGTGGCAGATGACAGAACAAGGAGCAATGGTCTCAAGTTGCAGTGGGGAAGGTCTAGGTTGGACATTAGGAAAACGTTTTTCACTAGGAGGGTGGTGAAGCACTGAAATGGGTTACCTAGGGAGGTGGTGAAATCTCCATCTTTAGAGGTTTTAAAGCTGCAGCTTGACAAAACCCTCGCTGGGATTATTTAGCTGAGGTTAGTCCTGCTTTGAGCAGGGGGTTGGACTAGATGACCTCCTGAGGTCCCTTCCAACTCTGTGATTCTATGGTTTTAAGATCATCATGGAAAAGATTGACTCTCTCGGGCCTATTACTGGGTAGAAACCATACTGACTTCTGCTAATTCTTGTGTCCAGATGTTGATGTATACACATGCCAATAATTTTCAACAAAACTGTAAGTGTGTGGCTTATAGTTTGGTGTTGTTCACATTCTCTAGCACTATTATCCTTTGATACAGGAATAAAGATTTGTAATGGGATGGGGCTCATGAGTGTCCCCTGGCCAAGTGCACGTGTCTGCACTCTCTCTATGTCTGTTTGTGATAAGTCTTCAGTGACCCAGCCCTCTGTCTGAGTCACACACAGTCTGGATGTGCAACACTAGCAAAATAAATCCCTTTCAGGGTATACACTCCAACAGGAACCCATCCCAGTACCCCCCCCCCCCAGTTGAATGTCTCTTGCTGCAGTCCTCCCTGGGCTCAGTCCCTTAAACAGTCTCAGCCCTGCTATGGGGCTATATCCCACAGGCTTCCTGCCTGAAGCCAATGTCTTCACCCTCTCTGTGCCTTTCTGGCAGCTGGAAATCCGGGCCACTAAATAGTTCAGGTGTCCTTCCGGGGTATATCAAAATCCAATATCACTGACCCTCTTTAGGGTCTTCAATTCCTTCTTCTGGAGAAGTTCAACTCCCCTCCTCAGGGATTAAACTATCCTTTCTGTGGTTAGGCCACTCCATCTTAACCAGCGGGCAGGCATGGAGGGGATAACCTGGACCACCTAGTACTCCAGGTTCCAGCCCCAGCATCCTACAAAGAGCAGGCACATGCCATTGCATCCCCTTTAGCTCTGCTGCCATTGCTACTGTTCCCTCAGCCCCTTCCCTGCAGCTCCTTCACGAATCCTTCACCCGGACCTCAGGGCATTTAGCTACCAAATCCCAGCAGGCAGCCAGGCAGCCAGCCAGCCAGGAGCGCTTTCTTGCTCCCCAAGTCCCTGCCAGCAACTGCTCTGTCCATGGTACTACAGTTCCTTCCAACAAGAACATCATCCTTGCTCCTTTGCCTCACAGCAGCAACTGACTCCTGTGCTGTATTGTAGCTCCTTTTGTATGGGCCTGCTTGGCCCTGATTGGCTGCTTCCTGCAGCCTATCTCTGATTGGCTGCTTCCCGTGAAGCCTCTCTCGGAAGACTCAGCTCCACTGCTCCTTTTTTGGGACAGGACATGGTAGAAACCTGGGGCCTCTAGCAGAGGGCCTCTGGGTCTGGCACACCTCGTCAAAAGATTGATCTCTTAAAATCTTTCAGAAGTTCTTCTTGTAAGTATCTCCACTTGCTCACTGGCAGATGTGGAGTAATCTGGAGTTACACTACTGAAAAAAACAAATTTACACTGCTGTAACTGAAGGCAGAATTTGGTCCATATCTAATTAACTAAATCACCCAAGAAGAGAGGAGATTAGTGAATACAACACCCATAGAGAGTGATCATTCCACTTGGTATGGGAAGTTAGGTCCAAATTTAGCCTTTGCTATAATCAGATGCAATGCTGTAAAAGTTAATGGAGTTGTTCCCACTTGAATTTACTGAATTACCTCTAATGCTTAACTTCATCTCTACCCCTGCCCCATTTCCCATCCTCTGTGAAATAAATAATTTTCAGCTTAGCTTCTCACTGATAGCCACATGCGTCATGAAACCAACATACACCATACATTCTGCTTAACCACATGTTAGAAGCCTGATAGTGGAGACTCTGCTGTGGAGAAACTCAAGGATGAGTTAATATAGTCTGAATTGCATTCTTCCCTAGAGAGGAGAGTGCTTAGAGGTCAGTGCTAAGATAATTGACAGGGCAACGTGCAGGAAAGCATCTACTGCTTGTGGATCTGTTATCCTCGCTGTTACTGTTCCTCTCAGTGAGGAAAAAAGACAAAAAACTAAACCTACAACCCATTTACTCCAAAAACCAATGAAAAAAGCAAAGATTAAGGAAATCTCCCATCTATGTTTTTTAATCAAGAGTTGTCACAGCAGGTAACAGCAGCTGTAGGTTTATAATTGTTCAGTTTTCAGGGGGAAAAATCCTTTACTTTCACCTGCTTTCTCTGTCTTTAAATTACCACTTTGAGTGTGAACTTTTGTTGCTGCAGTCCTTATCAGCTCTGCAAGAGACAGTGATTGCCTTGTATCTGAAAGCCACAGTGAACTTACAGCTTAATTGGTTGTTTAAAAGGTGTATGATATGGACCTTGAAGGATTTAAAATATATGTTAAGGATTGTTTTTCGGTTCAGTGTGAGAACATATGCACATCAGACCTTAATGATTAAAAGAAAAATACAAAGCACTATTTCTGGAAAAGCCCAATCATTTGAAGTGATGTTATTACAGAAATTACAGGAGGAAAAAGCACAGAACAGATTCCTTGCACTCTGTCTCTCTTTTCCTCCCTCCAGGGGGATGGATCATAGCTTGTTTACGCATCACAGTAACTCCAAAAAAAAGGGCAAAAGCAAAGAGCCAAAATAAATAGATGAAAAGTGGCAACACAAGCATTTACTCCTCTTGTGCAAGCGTTCCTAGGGGAAAATCCTAAACCTTTGCAAAATATTAATAAAATGGGGCAGGAGAAGGGGGGAAACAAGTGAGAGCAAGTGCCCTATGGCATCACTGATGGATTTTGTAAGTTATATGATAGGTGAAATCATGCCTTCAGATGTGTTGAATGTCTAGTTCTTTTCAGTGAGCACTGTGAGCATGCTCAGCCCAGAACAGAAATTGGCCGAACTGTTCAGCTCCTGAAGAATTACACTCTGCCCAATTTAAGCAACTGCCATGTCCCATATTGCCCATAAGAGCAACTGTTAGCTGACACAAGCTTAACATCACTCCTATTTGCTGCTCTGCAGAAGCTGCCTTGCAACTCACCTAGGAGAGCTGCTGCCTTTGTACCATGGGCTTCTCATATGAATCTCAGCTGCAGCAATGTGTCCTGCACACACAACCAGTATGGGCATGAGGAGTTGAGGTGGTGGCACGCTGCTATCTGGTTTGCCCTCAACTGCTAAAAGCAGTGTGATACCCAGCACTGTCAGGCAGGTGGAATGAAGCATCAAAATATACCCTCCAGTTCTATTTCATTCAATGGCAACATGAGCTGGGAGAAACAGAAGAAGGGAGAAACAGATGCAAGGCAGCACTGAGTGTGCCTTTTGCAGGATCAGCAAAAAACTTCTTTTGAAATAAATGTCAGTTTAGGAAGGCGGAGGATGGTTGTTTTGTGTTTGCCCAGTCCCCATAGGACAGGCTCTGTAAGGAAGCTTTTCAGAGGAGTGTCTTATATTATTTTATTTATTGTTTGTATTGCAGTAGCACGTATGAGCTCCAAGTATGCACCAATAGACACTGGGTATAGAAAGGATTCATTTTAGAAACTCCTTTGAAGTATATCTCTTCTTTAAACAGTAGATGGATGAGAATCCTAACTTCTTAAATCAATTCATTCCACTCATCTGAAGGGGGTATGGGCCATGATTGAATTTATATAGATTGAATTTTAAATGCAAATGCACACATACGCAATGTTAGCAGTGTACAATTTTTATAAAGCAGCTTGTGGTCTGGATAATACATAAAAACAGAGGGGAAAAAAATTTAGGGTTCTACAATGGGAAGACTTTTCATGGAGGAAATATAAAGACTCTTCTGTGTAATTCAAAAACCACCCAATGAACTATAATCTATGGCTATAAAAGAACAAGTGCTTCCACTAACAATCAGACATTGAATTATTTGAATCCTTTACTAATACATTACTGCCATATACAGAATTGTAATCTTAGGGGGTTTAGCTCTGGATTTTTACAAGAGAAATACTGGAGAAAGACTGATTTTGCTTGAGTCAAAAGCATCCTCTTGATGCTACATTGCCAAACTAAAACCAGAGAATGAATTTTATAACCTCAGCCAGTGAAGATATGAAACAGGAGAAGAGATGAGACTTGAAGTTTCAAGCAGAATACTATTAAAACTCAAGGATCTTTCATCATATCTAAAGTAGTCCTCCAATTTGTCCACCCTCCTCTGGGCCGCATAAAAACAACAATGAAACCTAGGAAGAGCCAGATCCTACTTTCCTGTGGATATTTGCACTATTTACAATACAGCTGTGGTTATTTGTCCTTAAAATGGAACACCAACATTATTTATGGTGGTGTATTTGAATATTTAGTTGGTGTTTAGCCTGTAAAAATGTTAAGTTACAGGTTCAATGCTAGATGGCTACATTGTTTGTTACACACTCATCCTCTGCTAAAGCTGGGTAAATGCAGCAAAAAAAAAAAAAAAGTGTTTGCAAATATGCTGATGAATAAAGGCTTCTGTGATGGGGGCCGGGCTTATTGGTTAGGTGCCCAGTGGTTAAATTGCTGGGCCTCCACTTTCCTATCTTTCATGTCTCTCACCGGTTGCCACTCCAACAATGCGATGGCCTGCCTCTTGGTAGGTGGCGACTTGGTCTACCTGTCAGGTCAGAAATTTAGTTTACCTTCTTCTGGGATAACAAAAGTTTAACGTCCTCGTAACAGGCAGACCTTAAATCCATCTCCTAGTCCCTGTAGGTAGCTTGCCCTCAACACAGGTCTTTTAGCATCTTTACCCTCTTTTATTTCTGAGGGCTATCTGGAAGGGAGGTTTATGCCTCTTCCTCAACAAGGGTGGTTGGTAGGGGAACCCAGACTCTCCCACTTCACCAGGCTCTCACCCAGGACCCTAAAAGAGGCAACAGTGACTGGAGTGACTCGAAGCTGCCTTCCTGGGCCACTTCCTACCATTTGTCATCTCTTGAAAAGTCCAAAATAAGACAGCAAAAAGAAAATAACTGAACTGCCAGCCCAGCTGGGCTTAGCTAGTAGCCCCTTCTTGACAGCAAAGGCTTCTGAAGCCCCCTTGCTCAGGCGCTCTCAGGATAGGTCTGTCCCCTCCTACCCTGTTTGCCCCCTTCTGATCCATCTGGCTCTATTTTAAGCAAATCCTCCAGTTGGAGCAGGCTGTACAGGTATGGGGGGTAGGGACGGCAGAGACACCTGGGCCCAGAACTGCCCCGTAATCCCTTCAATTCCAGTGTGCGATTTATTCACCCCATCACAGCTGCTGATTTGCTTTACTGGTATTCATGGCCCCTTTTATTTCTTTATTCACAACATTCAAATGAAAAAATTTCTATTCGCAAGAACATTCATGGAATGCAGAAACACTACAGACACTAGTGTGGATAAATACGAATAAGAACATTTGCAGTGGAAGCATTCCCATGGTCATTTTGGAAGGCTCTTTCCTCGGAATAAATTCAAGTAATTATGACTATTCTCAAACAATTTACAAATACAAAAAAGGGACTCCTGTTTATAGAATCATAGAAATGTAGGGCTGAAAGAGATCTAGAGAGGTCATCTAGTCTAGCACCAGCACTGAGGCAGGACCAACTAAACCTAGGCCACTCCCCACTATGATGACCAGATGTCCTGATTTTATAGGTACAGTCCCGATACTCAGGGCTTTGTCTTATATAGGTGCCTATTACCCCTCTCCCCTCCGTCCCACACTATCCTTAGAGTTAGAAAGTTTTTCCTAATATCTCACCTAAATCTTCCTTGCTGAAGATTAAGCCCATTACTTCTTGTCCTACCTTCAGCTTACATGAAGAATAACTGATCACCATCTTCTTTGTGACAGTCCTTAGCATGTTTGAAGACTTATCAGGCTTCCCCTCAGCTTCTTTTCTCAAGAATAAACTTGACCAGTTTTTTTATCTTTTCCTCATAGGTCAGGTTTTCTAAAACTTTTATAATTTTTGTTGCTCTCCTCTGGATGTTATCCAATATGCCAATATCTTTCTTAAAGTCTGGCGCCCAGAATTGGACACAATACAACAGCTGAAGCCTCATCATTGCCGACTAGAGTGTGGCAGTTACCTCCCGTATCTGACATGCAACACTACTGTTAATACAACCCAGAATGATATTAGCCTTTTTTCACAACTGCATCACATTGTTGACTTGTATTCAATTTGTGATCCACTGTAAACCTCAGATCCTGTTCAGCAGTATTACCACCTAGCCGGTTATTTCCCATTTTGTAGTTATGCATTTGATTTTTCCTTCCTAAGGGTAGTCCTTTGCACTTATCTTTGTTGAATTTCATATTGTTGATCTCAGACCAATGCTCCAATTTTTCAAGGTCATTTTGAATCCTAATCCTGTCCTCCAAAATGCTACCAACCCCTCCCAGCTGATGTCATCCACAAATCTTATAAGTATACTCCCCACTCCATTATTCAGGTAATTAATGAAAATATTGAATAGTATTGTACTCAGAACAGACCTTTGGGGTCTCCACTAGAGTCATCCTCCCCATTTGACAGTGAACCATTGTTAACAATTCTTTTAGTACAGTAGAATCTCAGAGTTATGAATACCTCAGGAATGGAGATTGTTCGTAACTCTGAAATGTTTGTAACTCTGAACAAAATGTTATGGTGGTTCTTTCAAAAGTTTACAGCTGAACATTGACTTAATCCAACTTTGAAACATTACTATACAGAAGAAAAATGCTGCTTTTAACCATTTTAAGTTAAATGAAAGAATCATGGAAACAGTTTCCTTACCTTGTCAAATCTTTTTTTTAAACTTTCCCTTTATTTTTTAGTAGTTTACAGCACTGTACTATATTTGCTTTATTTTTGTTGTCTGTTTTGCTGCCTGATTGCGTACTTCTGGTTCCAAATGAGGTGTGGTGTTGACTGGTCAGTTTGTAACTCTGGTGTTTGTAATCCCGAGATTCTACCGTACTGTCTTTCAACAAATTTTTCATCCACTTTATAGTTATTTCATCTAGACTGTATTTCCCTAATTTGCCTATTAGAATGTCATGTGATACTGTATGAAAAGCCCTACTAAAATCAAGATATATCATGTCTACCACTTTCTCCCTATCCACTAGGACAATACCCTGTCAAAAAAAGAAATTAGGATAGTTTGGCGTGATTTTGTTCTTGACAAATTCATTTTGGCCATTACATATAACCCTAGTATTCTTTAGATGCTTACAAACTGATTTTTTAAATAATTTGTTCCAGTATCTCTTCAGTTATTGAACTGCTTCATAATTCCTGTGGTCCTCTTTGTTCCCCCTTTTAAAGATAGATACTATGTTTGCCTTTTTCCAGTCCTCTGGGATCTCACCCATCCTCCATGAATTCGCAAAGATAATTGCAAATGGTTCCAAAAATGATTCCTTAAAATGAATATTATCAGGTCCTGCTGACTTGAATACATCTATCTTGTCTAAATATTTTTATCCTCTTCTTTCCCTATTCTTACATTTTTTCCCCTTGTTCTTAAATATTGTGATAAATATCTGGTCACAATTTACCTTTTTAGTGAAGACTGAAGCAAAGTAGGCAATAAAAACTTTAGCTTTCTTGATGTCATCCATTATCAGCTCTCCTTCCCCACTAAGTAGAGGACCTACACTTTCCTTCATCTTTCTTTTGCTCCTAATGTATTTATAGAACCTCTTCTTATTGCTTTTTATGTTCCTTGCTAGGTGTAACTCATTTTGTGGCTTATGCTTTCTGATTTCATCCCTGCGTGCTCGTGCTATTATTTTATACTCATCCTTTTCGCATATTCGTTTTTGGTTTTCAGATGATTAAAGAACTCCTGATTGAGCCATATTGGCCTCTTACTAGTCTTCCTGATGCTAAGATCATCCAGTAAAGACCAGGAGTGACCCAGGGCTAATTTCTTCTGTCCTCCTACACATGGTGAGCAATATCACCCATGATGATCAGTCCCACATCCACCAAACTCCTTCTCCTCAGCAGCCAGTATCATCTACAACCAATGGCAACTCCAGTTGGTGTTTGCAGGAGGTTGGACACCTCTCTACCAGCCAAGGCACAACTATGGTACCAAGAATGAATATGACTGGGGAAAAAATGCAGAAATCTTAAATGATGTTAGATTACTTTAAATAACATTTTCCTACAACTACAATTTTATGATTTGGTGTTTTGAATGTTCAGTATCTTACTGAAATAAAAATGTGATAACACCAGGTTTGTTGAGATTAAGATGAATCTCCATCTAAATTGAAGGATACTCCTCTTAATGAGAGAGAGCCGAGAAGTATTGGGGAGGCATTAGTGAATTCCAGTAACAAGTCACACAGGAAAACCCAACGCTGAGTGAAGATGAGCAATTTTTATAAATTCTGAACTCTAGGTGCATTTCTGTGGTCACAGATAGATAAGGTTGGGTAGATGTTTCAGAGACTACAGTGCTCTCTTCTAACATTTCTGTCTAGTCTCTCTCATGGTGGTGATTTTGTATGTTTTCTATAGCTTCTTGTTTTGTTATTGCAGTCAGTCTTTTAGCAAGTAATATCAATGTTGAAGAGAATGCATGTATGCCCTCCACAAAAGCCACCAATAAATCCTGGACTGGTAATAGTCTAAAAGCAGAAGATTTAAATTACATGCATTGCAATCAGGATTCAGTGCTAATGGGGGAATGGAAAAAAACATATATTTGAAACAGTTTTAGAAATGGCTACTCAGTGTTCTATCTCTGGTACACGCTTAGGCAACATAAGTCACATGGTATTTATACATGTCATAGTTCTTACAGTTTTGACACGGGGCAATACATTTACCCTTGGCGTCCAGGTCAAAACCATTGACACACAAAGAAGAGAAACATCTTTTTCTCCTGGTGTGCATTTTTTAAAACAGATTGATAGTAAATATTAACATTTTTATATGTTAAACTTTCATAATTCTTTGCATATTAACTTTTCTCCCAAAATCCTTGCAATATTAGCAAAAAGTGTGTCTGAATTCTAAGGCCTCAGAGTGTTGGTTCTTAGCCTGAACCTAATGTGGGTCCAGTGTTCAAGAATGTATATATTTAAGTATCTAATTATCCTCAGCCCCTGGGTCTGTGGGAGTTCAAGAAAAAGACTTCTTGAAACTAATGAAAGAGGCCTATAGAAGTATGTTATAATAAACAAGATTGAGTAATTGATAAGAGGTGCTTTTGTTTCAATTACGTTCAGTGATTGATAAGACACATCTGTTATTGCACATGAACGAAATAGTGACTCATTGAAAGATGTTTTTAACTCATTAATAACTGCCTGTTATCACAGATAGCAATAATAAAAACTGGATTAGAAATCCTCTTTTGTTTATCAGTCAAGTAAACTGAAATAACCATAAAAGAAATTCCATAAGTAAAATGAGATATTACCAACAATACACATCAGGAAAGTAATGTTTCCTTCAAAAAAGGAATTTCAAGAGGTTTGGGGAGTTGGATTGGGAATGAACACTGCCAGTATTTCACCAGTGACAGAGGGAGGAAGCGGGAGGCAGGTCTGCATTACACAAAGAGTGGTATACATTTTCTCTCTGTATTCTGTATAGTGCTGTATTAATCTTTGAGTGATAATCTTTGATTAAATAATTCTACCTGAGCCTGTTATTTTGACAATCTTGTATTGTTGTTATTACTATTATATTCAAACATGCCACAAGATGTATTCCACACAAATAATCATTTATTCCAGACAAGACATGTCTCAGAAGTCATCCACCAAAACAGCAAAATATTCATTTGGCTTTGCTTCATTTATAGTGCAATCAGTAATACACTGTGTTCTGGACTGCATGCACCCTCTTTTGTAATTCTATAGAAATCCATAGCATTGTCTAGCACAGAATTCATTCCAAACAAGAGCACTATCAAACCATTTAATCAAATCTAATAGATTTCTAAAATTGCCTTTGCCTATGCTTTGATTTGCCTAACTGTTGTTCTACATGAGCTTGAGGCTGTTCTTTCAACGCATCCAATTGTCCCCTTGATTCTAAACATGGCAGCAAAAATAGCAAATGTGCTTTCTGAAAAAAAAAATGCATAGAGGGTTTAACAGCTTCCATGTTATATTAACTAGAGCTGCCCCCGGCCCTGATCAGAGTCAGGGCAGCCTCATTCACAGGTGTGAAAATCTATTAAACTCCCTCACTTGATCTTGCTTATAGCGGTGCAATAGGCTGTGTCCCTTTTTAAACTCAGATCTATGACGCTCCAGTGCCAGTAACGTAGTGCTGACAGCTATGTTTAATAACTCGCTATCCCAGAAATAATAATTATGAAGAGTCAGGTTGTAGACTCTCATGAGAGGTGGGATCCTGAGGGAGGAGGAAAATAGAAGGGTTACAAGTCTTCAGTGGATTATAACTGGGGCGGGGAGGTGTAACCTCTGTGGATGAATCAGAGGGTTAGCCCCAAACTCCACGGATTCCTCAAAATCTGCTGGAGGCACAGTCTGTCCATATAAGACACCTGGTGCTTCTATATTGATCTGGAGTCTCACTACTGCTCACCCCATCCCTCTGAATGATTGGCACCATCATAGTCATGCTGCCAGGACTCCACAACCTGCAGATTCCTCTGGAATCCTAAGGTAGGTGGGGAGAGGGGTCATAAGGCTATAAGTTTCGCCAGGAAAGTGAATATATTGTTATGGCAAGGGGGCAACAGAGGGTCCCCTCAATAATCGTTAGGGGCACAGAACTCCTCCGGCACCAGAGCTGTGGTGGCCTGGGGGGGAGGGAGATGGCTTCTCCTGAGACCAGGGTGGGGGAGAGCGAGCTCCTCCAGGGGCCGGGGAGCACATAATGTGCCCCTCCAGAAAGGGTTAAATTCAAATTCCTGCACATACCCCTGCTACCAGGTTGTGCTAGTGAGGAGCCCTCTCCAATAAAGAGATGTTGGTGAAGTCTCTTATTTTAATAATTTCCTGGTCTGTAACCCTATCCTATCTGTTAAATAACACAACTCTTATTTTTAGAAGATTTGACACACACTAAGGCGGCAACAGGGAGAGTTTCTAAAGAACAGTAATAATGAAACCTTTCCAGTGTTTTTTATCTAGTGTGGAAAACTTAACCTTGTGGCAGTTTTATCATCACTTCCCTACCCAGGCATGAAACATCAACATACAGAACAGTAAATGCTCTGTTTCTCAAGTCTTCAAGTCAACAAAGCCTTTTCTCCAGAAAGGATTAAATACACACTTTTTGTGACAAATAAAACATAGAAATTGGCTGCAATAAATTTAGAACTTTATCTTCTGTATCACTCAACAGGGAAGGGCAGCAGGAGGCAACTCACACTTTGTACTCTGGTGGAAGCTTTCTACTTGGGATAGCCGATTACTTTACAAACATTACAAAATTAAACCCCACAACCTCCGCTCGGGGTACATAAGTGTCATGAAACTTCATACACAATACCTTTCTGCTGTAGGTAAGTGTGATGTAACATCCATCCTTCTTGGAAGGATATCTTCACTGGCACTGGCACTGTCATTGCTGGGATATCTCAAAGGAAGAGGGTCTGTTTCTGGCAAACTGTTGTCAATGCCACGGGTGAGGTTATGTATATGTAATTGCTTTGACATGCTTAACAGCTTTGTAAATATTCATTCTGAAAAAAAAGTGTTCTCCTGTAGAAGTAACACTGCTGCCTTCTTCATCATCGAAGTGACCTAGACAAATTAGAGGATTAGGCCAAAAGAAATCTGATGAGGTTCAACAAGGACAAGTGCAGAGTCCTGCACTTAGGATGGAAGAATCCCATGCACTGCTACAGACTGGGGACTGACTGGCTAAGCAGCAGTTCTGCAGAAAAGAACCTGGGGGTTACAGTGGACAAGAAGCTGGATATGAGTCAACAGTGTGCCCTTATTGCCAAGAAGGCCAATGGCATATTGGGCTGCATTATTAGGAGCATTGCCAGCAGATCGAGGGAAGTGATTATACCCCTCTATTCGGCATTGGTGAGGCCACATTTGGAGTATTGTGTCTAGTTTTGGGCACCCCACTAAAGGAAGGATGTGGACAAATTGAAGAGAGTCCAGCGGAGGACAATGAAAATGGTTAATGGGCTGTATCACGTGACTTACGAGGAGAGGCTGAGGGAACTAAGCTTGTTTAGTCTGCAGAAGAGAAGAGTGAAGGGGGTTTGATAGTGGCCTTCAACTATCTGAAGGGGGGCTCCAGGGATTATGGAAGTAGGCTGTTCTCAGTGGTGGCAGATGACAGAACAAGGAGCAATGGTCTCAAGTTGCAATGGGGGAGGTCTAGGTTGGATATTAGGAAAAAGTTTTTCACTAGGAGGGTGGGGAAGCACTGGAATGGGTTACCTAGGGAGGTGGTGGAATCTCCATCCTTAGAGGTTTTTAATGCCTGACTTGACAAATCCCTGGCTGGGATAATTTAGTTGAGGTTGGTCCTGCTTTGAACTGGGGGTTGGACTGGATGACCTCCAAAGGTCCCTTCCAACCCTAATATTCTATGATTCTATGAAGGAGTCAATCTCACCTATAGCTTTATTAACTGAGGATGCAGATGTAGAAACTTAAGGAAACAGCAAAACTCCAGTATTCATAATGTGCCTGGCTCCTTTTTTAATACTAATGTACAGTGTATTTTAACACTAACATTCAGTGTTCATTATTCCATCAGAAGGATTCTGATTAGAAATAAACAAACGGATATGAGCGTTACATTGAGAAAAGTTCATTTCACAATTCAGAGAGTAGGACCCAGATCCTCAAAAGGTATTTAGGCACTCAAGAGGAATTAGGCACCTAAATAACTTTGAGGGCCTAAACGAGCAGCTCATGACACTGCAGAACAATGCTGTGAGGAAGCTCAGATGTCAGCTGCTATTTTTACAGGAGGGTATTACAGATCATTAATTATTCATTCTGTGTTTATTATGTATTTATTTTCCTTTTAGCAACAGAACAAAATTGCTTAGGAATCACTTTTCTCTTTCCCTCCCCCCCTCCAGCTTTATTTCAAAGTAGTGATGAATGATTCCGAATATAGACAGCCTCCTTGTGCCCTTCTAGTCAATTGCTGGCTCTTGTTTTGAAGCTAGCCACATAACTGTGGGCCCAGCTCTGCTCTCATCAAAGTTAAACCCCCACTGAATTCTACGTGAGCCAGAGCTGGCCCTGGAATTGCTGCTCTCTGCTAAGGAGAGAGAGAGAGAGTAGTAAACCAAGAGGATGAGAAATATACATTTTAAAATAATTTCCTGAAAAGTTTAAGAAGCATAAAATAAAAATAAAAAGAGGTACAGAGACTTTTCAAAGCAAATACACCAAATTGCTCTTTTAACCTCACCCAAAGCCCATTGAAGTCAATGGAAAGACTTCTGTTGACTTCAGTGGACTTTGGACCAGACCCTTTATTGTTTATCAGCACTCCAGAGCTGATCACCAACATTAGAATACTATTCAGCTAGGGCCAGATCCTGCTGTCCTTATTCATGTGAGAAAACTTTACTCATGTATAGGCCCACTGCCTTCAGGAGGTGTTGCCTAGTGGAAAGATCACTGGACTGGAACTCGGGAAACTTGGATTTTATTCCCAGCTCTGCCACAGACCTGTTGACCCTGGCAAGTCACTTTCCCTCTCTGTGCCTCAGTTTTCCACTCTCTAAAATGAGAGCAACGACACTCACCTCCTTTGTTAAGCGCTTTGGGATCACTGCTGAAAAGAGCTGGGTATTATTACCACTTGTCCCCTAAGCACTCTACCATTAATCTTCTGTCTGAAGACAGCAAAATAAGGATACCTGTGAGTAATTATGTCCCAAAGACACCCACAGAATCCTTGCTGTATATGGACTGGGCTCTATGGGATTTTCCCTAAAACGCTGGCTGCTCTATGACATGGTTAACACGCCAAGACAGCCAGTAATTGGAACACTTCAAAAACTAATTATGCAGAAAATCTGTAGCCATAATTTGTATATAAAATATTGCAAGTTTAACACAACCTGACCAACGAGTGTTGATTTTTGGTTGTACATTAATAGGCCTCATTAACTCCTTCTTAGATAATTACAAAAGAGGCAGATCTTAAAGGAAGCTGATGAAGCAGGTATTTTGTAATCTCCACATTTTAGATTCTAACTTCTGTTTTTGTTACTGTGCTCTGGTTTCTATGGTTATTCTTGCTTTTCTGGCTGGCTGTATCACATATTTAGGGTCAGACGTGGTAGAAATGGAATAAAAAAAGATAATGTAAAACAGTGTAAAATCCCTCCACCCTCCCCCAGCCAATGTATTTGCATTGCTCAAGCATTCATTTTTATCACCAAATTATGAAGCTGTTCATTTTATTGCCATGTCTCACTATGCATATTCCTATTTGATTGTTTTTTAGGTCTCCCTCCCCGCCCCCTGCCACCTTTGTTCTGCTTTTCAAAAGCCGAATGTAACTTATAAACAGCTCTGTGACTAAAATCTTCACTATTTTTTTTTTAAATCCCTAAATGGTTATGTGTAATCCCCTACTATTGCAGGGATGGTATTGTGAAAGACAGCATGAGGACATAAACACAAAAAGACATGCTTTAAGCAGCAATGAGCGAATTCCCTAACTAGAAAGTTTCTATGTTAATTAAACTCCCTGATGCAACACATCCTTGTCCTCTTTGGTATCTGTGGAGGACCAGGAACTCTATAACCACGCCAGCTTTCCCATTCTTTAAAATAAGAAATTGAAACTTAAATTATAAATCAACACACACAGAAAAAAAAAACCCCTTCAAATTCCTTACAAATTCCTTACACTATTATGTCCCCTTATCAATTGCATTTAAATAGGGCTGACCCGTATTCTAAAGATCAAGTCATTGAGGGGGTCTGACCATTCTTCCAGACCATGTTCTCACTTCCGCTGAGTCTGTGCATGGAGTTGCCTGTCGAAGGGGCTCACTTCCTGACAGAGTGCCTATAGGTTTCAGATTCTCTCTTCATTACACTGGAAAATATTTAAGATGAACCCAATTCCTCCGAAGATGTCTTTTTGGAATCTCCACTAGTTCGGATCTAGGAGTTTTTGCCAAGTTCCAAACAGTGTAAAAAGGTTTCAGAGCTTCTGATCCAAACTTTGTTCCCTGGTCTCAGTTCAGGTAGTGCTTTAGTTCAGCGCCAAACATTGAAGTTTTTGTTGTTGCCAAGTTTTCATTTCGGCATCCTATTTTTGAAATTCCTTCAGGTCGGGCCACTTAAGCTGTATTGGTGCCACAGGTAAAGGTGTTCTTAGTCATTTTCCCATCAGAAATTTTGCTAGAGATAATCCAGATGCAAGCAGAGTTGACTGATATGCCAAAAGTGGTTTATATAGGTCCATTTTTTTTGCAAAGTCTTTTTAAAGTTTGCCCTGCTTTCTATCTATCTCTCCATTGCTCCGTGGAAGAGGGAATAACATGGTCTACTAGTCTGATGTTCAAAGTCAAAATCCTCTGCAAATGCTAGGACTGTTTCAGAGCTAAATTTATATTTGGTGTATGCAATCCAGTCAAGCCAAGCCACAGCATTCTTACCATTGATGTTCAAGACCCAAAGACCTCCAGAAAGTTGAGTCATTTTGCAGTGCTAAACAGTATGTGTCATGATTTATGGCAGCCCAGATTCACATAGTGAACTGTCTCTAAAATGCCACCCAAATTACACTACTGCACAAGTTCCATGTCTGGTATGAACCTGGTTCAGAAGGCTCCTTTGCTGTAAATCAAACCCGGGTTGATATTGAGTGGGATCCAAGAGAAGATAAACTATTTGTCACTTTCTCTGTGACCATAAAGCTTGCCACATGTCCTCTACCGTAAATCCTCACCCAGTAAACTGATCCACAATTGGCAACAAAAGGGCCAAAGACCATGTGGTGGATTAAACAAGTCTTTAATTAACAGTAGATGTGGTATATAATGCAATTTTGTCATGAGCTTTACTACACTTTCCTCTCTGCAAACACTGGGCAGAGCAATATTGCAGAGAACCAGTATCCGTGGTAGAGGAGCAGATTTAAGTGTGCCTCAAATAATATGCATGGTGGAATGTTGTACATGAATCATCTTTGTGTGAGACGAATGAGACCATACTGGAGCACAATACTGCACAGCTGAATAACAGAGTGCCAGAGCTGAAATGCATAATGTTTGGACGTTGGCACCCCATGTTATCCTGGCCAGTTTTCTGAGCAATTTGTTGCACTTTTTGACTTCAGTTGCTATCTTTGTAAGATGATCAAGATATGTGAGAGTTCTATCCAACGTGATGCCTAAATAGACCAGGTGTGAATCATGCTTTATTCGCTGACCATTGAGAACTATGTACAGCTCTCTGCCCACTTGTGCATGATGTAAGTGAAAGACGACTCAACACTGTCTTACTTACACTTAGTATCAGATGCCACGGATGCTAATAATCAGCCATAGCTGTCATATCTGCATTCAGAACACCCTCAAGTTTGTTAGTAGAGTCTAACTAAGTGTAGAGGTATGTGTCATATGCATAAACAAACTTGCGAGACCTGGTATATGGTAGGTCATTTGAATATAAGTTGAGTAATGTTGGAGATAATAGTGATCCTTGTGGGAGGCCATTCTTCTGGTGTCTCTGAGCACTTGTGCTATCACCAATATGCACACAGAAATGGCAATGTCTCAGAAACAGAGCCATTGCACATACTAACCAGCTTGGCATAGTTCTAGACAATTTCACCAAAAGTCCTGCGTGCCAAATTGTATCGTATGCTGTGATCAGGTCAAGGAAAACTGAACCAGTCTTCAGCTTATGTTGGAATCTATTTTCAGTGAAAACCAGCTTGCTCTGGTGCCACAGGTAAATTGAGGCCCATTATCAGGTATCACAATTACTTGCAGATATTGACTAGTTTCTGGATGATCTGTGCCTTTGAAGTCTAAGTGTAGCCTGTGGCAGGCAGTCGACTCCCCACTAGCGGGTCTCACGCTCTGGTGGCTTGTAGTGGGTCAGGGCATCTTCAGTCACCCCGTCTTCCCCGAGGAGGGGGTAGGGACCCGGGCCCACCCGCTCCTCCGGGTCCCACACCAGGGGCCCTATGAGAAGCAGCTATGTGCTGCTGGCACCATGCTCCCAACTGCACTTCTCTTCCCCTGGGCTAGTTTTCCCCCTCCTTCTAGCTTCTTGAGCCTGGTACCTTCCTCCACAGAATCTCTGCACTCTGGTCTGTTCCTCCTCGCAACTCAGCACTCCAACACACACCACCCCACCGCACCGCACCGCACCGCACCGCACCGCACTTCTACTCCTCCCAGCTCGTGCCCTGTCTGTTTGGGATGGAGGATTTTTATGGAGCACCTGGCTGGTCCCTAATTGCCCCCAGCTGCTCCTAATTGCCCCCTAACGACCCTCAGCTAAACTGCAGGAAACAGAGCCCGGAGCATTCTGAGGCTTATATATCTGCCTTCAATCTCTTTCCTACAGCCTTCTGTCTTTGCTATATCACAAGCCACAACAAAATATCTGGAAAAACAGTTGAGTACAATAATATATTTATGTATGTGTGTCCTTTGCAGTGAAAGGAATCTATGTCTACCAGTTGCCAACATCTGCCAGGTAGCTTTGTAGAGAGTAACAATCACCAGAATAATTTTTTTCCCCTATCTCAAAGCCCTCTACTAAGGTCTGATTTTGCCTGTTCAAACCAGACCACCATACAGATCTCAGGGCACTAGCACAACACTCGTTTATACCCTGGTGTCCCTCATGGATTCTGAAGAGTATCTCTTTCTGATGTTCAGTAGGGTTAAGCATCACCATCTGTTCAGAAGCAGGCCAATAGCAACATGAAGGTCATTTAGGTCCTACCAATATGGTAGCAAGTCTGTTAAAAGTTGACTCCTTCAACCCCACCCTTTTTGGCAGAGTTGAGTGAATTTCTAACAGTCTCATCCATTAGTTGTTCATCTGTAATTTGATGAAGTTGGCTGGCAGATGCTGGAACTGCTACCAGAACAAGGTCAGGGTAGACTTTGACATCTTTCTCTAAAGCCTTTTATTCTTCCATTGGTGACTGTTCAGCTGGGGCTGTAGATAGTGTGTCTATTGCTATGAGAGTGCTTTCCCTGGTATGTGTGGAATGTTGAATTATCAGCCGTAATCAAAAACTTTTAATCCTTGATGGAAGGTCATTCAGTGGTTTTGAACCCAATAATACCACTATGGGCTTGTGGTCTGATTCTATGTTAAAATTCGAGCCTCTGATGGGTTCACACCACTCACTACCAGACTGGCACCTCCTGCTGCTTGTCTGGGGATTAGCTTCAAGCCAACACCCACATCCCTGATCTGTGCACTGTCACTCTTCCCTTGCAGTTGGACTGTAGTCCAGGGACCCTGTGGATTGCAGCCTCCTGCTCTGTCTCAAATTCTTCTCCTTGCTGCTGTCTCCCTGGGTCACTTCTCCCAGCCCTAGCACCTTCTGCACCCATCCTCTAGGCCTGCTACCACCCATTCCTAGCAGTAACACTATCTCAGGTGCTGCAGGTCTCTCAGCCTGCAAGAAACACAGCCTTCCCTCTTTGAGCTCCAGGCAGGGACTGCTCTGCTCTGCCCTGCAGCTCCTTTTATATGGGCCTGCTGGCCTTCGATTGGCTGCCTCCCACGCAGCCTCCCTAGGGCTGCTTTTAACCCCTTAAGTGCCAGTGTGGGACAGACACCCCATCACACAGCCAAACAGAGATACACTGAGCCATTCACAGTCTCAAGTGACTGCTAGAACTTCATTTTCCACTTCAGTGTGTTGCTGCTCTGTTTCTGAGAGACTTCTTGATATGAATGCAACAGATCTCTGGCCTCCTTCTGGCTGCTTATGTGTGAGCACTGCTTTGAAACCATAGGAAGATGTGTCTATTGCTACAGTTACTGGATATTTTACCAAATATTGTGCCAAAACAGGTGGAGATGTAAGCAGTTTTTATTTTATTAAATGTATTTTGTTGTGCATTACACTAAATCCATATATCATGATCATAAAGGAGTTTCTTAGGGGTTTTGTTAAATGAGCTAAATCTAGTAAGAATTTTCACAAATGGCTTGTCATGCCCAGGAATCTTCTGACAGTAGAAACTTCTTTGGGTTCGGGTAAGGCAAGTACTGCCTTGGAATTGTCTCAAAACTTCATGTAGTCGCTCATCATGTTCATTTGTATCTTTGCCATATACCAACACATCATCTGCATGGCAAAGAACGCCAGAAAAACCTGACAGTCTGAGAGGTTCTTTTGGAAATGTTCTTGTCCGGAAGATATGCCAAATGAAAGATGACTGAAACAGTACCTTCCAAAGAGTGTGATGAATGTAGTTAATTATATAGATTATTTAGCAAGGGGTATTTGCCAAAACCCTGCAGTAGCATCTAACTTCAAGAAGACTTTGCCTTCTGATAACTGAGCTAGCATCTGGTCAGCTGTGGGAAGCATATGTCTTTCTCTGCACACATAAATCTGGATTTTGACACTGGGCTTTGGTACAACAGCTATTCCCACCCACCAATCTTCCATTCTCTTTAATTCTCAGTTGACTTTCCTAACTGGGTTTTTGCAGCACTCCATCCTGGGATCATTAATTTCATTTTTTAAATTGCAGTGACTGCCACCCCATTATCAATTTCTAAATTAAGGTTTCAACCTTTTAGGTTCATACTTATATACCAAGCTCTTGTCTGTGCTCTTGAGAATTACTTAGATCAGGTTTCTCTTCTGGTTTTGTAAAGCACCATGCAGATCTGTGCCATAGTGTAAGTAATAAATAATGATCCAAATCCTGAAGTCCTTACTCAATTTTCACTTGGTCCTTTCTCACCAGGCCACATTCTGGTCTTGGGAGTTTTGCCTCAGTAATAAGGAATGGGTTAAAACTGGGTCAGGCCCATGTTAGTTATTATTAGTTTATGGTAGAATGCTAGGTGCATTCTAAACAAACAAGAGGGAAGGGTTCTTGCCTTACATACAGACAAGCAACCACTGCCCCTAAGTACCTATTTGAAGACTTTTTAAAAGCAGGTGCACACCATTGAGGCCATTTCAAGGACAGCTTCCCTCTCAACCTCCTGGTCATACTCATAAATGTCAACCATGGCAACTATTGAAGTTGCTTCCAGGGAAGAACATCTCAGACACACACCCAACTGCAAATCCATGTCCTCTCCGTGAATTCCCTCTACCTCTCAAAAGTCAAAACTCATTCTGCCTCACACAATCAATCCCCCAAATCAACTGTCACCCCCACCAACATTCCTAGTTTTTCCCATAGTGCGTCACTTTTCCTCTCCTTTAAATTCAAAACAATACCCCCGATCACAATTAATTCTCCACTGATCAGTTTCCCTCACCCACAGACAAATCAGATTGATACTCCCCCGCCCCTTGCCAGTCAAAATCATTTTCAGCCCTCAGATTCTCAGTGATCATTCCCCCAGTCAAAATAAATTCACCCCATCCCTGAAGCTCGGGCCTCTCTTTTCCCAGTCTGTTGAAATTTAAGTTTCCTTGACAACCTCCTATCAGCAGCTCCTTCCAGGGCTCTGGCTTTTTTGCTGACTTGCTGCTTTCCTCACTCCATTCTCTTCAGGGTCCCAGTTCCAACTTCCTCTTCATCCCCCTGCCCTATCTAGAGTCCTTGATCCAGCCTCTTGCATCCTCCTACCCTTTCTCCATGCAGGGTCCACAACTTGCCTTCATCTTCCCCTGCCTCATCCACCCTCCTGCTCTGTCCTCCTCCTTCCTCACCTTCTTAATGAGGGGTTTCCATTTCCTGATCCACCAGCCCTGCTGTAGCCTTCCCCTTCCTCTGTATCATCCTGGCTCAGTTTCTCCTGAAGCATCTCCTTGGCATGGATCTTCACGTAGTTCCCTTGGCAGCAGCTTTGTCATTGGGTCCTTATGGTTCTTCAGTAGTGGCTCTACAGGTAGTGGCAGCAGCACCAGATGGCACCCTATTACAAGCCAATCTCACTGCCAGAGGAACTCCTCATGCCAGAAAATGGCATTGAAAGGTTTCTTCTACTTTAGGGCCACCTTGTCTGTGATTCTGGTTCTGCAACAGTCTGCAGATTCTGTGGCCCAGACCTCTGGCTAGGTCATCTTTCAGTTCAGACTCTTTCCCGGGTAATGAGTCCAAACGGAAAACCCAATGTCTAATGGCTATTATGTCAGGCCCTCAGTCCCCACCTGGTACTCGGTCTTTGCCTCTTTCAATCCCAAGGCTTGTGCCTCCTGTCTGGGGGAGTGTTAAGGGAACCTAGGCCTACACTTTACTCTGGGCTCCAGCCTGAGGACCCTGTGTTAGGCAGCTAAGGACGGCTCCTTACAATCCTACGCTGCTTTTCTACTTTTTCCCTATTTTTCCACATCTCTCACAGGACTACAGCCTCCCCTACTCCACTCTGAAGTTCTGTATCCTCATGCGGCTTCTTTCCAACCCACTGCTAAGGAGCTCCTTGAAGTGTGGTCCCAACCTCTTTGAAAGCAGCTAGGGTGTGCTTCAGACAGCCACCCTCTCACTCCTGAAGGCAGAAATCCCCACAGCCCTTCACCTGGGAGCTGGATTTGTAACTCCTCCAGCTGGAGCGCCTTAGCCTGGGATGGAGGGGAGCTTTGCCCTGCCCACTCTGCATGCTCCTGATCCTGGCCCCCAAGTGAAGGGTGACAGGATTTCCCTGCAAACACTATCTATTCCCAGGACTGCTTTCGCTTTCCAATATCTCCTATTTCCTACGTTCTTGTATATATCAAACCTCACAAAATCTTAAAGTGCTATGCCACATGATGAGAGTGGACTGACCCCTGAGCCCCCACTCCCCTTAAGGGTATCCCTTCATAGTGCTTCCTGGGTGCTCTCCACAGTGGGTGCAGGTCCAGAAAACACTCTTCCAGTGGGATGAGGTTCCTCAGTGGCTTTTGTTCACTCCCTGCATGATGGTTTCCCTGTACCCAAGGTACTCTCTCTGGCAGGTCAGGAAAGGTAAAGGAGGCAGCTCTTTTTATGAAACAGTGGACCCATATGGCAGTTCCAACTAAGTGTTTTCAGGCATCCTGACAGGAGCTGCACACAAAGGAGAAAAGCCATCATCTCCTCAGCTCACCAGGAAGGGCTCCACAAACCACATACTTTGAGAACCTCTGTTTTAAACTACTATTCTACCTGCCAGGAGTTACTTTGCCCTCAGCCACAGATACTTTAAGGCAGGAGACTTAGAACTAGGCCTGATCCGCAAGACTCCAGTCCTTTTTAGTTATTTTACATTAATTAGTTTGGCACTGATGTGGGGAGCTTGATATACAGCCACTAATGAGTTCTGACTGGTCCTAACCTGTGAGTCTCTTCTTTTGTTCCTAATTCAGGTGGCTCCTCACCCCTTTCAGCCCATTTTAATAGAAAGTGTTATGAAAGGGCCTCTGAATTCTGAATGTGGACACAACTCCAGTGATATCATTCTCAACGTCCATAATGGTGCCCATTGTTGAGCATTTCTTATTTTTCTGAATTTCATTTCATAATACCAATAAGATATGACACACTGAATGCACTTGAGGGTGATGATTGTGCTTCTCGCGTGGTTAAAAATCCTTGCGCTCCAGGCATATTATAATCGCTGAGAAATGCACTGCCTGTCATGTGGTATTGCTTAATTCAAACTGATTAAAGGCAATAAAAGAAACATCCATTTAGAGCACATAATGCTTGTTTTGTATTAAAGATAACTGTGTATATGTGAGCTGACAGTTTTTAAAGCTCAGGCATCAAGTATTATAAGTTAATAAAACAGGCCATGAATAAACACAACAACAATATTTTATCTAAATGAAGGAGGGAGAAAAAGAATAAAGCCTGAAAAAATACCTTTGAGCCTCATTAGGTTTGCTATGTGTGTTACTGTCACGTTAGCAATCGCCTATCAGGGTTGATGGGTCCATCAAAGAATTCAGCCTGAAAACCCAAGGAAAAATGATATATCAGTAAACTGAAAATCATTTTTCCCTATGATACACAGGGCCCAATTCTGACCTCTTTAACACTGCTGAAAATTCAGAGTAACTGCTATAATATCAGAATCTGGCTTGTAATTTTGATTGATTATATATGTATGTGTATAACAGAGGGGGGGAAATTGCTTTCCGTTTAATTTTTCCCCTGGTTTTTGGACAGAAATTTTTGGATGGACACATGAATGATCTCTTTAATCAGGCCAGTGAGTGGTTCAGCGTGGTCTGAATCTCTCTCCCACACGCACGCAAGCACTTTCAGAAACCCTGCTGATGAGCTGAGGAAAGGGTGGGGGAAAAAGCCTTGTTTTGTTAATGTAATACTTTGCAATCAGGTCAGCAATACTTCTGAGGCTGTTCTACCTGCAACTCCCCCGGTGGGATCATGGTTTTACAAAACCTGAGTAGAAGCAGCAAATAATTGCCAGCAAGTAATGAAGGGATTGGGTTCTTCTTTTATGTATAAATCAGGTATTTACCAGTTCAGAGCCCACCCACTTTGTATGGCCCCAACCCATAAGCACTACTTCAATGCTTTGGAACCTTCAGTGTTCAGTGAGGGGGCAGGGGAACTAAGTGAGTAAATTCACGCAATGCTGCTGTGCAGCTCAGAGCTCCAGAACATTAGGGATTTGTTAGGGAGTGCTGCAGAATGGATCCAGTCGGACTAAGTGTTCTCTTTCCTTCCTTCGGTCATTTTTCTTCTTTTCAAATGTTTTACTTCTCATAACCTTTTAATTTCAAATGAAAAAAGAACAATCTCAGTCACCACTTCTGTCATGCTGAATCAACACAGAGATGAGCCCAAGCCAAGAAGTTCAGATCCAGATCTAATTCCATAACCTCCCATAAAATATGCAGCTGGGATACCGTCAATGTGCAACTTTAAATTCTAAAAATTCTGCCCTAAGGCAGTGGCCATTTTGGTCTCAGAGTTGCTGCAGCCAATACAGTGAAGATAGAGCTCAGTGTGTTTGTGTGTCTCATGTCACAGTTGCTGAGTTTTTCAGGTGTTTCACATGAACTCTCTTTCTCCAGTTTCATTGTATCCTTCAGTTCAATTTTGTATGGTCTCCAGACTAATTAAAGCCAATGCATCACCACAGCTTCGCTCAAACTGAAGGCTCACAAACCTTGGTAGACCTTACCCCATTTTCCGGTTTGTAACCGGATCTGAAAACAGGCGAGTTATTCCTGGGTTCGAGTTTCATTGTGAAGTTTTTGCACATCGGTACTAAGCTAATTCCATTATCTTGACTTTCACAAAGAGGTATGCTATCCAGACCCCACAGGAGAGGGAAGGAGACTTCAGTACAGTGGAGAAAGATAGCAGCAGTGGTGTAATTATGATGGTGCAAGTGATGCAGTCGTGCTAGGGCCCATGGGCAGGTCACACTGCCGCTCATCACTCAAATTTGACCCATGTCTTGTGAGTGTGAGGCAGGTGGTGGGAGCAAGTGGAGCCTGTGGGTGGCAAGGATTGTGAGAAGCCAGCCTACTCTGGGACTGGAGTAGAGCACTGAGCTGGGGAAGGTCACTGGTGAATGGCCAGAAAGGTCCCAGGCCATGGTGGGTGAGGGGCTGGGGGCAAATTGTTGAGCTATGAGGTGAGTGGAGAGTGTTGGGGGGCTGTGGAGTGAGGAGTTGGGAGCAAGTGGGGGATGTTGGGCATAAATTGTGGGGCTGTGAAGGGAATGGGGGAAGTTGGGGACCAATGGGGTAGTTTTGGGGCCAAGATGTTAAGGGCTAGTGGGGGCTGTTGTGGGCTGTGGTCGGTGGAGTTGAGGTGTTAGGGGCTGTAGTGAGCAGGACGTGTGGGGGCTAAGTGGGATAAGTGATGGCTGGTGGTTGGTTATTGGGGTGCAAGAGCCATTCAGGGTGCTGTTTGTGGGATGGGGTGGGAACACTTGGTTGAGTTATCCCTGGTGAGAATAAGTCTTTTCACTCTGTTAGACTGTGTTTCCCCGCACTAAGCTAGATTCACTGGCTCACTCTGGCTCCTGTGCAATATTTTGACAAACCAAGAGCTGATCAGCCAGTTAAATTGGATTTATGAAGTGGCCCAAAACTACCTGAAACATACCAGTCAGTCTTGCACCATATGGGGTAGAATCAAACCCTATCCAAATAGTTTGTGTATCTTAAAGGGATTTAGAAGATATTACAGATGTTGGTGAGATCTGGCTTTTTATCTAGATCAGGAACATTTCTCAGACATGGAAGCAGACATACTATAAGTGCCTGCCTTATTAATGTAAAATAGACTCAAGTATCTTTGAAAAGTGTTGAAGCTGTAGTTCTTTTAATTGGTTTGTTTGCTTGTTTTAATTGCTTGGTAGTATGGATCCTTGTGACAGAGACCAATATTCAAGAGTGCTCAGTATATTTTTGTCAACACTTGTTTGCATTTGGTGCCCAGCCACATGATTGGTGAATGCAAAGCAAATGCTGTTTGTGTTCAGATTACAAGTTTTTCCTATGGGCAGAATTGTGGGTTCAGCTATAAAGATTGGCAACTTTGCATTATCCATTGTATTACTCCCCTTTTACAGCAATGCAACTCCATTCATTTAGTTCCAGTAGAGTTACACCAACTTGGAACTGGAGTTACCTTCGGGCTTAGGGTGACCAACTGACATGAGTCCAATTTCAGGACAGCATGATCTCATTTGCAGAACATTGCGGGACACAGCAAAATTAAAATAAATAAATCCCTTTAATGTAACTCGCTGTATCAAAATAGACTGTTTCTGGAAGCTGTAGACAATTAAAAAACATATATAACTGAATTCTGCATCCAGTAGCTAGCTAGCTAATTGCTTTCCCCAGCCAGCGCCAATATTTACTATGATATAGTAAATTATAATAGTATATATAAAATCGAATATTATATTTACCTGGACATAGGTGGCACGTGCACTTCGGGGAGGCTAGCCCCTTGCTCTGCGACTGGTCCCTGCCCCTTCCACCTGAGGCCCCTTCCCACCTGGCCCTACCCTTTCCGTGCCCCCTATGCTCGCCCACTAGCCAGCCCCGAGACTCCCAAAGCTCCCAAGCCTGACACGGCAGGGAGCAGACAGGCCGGTAGCTCCCCCGACTCTGAGCCTGAAGCAGAGCAGCCCAGCCAGGCAGCCTCCCTCCCAACTCCTAGCCCACGCAGAGCAGAGCAGTCCAGCTGGGCAGCCCCCACTGACTCCATATTTTGTGGGACATTATGTAGTCGTTGCGGTACAAAGGATCCAATTGCGGGACTGTCCCATGATTTGCGAGATGGTTAGTCACCCTATTTGGGCTTTTTGACTAACTACATGTGTGCTTTGGATTTACCTTTCAGTTTAGTTTAAAGTTTGGCATATAAAAGCTGAGTTGTGTGTGTTATGATAGGTGTATTTATTACTACTATGTGAAGTTTCATAATTGCTGTTGCACAGGTTTTCAGTTAGAAAAAATTTACTGCTAAATTGTTAGTTGATTTTGAAGATAGGTGCTCTGTCTTATGATGATATCACATACAAGATTGATTTTTTTTTTAGACTATCTTATGTGTGACAGAATTAACAACTTGAGATCATTTCAGCAGGGCTCTTGCACTACAAAATTAAGCACTACATTATTGCCACTGAGAAATGTATTTGTTTGCATTGCTAGAAATGTATGTGTTGTGTTAAAACGTCGATACTAGAGCAGCTAAACATGGAAACAAAAGGAGACTAGTAAGAAAATTGCCAAGTTGCCAAAAATTTATTTAAAAAAACCAAAACTATCATTACATTGAGGTGCCCACAACACTGTCAGGCACCAGTGACAAAATCACATAAAATTCTGGCAGTGACAGTGTTGAAAATTATTCTAATCCTGATAGCCCAAAGACATTCTAACTTGATAGTGCTCAAAGAGCAGACTCTGTTCAGCATGAAAATATTAATATCTTGCCTCAACCAGTGATATCTTAATGACCAATTCCAGTGAAGTTCAAACTGAGTTATTTAGAGAAAAGTCCATTGACAAATCTAAATTTAGTGCGGAAACTTTAAGTTCAGAACAGAAATGTTTTATTGTAAAACAGCCCTTGTCAGCCTAAGGGACCATTCCCTTGTCACGCTGAGACAGTGGTTCCCAACCTGTGGCCTGGGGGGTCTTTCAAAGTGGCCCGCACCTCCCCTCCTGCTGGCTGCAGAAAAGAGCTGCCACCTAAGGACTTAGCGAAGCTCATTGCCGCAGGGCTAGAAGACCGGTGCAGGCTCCTTGCTGAAGCCAAGGGGAGGGGATGGGAGATCAACGCTCCCCTCCCTCTGGCTATAGCAGCACGGCAAAGCGCTCTGCCTGGTCCATAGGCGCTGGGGTCCCTGCTGGAGCCAGAGGGAGGGAAACACTGATCTCCCATCCCCCTGGCTGCAAGACGGACCCACTACCTAGGTATCAAGGTGGAGCTACTGGATGCGTGCAGTTTCCCTGCTGCAGCCAGGGGGACAGGAGATCAGCAAGGAGGCAGCCTCCTTGCTGAACTCCTTCCGTCTGCCTGCACTGATGGGGGAGGAAGCTGCTGGCAGAGCATCCAGGATCCACCATGCTTGAGGAGGGGCAGAACTCTAAAAATCAGTGCCTTCCGGTTTGTCCTGCACTTAGCAGGTCACCCACTGTGACTTAGCTCACTGCCAGGCCGTGTGCTTCAGTGTGTAGTGACAGTCACTCATCTACACTAGTGCTTTGTCTATGTGTGTGTGTGACATACTGTGTGTGATTTGTAGGTGTAAAATACTGAATGTAAAAATGAGCACAGTAGCATCAAAATGTTTACTTTAAATATGTAGTGATTTGTAGTCCTTAATGGTGTATACGTCAATACATTTTTTATGAGTTTTTATTATTTTTTTATGACTGGTGGCCCTTCAGGGTTGTAAAAATGATATTTGGGGTCCACGAGCCAAAAAGGTTGGGAACCACTGATCTAAGATGAACTGATGCTTTTCAGCATCTTATTATGAAACTATGCCAAAGGCTGAAATCAAAGTTGCGTTAAGCTGGCTATGTTATTCTCCTGTGCGGACAAAAGTTACCAACAATGCAGTTGGTTTTTTGGGGATTGGAAAAAAAATTCAGATGACTCAGTGTGGATAAATTGAATGAGAGATTGGCAGCATTTATCTCGAAACAGATTATCTCGATATAGCAATACACAAAACATCTGATTGTCATGTCAAAGTTTGCTTAGTACATGATTAGTCACACTTGCATAGTAGCACTGACAAAGATCTCAAATTAAAAATAAGGAAAGAGGCCAGTTACTGAAGGCAGGTCCTTGATTATATCGTTAACATCACCCTTAGCTATGTCTCATCTTCCATTTAGAAGTTATAAAGAGATTATTGATGAAGGAAACTGGCAACTTCTTATCTATGGTAGAACTGCTGGCCAAACATGATCCTGTCTTGAAGAACTCAAAAGGAAACCAAAAGGCTCAATAACCTATCTCAGCCCAGAAATTCAAAATGAGGCCATAGAGTTGCTGTCAGGTTATAGAAAGTATGGTTATTGACATGAATGCTCTGTTTTACTCAGGGATAATAGACACAACCCAGGACTTTCCTACCGTTGACCAATTAAGTCAGTTTTTTAGTATGTTGCTATAAAAAAAGATGAAAAAGGCAATCCTGCCAAAATAAATATAAGTGAGAGTTTTCTAGGATTTCATGAAGTAAGTGATCAATCGGGTGCTAAGCATATTAAAGTCAACAGGTCTAGAACGACTGAAACTATAAGGACAGGGATATGATGGTGCTGTGAATATGAGCAGAATCTATTCTGGTGCATAAGAAACAATTGCTGCGAAAGAACCAAATGCAAGGTATATATACTGTGTGGCACACAATTTGAATCCAGTATTAAAGAATTCAGTATGGACAATCACAGAATTTCAAAACTTTTATGATTTAGTTGGGTGATTAGATATATTTTTTGGCCACACATTAACCAATGGGCTTTGCTCTCTTCTTTTGTAAGTAAATCTGACCTAGTTCTATACAGACTTTGGCCTACATGTTGGTCTTCTCATTATGATTCTTTGGTTTCTTTGAGTTATTGATACAGAGATATACTTAAAGTCCTCTTCTCTCAAGTTATTGTTAAAACCAATAAGCCCAAAGAGTGTGAGAAAGCTTCAACTTTACGGAAACATCTAGAAAGCTTCACTGTTGTTCTTGATTGTTTTTCAGACTGAAGTTCTGGAAGCAATAAGTGTTGTGTCCAAAATGTTGCAGTTGGAAACTCAAGAATTGGGCAAAGCTGACGAAATGCTAGAAAATGCATACAATGTAGTGAAAGATCTTAAAAATAGTTTTTCTTATATCAAACAATCAGTCATCAAAGTTGCACATAGAGGGCGAGTACAAGGTAAGTTCAAATCTAAGCAAGTTTAAATCTAAGCATCATTTCGATGAGCTATTAGCTAACTGGCGATTCACAGATCCAGAAAGTTGGTTCAAAGTAAACATTTTTTTTACTAAAGTATAGACATAGTAATAGCACAGTTTAACCATTAGTTCCAAAGCCTGAAGTTAATTGTGCATGACTTCCGCTCTGTTCAGCTCCAGTTTTTTGTTGAATCTTCTGAAGAAAATGTCCATGCAGCTGGAGTGGCTTTGGCTTTGAGGTAGGCTGCAGACTTGCCTCCACATTTCACAGCTCAAATTATCACTTAGATTGTCCTTGAAATCCAAAAAAAAAGAAAAGAAAAGGAATTGTCAACAGTGAAATAGCTAGCACCAATTCTGAGAGTCGGAAAAAAATAACAAAAACCAACACTCTTTTATCCAATGTTCCTGATAGTTGCACTGTATGCACGCTGTTTCAAACAATTCCTGTTACTGTATCCACTCATGAACGCTCTTTTCTTTTTATAAAGCTAAAATAGATTAAAACCCATATTCATTCTACCAGGAAACAAGAACAGTTAGAGCTAACAGTTCTTTCAGTAGAAAATAAATGAGCAAGAAAAGTTGAGACATAGAAAACAGATCAATATATTTGCCAGCCAAGAGGCTAGAAAATGATTTTATTTAAATTTTGAATAAACGTGTAAATAACTTTTCTGTGTGTATATAGCCTACACAAATGTATAGACATCGCCTGTCTATCATGTTGGTGTATTTATGGATAAAATGGATATGTTCTGATTTTCTAAGATGATTTATAAAGTCAAGCAAAATTTTAGATTTCTGATTTGGGAAGGGGGCCCCTCGCCTATACCCCAGGGCCCTCTTGTGGCTTGTTATGCCACTGGACTTCAGTACTTATGTAAATAGTGCTGACACGAAAAAAAGGACAATTCTGATGCATCAGAGGTATGACACAACCGTGATAGCTCAAGAGAAACGAAAGCCATGGAAAAGTACTTTTCTAACAGAGATCCTTCAAGGACCTGATGAAACAATGAAAAGTACATCAAATGCTAGGACAGCCAAGGCACATTATGCTGTATAATCAGTTCTGACCGACTTCGCCTAATTTAAGTGATGCCCTAACCTAGAACTGTCAGGTGTTGTTATTTCCAGCAGTCTGAGTCCTTTGGTGATCCATTTTTGATTCACACATGCCTTTGCTTTCTTAACAGGCAGATCTATTTGCAGGCAGACCAATTATAGTTACATATGTAACCTGGAAAAAAACATACATTTCATAATCTGCACATCTCTGAGGAGATAATTGTAAACATTTAAACATTCAGCATTAACTTTTGGCTTGGCTTTTGTTACATGACAGTAAAATTGTTAGAACAAGTTAGACTGAAATTCACCTTTGTTTTGCACTAGCTTGTCTGTCTGACAACGTTAGAGAATTTGTTTTCTATGCAAATTCACTTGCTAACACCATTATCAAGAGGGAACTAAAAAGGGACCACTCATGGCATAGTTAAAGAATATGTGCTGTCTAAATGGGGAGTAGCTGGTGTGCTGCCTATTGCCCACTCAATGGATAACCTCTTTCTCTATACTGTGCTGACTACAGCTACCACAATGAGTTTTTCACATAACAGATAGACGGCAAAATGTGCATTAGCGAACAAGACTTTCTGTTCTGATAATTAAATGAAGTTGAATGTTGATTATCTGAAGCTGTCTGTTACTGAACACAGGATCATGTCCCTCAATGTATATTATATTGCAAATTCCTTTGACTAAATTAAGTTATTTGAATTCACCTTTGTCTCCCACGCTATTATAATCATGGTGGTATTGTGTATTAAAATAAGGAGGAGAGCTCCCAATTGCCACACACTCACCATAGTATCTAGGGACACTTCCTTCTCCCCTCAGTCCTACTTTCCTGTGTGGACCTAGCAATTAAATCACTGTGTTCCTTTGCTTCCCTCCTGCATTGTGCTTATTGGCAGGTAAAGTTAGACTCCCTGTTGCAATGCTCCTAAATCCCTTTGGGGATCTAGCCCATATTAATTATCCCATATGGCTACTAGACTCATCACATCCTTTGCTGTGTCAAACCAAGAAACCCATGCAAATATGCACAGTGTGTAAACCTGAATCTTGCCTAAATTTTGCAATGATATCTGACTATGGGGAAACAAGATTCATTCAATCCAGAGCCTAATTTGAAAGTGAGGCTCTGCAAGTCACTCCACTTGATTCTGATACAGACAAAAATTGAACCAAACGCAGAATACATTCCGCTCTAAGGCCTTGTCTAGACTAATTGTCTGGTTTAAATAAACCACTTTTTAAAAACAGGTGCAAGTGGTTGCATGGAGATGCTTGTTTCCATGGTTTATTGCAGTGGATTAAGAGTAGTTTGTCAGTTTTTCTTAAAACTTTTCCTAATTGACTTAAGCGAAACTGAAACAAATTTGGTTTAAGCCGAAATAACTGAACTAAATGGGTTAGACTAAATCAGTTTAAAATCATGCCTTAATTTAAATCAGTGCAATTCTTAATGTAGACAAGATCAAAGTCTGGGACACCCCTGAGACTCTGCTCTCTTTGAGTAACAACAGACAGAAAATGATTAGATAACTGTAAGGCCCAGATCCTCAAAAGGTATTTAGATGCTAAATATCTTTTGAGGAACTGAGCCATATTAACAGAAGTGCACTGTGGGCTTGTCTACACCAGAAAGCTACACTAGTTCAATTAAAGATTTTATTTTAAACCGATTTAGTTAAACCACTACAAATCTCTGTGTTTCCACTCTTATTTCATCTTAAGAGTGGCTTCTTTCAGTTTACCTTAAGTTGATTAGAAATTGACTTGAGCTGAAATGAGAGAGTAGTGCTTTCAAAGAAGTTAAACTTGTGTAACTTGTGTGTTTAGAAAAGGCCTACGACAGTGCTTGTGTGTTAGAGATGGTGTTTTGGTCCATGACTAGGGCTCCTTAGTGCTAGGGTAATACAAATAATAAATAGAGATCAATCACATTCACTCCACTGCTAGCACATTGAGAGAGCAATGACAAAGGAGCACAAACAAACAAACAAACAAAAACACTGGTGTTGGGACTTTCAGGCTAATAAAGACACTCTCCTAAATTGGTTACCTGTTCACCACAGCTTTATTAATAAAACAGACTTATGAACAATGTGCAACTAATTGTTTAGATACACGCACACAAAGCTTTTGCCATAATTGATACATTCATACAAAATTGGAACAGGAATAGAAAACCAAACGGGCAAAGAGATAGTCTAAAGCAGGAATCCCATTCCATAGTACAGAAAGCAATAATAACTTTTGCATACAATTTTTATTTAAAGAAGAAAATATACATGATGGAGAGATGAATGTAATAGTTGATGACTTGGGGTATTTTCACATTTAATTTGGTTACTAAGGACATTTTGCTTGTATTTTTCAATCTTCTGAGGGTGGAAATCAAATATTGGAAGGAAATATTCCTGGGTTGAGATAACAAAGGGTGTGATATCTAGCCATATGAAACCAAGATGAGTCACTAGGAGGGAATAACTAATTGGTCGAAGCATCAGGTGTGTAACGCCAAGGAGAAACTGTAGGCCCAGTTGTGTGGCCTTTTGTTACACAGATGCTCAGACAAGATAATCACAATGGTCCTTTCTGGCCTTAGAATCTGTGAAATCCTGGCACTGACACAAATATAAAGTGCGGTGTAAATTTAGAAAGATAATACCTTCCTGAATCAGGGCCTTACACATATGAGAAGTCCTACTGAGTGATTTATGTTCTGATGCTTTGTGAATCATTAGGGGAAGAAGCAGAGAGGTTCATTTCACTTGACAGCTGTAAGTGTAAACAGTCCGGTGATGACCACTATTCATTTCCAGCCCTGGAGGCTGCAATTACAAATTAGACCTTAACATCACACCAACCCAATTGATAGAAAAGCTTTTAGATATCTTAATGCTCCCCTGGCTTTATGAATAAGAGTTATGAAGAGTCCCAATAAAATATTTTAATCAAAATAGATGACATAATGATCAATATGTGGCATATACATAGCATTTTGTTTGGGGGTGAGCTGCATAAGTCGCTCATAGCTTCACCATTTGTGAGTAATGCAATCATCGCACCAAGAAGCTTTAACACACCAACCTATTTTCAGTGTCTCAACTGATCAACACAACAAGGTATTTATTGATCCCTAATGTCCCTAGTTTATCCAGGGAAAAACAAATTTCACAACAAAATAAACCAGTAAATCTCATCTGGTCAGTGATTTGTTCATAGGGGGAATCCAGGGAAATCCTTCCAGCCTTTAACCCTCTTTCCCTCCCTCCCCCATACCCAGCACTAACTGTTCCACAACTCAGAGCATTTATAACAGGCAAAATTTCAGTGCGGTTTCATATATGAAAATGTATGCCCGAGTGCCCAAGCGCATTCATAGTGCCCAACTGCAGTGTGGAGTTACGGCACTCCTGGGCATACCAGGTAATTACAGGCATGGTTATCGAGGCATGTTTCTACATACTAGGATTCTCCAATCCAAGTTTTGTTTGCACCACTAACTGACCAGAAAGGGCCAGTAGATAATTCCACTCATGCACAAGACAACCCACTGGTGGAAAGCTAGTAGAAGCACAGAGCTGCCTCTGACACCAGCCACCCCTTCCACTCCCTAATGAAGGGAACATCTTGGGGGGAGTGAAGAGGCATGCTGAGAGTGGAACTGGGGTATGATGGAGCAGAGCTCCACTGTTCCCATTCCTCCACTGATGGAACGTCATGGATAGGCCTCATGGCAGTGGTATTAGAGCTGTTCATCAGCAACTCTATCTTATACTGAGGCTGGGGAGTACAGAATCAGGAAGGCACATTGGCTTCTCCCTAATGCATCTCCCCCCCAAAAAACAAACCACCAACTGAGTCTGAGCAGATGAAAATCTAGCTCCCAAGCCTTTGGGCACCATTTTAATTTGAACCTCAAGATGTTCAATTCAGGAAATGTTATCTCCTCATTGTCCTCTCTAAGTTTTATGGTTTCAGTAACCATTTTATTCATTGTCACATTCTCTTATTTGTCAATACAATAATCCTTGCAACATGGTCCACAGCTCTGAGCCCTTTGTGTGGCTTCTGTTCCCTACCTAGGAATTACACAAGGATATTGCTGCTTCCAGCTAGTTAGAAGGAATTCCTTGGAAATTAAACTCTTGTTAGCCTGGGTGTGCATGGAAGAGAATATCCTGGCACCAGAGTCTCCTTGTAGAGCAGTGCAGGTAGCAGTAGAGGAACTGGAGAATTCTCTCTATCTACTGCTGCTTTGGAAATAAATACATGTGATTACAGAGATTAACGGGGGTTAGGGGGAAATCCATCAAATCCAAAACAAATGGAATTGGAACAGCACAATTCAGGTTGTGTTTTCTTTCCTTTTTTATTTGCTTGTTTACCTCTTGCTTGTCTTGCGATGTTTCCACTTACATGCAGCATTCATTCCCAATGTAGCATTTCCCTTAATAACCCAATCTGAACAAACTGCAGCCTCACAAACTGCAGATTCATCACAGTGGCAGGTGCAGAATGCAACTAGGTATATTCCCCTTGTAATCCTTTACCTACAAACAAGCCAGTAAATAGAAAATCTTCATTTGCCTTGGGACACCCTATGGCAAGGCAGATCAAGCTGCTCGGTTCTTCTGTTATAATTGTTGTCCCCCTCTGCAAGATTAATAAGCACTACTGTGATTTGAGATTTCTGTCCAAGTGGGAAATTGCTTGCAGCTGTTGCTTTCCAAACAGAAAGAAGCATAGCGGCATTGCAATTATTATTATGGTAAAGTTACAGCAATGATCTGTGTTTCTCAATCACCATTAAGAATATCAGTACTGGGCCACAAATGGGATTGTGTCAATGCACATAGCCTGATTTGTACATGCATTCTTCCCCACTTCCAGGAAACAACTTTTTTCTCTTCAGGGCAAGAACGATTACGTGCTGAGATAAAAGGATAGTTTACAAGACAACATCGATTTAATGATGTTAATAAGCCATAACTATTAGTTCAATTACATAAAAGCAGGTTACGCTGCCAAACGTGATAGCAGAGGATGATTAATACATATGAAACTCATGCTTTTTACCTTGTTCAGTTATCCAGGCAGGGAGCAAACTATCTGAGTTTATCTTACTGTAAATGGCTCTGAAGGATTGGTTCTGACTTGTAAATGGCCTTCTGGTCAAGAAAGGAACTCTCTCTGCCTTCTTGTAAATTGGAATGAAATTGCCATGAAACTGTGGTTACTGTAGGCCTGGCTGAGAGAAGAAAACACTGACATGTTTGTATTGAAAAGCTTGACCAAAAGATGAAAAAGGGAAGGCAGCACTTAAATGTAGACTGGGTTAGAGAACAAAAATCTTTTAAAAAAATAGATGGGCAAATCATAAGGCTGCAACATGTAAGTATGAGCCTGGATACCTCAAGAGGCCTTTTATTGTGATACCAGGTAAATATGTAAGAAAGTCAAGTCAGGCAGATTGCTCAATTGGCAGAAAAATTCTATGCCTCTTTCTAGGGGGAAAAAACCCAAAACCTTGCCAACTCAATGGCCCACTTTTTTGTATTATTAATTTATTTATAGTGCTGCAGGATCAGAGATCCCCATTGTGTTAAGCGCTATATAAACGTATAGTTAATAACGTCTAACCTACATTAAGACAAGACCTCTAAGAATGACAATATAGCTGATCTCTGTCTGCTATGTCTACACTAGCATTTTTGTCAGTAAAACTTTTGTTGGTCAGGGGAGTGATTTAATTATGCCGGCACAATAGCTCTTTCCTGTTGGCATAGAGCAGCTACACAGGACACCTTACAGTGGTGCCGCTGCAGTGGTACAGATGGGCTGCTGTAAGGTCTCCCGTGTAGTATTTTATTGAATCTGATTTAGTTGTGTGATTCTGCCTGAGCAGATTTGAACTGCTTTTGAATGTGTATCCCATGGGAGTTATTTTTTTTATGTCCACATCTAATTATTTTTGGATCACATATATTGAATAACTAGCTCTTTTAATGTATAAATATCCAAACCAGCTTTAAAAACAACATTTCAAAAGTCTGACTCCTAGTCATAGATCTCTCTCTTTCCAAGTTTTACATCAAAGTGAATTTTAACAGTTGAAAAAATTACCAAGAAACTGTTAATTGTCTAGGTAGTAATGGGCACCTCTATAATTAGTCTGTTGTGTTAGACAGTACATTTTTCACACAAAAACTAACCACAAAAATACTTTTTGATTGACCTAACAACCTTTCTGTTTGACAGCCCATATGTGAATGAAAGATCTAGACCATTTTGTATCTCTAGTGGCTGGATATGATTTGGCAAGACATAGTAGTTTGAAATTAATTTATTGGTAGTATAGATCAAAGAGTTGATGAAAAGATTTTAGATCCTGAACTGGGGTAAGAAAGTTAACCACGCAAATTCTACTTGTACATCATTTTCACAACAGGATTCCAGGCTCTTGCTTCCTTCATCTGCCCAGTGTCAATCTTCCTACTATGACTGCTCTGCTCTGGTATTTCAGATCTCAGACTCTCTCACAGCTGCTGGCTCAGCATTCAGCAAACCTCTTGTTCTTAACATCAAGAGTATCTGCCACTAGAGCTTATGGATCTTCTTTGGTTAACCATGCTTGAGCCTCTCCACTCAGTTGGATCATGATCAACTGCAAATATTTTTACCTGTATCTGTGGCATGCGTCCTGGAGAAAATAAAACTTCTATTGTATACTCCTGCATTGTATAGCAGGTCAGAACAGATGACTGCATGCTTCCCCCACCCTCTCGCTGATTGGCTGTTTGTACTATTCCCCCACTCCCACCTCCCATGGTCTCCCTCACTGGGTTTGTATACACTATACACTAAGCCCAGGATCTGAGTCAGGTTTTAGCCCAGTCCCCCCGCCCCTTCTGTCCACCTGCAAATCAGTCTGACTCGGTTCAGCAAGACCTCAGGACTCATGACCCAACTAGGGGGGTGGGTCACAGCCCACTGAGTGCTGGGTCCAAGCCCTGTCATTTTTCAGTGTGGATGCAGATAAAGCTGCAGGCCAAAGTAGAAGATCTGTATAGTGCAGTATGAACATGTTAGCATGTCTGAGAGAGCCAAGTACAACAATTACAAACCCAGGTTTACAATGCTGTGTAAACAACGGGCTTGGAAATACCAAATCCACAAGCCCGGGTTCTACCTTCGGTGACGTGGAGATCAATCACAATCCTCTTTATAAAAGCCCTTAACATATTTGAAGATTGTTATCAGTCTTCTTTTCTCAAGAGTAAAACATACCCTGTTTTTTAAACCTTTCCTCGTAGGTCTGGTTTTCCAAATCTGTTATCACTGTTGCTCTCCTCTGGACTCTTTCCAGTCTGTCCACATCTTTCCTTAAGTGTGGCACGCAGAACTGGATACAATACTCCAGCTGAAACCTCATCAATGCCAGGTAGAGCAGGACAATTATCTCCCATGTCTTACATACAACACTCCTGTTAATACACCCCAGAATGATATTAGCCTTTTTTGCAACTGCATTACATTGATGACTCATATTCAATTTGTGATCCACTATGATTCTCAGATCCTTTTCATCAGTACTAACTCCTAGCCAGTTATTCCTCCATTTTGTAATTGTACATTTGATTTTTCTTCTTAAGTATAGTACTTAGGACTTTATTGAATTTCATCTTGTACAATTCAGACCAATTCTCCAATGTGCCAAGATCCTTCTGAATTCTAATCCTGTCCTCTGAATGCTTGCAACCCCTCCCATCTTTGTGTCATCTGCAAATTTTATAAGCATATATTCCACTCCATTTCTAAGTCATTAATGAAAATACTCAAATAGTACTGGGACCCAGGACTGACCTCTGTGGGGCCTCCCAGTTTGATAGTCAACCACTGAGTATGGTCTTTCAACCAGTTGTACATCCACCTTGCAGTAAATTCACCTAAACCACATTTTCCTAGTTTGCTTATGAGAATGTCATGTGGAACTGTGTCAAAAGCCTTACCAAAATGAAGATATATCAAGTCTACTGCTTCCCCTACTCACTAGCATTTAATTACATGATCCCATGCTATTTTTTCTAAAGAAACCCTTCCTCATTCAGTGCACAGAATGGACAGCACTCACTTACTGAGCAACGATTTCAATGTTTTCTTTTCTCTTTGTAGGTCGATGTGTGTCCCTAGACCTTGTTTACTGAACACTATTCAAACACTGCTGTGAAAACAGAATTAATTTCCTCCTGGGCTTTTCTATAGCACTCATCACTGGAATATCTCAGGTTCAGCTTTTTAAAAGTATTTAGGCTTTGCTCCTATCAGCACTGCAATGCTTAAATACCTTTAGAAAATCTGTTTGCAGTGTTGTTGTGGCCATATTGGTCCTTGCATATTAGAAAGACAAGGTGGGTGAGGTAATATCTTTTATTGGACCAATTTCTGTTGGTGAAAGAGAGAAGCTTTCAAGCTTACACAGAGATCTTCTTCCAGGCCTAATTGCTTCACAATAATTAATTTATTTTCACAACACCCCTGTTCGATGAGGGAGTCTTATCACAATTTTCAAGATGGGAAATGAGGCACAGAGAGAGTGCAGTCAGGTTTTAATCATAAGGCCATCTTTTCTCTTCCTGCCATCCTCTGCTTCATTCACTCCACATCTTCCAACTTCCGCAACAAATGAGACGGGGTCCTACATAACAGCTTCTTTCACGACGCAACCCTGATTCATCCCGAGAACAGGTTCATCTTCTGCTTTGAATGAGGTAGGGGGTCCTGTAGCGGTAGAGGCGGAAATAATATGTGATCATGTAATTGTAATACATCCACACAAGGGGGACAAACTACGGATGCCCAGACAACCTTAATTTCCTAACTTTTGATAGCTTAACTTGTAACATTAATAATGTTCTTTTAATTGACTTTGCTTTTTAAAAAATCCAAGAAATGACACAAACAGAAATAACACAAATTCCATCATGTGGCCTCATGCTTACACTCACATGAGCCATCAGCAGGGTTAGAAGGTTATTATCCTCTCTGTGGACCAGGACTAGAGGGGAGATGGGACACTTTGTCATTCTGACTTTAAAGCTCTGAGAAAGTTAGCATTTTGTAGTCACTCTACTAAACAGTAATAGATTGGATAATTCTGCAACTGTATTGTTACTTGTGCTTACTTTTATAGCCTAAAAACTCGTCAAGTCTTCTCCTGGTCCTGATTAGACAGACCTATGACTAACCCTATCTAAACGTCCAGGGAGTTCTTGATTTGTTTATCCCTTCAGTGTTATAAACATTTTATATCTGCTTGTCACAGGGATTTTCTTTTCTTTCTTTTTTTTTGGCAGGAAAACAGTCATTTAGAGAGAATGAACAAACATTTATTTAAATGAAGTTGAGCCCTCAGATTTAGGGCTCAGTTCAACAGTTGACTTAAAGCCCCTACATTAACCTCTGTGATGCAGAGCTGCACTGCTCTGGGAGAGCTCCAGTAGGCTACTGCAGCCTTTTGTGGGATATAGCATTTCCCACACTATGCACTAGGGACAAGGTGACAGGGTAGCAGAGAGGACCATGGCCCCCACCCTTTTGGGGTGTTTTGTATCCCAGTGAGAGCTAGGAGGACATGTTTGCATCCCTTCCCTGAGCCCAAAAACATCAGTCATGGCATTTATGCAGGCCACACACAATAGGGCAACAGTACCTGTAATCTCCCGTACATGTGCTCTCCTGTAGGGGCCCAGAGCAACCTGGGTTTCAGTGTGACAGTGTTTGTTGAACATTAAGCACCTTCCATTTTTATTATGCCAGTCAGCCAAGTCCCCTCACTCTTCTTTTTGGGAGGCTTTATTGCAGTTCCTGCAAACTCTCATCAGTCCTGTGTGATGAACCCCTGTTCAGAAAAGCATTTAAGCATATGTGTTGCTTTAAACCCATGGGTAAGCCCATGACTTCAACAGGTCTACCTGTGTGTTTAGAGTTACACATATCCTTAAATGCATGGCTGGACCTGGGCGCTAGTCTGGTTGAAGTGTACAGGTATCCAAAGTCCCAAGAGCTATTAAACAAAAATATAGAGTTTGGTACTATAGATAGGAAAGGCAAAGAGAAAAACAGAGATATGGACTAACAGAGGAGAATTAGTCCAGCAACTGTTTTAATTTTAATATCGTTGGGAAAGTGGAACAAACTCAAAAAGAAATCTAAAAAATCAAAGGAAACTTGGCTATAATAAGTTGCAGTTTACTAAATGAGGGGCAAAGTTGTGACAGCAAGCTCAGGGGGGAGAGGCGAAAGAGCGAGGGAAAGACTAAACAAGGGTACAGCGTGTTCCATGAACAAGACTTTTCTTTATTGACTCAAATTGTACCCTAACTATGTTGAAAGAGCAGAAAATATTTGAACAAGAAAATACAGCCTTTTCTCCCCCTTTACTTAAGACAGAGTGACGGTCAACTGATATTCATGAATGCATTGACTGTCAGATTACATATTTTCTTTTGGATTTAATTTTCTATTACTCAGCTCTTGATCAATAATGTTATGGCATGGAAGACCTCCATGCCAGTGCCTGTAATTGTTGAGGCTACCCCAGCATCCGTAATATAGTAAATATGAATTCCCTGGCTAGATTTTCAACTGATATAAATTGATGGCTCTCCACTGAAGTCACTAGAGCTTCACTTATTTATCCCAGCTAAGGATCTGGCCACTAATGCTCAATGCCTTAAAGGTAAATTTGTTCAATTTCCTTCCCAACTGGCAAACCAAAATACTGTGTCAACACAGAAAGAAGAAAGGGCTGAGTAGTTCATTGCAACTGAATGGGTCTCATGACATGATCAGAGATGTCACCCGCAAACCAGCTGTGCACTCAGTAGACTGGAAGGACTATTTCACTGCATCGTCATAAAAAAAACTTGGCTTTCGGAGCTTTCCAGAGTGGCAATATTCCATGTGACCAGTTCAGCCTACGAGTTGGTGAATGATTAAAACACTATGAGTCCTAGACCCAGCTGCTCAACATCAAACACTCATTTCATATTTGTAGGGAAATGGTTACAGGAAGGATTTTGCCACAAAAGAAAGTCTCCAAATTCCCCATATTAAAAATGAATAAATCAGTATTTATTTGGAACACCGTTCAGCAAAGAGGTTTAGGAGACAATGAACCTAGCAGGACCTATAAGACCTTTATCGGCATGTTGGATTGTTATTGTGTATTTTTTCTAGTGGGAAAGAGATAAAATGTCCAAATGCTACAAATTACAAAAAGAGTATTACCCCAAGGATCATCGACCTCGGTCATACACTGGGTGGGCTGGAGCATTACTTTGGGTTAGGGTTAGGTTTGGAGCATTAGATTTGTTAATCCTTCCTCCCATCAAAACTAAACTATAGAAATGCTGTGGGGATAGATTTTACCGTCTGGTAATTCTAGGTGAAATGACTTGTAACCATGTCAGATTTTGTAAAGATTAGTTTAGAAAAATAGTAAATCAGAGGCCCAGCCCAATGAGGCATGGAGCACCCACAAATGGTTCTGAGGACCCTCAGCTCCCGTTGCTTTTAGAGCGCAAAGGGGAGCTCAGCACCTCACTAGCTCTGACACAAATGACATAGACACACACCAACAACAGCCACTTAACTCAAAATCACGTATTTGACAGGTTTTCAGGGAACTAGCGTTATTTGCTAAAATGCTCACCAGCTATGGTGTGCCATCAAATTACAGCCTGAGTATTTGATATTAAAACGAACACTGGAGGACAAGTTGAGACCTGGCATAAAAGCGTAAGATACCATTTAAGTCAAAGGAGTTGTACTGTGTTCCACCTGGCCTGAGTTTAGCCCGGAGTGGGCCTCTTCCCTTAGGCCCCAACTCAGCAGAGTACATAAGCCCAGAAGTAACATTAGACACATGCTTAACTCCATCCCTGCTTTCAGGGCCTATGTAATTTCATCTGCTCAAAGGACCATTTCATATAAGGATGTTTAAATAAAAGGTATATTTTAGAGTAATACAATAAAAAAAACAATCATATATAGGGATGTAAAAATGTGTTTAATTAAGAATCCATTTAAACATTCTAAAAATAGAATGTTTAAACAGTTAAATGCCAAGTGAGAGCTGCCTAGCTGTGACTCCCCCCCGCCATGCGTGCAGAGCTGTAGCTAGGCAGCTCTCGCTCGCAGGGAGCTGAGCCGAGCCCAGCTGCTGCTCCCCTCCTCCCACAGCTGATTACCGTTTAAACGTTTAGGCTTTTACATCCCTAATAGTATATGACATAAGGTATTTCTGTTGGAAAGGTCTAATAGCTTTTAGTTTCTGCAAGATTATATATACGTTAACCCTAACATTATATGAGGGACAGACTAGGTGACCTCTTGAGGTTCCTTGCAGCCCTATCTTTCTATGATTAAGGTTACAATATATGAAATATTCTACAAATACATGTATTTTAAAAACATGAAATATAAGAATAAACTAAATCATTAAAGTGCAAAAAATGCTTTAGAATCATGCTCTGACTCCACAAGGCCCTTGTGTTAAGAAGTTTCCCATTTGGGCTGAGGTTTCCTATACCTGTTGGATGGCAATTTTTTATTATTATTATTTTTTAAATTTAGGACACATTTTACAATCCTGTCTCAGACAGGAACAAACTCTCCACAGTATCCAACATGAGCAAGTTTTGCTGAATTATGTGCTGATTTATTTGAAATGCATTAGTGTAAAAAAATGTAATACATTCTAGTAGCATCTTTAATCTTGGGATCTGAATGTGCAATACAAACATTCATGATCTTTGCTTCAGTACTAATAGGGAGATAATACTACTTTCCAGTTTGCAGACAGGGAAACTAAGAGAGAAAGATCACGGTAAGTGACTTGACTAAGCTCACATATTAGAGGATGTGGCAGAGCCAGGCATAGCACCTATGTCTCCGGACACCCGGTCTTGTGGGTTAACCACATCATCTTTTCCCCATGCAAATAAACAAATAACTTATATTTCTTGTGGACTGAAGAGAAATGGGAAATTTTGATAAAACAGCTCTTGTGAAGCCCTGGTGTTCTGAGATGTGCCTGTAGTATTTCCAAGAAGTGAACAGGGTCCAAGCTGGCAGAGGGGTTAGTAGCTTATTTTGGAAACAATGTTGTTTTTGTCCAAATGTCTCACAGATTGTGGTGTTGAAGGGGTGTCAGTTGTGAATGACTACTCTGACATGGGCATTAAAGGTCTGGATGTGGCACAGCTCTCCAGCCATCAAACCTGTGTGTACACTCTTTGACCACTAACAGCCCTGTGTACAGCTAACAATCAGAGGCTAATCCTATTTCTCCAAATGGGCTTTGCATATGTGAATCAACACTCCTGTAGAAGTGACAGAATTCTTGAAATGTATGCAGATATTTGCATTCACAACATTGTATCTTTCCAAGAGGAGGCACTTGTTTGAAAATCTGACTTTTTGGGTTTTTTAGCTAAATTTTTTTTCTAAAAACTTAAAGATCCCCTTTTAAAAAAAAAGGTTGTGAAAGTAACATACTGATGTTACTTATCTACTCTGTATCTCCTATTTTCCTACTGTTCATAGGCACATACATACTCACTTGCTCTCCACCTCCTGATAAGGTCAAGGTAATGAAATCCGAATCCTCTGTACACATCATTGCTATTCACGGTTAACATTGGCATTTGAACTTCCATCTATCTATTTTCTATATTAGGACAGCAGTACTATGTGGAGATGAGAGAAGAAAGCTTACAAGCTTACAAGCTGAAAAAAACATGCTTCACAGTTAATAAGTTGATCCAAGTCATTTTTCTTGAAACAAAAAAGACTTCTTTAAAAAACAGACATTGACTAGTGCTTCCAGTCATAGAGACATTCCCCCACCGAATCAGTCTATGAGCCCCATGAAGCCCAGAGGTGTGAACCTCCTTCCTTTAGTGGACAGGCTCACTTTCCTGTTTAACACACAAAAACCACAGGGGCCAGACTGGACTAGCCTACACTTACCTCGGAGATTCGGCGGCAGTCGACCAGAGTTACGCAAACTACGCAAAAAACTTGCATAACTCCCGTCGACTTCTCTGCTTCTATTCTGTGAGCCGTCTTCACTGCACTGCATCAACGGGAACCACGTTCCCATTGACTCAGCGCTATGCCACTTGAGAAGGTGGTCTTAATACATTGATTTCTGGATCGACTGAGTGGGTCTTCACTGACCATTCAGTCGATTCAGATAAGTCGATCTGACGGTGGTGAATTTGCCGCCATCAGTGAAGACATAGCCTCTGTCTCCTTCATGCACACTGAGTAGTATCTTACTCCTTGTGTAATCTCACTGAGAGGGATGGAGCTACTTCAGGCATAAGGTATTACTTAGCATGAGCAAAGGTGGCAGCATCCAAGTCCTAATTTTCTAGCCCTTTTCACCACAAAAATAACCTTGCAGTATAAACCAATATAAACTCATACAAACAGGTAACTGGGGCTGAACCAGCTGGGGTCCACTTCTGCTGCAGGAGGACCTCAAGATTCACCTCCCCCTACCAATTATATTTAAGCAAAATGAGTCAGATAGCACAGGCTGTATCCTAAAGATTCATCTTAGGGACCCACCCTAAAATCCTTGCTTCTACCCTGTGCATAGTGGCATGATCATGGTGGACAGCAATCAGTTACATTCGGAGGCAGGGTCACAGTGAAAAATTTGTTTGCCAGGCCCTGGTCCTTATGGACAATAATTGAATCTACTTGGCAGCGTAGCATGGGCAAGCACTGCCTGTAGCATGAATAAATGGAGGAGTTCAGACTCTAGTGCATGCAATGTAAGATATTTTACCAGCATTTGAATTTACTTTAACATGAAAGACAACTTAGGTAGTCAAGAAATGTAATTTGCATGTGATTTACATAATTTGCACAGGGCCAGACTGACTAGCCATAGTGTGACTATACAGGGAGTAAGGGGGAGTAAAACCTATCTGTAGAGGTGCATTAAAGGCTGCTTGGTTTCAGTATGGAGAAAGCAGGGGTTTTGCCAGAAGCCCCTCCCCACCTCTCAAGTGATTGGATGGGGAAGGAACAGAGCTGTGGCTTCACAGACTCCACATGCAGGTCAACAAATCTGACGAGGAACAAGATGGGAAGCAAGCTGCACCCATTATTACTTGCTTGAAGCAAGTGAAAAGCATACGAGGGAAGTCAGAGTTCTTGGAGCAGCACAGCCACCCACCATCCCAGAGTAAGTGCTGAGTTTAGAGGCTCAGTCTAGACCACAGTGATTTGCAAATGAAATTGCCACCCAAAATCCATGAAATACTTGAATATTTTTAAAATGAAAGAATTGCTTAAAAGTACACAAACACATAGAGTCTTTGATTTTCATACAAGGACCATTCAACTCATTTGTATAATCCATCATTAAAAGCATTGAGAGCTAAAAACAATGAGAAGCACAATTTTGCAGAGAAATGAAAGTAGTCTGTAAGACCATTTGGTTTAACGCATATCTGCAGAATTTAAGTTCTTTTATATTAAAAGCAGTTTCTAACCTGACCAAAATTAACAAAATAGGAATTGGAGCCATGCACCAAGGAAAGCAAATATTCGAAGGGATGAAAAGAAATGGCACCGTAGTATCTGGGTAAAGTGGTTTCCGTTACTTCTTTGTCTAAATAGTCTATTAGTTTCTATAAAACAGAATTTAGGCCCTTTGTCCCCTAAGTTTACTTATAGGATTGTTTCTTCCGTCCTTAGCTAGTGAAGTAGGTGCAGAAATGTATAATCTAACTTCCACAAAAGTATCAGAGGGAGGAGAAGAAACAGTTGGAGAATTGTATCCCAAGAGAAGTTGGTATATGTTCAAATTAGAATCTGGTTATTTATAATGGCTTTCATACTTAAATTATGTTATTCAGTGATCCCAAAGTACTTTATAACAAGAATTTGAAATTGGTAGTGAATGCTTGAATAGCCCAACAAAAATGATTTGTGTGCTTTGAAACAGGCTTGGCAATAGAGAACCTGTTTAACTGAGACAAAATGTTTTAAGTTATGTATGTATGTATCATTTTTCTTTCTGTCTCTTCATCTGTAATGCCAGCCTATTTTAGTATTATGAATCCAGCTGCACAGGACTCAGAGGGAGAAGAAAAACAACTATTCCCTTCATAATATATCTGAAAGTTGACATAAAATGGCTTTTCCATACACAATATCAAATTTTTAAGGTCTGATATCTCATGATCTATTTTGATTAGTAAAAAGTGGTAAAGAAGAGGGGGATTCCAGGCTTTCTAATGACAGAAAGCTTTCAATGGGCCCTGCGATACTACAGTTTAAATCCATCATTTGCATAGGACTTAATATTTCCAATCCTGAGCCTTGAGCCAGTGCAAGTTTAGTGGAGAATATCCACACTTGGCAGAGAAAGAAAAGAACATTTTTCTGCCAGGTTGTTTAATTGTCTCTTCAAAGCTGCTCAGAAGTTGGAAATGCTAGAAGTAGCCCCCATGAGAATGAATGGGAAGGCAGTATGCAGGTGAGGTGGCTAAAGGTACACTGTAAATTGTCATGATGCCCCTGCAAGTTATCACATGGCTACCACCACCAAATATGGGATATCTAGCCATATAACTTCATTTTAAAATGTCAGAAGATTCTTTAATCCTACCTGTATGTATTCACTGCTAGTTATATACACTACTACCAGTTACACTAGCACCAGTCTGAATTCATTTTATTGACTTCTGAGGAATTACATTGTTCTGACAAAGACCAGAACTTGGCACTGCATATCAGTTCTGTATCGGTGATGTTGGCTTTATATTTTTTCTTTTGCATAGGTAAATGTGATAACCTTCACTAAAAAAATCGCAAAAACAATGTAGGAATTCAGATGACCTCAAATATACAAGATGTTAATGATCTCTGTTTGGTGGTATCCCAAAAGATTTGGATACATGGTTTACACTAGAGCTTTCATTGCATTGCAGAATTAGTTTAATTAAGATCAATATCAGTATTAGCAATTATCTGTGTAATTTCAGTGCAACATTTCATTGCTAGCATTTCAGCGTGGCAAGGTTTTAGTGCAACTGCACTTCATCCTCATTATCATCTGTGAGATTTAGTTTGGAGATAAGAGAAACTAAAGCATTCAAAGGGCCATTTTGAGGCCCAATCCTAAACTATTAAAATCAATGAGAATTTTACCATTAGCTGCAATGGGAGCAAGATCAGGGCTTTAGTTGCTTTTATACTAGAAAATGTTCAGATGAAATAGAATTTTAAAGCAGTCTCAATTTCATGTTTCAGTCTCCAAATAGCACATGTACTAATGGGAATGGAATGTATTGGTGACAAGACAAAACTTTGCTGATGAAATGGATGATAATTCAGACAGTTCAAAATTATGTGATCCAAGTACTAACACACTGGACTAATGACAAACATCACTGGTCTGTAAAAAGTCTAGGTCCTCTTACTCTGGCAGATGCTGCTTATGTATCGTACATCATATATCAAGTGCAAAACTAGTGGAAGATTAGACTCAGAGGTTAAAGACAGAAGGGAACACTAGACTAGTCTGACCTGTATATCACAGGCCACCTACACCACCCAGCACCCACACACTAAAACCATCAACTGAAATTAGACCACAGAAGACTATTATATGTCACAGCAGAGACAACCCATGCCTGCTGATAGTCGGGGGGCAGACTGAGGGCAGCTGGCTTCAGCAGTGTTACTGAGCATGCTCAGTCCATGTGAGCATGCTCAGTACAAGCCAAGCAGCAAATCTGGGGGGTACATGACCCAGGCATCACCTCTGTCACAGGCACAGAATAGAAGGGACCAAGTTGTACCAGTGCTTGAAGTCCCTGTCATGGCATGAAAGTTAAACAAGATATCCCCAGATAACCCTGGCAAGTGACCCGCATCCACATGCTGCAGAGGAAGGTGAAAAAAACCCCAAGGTCACTGCCAATCTGGCCTGGGGGAAAATTCCTTCCCAAACCCATATTAGATGATCAGTTAGATCCTAAGCCCGTACGCAAGAACCAGCCAGCCAATCACCTGAGAGAGAGAGAGAATGTTCAATGCCATCTCAGAGCTCTGACCCACCCTACCCAGTGCCCCATTTCCAGCCGTGGCTATCCTGAGTGCTTCAGAGGAAGGAAATTAAAAAATAAACCTCCCAGAATTCACTAGGAAGAAAAAAAATCCCTTCTTGACCCCTGCAGGGGGCCAGCTGAAACCATGAAGCATAAGCTTTAGGAACACAAGACAAACAAGAGGGTTGTTGAGCCCAGGCCCGCCCCCTTGCTCTCCTCCCCCCCCCCATCACAAGCAACCCTGTCATACATCTGCACTCATAAGTTTGTTCAGCTCTCACTTGAACCTAATTAAATTGTTTGCCCCCACAAAGCCTGTTTGGAGGTTGTTCCAGAACCTGAGCCTTCTGATGGCTAGAAACCGTCTTTTAATTTCCAGCCTAAATTTGTTCCTGGCCAGTTTATATCCATTTGTTCTTGTGCCAACATTGTCCTTTACCTTAAACAGCTCTTCATCCTCTCTGGTATTTCAAATATTGTACAGGAAGTCCTACCAAAATGGATTTGGTGTTTCTATACTTTCCCTGGCAATAGCGGAGGATTGAAAAAAAAGCTTAAAAATAATATTCAGAAACTGGACATTTTTCTCTATTTGGATATTATAATGCTAACACAGAACAAGTTTTGGCTCTAAAGAAAATCTCATACTTTAATCTTAGCTGCTCTGGGCCCTATTATCAGCTGTTATAATGCAGCATAGATTTATAAAGTTCAATGGAGCTATATCAGCTACACCAGCTGAGGAGCTGTTCATTAGGCTATAAAAAAAAAGGATGAGACAGGATATCAGGTGCTGCACTATTATTTATTTTATTTCTTTTAATATATACTTTAAATATATCATTCTGTTTTATTTAGGTTCTTATGCTGGGTCCATCACAATGGTACTTGTAAATAAACACTTACACACTGGTCTTCTAAGTTCTTTTGACTGTTAAAAATACAAATCAAATATCAACAAATGAACATTCTTTAAATGCATCAGGAACAAATGAAATCCGAGTGATGGTATAGGTCTGATACTAGACAAGAATGGTGAAGTTATCAGTCATGATGCAGAAAAGGCATAAATATATTCAATAAATATATTTGTTCTGTATTTGGAAAGCAACAAGATGGTGTATTCATATCTCACAGTTATAATTAAATACTTTCTATCACATCAGTAGCTAGAGAGGAAGTTAAACAGCAACCATTAAAGTTAAACATTTTTAAGCCTGCAGGAACAGATAACGTGCACTCAAGAATATTAAAAGAAATGGCCAAGGAGCATTCTGAACCATTCATGCTGATTTATATTAAATCTTGAAATACTGAGGAAGTTTAGGACTTACAAAAAAGTACTACTACTCTAGTGTGCTAATGTTGTGCCATTAATTAAAGAATGCATCTGTAGGATAACCTGGGAAGCTATTTTCTGACATAAATCCTGAGCAAGATCATGGAAAAAGCTGATTTAGGGTATGTCTATACTGACGGCGGCATCAGATCAATCTTTCTGGATTGATTGAGCAGTCAGTGTAGACCCACTCAATTGATCAGGAAGTCAACTGAGTAAAACCACCCCCTCGAGTAGCGTAGTGCTGTGTTGACAGGAACACTGTTCCCGTTGGCGCAACACAGTGAAGACAGCGCGCAGAAGGGAAGCAGAGCAGTCGATGTGAGTTACGCAAGCTACTCTGCGTAGTTTGTGTAACTCCCATCGACTGCCGCTGAATCTCCAGGTAAGTGTAGACCAGGGCATGGTGATGCGATCAGTAAAGATTAAAAGATGGTAGCACAATTAATGCCAGTCAACATCATTTACAGACAATAGGTCTGATAAAATAATTTTTTTATGTTAACTCAAGTTTGGTTGTCAGGCATTTGACCTAGTTTGTTTGACATTCCGATAAAAAAAGTTAGTAATTACTTCATAGAAAAATCAATATAGCCCAAATTAAATGGATTCGAAACTAGTTAACTGATAGATTGAAAAAAGTAATTGTAAATGGGGAATCATCCTCCAGTAAGGCCACTTGTAGTAGGATCCCACAGAGATCTGTTCTTGGTTCAATGTTATTAAATATCCTTTTCAATGATCTAGAATTAAATATAAAACTATCACTGGACTTTACACAGACTGATCTGGATCACTTTTTAAACTGGGCTAATTTAAACGTGTTTTAATACAACCAAATGCAAGGTCATTAGGTAGGGATAAAAAATATCAGATTTAGTAATCATGGCAATTGAACATAAGCTTCCAATGTAATGCTGCAGTTAAAAGGCTGAACACAATTGCTGGATGTACATGCAGGGAAATATCAAGCAGGAGTAGTGAGGTAGTATTACTTCTGTATACAGCATTAGACCACTGTATCTACTTCTGTGGTCTATGCTAAACAAAGGACGTCGAAAAATTGAAAGGATTCAGAAAAGAGCTACAAGAATGATTAGAGGTCTGGGAACCTTATAGTGAAGGACTAAGGAGCTCAACTTTCTCCTAAATAAACTAAATAGATTAACAAGTGAATTGATCACTGTCTACCAGTGCTCACATGGGGAAGGGATTTTTGATAGTAAAGGGCTCTTTAATTTAGCAGAGAAAAACATGAGACCCAATGGTGCCTTCCAAAGTATTCCGGGCACTGCACATATTTAAAATACAATACTATTTAAATAATAAAGTTACAAACATTGAAAAAGCATTAAAAATCCAAATACACTAGCAACATTAAAAATGTGTGGGGATCTTACATAGGGCCTGGCAGGCTTTTAAATGAAAATACCTCTGAAAAAGTAAATGTGTTTAGATTTGTTTTGTTTTGTTTTGAGGAGGATGCTTGGCCTCAGACAGGTATCCAGGAGGAGCGAGTTCTACATTCTAGGGCTCCCCACAGCAAAAGCTCTGTCATCTATTGATCAAAAGGCATGATAGTGGGACATTTAAATGATGAGTGGCTTTAACATGAGATACCCACAAAGACAATGCTAATGGAGATGGCTGGAAATTCCTCCAATGGCCTCCAAAACAAATCCCAACCAGTAGCTTTCCCAATGCACAGCATGCTTAATATTACTCATATGAAATACAACATCCAACAAGTTTGGCCTGCTTTTTGATCCTCCTTACAAAAGACAATCCAGCATGCTTCCCGTGAACTCAGTCAATCCATTGAGGAATCCAACTTCCAACACCACACAGTCTGGTCAGCTTTACACTACAGACCCACATGGATATAATACTACGTCACTTGAAATTTTTTAAAAAGGTTGGATGGTTGGGGTTTTTTTAAAGACAAGTTCAGGTTTTCAGAAGGAATGATTATGGGGAAAATCCCTATGGCCTGTGCTACACAGACTAGATGATCACAAGGGTCCCTTCTGGCTTGGGAATTTATGATCTTCCCACTTGTGACACTTCTTAATGGTGCCATTTTAGCTCAGGTGGTGCTGCCACGTTCTGCCTCAATATAAATGCCTCCAAGTCAATATCCAATGTAGCAAATCCTTACAACAACCTGCAAAGCCTGTTGAGCCTAGTACTTGGATCACCTGCAATGCTTGTCTCCCAGCTCATGATGCACAGAGCACAATCTTAGGTATCTCAAGGAGACTGGTGCATCACAGCACGCACAGCAAAACCTTACAGCAGGATCATACGTGTTTTTTGTCTGACACTGAAGGTCAATTTTGTCGTATTTGGCTGGGATGTGAATTGGGCCAACAGAAGAATGGAAGAAACTATAGAACTTTATGTATTTTACAGACATTACAGTACCTCAGCATTGACTCATATTAGTTAGAGGAGAAGGTTTCAGAAGCCAAGCCACCCAGTTCCAGGAGTTTGGGGCCCACAGAATGACAGAAATAAAGGGGTCAAAAGGTAGCAGCTGATAAACTGTCTGGAAAAACTCCAGGCTATTGTTCTGTGTAGAGCTCACAATCAGGAGCCTTGTAGCATAAATTGGGGCAGGGTTCCCCTCTCTGTCAGCCAGCTTGTGGTGCTGCCAGGAAAGAGGGCAGCATATCCCTGCTTCTTCCCCCATTGGCCTTGTATTCGCTGGCGGTGGGAGGGAAGAGGAGGAGGGGAAGTGTTGTGCTCTTTACTAGAGTTACTAACTTGAGTTAAAATTGTCATAAAGACAAGGAAGGCAGTTTGGGATGCAGGCTAGGCTCCCCCACAGGCTTTAACTCAAGCTGATAGCTCGTGAAAACTACAAACTGCCTTGTTTTCACGAGGATTTTAACTCAACTTATTAGCTAATTCAAGTTAAGAACACAGCTTTGTTTCCTAGAGAAGACAAGCCATGGAGGGCGAGATGATTGCAGGAGGACTGGCTGTTTTCCTCTTCCAAGGAAAGAGAGAATGAGATTGGACTGTTTGGACACTACCTGCCCATGCCATAAAAGAGAGCCTGCTGGGAGGAAGGGCTTCCGCCCAAGAGACATTTCAGTTTATTCAGTTTTAGTGCATTACACATTTCCATTACACTTCACCACTAGCCTGGGGTGCTGCGGATTGAAGATGCTTGGAAGGGCCTGCTGGGTCAGGCCAGCTCTCAGCTGCAGCCTTTTACAAACCTGAATATAGGTATTTGCATAAAAGCATATATCATATTTCTTTACACATTGTGATCATGCAATAAGAGACCTTACAGTATATCTCAGTAAGAAAATTGAGGTTGCCATGGAAGCCTGAATGCCCTGGCTTTGGTAGGTTTACAGTGTCATCTTTAATGTTGCACTTAGTGGTATGGCTTTCTCTCCACAAAAGTGTGTATAGACATTAATAGGAGTTCTGCCTGCATGTCGAGAAGAGATTAGACCCTTTAGTTCTGGAATTATTTCTTTTTACAGTAACCTTTATTGTTCTGTGTAAATTAGATCAGTATGGCTCATTTGTCATTTTAATACATTCCTTATAGAATCATTTGCTTTTTACATAATTGTTTATGTCTAGTGACAGATTTAAAAAAAAAAATCTGTCAGTGTGATCATTGCGTATGTGCCATGTGGAATTAGAGATTCTGTAGATCTCCATTATAGCGAGCGTCAAAATGCTAACTCAATCTCTAATGACCCCCCCCCCCCTTTCATTGTGTGAGAAGCTGAAATCAATCTATTATGATCCTTTCCTGCCCTCTGGTGGAATTTACCGTATGCACATCTGCAAAGCATGCAGTAATAATTAATTTCTCAATGTGCAAACAGGTTGCTGTAAAGTGTAGACAAGCTTATTTACCTTGTACCATTGTCTATATTTACCAAATAGCAACAGCCTGGCATACTCTAAACTCACTGAACAAAATAGTAAGGGTAATTGTAATAGTAATCGTTCTCCCTTCCTTTTTATGCACTTATTCTTATATTTACAAGCATATCTGTATGCACCTCCCCTGACCTGGACATATGAGTGACAGAACAACTATAACTGCAGACAAAAAGTCTCTGTCAGACACAAACAGTGTACAGATTTTTTCATTTAGTTTGCCATGAAGTTTAATTAAAGGCTGACATGAACAAAGAGGTTTTTCATTGTAACCAGTTGTTTACCAAACCACAGGCTCTGTGAAACTGACTGAGTGAGAGGGATCTCCACATGTGGGAGCTATCTAATGAGAAGAATTTGCTACCTCAAGAAGCACCAGCAAGAGCAACCCAACAAACCTCAGCTGTCATGGTAAACAGAGATGGCTCAGCCCTAGAAGAAAGACGATCCAATGCTAAGGGGACTTGCCTGGGACTGGGAAGACCTGGATGCATTCTCTGCTCTGCCACAGACTTTTTGTATGACCTTGAGCAAGTCAATTTATTTCTGCATTCCTCAGTTGCCCATCAGTATGATGGGAATAAAAGCACTTGCCTACCTCACAGAGGCGTTGCAATATGTTAAAGATTGTGAGTTCCGATACCATGGTAATAGGGGCTATACAGGTGTTTAGATAGATAGATAGATCTTTAAAGGTCACAAACAGCACCTTGAATTGAATCCAGAAACAAGTACATAGCCTGTAGAGACCCCTGAATGTACTTACAGTTACTCACCCCATTTGGGAGGTAATTCACTGCTTTCAGCACTAGCTGCAACTTCAGAGTCCTCTTCATGGACCCTTTCATTACTACAGCTTGGATGTGACTATGACACTTCCCGGGGCACCCAGTGTGACGAAACATCTCATTACCACCTGCCTTAGCATGAAGAAGCCTTGTCTTTGCCTGCAGCGTGTGAGCTCCCTTACTGCACCAGCCACAGGCAACACAGCACTCCCTTCCTAGCCTACGCAGGCTCTGCTGTCCCTCTGCAGGTTAACAATAGGCATGCTCCAACCCTTGAACACCCCCCCCAGGGCCATTAGACACTTAGAATTCTCATATTCACTGCTCCCAAAGAAATAGTACCCTCCAGCTTACTAGTTATACCTGAGATCACAGCTGCACTTAAACAGAACTTAGCTATGTTTATAGTGAAATAAGCAAAACTTTAACAAAGAGAACAGAGTCAAGAAGTAGCAAGGACTGTTGAAATTAGTCTCTGTACCAATGACGGAAGGGTAGCTGTAGGAAGGCGCTGTGGCCTTCCTCAGAGCCTGCGTCTGAGGAAGGGTCACAACACCCCTGCTGGGCAGAACAGGGCCATACAGGCCAAACTTCCCGGAAACAGAGGGGCGGATCCAAGGCAGGGAAGGGAACTATAAAAGGCCGGCCTAGCAGCTCAGTAGGGAGGATGACTGTTTGGAGCCACTGCCCCACTACCTGGGGCTTCCAAAGCCTGCCCGGACTGCCGGGCCCTAATGACTGGAGAGGGCTGCTGAGCCCTAGTGATTGGGTAGGGCCATCAGGCCCTAGTAGCTGGGATGAGCCACCAGAGACTCTGGGGTGGGAAATACCCCCTGAGGCTGGCCCTGACCTGGAGGAGCTGCCTGATACTGGGGACCCCCTGGAGCTGATTGAACCCTGTGGACCAGAGGAACCCCTGGGACCTGGAGGAGCTGCCTTCCACTGACAACGCAAAGGAGTTTCCCGACCTGTCAACGGTGAGGGACCTGTGAGTCTGCCACTTGCTGATTACCCCAGTGACCTGGAGGGAGACTATGACCTGCAGGTACCCTGGGACAGGGTGGGAGGAAGTGGCCCAGGGACAGCCAGCTAGCAAGTGGCTGAGGCAGGGGCTAAACCCCATCAGTGTATTATGGTTGGATCCCTGCTGACTCAGTGGCAATGGCTGAGCCACTGATAGGGCCCTGGGCTGGGATGCAGTGGAGTTGGGTGGGCCTGTGTCCTCCTCCCCCCTTCCCTAACCACCCCGGGAGTGCTTGCTACCCTCTGAGCTTGGAGGCAGAGGCTATCGAGCTCTAATGGCCCTGCCTGCCTGCAGGGCTGGGGGCTCCAGACTATTTTGATAGCCCCGCCTGTGGGAAGGCCGGGGGCTATTGACTGCTGCATCAGCCCTGCCCGGCTTACGGGCCAGGGACTGTAAACTGCTTGCCTGCCCCACCCTGCCTGAGGGCCGGGGGCTATAGACTGCTTGCTAGCCCCACCTGTGGGAAGACTGGGGCTACAGACTCTGTATCAGCCCTGCCCTACGGGAGGGCTGGAGGGTTACAGACTGGGAAGGAAGGGCTGGGGCTAAAGGCTTGTAACCTGCACTGTTTATTCCCCTAGAGGAAGGCACTGTGGCCTTCCTCAGAGCATGGGCCCAAGGAAGAGTTGTGATGCTCCAGCCGGACTGTGCCACTGACCTACAGTAGCTAATGTAACAATTTTTTTAAAAGGCTTCAGAGGCGATCCTCGCAATTAGAGGCCAGTACACCTAACTTCAGTACCAGGCAAAGTGGTTGAAACTAACAGTAAAAAATAGAATTATCAGACACATAGATGAACATGATTTGTTGGGGAAAAGTCAACACAGCTTTTGTAAAGGGAAATCATGCCTCACTAATCTATTACGATTGTTCAAGACTGTCAACAAGCATGTGGACAAAGGTGATCTAGTCAATATAATGTACTTTGACATTCAGAAAGTCTTTGAAAAGATCCCACACCACAGATTCTTAAGCAAAGTAAGCAGTCATGGGATAAGAGGGAAGATCCCCTCATGTTTCAGTAACTGGTTAAAAGACAGGAAAGAAAAGGTAGGAATAAAAGGTCAGTTTTCAGAGTGAAGAGAGGTAAACAGGGTCTCCCAGAAATCTGTACTGGGACCTGTGCTATTCAACATATTCATAAGCAGACATGCCAACTCTTGTGAGTTAATTGCAAGAGATGCGATTTCTAAATAAAATGAAGCCTGACTCATGATCTCACGATAGAGCTCTCAAATGTCAGGATTATTTTTTTCAACCACAGCTGAAAAAAAATCCTGATATTTGAGATTTCTATCTGGAGATCACAAGTCAGGCTTAGCAATTTCTAAGTAAAATGATTGGCAGCACTGGCAGCTGGGGTTCCCATTGCCAGCCAGCCCTGGGGCTGACAGCAGGACTTCCTAACCACCCAGGATAGGTCAACAGCAGGATCCACTCCTGGCAGGGCTCCCGTGAGGAGAGGCTTCTGCTGTCAGCCTGCCCCGGGCACACCTTAAAGGTTCAGGAACATGAAGCGAAATAAAGAGAACCTACATAGCATTGGCTTAAAAATCATGAGGATGTTTTAAATATCTCATGATTTTTGGGGGTCTGACTCATGATTTTCCAATGGCAAGGGTTGGTAACACTACATTAGTAATCTGGAAAAAGGGGCAAACAGTGATATGGCAAAGTTTGCTGGTGATATTAAGCTAAGTCCAAAGCTGACTGCAAAGGGATCTCGCAAAACTAAGTGAATAGGCAACAAAATGGTGGATGAAATTTGATGTTGCTAAATGCAAAGTAATGCACAATGGAAAACATAATCCCAACTACATATACAAAATGATGGGGTCTAAATTAGCTGTTAGCACTCTTGAAAGAGATTGTGGAGTCATTGAGGATAGTTGTCTGAAAACACCTCAGTATGCAGCAGCAGTGAAAAAAGCAAGCGGAATGTTAGGAACCATTAGGGAAGGGATAGATAAGACTGGAAATATCATGATACCACTATATAAATCCATGGTATGACTACACCTTGAATACTGAGTGCAGTTCTGGTTACCCCCATCTCAAAAATATATATCTGAACTGGAAAAGGTACAGAGGAGAGCAACAAAAGTGACTGGGGTATGAAACAGCTTGCATATGAGGAGAAATTTAAAAAGTGGGACTATTCAGAAAAGAGACCACTAATGGGAGAAGGGAATATGATAGAGGTCTATAAAATAATGAATGATCTGGTGAAAGTAAACAGGGAAGCCTTATTTACCCCTTCACATAATACAAGAAAACAGGGTCACCCAATGAAATTAATAGGCAGCAGGTTTAAAATAAACATTAAGATGTACTACTTCATATAACACACAGTCAACATGTGGAACTCATTACCGGGAGATGTTGTGAAGGCCAAAAGCATAAGTGGGTTCAAAAAAGAATTAGATAAGTTCATGGAGGATATGTCCATCAATGGCTATCCGCCAAGATAGTCAGGGATGCAACCCCCCTGCTCTGGACGTCCCTCAGCCTCTGACTGCCAAAAGCTGGGACTGGACGACAGGGGATGGATCACTTGATAATTGCCTCATTCTATTCATTCTCTTAGAAGCATCTGTCACGGGCCACTGCCGGAGGACAGGATACTGCGCTAGACAGACCATTGGTGTGATTTAGCATGGCCATTATTATGTTTTTAAGTAAAAGTATTGGAAACAAATGGTTACATGTAAAATGAAATTATAACACACACACTAGACCCTAGACTTAACTAACAAAATACTGTGTCTAATGATGTTTAGCTCACCCAAAGTCTTTGCAGCATTTTCCAGACAGGTTGTCTGTGACCCTCGTCTCATAAGATAGAACACAGACAGTTCATCTTCTTGGTGAAGGATCCAGGATGTATCTCATTACCCCTCTTTCCCCCCCCCCCCCCCCAATAATACTCCCAAAAGCATGTCTTTACTGGTAAGCAGGATCCGCACCCCCACTGTTTGTTTTTTCCTGCAGCTCTCCTCTCTTGTGATTTTTGCAATCTCTTGATTAGCATCAGGCTCAGTAATGCAAACAGGCCTCCAATACAATACACATGTGACCTCACAGAAGGAGAGAAGCATCTGCTATGCCCTGCCTGGACAAAACCTGTACAAGTCATGTCACTTCCGGGTGACCTGCCTTTAACTTCAAGGCTTTAAGAACAATTTCCAATATAGATACCTAACTTCTTAAATAATATTTTTACATACACTTCACAACAATTATGATGGTCAGTGGGCTACTAGTTCTTGGTAGAAACCTCACTTTGCCACCCTTTGGTGAATTATCTGCATACTCCTGACCCAGACAATCCCTTTAAAACTCCATGTTTGCATCAAGAGGCATAGACCACTGTGGCTTGGTCTGCCCCAGAGAGCAAGGGCAGGAGTTACATTTTCCAAGTCAACTTTAAATGGCAGGTGACACAAGAGCTATTGTCACTGTTTGGGATTCCAGTCTGAGTACAATATCCTGGCCTGCTGACTATTTTGGCATGGGGTGGACATACATTTCCAAAAAAATTACAGCAGACACAGCTTCTGCCCATTCCTTCCTGTGCTTCCACCTAACCCCCTTTCTCAGCTATTTCCCTTCCATTTATATCCTCATATGACAGACAGTAGGAGAGCAATATGAGCATTGACAAGAAACACTTGAGCATGGAGAATCATCACCATATTTGTGAAACGTCTTGGATAGCAATATCACTGTCCTGCCTAATAGCCGTTTTCAGTTCCATCTTAGGGTCACATCTACGGAAAGTGTGCATAACCACAGGGGCAGCCTCACTGATCCTAAAACTACCAGCTTATAAGAGTTATTTCCCTGGTGCTCCCCACCCTATCACTATAAATATCACCTGTAGTAAGGTATCATACCATAGCATAGCTAGCCACATCTATACTATTAGGGTAAAGAGAATTAATGATATATCTGTAGAAGAATTAATTTGCAACAGAGCCCTTTCATGGCTGTGCGTGGCATAGACAGCTCTCCGCACATACAGCCCTCTACCAACCGCCACACCAGCCTTGTGATGGTCTGCCTCTCTCATGACTTAGCCTCAGACTAAGTCACTTTAAAGTCAAACCCCTTCCAGGGTAACCGGAAGACCAACAAACGTTAGTCCTATGGCCTTAAGCCAAGACTTTGACCATAGTCCTGACACACTAGTCCTTCCACCCCTGCTCTCCAGGATCTTTGCATCATTTTGCCAATGGCTGGCAGAGGAACGCAGGCCCTCCCTCTTCTCTGGGTTCCAGCCCAGGAATCATGTAATAAGCACATCAAGTCTGTCTATTCAGGCTGCCTGCTACCTCAGCTGGACCACAGGTCTTTCACACAGCCCCTTCCTGGGTTCAGTGTGTATCTGTATTCTTCTAAGGGTCCACAGGGTCTCAAGTTTCATCCTCCCTTCAGGATCATGGCTTGCAGAATTCCCCTTGGAGTTCTCCAACAAATCCCAAACCAAAAGTACAAATTTAAACCACTTCTACCCTATTGAGGCTTGAACTTTAGTGCTTCACAAGTGTGCCCCAATACTTTGTTCCTAAGCTGAATACTGACACTGCAGGGCTGCCTCCCTGGAGTCTTGCCCAGTTTCAAGACCCACTACAGGAGATTACTCCTCTGTTGTGGCTTTTCCCAACATTCTCTCTCCAGCCCTCTATCAGACCATCTCAGAGAGAAAAAGGTCTCAGTCTCCTCTCTCCTCAGTCTCTAAGCTTTTTCAGTCCTTGTAAGGAAACCTGACTCCTTTCCAGGTGGACCAGCTAATTGACCTACTTATACCCTTTCAGATGCCACCAGGTGGGTTAATTGAGCTCTTAGCATCCTGTCAGCCCCAATCTGGGGTTTATACCACATCACAATGTTCTAACAGCTCCACTCTTTTCTTCTTTGTAGGGCTGATCCTAATGATTGCTCAGGGCTTACTGGCCAGCAGATCCACCCCAGAGTATATTCAGACCCTCAGCCAGCTTCCTCCCTAGTGCAGCTACTTCTCTTCTCAATGCCTATCCTCCATTGGAGAATCCAGGATGCTTTTAGTATCCCAGACTTTCTGGGACCATACAGAATAAAACTGCAACATTTCTCTGTGAATTCGATATGTGAATTTTTTGGCACTATGCATGTAAAAAAACTACCTTCTGTAGCCTGCCGTAGGCTTCAGAGGCAGTGATATGACAGTGGCTTCGCTGTGAGAAGTGTTCTCCCCTCTGCACCTTGGAGCACTGATTTGCAGTGGCTCCCTAACTACTCTCAAGCAGAGGAGTGGGCAACAGATCTGCCACTACCTGAATCCAAAACGTATGTGGACAAGGAGCACGGGAACTACAGACACTCATGCTCCACCGTGAGATCCCCAGGACAAACCCTGTTTATTTGCCCCATCATTTACCCTTCCACTACCCTATGCTCAAAACTCCCTGGAACAATGGCACCAGGTTTCCTGTTCTGACCCCCAGTCTTCCTGCATGGCTTATTTGGGTTCTGCACAAAGGTCAGGATTTGGCCAACGGTGTAGTGTCCCAAAGCTGTCGAAAGTAGTGTGGGCTCTTGATGATTGGAGGAACTTTGCGGGTACAATGAGAGAAAGGAGGTGACTTGGCACAATAAAGACCTGGGTTCTCAGGAAAGACAGGCAGGGACTTGAGTAAAGAGTCAGGGAACTGGATGGGTGCGCTAAGCTCATTATTTTTTCTGCTCAGGTTGTATTGCTTCGTTTTTTCCCCTTTGAGTTAATTTGGCACAGGCATAAGGCTACGAAGAGGCAGCTGAAAGAACTCCAGTACAAACAAGCTCACTTGCCAGTGCTGAAAACTCTCCACAAATATCAATTTATTCAGTTGGTTGTTTTCAAACAGTTTATTACTTACCATAAGCAGTAATAATGACTCATTACGGTGTTTTTACCATTATGCATAATAACCAAATAGAAGCAATAAAGACCCAACTTGACACTGAGGTTGAAGTGTAATGCTTTTCCTTGTCATTATGCAGCCAACCACCACTGAAGAATAAATCACCAGTGCTGCTATACACTGTGTACTTACATAAATAGATCATTTAAAGTATAAGGAGTTTAGCATTGTTTTCATGTGGATTCCCCGACAGCTCTGCCGAGACTAGAAATGTTGCTTCTCAAATCCCAAGATCCTTGACAACATCTGTAATTTCACTTTCTCACAGGGCGGGAAATTTCTATACCTTTAATTTGCTCAGTCCAACAAGTGGCACAGGGAACTAAAAACATTTAGGGTAGGGCCCACAAAGGGACGTAAGCGTTGCAATGCTGAGCGTCACACTGCCTAACTGTTAAGTGCCTAGAAAATCACAGGACTGATACAGCGATCCACAAAGCCAACTTAGGCCCCTAGACTCCCTGAACAATGAATGGGCAGAGATAGGCACGTCAGTGTGTGATCCAAAAAAGCAAGCCCATTGGGCACATAAGGTGGGTACTACAACTTCCTCCTGCGGCTGCTTTTTGAATGGGAGCCGGTCTGGTAGGCATGTTCAGGGGTTACTTGCCACACCAGGCCCCTCCCACAACTCAAGTGACTGAATGCCTGTCTTCACCCAGTTTGTGAATGGCTCTGAGCCTTATGTGGGAGAGAGGCATCCGGATCCCTAGAGTGGGGCAGGAGTGCGCATGCCCCAGGGTCTAAAACTTAAGTGTCTAGGGAAATTTTACAGCAAAAAGTTAAGTGCTGAGTGAGTTTAGGCACCTACAGATTAGGCAGCAGCCAAGCAGAAGTTTCATGGAGCACAGAGCTGCTGAGCACGGGGATTTAGGCACTTAACTCTGGAGTTTAGGTGCCTAAAGTGCTTTGGGGATTGCTCCCTTACTGATGTTTGTTCTGCTCAAGAGCAATATATTTTTTTTAAAAAAGGGTCTGAACCAAGCTAAAGAGAACACAGTTTGGATGAGATATAAAACCAATGCCTTAGATGGTTTTTTGTTTTTTTATATACAAGTGGAGGCATATTAACTCCAGTGTCCTAGGCAATGTCCAAGGTGGGTAATTCTGCCTAACTAGTCTGCATCCCCCCTGCAGCCTCATTACTGTGTGTGTTTATATAGTTCTCGCATTTCACCCCACAGGCAGCCACAATTTGTAGTAGGTGAAATGATCTTTGTGTATTCTAGTTTGTAAAGCATTTTGGTATACTTGGGGGCTGAAAGGCAGCAAATACACACAGGATGTAGTTATTATTCACAGCTTTTTTTATTTTCTGGGTGACTGAGGAAGCAGCAGGCTACTAACTAACAATTTCTTATTTGAATCCTTATATTCTGCTTGCTCTGTGTCAGTCCCTTCTGATGTTATGTGCTTTCTTTCCCTTTCTGCTGCTGCTCAATATACTGACTAAGTACTAAACATTCTTGCAGGCCCCAGTCCAACAAATCACTTTAACACAGTGAAACTTTAAGCACACGAGTAATCCCATTGACTTCAAAGCTATCAAGAAGACATTCAGAGAGTAATAGAAGATATGAAGGTAGAGAAGTTTCCAGAGAATGGCTATTTCCTAATTGAATTCTACCAATTTTGCTCCGAGTACCTGTCCACATTTCCACTGCAAATGTCTAATGAGGCCCTTGACCCTTCTTCTCACTCTTGAAATGGCTCTTTAGTTTAGCTGAACCCAAAATAAGGTATCTTTGATTAACACTAAGTGAAGGGACCTTGCAAAGATTTTAGCTCAGACGATAGAAGGACAGATTCAGGGTGATGATGATCCTCCAATTGTGAGCTTTCTGGGGCAGGGACTGACTTTTTAAATATATTATTATTTGTCTGTACAGAATCTATTGTAGTACAGTGGGACCATAACTGGTTCTACTGCAATGCAAATAATAAATAATATTTGACTAAAGATGCAATTGCTATGCATATCATCAACATCACTGATATAATTCCAACCAAGTTGGTTTCATTGAGCAATAGTGTAAATTGACAGTTGGCAGCTATTTGATCTGATAACCCTTGTGCAGGATTTCAATGATCCCTGGCCAGTCTGTCCTTGGATGGAGGAGTAAATATGTGACAGACTCCTCATATTAATTAATGTGACTTTGATCTTAGATCTGGATGAACAATTACATGGCAGCCACAACCTTCATTTCTATGAAAGAATTTATTTCTAACATGTGTACTTTAGATAGGGTAAATTATCAGATCTTTAGTAAAAACATCTTAGTGTACTAACCCATTGTATATGTATATGTATGTATATATATATTTCACTCTTTTGTCCAGTTTTATGGTGAATTGATCTAAGCAAGAGATTCATAGATTCCAAGGCCAGAAGGGACCATTGTGATCATCTAGTCTGACCTCCTGTAAAATACAGGCCATAGAACTTTCCCATAATTCCTAGAGCATAGCTTTTAGAAAAACAGCCCATCTTGATTTAAAAAGTGTCAGTGGTGGAGAATCTACCACAACCCTTGGTAAATTGTTCCAATGGTTAATTATTCTCACCATTAAAAATGTATGCCTTATTTCCACTCTGAATTTGTCTAGCTTCAACTTCCAGCCACTGGATCTTGTTATACCTTTCTCTGCTAGATTGAAGAGCCCATTATTAAACATTTGTTCCTCATGTAGGTACTTTTAGACTCTAATCAAGTCACCCCTGAAGCTTCTCTTTGTTAAGACAAATAGATTGAGTTCTTTAAGTTTATCACTATAAGGCATGTTCTCCAACCCTTTAATAGTTCTAGTGGCTCTTCTCTGAACCTTTTCCAATTTAGCAACTTCCTTCTTGAATTGTGGGCATCAGAACCAGACACAGTGTTCCAGCAGCGGTCACACCAGCGCCAAATACAAAGGTAAAAGAACCTCTCTGTTCCTACTTGAGATTCCCCTGTTTATAGATCCCATGATCACATTAGTCCTTTTGGCCACAGCATCACATGTTCAGCTGGTTATACACCATGACCCCCAAATCTTTTTTTCAAAATCACTGCTTTCCAAGATAGAGTCCCCCATTTGCTAAGCATTGCCTAAATTCTTTAGTCCAAGATTAATACATGTACATTTAGCACACTCAGGGGTTCTCAAACTGGGGGTTGGGACCCCTAAAGGGGTCACAAGGTTATTTTGGGGGGTCACGAGCTGTCAGCCCCCCCACATGCTGTGGCTGTGGCTGGCTGTCAGCCCTGTACATGGTTGACAGCCAGGGCCCTTCAGAGCTGGGTGGCCAGAGAGCAGAAGCTACTGGCCAGGTGCTCTGAAGGCAGCGCCACACACAGCAGAAGCATAGATGTAAGGGTGGCATGTCATGAGGGGGGTGGCATAGCATGGGGGGGTCATCACTCTTTGTGGAGGTTGTCACAGCCTGAAATATTTTCAAAGGGGGTCACAGGAAAAAAAAGTTTGAGAACCCATTAGCTGATTTTACCAACAGTTAATTTAGAAAATATTATAAATATCCATTTAACTCATGCGAGCTTCACTGACCAGCACTGGGGGAATGCCTATCTTAGAACAGAATATCATAGGTATTCATAGCAAAATTTCAAAGGATGGCAGACAGACCTTGGGAGACCTTACCTGACCCAATAAATGGGGGACGTAAACAAATAGCAGATTTTTTTAAATCTGGGTAACATTTCAAACATGAATATATTACAACTATTATTATTGTTGCTGTTATAAGTTATCATTTGTATTCCCGTGTCACCTAGAGGACACCAATCAAGGATCAAGGCTCCACTGTCCTAGGCAATGTACAAACATGTAACGGGAAGACATTTGCAACCTCAAGGAGCTCTAATCTGTGTTGCAAAAGGTGGGGTAAAAGAGAAAAACAAAGTTGCCTGCCTTTACCTATTTATCCAAGGACTTCAGTAGGATATGTCTGTCCTTTGTCAGGACAGCAATGGAATGTTAAAAAGTCTACTGTGCACTTGCTAAACTGGTTTTATCCACTTCCAAGAGGGTAGTTAGAGATTAAGCTCACAAGGACGGGGACAGTGTTGGTTTTTGTGCTTCTACAGTGCCTGGCCCATTGTCAACACTGTCACAGTTCAGGGCAGTTGCAGTTATATTTCTCCTTACTGGTTCAGCAAGGGCACTCACTCTCAAGCTTCTGCCCCCACCCCCAGCCACTGCCTTTCTTGGATGGAGACCCACATCTCCCTCCCTCCTAACCGGGTTATTTCCAGGCTGAAAAATTCCCCATCTTCGCCGTCAGGCTGCCTAAACAGGCCTGCTTGCTTTCTCTTCGAAGACTAATAACAGAGTGATTGCCAAGAGCTGCAAGTTACCACACAGCACATCTTATGCAAGCCTATTTTATTCTTAGGGTAAAAAGCATTATGGAGAAAATATATTAAAACAATAAAAGAACCTACACACATGCGAATAAGCTTACCAGAGATTGCCTCCAACATGGGCTCTGGCAGGTGAGTTCTTCAAACACCTCCAAGGAGTCTCTTTCATAACATCCTCAGCTCAGAACTAGCGTACTCATATAAAATGTAGTCCCTCCTTTATACAATGTGAAGCTCTTTGAACTGGAGTTTTCAGGAGCAGGTAATCAGTAAATGATCAGTTTCCTCTCCCCAGGGTGTAGCTTCAAAAGGATGAATTCGAAGTGAGTTATTTGCATTCCCTTCACCCCAAAGAATTCCCTAGCAAATCCACTTCACACATATTGTCCCCCAAAAGTACTTTGAAGTCCCTAATATCCCCCAGAGATTTCATTAATCCGGTCTTCCTGCTAAAAAAGTTCCATACAACTCCACAAAAGTACACAAACATTTGCATTTTCAATACAATGGACCCCAAAGGTGTTAAACATAATTCGATAAGGTTTAACTTAATTCCATAAATTTGCCCAGGATATTGTAGGATACTGTCATGTCTGCCATAAGTACTACCAGGAGCAAATACATAAAATTGTGATGAATAATAAAAATCTTCAACCACAGGAAATGAAATAAGAATTTCTTACTTCAGAAGACAAGGGTTTGGAAATTCAAGACCTGATTCTCAGATTATGTCAATCAGCATAGAGCCATTGAAACTATCAGGCTGTTAAGAAGGTGCTCCTGTCCTAATAGTACCCACCACCACCAGATAAAGAAACAGAGCTTAAGATGTTTAAAGAAAACTTTGTTAGCTAGCATTCTGTCTGGCAAGGAACCACTTATCAGCAGTTGTGGTTGTAAAATCTACACTTCTTATTGTTTTGTCTTTATGGTACCCACTTCTTTATTGTTTATATGAATGATTTCTGTCTGGTTCTTTGATTGTTTCTGTCTGTTGCATAACTAAGTGCGCAATATTTAAATCAACTAAGGTGGTAGGATATGATTGGTTAAAGAACTGTTTCATAAGGGCTAGGATTGGTGTTTGTAGAACTTTCATTTAAAATGATTGGTTAAGGTATAGCTAAGCAGGACCCAAGTTTTAACTATATAAACTGGGGTCCAAAAGGCAGTTCTTTTGAACCTAACTCCAAGACACAGCCCAAGATCAGAGCTGCTAGACCTCAACACCCTGCCAACTGTTTTTACAGAAGCTGGAGTCCCTAGATGATCTAATCCTGATTGGCCACCAGGAAAAGTTTGTCTGCCTTATTGGGAGTGGTGAGCAGTGTATGCTTAGTGTGTGTATTCTGTTTTGGTAATTGTTAATAAATGGAGAATAAGGATATTATGGTCTATGGCTCCTTCACTGATAAAAGACTGCACAAGCTTGCAGAAAATTACTCCCAGAGCCCTACGAATTGGGAAAGGGTGGGTGCTTAAATTAACCAGGTTATGCCTGGAGCCCTACAGACTGAGAATGGGTAATCCTGAACCCTACAGTGTGAACTGGATAAGGTTAGATGCCTTTCCCTCAGAGCCCTATGGATTGGGAAAGGGTGGGGGTGCCTTAAATGGGTTATGCCCTGAGCCCTACAGATTGGAGTAAAAGGTGGGGTGCCCTAGTGTGCGGGTAACAGACCATTAAAGTAAAAATTATTATCTGGGTTTGGAAATTTCATTGATCTCTGCATTAATTTATCACAGAGATGCTTGAAGTTTTTTCTGAGAATTGGTGCTCGCTCTGCACTACTTCCTTTTCTTGAAGTCAAAGACATGCATGAGAAATAAGGGTTAGTAGTTCAATTTCATGCCTAATCAAGCTTCCAATCATGAACAATGTCAGCTGATGAATTAATAGTTCCATTGATCCAATTCATGGACTTTAACCTTTTTTAGTTCTGCAGTTCGTTAGTTGCAGTTAGGATATAGCATGAGGTACATTAGGTATTCTTCATTAAAGCAATCAGTTAACTTGTTGTATAGTTGGTAAAATGAATTCTGTCAGGGTCTTATTCCGCAGAGTACAGGTGTGGTGTGTTGCATGTATAATCACAAAGAATGCAAAAGGAGCCTGATCCCTCATTAAGAAGAACATTACTCAGCCAGTGTCATGTTATTCCTTGATGAGGACTGCATTTAATCCAGGTCTTTTTAGGCATATTCATTCTCTGCCTTCTCCACCCTGTGGACTTTGAACTAAGGAAATGACCCTTCAGGGAATCGGAGACTTACTGTACTGCTACTCAGTGCAAATGACTGAGAACACCTACACTCCCATTCCCCCAAGGGAATCACACACATAAAGCAAGGCACATTGTTTCATGTACCACTTACTGGGTAATAACATGAGAGAATTCCATTCTTATTTAAACTGGCTCTTTATCAAAAGAACTATTTATAGAGCTTCTCCATCTGCACCTAGTGATTTAGCTATGAGTATGCAGACTAACTTCCATTGCCTTCAACAAACATTTCCTCCTGCAGCCTATGCTCCTCCCTCCAAGTTCCAAGCAGTTTGCTATGCACTTGCTTAGGTACCTCTCTCAAGCAAAGCGCTAGCATTGAACTTTACTTATCCTCCAATACCAATTCTGCTGAAGCAGAATAACCTGTCATGCCCTGCTGATCACCATGTAATGCAAAGATGGCAGTGTCAGTCCACAACGTATAATACCCAAAGGGATAGTCACACTTCAGTTTCATTTAAAGCTGCTTCATGGTTTTGTGAAATAAGAACCTGCAAGATCTCAAGATCAAGCATTTCCAACACTTCCTAGAAATTAAAACAGGAAGCTCCTATTTCCTTAAAACCCATTTCATTAAATCTAATCTTCACTGAATACAAGGCCATACTTCCTTCCTTAATATAGGAACCTGGAAAAAATATTTCTGTCCTCCCTGCTGGAGTAGCCATTAATATCCCAGAATGCCCAGGTGCAGACAAGTATCTGGAAACAATGGGGCTCAGCTGGTAAAACCATCTGCCAACTGAATGCCTGTTATTGATTCTCTTCTGCTACAACAGCAGCTCCTGGAAAAACAATACAGTTTGATTGGAGTGTATATTCTGAGAGCATAGACACAGAGGGCAATTTTCAGACCAGGGTTAAACATGTCTTGACTGTATATTCGTAATATACATCAAAATAACACTGCACACATCCAAAATAATGACCAGCATACAAAAACATTTTTTCTGCTGAAAAGAAATATTTGATTAGTATGAAGTAGAGTTGAGTCAATGCATTAAGAGGCTACATAAGTTGATTCTTTGCAGCCAAATTATTATAAGTGCGGCTGCAGGTTAAGTCACAATCCAAGTGGGAAAACTATACTACTCCATGTTGGTAGATAATGTCTTCTGCAGTCTTGACTATTCTGAAGGGGATTCGATTCTCTAAGAGCTATACAATGCAAGTTCTTAGAGACTTGTGCCATGAGCAGGTAGTTCAGTCTTTGAATGTTAGTGGTGTTTTCCAAAGATCTGTTGATCTTTTGTGTTTCACTTTGTCTCTGATGCGTTGGATGGGAGAGCCCCTGTAGGCAATGAAGAATCTTCAGTGAATTAACAGAGGATATCTTTAAACAAATGACCCATGGAAGAAATTAAAAGAATTTCTCATATTTTATGTTTGCTAATAATAAAAATCTCACTTTGAGAATCACAATCATCGCTATCATTAAAAATCTTGTACAGTGGTAAAGTCCTGCTTTTCTGGCCAACATTTAAGCACAAAAAGACACCATAGTTCTTTTATGAACCACATCAGAAGATTTTGGAAAATCATAGTTTATCTCCTGGAAACTTGAAGTGAAAGACTTTATGTAGCTAAGAGAGTGCTGGCAACAGTTCAGCTCTTTAAATGTCTTACCACGAAGACTTGTTCTTTAATCTTCAACCAAGGTGCTGTGTGCTTTAATGCCAGAACAAACCTAGCTGAGAAGTAAACCATCTGGAAAACAAACATCTCCATTCTTCCCCTTGGCTAGTAGCACTAGTCAATAGTAGAACTGAACTTAGTAGCACCCTGCTCTATAGAAGCTTGTTAAAATGCTGCATCTTTACTTCTTTCTGCAGAAAGGCCATTCCATCCAGCGTGTAGTCAGAAACTACAGAACATCATGGAGGCTGCCTTCCTCTTTAAGGGCCAGACTGTGCCATCTTTGCTCACACTGAGTAAGGTAGTACCTTACTCCTCTAATAATCCCATTGAATCCAAAGGGGCTACTTGCAGAGTAAAATACTATTCAGCAAAAGTAGGGATGGCACAGTCTGGCTCTGATATAACAGCCACAAGGACCAAACTTAAGGTGTCTTTGAGGATATCATATATGTGGTCTTTGTATAAAGGGAACACCATTTGGACATGGCTTTACCAGAATGCAGATGTAAAAATGTGTGGCCTATTATTTTTCTTTTTGTCCTTCAGTACTTCCATGTCCCCTTGAATTTAAAAAAATTATTAGTAGTAGATTTAATAGGTTTATTAATAAATTTCCTTAAAATCTGTTGGATGCATTATTGTCAGGACCTGTTGGTTTGTACATATTCAATTTTGCCTCAGCTGTCCCTTTACCTGCTTTTAGATACTATTATTGAGGTTTTCTTTATGTCCTATGGACATAGGAAGTAGCAAATGTTTATGTGGACTTTCATGAAAAATGATATTAGCCTGTGAGAAATAAGCATAACCCACTGATGAGGGTGTGCTACATGTACCCCCGCTGTGCCAATCCACAGAAAATATAGCTCCCAGCTATAGCAACTCATGCTTTCAGCTCTGAAGGCGCCTAATGTCTCAGCCAGGATATTCGCTGTCACATAAACACACGTTCCTTTGTCTCTCTTTATGTTCTGTGTTTGTGTAATTTAGGTTTTCCATTCTTCAGGGCAATGACTGTGTCTTCTTTTTTGCAGCATATTTGAGGACCCAATGTGCCATATTCTTGCTCATTGACCTGTGTTTTCAAAAAGTTTCAGTTTTACGCCCTTTAGCTGGAGTCATCTAAGAATACCATTATGATTAAGAAGTCATTGCAATGACCCAGTAACTGCAGTAGGCAGTGGTACTCTGCCATCAGCAAAACAATGAATTCTAAAAGCTCAGAAACTGTGTTGCTCGCATTCCACCTTCACGATTCATAGCACCTTGGCAACTTCAAGCACGGATGGTTGATGTGGGTTCCCATCTCTTGGTCTTCTTTCCCAAAGGCATTGCTCCTTTTTCCCCTCCCTGGCCCACCTCCAAAACACAAGAGCACAAAGATAAAGGGAACCCCACTTATGTGAGAGTCTGTCCCTGAGGTCTAAGCAGGGCTGATGAGGCTATGGCATGAGGACCCTGAGAGAGAGGGGCTGCAACCCCTTGTAATACTATTTTAACATAGTAGTGTCACATCAGACATTACATTGTAACACTTAGGATAACCCTAAATCTCAGTCCTAGAAACCCCTATTCCCACAGGGAAAATCAGCATCCATAGCTGTGGAATAAGGGTCCTGTGGTGGAAAAGGTACGATTCCAGGGTGCTATGCTCTGGAGTTCTAGGGTGAGCAGGATTTGTGGGATCCACACAAGTGGTCTATCTTCATAGCACAGTGCAAGGGGCAAGACAGGATTCATCCCCACATGGATGGGCCCAGTGACTGCTACTCAGACCAGTCGCTGGCATGAAGACTCGGCTCTTACTTTAACCAAAGTGAGTGTTTTGTCTATTTATTTCAGCAGTTTGGATGTTTCTCTCTCTTGGAGATAAAGCACATTTTATAGTATCCTGCTCATCAGTCCAGTACAGCACACAACATAATGTGGGGCTTATAAAATGTATTTGCAAATGTTTTATGTGTAATTTAGGCTGTGTTTGCTGTCTGGAAAGAAAGAATGAAAGCATTTATTAGGGATGACTATTGTGACCCTCAACTCATGTTGACGAAGGTCCATTTTAAAAATTATTCTAAAATGTTATGTCTTATGAAAACTATTCCTTGAGGGGCTGTGCATTTTACTTAAACAATTATTCATGGGGAAGTTGGGGGAACCATTACTGCAGCAACAGAGAAATGGAATTTCTGCACATTCTGGCTCAGTTTATATGCCAACTGCCGTGAAAATAAGAGTGATTAAGTAGCAATGAGAGACACCTCAGAAAGTTCAGAGGTTCCTGTCCAATAAGCATGGAAATGTTGGGGTGCTTTTCTGAAGGTTAATGGAACTGTCTGAATCTCTAGAGGGGCATAAAGCTGAGCTGTCAACACTCATGATTTTATCATGAGGCTTGTGATAGTCAGTGGTGTTTTAAAGCTCTAGATCCCAGATTTTTATGATTATGTGAAAAATCTCAGCTTTCATTTTTTAAAAGTAAGTTTCTGGTCCTCGTGGTTGTAGAGAAAAGGTTGAAAATGTCACCCAAATGTATTCTAAAGGGCCAAAAACCAGATAGTAAATAAAAATACCCTAACTTCATTATTAAAAATAAATCTTGATTTTTTGGGGGAGCCCGACTCATGATTTTTGAATATTTGTGTTTGGCAATATTATAGACCTCATAAAAATAAAGTTCTCTCATGAGACTTCCTGATTCTGGGGCAAATGCTGTCCATGTTCCTCCACTCCCTCCCCTGTACAAAGCTCAAATAAGTTGTGATTTACAAGTAAATCGTCTTTGTGGTAAGGATCTTATAGAGGGTTTCAGGGGAGAGAATCCTTGCCCTCACCCCCATAAGTAGGATGGAAGGTCAGTGTATAGCCATTCCTGTTGGCCCATGAGTTTAATAGAGGCTGGAGCCCCTGTGCACCTACTCCATGGCAAGAGGAATCTGCATAGTCACAGATCCTCTGTCCGTTCTGTTTCCTCACTTCAAACCCACTCTCTATACCCCATCCTTAGTACCACAAAAAGAGATGTAGAGTCCCTCTCTATGGTCTCCTCAGAGGCTGCCCCCAGCAGCGTGGGACTGCGGTTCCATGAAGCATTTAAAGCTGTGGTGGTAGGGACAGCATACTCTGAGAACAGCCTTCCTTATGGTATTCCAGGACTTTGGCTTGTCTTAAACAGAAGCGGTGTGGGCAGAGTTTGACTGGGTGATCATTCAAATTGATTCCCATTTTATCTGAACCATTTCACCCAGGCTTACAACTTACGATCCTGATTCTGGCCTAGTAGCTGCTAGCACAGATCCTTATAACTCCATGCAGTTACAATGTGGCACAAGGAGCTAGAAGATCCCACTTCAGGTTCAGGGCCTTGGTCTATATTTATACTGTAAACAGAAGCCCCTAGTGTGCACTGGGTATTGTAAATTGCATGAGACTATGTGCACATTTGCCGTACAGCACAGTACCATTTAGAAGACAGATTTTTAGCCTAACTTTGATTACCAGATTTACCCCTGCCTACCACCCAGGCTCCACATGATTAAGCTATTATGTTTGCTTTGGAAATAAGATATGATTAGGAAAGGTACATTTTCTGTCATTTGCCTGCATTTACAATAATTGTTTTAATGAATCAGGTACATAGCTGCTATTCCTGGAAATGAGGAAGAATTTCAGGTCAGGGTACTCTGAAGTCTGTCACAGCTAACTACTGCACATTTCTGTACTAAGAGGTGCCATAGATGCTAATAAAAAATCAGAAATCAGTGACTTTTGAACAATAAAATCACCTTTTAATGGAATGCTGAGCAATTGCTCAAGTATTTCTATGCCTTAAACTTTATATTTTTTTAACACCACCATTGTTGCAACCTCAAACGAGAGCAAAACATTTATATATATTTATTTATTTATGTTTTACAGGTACTTAAAGGACTACTGCTTTATACAATATATTTCCGCTAGGTACTCAGAAAATACACTTGTTAATTAGGCATTTTATGTGCGTGCAGTTCGTCTGCTGCAAAGCCTCTGAGAAAGTAACAAGAAAACTCTGTAGAGGTTCAGGAGCAGCCATCACTGTCAAGAATCTTATAGAAGTGATACCTTATCTGTAAGACAGCTGTGCTGAGGCAGCTATATATCCAGTAATGATGGGTGGCAGTGCAAAAGTGCAGGTCAATAAGTACCCAAAAGTCTGGATGGTTATCTAAACCATCCCAATCTCTCAGATCTGCAAAACTAGACCCTGATCCTACAGTCCATTCTCTGGCAAAACTAGCACTGAGTTCAATGGGAATATTTCCTGAGTAAGGACAGTAAGATCAGGAAATCTTGCTGGAAATAACACAACAACAGACTTTCTCTTCACGGTATCTTGGCATTTCCCATTTTAATTTCAACCATAAGTAGGAAACACAGAAATTTACAGAAATAAAAAAAACAAGGGTTATAAAAAAGAGGGTCCAATGCTGGGTCATCATCGTAACTGGCTGCATTTCACCACTCCACCTGCCCAAAGTGGTCCTAAACCTGGCAGATATATCCTCCAGGATCACCCCTGTGTAGGGGATCATCAGAGCCACCATAGCAGCTTCCATGCCACACCCCTTTTGACTGTTGATATGAGGATGTGACTGGATGAAGAAAGAGAGACCAAGGCTCTCCTCTTCCCTAAGGATTCCCAGCTGCCGTAACAGCTCTTCAGGTTGCTCTCACCTTCACTAGCCCAGCCCAATGCAAAGCAGCTCCAGCCTCAAGGGAATTCAAAGGACATCTTTGCTTACCCACCTACCCCCTCTTCCTCTGCATCAGATGATTGTCAGCTGCTGGTGGGGATCTAGCCTGATACATTTAGTACATGAATATGTTTAGTAACTCATTTGGTCTGAAGTTTTCAACTAATGCTCCAGTAGATTCTTACTTTATACAAATGAAGTCATCCTCCTCTAGTTAGAAAAGGACAATGAACTACAATACACATTTATTTGGCTTGGGTTGTGGATGTCCTATTTATAAACTAACAGTAACCTTTTGTATATAGGATCTATTGTTCTTGGAACACCATCTGTTTAATCTATAGAAGTGATTATATGACCTGCATTACTGTAGTGATAGCAGGAGGCCTGTTTTCATTTTTGGACCAATGTCAGACGAACTTGTCAGCTAACATACCCTGGAAGTCAGCAGTTTATCAGTGAATCAGTCTCTTAAGTTTACTTGTCTGGAGCATATTTTTGTTGCCCTTGGCTACTGGATGATGGCATTTTTCCCAGCTTGATTGGAAGTAACATGCTATGCTTGAGTTAGAGGGGCTGAGATTTCCACACACAGGGTCAAATAGGCTTACTTGGAGAGTAAGGAGCTACTCAATGTGAGTAAACAGGGCATAATCTTGCACTAAAATAGGATAAAGTCCACAGGGAGGTGCTAGTGACACAGAAAACTAGATTCTCATCTCATTTACTCTGGATTCATAACAGTGTAACTGAGATCAGAATCTAGCCCAGAGACTTTTCTGTCAGTTGCCTTTTCTCCCTGAAACTATAAATATTAGTCTAAGAGCCTCTTTCATATGCTACATCATGAAGAGCCAATGAACGATAGAACAAAAATGCAAGGAAAACTAAATATCTGTGTGTAAATTGATACTTTGATTAGCATTTCTCAGTGTATTATGGATTTGTACCACAGTTTTGGATACAAGATGCTTCTTTTTAAGACGTAGGAGACCTACTCCATAATATCCTTTGTACTGAGACTACTGCAGTACACTAGGTACATTAATCAAAGCCACAGCCACTCAATCCTAATGACTGTACTTTCTGGGGCTTGATTATTCTGTCATCTGTGTATGTGCAGGGATCATTGATTTCAGCTGTTGGATAGACAGGCACTTTGTGTCTAGAAAGATTCTCTATTTTATATACAAGTAAATCTGTAGGGAGAGGGAGAAATACATACAGTATGTACATTTATACTCAATGTATATATGAAATCACCTTCAGGTCCTGGAAGAGCACATGTATTTTAAGCCTTTAGAGTCTGAACAAAGCCCAGGCACTGACCCAGTCTTGGGATCTCCAGGCACACTCTCAAAGTGCAGACACTCTATCTAGCAATCCCATCCTGAGAGCTTAGACCATGCTGTCCCTTTGTCCAGACACTGGAACCAGTATTGACTCTTCAGACTCCCCCTGTATCTTCAACACACTGTTTCCCAGAACTCTACCCATAGGTCAGAGCCATCTGGTTTACCAATTCAAGGGGCCATGTGGTACATGCAGGATCTAACAGAGAGACTCTTTGCACGAAATTCTAATACCTTATTGTTCTTTTCATAAGAAATACACAGATCTATACAAAACATTAAACCCTATATGCATTTCCCAGCCTTAGTTTCCTCACCACTCCAGAGCATTCTTTGGGTTTGGATCAGAATGCTCTGTGGGATCCAGGATACTTCCCCCACTGCTGCATGACTTCTCTTCCGAAACATGGACATGGAGCCTTTCCTGCCAAAACTCCTTGTGTGTATCTCCATGCGTCTTCCACCAAGAGTTCTTTTATAACTTTTTACTTTGCAGGGTTGCAACTTTTTGTAAACTTATGGACAGTCAGTAAAAAAATGTACAATTTTAATCCTGTCCATAAACCCATAAATAAATGAAAATGTCCATGAAATTGGCTAGAAATAAAACATATTGTACTTTGACATTGATTGTTGTTGTTCAGAATCACTTCTTGTATTATAAAACTATACTGAGCATGACTTTATCCATTTCCTGTTTTCTATTATTGCACATACCCAAAGAACCTGATTGATCAATTAACTGCAGCTAAAACAATTGTGTAATTCTGAATTCCTGTATACAGAATATTGCGAGTGGGTACACGCTTTTGTGACATTATTGTATTGTTTATGATATTTTTAGTGATGTCAGTAAAAAGTTCACTGTGTCAGTAAAAAAAAAAAAACTATTTCAGATCTTCATGTCAGTAAAAACTAAAATGCAAGGTTGGCAATCCTGCTTTGGTCACTTGTCTCTTTATCTTGCTTAGTAACTTTCTACTACATTCCACATCCCCCCTCTCTTCAGATGGAAGGAGGAAGTATCTTCTCTCAACTCAAGCAAACCCATTGGTCCAAGTGTGATGTATCCCATTTGCTTTCATAAACTTTTCAAACTCCTGAGAGATGAACTGCGGTCTGCTGTCACTCACAAGTTGTTCTAATCCTGGAGGCACATTTTTCTCCCAAACCACTGGTAATTGCAGAATCAAAAGGAATCAAGAAGATGAAACAATTGCCCAATATGTAGAAGCTCTTAAGATGTTTGCTGAGCACTGTGAATTTAATGATGTGTCAGATGACACCATGCGTGATAGGTTAGTGTGTGGTCTGCACAGTGAAGCAATACAGAAGCGCCTATTGACAGAGGCCAAGCTCACCTTACAGAAGACCATTGAATTGCAGTTTCCATGGAACTGACAGCAAAGGAAGCACAACAACTTAGTGCATCAACCACAGTGCATAAGGTGTCACAAGAATCTACCAACAAGACAGTGGGGAGCCGGGAATGTTACCGCTGTGGAAAGCCAGGTCACCATTCATCGGAATGCTGGTTTAAAGACCTACTGTGTCAACACTGTGGCAAAAAGGGACACACTGAGCGTGCTTGCAAACAAAAGAAAGAAGAGTTACACAGAACAGACAAGCAGGAGAAAAAGAAGCCTGCTGTCTGGCGGACCAAAAAGAAAAATCTGCAGGCTCAGGATGATCAAAGTGACACCTAGTCAGAAGAAGAAGTGCCACTCCACATCTTGTCCATGGCATTTGGCTCACATGAATCCCATTGTTGGAAGGTAAACCTGTACGCATGGAAGTGGACACAGGAGCAGCAGTTTCCCTGGTCTCAGACACTGTGTATAAAGAAAAAATAAAGCATCTCCTGCGGAAGCCAACAAAAATTGTTCGGAAGACGTACACTGGAGAAGCTGTACCTATGCTGGGTACTACTGATGTTAAAGTGAAGCTTAATGGACAGGATGCTCAATTGCCACTGTTTGTGGTGGAAGGCAATTACCCTGCCTTAATGGGAAGGTCGTGGCTAATGAAGATCTGGCTGAATTGGGCAGAAGTGCACAGGATGGCTAAGGGAGAAACATGTATGGCAGCTGTATTAAAGAAACATGCTGCTGTTTTTGGAGAGGACCTGGGAAGTATGAAAGAAATCACTGTGAAATTGAACATTAAGCCTGACAGCCAACCAAAATGGCTAAAAGCCAGAACTGTGCCATATGCCATCAGGCCAAAAGTTGAAGCGGACCTGGAGTGCCTGGTCAAAAATGGAGTCCTAGTAACATTTACCCACAGCCAATGGACAATCCCAATCGTTCCAGTATTCAGGCAAGGAGGGATAGTGATGACTAAATATTCTAAAAAAGGTACATGGAAAAGCCAATAGCTGTGAGTAGCTCAAAGACAAAGGCATTAACCATAAGCAGGTTACGAATACTGTGTCTGTCTTTATCTTTAGTGTTTTCATGTAATCCGATTTCCTTAGTCTCTTCTGCAGGACACACATATCAATAGCTGTTCCTCCGTCAGAGAAATGTTTTCCCAGGATTCACTTTAAAATTGGATACTAATTTCATACAGACCTTTGCAAACCCGCTCATTAGTATTTTAGGGAAAATTCTCCTTTTAGAACAGAATGGATGATTTAATGCTGCCCGTCTTTTAACCTCTCCGAATGCAAGAACTAGTTCTTCAGGTAAAAGAGCCCCAGTAAGGTGTAATATCTCACATTCATGGGGTTTCCAAGGGTTCTGAGAACAGATCACACACACACACAGTTATTTACTTTGACAAACTCCACATTATAGCCATGCTATATACACTCTACTATAATAAGGTATTTCAGACAATAAGAGTAAAAAGGACAATCAACATGATGATTTATAATGGAAACACCTAGAGCCCCTAGCTGCACAAAGCATTAGAAGCAGGGTAAAGGGGGAAAAGGCACAGAGAAATAAAATGATTGTCCAATCGGCAGAACAAGGAATAGAGCCTAGGTCTTTAGACACTCCATACAGCGTCCTATCCCCACTGACTCTTGCATTAACAGCTTTTGATTTAGCTTTATCGGCAGAGAATTCCACCCATAAAAAAACAATATATATACCTCCTTCCTCCAGATATATAGCCAGTCAAACCAGTCTTATTGCTGTCAGAAGGGCTAGATTTATGTGACTTTTTGTTTACTGTTGCAAGCAAAAGTGAATTTACGTTGTCATGGTGGTTTTCTTCGAATCCTCCTTACATATCCATGGGATTTCATTACAGTAGTTAAGTGCTTTATTTCGTAATACAGAGTGAGTGCTGAAATAATTTTTAGGAATAATTTCAAATCACATTATGCAAAGAGATTGTCCCATTCCTTGCATGCTGCACAAAGCAGAAGAAATTGTGTACAATGCTTTCTTTCAGGGACAAGCAGATACAAATTACCTGCAAAACCCTGTGCTACTATGCTTCTCATTTCCAAGGCAGCAGGACGTTGCAGCACATCAGCAGCATGCTTTGGTCATGCAGAAATGCCAAAAGGGCATAGTCCCATTGAAAGAGCCAGGCTGGACCTTATTGCCCCAAGTGCACGTGTACACAAAAGGCAGAAGAAAGCTGCCTCTTCCCACTGTACACTCTGTTTAGTTCTGTGCGTGGAACTGTGGCCAGAGGTTAAACAGCACTAGAGACAAACAGAATTACACATTTCACAGCAGTGTTCCAGGTCCTACTGTCTGTTTCCCCAATGCTGTGAATTGAACTTAATTATCTGGATCTGGCTGTTTCACACAAACCGCTTCTAAACTTCTGCCTGCCTTCCATAGACTCCCAGTTCTTGCTGTGTATGTGTGGCCTTGCCAGGGCTCTGTGTATGTGTGTTAATCGAGAGGCTGTGGTACTGCACTATGCAGCCATTTGCCCTCTGTGACCATTTTCATTTCATAATACAGCGTGTGAAAGTGTTCCCTTGCAAGGTCCCTTCCAGCCCTACGATTCTATGATTTTCTTGTCTGCTGGCAACCAGTACTGTTACATACAATAAGTGTGCAGTTCATGCCATTGTGCATCTATTCTCACATTGGGGATGGAACTGTGATTAGTCAGTGTCTGTAATAAAGAAGGCCATCACATGATTTATCAGATTGTCCTCTCAGGAAGTCAGACCAGTGTATGCATGAATGAGGGTCAGGTTTGTGAATGTGCAAGTTAGATTTGAATGCTGAAATCTAACAAACTAGATTTGCCAAATTGATAAATGTCATAGCTCGTATAGGAAGTTGTTTTAAAAGGCACAGAGAAGTTATGGGAGGTGCAATCTATGTTTTGAGGTGATTTTGGTAGCTGGCAGAGAAAACCATTTTGTTTCTCCCTTAGAAGAGGGGAGGAGAAGAGAATGAAGTACTGCTGCTTCCTGGGTATGAACTTCAAAACTCCCAGACCCAGCAAGTGCAGCTGCTGAAGATGTAAGTTCTTTCAAATCCTGTCATCTATGACTTAGGAGCCCACCGTCTATATTCCTTGGACTATTATGTCCCTGCCTCTGACCTTGTTTTGGTCCCTCCTAGGTCCCTCCTATGCTCTCTCTTTCTCCCTCTCCTTTACTCCCACGATCATTCTTCTCATCAGGCCTCTTTCTCTTTACTCTCTTAGCACTGATCCGATACACATTAAAGTCAATGCAAAGGACTCACGTACATTTCAACTAGCTTTGGATCAGGTCCTTAAGCCCTGATGATGCTCCCCGCAGCTTTCTTGCCCCTCACTCTCATCAAATTCTTTAGTGCATCCTGGGCTTTTAATTGTCTCCACTTTGCCGGATGATTCTCCTAGCTCCTGTAGTGGTTGCTTCTAAATTCCTGTCACAGCTGCTGCCAGCCTTGGTTAGCTATAGTCAATTCTTGTTTGTTCACTATCAGGTTCAGATTGCCAGCATCAATCCATGTGTAAAAGCTTTGAACTCCCTAAGTTATAACACAGGTAACCCATAAATCACAGCCATTTCCCTGTGTAATTACTAATCAGTGGAACACTCTCTTACATCAATGAAAATACAATGTAAAACTATTAATATAGAAAGGTGCTCCAAACCTGTGGTGACAAGGGCCATATAAATACATAGAAAGTGAAGCAGAATGTGGCAATGACAACTAAGAATAAATCTGCTTTATGTGCTATAAAAATGTATATAACCCTGAAGGAGGGCCAGATCTTCAAATTCATTAACAAGTAGCATAAATTGCTTTTATCTACCTTACCTTGGGGATCTATACTGTGCCCATCACTATAGAACTTGAGTGCCTGCCATGTAGATTCATAGAGCCTAAGGCCAGAAGGCACTTCTAGTCCAGTGGTGCACAAACTTTTCCAGTCATGCCCCCCCCCCCCTTAGCAATAACAGAATCTGTCCACATACAGCCCCCATTACTGCACAGCCAAGGCTTCCTCAGCAGAGGATCTTGGGCTGAAGGTGGAGATGCAGGCGGAATTGGGGATGGAGGAAGATCTGGGACTAGAAACAGAGCTGGGCTTGGAGGCGGAGCAGGACTGGGGGCTGAATGGGGTTGGGGGGAAAAGTGAGGCTGGGGTTGGAGCAGGACTGGAAGAGTGGCGCTTCCTCCCTGCCTCCTGTGGGGGCTGGCCCAGGCCCCACAGCGCACACCCCTAAATGTTCCACTGCATCCCTCTAGGGGGTCACAAAGTTTAGGGACCATAGGCCATAGAACTTCCCCAAAATAATTCCTAACAGCCAGTCTTGTTTGTCAGTGATGGAGAATCCACCACAACCCTTGGTTAATTGTTCCCGTGGTTAATTACTCTCACTGTTAAAAATGTATGCCTTATTTCCAGTCTGAATTTGTCTAGCTTCAACTTCCAACCACTGGATCCTATTATATCTTCCTCAGCTAGACTGAAGAGCCCATTATTAAATATTTGTTCCTCATGTGGGTACTAATAACTATAATCAAGTCACCACATAATCTTCTCTGTTACACTAAATAGATGGAGCTCCTTGACTCTATCACCATAGAGCATGTTCTCTGAACTCTCTTCAGTTTATCAACATCCGTCTTAAATTGTGGACACCAGAACAGGACACTGTATTCCAGCAATGGTCACACCAATACAGAGGTAAATAAATTCTCTATTCCAATTTGAGATTCCTCTGTTTATGCGTCCCATGATCACATTAGCTTCTTAGGCCATAGGGTCACACTGGGAGTTCATGTTCAACAGATTATCCACCCCCAAATCTTTTTCAGTCACTGCTTCCCAGGATAGAGTCCTCCCTCCCCCAATCCTATAGGTATGGCATACATTCTTTGTAAAATCAATAGCAATAAAAGTCCCAGTTAAATGCTTTTCACATACACTTACGTCATTAGAAAGGTCAGGCTAAAAAATTGGTTTATATAAAATGTTACAGAAAACAAAAGTTAGCTAAATAAAAAGGCTTACAACGCTCAGTCTGTAATTTTATTATCCTTCAGAGGCCATGATGAAGAAAGTTACTATGCAACAGTGCAAATGTCAACACAATAAACTTTTTTTTTCCAAACTGAGGCATAAATCCTGTTTCTGCCCTGTATCTGCATTACAGTCTACTCCAAAAACAAACCAACAACAAAACACAGTCAAACAAAAACAGATGCTGAATCTGGGTTTTTCTGGTGTTTTTGCACTGGGATCTTGATTTATTTTTTAATTTATTTTTGGACTCAGAGCAGCTGTATTGGTTCTTCCCTTTAGCCAGTGGAATTTGGGGGATCAGAGCCAAAATTTGTCTGGATGTGCGTAGGTTCCCAGTACTGGATCCAGATGTTTGCATTTCTGTAAGAGGACTAGTCGGGGCCTAATTTTTTTTTAACTGGACTATTTTGATAGGCCAGTCAAATTACACATTACAGGTTTTTTGGGGTGGAAAGGAAGAGTGAGCAAGGTCCAAGGAGAGCTACCTTGTTCCCCAAGCTGTAGATTATTGGCAGCAGGACCCCAGAGAGTTGCCAATTAGGAAAAGACATCACAATATCTGTCTCTTTGTCTAGGTCCTTAGGCTGGGCAATCTCTGGGGATCGCCTGAGGCCCGGGTCTCTGACTGATCACTCACTGCTGCTCTGAGGACATTTGCCTGGCTGTCCGGAGGACAGGGACAGGTGCGCGCTTCCCCTCCCTGCACATGCAGGAAGGGACTTTTCATCCGTAGGAGACCCTGAGCCGCGCACGCTGGCAGACACAGAAACTCGCAGAGAAGAAGCAGGGAAGAGGAAACAGGACTGGGGAGCGGGGTCCTCCCTTCCCATCACTTGCCGGGGTGGCGCTTCTGAGGGCGGGGGAGGCTCTGGCTCCCTTTGCCTTCCCCAGTGGTACCTGATTGACACTCAGCGGGCGCCGCGCGCTCCGTCCTCTCCACCCCCGCGGGCGGGTGGAACTCCGCGGCACCCTCCTCCCCGGGAGCCGTGATTGGCGGGGCGGCGGGCGGAGCTGCGCGCGGGGGCCGGGCCGGGCCGGGCCAGGCGGGCGGGGACCGGGAACTGAAGGAGACGCAGGGCGCGAGCGGCAGCAGCAGCAGCAGCAGCAGCTCCTGGGAGCCTCAGGCGCGGAGAGCCGAGGCAGCGCCATGAGCGACAAATACGACGTGATCGTTGTCGGGGGAGGCATCTCAGGTCAGTGCAGCCCGGCGAGCCGCCCCTCGGGGTTTGCTGACGGTCTGCGGGGCTCGCTGCTGCTGCTGGGGATTCCCCGCCGCGCCTCTGTATCCCGCGCCTCCGGGTCCTTCTTCAGCACCCCAGACTCCCGCGCCCCCGGACACTGCCTCACTCTCACTCCACCTGGCCCCGCTGAGGAGCAAAGGTGGAGCAGATGGGCGGCTGGGGGGTCCGTTGGTTTTTGTATGCAGGTTAAAATGCGATGGCCCCAGAGGCACCGGGTGAAAGCCTTGCCCCACTGCACGTCGGGTAGCAATGAAACCTCTAGCAGACTGCAACTTGCATGCTGTCTCACTTAGCTGTATGGCCAACGGTTGCGATGTCCAGAGTTACGGTTTCCCAGCTGAACTGTGCTCAGGCTGATCTATAAACACAGGCGTCTGTTTTTGCAATAAACAGTCCAGGTTAGGCTTTCCTTTCGCTGATCTTGTAATGAGTATACGCTATGGCACCCTTCGCCTGTTTTAAATAAGTATCTGCTCTCACAGCAGCGATAAACCTGTTGTCCCCTTTCTTCAGAAGCGTAACTGTCTTCAGTCGTTGGCACTATCACGCTGCTGTTTGGAAGATTGCCAGGGTGCATGTGGAAATCTTTGGTAGCGGTTTGAGAAAAGAGATCATTTTCAGTGCAACAACTCAGTAAGCCCCCAAAGGTCTCAACAGGCTGAGCACAGCCATCAGCTGATTTTAAGTGGGGAGCCTTTTTCATATAAGTGTAAAGTTACAACAGTGTCAATCTTGGTAAATAATGTATCGCCCTAGTTAGGTACAATGTAATGAAATAGAGTGTAAACCCCACTGTACAACAAAGTGTGTGAAAACACAATGGAATGGAATGGGACCAAGAGATAAGAGTTTGGGCTTGGTTTTCCTGTTTTTTAAAGGTGCTAGAATCGTAGGCATGGGGAGAGTTTGTTTTTCACATCTGAGAAGTTACAAGAGCTACAGAAGATGCCCTTATTGGAATTTCAGATGTTTCTTAGTGTGTATCTTGCTCTTGCACTTCATTACTGCTGTCTTGTCAGGAAGAAAACTGTATGTGTGAACTAGATGGCTGTCATTTAATGTTGTTTTTTTGACATGTGGAGGCCAAGTTTGTTTAGGGTGGTTCAATTCAAAAGTAACAAAACACTATCTTTAAATGACACCTTTCTCTGTTGTTGTGGTACAGATGTAGTTTCGTGATTACCATTGATCTTTCCTAACTATTTTGTGACAGTTAAAACAGGGGTTTTTCTTTGAGAAAAGATGTCTTTGCTATAAGTCTCGGTCCCTCAGAAATACTGGGCTTTTCACATTTCATCTACTGCCTCCTGCAGTATTCAGAACACATGCTTTTATACAGTAAAGAAAATTCTTGCTCCATGTACCCATGCACAATTCCCGTTTACTGTAGTTGAGAGCTGCACAGGAATATCTGAGATTAGAATTAAACATTGATTTATGATGTTTGGGTTTGCTTTGTATAAATCTTTTAAACCTGGCTAATATGCTTAACACAATACCTTGAGTTTTCAGGTATTATCTGTTGTGTTATGAAAGTTTCCAGAATTGTCAAATACTATGTAAGGAGGTGACATCAAATACAATACAATACAAATACAATAACAATTTTAACCAGAACTGCGAAAGTCATGAAAGTTAAATTTTTGTTTGTAATAAAATAATCCAGTTTCCTTCAACTACCCCAGATATGATAGTGGTTTATTAATCAACACACTAGAATATTCAATTGTTATATGAAATTACTTAGAGTCCTCCAATAGAAAAAAAGTGTTTGTGTATTTCTTAGTTAGATGAAAATACAAAAGATTGTGTAGATCAGCCCTTGTGTGTGTGTGTGTTTTTGCAATGCCTGATTGTTGTTCTGGTAACATGGACCATTCAAGCATGCTTCTCAAGCTTTAGCTCATCTCCAGAATCCTTTGATGGAATTAAAAACCTTATTATGTACAGTTGGAGGTATGACATTCTTTATACAGTTGATATAATTCTAAGTACTAGTTCCCCCTAGGAAATAGGTCTCTACCTGTATGTTGCTATTCCGGTCTCCCCATTTATAAAGACGTTTTGAAAAATGTGGTGAACGTTTTTAATTATTCCTTATAATATTAACCACAACGAGCATCAGGAAATTGCTTCAAGATGTTTATTCATAGGATTAAAGCCTAGCAGAGAGCCTGAAACAGAGCCAACCAAGAAACAACAAGATGTAAAGTTTTTGAAAACATGTCAGTGAAATGAAAAAATGATGAATAAACATAATGCATTCTCTGGGTACAAGAACACTTTTCTTGGCCATGGAAACTGTTCTTCTAGGCAGTGCCAATTTCATAAAAATTGGTGTTTACTTTCTTATTGACTTTCTTCTTTCTTTCATTTTGAACTGACATTGAAATAGGAAAGTGTTAGAAAAGCTGCTAATGTACACCCCGTTCATTGAAAATGTACATTAATTACAAGACCATTTACAGCTGTGCTCCATCTTTCTTATCAGCTCTTGGGGTTTTTTTGCATGACCCCTCTGCCCTGACCACTGTGTTATGCAGGAGTTCAGACTAGATTATCATAAATCATCATGGTCCTTTCTGTCCTTAGAGTCTGTGAGTGACTTCAGTGGGGTCAGGATTTCAGTGACAAAACTCCCGTTGACTTCAATAGAGTCAGGATTTCACTCTATGAATCTGATGCAAGCCTTGACTGTCTGCTTCTTCCAGACTTTGTACCTTCTTCCATGTTTCTGTTATGCATGGAATACACTCCTCAAACTGATCCATAAGGCCACTACTCTATCTTCCTTCACACATCTCCTAAATACTCACTTCTTCCTGATATTTACAAGAAAGGACAGATTAAGTGGCTGTGGAATACACTTGAGGTCTTCTCTAATCATTACAAATATATGAAATGTAAATAATGTATATGCATGTTTCTTGGCACAGACTGTCCTCTTACATGTTTGTTTAGCAACTAGCACAACGGGGCTCTAATTCTAACGGGAGCTTTTGAGTGCTACCGCAATTCAAATGGTAGTAATTATTGTACATTTAAAGTTACAATTTTAAATCAGCAGAAATTTTTCCACATCCTTTCTGTAGTGGGGGACCCAAAACTGGACACAATACTCCAAATGTGGCCACATAAGGGCCGAATAATCACTTTCCACAGTCTGCTGGCAATGCTCCTATTAATGCAGCCCAATATGCCGTTAGCCTTCTTGGCAACAAGGACGCACACACAGTTGACTCATATCTAGCTTCCTGTCCACTGTAACCCCGCAGACGTGCTGCGTAGCCAGTCAGTCCCCAGTCTGTAGCAGTGCATGGGATTCTTTCATCCTAAGTGCAGGACTGCACTTGTCTTTGCTGAATCTTATCATATTTCTTTTGGCCCAGTTTGTCTAGGTCACTCTGTATCCTATCCCTGTCATCTAGTGTATCTACCACTCCCCCCAGCTTAGTGTCATCCGCAAACTTGTTAAGGGTGCAATCCACTCCGTCATCCAGATCATTAATGAAGATGTTGTACAAAACCAGCCCCAGGACAGACCCCTGGAGCAGTCTGCTTGATGCCAGCTGCCAACTAGAAATCGAGCCATTGATCACTTCCCATTGAGCCCGATGATCTAGCCAGCTTTCTAGCTACCTTATAGTCCATTCATCCAACCCATACTACTTTAATTTGCTGATAAGAATATTGTGGGAGACCATATCAAAAGCTTTGCTAAAGTCAAGGTATATCACGTCCACCGCTTTCCCCACATCCAAAGAGCCAGTCATCTCATCATAGAAGACAATCAGGTTCGTTAGGCATGACTTGCCCTTGGTGAATCCATGCTGACTGTTCCTGATCACCTTCCTCTTTTCCAAGTGCCTCAAAATGGATTCCTTGAGGACCTGCCCCATAATTTTTCTGGGGACTGAGATGAGGCTGACTGGTCTGTAGTTACCTGGATCCTCTTTCTTCCCTTTTTCAAGATGGGCACTATATTTGCCTTTTTCCAATCATCTGGGACCCCCCTGATTGCCACAAGTTTTAAAAGATAATGGTCAATGGCTCTGCAGTCACATCATCCAACTCCCTCAGCACCCTCAGATGCATTGCATCCGGCCCCATGGACGTGTGCATGTCCAACTTTTCTAAATGGTTCTGAGCTTGTTCTTTCACCAAGGAAGTCTGCTCACCTCCTCCCTATGCTGTGCTGCCCAGTGCAGTAGTCTGACAGCAGACCTTGTCTGTGAAGACAGAGGCAAAAAAAAAAAAAAGCATTGAATACTTCAGCTTTTTCCACATCATCTGTCACTAGGTTCCCTCCCCTATTCAGTAAGAGGCCCACACTTTCCCTGACCACCTTCTTGTTGTTAACATACCGTAGAAACCCTTCTTGTTACCCTTCACGTCCCTTGCTAGCTGCAACTCCAATTGTGCTTTGGCCTTCGTGATTTCATTCCTGCATGTTCGAGCAGCATTTTTATACTCCTTCCTAGTCATCTGACCAAGCTTCCACTTCTTGTAAGCTTCCTTTTTGTGTTTAAGCTCACCGAAGATTTCTTTGTTAAGCCATGCTGTTCGCCTGCCATATTTGCTATTCTTTCTGCATATCGGGATGATTTGTTCCTGTGCCCTCAATAAGGTTTCTTTAAAATACAGCCAGCAATCTTGGATTCCTTTCCCCCTCATATTAGCCTCCCAGGGGATCCTGTCCATCAGTTCTCTGAGGGAGTCAAAGTCTGCTTTTCTGGAGTCCAGGGTCTGTATCCTGCTGTTCTCCTTCCTTCCTTTTGTCAGAATCCTGAACTCTACCATCTCATGGTCACTGCTGCCCAGGTTGCCACCCACTTCTACTCCCCCTACCAAATCTTCCCTGTTTGTGAGGTCAAGAGGAGCTCAGCTCCTACTTGGTTCCTCTAGTGCTTGCACCAGGAAGTTGTCTGCAACACTCTCCAAAAATTTCCTGGGTTGTCTGTGCACTGCTGTATTGCTGTCCCAGTGGATGTCAGGGTGATTGAAGTCCCTCTTGAGAACCAAGGCCTATGAGCTGGAAACTTCCGTTAGTTGTCTGAAGATCTGATATAAAATGATAACTTTAAGTAGCCTTAACTGGATAATAACTATTCTAGATATGGATCAATCTTGTGATTAAACACTAGAGAAAACAGAAAAAGAAGATTCTCAGAACTCTTGACTTTGCTGTTTCAATAGCCCAGCTTGTCAGGCCTCTCCTAGTGTCAGTCTGTCTCTGTCAAGCATCACTTATCCCAGTGTCTCAGAAACCCAACCCCTGAGTTCTTCCCTACATGCATGTTACATTCTGGGGTACAATCCAGACTAGTGAGGGGTTTTGTCACCACCTGCCCTGCCACTTTGGGTGCCTCACAATGCTTTGCTGATGTATCTCCCAACTGGGCCCCTCACAAACAGCATGCAGGTCACACCCTGAGTCTGTGTACAGCTGCAGCCTGCCAGCAAAACTCTGGCTTTCACCAGTCTTGATTACCACTTGTAGGGTGACCCCAACACACTCAGTCCTGGATTTTCCCCAAAAAGCATGTGTTCTGTACTGTCTAGCCCTCTCCTAGGCAGTTCAGATATTAGCGGTCCATTTTTTGCCCCTGAAAGAGGTCTATATACCACAGTTTGCTACTTTGAGTTACTGAATAATTCAGTTTAAACACAACAGTGGATTAGTTTTGACTAAAGAACAAAACAAGTTTATTTAACCACAAAGAGATTTTAAGTGAGTATAAGTACAAGGTATTAAAGTCAGAAATGATTATAAGAGAAATAAAGATAAAATTCTTCCTACTGCTAAGACTTAAACTAGACTTGGTTCAAGGTAAAATCATTACCATAGTTCCCAGCAACACAGCTGACCAAATTCTCAAGTCAGCAGCTGCCCCTAAAGTCCAAAGGGATGGTTTCTTTGTCTTCTTAAATGAAAGAGAGCGAGAAAGATAAAGCAAAAATACGTGGGAGGGGTGTTTGCCCCTCACTTTTTATAGTCCCTTTGAAATGTATTTTCCTGAGGGTTACCCCTAGATAAAAATTCCTTCCCACTATGAGGATGGAGACATGGAATCTCATGATGAAAGAGGTTCCATGTTGTTGTTTCCTAAAATGCAGATTGGTTTGCTCCTGCCCTCCTTTGCTGCCAATGAATGGCCAGTTGACTGGTGATTGCCAGTTAACTTTGATGATACCTGGCTAGAGCTGTCAGCTTGTCCTTTGCTTTTGAGAACAGGTTTACCCCCTCCCTGGACTTGTCTAGTAAACACACTTCAGTCAAAATTTCATCTTATGTTGGTAACTTTACATATAATGTTGCTACACCCATTTAACCATAATATTAGTGATCAGCACGTTATTAGTTTTCAAATGATACCTCACAAGGCATGTTTTGTATGAAGGTTATTACAGTGGTGAGTAGGATAGGAATAAAGGGGTGCATTTGATCACAAGATGAGTCTTTATATTCTTGAGAGTCTTTTGAAGTAAAGGTAAGACACTGCTTGTTTGCATACCAAGCAGGTAAAAAGCTCTGACAGTTGCATAACATTATTGTGGCCATCTTGTTGTGAACTAATACTATTTTAAATAAATTTCTAACATTGTCCAGGGCGTCAGATTCCTACTCTAAAAGACTTAACCCTACCTCCTATTATTTCAAAAGGGGCTTTGAACTTGTGAAGGTGCCCTCTAATCATTCACAGCCTTTATTACACTACTAAGTTAGACTAAAGATAGTTTGCATCATTATCGTCCTTTTCCTTCAAGGAGTCTATGCTTTCCTTGTTTAATGGTAGACGATAAGTTATTTTGTCTCTTGATCATGACTTTAAAAGTACCACATTTCAGTAATTTCATATTTCTCCAGAAATTGAATATATTTAACGTATACAGAATTATGAAAAGACTGATTTTCATGCTGCATAGAGAACATGGATCAGAGATGGAAGTCAGAAGTTATAGAAGAAGTATGAAAAACCAGTGAGATGAACCCACATGCGAGGATGTTTTAGGTTAATATTCAACACAGGGTGCTACAGAAAAGGAAACACTTAACTGTACTTGCAGTTTGCACTGAGGATCATGTGTAGTGCTATTGGATTGGTATTTTCCACTCCATTCTCTGTAATCATCAGACTTTCCCATGGAACCACATACTCAAAGGCTTTGATCATTGTGTGAAATATTGAATAACTGGGAAATGTATATGTGTCCCTGCATGCTATAATGGCAAGACAGCTAAGGCTGTATACTTGTCTGTTTGTTTTAACAGATCTTTGCGTGCAGACTTGCCTGTGGGTAGGAATTTTATGTCAATGCTTCTGTCAAATACACATGGTTGAAATTCTGCTCTTGGTTACACCTGTGCAAATTTGGATTAACTTCACTGACTTTGGAGTTACTTCTGGATTTATTCAGAATTTTGACCCATAATATTTAACTCATTACCAAATGCATGCTACTTCTGTGTTTTTAAATCCACCATATGCTTTGCTATAGCTATCCAGTTCAGATCATGCTCCTAGATATTTCTCGACTAGACATAATATAGATCCTTATAGTCATTGGTGAAAATTTTCAAATTTGTGTACCTAAAGTTAGGTTCCTAAATCTGTATTTAGATACCCAAATAAGTGACCATAGTTCAAAGGTGATAACCACCCTAAATTAGTTCTGATGGTGTTCCGTTAGCAATCTGATTATCATCATGGGAAAAATAAAAACATAGTGCAGAATCTGCAGAATCAAATGCGTATACCCAACATATTGCACAACCTGGGCAGTATGGGTAGAAGTGCTAATAATATTTACCTCCATATCTTATTCAGAACTACTGCAGTCACAAATTAGGCATATCCCAGTAGTAATATTTAATTAGTGCATATTAGTTACAGCATTTTGCGACACTAGGCACACTTTTCAATTAGGATAAAGACAGTCCTTAGTCAAAATGTCATTGTGATATGGTTTTCCCTACAAGAGACAAAAAAAGTCCCCAAATGTTCTTTATACAGCAGTTTTCATACAATTGTGTTCTCTCACACATGGTGTTCTAAAACAATTATATAAAAGGGAGACTGCATCAGACCTGCATTTGTAAATTGAAATATCCTTGGATTACTTATTAAATGAAGATTATTGCACCTATTAGATCTGTCATATGATTGATGAAAGTTATGCATATGAGTGAGTTGGATTGATTGGTTCATGGACTCAAAGTCCGTAACAGATTTTCACAAACCTGTGTCATGTCCTTGAATTCTGGATTTTGTACTGTACTTTTATATTAGCTGAAAGTTATTTAAATTCCCAAATAGTAAGATATATTCCTGTTACACAGAGACTTCCTCAGATATATTGTTATTATTTATTCCAGACACAGAATATTACATATCCAGTGCTTATGAAATATTCCCTAAATACCATAGAATAATCCATACAGGCAAGGGCACATTATTATGGGTGCTTGGTTTCTGACCTACATTATTTTTGTGCAATTAAAATCTCAGCATAATGTTGCAATAGTATTTTTTAGATAAATACTCAGCTGAAGGGTGTCATTTAACATGCAGGATTTATTCTGTGTGTTCAGTAAAACATTTAGCAAAATATCTGTAGAAAATTCACAAAATATCCTGGATGTTCCCACAAGCTCTATTGTGGGTATCCAATATCTTTTTAGCTGATAACATTTTTATTTTAACATCTGAGGAGGAGAATGTCCCAACTCCATGGCACCATACTAACTTTAGTATTAGTTTATTCATTTCTGTTTGTTTTTGTGCTGAGGGGAACATATTATATTTAGTGTAGGGAAATTTGGACTTAAAAATAACAGTGGATGAGCATGTGAGAAAGGCGGCATCATAGGAATAGAATTCTCCTTTTCCTTTGTCCATTGAGACTTTTCTGATACTGCCCATAGGGAAATTCTCTTTGCCCAACTCAGAGTAGAGTGTTCAGCTATTTAAATGGTTTGGATAATAGTGTTATTGAAACTAATTGGAGTAAGGTGCCTTCAGTTAGAGTGTGTCCTGAAATGGAGATGGCTTATTCTGCATTGTTCTGAAAACTATGTCATGAACCAATCAGAGGGGTTTTTTTAATTGAGAGAAAGGAGTTGATCCAGAAAACTAACGCTGACAAACATAGAAAGTGGTTATCTTAAAATTACAAAATAACTAAATGCACCCTCATCCTACCCTTAATATTGCCTAGACTGGAACAAAGACTATAAATGAATCTATGGGAGAACAAGTTAAGTTTTAGACAAACAGAACTTTAGTGACATTCTGGGTGAAGGGAAATTAAAAGAGGAAATTAATTTAGCCTAGTTATGGTGGTTAGTATTGTTTTCTTTCACCATTGAGTTTCTTTGCTGTCTTGTAAAAAAGGTAGTGGTTGAAATGAAATAATGTATTTATTTCATTCTTGTTTCAGTTATTTTTCTTCAGTGATCTCAAATGTATCCTTTCACAGTCTGAAAAGAAAAGCAGGCCTGTTTCTCCTTTCACTTGCAACCCTTTATTCCCCAGTGTACGTCCACTGATGTTAATAAAGTAGCTCCCAAATTACACCAGTGTAACTGAGAGGAGAATCAGGCCCAACTTACTTAAATGTATATTTGTCATACCTGAGAAAACTCCATTAAAAAGGAACTGAGGGTGGAGAGAGAGGAAGAGAGAATTTCTCCCCGAGGATATGGTGTAAATGTATTTCAGCTCATATTGGCACATCCACATTTACTTGGCAAAGATTTCTGTTACACTAATGAGAACTGAGTTTAAGGTGACCATTGCCAGATTTAATTTCTCAATTGTGTGCAGAAATAATTAGATTTCTCATCACTGAAGCAGTAAAAGTAATCACAGCAATAGCATGTTGTTAAGGTGGAACGTTAATGTAATAAAGATTTATTGATAATTGCCTTACTTTACTACTAACTGATGTGTCTTAGGAGAATAAAAAAAAGAAAAAGCTTAAAAATATGCACACCTTAAGGTCAGGAAAAATTGCAGAGACAGCCCTCTAAAGAGGCTTTTTTCTTTTATTATTCAGAGTCAGCTAGGCTACTGCTATAATGGGTTAGTAGCTTATTTTATGTAGAATACGTGAATTGCCATAATACTTTAAGAAGTAATAGCCTGTATTGTTTGTTTTTAGCTGATCTTTTTGTTGCCTATAGTAAACAAATGAACAGACAAAGAGGTGAAAGGTGAAAGAAGTTCTCTCTGTGTATTTAAAAAACAAAAACTAAATTTTCAAAAGTGACTATTGATTTTGGGTCCTGATTTTTAGGTGCCCTGTCTGGGAAGCCTTAAAGGGGCCTGATGTGGGAGGGTGGGTTTCCTCAACTTTGGCACCCAAAATCATTAGTGCTTTTTGAACATTTAAATCCACAACCATATTCTTTCCACTGCCCCCACACAAAATAGTGTAATTTCTTGTGTTGCCTTAGCATTTTTACAAGGATTTGAAATGATGTTATCTCACAGTTACAATGGTTGCAGAGAATCTAGGTTAACAGTCTGACACAGGGACTTATAGCAGTGGAAAGAAAGAGATTCACATTGCCATTGGAAAGAAAGAGATTCACAATTGAGACAAGACTTTGTAATCTTAGCCTATTAGCAATGAGGCAAATCACTTGCAACTCCTGTTCTTTTCGGTTTAAGGTCTTCAACTTCAAATATCTGATCACCAGGCTAACTGTTGTTCCTGATATAAGTCATCTTGAAAACACTGGGTGGTATTCTGGCCCTATTCACATCAATGGCAAAACTATTGATTTCTATAGGGTCAGGATTTCATCCAGTAATTCTGGATCTCATAGTGTAGTGTCAGAGATATCCTTTGCCTGATGCTGTGATCTCACTGCTAGAAATATAATTACCTCTGCCCCCCCCCCCCCCAAATCATTCCTCAAACTTTTGCCATGTGCTAATAGTCTACAAGGATGCTGCTCAATCAGCAGTGGATTTTATCATCACAACAGTTCTGTGAGGTAGGAAAATATTACCCCCATTTTACAGATAGGGAGTGGTGGCACAAAGTACACTAAGCCACTTGCCCAAACTCACACGGGGAGTCTGTGGCTAAGCCAGGAATTGAACTCCGATCTCTTGAGTCCCAAGCCTTGTGCCCTGTCTACTAGATCATCCTTCCATCCCTATGAGCTAAAAGGCCTGGTTAATTTTATTGTGCTCACAAATAGCGTCTTCTGGACTTCTGTCTGCAAGCCAAATACAGTGTACTTGACAGTGGTGTACTTTCTAAGCAGCTGTATTTTTCAGCAATTAGACTTGGTTTGTGTTCTGCAGGCTGACATTAATTTATCTTCCTCTTATCTAATTTTACTGTTTACTCCTCCGTACATCCTGTGTCTTACACTGCTTAGGCTGAAAGGATTGTTATTTCTTTTGAAATGAAGGCAGTGACAGTAGCGATTTAGGGGCTTCAGTAGCACTGTAAAAATCAACTGGAATACAGTTTTCTTGTAGTGTCTTCAAATCCATGGAGCTTGGTTTCCGGTTGCCATGGAAATCCCTGTGGAGGCTGTACAGATTGTCTTGACTTGTTTATCCGGATCTAATAACAAATGGACTTCTACAGCCTGGGACCTCAAACGAGGCACATTCTTGGCAGGCTAACTTCATCTTACCAGACCAGCTAATGCACCGCTAATTTCTAAACTTGGTACTCCCCCAAAAATATTGTCCAAATTATGGTCTCTGTTGTGGGTTTTATACTCTCAGCTATTTTTAGTGGGGGGAGGTATGGGATGCAGTGGTGCCTGGCACCAGCAGCTAGAGGCATTCTATTTCTGGCAGAGAGAAGCAGAGAGAATGCCTGCAAGGGTGGTGGGTGAATATGCTGACATGGTAACTACTATCCTCCTGGAAAGGGAGCAGCAGCACATGCTCCCCACGGTGCTGGCCTCCAGCAACTACAGGGTGCAAAAGGAGGAAGCCAGTCTAGTATCTTAGTTATGTGAGTGCTCCCATTGAAGTCGGTGAGGCTGTTTGTGGGCGAGGAAGGTGCTATGCAGAAGGAGTAAGGCTGGGAGAATCAGACTCTGAAACGGCGTGCTCCATTTCCCTGTTCTGAACCCTGTCTTGCTGGAATGTCATTATGGGCGAGATCTCACACGGGGCCAGGCACAGCACCGTAAAAGTCTCTCCCCTCTCCCTGCTGATAGAGTAGGACTAGTGCAAAGTGCAGAGTATGCTGTGCCAGATTAAGGGGTATTAGCTGTAGGCATACTCCGCCTGTGTGCAGGCTGCTCCAGGAGACACCTGTGTCTCTGAGATCCTCTCTTAGAGCTCCGTGTGAGTCAATGTCTTTGCGCTGCCCCATCGTTTAGCCCTATGAGACCTTTTTTTCAGCTGTTGCCTATGTAGAGTCTCCCCTTTTTTCTTTCCCTCTATACTTAGCTAAATCTGCATAATTCTGGCACTGACATGGGGAACAAGGTACCATGTGTGTCAATGAACCTCACAGCTGACCTTCAGAGGCAATACAATGGATATATGAAAAGGAAATATTCTTTCTCCTCCTTAACTCAGATATCACCACTTTCCTTATGCAATAAATGTTATTGCTCAAATGTATCTTCTTTAATGGGCCTAGCATTTCTTATCATGTTCTCAACTGAGCCAAATTATGAGCAGCAATGAGAAACTTTGTGGTGACAATGGAAAGTGGAATATAAAGGGAAAAACTAGAGACATCCAAGTGAGGCTCCAAAACAGCTAGACATCTTTGCAAGATAAGTTCCTGGAGGATAGGTCCATCAATAGCTATTAGCCAGGATGGGCAGGGATGCAAAACCATGCTCTGAAGTGTCCCTAGCCTCTGTTTGCCAGAAGCTGGGAATAAGCAACAGGGGATGGATCACTGGATGATTACCTGTTCTGTTCATTCCCTCTGATGCACCTGGCATTGGCACTGTCAGAAGACAGGATACTGTGCTAGATGGACCTTTGATCTGACCCAGTATGGCTGTACTTATGTTCAAGCTTCTCACTAGCAATTATTTTTTTCAATACACGATTTCAAGCCTTCTACCAGCATAGCTGCACAACTCTAACAAAATGTGCATGTTGCTGCACCACTCAAAGCTACATCCCTGGCAAGCTCAGGGAAGCATTTGAGACCAGGCTGAAAAAAATGCACAGGACCAGTTTCACACTCTTTTCTTCAAAATGGGCTCTCTGGAGTGTGAACTACATAGTTTAGTGGGGAATTGGAGGCAAGGCACAAAAGTTTTTCCCCATCCCTTGGGTGGTTTCTCAGGCATGTACCTATGCACAACCCAAGGCTTGAATTTGGCCCTTGAAAAATAGATGAGTGAAGGTGAGAGAGTGTGAGCGGGATGAGCACTGAATCAGTGAATGATTTGAGAAATAGAACAGTTTAAGGTAAAGTGAGAAACATGGGAAGAAAAAGATCTCATTTTATGATGCCTATCTCTCACTTTTAGTGCATAGAGTAATAAAGTAGAAATAAAGGAGATCTCCAGTTTTCAATACAGGATATTAGGAAAAAATGAGAAATTCAAGTTGCAGAAACGATAGTGGAAAATTTTACAGTACTTTTTGATTATCTCCATGAATCCAAAAGAAAAAGCAGGCTCCCTAATGCTGTAGAATGTTTAAGGCAGAATTACATAATATTGTTGTCTAATGCCCCTCAGATTCACACCCAGAGCTGACCTAAGGAGCTGAATTTAGTATTTTGCTGTCCTCTCCCTGACTTTATATTTTAAAGAGAGATTTTTTTCTTTTGTTTTCAGATCCATTGTACATTGTGAAAAGAAATCATATCTGTTTAAACTGTCTGAAATCAACACTGAGACTGGTTCCACTTTTGCTGCTTTCCCCTGCAAGTTTCTCCCACCACACCCCAGCACCACGTCCTCCATTCTGCTCCCTCTTGAGGCCACCCACTGCCTCTCCCCCCTCCGGCCTCCCCCCTCTCCCCCCCGAGCTTCCTCCTTCCACTAGGACTCAGCTCTCCTGGGGTGTTCCTCACTCCCCGTATACCTTTTGTGGTGATCTCCTCTCCCTGGCAGGTAATCTGAGTCCCCTCTTTAGGAAACCTCTGGTTGCACCCCTGTTCTCATGACATGAAGGATCTTCACCCCAACTTCAAGAGGGAGCTTTAAAGCCGGTCGGTCATCTCTTCTTACTCTTTCATTAGGTGTTAAGTATTTGTAAGCTTGAAATTCTTGGCATTGCTTCTGTTCCGCAGGTGGATGGGTCCCCTGCCAATTGCCAGTGAGCCAGTCCTGGGCCGGAGTGTCTCACACCAGGTTTGAGCTCTCCCCTCTGCCCCCAGCCCTGCAGTCTCCCCACCCCACAACTAGTCCCAAGTTGTTATCCTCAGAGAGGTGGTCAGACTGAAGAGCATTATTCCCACCACCAAGATTGGATGTTTTACTAAAAGATGAGCTCTGGGAATTATTTTGGGGAAGTTCTATGGCCTGTGCTTTATAGGAGATCAGACTAGATGATCACAATGGTCCCTTCTGGCCTTGGAATCTAGGAATAACCAGGAGTCCGGCAGTTCTGGAAACCCAAGACCCCATCCTACATCATCTTCCCCATGAAGCACCAAAAGCCCATATCTAGTTGCACCTCCCTCCTGTGAGTGGGGGGTTCCCAGTGGCTCCTGCTCTGCTTCTCCCTGGAGACTAGAAGGGAGGGGGCAGTGCCCATGGGCACTGGAAGAACTGCAAAGGTGGGGAGAGCATGTGCGCAGGGTCACAGTGCCACTCAATTTGGCCCAGCCATCCCCCTTCCCCTTGTCCTGTTGGAGGGGCAGCCAGATCAAATCTGAACGAGTGGTATTGCGGCCTTGTGCATGAGATTGTAGAGCCACCTGGCTGCCCCTCTGTCATGATGGAGGGTCAGCCAGGCCAAATTTCCAGCTCCAGTCATGGGTTGGGGGTGGAGGGGATTGGGCTCCCTGCCTCCTTCCTCCTCCTTGGGGCACCCCTGGCTGCTGCTATAAACGCTATTTATCCCAACTTTTTCCTATGCCCTATAGGCATTGCCTTGGCTTTATCTGAATTTTGTCACAGCCAGCTAGCTCTCATTTATGTCACTGTTTCCATTAGACATTAACACAGTGCAGCCCATACCTCCTCATTAACCCTCCTAATGGACTCAAATATACATTGAAACATGCTTTAAAAATAGTGAAACTTGTAAGACTGTAGTGCAAAGGAGTAAAGTTAAACAAGATTAAATGAGTTACAGCAATTACAACTTTAGATACATGATGGGTGCACAGTGCTTTGAATGCCAAAGTGTTTCAGTACAATTATGTCATAGACTAACATGCATTTTTTTCTTTCAGAAATATGTCTACAGGATGCCTCTCCAAAAAAGAATTATTGTTACTTGTTTGATTCTTGAATGTCATTGTGTGTGGGTTAATTCCCTCTTCTCTTTCATGAATGTAAAAAATCCACTTCTGATAATCCAGAAGCCATTATCTAGTTAACCTCTCTCCCCCTTGATACAAAATGTATTTACACAGAGGAAGATTCAGTTTGTTTCCAACACTAGATTGGTTTTTCTGTATCTCTGTTGGGGAGAGAGAAAACCTTTGTCACTTGAAATATGGAGCGCCTAATAAAAATGTAAACATTCTCTGTAATCTCAGACATGCAGAAAAGCTGCACATAGTTTATACAAAAAAACCATAAATTTTGGGAGAAATGAGGTAGGTCTGGAAGGTGTCTGCTGCTCTGGCAAATGTCTTACATTTAAAAACTTTTGAGTATTGAATAGAAAAAGAATGGAGGAATTAACTGCATCCTATGATCTGGTAGTAATCCAACAATTTTTATGAAAAAAAATTTGTAATAATCACATATTTCATTTTATGCAACAATAGGGCATTTTAACTTTCTCAATTTCTGAGAATGATTGATGTGCGTGTGTAAACAGTTGTTTTTTAATCACATCTCTAAGTAGTATGATCAACATGAATATTATATTACTGTTCCTTACTGCAGGGTATATTGTTGGAAGTTCTGATGGCTAAGACTGTCTTTCCTATACCTGAGAAAAATAACAGAAGCTCTATGCCAAATCAGCCTAGGGGACAATGAGATAATCTGGTTTAACAAACTCATTATTATTTTTACAGTCTTGGTTCACATTCATAAAAGTAAAGAGGATTGCTATCCTATTGATTTTGCTGTGTCTCTGATCTCCATCATATGGTCTCGTAATTAGATCATCTGAAAGAGAAAATAAAAAACAAAGCATCCACATTCAGCCAGTTTGATTGCCAAGGCCAAACCCTGCTGCATTAAAACAAATCCCTACCTCAAATATACAGTTTACTTCTGATTTTGGTGGGAATAATGGCAGGGAGTGAGACAGAGAGTTGTCAGGAGAGAGAAGAAATAGGAAAGGCTGCTTTCCTGAGGTGTTCCATTCTGTATATCATCATACATTATTTGTAGCACCTAGAGGCCACAACCAAGACTAGGGGGCCTATGGCTCTAGGCACTGTACAAACACATAGTAAGAGACAGTCCCTGCACTGAATAGCTGATATTTTGTTGTTTAAAAAATCTAATATGTTTTTTAAACCTTGGAGAATGAAGCTTGAGTCTTTGGGATTCTCTCTTTCCCAGTGTTTCTTATGCAGAGAACTCAAAGTTAATGTTAACCAGATGATTCTGTAGTAAAAGTGTATTTCACATTTAATAGGGTACTAAAGCCTGCAGGCCTTTTCAAGGCTTCTAGAGACAGCATGGAAGGTTCTGGTCATGCAGTTTGTTATATTTAAAAAGCTCTTCTTGTACTATATAAGTGTTATCACTGCCAATAACTTTAAAATGATGGTGTCTCTTTTTTCCTATAGGTCTGTCAGCAGCCAAGCTGCTGGATGAATCTGGGCTTAGTGTTCTGGTTCTAGAGGCCCGTGACAGAGTTGGAGGAAGGACTTTCACTGTTCGGGTAAGTGCTTTTTGACAGCAGTAACACTTTATTTTGTGGGTGCATAGTACCACTTCTGCCATTGCCAAGAAGTGGACTAAGGATGGGAAGAGGTTCTTGAAAAAATGTGGATCTCTAAAATGGGTATCACTGTTAAAAAGCTGTTTATTAAAAACTATGTCTTATTTGGACTATGTGGTGTATACAGTGGTTGCCATTGGGCTTAACATATGTCAGACACTGAATTTGACAATATTCCCTGCCTCCTACACATGCTTTTATCCATTGCAGAGGAGAGTCCAAATCATTTTACTTTACATGCATGTGCTGTTGGAAGGAAGTTGCCAGGCCAATACAATAATAGCTAGTTGTCATTGGGTATCATTATGATGTCAGAAAATACAGGGTTGCTATAGATGCCGTACACAGCCAGGATCATCTTGTGGAAAGTTGTATGTTTGGAAGAACCAAAAGTGTTAATTGAGGGCAACTGTGGGGCCACCTCTTTCTATATGGGTACAATGCTGTAGATAATGAGAACTTTCACAGATCTCAGTGACAAGAAGCAATCAAGGCTCTTGAATATCCGTGTGACATAAGGCTCTGTCATTATAGCTCAGATGCATCTTTCAATGCCGTTTCCCTATAAGGCTGTCTGCAATTAAGCTATTACAAAAATGTACTGTACTTTGTTTCCCAACTACATTGGTTGTCATTAACAAAATAAGCATTTCCCTGAGATAACACAACCGTGGTGTACAAATATTGCAGCTGTTTTTCAATCTAAATACAGAGAGATCTTAAGTATGTCAGATACCACTGTATGGTAACTGGGGATAAATATTGATATTCAATAGCAACCATTGTACTTGAATGTACCTGCACATAAACAACATCCTTTTGATGCTAAAAATACTTGATTTAAAACACTTGCTATAAACAAAATCAAACCGAATTATTGTCTTGGGAAATCAGCCTGCTAAGAATAGTATGTGTGTCTTCCTTTTTGCTTTCTTCCCAAGTGTATCTGACACTGTTCAAAGTTCTGCATGGAGTTCCTTCACTGCCAGGCACTAATGCAGCAGTGTTACATGTTCACACAGTATTATATTGCAGTCCTGTGGTGGTGGAGAAAGGATTTTTGTTTTCAAATACATCTAGGGAGGTGCTAAAATACAACAAAGCTGGGAGCCATGTAAGCATTTAGATAGAGAAGGCAAGCTTTGCTACCAGATCTATTTTCAATTTGTAAGTATTAATAGAGGAGACCTTCTGCAAGGATTCGGGAGAGGCTCTTTTTCAGTACAGAAACAGTGCAATATGGATTCTGAAAAGGTAGGGATAGATTTTTATTTTTTTTTCTTAATGGCCATTATTTGGATTTTAACATTGCCTCTCGTATTATAAGGACCTTAAATGATTAAAAAGACAATATTGAAAACAATAATTATCAAACTGTCATGACAGCATTACCATGAGCTCACAGTTCATCACTATGTAATAGTCCTCTCTCTCTCTCTCTCTCTCTCATAACCCTCCTCATCAAAAACTACGTGTTTGGTTCTCCATTGCTTTGCATCTTGTCTACTCATTTACATTTGGGCATGACTGCGTGAATGAGTGGAGAATTCTAATTTAGTAGTGATTGACACTCACTTTACACCAGTTTTGCACCAGTGTAAATAAATACATAATATAAACAGCATTGGAGAATCAGGTGCTAACTTTGCTCTGGCAGGAAATGAAAAGTGAGACAATAAGACCTCTCATATTCTATTGTTAAAGGGCTCAGCACTGTACCCATTGAAGGGCATATCTACAGTACACCCTTAAGTCGACCAGTGTTAGGTCAACTTACAGCCATCGCAGTAATTACTGCAGTGGCTGGTGACCGCACTACTCTCCTTCTGTCAGTGGTGTGTATCCTCACCAGGAACGCTTCCACCAACTGAAGAAGGATAGTGTGGGGGAGGGCTGAGAGGCAGGGTTCTCTGCTCCATGAGCTCTCCACCAGAAGCCCAGCTGCCCCCCGGGCTTCTCATCATCCTGCTCCCAGCCAAGAGCTGGAGAAAAGCTGCCTGAGGCTTCTCACCTCTGAAGGGGAGATCCACTCCAAGTCCGGTTGGCTGCCGTGCTCCCAGAAGGGAGCCAGGGGGCAGCAGGGCTTACCGCTTGGAGTGAGGCGCCTGGGCTGCAGCCCAAGCTGGGCTGCCTGCCACCTGGAGCGGATACCTATCATCAGCTGGGCTGGGGAGCCAGGAGCAGGTTTTTCTTGTCAATTTTACAGCTCTGAAATTGACAAGACAGCCAACACTCGCCCTAACTATAGGGACATCAACCCTACACCTCTGGTGGAGATGGAGCTATGTCGGTATAGTAGAGCACTTACATCAGTGAGAGCAAGGCTGTAGTGTGTACACTTACATAGTTAGGTCGACATAAGCTGCCTTATCTCGAAATAACTTTGTAGTGTAGACTTAAGTCAAAGGGAGTTTTGTCATTGACTACAATGGGTGTAGGACAGAGGTCATTGTAAAGATGTAGTAATATCTAAGACCTTCTTCCTATTCCTAGAGCTTTCTGTTGCAGAGCATCCTATAGCCTTTCTGATTCTTGCAGTTTTTCTTTTAACAGAACAAACAAGTTAACTATGTAGACGTTGGTGGATCATATATAGGACCTACCCAAAACCGAATCCTCCGATTGGCCAAGGAGCTGGGTATAGAGACCTATAAAGTGAATGTAACACAGCGTCTTATCCATTATGTAAAGGTAAGATTTAAATTTTCTTTTCTGCACAGACAGCTAATGAGAATGTTGAATTTTGGAAAGTACTGTGAAAAGAGCTCTGTGTAAAATGCCTTTTTTTGGTAGCTCAGTATGCATGTATCTGTAGTAGATCTTGTTTTTCCGCTTTCATTTATTGGCAATTGAAACAAATTTTCTTTTTCAATGAGTGTGTAAAATATATTCAGTCCATAGGTGCTGGGGTGTATGTGCAAATGGCCATTGTCCCCCTGTAAAACACGGGGAACCATTTCTGAGAACCTGAACTAAACAAGGGCTCAACCAACCCCTTTGGCTCCTGATAGGTGAAGGCAGCACCCCTCCTCCATTGTCATGACAGAGGAGTGTCCAGGCCAAATTTGAGTGGCGTTGCAACCGCAAGCCTCCTCCCCACTTTTGCAGTCCTTCCAGCACCCTTGATTCAGTCAGACTCTAACAACTGAAGACAGGACAAATTTGGCACCTAATTATATTTTAAAATATGCTTTGTAGAACATCAAGATTTCTGGAAGGTTGTCCAATCTTTTGCATCCTGCTTTCATAAACTCTTAAGAATCTAATCAGAAGTATTTATAGCAGCTCTACATAGTTCTATGTGAAAGTTCTTTGCTCTTTTTTTTTTTTTCTTCTTCATGAAGTGAGGGGAAAAGCCACTCATATAGCTTTTGAGACTCTATGACCCCTACAAAGACTAAATGCCAAACAAAGAGCTACTTTTCTGGCAACAATTTACATTTTAGCCAGGTCCACATCTAAACAAAATGACAGTTCCCAGTACTGCTTGGCCACACTACCTGCTTTTTTTCTTGAAAGTCTCCATCAATTCTTCCCTTTAAATGCAGTGACACCAAGATAATGGCTGATCAGTTCTGCAAATTGCCTGCTGCTTGAGCAAGTGGCCATTTTCATTCTAGCAACTGATCTGCTTCTTGAACTAACAGCAGCTTTATGGAATGTTGTTTCTTCCTCGCTGAAGAAAAACACAGAACAGTTGAGAAGTGGGCTTTTAGAAACAGAGTTTCTGATATGAAATTCTGAGAGGTCCCACTCCTGGAAGCACAAACAGTTTAGCATTTTAAATTACTGTTTTTTAAAACACATTTATTTTTCTAACCACACTTCAAAGTATGCCATTTATGAAAATACTTACATGTAAATAATTCGCCTAACCAGGCATTAACCATCTTCTACACAGGGATGCTGGTAGTTCTAAGTTTCCTATAGGCCCCCCTGAGATCTCTCAGGTCTTGCTGGCATAATGTGTTCTCTTAACTCACAAACCATTTCTTTCCCCCTGCTTCATGGAGAGTCTCCTTTGAAAGCTGCTTAGTTGTTGTCATCATCCTGCATCCAAGTAATCTTTTAACTGTTTGTAGCCCTTTGGTCTGTTAGTTCCCAGTCCTGTCAGAAAAAGGCTTGCAACTTTGTTGAAGACAGGATTTGAAGTCCTCAAAGTGAATAGCTTTGCCCATTTCCTTGCAAGTATGTGCTGTGGTGTCTGTATCTGGGCCATTGTCTTTTTCCTATTTGTTTTCCCCCGATTTAAGCTAGATCAGTACATTCATATAGGAAAGTGTTAACCCTATACACAATAACTTCCTCTCACTGAGCAGGTCACATACAGTGTTCCTAAAATTGTCATCTCAGCATTCTTAGATTATCACATATCAGCTCCTACAGTATTCGTAGCGTTATTACATCTCAATATTCTTAGCTTATTACATAGCAGCTCCACTTCTGTTACGATGCTTACAAAATCAATTGGACCAGATTTTCAGCTTGCGTAAATTGGTGTAGCTCCATTGACTTCCATGAAGCTATGCTGATTTACATTGTTTGAGCATCTGGCCTAGTGTATTTAATTTAAACGCATATATGGGCCCCTTTGCTGCTTAAATGGCTCTGCATGTCCTCTGTGTTCTAAGTAAGAGCCTCTAATGGGACACGTATTCATACCTTTAATCCATTTTGACACTGCAGATCCAGATTTCTTTGTCCCATATTTCATTATACATGCTTTAACTAATGACCATGCTTCTCCCATAATCTATCTTTGGTGTGGAAGTGTCTTCTTGTATACAAAGCAGAATTACAAGCTTATCAACTATCCTACATTTCATGGCTAGTCCTGGATTTGGCCTTGCAAGCCTGCTAAGCTACCTTTCTTCTGCCTGTGAGGCCCTTGAAATCTCAGAGTAACAGAAAGCAGATTAAGCTGTTAACATGCCAACTGGAAGGCAGAACAATCCGAAGCTGCCTCCTTTCTCTGTTTGCCAGCTCTTCCCCTTCCTCCTCATTCTCCTTCGGTGTATCATCATTCGGTATTGCTCTGTAGCACAAACAGCTCAGCAGACAGTCTGCCCACTCATCACTGGCTGTCTCATGTAACAGTGAGTTCATCTATACCTGGAGCTGGGAGTGTGAATCCCAGCTCAAGGAGACATACTTGTGTTAGCTCTGATTGAGCTAGTGTGCTAAAAATAGAATGTAGCCATGGCTGTGAGAGCGGCAAGATGGGCTAGTCACCCCGAGTGCATACCATGGGTCTCTGACAGGCACGTCATTGGGGGTAGCTAGCCCCTCCTGCCACTTGCAGTGCTGTGGTTACATTCTATTTTAGTGCACTAGCTCAATGACTGCTAGTGCAAGTGTGTCTTTTCGAGCTGGGAATCGTACCCCCAGCTCTAAGTGTAGACAAATCAATCTCAGTTTTCCTCCTTCTCCCTTATCTATGTGGGAGGCCCATAAACACTAGGACAGAACCTGACAGCATGATCCATTTCTCTCTCCCACACAATTCAAGCCCTCAACCTCTTGCTTTCTTCTCCTGGGGTCTCCATTACTCTTTCTTCTTTCCATTGGGATTTTGTGTTATATCCCATTCTCAGAAGGCAACTACTCTCTCTCCCTTTGAATCCATTCTCAAGATCCACTTCTACTGTGATGCATACAAGAAGTTAGCTACCTCAACTAGGTGTGGGGCATTCAAGGTAATGTATATATTGCTTGTATGTTTTATCCCTCTCCCTCCCATTCGTATGTTTCTTGGCTTCTTAAATTATGAGCTCTTCAGGGTAGGGACTATGTCTTTATGGGTGCAGACAGAGCTTAGCACATTATAAGTGCTACTGGAATCTAAATAACAACAACAGAACTTCCCAAAAATGTAGAGTTAGTTAACAAACTATTTGATACATAGAATGATGGCCCTGAAATTCCTTTAACGTCGCAAATATTTTCCAGATGAATAAATTGCCAGGTTAATTAATTGTCAGTTGTGGATTTGCTACCAAGTTCCACATTTGAACAGAAAACTTTCAGAGGCAAGATTTAAAACATTTCTCTTTAACTATAATATAGTATCTCTCTCAACTAAAGGTCATCACACTGTTTGTTTAGCTGTGGTTAAGCAGGGAGCTCCATTCCCAAGTGCATGTCTCTGAAGTTCACATTCCAACTGTGCTGAGATCAGAGAGAAGAATGGGTAGATTTTGCAGGAAGCCCAAACCAGCTTTGGACTTTACTGTGACAGTTTCAACCATTCATCATGCCTACCACGGATTCAGATTTTTTGTTCAGCAATCTCCCATGAGACAGGATGGTTTTGCTCTAGCCATATGCTTCCAGGATACTGCTAGGAATCATTTAGGTTAGAAGCAAGGGAATAAGTGGCTTTGCTGGTTTAGGAAGCAACCAAAGAGATTTAGAGCACTCTAAGACATTCCATAAACTTTCTTGTGGGGGAGGAATTTTTAAAGTATATTATACTGATTGCACTTTAAGAAACCATGAGCTTTTACTGGGAGATGGGTTTCCTTTGCAGCCTCTGTTTACTTGGAAAATCCAAACTTGCTGTCTGGCTTTTTCTATAGAAACAACTCCACTTGTTACCATGTCAACCAATGTGAATCAAAAGCTAGTTTGTATCCTGGACCACTAAATATATTTTTTATTTTTGGCATGTAGATTTTGTTTAGCTACTAGAGTAGACTATCTTTCCAGCAAGACTGTTCTTTATGTATTGTCCCCATGGCCATTGAGAGTGTTTTAGGGATGAGGGGAAAAAGAGGGACTTCTTCTTTCACAGATTTGATTGACCGCATTCTTTTTTTATCTGATATCTGTTACTTTCCTTGAAAGTCCCATTATCCTCCATTTTCACTTTCACATCAGTTGAACAGGAGCCTCTAGAAATCATCGCTGTTGGTGCCTCGCTGTGGTGTTAAATGAAGCGCCTCTTACAAAATATGCAGCATACTTGTGTTTGATTGCAGCATTCACACTGATATAAAAAGTCAGTAGGTAGATCAGTGATTTTTTTTTCTTTTCTTTTTTTTAATTTTGGTTGTGCTGCACTAGCTCAGCATTTTCAAGGCACCTGACGATCATTTGTCTGTATAGCTTGGTATCTTACATAGAGCTGCTTCTTCCACACTAAGGGTACATCTACACAGCAGCTGGGAGCATGCTTCCCAACTTGGGTACACAGACACACCCTAGCACGTTAAAAATAGCCATGTAGCTGGGAGTAGCACAGGTGGCAGCTCAGGTTCGCTGCCTGAATACAAACCCAGCTGGACCTTTCAGGTACAGACTTGAGTGGCTAGCCCAAACCGCCGCCCAAACTACCCCTGGCTACTTTTTAGGATAGTAGCTCGAGCAGAACTAGCATACCTGTCTACACGCACTGGGAAGCACGCTGCCAGCTGCAATGTAGATGTCCCATAAGACTAAAAGAGGTGAGGGTGTGAGCAGGTGAGGGTGTGAGCAAGTCTACATAGCGATTTGTGAACTGCAGAATCAGATCAAATAAGGGGAAATAAGACATTCTAAATGGGAATGTCCTTGTTCCTTCTTCACGAACCCTTAGGGGGAGGGGTGTGATGGCATAAGGAGTCACTCCTCCAGCCCAACCAGTGTGCATTGTGCAAGGCCCAAGCATAATCTCAGTCGCTGCATTCAGGGGAGCACAGGGACCGCTCCTTCCAGGTATCAGAGGAGGCATGGGGGAGGAGACAGGTTTCAGCGCGCACGCACGCACGCACGCACACACACACACACACACACACACGCACACACCTCTGCCTGCTGAGTCAGCAGACAGGAGTAGGCCGTGTCATCCTCAAGGTTGGTGCAGCTATGCACGTCCCTTGCAAACCTTGAAGCTCAGGATGGGATTGCATCTCCCTGAACTTTGCCTGGGGTGTGATGGCTCCAAAGTGCATCCTACCCAGGACTAAATGCACAGTTTAGCCCTGTATGTGCACAGTGCCGCTCTAACAGAACTTCTCTCCAAATTGCTTTTGCTAAACAGTGAGCTATGGAGCTTCAGATTTTAATTGTGCTGCCTGCCTGACTTACAAACAAACAAACAAAAACAGTCTGAAAGTAGGAAAGTATTCATCACCCTAGGAAAAGAAAAATTAAATAAACTCTATGGGCTAGTCAAGCAGCCTTGCTGTTAGCATGGGAACCAAGCCAGTAGGTTATTTGCTTTTCCGTTAAGGAAACAGTAGTTCAAGATAAATCCACCCGGAACATAATAGCTAGCATAAAAAGGAGAGAATTTCAACCCTTGCTCAGCGTAGTGAACTCCTCTGTAAAGAACAGTTTCTACTGGTGCCTTCCTTGGGATGTGGCAAATTTTAAAAGCAATTACATAAACTCGTGGGCCAGTAAACATTTGGCCTGGATTCCCCTCTCCCCTGAAACACCCATGCAAGAAGGTGGCATGGATGGAAGGTTTTCAGAAACTATGGTAATGAGCACCAGGATAAGAATCTGCATAGATAGATAGATGATTTCCTTCTTGGAGCTTTCCTAGGATCAATCCTTTAGATTGAGGTAGCAGCTTTCCTCCCCACTCTCCCCCATGCTCCACAGATCTCCTGAGATCTTCAGGAGAATCCAGCCATCTGTATGGAGGTCCTCTGTCCATATGGCAGATTTAGGGACCTCTAATTCCAGCCCCACCATCTCCCTGGCAGTGTGGCTCCACTGGAGCCATGTAGTCAAGGACTTCCCCAGCTGCTGCTTCCCCCAGGATCCCACTCCTCCTGAAGTTACTTTCCCCGGCACAGAAGGACACACGGAAGTTAATGCAGCCTCAAGCTGTATTAATTGTCTACTGTTCTAATTCATTGGTTTGAGGGGAATGAAATGTGCATCCCTCTTGACTTCCCCTGCTCCTCATTTTGCCAATCTACAGATCCCAGACTTCACTGAGGTCTCACCGCAGGATCCAGGCTGGGAGGGTTAGTTCTGTAGAATTGACCAGAACCACACAAAGCCTGCCACACCTCTACCTCTTTGTGCGGGATAAGGGATTAATTCTGAGGGAGAGATCCAGCCCCTGTCATTAGAATCTCTAGATCCTGACAAGGTTAAAGAAGGTAAATAAAGGACTCAGTAATCCTTTCTGCTGCTTCCTTTAGAGAGCCAATTAGTCACATCCGGGATGGGGCATGGAAGGGAGGAAGCATGCCTTCTGTGGAAAGCTATGGGATCTTCTGTGCCAGAGCTCTGCATGGATTCTAAAGCAAGTCAAATGAACCCTACATGTGAGCTGTACTGGTGCAGCCTGTCCTCCAAATTCAGGCTCTCCATGCTGTGTAGGTCAGCAGAAGAATTTAGTCTTCAGAGGTGCTGATCTAACACGTCACCCAAGGCCTAAGCCTCGGCCCACCAATCTCAATAGAAGTTTTGTCGTTGACTTTAGGGGGCCCAGGATTGGCTTCCAAAATACCATTAAATTCCAGTCAGTTACTGAAAGCTGTTAAATACCGAGCCAATGCTTTTGCCTCAATTCAGCAACAGAAAAGAAATGAAAGCACGATAATTTAAGTATTTGGATTATAAACTCTTTGGGGCAGGAACTATCCTTGTGTGCTGTATTTATATAGTACCTAGAACAATGGGGTCCTGGTCCGAGATTAGACACTATACTACAGTACCAGTAATAGTAAATAGTAAAAGAAGAAATGAGTGTCAGAAGTAACTTAACATTTCTAGACTTGCTCTGAGCAGGATTAGATTACGTGGTGGTTAAAATGCTGGCGGCCGGTGTGCGTTAGCTCTACCATCACTGTTCCCACCCATGGAGCTGAACCAGGGCTGCTGCAGCAGTGGGAAATGTGCAGGAGAACACTCATGAAGACGCTGCCAGTATGGCTAGACGGCGTGCAGATTCTGTCTGTCACATTAGGAGTTCTAATTGCAATAAATCAGAGCAGAGTTTTTGGAGTATCTGAGCATTTTGCTGCCTAATTCAATTCAATCAATAGCTAACGTTGGCAGAGCTGCTTTGGATAAAGCCCTATAGTAGAGTTACTGTCAGCTCTTATTTATCTGTCTGTCTGCTGTGGGCACTGATAAAGGAGTGTCTTGGGTTCAATAAGAGAGGGGAGAGATGAGAGAAATTTATTTTGAAACTACTTTCACAAAAGTGACTGCCAATTTTTAAAAAAATAAACATTTTCTGGGGTTGAGTAAAATAGGTTTAAAATGTGAGGTGTTGTATGTTAACACTTCGTTGTGTGTGAGTCTGTTTCCAGTGTGAGGTCAGTAACCGTATTGCCAGGTTGTGTGTAGAAGGGTCTTATTACACAGTAAAGGAAAAGTACCTCCTTCTTGTATCTATCTTGGCTTTCTTTAGCTAAGAGTTGGGTAGGTTTTGTTTCACCTCCTATTCGTGTAGTGAATAGAGCCATGGGAAGTTTTTATGTTGCCAGTCATTCTAAAGGGAGAGTTTATTTCTGCCCATTCCTTGTTGTCGCCTTTGCAGTGCAATGCCTGGCTTTGTCGCCTTAATAATAATTAATCTTTTAAGGGCAGTGAGATGGTGAACTTAGACCTTGCCCTTTGCCTTTCAGTTGCATTCACTTTGGTTTATCTATGGTGAGAGAATGGGTGCTGATATTTTAGAGGCATCTAGAGTCCTGATTAAATGGACAGATTAATAATAGTTAAACTCCACAAATACAGAATATGATCGCTCTTTTTAAACAAAGCACTAATATTTTTAAAAAATAATAATTTGCTACTTCCTATAGCATTTGCCCATTAGGAATAGTATTGGTTTATCAAGCTAGGACCTTTGTTGTACTAGCCACTACATCATGATTCAGCTTTCATCCATTTGTATGTGCTCTACCCCACAGCACAGCTTGTTTTCTTCCAAATTTCACTTTAGAGCTGCTGCCTAAAGAGAAGGAGGAAGCAGTTTGTCTTGATCCAAAGAGCTACCTTGGGGCTGGTTCATGGAAGCATTCCTTCCATTCTAGTAGCAGCAAGTGTACGTACTGCAGCCAGATTGGAGGGTTGGGGAGAAGAAATTAGGGATAGCAATCCCCCTCACACCCCGACCCCCCATCCGCTAAAAAAGGAAGAAAAAGGGAAGTGGGGAGAGAAATTGTGGCCCAAATGGCTGAGAATGTGTATAAAAGAACTCAGAGGTAAACAAGCTTCATATCAGTACCCAGAGGGATTAAGCCCTGCTTCATGTGCTCAACATCATTTGAATGAAAACCTTAAGGATTTTTGAAGCCTGAACAGCACTGAGTGGGAGGAGGTGGCAGTGACTCAAGGCATTATGCCTAGCTGGGCCAGGAGCTGGCACTAGACCTCCTAGATTAGCTGTGAGAGCACATTCACTACCAGCTCTTGCTACAACTGGGACAAAGGTACAGCCCAGCTTTTCCATCCCATCCCAGAGCAGCCCTGTGGCCTCAAGTCATTGTGAGGAGATGGAGAGAGACTATGGCTACACCTTACTGAGGGATCAAATGATACTGGTCATGCCAGGAGACCCACACCTGCACCATCCCTGTGCAGTACTGTAGCTGCCTCCTGTCCCCTGTCATCTCAGCATATCTGCACTTGGACAGCCATAATTTGACCCTACATTTTAAGGTTTGGTTTCTTTACTGGTCTCACCAACTCTGATGGTGAAATGTCCTCTTGTAGGTTTTTGGTGTTTGGAACTTTGCAGAAAGCCATTTAGAAGAATATCAATAGGGCACACAAACACAATACACAGACAATTGGAGTTTTGCCATTGATTTCAATAGGAGCAGGTTCAAAATGATTTGGTGAGGAAAAAATGTTGGCTGTTGATCCAGCTCCTTGTTCAGATACGAGCTGTCAAGAGAACCAGCTGTTCAAATGTATGTCATTGAATTGCTTTGTTTTTAATTATTAGCTGCAGCAGTTTTGTGGCATATCTATTTTTGTATATATTCATAACATTTTCAGAAGTATCAAGAATTATTTTCTGAAGCCAAAAACATCTGGAGGTTTTTTGTATTTGTTTGTTTTAGGTATGGAATTTTTTTGATGCTAGTGTTGTCTCAGGATGCATCATATAGGAATATGCCTAGTGACTGATGGTCAGTGACTGCAATTAAAGATATTCCGATAGTTCTGAAGCTTATTTAGGATTTATCCATACTTTTGGTTGCTTGCTCAGTGTGAACCACCAAATCATCTCAGTTTCATCCGTCACTAACAGGCTTAGCAGCAAGAAATACTTAACATTTAGTCTTCCTGAGGAGTTATTCCAGAACAGCTATTTTCACACTTCGGAGTTAATCAGGATATAAAGTGAAACCAGAACAAGACATTCTTATTCTGGAATAATAGCATCCACACATGGAATTAATCACGAATCACTAACCTATTTTATATTCACACCCTACCTTATTCTGCATTATTTGTATGTGTAGACAAGCCCTCAGGCATGGCTGAAATTTGCTCTATTCAGAGTATCTGAAAACAGATGCCACAAAAACTGAATTTTGTCATCCTATTAAGACAACTTGATTTTCTTGTTTGTCACTTGGCCCACTTATTGATCAGCATTTCTCACAGCAGAAACTTGCCCAGAATTCATTTTACAAAGACTTTTTGGATTGAAAGTTAATTATAATATTGTTTTGGTAATTGCAGCTTTTGTTTAATTTGTGCTGCCATGTTCTCTTGGTCCATTTTCTGTGTTGCATCTCAGTTGGTTATCTTCATTTGTGTATTTCAGGGGAAGTCTTACCCATTCCAGGGTGCCTTCCCTCCAGTATGGAATCCCATAGTTTACTTGGATTATAACAACCTGTGGAGGACACTGAATGAAATGGGGAAAGAGGTATGATGTAAATGTGGACGGCATATAAATCTACCATGAGATTACACTATGGGTCTTGGTGCCATAGGGAATGGGCTTTTTTTTTTTTTTTATATGAAGGTTCAGAAAAACCCTTTCAGAGTCCCCATATGGAGTGTCAGACATCAACCACAAACACTGAAAGATATCAGAGCACCTACACTGAAAGAAGTGATTTTATATCTAAAGATTGGAGGCTGAAATGTGCTGTTTTACAAAAGGACTTTTAAAAATGTCAAACCGTGGAACATAGAGGACTAGACTGTGTTTAGATCGTTCACCCTTTATAAAGAGTATAGCTGCACAGACCCAGACAAAGCACAGTGCATCACAGGGGTAAGATTCCTGCCTTGCTTGGGGAGAATAGTAATATGTTACTAATCCATGCCAGTAGGGGAGTACTACCTCCTGTGGTGGTGCATCTGTGCTGTCCAGTGTATTGTCAAAGAGGCAAATTCAAAACAGACCACTCATTCAAGGATGGGGTAAAGCAGTAGATGTGCTTACCCCATTGAAGGTCCAGAAAGGCCATGCCAGGAATGTGTGGGAGGATGGGGGGAGGGAGTGGGGGTGTCTCACTGTCTCCCACTAGAACTACCTCCTATGATGATATTGATGCTCATGTGCAACTGCGTTAGTAGGACTACAGGCTAGCTCGGGGTGACGTTATTTTTAAAATCACAATTTTTAAATGCTTCAGAAACTGAACTTTTAAAATTCTTGACCATCTGCTATGGGGAAAAAAAAAAACCCTGCAGAGGCCTCCAAACTTTCAAATATCTGTCAGCTGTCCCATAATCTTACTACTAAAGTGGGGGCCAATCTGACAAAGACTTACACACACACAAATAAGTTTACGCACACAAGGACAAGTTACTCACATTTGTAAGGTTTTGCAGGATCAGGTATCTGCATAATGATGTACTTATGCTGCATGCTTTCCCTCAGAAATCTCTCAGATAATATCTTTTTTTTTTTTTGACAAGATTCAGATAAACAATAGTGTATTCATGTGTTGAGACTTGTAGGCATTAAATGTATAGTTCAATTTTACAGTGCACATAAAAGGCCAGATTCTGCCCTCAGTTATACTCTGGATTTGCACCAGTATATCTATTGATTGAATAAAAATAGTCCAGCTTTACACCAGTGTACGAGTTGGTGAGAGCAAATTTGGGCCACTATATTAGCTGGCCTGAGGCTGCAAATTAAATGTGAGTAGGTAGTAATACACTATGCACTAAGTTTACTGTTTCGCCTTCATTTGTAGATCCCTGCTGATGCACCCTGGGCGGCCCCACATGCTGCAGAATGGGACAAAATGACAATGAAGGAGCTCACTGACAAAATTTGCTGGACCAAGTAGATAAATGTTTTATTCACTTTAATATCTCTAGCTTTCTTGGCACATTAGATGATGCGGTATAAAGTACACATACTGACGTCCTGATCGTGCTCCCGTTGACTTCAAGTGGGTCAGGTCAGACCTCAAATTTACCCATGATACAAAGCAGAAATGGATTGCCATCACTTACGAGGACAGAGTTTAAAAATACAGAATGAGCTTGACAAATTAGAAGTTTCTGAAATCAATAAAATGAGATTCGATAAGGACAAAGGCACGGTGGCTAATGTATGAAGAAATAATTGAATGCTCCAGCAAAGAATGGAGGATAATTGGATAGACAGTAGTAAGAGAAGAGGTTGTAATGGCATAGTGGATAATAAAATGAATGCATTAACTGTGCTGTTCTATCACAAAGGCAGCAAAAGTGATACTGGATTGTCTCAACAAAAATATCCCATGTAAAACAAGTTAAATGATTGTTGGTTTCTTTTAAATTCAGCACTAGTGAGGTCACAACAGGGTAGATTTTGGCAATGTGGTATATTAAAAAAAAATTGACAAATTAGAGCAAGCCCAAACTTCGTAAATAAAAATTGTCTGGGTTTTATAGAAGATGATCTCTGAGGGTTGGTTAAGAAAGTTGAACGTGCAAGGAGCTGAGCGCCTCAACTCCCACTGTCTGAATGGGAGTTGAGGGTGTTCGACATCTGGCAACATCAGAACCTTAGATTGTAAGCTTTTGTGGGAATGTGCATTGTCTTTTCTTTGTCTATGAAGTGCCATGCACATTCAGAGTGCTATATGAATAAAAACAACACTGCTGCATGGATGTGGAGTCAACAGCTCCAGCTGTGGTCTGCTCTTCCTTCCCCATTTCATAACATCCTCACTATAATAAGGCAAACAAAACCAGGTACATTGTATTAAATGTACCTTGCTGTGTCATTCCTTTACAATGTACTAGAATAGCTTCTTTCTCTATATTTAGTACATTTTATTTATGAAGCTCAGCCTTATCTTTCTTACTGCTTTGTAGCACTGTACCAAAGATTTCAGTCCGGTTTCTCCCTCAAAGTATTGTACCTCTCCGAATCCTTTTCCTGTTCTGCATCTGACAAGATATGGCCACTTGGTTTCTGTCCTGATCATTGTTGCATGATATTTTCCTTACAGTTAATTTTATAAGCCAGTTGTCTGCCCATGCATGTACTCTGTGCAATTAATTCTGAGCAGTGCTTTCTACACCAAATGGACTTTCTTCTAAGTCAATAAGTCATAGATGTATAAGCAGTAATAGATTTATAATAATCAGTATGCCACTATTCTTCTGTTCAGTGTGAACAAAACTGATTCTAATGCTGATTCTTGTGATAATCTAATTTTAATAGGGATATTGAACTGAGATGTGTTCAGAAACTCTCAAGGAACAATTCACTCCCTTCAAACCAATCAAAGTTTCCTAGCCACTATTCAGAATGGTGGTAGTATAAAAAAGAAACTGATCTTGCGAGTAGCATTCAACTCCCACTGACATTCGCTGCATTTGAAAGTGCTTGTAATAAAGATGTGACACCCAGGGTGCTGGTCAGAGGTTGGCTGTTATTTCCTGGCAGATGACATGGGTCAGTTACAAAAGCTCCTATTCTTGCCATGTGTCAATCAATATTCACTGCTCAAGGGGCTATTTTTACTGGGCTCAACATATCTCAGGATTGAGCCCTCGGAACACAATGCTGCAAGTGTTCCATGTATGGAACTGTTGTTGCCTTTGATGAAAAGGTCTGCATGCTGGGTGTCATGAAAAATGCATTTTTGGTGAATTTACTAATTACCCAAAACAGTTCACCCAGCTCTAATATCTAAATCCTAACCCTGTTGTCTTTGCTTTTGTTTGCATGCAGAACTGCCAGAGAGTTTGCTACTCTCTTTGTGAACATCAATGTCACCTCTGAGCCTCATGAGGTCTCTGCTCTCTGGTTCCTGTGGTACGTGAAGCTGTGTGGGGGGACAACCAGGATATTTTCCGTAACCAATGGGGGGCAGGTACAGAATGTCATCCATATTTCCTTTCTTGAGACCATAATGAACAAGTGTGGTGTTCCTTTTTCATAGCATAAATTTAACACATTCTCTGCAGTTAATGAAAAGATGAATAATCAGTTTACACGATGCAAGAGTTCAATATGTGTTTGAAGGTGTCAAATTATCACCTATGGGAAATCTGTACAATGTGGCATCTAATCAATCTAGGCTTCAGGTTAAATCGGGACAATTTATTTAACTTCCCTCCACACATTCTCTTCCATACACTTCTTTTTTTGCTGCTGTTATATCTGCCATTTCGGTTTCCATGGCCACTTATTATTGAATGTTTGATGTCCTTCAAGCATACAAAGCAAGTGGAGTTGAAACTAAATATAAGTGTAGTAAAAAGTTACTTGGATAACTTGATTGAGATTTTTAAATGTTCTTTAGTCAGAGTAGCACGGAGGCCTTGATGATCATAAAACATTGGGTAAGGTCTTAGCTTTGGGACTGATTTTTTTTTGGGGGGGAAGCTCCCTGCATTGGCTAATGCAGCAAGGAATGTTAACAGTTAAAATCTTAAAATATGTATATCACTAGGATTTCCCTCTCTTTGTTGTAACCTCTGGTGGCAAGAAGTAGAAATGGGTACTGAAAGGTTCCACCCTCTTGAAAGACTTGTTCCCATGTGAGCTGCCTTTTGTCACCCACATTAGAATATTTACTTCCTGGGTTATGTAGTGTGGCAGGAATCCAGACATGTGCACAACTCACGTGTTTCATTTGACTCCTTTGGGTGAGGTTTTGGAAGGGAGCACACACTTGAAAAAAATAAAGAAATAAATTTCACCCAAGCAAAGATGTTTGAATATTTTGGACTTGACACCTCTCCACCCTCTCATCAGTCTTCTGCTCTGGCCATCCTAATCTCAGGCAGTAAGTGACATCAGTGGCTGCTAGGCCTGTCAGTATAGTGTGGTGAAATGGAAAATCATCATAATATTACAACTGTCTTCCGAAGGTTGTAGGTAAAATAGGAAAGATTAAAGAGAGAGCCCTTGGAAAAATGTGATGGCAATAAGAGGGATGGTTCATTTTTGTTGTGCCCAGAACTTGTACAATTTTCTGGCTTCTGCCCCTAAAATAAATATAAAGTAAATTTAAAAAAACAAAACGGGGAAAAATGATAAATCCTTCTAATGCCAAAAGCTAAGAAAAATATTTTTAAACTACTTTTAGCTTCAACTGCAGTCTTTCTGCCCAGCTCCTCTGAGATCATTTCCTCACAGCTGATCCCAATTATATTGTATATGGAAGTGAGGTACTTGTTACAGCTGATAGGAAAAACAGAAGGGGATTAGAGCTTCCACCAGGTCTCTGCACTGCAAGCACAGAGAAATGTTTGTGGGGATTTTCTCTTCATTCAAGGCAACAGAATCCTTGTGCTCTCTCAGGGAAAGCAGAAGGTCCATGCTTGACATTCTTGGGGCCAGATTAGATCAGATCCTGCTATGTTGCATATGAGTGTGTTGACAGAATGTTAATATGTAAAATAAAAGGCCATTCATTATTGATTAAGTAGCATGCTTGTGAAGCTGAAGTACCACTTTAAGAATCCTTTCTAATCTAATTGATGAGTCATTCAATCAACTGATTAATAACTACAGAAGCTAATGCAAAAATTATGGGAATAGTCACTGGGACTCAGATTTTTAAAACAACTCTTGAAAATCTGGCCTTGTTTGTGGGCTCTGTGCACCTGAAAATCTGGCCCTGTTCTTATGTGTTAACAGAATTTATTATTGACTCTACTCTGATTTCTTTTTTTGTTTCCAGGAGAGGAAGTTTGTTGGGGGTTCTGGTCAGATTACGGAAAAGATAAGGGATCTCCTCAAAGGCAGAGTTAAACTGGAGAGGCCCGTAGTCCGCATTGATCAGTCGGGCGATAATGTTATCGTGGAGACTCTAAACCATGAGATATATGAGGTAATTCAATAAAAATAATAGTTGTTTGTATTTTGGATGGGTGGGGAGAATGTCTGCTGCAGCTCTTAGCCAAATGTAATCAGCACCACACATTTGTGTGTGTCTGCTTCTCAAACTCCCTGAAAGTCTTTGAAATCTGCTTTACTCGTTTATTTATGACGGGGAGTCATATTAGTGTATTGTTAATTTGTTCTTGACGTTAATCGACCTTTTCTCTGCTTTATTTTATTGTCATTTTATATTTTAGTGCTCACAAGGTCATCTTAAATAAAGGAAAATAATGTTTCTGTTTATGTCTAAGTTTGCAGGTGTGTGTGTATTACATATCAATGTCTTATGTTTCAGGGCAGGTATGTGATTAGTGCCATCCCCCCAGGCCTTACTACAAAGATCCATTTCAACCCAGAACTACCACCAGAGAGAAACCAGTTAATTCACCGTCTTCCTATGGGTTCTGTCATTAAATGCATGGTGTACTATAAGGAAGCCTTCTGGAAGAAGATGGGTACGTGGGTATCAACTAGGGGAAAAATGAAGAACATGGGGGTTTAGTGTTAAACCCATGGCGTTAAAGTTAGTGTATTATCTTTAAGTCTTGGAGAATGGGCACAATTTTTCCCAGGACGGTGTGTAAGGATGCTTCATTTCCAACATTAGAACATCCACCATTGCATTAAACTGATAAAAAAATTTTTTATATTATGAGGATTTATCTCTCTTCAACCAGCCATTAATTGACTGGGATTAGGAAGAAGTTTCCCCTAGGACCAGATCATTTCACTGTTGTTCACTACAGGGTTGTTTGAACCTGCTTCTGTAGTATCTGGTGCTGATCCCTGTCAGAGCCAGGATACTGGACAGGATGGATCAGGGGTCTGATCCACTTTGGCAATTCCTGTGTTATGTCCTACCCCTGCTGTTCCTGCTCTATTTCTATGTAATCCCCATTCAGAATTCCACAAAGAGTATGGGATTGAGTCTCCGCTGCGTAGACCTGCCAAGAATAGGGTTCTGTTGTTGTTTTGGGGAAGCTACTTGATGAACGAATACAATATATTTCTACTGGATCTGAATTTTTTTGCAGTTTCTGTTATCTTATAATTGTAAGTCCCATAACTTTCTGTGAGTCACAAATAATTCATGCAAAGCAACAAAATCCACATTTAAAAACAAATTAGGATGCGTGTATACAAGCAGTTTGGGAAACTGTACTGACAGGGAGAGAGAGAATGCTAGAAGAAGGTTCCAGATTTCTAGATATTACCAGTGAATGAAGAACATCTGTGCGTTTACTTTTTACTGAAGTTTTTCATTTCTACCAGTGAATAACACTCAGCAGTTGTTATATCTGACTGCCATCTTGTTTTCTTTCTCCTGTCAGATTACTGTGGTTGCATGCTTATTGAGGACGAAGAAGCTCCAATTTCAATAACCTTAGATGATACCAAACCTGATGAATCTGTGCCTGCCATTATAGGGTAAGGTGCCTATAGTCTGTATTCCTAGATTTATAGATGCTTTTTAAAGAACTGGAGGGATGGAAAGCATGCAAATCACTATAGTGATATTCATCCTCATTCCTCATTGTGAGGATGCATGCAAGGCACCCTAGGCCATCAACAGCCCTTGGGCATCCTGTTATGTGGGGATAAAGTAGCTATACAGCCCCTTCAAGTCTCTGAACTCCTTGCAGTGAGGCGTTGCACCCACTCTAAGTAGACCAGTGCCGAGGAGGCTGGTGGGAAGGGAGGTACATCATCCAATGTGCCTATTCCCTTGGTTGAAGCTAAGAACACATTTAAGTGTTTTGCTGAATTAGGCCCAAACAGTTAAACCTCTCTTACTCAAATTTAGCACGCACCTTGCTTTGGCCACACTGCACCTTCTCTTCTGGCCATGCTGAATCCCTGAAAATGCATCTGACAGAAGCCATTGTTTGCCTTTAATCTGCAATGCATTAAAGAGAGAGGAAAGACTTTTCCTCACAGCATCTTGTAATTAGGTCAAAGAACAGCTGTTAAGTGACGGATTTGAAATTCTGGAGAAACTGACAAGTATTTAGCATTTCATTTTGGAAGGAAAGCTGGAAAAAGTGTAACAGCATTTAGTGGCTTTTGAAAAGAGTGAATTAAGTGAATATACATTTTAAAAAAACTTTTACAAAATGTTTCTATTTTAAACCCAAGGCGAACCTTCCAAACAAGCTGAAAAAACACTTGTATGTATATATACAAAATAATTGCATGTATAGTACCATACAGAGAGAACCTAACATTCCTATTGAATTGTGTAACATTATGGGCACAAAGTGTTAGAATGTCCATGTTCTGAGCTCCATGAAACCCCTAACGTTCCTTTCAAATTATTGTCAACAACAGGAATGTAAATATTTTTTCTTGCTACTAAAATCAATGTTGGAATGATCTCTTTGCTAATATGCACAACTTTATAAAGGACTCCAAGAGCCAAATTCACCTGAGTTATAATCTCCATGGAAGTCAGTGGATTTATTCCAGGATCAATTTGACTCTAGCTGAAACATCTTAGAGCAATTACGGACAGGAATGTGACTGTAGCCTTCTACACTGCTTGTCATAAAATATATTTTGTGTGTGTACTGTAGCCTCACTCCCCGGCAATTGCCCTGTAGCTGACCTTGTCATGGATCTTTTATTAAAATAAATTGTATTGGCTTTGTGGTAGGGGCAGCTACCTGGAAATTTAGAAGGACAAGAAAAGGAAAGTCCAGTTCAAGGAAACTGAGGTCTCAATCTCCACCAATTTGGATTTAGGTTTCAATATGGAAAGAAAGGCTGCACGTGTTGTGTTGGTTGATTATCTCTGTCTTCCCGCTAGATGAAGAGCAAGGTGTTGCCTAATTCTAGCCTAATTCTGTTCCCAGTGAAGTCAGTAGGCATTTTACCACTCATTTAAGTGGGAGGAGAATTAGGCCAATGCTGAACAAATTTGAAAATTCCACTCCAGGGGTGTCTATTGATGCTTCTAAAATTGTGAGCTCTCTTTGATACCAATAACCATGGGGTACTATTGACCCCCTGTGCCGATCCTAATGTGTAGATGGAGTTGCTTTCAAAGGGCTCTGCACCACTCTGAGATCTCTGCCAGAATTCAATATTGGACAACTGCTTGTCAATAGTCTATGTCTCTGTCACCTTAAAATTGAATTGCTGTACTATACTGTAGCTGGGGCTACACCTACAACCCATTAGGAAACTTCAGCTAGCATAGCACGTGGGAATCAGTTTTGTTAGCTTCCTGCATAGAGCACTTTACTCCTGCGTTTGTGATCTCCTTACAAATCGATCATTTCCAGACATAATGCAACAAGCTATTGAATATAGATAAATGTTCAGTTCAGGAGCTGGACAATCCTTCATTGACTCGAGTGTTAATTAAGCTTTTTAGATGGTGAAAGAATGAGGCTTACCAGTGGTGTGCTTGCTTCACTCATTGTAAAGTCTTTGCTTGACTTTATGCCTTTCCTTTGTAAATCAGTTTGTGTACTGACACTGCGCAGTACTTATGTCCTCTTTTCTCTTTAGTTTTATCCTTACAAGAAAGGCCTTTAGATTGGCACATGTCAGCAAAGAAGAGAGGTAAGAACCTACACATTTTAAAGACTGGTTCTATAAAAGAGTCTGTTCTTTAAGTTGCTTCATCAAATAATTTTATATACACATAGAGCAACTACAGATAATAGTATTCCCCAGACTCCGGGAGCCAAACTCAGCCTGTGTAAGCAGGCACAGCCCCCAGTGAATCCAGTTTAAGGGTATTTTAAAGTGTCTATATGCTATTTGCTTTTCCGTGTTATCACTAGCACATTGTCTTTCATAGATACTCTTGGGGCACTGTTTTTGTCTGTGACAACTGCTGGCTGCTGCAAAGACTCCAAAATGCTTTCTTCCTGACCGTTTTCACATAGCTGGTCCATTAGTGAAATGATGGGAGTGCTGAAGTACATAACTTTTGTCCTTCCCATACAAGCCAAACAAAAACCTTCTAACATTTTATTGTTATTTACATACATGTATAAACATCCATGTCTACAACAGTACTATTTCCACAGCCATATATGAAAGAAGAGGCCAGGTGAAGCCTATTTTGTTGTTCATAATAAATAAAATACCATTTAGCATGTTACAAGTCAAAATCTACTCTCAGCTACCCTGTTGTAAATCTGGAGTGATCTCATTGGAGCTATTCCAGACTTATACCTGTGAACCTGAGTATAATTTGACCCTATAATCCTCAAATAACTCTACAAAAGTTAATTTATTGGCTCTCAGTCCAACATGAGCCTCCCAAATGTGATATCTGGATTTAACACTTAGGCATCCATGTTTGAAAATTTGGCTTAAGAGTATGAACTTGGAATCAGTTGTACATACAAAAATAACTTTTAACGTATGGGAACAAATTTTAATGTGAAGAACAACAGCAAAGAATGAGGTTTTTTCTCACTTGTTTTCTGATCACTGTTTGTATTTGTGTTTAGGAAGAGAAAAATCTGTGAGCTGTATGCCAAAGTGCTGGGCTCAGAAGAGGCTTTATATGTAAGAAACCACTGTCTGTTTTTTCATCTCCATTTTTGCTAGTGCTGTTTGTTTCTTCTGAATGGTGAAGCAAAGACAAAAACATTCAAGTTTTAATTCTCAAAAGCAATGCAGGTTATGCCATTTGATACTTGCTTTCCCTGAGGCTGGTGAGCCCCAAACACTACAGGGAGACAAGAACTCTATCTCTATACCACAAAAGAGGATAAGAATTGTCAACGTTGTCTCTGTTATATGGGAGATCAAGGCTCTGTAGAAGTTCAGACCTGCTCATTTTGTGCTGTTGGGTAGTATTAACAGAGTGCAGTGTCAGTCCTGTATCAGAATTGTAAAAAAAACAACATTCTAGTTTTTTTGTTTCCTAAAAGCCAAACATTTACTTATTTTGTTTCCAATATCCTAGCCAAGGGCTAGGTCTATCTATTTGGTCTATCTTGTTTTGTTAACTTTTACAGCCAGTGCATTACGAAGAAAAGAACTGGAGCGCAGAACAGTATTCAGCAGGCTGTTATACAGCCTACTTCCCACCAGGCATCATGTCTCAATATGGAAGGTAAACTAGAGAACATTTTTCTTTTTGTTGTAATTTCTCTGTAATTGTTATAATATTCTTTCCATACAAAACATAATGAACATACAGCATATGGGTGAAATCCTGGCCCCACTGAAGTCAAGGGGAGTTTTGCTATTGACTACGATAGAACCAGGATTTCACCCACAATCTTCAGTGAAACAGAACACACTGCCTAATGGACATATGTGAGCAATACAAGACCTCTTCTCTTTAGGTCACTGACCATTTTTGCTGCTTAAAATGTTTAATATGTTGCTTTAGGGCTTTCTAAAGGAGTGATGCTTTACCCATTGAAGTCAACAGGACCCTTGCCAATAACTCAATACATGCAAGGTCAGACTCAGGCAGAGCTGATTCAGTTACAGTCATTGGGAAGGAACAAATAGGGATATACATACATTTTTTGTATAGATAACCCCACCAAAAAAACTACATACAATTCTTGCACATAATTAGGAGTAGGCAAATTGCTTTGTTCCATATGGCCCACTTCAGATACTAGTGATTAAATGTCCAGTTATATTTAAGTACTTGTGGCAAATATGATACTCCTTCCTGCACATGATGGGAACAACCCAGCAAACCATACATCCTTGGCAAGGGCACACTGTGGCCCTTTAACATTTGTCTCAAGCTGACTGTCAGTCATCTGGGGAATATCCTGCCCATGTTTCAGGATGCTGGGGATCCCCTGAGCATGTGGGTGCTATATTTTGTTATCCTGAGTGCCATGGAGTGATGGGTGAAGTTACTGCTTTGTCCTTGGGCAGAGCTAGTCTCTGGCAGCTGTTTAAAGTCTAACCCCATGTTTCCTCCGTAACCACTAGAGACTCCCTCTCTATGAAAAGGGCGTGCAGTTCCTGTGGCTGTGTTGCCCAAGAAGCTTACAGAGTTTGTGCAACTGAACTACAGCAGCCCAGGGCCCTAAAGGGAAAGATGCAGCTTTCCCTTCTGCATACAGAGATATCTGTCTCTCTTCCCCTTTTGCTGCAGCCATACAAATGGGAAAGTTCTGCTGAATCTCAAAATATAAGACCAACCCATCACTGCAAAGGCATCATTCATATCCATTTGTAATGAAAGAATAAAAGCAAAGCAGCCATAGAGGGGAAACAAATCCATTTAACCACAGTGCATTTCTGGAGCCTCTTAGGATTGTTCCCTATTCAAGCACTAAAAGGAGACCTCTTTTGAGATATCAGTTTGTCTTGGATTTTCTCTGACTCGGGTCTTGAATAATGTTATAGCGGCAGGTAAGATGCAAACCTAAGGGAACACCCTAATGCATTTCTTTCCCTCTCCATACCAGCCCTTTGGGAATTATTGAGAAATTTAACAAGCTCTGGTGTGAAGGGCAATAATTGCTTTTTGAATGATCCATCAACCTTCTGTTAATGTCCTCTGACATTTTACACTTTTTTGAAAGGACCATTCGCCAACCACTCGGCAGGATCTATTTTGCTGGCACGGAGACCGCTACCCAATGGAGCGGGTACATGGAGGGGGCTGTGCAAGCAGGAGAGAGAGCAGCAAGAGAGGTACGATTAGCCATTTTTCCTTGATCATAGCTATTGAAGACCAAAAGAGGCCAGATATTCCATGGAGGTTTCAAACTTAGTATCTGACTCGGAGTATGTCTGCACTTCAAGCTGAGGATGTGATTCCACAGCTCGAGGAGACACATCTATGCTAGTGGTCATGGAGCTAATGCACTAAAAATAGAGTTTAGTTGTCATGGCGTGAGTGGCAGGCCACCCTAAGTATGTGCCTGTCTGAGACCACAGGCACAGATTCGGGGCTGTTAGCCCCGCCCACCAGTCAGGCCACTCTGGCTACATTCTACTTTTAGTGTACTCCTCACTGAGAGCTAGTGCAAGTGCGTCTCCTTGAGTTGGGAATCATGCCCTGCTCAAAATGTAGACATGCCGTTGGTGCATTAGCTACTATAGTAGTACTAATGAAAGAGGGCTCCTACAGTTAACAGCAGCAAGATTCCAAAACACCACGAGCCAAAGTTTAACTATGTTCTGTATAGCATTAACTCCACAATCAAGAACCTTCAGAGGCAAAAATTTACATCCCTGTCCCCGTGATCTGCAATCCAACCAGGGTCACTGCCAAAAGATTTTCGATCTCATATGTAACACAAGATTAAACTTACTTCAGTTTTTGCCTGGTGGGTGAAACCTATCATAACTGTCTTGAGTGGGGAAAACTGCAGTGGGGAAAACTGCAGTGTGTGTGAATTACTATACGAAGTTCCACATCTTACATAATAGAGGAGCCATTAAAATGTTCCCTTTTACTTAGATCATTGTACAGCTGCACGTTAGTCTGATTAATAGCCATTATATTTTCACAGATACCACCAACTCTGTCCCCTTTTTCTTAGCTTACTGATATCATCTGACAAATTGCTAGTCGCTTTCTGGCTCAAGGCATGCACTGCTAGTAATGTCAGTGCTTCTTTCAGATTTCAAGTTCTCTGACTTTTAGCTCATGAAAAAAATAAGTTTTTTTCATTTTCTTCTTATTATTTAATGCTACCAGTCTATGTAACCAGCAATGTTACCTTGCTTATTAAATAAAACATGAATGTTCATATGGTGTCATTATTTTTCCTCCAGATACTGCACGATATGGGAAAGATCTCAAAGGGTGAAATCTGGATACCTGAACCAGAGTCAGAGGCAAGCTTTATCTCCCGTGTATTTATTTGTAGAGCAATAGCTAAACACAGTATTCAGGTTGCTAGCCCTAGCTAAGTTCTTATAGGAATGGGGCCATATTAGAGCTTCTGATCACCTAATGTTATGAATGAATTCATCTTCCCAACACCCCTGTGAGGAAGGGAAATATTGTTCTCTGTTTTGCAGATGGGGAACTAAGGCCCAGAGAAAATGACTTAATTGCCCAGGGTACTACTGGGATTCTTGGAATAGCTAGCAAATGAACCTAATTCTGCTGAATCCCAGTCCAGTTCCTTAACTGCAAGATCACCCTTCTTCCCAAACCTGTTGTCTGATTTACATCAGTGGTTCTCAGCCTTTTCCATACTGTGACCAAGTTATAACAGATGAAATTTTGGGACCCCCATTTAGCTAGAAAGAAAGAAAAACACTTGATTTATATAATACTTTAGTGAGCTCTATACTCTCTCTCTTATAGCAGAGGTGACCCTGCACTAATCCTGAATGTTCCTTCTTCCAGGATGTCCCAGCCCAGCCAATCATTACAACTTTTTGGGAGAGAAACTTGCCGTCTGTACAAGGACTGCTGAAGCTTGTTGGATTTTCCACTTTCTTCACTTCAGTGGCTGCCATTGGGCTGTTGACCTACAAAAAGGGGCTGCTAGCTCAAAACTAAAGAATGTGTCCATGGGAAGTTGCACACTTGCTATTTTCCCCTTCCCAATCCCAGGGTTGTCTTTGGAGAGGAGTCACCCAGAAAGCCGGAAAGGGCAAGAGACCTTCTTTAGATTTTCTTTTGAACACCTGCATTTAACACACCAAAACCATTTAAATCAGTGTCAGTTAAACAACAGAAAAGATCAATTGTGGTGAAAGAAGTGGCATTTCTATTTTCCTTCTGCATTAATTTGTCTTGATTGACAGCATAAAATCAATTGCATATATTTCCTAATATCTGAAGGGGAAAATCCAGAGCAAAAACTTTGCAAAGTGCAAGATGCCTTTGTATAATACATTTTCTTCAATTTGCTGTTTTATTTTTGAAAACGTGCAATTAATAAATATCTTTGTTTTAAATCCATCTCTGTGTAGAGGCTCAGTAGGTTAGAGGGCTTGTCTGTAAAATACCTGTTACACATAAAAGACTGACAAACCAACCTGATTTAGAATTGCAAAAATAAATTAAAAACATATTTGATTAATTATTAGACAGAAATACAGAACTTAGCAATGAGCTGAATAAATACAGATAATTAGCATCCAGAACCTCCCTTCCCCCTCCCCGAAGCTCAATACAGCAAGAAAAAGAAGTGCAGATGAACTTTTTGATTGTATGTTGTTGAACAAATGGCTGCACTTGATTAACATGGAAGATCTGTATCTCAGTTGTTCCTTTTCTGTGGGATACTCCCACATTATGGATCTGTCACCTTCTGTCCCATAAGCACATGATGCTGCCTTGCCTGTTATTAAAATTGACAGAAGTGAATTAGCGAAGTTATAGACCAACTGACCTATGATACTAAAGACATTATTTTCAGAATGTCAGCAGTTTCCTGGCTCCCTATTAATTTGCTGTTTCACTTGATGTATAATCTGTACTGCCCCCTTACTTTAAGGGGAAAGGTGGGACTTGACTTACTGCCTTGTAAATTACATTAATTGGATGCTTCTGCCTATCCCACTGTTATACATGAGGCATTGATTGCTACATTCCAAGAATGCTTCTTGCACTTGGAACTGTTTGTTTTCCAAATAAACATTTTTCAGTGTGTTAATTTAGAGTAAAAACAGAATGATTTAAAGGCCTGATCCTGACATCACTGACGCCAAGAAGATTTTTGCCATGAACATCAGTGGGAGCAGATGCAGGCCCTGAATGAACATTAATCTGCACCTCTTGGCAAAACAGAATCAAGGTTGTCTTCTACTGTCCTGGGAGACCTAAAACTACTCAGCTGCTTTCTGCAATTCTCTCATGCTAAGTGATGAGCTTAGAGAAGCCAGAGTGTGTCCACTGATTAAATTAATTAGGTGTTTACAACTTGTTTTCTGCAGGAGCTGGGCTATAGTTGGTGTGGTGTGTTCTCCAGAAGTATTAACCAAATAATTACTGTTCACTGAAATGGAATATATACATTTCAAAATATGCCATGGTTGTTAATTGCTTTTAAGAATGTGGATATTGTATGTATGTCCAGGAGTTCCATTGTAATTCAACATTAGTGAAATGTGCCTTTAAAAATAGTCCTCAAATCTTGATAAAAGAATCCATTTTGTAAAGCTTTCTTCAGACTTTCACTTGCATCATTTTGTGAGCTTGCCAACAGCATCCTACTTATTTTAGGCTTTGCCATCTGCACCTACATTAAAGCTCTAAGTGCATCACATACAATAAAACCAAAACACATCCAATTGATCTTAATCACTGGACACAGAAAGATAAGTCTTCTCAGCCCATGTGTCCTCCCTCCACTCTCACTCTCTGTGCCTTAGAGAAGACATGAATGTAGTTCAGACTGGAGTAAACTCAGTGTAGACTCCAGTGAACCAAGGTAGGAAACTATTTCCAAAGGGAAGGACTTTTCATGGAAACAACTTGCCACCAGTCCACTTCCAATAGAAACTGGGCACTGCTAGTGCCAGCACTTCAGATGATCACAACTACCACCGTGAGAAAGGTACTCGCTCCAGTAGAGAGCCCAACACTACTGACATCTTTTTGCTCAAAGCCATTGCATGAGAATCATCCAGGCTACCCCAGTTTCTCCGAAGTCAGTAAGTTATTTGTAAGATGAGCTTGAGTTTTCATCTACAGCTTCTCTATCCATCTGGCGCACGCACACACTCTCGAATTTAGTTTTTGGGAAAAGACAATAATTTCAGCAATGTGGAAATGTTCGATTTTCAATATACGCAGTGGCAGTGCTAAACTCTTATTCAAAGGGAGTTTGCAGCAATCTCTCTGCAGAAAGTATTTTAAAATAGATCATTTTGGAATTCAGTTCTGCTGAGGTCGACGAAGGAAGAACAGCCGCAACCAGTGTTGTTTGCCAGACAAGTGGCCACCTCTCTAAGTCATCTTTACACCCCTCCAGCAGTGCACAGCTGACATACATGGCCAGCTGAGGATTCTGATGCACTGAGGAATCCTCCAGCAATGTAGAGGTGGTACAGAAGCAATGAAGCACCTGCCACCATGCCTCAAAGGGGCAACATGTCAGGGGCATGGCCACAGGAAGGGAACATGGCCTGAGCGGTGCTGCATTCTGGCTGTCCCTGGCTGCAGGAATGGCCCTGTGATCTGCTGCAGACAGGCACTTAGAGCACCCCTGAGCTGCTCTGAGGGGTGCCTGGGGTTGAATATTTCACTGACTTAATACATGCTATATACCCCCTCAAATACTTTCACCTGTGTGTGTATGTAGGCCATTTGTTTGTGTGGATCTGAAATTAACTTCTTTCTAAGACAGCTTTTATGCACATACTGTAAATGAAGGAAAATAACCTGACGCTACCTATAGCTAACGTGGGACTAAAACAAAGAGACACCAGGATTAGAAGCAGTGGACATTTTTTCTTTTCTAGTTTTCCAGCTGATCACAGACAATGCTTGCAATGTACTTTAGTGCTACAGTGCTGGAATAATTCAGCTGAACCTTCCCTGAATAATTTAACGTCGCCCGGTGAGTGTTCTGACACATCGCAGAGCGAAAAGCACTCCTTGCTACCGTGGAGACTGTAAATGGTATTTGAAATAGAAGTGTTTGATTAAAATTGGCATTTTGGAATCTCCTGCTGCTGGTAGGCACCATGCTGCTGCTGAAAAAGGACAGCATTTGTGGTTGTGTTAGAGATTATAAAGCAAAAGGGAAACTGGTTTAATACCCTTTTGACAATCAGAACAACTTTACTGTTTAAACATTTGGCTTTAATATTAAACAGCCAAGTTCTTTCCAAAACCAATTTTAATATAAAGTAGGATGGAGTTTATCATCTCTGGGTTCAAATTGAGCCATTCCCATTGTTAAAGTACTACTGTTAAAACATAAGTGGAAGCAGTTCCTTCCACGGAGAGCCTTTTATCTTAAGTTTGCCGTGCATATTCAGTTATGTCTTGTTGCTATTTTGACACATGAATTCAGTGCTCATAGAAAGATGTCAAAAGATGCCCTCAATCTTCAGGGCTATCAATTTAGCAAGTGAAGAGCAGATAAGCACAGGCAAATGGTAGCAACACAGGCTTCCCTACACGGCCTCACCTGTGCAACTATCCCCTCACCAGTGGGGCTCTTGCTGAGCATCCTGGCCCATTTCTGAAGCGTGCCTCAGCGCATGCTAGACTTTAAGGATGGGAAGTTAATGAATGATTAAAGTTAAGCATGTGCTTAAGGTCTGCACTGGATTTAGCAAGAGGGCTCAGCATCTTGCAGGCCCAAATCCCTAGAAGAGAGTGAGGTGGATTCATCCCTGCTTCAGCACCCCAACAGAAATTAAATGGATTGTGACTTGGTCCCCCACCACAGACTACAGCAGCTTCAGAGCTGCCCTGATTTGCACCTCATTGCCAGTGCAGGATCTCACAACAACCAGACTCCTTCCAATGCCTTTCCCTCAGCCCACCTCAGAACACCCCTGGCCCAGGGAATGCTGCAACCAGGACGAGTTGGCACGAGATTGTGATTGTACTGAATCTGGGACTGCCCAGGTAACAGGAGTGACTTGCAGTTCTCCAGGAATATATTCTCCTTATTAAAAGAAAGGAGGCAATGTTCTAACCCACAAGGAAAGGGCAGAATCCCAAGGAAATACTGAATCTTTATCCTCACGTGGGGTTCCATCAGGTGCTGTTGGTAAGGATAAGTATCAAGGTACCAGCATGGAGTGACAGTACTTAAGACCTACACTAGGCCCTTCAGAATGGCCAGCATGAGTTTTGTCTTTGTAGAAGACTGAGCTGACACAGTTAGAAAGGCAGAGTCTCTCTTTGCACCATCCCTGAGCTTGGCCTTAAGTACCACACTGTCCAGCCCCTGTGGAAAATGATGGAACAAGCCCATGGAATCCTGTGAAGGTGAGAATGCTATGGATGCACCACAGAAAAATAAGGGATAGTGAAGGAGACACTCAGAGAAAAAAAGGAAATAAAAACTCCAAAAAGAGGGAAGCACTTAGGGTTAAAATCTGATTTAAAAGTCTTGGGGAGGAGAGGAAGCAAGGGAAAAGACTGATCTGTGATGTGTTGAAGTACAAAGGCTAGAGCAAGCACAGATTGAGGGAACAAATGAGAGAAGAAAAAGACTTCAGAAATAGCTACACGCTAACAACGAAATAAAATAATCAACAAAGAAAAGTAGACAAAATATCTAGATAAGAGAAAAATATGTGCTACAGATCCCTAGCATTTCTTTTATTATCTAGCTCAGATACATGGCCATAGGACCTGAGAGCCTCACAATCTTCAATGTATTTATCCTCACAATACCCCTGTGGGGTAGGAAAGTACTATTAGCCCCATTTTACAGGTGGGGAATTAAGGCACCAAGACGCTAGGTGACTTTCCCGAAGTCTCACAGGCAGTCCGTGGCACAGAATGGAATCTATGGTGTCCAAGTTCCAGCATGAACCTTCACTTTCATTTGACAGAAAGGGTTCAGATACTACAAAATAACCTGTGCTGAGAGGGTTGCGTTCATCAAATTGTAACTGAACCTGTGGCTATTGGGGTGCATGTGCAAATTCAGCCCTAATGAAAGCCTGGAGGGGCAAACAGCACCCCTGGGCAAGTAATGTCCACCTGGCACACACATCCCTGTGCTTGACACTCAGCAGGTTGCTGTCTTTGGGGCCCCATACACTAGACTTGTGTGCGCAAGCTTCCCTTGGTCTGAGTAGGTTGAGGCATTGTCTCGCTCCTTGACCTATCTTGTCACATGTTCTAAGCATGGACTGTCTCTAACCCCTTCAGCGAAACAGGGCCACAGAGTCCCCTGGAGCTGTGCTGACCATGCAGATTCTGCAGTTGCTTAGGCACACCTTTGCCCACAGCTCCAATCTTGTGGGTTTACAATTTAACGTGTCAGAGACACATTATATGTGAAGCAAGCAGTCACACGTATAGGCTTTACAAAGGTTTCTTAACACATTACTCTTTCCTTGGATAGCACAGAAGATATACAGCTCTGGACAAACAATAAAACATGCATTTCCCTGTTTCAATTTCCTCACAATTCTAATGTATTCGTTGGGCTTCAAAGTCCTCTCAGGAGTTCAGGCTCATAGACACGTAGGACTGGAAAGGACCTCACAAGGTCATCTAGTCTAGCCCCCTGCACTTATGTTAGGATCAGGCATTATCTAGCCCAGCCCTGTCAGGTGTTTAAGCTGCTCTTAAAAATCTCCAGTGATGGAGATTCCACAACCTTCCTGCACAATTTACTCCAGAGTTTAATTACTCTGACAGTTAGGATATTTTTCCTAATGTCCAATCTAAACCACCCTTGCTGCTATTTAAGTTCATTGCTTCTTGTTCTGTCCTCAGAGGTTAAGGAGAACAGGTGTTCTTCCTTCTCCTTGCAACAACCTTTTATGTATTTGAAAACTGTTATCATGTCCCCCTCAGTTGTCTCTTCTTCACACTAAACAAACTCAATTTTTTTCAATTTTCCCTCATAGGTCATGTTCGCTAGACCTTTAATCATTTTTGTTGCTCTTTTCTGGACTTGCTCCAATTTGGTCATATCTTGCCTGAAATGTGGCACCCAGAACTGGACACAATACTTCAGTTGAGAACTAAGAGGTTTTTAAGGTTTTTAAGCTGCGGCTTGACAAAACCCTCGCTGGGATTATTTAGCTGAGGTTAGTCCTGCTCTGAGCAGGGGGTTGGACTAGATGACCTCCTGAGGTCCTTTCCAACTCTATGATTCTATGATAATCAGCGCAGAGCAGAATGGAAGAATTACTTCTCACATCTTGCTTACACTATTCTTGCTAATACATCCCAGAATATTTGCTTTTTTTTACACTCTTGACTCATATTTAACTTGTGATCCTGCATGACACCCAGATCCCTTTCTGCAGTACTCCTTCCTAGGCAATCATTTCCCATTTTGTATGTGTGCAACTGATTGTTCCTTCCTAAGTGGAGTATCTTGCATTTGTTCTTCTTGAATTTCATCCTATTTATTTCAGACCATTTTTCCAGTTTGTCCAGCCCATTTGATTTTAATCCTATCCTCCAAAGCACTTGCAAGCCCTCCCAGCTTGATATAGTCCACAAACTGTACAGGTGTACTCTCTAGGTCATTATCTAAATCATTGATGAAGATATCGAACTGAACCAGACCCAGAACTGATCCCTGCAGGACTCTACTTGATATGCCCTTCCAACTTGACTGTGAACCACTGATAACTACTCTCTGGGGACAGTTTTCCAACCAGTTACGCCCACACCTTATTGTAGCGCCGTCTGGGTTGTATATCCCTAGTTTCTTTATGAGAAGGTCACGCAAGACAGTACCAAAAGCTTTAGTAACTTTGAGATATATACGACATCACTTCCCTCCTATTCACAAAGCTTGTTACCTTGTCAAAGAACGCTATCAGGTTGATTTTACACAATTTGTTCTTGACAACTCCATGCTGCCAGTTACAAATCATCGTATTATCATCTAGATCAGTGATCCTCAAACTTTTCAGGTCACACCCCTCCCCACCCAGGAGTGGCAATCGGGAGCCACTGCCAGACATGGGGCCAAAGCAGCATTTGGGGGCCGTGAGCTGGGGCCCAAGCTGTGCCTAGGGCCAGGGTCGGGCCTGGAGCTGAAGCTCTGGGGCCTGGGGCCAGGGCTGTGAATGGGGCTGTGAGCCAGGGCCACAGGATCTGAGGCCAGCAATGGGGCTGGGTGCCAGGGGCCGGGTCCTGGGTCGCGAGCCACGGCCAGGAGCCGGTGCTGGCCAGGAGCAGGGCCCGGGCTCCGGCCAAGAGCAGAGCTTGGGTGTAGGACGTGGCCAGGTGTGAGGCGCGGGGCCTGGGACACGGCCAGGCACAGGGCTCAGGACTGCAACCGGGAGCCGAAGCTGGGGCTGCAGCTGCGGGGGGATGGGGCCATTGTGGAGATGGCAGAAGAGATTGCACCTCTCGTGGGTTGGCCTAGGTCCCATCATGCCCCCCCCCCCCGGGGGGGGAGGGGAATGTGCCCCACAGTTTGGGGAACACTGTTCTAGGTGTTTGCAAATTGATTGCTTAATTATTTGCTCCATTATCTTTCGAGGAACTGAAGGTAAAGTGACTTGTCTATAATTCCCCGGGTTGTCTTTATATCCCTTTTTTCTAGAGTGGTACTATATTTGCCCTTTTCTAGTCCTCTGGAATCTCTCCCATCTTCCATGCCTTTTCAAAGCTAATCGCTAATTGCTCAGATATCAGATTTCAGTCGGCTCCTTGAGTATTCTAGGATGCATTTCATCAGGCTCTGGTGACTTGAAGACATCTAACTTTTCTAAGTTATTTTTAACTTTTTATTTCCCTATTTTAGACTCGTAGCCTATCTCATTTTCATTGGCATTCACTATGTTAGAAATTCAATCGCTACTAACCTTTTAAGTGAAAACTGAAACAAAAAAGTCATTTAGCACTTCTGCTATTTGCACATTTTCTGTTCTTGTTTTTACCCCCATTGAGTAACTGGCCTACCCTGTCCTTGGTCTTCCTCTTGCTTCTAATGTATTTGTAGAATGTTTTCTTGTTACCCTTTATGTCTCTATGTGGGCCACACATAGCACCCATAATGTGTTATGTAGGCCGCATCCAATACTATCTGTAGGGCCCTGAGGATGTCACATAGGCCACAGCTGTGTGCTGATTAGGCTGCAAGTGGCCCATGGGCCACAGGTTGAGAACCACTGCTCTAGCTAGTTTAATCTCGTTTTGTGCCTTGGCCTTTCTAATTTTGTCCCCACACACTTCTGTTATTTGTTTGTATTCATTCTTTGTAATTTGATCTAGTTACCACTTTTTGTAGGACTCTTTTTTTGAATTTCAGATCACGCAGAGCTCCTGGTTAAGCCAGGGTGGTCTCTTGCCATACTTCCTGTCTTTCCTACGCAGTGGGATAATTTGCTCTTTTGCCCTTAATAATGTCTCTCTGAAAAACTGCCAACTCTTTTGAACTGTTTTTCCCCTTCGATTTGCTTCCCATGGGATCTTACCTATCAACTCCCTGAGTTTGCTAAAGTCTGCCGTCTTGAAATCCATTATCTTTATTGTGCTGTTTTCTCTCCTACCATTCCTTAGAATCATGAACTCTACCATTTCATGATCACTTTCATCCAAGCTGTTTTCCACTTTCAAATCCTCAACCAGTTCCTCCCTATTTGTCAAAATCAAATCTAGAACAGCCTCTTCCCTAGTAGCTTTTTCCACCTTCTGAAATAAAAAATTGTCTCCATTACATTCCAAGAACTTGTTGGATAGTCTGTGCCCTGCTGTGTTATTTTCCCAACAGATGTCTGGGTAGTTGAAGTCTCCCATCACCGCCAACTCCTGTGATACTTCTGGCCCTCCTGCACATGGCTTCTCCTCCAGAACATGGCATCACTCTGGTCTCTTTCTCCATCTTTCTCCTGCCCAAGCTTCTTGTAAAAAGTAAAATGGCTGGTGAAAGCCCCTTTTCTCATTTAACCACCAGCCCCCGTTGCCATCTCTTTCCCTGATCAGCCTCATCAGGTAATCAAAGTCCCCTACCAGGTGACCTGTTGCTTAGTCACCACCCCCTAGAATTGAGACTTGAAGAACTGATTTTCCCTGCATGGCAGCCATCTCTTTTTTGTCCAAAGGTGCTTCATGTCAAAGGACTATCATCAAAGTTGAACAACCTTCCATTGTTAGCCGTGTGCCACCAAGCCTTGGAATTTTAGTTAAAAATGGAGGTAACGGATTCAGGAAAACAAATACCAGCTTTACAATCAAATTGGAGTATGCAGCTTCATAATGATATATACAGAGAGTTCATAATCTCAAACAGAAGTCATGAACTATAAATAGATTCCCGATATCAGATCCATCTTATATTGTTTAATTTCTGTTGTGCAATACAGACATATGGCCAAGTTCACCATAAATAATAGACTGATAAACCACAAAACTATTGACTCACTTATTAGCATTTTGTTAACTTTTTGTGTCTAAATATTTTATATATTCTCTCTAAACTTTATGAATGTTTTCCATGCTGTGCTCGCTAGCTTTTGATTGAAGTCCATGCGACTCCAGCTTCACTGCTATTGGTACTCGTGCTAGCTAGATCACTGCTACCTCATGTACAGCTACACATGCTGCACTCACACCTCTGATTGCAGTGTAGACATACCCAAATATAGTAAGAGGAAACAAATGGCAGAGAGAGATGGAATGACGTGCTCAAAGTCATCCAGCAGGTCAGGGGCAGATCAAAGAATTTAGCTCCAGGCACCTGTTTCCTATGCCCTCTCTACTAAACCATGTAAGTGTTTTTCTGTAGCCAGGAAACCATGCCAAAAATAAAGTGTGTGTGTGTGTGTGTTTTGGGGGATTTCTGCTGCTGCTGTCATTTTCTATTACCTGGACCCTGGAAGACAAGGACAAAATTAATAAAGCTATATAATAGCAGCAAAAATATACAAGTGATGGGAAAAGAAATTATCTTCAGTTCTGCGGTGGCATTTTTTTTGTTCTTTTTTTCTTTTGTTTCACCTCTTTTCAACTGTACAAATGACAACCTTTCGCTTTGCAAATATTCTATGCTAAAATGATTGTCTTCTGCCTGTAAAAGCCACGTTTTAATTTAGTGGAAAATAGGAAGGGCACATAAATGTGACTACTGTGATTTTTTTTTTTTTTGCACACAGCACCAAAGCTTTACACTATTTATCTTGGCTTTCCTGCCTTTGGTTGTATACACCATTCTGCTCTGTTATTCATAGCACTTCTCTCTTTTTAGTTTCTGTTTTACTTCCTGTTTTCTTACCTCATCTAACACAGGAAGAGTAAGAGATAATGTGTACTAACAGTCATCAAAAGCAGGAGTTTTTTATTATAGTCACCTTGGTCAAAAATACTAGCTAAACCCGGTGCTGTGTAGCTGAATAATAAAAGGCAGAGCCTAGAATTCAAAAGGGATTGTGCTTTATATGCTAGTCACAGCTACAGCAACTGTGACTAAACACTTCTTTCAGACCCACTTCTTTGTCAAAACACTGCACAGCTGAGTCTAACAATGAAATAAAAGTACAGTAGGCGCTTGTTTACAGCAACACCTTGTAAGAGAAACTGCCGCGTACGAGCAACATTTCCCCATGGAGCACTTCCCCTACTGTGAATTGTCCACTAGGTAAAGCAACATAGGCATCGCATAAGAACAAAACTTGTGACGTCACATCCAGGTTTGGGTGTGGTCATGTAGGATTGGGTGTAGGAGACTGGGGGAGGGGCATGTAGGGGCTTTGCCCCACCCCCCCTGCATCTTTCCACTCCCCTCCCGACCCTAGCCCTTCAGCGCAGCTCCAGGGCCCACAGCCCTGCCTGACAGTGCCTGCGTGGAGCATGTGTAGGGGGAGAGTTTTGGGGAGGGTCTGGAAGAGAGGGCTTTCTCAGGAGGGTCCCGGGTTGCAGCAGAGGTGCAGCTGCCAAGTTTCCTCCTCCCTTCCTGAGCATCTGGCTTGTAGGCAGCAGTTTTGCAATGGGGAGTATTGGTGACTCACTCCATCTCGGTTGCCAGTGGCAAGGTGTGCTGTTTTGAAGTGGGGGATCGGGGAATCCCCCTCTTCCCCAGAGCACTGATCTGTCCCCTTCACACCTCCCCCCATCTCCACTGGCTATGAGCCACATCCTCTCCCCACTGCTGCACACGGTGCCCTCCTCACCCATCTATCCCTCGCCCAGGTGGGATATGAAACCTCTCCCCGGCAGGTAGGCTCACTCAGCCATTTTGCTGACTGGGGGCTCCCCAGCCAAACCCAGGGTTCTCCTGCCCCATTCCTCCCAAAATTGGAATGCACCTACCCCGCAACTCATCCCCTTGCAACATGGCTGCCCCACCCCTCCAAAACACACACAACTTTCCATATGCCTTTGGTCAGCTGACACTCCCCATAATAGCAACCGCTGCTTAGAAACGATCTAGCAAAAGGGCACCGATACGTTGCTAGTAATGAGTGTCTACCATACCATGTTCTGGCTAAATGACAATATCACCTTATCAGCTCACAGACAAAACCCTGCAAGGCTGAAAGCTGATTACCAGAATAGTGACCCCTCACCCCAAGAAGACTCCTGTGGGCTAGTTCTCACACCCCCTCCAGTGCGTCCAAAATAATTAACTATATAATTAGAACAAACTGTAGGTGTAACAAAGCAAATTGTTGGAGGTGGGAGACATGGACTGGCATCTTAGGTCCCCAATTCAGAGTTGTGTCTAAGGTGCACTCAATGCAGCATGGGTAAATTGGGGAGGAAAAGGGTAACTGTACACCACTTTTGCAGCCTTTGAGGTCTGGGACCCAAAAGCTGCTGTGCCATCTCTATGCCACCCAAGGATTCTCCTTTACCATCAGAGGAATTCACCTGTAGACAATTAAGCCAGCTTCCCAGCTGCTTTATGCCATTGGAGCAATGTAAAACAGCCAGAATGGAAGTGAGAATCAGGCCCTTCATGTATACTAAATGCACCCTCTTGTGTTTGAGTTACAGAAGCAGAAAGGCATTTCTGCCCGAGTACTCGGCCTCTTACAAAATTCTGATTCTCCCAGTTCCCACTCTGTGCTACTTATTAAAAAAATGCTTAGGAAATAACATGCTTTCTATTTTAGTTTAATATTTTCAGTACCTTCTGGACTGAACTGGGACGCACAAGCTAAACTAGCTTTCATGCTTGATTTTGTTTAAGCATGATCATGCATTTCAATTGTTTAGAATAATGACTGTGTAATCCAGGGGAACATTTGAATGCTTTAACTCTGCAATGTTAGCTTCCACATCTGAAATTCTAATGTCATTTCTGCTAAGCGCACCACTGCTGTGAAAAGTGTTTTCTTACAACTTAGCGCATATGCAAATTGAAAGCCAACAGCCTGATAGTGACAGGACTGCCTTAGTGCATTATTAATATGCTTAGATTTTCCCCCCCTCTTACCATCAAACTACATCTAAGGTGCAGTGACTAATGACATCAGACATAGTCCTGGCAGATGCACTTGACAAACCTAATCACCCAAAAGTTGGGTATCCTGCTGCATAGCCACTCCCTGGCTCCATTATTTCTTTAACAACTTTTCATTTGTTGGGTGGAAATTGTGTTTGCCGCCCACACATTGAGTTAATATGAAAGTTTCTAAGTAAAGGAAGTTGGCAGTTCTTTGCTCAACTTCTTCTTGACATAGGTGAGATAAATGAGTCACCCTTTGCAAAAATAAGTATCTGCTCATCTGCAATGAAATGACACTGATGACTAAGGGATAAGGGCCTAATGCTCAGTGAAATGCCGTGGGAATTGGGTGTCTCTCTTCCTCAGGTCCCTTTGAAAATCCCAGGCGTGATTCGGGACAGATCTGAGGAACAAGAAGTTACTAAAGCACAGTTGTGACAGATCTTCCCATCGGCGTTACAAGAAAGATTTTAAGAGCGTCTGAAGGGCCCAGCGGGACGGCTCCGAGACCACTAAACAGTGCTGTGCCGAGAGGGGGGCCAAGGCCCCGGGCGCCGGTCTAGGGGGGTCGCCAGGCTGACCCTCCAAGACGCGCAGGAAGCGGGGGGCGCACAGAACCTCCTGCGCCCCCCGTCCTCTGTGAAGGACTAGGCCGGAGCGCACTTACCCACCGCTGCAGCTCCGCCGCCGGCTCAGCTGGGGCAGCCTCGCCCCCTGGCCTGGGGGCGTGGCCGGGCAGGCCAGTCACGACGCGGCGGGGGGGCGTGCGGGAGCAGAAGCGGGAGCAGCTGCAACTCAGCCTCCTGCGGCCCCAACCCTCCGCCCGTCGCGAAGGGCCGACCCCCGCGTCCCTCCCCTCCCCCGAGGCCGGGGGGTGAGGCCGCCCCCCGCATCCGAGCCGGCGCCAGGCGGTGGGGCTGCAGCGGGAGAGGCGGGCGCGGCGCAGCGCAGGTCTTAGATCAAAGTTTCCCAAAGCCAGGTCTGCTGAGTACTTGTTAGTGGTCCACAGACTGGTTCTCCTTGCTCCCAGTCCGAAACTGGACTTCACAAACATTTCAAGTTAAGCAGACGAATGAGGCTTTGCAGGATCCGCCCCACGGCTCTCCCATGGCTCTCTAAGTGCTTGGTTCAAAAGCCTTTGAACTCCATGGACAGTCACCCATTGCCTTCAGTGGTCTTTTACTTATGGCCTCCATGCGTCTCTGTCCCATGTTTTGGTTTGCCTGGTTTGCTTGCTCTAAAACTACAGGCCAGTTTCGCTTCTCATTTACCCAGCTTTTACACTGCTCTAATTCCACTTGCTTCAGCGTAATTAATCCTGACTAAGAACAGAATTAGCCCCTACATGTTTGAGGAATTTACTTAGAAGAAGTAACTTTGGAAGACTGGTATCATTATGACCAGCACAATGGAAGATCACCTTCATTTTCATGCTCAGGATCAATTTATAGATGCCTTCATTAGCAAAATGTACAAAACATGCAGATGGTCCAGCTTCCCCACAACCCTGAGAAGGCTCATTAATTGGTTTCACAGGAAATGGATTGATATTAGTTAGCTTACTGCTGATGCCATGCAAAATAGCATTCTACTGTAGCATTCTACTGCATTCTACTGTACAGCCCTGCGGGACCCCACCTGCAGCCATAATAGTGGAAGCGGGTAAAATGTACTTTGTTGCGGGTGGGATTGGGTGGCCAAAAGAAAACCAGACTGCGGTAGTTTGCAGAAAAAACACTATATCTCTCATCAGTTTGGTCCTTTAATCAAAGTCAGGTAAATCAAGCACAGGATGGAGACTCACGACACCTTTCCCAGCTTTCCCACCAACCTGCTCTGTGACCTTGTGCAAGTCATTTCACCTCTCTCTGCCTTGCTTTCTCCTAAGTCCCTTCTATGTATTGTCTATTTAGACTGGAAGCACTTTGGAGCAAGGACTGCCTCTTACCATGTGCAAAATAGAGCCCTGATTTCAGGAGGACTCTCTAAACCCAGCCATAACAATAAAATAATGAATAATAAGAATAACTATTTGAAATATTCCTAGGAATTTTTGACCATTTCATGTTAGCATTTAGCATTTAATGCTAAACAATAGGTCGCCTCAATTTCAGAGAAAGTCTTCTTCGTATGCTATTTTCTGCTCTACATGGCTGCATTTTGTTAGAAAGGTTAACGGTTCTCACAGATGTTAGTATGAAATATTGTGTTACCACAAAGTAATAATCAAGATCACACACAGATCAAGAGCAGAGATTTGGATTCACAGAAGAAACACGCACACAAGTTTGACATGAACAATATTTATTGATTCTAGATTACGTTTCAAAAAAAGATTCACAGCTGTTATATAAAAAAAACTAAAGAGCCTATTGAAAAAGGAACTTAAGAAGGGAACCGAGACAGCCACCACAGAGGCACTTTAGAAAATGCTACAGTTAGATAAGGCACAAATGAATCACGTGCACAGAATCCATATTCCTGTAAAGTGAAGTCACTTTTTTTTTCAAGACATAAAGACGGACACCACTAACACGGTCTTGCACGTGACCACACAAGACAAACTATAAACTGTGAAAACTATTTGACTGTGGGGATACTCTGAAAACAAAATCACTTTGGCTATTTCGTTTTATTTGCTTTGGGGAGAGGGTTGCAGAATCAAGATGGTCTTGAGGTGGCGATGCTGGAGGGAATGTTACTCTGTTTAATGCAGGTCCGGTATATTTTGTGGGCATCATAATGTATATTTTAACTGCACTGTTGGTTGTTGCCTAGAGGTACTGGCACTTTTGCCGTGATTTCTTTCCAACTCCCTTTGGAGCACAAATATTCTGTGGGATATACAGTCTTTCTTCCTCCGATGTAAATATTTGCTTTCATCTCGGAAAATCAAATGGTAAGAATTTTGGACCTTTATAATTCCTGCCTTACTTAACATCACTGTCCTATTTAGGAAATACCTAGATTAGTTTAATGAAACTCACTAGTTTGTCCTCCAGCTTTTAGGCTATAATTCAGGAAAACACTTGCTTAACCTTAACCACTTGCTTAAGTGCTATCTTGAATAGGGTGCTTTCTTGAATCGGGGTCTGTGTTGGGAAGTAAGGAACCAGTTACAGAACTAACATCTTGTGCTTTTTCTCACGGTTCACTCTATTGTACTGTTGAGTAACATGTATGATTGGCTTTTAATTTTATTACTACCAAATACTATGGTTGTCATGAACAGATTTTCATATCATGTTTTGACACTAGTTACATTAATACATAGTTATAGATACTGTATACAAACAAGTACACTTCCTTTTAAAACAGACCCTAAGATCATCAAAATATACATGAGAATACAAATTATGACCATCACAGTTTATACAATACATTTTACTGAATCAGTACAGTGCAGGATTTCTCATGGGGGGCATAGTTCCCATTAGACAAGTCAATCAATTAAGAATACTATACTGATAATCTGGTTTCAAACCTGATTCTCAAATTTCTTTCCTTTAACAGTCAGTTAGAATGAATGCAAAGAGGTAATTTAGTGTTAAGTTCCTTCTATGCGTGTAAAGGGGGATGGATTCTGTAACCACATCTGATAAATTTATTTATGAGATCATGATGTGCATACATACAGAATGTCACTTTTTATTTTATCCATAAAATATTTAATAAACAAAAGGACAACTGACTGCACTTATCTTTAAGCACATAATGTCCTTAGGCTGCAAAACTTATTCATAACAAGTAGAATTTGTAGGGGCAATTAATTAATTAATACATTTCAAAAGCATGAGACCTCTGAGTGTGAAAAAAAAAACCAAAAAAAAAAAAAACCCACTAAAAAACTTCAGGTGTTTACTCAAATATTTCATTCCAAACACCATAAATCTGCAAAACTGGGCTGAAAATCTCATGGGATCCAGTTTTATCATGAAATATCAAGTGCGTCCTACTTTTGGTTGAGCCAGAAGGATCAGGAGAATTGCCTTTCTTCTAGTATTTCCATTTCCACTAACCATTGGAACCAACAATTTAAGAGCAGTGAAAAGTAATTCTTTTAAAAAAGTTAATCATGCTCATGAAAAGTCAGAGCTAGGTTGAACTGCAAGTGGATAGTTCAGACAAGTTCTAATTTTATCCAAATCAGTTCTCCCTCACTTGACTGCTATGTTTCTATGAGACACAGCACACACTGGTTTGACTGGAAAATGTCTAGCAGATGCATGAGAAAAAGTTGGATACAATTTTGGACATGAAAAACACAAGGAGCCTAAACACCTTTGTCAAGAAAATCACTCATGCCTAGTGAGACTGACCTTCTTTGTAAAGCACTTTGAGATCAAAGAATGGGGCACTTTTATTATTATTCCACAACTGTAGCAGAACCGTGTGTGTTAAGTATCTTTTCACTGTTAAACTTATAAGTATCAGGCCATGATTTTTAAAAATGGGTGCCTAAGTAAGGCTTGTTTGTCTATATTTAGGCCCCTACATAAGTGGTCTGATTTTTGAAAGTGCTGAGCATCCAACGACTCTCTTAAAAAAAAATCTTAGCTTTCAGTTACTAATCAGTTTAGTAAACAAAGTACAACTGGGGTTAGTCTTGTTCAGAATGTGTAACATTGAACAGAAGCTATTTAAATTAAACTGCTCTCATTGGTATAATTTTCTCTTCTACTTGCTGTGTCTGCAAGGCTCACATTGCTCAGCTCCTCTTACAGTGCTGTCCCTTTTAGGGAAAAAAATCTTCCAGGGAGCTGCCTGTGAGCCGGAGTTGGACTGCCAACTTTAGGGAGGGGAGAAAGAGAGAGACTGTGATATGACTAAATGCTTTAGAGGCACTGAAAAGAGGGTTGCTAGTCTCCTGAAACATGACAGACTAGCGAATAGAATAGCTGTTAAAAGCCAAGAAGAAAAACCAGCCTTGCTTTCTGCTGTACTTTCCAAGGAGTCTGACTGTCAAGAATGAAAAAACAGGCCAGTGCGCCCAGGTAAAGCAACTCTGAAAGTAAAAGTAGGCACAGCCAGCAAAAAGTATCATTTTGGTAGATGATATGGTTTGGCACTCAGTATCCCCATCACTCTCCGGAGACATGAAGTGTTCAGAGGAGGGTAGTCATGGGATAGGATACAAACTCAGCTACAAAAATAGGTCTTAGAAGAACCCTATCTAACTGCTTCTCTGTGTGATACAGTGAGAAAGATCACATCTACTATACTGTACCCAGTTCCACTGACTTCAAGATCTTCATGTCTGAAGAGTTCTCCTATCTAGTTTAAAGATATGAGAACACACACTTGTGATAAAATCCAAACTGCTGCTACAAGAAGCTTTCTGCCTGGCGCATCCAATTCAAAGACACAGAATGAAATCTAGGAGCCAGATTCTGATAGCCTGACTCACAACAACAACAACTCCATGAGTAGTTCAATGTGTTTCTTTCAGTGGGACCACTTAGGGAATAAAGTACTATTCAACATGAGCAGGGCCATCAGACTCCGGCCTTGAAGATGTACATGAAGCTGATTATGCAGTTTCTATGCCTAATGTCTATCCCAGCTGCTGATTGTGATAATTGGTTTCTTGCCTCACTCCATGTTTTATTACAGTGGAATTTCAGTTAGTTTAAATCAGTATCCACTGGAGTGGAAACTGAAAATAGGCTCAAAATAGTTCCCTCTTCCTAAACAGTTCAGATCCCTTAGAATTCTATGTGCGCTGGACCAAATTGTGCTCTCAAATACACCTATGACTTCCTATTGAGGTTGCAGAGGTGTAAAAGGAGAGGAGAATTTGGTGCTATGTACTCTGGGACCCTGTCTACACTTATCTCCGAGATTCAGCAGCAGTCAACGGGAAAATACTTGCGTAACTCCCGTCGACTTCTCTGCTTCTGTTCTGCACACCGTCTTCACTGCACTGCACCGACAGGAACCACATTCCCGTCGATGCAGCGCTATGCCACTTGTGAAGGTGGTCTTAGTACGTCGATTTCTGGATCGACTGAACGGGTCTTCACTGACCGCTCAGTCGATCCAGAGAAATCAATCTGACAGCGGCGATTTTGCTGCCGTCAGTGTAGCCGTAGCCTGGGTGACAATTATGGCAATGTCCTGTAATGTCCTGGAGAAACTTTACTGAATTAAGTTCAACATTTTTGGAGTTCATTCTATTAAAAATGCAAATGTTTGTGTACTGTTGTGGGGTTGTATGGACCTCCTTTAGCAGGAAGACAGAATTAATGTAATCTCTGGGAGATATCAGGAACTTCAAAGGATTTTGGGGACAATACATATGAAGTGGATTTCCCAGGAAATACTTGGGGGTAAGGAGAATACAAATGACCTACTTCGAATCCATCCTTTTGAAGACGGGGAGGTAAAGCAATTGCACGGGGAGGTAACCAATTGTACACTGATTACCTGCTTCTGAAAACTCCAGTTCAAAGTCCTCCAAACTGCATAAAGGAGGGACTAAACTTTTCATGAGCGTGCTAGATCTGAGTTGAGGCTGTTACGAACTTGAGACTCCTTTGGGCAGTTTGAAGGACTCACTTGCCAGAAATCACATTGAAGACAATTGGGGAGAATCTCTGATAAGCTTATTAGCATTTGTGGAAATTCCTTTATTGGTTTTAATGTTTTCTCTGTAGTACTTTTACCTTAAGAATAAAAATAGGCTTGCATAAGAAGTGCTGTATGGTAACTTACAGCTGTGGATAATCACTCTTTTATTCGCTTTTGTCTACATTAGCACTTTTGTTGGTGAGAGTGTGGAAAAAAACACACCTGACCAACATAAGTTTCACCGACAAAAGTACCAGTGTGGGCAGTGCTATGTCAGCGGGAGATGTTCTCTCGCCCACATAGCTACCACCACTCATTGTTTTAACTATGCCGGCGGGAGAGCTCTTTCCTGCCAGCATAGAGCGGCTACATGGGAGACCTTACTGCAGCGGTACAGCTGTGCCGCTGTCAGGTCTCTAGTGTAGATATGGCCTTAGTCTTTGAAGAGAAAGGAAGCAGGCCTGTTTAGGCAGACTGCCTTGTGCTGGGACTAACTGAAGGTAGGGAACTGTTCACCTTGGAAACAGCCCAGTGAGGAGGGAGAGACTCACATATCCCCCCAAGAAAGGTAATGGCTAGCGGGCAGGCAGCCTGAAAATGGGCACCCTTGCTGAAGGACTAAAAGGAAACAGAGATACAGTTGCCCTGAATTGTAATACTCTATGTATAAGAGACAGCTAATTTTTTATTCTTGTGTACATTGTTTCAAAGGCCCCACAGCAGAGAAGACAGAAGCACCAGCACATGCTTATGCTTTCCAGGGCTCCACTTGATATCTTCATGATTCAGCCCCCTGATCAGTGACCAAGAGCTTGGGGATGTCAGTCAGACTCGCACGGTACAACATTTCTAACCACTGATGTAGAAGTGTTTATTGCATTTAGCATAGCATAGCAATTGACCCTTTTACAGTTAACACACTGCTGAAGAGCTATCCTCCTAATCTTGATTTCAGGGGGGTTGTTTTAAAGATCCTACAAAATCTTGACCAACTAGCTAGATCGTGAAGTCTCCCACCAGCCATATGGATTTGGAACTGACAGTGCAGGATTAGATTAGAATGTTGTTTAGCAGTCTCCCCTGAGCAAGGGACAGTGTGTATGTAGCTGCACTGCCCCAGTAACAGACTTTGAAAGTCCCCTGTTCCAACCCTACTCCAGTGGGAAGTAATCTGCCCCAATCCTTTACCACACACAGATAATTCCCCTCTCTTCGTGCTGCCTCAGATACCTTTCCCATCACTCTTCCACTTTCCCATCCCCATCCTGCACACATGAGCATGAGGGGGAAGAGTGACTCCTCAGAGACCGCTCTCCCTTCTGCACGAAGAGCTGCGATGCAGGCAGCCTGTGCACAGCATTTTATGCCCCCTCATTCCCTTGTGCCAGCAGGCAGGGGAAGTGACAATCTTGTGGTTAATCATTCACACCCTCTCCTCATCAAACTGCGAGCCAAGCAGTGTGAAATAGCATCAAGAGAAGATTTTATGAACAGTAGTTAGCATGGTATTTCATGTAGCATGGAACAGTAGGTTTATATTCATTTGTGTAATGCCAGAAAACCTTCAAGTGAAGTTGAAGAGAAAAGGACAATTGAAAATATTGTAAGTTTGGTAGTTTAGTGTTTCACTTATGTCAGTTTACGCCCGCAGAAAATTTTCTCACAGGACATCAAAAGTTCCCATTATAGGATTGTACATTTCTTGATAGTATGGTTTTCAAAATACACAAAAGGTTAAAACTAGATCTGACTAGAGATGGGGTAGAAAAAAATTGCACTATGTTTTTCTAGCAGGCTGAAGCTCAGGGAGTCACAGACTCAAAAGCTTAAGACAAGATCTCGTCAAAGCATGGCTGACTAACAAGCACAGTTTGGCTGCTCTGACTCTCAGGAAGTAGAAACTTCTTCTTCTTGGAAGCAATTACAATCCAGAAAAGAACTGAGGGACAAGAAGATGACTATATGGCCATGGAAACCATGCTGCTGTCACTCCTACTGAATTCTACTGTCCTGAGCCTTTGGTACATACAAGGATTGGGTACTTCTTACTAAACCAGAGCTTTATAGTGATTTGAAAGCTCTTCCCTTGCCTTACTCTTTTGCAAAAAATAATGAAGTCTGATGCTACTAAAGTGAAGAAGTACAATTCCGTTCTGCTGGAAATTATATTAGAAAGAGCAGAACCACATAAGCTTTCCTCTTAAGTGAAATATGGAGAAGAGGACTGTGAGGCATGTCACATCCTGTATGGCTATAGGTGTGATGAAGAAAACTCTAATAACCATGTTTATAAAAGTGTCCGATTGAGAGTGATATGAATCAAGAAGCAAAGTTGAGCAGGGGTTTTTTGTACAGAAGGACATGAAAGATATCACCCTCGCAATTCCAGCTACACCCATCAACACAACATAAATTCCAAGAAATACAAACTGAAATGTTGTTTGGTGATTTCCATTTATATTTCAAGGGCTAATTGTTGAGAAAAGTTGCAGACATTAGCTCAGATTCTCTGGTTCAGACAAAGTTATTATTTATTATGGCAGTGCCTATTGGCTCCCACTGAGATTCAGATCCCATTGTACTCTACAAAATCAAGGTGCCCCAAAAAGCTTACAATCTAAATAGACAAGAAAAAAGGTGCAGAAAAGAATGTAGTGTAAAGTTACCTCATGATTCCTGCAAGTCTACGGCGGGGGGAGGGCTAATTTGACCCTGACACTACCCATAGCAGCCTCATGGACCAAGGAGGATAAAGGTGCTGTAGAACCACCAAACTGGGGGAATCCTTGGGAGGCACACTTAAGCCAGCTTTTCAGCCACTTTTGTGCCAATGGGACCATAGTCCATAGCATGCAATTGGAAATGTAAAGGGAGGAATTATATTCTTGACAAACTGCGTGAGCAGTTTCATAGTTTGGAACAAAATTTAGACAACAATTTCAAAACTTAGCCTTACATTTTTTGTAAGTGCAGTCTGGACTCTAGATATTTTGGGGAAAAAATACATTAAAAGATCCTCGCCAGCAATTTGCATTAATTCAAAAGTTATTTTAAGCTACAACAGAAGCCTTGTAGATCTCTGGAACATAAGGTTGGGAATACTATGCTAATAACTATGGATGGGTGGTACCTTGAAATGTTCAGAGTTCAGGTCTGGTTCAGATACCAGTGTACAAAAGGCTGGAAATAATGTAAGAACAGCTTTCTCATGGTATTTTGGCATTTTCATTCCCAGATCTGGATAGAAACTCAAAATGAAGTAACACATAGCTGAACATCTCAGAACCTCAAATGATAGTGCTAAAAAAATAGGCCAGTGTGCAGGGGGTTCTTACTTTATCTGAACTCCATCACTCATCCCCGCTCTAAAATTGCATCTCTACTTCCCCCCACCCTCTTTAACAGTCCTGCTCTGCTTTTGGAGACAGATAAGTGCACGTCAAGGAACATTTTGGAAAAAAGAAAACAGCAAATGTGCAGCTTTGTGCTGGCACCTTTCTTAATTTCGAACTAGCAGCCCCTTTTTGTAGGCAAATAGCCCTATAGCAGCCACTGACGTGAAGAAAGTGGAAAATCCAACCAGCCTCAGCAGTCCCGATATAGATGGCAGGTTTCTCTCCCAAAAGGTAGTAGCTATTGGCCTGGCTGGGACATCCTGGATGGGAGAACATTCAACATTAGTGCATGGTCACCTTTGCTATGAAAGGGAGAATATAAATCTTAAGTATATTGCAGCAGAAACAGAGATGGGTTGAATCTGTTTGGGTGTACTTCCTCTTTTAAGTAGAAGTCTATTACATTCAGGCAACATCTGGTACCTTGTTGCTATTAATGCTTATCCCATTATCCCCCTGCTGATGAATCAGGAAACAACCAGAACAGGGTCGATGGCATCTACTTGAGAAAAGAAATTAAACAGGACATGTTTGTTAAGGGCCCCTAAAATCTGAAATTAACATATTTTAAAGAAAGAGACCAAGACTGGCCATTTGCATTCCCTTGTACTCACTTCAATAAAAGGAAGAGCTGTTTAAAAATCAGGAAACATTTTTTTGCCAACATTTACTCAAGTTGTTCCTTGTTTTTCTCATCAAAATTTCAGCAAAAGTTTTTATTCAAATTAAAAAAAATTTCAACCATTAAAGGTGGCTATGAGCAATGAGTATGCCTGAGCTTCAAAGGCTTTCAAATCTACAACAATAAATAGGTTTTGAAGAAATACGAGACCCAAAGCATTCTCATCAACTTAACATAAGCATTGTAAAAGATACCTGAATGGATTTTTAGCCTTATTAAAAGTTGAACTTTCTTTCCTGTACCATCCTGTAAAGAGTATCTAGTCACCCCCTTCCTCTGGATACCTGTCATGTACCCAGTTATCCATGCACAGTTTGGGCGGGCAGTCAAATGGTTATTGTAGCTCTAGTTTATGAAGGTAAAAGCAACACACACTTTATCTCATCATTAATGCCAAAGGAAAGTGGTTTGCAGTAACTGAAGGAAAACTTACAACTGATTCTGGTTCTGGCATCCAGATTTCATCTTCTGAGATTTTCCCCATAGAACACAGTATCTGAAAATAAAGAACTGATCAGTTCCATTCATTCTTTTAAAGGGCAAAACATTTGGCTTTCAGTTTTTGCTTTAAACTGATGCTGCTATAATCAAGATAAGGGCTTAGCAAATAAGAGTGGGTGTATTCAAATTTAACAGAAAATCTGATATTTGCACATCAGATTGCTGGGCGGGGCTGTTATTTACTGAGATACTCCCAGAGAAGCACCTCTTTCCTAAGTGTGTAATCACTCAAGTGTGAGCGGTGCTGCTTGTTCTATGAAAGAAAGATAATGGTTCAGAATTAAGGAGTGGAGGAAGCCTACTTAACTCATTCAGACCCTAACTCAGCAAGGTACTTAGGCACAGCCCTAACTTAGTATGCAAAGTCAGTTAGGCTTAAAATTAAGCACGTGCTTAAATAACTTGCTGAACTGGGCCCTCATATTAACCATGAATCTGTGAGCCACATCCTATAAAATTGACATCGAAGTAGTGCATACAAGACATGTAGATGTAAAACAGGTACATGCAAAATATATAGGAAGCTATTTTTGAAAAACATTGCCCCAATAGGAATAGGAGTGAGGTCATGTGAGAGAGCCTAGAAAAACTATTATATTATATTTATATATATATATATATATATATACATATACACACACACACACAAAATAATTGGTGCCTATTGGTGGGCATGAAAAAGAGGTAGGATTACATGAAATAAGGAGGAGAGTATGACAATTAGGTAAACATTATTTTTTAAAATGTGCATGTTTCCAAAATATAGGGTGACTATCTTAATTTCTTATTACTCTATCCCAGTCCTTCGAAGAGTTAACACCATCTGATGGTGCCGGAGATGGGGTTTCACTTCAGACAGGGTACAAGATGACTGGCAGGTCTATCAGTTAGCACAATTAACAGTGTTATGGGGATAAGTTCTTTAGTATACATCATGCCCAGAACACAACTCTTTTCTGTTGCCCAAACGAAACATCGAATGTTGTCCATCTAACCCCTCTAGCATTATTCTGCCCAGAGGCCTTTGGAGGGTCTTCTTTAATGCTTTCATCACTTGACACACAGCGATATATTCTCGATTACCTCCCACATCTGAGATCCCAAAGCTGACCCCTGAACCAATTATGAAACAAATATGAGATTCCTATTGTTGAACTGTGCTTGCCTGTACAGCAAAATATTTACAAAAATATCTAGGCAAATGGCATTTTTGCATACAATAAGATATATATGTTCCTATGAATCATTATTATTTAGAATCAGCTGAGCAGGAGATCCTAATTTGTTCTGCAGACCCACAGCAGAACTATTGTTCTTGAAAATGAACTTTTGGGCTGATCTTTTCAAAGCTGCCTATGGGATCTGGACACCAGTGTTGCCAATTCTTGTCATTTTATTGCAAGTCTTGTAGTATTTGATGTCTAATTTACAGCTCCAGTTCCTAGAGACACATGATTAGGTAAGAATCTCAGCTTTAAAAAAAATAAATGTTCAGTCCTTATGGTTTCAGAGAAAAGCTTGGAAGTGTGACCTGAGGCTCACAAATTGAACGGCAAATAAAAAGAACCCAATCGTTTTTTAAAAAAATTTAAATCTCATTTTTAATCCAATCTCATGTATTTTGAATGCTTGAGATTGGCAATACTGAATTTTCCTTCACATGAATTCCCCTGGGCATCTAAATCCCCTACATGAAAATCTCAGCCTTGATTTTGTAACACACACTTAAATGTTCTCCTCAGGCAGCATGCCATAGGTGTGGGTCTGTACCTCTCTAGCTGCTCTCTCTCCAGCCTGCACAGCACCCTCCATGTACCCGCTCCATTCTGTAGCCGTCTCTGTGCCAGCAAAGTAGATCCTGCCAATTGGCTGGCGAATGACCCTTTAAAATAGACAAAAATAAGTCGTATCAGCCAAATCAGGAAAGCATGACAAATTTCCTTGGGTAAAAAATAGGAAAAGAGTGCTTTAAATATCAGGCAGCACTAAAAAATTTAGCAATGCAGAAGGCTATTAGGACAGTCAGCCATTCAATTCTTTCCTTGTGTTAGACTCTTTCTGGTGCTCCTTCATGTTTCTAAAGAGTTGGAAAGTATTACTGCAAACCTGCTAATGCTATTTTGGGGTGTGATTCTGGTGGTCATGAAAGTCCAAATGAGATCTAGGTTAAGACCAGGCTTGTTTTCACTTGTTACCATGGCCAAGACTCGAGAGATGAAAGGTGGAGTCACTAGCGCTCTGACCTGCATATTGTGTGCCCCAGAATACCCAAGAAGAAAGAGACAGAGGTTGTTTTTCCTGGGTCATATTGTTTTGCTGGGATCTGCAATAATCCACTTTAAGTTCAGTTCTATCTATTGGAAAAATTAAAGGCACTATATATATATCTCCTAAACCAAGATTTCTTTAGTGCTCTTAGTTATTTTAAAATTGCAGAAATTTACATTTCAAAAGGGTCCAGAGCACTGTACCAAAAATAAATGCACAACTTAATGGCAACAGCCAGGTTGGCCACTGCTGCTTTTTGGGGCCACTCTTGTTTTCATTCAAAAACCTAAACTGGGGAGGCCAATACACAGTGGCACCGTAGTTAATGCATTCTGACCTATCTAAAAATTCACTGAAGTCACTCATGTTCATAAATACTTACAGGAACAGGTCTTTTTACTTGGTTTTTAAAATACCAATAAAAATATATTAAAAGACACCAAGGAAATGGTAACACCAATTCCAAACCTTAGAAGCATTAAAATTTACCAGTTTGGGCACCAAAATAAAACGAAAAACCAACCACAATCTACTCACCTACACTTCCCTATAGTGACTGACGAAAGTGAAAAGATTAATAATGAAACTCAGCCAACAAAATACCCTAATCCAGGGAAGTAAAGCTTTCCAAGGCTGTGTGATGTATTCCTTAACCAATACTCCAGGTATAAAGAAAATCTGTTCAGAGAGGACTTATGGCCCTTATAGAGGATATTTATCCATTCATTCTTATCTTTCTGTTGTTGAGTCCCCTAGCGAGACACTGTACCTTCCAAACTGAGTCATGATCCCCGGAGGGAAGTAAGCTGTGTAGCACCCGCCAGAATACTGCTCCTCACACCAGTTCTTCTCTTCATAATGCACGGGCTGTAAGACAGAGTTAATGAAACTTCAGGAAGGGGGGATACCCCTCAGGATGAAGCTAATAAAAGAACTGAGAAGACAGCAATCATGAATGGCTTCTGATTTGTTGTGGCACTTTACAAATGCCTGGCTAGATGAGCACATTTAACAAGTCTCTTAGTGCAACATGGATCAGACATAAGCCTTAAGTTTAGACACTGCTAGCTTTTTTTTTTAACCAATTAATTTGGACACTGTAGGATTGGATACTCCTAATTCTCTTATTTATGTAGACCAGTGCTTCAGGCTGTAGACATGGAATCAACTTCAGCCCTGGGGTATGCAGCTGTAACTCCCATTGTATTCAGTATAATTGCACCTGCTTACCCCCAGGTTGCCTAAGTCCCACAAAATCACAGCTTTCTTAGGACTGGAAAGAACCCCCCAATAAGCCATCCTTACTAATATACACTACTCAATGTTTGCTCTGTTCTATTCATTCCCTCTGAAGCACCTGGCATTGGTCTCTGTTGGAACACAGGATACTGGGCCTAGTATGGCCCTTCTTCTCTTTTTATACATTGAGTATATGAAGTATGCCACTTTTGTAGCAATACAGTATGTGGGAGTTATGTATAAAATGGCACGCTATTGTGATTCATGTCTAAACATCTCAGCCACCTAAAATTGCCTTCAGTAAGACAAAGCCTGTTTATAAATAAAGCAAACGAGTTTTCAGAAACTGGGAGATCATAGAAACTCTAAGAGCTTACTAGGAAGGGAAAGACAGAAAGAAACGAAAGCAAATGTTGCTATGGGAGGCAGCAATCATGAGACAAAAAGGAACACCATGCAGGGTATGGGCTGGATAGGGAGGCAGGCTGTGCGGCAGCTGAAAACAGCTGAGGTTCATCCTATAATGATAATGAAGGTAACGCTTAGCACTGAGCTTTTAGCAGCTCATTTTAAAAGGAGCCCCTGGGTTTTTAAATGCTTCACAAGAACACATTTTAATCACTCGCAAATGGGACATAAAGTTTGTCAGTATTTTTCATCTCTCTTCTGTACAAACAAATAGGCACGTCCAGAACTCTAAACCCTCTTGAATGTGGGACATAGTGCTGAGAACACTGATTTCACTGATGCTTTCCAACTTCCACTGCACCTCCCAATTATAGTCATGCAACCGACAATATGTGCTATGTTGTAAGTTATGTTCTTACATGTAAGGCTTCCTCTGATCCCAAAACCTTTGCATAGAGCTCACAGATCCTCCTCTTCCTATGGGAGAAATGCAACAAAGATTTAAACACAAGAAAGAAAATAATCTACCGCTGATATGTTCTTATTTTGAGAGAATAAAGATTGTTTTGTGTCTAAATTGGAGGTTCCAGCCCTTTTGGTTTTATTCTAATTACTGAGAATTTGGAGGCCAGGAGTTGTACTTTAGAAATAAATCAATAAAGTTGATCAGGACGCTGACATGCTCTGTTTTATATAAGCCAACTTTACAAGCAGTTTTGCAAATCACTCCCTTAGACTCTGATCTCTATCATCTCAAATTTGTATATTATCCAAAAGTCATTTAATCTGCCAGAGAAAGAGAGAAGTGAGGTTTTGCACTTTTGTGTCTGGCAGACAGCCTGTGCTGAATTTTGATGAGGGAAACAGACACCACTGACTTGTGCTTTCAAGGAATTAGTATGAAATTTAAAAATCCCTCTTCCTTCTTCACGGTCCCCTGATCCATGAACATATTTCCTTCTGTAACAAAGCAGTAGCAATGTAGTCTGTTCCCACTAATCTTTTGGCCCTTGTTGTCTAGCACTAGACATATTCCCCTATTTCCCAAAAGGAAAAAGATCAGAATGAGACAAGTGAACCGGTTAAGAACTAAAAAAGAAACAGACACATTTCAACACATTTTTGGATGCAAATCCTGTCTCATTCAGAGAAGAAATGTAAGGCCCCAGACACAACAGAAATACAGGAGGGCAGAGTGTATGGGGAATCTACACAAGGGGACCCCCACGTATTATGCAGCCCACTTTTGCGGTGGTTCAGCTACTTCCCTGTGCAGCAGGTCGCAGGGGTGGTGCCGCAATGGGCTGGGGAAAAGTAAAGACTGTCAGGGGATGCACCACTATGCGGCACCACCACCTATTCCGCTTTGCACAACGTGGATGCAGTGAGAGTGGAGGCTGTTACACATTCAGAGTTACAGTAGCAGCCATGGAGTGACCAGGCTGTTAGTCTGTGCCCAGAGGATGATTTCTTTCCTCCTCCACCTACACAGGATTCCCACTGTGCCAAGCCCAGCTACCTGGGCTTCTGGCAGGGAGGGACGATTTGGTTCTTTGTTTTATTTCCTTTCCTTTCTGCTCTTTGAGGAATCAGCCTGTTCTGGAAGCAGAAATGCTTAATGTGACAGACTGAGAGATCATTGTTCTCACAGGATTTTCAGAGCCGGTGGGTTCAAGTAAGTGCTGTGCTTAATTTGTGCCAGAGCTGAGCCCCGGCACCTCTAGGCTTGGCAGTTCAGAACTACAGCACTTCTGGGCTTGCTGCATCAGTTTATGAATGTAAAAAAAATTGCTGGAGCCCTGGCACCTTTTCCATTACAAATGAAACACTGGGTAAGTGCATGGGCTTCTGGAGGCTGTGGATCTGTGCCCATTTGTGTGTGTGTGTGTCACGCACTGACTGTGCTGATACTGTTTAATACTGCGCTGTCACATACAGTGAGCCGAAACACAAGCTCTGCCAAATGCTTGTCAATTCAATTCCACAGACGTGCCAACCAGCTGTAAGTAACAGTAGGGGGAGCTCAGACAGCTGCAATACCTCAGTGTGGGAGTCATGCTGCAGTCAGTGGGGAAAGGGAGCCAGTGACCATGATTAGAAGAACTCTTTGCTAGCTCTCTCTCTATCCGCCCTAAAGAAAGTCCCTTCTATCCATCTCATACAAAGGCCCAGCTTGGATGCTTTAGTAAGGCAATCCACAGAACAGCGCCAGGGGACTCTGCATTCTTCCACTGGAGGCTGGGTTTCCAACCTTGCAAAAACAGCCAGGGGGTCAGCCCAGAAAGCCTGTGGTTCTCAGGAAACCCCAAAAGTCACAGGCCACTAGACCAGCCCTAAGGGACTCTAAGGCACCTAAGGCATTGGACCAGCCCTCAGGCACTTCGCCCCAGCTCCCCAACACCACACTCCATTGGAGCCATACTGCCACTCACAGCCTGCCTCACAGATGTTTCTGAAGTTCCACTCTGAGGGTGGGTCCATCAAACAGAGGAACGCCACAGAAAAATTAATACAACCTCAAGCTGCTTTATCCGTCCTGATTAACCCTGCCACAACTCTGAGAGGAACAATGAGCCTCCCTCCAATCCCGACCCTGGCCTGCCCTCTTCCCCAACTGCATAGCAGAGGCACCAACTTCTCTGCGGGCAGGAGGAGATCCTTGTGTGAAGAAAGCAACCGGGCTCCGAGAAGCTGTAAGCTCCACTGCTATTTGCCAACTAAATTGCAAAGACAAAATGACTTTGCTAAAGCAAAAGCAATTAACCTTCAGATCAGTAGTATTTTCAGACAGCCATGCAAAGAAATGCATAGAAAGGCATTATATAGCTTTAATTATCAACAAATAATATGCTGTTTGGAAAGGGCTGAATGGTGTTGGTGGTAACATTTTATTGAAGAGATTTGTCTGATAAGGGTGAGTCTTTGCAGATCTCCCTGCTGCTCAGACAGCTGTGCCTTTTGCCCTGTTTAGTTTAGTATTTTATTTAAATAGCCTATTGCTAGCATTCTGTCAAGAGCATACTGTACATCTACATGTACTGTAGGCAAAATCCTCATCTCCAGACCCCAGGCTCAATCATGACTTTCCACAAGCCTTCAGCAAAGGGAACGTGTTGTTGCATTCCTCCAGAAGCAGCCAAGGAAGTATTTTGGGACTCTGAGAGTCGCAATCTACCTCCTGGTTTCTGGTGGAGGAAGTACCCGGTGCACTGTGCTTCCCCAGTGCACTGTGTAGCTCTGCTAGCCAGTGGGAATTGTATTGCCCCAGTTACGCTGCGCAGGAGAAGGGGGTGGCAGCATAGCAGCCAATGGAGGCTGCTCTCCTTCCTGTGCGGGGTAGCTGGCACAAGATGCCCCTTGCGTGGCTGTGCAAGCTGGGCCACAGTCTGACCCAGTGTAATTAGTAACTGGTCTTTGTCCAGGGGAATCTGTGGTAGCAGATGGAGGTGGGTTTCACTCCCGCAACAGGTGGGCAGGCTGCAGCATTGTCGCACTGTGACTGCTGTTCCAGCCAATGGGCTAGACTAGTGGCCACAGCCCCTGGAACACATGGCTTCTGGATCCTGGAAAATCCAGTCCCACCATCAGTGACTCAGTGTATCTGCCCCATGTGGGGGAGCCCCGCTACATAGTTTACAGGTGGGTGTGGAGAGCCCTCCCGGCCAGCTACTCAGTCTGCCCCTTGTCTCTGCGCAGCACCACAGTGAGGCTTTAACTGTGTGGATGAGATGAATTTCTCTTTGTAAGCAACATACGACATTAAGCACAGTGTATGTCAGACCATTCTTTACCATAGAGAGTCATCAACAGTTTAATATTCACTCAGTAAGTATTCAAAGTCCCACTGTCTAAAAATTAATCTTAGGCAATCTAAGAGTCAGATAAACATGTTAATGCTTTTGACACCCATCGATAGAGTGGTCTGTCTGTCTTTTATGGCACCCCTGTAAATAACAAAGGTGTCAATTCATTGCACAGAAACTTAAGCTGTTCTCAAGTGCTGCAGATGTTCGATTGCACTTAATATGCTGACACAGGATGAAAAGTGGCATTTGGTGTTTATGGAAGCCTGAAATGCTGCCCACAATGGATTTCAAGGTGCTTGCCCAGCTTTTGTTATGACCATCACCTCTTGTAGCTCCACCCCAAAGCGTAAATGCAGATGGAGAATATATGGTCTATTCTTGGAAAACGAAAGAGCACTTCAGTGCTGCCACTTTAAGCGCTTGTTATAGTAATGGCTCCACATGATCCTACCTTACAAAAGCTGCGGGAGTTCACATACCGCTGATTCGAGGACACCAAGATCTTCTCTAATTGGGCTGACCATTACTGTTAAAATGTGTACTTGGTCATACAGCAACCCATGGTTTTAAGTATGAACATACCCTGTCCAAGTTTAAATAAAGGTCTTTCCCCGCTCCCCTCCCCCCGCCCCCCAACTCTATAACTTTAGCTTTGTTGATTAGTCCAATCAAATGCTGGTAATATTTTTTAGGGCAAAAAACTACTGCCCTTTGAAAGCTATTTTTATATATTTTTAAACAGTATCTGGGAGGAGACTGTTGTAACCAGATAGTGGGCTACATTTTCACATGTGCTGAGCTCTGCCTTGCACACCTGAAGACAGAGGGTCAACGGTAGCTTTCTGTCACCATTCCACCCCCTAACCTTTAGGGCTGGTTCATCCCATGACATAAATTGGAGCAGCCTCAATATTGTGCTAATTTACAAAGGCTGAAATGACCCTCTTGGGGCTGATCGAAGATCACTAGGATGCTGAGCACTCTGGCTCAGCCCTTCCCACACCTGGCATACTCTGAACACACCCACTCCACTGTGTGGGGGCACAGGAGCATCAATGGAGGGTATGGAGCTGGCTATTCTGGCTTTATGCCACCCAGACACTCCCGAATACAAGAGGAATCCCCAGTTGCTCACTAAGTGAAGCTTTCTGGTTGCTTTCCACTGCCTCGGCAGCTCAAAGCAGTCAAATGAGAGGCCGAAGACTTGGCCCAGAATGTTTTACAAAGGACAGATAGATGCTGCCATGCTTACTGCCATTTTGGATGAAGGCTTCACATGACTCCTAATGGAACAAAATTTAAGTGCTTCACTTTTAAAGTGACAGCACTGTGAACACTGCTTAGTTAATATCCAACATCCTTGTAACTGTTGCATGCAGGGAATTTTTTTCTGATATATGGAGAAAGAGAGAGAGACAGTTTAAAACAAAAACTTAAATCAGATCCTATGTAAAACTATGGCACTTTGTTCTTACCTTTCTTCCTTTGAGAGATGTGCCAGTCTTCTACACTTTCGAGCAAGAATAAAACTAAAAAAAGAAAACCACAAAAAAAGGAATGGTGATATTTACTTTAATCACATCATTACTTATACAGTGCCCTTTAAAATGCTATCAGTTAGTGGCTTCAGGATGCCAGTTTCTGACATTTGTCTCTTATTTTTCAGTCTTTACCTGGTGACCACTTTCCAACCCTTTCAATTCTTTCTTGTTGAGAAATGTGGCTATAAACTTTTCTTCAGATCTGCAGGATTTAGGCTCAGCTTTTGGAAAATTTCTAAAGGTCAAATCTTTATCTCAGGCTGTCTACTGGAGAAATGTACAAGGGTTGCAGTAACAGGAAGACAGGGAACGTCCATCCCCATGCAGCAGAAGGGAAAGTAGCCACACTGCTACAGTAGTCACTGCATCTGGTGCACTCTCCCTCCTGTGGGGAGGGCATGGGGGACAGACAGGCTGGTGGATCTAAGAAGTCAGCTTTCTCCAGGCTCATCTTCAAAGACCTCTTCCACAGTTGTGTGTCACAGCATTAGTGACGTACAGACCTCTTGCTTCGGTCCCTGCATGCAGGGAACCACATTGTGGTCAGGGTCAGAAGATCCATAGGAACTGTTTCATGGCATGGTAAACCTGCTCATGACAGCTATAGGGTTTGATATAGTAATAACACATTATGAAGGCTCAAGTGGAATTAGGAGGTATGGTTCAATAGCCTTTATATAAGGAAACATTGCATTTCATTTTTGATTATTAGAGGTGGGAGGAAAACCCCATTTCTTGGAAAGAAATCCCTTTTAATAGAACTGACTGAATTGTAGAAAATTATAGGCATTTTTAAAAAAATGTTTGATTTTGGGGAAGGTTCCCCCCCCCACCAACCCACTTTACTTTTTTTCCTCTTCTCTCTTCTCTTATCCTTTTCTCATTTTGCCATTGGGAAGGCCAGGGACAAAAGAGAGAGAGAAGGCGGGGCAGGAGAGGAAGGAGACAGAAATAAAAACCAAAAGAAATCTTTTTCATTTCCCCCCACCAAAAAAATTTGAAAATTTAAAAGAAAAAAAAAAGAAAAAATTTTGAAAGAGAAAATTTTGGGAGCAAAATATTGAATATATTTTGTGGAAGAAAATAATTCAACATTTTTCAAATAGGTCGACTTTTCTGTTTATATTCTCAGATATTTTTCCCCGAATGGCAAGTTTCCACTTCTCCACAGACCCCATGCCTACAAAAATTAATGGGTTTTCCCTTTTCTCTTTTACCCCATTATGGCAGGAACACTGCAACTGGGTTTGGTATCATCAAGTGTCATTCCAATCACAGCTTCCTCATCTTCAATGAGCATGGTACCACAGTAGTCTAGAAACCACAGAGGAGAAAAAAGAAATCAACAGATTTTATTAATCCAGGTAATTTGGAGAACTATGAAAGAGAAGGAAGTGAAACCACCAACGTGGTGTGACACTGATTATGACTCCACTCTCTTGCTCTATAGAATTGTTCTGCCAGAGACTGTGTGCTGTTACTTGGAGTCTGAGAAGTACTATTTTCTAGGTAGGTGAGAATTTTAGATATGGGATCCTGTGACTCTTAGCAACCTGTTCCAGGCATCCTTAAAAAGCAGGGACAATATAAGGATATTCATATAAATGAATTTCTGTCAAAAAAAGATTATGTTATAGCCGACATAACTGGGATATCAATTAATTGCACAGAAACACACTGTTCTCGAGTACTGCGGGTGTTTGTTTTTAACATTTTGGCATACACACTAGGTTTTTATGACAGGCATATGCCGGATACAAGAGATTTCATGATGCTTGTACAAATGTTCTGTAAATACAGAGGAAGTACAATTATTATTAAAACCATGGAGCTCAAAGCACCAGTTTTTCCAGAGCACTCTGGACATCTTTACACTCATTTGTTGCAAGTCTACCCAAAAACTTAAAGGCAAACAAAGACTGTATGGTGTACTCTGGCAAAAATTAAAGAGGCACTGTGTTCTGTGCTGTCACTTTAGATGGTTTTGTGTGTGTGTGTGTGTGTGTGTAAGGAGAACAATAAGGAACAAGAGTTAGTTTATCCCAACTTCTTCCCTCGTGCCACATATACTCTCTCTTTACCACCCTTTCTTTTTAGGACTCTCAGAAAAGTAGCTGGAAAGATATGAAATCTCCTTCTAAGGTTTGACAGAAATGTGGAGTCTTGAATTAGCATATAAATACAAAAGAAAACCTCTGATTAAAATGTAATACCTTTTTTCCTCCAGAAAGGTTCTTTGTAGTATACCATGCACTTGATGACTGAGCCCATGGGAACCCGGCTGATCAGCTGGTTTCTTATTGGTGGCAATGGTGGGTTGAAATGAATCTTCAAATCAAGAAGGGGGGGAATGGCACTAATAACATACTTGGCCTGGAAAAGAAATAGTAAGTAAACTCAGTACAGTATCCAGTATTTGAGCCTTTCTGTATTACAGCTGGGGAAGCTTTATAGTATGTGTGTTGACAGTAATATCTTCCAAAGCAATGACAGTTTGGCCCATCGCATGAGAATTACAAAGTGGACCTCTCAAGATGTCTTAATCGTAGAAATTTTAAAATGATAAACAAGTACTGTATAAACGACCATCCAATCGGGCAGCTCTTCTTTTATAACTGTTTGTAACAGGCCAATGGGAAGACTATTCCTCTTACCAAGGTCCACTGGGATCCGTTTCAATTGGCCTTTTATTTTGTGGCTTGGAAGCTAACTCTGAAATGTTTCTGGAGAACATTTCTCTTGCACTGCATTTCTATCATCCCTGGAGATAGTCTTTTATGCTGAAGCTAATTGGATGCAAGGGAGTAGAAATAATAAAGGAATGGCACAAATACACGTTCTAGCGTTCTCTGCTTCTGCGGTACCCATTCCAAGTTGTGTCATGGGTATTACTTCGGGAATACCAGAAAGCATCACAACTTATTATTGTGACTCTCCTCTTTGCTACCCTGTGCCATGTGTTACAGGCTTATTGAAAAGACAAACAGAGCAATTAAAGATTTTAAAAACATAACCCTACAAATATGTGCTCTAATGTAAATACTGAATTACCTCATATAATTCATGGTCTAAGGTCTCCACCATGACATTTTCACCTGACTGATCAATGCGGACAACAGGTTTCTCTAACTTCACTCGGCTGCCCAGGCGTTCCATTATCTTCTCACTAATCTGACCAGAGCCTCCAACAAACTTCCTCTCCTGGAAGAGAAAAAGGGACAGTTCAACAATGGGAGACGGGCAAACTGGTTTGGATAAAATAAGAATCGTATGGAACTTGGGCCCTACACTCAAAATAAGCCCAGTTTCTTTTTAACATTTTGAAAAGTTAGGTGACTCCGTTCGGAAAGCTTATTGCTTATTGCTTTTGAATGCTCAGCTGAAGTCAGTTTCATCCCTTTTGGAGGTCTGCCCATCAGTAACAACAATAACGAAGGCTATAATTATAACTAAACTGGCTATAAAAAGCAAGTTGCATGCTTCTGAAATCTGTTCAGTAGCATTAATTATGACTAGAACATTTTTAAAAAGCCTTTTTCATACATATCAGAGGCGAGCCAAATAGGTTCATTTCAGTATAATATAGTGTACTTAAATGTACATTCATATAGCACAAGAACATTAGCCGATTCTTCCTTTTCTTCATGTGCATTACTTACATTAAATACACCACTTCTCAAACATTTTAGGGCTGTGTCATACCTAAATACAGGCATTTATCTTCATCAGATTCGTCTGACAGTCTTACGATGGTTGAAAGGATTCAATTTTAGATACCCAGCTATGATTCAAATATCAGTCCGTCTCTGTCTAGGCACATATGCAGTTATCACCTTACAATACTTAAGTACCTCTCAAATATTTAACCTGTGAGGACAGGAAGTATTACTAATATTCTCATTTTTCAAAGAGGATGAGCTAAGAAAGAGTGCCCAAAGTTAGAGTGAGGAATTGAACCTGAATCTCCTGATGTTCACTCCAGTACCTGAACCACAAGAATGGCCTTCCACATTGATACAACCTGAATTATATTAATATTGAAATCAATGGCACCTATTGTCGCTATGTAAAGTAAAAACTAGGGGAGTTTGGCTACCCTCTTAATAAATCAGTGAACAGTGTCTAAGTAAATTCTTGTCCTTTCCTTTAAAGACAAACAAACAAACAAAATAAGCAAGTTTAAAGGGTTCCTGCCAGGAGGCATGCTGTTTTTCCAAAAATAAGAGCGGAGGCTTACTGTACCTGCCCACCATTGGTGGTGGAGAATATCCTGCCTGTTCCGCCACACTGCTTCACGTACCACAGGAACCAGAGAGCAGAGACTTCATGAGGCTCAGAGGTAACGTCCACATTCACAAACAGCGTTGCAAACCTCTTGCTAGCACTGCACACAGGATCAAAGTAAAGCTAGCACGTTACTAGAAAAGCAGCAAGATGACATCCATCACCTAGCCCTGTTCTCTAGTGACGGTGAAAGAAAGGGGCCTCGCAAACCTCTTCAGCCAGTGAAGTCAACTGGTATTTTGCCCTCAACTTCAGTGGGACCAGGAATGGTAATTAAAATAATTGCTCTTATATAGTGCTCTACACAGAAGAATTTCAAAGGACTTTGCCAAAAATTAATTAAGTCCTACAATATCCCACTGAGGTTAATAAGTATTATACTTGTTTTAAAGAGGCTAAGTGACCTTTTCTGGGCAACACACTCAGTGGGAGATTATATTTTCTTTTGTTAACATCTGTCTTTCAAGTTTCAAGGAACAATAGAGCAAGGCCAGACAGCTCTAATGGGCTTAGAAGTTCGGCACATCAGCTACCTACTCCTCCAATGCTCCCTGTGTCACCCACAAGATCTGCAGTCCTTTCTGTTGCTGACTGTGCCTGTCTCCCCACTCCTCCATCAGCCACAGTCTCCTCTGCTGTACAGCTACAAACCCGGCAGCAATAGAGTAGTTTACTAGGACAGTAAACCCCAGCAGAGATCATCACCCACTGTGAGACAAGGTCCATATGGGTGGTAATCATTCTTATCCTTGTTCTAGCCATATTTTGGATGGCTTGCAATCCAGCTGCCTCCTCCTCTGTCCTTTTGAGAGTCACCATGTGCAGGAAATCAGATAGAATTGCCCTTTGTGGGGACACAAAGAACAAAGAAACAGCTGGGGGGGGGAGGAAACAGAATGGCAGGTAGGCCTTGAGCAGAATTGGTACAGATCTGTGTGGTAGACTAACATAAAAGGAGAAATTGTGATGCCATTTGCACAGCCATATAACAATATTGTGCATCGGGCCCTGAGCCTGTGCAACGGCCTTTGCTGATGAGCATACATGTAGAAAATTGTCAGAATTAAAACTTCTCCAAAAAAACTTCTCCAAAAAAACTTCAAAAACAGACTTCAAAGAGAAACTGCTGAGTTAGAAATTATCTGCAAACTTGCCACATTCAAACTGGGTTTAAACAGGGATTTGGAATGGCTATCTCATTACAAGAAGTAATTTGCTCTGATCACCCATTCTCACCTCCTACTCAATGGTTGTAATTAGGGCACAAGTACCCGGCTTTTATCCACCTACCCCATTGTTATCTATGCCCTTGGATATGTATATGTTGCCTCCTATATATCATTTCCTGTATCATTTCTACCAACTGCATCTGAGGAAATGAGCTGAAGCTCACGAAAGCGTATGCCTGCTGAAATTAAATTTGTTAGTCTTTAAAGTGCCACAGAACTCTCGTTGTTTTTACAATTAAAAGTGGTCTGGGTTTAAAGTGTGATCATTGTTATGTCTCCTACTGTCTGTGCTTTGATTTAAGAGATGACCAAAATGGCAGATCTACTGAGAATTATTACAGATCATGGAACTGTACAAGATTTCAGGATGGGTTAAAAGATGTGTGAATATAGTCAGGAGTAAACATTCTTTCACTCAACTGCAATGACTTTCTCTATCCTCACATTGCACATTTGTATAGGTGTATTAAAGCCATGGGAAGGAAGTCCCATGTCTTCCAAGCAGAAGATGCTCATCTTAGCTTTGTACTACCTGCCACATGGGTCTCTCTAATTATTGCATTTGTCAACTGCCACCCAGCAAATAACCTCCAAATAGGGTTGCCCCCTTTCTAATTGCTGGTAACTGACTCCCGAGACCCCACCCTCTGCCCACCTCTTCCCTCAAGGACCCGCCCCTTCCCTGCGTCCTCCGCCAAAGCCCACCCCTGCTCCACCTCTTCCCCCCAAAGTTCTGCCCCTGCTCTACCTCTTCTCCCAAGGCCCCGCCACTGTCGATCACTCCTCTCCTCCCCTCTCCCCATCACTCACTGGATCGTCTCAAGGAGCCTGCCTGCAGGTAGGAGGTGGCCCCTGCTGAGCAGGGGCTGGCACGAGTTAATGACCCAGCACCTCCCCCCACCCTGCCATAACTGGACTTTTGGTTCAGGTGCCATTTAGGGTTGCCAGGTCCCAAAAACCGGACACCTGACAACCCCAAATGGCACCCGGATACAGAAACCAAAAAATAGACTGTCTGGGTAAAAACCGGACAGGTTGCAACCTTACCTCTACAGCCTGTACAAAATCCTGCTTTTAAACTAGTTTCCTCTTTTGTTTAGTCAATTTTTTTTTAAGCAAAGAGGCTTTTAAAAATATATATATATTTAAGCAAATTTAAATTCAATTCTTCACAGTTTCAGTTCTTCACAGAAAAAGGATCTTCTTTCCCTGCTTAAAGAACACACATTTCTACTGAAGTAAAAGACTAAGGATGGAATTGCCCTCCAGGGAGGCTTGGCCTTTGATCTGCTTTTGTGCATATCTTTGATAGCACAGGAATATTTGTATATGGGCAACTGCTGCAATAGCAACATTACAATTTGATATGCAGTATCATTTGCATGTTTTGACCACCATCTTTCAGCTGTTTATCAGCATCTTAACTGGTTGCCCAGCGCTTGCCAATAAAATAAGTGATAAAAGAAGTAATCCTGAAGGGACTAGTGGGGGATATTTTTGGTGCTATGTGATACTTTAAACTACCGATTAGACACTTGTCCGTGATATATCCATGACATTAAGAAGAAAACCTTTTCTGGAGGTAGACATTCAACAAGGATGAAACCTGGTAGTTCAGTTTAGTAAAAAGATTTCTTGTGCCAGTGTTGATTATAATAAAGGACTATAACAGTTATTACACACCTTTGAGAAGATAAGATATACACTGGGAGTGTTGGGCTCTGAAGCTCTTTGAAATACAGTGACTAATTACCCCTGTTAATGTCATACTACCACTTGTGTGTATGTTTATTGGCTCCGTGCTATCTCCTCTTCGTTAGTCACTGAGAAATTGCATGCACTCTGTGACTATAAAGCTTCTACCTTTCTTCCTTTAGAACCATAAAAAGGCTATGGTGAAAAAGGCATTTATCCATTTCTTCTTTACATATATAGTAAATATGATTAGCTCTGAAAGATGTTCTATTGTATTTAGTGGAGGAATAGATATAGTATATTAATATTTTACAAACGTAATTCTTTTAGTCAGTGGTCTGATTTCCATAATATTTTGCTACTTTCTCATTATTTTTGGTATTTCAGTGCCACTATTTCATCTATTATTTCATAAGAAATGGCAGTTTGGTTTCAATCATGAGCACACAATGCTATTTCAGCATGAAATGCCAAATAAAAGCAAATCTGCATTATTTGTCAGACAAAAGGAAAGAATGGAGGATTACCCTTCTGGACCATTGCATTCTAGGCACAGGAAAGCTGCTATGGTATGTAACCTAAATCTTGATCACACATGGAAGATCAAGCTTAGATGCATGTATGAAATCTGAAAAGCATCTTGGAATTAAGAGCTGCTGACAATTATGTCAAAATTCAGGTAAAATGTCAAGTCATATTTCATCACAGATTAGAAAGATGTGACTCTCATTGCCTGGTGTTGTCCGACATTGTGCAAGATTTTACAGAGTCTAATTTCCAATTAAAGGGGCTGAATCACCTGTAACTATGAATACCAAAGATGGCTGAGCTACACCATGCATTAACAAACACTATGCTGACGTTACCTACTAAAGATTTTGAAAATGCACATTGCTCAATTCAAGTAACATTTCATTCATTCTTATTCCGCTTCAGTTGTCCTGGATGACGATACCAATGAGAGACTGCCTGAAGGCCTTTATGCCATAGTATACTCTAGTGGAAACCTGAATGCTTTTCTTACAGACAGTACATACGCTTACATAAGTTAATAGAATTTACTACTTTTGCTCAAACTTGTTCTCCATAGAACTTGTTTAAAATGGTTTATTCCCAGGGATATCCCCCTTCAGGACTTCCTTTGGGAAGGTTTATGGATAACTGCTTGCAGTACAGTTATGCTTTAGAATTTTGTTACTTATGTTACATTTCTAAAGCCATAAATAAAGGCAAAAACCATAGGAAGGTTTTGGACAAGAGCCTATTGCAACTGTGTTGTGTGGAAGACTAGGGTAGGAATTCCCCATATTCACAGTAAGCGTGTGGCCTCTAGTGACTTGTTGAAGCTTAGAAAGACCATTAAGCACTCTTTTTATAGCTGAAAGATAGCAGATAACTTCCTTTAGCTTAAGCAGGAACAGGTCTGTGTTTCTAGCGTTATAGACTCATGGTTCTAACTCTGGGGTGTAGTTTATTTAGTAACTCTGAGAGTGTACTTCTAGAAGTGGGTCTGCTTTAAAGCAACACCATGCTATTTTTTTCTTTTATATGAAGAAATCTAGTCAAACAGTTCTTGAGTTACAGGTGACATCAAAATTAATGTGATGGGTGCATAACAACAAGCAGAATTGTCAGTACCTCTGTGCTACATACAGGGGACACTTGAGGGTTAAGGTAATTCCGTCTAAGAACTGCATATTGATTCTTATATTGTTTATAGAAAATGAGCTAACCTAGAACTGAATAATTGAGGACAATATCTCATCCAAAGTTCAGAACAGGAACATGCTGTACCAGAACGTATCTATTTTATTGTCAAACATTCAGAACTTCTGATTAAAATAATTACAAAAGTGGAGTCTTGTTAAATCTCTGGTCATCTGACCTGGAAGCATTACACTAGACTAGCCAAAAAGCAAAATCAAATAATTTTTTTGTGCACAAAAATTATTTACAAGAATAATAGAAAAGCTTTGCGCAATTACCAGGTGCCATCATGAAGCAATATCACTATGGAGATTCAAGTCTGTAATTGCTTTATGCTGTTTGCTTTTAAAACTACAGGGCCTCTACGCTACCAGATTCAATTCCAGGATTCAAGGGTGCTTCTAGCTCTCAATAGATGTCTAAAAACTACCTATCTGAAGGTAATATCAAGAACTTAACTATCTCTGTTTTCTGGAATGACCAAGGTACATACAACATAATTTCAAAGTTTAGTGGGTGAGGCGAGCAGATATTTTTCAGTTCTTTCAAACAAGACTGATACAGAGACAGTTCTATCCACTTATAAGCAAGTCATCAGAAAATGAAACAAACGAGTGTATAACAAGCGGAGATGTTAACCTTGCAATGCTAAGGTTTCATTTTCATCTGATCTTTGAGTTAAAATAACATATGGAAAATAATGGGATGCACAGTGTATTTATGCAATTATTATAGTTTTCAACCTGATCACCATTTAGAACCCTCTGCTCTTCTTCCTTTATGCCAGCAGTGAAGGTCATATGAATGGGCATGAACAATGGGCGTTTAAGCATCAGTGTCAAGCCAAGGCAGTATTTGGATGAGAGGCCTCTAGAGAAGAAAATCAAGTGCTGCAAGAAGTGGTACTGGTGATTTGGTAGGTGTTTCTCTCTCTTGGAATTAGCACTGATTCAGTGCTTCATCATAATGTCAGTGAACGTTCTACTGCTGGAAGATTTGTCTTTCAGATTAAGATATATAACCAATACCCTGTTCATCTGTGGTCATTAAACCTCAATACATTTCTGCAAAAGTAGTGTTAGCTGTGGTCAAATGTGGATCATTAGAATCTGCCTACTCGAATTACCCGACGTTTTCAATTGGATAGTGTATCCCACACAGCCCGTATTTAGCTGTTGTGCTGCACAGCTGGAGAGTTGCCACGCCCCCTCGAAGAAGTAGCTGTATTTCAGTGGTGGACATAATGATTACCAATTGTTTGTAAAGCGTGTCCAGATCATCTGGCCTGCAGCTATAACCTGTTATAAACTTCAATATTAAAGTGCTTCTTACTTTGTCCAACAAACTTTGTCTATGAAACCTTGCATAGACATTTTGTCCCATTCTTCTGCATGTGGTGCCTTCCACGGGGCTTCATTCGGAATCTAAGACAACACAAGAACAGTGAATGTTCAAAAACAAAATTGCACACTGTGAATATATCTTCGATACATACACTAGACCAGCACAGCTCTGTTGTGCAGCTCTGCTGGCATAATCCCATAGAGTAGACACAGCCTACACTGACAGAAGGGATTTTTCTGTTCATATAGGAACACCACCTCCCTGAACCAAGTTAACTATGTCAACGGAAGCATTCTTCCATCAACACCGTATGATATTTTCTTTTTCAGGAATTGGCTTAATGGTCTAAGGAAGGGACTAGAAAAGAGATCTAGAAATTATGCTTTCCCTGATTTATACCAATCATTTTTATTGGGACGAAAGATTCCTTCTCAGCACTTGCCTGTGCTTTCCTTTCTAGATAATACTATTTCTATTTTAACTTTACATGCAGAATTCTTACGTACATTTTCAGTGAGAACACTTAGCACAAAATTCTGCTTTTCTGAAGCACAGATGAGCTTGTACCTGATAAAGTCCTTTTGAAAAACACCAGCCCTTCTCTCTTTAACAACAGTAAACTTGTCTCTTAACCTAGACTAATTTTTAACTAAGTCAATTGATTTCATATTCAAATTAGAAGATACAGACTGTGGTTGAAGCCTCTATTTTAAAATAAACCGTTCAAAGAAAAATATGTGAATTATTTTCTCTGATAGGTATATATTTTTGCTTTAATTGTTAGTATTATTTACTCTATGCAAAACGGAAGGGTTTTTTTAAAGGCAAGAGAGCTACTCATATGGGTAGAAAAAGTGCCTGAGAAGAGAGTCAGCCTTAGAAGCTGAGTAAGAGAAAATGTATTATTTTGGGGGCACTAATTCAGTTTTAACCATAACAATGCAAGACCACAGGAACAAGCTCCCCTGCACTACAGAATTGTGTTACGTGTTCTTGCTGGAAATGTACACAAGGATTCTGCTTAAAAAGTTCTAAATAGAAATAAAGTGGACTTTGCAGAAGATAAGAAAAAATTAGACTACAATGTTGCCTGGAGAGACAAAATGCAGTGCTGGAGAGCAGAAGTGTGCAATTCTATAGCTCTTCTGTTTATGTTTAGAAGCATGTGCACTTTGCTTTTTAAACTCCTATAGTTCAACAGGGTAGTGAGAACCTGTGCACATCACCTTTAACACATACTTAACTGGTCAGGTTAGTTAAAGTCTCTGGGGAAGGAATTTAGCCTATGTTAAAGGCAGTGTGCCTTGCCTACACTAAGCTATTAAGACATGTTAGTTAGTATGTGTCAGTTAACGTGCTAACATCATACCTTTAAATTCTATACAAGGGCTAATTGAATCAGATAGCTGAGCTTTCACATACCTCCTTTCCCATTTCATCCATCGTCCTCCACAGATTGTTGAAATCTAAGATGACAAAAGGGTTCCACATAGTAGGAAATGCACCCTTAAAGGGATAACTTTTACCCTAAAAGATAAAAAAGCATAATCGGCATACAGTGTTAAACACTATTGATTCACTTGAATGACCGTGACCTCAATGTACATGAATTAGTACTGAAGTTTTAAACAGTCACCAGACAACTCCAACCAGTACATTTGACAGATTAATTAATCTGCTGCACATGAGTGAGAGCAGAATTAATAGGAAGAACAAATGATCAGAATGCTCTATTTTTAAAAGCAGAATAAGTGGGTTTTAGATTGACACCTTCAACCAAGACAAAAAGTAGGGTTCTTAAGGCCAGCACAAAAAGCAGGCAGCATTGGACTGGTGGCATTTTATTTGGGGTGATCAGTTTTGTACTGTATGTTTGTGTTTGGTTCCATTTTCCTTCCTAAAGAAGACTGAAAATATTACATTGTTATTCATTTTAAATAGACAATATTAGTTTCCTTCAAAATCAAAACAAAGTAACTGTGATAAGCTTTATTTCAGGAAGAAGATCTTGGCCATAGCTCAGAGGTCCTCCTGAAGTGAACACAATTTATCATTTCAAAAAGACGTAATCAAAAGGTAGCATTTGTAAATCATTAATCTTTAGTAGCCATTGATATTTTCCAGTTTGTATATGTACATTTCATGGAAATAGGATGACCAGTATGGAAGTCATTATTATATTGATTGTATAAGGATTTAATAATTAGATTTTACACATAGTTATTACTATGAATTCAGGAAGTATGGCTTCACGGAAGGACTGAGGGAGATGTCTAATTTGTAGATTCTCTTTTGTTTACTGGGGATTTCCCTGGTTGTTTTTCTGGCTGGCATCCTTGATAGTTTTGTGAAGCTACTTGAAGTCACTGACATTAGTTATCCTAGGCAAATTGGAGGATTGGGCCAAAATAAATCTGATGAGGTTCAACAAGGACAAGTGCAGAGTCCTGCACTTAGGATGGAAAAATCCCATGCAGAGCTACAGACTGGGGACCGACGGGCTAAGTAGCAGTTCTGCAGAAAAGGACCGGGGGGTAACAGTGGATAAGAAGCTGGATATGAGTCAGCAGTGTGCCCTTATTGCCAAGAAGGCTAATAGCATATTGGGCTGTATTAGTAGGAGCATTGCCAGCAGATCGAGGGAAGTGATTATTCCCCTCTATTCAGCATTGGTGAGGCTGCATTTGGAGTATTGTGTCCAGTTTTGGGCACCCCAATACAAAAAGGATGTGGACAAGTTGGAGAGAGTCCAGCGGAGGGCAACAAAAATTATTAGGGGGCTGGAGCACAAGACTTATGAAGAGAGGCTGAGGGAACTAGGTTTGTTTAGTCTGCAAAAGAGAAGAATGAGGGGGGTTTTGATAGCAGCCTTTAACTATCTGAAAGGGGGTTCCAGGGAGGATGGAGCTAGGCTGTTCTCAATGGCAGTAGAAGACAGAACAAGGAGCAATGGTCTCAAGTAGCAGTGGGGGAGGTCTAGGTTGGATATTAGGGAAAAGTTTTTCACTAGGAGGGTGGTGAAGCACTGAAATGGGTTACCTAGGGAGGTGGTGAAATCTCCATCTTTAGAGGTTTTTAAGCTGTGGTTTGACAAAGCCCTGGCTGGGATGATTTAGCTGAGGTTAGTCCTGCTTTGAGCAGGGGGTTGGATTAATGACCTTCTGAGGTCCCTTCCAATTCTATTATTCTATGATTCTGATTCTATCCCTTTTCCAAAAAACACATTCCAGACAGAGGCTACTGAGAATATTCTCTGGTAAGAACACTATAGTTTATTTAGTGTCGCGGGAATATACAGCCTTGTTGAAAAAAAAAAAATCACACTCATGCATTTAAGAGGGTATTGCAGCAGTAGGAGTACAGTGGATATAATATTACATTTTAATAAACATTTGATACAGTGTTCCACAAAACGATTACTGGAAACATGAATTCAAATTGACTTGCATATAAGCATTGTAACATGATTAAAATTTATGATTAAAAAATAAATGGATAACAATAAACACCAATGTATCGTGTTGAGAATCATCCAATGGGCTCATGCATGCAGCCGTGTTAGGCCTGGTTTTGTTTAGCCTCTTTATCCACAGACCACACGAGGGGATGAGCACATTAGTTAAATCTGTAGGTGTTGCAGACACCAGAGAGTGCAGCAAACAACAAAAAGGTACCCTGAAAGATTACAAAAGTGGGACAGAAATAACTAAGTGAAATACGTCCTTGAAAAACGCAAGCTAACAATGTTTGAGGAAATCAAATTCAAAGGGAGGGAGCTATTTAGAAAGCAGTAATATCAAAAACAAACCTAAGGGTGACAGCAATAGCAAATTGCAAATCAGTCTGTAATGAGATAAAACAACAAGAGACACAATGCCATTTTGGACAAGATGAAAGAGAAACTGTTTTCCATAAAGGATTTGTAATGCCTAGTAGAAGATGGCTAGGATCTCCTGTCAGCAAAACTAAAGCAATACACATAGGAGGAAAGCAGTGGAAGAAATTTTTGTTTTTATTTTATTTCACATGCAGGTGTTACATGAGGTTGCTGGGTGGGATGCTGTGGCTCGTGGGACACAGGAGGGGGTCACTGGGTGGGAGCCTGGATTAGATGGATCTTTGATCTATGCTGGTACAATTGTTAATTGTTCCTTCAAACTTTGCAGGAAAATTAGAACAGATACGAGAAAGTCACAATATTACATAATCTAGGTGTCGAAGGGTGGCCGGCCCCTGTAAAAGTAGGTTCAGCTCCCTTGTGCCAGAACAACTGTTCCCAGTTCGGCAAATTGAGAGAGTTGGGCAGCAGCTGCGATCTATGAAGCAGAGACCCACTCACTGAGGGGAAGTCCCACTGACTCAGAGAGACTGGTTTAGTCAGAGGCAGGTGAGAGTTGCCAGAGAGCTCGGGACTGGAGGAGTCCCAGAAAGAAGCAGAAGGTGATTCCTGGGAGAAAGCTGAAGGCAAAAGAGCAGCTAGAGGGGTTTGCTGGCTGGCATCCCCAAACCAGAGAGCCAGGGCTGGAGAACTGAAGGCAGGAAGAGCAAAGGGAGATGCCTGCTGGCTCTAAGCCGCAGCCAATGGCCATAGGATTCTGAAGGTGGCAGGGGAGCGGTGGAGGAGCTCACCCACTGACATCTCCAGGTTCGGAAAGCTGGACCCAGAGGAACTGCGAGAGGGCCTGGGGGAGTGAGAGATGCTCCTCTGGCAAGTTCCCGCTGAAAAGAGCAGGACTGATTGAAAGGGCTGGGGTGGCTGTCATGTTACAAAGACAGGAGAGGACTGCGCTGAAGAGCCAGGGCAGAGTGAGAGATGTCACGGCTGTATGTTGCATGCACTGTTTGGCCTATGCTGGGGAATTCTGGACGATGGGACTTTTTTTTTTTTTTTTATGATTTATGTGTCTAGGACTCTTGTAAAAAATGAATCTCACAAGGCTATATTTATACTTGGGAAGATGCTTTGGACTATTTCTGGGGAATCTGAAGGAGGGAAACTGAGGTAGGCGTACTTGTCATGCCACAGCCTGCAGCGGGAGGATGCTCCAGGCAGGGCTGCCTAGTGACACTAGATAACACTTTTCATCCAAAGAAACTGCATTTGAGACATGTTGTCTATTTCTTTTAACCTCTCAGGAAAGGCTAATGCCAAGCATTAGGCGTACTAATAAATAACTATTACAGCAGTGAAGACAACCTTGACTATGACCCTAAATGATTTTGGAATGTGGCATCTACATTTCATAAGTGTAAATCTTGTACTAGTCATCCGTAAGAAAGGGTAAAACTGTTCTGTTTCAAATAACTTACATTTTCCAGGCCTACAAGTATGAAACACATATGCATGCATGCATGCAGCGTTCAAGAAAAAGATCAAGACACAGGAGCAGACAGCATTCTCTTTATCTGAATTATTGATTTTGTTCTGTGCTTCCTTCTCCACCTGAGGCACTTCTGTCTGAGTGATCCCTTCCGAGTGAACTCAAATCTCATGAGTTCCCTATCGTGCCTCTGCAGAAGCACATGACTAAAAAGACACGTAAAACATTCTTGCTTTGGTATTCTACTTATTCTTTTGTTGCATCTGAGCTGCAGTAAGGGAGAACTCAGATGTGTCTCCTGTGCAGAAAATTGTGATGCCTGATTTCTCATACAGCACAAAGGAATTTCAGTCGGGATAAAGGACAATTCTAGAACTGAAGATGCCTTGGATGCAAGCTATGTAAACGTATGTGTACGCCATGCCTGCTTGGCATGGCACTCTGTCTCCATCTAGTGGTGGATGGGCCTGCTAGAGAGATTGATGAGCCTGCTACTGCCTTGGCTAAGAGAATGCATCTTTTAGCTCAGGCAGGAGAGGCTTATGCATTAGGATCAAGAAGAGGTCCATGCTGTCTATGATCCACCCATGGGCATCAGGATTACATATGCACTGCTATAGTCATCTAGCTTTAGGTCACCGCCTCGGGCCATGACTACTGCTGCCAACGGCTTTCCAAAGAAAGGCAAAGCCCACAGATTAAAACCATATGACACGATGTGCTAACTTTTTACCTTTCCCCATTTCTTTATATATAATGAGATCAGACTGGCATCAAACATATAACTATAAATGTTACTCCATCTGGGCATTTAATTTCACTTGTCAACATCAGTAACCAAATGCCCAATGCATGGATTTTCACCAGCATTTTATTAAGAACTCCACTTGTGATTTTGCCAGAAATAGAGGTGGGAACAGCAGCAGCTGGACCTGCTTCCGTATAGGACATTTGGCTGCTTAGAAAGGCTGATGCCCTGTTGTACGGGTCCAGAGGATGTTGAAGAGGCTGACAGTACAAAAGGCAAATTCATGTAACAAAACCAGGCAAACCATCAGAAACAAGCAAACAGAGAACCAAGGAGCTCAAAGTAAAGTCTCACTAGATATTACAACCCCAAAACTAAAAAGGAAATTATTTCATTCATCTGCTCTGGAAAACAGCATAACAAATAATGCTTTGCTTAGCCAACGTAAGGGTCCTGAGTGTCCGTGACCTGCATATATGCATTCTTAGATTATATTAAGCCTGTGGCATAAGAAGAGAAAATTGTAGTCATGACAGAACCATAGAAATGTAGCACAGCCACAGTAGGGATTGCCTGAACCCCAACTCCAGAACTTGGGGGTGCAGGGGCTTTCTCCCTGGGAGCAAATGGACAGAGCGTGAGCATGGAGTAGGAAGAGGGAAGCCATGATTCTGCCCTTTCCCCCTACATTCTAACCAGAAGAACTTGCTGGTCACAAGGGAGAGTAATGGGAGGGTTTTCTGCTGCACCACACCAAGTGGTGTTGCCAATTACTGTCCCCCTCCAGCAGATGGGGATCCCAAATGAAATTATGTGTCTCTGAGACACAATGCCTCCTGGTGCTTGTGCAACACCCCTGCCTCGAATAGAGCGTGAAAGAATGATGAAGCAGCCTTTTGGCTGTAAGCTATTAGAAGTGGATGCCATGTGTCCTATTCATCTGTAAAACACCATGCACATTTATGGTGCTGTATAAATCTTTCAATAAAAATAATCTGTTCTTATTCTAAGACAGTTGTTTTCAACATGTGGTCCATGCCCCCCTGGGGGTCTGCAGACTATGTCTAAGTTTTCTAAAGGGGTTTGCAACTCCACTCAAAAAAATTTTTGGGGTCCAGAAATGAAAAAAAGGTTGAAAACCTCCTTTCTAAGAAATTGCATGTGATGCTCAAAGCATTCTCTGCATTGAGCTAGCATAGTTACTCCTTTAGCTAAACTGTCTCAACACTAGAGATGTAGGCTCTAATCCCACCCCAAATATCACCCTATAAACTGATTGATTGCTATGCATGTTTGCAAGTATGTAGTGCCCGCTACTGACTTACAGCATGTGCGCAATCATACCAGTTCTCTTCCCTGCTTAAAAATGAGTGATGCCATGAGTGATGTCTGATACAGCAAGGCACAAGGTACAAGAGAGACATGGTAGAGAGCCATGTCAGTATGAAATTCAATTTATATAAAAACAACACTCTTTCTCAGTTGGCGCTCGATGGAATACATTTGGAAATTTGCACTCAAACAGTGAGTAAGACACCTAAAATTGCGCAGAATGCCTCTTTAAGGCAAAATGCCTATGCAAAATGCCTCTTTAAGGCATGCTGGTGAAAGAAAATAATTCTTTGCTTGACCAGTTACTCCATTTTGTTGTTTTTAGTGTTCTGCTTTCTGTTGAAATCACCCTCCCGCTCCTTTTCAATATGTTTATGGTGCTTATCCCTGCCAAGGTCAGAGAGAAAGATTAACAGAAGAAACGAGGAGTCAGTTATAATTTAGTTTTTGTTTTTTGCAGTCTTGAGACATAGTCTAGACAATGTTGATAGATAAGTTGAAACCTTTTGCCCTTATTTTTATGTTATGCATATGTTTATAGTTAGAAGAAGTATAAAGTGTAACGTTAATAGTAATAATAATAATAATTTAAGTGTACCAATAAGCATTAAGAATTTATGCATATATAATTTCTTTGTTTGTGTTTGTATAAATATGCAAGAGAGCATGCCTTCGGGGTCTCACACTGACCACTTGTTGGGAAGTGTCCGACCTCTGCAGAAATAAAACTTGGAGACTGCCCAACTACCTGCGTGGATCTCTTTTCCTGGTGCAGGGCTAACGAACCTCATTTGGATATTTTTCCAACAATGGCTAGCAAACCAAACCAAGTAACACATCTGTTTCTGTGATGGACAACTAGAACTACACATAAAATTGTATTAAGAGTTGTCAAATAATTTTGTTTTTCTTAATTAGAAAAAGGCCAGTTTGAACTCCAGGCTGAAGTCTCTCCCTTCTTGTTGTTCTGGACCCCATATGTTGAGATAATTAGTTACCATACTCATCTGTATGCTATAAATATATAACTGGAGTAATCAATCTAATTTCAAATATATAATTAATTCCATATAAAATATGAACCAAAAAGACCAATGAAGTTGCAAAGTCAAGCACTCAGTTAGGAAATAAGGTTGCCTGTGCAATCTTAATTTGGCCCTCTTGCACATATACATTAGAACAACTTTTAATTACTTGATCACATGCTATTCATCTTAGTCAATGTTGGCTATCAGTGTTTTGTAAATGGTTATATGCAGGAGGAGCTCCATTTTATATGCAGTATAAGCAAGCACATACTCTTGGAACAATCATTCTGAAAGGCAGTGGAGCTAAATTGCTAAAACTAGGGTCGACCATATTACAGACCTGACTTCCACTCCCTGTTCTGCCAACAAGTGACCTTGTGCAATCTCTCAGATCCTTGGTCATTTCATCTGCAAAAGATGGAGAAGGGGAAAGGAGACTTGTCTGCCTCCTATAGTAAGATTATGAGGCCTTGCTTTATAATAAGCTTTTAGAAATGCACAGAATTAATATGAGTCAGTGAAAGATATGTTACTAGAAATCATGGTCATCTGGCTCCCAGAATTGCAAGCCTGTCTTTTTGCATCTTTCTATGCTTGAATAAAATGCTTACAAAATTAATCCCATTGAAAATGTTTTGTGTTTCATTCCATAAAAATCTTTGTGGGTATTTTTGGATTTCTTCTTTTCTGTTCTTTTAAAGAAAAAACATGTGAGGAAGAGGAGTTTCAGTTTGGGGGGAAAAATCATTCAGGGTTGACTCTCTGCTCTTTGGTAAAGAGATAGGGCTCCTGCACAAAATCAGAAAATATATTTTATTTAAAACAGAAAATGATCTTGGGATCACTCAAATTTTTATGATGCTCCAGGCTCAGAAATTTGTTAGCTAAAAGTGAGGCCTGACACCAGCTCGGCTCCAAGAGGCATGAGTGAAACCGACTGGAATCAAGCAGCTGTTCCTGTATGAAATAAGCATTTGTCTAGTCTCTGTTTCTATAATGATGTTCAATCAGCATCATAAGAAAAAAGATCAGTTATTACAATCAAGTGCAATTTACGCTTTGCTCCAAGGAGCCTGGATTAAACAAATTGACTGGCTGCTTATCCTTATCTCCTAGGAAACAAAAGGAAAGGACTCAGACTTGGAAAGTTCCTTCCATTCCTCCAATTTTAAAAATCTTCTTTTATCATGTAATTTTTCTTATTCCTTTCATCTGCACACAAACCATACGGGCACAGGTGCCAGAGTTCAAGTGATCTTTACTGATATTTAACATCTCCTTGCTCTACAGACAGAGTTGAGAGAAGTGACTGAGTACTATACAACTTTGCTTTTGCAATTTTGTCTGCACATTACATAGCACCTTTTACCCTGCTGTACTATAAATAACACTTTCATTTGTTACAAAAAATCTGAACGTGAATTCCCTGCTTGCAATCGCTGCCAGATGGCCAGCACTGGAAAGTGAAGATGTCCATACATCCACAGGGCAGGGCCAAAGCAGACAGCACAAGGGCAAGCTTCCCACCTCCATGTTCCCATCAATGATTGCTACCTCAACTACAACATGGAGTGAATCAGGTTTGGGGATCAGACCGTGTTTTGTCTCTCTCCCCATTCAGTCCTCGGCCTCTCTTTTGAGAATGTCAATGAGGGTGAGTTTGCAATGGTTGGTTTTTGTGATGTGGACTCCTGTACCTCTCCCCACACTTGTAACCATTTTTTTATTGCTAGGAAAAGTTCGAGCTGATGACCTAGAATCAAAAAACTCCATATCCAGGATTTTTTTAAATTTAAATCAGATTTTTTTTTTATTTATTTTTTTTAAATCCATAAAATACTAAATTTTTCTCTCATTTAAAAATAACAGTTACAATTAAATCTCGTCACAAACATGCTAAACCTACACTTACAGTCTCATAAAAATGAATTAATGGCTCTAGTCTGTCCAGCTTAACTACCAGCTCTTGCTTCTTGAAAGTTCTGGCTTTCAGTTTCTGTTTCAGTTTCTGTTTCTTAGCAGACTAAAGTCACATGTGCAAAGAATGACACAAGCTGGATAGGACTGTTGTTGTTCTGTGCTTATGTGGCGGTGGAGCTGGGCCAAGCAAGGCAGAGGAGTTAGTTAAGACATTGTCTTAAAGGCACCAAGAATATTTTCATCGTTTGGTATTATTCACACAATGCTGCAAACATGGCAAAGATGAGAAGATACTTAGACGAAGAAATGGAAGGATTCTCCTTAATAACAGATGGTTGCAGTGCTCATTTAATACATCTTTTAGCCAAAGATTTAAGTACGTCTTCTCCAGGAATAAAAGAAAATGTTGTTGAAGTCACAAAATACTTCCATAGCAACCTTTTTGCTTCATTTTCACTGAAGAGAGCAGGAGGATCCAACTAATTCTCCCTCAAGATGTTCGATGGAATTCTGTGGTTGATCGTTTTGAACGACTTATGAAGAACTGGCCTATTCTCATAAAACTTTGTGAAGAAAACAGTGATAAAATAGATGGGAAGTATCTCATTCAAAGTATCTAACATTGGATTAAAAAGGAATGTAGAGGATATGCTCAGTATACTGAAGCCTATATCCATAGCCTCAAACTTCAGAGAAATTGTTGCTGCATTGCTGATGCTGTCAAAATTTGGAAGGCACTTCAAGAGACACTGAAGAAAGAAATACCTCACCAGAAAGTTAAACTGCAGGCAATAAAGAAGCGAATGGGTCAAGCACTAACTCCACCTCATTTTCTTGCAAACATTCTCGACCCAGATATAAAGGTAGATGCCTAACTTCTGAAGAAGATGCTGCTGCCATGGCATAGGCATCTCAAAATCACTGCTCAGTTATGCCAGTCATAATAAATTTCAGGGCTGAAGCGGAACCATTTAAACAGTACATGTTTACTGATGATGTTTTAAACAAAGTCACTCCCCTGAAATGGTGGAAATCATTAGCCAGGCACCTTGAAATAGAGTTCCTTCAATTGCTAAGCCAACTTTCCACAGCAGTAGCTTCCTCTGCAGGCAGAGAGAAAATATTTTCTTCGTTTGGTATTATTCATTCGAAGCTAAGAAATCGACTAGGAGTTGAAAAAGCAGGAAAACTCGTATTTCTGCTTCAGTCTATGAATAAAAATGACAGTGAGAGTGGGGAAGATGAGAGCTAGTTGTAGAAGTTTTAAGAACAGCATACGTTTAGTGTTGTGATGACTTGTCTGTTAGAGTTAATAAAATTTGAAAATTAAAAAAAAAAAAAAAAAATTAAGGACAGCCGTCAGCCAGCAACTCAGGAGACTGCTGTAATTGCAAATGTGAAACATTTATGTACCATTTAAGATTTAGTTTAATAAAATATAAGTGCTATTGTGCTTGTGTGTATGATTTGGTTCTTACCATTCCCAATGTACTGCTGCTGCATCTGCAGCTTGACACAGGTAATGAGTATTATGTACTATTTCCTAAATTAATAAAAATCAAGTTATCGAAAAAATTACACAAAGTATACCCTCCTAGATGTTGTAAAATGTTGTACTGAGTTGTAAATTAACATGTTTTAGTGATCAGATTTGCACCATTGTTTAAGAAATATGTGAAGAAGTATCAGTGGGAAACTATTTAAATCAATGATTTTCTTTTGTGATTTAAATCATGATTTAAATCAATGATTGAAATTGCCTTGATTTAAATCAATCCACCCTGTTATCCCATTACCAACACATTCAGCCATGAAGTCCCTCTGTGATCATGTAATTTAAAAAGTGACATTACATTTATTTGGCTTCATTTTCAAATCACGATGTTCTCAACTTCTCAAAAGATGCAAACTGATCCTATACAGTGGCCTAATTCCTACTTGCACACCAGTTATCAGTTTTTCAACTAAATATTCCCCAATCCATAAAGCCAAGGGGAAAAAGGGTTGATGGCATTTTGAGTCACCTATCACTGACAGCAAATAAGATTCTCATATACTTTAGTTACAGCGCATTCAGAGAAAAAAGATATGCACCAAGAAAAATTGCTTCAATTTCATCTAGTCATTTAAACCCATTTAAGCCATTATACTCTAAGCTACACTAACAGAAATGGCCATTAGTTGTAAATCAGGACAAAGACTTAAATAAATCATTCTGCTTAATTCTAATGTATGTACGTATCACTGATACTACAGAAGTACACAAAGACCACTGAACTATGTACCTTCAGATACAGTAATCACTTATCCCATTGCCAGTTAAATCCCAATACAACAGTGGTATCACATCTATTATTCATAAAAAGGACCATAGCAAACTACAGTTTAATAACCACAGTCGGTTCCCCAGTAATGTTGAAAAAGAATGACACCCAGGAGGACTGCTAAGATTTTCTGCACAGATACATATGAGCATTGTTATCTATTCATATTAATGCAGATTTGTGGTTTCAGTCAAAGGTTTTATGCAGACAGAAGTAAATATTCACCAGCTCTCAACACAAAGTGATTTCAGTGATCTATCTGACAATTTGGCTCACCTGGAATTCCTCTTAGGAGTTCCCAGGCTGTGCACACCAGTGTTACTGCTGGCCTAATCTTGAATAGGGGGCAGCACATTCCCTCACCCACAACCAGCCAGCTCTGCTGTCTAATACACAGGTGGGGACAGAGCTCCCCTCTCTTCTCTGTTGGGCACATAGCTCCTGTCCGGGTGCTAGGAGGGAACAGGAACTGTACTTGCTGTCAAGAATCTGTCCCAGTCCAGTGATAGAGATGCTCCTTGTTCCATTTATGGCCTTCCATGAATTTGTGTAGAGCCTGGCCAGTCTGGCCTTCAATGTTTTGGAAGCATCCAATGGGATTTTGGCAATTGTCACTGCATGAGGAAAGTTCCAAGTACAATACATTTCAAGCCAGAGAGATGTCATTTTCAGTGGTTACTCTTTGGTATTTTCAGTGCACCACAATAAGACAACAGAGAGTTTAAAAAAAATAAATGTGTTGTTACCACTTATATTGACAATGCCCTGGTCTGGGGCAACATGAGAAACATGACATTACACTATGAAAAGTTCTGACGGTGACAAGGAACACAAGTTTGAATTATAATGAAGAAATGTACCATAAAAATGGCACTAGTGAGTCCACCCCAGTTTAATGGATGGATTTAGAGGGGTGAGCTCGGTCAGGCTGCTGAAACGCAGGTGTAAATGGAATGCTGTGATGCTGGGAAGTACATATAGAGATTCTCTGCAGGTGAGAGCGGGAAAGACCAGGTGACAGACATGAGCAAGTGCAGCTGACGTGAGATGAGTCAATGCAAGAGTGGACTGCTCTCTTTATACGTGAAAGAAGCACATTTTTAAATTCAAAGTTGGAGGATCATTAATTTCAAACACACAAAATGTCTATATACATGGATTTTATGTAGCACAGCCTCCTAATTCCAGTCATTACATTTGGCAAATCAATTTCTACTCTGTACATGATAAAAATTGCAAATCTGTGTTTTAAATGCCAAAGCTTCACGATCATATGGGCATTGATAATAGGATTAGTCCAAGTTTGAGCTACAATGACAATTAAATAAATAGGCAGATCTGTTGATAATTTGATCCTGACAAATGGGAAACCCACATCCATATTTCAATACTTTTCATTAAAGGGACACTTAAGTGGTTTAGGTCCCATATTTTATATAAATTAACAGTGATGTAATCAGGTAGCAAATGTTATCTGGATTATAAATATCTTTTCTGTTTTTTAACAAAATCCAACACTTGATTACCAGTAGAATGCAACAGCCAACATTTTGGTAAGGCAAAGAAAATCTCTGGACAAAATTTTCTTAAATGCATATTTAGGCTCTTAAATAAAAATAGCTGGATTTTAAGAAGTGCTCATCTTCCACAAATCAAGTCAATGGGAGTTGCATGTGCTTAGAACTTTTGAAAATCTAGTTACTTAAGCAGCTAAATAAAAAACATGTATTTAGGAGCCTAACGTTAGGCATGCATGTTTGAAAATTTTGGCATACAAGCACACATTGCTTCTGCTGGCTTTTTGCAGCAGTTAAAGTAGCCAACACTATTCCCAGAGCTGTGATTATTTTTCTCAGTAAGGCTGGTACACCAGCAAACAAACAAGCAAAAACAAACATGCTGATTTAATATCCTTTAGAAGACTAGCGAAGAGAGAGGTTACTGCTCACCAAAAACAAAATATGCAGGGTAAAAATATAATTTTCAAGCTTCTACGAAGGTATCATAAACAAAGTAAAAGCAAGGAGGAAAAAAATCCTGCAGTAGAACTGTGCGCACTTTAAGAAGATTAAAGAGAAATAGACACAGAACCCAATCTGTATGGCAAAGCCTAATGAGGAGGGACTCACTCAGAGATGGACAAGATACAGCCTTTTAATTTGATAGTACAAAGGAAGGCCTATGCATTATTTGAATTTAAAAAGCCTCTGAAATGAATTGAATTAACTTTAAAGGGCTTGATTTTGCTCTTGAGTATATGTAAAAACAGTAGCTGATTTTGCAAGATGAACAGGGATGCTTGCTAGAATATTGGAAAGAGAATTGAAAAAAATTAGATTTCATCCATTTCTCAATGGTCATATCTTCCAGAATTTGATTAGATTTGACCTGAACTACAAAATGTGGGTTAGTATTTGGATCTGAATCCACCTAAAGTTGACAGACTTTTGGACATTTTGGAGTTCATCTTACAGGACCGAACTTAAGTCAAAAGTTTTAATATCATCACGAAGATTCCACGATGCAGACAAGTATATTTTCCATTTGCCACCATCTAGACTGGCCTCCTCCAATGCTTGCATTGCTTCTGGAATAATGTGTGGAAAAGCTTTGGGAGGTTTTATGGTTAAAGACAAAAGACCTGTAAGGAGTATACTTAGGCAACCAAAGAAGAACCAAAAAATCCAATTAGAGGAAGCCAAGATTATGAAATAGATTTAGCTGCACCACTGAAGCTCCTGGCCACTGCATGTATTTTCTGTCTCACTTAAAGAACCCAGATTAACTATTTAATTGTAATTAAGGTTTTATGATACTCATAAAAATAATACGGTTTGTGACAATGTATGATGCATGCCTGTGTGTGTGTTTATGATGGGTTACTTGCTATGGAGTTAGCGCAAGAGGAGTTGCTAGAGAAATGGAGCAGAAGGTGTAAAACAATGGCCTACATAAGGAACATCCCAGCAAACATCCAAACATCACAGCCAGGTTCATAGCTTTGAAGAGGCAACTCCTCTGCCTAATCCTGGAAACACAGCTGTGATGCCAATGCTGAAAGGAGAGAAATCAAAAGGAACACTACAATATTAGACAACTGCAAAGACCTTAGAAAAGGGGGGGGGGGGTCTGGGTGAGCTGCGAGGGACTTCCCAGGGTGTCAGTGAAAAGATGACAGGCTGGCAAACACAGGGACAGAGAGAGGTTAGCTTCCAGGGCAACGAGAGACCCACCTAACTAAGCAAGGATGAACTGTCAAGTCAGGTGAGAGTTATACGTTTTGGCTTTGTTTTACTTTCTTAACCCAATGTGCCTACATACCCTACTCCTGTTTTCTAATTAATAATGGCTTATTTTGAAAAGGTTGTCCTGTGTCACTGAAGACATCTGCTGGTTGCATATCTCCCAAAAGAGAAAGTCTTCAGCAGGGTTCCAAGCTACTTTGGATTTGCTGAAAAAGTCACAGTGAGGCACAGCGGTAGCAGGATCACAGGGCCCTCCCTTGAGAAAAGTGGAAGCCCAAAGCCTATTACCAAGAGAGATACACTCCCAGAAAAACTGTTTCAAGACCAGAGGCAGAGCATGCCCTATGGCTCTGTGACAATAATATTATAACAATATTCCCCCATTGTTGGATAAATATAGAGGTGAAGGGGAAAAAAAAAGATGAAAATAATCACAGTGAAATCAAAACACTTACTTTTAAAGAAAGGAATATTTAACCCATGACAGCATTTGATATCCCATCAATTTTATTCCTATTATAATATAAAAGATACATAATGTACATTCTGTCCTACGATCTCATGGATGCTAGTGCAATAGCAACAACTGGTCACACAGGCGTGCGCAGCACACTTCATTAGGGTGTACACACTTCATTAGGGTGTGCACACACTACCTAGGGAATTTTACCTGCCGCTGGAAAAGCTTCTTTATGTTTGGTGGCAGTTCGCATCACTAGTGACGTCATTCCCCGCCACCGGCAAAACAGAAGCCGTAATTATTTTCACTGGGTATCTCCAGACCTTCATTAGGGTGTGCCTGGGCACACCCGGCACATCCCGTGCGCATGCCTATGACTGGTCAGCGTCAGCATAAAAAGTTGCATCACTGGCTTTGAGGAGAGGCTTAATTTTCATAAGAATCAAGCAGGAAAAACAGTTGAGAAAAATAACAGTGCAGATCTTTTGTTGCAGTTATTGTTTAAGTCCTTTGAATTTTTGTTTAAACTTTGATTAAGAATAAAAAATCCTGAAACTTGACTGGCTGACCCATTTCACCTGTCATAAGACGGTGTAACAATAGCTTTTCATACTATTTTACCAGGTCCGTAACATTAAATTTGAAGTTCATTTCCGCAGGAGCAGCTGCAAAACTTGGAAAGCCTCTCTTCTGGGAAGATGCAACATGGTTCCATGTTTAATGGGAGGAAGGATGCTCTTTTGGGTCAGGCATCGGATGAGGACTCAGAAAGTCAGTGAGCACTGTCAAAAACGTTGACCTTAGTGTTTGATGCATTTTGAGATCTTTTAATTGAAGGCTCGATATGTAAGCATAAATTATTATTACATTAAAACTTCATACTTGGGTCAGTTAGCAGGATATGTTTGTATCAATTAGCAGGATGTGTTTATAGTACTTTGCTACCAATTTTTTTTTAAAGGCAATCAGGAGACTACTTCTAAACTGGTGACATTCCTGCAGAAATTAAAAAAAAAAGCAACTACCAACCATCTATACCTATCTACATCAGCAGACAGCATGTTTTAGAGATGTGTCCTACCTTACCTTGACGTGGTGAATAAGATGTTCTACTTCATTCACTTTATATGTCTCTATTCCTAGCTCCTTAGACAACCGCAGGAGGCGATTCTGTGTCGGCCCCACATATGCTCCTCCAAGGTCCACATACTGGACTTGCTTATTCTGGTTTTCCCCACACCCCAAAAAAAAAAAAAAGAAGAAGAAGAAGAAAGATAAACCCTTTGCAAATCAATCATGAGATAAACAATGTAATTCAGATAAACTCTTTATGTTAATTGAGTATTTGAGGCCAGATTCCCCGCCCCCTCTCCCACCCCCGAGAAAACCTGCAAAAGGAAGCCAGAGAGGTGAAAACTCTTTATTGGTTCTCTTTAGAGAGATTTCTGTAGGGCATCTCTCCAAGGGGAGTTTTTGCTACACACATAATCATCTTTTCCTTCCATGGGAAACAGGTGGGAGGGGAGGAGTGATGGCCCCAGAACCTGCAAATAGCCTGGAAAATTCTGTGTCACCACAGACATTCCACACTTTCCCCCCACCTCTGGTTCTGCACTATCAAGGACTTTCCTTTCTGCCACCACCCTGGAATTCCACCCTCAAGAGGGTTCTTCAGTATGTAGGAGACTCTGCTCAAAAATCAGTGCAGTAATTTAGGTACTATTTGTGGGAATAATTACCCTGACAGTGAAAGTTCTTCCTCCAACCCTGTCACGGGCTTCCAACACCACAACACTCAGTCCTGACTCAGTCAGCAATTTGGCTGCTGACAGACCTAAAAGACAAATGAGAAACAATACTGAACATTCTTAGCAAAGAACAACTCCGCACAGTGGATTCTGTAGCCTGCATGGCTTCTGGACAGTCAGTAGTCAGCACCCACGCAGTTAGCAAGAGGAGTCATGCATGTTGACCATAAAGATCTTGTAAGGGAAAAAAAATCTCAAAAAGCAACTAAAGGTGAATATAAAAAAAGTTAGTGGTCACGTTTTCATATGTGCTGAGCACCTTCAGCTGCCAACGGCTTCAGCTGGGGCAGAGTAAGCTCAACCCCCTCTAAAAGGCAGCCCTGGCTGTGTAACAATGAAAGAGACAGTTGTTTTGTTGTACACAGAACACACATACATGTGCAGCTCTCTGCAGGGGAAAAAAAAAAGCCATTCTATTCTCTAATTCTATTCTCTAATTTCTGCAAGTGTGGTCTTTTTTTTTTTTTTAACCCACCAGGTAGAATGGTCAAAGTCAAGTTTACACTAGGCCTGTCCTCATTTTGAATGGTTCAGTCAAGCCTGCTCTAAATTGCCTCCTTTCCAAACTAAAACATTTTAGAGTTCATTAATGTTTAGAAGAAGTAGGAAGGCAGGTTCCCTGCCCCAAAGAGCTTACACTTTAGCCCACCACAAGACAGAACTAGTGAGTGTGGCAAATAGTGCGAGGGAAATGGAAGGTGAGTAACCAAGAATACATGGTTCCATTCCTTGCCTCTCTGCATTATATACAGCCACTTCTTCATTCTCTTCCTTGCTGCCTGGGACAGCACTGAGAGCACAGGAGAGAGTGTCCTTGCGCTCAGTTCTGGTGCCCAGCAGCCAAGAGGAGAAACTGCAGGGAAACCCAGACTCAGTCTCTTCAGCCTTGGGCTGGAACATGCCCAGTCGCTCTGTGAAGATGGCACATACGCAGTCGGGCCAGCATATAGGAGGGCAGGAAGGGGGAGCATGCTCAGTGCAGACAGAATTTTCAGAGAATTTAGCTATCAAACTTTAACAAGTATTTATTCATCATGTGCAAACTGAGATTTTTCAGAGGCTCGTAACTTAGCCAAACATGGGTAAATTTTCATGGAGGCAGCAAAAGGCACATCACTAACAGGGTAACTCCCCTTCCAACAAGAAGTGTTGGGCAACTTATGCATAGCTGGTGTTGGTAGCTGGAGTGGATGACAATTCAGTTCTTTCTCCTGGCGCTCTGCCTGCCCAGCCATTATCAGCTGGTAATTTCCTATAGGTGTTGTTACAGCTTTCAGGGTTCACTGCACCTTTGACCCCTGCCCACCTGGTCTTTCTTCATTTAAAGTTTCAGGCTCCCACCCATCATCTTTCTCAGGTGGAGACCTGCGTCTCTCTCCCTCCAAACCAGGGGTTTAGGTTTGTAATTCCTCTGCAACTCCTGGTGATTTCCCCAGCAGGTCTGACTGAGAACCAGCACATGTGGCTAATCTATCTCCAGGGGCTTAGCAGTGAATACCTGTTACAACAGCCTTCACAAGCACATTTATTCTTAGGGTAAAAGCACAACAAAGAAAACATTAAAAAACCCCACAAATAAACATTCCTATACACGTTAAAAAGCTTACCAGACATCACCCATCAATCTTATAGGAACCTACAAAACCAAAGTCTCTCCAACCCTTCTACAAGGGTTGGGGCTCCTTTGGACAGAAGTCCTGTCCATTTTATGGATCTGAAAGAAGGTCCCGTGTTAGTTTAAATGCAGCCTTTTTATGCTAAAGTCCTTTCTTTGTCTGTTGGTCTCTGGAAAACCCAGTTTGAACTAGTCTATGTAAGCCTCCACAGGAGGCGATGCTTTTATGGAGGTGTTGAAGGTGAATCGCTGAGGTTGTAATCGCCATCCATTGTTTTTAGTTCATGAAGCAGCTGTGGTAACCCCACCCCTCCTCGCCCCAGGAGTTACATACAATCCCTGGCCCACCATGAGACATAAACGTCATATAAAATGTACCCCGAAGACACTGCATGTGTTGCAACATCTATCACTGATGGTCTCAAGCAGGGATTTGAAGGAGGAAAGGGAATGGCATTGAGGGTGAGTTCAGGGAGGGTGTTCCATGCATAAGGTGTGCCACGGAAATGAGTGCACATGCCTTTGTGGGGAAAGCGGACAAGTAGATAGTTAAAACTGGCATCAATGACAGAGCTGACAGGGTGGAAGAAGACTGAATAAAATGTTAATTGGGAAACAAGTGTCCATAAAATGACTTTTGACATTTCCATAGTAACATCAAAGAGGGCTACTGGAACTCTGGACACCCGGGTCCTACTACCAGATTAGCTGTTGGCCTGTGGTGTAACCTTGGGAAGTCACTTCACCTTTGTGCCTCAGTTTTGTCACCTGTAAAATGGCAATAATCAGCTCCTTTGTAAAGCACTTTGAGACCTACTGATGAAAAGCACTATAGAAGATCTCAGTATTATCATTACACAACAGTGTTTGCTTCTAACCATAGCGGAGCAGCTTCTGAAGGTTACCTCAGCTTTTCACGTAAGCATACCAATGAGTACAGCAAGCTTTCAAATAACCCTGATACAATGGGCTCTTCATACCCCATAACAGAGCAAATGATTTTCCAAGAGAGTCTACCAAATGCAGTTAAATCTGACCTTTCCCATAAAAGGAGCAGACTATAAGGAGGGAAAAGTATATTTTGAGAGCTCAAAATATTTAGTATGTTCAAATACCTGCCAGAGCTTCAAACACTTTCCATGAAGAGATTGTTTTATTGTCTAAATAGCCTTCCGGAAACAAACACATTGGAACTCAAAAAAAAGGCAGTGTCCATCATAAAAGACCTTTATTAAATCGGTCAAAGCAAGGATCAATGATATTATTAATCATTTCTATTACACTAGCACCCAAGGGCTCCAATCAGGAATGGAGCTTAATCTGCTTATCATGCTGATGCACTGTCACTATTGTCTGTTGTTTCCTTCTGCTCCCTTCATCTTCTTCTTGCATCCACCCTGTTGTCTCTCATCTCATACTTAAATTGTAAGCTCTCTGAGGCAGGAACAGTCTTTTTGTCATGTGTTCGTACAGTACCTGGAAAATAGGACCCTAAATTCATGACTGGGGCTCCTGGGATGCCACTGTAATAAATAATAATTACATCTTCCTTTTATATATCACTTTTCAGCAATAGATTTCAAAGCACTTTACAAAAGGAGGTAAATATAATTATCCAGATTATTTAATTATTATTATTAGTTAATTATTATTATATTACAATAATATAATATAATAATAATTATAATAATAATGCTGAACGAACACAAATGAAGAGACAATCTTTAGCCCAGGGAACGCAGAACCTAAACAATACAAGTACAGATGAAGGGTGGGAGACAGTGATATAACTCCGAAATAAATTAACACAGTGATGACCGGCACCATTTTGTTCGCTGCATTTTGGGGGGATGGAAGAAATGTAATAAGAGTTGCAATGGGAAAAAGATGCAAATGGTAACACTGTTTCTGGACCAAATTCAGAATTAGGCCTTTGTGTGGATTCAAAGGTCATTTTTGAAACTCCTATGACCAGAGTAAGCAAGTATTGACTCTGTAAAGCAAAGTCCAGGAAAAAATCTTTTACGTGGTGTGAAATCATGTCAGCTGTTCAGAACTGTACACATTTCAGCACATCTGCTTGTTTACCTGTCATTTTTTTCTTGGATTACAAATAGAAAGCTCCCTTTAACTTTGCCTAGGATTTCATAACTTAGACAAACAGACCAACATTAAGGAATGTGTCTAAAAATGTGACTAATACCCTATCATTCAGATTTTTTCTGCAGCATATTTCGTATCAAAATGGTATTTTTCCCAGAGAGATTTCAACACACACCCACTGCTGTGGAAGAACCCGGGCAGATTTCACCTAGGGAAGAAAAAAACACAAGCTATCTTTTGTCACTAGTTCAGTGGGCAATAGTTTAGTGCAGCTTCCATGACAGACCTGCTTACTTCAAAAGAAAACAGAGAATTACATCTATATCCAATTCACGTAATGAAAAAGACATACTGAGCGCTGCCATGGCAGCGCGGTAGCCTTAACTATGATTCCTCCATGAGGATCAATACCTATAAAATTAATACAAATAATAAAGAAGCAAAGAGGATGGGTCTTATCTGAAGCCTCAGACTGAGGACACAGTTGTGCTGAGAACAGGTTAAACAAGGCCAAAACAGTAAGCCTTCAGAAGTTACTATGGCAACCTGATATCAAAATGCATCCACTTGAAGATACTGGGATGAGATTGCCTTTTAAGGGCTTTTATACTGTGAGTTCTAGCTATAGAAATTGCTTCTCCATCAGACAATGATTTGCATTCAATACTGAAGCGTCTTCAATCATAACAATTATTTCATATCAAATCCAAGCTTATTTAATTTCTCTCTTTTTTTTTTTTTAGTTGTGTACCTGTTGGACAGATCTTTAAATAATAGAACTTCCCCACCACCATCCTCCTCCTCCCAGCTTCCTTAAAATAAGACAAATAAGACAAGCAAACGAGACAACAAAAGCTGTGATCTTTTGTCAATTGTTCAAAACCTAGAGACTGGCTCAGACTTTGTCCAAGTGCAAAATGCAAACTCAGATCTGATCCAAATTTTTCCACTGCCCTCCCACTCCGTATTCTGAGCTAAAAAGAACCCCCCAAGCCACACACACCTGAAATGTGGGGTATTCTAAAGTGGCTAGAAATTTTAGAGCTCAGACCCAACTCTATTCAGAGCCAGCATAAATTTCATTTAGGATTGTAAAACTCTCTCAGTTTTAAACCTTAGTATTCTTACAATTTTATTGCAAAACACAGGATAAGCATCATTTAGAAAGTACCAGTGGTTCAACTTAAGGCATTTCCACATAGTTTCTGTGTATTGAGAAAAGCCTACTGTTGTTCCTTGGATTGTTAAAGCAGTATACACCATGACTTTCCTTCTCCCTCAAACTAAGTGCAACAACTCAGCAGCATACTATGTCTCCAATACTACCATAGTTTATGAAGGAGTAAATGGATCATTTTAAAAAATATTTCTTCAGGTTCATTTACCTCCTTCTGCAGAAAATCCCATGGAAATGGGTTCCTGGAGGAAGCAAAAAAAAAAAAATCTTCCTCCAGGGGCATTTCAACAATAATTTGAAGGGTCAGGTGCATATATGCTGCTCCCACAGACCAAACAGTGGGTTCTCTTTTCAGAACCTGAGGATTATCAGGGCATCCACAGAAAGCCATCACTACCCATACAGAGCCCTTGTGTCCCTCAACATCAGCTCCTGGGCTACCAAGATTTCATTTGCCATAGCAGCCCATAAGATAGGTGGGTTCTGCAACATGGAGGAGGAGCATGGATTCCATCTTAAGCACTTTTATGGCCCATATTGCCATGTTACCTGAGCACATCACAAGCTCTAATGTATTTATCCTCACAACACCCTTGTGAGGTAAGGAAGTGATAGTATCTCCATCTGTAAGATGGAGAACTGAGACACACAGAGGTTAAGTGACTGGCCCACAGTCACAGGGCAGAAACTTGAACCAAGATCTCCAGAGTCCCAAGCTAGTGCCTTAATCACTTACCCATCCTTCTTCTCTGCTGGTGGCCAGACCTTTGAGGTGTGGGACATCAACCCTATAGTACTTCCCTGGGCTCTCCCCTTCTTCCAACAGCATAAGAATTTCAGGACTATGATCATTTCCTTCCATTCCTTCCAGTAATGTCAATACCCACAAGTTTTTAATGTGAGAGTTGTTTTCTCAACAGTCAATTCTTCCAGGTAAGTTTGACACACACACACACGAAGTAGCACCTAGAGGCCCCACTGTGCTGGGCACCACACAGAGACAGGCCCTCCCTTGAAGAGTTTATAATCTAAACAGACAAGATGATGAAGTATTATTATCCCCATGTCACAGATAGGAAAGTAAGGCAAAAAGAGTAAGTGATTTGCCTTTCACCATGCAAAGTACATCCGTTAGATGCCAGTCCAATACTTTAGCCACACGACCATCTGTCCCTTCCGTCTCTCAGATGATCTACTAAAGATTTAGCATTTTCATGGTCGTTAGTTAATAGGAATACAGAAACTGCCTGACTGGATCAGAGCAGTGGTCCGTGTAATTCACTATCCTGTCTCTGACAGTGGACAGTACAAGATGCTTCAGAGAAGAACTTGCAAGCAGGCAGATGTAGGATAATCTGGCTCCTACATTTGGTCTCACCCTGGTCTCTAATATTTAGTGTTCCTGATCTAGATCTTTATACCATTCGTTATTTCATCATATCCTCTAATCAGTCTCTTTTCTAAGGAAAACAATCTCTAATGTCTGCAATTTGAAAATTATCTACAAATTCCTCAGATTAAATTCTTCTAGGACCAAGGCACTGTCTCCCCTGCTCTCTGGCATGGGGTTTTGGGGAAATTTGCAGCAAGAAGCCAGCCAGAGATTCCAGCCAGTAGGAGCAGAGGCAGCCAAAGCAGGGATCTCTGAAACTCAGGAAATTTAGAGAACTTTAGACAATTATGACTGGACTTTCTCTGCCTTCTGTCGATTATTCCAACCCTCCCCCAAAGTCTCTTCAATTCAGCTTCACTCCACACATGCCCGTCCCCTGTCCCCTCACCCCTTTCCCTTCAACGTCCCCTCTTCCTTCCCTTTAGCTGATCCATTTCTAAGTAATCCCCACTCTCAAAAGAGGAACTAGCATGCCATTTGCTGCTATCACATAGTTCCCTCTGCTTGTATGGTCTACCCTTTCCCCCACCCTGTGTCTGTCTTGTCTATTTAGATTGTAAACTCTTTGGGGGCAGGGACCGTCTGCTACTCTGTGTTTGTACAGTGCCTAGCACACTGGGGCCCTGTTCTTGGTTGGCCCTCAGGCACTATTGTAAAAAATGTGATTAATAAATAAATAAAGAGATAGATAGATAGATAATAGGAGAGAGAAAGAATGAATGCCAGTAAATTAGGTACTCTCATTGCTTCCTAAATAACTGCCAAAGGTCATAAAAATCAAATGCATCTTTAACAACTTCTCCAGCCAAACTAGAATGGCATGTTGAGGATGAGGAAACTGCACTGGTCATATTTGCACTGTACTATTCCTTAAAACCACTGGAAGCTCATCTTACACAGTACTGTGTAGATCTCTGCAGCTGGATCTCCCTGGACCATTTCCTTCCCTAAATATGGATGGATGGATCTTAATGAATACACAGAAAAGATTACAATTAAAACAATATCTACTGACCCAGTGAAGAAAACCCTGATGGTTTTCACACTGCTTTCAAGGGCTATCCCCATACAGTGCACACAAACATGTACCGTAAGACCAAAAACCCATCCTACCATTTGTAAAGGTAAACTGAGGCAATCCTCTTGAAGAAGCTAGTACTTCCAAATAGCTCACTCCACATACCATTTCTACTGATGCACAGGCTAGGTTCTAATGCTGATGATGGTAACATCCATGCAGCAGAGCTACTCTCATTACAAATGATCTCAGGCCAGGGGAACAGGCTGACTGAAGAAAACGACAGTTCTCCACATGACATAACATGCCTTCTCTAAACTATCCCAAGAAGCCTATAGCTAATCTCCATAATCTACCTCAGTATACCTCAAAACAAACAAAAACCAGTTCAACGTACTGTACAACAAAAGGGGAGGAGGTCTGGCTTTCTCTTTTCCTCTCCCCTATGTCTGTTGTGAGAGAAAAATAGTTGAGGTGGACATATCTCAGGGTCCAAGACTAGAGAAGCCACACATTGAAATATTTTCAAGTAAAACCAGTATAATTAATTTAATATCTGCTGCCTAATCCAGTCATTGTAAAGAACTATAATAATCACAGGATTATCACTACACTCTTAGACAACACACCTGTGAGAATTCTATTTCATAATTCACAAACTACAAAATGGAAAACTACAGCTAATACCTCCTTTATTATGTTACCTGCTTTGTCTCACTTCTCTTTGTTTTGTTATGCAACATATTTGCCAGACAACTACACAAGGAAAACAAGTTTGATTCCTTGGTGGCCAGAACCATTGCCACCTGTTGGGGAAGGAGAGAGGCATGATATCAATCTACTTGAAATTAAGGTTATGTCTATACTGACGGTGGCAAATTCGCTGCTGTCAGATCGATCTTTCTGGATCGATTGAGCGGTCAGTGAGACCCGCTCAATCGATCAGGAAGTCGACTGAATAAAACCACCCCTTCAAGTAGCATAGCGCTGAGTCGACGGGAACACAGTTCCCATCGGCGCGGTGCAGTGAAGACGGCGCGCAGAAGGGAAGCACAGCAGTTGACAGGAGTTATGCAAACTACACAGAGTAGTTTGCGTAACTCCCGTTGATTGCCTCCGAATCTCCAGGTAAGTGTAGACCAGGGCTAAGAAACATCTGCCATGTTACCTGTAGATTCCTCCCTCATTCTTAAGCTAATTCCAATCTACTACATGCCAGGATGTAAGATAAAGATTCTTACTTACATTGGAAGCCGATGACAGAGTAGTCAGAATTAAATCAATTCGAAAAAGACAAATAATTTGAGGCTGGGAATTTTAGTTTTGCTCCATGCTAGTAAACAAACTCAGTATGAGCCTTTGTCACAAAACACACTTTGAAAGTGGTGTACTCACTCTACTGGACCTGCACAGCTCTCTCTTACAAGAACAGGAGAGAATTTGAGGAGTGTAGCTGAAAGCCTCATAAGACTGGGAAAGTGGGGGGCGGGGGGAGAAATGGCATAATGCATGTATCTCCTGAATACAATTACTCGTTAAATCCAGGGAGATTAACTGAGATGGCTAAGATCCTTTCTACACTTACCTCCGAGATTCGGCAGCAGTTGACGGGAGTTACGCAAGCGACACAAAAAACTTGCGTAACTCCCGTCGACTTCTCTGCTTCTCTTCTGCGCGCCGTCTTCACTGCACTGTGCCAACGGAAGCAGTGTTCCCATCGACGCAGCGCTATGCCACTTGTGAGGGTGGTCTTAGTACGTCGATTTCTGGATCGACTGAGCGGGTCTTCACTGACCGCTGAGTCGATCCAGAGAAATCGATCTGACGACGGCGACTTTGCCGCCATCAGTGTAGCCATAGCCTAAGGGAAAGTAGAGAGTCATTGCCAACCCCTAATATTCAAAAAGCACACATCAAGCTCCACTAAACCACAAGATTCACTTAAAAACATGAGATTTTAAAATAATACCTTTGGGACTCTGTTTGCCATTTGGTTTCTGGGCTGGTAGTGGTCACATTTCAAGTTATTTTCCACAGCCAAGAGGGCTAGTTTACTTTCTCTTTTCAAATGAACGCTGACATTCACACAAAGTCACCTGACTTCAGAGCTAAAGCTTTAAGAAAAACACCAAATATGAGACTTAACATAAAATTATGAGTTGTCAGCATTGATGGGGGGGAGAAAGGAGGAAGACAAGGGGCACGTGGGGAAAGAAACTGCAATGATCAATACACTTCTTCATCACAATAGTCCTTATCTGTAATCACTGATCCACTTTTCAGTCTGGAACCGAGCAGACAATAGACTCAATATATGCAGTACAAATAAATTAATTTGATTAAAACTGAAGTTACACAGCATAATACAATACAACTATCTTAACTTCAGAAGAACTTCCAAGGCAAACCCATGTATTCTTGGTTGAGACAATTACAATATCCTACAGAGAACAAAAAGGAAAAGAAAGAAGAACATGCCCCCAAGAGGCAAGATGGGAGGGGTGGAGAGAAGGAAAAAACAGTCATGGCTCCATGAATCAGGGGAACCCTGTGTGCCAATTTCACAGGCTACAAAAACTAGCTCTGGTAAATGAAAATCTGTTAGCTTTTGTTTAGACCTCATTACTCTAAAATACAAAGCCTGTCTGTGGTTACACTTTTGGCTCCCTGACCTACTTTTTAGCTCTTTCTTCAAAACACCCTCCAAGTTTAGTATCAGCAGCATGATATATGGTGCAGCTCTCTACAATACTGAAAGCAACAGACCCTAGGGTGGAGAAGTGGAGAGGACACACATCTTTTGTTAACAGCTAAGCAGCAATTTCCCATGTTTCGTTTTTCTTTGCAATCCCCTGCATTTTCTTTATTGCATTACTGTGCTTGAAACTGGTATTTAATAACATTGTTCTTATTGTGCTGACTGTCTAATAAACACAATCTGATTACCACTCAGCAGCTGAGAGATTGAACCTGGCACTGGTCACCTTTACCTCTGTGCTTGCTCGTTGTTTGTCAACAGAAATGTTTTAATGGAAATAATGGCTTGTGACACCATCATCTGCAATCATCGTACATTAGTTTTTAAAACCCTAACCTTGGTTTCAGTTTGGGGGAGGGGGCGTAATGCAGGCATTTTTTAATTTTGAATGACATTCCTGAAAGGTTGAGGGTTTTTTTGCTCTTTCAAAGAAGACTACAAGTGTGCATTATATTTTCAACAGACACCCTGTGATCTGTAAGCAAGCAACACCGATGACGGGGGAGACCAAACTTGCCGAAAATCAGTTCAGATGATGGTGGTGATGTGAGGGCAAATGATGGCGTAGTGGATTTTCCCATCTTTTATCCCTCGAGAGAGAGGCTTGCCTATTGGGGATGTTTCAACATCCAGGTTGCTCCTGCATTTTTAGGCAACAGTATTGCTCAAAACTGCAATCCAGAGGTACAGGCTCAGACAGGATGCTATTCAGAACTTCTGTGATGTGCTAGAGGATGACCTGGATGCTATGACACTGAGAAGCAATGCCCTATCTGTTGCCATTTATTGAACTAACACATACATAATACATATGCTTTCAGGAAGAGGATAGTCCTTTCAGCAGTCCATTTTGTATAAAATGAAGGCCATGTTAGCTAGTTTGTTAGCTGTGATTCTTCAGGAAATCTGTATTATATTAAATACCTTAGAGATTAGCAGTTAAATACTACAGTCAGAGTCATCCTAGAAAACGCTAAGCCAGACGGAAACTTCTCTGCACGAAATAGCTTTGTAGAAGTAGAGCAATACTCTGGGTCTCTATAGTACATGCACTATGCAGTTTTGAATGCCATTAAAATGAATATCACTCTGTAACAGTGTGAGACCTTCCAAGAAGTGACAATTTCAGAAACACTAGGGATCATAGACTATCAATATGCTTGTTTGTTTAAAATATTTGTAGAGGGCTAAAGAATTTATGCCTTGGATTTGCAAGCACAATTTGTTTTTTATTGACATTTTACAGACTTATGCATATACTGAGTCTGCTCCCTATCAGGCCTGATTCTGTAAACCTCCCTTTGACCTCAACAGGAGTACAACTGTGAGTTAATATTGCTTAACATGAGACAGGGTGATAGAATCTGGCCCACAGTTATCAATGACCCTTCTACTAGTACAACACTTTTATACAATTCACGTATTGCACTGACTGCTGTATTGAGAAAAAATGATAAGAGCTGTCATTGAAATCATTCCAGTTGAATTTGTCCCAGACACATTACCTGCTAGGTAATATGGATCCTCTCCGGTTTTATGTGAGAAGAGCACAACTACAATAGCTCAGGCTCCAATCCTGCAAATTGTGGCATGCAAGCAATTCACTGCTCCTGTGTGGCCCTCCATTGACTTCAGTGAGGCTATAAATGATGCAACCGTGCACCCATGCGCAAAGTTTCATTCTCAATTACATGCAACTCCCATCAAAGTCAAGGAGGTGTAGCTGAGGGCAGAACTGAACCCTGTAGTTACTCTGGGAATCTCCAACGGTGGAGTAAAGGCTTCCTATTGTTTCCATTGTGGTTTCTATTTTCAGGTTCAAATTTTAAACTGCTGTAACTGGGCCTTTAAGGTTTCAGGAGAATATTTTTATTTTCAGTAATTTCAAACACAATCAGCTTGATCACTTGTAGGTTCCAGTGGGGTTAAAAAAAAAAAAAAAAAACCACCAATTTGATTTGAAAGCTCTTTATTTTGTTCCTAAGAATAGACCCCCAAAGAATTTATTGAGCAAAAAAATACATCTGTTTTAGTAGTAATATTGCAGTAGTGCCGGAGGGCTCCAATCACGACCCTATTTTGCCAGGCACCCTACAAGCACCCATTAAAAAAAAGGGGGACAATCCCTGCTCCTAAGAACTCACAATCTAGGTTGCATCAAAACAGAACAGGTAGATGAAACAAACAAATAAGAGGGTGGAGGGAAGAGAAATGGGGGATGTATAAGTAAAGCAAGCATATTTTAGCACAATGAGCGTTAGTCCTAGCTTGCCACCTGCCACGTCATTGTCAAATGGCAGTTTTCTGAAGACATCACTTCAGAGATTAATTTTAAAGAGAGATTTAAAGGTAGATAAAGTTATGGTTTGATTAATTGCGTTGGGGAGTTTTCCCACTCTTACACAGTGGCATGGGGAAAAACATGGAGATGTTTCGGGGGGGAGGGACTGCATTTACACATTTAAACAGTAATTGCTTCAGAATAGGAGTTTTATGTTATTCTGTCAACTCTTGCATATTTCAAGGAGTGACTCTCTTTTTAAGCGCAGGGGGGAACATGGACAAAAAATGCAAAAAAATTAATTAAGTTATTAAAATGCTGGTTTAAAAGGACAAAAGCCAGAGAAGTTTATAGTTAAGGCTAAAAGCTTCATTTTCATTCTTCCCTCTCATATCTAGAGATTATAGAGTAGCTTCTAATGTCTAAGATCATCCAGTGTTCAGAGACGGATGTTTCACTGTTCACCTTTGGTCAAAAAGGAAATTTGGTGACCTTGTCCAAATCCTATCAACTATAGCTCTGATAAATATTTAGCTCACTCTTTCGCTATGTTCAGCCAGCTGACATGGAGAACTCCATGAATACAAGATGGCATCACAGCATGCCACCATGTCACTTTGATGCCTACACACTGTGCATAACAGATTCTCTAGAAAAACACACAGTGTACACATAATATAAATTCTCCAGACACACACACGCAGGCTAGCCATTAGCTGGTAAGCAATGAAAAGATTTGTGAAGGGTTTTCTTTAAAAAGACTGAAGAGGAACCCCAACTCTTCCCTGGTGCATTGTGCGGGACTCCACCCAACTGCTCTACAGCACCTTAAGTGCTACAGATACCAGTCAACTTGTTGGGTATGTGTGACAGAGTACTGGGCAGCAACCCCTTAGCCAGCCCTCTGTCATGCCAGCATCAACTGAAGAGGTAGATTGGAGCTGGCTGGGAACACCTGCACCTGGTTGGGACAGGGGAAACAGCTGTGTGCCTAATTAAACAGGGGCTATAAACAGGCCCAGGTGAGAGAAGTAGAGGGAAGGAGAAGCCAGGGAGTGGAAAGGGAGCAGAGGTTCTACCTGCCTGGCTACTGAAGCCCCTAAAGAAGCTAGCCAAACTGTATGTGTGAAGAAGGTGGTGGAACCGCACACTAAATAAATTGCACTGGATTATTGAACAAGAGGGTTTTGGAGTCATTTGTGACAGAGGGTGGCCGAAACAGAGGGGCAGCAGCAGAGAACCCTTCCAGCGTGACACTTCATTTTTGATATAGAAGTGATGATGGGTTGCTCCCTAGCTAAGATAGGGATGTGTGGCTTAAAACTGATAACAGAGCTGTCAGCCAGGGAAGCTCAGGTTTGGCCCACTGGAGACAAGATTGAATTTAACATGTTACAGCGTAGTTTGCACCAACTGGGTATTGGTGTGCGAAACAAGGAAGTGGATAGAATGCAGCAGGAGAAGCAGCTAACCGAAAGGTCTAAAATAACACCACTGATATCCCTTTCCTGCTTCATTTACACCCAATATGTATCATACCCCACTGATTAAGTCACCAATTAAGTAGGACTCATTTTGTAAAGCAGAATAAACTAATGGTGTATAAAAAAGGTATCTTGCTTCAATATTTAATGTGTTCCAACCAGCCATCTACCACCAAACCAAACATAACATACTGTTTTCTATGAAAGCTATACAGGTATTCAGAACGTATAGCATGAACTGGCTGTTTGATCAGCTGTCACAGTGTGTAGTGGACTAAATAGACTGCATTCAATGTTTTATCTCAGTGGTCTAAATAGTACATAAAGACCATCTGCCTGACAAGCAGGAGGTTACAAAGGTATCTTTTTTTCTCTCTCTCAACTGAATTACAAGATAGGTGCTGAACAACATTATGGACAAAGTTTGTCTAGCAGAGGAAAAATACCTTATTTGTATGATGAGCAGAAGGATTCAAGTTGGTTAAAACTTATCAGAACTTTTTGCCCCATTATAGCATGAATCATCAAATAGCAATCAGTCTTTCTCACAACCAAAACGTAGTGGAGAAATGTCAAGAGCCTTCACAGGGCCAGATTCTCCACTCCATTGCCTTGTACCTCACAAAATCGTTACACTGTGCAAAGTGGAGGTAAAGTATTCCCTCATCAGAATGTTAGCTTTTTCCAGCCACTTTGCTCAAATATTAAGTACTACACATGGCAAAAGGTAGTGGAGAATCAGGCCTCAAAAATATTCACCACAGTTATACTTTGTAACAGGGTGTGGGCTCTCCATTCCTGTCTTCCTGCACAAATGACTCTGACATCTCCGGCTTGTAACCACCACTGTGTATCTGTGTTATTATCAACCACTAATCTCTTGCAGTCCCTTGTGGCAAGTCTATTAGTGTCATACAATCACTCACTCCCTTCTGCCAGAGAGAAGAGTGGAAAGAAAGCCCTCCATACAAAGATCTCCCTTTATCCTAGCCTTTCTGATGCCTTCTCTTTCTCCTTGAGCCCTTCCTGGGTGTGGTCTTTTTAAATCACTTGCCTGTTAATGGGCTAATTAGCTCATTCACTTCCCAGCCCCCATAGGGTTTAGTAATCAGGCATACCCCTGATTACGTAGGCCTTCTCTGTGAGGCAGGGGAATGGTCTGGATAGGATCTAATTGGTGATAAAAGTGACCAGAGTGCTGGCTCAAGCTCCATCTCTCAGCACTCACAAGCCTGTTTTACAAATGGGGTGGCTGACGGAGGGAGGATAAATGAGCTGCCCAATGCCAGGCAAGCAGTGTCTCAGCTATGATCAGAACTCAGGAATTGCTGTCCCCTATCTGTGAGCTCCAACTACTAGATCACACCCTCTCTCTTAAGAAGAGAGCTGGGGGTCTAATGTACTGCACGTTTCTTAAGTCCTTTGCTGCTGGCCTCTACTGCAGCCTCTAGGCTCCACCTATGCTGCATGTGGAGATGGGATTCTAGAATGAGTAGGCATACTTGTGCTAGCTTTAACCTTGCTAGCACGGGTAACAACAGTAGTGAAGCCATGGCAGCATGGGTTTCAACACAGGCTAGCTGTCTGAGTAGAGGCCCGCTGGGTACCCTGGGAATGTACTCGGTGTGCTGGCCCACACCGCTGTGTCTTCACTGTTAGATTTAATCTAGAAAGCACAGGTAACCAACACAGGTGTGCTCACCCATGCTACAGTCACACCTTTACATGCCGCACAGACATACCTTAAGAAGCAACATCCTTCCACATGCCAATGTTGAAGGTCAGAACCTCAAAAGGTGTGGTTAGCTACATATACCAGTGACAAATATGCTAGATAATGATGAAGTGTTCAATCATCCTTTGCCTCTATTTCACCAGTGATAACGCATGTGTTTTTCTTTACACTGATTCATTTTGGTTCCTTCATTGCTCCAGAAATTCCTTTTCTGGTTACTCAGCTAGATTTCAGGTTCTGCACAACCAAGTACTATGAGGCCATGTCCTTTTTTATTTTTTCCCTCTTGTTCTTCATTGTGTTCTGTACCAAACAGTTGTGATACAATTTTGTTGAGCAAACACAATTTTCTCAGGGACTACACGCTAACATTATCATCAAGTTGTCTGAACAGACATCACAAAAAAAGGCTTTTCCTGCCTTTGTGAAGACATACGGTATGACCTTAGCTCTCTTGCCAAATGTTTTCAATTTCTTAAGAGAGCCAGACTTCGTCTACGCAACAGCCTTCTGCCAGCAAAGCCATGTTGGTCAAGGGAGGCAGAGGGGATCTGTGATCCCTGACTGACATAGCTGCGCCAGTAGAAGCCCTTCGTGGACACAGAAATATTGGCAAAACTGTTCTTTTAGCGGTGGACCTTGTTTCGTTTGCCACTTTAGGTCTCAGGCTTCTAGCCACCACCTCTCTATGGGCAGGTACTATTCCTCTCCCTCCATACTAGAATTTTAGGGTTGCAGTCCCTGTGCAATTGACTGTTTATCCCACTGAGGTCTGATCTGAGTCCAGTGCGTGCAGTTCTGCCCCCACACCCAACACCCAAGGGTTATGAGAGTGGCTACCAGTGACCACCCAGCTTTCCCAAAGCACAAAACATTTATTTAGAATAAAACCTTTACAGTAATATAATAAACAATCTACATAAATGCTACGCTTACCAGGTGTCACCCATCTTCCACCCAGAGACCCTGGCAGGTTTCAAAAGTGCTGAGCTAGCTCAGACCTGCTGGGATAATCACAGTGAATAAAAGGGAGGCTGCAAGTCTAAATCCCTTGTCTGGAAAAAGAGAGTCGGGGGACTGCCTATAGAGAGATGATGGCTGGAGGCTTGAGACTTAAGGGGGTACCACACAGTGAGGGAGAGGTGCAGTTACCCTGAAGCTGTGACAAGTCAATCATTAGTTCTTGCTGAAATTATGCAAACCCCTCCCTTAGCTATTCAGGTAATAAAACTCCTGAATGGTTTATTGTACCCTAAAACTAGTGGGAGCTGATTTCTGTTGAGATCACTCCGGTGTGAACCTGCAGTGCTCAGGTTTGCTTATCTCTTTGTGTACAACACACATGCCACCTCAGCGTCTGGCCACAATTCCCCATCTTTTCACCCCATCCTATGCACTTCCCAGTGGTATCCTGGGGACTATTAAACTAACAAGATCTGTTTGGCAATCCTAGCAAGGCTGGCATAGAACCTTTTACTCAATGTTTGCACAGCACCTGGCAAAATGGAGCCCTTATTTTGACTAGGAACTCTCAACATAATAATAATATATAATTAATAAAATAATTAATAATTAATAATAATAATAATAATAATAAATAATTAAATAATTAAATAAATAATAAATTTATTAATAATAATAATTAATATGGCACTTGGTGTTTGCAGCTGTCAAAAGAATATGGTAATGCATTACAACTGCACACAAAGAGAAGACATCATAGAGAACCACAATGCTTAAATGGCTGGGAGCTGAGAGTGGGATCCATAGCTGCATGGAGAAAAGTATGTCCCCAGAATTACTGTTGCCTTTGCTGTAACCACAAACTAAAGAGGGAAGATCAGTGTTCATAGAAGCACAGAACTGGATCTGTTGGTGACCTCTTGACCTTCACAGTTTTGATACAAATTAAGAGAAGAAGGAAAGTTGAAAGGGAGAAAGGAGGCTGTTGCAATTCATCTATGCCCAGATGGCAAAGTAAATTGACTTTACATGTAAATCACTGAAAACCAGGCACAGCATTCAGATTTGTTGCTATTTACCTATTACTATCTCTGAAATCCACAAAAAATTCCCAAAAAGTTTAGCACAGTGTCAACTCTGATACAATTAGAATTCCTAATGACTAACTGCAAATTTACAAGATGTTTGTGTACAGAGACATGCCATAATAAAGGCAGTTTTACTGAGAATCCAAACTTGCTGACCATTTGAGACCTTTAATATCAAAGCCCAGAAGGAAAAATAAGCCAGAGAGTGTGAAAAATCTACTGAAATAAAGCTAGGGTTTCAATTTGTGGCTGAAACAAATAACGAGCTGAACTTTGAGACACAGAACTTCCAGCCCTTCCTCTGTTCAACCCTACTTCTCTAATAAAATTCAGCACTAGAATTTGGAAAGCAACTTGCTTACCTTTGCTCTTTTACAGTCTGAAGGTTGACTGATAACTTTCCTAATACACATGCTCAGTGTATATGTGCACACACATTTTTTTTGTACGTTGTTGCCTATTGCAGAGCAGAGACACAGTTAAAAGTGTTATTTAAAATAATGCAGGTCATTAGAAAGATGCAGACTTTGATGCTTCTACATTGTGGATGAAATCCTCTTCCACTGAAGCGAATGGCAAAGCTCCCATTGACTTCAGCGTGGCAAGGATTTCACCCTGTATCTTTAGTATTATATTAAAGTACTGGGTTGCAATTTATCTTGCTGCGTAAGGAAAACGTCCTTTCAGAAAAGATTAAAACTAAACCCCTTCTAGTGATCAGTGCGAGTACAAACTCATGAATAAATATTCCTGGTTAGTTCTTGGTTGGATTTGAATGAGACTGTTGTCCAAGGGGTAACAAATTCAGTATTGGGTATAAAACCCATACATATACTGAGATTAACTTTGTCGTGGGGAATAGATATTGTGATTAAGGAAGGGGAGAAATTCGATAGAAAGACTACATGGCCCACCAGAACCCATATGAACCCATATGACTTCTATACAAGATGGACAAAAATCAGTTACTCACACTGGAATCAATGAGAATTAGGAACCTAACCTGCTTAGGTGTTTTTGGAAATCCCACTAGGCACTTATCTACATCTTTAGGCACCCAAAAATCTTTGAAAATCTGGCCCACGGTGACCAGAAACAATCCGCCGATTCACCAACTACAATTAATACTTCCTTTGTTTAAAAAATCAGTTAGTTTTAAATGCAAAATATATTATGATCAACTTTTTTTCTTATGTATCCAACACATTTAAGATAGCTTTATTTAACTAACACAAAATGTTTAAGTTTTCGTCTCCATTTTTAGTTGAATAACAATTTCCACTCAAATGCAGCTTGACACAAATACAGAGTTAAAAAAAAAGAATCTAATAAATAAGAAATGCATCAGTAAATACAGCAGTTACAATTTTCTATCTTAGTAAAAAATGTAAAAAAGTAAGATTCTGAATAAAATGTATATTATTCAATGTAATTCCTTAAATATATGTGTATAGATATAATGTATCCTCTTGGTAAGCAAAAAGAAGTGCCAAATATAGTGTAAAGGCTAGAGTGAGTTACAAATCAATGTGTTTTAATGATTATACCAACCAAAGAGAATGAGCCTTTCTTTAGGAAAATTATTAAAAAGTACAGATGCAAAAAACATTAAAATCAATTGTTTATATCAAGGTTTCCTGCTTGCTTATTTAAATTATGATTAAAATTGGTGATTCACTGATTTAAATCAATCCATCCTGCTTTCTTAGCAAATCTGGATCAGATCAGTAATGTTGACTTGGCTAGTCAAGGATACGTAAGAATGCAGAAAGATGCTTCAGACCTGATAAATGCAAGGTCTTTCTGCCAAACAGTAGCATAAAGAACACAAATTTAAAAGTTATGTCATCTAATCTATCCCACTGTCAGTGAAGGATTGTTCCACATAGTGCTTCATCCGCTATTTCATAAAATGTTAAACGCCGCTCATGAGTTGTCCATTTTTAATAAAATATTCTATTATCTGATCCTTGAAAGTGAAGTGAAACTGCTTAATGGCTTTTAGCCTAAGCAGGTTGATGATGTGAAGCCTTCTTGTATAACTCACATGTGTAATCCCTCTACCTTTATGCACTTTTGCAGTCCATAACACTGGCATCAGTCACTGTAGACAAAAGAGGTGGATTCGTCTGGCATATGTATCCAAAAGAGTCACCAATGAATTCTTCCTAGAAACAGTAGATCTTCTATCTGATTCTTTTCTTTCAAAAAATGTCCACCACCAAAGTATGTAGATGGCAAATACACCATAAATGAAGCAATTTATATTTCTATGTGATGAGTCAATGAACACTGTTTGTCTAATAATGCCATATATTCTGAGCGCTCTCTCGTGGTGATGATGATAATGTAAAAGCTTTTCCTACTGATGCATCTATCTGAGCCTCCAGGCATCACATCTTTTGCAATTATAGTGCAAGACTTTTTCAAAATCCACTACCAGGCCCATTGATTGAAACAGGCCCAGAGATTTTGCCTATATGATGTATGCATTGATTACCAAGCCATCCTGATACAACATAATGGACTTGTTTGCTGTGTACAAAGTTTGTTGCTGGGTACTATCATCGTATCTGTGACCATACAAGGAACCACTGAGAGGCCCAATGTCAGGTATCATATATTTAGTCTCATTTCACTTTGTAGTGAAAATGAAGGTAACCAAGGACAAAAGGAAGACCCTTTGATGAAAGAGAGCACTGGGAATCGTGGATATAGAGGACCATTAAATCTAATGATGCTAGAAATTCCCTGGATCAAATGAGTATCAGAGCAGACATAACTGACATTCTGAAGGACTACACTCACATGGACTGCTTTTCCCATTGAAGAAACCGGAAAAGAACAGATTTTCATTCCTGAGTTAGGAGATGAATCATCCAGATGTTTCGTTTTATTCTTTGCTTTTCAACAAACTTCTATACTAAAAGAGACTAACCATGATTAAACTGGGGGTGAAGCATCCTGGGTTAGGATCTCCTCACCTTCTTAGGAGGACACTCACTTTGATGGCCCTGAATTATGAGGAACAATCCTGTATTGGCAAGGTCGTGGATTATGAGCTAATAGATCCTTTCCATTTCTAAAGGTTGAGAATCTCCTGTCTAAATCTTGATGAAAAGAGGTCACAATGGATGGAATTGCTTGTCAACGGTCACTACAGAATTATGAATAGGCATACTTTTAATGCATTTGTATACATCTAAATAAATAAATAAACAACAACATAATTGGATGGAATCTGCTTTGCATGTTTGCTCGCATTGCTAGATCAGCACTGCATATGGTGCATTTCCACCTTTGTCTTCTTTTTTGCGTTTTTCTATAACTGCTAAATCAAGGATAGTTCAAACTTTTACAGAAGGTTTCCTAAGCATTTTGCCCCAGTGGGCCTAATGATGCCTGCCTCACCAGAAGACACATGAAAAAACTGAAGAATGAGAAAGTTGGCTGCTATTTCTGTAGTGTGAAAGCAATGCCTTTGTGGAGGAATGACCCATCACATCTGGATTAGGGGAAAATCTGGACTCAGCAATGTGACTTGCTTTAAAGTTGATCTGTTACATTTCCCACTGGAACCAACACAACCACAGGACACCTGGCAGTAAGTGACGCATTAGTTGGTGTTCTCACTAAGAGCATGGAGACTTAACTATTATTTTATCATTCAAAAATGTGGTAGGTGCTTCCCAAACAAGTATAAAGACAAGGTCACTGTCCCAAGGATTTTAACAACTAGATAGGAAACTCATAGGTGGAGGATGGCTGATAGAAATAACTGAAGATACATGAATAAGTGGAGAGGTTTAATATCTTGCTTGGTTCCACTTCCTTTGTGGATTTGTGTGTACATTATTATTTTGCTAACGTCTCTTGAACAGCAGATTAGTGTTATTAGGCCAAGAGAAAGTAGAGTGTTTTGGAGAGGGACTGACTTAATCCTTACAACAAAACGAAGTGATTCCTTGTTACCCCCGTTATTTATTTCTGTCTGCAAGTAGCAAAGAATGAAGCCGTTGCTTGAACAGCGTACACTACCTCATCTCTGCCTGGGTTTTGACTGTTCTTTCAGAACTTATTGCAGAAGCTGGACAGGAATTCCACCCAAATATTCCCATGGTGACAATGTAAAACAAGGTTATATTAAAAACAACCTATTTATGTCATGCTGAATTCTCTGACTCCACTCATTAAGTAGAAGGGATCCATAGCACTGATGCTGTCTAAAAACATGCTACTGAAATCTGTTTCATTTAGAAGATGTGAATAGAAACTACTGTAAAATTTACTGAAATAGCCTTTCAACGTGAAACAAGGTATGAGTTAAAAATTAGCCAAATTCTCAGAATCATTCTTTGTTTACAAAATACTGGTGATTTCTTTTTGCTGACAGCTTAAAAAAATCAGCTAACAGAAAACTGCAGACATATCAAGTATGTGAAACTTTTAATAATTAATAACATTTAGCACATTGTCATCAAGGAACTGGTTTCGATAATTTTGTCAGTGAATCTAGTGCTATAAAAAGTAGTCAGTACAAATAGACAACTTTTAAGTTAATCAAAGAGTACTTAGGAAGGCCTCTGAAACTGACGATGCATATGGAAGAAGCCCAATTAGTAAATTACACCTTTTAAATAGGATGGTTAAAAAAATCTTAAGTGGGTAAGATATAAACAGCAAATATAAGAAATAAAAATGTCATGCAAAAAGTTAGATTTTGTCATTTGCTTTGTAACAAGTGCACAGATTTCTTTATTTGTTCCTAGTTAGGCAAGAAGCGGTTGATTTGAGGATTTAAGCATGTGCTTAACTTTCAACCCATGGGGAATCCTACTGATTTCAATGGGACTACTCAGGTGCTTACATGCTTTGCTGGATAAGGGCCTAGAATATGTTAAAATAATTTAGCCCATTTTCAGGGCTTTCAATTCATATTTTCACTTGCCCTCTTTCACTCCTCCTACCCCTCTTCCTCCTCCAAACAAGTAAAATCCCAGAGATTTCAAAATTAGCACTGTCTGACCTGTGCTCCCTCACAGCGATACTGAAATCAGTAGATGAGGGACAAATCCTACATTCCTCGTGTACCTAAAACTTCCATTGGCTGCATGGGAGGTTTGCATGTGCAATAAATGCATGGTTGGGTAGTAAAACAAACAAAGAAGGCAGGACTAGTCTGTGCTGTAACATTTAATAGGAACTAAGGAGTTTTTGCTCTTTGGAGAAAGCACATTAACTTTATTAACTGTGTGAGCACTTGCCTCTTGCTGAGCCTGCTCAGGCTTTTGAAAAAATCTAATTCACAAGGCTCATGCTTGAAGATTTAACACAGGCATTAGTATAGTCACTCCTATACTAACAACAATGATAAATATCCCTTCAGCTGGGTGTTTCATGTTGCTGCAGTAGGAAAACTTTACTCCTCACGTGGAGAACTCCTTGCAGGGTATAGCATGGCATCTACTTAGCTGGCCCCTGAGCACCACTGCAGTTACATTTTTGCATGTTCAGGGCTTCCCGCGACAGAGGCATTCCAGAGTGCACAAAAGGTGAGTGTAACGTTGCTGGGGATCCATTAAGAAGCTGGAACCCACAGCAGTTCTCTAATGGACACTGAGGCTTGGTCAAAGGGTCCCCTTTGCCAAATCCTGAAGTGTCTGACTCAGAAAATAGGAGAAGCCTTGAGCCAGCTCTGTGTTTCATAAGAGCTAGTTCGTCCATCTCTACTTTCAACTTTGTTTTACGTTAATCCAGAAGATCCATGCCAACAGCTCTCCAATCTTCTTCAATCAACATGATAATAGGGGTATCCATCAGCTTCTTTTAGAAAAATACATAGGTGATGTCTGAGGTAAAATGTATGTAGCACACGAGAGATCCATGATGAAGCCATAGCATGCTGTCCTTGATGAAGTGGGAAGGTAGAGGGTAGAGCAGTTGGTGGTTACCCTCCCTAGACAGCTTGTAGAAATAAGTTCTATATGTTTTTCAGGGCAGCTCTCAATTTTTTACTGAGTTCTACAGGATGCTGTCATAAGAGTGCGCTATTTTGATTCAAAATGTAACCAAAACTTGATAATAGTGTTGAGACAATTTGATTATTAAACCTGTGCCAAAGCAGACCTCTCAATCCTGCTGGCTTTACTAGGACTTTACTCTTACATCAGTATCAGTGAGAGTTTGCCTGACTAAAAGCTATACCAGATTAGCCCCAGTGTTAGACATAATTATCACGACTCATGGGTGCTCCATTTCCTTTTTAATGCAATATTTACTGAAATTCAGTAACAGAGCAAACATAGAAGCAGTCCCCTCCCTTCATCCTGACTTCACCCTCAACCCAAGCCACATTTTAGGGGCAGTGAATCTTCTAAGTATACTTCTTTTATGAAGAAAGTAAGCATACTCTTTGTTACACATGTATTAATTCGTGCAATACGTGTGATTTCCATTAACTCAGTTCTAGTGAGCTAATCAATGATAAACTGTGAAAGTGGCAATTATATTGTGACAACTGACAACTTTGCTAACAAAAGCACCTGTGACAAGAAAACATTTGGTGACAGATTTCCCCTCTTGTTTTTTCCTAGCCTGCTGCATTACCTGACTCATAAGCCTTTCCAGTTTCAAAAGCGCAATCAGTTCATAAAATCATAAAATCCTAGAAGATTAGGGTTGGAAGGGATCCCAGGAGGTCAACGAGTCCAACCCCTGCTCAAAGCAGGACCAACCCCACTAAACCATCCCAGCCAGAGCTTTGTCAAGCCTCACCTTAAAAACCGTCCTACACAGTCCGATTTGTTTTGGTACAAAGTGCACTATTTAGCCCATCAAAAGAACTGAGCTATGAAGAAAGGGTTTGTAGCTGGGGTTGGTCCTCGGGGAGGGGGGATGGGAGGGAACTCCCCACACACACACACACACACGATAGCATATAATGGATAAAGTTGTAACACATGAGTTTGGGTGATGAGTTTGCGTGTTTTCACCTCTCTGGCGGGCCATTAAACAAGGTGTCCTACTACCGAGTCCCAAGCAAACCCCGCAGCATGCCAACACCGCCCTGCACGTGCGGAGGGGAGCTAGTCCAGCCGGAGGGGAGATTCCGGCTCCTCCATCTGACAATCACAGAGGCAGGGACAGTCCCGCGTGCCCTGCCCCAGCTCTCCCTGCAGGCCTGGCCCTGGACAGAGCAGACTCCCAGCCACAGGCTGCTGCTGCTGCTGCACACTGACCCCCTGCCCGACCCCGACCCCTGCGCGCCCGGCTCGGCTCCGTCCCAGCTACACCGGCGCGGCCAGGGAGCGGGCTGGGGCTTTATCCCCGCGGGGGCGCCCGCAGCCGGGCTGCACTGACCTGAGATGCCTCCCCCCACGACGATCACGTCGTATTTGTCGCTCATGGCGCTGCCTCGGCTCCCCCGCGCTGCTGCTGCTGCTGCCGCCGCCGCCGCCGCTCGCGCCTGGCGTCTGTCACCCTCCGTCCCGGCCCTGCCCGCCCGCCCGACCGACACCGCCGCACTGAGCCGCGCCCCCGCCTGCGCCCCCGACCCCGCCCCAGCGCGCAGCCACTCCCGCCGGCGGGGACCAGAGCGGGCTGCGGAGCGGCGCGTGTCCGGTCCCCTGGGGCTCAGGTGGTTGCAAAGGGCAGCTGCAGCCGGCGGCCGTAAAACGCTGCTGCTCCCGCCTGGCGGGGCTGTGGGCCCGCAGACCCCGCTGCTTCAAGCCCCCAGTGCCCTGCCCCCGCCGGTGGGGGCTGTAACCTCCAACAAGAGGCAATGGGGCGGGAGGGGGGGGGAGGTTGCGGGGACCGACTTTCTGGTCAAAGCCCGCTGGATGGTCAAGCTCTGGGGGCGGGCACCGCCTCTGCTGTCACTGCCATGGCCATGCAGGGCCCTGTCCAGGGTAGCCGCGTAAGAGCTAATCAGGGACAACACTTGGCCCTGACAGCGCTCTGCACTCACTGGGCCTGGGGTGCCCTGCAGGAGCAGTAACTCCACTGAAGTCAGCTCCTTCGGCCCTACAGCTTTGATGTTGTCTGGGGTCCTGGGGTGATGCAGTGGGCTCCAAACGGTTCCCAAGGAGAGAGTGTTGTTAATTATTATTATTATTAATTGGCATTGCAGTATATCTCCGGGAGCCCTAGTCATGGGCCACGAGCCATACAAACATGGAACAAAAAGAGAGTCCCTGCCCCCAAAAGCTTCTTGCTATGAGACACACAGAAATGTAGGGCTGGAAAGGACCACAAGAGGTCATCTAACCCAGCCCCTGAGGCAGGATTAATCCCAGCAAATCCCCACTAGCACCCCACACTGCAGAGGAAGGCAAGATCACCCTGTCCCCTGAGGTCATTGCCAATCTTACCTGGAGGAAAATTCCTTCCCAATCCCACCATACTTTCTGGGATCATTTGGGTATAGCTCATTTAATCAATTCCCTGCTATTTCAGGGCCTCAGGCATTGGTGCACCTCACTGCCACCAAAAACTGAAGGAGCAGCTTAGAGAGCAGAGAACTAAAATAACTGGGTCTTCCAATGTAAAACCAAGCAGGTCGCAAACTCTGAAACTTTTGATTTCAGGATAAGGGAAGAGGTTGGGGCACTTGCTATTAAAGATTAACTAGAGATTGTATACATTTATAGAGAGCAACATCCAGCTGAGACTGGCTTAGTACAGCTCTCATGGGCTCAGGTAGGAGGAGGTTTTCTTTTGGCTCCCCTGATAGATTTGTAACTTTTTAACCAAGAGGTTGGTGATTAGCACTTCAGCTGCAGTAATACCCAGGATACCCACACAGAGAAAGTCTTTTGTGACTTTTGTCCTTTTTATTTTCACTCTGATTATCAACATTTGCTTGAACTTGGGGAAGGGATCTCAGAATTGGAGGTGGGGGGCAGAGTGAGGCAGTTAGGGGTGAAGTCAACATCTGGAAGGTCAGGCTGCCTCTCAAGGATGATACAAGTAGATTTGTCAGGAACTGGGGCATCCGGCTGAGGAACAGAATAACCTGTGACTTTTCCTTCACCAGCTTTTACTTTTTTGAATGTCAGAAATCAATGAATATTCAACCTTTGGCACTTGGACTTAGATCCTTATAGGGTACCCTAATCACTAGATGACATTAATTGTACAGTATATGTCTTTTTATAGATCAGCGATTCACTTTGTAGACATATTTTTTTATAATACTTTTGACACTGAAAATACCCTATTCCATGTAATTTGATCTAATTTACTGTCCTTGAAATTGCTACAGCATCACCACATGGTAAGAAAGGCAAATTTTCAGAGCAAAGTCCCAAACCATTTATCTTTCTTGGAGGCTGGATCATAACTATATAACTACTTCCTAGCAGAGACCAGAATAACTGAACTAACAAAAGCTGTCAAAAAAAAAAAAAAAAGGTGGGAGAGAGAAAGAAGAAATATGTAGAAGAAGAAAAAAGGGGAGGGGACACAATGTGTTCATGGATGGAAAGGAGATACAGAAACCAGAGCACCAAAGAGCTTTCAACCTTTAAGTATGGCTTTCAGGGCTGGGAGGGGGTGTTTGTTTTTGCCAGGCATACTGATATTGTGGTGATAAGTGTGGCATATATAACTGTAGACACTGGACTAGCATACTGAACTGACTTAATTGACACTGTGGACTAGATATTCAAACGTTGGTGGGTAGGTAATTTATTTTGACTAGTAGGTTTCAAATGATCAATTTCATAAAGCCAAAAAAAAATGGCCAAATTTTCAAAGGCTCTAATTGGAACATTTCAGTCACTTGATTCATGAATATCATTCATATTTGTGTAAATACTCAATTAGCCTTTCTTGCCTGACTAGTTGTGAAAGCATTCAAATGTTTTTAACCAAGCAATTTAAATCACACATCCACTCAGTTCCTGCTCTTTATGTGGCAGTCCTTTGCACAGCAAACTTTTCATGTTTTGTTGTGTGTTACAGTTTCTGTTCATTGTAAGCAGAGGGCAAGTTTCAGCTACAGAAGGAGCAAATTTTCACTGCTGAAAAATAAATCCCTTACAGAAGTGGTTTTCAGCCTTTTTTCATTTGCAGACCTCTGAAAAATTTCAGAACCCTCTGGAAATCTTAGATGTAGTCTGCGGACCCACCAGGGTCGGAGGACCACAGACTGAAAAAAACGCCTTAGAGAGAGCAGCGTGTAATCGAAATATTGACATAAACTTTTAAGCATAGCAGTGGAATGGAATCCTCCTTTATCAGTGAGCTATACACTTTGCATCCATTTTCTTAGTACCAAATGACACACACACACACAAGGAAACTTTTAGAAAAGAATGCTAGCCAAGGGGGCAGACACGGACATTTAATGGTACTCCATTTTCTAGAAACACAACTGCATACTGTGATTTTAACCCTTTCAGGTAATAGGTGATTTTTTATGCTTAAACTTCATCATCAGACCAAGACTAACAGTCCCAGGACAATCTCCTATAAGAGCATAGTAACTACCCCTGTCTTTCTGTAGTCTGAAGCCAAGGTAGCCTAGTTTTGCCAGTAGCACCTTTGTTTCAGATAGACAGATGTGCTACAGGAAAATATTTTATTATATAATAAAGGATATATGAATATTCTGTATAATTTCAGAAGTCAGATCAATAAAACAAACACAGCAAAAATTGGCAAGCACATTCCAGCACCAAGGCAATAGTGTACAATAAAATGAATATAAGCTTATTGCCAAGTCCTCAATACACCTTGAACAATAAGGAATCTATTATATAGAAATGCTAGCTGCTGATTCTAAATAATGTTATTCTAGTATATAAGAATTTAACACTAATGTAGAACTAATAAGCCAAAAATGAATATTTCATCAACCAAATTCCAGTTAAATTAGGACTGGTTTTTAATTAAATTAAAAAATCTAACAAGATTACAATTAAGACCAATATGTGGTGTGTGAATGCAAACATACTACTGTCGAGAACACAGAGCTTTAATATAAGAATAATACAAGGACCTGAGTCATAAACAGTTTCGCATATTTGTCAGATTAGTCAGTAAAAAAGCCAACAAAATCACAATCCGGTTAATATAATATAAGGATCCGGTTTTGAGCAGGGGGTTGGACTAGATGACTTCCTGAGGTCCTTTCCAACTCTAAACTTCTATGATTCTATGAATACTATATAAAATAAATACAAATGAATCACTTTTCATCTTACAAAATCTGTTTTCCCTCTCATCCTTTATTTGTCTGTCTATTTTGGTTGTAAGCTCTTCAGGGCAGGGACTGTCTCATATTATGTGTTTGTAGAGTTCCCAGAAAAATGGGCCCAAATCTCCGCTGAGGTTTATAAGCACTACTGTAATACAAATAATAAACTATTTTTAATATTAGTTAGATCCCAGTTAAACCAGACCAGATTCAACAAGAGAGCCTGCAAAATGAAACTGATGGATTGGCAAGCACATGCAAATATGTTACACTCTGAATGAGCCTGAATCATTTAATTTGGCAGCAGCAGACTCATTTCCCCCTCTTTTCCATAATTTGACAGTTTAAAATTTCCACCAGTTTGTTATAGCTACATATCAGTGGTGGCCAAACTGTGGTTCGTGCTTTGCATGCGACTCCTTTACAGTTAAAATGCGGCTCGTGGCACTCCCTATGGCCTCCCCCCCACACATTTTCCGCCTACTGGACTGGGGTGGGAGCTCAGAACTTCTGCCCTGCAGCAAGGTGGTGGGGCTAGAGGATTCTAGAGAGAGGGAGGCTGCAGTCCTGGGAGGTCAAGGAAGTGCTCAGCAACGCCAAGAAAGTTGGCAGCACTGGTAGCCTGGGGAAGTAATGTGTCTAGGCAACTGGGGAAGATACTGACAGCACTGCTTTCAGAAGGCTCCCTAGCTGGCCCTCTCTCTGGCAGCCTGCAGCTCTCCCCGTCGTCTCACCTTTCTGGCATATGAGAGGGAGCTGGAGAGTGCTGCCTGTGATAGGCCGTAGGTGGGAAAAAACATGGAGATTTAAAACAAGCAAAGGATACTGTGAGGAGTAACACAATCCTAAAATAACTCTTTGAATACTCCAGGAGGGAATGCTAGTCTATAGTCAAGCCAGAGTCAGAGAGAGGAGGCCAAATGAAAATCAAAACGCTTCAGATGGAGCCACATTTAATTTTGCAACCCAGAGATACTGTTCCAAAAGGAGTCAATCTTGTTCTGTGACCAGTGACCAGAAGAGAGATCTCTGAGCTGAAAATAAGCTATCATTGCTATGTACTGCCATTTTCATTTCCCACTTTCCTCCTAAAGTCTTGGTGATCTCAGTCTTAGCCTTGAATTTAAGGAGTAAAGTTGAGAGATACAGAACAAACAGCAGTAGTGAAAGAGGAATTACCACCCTAGCAAGCTGAAATTGTCCTGAATAAAATGTATTGGGATAGAGCTGTGCTCCTGATGGAATAATACATTTGCATCTAATTAACAAAACAAACTCCTCTTCCCCCTCTTCCTCAACATAATCCAGAAAGTTCCCACAGAGACAAACAGTTTACACCTCTCTGTCATGTCGAATGCTTTCACAGTGTGCAACCTTTCATTTTTATCATGCTGGTGCTGCTGCTTAGCAACTACCAATGCCACAGATTCTACTTTATACCCATCTCTTGAAGGATAGCTCTTTTTTTCAGACAAACCATTGCCACGTAAAATTAGTTCATTGCTAAATCATTTCTCTTCAACTAGAATCAGAAGCACTTCCACTTTGACATTCTTCCTGCTTTTCAGCATGTTAAATTGTCTTCTTTCTCAATGATCATTCTAATGTCTCACTCTCTCATTGCCAGCAATGAGGACTAAAACTTGCACCAGCAACTAAACTCTGGGCCCAGTTTCCCCCTCTTACAGAGAAATCTACAGGGAAGAACTCCAGAGGCGAGAACATATGCTCCCATTGGGATGCTGTGATCAAAAGGACCAATGCAGTCCTTGGATATATAAACAGGGGAATATTGAGTAGAAATGGGGAAATTATATAACCTCCGTATTGGGCACTGGTGCAACCGCTGCTGGAATACTGTGTCCAGTTCTGGTGTCCACAATTCAAGAAGGATGTTGACAAATTGGAGAGGGTTCACAGACAAGCCACAAGGTTGATTTAAATTATTGAAAACCATGCCTTATAGTGACAGATTCAAGGAGCTCAATCTATTTAGCGTGAAAGAACATTAAAGGGTGATTTGATCACAATCTATAAATACCTCATGGCAAACAGAAATTTGATAATAGGAGGCTCTTCTATCTAACAAACAAAGGTATAACATGATCCAATGGCTTGAAGTTAAAGCTAGAGAAATTCAGACTAATAATAAGGTGCAAATTTTTTATGGTGAGGGTAACTAATCATGGAACATTTTAATCAAGGGTTGTGGTGGATTCTCCATCGCTGTACATTTTTAAGTCAAGATTGGTTGTTTTTAGAAAAGATGTGCTCCGGTTCAAACAGAAATTAACTCAGGGAAGTTCTATGGCCTGTGGAGGTCAGACTAGATAATCACAGTGGTCCCTTCTGGCCTTAAAATCTATGAATCTATGAAGACAGCTCTGGGAGGAAATCTTCAATTAATTAACCTTCCAAGTTCTTCTGTAGAGAGGGTGAGTTTTTGTTCCCTCACTCTCCAAAAGCAGAAAACAGTTCTACCTCAAAACCCCATGGATCTTCAGTGATAAGGTTGAGACCAGGGACATCTCTGCAAAGGACATGTGCCTCTCCACACACTTCCCATCTCCATGCTCAGTGTGTTCCAGCTCTCTAGAACCATGCTAATAGGGACTTCTGCATTGGCATGCAGGGTCCCCTCTATACGCTGTTCTCAGAATGATGATTAGGCCCTTAGTTATTAAGTGTTAGTGCCACGAAAAGGATTTTAAGCTCTCACACACACAGATAGCCAGCTTCCACCACATGCTGAACCTGAATCAATTTTCTACATGATAGTTGCATTCTACACACTGTATTTTCTAAATATTCAAAACCATGCCGCCTCAAGTACTCAATCTAATCCAAAGCTTTTTATACTAAGCACAAAGGGGTTAGGACCTTGGAATTATACTCAGGTTTCTCAGTCAGTTCTCAGTGAGATTTTCCATATTCATTTTATTTATTTTTCTTTCCATTGAATACTCTTTTTTCACTCCTTTGAAGAGCTAGTCTTTCTTTAAAGTCTTTAATTACCCTATATATTCACAAATTAATCTTCCTGTGGACATTTCCTTGTACTCTTCCTTAAACAGAGCTTTAATGAAAGAGAAACCTTATTTGAAACAAAGAATCTTAAACCAAATAAGCATATTTTTATTTATTAGCTGCCCTGTAGTTTAAAAAAATTCAGAACCAGGATTTAAAAATCCATGAGGGCTATTTGTTTGTTCTTACACTTATGTTGAGAGATGGTCTTTCTAAATATATAATTTTGCCTTCACATTACTGTCCTTAATTTTCAAATCCTGCTTTTCTTGAAACAATGTGTTATTTTAATAAACGGAGCTTGCAAAGTCTTTTTGTTTGTTTGTTTGTTTGGTTTTTCTTATTCTACAGAGCAGACAGGATCAGCCATCAGTTTCCTTGTTTACTGCAAAATTATCTTGTGGAGTTTACTTTATGTTTATAACCAGATCTTAAATCAGATCTTCTTATCATCAATAAAAATGAATATATTTAACATAGGTGTTGCTAGAGTCCCGGTTCCCTTTGTATACAGACATTGACCAATAACACTCAAGTGAAAGTATGTTCTGTTCTAATATTTCTAAATCTGTGTTTATATAATGCCTAGCACGACAGAGTCCTGGTTCATATCTTTGGCTCGTAGACACTACATTAATTCAAATAATAGATAATAATAATAATATGTCATGTCTATTGTTTTGTAATTCCACCATTGGTCCTGTTACTGTGGTAGCATTTCACAAAAGGGTGGATTTTGCGCTGGGATCTGCAGATGGTTAGAACTAGAGTACTCTTCACTCCAGTAGGATGTTCCACAGTATAGTACCTAAAATAGATGATAGGTAGGTAGGTAGATAGGTAGCTACTAGTATCAAAACTCCCCTACTGTAGGCCCAATAGTCCCAATCTAAATAGAGCTAGTTTCCATGTCCTGGTTGAGCGAAATGGTCCTTGGGAAGTTTTTACAATTGAGAAGGCAGTCCCTGTGCTAATTTATTCCCAGCACATTATGGGCTTCAAAAACTAGGATCAAGACCTTGTATTTGCGGAACTGGAAATTTGAATCAAAATAGTGCACTGACAGATTTTAGATTTTTAATGATGTGTTTGCTTTTTGGCAGGTGAAGATGTTCATGTTCCTGTAGCCGGACCTCTTGCTTGGTGCTTGCAGGTCCACAGCCACAGCCATGATCTTTATATGATATGGTGCTGCGATTTCCTCACCCCATTGTTCAGCATCGTCCCAACAGATGTTTACAATTAGAGTGATTTGTATATTGGTGTGGTCCTGGTTTACAGCTGGCAGCCGCTGTGTATTTTGTGTCCTGCCTAGCTTGTCATAGCTAACAGAACTTCTATTTTATGGGATAGCTCAGCCAGTTCTGTCTGGTCTTAGAGTAGGAGAATAAACTCAGTCTGTGTGTGTTTACATCTCTCTGTGTCCTGTCTGCTGGTTTCTGTCTTAGGGCAAGTAACTTCCAAGTATCCCAACATAACAAAGTGGCGACGAGACGACGGACCTGCGTCTGTACAGCCACCGGCGAGAAGCAAAAGTAAGGAAAACCTTTTGATGTTCTGGGTGGCTGTACTGTTCATGCTGACAGCAGAAACAGAAAGTAAAGCGGACAGATTGGGAAGGGGGAGGAAGCAGTGCTAGTGAAAGGAAATTACTAGTAATTGTATGTGGATGACCCTCAACACATGTGAAGAAAAGAAAAGAAAAGAAAAAAGGAAGCAGTGGCTACACTTACTGGGCCCCTGGGACATTTTAATGAAACTGTGTAGCAATTGAGCTCATATACTGAGCATTTTCAGTTTTTTGTTGTTGCAAATGGAATTGGAGATGTTAATAAGGTGGCAACTTTCTTATGTGTTGTGGGAGCTAAAACATTTAGTTTCCTGTGCAGTTTAGTGCAACCTGATAAGCCAGGCACAAAATCTTATAGTGACATTGTGAAAATCCTGGAGGTACATTTTTCCCCAAAACCACTAGTAATTGCAGAGAGATTTAGGTTCCACAAAAGGAATCAAGAAGAAGGTGAAACAATTGTGCAATTTGTAGCAGCTCTGAAGAAACTTGCTGAGCACTCTGAATTTAATAATGTGTTAAATGACACCCTACGTGATAGGTTAGTGTGTGGTGTGCACAATGAAACAATACAGAAGCGCTATTGACAGAGATCCAGCTCACCTGGCAGAAAGCCATTGAAATTGCAGTTTCCATGGAACTGACAGCAAAGGAAGCTCAACAACTTAGTGCATCAACCAGAGTGCATAAGGTGTTATAAGAAACTACCAACAAGACAGTGGGGAGCTGGGAATGTTACCACAGTGGAAAGTCTGGTCACCATGCATCAGAATGCTGATGTAAAGACCTAGTGTGTCGAGAATGTGGCAAAAAGCATGCCTGCAAACATAAGAAAGAAGAGTCAAACAGAACAGGCAAGCAGGAGAAAAAGAAGTCTGCTGCCTGGTGGACCAAAAATAAAATCTGCACGCGGTAGAGCAGGCTCAGGATGATCAAAGTGACACCCAGTCAGAAGAAGAAGTGCCTCTCCACATCTTGTCCATGGCAGTTGGCTCACATGAATACTGGGTAATCATGTTGTTGGAAGGTAAACCTGTACGCATGGAACTGGACACAGGAGCAGCAGTTTTGCTGGTCTCAGACACTGTGTATAAGGAGAAGCTAAAGCATCTTCCACTTAAGCCAACAAAAATTGTTCTGAAGACATACATTGGAGAAGCTGTACCTATGCTGGGTACTACTGATGTTAAAGTGGAGCTCAACTGGCAGACTGTTCAATTGCCACTGTTTGTGGTGGAAGGCAATTACCTTGCCTTAATGGGAAGGTCATGGCTTAAGAAGATCTGGCTGAATTGGGCAGAAGTGCACAGGATGGCTAAGGGACAAACAGGTCTGGCAGCTGTATTAAAGAAAATTGCTGTAGTTTTTAAAGGGGACCTGAGGAAGTATGAAAGGAATCACTGTGAAATTGAACATTAAACCTAAGAACCAACCGAAATGTCTAAAAGCCAGAACTGTGCCATATGCCATCAGGCCAAAAGTTGAAGCTGACCTGGAGCGCCTGGTCAAAAATGGAGTCCTAGTACCAGTCACGTACAGCCAATGGGCAACACCAATTTTTCCAATATTGAAAAAAGATGGCTTCATTCGGAATTCTGGGGATTTTAAGGTTACTATTAACTTGGTGTTGTGTGCAGAGCAATATCCTCTTCCCTGCCTTGATGACCTTTTTTCTGGCTTGGGTGATGGACAAACATTCAGCAAGATTGATCTGCATCAGGCGTATTTACAGATGCACATCAGTGAGAAGTCCCAAGAGCTGTTGACTATCGTGACGCATAAAGGGCTGTACTGATACTGTTGCTTGCCCTTCAGAATAACGTCTGCTCCAGCTTTGTTCCAGAGGGCTATGGACCAAATCTTCAGTGGCTTGCCAGGAATCCAGTGCTATCTTGACAACATCCTGGTCAGTGGCAAGAATGAGGAGGATCACCTTAAGAACTTGGATGCTGCCCTGCAAAGTCGAGACTACGGCCTACGAGTCCACAAAGACAAATGTGAATTTTTCCAGCTCTCCGTTGAATATTTGGGGCATGTCACTGATGCTACTGGCCTTCGTAACGCTCCTGCAGAAGTCAAGGCTATTGTGGAAGCTCCACCTCCTCAAAACATAAGCCAGCTTCACTCTTTTTTAGGGCTATTTAACTATTATGGATAATTTATTCCACAGTTAGCAACACTACTAAAACCACTACATGAATTCCTCTGCCAAAACAAGATCTGGAAGTGGACTGAAGCCTGTGATGTTGCATTTAACAAAGCTAAATGCACATTGCTAAATTCAGAGGTTTTGACACATTTTGACTCATCCTTACCTCTACAGTTGGCCTGCGATGCCTCTACTTATGGCATGGGATTGGTCATCTCACACATGATGCCTTTTGGAGAGGAGAGACCCATTGCTTTTGCATCATGTACCTTAAGCAAGGCAGAAACTAACTATGCCCAAATCGAACGTGAAGCACTGGGAATCGTTTTTTGAATTTGGAAATTTCACCAGTACCTGTCTGGATGGAAGTTCACACTTCTCATTGGCCATCGACCTCTAACTTCAATTTTTGGACCACACACAGGCATTCCACCATTGGCTGCTAGTCGTATGCAACGATGGGCATTGTTGCTTTCTGTACACACATATGAGATCAACTATTGGAAATCCACTCTGCACTGCAACGCAGATGGTCTCTCAAGGCTGCCTTTACCAGTTAAACATCAAGATATTGGCCAGAAAGAAATCTTCTACTTTGAACAGGTAGAGAACATACCCATCACTGCTACTCATATTACACTTATAAATGAAATAAACAGTAGGATCTTATTCGGGGTGGGGAACAATGCTCCAAGATGTTACAGAATGTAAAAACAGGATGTTTCCCATGCATTTGTTAACACAATTACAGGCCTAGGGGCCCAGGATACTAGGATGTCTAAGTGACAGCAGAATAAACATTAGGATGTTAAGCTATCACTGTTGCTCTTTCTTGTTAGATTTCAGTGTATTAAGCCATCTCTATACTGGAGGTCTCAGATAGTGGTTTAGATTTTAGTTATCAAACTATTGCTCTCGGCCTGGCCTATGACCTGGCCTACACTCAGGTAAGGAAGGCAACTCACATTGACCCAGGACTGTCCAAGTTATGGACTTAGTAATGCATGGAATATCTCTATGGGACTCTCAGGTCTCACCCAACCTTCGTCCTGGTTGCTTTGTCATGGGGGATGTGCGTCATTATTCCACCACTGCTGAGATTGCAGATGTTAGAACAAGTATAGTCAGGTCACTGTGGAATAGTGCACATAAAAGAAATCGCACAAAGCTACTTTTAGTGGCTTGGTCTGGACAGTGCCATTGAAGAGAAGGCAAGAACTTGCACTTCATGTCAGAGTGTGAGGAACATACCTCCATTGGTGCCCCTACACCCCTGGGACTAGCCTGAAAATCCGTGGCAGCATATTCATATTGATTTTGTTGGCCCATTTGAAGGAAGCATGTTCCTGGTTGTTGTCAACGCCCACTCCAGAAATCTCTGTAATGGCCAGAAGTCTCTGTAATGCCATCCACTACTGCTGAAAGAGCTTTCCAGAGACTGCATGAAAACTTTACTCGTTTCAGTCTGCCAGAACAATTCGTGAGCGACAACGGACCACAGTTTGTCTCTCAGGAATTTGAAAATTGTATTAAATGAAATGGGATATATCACATCACTTCAGCACCGTATCATCCATCCACCAATGGATTAGCAGAAAGGCTTGTGCAGACCATGAAACAAGCTTTAAGATCTGCAAAGGGACATTTGTCCATTCAAAAGCGTCTGGACACCTTTTTGCTATCCTACAGAAACACACCTCATGCTACAACCAAAGCATCTCTGGCCTTTCTGATGATGGGACGACAGCTGTGCACTTGCTTTGACCTGCTGAAACCCAGCAGAGCACGACAAGTTGTGCAACATCAACAGCACAACCAAATAATCAGACATGCACAGAGCAAAAGACCAAAACTTTAGTCCTGGACAGCCTGTGCTTGCTTGAAACTATGCTTCTCGAGCTAAATGTGTCCTTGCTACAGTCATCGCCCAGACAGGACCTGTTTCCTACACTGTCCACACTGCAAATGATCTCACTTGGCGGCAGCATGTAGATCAGTTGTTGCCAGGTCATACAAGTCCCAAGGGCACATCTACAGTTGAACTGCCTGACCTCAACATTGCAGGTGAGATATCCTCGAGTCAAGAGTCACCCATTCCTAACTCCCCTCCGTCATCCACCTCTGCAGCAGATACAGCCCCCGCTCTTATTCGAGCTACAAGTCCTGAGCCCATTGTTAGACCCGCACCAATAGCCTTCCGGTGCAAGAACACCAGAAGTCCTCCTCAACGGCTGGATCTTTAGCTAGAGCAAACCCACATTTACGGGGAAGAATAATCCCTGAGATTTAGCCGGGAAATGAGGCAGTCTACGCTCATTCTCTGGTTTAGTGATTGTTCTGTTAAATGGATGTTTTCATTAAGGGGAGAGGAATATGTTGTGTATTTTATGTCCTGCCTAGCTTGCCGTAGCTAACAGAGCTAGAATATTATGGGATAGCTCAGACAGTTCTGTCTGGTCTTTGAGTAGGAGAATAAACTCAGTCTGTGTGTGTTTACATCTCTCTGTGTTCCTGTCTGCTGGTTTCTGTCTGAGTACAAGTAATTTCCAAGTATCCCAACATAACAGCAGCAATTTGTACCTACCACAGCCTGTCTGACACCTGCTTGTTGCAACATGCCATCTAGCAGCCAGATCTTGCTGCCTAAGTTAAAGATGAGAGCATGCAGCATGCATTCTGTAGTGCCATGTGTGACCTGTCCATACCTAGGGTAGCCACCTGAAAATGCCAAGGTCAGGGCAGGCTGCAAAAGGAGAGCAGATTCTCCCAATACTGGTGGGTGATACTGAAGTCAGGCTCCCCAACTAGCCACAAACAGTGCTTCTGATTCCCCACACTAGTTGTCAAGAAGCCAAAATAAAAATATACACAGCCCCTTCACTGTATATCAGTCTCTGGCACCCAATCAGCCACTAGGTCCAGTAAAGAGACCAGTTATTTGAAACTCTACGCTCTTTACCAAAAAGGTTTCTCCTTACCCCAAAGGGTCAGCCACAGTACCAGATCAATATAAGTTTGGATCTTACCCAAAATACCACGCTGCCAGCCACTCCTTTAGTAAATAAAACTAAAGATTTATTATAAAAAGAAAGAAACAAATTATAAGAGAAATGTTAAAGGATTAAAGCAATCACATACATACAAATAATTGGAAAGTCCATTTATATCAGATTTCTAGTAGAATTGTGGAGTTTGCAGGCTTGTATAGTCCCTCTGGTGTACATCCAGTAAGTGGATGGGTCTCAGTCCTTTGTTTCACAGCTTCAGTTCAGTTGTAGATGAGCTGATCCAGAGGTACCTGAAGACTTGAAGACTGGTGACTGAAGACAAAATGGATGTGGTGCATCTGCCTTTTATGTCCTTTGGCCTTTACCATGCTGCTTGAAATTTATAGGAATAAGATGAAGTCCAGGGTCACATGAGTGACTGGTGACTCATCAGGTATCAGGTTTCTCTCCTTGGGCCCATTTTACCTGTGAATTTCCTTAATGGGCCATTCAACAGGCTAGTGCTGCAGCCATCCTGTCTGGGGTGTCGCCCAGAAACACAGCACAATATGAAATACAGATAAAAACATATCCATAACACACATAACATATGAACAGAAACATTATCATCTTACTTAGCACATTACAGCCTTTCTAACAATACCTGACAAGGCATATCTCACATGAATTATTATGATTCTGATGTATTGATGTTAAATAATATAATAAATGCCCCCCTCAATCCTGCCAGCATCACATCATGTTCAGGGTGTAGGCGCACACACAGACACAGTACATGGTGGGGTTGTGACATCACTGCAGAGGCTCTGGCAATGGCCATCTAACAAGATGTTGCATCACACGTCAGTGGGTGCCTACCACTGATTCTGCGTCTTTGTCAGCATTTGTGTCTAGTTTGATTATTGCCACCATTTTGTGTGCAGTAGACACTGCGTCCTCTCAGACTACTGTTCTGTGAGCAATGATGGGTGCTGTGTCAGGTTCTTACTTCATGAGCCTCAGCTGTATATGGGTGCTATGTAATCTACTCCCACAATGCTATGTGACAGCAACTGCTGCCTCAGATAGCTGCTAGCATAGGTATTCCTATCCCATTGCTTGTTCGAACAGACACTTCTTAATATATCGGTTCACCAGTAAGTCCAAATGCTGCCTTGGAACCAGAACGTGTACTGACTTGGCTTGCTACATTTGTGGTGTCTTTTATGCTTCCTTGGCATTGGCCAGGCTTAGTTGTCTTGTTTTTGCATTATATTTTCTTTCCTGTATCCGTTTTGTGTCATTGTTTCTTGGGTCTTCTTCTATAATGGTCTTGCGCCTTAACTTCTCAGATCCTATTTGTGACTCACTTGCATGCCTCTCTCTCTCTCTCTCTCTCTCTCTCTCGTAGGCAGTGTGATCCAGGAGATTGCAGCAATCACATCAGGACTATGTGAGGAAAGGAGCGCTCTGTGACTCTTCCTTGCTTGTCTAGATGCAGAAGTTACCACCTTATGGTCCTTGCTGCAGATGTAACATGGCTGTGGCTTCCTTTTGAATATGGTGGCATTGCTTACTGTATGGCTCGATATGGCTCAGCTGCTAAGTGTGTGCTACTTTAAACAGCCACAAATTCTCCATTATATCTCAGTATTGCTAATGGGCAGATGGTTAGTGGATAACTGAAAATGGGTTTTGGCCACCTGCTATTGTAGCA